>NC_083105.1:82620880-85468556 GCF_949774975.1 Lagenorhynchus albirostris | reverse complement strand
TATCTTTTATTTAAATAATTTAAAATTAAAGCAAGGGCAGAGGAAAAGGAATGCTGGGATGGAGGTTACAAGTTTAAATATGGAATCAGTGATGCAGTGACATAAATAAAGACCTGGAAGAAGTGAGACAATAAACATCTCAGTTATCTGGGGGAAAAGTGTTCCAAGAAAATGGAAGAGAAGACGCTAAAAACCTAAGGTAAGAGTACACATGCTGTATTCAAAAAACAATGTTTCCTTCTGCTGTCTGTACTCTGTGGGACTATCCCATTAGGTTGAAATTATTCATGTCTGTCTCCATGGCTAAGCTGCTTTTAAGGATAAGGTACAGCTCACTCATATCGGTATCTACAATACCCAGCTTAATGCCTAGCACATCACGGATGCTCAGTATAAGTCAATGGAAGTGATTATTTAAGAAGCTATTCACATGAGGGTCCCCTTTTCTCCACAGCCTCTCCAGCATTTATTGTTGGTGGGATGTAAATTGATACAACCACTATGGAGAACAGTATGGAGATTCCTTAAAAAACTAAAAATAAAACTACTATACTATCCACAATCCCACTCCTGGGCATATACCCAGAGACAACCATAATTCAAAAAGAGACATGCACCCCAATGTTCCTTGCAGCACTGTTTACAACAGCTAGGACATGAAAGCAACCTAAATGTCCATCAACAGAGGAATGGATAAAGAAGATGTGGTACATATATACAATGGAATATTACTCAGCCATAAAAAGGAACAAAATTGGGTCATTTGTGTAGAGACATGGGTGGACCTAGAGACTGTCATACAGAGTGAAGTAAGTCAGAAAGAGAAAAATAAATATCATGTGTTAATGCGTATATGTGGAATCTGAAAAAATTGGTATAGATGATCTTATTTACAAAGCAGAAATAGTGACACAGACGTAGAGAACAAATGTATGGATACCAAGGGGGAAGGGAGGGGGTGGGATGAATTGGGAGATTGGGATTGACATATATACACTATTGATGGTACGTATAAAATAGGTAACTAATGAGAACCTACTGTATAGCACAGGGAACTCTACTCAGTGATCTAAGTAGAGACCTAAATGAGAAGGAAATCCAAAAAAGAGGGGATATGTGTATATGTATAGCTGATTCACTTTGCTGTACAGTATAAACTAACACAACATTGTAAAGCAACTATACTCCAATTAAAAAAAAGAAGCTATTCGTTATTAGAAAAGTCTACTTGTGTTTTAGCTTTAGTTTCTTCTTATAATAGTAACTAGTTTATTAAAACATTCCTTTTACACAATGGATCTTGGGCTCTATTTCACTTTCATTCAGGATTCAAGATTTTTTTCTCTAAGTAATAACCCAAAACATGGCAAATCACTGATGCCATTGTTTACCACCCAATCCATCATCTTCCTCAGATCCTAGGTTTAGTGGCAATAATGTCAACAGTTAGGTTTTGGGTTACTTCATTATTCCTTAGGAGATCAGAAAAGTAAGAACTCTGATGTATCTTTACTGAAACAAACCAAGAACTGCAGTTAGGTGTTGTTCATGATAAAATTGCCAATGCACACATAAAAAAGATTAGGAAATAATTTCAAATATGAGACATCATATGCATTAAATACACTTGAACTTTTTGCTACCTCAGTTATCAGCAATATTTAAAGCAATGTGACTTAAAGGTATGGAAACACATAAAGAATAGTGAGCTTAATTTGTAGATATAACCTTGTTTATGCTAAAAACAAAAACAAAAACAAAACCACAAAAAGAAAACCCCAAACCGAAAACCTCTTCACTAAAAATTCAAGTAAATAGCAAACAGCTGCATCCTCAAAATCTATACATTTATTCTTATTTTGTTTAAGAAAATAAATGTGATTGTACTGCTTACATTTCTTTTGTTCAAACTATTCCCAGTGAATAATTTCAATTTTTTAGCTAGCAGGTGCTAGACTGGTGTGAATGGCTAGTGTATGGGGGCTTGTTTGTTTGTATCATGCAAAGAGTATATTGAGCCAGTAATGAACAATGTTACATATGTGGGAAAAAAAGGCTTTAAAGCAATGTTCCTGCAAACAAAAACAAAAATAACATTTCGCACATCTCCCCCAAATGCAACCATTGTAGGGGCAAGTTAGCGTCTAGTTCCTTTCCTTAGGATGTGAAAAATCCATGCTCTTTTGAGTAATAATGGAAGTTGCCTCGCAGTCGCTGTTGGAACTTACTACTCAGATGCCTGTCTAACTCTACTAGGACAGCTAGGACACTCTAGCAATAAGCCACTCACTAGAACATTTGTCACTGAAAATAAAACATGTGTGAAATTACCAGAAAGGGCATGGTAGATGTTTCTTAAGCTGAAAATGTGAAATATTTTTGTAACTGGACAATCCATTGAACACAGAGCCATTTATATAATCAAAAGTTTTAAAGTCTTGTCAAGAAGGATTATTATATAATATACCACTGTAAATAACTTCAAAAATAGTAAATTTTGTATTACTGCAAAACTCTATGTAAGTGTGGCTGATTTTAATACTCGGCAAATTTACTTGATACCTTCCAGAAAAAAAGCACTGTAACTTGCCTACCCATAATAACATCATTTATATAAAGATGAATGATGCAATACCATGGGTGTTTTGCTAAATCTATAGATGATTTCTTTTTTTATATACAGCAGGTTCTTATTAGTTATATATTTTATACATATTGGTGTATATATGTCAATCCCAATCTCTCAATTCATCCCACCACCCTCCCCTGCCGCTTCCCCCACCTTGGTGTCCATATATTTGTTCTCTTACATCCGTGTCTCTGTTTCTGCCTTGCAGACCGGTTCATCTATACCATTTTTCTAGATTCCACATATATGCGTTAATATATGATATTTGTTTTTCTCTTTCTGACTTACTTCACTCTGTATGACAGTCTCTAGGTCCATCCACGTCTCTACAAATGATCCAATTTCATTCCTTTTTATGGCTGAGTAATATTACCATTGCATATAAGTACCACATTTTCTTTATCCTTTTGTCTGTCAATGGGCATTTAGGTTGCTTCCATGACCTGGCTATTGTAAAGAGTGCTGCAATGAACACTGGGGTGCATGTGTCTTTTTTTTTTTTTTTTTTTTTTTTTGCGTTACGCGGGCCTCTCACTGTTGTGGCCTCTCCCGTTGTGGAGCACAGGCTCCGGACGCGCAGGCCCAGCGGCCATGGCCCACGGGCCCAGCCGCTCCGCGGCATGCGGGATCCTCCCAGACCGGGGCACGAACCCGCGTCCCCTGCATCGGCAGGCGGACTCTCAACCACTGCGCCACCAGGGAAGCCCGCATGTGTCTTTTTGAATTATGGTTTTCTCTGGGTCTATGCCCAGTAGTGGGATTGCTGGGTCATATGGTAATTCTATAGACTGCTTTCTTGATTAGAAAGAATTTTTCTTCCAGCCATCAAAACTGTGAAAATTTTGCGACTAAATTGTGTCTCTTTTCATCTAATAAAGTGCTCAAAAAAGAAAACATAAACTGACTACATGAATTATTTCCATCTTCCTGCCCTTTACCAGAAGTATTTGATAAATTATTGTTAATAAATATTCTAGTTCCCTAAGCTTGTTCTAGTTCCCTAGTTCTCATGATGCATTTTTTTTTCGTGTTGACTTTTGCACGTTTCTATTTTCACTCATCCAAACTCACAAACTCTATGAGATAGATTCTTCCATCACCCCTATTTTACAGATGAGGAAACTGAGGCACGCCTCAAGTCAGACAGTCAGCAAATAAAAGAATTCAAATCCAGGCAGCCTAATACAAACTAGGCTTTTAACCACTATGCTTTACAGTCAATAGAATAAATAATATAATACTTATAAATATATCTTACTACATCAAAATAAATAACTTGCATGAAAAAATTTTAAATGACAAAAACTCTGGGTGACACAGCTTGAAAATAATTAACTCAACACATACCTTTAGAAATAAGTGTGTATAATATAAATAAGTATAATAAAACAGTATTAAATATTAGATACTCTAGAAATCCCTGCTGTTACAATGTAAGTGGATCCTGGTGACATAATAACCAACATACTTTTTGATGCAGAGCCTCCAAGGAAGTTGGACATGGAAGAAAGGAAGGACTAGTGAGTTGAAAGTAGGTGGAGATAATGAGGGTTAACTTGATGGCAAATGTAGGTAACAGCACCTGGAACTCATGATGTAGCCTTGGGTATCTAAGAAGCTAAACTCCAGACTTCTGCACTAACCCAGGACAATCAATGAAGGGAAATGCAATCAGTAAAAGCTAAGTTTAAAAGAAAATATTTCAATTAAGGCAAGCATACTAGGATGTTTCTACAATAGCTTGGTGGAAAACCACTGATGACGATGATTCTTTGACAAATATTTATGGAGTACCTACAAAGTACAGGACATTTCCCAGGTGCTTGAAAAACTATGGTGAAAAAGAAAAACAGATTAAAATCTCTGATTTCATGGAGTTTACATTCTACTACTATAAAATACTAATGATAATAATATACTTCCACTATTCAATCACAGACCTTACATCCAGTTGGGTCTGGAATTCAAATCAAACTTCCTATATGTCCAGTGAAAACCAAAGCTACAAATTAGAAATAAGTGGTCTCTGGTTTGTTTTGCTTCCTACACATGGCAGAATAATCCAGTCCAGTAGACAAGCATTGCCAATTTAGATACTCTGATTTCCCACAGATTAAGTTCGGCCAAATATAAACTTACAAGAAAACAATTCAACAAATACATGAAGAATGACACAACATATGTAAAGACAGAATCAGGAAGCAACAGGTTTAGACACTTAAAGGCATCTGAGTATTGGATTATCAGATGAAGAATAAAATAATGTGCTTAAAATGTTCACTTAAGTAAAAGGCAGAATAAAACTTAGTTACAAACCAAAAAGCGATCAAAGATGTTCATGAAGATTTTTTAAATAATTGAATAGAATTTTGAGAAATGAAAATAACTGAAATTTAAAACTCATTGAATGGATAGATAGAAAATTAGACACAGGTGGTTGAAAGAAGTCATTAATTGGAAAAGAGATCTAAAGAAACTAGCTAGATCAGTCCACAAGGAGACAAGGAGATGGAAAATATGAAAGAGTGGGTAAGTGTCTTGGAGGCTAGAATGAGATGGTCCAACTAATGCCTAGTCAAAATTTTAGGAGAGAACAGGAAAAAAAAAAAATGAGGTAACCACTATTCTAAAATTTAGTGGTTGAGAATTTTTCTGAATTTGAAAAATACAGACCCATAGATGTAACAAGTGAAATATATACAATCAGAATAAATGAAAAGAAAATATCACTTAGTACTCTGTAATAAAACTGTAGAAAAACAAAGGCACAGAGAAATCTTAAAAGCAGCCAGATAGAAGCCATTAACCAATGACAATTAGTTTGACAACAAACTTATAAATAGTAGTCGATGGAGAGATGAAAGAAGAAATTAGTGAATATGTGAGTAAATCTTCCAAAACTTTGTTTAATGAAAATAATGTCCATTATTTGGACTTAAAAAATCAGACAGAGCTAAATCCAAAAACAATGACACGTAAAACAAGAGAGAAATACTCAGGAATTCTAAGATGATTTTATAAATCAAAATTTGTCAATTTTAAACTCTTTTACTATATGTAGACTTGTTAGATTATCAAAGGCAACCCATAAGAAACAGAAATAATGTCCAAACCAATAAAGAGAAAAGAATGACTTGAGAAAACTAAAAATTAATACACAAAAAAATTAAAAAGGAAAAAATACATATAAAATGTGGTACAAATAGAAAGCATGAATAAAATGACACACTTAAGTTTAATCACAACAAATATAAGTGGACTAATAAGCTTTTAAGTTAAAAAATATCAACAAATTAAATTTTTAAGAAAATCTAGCTATACCTAGTTTATAAGAGATATACATAAATAATGACAAAAAAAGGATAATAAAGATCCTTTATTTAAAGGATAATAAAGACAGAGCACTTATAAAATGTGTCCACACACTAAGCCAGATTTCAGAGATTTAGTACTGTGCAAAATTATGATGAAAGCATTTGGTTTTAGATGGAGGGAAAAATGTTAGTTTTTAAATATGGACTCCAAAAATAACAATTTCTCCTTCTGAATGAGTGGTTTTGTCTAGCTTCAGGTTTATGAGGTATATTTTAGAACAGACTGCAATATTTACCTGGAGATTGACTCTATGTTTCTATGAAAAATACAATTTGATTATTGAAATATGATCTTTATTTTCTAAACGTGCTTTACAATTGACAAGTGGGATCATTAAAATTGTTGGGTTTGTTCTAATTAATGTGTGGGTGGTTGGCAGGAATTAGAGGTTACTTAATATCATGTAGTGGTTAGCAATTCAAAACCTGTACAGTTTGAAGATTGCACTATTGGATAAATTTAAAGCCACTAGGTTTTCTAAAAGAGTCAACATCACACACAAAGTTTTTAAACCTTGAACCTGTATTTTAAGCTCTTTGTACAATATTTTGTTCACTGAAATAACAAAAGGACTAAAAACATTGTAGATGTTTGAAAGATATATACGTGGTGTGTATGAACATGTTTTTCAAAAATTTGAAGAAAACCTTAGAAAGGAAATTGTTAAGATGTCAGCAGTGAAGAAAGTGAATGCTGATCTAATCTTGTTAAATAAAATGCCATTTAACAAGTTGAGTATAGACTTAGATAAAGCTGAAATCTTTACAATTTTCACTAAATCTCCATTTTTTAAATTGACTTCTTGAGCTCAACACATTTCACAAGAATAAAAACACGCATAATTTAGGTGCAAACTAAAACTGCATGTTGTGATGTCCACTAAAACCATATTTGTATCAACAGGAAATAGTTTATAAAGAGTAATTTAAAATAATTATTGTGGTAGCTTTTATACAAATTTATAAAGGAAGTAAATTTTCCAATATGATATGGAAATACATAGGAAAACTAAACCCTAATTTTGGCGTAAATCTCGATGTTAAATGTACTTCTAATTGCAGAAGAAGGAGATGCATAGCAAAGAATTTTCAGCCTTGCAGTTATTCTGCTTTGTGTGTGATGGTCGTCACTGCCAGTGGGATTATTCTTCAATACATTCCATTGTATATATATTTGTAATGAAATGAAATGTATCAGAAGCCTGAAAACTTTTGTAAAATCATCTATTCACATCCTTGAATTACGTTCATAACTGATATAGAAAAATGCCAGTATATCTATCATTCATTCTTACTGGGTCATTCATCTTACGAAGTATTTTTCATTTATTAACTCAATGAACATTGCTTACATCCCTACTACTCCTAAAGTTCACATGTGGTTCTCAACCTTACACATGTATTTAGCAAGACCTGATCTTCATCATGGGGAGACAGTAGTCTGTTAATGAATGGTTCACCTGGAAGAATGTTATGACAGGGGGAAAAACTCTAATGTTTCAGTACATGCATTTATCAGCAATAGAAAGCATAATGGTTCAGAATGAAAAGAAATAATAGCAATTCAACTTTGTCAGCAACTGGTTTTTACTTGACATTTTGTATGTATTTGCTGACAGTTTTCTCACTAAATCTTTCTCTGCACTAGCCCTCACACCCCATTGGTTCATAAGTTCTTTTCACTGTGTAATTTTGAGTAGGGAAAAAAGAAAAGAAAAAAACTTCTCAGACAGGCAAACAGAGTTAAAAATACTGAAGTTAACAAAGGGGGTTAAGAAAGACGGGACTGGGAGTACAAGAAAGGGGAAAGGGTGACGTGAGAGAAATAAATGCATGACTGAGAATAAAAGCAGTGTAGAGAAGGGAAAGCCATATAGAAAATGCATTTTCAACATCTTCCTAGTTTCATTATTATACCAAATGTAAAATCAAGATTTCCAGGTTCATCTCTTTTAACTAGAAATGTGCTCTACTCTTCGTTCCATTTCTAAGCCGCTATAGGTATTAAACAGCAATTTACATGTGATTTGCATTTTTTTTGTACTCGTGGTTTTGGTAAGTCTTCCAAACCTAATGACTGTTCCTTTGGCCAGCAACATAAATGCTATAATCACACAATTATTGCGCTGGGAACAGTTTAATTCAGCATTTTGTTCTCAACCACAGAACAATTACTCAACAATTTCGGTTAACCAGACTAGCTAGCTGCCTGGAGAGAAAGAGGAATATTCACAAGATCTATTGTCTTACATAAAGGCAGCTACTAGATCAGCTGGAACTTTCTAGTATTGCTCTGCTCAGTGCTTCTTTTCAGGATCTTTCACATATCTGACCTAATGAAAATGACAAACTGCAGATTTCCCTTTATGGACTTATTTGTTCATTTCTTTTAATTACACATTTGGATGTTTTTTAAAGAACGTGAGATTTTGTGTGTCTGGAAATATAGCCCTATAGATAAATGTACCTTAAAAAACATTTAATATAATGATAGTTAATACAAAGAATTGCAAAATCAAAAGTATAAGTTCAAAAGGCTACCCTGTAGGCTTAAAGTGATGGTGAAGCCTTCTAAACTGTGGGTGATCTCATCTCTCATTTAAATTACATAACTTCTTAACAGTGCAACTGGCTTAATGTCAAACTTCATTCTACATTTTTAATTTTAAAAATAAAAATGGAGGTGATTCACATAATCATGGCTGTTAAATTCTCTTTGATTACTTTTTCATATTAATTTTAATTTATCAGAACCAAAAAGTAGGGGGCTTAAGCATATCACTGTAAAAATATTTAGAAATACAGAATCAAATAATTTATGCACCTGTGTAAATATATGTGTATGTTGAAACTGTCATCTCCCTTGACTATTTCTCATGATCACAGACAACTATTAGACTAGCCCTGTATCATAAGTCAGTCTTGAAAGCTACTGAGAAACAAAGTAGTTGATGGTGAACTGGGCCAGTGAGTAGTAGTCAAGGGTAGCAGTCGATGAAAATAACTGGAAGAGGTCTCTTTTTCTCTCTTAGTGTTCTTTTTTCTAGTTTCTTTTTTGTTTTCTTCTGTATTTTTTTTTATTCTCTCATTTTTACTTTAAAAAGTGGACAAGAAAGAAGATAGAGAAATTATAACTTCATGGTTAGAAACACTCTAACTTATGGTAAAAATACTCTGAATATCAGAAAAGAGCTCAAACAAAGATAACTCCTTTTTCAGGAAGTGAAGACAAAAGTAGATTTGAGAATTCTGGCAACTTTTAAAATTTTAATTGTGTCTGTCTATATATTTGGATGAGCAAATAAGAATAATGTAGTGAAATATGTTGACAAGGGATTCTGTATGTCTAGATCACTCACTCCCTGAATTATGTTAGTCTAGAAGAGAATCTTAAGTGTATGGGTTTCAAATATTTTTTTCAAGCCAGAAAAATCTTTTTGTTTCCCAGACGAACTCAATGGAGAACCCTAGTGATGAAACTCAGGCTTACTCACACCCACCAGGCCTTCTTTCCCTCAATACCGTGAACCAACCCCAGGTACCCACTGTAGGAACTCCGTGGACCCTATGAGATCCTGTCTCCACAATTTGAAAACCACTGATTTGACGCTTCTTCTGATTTAACTCTCTTCCTGTCATTAGATTAATACCAAAATCTAATGGTGTAGATGACACAGTATACAATATTATGTCTAATTAACAGAAACATGTGCTCAATCATTATGGCGTCATAGACTGTAACTTGTAATAATACACAGGCCTATTCCAACTTAGAGTCTTTATATCTTCTAAATAAAATTAAGCACATTATCTTCTGTACAACAGTCACAGAATTAATTTTCCTTTAGGCATGAAATTCATTTATAATATAGTATAAGTCTCCAGTATAATTTCTAATTCTTTAATCCAGGTATTGAAGTGAGCTATAATTAGAGAGCAAACATTTGTAGAACAGAGTATAGTCTATAAAAAAAGAATGCCAAAATAGTATCAGGTTCTTCTGAATGAAAATAATTCAACTTAGTGCAAAATCTATGCTGAAAAGTGAGCCAGATATTAAATTCAGAATGAAAAAAAATTGGCTATATCCTTGCCACTTCCTGGTTAATTTGGCCAAGGGCCAATTTTCCGATATTATGACCATCCTGTAGCCCCAGTAAGTGTTTTATTTATTTATTTTTGTATTGCATAAAAATATCAGCTTAAGAAGGGAAAATGTGAAATGGATGACATATTTTAGAACAGCTTTTCCCAGAATACAAAAATATTCCCCAACTCAAAACTGAAACAAATAGTAGAACTACCAAGCGATGCCAATTGGCGACTCTCTAATGCCATTCAAACTTCGCAAATACTGGGCTCTCAAACTGATTTTAATTATTCAAAAGAAAACTAGGAAATGGTTCAAATATCAATTGCTTTCACAGATATACAAATTCTCTTTTAAGAGAAGCATATGACATATCTTTTCTTTATCCTGTAACATTGCAGTAATTACCTGCTCAGTTGGTTTTTTGAGTAGGACAGTGGCGAAAAGGGGAGTTTCCCTTCTGTAGTCCTCAAGATTACAAGTTATTTTTTATTGTTACAGAGTAGAAAAGTGAAAAGAGCTATATTTACTGTTGAAAACTGGAGGAGACAATAACACTGAGTCAAACAGTTCACTATGTCCAGGTGCTTTTCCGTTTGAACTAATTTCAGGGATATTTAAAAAGTCCTTTCTGTGGACAGGCAGCCTTTATAAAAAAGAGGGCCTGTAGCATGAGTTTAGTGTCAAGTTACCCATGAACCATTGTAAACTCAATTTGTTACTGAAGATTTACTTTACTCTTTGGTACCGGGTATGTGCAAAGATGACTGTGTTCAGCTTCGATGAGACAGCATTATGACATTTCAATGTTTTCATATATATTATAAATAGGCACTAGTCATAGTAATGCCAGTTAACCTCAAAAAAGTGTCTAGCTAGGCCTACGTGTGTGGTCCTAAGGAACAACAGTGGTTTTTTCCAAGGCAGACTTTTGTGAACCTAAGGCAAAATAATTTATGATCAAAATTACTTCTGAAATGGGGCTTCTGAAATGCATGCTGATGTCCAACAACGTTTGGAAGTATGTGTGTGCGTGTGCATACATATACGTATACATAACATTTATATACATATATCACACTTAGCACAGAAATGTATTGCCCTTTGTGTAAGAAAGACATGACAGCATTACTTTTAAAAAGCGTTTTTTCAGATGAATTGATTGTAAAAGAAAACAATGTGTTCATTGATTTAACCCAACTCAACTTTTGACAAGGAATTCTTAGAATTTTAAATAGATCTAAACTCAAATAATAAATTTCAGAATGCATATTCAGAGTGTTTTTCAACATGACTCATTCATTCACAGAAGCCATGGGTCCTGTGGCTGGCTTATGGCAGCACTCTAAATTAGTAGTCACACAATAGAGAGCTTATATGATTGCAATGGTCCATACCCAGTAAAACTGCCTCAACACCCAGAAAAATGGCTCAGTCTCTAATAATTCAGAAAGAACCACTTACAGCTGCATACCACATATGACCATCTTTACAATGGCTAAAATGAAGCACTGGGGACTATTTCCTCTGAATCACTGTTATTTGGGTAGCATTGGTTCACATTCTTTTCATCTTAACAAAAAAGTTTTGTTTTGTGTTACAATCAGTCTGCCACTGATCACCTTTTACATATTAGCCTCTGCCCTAGAATACTCTAGACGATAGTATTGTTCCATCTGTGCTTTCCATTAAATCCTGATAATCCTTCAAGAACAGCTGGACCTTCAGGTCCCACACACACAAACTCTTTCTGTAGATCCGTTTGGCCACAATTATGCTGATGCTGTACTTATATCTTGCTTGCAAATGCCTTTTGTATGGTCCTTTGGGGCTGTGAAGTAGAATGCCCTGACATCACTAATTCAACAATACAATAATATAGTTCTCATCTCAATTATAATATGATATTTAGTCACCTCTAATACTGAGCTGCACTTAGAAAATTATTTTTTAGACATATGACAACATTAATGACAAGCTTCCAACTATACTGTGCCATTAAATAATCAGGAAGTAACAGCCCCAGTTAATCAAATGGTCTTGATATACTCTCAGTATTGGAAACACTGCAAATCTTACATTTTACATATGTAATTGGTATGAACAGCTTAGTAACTTGCTCTTCTACTGTAAAATAATTTCATCAGATTCATACGGCTACATAATAATACAAATTTTTAATGGCATAATGGGAGTGGCTATAAAGTTACAGGAATGATCTAACCAGTCTATGTAACTAGTGGATTCTTATGCCTCACGTGCTATACCTCTGTCTCCCCTTATTCATCTTCCAGTAGGCTAGCACATTTTCAGAGATCCTCTGCTAAATACTACCTAAGTAACTGCCATCAACGGGTCTCACATTTTCCATTTTGTGTGAATAACTCCATCATTAACTAGAAAAGCACATCTCAAAATACCCACAATCATGCAAATAATATTATATATATTAACTACACTGTAAAGTCTATGGGGCAGGGACTGTAAACAAGAAATCGTTATTTCTTGTTTACAATTTTTATCTTTACTACACAGGAAGAAGGACTCTCTGAAATACTAGGTGTTCAATAAATGTTTGTTGAATAATTAAATGGATGAGTTCAGTTGACCCTGGAACAACACCCATTTGAACTGCTCGGGTCGACTTATAAGGCGGATTTTTTTTTTTAATAAATACTACAGTACAATACAATCCACGGTTGGTTGAATCCAAAGATGTGAAAAGGCAGATACATATGGTTGACTATGGGACTTGAGCTTCAGTGGATTTTGGTTTTTACAGTAGGTCCTGGACCCAATCCCCTGGGAATACCGGGGACGACTGCATATCCTCTTTCTTTAAAGATCAGAAAATCTTGTACAACTTCCCCCATCTTTCACAATATTTCATAAGCATCTCTTTCAGAAAATTGTTAACTGACAGAAATCCCTAAACTGTGGTATAAGCTCATTTTCTTTTTGTTTTCCTTTCCATGTAAACTGAAATAGCTCTTTCTTATATTTGATGTTTGTTATTAAGTCAATATCAATATTCTTTTCCAGGCCATTTAGATCTAATTTCTTTAAACTTTCCGAATATATAAGTATTCTTTGCTTTCTCCTCTGCAACCAGATTGGCTACTGTGTTCTCCTACAGGTTTTAAATTTATACAGAGGAGTTTGTGTTTCAGATATCCAAGTGGTATATTCTTAATTAGGGTGTACTGCTATACATGCTTTTAAAACCAAGTTTTAGAGAACCTGGCAGCCTTGATGGTTATCCGCTGCCCAGCTTGTTATCTTCAATGGCTCAGGGATGCTTCTGCTGTTCTTATTCATAGTCTAGCATTCAAACGTTTCTTGTTCACTTTTCCCTTGTACATGCACTGCCGTACTACTTACATTTTTATTGACCATACCTCTCCAATTTACCTAAGTCATTCTGCATTCTATTTCAGTCTATGGAGTTCTGACCACCTCATTTCCTCTATTTCTATGCTTATACTGTCAGATAAAAACTAATGCATTTTCCATCATGTCACTCGGGTTGTAAGTTTTCACCCTGAGGCCCAATAATCATATACATCATATACATCATCTCATATACTGTTTGAGTTTTTTCATGATAAGAAGATAGGCAGAGTATGGAAAGGAAATAGGCATTGCTGAAGAGAGACATAGAGGACAGAAAAACATGAGAAGAGAATGAGGAATAAAGGATTTGGAAGTATATCTTAGAGACAGGAAAATAAATAATCCCTTATACCGGGAGATATGTTCAGTTAAAAAAGACACACTTAAGGTACAGTGTTAGCACTGAAGTTACCTAAAGGAAATGCTTTTTGATATTCACATACATGCATACAATTTCATTTTGGATATTGTTTATTTCTCAAGGACGTCAAATTCAACATGGATAAAACTGAGCTTAGACACTTTCCTCACAGAATCTGCTTCTAACTCATGTAATCACTATCTCAAATTGGGTCACTTCATTGATTACTTTCACTAACTCCTATTCATCACTGAACATTCAGCTCAGGCTTCACTTCCTCTAGGAAAACTTCCTTGGCCCCTGAATCTTTATTCATGTCCCTGTCCCTTCCTGGTTTGGGGGAGGAGGCATATCTGTACTATTTCATTCATCAGACTGAATTATAATTTTATACTGCAGATTATAAAATAAGTTCATCTTTGGCTAACATATTTGCTAGAACCAGACTTAACTGACAGTCAAGTTCTATCCCTCAATTTTCCATCTGATACATATGAAAAATAGTCATTTATTCACTCAGTTGTGCATTCAAGGATTTATTTTGTTGCCTCATATGCCAGACAATGATATTATATAAAAATGGTCTAATCAATTGCCAAGTTGATAAATATTTATTGAATAAATCCCCTACTATTTATTCCTACCTATTTCCAATTGCAATTTAGATTGTCTAATCTCTTTCTCCCACTTTTCATGGGCTTTAAAACTGGTTTCCACTCAGCCAGCAGGTGTGACTAAAATGCCATTCTCTTCAGCTTAAAACTACTCAATAGTTCTCCACCCTAGAGTACAAAGGACTAATTCCTCAACCTGTAGAGTGGCCTTGACCTATCTCCATCCCACCTCATCTCCTGCCTGCCCCATTTTGTGCTTTACTACCATCTGAAGACTCAGAGTTCCCTGCATATAGCAGGTTCCCAATACCTCTATGGCCTTCTCATTTTAGTCACTCTGCCTGAACTGTCCCTCTCCCCACTTGAAGACTCACTCACACTCATCTTTTAGCATTCAGCTCAGGCTGACTTCCTCCAGTAAGCCCTCCTTGGCCACTAAATCCCGATTCTTGTCTCCCCCCATGCCACTACCCTGTCCCTTCTCAGACGGGTGTGCGGGAAAGAGCACACTTTCACACTGTTACACTCACCACACGGAATTACAATTACTCATTCTCTTCTCTGTTTATCAGCTGGTCTGAGTACCTTGAGAACAGACTTCAGAGTACAGCAGAACCAGTGGAGGGTTGTTGGTAAAGGGTTTTAAGCATGGCAGAGACTTTTCTAGGGAGACCAAATTGAGAGCAATGAGAAGGAATTTGAAGAGGCAGCTAGGCCAGGGACGAGGGTATTGAAATGACCATGGGAGGGAATATGGGCATGAAACAAGGCAGTGGAAATGGGAACAGAAAAATTCCTAAACTCTGTGTCACACTATCAAATGCTATTATTTTCTGTCTTATTCAGATTGTCACAATTCTAGCCTCCAAAAGTAATATACAAAATATAATTTTCTTTTATTGAAACCTCAGTTGGTTTTAGTCAAGGCTATACTAATTCTAATACTAGTAAAGAATAGTCTTTTTCTATTGTCTTACGTATACAATTAGAACAATCTATTCTTTAAATATTTGGTAGAATGGACCTGTAAAATTATCTGGGCTTAGTATTTCTTTGTGGGAAGATTTTAAACTACTATGTCAATTTATTTAATCGTTAATAGACCTTTCAGGCTTTCTATTTCTAATTGAAGTTTCTATAAATTCTATATTTTTTCTAAGACTTTGTCCTCTTTTAAATTTTTAAATAAAACTGTTAACAAAAGGTATTCATAGTGTTTTATTATTATATTTTTAATCTCTGCTATAGCTCAATTTATATCTTTATTATTATTTTTAGTATCTATTTTTGTCCTTTTTTTTCTCCTCAGCTTTGAGGTATAACTGACAAACCCGTAAGTTAGTTAAAGTGTACAACATGATGATTTGGATTCTCCCCCCACCCCGCGATAAGTTAATAAATACATCCATTGCCTCACATATTTATTCCCCCCCTTATTTTTTTTTTGTTTTGGTGAGAACATTTAAGGTCTACTCTCTTAGCAAATTTCAATTGTACAATACAGTGTTATCAACTATAGTCACCACATTATATATTAGATCCTTAGACCTTATTTGTCTTTTTTTATTATTATTAATGGTAAATCTTACTAAAGATTTATCTGTTTTACAAGTCTGTTCAAATAAAAACCCTTTTGACCCTACTGAGCCTCTGTATTATATATATGTTTTTTAGTTTATTAATTCCTCTGGTATTTATTGTCCCTTCCTTCTAATATTTTTTTTGCACTTAGTCTATTATCATTTTCCTAACATCTTAAGTGGAAAGTAACTTAATATTTTTCTTTCTTCACTGATACGTACAACCTTGATATAAAACAAAAGGTACTATTTTAGCTCTATGCCAAAATTTTAGAAGTTAGTCATTACCAATAAGTACTAAGAATTCTTAAGTTCCTTTTTACAAATTCCTCACGCCCAAGAATTCTTTCTCTGCCTACAGATTTAAAAGATTGTTTATGGTGGGATGAATTGGGAGATTGGGATTGACGTATATACACTAATATGTATAAAACAGATAACTAATAAGAACCTGCTGTAAAAAAAATAAATTAAATAAAAATAAAAGATTGTTTACACTTTCTAAATATTTGGGGTTTTATTTGTATTTATTATATTTCTGTTATTAATTTCTAACTTAATTATATTATTGTCAGTAAATACTGTATGATACCCCATTCTATAATAATTGTTGAGACGATTTAAGACCTAGTATATACCCAGTTAAAAATTATATTGTATACATGTGTTTGGGAAGAATATTAATCCTCTAATTATTAGACGCAGGGTTCCAAAAATTCCTATTAGAACATGATTTTCATTTTTTCCCGAATATTCAATATCTTTAGAAGTTTTGTATTTACTTAACCTCCCAAATAGGTGAGGGCATGTTAACTAAAGTCCTCCACAATGATAGTTTATTTCACAATTTCTCCCTGTAGTCCTATCAGCTTTGCTTCATATAATCTGAGAATACCTTACAAGATTCATTCAAGTTTAGAATGGTAATATCTTCTTGGTGAATTAAACCTTTTATCATTATGTAGCAGCTCTCTTTATCCTTAATAATGTTTTTTTGGCTTAAAGTTTATTTTTCAGATACTAATATAGGTCCTTAGCTTTCTTTAGATTTTTATTTGCCTGTTACATATTTTTTTACGTGTTGACCAACAAACATTCTATTGATATTGCCATTTTGAATTTCCACTAGCAATCGAGGAGAGTTGTGGTTGCCCCACATACTTTTCTACCCATGGTATTGTCAGTTATTTTAATTTTAGCCATTCTTGTGTGCGTACAGGTTTCTGTCTGTGATTTTATTTTGCATCTCTCTAATGATTAATGATGTGCATATTTTCATATGTTTATTTGGCATCCTTTTATCTTCTTTGGGTAAGAGTCTGTTCAATTATTTGGCCATTTTTATTGAGTTACTCCTTAATATGGTTTTATCTAAAGAGATCTTTTTATAGTCTGAGTACAAGTTCTCTCTCAGATGTGCTTGCAAATATTTTCTGTCAGTCTGTGGCTTGCTTTTTCATTTCCTTTATGGTGTTTAAAAATCAACAATAGGTTTTAGCATTGGTGAAGCCCAATTTATTATATTTTCCCCTGTTTTTCTTTTTGGGGGTTGCTATATAATAATCTTGGCCTAACCCAAGGTAACTAGAATAATTCTGTTTTCTAGACCCTATTGAGCCTCTGTATTATATATATATATATATATATATATATATATATATATATATATATATATGTTTTTTAGTTTATTAATTCCTAAAAAATTAGGAATTTTCACTGATATGGATTTATCACTTATGTTTATGTCTGCAGATGTATTTTGAGTTAATTTTTGCATATGGTGTGAGAGAATAGTTGATATCCATTTGTTTGCATACAGATATACAATTGTCCCCGCACTATTTGTTATAAAGGTGTTTTTTTCCCCATTGAACTGCCTGGGTACTTTTATCAAAACTTGATTGAAGATACATTTGTGTGTATCTATTTCTGGACTCTCTATTCTGTTCAACTGATCTATACATCTGCCATTATGCCAAACCACACCGTATTTACATAGCATAGCTTGAAAGTAAGCCAAAATCAGGAAGTGTAAATCCTCCACCTTTGTTCAACTTTTTCAAGAATGCCTTGAATGTCAATAAAAAATTAGAATAAGCTTATCAATTATGACAAAAAACCCTAGGATTTTTATTCAGATGACATTGAATCTACTGATAGATTTATGGAGAAATAACATCTGAAAATACTGAGTCTTCCAATCCACGAATGTGGCATCTCTCTCCATTTCTTTAGGTCTTTCTAAAATTCACTCACTCAGCTGGTTTGGTAATTTACATCAAACAGGTCTTGCATACATTTTGTCAAATTTATTTCCAGGTACTTCATTTTTTCATGAAATTTTAAATGCTTTTTACACGTTTCAATTTTTGATTGTTTGCTTCTAGAATTTTGTGTGTTGACAGTATACCCTGTGTCCTTACTAAACTCACAAGTCTCTTTTTAATAGATTTTTTTAGGATTTTCCACATAGATGATCATGTTATTTGTGAATAAATACAGTTTTATTTCTTCCTTTCTAATCTGCATGCCTTTTATTTATTTTTGCTGACTTACTGCAGTAGAGGATTGGACCTTCTATAAAATGAATAAAAATTTTAAGAGTGGTCAATTTTACAGGAAAATGTTCAATTTTTCAACATTAAATATGAGGGTACTTATGTTCTTTGTAGAAATTCTTTATCCGATTGAGAAAATTTCCTTCTATTCCTAATTTGCTGAGATGATTTTATCATGAATAGGTGTTAAATTTGTCAAATGCTCTTTCTGTGTCTATTAAGATGATTATTCTACTGATAATTTATAATAGATAATTATTTTATTAATCAGGTAAATTAAATTAATTTATTTTGGATGATAAACCAACCTTACATTCAGAGTAAAAACACTTCTTAATCATAATGTATTATCCTTTTCATATTTTGCTAGATTCAGTTTGCTAAAATTACAAGGGATTTCACATCTACATTTGCAAAGGATACTGACCTATAGATTTCTTTCCTTGACATATTTTCATTTGGTTTTGGGAAATATTCATTATTCTTCTACTGTGTGAAAGAAATTGTGTAGAACTGGCATTATTTTTATTCCTTAAATATTTGGTACAATTCAACAGTGAAGCCATCTGGGCCTGGGAATTTTCTTTGTGGGAAGATTTTTAACTGAAAATTCAAATTCTTTAATAGTGTAGAGGTATTCAGGGTTTGTGGTTATTCTTGAGTGAACTTTGGTAGTTGGTCTTTCAAGGAACATGTTTTTTATCTCTAAGCTGTCAAGTTTATGAGCACAGAATTTTTCATTATAGCTCCTTGTTGTTATTTTACAGTCTGTAGAATCTGCAGTAATGTCTTTTCTCATTCCTATTTCTCATTTGTGTCTACTTCTTTCCCCCAGCAGTTTAGCTAGAGGTTAATCAGTTCTGTTATATCTCAAAGAATCAACTTTTAAATTCACTTTTTCCTCTCTTGTTTTTCTATTTTACTTTACAATGATTGCTACTCATTAGTTTTCCTTTCCTCTGCATAATTTGGGTTTAATTTTCTCCTGCTCCTCTATTTATAGTTTTTTAAGGGGAAATTTAGGTAATTGATTTTTAACCTTTCTACTTTTCTAATATAAACATTTAATGCTATACATTTCCCTCTAAGCACTGCTTTAGCTATGTGTCACAAATTTGGAATGTATGATGATTTCGTTTTCATTCAGTTCAAAAAATTTTCTCATGTTTTTTGTGGCTTCTTCTTTGACCCACTGGCTATGTAGAAGTGTGTTATTTAGTTTCCAAATAACTTGGAATTTTATAGATATTATTTGCTTACTGATTTCTAATTTAATTCTACTGTGATCGGAGAATATATTTCAATTATTTCAATCCTTTTACATTTATTGAGACGTTTCATGGTTCAGAATATGATATGCTTGTTAAATTTTCTATCTGGACTTAAAAAAATATTTTGCTCTTGTTGAGTGGAGTGTTCTGTAAATATCAATTAGGTCAGGTTGGTGAATAGTGTTTTTGTTCAATTATTGAAAGGTAGAGAGTTATTGAAATAGCCAACTAAAATTTTGGATTTGCATTCTTTTTTCCTTTAAATACAAACATTTTATTTCACAGAATTTGAAGTTCTGTTTTTAAGTGCACATTTAGGATTTTAATATATTCTTGATGAACTGACCACTTTATCACTGTGAAATGAATATCGTTATTCCTGATATCTTTGCTCTGAAATCTACTTTATATGAGTATAGCCATTTTGTTCTTTTTCTTTTTGATTAGTGTGGACTTGCTATATCTTTTCCTAACTCTTTGCCTTAACCTGTCTGTTCTTTATATTTAAAGTGATTTCCTACAGACAGCATGTAGCTGTGTCTTACTTTTATTTTCAAGACAAACCTAATATAACAATCTCTGATTTTAATTAGTTTGTTTAGATTATTTATATTTACTGTGATTAATGACATGATTGAGAATAAATCTATAATCTTGCTCTCTGTTTTCTATTTATCTCATTTGTACTTTGTTCCCTTTTTATTTCTTCTTCCCTTCTCTTGGATTATTTTTTATGATTCCATTTTATCTCCATTATTGCCTTATTAGGTATTACTTTTTGTTTGGTTTTGTTTTAGTGGCTGCTCCATGATTTACAGTATACCTTTTACATTTATATGGTCTGCTTCAAATAATGTTATGCCACCTCATGTATAGCATAAGAAGAACCTTTCAACAATTTACTTCCTCTGTATGGAATGTAATTCTTATCTCTGCCTGCTGTTTTGAGGTTTCCTTTTCATCACTGCTTTTCAGCAATTTGATCATGTTTACTCTGCTTGGAGTTCACTGAGGTTCTTAGATATATGGGCTGATAGCTTACGATAGATTTTGAAAATTTTTGCACATTACTCTTCAAATACTCTATACTTCCCCTTATTCCATGCCTCAGCTCATTGGTGCTCTATTTTAAAATTTTTTTTCTCTCTGTTTTATTTCTGAATAGTTTATATTGCTATGTCTTTAAATGCACTAATCTTATCTTCTGCAGTTTCTAATTCCATTCAGCCTATTTTTGTCTCAGATACTGTAGTCTTCATCTCTAAAAGTACACTCTTTAACTTTTTTTATATTTTCCATTCATTTTCTCATCATGCTCTTGAACATATGGCATATATTTGTAATAGCTGTTTCAACATCTTTGTCTATTAATTCTAACATCTGTACCACTCTGAGTTTGGTTTTCATTGATTGATTTTCCTCCTGATTATATGTTATATTTTATTGCTTCTTTACATGCATGCTAAATTTGGATTGGATGACAAATATTCTGAATTTTTTCTTTTTTGGTAATCTCATTAAATACTTTTTGGGTTTATTCTGGGATGCAGTTTACTAAGTTTGAAACAATTTGATCCTTTCAAGTCTTACTTTAAACCTTTTTTTAGGTCATGTTTAGAATAGTTGTCAGCCTAAAATTAATTTGGTTCCACTACTAAGGTAATACCCTTCTTGAAGTCTCAACCCAATGCTGCATGTGTTAGGAGTCTCTCCATTCTGGCAGGTAAAAACACAACATATACTAGCCACTTGTAAGAACTTGGGATTACCATTTCTGACGGATCTTTTTCAAAGGTTCCTTACCTGGCTTCAGTAGTTTACATACATATGCACTAATCACTATTCAGCAAAGACCTGACAGAAAAACCCTCTGCAGCTTTCCAGAGAATGAGTCTGTCTGTGTCTCCCATTTTCTCCCCTATGCCAAGCTATCCTCCCCAGTGCTCTGTCCTGTGAATATATCTATTTATCTGCCTTTAGGTATTCCTAAAACCCACTTTCTATCTCTTCAACCCAGAAAGATTGTCAGGTTCTGCCTGGGTGCCCTCTCTCTCCAGGCAGAAAGCTGAGACACTCATGGAGCTCTCCTCATTCAGTACCTTGCTCTCAAGGAACACTGAACTGCCACTGTGCAATGTCTGAATACTCTTGTTTCATATACTTTGTCTGGTTTTCTCGATGTTTGAGGTGGCATGGTTAATCTGGCCCCTGGAAGGAAAATCCAGAAGCTGTCCATTTATCAAATTTTTAATACTGATTATCATAGTTTTCATTTCTATTGCATTTTTTCAAACATTTCTGTTAATTTCTGAGCATTTTTGATGCTTGTCCTTTTTTATGATTGCAGTATTTATTTCCCTAAGCATTTCATGCATATTTATTTTATATGGTCTATGTGATATTTCCAATAACTGAAGGCCTTGGAGTGGTAGGCCTAAACACGTCAGTATTCTTTCTGGTTTGCTGCTTTGTGTGTTCTGCAATTTTTAATTTGCGATATGTGTTTCTTTAATCTCACTTTGTGGGAATCTTGGGGAACTAAATTAGGAAAGTAACTAAATTACTTTCCTCCAGAGAGTGTTTGTTTATTTGAGCGTTAGGTTTTCAGGGGCACAACTGAACTTCAACACCTGAGGCCCTGTGGTAGAGTTTATTTTAAAAATGGTCGGTGCCCTATTTTTCAGGATTTCTGCAGGAGAATTTTACTTTTCATACGACTGACGTCAGGCTTGGCCATCTGACTTGCTTTGGCCTATAAAACATGAGAGGAGATGATGGTACAACTCTGAGCAGAACTTTAAGAGCCCTTGCATTTTTCTGCTTTAACTTTTCCTCTTTGTTATTAGACTATCATGTCCCAACTCAGAGATGCTCCTTAAGTCTTGATTTTGGATGGAAGAGAATATGGAGCAAAGCTGCTGCTGACACACAATGGACAGAAACATGAGTGAAGTTTATATCTCTAAAGTTTGGGTTTTCTTTTTCTTTTTGGTTATAATAGCAAAAGTTCACCTAAGCTTAATGAGGGAGTCTCAGGTTAAGCTCCACCACCTCCCGGGTGAGCCAAAGTTTATTTTCTGATCCTAACGTTGGTATTGGTATTTGGTCCCAGAGGAAGCCCAGTTTTTGTGATAGTTTATAACGCGGTCTTCTATGTTCTGAACTCACCTTAAATATTTTTTTCTTATATCAATTTCTTGAGATTTCTCCTTTAATTGCCCTAAGTACAGAAATAAATTAAAAAGTATTTTTATCCAGAAACGGGTTCTTTTGTGCATCAAGAGCCTGTGAGCACTTGTTCCTTCAAATAGCCACAGGAAAAAGCCCCACAATTTGGGGTGAGTGGATGGAGGAGAGCAACAGTTGAGCATACTCTCCTGGTCACAAGCACTCCAGAAAAACTCTTTTCCCTTTGGTGGTGAAAACTGTAATTTTAAATGTCAAAACGTGGAAGAGACGGTAAAAAAATAATCAGACCTTTTTCCTTTCTGAAGTAGAGAATGGGTTAATGGTTTCTATAAACATATAGAGAAGAATCAAGGTGACAAAAATTACTCAAGCTAATAAAAAAGCATGAAACTAGATTACCCAGAAGACAGCCCAAATGAGGTCTTCCTTAGTCCCCTGTGGCTACTTATGTATCTTTAAATGTTTTTATTAGGTTGATAGTTAATAAAAGTTTCAAAACCCTCAAATAGAAACATATTACATATATCCTAGCCTTATAAATTTTTATGGAGAATTTAATGGTTTAAAAATTAAAATGTACTATTTTCATTGAACTATTTTCATTATTTTATCTGTAATTTCATTCTATACAAATATATTTTTAAATTACCTCAAGGTGGCCTACCTCAGTTACAGTTCTGAAACATTGCAAGTATACTTTTATTTTATTTCAATCAAACTTTCCAACCACTTTGAAAAGAAACTGTGGTTATTCTCAGTGTGTGCCCAAACATGGATCACAGTAACGACATGTTTTCTTATCTCACACAAACCTAGTAAAATAAAAAAAAAAAATCTTTTTAGCAATGACAAATACAAATTGGAATTTTAGAGTCTCTTGAAAACTTTTTTAAAAATAAAAAGCATCCTTTTCTTGAGTTGCAGCTAATTTGTTTTTATTAACATTGTTTATACCCTTCTCCAAACTCTTTTTCTCTTTCCATCATGAACAGAGCAATGGATAACTCATATATTAAAGAATTAAGTCAACAAGTGAATTGTCAGTCTTTATAAACATAATATTAAATTCAAACCCAGTCTTTATTTCCCAACTTGGGTGAGTACTTAGAGCTAGCAATTAATTATTAATTCCTTCAACCATGAGTACCTGATTTTCTCATCAGCCAACCATATTATCACATAATTATTTAAAATATAAACAAGACATTTAATAGAGGTTTTACTCCAGTGAAAACATTTTTTAGGTCTCTGGCAAGGGTGGATGTGTATGGACATGCAACCCCCTTCTCAACATCCTGGAAATTGGTACTGACTCTCTCCAGCCATTACTGCAGCTCATGTGGAACTCCTGGTAGGTAGAAACTGAAAGATTTTCACATTCTTTTCCATTCCTCTTCTAACTCGATGTGCTGTCTGTCAGGTATCCCCTCCCCACCCCAAAATACAGTAAATTATACCAATCCTTGAAAATGCCGGAACTTGGCAGTTGGCATTTCATAGACTAAAATGAACACTATCCATGGGTATCCTAGTAGCAAATCACTAAAGTAACAAAAATATAGAAAATATTAAGGAGAAAAAAATGAAGAAAGATTCACCTAATGGAATACAAAGCTGAAAAGAGCATAACCCTAATGGAATACAAAGCTGAAAAGAGCATAACCCAAGCCTCTTGCTTTTGCCTACGGTTGAAATAGATATCATATCTATCATATCTATCATATCTATCATATCTATCTATGATATAGATATCATATCTATCATATCATCTAACTTTGTCTTTTACATATACGCCTCCACCAGATTTTATTAAGTACCTGTATATTCAGGATTCCTGTGTTTGGTGCCTATTTTACAATATAAATAACGTAAAAGATGAAGGAGACTCACGTAGCTAAGGTGAAGATCAGACGGTTGAATCTTAAAAGTTATCTTTTTAAGACAAAAACTTAAGTTAGATGAAGTTTGTGCCCGAGTATATATTCATTTCTAGGTCTCAAAAGATTCCGCCCCAAATTTACCACCTAAAAAAGGTCAAATCCACGTCAGTTCATACACATCGAAGTTGGGTTATTTAATTGAGTGGTACTAGTGACTAATTATATTTGGATCTGAACCAAATGAAGCTATTTGTTCATTAAAACTAGAGGACCATTTTTTACTTTGACTGAAACAACACTTAAAACTCCTCCTGATATCAAGGGGAATCCTGAATAGAGTTCAAGGACAGTCTTTGGCCCTGGCAGTAGTCCTAAGTCTCTTGAAATGAAAGGAAAAAACACGAGAAAGGATCTTACACAAACAGTAGAATTCCAGATTCTATCATTTCGACATTCATAAATTAAATACCACCAGTGAGTTAAACTTATTCTGAAGGAAAATGAACCAAAAAGAGAGTAAGTGTGTGTGTACCTGTGTACGTATATACATGTATGTCTGTTTGTGTATAGAGTCATCAAATTGGTAAAGTGACCATATAGTTTAAATGTAAAACAATTTGCTCATCTTTTCTAATCTAACAGAGAAGCCCACAACAAGTGCAAGCTTTGAGAATTTCTCACAGACACCAAAGACCTTCTTCTTATAATTTGTAATTGTCCACGGGTAGCTGCACATTCATTTGAATTCCTAAAAGACTGAATCTTGTAAAGAGAACAAGATGGACCCATATTAAAACTTTTAATGACTTTAGTAAAAAAAGGTGGAACTTTGCAGCCAGCTGGCTCCATACCGAAAGCCAGGCTGCACAGCTTGAACTTAAAGCTATCTTAACATAATGAATAAGTGCCAATAATTAGCATATGTAGTGTGAACAGGTTTGCTGGCACAAGCAAGTGAAAAACTCCAAGGTAAAGTTATTATTAGGGAGTAATTAGCTCTGTGAAGTAAATGAGTGAAACAATAGCTGCCAGCACTGACAATATGGCTAACATCTGACTATGTGGAAGATAACATTGTAAAGTATTGCTCCCTGAGCTAGAATCTGTTAATAACCATATGTTAGTGTAATTAATGCAGAGTCTTTCTGACCTGTTGTCACATCAGAACAATACTTTCTTGGAAACATTCAAACAGGCAGTCCCACACTCCGGGTAAGAAATAATTGTGAAAGTTGCTTACAAACAACTCTTAACATCTTTATTTTTTTTAAGAAAAGAAATAATCAGTGAGTGAAAAAGCTGAAGAACAGGATGAGATGAGATAAGACTGTTTCCTGTCTGACATCCCAGACACTAAAAATTCAACTACAGCAGAACTGGATCCTTCAAGGTGACTGAAATTTAGCACAGAGTTGGACAGATTAAATTAGGGGATAGACAAAGTAATTTTTCATACGAAATATTTGAGAGCTATATACCAAGCGCTTCCCCCTAATTTTCATGGGAAACACACACACATCATGATATAGTTTGAGAAATATTTCAAAACAATTTTAAGTTCCAATACTATTAAGCATATTTTGCCCCTAAATCTAAACTCCTCAGGAATGAGGACCGCATCACATTCATCTTCTTATTATCTGTGAGTGTTAACATACTATCCTCAGTAAATACCAGTTCAACATAAAAGATACTTTTGGATTTTCAGTGATTTTGGCAATACAACTAAAAATTGGGGAAATGGGAGAAAAAGACTCATACAATGTGATTTCTAAGAGGCAGTCTCAGATCGTACTGTAATAGATACAGTAGGCAGAACTACGTAGCTCCTTCCATTAAACAGCTATTACTCTGCCCCTTTCCACCTCTTATTTTCCTCTTCTACTTGCTTCACTATCCTCCTTCTCCTTTTTAATATTTTGTATCTGTATAAAGTTTTACTAGTTTTAAAATGTTTTCATGTAAAATATTTCACAATAATTTTCTGTGCCTACAAGTTCACGAATCTTTCTTTTAAGTTCGCTAATCTTTCTATCAATGGTGATAAGATTGATGGCCATATTTTATTTAACTTGAATTTAATACTGAAAGAGTTGAAAAATTGTCATATTCCAATGACAGTTACAATTTTTAGTGCCAGCTATGCAGAATAAATTCTTCTCCCCTATTTTTCCAGTCATGTATAAATGTTTTCCTAAGAATTTACAAGGCCATTCTCATCAAGCCATGGCCTTAAGGTATTAAAAGTACCAAGATCAGTTGAATATTCTTTTCTACTCGTTTGTATGATTCTACAATAACAATGTCAGGGAAGTTTATAATGCCACCTGGCAAGCTTGTTACCACCAACAAGACATATTACTACAACTCACAGAAATCTCAGGTCCACATTCCCCTGTGATAGTAATGAAATAAAATAATTGGTGATACTACATATTCATCTCTGGGGTATATACACACGTATACACATACATGCACACATATGTATTTTACTTCTTGTCAAAGAAGGAAAATGAAAGCATTCATAGCATTTCCTAGTTATACATACCTGTAAAGTATTGTTAATGATATACATCTCACTACGGAAATTCAGTTAAGCATACATGTTTGAATTTTTTTCATCCAATATTATCTCAAAATTGTATTGAGTATAAAAGACATGTTACTTAAACATTTCTGATTTCTGGCCAAATATAAGTTTCTTTGAATATCCTACCTATTCTAACTAAACTTCTCAAATACAGCTTATGAGGTAAAACACTCATAAACTCATCAATAGGCATTTCATAAACTATAAGATAAAGTGTGGTCATATTCATCAATTCGTGCAGAAAGTTCGGTAACTTTCAAATCCAAGCTGTATTAAATCTTGATAAGAGAAAGGCTGAGATTTAATGAAAGCTTGTTTGTAACTTTTCCATCCTTTTTAAAGGAGTAGATTTCTTTAGCAATGTCTAATTCTTCACAGACTAAAATGGCCAAGTAAAAGAACGCTGCACGTTTGAGATCTCACACATTCATCTTCTCACTAAACATCTGTTTAAGGCCTGTGTGATCTACCTGTCAGCACCAGTGATCCATAAAGTGTTTGAACTGCCTGTCACAAACCTCTGAGCTGGTTTGATCAGAGGCTTTGTGCACACTAATCACACCCTTTATCTTTCTAATGTTAGAGTGGGAAACACACACACACACACACACACACACACACACACACACAGAGCAACGCTGTCTTCTCTACCTGACTGTAATTAATCTTTGTAAGGGGGAACCTGCCTGGTTTGAAAAGCAAAGATCTGATGGGCTGCTGCTCTTTTTGTATAAAGGCCTTATTTTCCTACCAGGCATCTTTATACTTGGGTGGTTCCCTTTACAAACCACCTTAACTGTGGCTCAGTGACAGTGAAACAACCTTCAAGATCACCTTATAAATGAACCTGTCGGTAACTTTACGTAAGAAAAGAAACCAATAAAAGGGAGTTCTACAGGAGCTCCTTTAAATGATTCTCTCTTTTTAACTGCATGCAGGAAGAAAGGAGCCAGAATGCGAACCAGTCCCCTTTTCATGTTCCTTGTAAGCTTCTCTCTCCACTAATAATCCCACTGCTACTTTTCTCCTGCTCAGTTGCACACAAATGTATCAAGAGCTGCAGGAGTTCCTAGAGAGGGAACATTTAACATCTTTTTTTTTTTTTTAACTGTTTAAAGTAATGCTTTATGCATCTTGCCTCTTACCACTATTTGCTTTTTATTGCTTTAAGTGAGATTAATGCCATGGTTGAAATAACTTGGAATGGCACTGATATTCAAAATGTAATGGACCATTCCCAAGGGACATAATCCCCTGTGTAACAGTTTAAAAACAATTTGGAATATAGTAAACAAAAGGCGGAGAGGGAAAAAAAACCTATATGAGTCAGCCATAAAATTAGATAAAACAGTATAAATTATGGTCATGTGATGATCTTTCCCAATTACTGGCTCTGGTATGAAATATTATGTTTAGTATTTATATCCACTATTGAAACTAAAGACCAAATGTTATTAGGATGCACATAAATCCCACAGATAAGATATTTAGTCAATTGCTGGATAAGTACTACCTAGTTATGCAGATAAATTCTTACAGGATTGGGTAGCATGGACTAAAAAATGAAAGCATGTCTAATGCCTGGCCACATGTAGTTTACAAAATAACTCCTAGTACTAATCAAAAATCAGAAAGTCTCTACTACAGAGGAACAAAATGTATTGCACTTTATGATAAGTGAAGAAAATTAAATTATATAATGACAAATTATTCTGAATATTTTTAGTATTGAAGAAAAATACATTTATTCAAAATAGCGCTAAACTTTTAAGTTAAAACACATGAGGTCAATATAAAAAGGTTCAAATAAATAGTATTTAAAAATTTCTTGCTGAAAATTCTCTGTTTAAAAGCCTGAAAACACTAAAAATTGGGAGCTTTTATATTTAATAAAGTGTTACATTAGCATTTTAGCAATATTACTTTTTAGGTGGGTGTTTGGTACTTCAGCCCTAATCCAATGTAATTATTAATATATTTGAAATTGTTGCAGAATGGGATAGAGGATATACCTATCTATATATGTATCTAGATGTATATATCTCTCTAAATATCTATATAATCCACAACTGATATGGTTACAAATCACACTTCAGACTATATATCTATGCTTAAAATACATGTATTTTAAGATATTTTAACTTAGCTCATGGCCTTAAAAAATTCTCTATGCTGTCCAAGTGGCCAGTAATAGAAATTAGATTTCCTTTATGTGCAATTATGAAATAAAGAGTTAAATATTAACCTGTGTAGGGTTATAGGACCAACCAGCTTTAAGTTTTATTCTATTGAAACTACTGCCTTAGCCACCAGCTTGAACCTTGTCTTTAGTCCTAATGAAAAAGCCTATTCATTGTCTTGGCATCCACGTTTCATCGATAGGTTTATTTTGCTTCTAGGCTTGTGTCTTAGGTCACTCAATCTTTAGCAGGCACTAGATATCAAGAGAGGCTGAGGGACTTCCCTGGTGGTCCAATTCTAAGACTCCGCACTCCCAATGCAGGGGGCCTGGGTTCGATCCCTGGTCAGGGCACTAGATCCCGCATGCAGCAACTGAGAGTTCACATGCTGCAACTAAAGACCCCACACGTGGCAATGAAGATCCCGAGTGCCACAACTAAGACCCAGTGCAGCCAAATAAATAAATAAATATTTAAAAAACTAAAATTAAAAAAAAGAGAGGCCAAGCTTAGGACTAAACTTGTAAGATGACTTCTAAACACCAAAGCAAACTGCAGAAATTCCTGTCTGTTGATCTCCTTAGTCCTGGCCACCCTGAAAAAATTAGTCTAGGTTTCAGGAGCATGAGTCAGACTAAATGTGTAAGGCTTTAGCTTGGCTTCAGGGAGGACTCAGTGTCACGAAACTTTGAATCCTGAATAGGCCAGGGCCTTCTACACTAGGCATAAGAGTAGAATAAACAGAGAACGATGACTACGTGCAACAATTTAACTTTTTTTAAGTCTCATAATCTGTACGATCATTTCATTTTTTTTAGTTTGAATTTTAGCTCTGGACTTTTTTTTAAACCTAAAAATAAAATAATTAAACATTTATTTATTCATTTTAAGGTTACACTTTTCTTTTAGGGACTTTTTAAAAACATAATGATGCTAGTATTTAAAAATAGGCAACTATTTCATTGTTCCTAAGAAATGGACTAAAAAATTAATTTGCACATATACAGATTTAAAAAACCAATTTGAGAATGTTGCTGATAATAAAGATTTGATTAAAGCATTACTGAGTTTTAGAGATAGATTTTTAAAAATCTATACCAGCATTTTATAGATGAGGAAGCTGAGGTCTTTTTTTTTTTTTTCTTTCTGGTACGCGGGCCTCTCACTGTTGTGGCCTCTCCCATTGCGGAGCACAGGCTCTGGACACGCAGGTTCAGCGGCCATGGCTCACGAGCCCAGCCGCTCCGCGGCACATGGGATCCTCCCGGACCGGGGCACGAACCCGTGTCCCCTGCATCGGCAGGCAGACTCTCAACCACTGCGCCACCAGGGAAGCCCAAAGCTGAGATCTTTTAATTCTTTTTAATTGATGTCTTTATCAAGCAATTAATATTCTTATAAGAGAATTAAATATATGTTGTGAAAACACAAAGACGCTATTGAGATTCCCCTTTCAATGAGAGAATATAAAAAAAAATCACTCAAGTGTAACACAAGGTAGAAAGGAGTAAGAAAACAAAAGAGGAATAGAATGGTAAATGATACAGGAGTTCAGAAGAATTTTTTTTTCTAGGAAGATTAGGGGACTACTTATGGATAAGAGGATGTGTGAATTTGGTCTTGGTGTATGTGATTGTTCTTGGCATGTAAAGAAGGAATAGAGAATACTATTACAGGAAAAGGAATCCACATGAGTAAAAACACAGAAACCAGAGAGTGTTAAAGTGTGACGAATAGTTAAGTTAGCTGGATCGTCAAGTTCATAAAAGGAAATAAGTGAAAATAAAGTTAGACAAGTAAGCTAGCACCATACGGTAGAGGGTCTTGAATGACAGGCTAGTAACAAGCCATTTAATCTTGTGGAGAGTTGGGAGCTGTCAAAGACTTTTGAGCAAGGGATGGGCATCAGGAGAGTTTTTCTTTAAGAAGACTGATCTGACATAAGTGCAGAAAGACAATTGGAGGGTAAAAGGTAGCCATTGCAGAGATGAGTGGAATGAGAACTTGAATCTAAGGCAGGAAAGGGGAAACAAGAAAAGATTTAAGGGTATCATGAAGGCAAATCAATACACTCACATTAGTATACAAAGCAGAGTGTGAAGAGGGAGACATCAAAAATAAATTCAAAGTTTTGAAGTTAAGTGATTAGAAGACTGGAATTCTTATCATTAGCTATTTCTAGACCACAAATCTTAAAGACTAGAACTTCTTCATATAATCTCCATGACTGATGTTTCAGTGACAGAATGTTAATACATGGCTTGTCCATCATATACATCACATTCCATTTCAACATATACCATCATCATGGAAATCATTTCATAGAGCCGGAAGCCTGTCTGCATTGACTAAGACTAAGAATCATTTCCTTGCTAAGTCCAGCACTATTTCCCAAAGAGTATGACGTTAGGAATTTAAAAAATAGGTTCAGAACTCCTACTGGAAGCCCAATTACAGAAGAATCCTCTAGTGCATCCAGACTCTTCAGGCTTCACAAAAAAGAAAATGAAAGATGTATTCATACGGCAGTATTCTTATGGTTCAGAAGTACTAATAAGTACCCTAATAAGATCAAAATCTTAAGAAAGCAACTTTAATTCTATTCCCATGAAAGTAAATATAGATGGTCTCGGAGTTAGGGAATAAGGAAATCATTCCTACATCACTAATTTAAACAGGACTCCTAATGTAATGATACTGGTTTAGAAGTTGTGGAATGTAAGCGTCTGTGTTTCTGTGCCTGTTTGTGACCTATATAAGGGAAATAACTAAATCGGTATGAGGAATACTAAATGCCCATAGTATCAATATAATCATAGCGATATTTTAGATGTAAGATTGACATGGGAAATTGGATTATTTTGGAAATTTTATTACAGCAAAATATTAATTATATTGTTATTATTACTAATGAATTTTAAATTGAACTTCTGAGTAGTCCAGTATTTCAACAGTCTGAAGTGAAGAAAGGATGGAAAGTTTTAGGTCTTTCTCCTGTAATTTTGGTAATAGACCAAAAGTATTAATTTCTATGGTATTTTTGATGGACAAAGTGACTTGCTCAAAAAATACCTGGTTTTATTACAGGATAAGAAGTTACACATTTTCTCTCTCTCTCTGTCTCTCTCTGTCTCTCTCTGTGTCTCTCACATACACACACTCATACATGGAGGAAAAAGGAAAAAAAAAAGAGTCCTTTATTGGCTTAGACAAACAGTTTCTTATATGTGGTACAGAATTTTGCCTGAGATATTTTCAGTGCATCATATGCTATTAAAAACATTATTTTCGGGCTTCCCTGGTGGTGCAGTGGTTGAGAGTCTGCCTGCCGATGCAGGGGACACAGGCTTGTGCCCGGGTCCGGGAAGATCCCACATGCCGCGGAGCGGCTGGGCCCGTGAGCCATGGCCGCTGAGCCTGCGCTTCCGGAGCCTGTGCTCGGCAACGGGAGAGGCCACAACAGTGAGAGGCCCGAGTACCGCAAAAAAAAAACCAAAAAAAACATTATTTTCAATATAGATCCACCAGTTCAGGGAGTCCTTAAAATTAGAAATGTACAAAGTGTGTAGTTCTATCTTCTTTTAAGTATAAATGTACTATTCTCAGAACAAAAACAAAAGAGGTACTTTATTTTCAAAGAGAGCCTATTTCTATTTTGCCTTTTTGTTATGTTTACTTTAAAACTGTGACATATCATCATGTGTCACTTTAAGAAAATTCTGTTCCTTGATAAAGACTTACACCCCCAAATAGAAAATAAACCAATAAGAGAATGCATATCACACAATACAGTTGGATAGTCTTCATACAATTTTAACTTAGCACCATCAATTAACAAACACTTCTCGCATCTTGTTTTTGGTATGATATTTGTCAAACTTTAAAATATAGGCAACAAAGTGTGTGTGTGTGTCTATACAAAGAAAACAACTGTGCATTTGAATATGTATGTATAACAAATCAACAAAGTTGGCATACATCTGTTGTAGATCTTTGAGGCAAAAAATGTATTGTTTTACTAATAAATTTGAGATTAAAAGAATATTTCTGTATCCTCTGATGTATTATATATATTCCTGTGCATACATGCATTTTATGAAAATATATGCTGATCAACTTGATACAGCCTATCGTAAGATGGAATATTAGCTATAGGTCAACAAAACTAAACAGAAAAATGTTAATAGGAACCTGAAGTAATTGCAATCGAAGAGCAGACCTAGAAGGCTTTAAAATATTATATTGGGGCTTCCCTGGTGGCGCAGTGGTTGGGAGTCCGCCTGCCGATGCAGGGGACACGGGTTCGTGTCCCGGTCCAGGAAGATCCCACGTGCCGCGGAGCGGCTGGGCCCGTGAGCCATGGCCGCTGAGCCTGAGCGTCCGGAGCCTGTGCTCCGCAATGGGAGAGGCCACAATAGTGAGAGGCCCATGTACCGCAAAAAAAAAAAAAAAAAAAAAAAAAAAAAAAATTATATTGATAAGTAATTGTCCTAACACAATATGACAAATCCTCTCTTACTTCAAAATGAAATAAAACAAATCACTTTACTGGAAATTCTATTTTTTCATCATAATCATCATCTTCACCATATAGATACTAATAATATTTTCTTTTTAAGTACCATTTATCAAGCACCTTTGTTAGCTGGGCACTAACTAACTTGGTACTTTAATTTATGTATAATAATTATAAAAAAACTGAAACAAGGATATATCACTTGTATTTTAGACATGAGGAGAGGAAGTGAATTGCTCAGGTCACACCACTAGTGACAAGCAAAGCAGTCACTTAAACTTTGTTCTATCTGACTAATGAGTCCTTGCTATTTTCCCCACACCTCTCCTATGATATAACCATGTCAGAACAATGTCAATACACCAGGTACCCCTGTTAATAAAAGCTTAGTCAATCACAATCGTTTATTTAAAAATCTGACTGATTTCATCAAGTATATTGGCATCATATTAGACACAGCCCAAAGTGATACATAATTCTCTTTCCAGACGGTCAGGAGTCTAGTGTATGATGATAAGAATACAGAAAAAAATATGTAAAACTGGTATTTTAAAATTTCTTAATCATGAAGGCAATCTGTACTGATTTCATCAGCTGAACAAACATGGATTAGGTACAAATGACCCTTAGGCAACGTCCACATGCTCAGCAGTCGAGCTGTACGAGAGGTCTACTGATTGTAACCTCAGGACAAACCAAGCAGTCAGAGTCCACCTGGAGGAAACATATGATTACAATAACCATCGTTAATTACGAACTTGTACACATGAATTTACAGATGGATAAACTGGAACTTGAAAAGTTTAAACAGCTTTCTAAGTTTATGCAGCTACTAAGTGACGGAGCCAAGACTTAACCAAAGTCCTCTGAAGCTAACTTCAGAGTGCTACCATCTATATCACTCAATAATAATACTGTGTCTTTACAAATTCCAGCCACACTGCAAAACAACTATGCAGTCTGACCAAAAGTTAAAATGTAAATATCTCTGGAATGATAAAGCAGTTTTATGTATTGACAGTGTTCCTGGCAGTCATGTACTCATTCTTTTCAATACTCATCACTTTCTCAAAGAAACAATATATCTAATAGTCAAAATAATTATAGCACAATGTATAAACAATCTTAAAGCTGTACTAGGTTGAACTGTAACCCTCCAAAAGATGTGTCCAACTCCTAACCCTTGGTACTTGTGAATGTGGCTTTATTTGGAATTAGGGTCTTTGTAGATGTTATTAAATTCAGAATCTAGAGATGAGATCATCCTGGATTCAGGCTGGGCCTTAAACCCAAACACTCGTGTTCTTACAAAAGAATGCAGAGGGATATGTGAGACACACAGAGACATAGGGGAGAGGAAGATGTGAAGGTGGAGGCAGAGACTGGAGTGATGACCTACAAGCCAACGAACCCCAAGGATACTGGGCAGCCAGCAGAAGCTAGGGGAGAGACGTGATACAGACCCTCCCTCAGAACCTGCAGAAGGAAACACCCGTGCCAACACCTTAATATCAGACTATGGCCTCCAGAACTGTAAGAGAATAAATTTCTATTGTTATAAATCACCAAGTTTGTGGGAACTTGTTATGGCAGGCCTATGACACTAACACAACAGCAGTTCTAAAATTAGTGAATGACAATTTTACTTCCCTAAAATACAGTACTGAAGTATGCAGAATTTCTTGCAGTTGTGGATGATATAGAGAGTCTAACATTATTAATTCGGCCCTAGAGGATTTCTAGGATGTTAACTCTATCAGTATTATCTGATCGTGAAAGCTGTGGCATTATGTGGTCCTTCTCTAGGTTTCAAGTTCCACTAACAGCGTTAGGGACACATTCTCTCTCTCTCACTCTCTCTCTGTATTTAAATTAATTGGAATGAATAGTACATATTTTGTTTTATGACTAGTACCACTCACTAACAAAATATATCGGTTGATATATTTGTTCAGCCTTATTTTATACCATAAGTTACTACTGAAGTTAGAAATACTTAAAACTAATTTTTAACAGTATGGCTTCAGCTGTATATAATTTTCTATATAAGTATGTCTCACTTTGAGATAATTTAATATATATAAAAATCCAAATGCAAAAAATATAGTGAGAAATGGCCTATATTCGAAAAAATTGCTTTTCAAGAGATAGTCAATGTAAGTATTCTTTAAATGCTTCACTCAAATTTTAAAGTTCATTTTTTAATACAAACATTTATTTATAAAATTCTGATCAAATATCTATCAGTATATCAGTAGGGAGAAATCTATATTAACTGTATGTCAAAAATTAATATACAGTGGAATTTCATGGAAATATTTGCAATTGCTAACTGTCTCTTTGAGAAGCATAGGGTTTTCAATGTTTTTAAAAAAAGCAACCCATGAGGGCACTGATAAAGTAGTCTTTTTGTGATTTATAACTAAATTTGAGTCTCTTCATTTCCTACCATCTTATTAGTGACACAGGATGTAGTAAACTAACAAATTCAGAAACTTAATATTTAAGATGAAATAAAACAGTTATAACCTGCACCTATATTAATATTATATTATATGATAGTTCAATAACATTTAAAAGGTCAGACAGAAATTATATTCTTCTGCTCTGCAGAGATCCCATTATTACGCTAAGTACCTAATTTTTATGACCAATAACAACATTAGTAGTGATCCACAACTGGCACTTGCCTCCAGCTATGCCCCGTTATTGGACACAGCTGGAGGCAAGTCCCAGTTGTGATGAAGCAATCAACTGCTCCCATATGGTCCTTCTAAAGAATGAATTCCATATAGAAATATCAGTGGTAAGACATGCAGCTACTTAGCACAGAGTCCAATAAGTGATGTTAAGTGGAAAGCCTAGTCATTTCTCCAAAGAAATGCTCGGTCTCCAAAACAGCTAAGAGTTAAAGAACTTTCATCCCACTATCAATCATGCAAACGTGATTATCTTTAGTGATACTTCTTATGAAATCTGAACTTAGCTTAAATATTTCCTGGTCTCCAGAGACTTGATAAACTTCCATAACTAAAAACTGATTTACATTCTTCATGCGGCTGATTCTAGTATTTGCCAGCTTACCAAAATTTTGAATCCAAAGTTATGGAGGAACCTTAAGTTCTGTAACATTCAGAAGATATTGTGACCCACTGTGAAACTAAAATTAAATTTTGATAAATCATGTGATTTAGTGTGCTTACATACAAATTAATTAATTTAAAAATTTAGAAAGTAGGCTGATACCTGAATTCGATTTGACAAAGGACAAAGTTAATTCAGAGATGTAAATCAGTAAAAATACTGAAAGCTAGCATTCACTGTTATTAATAAAGGAAAAGAAAAACAGATCCTTGGAATCATTAATGGTTTTGTCAGATAACTCTCTTGTCCATTGTTCTGGACAATAGGCAGACATGTTTATTACTTTATATGTATGATAATGAACTGTGGTGTAAGGGATAACATTGGGAGATGGGGTTGTGATCAAGCAAACTGGTTTGGATACCATATCAATATATATATATATATATATATACTACTATGTATTTTAATGAGTTAAAGCTAATTATATCAATTGAAGGGAAAATCCCTAATTCTCCTGCTTTTTCTCTCTTGCTCTGCTCCATCTGGAGGTGGGGAGGACCAAACAAGAAACAAACAAAATACCTTCTGAGATGCTGATTCCTTAAATTTCAAGTTCAGAGTAATGATATGAAGCAGAGGAAGGGAAGATAGGTTACCACCAACAAAAACATTTGCTCCAGTGCTCTACAAATTTTAAGGCACACTCGCTTTACATTATTTGATTGTTTTATCTCAACTATCATGTGAGAGGTACTAAAATTTTGAACCTACAGATGAAGCTGAAAATCAGTGACTGTCCAAGGCCATACACCTAGAAAATAGTAAAGTCTCCAGTTTTTAAATCCTATGGTCTAGGTATAGCCCATAGCCTTTCAAGGAAAAGACCACTGTTCTTCCTCCAGGCTGTTTTCTTATGCCCTCTCAATGTCCCCCTTCTTTAAATATATGACCAGCATCCCCACATTCAAAGAAATGTCTCTGCACTCCTATTCTTTGCTTTTCCAAGGCCTCTGGATTTTCCATTGCTTTTTTCTTCATGTTTCTTATCCCTAATTTACTTTGGCCCTTCAAGATTTGAAATAGCTACAATTACTGTCTCAGTATACTCTTACAGTAAATGAAATTATATTATTGGCTTTCTCCCACAGGATTTTGAAAATCTTAGTAATGTGTGAGCATTGTTTCAAAGAAGATAAAAATATCTTCATTATAGTTGAGCACAGTATCTGGGATATTTGATCCCTACCTAATTGATAGTACTTTGAGGTCCCTTATACTTTGCATAAAGACATATATAAACACTCTAACTAGACTTTAAAAGGCCAAAAAAATCCAGTTGTGCTAGTTTCATACATTATAATGAATTATAAACTATGCATTAAAGTATTTAGAAAATATAATCTGTATTTCGTAATTTTTAATCCATCTTCAACCTTGATTTTCTTCCTTTTGCCTCAGTTACTACCCACCAATGACAAGCATTTGTATCCTTACCTAATTGCTCCTGTTTTCCTTTTAGAAAGCTACTAAATAGTGAAAAGAAAAGAGGCCTGTAGTATTTCTCACTATCATGTTTATTGAGACCAGCTCATAAGGAGAGAATTATGGGTATGTAGGATTGTAAAAAGAGAGCCTCAATGAATGAGTCCCTATGGGCAAGACCAGATCATAACAACAGATGATGTGGGCAGATATCCCACTGACATTTAGTATAGCTCAACACAGCCAGAATGGAATAAAACATAATAGTGGTCAAGGTGGAAAGAAGGGACAAGTAGTAATGAAATAACTGCAGCACATCCTGAGGTTATTTTCTGTTTCTCCTTTAAGTTAAAGCAGTATCATAAGGAGAAAAGGCTCATAGCTGTTTTCAAGTTATCGGAACAATCAATGGCACTGGGGGACGATGTCTACCTAACCTTGCACATCTTTCCTTGATGAGTTTTTCCTTTGTGATTCCAATAAGTAAATTATAATGTTTGTCCTATTGTCTGAATGGTTGTTACTAAGGGAAAAGACTAAAATTGAACAAACATGTCATTAGCATTCTTAAAACGTTTAAAAATGAAAGACACTTCAAATTCAAGATACTTAATTTTTTTTAATGTTTATGCAAAGGAATCAATAAAAGGAACAAAGCCGTAAATGTGTTTATGGGATAGAGATGTAAAACAGAAAAAATATGAATTTTTTAGTATATTATCACTTTTTGATACGAATCTAATAGTAGAAGTCAGTAATTAGAGGGAGTTAAAAAAAAAAGAACTGGGGTAATTATTCTGGGATAGACACATTCCTTGAACTTTCTAGAATACTCACAGTGAAAATATATTAAAAATCAAAAATTATTCCTTCGTGTAGGCATTTCAGTTTCATTCTGAGGCTGTAAAACTCCTATCATAATCTTTATAACCAGAAGAAGAGATTGGACAAGCAGGTTCAATGTCTTAGGGTCCATAATTTCAGGGACTTGTCAGAATTATGACAGAAGGTTGATCTAAATTGAACTGGGATGGTTGCAAAATATAATGTTTTCAGAAACAATATTTAATCCTTTCATCTTTTCCTGTGAAAACTCAGATAATTTTGAACTTTCTAAGTCTTCCTGTCTCCATTTTTCAGGTATTATGCCATTGCATATTAGTCTGTATCAAAAAACTCATAAAACATCAAACTTAGGGTTAATTTGAGGATTTTTTTTCCATATTTCTGTTCTGTTTCCCCTGATCAAGTCTCAAAATGAAGAAAATCCATCAAATGATAAAAAAATGAAAAAGTAAAAGAAGGATGCAAAAAAATGCCATTAAATAAAGATATATGGAGGAGATGGACTAAAGGAGATTAATTCCATGTGGCTCTGAATATGGTACTAAAAAAGTTTACAGAAGAGTACCTCTCTCCCATCCTAAATAAAACATAAAGTTCTGAGGATTTAGTCAGATAAAGAAGGCACAATGAAAATACTATCATATCTTAGCATAAGAAGGCATTAATAATTAATAATCCTTACGAAGTGGGTAAAGGAATAGCATGCATACATTTGAGAACTTCATTAATACACTTTATAAACACTGTGATCATGATTTCCTTTAATTTAGCAATAACCAAAGAATGTCCATTGATTGGCTTCATCATTCACTTTTTTCCTACAATAGACCTTTATGTTATTTCTATGATTATGACTGTATGCAAGAAGAAAATCATCAGATACTTGAATTGTGTCATGACATGAATGAGCACAGAGATGGATGAAAACCTAATTGTTACATTACTCAAGGTGGGATTTTGTTTACATGTATTGACATTATATCTTACAGTGGCCACATAAGAGAAATAAAATATATAATGATACCATTGTGAGAAGTGAGATTCATAAGATATCTAAACTCGCCTACAACTATATGAATTATTAACATTTTCATGCTACTGGGATACTAATTTTTTTAAGTATGTATTTACAAAATAACATCTGATGGGTACTTATTTCTGCATTGTGTTCTTTCTCCTAAATTCTCACTGAGATGATCTGTTGTCTAGGAATGAGTCTGTGTCACAAGCAGGAGAATAACTGAGGAGAAAGCAATTGGGTAAGAGACAGCACAGAAAAGAAGAAAAAAGATATAAGGTAGTAGAAGACAGGTTAAAGAGAAGACAGCTTAAAGTAATGATGTGTTGATGGAAGTATTTGTACACATCAAGATTACGCTTGTAACACATTTAAGAGCAGTAGCCTTTTTTAATCACAAAAGAGACTTCACTCAATGTCTCAAGGGATAAAGATTTTAGAGAAAGATCTTCTTTCCTGTTTCCTTACATGAATGAAGCAGTTGTTACAGAACAAAAAAGAAAGAGGATTTTTTAAAACTATAGGAGACTGAAAGATAAAGCTTTCAATAAATGATAGAAGTATATCAAATACCCTAAATGGGGAGGCTGGGGAACGGGCATCATTTTACAGTGAGAGAAAAAGAAAAATCAATTGCATAATGGGAAAATATTTTCCAGTGTCAAAATATTCATTCCCTAATGTAGGTTTTTAAAACATATCTAGAAATCAAAGAGGTCCTTTAAAATATTTCAGTTTTACTTTGAAAGAGCCTCAGCTACTGTTTATCAAAGGAATATTTTTCTTAGAGAAGCATTCAGACATTATTTTCATACTAGAACATCATTTTTTCCTTTCTTTAGTTTATGAACTCTGAAGATACGATGTTATAAATTTTGATCCAAAATGGATCAAGCAGAGAGACACTAGCTCACTGTAAAAATGATCATTTTTTTAAAAATATAGAGACCATCATGAGCCAATGAAATATATGTTAAAAAAGTTTTGCATGTATGCCTCTCAAAATGATATACTGATAACTTTAGTGAATCAGAATTTGATGAACATTTTCTAATTGTTCTCTCCTGCGTGATGAGTCATTTACAATTTTCATGGAACCATTCAAATGTTGTTCCAAATTTCTTTAGCAAAAGATTTAATATCTGTTTCAAATTCCAGATAAAGTAATAAATAGAATTTTATGGGCTCTGCAGGACTGCTGCTCATTTTGTGCTCATCAATGCTTCAGATCTTGGTTATTTAACATGATCAATCAGGACTAAGAGATCAGGGTCTACACCTAATTACATGGGACTTAGGCACAGCCCTTACCATTTCTGGACCATACTTTCTCCATCTACTGAAGAAGAACAAGTTGGATTAAGTTATCTCTAAAGACTATTTGTCTATATTAATATTTTATTGATCAAAGAGTTCTAATTCAGTACTGCTCAAGGTGTTGGTTTGTGAGGTCAGGAGCTTGTACTAGGATATAAACCACCAAATTTCTTTCTTCATCAAGAAATTCTTGCAGTGAAAAAGAATGTCAGCTGAATTGAAACGGGTTTAGCAAGCCCCTTATCTCTTCAAGGACTTGTAGCAGTTCACAGACTGGTCTGAAGGCCATAAAGTCCTAACACATTCTTCTTCCTGCTCATTCAAATAATTATCTTCAAACATACCCCCAAATTTTTACAATGATGTAAACGTTAGTAGTCTTCAGTCCTACAGCAATTGAGAAGAGTGAAATAATTTGCAGGTTTCATAATTACACCCCTCAAGCATGCAGTTGGCTGTACCTTAAATAATCAAAAGACTATACATTAAATTTAGTCTTCCAAGACAGAGGCTCAAGGCAAGGAAGTTTGAAAAATTAACCATGGCTATTGTTATTGTGACTTTATCCCCAAACCTAAAATTGGGACACATGGCCTGACAAAAACTAGTGTATTTATGGGTTTTCAAACTGAAACAAAGTTATTTAAATAGGCAGAACGGTGTTAGCAAAAGGGTTAAAATCACTGAGGTATACTGCATCTCTTATTAGGGATCCAAAGAGTATAAAAGAATGGATAACTCATGTGAATAGACAGAGAAAATATTTGAAATATGAATGTCCTAGAAAATTTAGAGTAGGATATACATGCACTGTATATATAGTCCTAATAACCGAGTATAAAAAATTGTCATTTTCAGAAATTCCTATTTGTGGAAATTACAGTATAGTGAATCTGTATATTCTTTCATTAGCATAGTCTCAAAATTATGTTTAAAATTAGAACATGCCCTGATTCTATTTTATTATATAATCACGCTAAGTTAGATATAACGGAACATTTAAAATGTATATTTAAAAAATTACTTACACAAGAGGAGAAGAGGGGGAGTAAGAATTGGGATTCTTCCTCAGGGTAAAACTCACTATCTATATAAGTGGATGACATTTTTATTATTCAGGTGCTTCAAGGCATCCAATTGGTCAAAAGCTAGTTGCTTATGTAAATAATGGTGGAGACCTATAGTTAGGTACTTTTAAATTTGTTTGTTTCAAACTAAGGGTAAATTTTTACCAAATGTGTGTAAATTATTTAACCATTGATTGACTTCACAAATATTGACCCCTAACTACAGTGCTTTCTCTTTCACCTCTTTGCAGCTATTTGCTTGTTGAATCATTTTTGTCTCTCTCCATACACATATACTCATATACCACATTTCTATATACATTACTTCACTTTAAATGTCTTTTAGTGCTTCTGAGTCTGACTGATGTAAGATGTTATTTTGAACATGCCAAAGCATCTAAACGACTCCAGCCTTTTCTTTTCAGCCTGCATTCCTTGATAAGTGGCAAAGCTTCCCACTTATCAGTCACTCAAAGTGACTGTAGCTGTCAGTTGTGTACAAAGCGCAATCAGTTTGGAAGCGGAGACACCAGCATTTTTCTTCTCAGCTTGAAGCAAACACATTTTGACTGCTAGTCATTCAATTTTAAAGCATTCTCAATTAGGGTGGATGAAGATATAAAGAAAACACATCCTAAACACCTCCACCAGGCAACAGAAAAATTTTATTGTTATCTCTTGATTTACTTTAAGGCAGCCATTCCTCCTCTTTTTCTGGCTGCTTGACATGGGTGCTCATGACAACAAACCCTCTATCATGAAAAGACTGAAATAATATAATATACTAACACCCTGTGGAACCTCTGTTTGAGCCTGTTTACATGTTTTCTTGTGCTCTCTCCCTCTTGAATCACCCTGTAGTAAATCAAATAATTTACTTCAAAAATTAAAACAAAACACTCTTTTAGACTCACTTGGTTTATTTGTGAACAAATTTTTATTCAATGGAAACACAAAATCCAATTCAATAATGAGAAGAAACAGGAGAAAAGTTAGCCAGAGAAAGGAACTTTGGGGGAGAGAAAATAAAATAAAAATAGTAAAGGAAATAACTAGTGGCTATGTCAGATGGTCAAGCAGCAGGTATGGATACAGGTACTGGCAAAGTTGTGAAAAGGAATAGAGAGAGAGAAAGAGAGTTAAAAAGGTATTCAGAATTAGATGGTGGTTATGGGAGGAGAAAAAAATTTAATACCTATTTTGGCACTAAATGGAAGAAATGAAGGGAAGGTAATGATTCAAAAAATGTATGTACAGACACCTGTGTGTATATATAGATATATTAATAGAAATCTCAAATTAAATATATGGGTATGATATCAAAATTAGCTCATTAGTTTACCTCTTTTATAGTTAAACATATGTGTATGCTATGAAAGTTCATTAGATCACTTCTAATTTCCTCTTTAGGTCTAACATAATTGTCAACATAAAATAGTTTTAGAAGATATTTATCTTGGGGCTTCCCTGGTGGCGCAGTGGTTGGGAATCTGCCTGCCAATGCAGGGGACACGGGTTCGAGCCCTGGTCTGGGAAGATCCCACATGCCGTGGAGGAACTGGGCCCGTGAGCCATAATTACTGAGCCTGTGCATCTGGAGCCTGTGCTCCGCAGAGAACAAGAGAGGCAGCGATAGTGAGAGGCCCGTGCACCGCGATGAAGAGTGGCCCCTGCTTGCCACTAGAGAAAACCCTCGCACAAAAACGAAGACCCAACACAGGCATAAATAAATAAATAAATTTAAAAATAAATTAAAAAAAAAGATATTTATCTTTTATAAATATGGCACCCTATCTTTTTTGGCATTCATAAGTGAAGATTTGGTTATATGTAATATTTGCTTATGTGAAACATATCTTTCCCCCATTTATAAATATTTATTTCCTCCATTTATAAAGGGCACCCTCTTACCTGGCTTACTGTAGAAGGCAAAACTAAATTACTTAAAAAGAAATCCTGCCACATTTGCTAGTTTAACAGGTTTAGCTCAGTTTGATAAGATCAATTACTTTTATTTTCTAGGGATTATCTGAATTAAATCACTCATTGCTACTCTAATAAGGAGAGAGAGGAAGAAGGCACCTTTTAGTCTACATAGTATTCAACTGTCAGGATCTCAGAATCTCTCTCTCTCTCTCTTTCTCTCTCTCTCTCTCTTTCTCTCTCTCTCTCTCTCTCTCTCACACACACACACACACACACACACACACACACATCCTCATTTCTACTCCCTACAAGATTGAGAAAATGCCATAACCTATCTGAATTCTTGTGATAATCATGAGAGATGACTTCTACAAAGTACCAACCACTTAATAAGCAATGGGCTGCTTCTTCTTACTAGTATAGTACAAGGTACAAAATGATTTTACAAATCACATACAGCACTAGGGAATGTTGGTTGTCTATTTTCGATGGCTCCCATAGCATCTATTTTAATCTCTTGAGAAAATTACTGTCTTACTTATTTTTACATCCACTACACACTGGATAATGCGCCCTCACTTCATTCATACAGTCATACATTGAGTAAATATTTCTGAGTTCTCATCATATGTCAAGAAGATTTACAGGTTCTTTGGATACAGCAGTGATCAAGACAGATAAAATCCTTGACCCCCATAGACTTGTTGCTAGGTGTGTATTTGTGGTCGCAAGGGTACAGCAAGAACTAAATAAATACAAGGGGTGAGAGTGCTGTAAGACAAGTCTGCAGGAAAAGAGCTCAGAGGCAGCTGGAGGAGGCAGGAGCGCCTCCGGCTCTCAGAGACGGCCTCCCTGAGGAGGACGGCACTGGAAGAGATGGCTGGCTGAAGTGAGGCTCTGAGGTATGGGAGGAGGTGAAGAAAGCATTCCAGGCCACAAGAATGACAAGTACAAATGCTCTGATGCTAGAACATTGTCGGCATATTCTTGGCAACCAGAAAAGATGGGTTTCTAGCGTGGAAGGAATGAGGGAGAAAGTTAGAGGTTGATGTAATCAAGTATAGCCCAACAGACTGAGGTAAGAAGAGTGAATTCATTTTAAATGACATGATTTTGAGTATGGTTACAGCACAATTAAATTTAAAAGATTACTCTAGCAGCCACGTGAAAAACCTAGTTAGCAGGTCAACAGAGGAAGTAGGATGACCCATTTGGTTAGGGAGCCTATAACATCAGGCTAGGTGAGAAGTGATGGTGACATAGACTAGAGTGATCATGGGAGAAGTTGCTCAACTGATAGACTTTGAGGATAAAAGCCAATTCCGATGGATTAGTTGTGAGACATAAGGGAGTGAGAGGATACAAAGACAGCTCCTAGGTCTTTGGCAACAGTAACTAGGCAAGTGGTATCATATTCACAGATGGATAAATCAGGAAAGAATGAGTTTGGGGGAGATGATCACAGGTTCTGTTTGGAAAATGTGAAATTTGAGGTGCATATTAGTTATGCATTTAAACAGGCTGAGTAGACAGCTGGGTATTAGACTCTGAGGTCCAGGTGAGAGACAGAGGCTCTCAAGATAAATTCTGGAGTATTATCCATAGGATGGTACACAAAGACTTTAGATGGGATCATTTAGGAAATAAGTGGAGATAAAGAAGTCAGAGGATGGAAAATAAACACAAGTTAGCTTTTTAAGGACAGGAAAGAACCTACCAAATGAGACTGAGAATGGGGAAGAAAAGCAGACTGTGGTCTTTTGGAGGCCAACCAAAGAGTGTTACAAGAAAGTGGGAGTGGTCAACTTTATTGAATGCCGCTGTGAGCTCCAGTATAATAAAGACTGAGAATTAAGCACTTCTAGAATATTCACTGAAAAAGAAACATCTTCAGTTTTCCTTTTGTTTCTGCTTCAAGGGAAAACTGGGGACCATTCTGGTATCATAAAGGTATCCTGTGTTCTATTTACCTCTCCTTTCTCATGTTTTTTAACTGTTAATCTTTCTTTTCTGAAGAAAACAGCCGAATAAACACGCACACACAGAGTAAAAAGTCAATCAGTTTCTTGTTGCCTGTAAATTACATAAAAATTTACCAACTCTTGAGTAGAAATTAGTACTCTGGCTAGAGAGCTCTTCGAAGGAAATTTGCCATGTGCTAGGGACGTCTGGAATGTATGTCTTGACTCATGATATAATTACTCTTTGTAGAATTAATTCATTTTATGTTAACACTGTTAATTTCACTGGCATCTAATTTTCTACCTATTTGTCAACTCTCTTCAAAGATAGGAGATAGAAATTCTTTCTAAAGACTCTGTGAGCACTTCCTGCTACCACATTTATTTACCACACTAACTGTATAAATTAAGGTGAAATAAAAGAAGTTCATTTAGGCCAACATATTGACTTTTGACCTATATTCTCCAAACCTGTTATTGATAACTTGCTTTGTTTTGTTTCCCACTATTTGATAATTACATTCCCAGGTTTCATCTAAGCACTGATGGATTCTGCTTTGTTAACTGGTAAGATATGAACTGTAGAGCCTCAGTGAAGAACAACGTTCAGCTTTTTCCACAGGTAATGATGTTTAGTAAAGGTGGCAAAGCCATGGGAAATGCTGCTCTCGGTCTGCTTTCCGGGCCAGTCTCAGTGATTCCATAATGACCACACTGGATTAAATGAAACCAGGGTTCACTTCAAAACTCATACTGCAAAGATTGGAGAAAGAAAAAACACAGAAACGGCACAGAAACTGGATGACAGAAAAAGGAAAACAACATGAAAGACTGAGATTCCACATAAAAAAATGAGGAAAAGGAAATGACCTCCTTCCTTGAAATGCATTGTTTATGTCTTCACTGAGGAGCCCAAGTCAGGATGAATGAATTACAGAACCAGGATTACAGCTTCCAAAAACTGTTGTGAACGTCACTTCAACAGAATCATCAACTATAGCTGTTATTTCAACTAGGGTCTCAATAATGATACTAAAAAGTTTAAAATATCAAGGTCATTGTCTAAAATTATATATAAACTCATACTGTTTGACAAATTTAACAAAAAGGGGAAAACGATGGTGAAATTCTCCATATCTATGTCCCTTGTCCCCACTATTTTCCCACCAGAGAAACTAAAAAATATATTCTATGTTATACAGATCTTAGAACTGCATATTTTGGTTTTGGAGCTTCGAGCTTCACCTTCACCTTTCATCATCTTTATGAGGACTCCTTTGTTCCCAGATACTGTTTACTGTTCTGAATATTTTCTCCTATTTAAAAAGAAAGAATTTTTTTTAAATGATGTTCTGATTTCCATTTCCAAGATAGACTGACCATGTGCATATATCTCAGTTCTTTCTGGAGACATCATTAAAACAATAAAAACAAATAATTTATAAGCCTATGTCACATAAGATAATTAAGAATAAAAGGCATGCACAGGCAAGAAATATGACCAAAGTTCTGGAAGATGAAAAGCAACTGTAGAGTGTTAGCTGATGAAAGTGGGTGAAACAGACTAGAGTATACACGCAGGGGGTTAAGTGAAAACAGGGCTTAATTTTTACTCAGAATCACCAGAAAGTCTTAGGACTTGGAATACTAGATATGAGAGAGAACAGGAGTTTAAGACCTGGGTTGAAAACAGTAGTATTATTTGAAAGTGGCTCTCGTCTTCTCCCCCAGCTACATCACACCCACTTCAACAGAAACTGAATAGTCTAAGGAAATTTACGATAGCTAGCGCATGATCATTGGAATCCCAGAACAAAGACCTTTCTGTACCCATATACAGGATTCATGTTATGTATGGCCAGCTTCCTGTTCTCGCTAAAGCAGTGCCCACCTGTTGATAAGTGTCATTCATAGTCAGAGCTCCCAGTCTACTTGTTCTTATCTCATTCTTAAATCTGGATGGGTAACCAATCATTTTCTAATTCCAGTAGAACTTCAAGCTGAAAGAGTAACATCAAGATAAACAAGGAGGTGAAAATGAGAGAAAAGATAATTTAAGGAAGTGAGAATTTAATTTTTTTGGTAACACCCTCAAACATGTATACCCTGAGATATTCAAGGAGAAATGATCCATTAAACAATAGGATAACCTGAAAAAAGAATTAGAGAAAAGAAGTTGCTCATGGAAATTAAAAAGGTAATTTCTCAAAGATCCAATTAAAAAATTTAGGAGATAAAAGTTTAGGCAATCCCCTAAAAATAAGAACCAAGAAACAGAAACAAAAAATATGAACATTAGGAAACATAGTTACTAACCCAGAAAATACAATGTCTGCCTAATAGGAGATCCAGAAAGAACTGAAAAATAAAGGATAAAATGGTCAAGAAAAAAAAGACAAGATAATTTTCCAGAGCAAAAGAACATAACTTTAGAACAAAAGATTCATGGTGCTTACAAAATAATAAATGAAAAATATCAGAATATATGCTGATACTTTTCATTTATTGTGAAATGCCGCAGTAAACAGAAGATACTAAAAGCCTTCAGAAAGCAAAAATATTGGGCACACCAACAAAAACATCAGATCAACATCATATTTCTCACAGATGCGAGAAGATGATGAATCGATGGATTTGAAATAGAAGGGAAATGACTTCCAACTTACAATTTTATTTGCAGCCAAATTATCAATCAAGTAGAGGGGTAAAAAGGAGCCCCTCCTTTTTTTTCTAGGAAGTTTCTTGATGTGATTCTGGAGCAAAACAAGGAGATAAAGCAAGGAGGATAATATAGGACCTAGTGATTCTCTCGACCCTGGAGAACCATAAAGGGACATCCTAGAATGTCGGCAGGACTAACTAAACCAAATGAAAGCAGAAGAACAGAGGACTAGGGAGAAGGTGTCAAGGAAGGTCGGATTGTGGAGATCTGGTTTATTCTTGAGAATTTACGGAGATAATAACGCAACTAATATAAGGAAGAAAGACTAATGAAAAGTCAGTTGGAAAGCTCAAACCTACACAGAAATGAAATACGGAGCACCTTATTTAGACTATGCAGGAAAAATATATAGACATACTGTAACCTAAAAATCATCTACTGATTTTCAGTTTTTAGGATTAACCAACAGGTAAAGCACAACAGCTATGTGTGTATGTGTATATATACACATACATATATACACACATGTATTATATATATTTAGAGTAAACACACAGATAACAGAAATTGGCAGCTGTGTGTGACAGAAGAGAGATGTCATCCTCATCCGACACGGCAAGTGTTAAGAGACACTATTTATAGTTGATTGAGAAAAGAGGTGTAAGTTAACTATTTAAAGTTTAAGAATATCTATTGGAAGGACTTAAATGACTTATGTCATTATATTACAGGTGAGGGAGGGGTATAGGGGAGGGTGCTGGACTGGCAATACCAGAACTAAGTTTCCAGTTTCCAAGTTAATGATATTTAAAGTTGATAAGTCAGAAACGGCACTATAATAATATTTGATATACAGAAGTATAATAAATACTAGAAGGCTATTAAAGAAAAACAGATTTTAAGGAAATCTTTTCTGAGTGAAAAGATTGGGCACAGTACAGAGGACTGGGCTCGGATGGTTGCTTTCATTATCCTCTTGTACTCTTTTAGCCATCAGGTATGTGTTATATCAATACAAATTTAAAAATATATATGCATATCAATCTATCTGTATCTCTATCTACAAAAGCAAGTTTGTCCAGACAGAGAAATCATATGAATGACTCAAATTCTATCATTAGGTAATCACCAGGAGACGTACGTAAAAAAAAAACAACGCTTAAAGGATTTTAAAGTGGCTCCCTCTGAGTAAAAGGACAGACCTGCAGTTATCATCACTGCTCTTTTAGGAGAGGACACCCATCTTCTCAACAGGAAGTTCTCCTTCCAGAAAGTACAAGGAAGAGAGGAAAGTCATTTCGAAAGCTGGTACTTTGTATCTCCATATCTTCTCCTCTAATAATCTATCTGAATGTCAAGAACTATATCCTCCCAGTGGTGGTATATTGTATTTCATACAGAAAAACATTAGTCGGAGCTCAAGGAGTTAATGCATTTCCTTCTTAGGTTGAAATGCTACCTTAATTATATGGTGTTTATTCTTGGCATTTCCAGTTTCCTAAAGAGACAAGGTTACTTTGCAATCTCTTTGTGCTCATATATATGTGTGGGGTCTTGTTGAGGGGGGTAAAATGCTTCCGACTTACCACATTCAGAGAAAGAAATCATAAATCAGCAGGTCAGTCAGGTACTATTATTTCACCTTTAACGTTATTATGTTTCCAATGCAATATTTCAATGGATTTCCTTCTGCATAATAATTTATCAAGAATTACCAAAACTCTTAATGAGCTCAGAGAACTTTGGCTCCAATAAAATGAAACCTTTATCACAAATTGGTTGAGCCCATGACTGCAACGTAATCATTCAACTGTATATAAGTCAAGATGTATTTTTACTTCGCAGGAATAAGTTCCCAGGGAAAGAAAACTCATTTGAAAACTTTGGCCATGAAGCCTTAAATGGCAGAATATTGGTGAAATAAAAATGACCAAGACTTGGGGAACTTGGAATCCAGCCATGGTTCCACAAGCAACAACTTATGTGACCTTGGGAAAATCTTCTAACCTTACTTGGTTTCACTTTACAAATGTCAAAATGAGAGATAGGTCAAAATAAAGGCTTTCTAAAAATCTGCCGTAGTTCTAAAATCATATAAATTTGGAAGAGTGAACTTACACTTTTCAGTGGCTACTGCCATGTAGGTTATATTTTTTTTTTTTTTTTTTTTTTACGGTACGCGGGCCTCTCACTGTTGTGGCCTCTCCCATTGCGGAGCACAGGCTCCGGACGCGCAGGCTCAGCAGCCATGGCTCACGGGCCCAGCTGCTCTGCGGCATGTGGGATCTTCCCGGACCGGGGCACAAACCCGTGTCCCCTGCATTGGCAGGCGGACTCTCAACCACTGCGCCACCAGGGAAGCCCCCGGTTATATATTTTTTTTCCTAGAAATTCTCCTCTATGGAAATATTCATTAAATTGTCCATCATCAGAAAAACAGAAAAAAGTTTTTCAAATGACTTAGGCAAAAACTTTTACCACTGTGTGCTCATTACATGCCAGGGATGATGCCATTTAATCCTCAGACTAACCAGGTGTGACTTAGGTACTATAATTCCCATTTAATACATGGGAATAATGAAACTCAGAAGGACTGAGAAATTTTCTCAAGATCACATAGCAGATGAGGTACAAAGATGCAGAAACTGAACATGAGTATGTCTAAATCCATAGAACCTGCTCTCTATCTTTTTGTTTAACCATTGAATACACTTAAGTTTCATACAGTTAAACATAATCCTGTAACACCTAAAGAATCAAGCTCTCTCCTACATACTATGGAATATACACTGCACAACTAAGAATACAAAGGAACAGAGATTTGTCCTTTGCTCAATCCTTAGCTCCAGACAGAATCAGTGACCCAAAGCTACTATTAGTCCTGCATGTGCTTACCTTATGAATCAGAAACAATGACAGGGGGTTATTAAATACCAATTCTTTGCCCCCAAGAGAACACAATGAACAATAGTTGGAAAAGTTTATCAGAAGAGGGAATGCAACAAATATGTAGCATCTCTTATGACAGTTTAAACACTGAGCTTCCAGTATGGGAATCATGAAATTATGCATTTGAAAAGAAGTACAATATCTTTAAATTCGCCCTTAAAAATATTTAAGTCAATTTCATATTAGAGCATGTTGTTGGATTGACCCTCTAAGATGCTAATAAGAACTTTAAATTCCATTAAGTATTACTGAAAAAGGGTAAGAAATTTAAAACTAGGACATGCTTCCCCTGGCCCCCCCAAACACACACCCAAAGCTACAGAAACCATGTCCTATACAAAGCTTCAAGACAAAAAGAGAACTTGAGTCTTCAGGAACATTCAGTTTGTTGCCATGATGGACGCTGAATAGAGGTCACTCATTCATTTACTTTAAAAGGTTTTGGTAACAGTGAATCAGGTCAAGATGAACCACTCGTCTAGGATTGTTACTGGAAACATAAACCATCTAACAGTATTAGAAACAGGCTGACTTATTATAAAGAAGTCAGGAAATAAAACTGCTGAAGATGGGCACTATAGCACAAGCGATAGAGTAAAAGAAAAAAAAAAGATTACCCTCAAAAAATCTAGAAGGGTATTTTTCTCTGAAATATTTACAAATTTCATCTTACGTATTAATGTGCATTAAAAGTTAGCTAGATACAGTAAGTAAAAGTGCAAAGATGTTCTTTTTTTTTAAGGACAATAAACAAAAACATTAAAGAAAAATATTGCTGAATAGTAGAAAAGGAAGACTAAACCTGCTTAGTGTTCCTAAAATTAAGGGTCTCATAAAGAAAGAGACAAATTCTTGAGGGAAGATGGGATGTTTCTGATATTATGCATGATTTTATTTGTAGAATGAACTGATTTATGATCTTGTAAAGAATGACAGAAAATTCTCTTAATTCTTCTTTCAATCCTCATGAGTTATGTGAATAAACTTGGAAGAAGGCTATAACTCTATAAAGTCTTTATAAAGAAATAATGTAGATTGAGTTTTCAACCCAATTAGAATCATGCAATTTTAGAGCCAAGGTTGCTTTTTAAAGAGATAAGAACAGTTCATAAAGAATTGACCCTAAGTGATTAAATAAACTGGCTAATTTGCCAATTCCTATGGCTTTTTTCTCTTTCAACAAATAACTGCAGAGTAAAACTTACCACCGTTCTTTTCATCTGGAGTTGAAAGAAAATAGAATTAACAGGTCAAGAGAAATTTTAAATAACCTGGGTCATTAGAATATGTGAATGTCTGTTCATACACACACGTACAAACTTGTTCATATGTTTTTAAACTTGAATGAAATATACTTCGAATGGAATAAAGATGACTAAATTAACCTCTCCTTTAAAGAGAGGAAAGAATGAGGAAAATGTTAGGGGACATCACCCTCCTGTCATTTAACACAGCTATCAAGTGTGAAAATTCATTCTGCTCTCTTACCTATCAATCTAATCCACCTCACAGATCTGCTTAGACCATCTAACGTACTGCATAACTTTCCCAATATCTGAACCAAGTTAACGTCTTGTGTATTTATAGCTGAAAGAAAAATTTTAAATGTAGCCCTAACTGTGGACTAGTAACACTGCAGTCCACTATTATATCAAGAGAGGAACTAGAATGCATTGTTTTCTAAGGTCCAAAGGAACAATGGCACAAAACATCTAAAAAATGCAATCAGGATGAATAACGTAAGTGGTATGTTTTTTTCTACAAGGTCTTAAGGCTCCATATTTAAGAAAGAAAAAAAAGTAGATCAAATTCAAAATACACTATATATTTTCAGATATCAAAGAAAATTTAATCTATGGTAAATTCTTATGTGAGCATTGATTACATATTGACAAAAATTCATTTCATAATAATATTTGTTATACATTTAATTTGCCTTCTACTATAGCAGATTTGATTTTTAATCTTCTCCCTCCTTGTCCTATGCTGACAAAGAAAAGGAGGAAGTAGAAAGAAGAAAAGGGAGAGAAAAAATTCTATAAAGGAAATATGGTTAAAGATTTATGTGGGGACCAAAAAGGATCTCTTCCATGTTTTTAATCTTCTGTTTCTACATATGTCCCTACATCAGTGCTTCCCATATCTCTCAATAGACTAATTTAAATATATTGTGATTTTCATACCTATTAAGTGTTTGTTAGACAGCTCCAAATTAACAATTTATAAAATATACTTTAGAACTATGATTTCAGTTAATGAATATACTAGAAGCTGTGAAAATTAATTCCTTTCAGACTGTCACTCTTGCTCGGTATTTATTTTTTGCCTGAAACATTCCCAGGCTTTTTTTTAAAAATAATAGCGTGATGGGTTTTGACTCTGTCGTTATCATTTATCTGTACTAACACTAGAAAAGAGGACAAATACACAGATATAGTATCTCAGCATCTTTTAATGTTTCCCCCAAATTACTGTCAGTGTGACATTATTTCCTTTAGGGACTACTGGATTTTTTTTGGTCTACCCTGTGAACTAGTGGAGGTCAGCAGCATAACATTTTGATCAAATAGAAATTCTAAGCTTTTAAAATTCTCATACTCAGCAAAATTTCAACTAACAGTCAGAAAACTTTGCTTCTGATCCTGGTTCTACCTATAACTAGTCATGTGATCTTGGGCAAGTTATTAAACTTGGCTCCAGCTCGCTGGAATACAGTTTCTATAGTCATGTCATTTCTAGAATAGTTTAAGGTACTTCATTTAAAAAATGCTCTGCCTTATAAAGTACAATGCTCCATGCTCTGGAGCAAGAAATCCTCCAATTTCAACATTTTGTTATTATGACAGAGCTTTAAATCCACATTACGAATGCAGTGGTCATAACTGTGGAATAATTGCAAAACAAGTAAGTACTGAAGGTGTTGCACAATTTATATGGTCAGAAAACACAGCTGATTGAGCCTTCTACATATTTATAAAAGGGGTTTACATACATTTTTGCAATTCTATTTAACAAAAGATTATCTCAATCTCATAAAAATTATAAACACTTAAAACCATTGGTACCCTCATCAAATCACAGTGAAACGAAGTGACTTGCAAAGGACCACACCACTCACTATGGAATTGTATCTGATTTATAATGAGAAATTGCCATAATAATTCTATTATCTTTGGTTTTCAATAATCAAAAACATTTTAAGTGTAGATAACCTCGTACCATCAACTAAAATTACATTCAAAGGCAGCAGGCTCAGGCTAAACATGAAACCCGAAAAAGTTTTAAACCATTGAATGAATAACCACACTCCAGATATGGACAGATAGATAATATCACATTAGAAATATGCTGTTCGTAATTAAGGAAGGCACGGAGTCTTGGATGGAACGTTTCACTGATGTTTCTCTGTCTCACTGAAACTGTGCTCATTAAAATCTCAGGTAGAATAAGAATGAGTAAACCTTGACTGGGCTATATAACCCACAGTAAAGAAATTAAGTGTAGCTGACCCAGTTAGAAAAAATGGGATAAACTTTTTTGGCAAATAAGTCTAAACATGATAAACATGTGGATGAAATAATTTTGACATGTTTGCTTCTGTCATTTATATTTACACTTAATAAAATATATTGGATTCTCAAGATACAGCTTCAAGAGAATGATGAATTTCTCCCCAGATAAGCTGACTGCAAATATAACAGTTGATTTCCGATGGATGATGTCCTGTAAGGTTGGAGTCATTGCTCCATGAACTAGTTTCCTCTTCTTGCTAGTCATAGCAAGTATGTATTGAGTACTTACTATGTGCCTTGACACTATGCTAAAGCTCTACATCCATGATTTTATTAAATCCTCCTAAATACTCTACGAAATGAGTGCTTTCAGAAAGGGAATTTTCAGAAAAGGAAACAAATTTTGGCAAAACGCATGCCACAAGCAAGTGGTAGAGACAGGCTATCCCTGGCAGCTTTGCTTCTCATCATTGCAAATTTCCACAGAAGAAAAATATGGAGGTTATAGAGCCCTCAGTCTTCGTTTCTCCACGCAGTATGAAGGGTGAAATTCGACTCGAACACTAAATCGTTACCTTCCCTCACTTCCACCTTGATCACACGTGGCTCTCGAGCCTACTGTAAAAAGTTCTCCCTGCCACCGACGTCTAACTGAAAACCTTTCTGCTTTGGTTCCCCTGCACCTCCCCCATTAAGAACATTTCCAGGCACATATTAAACATTAAAGAATAGAGAAAATGAAACATTTCTCTACAATAATTTCCTTTCCGTGTAGGATAAAAATTACCATCAGCTTGCCTCCCCTAAAACATCGCGACACAGTCGGGCCTGTGACAGAGCCACCGTGTGCAAGATTCTCATGGCACGTGGGTGACACGTCATGATTAGGCTGAAAGTAACTTTTATTTTGGAGCTCATTTCAGTCAGGTCACCTGAAAATGAGAAACAAAATCTATTTCTTAATTGGAAGTCCGTATGAAATTATGATTTCTGACCTGGATCTGTTGCTGAAGCAAATTGATTTTGTGTTGTTGCTGCAGAAGCTGCTGCTGTTGTCTTGCAATCTGCGGAGAAATGGCACATGAAAAATTTAAGAGTATATTACAGTCCCAGGGGGAAATCACCAATGTTCTGTGTCTCAAAGTTTGATGTGACACTGATTAAGCTTATGAAGATAGATGTGCCTGCGCCCCTACAGGACCAGCAATTCATCCTTAAGTAGGATCAGACAAGATATTTAGACTTAGGAACAGTTATGCTTCTTTTGGAAAACGAAGCTTAAGACACAACAACAGTGGTCCAATCCAGTGTGAAATGCTGGAGTTTCCAAAATCCCTCTTCCTGGCAGTATGTTAAGGAGGTACTACCTCTGACGTGTTCAGCCCTTGGAAAAGAAAGAGAATATTTCACAAACAGGAGGGTGTGTGCCAAAGAGTTCAGAGCAGGACAAGGTACTGTAAGATGCTCTATTCCTTAGTGAGGTTCTGGTATGCTTTTGTGTCTTGGCAAACACTGTCATTTCTGCCTCTCACAAACTGACTGCCGAGTCCTCAACACATTCAATTCTGGTCTCTACTAACAGGATTCTTAATAAAGTCACCAGTCACTTCCAATTTTTTAAATTCTGAAGTGTTTTCTCGTCCTCACTCCTTGACTTTTCATCAGAATTCAATACTCAAGCGCTTTCCCTTGATCCTGAACTTTCTCCCTTGGCTTCTATGACATCACATTTTCCCTGTTTTGCTCCTACCTCTGAGTCTGATGCTTCTCAGTTACTGTCAATGGCTCTCTCCCGTCACACAATGTTGTAGGCTCACTTTAGACTCTATTCCTTTCCCTCTATACCTACATCCACACGTACGCCAAGTGATCACAAATTTGTTTCTCTAGCCTGGATCTTTGCTTTAAGCTTTAGACCCATTTATCCAACAACATTCTCAAAGGCACTACAAATTCCACAGATTCAAAACTAAACTCAGGAATTAGCCCTCAGTGTGTTCATCCTAAGTGTTAAGCCAGACGAGCACAACTGCCCCCTGTTTTTCACTCTCATAACATCCTCTACCTACTTGATACTATACCACATGCTATGATGTTATATTTATTTTTGTTTTTGCTTTAATTAACAGGTTTCTGTCTCCTAGGTAGAAATTCATAAATACGGTGAAGTTAGGGGTCACGTAGATTTTGCTCTCACCATTTGCGCAAAGCCTGAAGCAAAAAGAGTACAGAGTGAACACTTGAAGAGTGCGTGAGTGAAGAGACAAGAAGGAAATTCTAAACACTTCATGAGATAGGGCAGGAAACCTTCTCACAAGAATGTAACTTCTCATGAAACTTATAGCTGCCTTACAAATACGCTCTAATTCTTATTCTCAATGCTATGGTCACTATCGTTTTCATTAGGAAAGTATATCCCTTAACCTCTGTATCAGAAAGCAAAAAATTCAGGAAAAAATTTATGCAGAGTCCATTACTATGAATGAAAGTAAAGAACCTATATGATGAGGTTGGATCTACATGGCTGCACAATGAACTTTTTATTTCCCCTATGTACGCTGGTACAATTATAATTATTTTAATGCTTTTGTTTTATCTTAGGAATACAGCCTAAAGAAATTCCTTTTTCTCTCTTTGAAGAAAAGGAAAGGAAAAGGTAGAAAACGAAATACCACTCTCTTCCTTAAGTCCAGTTCTTTCCTCCCACATATCAATATTTCAGCTGATATTTAAATCCTTTTATAAGTGCCTTAAGATTTTATTAAGAAACTAACCACCTCATAGCCCTCCACACTTCCTCCTGTTCTAAGTCACTGCTGCCTCTTGCCTGGATTGCTGTGATAGCGTCCTATCTTCTCTTTCTGCCTCTGCCCTCGCTCCCTGCAGCCTACTATAAACCAGCACCAAGAGAGATCCTTTTAAAATATAAGTTGTGTTGTGTTATTCCTCTTTTCAAAACCCTCTGTCTCGCTCAGAGTAAAAGCCAGTTTCCATATGATGCCTGCAAGGCCCTGTATGAGCTGGCCTCCTGCTATCTCTCTGACGTCATCTCTCTCTCTTCCCTTTGCCACTCCACTTTCCTGTCTGTTGAACACACCAAGGGTACTCCTATTTCCTGAGGGTACTCCTGCCTCTGGGCCTTTGCACTTGCTTTCCCCTCCATCTGGAACACTCTTTTCCTAGATAACTGCATTGGTCACTCCCTCACCTCCTACAAGTCTCTGCTCAGCTGTTACCCTATCAATGAGGCCTTCCCTGAGCAGTCTTCTTTTTTTTTTTTTGGCTGCGTTTGGTCTTCATTGCTGCACTTGGGCTTTCTCTAGTTGTGGCGAGCAGGGGCTACCCTTTGTTGCAGTGCATGGGCTTCTCATTGCGGTGGCTTCTCTTGTTGCAGAGCATGGGCTCTAGGCATGCGGGCTTCAGTAAGTTGTGGCACACAGGCTTAGTTGTTCCGCAGCATGTGGGATCTTCCTGGACCAGGGCTCGAACCCGTGTCCCCTGCATTGGCAAGCGGATTCTTAACTACTGCGCCACCAGGGAAGCCCTGAGCAGTCATTTTAAAAGAGCCTATCTCTCTACCTGGCACCCTCATCCCTATTTTTCTGCTTCATTTTCAACATATATTTTACTTATTTATTGTCTATCTCTTCCCAACTAGAATTCAATACATGAGGTATTTTGGTCTGTTTTATTCCTTGCTGTAACCTATTAACTAAAACAGAAGCTGGCATCAAATTGGTGCTCAACAGAAAGTTGTTGAAAAGATGAATGTGGAATGGAGCACAGAGTAGGGACACAGTGTACTGACTAGGGAGTGTTGGGAGTAGGGTCAGTAAAGGAGTTCTCAAGGTGAGAGAAACCTAACCTGAATCTTAAGGAATAAATACTAAGTGTCCTTCAGAAATATCCCTGTGTCCCGATGAAAAGATCAGTGACTACCAGAGTGGTGATGCTGTGAGCCAGCACTGCACGGCGGAGAGGATCTGGGAGAGCAGAACGGGCTCCAGGAACCTGACCGGTAGCTCTCAGGAGGGATCTTCTCTCAGGCTGTATAGGCAGCATTGCCTGGCAACGCTCCAATACAGTGGAGAATTTCTGGAAGAACCTAAGGATTTCTGAAGTTCTAGGGAGAATGTCAGAGTAAGTAAAAAATTCTAGAATCTGTTGATGATATTTGAGGATGGGCCAGAGTGTGAAAGAGAAAGTAAGGAGCCTTGCTCTCCATTAGTAATTGCTCAGATTTTTTAGGACAAGCATGCCCTCAGGCCCATCGAAGTATGGCTTCTCTACAAAGAAATATCCCCATCTGAGTTCCAGTTTCAGAGGCTCCTAGGATCTTCTGAATTCAGATGTCTGAAGGTATCGAGGGTTATGATCAAGAAAAGAGTGGTGTTCTTCTAGACTGTCATGGGCAATCATTCTGAGCTGTTTCATCACAGGGGTAGAGCAAGAGGAATAAGGGCCATCTCCAATAACAGGCTAAATATATACTTAAGGAAGATGGTGACACATTTCATTAAAAATAAAAATACCATCTTTCAAGCAGAGATGAACCATCAAGTAGAGAAAAGTAAACAGAAGGAAAGGAGGGCTCCTCAAATGTAATCTGAATGTTCCTCCACCTCTTTCAACTCTGCTAGTTTACACTTTGACAGCTGTCTAGAAGGTTTTGCAGTATTTGTGTAGATACAAAAGTACCCTTGACTAAATAACAGCCCTCCTCCACTTAAGACGGTGAGTGCACTAAACGCAGAACATGGGACAGTAAACTAAGTTAGTCCTAGAAAAGATGTACCATCTTTATATGTAAGCTCACCCTATGACACCTTCTGTCTTTCCTTTCCATGACTACCAAGCCTCTTTTAAGTAATACTTCTTATGCATTACCTCCATTTCCCCACTATGCATCATTCTTCTACATGTCAATTCTTATTATCTGACTTCTGCTACTAAAGCTCCAGAGAAGCCCCATGCTTAAAGGCTGACAATGAGAATCTAAATGACTTCTAGTAGCTTCTTGCTTCTGGATATGTTCGTTTTCCTCTCCCTACCGGCTATACGCCAGCATCTCCCAAAGATCTCTCTTCCCTTAATTCCTTTCCATTTTCTCATGATGTCACCACTACTCTCATTTAAGGCCTGTAAACCTGTCATTCCTCTGCATGAAACACCTTGGCCCTAGATATTAATACCGCTGCCTCTCATAGGTCATTTAGATCTGAGCTTAACTGGCAGATCCAACCACCCAAACTAAGATGGCAAAACCCAAACTTGTCATATTAATCAATATTTATTAAATTACTCTCATGACACTTTTTCAAATCACTTATCACTCTCTGAAGTTATTTTGGTAATTTTTCTTTTCCTTTGTTAATTGTCTCTCTTTCCACTAGAAACTAGGGGCTTTGTCTTTCTGGTTAATTGAGGTAACTTCAGTAGTTAGCACAGTGCCTGGCACACAAGAAGCACTTGATTACTATTTTTTGAATAAATGAATGAAACTGACTTTCTCCAGTGGTTTAAACTACCATCTCTATGTAGATAATCTAGGAAATGAGGCTCAGCCCTCTCTTCCAAGCTGTTAATTGATATTTCTATTCTCTCACATACTTTCAGATGGACAACCTGACGACAGCTCTAATTCCGCATAATAAAACCACCTGCTTTTCCAAATCTGCCCTCCTCTTGACCTTCCCTGTTACCCAGGCTCAACGCTTTTCCTCTCTCTTTAGCCCACTTAAAAAATTCAACTGACCATAATTCTTCCACCTATTTATCCCTTCTTTCTCTTTCTCCATGGTCATTACCCTATCTGGTTTAGAGTCTCACACCTTATTTAGATGATCATAATAGCCTCCTAACCAAACCTCTTGCCCCATGATTGGAAATTGACTTCACTTGTTGAATCCTACCTAGCCTTCCAAGTTCACACCAAACACGTTGAATGAAATCTTTCCTAATGTCCCTGACTGGAAATGGTCTCTTGACTCTCCACGGTTCTTTTTGGTACTGTGCTCATGAATTTCACCTCGATTATAATCACTTCCAAGTTATGTACCACTAAAATAGTTAATAAGCTTTTTCAGATGAGTTTTTTGCTCGCTTTGGTGTTTTTCCTTTTTATTTACTTTAGGCAAGGCAGGGGGCAGAAGCTTTTACTGATCTTTGTTTGCCTCCAAGAGTGACCTATATGCTGCAGGCAGAATGATACCTGAGGAATCTGACTGTGTTCTCTAGTTCTCACTCACCTGTTCTTGCTGCTGCTTGGCCAGCTCCATTTGCTGGCGCTGTTTCTCAATCTGAGATGCAGCCAGTTTCTTCTGCTCATCATGGGCAGCCAGCAGCTGCTCTCGCAGACTGGTTAGCTGATTGATCATCCCCATGAGCTGTCTCTCCTTCTCAGCGAGGCTTTCGGGAGTCCCTGAAAATAAGATGGCAATAAAACATGTAAGAAAAGAGAAATAAGAAGAGAGTGGTTTTTCGATGACAGTGATTCTGGTGTGTAGAGAATTATTACATGAATAAGGTTTGACACACAAACATATACTTACCTTCTTTTAGATTATAACTCAACAGTAAAAAGTGATGGCTCTTTACTCATTACAAAATAGGATGAACAAATATTTTGATTGTTTTTATTTATGATGAGTAATAATCTGTAGCTGTTTTCCCCCTTTTATAAATAAATAAAAAACTGTTGGCTGAGCATTTATTATTCTTAATGTTCTAAGCTGGGGTTTGATGGAAATAAAAAGAGGCTTAAAACACAGTTCTTGGCCCTAAGTAGTTTTTTTTTTTTTTTTTTTTTTTTTGCGGTACGCGGGCCTCTCGCTGTTGTGGCCTCTACCGTTGCGGAGCACAGGCTCCGGACGCGCAGGCTCAGCGGCCATGGCTCACGGGCCCAGCCGCTCCGCGGCATGTGGGATCTTCCCGGACCGGGGCACGAACCCGTGTCCCCTGCATCGGCAGGCGGACTCTCAACCACTGCACCACCTGGGAAGCCCCGTAAGTAGTTTTTTTTTTTTTTTTTTAATCAAAGAGGCAAGACAAAACATGAAAATTTAATAACCACAATTATTAAGAGATCAAGGGTATTATTATCAGTAATATGATTCTTCTTTTCTTAAAAAGAGAATCTTGAAGAATCAGAATTAAGGAATTCTACATTTAAAAAGGAAAACTCTATTAGTTAATCACGTTTTAGACTGTTTTCTCATATGCCACTCAGAAGCTTTCTTCAAAAATAGAATATAGCTAGCAGAAAAAATATTCAAGTTTGAGAATATAAATTTATGCTCTCATGAAATAATGAAATGTAGTTGGAAAACTAACTGATCACATTATGGCCACCCAAGATTACAGTTAAATCCAAGATTATAGTCGTTAGCACCATATGTTGTACCATTATTGACATATTTATTTATTGAATCTCCCAGTAGAGTATAAACTCCATGATAGCAGAATTCTAGCTTTTTTGGTTTAATACTATGTCCCCAGAGTAATGCCTAGCACAGAGTAGGCACCCCATAACCTTTTATTAAATGAATTAAATAAATAAACTTCTTAAGATGAGAGAAGAGTCCTTAATTGAGTGATAATGTATGATTCTATGCAAATAGATAAATAACCCTTATTAGGATTACTTAAGTTAAGGATGCTTTCAAATACATTTGAAATAACAAGAAAAAATCTTTGGAAGCTTATATTTTCCCAATATTGTCCTATTCTACCAAAATGCAATAGATATATGGCTTGAAGTTACAATCAAAATCACAGTAAATCTTTGGGAGTTTTGATATAACTAAAGGAAAAGTAAAAGGAAGGAAGAGTCACTCAGGAAAGGAAAAGTCCTAGAATTTTGATGCTGAAAGTAAACTAGAGATTATGTTTCTTCCCTCAAAAAAATTACTACACATTTAATTCAAAGCAACAGTCAATCTTTGCCAGGATGTTTTTTTTTTTTTCTTTTATTGTTGGTGTTCCTCAGATTATCAGTGTTATAATTTGGACAGGACTCGAATTGCTTTGATTTTTTTTTTTATGGAAATGTTGTTGCTTTCAACTGGTAATCCACCTGAAGGATCTAAAAGTCATTCCTTACGTTGCCTTTAAAAATTCTGCCTAATGAAAGTGCCTCAAGCAGCCGCATAACACAGGGAAATCAGCTTGGTGCTTTGTGACCACCTAGAGGGGTGGGATTGGGAGGGTGGGAGGGAGAGGCAAGAGGGTGGGGATATGGGGATATATGTATGCATATAGCTGATTCACTTTGTTATACAGCAGCAACTAACACACCAATGTAAAGCAATTATACTCCAACAAAGGTGTAAAAAATAATAATAAATAAAAAAAATTGGAAAAAAAAAAAAAAAGAAAATGCCTCTACTAGAGTGTAAGCTCCAGAAGAGCAGAAATCTGTCTACTCCATTTGCTACCATTACATCTCCAGAACATAGCACATGGCAAGACAGATAGCAGTATTTGTTGAATGAACTGAAAATATAATGAACAGAAACAAATTTAAGTTATTCTAAATTTACAACTAAAGCTTTTCTCAATGGCAGTCTTATCCAACTAGAGTAAAAGTCAGACCCCCTCATCAGAAGGTATGAATGGCATTATTCTATTTCATCAAAGGAATATTTAAGTTATCTAACTTACAAACATCTGTGCATTGGTCTTTTTCATTGACAACAAATGCAATCAAACTTTGATAAAATTTAGTTATATATCCTTTACTGCAATATAGATACCCTTAGAAGTTGGAATCTATTAAAATTACATAAGGAATGCAATCATGTATTACATGACAGTATAAATTGATATTCTAGTGTACACTGCTAATACGATAAATATTCTTACCTTCTTTCCGATTTCTGTAATTTATTTTGAAAAAATAGTTCAATTCTTTTTCCTTCAATATCTTAAAAGGTGGACTTTGGCTTGGATTTTAATATATATGTACTACGGAAAGCTATCAGGTTTTTTTTTTTCTGGCTGCACCGCCTGACTTGCGGGAGTTCCCTGGCAGTGAAAGCACCAAGTCTTAACCACTGGACTGCCAGGAAATTCCCGTGAAAGCTATCAGTTTTAAGGGCGACTATCAGAATGAAATGGAACAACTGAAAAGTAGCTATGGTCTTTACCATTGTTACCCCATGGCTGGATATTTTGTTTCTGGGACGTTAGGAACGAGACGTGTGCGTTATCATTTGTACAGTGAGAGCAAGGGTCGTTCTTACCTTTTTTAAAAAGTATGGTTCTATACAATTTCTTACGACAAATGTCTACCTTTTAATGGAGATTGTAATTTTATAACCTTTTCCCAAGATTATTCCATCTGCTTACTTGGGTATTGTACTTAAAATGTAAAAAACAGCTTTGCTTTGTTTTGTTTTTAATATCACATTCAATTTACTGCACTTAGAGACTGGAATGTAGCCAATAATAGCCATCTCGAAACATGGCATTTCTTGGTCATCCATTCATCAAATACGTACTGGGTTCCAAACTTTGGGCCTACAGTAAGCTAGATAGTCTACAAGGAAAGTTCACCATGGAGGCAGGCTAACGATGGGTGCCTCTCAGAGGGACTCTTCATCTAGCTGTGGTGGGTCTGAATATGTTTTCATGTTTTAAAGGATTTTAGAGATCACCCATTCCAACTTTACTAAGACGGACTACCAAGCATCATGTAGAGAGCACAGGCTTTGAAGGCAGACAGAATTAGAGTCACATCTTGACCCTGTCACAACTAAAGCACGTGGTTTTGGATAATTAATCTCTCTTTCTGAGACTCAATTTCTTCCTACATAAAATAGGAATAAAATGACTTTGTTACAATAATTTTGTAAAGGATGTTAGCAAAGTGGCTGTACATAAACAGGCATGTAATCAATGCAACTGTTTTTAAATGAGGAGATGAGGAAATAAACCAAAAGAGGTAACCTCGTTTCCACAAGTCTTTGAGAGAATCAGGGCAACAAGACACCAAATCTTTTTAACTACATCATGCTCCCCTAGTAAGAGAAATGTTAATTTAAAAGAGAAAAAGGTTTTAGGTAAATTCTGTTATCCAATGATCTGGATAGCGTAAGCTTTGGAGTCCACATCTACAAGAAAAAACAATGGTTTTATAATTATTTTAATTTTAGGATCTTCACAACCCTCGGACAGATGAATACTTGTTAAATGAATGAATGTATTTTTAAATGAGAAAAATGTTGAGGAGAGAATATTTTTATTTTCAAATATAAACCCTAGATTAAATATGCAAGAGTATCTGCTTAAAATATGCATTATTAAGTGCCTGCTGTAAAAGGTATATATAACTTCTCTTTTGTTTGTTTTGGTTTTTTTGCGGTACGCGGGCCTCTCACTGTTGTGGCCTCTCCCGTTGCGGAGCACAGGCTCCGGACGCGCAGGCTCAGCGGCCATGGCTCACGGGCCCAGCCGCTCCGCGGCATGTGGGACCTTCCCAGACCGGGGCACGAACCCGTGTCCCCTGCATCGGCAGGCGGACTCTCAACCACTGCGCCACCAGGGAAGCCCTATAACTTCTTAACTGGTGAACTGGATTATCAATATACAAATCAATGAGAGCCAGTGGCTGATTGGTCTCTTCCCATCGCTTGCTGTGTTTATACACTGGCATGAGGACTCTGGCTTCCCAAGACAGAGCAAGTAACTGATTTGCAGAAAACACAAAGTCGCTTTCTGCTTTTATAGACACTGCCAAACCTATTTTAAAAATTTATATTCTGTGCCCCAGTAGTCTTTCTTCAGTTCTTATGAAATAGTTTTTACAAAAAGTGAAAACATTACTCATAAGCAACTACAAGGAACTATAAAACAAGCTTAGTAGATTAAAAACATTAAACATTTACTTTATTTAGAAGTACATGACTGTATGTTATGTACCTTCCTTATGGCTGACTCTTATGTTAAACAAATTCCAGATACAACAGTTCCCTCAGAAAATAATCAACATTTCCAACCCCTCTGAAAAAATGTGAAGAAATATATATATATATATATATATATATATATAAAATGCACAAATGAAACAGTCACAAGGTAATTAGCAAACCATGTGTTTCTTAAATAGTTACTGGACTTTTAAAAGAATGGGTTTAAAACAGCTTTCAAAGTTATACAAACCCTTACATATCTAAATGCTGAGATTTTAGTTTCCATGTTTTAAATTTATAAAAATCCAAGGATACCTCTTACTAGATTATTACCTGGGACCTGATTCCTGTTCCAAACCTGCTTATTTTCAAATCGTCTAATGTTATTTAAACAGAATCATCTCTTTCAAGCCATATACTAAATCTACATATCTCCTTCATCTCAAAATGTTATGTCACCTAAGAGGGGATCTACTTTAATCCTCGTGTTGAATCTACATAGTATGGCTTTAATTCATGAGTTCTGAAAGACCATAGTATTGTGGAATGGATTATTTACTTGAATCCATTATTGACATTCTAGAGCTGTTTGGTGTTTGCCTTTATGTTCCATCTTCTAGAAAGAACAAAATTATAGCTTTCAAAAAGAGCCAATTTTTTATTATACCGACTACAACTGGCATTTTCCTTAATACCAGATATAACACTTTACTGGCCTAAATTAATGCATTCTGAGCAGGGTGAGAAGGGTCTACCTGGGATACCAATGGGAAAGAAACAAGGCTCTGAAGAATTCTTCAAACAAGGCAGGTAGAGAAACTGATCTAGGCTTTTCTGAGTGCCCTACTCAGAAAACCTCTCAAACAATGCCCTGCTTTTATAACCTGAACAAAATAGAAATATTTTAAGAGAATTTTGCATGAAGATATTTTTGTTATAATTTTACAAATAAATTTAAGTCAGTAAAATACACATTTTGCAATGGCTTTGTTGAAAAACAGACGATCTGTTTAGATTAGTCAAAGCTGCCATGGATCCCCAGATACTGTCCTCAGGTGACGTGCCAATGCAATGACCTTCAGTGTAATGGAATTTCATGCTAGCTGAAACAATGTGTGATGCTACTGGCTGCCAACTGCAGTGCAGGCACTGTTTTTTCCCTTCTCAGTAACTATGAGGCTATAAAATGTATTTCTTCATCTTTCACACAACCATTACTCAGTGCTTCTGCTATAGATAAGGGCAAAGAAACCTCTGTAAATGGCCAGTTACACTATACGGCTGATGAGAGAAGAAGAAATAAATTATGTCTGTAGTCATCTAATCAGTTTATAATATATATTGACTGTTTGCTATCGGTAGACCTTTTTAGTCAAACTCTTTTGTTCTGGAAAACTGAATCCAGTGTACTTTTGTGTGTGTTTTTTTAGAGAATTGTTTCTAATGTAACTTTAAAACCTAATTACTTCACATTTCCAAAGTACCAGACCATAAAATGGTCTAAATTCTAATCTAACATGAAAAATAATTTTATGCTTTCAGAAATGGGTGACCTTTCCTAACTCACACTGTTTCTTGAAAAATGAGATTGACTTTAAGTGCGTATGACAACTCTTTATTGACAGCTAAACTATCCAGACCAAATGCTATTTAGTTCTCCTCTTTTTAAAAGTTTATCATTTTCACTTTTTAAATAGGAATAGTAAGAAACACTTCATTGAATTTTGCCAAGCTGTAAGTTTAATCTTTGTCCAAATGCGCTGAAAGTAATTCACTCACAGCAACTTGAAGCCAGCACTTAGGAACTGAGCTCTGCCCTTACTTGGCTGTGGTCTTAGATATTCAAGAATGGACACACACACACACACACACACACACACACACACACACACGCATGCATTCATTCACTCACTCATGTTTCCTGGAACTAATTAAAAGTTAAGTGAAAACTGACCAGTGTAAATGGAGGAGAAGAGTTTCAATCCACAAGAAGACTCAGTAAATACTGTAAAGGCTGTAAACATCCTAATATATACAAAGGTTCTACTCAGATACATTGCTCTGAATTATCAGTAATAAATTATCTAATAATTGAATAAGTTCATATTTTCAGATTTAAAAAAAGGTCATGCTTATCCTTCCCTACCCTGACTGAAAACAGTCTACGCATACATGAGACTTACACCTTTATCTGCCTCATAAAAAACAGAGGCCAAAGAGCTGGGCTATTGTTCTTGACTAACTTCGTCTGAGGTGGTATGAAAACCACATTCCTGGGCAGCACATAATCATAGGGTCTGACCACCCCCCACCCAAGAACCATTAAGTCAAATTCATTTCCCCCCAGAGGGCAACACACTATTGTATCCTCTCCACTTTCGAGCCACCTATGAACAATGGATAGTAATTGCAACTGTCACGGGCAGTCAATAGGAAAAGTAACCCAGCGCTTTTTTCCTCCAGTTTTCTGCCAAACCTGATCCGAGCACCTAACAACCATGCCCCCAACAGAAGAAAGATCTACAGTTGCTTTTAAATGCATCAGAAAACAGCTTTTTGAACAGAACCAGAGGACAATAACTAAACTTGTGCTCTGAATGTGAAGCTTAAAAAACTCAAAATTAAAGACAGAAACTTCTTTTGTGACTGTACTGCAGCTTCCTGAACTAACCCCACAGGCAAGCCTGAAAGGACAGCTGAGCTTCTTTCCTCTAAGCTTGTCATCACTGCTGTTGCTGCTTTTAAGTTAGACTTGTGAGGAAAAGGAGGGAGGGAAAAATGTTTGTCCTCCAATGGAATGAGATCACAAGGCTTGGAACAGGCGGTCTTCTCTGCTCTGCTCTCAGTTATTACCCAGGTCACAGGAGACTAAAGAACCTTGGAGAATACATCCTGCATCTCAGGTGCAAATGGGTTAAAATCCAACAAAATAGAGGACTTGCTGCCTCAGAAAATGAAACTTTTCTGTTCTCTTTAAACTTTGTCTTCAAGCTCTTTAAGGGATATTAATTATTACTTGTTTGAAGTTCATTCCATTATAGGTTCTGGTTACTTAATTTGCTGATTAGCAGGAATTCATTCTCTCACCACCCATTCACACCTAATCATAGCCTGAATATATGTAAACTCCAAATATATGGATGAAAAGTGAGATACTCAAGCAAACATTTTATGGAAGTTTCCCAAACAGAGATGCTGACATCACGTAAGTCAAACATTTGAGAAGACTGATTTGTGCTTTGCCCTTCTCCAGGATGCTCTGATGTAGTAAAGCCTTAAGAGAGATGACTGCCTCTCAGTGGGAGAACACTTACACGTACACACATATGCAGAAAAGTTATTTACACACAGATTTCTACACGTATATCAATATAAATCTGGTGATATTTAAAATATATATTCAGCCTCTATCAAAAATATACAGAGTAATACATAATAAAATAATATTAATAAATAGTTTTTCCTTAAAATTAATCCTTTAGAACTCAGATTCAAAAGTGTCCTATTGGCAACAAATAGAAAACCATAGATTGCCTGCTATGCTCTGAGAAAACACACTTTCTAATTAATTGAAAGCACCACTTGATTTTATTTTTATATGAGGAATTAAACCTTCTCCCTTTGTCATTCCTGGTTTTAAGAAGAGATTACGTATATTCATACTTCTAATATGTAGAGTGTATAAAATCATCTCATACAGTTTTTAACCCTGCTGTAGATACATTTGTACTTATAAAGTAAGTCATTTAAAATTTTAAAAAAAGATGAAAATCAAATACTGTTAAAGATATAGTGGGGTTATTCTGTTAAAAAAACATACTATTATAAGGCACAGAGAGAAAATAAGAACCACTGTACATCCCTTTTCAAGCTAGAAGGAAGAAACACCAAAGACAGAGTGCATGGGGGCAGAAGTACTTTATCACCACTAATATTTCTAAATATCAGATTCATTTCGGTACATTTTAGATCAAAATAATTGCAAACATATTACCTTTTATTTCACCAAAGTTCCCTGATCCCATTGCAAGAAGCTTGTCTTTCCAGTCCTTTGATAGTAGCTTTTCAATACTGGGGGTTTCTAAGTAAAGAAATAAAAACAGGTAAGCAAATCAATGTGACTATCTTTATAACGAAGCTCATTAAAAGTCTATCTGCTAAAAAGAAGGCCATCCCTACCCTGGTCCCAGTTCATAATGACTTCATCAACAAACTGATAACAGGGGAGGAAAAAAAGAATGTGTTTTGTCACCTGCTGTTTCAAAATCATTAGCTTTTTCCTCTTGTGGAACAAAGCTGTACTAATTCTTTATGACAATGGGTACATATAAACCTGCAGTTCATTGTTTTCCAATTTGGTGAACAAATTCCTGCTATAATGGATGCTTGTCAATTTCAGGGTGTTAGTCTGCAGTCAAAAAATAATTATGTTGATAAAATGCAGAGTAAAAAAAAGGCAAAGAATTAGCTCTTAAATCTGCTACATGTAATTATGTCCCTCTGTGTGTTTACAATTACATCCACTTCATAATATGTGTTTAACATCGTGTGGTGGTTAGCACACTGTGGAAAGATTTGCCAGTACCGTGAACATATAAAAAAGAGTTGGTGTAAAAGAAGCTTTACAAAGATTGCAGAATCTAGACAAGTAAGTAATGCCTATAATGGAAACTTATTATTTGCTTATTTCAGATTTGTATCACACTCTTTTAAAATGTCCTGTATTAAGACAGGACACACAGGTTTTAGAGAGCAGGGTTATGTGGTGGTCTGACATTTGTTTCTATATGTCACATGTTTTTGATCTCTCCTTTTGTGTTGAATTTTAATGTATAAGTAAATATAAATGCTAATAAAACTCTGAAACATCAAACTCAGTTCCAAATAATGTAATTTTATATTCTTGTCAGCATTTAGATGGGTACACAATTACAATGGCTTTCAATCCCACGATTAGCACTGCATTCAGTTAGAAAATGGTGTGTACTAAAAGATAAGTGTCCCAGTATGCTCCATCTAAATAACAATACCCACACTTATTATCTGGATCGAAGACACACACTGCCATTCTCCACATTGGTGTTTATGCGTATTTGTGTTTGTTCAGACATTTGTTTACCCCCTACTAGGAGCATAAAGGGAGTACATGTTAACTTATCAAAGGGACAGTCTGGCCTAGAGACCCTAAGATTATTAGAAAAGCGTTAATTTTCCCCACAATACAATGCATTTTAAAGCGTCTTCAGCATCATCTTGGCTAATGCTATCTACTTTTCTCAGGCCCTCATCTTAAAGACATCAGCTATCAGAGTCACAAAGCCTGCGTGGCGTTTTCAACGAATGGGAGGTGAAATTTTCTTTGGAAAAACTGTGGCAGCGTGGATTGCTTCTTTTTCAGATGTCAAAAACTTGGGGAAAATAAAATAGTGAAAAGCTCTGAATGATGACTTCTTCACATAGCCTGTATGTATAGTGTGTACATATACACACACACCCCACAATTACTGTGTGCACATTTACATGGAATGTGTGAAATGTTTTTTTTTCGTTTGTAACAAAATATACCTTTCTATTTTTTCACATTTAAGGAAAAAAGATCCTAAAGATTTTACTTTTTCTTAAAATATCCCTATTTCTATACCACATTGTTTTGAAAATGGTAATGACAATTCTGAGTAATAAAATGCATTAAATCTCTTCTTACTGTAATCAATATTTCTGTTCACTGAGGCTTTACAAGTAACTTTAAAATACTTCTGCAGGGATAGCCAATGTTTCTACATTCGCAGTAAACACTTGGTGAGTGAAATCATTTTTTAAACCTTATCAGAGTAGGTCAAACAAATACCACTGTTTCTTTTTTCCAGCACTCTACAGAAATTCTTGAGTCGCATGTAAACAGGGTCCAACCAATATGGTATTTGCAGTAGAGTACCGTCAGTCATTAAAAGCTAACAAACCTTGCAAAGCAGGAATGCAGCAATAGAAATCCATTGTGCACTAACAATAGGCCCCTGAACCTCCCGGCACCAAAAGCAGACCATTTTACTTTTAAGGCTATTGTCTGCAAAGTCCATGACAAAGCTTTTCCCCTGCAGCTAGACAAAATATTCACTGTAGTGTGCTCATAAAGAAACAGAAGTCTTCTGTCTAAGTTGCAGAGTTAAAGAAACAGCCGCCAGATTTCTGAAACCTGCACAACATTCCTGGCCTCTTTATTAACTTGCATAAAGATAGGAGGCTCTCATACAAAGCCAGTTTTTTTCAAGTACCTGACTTTTAACATACACTACAGAAAAAAATGAATAACTTCTTTAAGACCAAGTAATTTGCAAGATGTAAAATCAGAAATATATCTAACTCAGGGTTGTCATGCCTGTGGATGAATAAAGACAATAATACTTGCAATTTGGATGAGGTTTAAACTCAGATTCAATAAACGTTTATTGAACAGCCTGTGTGCCAGGAGCTATGCTAGATGCTTTTACCTGTATTCTCTCATTTAATCAAAGCAAAACTCTGAAGACTCAGATTGTGTTATTATATCCATCTTTCAGGTTAAGAAAAAGACCAAACGAAGAAAAGGATTTGTTTGAGGTTTCACCGTATGTAATGGGCAGAGCTGAGTCCTGGACTAAGGTTTATTTTTTTCCCTACAAATTCCTAAGTCTCTTATTGATGACGATAATGATAGCTGCCATTTTGAGGGTTAAGTGAGAAACAGTGTACCAGGTCCTTTACATGTGGTATCTCAAACTTCTCATAATAATCCCCTGAATTAGATATTGGTATGTCTGTTTCACCATTAAGAAACCAAAGCTTTGAGAAATATCGTGACTTGCCTAATACGGAGCTAAGTTCAACTGACTGGATCCCAAAGCCTTTGCTCTTTTTAGTACACACACATTACTGCATTTCACCTGCAAAACAGCCATGGACAGTCAGAAATAACTATTGTTATTAACTCCAGTGGATGGACGAAGTAAACATTTGAAAGGATAAATTGAATGTCCCAGGGTAACATGTACCTATGGGCAGCATGATGAGATTAAAAGCCAAGATTCCTTACAATTTTCAATATGTTCAGGAGGTAGTCCCACTATATGACTTTGAACTTTAGAATTTTGGATGATTTAAGGAAAACCTATGACCATATAGCAGATATATGCATTGAAATGAAAATGCATTCATAAGGTGGAAGGACTATTGGGCTATAAGTCAAACAATATGCATTCTCACCAGGACTTTAACACTATCTAGCTCAGGGGGACCAAAAGCATATCTTTTCACCTACTTCACCTCTCTGTCTGAACTACTGTAAAACAAAGAGCTTTAAGCAAATCCATGTTCAATATTCTACAACTGCTACTGTTTGAATTCATTTCCACTGGTAGTTCATGAAGAAGTGGTATGAAATGATCTCACAATAATGATCACAATAAATGGACATGTCCCAATGACTGAATTTCTCTGAAAATGGTAAAGATCCCATAGAATATAAATGATTAAAACCGTGAAAGATCAAATGGCAAAATCTCAATATTTATAATATACCTGTTCATTAATGTGTGAATATGATTAAAGTAAAATCTGACACAATTATGTAACTGCTACTTCAGCGCTTATGGAGTAAAAGAGATAGTAGTTATCTATTAAATATTCCACTTTCTAAGATGTGGTTTAAAAAAAATACATGTAGAATTGTATTTTAAACTGCGAGTATGGTATGTTTCTGGACATACAGTTATTCCCAAATGTTCAAATTCTGGATTATCCATTATTTTCATGTTAAGATGTGTCATAGTTTTACTTTAAACACTTTAAAGAGTCTCCTGAGATTTACTTCTCCCAAGCATTGGAGTATCATGATTATCATTAAAATTAAAGCTAGAGCTCTCTATATTAAAATAAGCATGACAGATAATAATAGTTATTATTATTTGCATGGCATTTCAGTTTCCAGAATGCTGTCAGATACAATAATTTGTCAATGTTGTATATTATCATTATATCCATTTTGCAGATGAGAAAACCAAGGCTCAGTAAGAAAACCAAGGCCCAGCATCACCTAGTCAGAAAGTAGCACAGATGGAATACAAAACCAAGGCCTCTTAATTACAGAATTTGTCTTTTTAGGGGTAAGGTAAATGCATATCTATTTTTAAAGAGAAAATAAAATAAATATTAAGAAATAAGCTGTAGATAAATTAGAGAGAAATGAAAGTTATCAGTCAATCCATTAACAGGAAGATGACTCTAACTGGATTACTTTTGTCTCTTTCTGCCATCAGGACCCTTTTGATATGTTTGCTTGCTTTTCCCTTCTTACCCTTGCCTCTTTCACTCACATATCGTTCTTCACATCAATGCCTATGGCAATCCCCACCAGTGAATGGCCCCCCTAACTGTGCCAGCCATTGTTACAACAGCATCCTGCCTCTTTAGGGCCTGCTCATTCCCTATAACTCTCACTCCTTTTTCCCTTCAGTGCCAAACACCCTTAAGACTGACTCCCTCATCTGGAACAATGAGACCCAACCCAGAGACTCATGCCAACATATTGTAATTCTCCAACAAGCTCCCAGTGCCAAGAATTAAACCACATTCGCTCCAGTGCAGTAGCTTTACACACAGGCTCAGGTTTTTGCTTTGTGTTTATGTAGGGTTTTTTTTTCCTTAATCTCCCTTGAGCTGCAGTGGCAGAGCTCATTGAAAAAATCGAACAAGCAAAAAATATGTATGTATAATATGTGACTTTTTAAACAAAGTCCCAGGAGTTAGGTCATACCAAATCTACCACTGTTTATACTTTAATTTTGTGGCTTAAACTAAGCTGTGTTATTCCTGACATGTGATAGGGTGCACATTTAGGGATGAAAGTTTTCTTTTGGAAGGAACAACAATATGGCTGAACGTCAAAAATATACTAATACCTCCTTCAAAGTCAAGAAGTAAAAGCATGTGTCGATTATTCATATCATAGAATCAGCATTTTAAACCTGGAAGGAGCTTTAGATAACATTTAGATAAGCATTCCACAAAACTAATTTACTAAAACATATACTGGACATAAATTTATGTTGGTTGGTTTACTTGTAACCAACCAACATAAATTGCTTGGTTACAAGTAACACTAAAGCAAACAAATAAAATAAGCATTCCACTGTCGTGTAAATCTAATTAACATTAAACAAATTGACATTTCTTTTTCTTACAAGATTTAGACCACTTTATGTGTTAACAGACCGTCAATCTTTACGTGAGTTATGGATTACGTATTTGACCAAGGAAACTAGTGTTGGGAGATGACTGTTTTGCTCAATCCAAGTTGGGTAATAACTAGACCAAACTCTTCATTTTACAGACTGAAAATCTAACTTAAGGTTACAACTTGCCTAAGATAATAAATCTAATTAACGATGAAGGCAGCACTTGAAGCCTAACTCCTAGTTTAGCGTTCTTTTCCATATACCACGCACCGCGATAAGTTCTTTTAATAAAGAGTCAAACTTTTCAAAAGTAAAATGTTAGTCCAGTTTTATTCACCTCATCTAGTTTTAGACAATAATTAGATGATAGGTGGTCTGGGTGGTGAACGTCGGTTAGAATTAGGTACTGTTAATTCAATATTCTCCCCTTGGAAGCTTTCACTTGATGGCTCCCATGAAAATATAGAATAGTTAGTTATAAATGTTAGTTAGTACACTTGGCTAACTATAGTTTTCTTCAAAAAGCTAATTACAGTCTTGCTATTTACTTATTCAATTACTGATAATAAGATTATTTTTGAGGGGAAGGTTGGGCTAAATCTGGAAATCATATACCAGTAAGAGTTCAATTCATGTTGACAATAGCTGCATGTCTAGACAACACTTGGGGGCAAATATCAAACAATGCAATGTTAGTAATATAAAAACTTCTACATATCTGGAGTGGATCTGAGCACTGAAGACCAGAAGGCCTTGTAATAGTCTCATTAGCCAAGCACTACAGCTAGTCCGCTACTGGAAACATCAAGTTCTTCTAGGAAATGTTAAAAAATAACACACACCACAACACACAATAGAAACACATCTGAAATTCCAAAGCATTAGGATTTCAATAAGCCTCATTTTATATGTAATCATCCTGAAATGAATTAAGCTCTAGAAATACTTTACTTTTAGTAGTGCCAAAATATTTCTTTGTTTCCACTTGAAATTTAATAAGAGCTTGGTTAAGAGAAAAAAAAATTCTTTGGCCTGCTGACTCAAGTTTTGAAATTTTTAATGTGCAACCGGTTTTTGGAATATTGCAATATCTAAATCATTACCCACAGGCTTAAATTTTCTCAACGTACAGGCTATAACTGTTAACACACCTGTTCAATTATATCCAATCTTATACCATATTTTAGAAGAATATTTTTTCATTACATGATTTAATATACCATAATCAATATGCTAGGGGCTTCCCTGGTGGCGCAATGGTTGCGAGTCCCCCTGCCGATGCAGGGGACACGGGTTCGTGCCCAGGTCCGGGAGGATCCCACATGCCGCGAGGCGGCTGGGCCCATGAGCCATGGCCGCTGAGCCTGCGCGTCCGGAGCCTGTGCTCCGCAACGGGAGAGGCCACAACAGCGAGAGGCCCGCGTACAGCAAAAAAAAAAAAAAAATCAATATGCTATAACTGCTACATATCAATAAACTTGGGTTTTCTCCTCAAAAGATGGCTCTATATTTCCTACACAAAATATCCATTAAGAGACAGACTTATGAAACTCTCCTAGTTTTATCCACTCCATCACTCAGAAAGCAAGTGCATTTCCTTGCATAGACTAAAACACTCTGTTTTTTTCTTGTGTTAAATATTAGATCCCAGAAAAAAATAACATAAGTAATTTCAGGGCAGCATTTCAAAAAGGAATTTCAAAGAGTTTTTTTCTCATGTACAAAATCTCTGTTTTGCTACTAAATGTAAAAAAAAAAACTTAACATCATACAACATGACTCCATCACTTACTATGACTAATTTTGTGACCTTTGGCAAGTAATTTAACCTCTCTATGCTTCAATTTACTCGTCTATAAAAGGGGATAATAACTATACTTATACTATTGTCAAAAGAATTAAATGAAATAATTTATGTAAAGTGCTTAAGACAGTGCTGGGCACACAGTAACATTTAAAAAGTTTGACTAACATTACAACTACAACTTAGTATACAACAACCCAAGAGATTTATGTTAAAATCCAAATGAAAAGTATATACATATGCTTCACTTTGCCCATCACTATAACTACCTAGAAATCAAAAGCCGCATCAAAGGGTAATAGTTCTACCTCTACACATTTTTATGAAAATGATTCATAACCCTTAGTTTCACTGGTTTATCTGTCATTCCTATGAATTTTTCAGTTGGTTCATGTCAATAAAGATGACATTGAAAGAGCTGTAGTAGTAAGAGGGACAAAGACTGTTGTCACTTCCATTAGGTTAATATATGAATTGTCCCAAAACAGCACAGAAATACAAAAATACTCAACTAATCTTTGCCTGAGTTTCTTTTTTGACCGTTGTCTTTCTAACTTTCCAAGGGTTCTGTAAGGTCCTCAACAATGGCTAAAGCTTTTAAGCCGGTGCTGTTGACAAGTGAAAGGGAACAACAAATAGCTTTGTAGTGCTCTTTTCCCAGGGTCATTCAACCAGCGGTAATACTTATTATTTTTATTTATTAGCACTGTAGCCCTGTCCTCTATCATGGCTAACTCACCCCAACCCCCAAGACAGGAAAAGCATTTTAACTTTTAATAAAAATGGGAAAGTGTGGCACTCCTGTGTAAGGCTCTTTCAGTAAAGTGCACACACAGCTAATGAATATTGTCCATCTTTATCCAAATAATTTATGTTGTCAGCAAAGTGTGGGTGGTGAAATGTGTATTAGGTTCTAGCCATTAGTCACAATTAGAGGGGTGAGAGTGGAGAGTAGGAGGAAGAAAAAAGGTTACTAAGGCAAGAGGGGTACAATAGGAAAGCAAAGGCAACTTGACAGAAAATTGGGAGGAAGGTGTTCATGACGGTATCAATTAATAGTCAATTTATAACAGTTAAAATATTTCCAGTAAAAGATTCTCAAGACTATTTCATCCAGCAAATAGCCAACTTTCTCAGAGACCAACTGTAATACATCTGTTATTTTCCATATGTTTTATTTGAAACAGTATTTCTCAACTGCATATATGTGAGATAGAAGAAGAAAGAAAAATAGAAGACAAGTCATAAGAACTAAATTATAGCAAATGGTATATGAGAATCAGGAATATTTAAGGCAAATGAAGTCTTAATTTCAGAAGACAAATTTATAAACAAACAGGAAAAGTTTAAGATAGCTTAACCATATCACAGTTTAGTAAAGAAACATAGATCTAAGCATATTATATATAGCTACTGATATATTTAAGAAAAGAATTACCTAAATATGTATTTGAATTATAAATGAAGCAATTATCCTACTGTAAGATTATATTCAGAAAATCATCCATTTAATTAGATATCTAGACTATGCTGAAAACAAAAATTAATGATCATATTTGTAGAATTTTGTTATTGTTTATAATTGGGAAGGTGGGTAGTAGAGATGATAAAGGAGATACAAAAAGTATAGAAATAGAAAACCACTTAACATACATTAGAATGAGAATTCCAATACTTTAAAAATATGACAGAATGTTTTACCACTGGAAGTGAGAATTAAAGTGCATACAGCCTGATGCTAAACCACTACACATCCTGAATCTTCTCTATCACAACATATGTGAAAACAAATCGCAATCTCAGCTTGCCAGAGGCCTGAAAAGATATGAACAATAAAAACTGACATGATTCATATGATAAATCAGTAATTGTGATATTCAGGTAGTCGAACAGCTGAGCTGAAAAGCTACTTATAACTCAAATTATATTTTTATGTTCTAATACAGAACATCAGATTTTAAAATTAAGAAAAAATCCTTTGATTTCCTTAAAATCATATATCTAAATTTGCACACAGCCTTCTCAACCAAAGTAGTCCATCTGCCTTAACAACTTGTTATATTTGGTCTCTCATAACCTTTCATGGATTTTGGATTGTGTCATTTTTAGAGTAATTTTAGATGAGAAAATACAATAGTTTTATTTGCAAAATGGCATTTAATGTTCACAAGCTTAAATATAATCTAAACAACAATGATACAAAGTTGTGTAAGGTAAGACTTGCTGTGAACCCCCAATATACAAAACAGCAAAAAAATCAACGTGTCAAAACCATTTTCATTTAAAAAGGAACAAGTGGAGGAGACCTTCAAGATGGCAGAGGAGTAAGATGTGGAGATCACCTTCCTCCCCACAAATACATCAGGAATACATCTACATGTGGAACAACTCCTAAAGAACACCTACTGAACGCTGGCAGAAGACCTCAGACTTCCCAACAGCTGGGTGGCTGACAGGGTCTTGGTGAGCCGGCGGGGTGCCAGGCCTGTGCCTCTGAGGTGGGAGAGCCGAGTTCAGGACACTGGTCCAGCAGAGACTTCCCAGCTCCACGTAATATCAAATGGCAAAAGCTCTCCCAGAGATCTCCACCTCAGCACTAAGACCCAGCTCCAATCAACGACTAGCAAGCTATAGTGCTGGACATCTTATGCCAAACAACTAGCAGGACAGGATCACAACCCCACCCATTAGCAGAGAGCCTGCCTAAAATCATAATAAGGTCACAGACACCCCAAAACACACCATCGGACGCAATCCTCCCCACCAGAAAGACAAGATCAAGCCTCATCCACCAGAACACAGGCACCAGTCGCCTCCACCAGGAAGCCTACGTTAAAACCCACTGAACCAACCTTAGCCACTGGGGGCAGACACCAAAAACAACAGGAACGAAGAACCTGCAGCCTGTGAAAAGGAGACGCCAAACACAGTAAGTTAAGCAAAATGAGAAGACACAGAAACACATAGCAGATGAAGGAGCAAGGTAAAGACCCACCAGATCAAACAAATGGAGAGGAAATAGGCAGTCTACCTGAAAAAGAATTCAGAATAATGATAGTATAGATGATCCAAAATCTTGGAAATAGAATGGAGAAAATACAAGAAGCGTTTAACAAGGACCTACAAGAACTAAAGAGCAAACAAACAATGATGAACAACACAATAAATGAAATTAAAAATTCTCTAGAAGGAATCAATAGCAGAATAACTGAGGCAGAAGAACGGATAAGTGACCTCGAAGGTAAAATAGTGGAAATAATTACCACAGAGTGGAATAAAGAAAAAAGAATGAAAAGAATTGAGGACAGTCTCAGAGACCTCTGGGAAAACATTAAATGCACCAACATTCGAATTACAGGGGTCCCAGAAGAAGAAGAGAAAAAGAAGGGGACTGAGAAAATATTTCAAGAGATTATAGATGAAAACTCCCCTAATATGGGAAAGGAAATAGTGAAGTCCAGGAAGCATAGAGTCCCATACAGGATAAATCCAAGGAGAAACATGCCAAGACATATGTTAATCAAACTATCAAAAACTACATACAAAGAAAACATATTAAAAGCAGCAACAGAAAAACAACAAATAACGTACAAGGGAATCCCCATAAGGTTAACAGCTGAACTTTCAGCAGAAACTCTGCAAGCCAGAAGGGAGTGTGGCAGGCCACATTTAAAGTGATGAAAGGGAAAAACCTAAAACCAAGATTACCCTACCCAGCAAGGATCTCATTCAGATTTGATGGAAAAATTGAAACCTTTACAGACAAGAAAAAGCTAAGAGAATTCAGCACCACCAAACCAGCTCTACAACAAATGCTAAAGGAAACACAAGAGAAGGAAAAGACCTACAATAACAAACCCAAAACAATTAAGAAAATGGTAATTGGAACAAACATATGGATAACTACCTTAAATGTAAATAGATTAAATCACCAAACAAAAGACATGGACAGGCTGAAGGGACACAAACACAAGACCCATATATATGCTGTCTATAAGAGACCCACTTCAGACCTAGGGACACATACAGACTAAAAGTAAGGGAATGGAAAAAGATATTCCCTGCAAATGGAAATCAAAAGAAAGCTGGAGTAACAATTATCATATCAGACAAAATAGACTTTAAAATAAAGACCACTACAAGAGACAAAGAAGGACACTACATAATGATCAAGGGATCAATCCAAAAAGAAGATAAAACAATTGTAAATATTTATGCACGCAACATAGGAGCACCTCAACACATAAGGCAAACACTAACAGCCATAAAAGGGGAAATCGACAGTAACACATTCATAGTAGGGGACTTTAACACCCCACTTTCAACAATGGACAGATCATCCAAAATGAAAATAAATAAGGAAACACAAGCTTTAAATGATACATTAAACAAGATGGACTTAATTGATATTTATAGGACATCCCACATAAAAAAACAGAGTACAGTTTCTTCTCAAGTGCTCATGGAACATTCTCCAGGATAGATCATATCTTGGATCACAAATCAAGCCTTGGTAAATTTAAGAAAATTGAAATTGTATCAAGTATCTTTTCCAACCACAACACTATGCGACTAGATATCAATTACAAAAAAAAATCTGTAAAACATACAAACACATGGAGGCTAAACAATACACTAATAAATAACCAAGAGATCACTGAAGAAATCAAAGAGGAAATCAAAACATACCTAGAAACAATGGCAATAAAAACACGATGACCCAAAACCTATGGGATGCAGCAAAAGCACTTCTAAGAGGGAAGTTTATAGCAATACAATCATACCTCAAGAAACAAGAAACATCTCCAATGAACAACCTAACTTTACACCTAAAGTAATTAGAGAAAGAAGAGCAAAAAACCCCCAAAGTTAGCAGAAGGAAAGAAATCATGAAGTTCAGATTACAAATAAATGAAAAGGAAATGAAGGAAACGATAGCAAAGATCAATAAAACTAAAAGCTAGTTCTTTGAGAAGATAAACAAAATTGATAAACCATTAGCCAGACTCATCAAGAAAAAAAGGGAGAAGACTCAAATCAATAGAATTAGAAATGAAAGAGTAGAAGTAACAACTGACACTGCAGAAATACAAAGGATCATGAGAGATTACTACAAGCAACTCTATGCCAATAAAATGGACAACCTGGAAGAAATGGACAAATTCTTAGAAATGCACAACCTTCCAAGACTGAATCAGGAAGAAATAGAAAATATGAACAGACCAATCACAAGCACTGAAATTGAGACTGTGATGAAAAATCTTCCAAAAAACAAAAGCCCAGGACCAGATGGCTTCACAGACAAATTCTACCAAACATTTAGAGAAGAGCTAACACCTATCCTTCTCAAAACCTTCCAAAATATAGCAGAGGGAGGAACACTCCCAAACTCATTCTACAAGGCCACCATCACCCTGATACCAAAACCAGACAAAGATGTCACAAAGAAAGAAAACTATAGGCCAATATCACTGATGAACATAGAACAAAAATCCTCAACAAAATACTAGCAAACAGAATCCAACAGCACATTAAAAGGATCATACACCATGATCAAGTGGGGTTTATCCCAGGAATGCAAGGATTCTTCTATATACACAAATCAATCAAATTGATACACCATATTAACAAACTAAAGAATAAAAACCATGTGATCATCTCAATAGATGCAGAAAAAGCATTTGACAAAATTCAATACCCATTTATGATAAAAACCCTCCAGAAAGAAGGCATACAGGGAACTTATCTCAATATAATAAAGCCCATATATGACAAACCCACAGCCAACATCATTCTCAGTGGTGAAAAACTGGAACCATTTCCCCTAAGATCAGGAACAAGACAAGAGTGTCCACTCTCACCACTATTATTCGTCATAGTTTTGGAAGTTTTAGCCACAGCAATCAGAGAAGATAAAGAAATAAAAGGATGCCAAATCGGAAAAGAAGTAGTAAAGTTGTCACTATTTGCAGATGACATGACACTATATATAGAGAATCATAAAGATGCTAGCAGGGGTTCCCTGGTGGCGCAGTGGTTGAGAGTCCGCCTGCCGATGCAGGGGACGTGGGTTTGTGCCCCGGTCTGGGAAGATCCCACATGCCGCGGAATGGCTAGGCCCGTAAGCCATGGCCCCTGAGCCTGCGCGTCCAGAGCCTGAGCTCCACAACGGGAGAGGCCACAACAGTGGGAGGCCTGCAAAAAAAAAAAAAAAAAAAGATGCTACCAGAAAACTACTAGAGCTGATCAATGAATTTGGTAAAGTAGCAGGATACAAAATTAATGCACAGAAATCTCTTTCATTCCTAAACACTAATGATGAAAAATCTTAAGGAGAAATTAAGGAAACACTACCATTTACCACTGCCACACAAAAAATAAAATACCTAGGAATAAACTTATCTAAGGAGACAAAAGACCTGTATGCAGAAAACTATAAGACACTGATGAAAGAAATTAAAGGTGATATAAACAGATGGAGAGATATACCATGTTCTTGGATTGGAGGAATCAACATTGTGAAAATGACTATACTACCCAAAGCAATCTACAGATTCAATGCAATCCCTATCAAACTACCAATGGCATTTTTCACAGAACTAGAACAAAAACTTTCACAATTTGTATGGAAACACAAAAGACCCTGAGTAACCAAAGCAATTTGGGGAAAAAAAAATGGAGTTGGAGGAATCAGGCTCCTGAACTTCAGATTATACTACAAAGCTACACTAATCAAGACAGTATGGTATTGGCACAAAAACAGAAATATAGATCAATGGAACAGGGCAGAAAGTCCAGAGATAAACCCACACACATATGGTCACCTTATTTTTGATAAAGGAAGCAAGAATATACAATGGAGAAATGACAGTTTCTTCAATAAGTGGTGCTGGGAAAACTGGACAGCTACATGTAAAAGAATGATATTAGAACACTCCCTAATGCCATACACAAAAATAAACTCAAAATGGATTAAAGATCTAAATGTAAGGCCAGGCACTGTACAACTCTTAGAGGAAAACATAGGTAGAACACTCTATGACATAAATCACAGCAAGATCCTTTTTGAACCACATCCTAGAGGAATGGAAATAAAAACAAAAATAAACAAATGAGACCTAATAAAACTTAAAAGCTTTTGCACAGCAAAGGAAACCATAAACAAGATGAAAAGGCAACCCTCAGAATGGGAGAAAATATTTGCAAATGAAGCAACTGACAAAGGATTAATCTCCAAAATTTACAAGCAGCTCATGCAGCTCAATATCAAATAAACAAACCACCCAATCCCAAAATGGGCAGAAGACCTAAATAGACATTTCTCCAAAGAAGATGTACAGATTGCCAACAAACACATGCAAGGATGCTCAACATCACTAATCATTAGAGAGATGCAAATCAAAACTACAATGAGGTATCACCTCACACCAGTCAGAATGGCCATCATCAAAAAATCTGCAAATAATAAATGCTGGAGAGGGTGTGGAGAAAAGGGAACCCTCTTGCACTGTTGGTGGGAATGTAAATTGATACAGCCACTATGGAGAACAGTATGGAGGTTCCTTAAAAAACTAAAAACAGAACTATCATATGACTCAGCAATCCCACTCCTGGGCATATACCCTGAGAAAACCATAATTCAAAATGAGTCATGTACCACAATGTTCACTGCAGCTCTATTTACAATAGCCAGGACATGGAAGCAACCTAAGTGTCCATCGACAGATGAGTGGATAAAGAAGATGTGGCACATATATACAATGGAATATTACTCAGCCATAAAAAGAAACAAAATTGAGTTATTTGTAGTGAGGTGGATGGACTTAAGAGTCTGTCATACAGAGTGAAGTAAGTCAGAAAGTGAAAAACAAATACCATATGCTAACACGTATATATGGAATCTTAAAAAAAAAATGGTTCTGAAGAAACTAGGGGCAGGACAGGAATAAAGACGCAGTCATAGAGAATGGACTTGAGGACACTGGAAGGGCGAAGGGTAAGCTGGGATGAACTGAGAGAGTGGCATGGACATATATACACTACCAAATGTAAAATAGATAGCTAGTGGGAAGCAGCTGCATAGCACAGGGAGATCAGCTTAGTGCTCTGTGACCACCTAGCGGGGTGGTATAGGGATTGTGGGAGGGAGACGTAGAAGGAGGAGATATGGGGATATATGTATATGTATAGGTGATTCACTTTGTTATAAAGCAGAAACTAACACAACATTGTAAAGCAATTATACTGCAATAAAGATGTTAAGAAAAAAAAGAAGGAACAAGTGAAAGAAGATAAAAAGGAAGCAAAGAAAAAAAGAAAAAATCTGGAAAAATAGCAAAAGAGAAAAGCATAGTTTTGTTTTCATTTTTCTTATATTACCAGAAACGTAACCATTCTTAATGTTAAAGGCACTGGGTATAAAGGTAGTCATGTACAGCCTGTTTGTATATTCTTTTAATTTCTTAATTAAATGAATGTACAAAACTATTCTCTTTGCTTTTAGTGCACATAATGTACTGAGTCAGCAGACTACTTTTAAAAATATATGTCATAGAGGACTTCCCTGGTGGCACAGTGGTTAAGAATCCACCTGCCAATGTAGGGGACATGGGTTCGAGCCCTGGTCCTGGAAGATCTCACATGTTGCAGAGCAACTACGCCCGTGTACCATGACTACTGAAGCTCATGAACCACAACTACTGAAGCCCATGTGCCTAGAGCCCGTGCTCCGTACAAAGAGTAGCCCCCGCTCGCCACAACTAGAGAAAAGCCTGCACGCAGCAACGAAGACCCAACACAGCCAAAAATAAAGAAATAAATTTATTAAAAATATATATGTCATATATGGATACTTACATTTTCTTTATTTTGCAAAATTCACACACACGAGGGCACACACACACACAAGATCAGGAGGCCTCATACTCTACCCATTTATTCAATCTTTTATCTAACAGTTATCTATTAAGCCACAACTGTGGCCCTGTGAGAGGAACTAAGACATGGTCTCTGAATTTCAAGAAACTCACCGTCTCCTGTAATACACCATACACTGTTAGATGTATAGAGTAACAGTGATCAGACACTAAACCTTTGACTCAGATTGCTAGAGTGTCACTGAGTTGCTCTCCTATTGTTTAATTTATTGAAGTAAATGTAAATAGAACAATGTCTTACTTGAATCATTACATTAATGAATAGTAAATAAACGTGCTAATAGATATTTTTCCAAATGTTACTATCGTAGCACTGCCATAAAGAGTTCTAAAATAGTCTTCTGTTTATCAATTAAATCTGCTATAAAAAAATTCTACTGGCAATAATTTCCAGAAATGGGGTCAATTTATCATCTTTTCTGTAATTAGGAAAATAATATGAATTAAATCATGCTAGCGACACAAAGGTTAATTAAAAGGTAAGTATATAAGAATAGTAGAATGGATTAATTCAACAAATAGTTTGTACTATGCGTTTTTCCAGGTATGGGGGATATTAACAAGAGGAAAACAAAAGTGGACCCTATTCACCTAGAGTCCTTAGTCATGGGGAAGCTTCTTTAAAATATAACTCCAGGGCCACTGGCTCTTAATGTCTTCCTGAGTCGCAGGAATCTGTACTTTTCCAAGACCTGAGGTAATTTTTTGATGAGTAAACATTCATCAGGGTATAAAAATATGTATAAAAACATTCTATTAAATCATCAGAAACTTGAAAATTTTTTTCAAGTGAATAAGACTTGAAGTAGAATCTATTAAATTCTTTTTGGAAAGGTAAAAGAATTTTACTAACACCAAAATGTCATTTGAGTGACAATTTAAACATTATCAACTAAAAACATTCAAATATATTCCAATACTTTTCTATTTTACAGCTCAGTGAAATGTAGCATTTCAAATGAAAAACAAACCTACAGTAAAATGCAATAATGAACTACCAGGAACTGATATATATTTTATTTATTAAAAATGGGGAAAATGAAGAGTTATTACTGAAGTATTGTGAACAAAATTTTTGTTTAAAAGTCTTTAATAAAGGACCATGAATCATGTGACTACATGTTAGAAATACATATCTCTTCTTCCACGTAATATAATACAAAATATAAGAGAGATACGTATGTCTATGTAAGTGGCAAAGAGAAAATAGAAACTCCTGAGGTGTCAGCCAAATGACAAGGGCAACCTCCTGTGGTTGAGAACTGAGGGGGTAGGTTCAGAGAACAGTTGGAATAATGTTACAAGTAATTTGGTAAATGAGAGAAGGATGAATGGGATAATATTATTAATTCAAAAAAATGGCAGGACAACAAATCACAAATCCTGGAAAGGGTGTTATGGCAGAAAATAAAATAATCTATACCTTGAATATAATTAACATGGATTTCTATAGCACAGTAGCATTTTGCCTGCTTAGTCTTTCTATTAATATATTCTTAAAAAGATCGATCAGTTACATCCATAGATCATGTCTTAAATCTAATAATTGAGAGAAAAACACTGACACATAAACTTTTGAAAGAATAATGAAATATACAGGGAGAGAGAGAAGAGTAGGAAAGAGAGCTGTTAACAGTCCTCCTCCTGTGCTTAGCTATCCAGAGGTCATCACTGAACTTCACTCTCACGTCTGTAATAATGATAGATAGAAATGCATGTCACCTAAATCTTTCTCTTTCACATACACATACAATTAGTAAAATTAATATATAATATTTGCATATAATTTGAACTCACTTATCTCATTAGAAATGTAACTGAGGAGAAAAAGTGGGTGGGGGGTGGAAAGGGCTCAAGGGATGTCCACCATACTATGACGTGTATCCCATGCTTTCCTAACGAGTTACGGATATAAAATAATGAAATAAAAAAAGATAAGGAAAAGCTTATTTAAAACAGCCTAGAGATTTTGGTGAAGTACTATGAAACATCAGCAGTTAAAAAACTAAGATATAGGTCAGAATTTTATCACAAAAGGATGGATGAATCCAGTAAAATGACAGACCACCCAATTTTCTGACCTGGGGGTCAGAGAGCAAGCTTTTATAAACTTGGGAATGGTCTTTCAAAAGCCACAGAGATCTGTGTTCCACATGTCAGAAATTTGAAAGTGTTTATACCTCTGAGAGTTTTCCCTGAGGGAACTGAAACCCTCCAGGAACCTGCGATCTCATTTCTCACAAAAAGGTGCAGAGGATGTTTAAGCGCCACAGGGTCTCTGTTGTTGGACGTTAGATCTTCTATCCAAAGGGAACACTGGCACGAATAGTGAAGAAGGTTTCAAAAAGGCTTCACTGCCCTCAACTCTTTGGAAAAATCTAGTAATTATTCTAGGAAGATGATTCAGATAAAACATTGTTAAAATTATGCTAAATTAGAAACACATATTTTACCCTCAAAAATTAATGTGCTCCAATAACAGGAGTTGAGATCTTCAGTTAAATTACAAGCATTCCAAGTAAGTCATTCCAAGCGTGGTAGCTGCCTACAATCTTATTTGCAGAAAGCAAATAATTTATTGCAAGAAATTTGATAAACTAAAATTTTAAGTCACTGCAATAAATTTGTAAGCATCGTAATGGATCTTTATTACTTGACAGGGGTGCATTATCTACTTAAAAATATGTTTATGAAATGAAAAATAAAGTGTTCTTTTTCTAAAGAGAGAAAGAAAAAACATCATTGATCCACGGCAGCTACCAAAGAACAAGAGAGAAATTACTTTGTTTAATTAGAGGATTACATTATTTACAAGAATATTTCCAAAATGTATGAAGTATATTAAAGTAGATATATAATCTAACAGGCTTTCCTATTATACAGTAGGTGTCAATTATTTTAGTCCATAGTCCTATACGTAAAACCTGGCTTATTTATTTCTCTCTTTTCTTCTCAGCAAACTGTTCAGCTGAGAAGCGCAGCACCCTCAAAATGATAAAGCAACAAAAAGCCAAATCTCAAAACACGTGACGGGTTATGTGCCAAAGGAAGCTGTATGAAAACTAAAAACCAACACCTTTAAAAAATACTTGATTTGAGTTTAATTGAAACTTTTGTTTTCATACATATTTCAGCCTTTCTGTTTTTGTTATCACACATAAAGTGCCTAAAAAATAATGATCAGTGAGATTTCACAGCATGGGGGGGTGGAAAATAATAGGAAAAAAAAAGTTTCTTCCACACTATTTGAATTCATTTAGGTAGTTCTCTATGGGGCTACTACCAAATCCTTTAAGCCCACCAGCCTCTTACCTACATTAAGTTAACGAGGCATGTCAAGCATTCATCCTTCACCAGCAGCTCTAGGCTCTCCAGCTGGACACCTACAACTTACTAAATTACAAACAGTGACCTAGGGGAGACATCTGTTTGTTATATACAATATTGTATTATGCTATAAACTAGAAAAATATTCGGAAGATTAAGATGATAAGATATATGTTGAATTGTATTTTCTGGGGTTAATAGGGGCCAGTCTACAATTCTGTCATCTTCTCTTTGCCAATACAAGTTTCTATTTTCCCATCAGGAAGTAAAGGGCTGCACAGATTAACATTATGAAATACAATACTTATGAACAATCCAATGTTAAGAGGTCTGTATTATGCCATGATACTCACTACCGCCATATAATACTTTTATTAAGCCACAAATACATTAAGCTTGATTATAATCAATTTTTTTTTTTTAATAATACCACCTTCTTACTAATGCTCATAACACTTGGCTCCCAGGGATGTACTTATAATGAGATGGCCGGGTGTACTTTCCATTAAAGGCCTCTGTTGGAGTTTCTATAGAGCTTTTTCTCATATATTTCAAGTTAAATGCTCCCTCTATTTTTATGTTTGCTTCACAATAGCCAGTCCCTTTTCAATGATTAATTTTCTATTCAAAAATAATTTGCTTCTTTTTCCTTTGTCCTGTCACGGTTTCACAACAACCTCTTTCCTTTTCCCTTGTCCACTGCAGAAACTCACCTCTGACGGGCCCCCCAGACCACTGCCTCCTAGTCTCCAAATTCTTTTTAGTGACACACCGTCCAAAATATTTAGAAGCTCCCCCCAGCAGGGGGCTACTCAATTAACAAAAACAAAGCCCTGAATGATCAAGGCTATAACTGAGCCAAGAAGTACTGTGGCCATTTATATTATATGACCTCAGCAGTCTCTTGATTGAATTGCAGCCCTGCATTAAATCAAACACTATGTGTTATGTGTGTGATTTTCTAAATGCTGGGTGGGTGAGATGGAAACAGGAGGGTGAGGGGGGTGGCAAAGAGATTATAAATACTCTCAGAAAAAAAATTCTCAATTCTGAATGTATTTGGTTTTTCTTTTTTAATGTGCTCTTTACTTTGTTTTGGAACTTAGACACATTTCGCAAAATCCTCTGAACTGGTATTCCGAGGCATGTTTAAACAACAGAAATAATGGAAGCATAATTGATCGCAGCTGGGAACTGTCACCCTATCAGTAAGCAGCACCTAACTGGCAAATACTACAAGCTTGTTACAGATTCCTTTATGAATTGGGCACTGTGAGAAGACTGGGCATTCTTTATACCACACACTCAAAATCTTCACTGATTTATTTCTCAAATTTTACTAGACTACAAACAGTAAGTGGTTAGTCTGTTGGCCTCTTTCCAGCGTGTTTGGGCAGAGAAGGTGGGGTGCTTGTTTCCTAAAGTTAAATACATAACAGGTTTATAAACATGCTATATCTTTCAGTCATGGAGGAGATATTCAGTAAAAACAATCTTCTTAGTACCTGCATGTTCATAGGATAAAGGAGGAAAAGTAAAAATATCTTATTTAGAAACCCATTTTTGTGAATCAAATTACTATAAAATTTTCCATACATATCATATTCTAATCAGAGACTACCAAGGTTCAATTCTTATCTAGAAGCAGGCTTTTACATCCCTCTTTAAGTTTATTTCCTTAACTCAGACTTTCCCCAAAAAGGAACCAAAAAAAAAAAAAGAAAAAGAAAGAAAGGAAAACTAATAACTCCACATTAACTTGCTAAGAGAAAAGCTACAGTAAGTCCCTTTTCCTATTTTCTTATATTTGTGTAGCTGTTAGACATTTTGCAAAGGAGGGGAGTACCAGCCAGCCTTTCACAACAAAAGACCCACTGTCACTGAGCCAGTCCCAGACATGGTGGAAACCAGCCCACAGGAAAAGGCCTGGCTCCAATGTTAGGCCCCGGCCGAGTACAGTCACTATATTCACTCAAATTGGCAACAGGTCTCAGTGTTCCTGGCTTTGAGCTGTGAACAAGGGTCGGGATTGAATAACCAATTATACAACCGCTGACTGAGTTTATCCAAGGTTTGCAAACTGCTATAATAGCCCAGTATTCAACCAACTGTTTTATCCTTTTCCAGATATAGTGTCATATCTCCCCTTGTACTCCATTTACATGTCACTTTATTACATACATCCATTATAAAGGTTAATACCGTGTCACACTCAATGCCTAAATGTTGCCATACAGGAGTTCCGCTGCTCTCCGGGGCATTTCATATAGACACCTTTTTCTGTCTTTCACTTTCTCTCTGCAAGCTAAACCAAGTTTCTGTCAAGACTACAGAACAGTGGATGAAAGAACAGTAGCCAAATGTCAACAGTTTCAAAAATACTCCTTATACTAATAGGCTGTTTTAACCCACCTTGGTACATTAAAAATGTGAAAATTCTGAACTTTGGCAGTTGACACTAGCACCCAAATCTGAGGTGCACGTATAAATTTATCCAAATGTGTGCCTCGCCCTTTGCCAAAATGGACATCTCTCTCAAAGTTCAAGAAGAGCTACAATTTTTTTCTAGCATATTTGCATGGCTGCCTTTATACAAAGTGGTTGCAATGGAAATAAAAAATAGAAATTCAAGTACTTTTCCTAAATATCTACAAACCTGAAATCCCTGAATGAGTATTTTCCAACTCAATAAACAGAATGAAAGAAATATCAAGTAGTTGGGAAGGAGCTGGCTTTTTTTTTTTTTTTGATGCCTCGATCTTTAGCCTTTTATTTTTACACTATGCTTGGTGTAAACTGGTGTTTTACACAGTGTAACCTTATCTCTCTACTGAGGTTTTTTATCTTTAAAATCAACAATACAGATTCCTTCTAGAAATGTAAGTGATATTCATTGGATTATATAAAAAAAAATCAACATGTAATAACAAAACTGGTTAAAAACAAGGATATTATGCAAAATCTTTTACATCTTCAAATATTTTGAGATCTTTAAAAATAAGAGAAAAAGTTCCCTCTCAAGCCACAATGAAAACTTTTTATATAATCATATGTTGTAATGATAATAACTAAGCAACTACTCACAACTACTAATTGAGAGCTTAACTGGTGTTAATTTTAAAATGCTTTACATATGATTCTTTTTAATTCTTGCAAAATCCTACTTGTAGCTATTAAGAGCTGGGACTTTATAGCCAGAGTCTTCTTCCTTCATTTACAAGTTTAGACACCTTGTAAAATTACTTAACCTTCTGCTCCTCAGGATCTGTAAAATAAGTATAAATCGAATACACCTACCATTTGGAGCTATTTAAAGCATTAAATGACTTTCTCTAAGTGTCTCAATACAGTATTTTTAGGTGATTGTCATCATTGCTCTCCTTCTCCCCCCCTCCCCGCCCATCATCTCCATTTTTATAAGTAATTTACTGCTCAAATAACCAAATCTCAAGCAGCTCAGTGAGTGACAAAGCTCATAACAACATTCTGCATCTTAAAGCAAATTAGTATCTGCAAGAATTTTACATGTTTGGGTGGCTTATTAACAATAACATCGATCTTCATTTATAGACCATCTTCTATGTTTAGCTATCTGCAAAGCAAAAGTAGCAGGAAGACTATTCTCATAAAGAGGTCTAATCTTATTTTTGCAACTCATGAGTGTGATATAAAATACCCAACATTCTGAATTCTACCACGGGCCTTCTTTAAATCATTATTAATCCTAGCTAAAAGTTTTAAGTATGACTATTTTGGTTATTTTATATCTAAAAGCATAAATATTTCTAATTTCTTGACCTTCACCTGTGACTAGAAATAATTTGATCACCAAATCCAGTGGCAGTGTGGAAAGGAGGAACAGATCTATTCAGAAAAGCAAAACTGTAAAGACTGTGCAACCCTTTCACTGTTACCAGGACATTCACTAAGTTAGAACTTGTTGTTATCTCTGAAAAAGGAAAAAAAACAACTTGAGGTTTTACATTTTGGTAGGTTTTAGAGATACAAAGATGCCAGCCATGAAAGCCAATAAGAAACCTTAATATCATTACAAAACATTAAAATGTTAACACGAATCAAGCTGAATAAGGCTAACATTTGCAGGTAGCTGAAAAAATCAGTTTCATTACTTTATCAAAGGTAATGCAGTAGAGGGAGAAGAAAACTCTGGAGTCAGAACTAGGTTTGAATCTTGGTTCTGTTCCTCACTAACAAGTGGTTTCAGGCAAGGCATTTAACTAGTTTCAGTTTGCTCTTTTTTTTTTTTTTTTGCGGTACGCGGGCCTCTCACCACTGTGGCCTCTCCCGTTGCGGAGCACAGGCTCCGGATGCGCAGGCCCAGCGGCCACGGCTCACGGGCCCAGCCGCTCCGCGGCACGGGGGATCCTCCCGGACCGGGGCACGAACCCGCGTCCCCTGCATCGGCAGGCGGACTCTCAACCACTGCGCCACCAGGGAAGCCCCAGTTTGCTCATTTTTAAAAGTGAAATTGGGATGCCTGCTTGCCTTACAGGGAGAAGCGAGAGACACTACTACAGTGTCTAACATGCATTAAGTGCTTAATAGAGGACAGCTGCTATCAGCATCTTGCTCATCCTCATCAGCATCACCATGGTACCCTTTTACTGCCATTGTGAATATACCTATAAGTGGAGTAATTTTCTTGTTAAGCAGTATTCTAGAACTACTGACTCCAAGCAGTAATTTGTGTGTTTAAATGTATACTTTCTAAAGCAAACTGATGCCCTATAACTGGACAACGGTAAGGAAGAGGGCAAAACAAGAAACTCCAGTCCTTTACATATTTTGGCTATAATTACAAATGGCCAGGATTGGCCAGAATATTTATCTAATGACTTTCAAAGTTTGCAATAATATGAAAGACTGGCATTGAAAAATAATATTTATATTTTTCCTTTCTTTTCTCCAAAAATGTAAAATATTATGGCAAATTATTAATATTTTGATTACTATTATAATTACACCCTGATAGTATCAGCATGGCAAAGAGAGAAAGTAAAGGCAGATGAAAGTCTTCACATTATATCACCCTAAGGAAAAGAGCTGTTGTGCATTGAGAAGTCCTCTATTCTTACAATGAGTTTTGTTCTTTATGTCATTTTCTCAGAAGAAAAAAAAATAATGCTGGCATATTATATCAGCCAACTGCAGAAAATCTGAAGAAAGTAATATACAATCTACACAGGTAAATATTTAATTATTAAAAATATGTTTCCGGGATACATCTTTAATCTGAATACATGACTTTATAGCAAGATTTTCCCCAGTGATGCTCTTTTAAAATATGCAAAATGCAGCTACCTATCTCTTTTTGCGTATATGCAAAACAGAATTCACCTTATACCGCCTCTGCATTTGTAATAGCTAGGACAAACTTACATAACTTAACAAATGATAACAATTACATGAACAAAGTGACAACTTTGAAACCTCAAATCAAACCTCAAATCATGATACTGTAAGTATCATGAATGTCCTGCGTTTTGCAGCCATATTAAGGCATTGCTCCCTATTCTCTATTTTAGTTATCATAACAATGAAATCATTAATATTTATTGACTTTAATATGTACCATACGGGTAGTTTATGCAATTATCTCATGTAATTATTAAAACATCTTAAGAGGTAGGTACTAATATTATTATCTGTTTTACAGAGGAAACTGAGGTTTGGAAAGGTTAAGTCATTTCTTAAGGACACACACTTAGTGAAGAATTCAAGCTCCTACCTGTTGGATTTCAAAGTTTGCTCTCTTAACTAGTAACCATGTAGACTCACCCAGCCTGCTAACAATAACAATAGGTGACATATTGGAAATAGGATTGAGTGCATACAATATAATACCACTCAGAGCGCCTGGTGGTGATGATTTCTGAATTCTCACGGGTAACCCTGATTATTTTAGGGATCAGAATAACATCCAAACCTCTCACCAAGGCCTACAGGGCTCTATAAGCTTTAGCTTCCATTTATTTCTCCAGAGGCATTTTCTACTACCCTTCCCATCATGCATTAGCCACCATGGCCATTTTTATACTTCAACTAGCTAAGTTCACCCTCACTCATGTGTGGTTCCACTGCCTGTTCACTTTTTTTTGGACACTCTTCTCCAAAAACGTCACATGACTGACTCCTTCTTTTATTTGCATCTTAACTCATGTTTCACCTTTTCAGAAAGGCCTTCTCTGACATACCATCTAAAGCAATATAGCCCTATTATCACTTCCATTCAATTTCTACCCCATTTCCTTTATTTTTTTATAGCACTTATCTCTAACGGAAATCATCTTATTCACTCTTCCTTTCCACTAAAATATAAACTGTAGGAGAACAGGGGACTTATCTCTCTTGTTCACTATGTATTTCTATTTCCTAAACTGAAGCCTGGCATATATCAGACACACATGAAAATATTTGTTGAATGAATAAATGAGTACAGGAATTTCTGCCAAATTCTTGGAGATCCTCTTTGCTTTAACATGACTCAAGGTTACATATGATTTGGAAGTCATTCCTCCTGTGGGAAGACCATTCTTCAAGTTACTCATAACTAGGGCATAAAATGATAAATATGCATTATCCGTGTTTCTTAATTCTCTCTCATAGATGCTATACATCAAAAGAGTTATACTGTGGATATAGGCAGGGCTATATTTATTAGCGCTAATTAAATACATTAAGTGATAACATAATCAGAAAAGCAAAGGTTATAGGAAACTAATAGTCATATAATTTCCTTGTCCTTTAAACGATTCTGGGCTCACGTTTTTCCTCATTTTGGACAAGTTTAAGCTCTTGTTGAATGCATCAGTTATGTCAGAGAGATATAACCAGTAACAACAACATCTGCTTCTATACCCAAATTTCTGTATATATGTACATATACTTGCAAATACATAACTTCTTACTGCACATGCATTTAACTTATATCTACGTGTGTGTTCTCCGAAGGATTTATAAAACTGTGACAATTGGGTAAATTGAGCAAAAAATCCCTTTCATTCCTTTACTATGGAGTCACATTATATAAATATTTAATTCATCTAAATTCAACTATATTCATTTATAAAATAAATTAAAAGAAGAGTAAGTTTAAAAAAATAACAATTTAGGTAGGGCAGATGATTCTGTTTGTCGCTGCTGTCAATAAACTGCACTGAGAGAGTTGACACATGACACATGATTTGAGACTGCTGTTCCCTCACTTGGTCTCAGGTCCTGTTTGCCTCCCCAAGTCTGAGTATCTCCTTCTGCCAAAAGTGGGTTTCATGTTTAAAGGCACAAACTTTTCATTCAATACAAAACTCAAGTCAACAACTTCACTTGAGGCTCAACCAAAGAACAGCAACATGCTGCAGTGGTTTGGTGGACTGACCACATGATAATGGTGGGACAGTCTCCACTGTGGCAAGTTCCGAGGTATTTCCAAGTGTAATTCTGTCCTTCCCACTGACTTTAGAATCTAAACCCAGTTTAAATGTGACTCTACTATATTGATTTCAAATAAAAGATCAATTACATATTGAATCTCTACTTTACTATGCACATATAGGTAAGAAAAAGTTATATTTTTCCACTTGCTTTTGTTTTTCTAAAAAAATTAGGGGCATAATATCGCAAATCTTTATAATCTCTTCAAAAATTGACATGAGTTAAGAATTGAGAGTAGAAATGCCTGCTGTTCATTAACTAACTTATATAAAAAAATATTTATTTTATGCCCACTGTGTGGCAGTCACTATGCTATGTACTGTGGATACAAAGATGAAAGATATATTGCCCGTCCTAAAAACGCTTACGAGTTAGACACATAAATTACCACTGTACCAGGAGCAGTGACAGAAGAATGCTCAGGATGTTATGGGACACAGAATGAGGCTGTCCAGCTCAGGGAAGGAAGGACATTAATGCAAGAAGGTCTACAAAGGAAAACTAGGTTATCTGAGCTACGTTTTGAGAGCTAAGAGGAGTTTTTCATGTGACTGAAGAGGACAGTATCACCCAGGAAGGGGAAGCAATATGGAAAAGGGGATGGTAACAAGAGAGAGCTCAGCATGTTCAAGAAACCAAAAGAAGTGTGATATGTTTAGGGCGTAAGATGGATATCAGAAAGTGGAGAGGGGTAAAACTAGATAGAAGGAGAGAAGTCAGACCATAAAGAATCATGAATACCATAACAGAGAGATAGCAAGGCTTTGAATTTAAGCAGGGGATTGACATAATCAGATTGATAAATTCCCCTTCTTTAGAAGGAAGGGCTGGGAAAACCAAATTGCATGGTGAGGTCCTGTGCAGTGATCTTGTATTGGAAGCTCTGTTACCCAGAGTTGTAGCTGTGTAGAGAAAGAGAGTGGGTAGGGAAGGGGGGGATAGGGAGGGGAGAGGAAGGGGGGGGGGGGAGAGAGAGAGAGAGAGAGAGAGAGAGAGAGAGAGAGAGAGATCATGTCTTTTCCAGAAGAGAGTGGTTAGGCTCAAGGCCAAAAATAGTATGTCTAAATGGTTTATGAAAGCAGATAGAGCCTGAAGTGGGTGTCTGAAACTGGGGTACTGGGGGTACCCCCCCAAAAGATAAATGAGAACAAAGTATCTCAGATCAAAATGGTCAGATGAAAGTACAATCTAAGTTAATGTAAGAAATATAAGAGTTTTGAGTCATTTTACCTGATAGGAAAATAACTACTAGTGAAATCATTCCAAGTTATGACCAATGTGTGGCTTTATGGCTTCCAGCATAGAACAGTTTTGCAGTAAAACTTTTCCATAGTGAAGTCTAATGTTTAACTCATGTGCCCCAAATATAAAATGACAATTTTCATAAATTATCATTTAACAATACTACCACCTCACAGGGGCCTTAACAATGCTATTTTGAAAAATGCTGATTTTTTTTTTCCTCATCACAGTATAGCCACAAGAGCAAGTTCAGGAGTAATCATCGCAAAAAGGAGGGATTACACGCATTACAAAATCATCTGAATCCAACAGAATCACTTGACTTGACTTCTGCTGAATGGTCTAACTTAGACCCTTCTAAAACTTTTGATACTTGCTACCTAGAGTGTGCCTACATTCAAATGACAAAAATAAATGAACAAGTAGCAAGTGAATTTTAATAAATATTAGACATAAATTCAGAAATAAACAATCATGCTTATTTTGACAATTTTTAAATTAAATTCTTGGACTAGTACAAAGATACCTGTGATTTAACTATGCGTGCCTATAATACAGTCATATTCGCTGCTAAAACTATTTCTAGTCCTTATGATGAAATTAATTCTTTCCGGGTTTGAAGCAAAGTGCATTATGAGTAAGAAATACTGGCCTAAAATTAATTGCATGGGGACTTCTTGTTATTTCAGTTTCCTGGCAATTTTTGATCTCAAATACAGAGCTTTGGGAAGTTTCCCAGAAGCTTTCCTTGTCTCTTTAATATATGATCATATATATACACACAGATATATGTACATGCACACATAGATATAAACATGTGTACGTAAGTATATATGTCCATATACAATGGTAAATAACTTAATATCACAAAATGTTGTTTTAATTAGATAAAAGTTGTGTGTGTGTGTGTGTGTGTGTGTTCTAGTCTAAAGGATAATGTTCAATACTGACCATTAATAGGTATCACGATAATCCAAGCTCTTCCCCAAATCAATGTTTGTTTGTTTATAATCTCTTAACAAAACTTTGAAGTTTTTATTGCTAATAAAGATTGATACTATCATATTAGAATTGCCTGAAAAACTTGGATACTGTATATTTTATATAGTAAGTAGCCACACCTAAAAATTACATTATTCAGTTAAAATCTGGTTAATAGCTTTGTGTCAACAGAATTAGCAGAGTCATTTTTTCTTAATTTTGAAAGTGAATTTTGATTTTTCTTATTAAAAGACTACAGACTGTCATTTAGAAACCCCTAATAAGTCAAAAAAGTAAGTTACATGTTCAACACTTTGTTGGGTATTTTGCACATTAAAAAAAGATTTTAAGAGACTGGTCTCTGCTTTTTTTTTTTTTATAAGGATCTTATAGCCAGAGGAAAAAAAAAATTAAGAATGCTGATATATGTAAAGCACAAGGAAACAATAAATACTAACCAGGTGATCCTGATTTTGAGTGTAATAAAGAAAATAGAAAACAATATATCAGAGCTAAAGTTAGTCAAAACCTCTTGAACGAGGCAGAATTTATTTTAAATCAGCAGAGGAGATTAGAACAAGAGAACAAAAGCAGGGGATAGAACAAGCAAGCATACAGAATAAGTGGGGAAGTTCTACTTGGCATTATTGGTAGGTGTTTGAAGCATACTGAGCAATTGATTTGATCAGATTTGGGAGGCCTTGGGAAGGTGGTTAAGAGTTTGCATTTGATGGAGTGAACAATATACAGCCATAGAAGTGCTTTAAACAGGACTGTAAATTAGGAAAAGTGGTGTTTTAAAACTTGAGTCCAGCATGTTAAGATAGCATGTCTCAGTAAGGAGTAGGAGAGTGGCAAGGAAATAAAAGTCTCTGTTCTAAACCTAAACATGGGGAGACCTAGGGTTGGGTGTGCAGGGCGAAGAATTTCTGAAAGGGAGGGAAGAGTCAGGGGAGAACGGTGGCACTGTCCTCTGAAACAGGAGGGCTCGTTTTGTGATTATTAACCACTTTTATTCCATTTACTGAATTTGCCAGTCACGTTCCCCTGGTGATTCCCTTGCCTCATCCCAGAGTTTAAATGTTCTATGAAGAGTGAGATAACAGTGCCCATATTGGAGATAGAGGGCAAGACACCAAAGGTAAGATTTTTTACCTAAGGAAGAAAAAGGAGCTCAACTTTTCTGTTCTTGCTTTCTTTCCTGCTTTTAGTGGAAATCTCTGCTGTTGCTTTGGAGGATTAAAAAAAAAAAAAATCTCTCATCTCTGCTCTGGCCAACTAACCACGAGGCTAAAAGCTGCCTCCTTTCTAATCTATGTGTTAGGATACTGCTAACAGATGACTGTTACTAATAGATAAATGCAAAAAAACATGGAAGTAAAGAAAACATGCAAGCACACAAGGTCTGATTGTTAAAAACAGCTGTGACTGCCTTTTTCTGACAGAAAATAAAATGAAAAACAAAACAGTTTAATTTTATTATCCACTATTCTGTTGCATTTAAAGTATCTCAAAAATTACTTTTAAATGATTAAAAATAAGAGAAGGGAGATGATTTCAAGCAGAGTATTAAAAATGAAGAAATATATCAGCCAAAAAATACTGGACACAAAATAAAACTTAAACCATATCTAAATATGTTTTATTTCCTCTCTTCTCTCTCTCCCTCTTGCGCTCTCTCCCTCTTGCTCTGTGTGTGTGTGTGTGTGTGTGTGTGTGTGTGTGTGTGTGTTCTTCCATGTCCGTTCTTTAGAACACAATCAGTCTTTCTTTGGAGAGTGTGTTTTTTTCTTTATTCCTAAATCAACACAGTTGAGGGAATTTGGAAAACTCTAGCTAAATTAAAGGCCAAATCCAGACACTACTTTTATTTAGGCTAAGTTAAACTGAAACAATGAGTCATAATGATTGTTAAACTGACAGAAAATAATGTTTTAAGGTTAAAAGAAACTAAGGGGAACTTAGGTTAAAAAGACTGAGATTTGACAGTGAAATTGAATATATATGTTTTTTTACGGACTAGAAATTTCCATAGCATCACATCTAGCATGTCTGAGGCATGGAACAAACATGAACTTCATTTTAATCTCCATTAGCATATCATGAAGTACTAGCATGTTTTCAGTTTTCAACCCTAAGGAAAGGGTCAGAATGGACAGTAGAAGTGTAGAGCTAAAAGTATTTATATTATATATATTTTATTTTTTATATCATGTAAAATATATAGTTTTCAATAATAGTTGAGAATTACTCTCTTCTACATAAGCTTTGATCTTGAGTCATCTTCAACTAGGTAGACATAAAGACTATGAGTATATGCCAGTTTTATGCTTTCTCCATATATTTGGTAGTACAAAATATAATTCGCTAATAGATTTGAAAAACAGAACCAAAACATAATGGACAAAATCAGAATATGTAAAAGAAGAATGGCTCTTCAGGTCACTAAGTATTCAATGTAACCAGTTTGAAGGTATTAACATACTGAAAAGTGGAATGTAAGTCAGAGAGGAAGTTCTAGGCATCCAAAAACTGGGGGTTGGGTAGGGCCGGTAAAAACTGAGGTTGTATAGAGGGAAGGAGCATAAATGTAGATTCAACCAAAATGACCAAGAGTCTGGACACACTGGCTAGACCAACCCTAAGGTAGAGATGGATGCCTAAAGGTATAGCCAACATAAGCCAGTCCCACAGGCGAAAGCACCCTTACTGTTGTAGGTACATTAGCTATAAATACCAAACTCATATAACTCCCTTGTTCTAATAACATGTTTACCAACATCTTTAAGACAATTATTTGGCTTTCCACATGAATCTATCTACAGGAAGAGAAAAAGCTTTTCCATAAGGACTTCCAGTATTCTGAACTTTGTAGTAGTTATTCTTTATTTTAAAAGTATATTTTTGCATTTTGGTTAAATAAATTAACCTCCTGAGTTTAGATGAAGTGCATCTACTGCAGAGAGAGAAATCTGCTCTCACTGTGATGGTAAAATCAGATTTACAAGCCTGTAAGCTATCTGATCACCAAGTTACTGAATGCTCTTCTATAAGACCCCTTGAAAGTCTTTCTTATGAAGAAACCACACCACCATCTTTGTTAGTTCTCAGTTCAAATGCCACTTCCTTTGCAGATCTTTTCTGACCATTATCTAAATTAGCTCATCATAGTCATTGTCTATTACACTGATTTATTGTCTTCATAGCAGATATTATCTGAAATGATCTTTCCTTAAAGTTTTTAAAAAATTTTTGGCCACGCCATGCAGCTGTGGGATCTTAGTTCCCTGACCAGTGATTGAACCCAGGCCCTCAGCAGTGAAAGCACTGAGTCCTAACCACTGGACCACCAAGGAATTCCCTGAAATGATCTTATCTGTCTCCATCCACTAGACTATAAGTTCTCTGAGAGTCTACCTTGCTAATCAATGTGCAGATCATAAAAAACAACTTTTAAATGTTAGTTTAATGTCAAATAAATGAAAGATAGAGGAAGTATGCTTAGTTTCTGTAAGTATAAGAAATAGTAATTTGATGAGAAGAACAGGATCTTAGTCATTGTATAATCCTGGAAGATGTACCAATTTGGGGAGATACGTGATGATTAAATGATTTTGTTTGACTAGATAGAATTAAGCAAAAATTTGTTTTACCTTAGTACTATTTAGAAATTTAGCAATTGGACCAAACGCTGAGTAACTGAGTAAAAGAGAAGTTCACTTTAGCCAAACATGAATTTAATTTGAAAGCTACTCTTCTGTCTAGAAGACTTTGCTTTTGTCCTTATTCTAGCAAACAAAAAATGATACTAATACTAATAATACTACTGCAAGTAAAGAAGCAGAAAGGAAGATATTAATCTGCAAAGTAAATAACTAGCATATAAAAACCATCTAGTACAAATAAATAAATTTTCATTTTATTTCACAGTAAATCTATGCAAATTTTAGACAAAATTGGTAAAATATTCTGTTAATGTTCAATTGACATGGAACTGAGAGGCTCCAAATAGGCTGTTAAAGTTCATTCCTTCAACATTCAACATGTATCAATACTTACAGAGATTCTACTATGAACCAGACACTGGACAAGCATCTGGAAATTCAGCAATGAACAAACTGGGTACTCTCACTTCCATGGAGTTAATAATCTAGAAGAATGCTTTAAGAAATAAACTAAACTTCTGTGACCTAGTTAGCGTAGTCTTTTTAACAACCTAACTCATTCAGAATTTAATTGCTGAACAATTAACACCTGAAATTTCCAAAAAAAATATTTAAAACAACCTAACAAAACAAGGAGTAATGGAAAAAGCACAGGCTTGAGGGTGGCAAGACCAGGTTCCTGCCCTGGCTCTTCTATCAGTCACTGATAGCTTTGAATAAAACATATTATCCCCGTAGGTCTCTCTTTGGCAAGATGAAGGACTGGATGACAGAACCTCTTAAATTCCATCTAGACCTATGGATAGGTCTCTGATTTATTTGATTAATACATAAATTCACATATAAACAGAAATAAAATGGGGACATGGAGCAAAAAATGATCTTGTGGAGTACACAGACTTCTCTAAAGGTCTACTGATTATTGACTTCTCTAAAGGTCTACTGATTATTTCAGTTTTGAAGAAGTATTGCAATGCTTTCTTCATGGCATTAAAAAAGAAAAAAACCTGTCATCCATTTAATCAAAGCTTTGTACTTCCTCTTTGGGAAAGATCACAAAAACTGACAAGTGCTTTTGATACACATTTTAAAAAAACATTTATAACCTGAGTTATATAAAGTAAATTTTATGAGGTGACTGTTTTCCAACCTGACAGCTTTTATTGAGAGTTTAGACATTTGGACAGCCACTGATTTCATGTTTCACTGTTACAGGTTGTAAATCAAAATCTACTTTCTTAAATACCTGATTTTTCCATTTCCACCCATTTGTTGTCATAGGATTAGTATAAATGCTGAATTGGTGTCATTTGTGTTTAAACTAAACATCGAATTATTTGTGGAAAAAATTAAAGTGGATGGAAGTTGCAAAATTAAATAAAAACATTTCAATGAAAAGGCTAAATCATTACAAATATTTAGTAAATTTTGATGTTTATTTCGAAAAGTTATTTTTTATCTAATTATTTTCCTAAGAAAGAATTATATGAACAAAATACATAGCTGATCAAACTTTTTCGTTTTGTTTTTTATCAATTCCAAATTCACTCATTAGAAACCCATGAACAACGCACTTATATGGATAATACTGCGAATTAATGCTATGCACTTTTAAGAAGTGTTCATAAAACACTGAAATGATTTACAGTTGGTAAAAAAATACATATATACAAATATATGGAATGCATTGGGAATGCTTTTCAATGTAAAGAAAACATATGATTCCTTAACTTTAATAAGTCCATCTAAATCTACTTAGATCCTCCAAAATTAAGCAAGAATAGAAGAATTATAGATTTTTTTTAATGATGTTGTTAAATTAAAAATTTTTTCCTTCCATTTTTGTTGGCATTTCCTTTTCTTGTTTGGGCCAGAATTATAAACAGGAAAGCAGACTATGAAGAAATTTAAAATAGTGGGGAAAACAAGTTATTTAAGCTTCTTTGAATTTAACATAAGAACAATTTTTCTAGTTATCAATTCAGTGCTTTTTATTTTAAAAGAACTGTTAGACCATTCTTTTTCTGATACTCAATTCTTTTCCCAAGGATAATGAAGTCTTGGTATAATAGGATAAAGATCTTAAGAAATCATTGGTTTATCCCACAACAGCTGGTGTTTCAATCATACCAGAAAGACATCCTTCCACTTAGAATATTCAAAAGTAGATTCTACACTCTTGATAATAGGTTTTAGGCAATAAGTTCAAACCACTGTATATTGCTATTTAAATTATAAGAAGTCCTTATTTTAAACACATATATTTTTCTTTTCAGTGATAATAATTATTGCTTAAATCTTGACAGGTAACTAAGAAATTTTAAGAAAATTCTGGGAAAATGGTGACATGAATGGAATAAGATACTATTTTGAAAATAATTTATTTCAATTCAATAGATACTTAATAAATACCTATTTTCCTGGTGGTAAAAACCTAGACCTCATAGTGCTCTTGTAGGAGACCGATGATCCTATTGTATTACTCAGGAATTATTTTCCTAGAAGAAATTTTAACGATAGAGTAGGAATGCAACTATGACTTCAAAATATGACAAATTCATGAATAAAATACATTACTTGCTAAGTAACTTTTACTGCTTTTAAATTTTTATTAATATATATCTGCACCATTCTTCCTTTGTCTTGTATCAGACCAGCAATGAATAGCATCAAAAGTTTAAGAGAAAAATTATAAAAGAAAAAATTAAATTAAGCAAATAATTTCTATTAACATGTTTTTATCTTCTTTTTTATGATTTAGTAAGACTACTCTTTTGATTTTAACAGTGAAAGGCAGGGTTCACTGTGATCATGGTTTGCGAATCACTAGTATTGCCCATGTAGTTCTTGTAAGGCAGAACAAAAAAGGTCAGAGGAGACTATTTCTCCCATGGGTACTCTGCTAAATTACCTGTAGCTTTAGGTAAACCACAGAACTTCTTTTCATCCCATGTACTGGGATGGGGGGTAGAGAATGACCTAGAAGCACATAATTTCTAGATTCCTTCAAGCTGTATTTTAAAAAAAATTAAATACTCATTAAAAATGAACTGTCTATAGGTTTATCTCAGTACAAAGAATAAGGTATTCATGACCTATAAAAGTAAATGATATGGTAAAGTACCTAAGATTTTGAATATAAGCTTCAGGAAGCGATCTGAAATTCTGAAGTATCAATGTTGTCTGTGGTATAAACATGCTATTTTAGGAAATACCAAAGAACTTTCAGCTCACTTTTTTCCATCATCAATTCTTTCATAATTATATTTAAAAAGCAACTCAAACCCACTAAGTACAAAATAGGATTCATATTTGGCAATTATTTTAAGTTTAAGGTAAAACAAGGATGAAGGTATGGAAGGTATACTTTTAATTAATTCTAGCCCCATAAGAGGAAAAGCTTTTGAGAACTGCAAGTATCCCATGACAAGTTTAGCTGCCTCATGAAGTACTTACTTCTTGATTCAAGACTTGTTCAAATAAGGACTTAGTGATGAACTGATTATTGGGGATGCTATAAAGGGTCATCATTCTGTTTTCCTCTAACTAATGCTCACTCATTTTTTAGAGGTCAGCTTAAGCACATCCTCCTCCAGAAAGCCCCCTCTGAGGTCCCAGTTTGATTTGGATATCACTATGCATATATACATCCTGGGGTTATATTCAAAATTTGTTTAAAAAACAATAACAAAAACCTAAAACACTTAACAACTGGTACTGCAGACACAATAACTAAAGCATGGTCATGGAAGCCTTATGTTAACTGCCAGGCATGAAATTCTTGGACCTTGGAGAAGCCAAAGTGGTCCTGGGGAAGGGCTGAGACATTTAGGGTAGTAAGGGGGCCTTCGGGGCCTTGAGATATTGGCTAGTGACCAACGATAAAGAATAATTTTAATGTTACTAATGTGTACCTGCTGAATACAGCTTTGTCTTACCAAAACATCTGTAAGGGTATGCTATCATTTACAGACTTTTTTTCTGTTTCCCAACTAAACAGTAAGGTCCTTGAGAGAAGACACTATATCTTTCCTATTTTCTTTGTATCCCCAAGAGTTAGAACAGTGCCTAAGACAAAGTAGGCAGTAAATATTGGGTGAGTTAATATATGAAATTTCATGCATCAATTTAGGGCTGAACTAAGTGGCTTTGACAGTTTCAGTTACAAAATTCTACTCTACAGTACATTTAACTTCTTAAAAACATCATGGGTCTAATACAGAGATCATGTAATTTTACAAGGTAGTGGATTTGAAATGCTTTTGTGTTGTTAAGAAAACAAAGCATTTTATATCAGTAAGTTTTGAATAGTGGGCGATGAGACTGCAAAATCTTATCCAACCTAAAAATGTCATTGTAAGGTGTTGTTCAGGGTAGTTTTAAACGTAACACAAATGGATTTTACGTCGAGTCAGCAAAAGTGCATGGACTAGACCCTGCCTCCTGAATCCTAGCCCCAAATGTTCTATACTGGATTATACTAAAGGGCAATTAAAAATCTCTTTTCCTTATTATTAAAGAGAATTACTCATTTGCTTTGATCCAAAGTTTCAACATACAATGAACACTGCTATCTGAAATATATCAATACCAACTTAAATATAATTATATTCCTTACAAGAAACACTCATTGCTAACATGGGAATATTCAGTTGTTATTACGAGAACACAGTATTGTGTGTAAAACTGTATTATTTGAGAAATAGACCATACCGCCAGCTACTTTCTAATTGATCAGAGATACTTTAGCTTAGCATAGACATACTACAAAATCTAAAAACATTACTGATATTACTGTAAAGTGAAATAAGGTTTCAAAGACACAAATTCATGATATTATGGTTCAGGGTCCAATGATCATGTCTCACCAACATTAGTAGGGAAAATATGTGGGAAAATGAGAAAGTGCTCTTGTTTGGACCTGAGATTCAGCAGAGGAAGTAACAATCTGAAAAGAAAGAAAGTTGCCTTATCATGTGAACACAATGAAAAGGATAACTGCTCATATATGTATTTAATATTGGTATTTCTATAGACACTATTCTAGCTATAATAAAAATTAGGATTGAATGATAGCTAAAATAGATGTGAAAGTATCCTGAAAAAACTGAAATATTCATTCTTTTTTATGCTCTTCACTTATTAAAAAAGAAAAAAATTTGGAGCTATAGATAGATATAAAATGCAACAATAAAAATATGTAAGAAAATGTAGAAAAAGAAAGATTTGAAATAAAATGACTTGAGGGGGTCAGATCTCAGAGTAGCACATACAAACCTAAGGTTTGGTACAACTGCCAGTGCCTCCTACAACTCAGACCTATAAGAGAAGCAGTTTACAGTTTCATGATGTCCATCAGATAAAAACAAATCAGTTGCATAGATACAAAAAAGCTTTTCCTGATGCACAAATCTGAATGAAAATCTTCCCATGGGTACTCATTAAAGGAACACCCGATTTGATTTAGAGAACTATATCCTTGCAATAGCATGTTCTTTATGAACATTTCTTTTTAAACTCCTCAATGCAGACTAATGATATAATGCCAAAGCACGGTTTAATAAAAACAATTGTACAATGGCCTAAGAATGGAACGTGAAATTCTGCTTCATCCAGGGATAAAATTTTGAAACCTTTAGGTATGCTTAGACTAAGAGTAATCAGACATGAATATTCTATTTTGCAACTGAGCTATTGATAATTGAACAACAGACTTCAGATTTTATACAACTTGACAAGAACATGGAAAGTAGAAATTATTTTTGCTTATTAGATTGATTCAATAAACGTATTGAGCACACAATGTGTGCCAGGAACCATTCATTGGAAATGGAGATAATACTGAGTTTAAACAAAGAAATAATAAATACCAATAAATTGTACTGTTTCTGTGTTTACTGTAGCTAAAGAAGCTCCACACAAAATAAAAATAAATACATTAAGGGCCACAGAGAATATTTATAACCTATACCCAAGGTCTGTCAATGAATCTTTTCCTCTGATTGGAGAACTGCCACTTTTAAGTACAAACATTCTCAAAACTTAAAGTATAAATCATATATCTCCTTGGCTGATATAAGAAAGAAATATGCCCAAGAAATTTAGTTTTATAAGAAAGGCACACTACTATGTATTTTAAAAAAGGCATAAGATGGTATATGAAGAAAAAATAGCTTTTTTCTGACTGCTCTCCTTGTCTGTTTCTCAGTTGTCTTTCCTTGGCTCCCAAAACATTTATAACACAAAGAATACTGAATGGGAATTTTGGGGTCTGTCTTACCGAGATAGGAATTATATCAGTAATTCTTGAATCCTGTCTACCTGACATCTGATATGATACATGACATAGATCATTTCTGAAATAGAGGAAGGAAAGGAGAAGAAAGAGAAAGAAAGAAAAGAAAAGAAAAGAAAGAAAGAAAGAAAGAAAGAAAGAAAGAAAGAAAGAAAGAAAGAAAGAAAGAAAGAAAGAGAAAGAAAAGGAAGGAAGGAGGAAAGGAAGAAAGGAAGGAAAGGAAGGAAGGAAGAATTAAATAGATGACTGAATCATAATGCAATCGTAGGTTATCCATTTTTATAATTTAACTCGGATCATTTTTTCAAACAAAAACATTAAATTACATTAACATATTCAAAACCTGTCTTACCCTGTCCCTAACATGGATTTTAAGTCCAACAGTAATAATACCTATTTCCAACAATATTCAATGAAAATGTGCCTTTTCCTATTCTTACCAGTAGTGATAGAAGGAAAACTATCCTTTCTAGTAAACATGATATGAAGGAGAAGGTGAACTATTACTTGTGATTTTTCCTCATTCTGCCTTCAGCCTATTTTTAAAGGAGAATACAGTATTTCTTTTAAGATTACTCTCTAAATTAAAGCATCATGTGTACAGGGGCAAAGTCAGGATTAAATACCTACGCGAGCCAGAGAGTTTTAAACTGTTCTTTGGCCAGATGCTATTGATTATAAGAAGCCCAGAATACTTGAATGAATCAGTACAAATATATCACTACAACTGGGAAAGACTTCAAAGCAAGCTAACTTTTTCTATTGTTTACCTTTAAGGGGGTAGGAGTGTTCATCTGTCCATTCAAACAACCTTCTAAAGTGTTAGCTTCAATATAGATTTTGCCTGGCTAGCTGTTTCAAAGTTAAAACTGCTACAGACAGGATTTATATTTGTGGTATATAGTTTCAGCTTTCTTGCCTAACCTATTTCAAGAACTGAGTTATGTACTGAGAGCCTCAATTTTTAAATTATCATGTTAGAACCAATTACCTTCATAGTAGTAACACATAGAGAACCAGTAACCTAGATCTCTGAAAGCTAATTTCTTAGTGTGTTAATATAGCCAAAGTTACCACTGAATTCTCAGGATAATTTATCTGCCAAGCAAATAAACTTTCAAAAGACCTAAGAAAGAAAATCATATTTACAAATATGCCAACTTCTATTTCAAGGTCTACAAGGAGATCACAGAAAAAGGTAATAGAACACAAAATCACTTTTACTATTGTTTGAATACACAAATCAAATCAAATCTTCTTGATCTGAATATTACCAGATATGTGTGAGGAGGAAAATTAAAAGATAGGTATACACACACACACACACACACACACACACACACACACATATGTATACACACACATATATACATAGGGACACGGAGATGTTCCATACTTTTCAAAATCAACAAATCTGTGCCTCTCAGTGAAATATAACACTTCAGCTTTATCAAGTTCAACCCCACGAGTCATTCTTGGAATGAATTATATGGTATCTATCACAGGATGTTTTCTATAAGTATTCTTAAGAGAAGGCAAACCAGTAATATATCTTTAATCTGTGCATAACATCATCAAATACAGAAATACATTCGTATAGAATGTATATACCAGTCGGACTCAATATGTTAATCACTGTAACTATAAAATTGGAAAACAAATGTATGTAATAGAACATTTGCTTTAATTTTCTACTTAACTGCCAGAAGATACTATTTCTCTTCATTTAAATACATTTTCTATGTTTATGTGAGTTTTATTATTTCATAATCATATCTAAGTGTCATGATTTGCAAAATATACATAAGCATCTCCTAAATCTGGATAAAGTTCTTAAGAAAAGCATTGTTTTTAAAAAGTAAACATTTTATCAACAACTGGATATGATACATACAATAAATACCTCAATAGTAATCTTTATAAGACTATGCTCAGTTCTAATATTTATCACACGACAGCTACACTCTCCCTTCTTTCAGTACTTCCCTGCCCCCACAAATACATAAATAAACACACATACACACACACACACACACACACACACAGGAAAGTTCTGTGAACAACATCCGAATATTGAACTCATACTAAGGGCCAAGCACAGTAATAGGCTTTTTATGTGTGTAATCTCATTTAATCCTTATACCTGCTCTATGATAATTAGTATTCCTTAAAAATTAAGGAAAAATTACCTATATTCTTACAGCAAGTTATTAGCAAAATTTTCATTTGGACTTGGCAAAGCTCTGTTTCTTCAGTTCTTCCAGTGTTCCCTATCTCAATAAGCCTTGCTACCAGTCTACCAACTGCTGATGATCAAAGTTTCAGAGCAAAACGTCTATTTTTCTCAACCCATCTATCAGACATTAATTACACAGAGGCATCTCTTCTTAAGACAAAGTGCCTATTACCGTAGGTGTGCAATGCCATAGGACTCATGCTACACAGAAAAAGAAAAGTTCTAGGGTCCAACTCACAAATATAGAATAGTAAATCATTTTGTGTTCCAGTTCTATCCTCTAAGACATAGTTTGCTTAACTATGCACGTATGCTCGAATTTCCAGTTGTTTTTATTGGAGAAAGACATTGCGTTTCAGAGCATTTCATCTGCAGTGTTTAATGAGTTGGACATTGGAAGCTATTTTGAGCACATAAAGACTGTTATGTGCTATGGAAACTTTATTGCAAGTTCCGCATCCACAATCTGTGTTCTTGTGAAAGTATATCGAATCCTAAAGTTTGGATGAATTAGACTACAAATTCAGCCAATTAAAAAAAAAAAGATGATCTAAATTGTGAAGACTGGCCATCCATTTAGAAGTAGTTTGTTTATATGAGTTACTGGGACTCAGTAACTATCAGTAGAGAATATGGGGTAAAATCATCCCACAGCTCTTGACGAGATTATCAGAAAAATAATGTTTTATCGTATTTATGAGTTTGGATTTTTATGTGTGAAAATTATGTGTAAAATGAGCTGTTACGAAGAAAATCACTGAGACCTTAATTAAGTTTTTTGAAATTCAAACCCAATTATCAAGGCAAAAACTTCAAAGACAAAACCAGGCAAATATCTGAAACTTTCCTCTTTGTAAGACTTTCGCCTACGGATTTTAGAACTTCCACTGAAATTACAGTAATCTTCCCCTACCTGTAAATTCTCCTCATGTGAAAATAAGTAGATGTATATTTGTATACTTTTTTCATCACTGCAAGAATGCTCGATAAAATACATGTGAATCATGAGTGACTCCAAGTTTTAAAGTAAAAAATTGGTAGTTACAGTATAAGCCATTTATTCAGCAGACATTTATTAAGTGCCTACTCTGTGCCATGTACTCTTGGCCAGGCTCTCGGGGTGAGGGACAGACTCTAAAATCAGCACATTAGTCAAAAGTAGCTAATAGAGAAAATAACCCTTGAAAACCTTTTTATTTGCCCAGAAGGTACAGTATGCATTTTGTGTACCCAACCCTAAACAGTAAACTTTTAAGCACACGGATGTTTAAGAACCAACTAAATTAGACTAAAGGAAAAACAAACAGAATGACTATATAAACATTGAAACCATTCTGTATTTAGGAAAGCTATCAAATTCCTGACCTAAGAATGGCAGGGAATGGGTGGAGAATTCTAAAAGGTTCCTACCCTCCTGCAGAATTTACTCAATGGCTTGATGCACCTTTAGGGTAAGCAAGATAATGTTGCATGAAGATTAAGCAAAATAATGTTGAAGCTGTAGAGAGTAATATTCTGAATTTAGTACATTAATGTATGTGTGTTACAACTACATGGTATAGCAAAAGGCAAGATAAACCTAGTCTCTGCCTTCAGAGCTGGATAAGGATGAGGCAAGAAAGGCACCTAGAGTGCAAACGTTGAGGAGACTCACTCTTAGGGTCGAGCGCTTGTTGACTCTTCATTTGCAAAACACAGACTGAGTGCCTTCTTGAATTTCGTGACCTAGGTACTAACGGTTTATATCAACTTTCCCAAGAGAGAATGATTCTCCACGTTTCTTACTTTCACGGGGTATGGTGGCTGTGGCCGTCTGATTTGTTAAAGATAAACCTATGAAGATGAATGCCCTTTCTGTATAATCCTTCATTAAAATGATTAATGTAAAATGAATTACCAAGCACTTCATTGAAACCACAGGGGAAGAATATCGGAAAAGTTTTATCTAAAAAGGAATGACCCTCTATTTTAATATAGTCGTATAGAATATGAGAGACCAAGACTTTAATTGATATGCTGTTCTTACTAGTTTTAGTCAATATAAAATAAGCACTTATATACATATTTACCAGATTATTATTCACCTAAATATATATTTACAGACATTGACTTATAAATCCTCATTCACTATAAGGTCTTAATTTCTATAAAGCAAACTCTCTTACTATGAGAGTTTTCAAGAATACAACCATATAGCTGATGCCATAATACTTTTCACAAATCCTCTTGTCTAACAGTTACATGCATCACTGTCTGTCAGTAGATTATAAACTACTGGGATAAATGAGATGCCATAAGAAAACTGCCATGAAACGCTAGTGTCATTCTTCATTCTCCCCGGTAGGCTTAGAGATCGAGTCTAACTCATTTTAGCATTTCCTGCAACAGATAGGATGATGTCTTTCACAGAGTAGTCATTTAATAAACATAAGAAAAACAAAAACATAATTCTAACTGGAAATGTTTTCTGTTCTTTGTTATAAGAACATTTAAAAACAATATTTCTGCAAAAGACAATTTTAAATTTAGCCTTTTTCATAAAAATATGACTTTTAGATACATATTTTCATATATTCAGCTGATCATAAAGCTGATTAAATTAGAATTGATTTATTTAGGTCTACAAAAGAATATCTCATTTTTAGAGTATTGGTCTTAAAGTAATATCATTTCTTAAATAAAATTGACTCTCCTATAAATGCCAATTATCTCTCTTAATAACAGCTTTTAAAATGTACTGTTGGGCTTCCCTGGTAGCACAGTGGTTGAGAGTCCGCCTGCCGATGCAAGGGACACGGGTTCGTGCCCCAGTCCGGGAAGATCCCACATGCCGCGGAGCGGCTGGGCCCGTGAGCCATGGCCGCTGAGCCTGCGCGTCGGGAGCCTGTGCTCCGCAACGGGAGAGGCCACAACAGTAAAAAAAAAAAAGTACTGTTTACCTTAGATTAGAAAGATAATTTCTTAAAATCCAGCTGATGTATTAAAAAATAAAATAACATATTTCTAACAAATCTACAGTAACAGAACCTCAAGAGTAAACCATAATACCATCACGTGTCTAGTGCTACTACCCTTTATGTTTAAAGAATGAACTTCTGTAAGATTTTTCCAAGAATAGAGGGTTCATGAAAAATGCTAACAAGAGATGCTCCAGAGATTTATTCTGTTTAGTACAGAAAAGTTATATTATGATTTTAAATATAATTTTCTCCTTTCCTTACCTCAACTATGTTCCTCAAATTTTACCTTTTGAGACTACTTTTGGATACCTTTTTAACAGAGTTAACGCAAGCTTGTTAAGTCTGGCCTTGTGGCTAAATTGAGGATCAGATGAGAGCCAAATGTGAGGGTGTTTTTTGTGATGTGGAATAAGCACGTATGTTTGAGTGTGTGCTCATGTGTATGTGCCTATTAACTGTTCAAATAATCCAGGAAAACAGAAAAAATGCTGAATGGGAGTTTTGTGGGTAGAACTAACCATGGAACAGAGCCTTTGCTGTGCATTACTAGTTAGTGAATTTCCAAAGGCTGCTGTTATACAATGAAGCTACAGTTTACGGAAGGCCATCCTCAGGAATGTGTGTGTGTGTGTGTTTGTGCACACACGTGTGTGTGCGCACAAAATACAAAAGTATTTGTAGCATCTCTATTGATTACCATTTTCCCTTCCTGGACACAATCTTCAAAAAAATGGAGTTTTCTGGCATTTAAATGACTGGGTAGTATTTAACTAATGAACTAAAAAAATACTCTGGAGTCTGGAAGACAAGGTCAAAAAGCAGGGTGTAATTTAGGAGTCTAAACCTGACTTATATGCAGCTCCCATTCAGCCACATAAAAGGGAGTCTGGAAAACCCCTAACTGTTACCTATCAATACATAATCGTCTACCAAATCCTTTTAACTACAACTCAGTTATGATGAATACTTTTAAACTACAATGAATCCATGGTGTTTACAACTCAAATTATATACTATTTCATTCAAAGTCCCTTTGCCTACAAGTACTGCCTGGCAGCTGAATTCTTTCTTTCTTATTATGAAGTGTAATGCAACATTGAACTAAGCCCCTCAGAACCTAAGAAGATAGCTTTGGTCAATGGAGAAAAGCAGGGAAAGTAAATGTATCATTATTCTAAAGACTTTTAAGTATCCCTGGAGGACAGATTTCCAGGAAAGGGTACAAGAAAAGTATATTTGAATGAGTAGTCAGAATTTCATAAATTACCAGGAAAGGGCTCATATTCATAGCTGAGTTGCATAGCTAACACTTAAAATTTTTATCAAGGAGTTTAATGACAGTGAAAGTTGGAGAACAGGCAAGTAAAAAATATGTTTATCACTGGTGGTGAAATTTTCACATTCTACTGGGCCTTACTGGGAACGAGGTAGGAGGGATTAAGTCTGGATTAGGCTCTGAAACTGTGTTTTAGCTCCTAAACTGATTCTCTTAATTGAAAGCCAACTGCTCCTAACTGCAAAATGATAGAGTTTTACAATTCCAGTACATGAAAAAACTATCTAGAAACTACCTAAAGAGATCAGCAATACAGTAACTTTCATTCTAATTCAGTGTGCTTATTCATTCTTATACAGTATTATATGTGTGTGTGTGCATTTAAACATTTTCCACATTGCCAAAGCTTTAAGGTAAAATATATCTACAAATACATGAGAGAAGGTGGAGCTAAGCTTGTATGTTTATCTCCGTACTATTTCACAAGAGATATTTTTATTTAAAGAGAAATTAGTAACTGTATTTAAGACATCTTAAAGAAGCAAAACATGAATCTAACTTGAACGTAAAATCTGAAAAAAATGCAGCTTCAAAGTGGTCTTAATCACCACCAGAGGCTTAATCAGTTTAAATCATATTACTAGAATGGATTCCTGATGTCCTCCTGTTCTTTCGGTACCTAATTGTTTGAACTCTTCTAAAATGAAAGCATCATTTTTTTTCAGACTAGGTGTTGGTACATTTAGATTAATAGATATTTATACCTATAAGCTTTGTCTTTAATATTTTGGGGGCAGTGTTTGAGAAATCTGCTTTGAAAGTACTGAGGATACAGACAGGTGCACCTTGGCCATAGAATACGCTTTTACTGAAAGCATCAGGCTATGTGGGTCACCTGGCCAAATTCCTAAATTATGAAGCAATGATGGGATCACTGAGTCACCCTTCACTTCAGCTTCTGTCCTTAAATAATCCTGATAGAAAGACAGAAAAGTAGAAATTCTGCTTATTTTGTCCAAAAACAAAAAACAAGAAATCTAAATCTTAGAGCAGGTCCTAATGGAGCCTTGAAAAAAAGGTCCAGATGTGAAAGTGGATTTCATGTACCTATCCGATTTGGAATTAAAACTTCTGGGGTAACTCCTGACACCTCTAAAACTTTGGCACTGTTCCAGAGAAGTCTGAAAGTATAAGTAATATTTTATGCTATAGAGGCATTTCATAGCACTGCTCTGCTTGAATCCCTTTGACAGCTTTCAGTTCTCTCAGTAGAATCCAAAGTTCCTGCAGTAGCCTCCAACATTCCATCATCTAGGTCCCCTTTACCTCTCTGTATTCACTTCCACCTGGCTTCTTCTTACCTCATTTCACTTCAGCCACACTGGCCTCCTTGCTGTTCTTCAAACCCACCAGGCTCTTTGCACTCTACTCTCTAACTACAATGATCTCCCCCCAAATTATCTGCATAGCTTGCTCCCTCAACTCCTTCAAGTCTTTGCTCAAATGTCATTTTCTCAGGAAGAGTTTATAAATCTATCATTCCCTACATTTCCCAATCTCTACCCGATGCCTTATTTTTCCCACGTCACTTATTTTTATGTGGCAAACTATATATTTTACCTATTCATTACATTTATTATCTGACTCATCTCACTGGAGAGCCATAAATTTAGGGTTTTCTGTCTTGCCCTCTGCTGTATTTCTTTTTTTTTTTTTTGCGGTACGTGGGCCTCTCACTGTTGTGGCCTCTCCCGTTGTGGAGCACAGGCTCCGGACGTCAGGCTCAGCGGCCATGGCTCACGGGCCCAGCCGCTCCGCGGCATGTGGGATCTTCCCGGACCGGGGCACGAACCCGTGTCCCCTCCATCGGCAGGCAGACTCTCAACCACTGCGCCACCAGGGAAGCCCCTCTGCTATATTTCTTGTACCTAGAACATTGACTTGGATACAACAAGCATTCAATAAGTATATGTTGAATTGAATTAAATCTAAGGATCTAATGATTTGTGCTGCCTGCAAAAATTACAAGATTATTCTTTCCCACTCCCATGGCTGCCATTTTGATATACTGCAGATTAAGGGTTCATACTCTTACTAGAATCAGAGGCAGGGTTCAGATACCAGCTACCAAACTGTTTATTCAACACGGTGAGTTCAGCCTTCCTCAACTAACACTTTTGTTGTCTTTATTAAGTACACAATAAAGAAAACCTTTTCAATATTAGTACTCTGAAGAAAATCTATCTGAGAAAATTATAGACAGTGTTCTAGAGATAAGATTAAGCAGATCACGTTCTATAACTACAGCTGTTTCTACCTGAAACAACTATATAAAGTTTAACAACCATTTATTGTACCTCTGGAGACTTAAAGTTGGATATAATGCATTTCACAATAAATAATAACCTAGATTAATTTTCAATAATGCAATTTCAATGCTAATCTTCTAAAGGTATTGAATATAAATACATAATTTTAAAAAAATATGTCACTGACACAAATAACAGTGCATTTGAAAGACCTGAAATATTCTTAGAGTGAGATCCAAAATGTCAGTGAGAATAATGGAAGATGTCATAATGCTTTCTTAATTCTGATACAAAATGCTGATAAGCTTTCATGAAATTGTGTCAACCCAGTGCCCAAACATACTAAGAACTCCATAAACATCTGTTAATATATGGATGAATAACTGCCATATACATGAACCAAAGGAATGAGCATAGTGAGAAAGGGGTGCTTAAAATATACACGTTAACGATAAGTAGGATATAGTATTACTTCAAAATTGGGACCAAAATGATATAACGTTTAGCTATTAGTTTTCTTTATAAAACAAAATAAAACTTCTGTATACATGATCAAGGCGTTAAGTATCTACACTGCAAATCTGCAAATACAGATGGAGAGCCAAAAATTTTATTCTTACTATTTCCGTTTATGCCTGCCCTACTCCTCTAAATACTCCTCAAAAGCACTGCATTTGAAGAAAAAGATCACTGCAGTCGCTCACAAGGCAAACTATGTTTACAAGAGTAACAGCCCTGAAAGAGGAAAGTGTATCATAAAATAAACAAGTATTCTCATTAGAAATTTCTTTAAGAGTATCATACATAGCCTTTACAATCATTTCCTTATTCGTAAATTTGGAACAATCCTGCCTTACAGGATTGTAAAATTAAATTAGATAATAATGAGAATCATTTAGTCATTTGGAGAACTTGTTAAAATGAAGACATATTAAAAGGCACGCTTTTATTATAAAGCAGTTAGTTGGGCATTGGGCCACACTTTGAGAAATACTCCTTTAGGAAATCGCTATCGTTGTGGCATCCCATTCCTCTTTGGGCTTATTTTCCTAAAAAGCAAATGAGAAGCCTCACCAGGAACAGGCAGTCTTGTTATCCATTTTCCCTTGGCTCCTGGGGCAGTTTTACAGCACCCAAGGCTAGAGACAGCCCCTAAGCAAAACCCAGTGTAGAGGGCTTGCTGGCCATGACAGAACTGGGGACCTGTTTTAATTATGAGACAGTGGTTAATAAGAAGAAAGAGGAAGGAAAAACAAGAGAAGGGGAGAATGAGGAAAAGAGAACGTGAACAAGGAATAAGAAAATAGTGTGCCAATTTTAATGCCTTCCTTCAACCTTCCAAACCCATATAGCCTACAGAACTTTTGGAAATCCTCGTCAACAGACCCTGGTAATTCACCCATAGTCAACCTCTGGCTTATCCAGTGGGTTACCTAGCATGCTAAAGCTCAACTGAATGGAGCCCACATTTCTACTGGAATGATTCCTTAAAAAACACACCTTTTGTTGGTGAAATGTAAAAATTCAGCTTGATGTAGTCAAATATTAGGTCATAAGATTTCCCCTATGTTATAAATCAACATTTTACTTTTTAGCAAAGCATGAATTCTTATACCTAGGGTTTTCTCCACACTTTGAAACATTATTTACTTTTATATCAAAATTTTATTTACACATAGCTTCAGTTGATTGCTATCAATTAATTTACAGTGGTACATGGATTTAGATTTCACTCCTATTGCTGCCTTCAGATGTAAATGATTTTCATGCTTTCGATTGTACTGACAAAATTCTATACTTAGGGGAAACAAATAAGGTATTTTTGTTCATTTCACTATCTCTGCTACGACCATGTCCTAGCAATCCTGGTAAAGAAGATGATGGTTTTCACAATCTACCCTCAGCTATCATAAGAAGAAAGCCCTCTTCAGGAAATATATGCTACAAATGTAAAATTCAAACTATTAGACATGGAACACACTTTAGGGGACATTTAATTCTCTTTTTACTTTTTTAAACATGAAACCTGATTCATGGTTTTATAAAGGGGCAAGTCAATGGATATTCACCATATAACTTTCATTAAAAACACTAGCCATTCAGATTCCTCATATATTTACTAACTCTGGAGTCTTCTATATCAAAATATAACACATTCATAAAACATGATTCACTCATGGAAATCAACATGGTTTGGCTGTGTGATTATCATTAACACTGAAAAGTAGAATATTCAAAACGTTTACCCTAACCTTTGTCTTCCCAGGTACACAAGAAAGATAAGTGACAACTGTAGTTGTTTGTGAAATGTATGTGTTTCAACAATACATTTCAATACAGTCCACATGAGCATCCTCCATGGGTTTGTATGCTATTTTAGGTGAAAGTAGAAATGCCCAATAGACAATTATTTATCTTAACTCTGATACTCACATGATTTACCATTTTACTTGCTTTCCTTTTTGTGTTCTTAATCCTCTGCCATCTGGCTTCAGACTAGATCAATAACTACCTGCTTATAAACCACACGATAGAATATTATACTGTTAACAACTAATACTCTAGCCATTCTCCTCCAATATTCTTGAAACTACATAATTAACTAGAGGTGGAAATCCTTTCACAATGTATATGTATATCGTCTTTAAATATTTTACAGTTTTGTCAATTACACCTCAATAAAGCTGGGAAGAAAACCATAGAAAACTATATTCAATTCAAATTTAACTTTCCTGAAATTGTTCTTTCCTTGTTTTCTTCTCTCACTATTTTCTGTTACTCTCCTGAATATGCCATAAGCAGGTGTACCACAAGATTCAGTCATCCTTCTCTCCTCTAAATTCTCTGTTATAATCTCTTGCACTCAACCACTTCAACTATCACTACTATGTGAATGGTTTGCAAATTCTTACGTCCTTTCCTGACCTCTTTCAAATTCCAGTTTCTTACTAACTACTTGCCGAACATCTCAGTATTGCCCAGTGGTACCTCAAAATGGTTATGTCCAGAAGAGGACTCATCATCTGTCTCAACAAAGAATCAGGTCCAACTCTTGGTTCCTCCACTTCGTTTAATGGCACCTACATATTGCCAGTCACTTTGCATCTTTAACTTCTCTCTGTTTTTGTCTTCACATAACATCTGCCATCACGTTTCATTAATTTTTACCCTTCAATAGTTCTGAAATTCTTACTTCCCTCTCAGTTCGTAAAGACAAAAACCTTGTTTAGGTCTTAACTGCCTCTGCTATAGAGCACTCTCATAGCCTCCTAACAAATCTCCCAATCTTTAATCCATCATTCTTTCATCAAATATTTAATACTAGGGCTTCCCTGGTGGCGCAGTGGTTGAGAGTCTGCCTGCCGATGCAGGGGATACGGGTTCGTGCCCCGGTCCGGGAAGATACCACATGCCGCGGAGCGGCTGGGCCCGTGAGCCATGGCCGCTGAGTCTGCGCGTCCGGAGCCTGTGCTCCGCAACGGGAGAGGCCACAACAGTGAGAGGCCCGCGTACCGCAAAAAAAAAAAAAAAAAAAAAAAAAAATTTAATACTAATTTTCTATCTACCAAGTACTGTATTAGCCTTAGAACACAAAAATGAAATGATATAGTCCCTGCCTTCAAGACATTTATAGTCTAGTGGAGAAAGAGACTGTGAAATAGAATGATTAAATGATATCGGGTATAAAAAGTAAATCTCATGTAAGGATAAAACATGAGCACAGAGGCCAAATTTCTAACCAGCCTGACAAGAGGTAAGAAAATCCTTCTTAGAAGAGGTAATGTTCAGCTGAATTTGAAAGGACTTATAAACATTATCCTGTAAAGTGAAGGGCTAAAAGCTTCATAAAGATGGTAAAACAAGAATAATATCTCAGCAGTGTGAAAACCTATGATATGGTGACAAAACCTCAGATATGAATGTCTGTTCAGATAGAGCTGCCAGAAGAGGAAGACAGAGAGTTGTGACTTGAGTTTTGTTTGTTTAAATTTTATCCATTTAGCAAATAATTACTTTACCAAGCATCCAACATTTCACCAATCCCCTCATTCAATAAACAATAATTAGGCAACTATCATGTACTGAAGTCTGCTTCAGTACATGATATTTAGTAAATAAACAAGCTTCCTGGCCTCAAAATACTTAAAATCTCATGGAAGAAATAAGTATTACAAGGATTACAGTAAAATACAAGTTCTATAAAAAAGCAACATAAAATCCACTGTAGATACATCGTCTAAACTTGGGGCTAACTAATTACACTATCTTTAGTACCAACACTATCTATGGTACCTAAAATCCTATTAAAATGGAAAAAAAATCCATAGATATTGATCTATATCAGGACATCCATGACACTACTGTTCGTTAATCACCGTTAGCCAAAAGTAACTCAAGCAACTATGTAGTAAGGTGCAATAATAAATGATGAAAATGATTTTTGAGCTTTTCAATGCATTTCAACTCCTTAGTGTGGCATTTAGAGCTTCTCAAACCTGACCCTAAACTACATTTAGAATATAATTTGTTTTCCTTTCCTCGATTTATTTGTCCTATGTCCCCAGTAAACTTATTTATTTCCCCTGATGACACCTGATGCACTTAACCTCTGTGTGTTAAACTATTAAACTATTCACCCCAACCCAGCCCCCCTCGGCAAAGGCCTAGAGCGTCTTCCCCCACCTCTTCCTATTCAGATACTGGCCATCTTCAGTGACATCACTCTATCATGAAATAATCCATTTTTTTCTCCATCAAGATATCTCTGCCTTTTTTAATGGAATTTATCATTTCCTGATATCTGGCTTTTTCACTAGCTACCTATCATTGCATATAGCTATTGATACACTTGAAAAAAAAAGTCTTCATCACAAGAATGTAATGTTCCATGTGATAAGGTTGGCATGTGACTTGTCTTATGTCATAGTATTTTGTGAGCCCAGCTGTTTAAAAGAGTCTGTGAAATGAATGAGGGAATGAATGAACTCATTCATTACTTCAAAAATTCATTCATATTAACTGTGCTCATCATATTACTTGAAGCTGTAAGAAATGATATAGTTTAATGGATAATATTTTGCATCAGACAGCTCTAATTCAAGCCCTGCTTTTTCTAACTTTGTAGTCAATGTATTTAGCCCATCTAGACATCAGTTTTCTCTACTATAATGGCATATAGGTAGGTAAATAGGGAGATAGATAAAGAAAAGGTATATAGTATATGATGCCTGAGGAAAAAAACTATATGCTCCATAAATGTTATGTTATTAAAAAGTAGCATTACTAAGGTTAGTAACATTCTTTCAAGCTAATCAAAATTAGTTTGTTATGACTTTTATGTTTCAATTTTCTACCATTAGAAGAGAAAAGGGTTTATTCATTTTATACAGCCCCAATACAATGTCTTCACAATTTGATAGACAAGAATCAGACTGGTCTATGTAAATATACATAACAAAGTCAAGATTATCATCCAAGTGAAAGTTTTAGCAGTCTGCAAGTTTTCTATACACTATCACTTCCTATTAATAACCTTGAAATTTAATATTTGAGTGAATAATTTACTGTATGTGCAGTTAAATTGTGAAATTTGCCTGATCAGACAGCGTAAAGCATTTGCTCACCACTCTTCTAAGGGGATTGTAGATACAGATAGAATACATCACTGTAATACATTCTTTGAATTTATGGAATTGGGAATATTTTAAGGTTTAGATAGTCAGTTTTATGAGTAATTGTGGTTTTTTTCTGGCAAAAGCCATAAGAAAAAAAGGCAAGTGGCAATCCTTTCAATTCTTTCTCTGTTTTGACTCATAATAATAGCCTTATAGAGCCAAGGAAAAGTGAGACTCTTCCATTTCCCTTCTTGGGTTTTTTTCTCTTCCATTAACCTTCCGTAGTTCAGTGGAAAATCAGTCTTCTACACTTAGACCTAACATTTCTTGGCACTGCTCCTAAGAATGGCGTGCGTGAGAAGGCACAGGGCTGGAATACAGAAGACACCCATGCTCCCAGAGTAAAGGTCAAGCGGATGCCCGGACGTCTTCTCTTCCCCAGTCTTGAGCACTCAGATGGGACGACTGGCTTTGACTGCAACACTCGGTTCCTAATAGGTGGTGGAGACATGTTTAACACTGACATAAATACAGAGGGGTTCACTTGAGTCAGCTTTACTCAAACATTTCTTTTGATCTTTGGTTTATAGCACTGGAATCAATGTAAAATGTAAACCAGAACCTGAGTGCTATTACAATGTAAAAATTATCCTTGTTCCATTAAAAAATTTTCCTACAGTGGTAGTAGTAAGAATAGTGACATGGATGGGAAAAGACAGAGTTTTATTTAGCAAATTGCAGTAATTTCTGGCTTTGTTTTTTAAACAATAGGGTGTTTGGCAAAACAGAGTCACAATCCCAGTAACAATGGAACACAAGTAACAATAAAACATCCACAAAGGGGCTTCCCTGGTGGCGCAGTCGTTGGGAATCTGCCTGCCGATGCAGGGGACACGGGTTCGAGCCCTGGTCCGGGAAGATCCCACGTGCCGCGGAGCAGCTAGGCCTGTGCACCACAACTACTGAGCCCGCGCACCACAACTACTGAAGCCTGCGCGCCTAGAGCCCGTGCTCTGCAATAAGAGAGGCCACCGCAATGAGAAGCCTGCGCACCACAATGAAGAGTAGCCCTCACTCGCCACAACTAGAGAAAGCCCGCGAGCAGTGGCGAAGACACAACGTAGCCAAAAATATAAATAAATAAATTTATTTATTAAAAAAAAAATCCACAAACTATGTAGCTTTTCTAGTCACAAGGTACTGTAATCTTCCTAACGACTACACTTAGGCCAGGATCTGCATCTTTGGGCAACAAGATGGCGTTCGGGGGCACACAAGCATTTTCTGCTACAAGGAAAAGGAGTGTGTTTGTTTTACTTTGCAATGGTCTCATCTTCCTTTCAGCACAATTTCCCACCTTTTTTTCCACATCAGATATCTACCCAGGGCCTTTAGGTCAACTTTTAGGTGTCCAGACTTCTCACTGAAGAGTCCATTTAGGTGGAGTGCCCTATGTCAATGCTTGTACAAACTAAGATTTGTATTCCTCTTTTATACTCCACTGTTTATTTTTGTATATCAACTTAAAATATACTGTGATTAAATAAATTCACAGCAATCTATGAATGGTCAGTTGGTTTATCTATCCATTTGTGCTTGTACTTTTAAGAGTGTTATGGGTTGAACTGCTGTCCACAAGGAAGTTATGCTGAAGCCCTAACACCTCATGCTTGAGAATCTAACCTTATTTGGAAATAGGGTCTTTGCAGATTTAATCGAGCTAAGATGAGGTCGTTAGGGTGGGCCCTAATTCAATATGTCTGGGGTCCTTATAAGAAGATGGCCACGTAAAAGCACAGACACACAGAGAGAACGCCATGTGACAGCTGAGGCAGAGATGAGAGTGATAGAGCTGCAAGCCAAGGAATGCCAAGGCTATGATCACCACCAGAAGCTAAGAAGAAGCAAGGAAGGATTCTACCAAGGGTCTGAGAGGGAGCATGGCTTTGCTGACACCCTGACTTCAGACTTTTAGCCTCCAGAACTGTGAAAGAGTAAATTTCCATTGTTTTAAGCCACCTAGTTTGTGTTACTTTGTTATGGCAGTCCTAGGAAACTAATACAAAGAGCATCTTATTAATTCAAATATGTTACAGTATTTTTGAGCAAAGCATACCTCTTTCACAATTCAGACTCCTTATGTGTGTATGCTTGTGTGAGCAATCATATTCTGTTTTTTCCTCTTTTTCGTCAAATTTTAAAGGGAGATATTCCCGCAAATATAGCTTTGGAAATAAAAGAAGCAAAGCTAACTCTATATTTCAATCTAATACCATTTTTATGTCTTTCCTATGGTCCTCTGTACTGCCCCCATCTCCCCCCCATCACCTCTAATTTAGTGCCTACGCATATATATTTCCTACATTTTTAATGACTCTTTCTTCCTATGTAAATTAATGTTTATAGAAACTAAAAGCAAAATCCATCAGTAATTCTTTTAGCATTACTAAAGACTGCTCATTTTTTAAAAGATCTAATTCCTAGTAATTAGTCAAATATTAATAGAAAATAGTCAAAGTAAATATCCAAAATAAAACATGTATTAATAACATATGTATACTTTAGATAAGTATTTAATACTTAAAATAAATTTGTATACAAACACACATACATACTTTAAAAATACTATAATCCTATATTTGCTATTATGCAACTTTTTGAACTTAAAATATAAATCATGGATATCTTTCCATATCTCTATGGATAAATTTCCCTAATGTTTAATGATCTCACAGAAATCCATCTATGAATGCACAATAATATAGCTAGTCCCCTGACATTTAGAAAGTTTCTAATTTCTCTATAACAATAATGTCACAAACAATATAGTTACAAATTCTGGCATATGTAAAACCAGGTGTAATGGCATCCAAGTTAGGGTGTGTGTATGTGTGTGTATAATATCCTTCCGATGTATATGCCTCTTCACATACACACTCAAATTTCTACATGTGTATGCACAAAATATCTCTGCAGATACACAGGAGAAAACGTTACATGAATCATTCTAGAACTGAAATTGGGTGACTGAAGAACAGGAGTAGGAAGGAGAAATATTTTCCATTATACACATTTTAATACATTTTTTACTATTTACCCTGTGCCTGTAATATCCTCTCAAAAATTAGCTATACTTTCATAAATTAAAATGTGGAATCAGAAATTCCTTAGAAATTAATAAATGTAGAGCACAGTTATTCGACATCAGTATTATATAAATTCAAATAAAATATTTTAAGCTAACCAGAAATTTTATGACTGGTACCTTTTACTGAAAATTGTTTTCATTATTGATCTGATTATATTATCCTAAACACAAACAATTTAAAATTAATTTGTCACATATATTTATTTTTCTTTGGAAGCATACATTTTAACAGTAAAAACTAACCTAAATTTAGACTTTGTAAAAGAAACAGAAAACCTATAATTTTTCCATTTTACAATGTATAAGGTTAGGATAGGAGGAAAACTCATTGGCTCCAGATGGTTACATCAGTGGCAAATGAAAATCTTTTTTTTAATAGAGTTGAGATTACTGCACATTTTTAGTGGGTTCCAATTGTTGATAATAGACTGAACTTCCTGATAGCCTTTCCTCTCCTCCACAATATTAGCTTTGAGTGCACACTAACTGAAAGAGATCTTAAATACTGAAACCGTGCTATAAAATGCCTCTTATGATTTAAAATTTCAATAGGAGGAGATCTAGCTAGAAACCTTGTCTTTGGCCTGAAAGAGAAGTTACTCAAACTGTTAAAAAGTAACAAAATATTTTCCTGAATATTTCAGTGAGTGAAAGAAAAACCATAAATCTACCTGAAGCAACTATTGTTTCTGGAAACACAGAAATCATCACAAGCAGGTGCATTACTCTCTCTGTCTCTTAACTTATCAGACCTCCCTCTTTTATGCTTTCCAAGTTGACTTATTGGTCACTGGATTAAAAACTCCAGGAAGTTATGTAACACACCACAGAATATAGATAGGAGTGGCATTCAGCACATGGTTTATTTATATACCACAAAACATGGCACCAGAGAGTCTTTGGAAATTATTGTTATTACGATCATTTCATGTGTGCAGCATCACAATACAAGCCCCTTTAAAAAACCCACAATTGTTACTCTACTGCATTCAGAAAGACACACGATGCAGGCTCAGATCTTGGCAACCTGTGAAAGTGCCCAGTCGAAAATTACTAACAGCTGGAGATGACAGTTGTTTTAACAGCTGAGCTGACAGGATTAATTTAAATGCACTGAAATCAAAAGTAGATAACACCTGTTTAGTCTTCTAGGGCCATTCGACAAGGTAGGCCAAAGGAAAAATGCAGAGCCAGAATTGTGTCTCTTTCTCTCCTCGAAGGACAGAGGGGCTTCAGAGAAGAATGTCACCTTTTTGATGGAGGTGGGGTAGATTTCAGCAGCAGGGGGCTGGTCGGGCTTTATCAGTTTTTAACATCTGGTTCCTATAATATACCTCCTTCCCTTTTTTCCTTCTCTGTCCAAGGTCTTTGACCCAAACCCAACAGTGGATAGAGATCACTAGATTTCAAAGCTACGGCTACTCGCTACAGCTCCCTAGAAATTCTCTTGGGTTAATTAATGTATTCTCTTTGAGCTTCATGGCCACAGCCACAGAAGAGCTGCTTTTTTTTTTTTCTTCCCTTTTTGTCTTTGGATCCAAGATATATCATGTCATACAGGAGTCTGCATTTCACACGGCTGCCAAAAAAATTATTCGGAGTTGGTTTTTGTGTAGGATATTTGTCAATAGTGGACTGTTTTAATCTAAAAACAAAAAAAGAAATATTAAATAAAAATGTTGAATTGAGGAATAATGAAAAAATGGTTTCCTTTGTATGGGTGGGGATGGTAGAATACTGTGATTTCCTCAAAAGGTGCGTGTAAGCCTAGATTTATATACTCTTATGAACACAAGTACATAAATGAAACAAAATCAGACTGGAAGCAGAAGTGTTTATTTTGCTTCCCTTCCAGGAATGAGGATCTAAATTTACTCGAGGAACATAAAGACTATTTTCTCTCACACAGAGGAATATTTTGGCCTAATATTAAGAATCTTAACATGTACAAATCAAAAACTGTTCTATTCAAATACTGTGCCAAAATTATACTAATATCATTTACAGGGAACACACAATATATGGAATGATTCTGAGTAGACACAAAGTTTGCCCTTCAAAATTTTAACAAATTCTATACTGCCCAATTTAGAAGAAAATATACTTCTATCCGGTGAAGCAGGGGAAGGAAATATCTTCAGGATTAAGGCTGCTTCTTTCTTAGCCAGCTCCGGATTTTGAAAAGCGCAAAACATAAGGATTTTATGTTTATCTGACTTACAGCCAAAATAAAGAGAGAAGACAATAATGATTTTTTTTTCTCATTTGGGGAAAATAAATGCGCATAAGCTATTTTGAGGAGGCAAGATTTTTGAAAATTCAGAAACTTTGGAGCTTTTAAAATTGTCAGTAGTGATGTACATTTAAAGGAGGAGCATGATTTAGAATCTTGGTTAATTACGGAAAATGCAAGATGATACACTTTAGGGGTAGGCCAACTTCTAGGCATATAGTACTTCTAGCTTTCCTATTTCATAAAAATAAGTTCTGTATTAGAAATACTTAAAAAAGAAAACATCTGTAGTAATCCAGAAACTTCTTAAAATACTCTAATTAAGAAAGAAAAAAAAGCATCTCTCTCTTAACCTCAGAACAATATAAATATATGAATGGCTTATCCAACAACTCAAAACAAAACCCAGTTTTTAAAGTGCCTTAATTTTAATAAAAGTGAGCTGTTTATAATTTCCATATATTTGGGAATTTTAAAGGCATACCTCTGTTATTGTTTTCTAGTTTAATTTCATTGTTGCCTAAGAACATACTTTATATATTTTCTATTCTTTAAAATTTTTCCTTCGTTCTGTTAATGAGCTATATTACATTCATTGATTTTCATATGTCGAACCATCTTGCATTTCAGGAATAAATCTCCCACTTAGTCACTAAAAAAAAAAAAAAAAAGTGCCTTAAGTTTGTTCACTCACTAAGAAAAAAAGTGCAGTAAAAGCATAGCCATTCTAAATAAGGGGAAACTGTTCTTATTATTCCAAATAATTCGCAATTGTATTGGGATTTTTTAAATCTTTGAGACACAAATAATTGTATTCCATGAAATCAACTGCAATAATATTTTTTAAAAAGCAAAGAAATAAATTACTATTGGTAGTTATATTTTCTACATATAACACCTGATCAGTATCTAAAATTGTATGATAGAATATAGCTACTTATAGCATACATTTTTATTTTTATTAATAATCTAATAGCAGGTCAACACATATATTAACTCTGGTGTGACTGAGGCTTTTGTCAACATCAAGGTTATGACTGTGTTATGGACAGTAAAAGTGCAATGACATACTTTAAATACTTTGGGTCAAAATATGTACAGCAATAATTTGTTCTTCTCGGTAGTTTCTTAGAGCAATTTCCAAAGAAAAAACAGAGATGGAAATGTTTTTTCAGAAAGAAACATTTATGCTTTAAAGGACAATCTGTTATATTGTACTACTTATTAGATCTCTTTAGAGAAAGACACAAGAAGAAAATTTCAAACCTAGAAATAACATGAGCCAGGCCAAAACCAAACTGAAGGGGAATTTTAAGAAGCATAGGTTGCTTATTGTTTGTTTTCTTCATATCCAATATCTTTATTTGGGATGGAGGGAGAGGAAATGGTGACTCCACAGAGTTTAAAACCTGAATTATCAAAATCCCACTTACTAGTGAATAGCTCTGCCTAAAAAGATGAATATTGACATACTATATCTAAGAAAAATATATGCTTCTCATAAAATGTACATGAAAATGCTTCTATTTGAAAGCATCTAAACAGAGTATGTAACATAAAGAATAAAAAGATAAGACAGACAGTGACCTTCAAGTGGAAGTTACTGTGAGAATTAAAAGAAATTATTTGCTAAATGATGTGAAGAAAAATACCTCAAACTGTATTGCATTTTTCTCTTATACTCAGTTCTGTCTTAAAATAAAAATCACACCTTTTGCGAAAATGTAGCTGTATTTCTAAAGCACTAGGTTCCAAGTTTTTTGGGGTTTTTTTTGGTTTTTCTGTTTTACAGTTATTTCAAAGTTTTTGGTCTATTGGGTATACAAACAATAATTGTTGATCTATTCAGTCTAATGATAGATTCTTCAACTTCTATAAAATAAAGAACAATTTCTTCCCTGCTTTTTATCTCTTTACACAACTCAGAGACTCAAAGAAGATAATTACAAACAATGCCTGAAGAACGGTTCAGTTAATGTTAATTTATACAACAAACTAATTACTACCAAATGGTAAAAATCACATGTGGAAGTCCCTCTCTCCCACACACAGAACTAAACCAGCAGCCATCTGTCTCAGCTTGGGGAGAGCTCAGGGACACCCAAAGATGATAAGGAAAAGGAAGGGTGCAGAAGCATCGGCTCGCTCACCTACATAAAAAATCACAGAATTCTTCCGAACATTGAATGTTTTCAGGAAGCCAAAAAGCAAACATATAGAAAGAAGGCGTTTCAAATGTCTTTTAATAAAAGAATATGTTGTTCTGTAATCATCATCGCAGGTAGAAACCTATCTTCAGCAAGTAAATGCTTATTTTGTTTTAGACACAAACTACGTATTTTTTAAACTGTCATTCCTCATCCATGTACCATTTTGCTATAGAAGAAAGAGCATGCATACTTGCATCTTCTTAAGGAAGTTAATAATTTCTGAGTTCTAGAATGTGTATGTCTATACACAACAATTAGTAAAATAGCCTCCTTATATATTACGAATGTAACTTGACAGTTGATTGCTAAATTATTCTTATTGAAATAAGTTCATACATTTTAACAAACAATGCTACCAATATTTTGACATTTAATTAGGCCATAATTATATCAAATGCAGCAAAATAAGGGAAATATTTTTCCTTTAAAATCACACGGTAAATCTTGACATTTAAGCAACAGTAGATTTTTCAGATGGAAAAAAATCCAAATGGGAATGTAGGAGTATTAAAATTGTTTTTTATTTTTTAACTTAAAAGAATATTTATTCATAGATGCGCTTCAGCTATGTTTTTAATGACATTCAGAATTCCAAATAGAGAAATAGGGTCTTGGCAAATGTGTGTTCAGTGAAAAACAGAATGAGGAAACTGGAAGTAGTAGCAATAATACTAATTTCCCCTAACACATATCCCTTGTAGAATTAAAAATGTTTTACACATTGCATGTTCTGACCTCACTGAAATTGGTTCTCTTGAATTGCCCTTTATATACTTGCTGGTAGCTGACCTGATTCAATGATAGACCATATAGCAAACACTGAAGCAAGTGGGTTTATAGGAAATTTATTCTCTTCCACAGTGAGATGTCCCATACTGAAGGGTTGTAGCACTTCAATAGGCGATTCCTATAGAAGGCAATGGAAAAGATTGTACAAAGCAGCAGGACCTTAATACTACAAGTGAGGAGACTCTGCAAAATTATCTATTTATTAAGTTATTTCTTGAGGCTATTTCATAAAAGTTGACACAGAACCTCTAGAAAATATTGTTTTCTGAAGTTCTTCAGAGATACACATACATTTTTCACTTCCTTTAGCAGCTTTTAATGGAAACATTAAAAGAACATTTTAGTTCTTTTACCTGTACTATGTTTATAGGCTATGTGATGATCAATTTTACTCAGGAATATTCTCATGGAAGTACGAATATTTTAAAACAAAAGTCTAATTTTGTTTGCCTTTTAAAATAGGTTACAAATAGGTACAAATTGCAAGAAAGGTTTTCATCCAAAGAATCTTTATGTTGTGATATTTTCATTCAAGATACCTTTATCACTATCCAAGATTATAGCGGGCACCCCTATTAGAATTAAAGAAGTCACTTTAGAGATATAAGGACTCTGTAACTCTCAAAATCTATAAAATAAGGTGTACAGGTTGGTTATCAACACTGCTCTTTATCTCCCTTGCAGTATCTCTGGAGAGGCAGGTTCATATAAAAGAGAGAGGCATGATTTAAAAAAAAGAGAAGTAAACATAGGACAATTCAGGATTCTAGCAAAAACTAACATTAAAATATCTGCCTTTCATTATTTGGACAAAATTTTCACTCAAAGCAATGCAAATAAATTATAAGCCACAAGTCTTACAACAAAAGATCTTATCTTCTCTCCCAATGCCTTAGTACTAGAGATTCATAGTACAGACCAACAGCAAACTTTATTCTATTTGGATTACTACAGAACACCTAATCAACACCAATGATTAACCTGGTGTAAAACAGATTAGTGAGAGTTCGCTGTTCTGTTCTTCTTCTTGCTCATATTTCTTAATAAAATATGAGCTCTCCAATTCTGTTTTTTTTTAACTTCTTTTGCATATTGACTTAATAAAACATTAATATATTGCTAGAATTTTATATCTAGAAAGAACTATAAAACTCACCTAATGAAATAATTTTATTTTCAAATAAAGGAAAATGAAGCATTTGTCCAAGGTTACCCAGATAATGACAGAGGAAAATCTAGCATCTGAATCTTCATAAGTCAGTATTTCCTTTACTAGACTTCCTTTAGGAAGAGAGCTAGAAACCCTGGGGTGGATGTCTTGCTTCAGGTCGGAGATCGCTTATTCAACCATTCAATTAACTCGTTGAATTAGGAGTCACTGTGCTAGGAACTCTGGATAACGGGGTGACTGAGACTCTGTTCCTGCCCTCTAAGACAGGGGTTGGCAGACTACCTGTAAAGGGCCAGGGAGCAAATATTTCAGGCTTTGTAGGCTATACTAATCAACTCTACCATTACATCACAGAAGGACATTACAGGACACTACCTCCATACGTAAATGAATGAGCATGGCGCTGTTCTAATAAAACGTTATTTAAAGATACAAATTTAAATTTCACATAATGTTCACATGTCGTAAAGTAGTCTTCTCTTGAAGGCTCGCAGCCTAGATTTGGCCTACAGGTCACAGTTTGCCAACCACTGCTTTAGGAGGTCAAAATCCAGTGGAGGGGAGAGACAGTACAATTTCTTAAGGGAGGGAGGATGGGGGCAATTAGAGTTAGCAGAAAATTTCTGGTAGGGGGTGAAACCAACTAAGTATTCAGAATGAATGGCCATAACCCAGGTGTGAAGTAAGGTAAAAGGCGTTGCAAACAGACATCATACGCAAAGAGAAGCATGGTAGCTGTGAAAAGCCATAGGCAATTTGGCTTTACTAGAACAAAAGTCATAAAGAGTGATGTAGGGAATGGTAGGAAATGAGAAAAGAGGCTGGAGAGTAAGACAGGAAGTGAGCTCACTGCAGCTGCAGGCTGACCCACCCACCCAGTTTAATAAAGGTCTCTGCGAGACCCAATAAAATATATAGGATGGCACAAGTAGCACATCACATGCCAACTGAGGCCCTTTTTCCGCTCTTGAGAAGAAATTAAATGTCTACTTCCACATCCCGAGGCTGCTCCACCATTGTCTCTTTTTCTTTGGGCAAATAATTTAAGAAAAATATGGACTGCATTTTATTAACTGCCACATGACATGTGAGGATGTCAGGAAAAATGTATTAATACTTGCTTCTATGTGTACCTGTTATATACTTGTATGTCTTAGAATTCAAGGAGTTTTGTTTAAAATTGAGGTTATACAAATGCTGGAGAGGGTGTGCAGGAAAGGGAACCCTCCTTCACTGTTGAGGATGTTGGTGCAGCCACTGTGGAAAACAGTATGGAGGTTCCTCAGAAAACTAAAAATAGAATTACCATAGGATCCAGCAATCCCACTCCTGGGCATACATCCAGACAAAACTATAATTCAAAAAGATACATGCACCTCTGTGTTCAAAGCAGCACTATTCACAATAGCCAAGACATGGAAACAACCTAAATGTCCATCGACAGATGAATGGATAAAGAAGATGTGGTACGTATATACAATGGAATACTACTCAGCCATAAAAAAGGAATGAAATTGGGTCATTTGTAGAGATGTGGACGGACCTAGAGTCTGTCATACAGAGTGAAGTAAGCCAGAAGGAGAAAGACAAATACCATATGATATCACTTATGTGTGGAATCTAAAATGTAACACAAATGAACCTATCTATGAAACAGAAACAGAATCAGGGACATAGAGAATAGACTGGGGTTGCCAAGGAGGAGGGGTGTGGAAGAGGAATGGATTTGGAGTTTGGGAGTAGCAGATGCAAACTGGTATATATAGAATGGATAAAGAACAAGGTCCTACCGTATAGCACGGGGAACTATATTCAATATCCTATGATAAACCATAATGGAAAGGAATATGAAAAAGAATGTATATATATATATATGTATAACTGAATCACTCTGCTGTACAGCAGTAAGGTTATAGGGCTTCCCTGGTGGCGCAGTGAATGAGAGTCTGCCTGCCAATGCAGGGGACACAGGTTCGTGCCCCGGTCCAGGAAGATCCCACATGCCATGGAGCGGCTGGGCCCGTGAGCCATGGCCGCTGATCCTGCGCGTCCAGAGCCTGTGCTCCGCAACGGGAGAGGCCACAACAGTGAGGCCCGTGTACCGCAAAAAAGAAAAAAAAAATTGAGGTTATAATTACAGAGTAAACAACCTTTTGGCTAAGCATTTAAATTTTGAGAATGGATCAGTACATGAATCAGGAACTTACAAAGCTAAGTGTATTTTAGCTCTCTGGATAAGGTTTAGGTTATGTACCCATTATTATTACCATGATTTTGGCTCAACTTTCCAAAGACCATTCTGCTAAAACAAGAATTCAAAGATAATATCCTCTACTATTTTAGTGAATAAAGGCTAAAGATGGATAAAGGGGAAATAATACGTTATATGTATAGGCTTATTAGCTTGAGAACCTGGGGGGCAAGCAATTAGAATATCTCCTTAGGGTTGTACATTTTTCCCAGAAAGCTGTGGATAAGCAGAAATCAATAACCTGAAAATATCCAGAAAAGATGAGATGATGAGAAAAACAACATTAAAAGAAGTTATGTCATAGTTGGCTTCCCTGGTGGCGCAGTGGTTAAGAATCCACTGGCCAACTCAGGGGACACGGGTTCGAGCCCCGGTCCGGGAAGATCCCACATGCGGCGGAGCAACAAAACCCATGCGCCACAACTACTGAGCCTGCGCTCTAGAGCCTGCGAGCCACAGCTACTGAAGGCCGCGCACCTAGAGCCCGTGCTCCACAACAAGAGAAGCCACCGCAATGAGAAGCCCGCGCACTGCAACGAAGAGTAGCCCCCGCTCACCGCAACTAGAGGAAGCCTGTGTACAGCAGCAAAGACCCAATGAAGCCAAAAATACTAAATAAATAATTTTTTTTTTAAAAGAAGTTATGTCATAGAGAGAGAGATCCAGTGAATACTGTAACAGCTTTCTGCTCCAGCATGTAAACAGGATTGGCTAAAGCAGTCATAATAGCCACATGACCTCCACAGGTGACATAAACAAAGATATGTCCATCAATATGTAAATATTAATTCAATTTAGAGGATAAATAATTATAGGCACTAATTATATGCTCACTTTTGGTGTAAGGCCACCCCCTCTACTTACAGAGCCTCCAGTACCCCCTCACTCACAGTGCCTTTTACCATGAAGTCACATGGTTTGTTTCCCCCAAAAAAAACCATGAGCAAATTAAGGACAGGAACTGTGTCTTTGATCTCTGTCCTCATTCACCTATAAAATAACTAGCATATAATAGAACCTCAATAAGTGTTTTCTGTCAGAATGAGAGAAAAGAGTGAATAGGAGAGCAAACAGAAAACAAAGGGATTACAGAGAAAGGAGGTATTGACTCTCTTGGTTATCAAGAGAGACTTTACACAGGATGTTAGCAGGAGTCCAAAGGTAATGAAAAAATAAAACAAAACAGAATGGGAGGTTCTGTTCTGTACTGAGATCCTTATCTGTGTATTTTCTTTTTGTCAAAATTTGTTCTAGGCCAAAATTCTTTAGTTTAGAGATTGAGTGAGATAAGTGCTCCTAAAATCTAATTATAACTTATTATATTTATTGTGTGTGTGTGTGTGTGTGTGTGTGTGTGTGTGTGTGTGTGTGTGTGTGTGTATTCTTTAATTCTAGGGAAATTTTGGAGATCTAACAGAGTTGGCAAGATTTTTTTCCTGTGTATGTGAGCATAGATGTAGATAAAAATAACTGACAGTGATAGAGATTTAATATTTCTTTAATGCTGTCTTCAAAAGCAATTATTAGACATTATTTCAGAAGGGGTCACATTGTTTGAAATTTAGATAAACCATTTCAAAAGGCAGTATTTCCCTATTTAATGGAATATACTTTGAAACTTGCAAATCTTCTTAATTTGAATATCTTAAATTTAGAAAACAAAAGAAAAATTCATGGAGAGAAAAAACAAGGACTCTCAGGTTTACTATGCTTTTGACTTAATATTCTCTATTAACCCCCAACTACAATATTCTTGAAGTGAAAAAGATGTGCTAAAAAAAATACACAACTTCAATTTATCTTCAGTTCTTTTGGTTCCTTCTTAATGATGCCCATGAGCCGAAAGGAGAAAAGACTAAATAAGCACAACAGCGAGGTGGCCATCCTCCGTCTGGCAACTCAGGACAAGCAGAGCTAAACTAAAGCGCTGAGGCAGCAAAACCAGCACACGTCTAATTCTGGTCCATTTTACTCTGCCACTGGACATGACTTCTGCCGGGAGTCTGGAGTGCTGTCCTGTATGTGAAGGCTGAGAACCGACCTCTCCTATTCACACGGTACTGCTCTCAACATTGCTACCTCCCTGTTTAGGTGTTTTCCTTCCCTGAAACATGGCATCTCGACAGAGGTGAAAAATACATAACAGTGCCGGAGCAAAGACTGAAGCAGAAACATTAGGGTTAAAAAACAGAGAGAGAAAACAAAACTCCAAAGGGAGAAGGGTGCATTTTGTTCATTTCTACCACTTTCTGCTTCCAAGTCTTCCATTTGACTAATGTCACATGATGGTGTATAAACTTTTCATGCAAATTTTCATACAAAGCATACCTTCTCAAAAAAGAAAGGCCTATGAAACAGAGATTTAATTCATCTTGAAACAGCAAATCATTTCTTATCTATTAACACACAAAACACCAGCCTAGAAGCACTGTCCTGTTATAATAAACAGACGTCTTCAATTATGACATGCTTTCCCAGCTACTGATCTCTTCCGTAATTATACTATGCAATGAGCACGGCACTGATATTATATTAATATGTAGGGAGGAGAGAACTTAAACGCAAATTAAATCAAGGCTCAATATTTCAGTGAAACTTATATAAGGACTGAGAACAAATGGTCTGTTTCTTAGAAGGAAGTAAAAAGGTGATTTTATAATATCTCATTTTCTACTTCTAATTAAAAAGTTTAGAAATGAAATCCGTCTTAGACTTCTAGTCTCTTAACTGTCCATTTCAAACAAATTAGATAAAACTGTTTATGTTTCATAATCACCTGTACTTGTCATATTAACAGCAATAACAATCTTCAAAAAAACATTTTATATAGACAGGTTGCAAAGAAAAGAGAATGGCAAATAGAAAACTTTTTCTACAGACAAAAGGATAAAGTTCAAGAAAAGGTTCCTCTCACCCTTTTGCAGAACTGTCAAACAACTTATCTTGACCAAGAATAGCACACAGTAAACACACCAAACAAAAGAAATGATGAAAGATGTATTTACTTGTTCAGGGCTTTTATTTTTCTTTCTATTTCATATACACCCACTGAACAGTCTGCATTGTGTTAATAAATAACCAGTAGCAACCTAAGTGAACAGAGGAGGGGTTTCTATGATGCTGTCAGGTACCAGACAGTTGCTTGGCACTGTTGATACAGTGCTCTACACGTGAGTTGTATGACCACATATAAAAGAGAGTATATAGGTTAATGGATGGATCCTTTTACCTCTTAGATACAATGGGAGGAAAGGAAGAAAAGTTGTAAAAAAAAAATGGTTAGCTTTTTGGAATTGTCCGACCCTTTCAATTTGGAAGGGAACAAATCAATTTTACGGACCATGTCCTGCCAGAGTAATCTTTTACCAGATAACTTGCTGTAGTTATTTGGAAATCTGCTAAACTGTAACTCCAAACTCTTCAACACTTAAGTGATTTTTCAAGTTGTTTCCAATGTTGGCTCCATGCTTTATTCCATATATATGAATTCAAATTTGAAATATTCTGAAGAAAATTTTCTGTTTCTATTTTCTAAAATACGAAAAAATGTCCAAATAATATGCATGAATTGGAACTAAAATCCATAAGCTCAGTGATCAGCGTGTTAAAAGTTTACCTCATTTATGACATTAAATACTCAAACAAGAAAGCTACTCTGTTTCGTCAGCCTGACACATTTTCAGTGTTTTGAGCTTAACTCTTCATTAAAGTTTGTTTCCAAATGTTCCGTGACAGTCTTTCCAAAAGCCACGATCAAAGTCTAACATAAATGAAAATAAGCTAAAGCCAGAAAACATCAGAGTAAAAGTGAAATTACACACACACACACACACACACACACACACACACACGTGTGTGTATGTATATATTTATTTATTACTTATTGTCTCATAAATGGTTTCTACATGATATGTAGATGACCGAAAAGATATATGAATAAAAGTCGGCTTTCAAATTCAGGGCATAAAGAAAAGGGCATTAGCTCTGAATTCTACATAATATCTTCCCCTCAGTGTCAAACTCCATCATCCAAAAGTGGGAGCACGGAGCACAATCTGGTATCCGAAGATTATCGACATGGAGGAAAGACTATCTTAATCAACCCAAATATCCAGGTCATATGCTCATCCTGTTCTGCCCTAGCCTCATTGCTCCCTCACGATCTTGGCCATATTTTTCTTCAACATTAAGGGTGGTTAAGGAGGGCACACTGGGAGTCCTTGAGGTCTCAGAACTCTGGGAGCAGGTGGCAAAGGAAACTCTGAGTGAGCTCTCCACCGACTCTAGTGCTGTCCGTGCCTTCCCCATAAGTAACTCCTATTAAAAAAAAAAGACCAAGCATCCACTAGAACAAAACCAAGCAGGCCCATTTAATTAGGGCATTTGCTTGATATCCACTTCTTCATGTGAAACACACAGACACATGGGCCTAGGAGGTCTGATTAATTTTAATATGCACAGTCGTGACAAGTGCCTCAGGGGTAACTGAGTGAAAAGCACACACGCGCGCAAACACACAAAATCCTCCGGCTAGTCGAGTCTGACAAATCAGCTTCAGAAAAATGCTGTGTGTGTTCCCCAGATTAGAGTGTTAAGATTCAGCAAGGGCCTGAACCTTTAATGTGAGGGAACAGAGGCCTCAGAAACAGGTGGCTGGCTCTTCACTCTCGAATAAGTGATATCTCCAAAAGCTGTGGCACGTCAGCCGCAAGAAGGTCCGGCACCCTCCCCTAATGTCCATGTCCAGCCTGGGTCAATGGGTGTTTTTCAAGTGCTCCCTGCATTATAACTCAAAGTCTGGACCCGAGGGTTTTAGTTATGGACAAGGAAAACAGGGGTACCTCATTTATCTGAAAGGTTTAGGAAATATTAGAAACATCTGGGTGGAGACAAGTTTGCAATGATTTTCACAGTCCTGTTGGTAGGTAAACTCAGGTATAAGCAGGAATCAAATAGTACTCTTCTTGTGTAACAGATAGCCACCTGTAAAAAGAAGGCCGCCTTGATTGTTCACAGAAGGATGAGCATTAAGGACATGGTCTTAAATATGATTACATTTTATTAACGAAAGTACAAGTTCTAATTGAAAAGAAAAATGTAAGCTTTCTTGGCCGAATGGGATTCTTGTACAGATAGCCCTGGATCTCAGCTCAGGGACCTCCTACTCTGAAGAAGGTCCCCCAAAGGCAATCCCTGAGCCATTACCATCCAAGTCAGAAGGTCTTCTGAGAAAATATAAATTAATTTTCTGTAACACTTAATGAAATCAACAACATCAAGATAAACCGCTGTGATGGATACCGCTTGAAACGAAGATGAGGGTGAATACGTTTCACTCTAGTGTTGAAAGATTACAAGGCTTCAGACTCAGTGTACTCTGTGCTAAAGTTAAAACACTTATTCCTAAAGACATCGGTTCTACAGCATTTGAGGGTGTCTTTTTGTCCTGACCTTTAAAAAATAAACTCTTTTCTTTATCATCATTTTATGAGTGTCGATTTCCATACAGTGGTGCCTTGGAAAAGGGTGCCTGGAAGTTAGACTCCAGCAGGCTCAGCAAGAAGAGACATTTTCCAGTGACAGACTGCATAGACGAACCCGTAGCCACAATGCATTAGGAGTAGCCTCCAACAGCGGTGGGAGTGTGAGGAACAAAACTGAAAAGGGCTCAACTGAAAAGTACCCTTGTTTGTCCTTCAGTGCAACAGCACTTACAAAACCTCTTCAACGTGTACTTTGTCAAAAGGACAGTGAGTAACTAAACAAAAGCAACTCAAACCTCTGCCAATTAAAGTATCTTTAGGCTTTCCCCCTGATCCGTTCCAGTTTTTATTTTTCCCACCTCATCAAATGTGGCTTTAAAATAAGAGTGAATTTCAATACTCTTAATTTAACGGAATGCTTTGGGATTTTGAATTTAGGAAAGCCAATCTCCATAATTTCCTTATAAAAATAATAAGTAAAAAGTTGGTAAAGTTAGGGGGTAATTTTGAATTTCAATTTCAACTTATCTGTTAATGTAATATGGTTCAGTTTAAATTCTAAAGGGCTGCTCAACAACAGACATTTAAAGTAAAAGAGGAGGCGTTGTGATTTCTAACGTAAACTCAAACATCAAACGCTCGGTGCCTGTAGGGATGTTCACAAGGCCAAATACCATGCACCAGGGGCCCGTCTTTTCCACAGAATAATTATATATAACGCCGTGGCACAGCACAGATGGAAATACACTGCTTATAATATCTACTTTAGGACCCCTAAAATACATCTTAAAACAAGGAGAAAAAGCTTTATGTCCATTTAGAGAATCTAATGGGTCTATATGTCAACACATTTGTAATAGAAATTAAAAGTCCATTAACACGTAATTATTTGGGGGGAAGAAAAACACAAGTAAAGTACCACAGAAGGTACAAGCAACTAAATGGAATAATTTTCAATAGATGTGACAGAAGCAAATATCAAAAAGATACATTACACAAGGATATTCATACATATTTTTAAGTTTTAAGACAGCATCATTCATGACCAAGAATTTACACTTTTTTGTTTCATAAACGTACAGTTATAAACTTAAAAAGTGTCCAGCCCAACCCTAGAAATGGTATACATGGAGTTAAGAGGAAGTTTTTTGGCCTTTGCCGCTGAGAATTTGTAGTATACTGACTGCATGGTGTCAGGGTGATATCCACTGAACAATATTCCCTGCTGTATCTGCTGGAGAGAAAGAAAGAGAAAGAGACAGAGAGACAGACAGGCAGGCAGAGACAGAGACGGAGACAGACAGAGCGAGAGAGAAAATTGATGACAATAAAACTCCCAATATTTTCTTCACCCAGTGATGGTCTCCGGTCTGTAGGTGACTCTGAGGGTGAAGTCTTGAGATCTGTCACAATATATACTTTTCCAAACTCATTCCATTATTTTATTAGTTCTTAAAAAAGAGAACGTTTTTGGGAAGTCTGTACTAAAAGCAATGAACTGTTTCATGCAAAGTAACACTGGGTGACTTTGGTAGTAATAGGTTATGCCTTTAGGGTCTTGTAATATAAAATTGTGAGCAAAGATTTTTTTGAAGAAGTTCAGGAAAAAGTCCCAATTGTGTAAGTGATGACAAAGTCTAGTTCTAGTAGAAACAAAATTTCACAAATAAATGCAGTATCTCACACACAAGGGGTACACTCATCATGGTGTAACAATTTTGGAGCTGTGGGCATCATACTCTAAGAAGGAAGAACAGTGACAGATACAGATGCTAAATAAAACCAAGCATATGTGGGCTCAGAAAGGAGGACTACACACATACCCACGTGTACACACAAAAGGAATGAAAAGAAAAAAATCAAAATAGGGGAGGGAGGAAGAACAAATGAGAGAAAGCTAAAATCTTAGAAAATTATGAAACTTTTGGCCAAGGGAGCCTTCAATTATCTTTGTCTTCAGTACACATTCACATTTACTGTAGAAATAAGAATATAAGAAATCCACAAACCCAATGTTAAATTGCTTCTCCTAGGCTCATATTGGTCACATTTTGCAATGTTATCCGTATCAATATAGAGAAATCTTCTTTCTTTTTGAAGAGTAATTCTTCAGGTACCAACTTGCCTAACCATATTTTATTTAGGGAAATTTATATAAATAAACTTCAAAACAACTAGCTATCCTAGGATTTTCATGAATGTTGGGTTTGTCGTTTTTGTTGTGGATTACATATCCTAAATTTCCAGAATTTTGCAGGTCTGAACCAGAATTTTTCAGTACATGTAAGTATCCTGGGAAAGCATCACTGGAGCCATATAAGGTTTCTGGTATGCCTAAAGTAACAATGTTTCTAACCAGCCAAGATGTGGTAATGACAATAACTGGTACAATTCCAAGTTGGTTATAATTTATAAAGTACTTTCATGTGCATTACCTCATTTGTTTCCTTTAACAACCCTCTGAAGAAAGTAGGGCAGTTAGATTTGCCAACAGAGGACAGATATTTATTACATTAACACAATTACTACAGCAATTTAAAGGCAGGTAAATATAATGTCTTTTATAATATAAATTATAAGGTAGATGCTCAGTTTAATGCAAAGAAATCCTTACTTAAATTTAAAAGCTGCATTTCCCTCAAATGTGGCAAAACAGATACAATGGCATTCCCAAATATTGCTAAATACTTGTAAGTTAATGCTTCAAAACTGATCAGAGACTAAACTATATTGATATATATCTTACACACAGTAATCAGTGGCAGAACCAGGACTGCAACTCAAACCCTGAGTCAGTGCAGTTACCCTTTTTCATCATGAATTGATTTGAAAGTCAGATAAGAACGACGAACTAGGTCTCAAAAAACACACAAATATACATATTTTCCCCATTCTGCATACAATTTCTAGGATTTATAAGCCCTCTGAAGGAACTCCTGAATCCTGAGTTTGGAAACTCTCCCCTTGAGGGAACATCTTAGAGTCCCTGAAAGACTGGAGGGAACAAGGAAGGAGTTGGGTCAGTTACTTTTCTTTGACTACAGGCCTCCGGAGATGAACTGTGGGGGGGCGGGGTGGGGTGGTGGAGTGATAGATCCAACTGTAGCCTGTTAGCATCTTGAGCTCATCGTAAGAAATAATAACTCTCTCTCCCATGCCAGCTCTGTCCTAGAAAAGAGTGCTGGTCTCCATTATGATGAAACACTATTAAAGAACCATTCACAGCATCGAATTCTGGAAAATTAGTCACAGATCAATTCACTTTTTACTTTGCCCGTAGCAGTGGGGGGAAATTGTAATCTGTGGCCACAAATTCATAGATAATGCCAATATATTAGCAATACTACAGTTATTTCAAAGATTAGTGTGACCATAAAATATATAAAGTTTTTGTTACGTGTGTATTTTAGTTTTGTATCCTGGATCTTAATACCTAGCTTTGTGACCGGGGACAATACTTTAACCTCTAAGTCACAGGAAGAATTTAAAGTAATGATCTCAAAGATTCAATAATGACAAGAAGGATGGAGAGGCCAAGATGAATGAGATAAACAGGTAGGAAGGTTAACTGAGTAGGACATGAGAAAAGAGGGCAGTGAAAACAGAAGGCGGGGACTTCCCTGGTGGCCCAGCGGTTGGGAATCTACCTGCCAATGCAGGGGACAAGGGTTCGATCCCTGTTCCAGGAGGATCCCACATGCCTCGGAGCAACTAAGCCCATGGGCCACAACTGCTGAGCCTGCGCTGTAGAGCCTGCGAGCCACAAATACTGAGCCCATGTGCTGCAACTACTGAAGCCCGCGTGCCTAGAGCCCGTGCTCCACAACAAGAGAAGCCACTGCAATGAGAAGCCCTCACACCACAACAAAGAGTAGCCCCAGCTTGCCACAACTAGAGAAAGCTTGTGAGCAGTAACGAGGAGCCAATGCAGCCAAAAATAAATAAATAATTAAAAAAAAAAAAAAAAACAGAAGGCAAGCAGTGAAATCTACTCAATTTTTAGGGGAGTGTTAGCAAAGGCTAAAAATGTCAATTAGTGGGTGGACCGTCATCCACAGGTAACACAATCACCTACTATGCATCAAGTTCATTATTAGGAAGCGGAGAGACACAGATAATCAAACCAAGAACTCATTTCAACGTTCACATACTTACAGCTGTGGAAGACAGCAGGTAAATAAACAATGATGGTAATGTGGTCAGAACTAACAGGGATGAGTTATGTTAGCAGTGTAGACTAAATCAAATTCTGACAAAGGTGTTCAGAGAAGGCGTTGAGTCTTAAAGGGTGCATATAAATTCATTAGGTGGATAAGACAGGGTATGATATTTAAGGCAGAGGAAACTGCATATGAAAAGGCAGAGTAGTATTAAAAATACAGAGTGTTGAGAGAACTGCATGCAGTTTCTTTAATAAAGACAGCATGAGAACATGTACCTTAGAGAAAGGTGGAAAGTAACGTTAAGGGGATTAAAGGGTCGGGTCTTGTGTTCAATGCCAAGTAGTTTTGCGGAGGAAAAGAAGTTCGTTCTAATTCTAGTTCCTCCATATGACAAGAACATGAACAAGTTACTAAAACTTGATTTTTAGTTTTTAAGATAAGTAATAATACCAGCTTCGGAGTTTCTGAGGATTAAATGAGGTAGCTCACATAACATCTGGCAGAAGGGTCGTGTATTTATTAAGGTCTTTCCTCTCCTTTTCCCAAGACAGCAGGGTAACACTGAAGCAGTATAAACGTCCTTTCAACAAATATATTAAATATTTAGTATGTGCACTATCCTCACCCTTAAGGCATTTAATACAGGGGAAGAAACTTGACAAATAAATGGACAGTCACAATACAGTTAAGTAACTAACAATGGAGGGAGGCAAGTAACAGTTCTCAAAAAGATGAAAAAGTTAATGCAGTGAGTGTAAATAACTCTTTCTAGCAACTTGGACTTGGAGAAATGAGGAACAGAATTACAGATAGAGGGGATGGGAATGAAGAAAAGGTGTTGTTTGTTGTGTTTCTAGGAGGAAGAGATATAAATAAGCTGAAAAGGTCATTCCAAAGTGACATAGGAGTACTATAGACATTAATATAGAAAAGTTAAAATATGAAGCCTGTTACAATCTTGTATCTAAAAGGATTCTATTTTAAATGAGATATATAAAGTTCTCATCAAGGTAAAAATTACTTGCACCTGCACTGTTCTGAGCCTAAGGTTTGAATGAAAATCAAAGTCTGGATCTGACCCCTAAATTTAAAGGCTGATCTGTAGTTATAGACTACAGTCCCTAGATACCTGGAACTTGAGAACACAGGACATTTGTGGATACCCATCTATCTTGGTTTTATTAGCTAAATTAAGATAGGTGGTTATCTTAGATTTGCTCAGATTTAATTTAATGATCAATGATATACTGTTTAAAACTAAGATGGGGTGATGACATTATTTCTAAAAAAATCAAGACAGAGAGAGTAAAGAATACCAGAAGGTATGACATAACTGAACTGGAGGAAAAAGGCACCTGGACCTGTAGGATGTGCACTGGATTCTCATTCTAGCTTTAACACTAACTTGCTGTGTGATCTCAAGTACATCTCTACCTCAGTTCTCTCTGTCTCTCTCTAAATGAGGAGAGAGGGCTAAAATGTGTCTACATTTCATTCCAATTCCGAATTTTTATTATGCCAAACTAACTTGCTCCCAGACATTCTTCTAAAACAAGTTTTTCTTAACATATCTTCCAAGGCATTTTTTTTTAACACTTTAAAATCAAACAGTTTAAACTGAGCTGATTTTCAATTAAAGCTTTCTGGAAATTTGATCACCATTGAGGAATCTGAAATTTACTTTAGCAGAAAATTATGGAATACTACTTTCTTATTCAATATTTCATAGGAATTTAGGGACACATGTATTAATGTGTTAACATTAAACTACTACTGGCAAAATTCCTAATTAGAAAAAACAGTGTAAGTAGTGGTTAAGGGCATGAATTTTAGTTTAAGGTTGACTTCAGTTTGAATGATGACCCGACAGTCACCCCGTGACATATTTAATCATCAGTTTCCTCATCTGAAAATGGAGATAATAAGAAACAGAATATTTAGTTCATGTGTATGGCATTTCCTGAAACTGGAATAGCTATACATAATAGCCCTGGTTATGAGGTTTATGTAAAGATTAAATAAACTATTTCATATAAAGTACTTAACACTATCATTAACACATGATATGCACTTAATATATGCAAACAACCGAATACATATCATTTATTCAAGGCCTTGATATAGGAATAATGTATCACATATTATGATATTAAAGCTTGTCATTCGTAACTCCTAAGTCTAATAGTTAAAAAAAACAACTGATAGAGCATAGTTACTACCAAATATAAAATATATATTACATAGGTCAGACATTTCAAACTGAAAATTCACTATGAACTTTGGCAGGCTCCACATCAGTTAAAGTGTCACTGGACAAATGAGAATCTTCAGCACCAGAACTTTTAAAGTAATGACAGACAAAAATTCTGATGGAGGAAAAAGATACAAACAAAAGTATATAAATATATTTTCTATTTATAACTTTTAAAATATTTTAATTAATGGCTTGAAAAGATAAGCTAGCTCGAATAAAAGAGCCATTTTTTCTTCGGCCCATATGCAAATCTTATTTTCTTTCTAACCATTTTACCTCGGTGGCCTCCTTTTGTACGACACACCACTCTCTTCTAACTTCTGAATTTCTGCTAGTTTGCTGTTGGCAGGGATAAGGTCGGAAATAATACGGACCTTCTATTGAAATCTGCATCCCCCCCCATGAGAGGAAGCAAAGGCATGAATATGGCACTCTCATAACGATTTAGCTGGGGCTTAATGAAATTTTCATCACAACCTGCTGTTCATTTTAATGGCCTTTGAAAAACAATGGAAAACATAGCTTGAGGGAAGAAAAGATTTTTCCGTAGCAGATATCTGTCAGCTTAACATTTAGTTCCATTCACTCTCTCCCTACTCTCCTCATCCCCATATTACTGCCCTCATCACAGAACTATAACACTGTTTTGTACTTTTTCATTAAATTTATTCCTAGGTATTTTATTCTTTTGATGTTATAGTACATCACAGAACTACAGATCATTTGTTTGTACTGTATGCAATGTCACTGTCCTGATGTTTGGCTAATGTCAGGTTTTGGTGTCCATTCTCATGTCTAACCATACCCTTTAATTAGTGGAGTTTTTTAATCAGTTTGAATAATGACCCCAACAGTCACCCTGTGACATATTCAACATCAGTTTCCTCATCTGAAAATAGAGATAATAAGAATCAGAATATTTAGAATGTAACTTCCCACTTGCTGTGGAGCCTTTCACATATCTTCCTAGATATATTTCTCCCTTTTTCTCTTTTTGCAGTTAAAAAAAAATAGAAAGAAATTTCCTTTAACACTCTATTCCTTTTCTATGATACAATTTTCTGCCGTGTTATTATTTTTTTCTTGGTGATTAAGAACATCACTTTACTCAGATATATAAATTGCTCCTTGATAATACTCCCAATAGTTGCAGTTACTAAATATTCTTACAAGAGCAAATTTCTTCATCAATAAAAGTGAGTCTAATTTCTCCAAAGAAGACATACAGATGGCCAATAGGCACATGAAAAGATGCTCAACATCACTAATATTAGAGAAATGCAAATCAAAACTACCATGAGGTACCACCTCACACCAATCAGAATGGCCATAATGAGAAAGTCTACAAACAATAAATGCTATAGAGGGTGTGGAGAAAAGGGAACCCTCCATTGGTGGGAATGTGAGTTGGTGCAGCCACTATGGAAAACAGTATGGAGGTTCCTTAGAAAACTAAAAATAGAGTTGCCGTATGGTCCAGCAATCCCACTCCTGTGCATATATCCGGAGAAAATTCTAATTTGAAAAGATATATGCACCTCAATGTTCATAGCAGTACTATTTAAAATAGCCAAGACATGGAAGCAACCTAAACGTCCACTGACAGACGAATGGATAAAGAAGATGGGGTATATACATATATACAATGGAATACTACTCAGCTATAAACAAGAATGAAATAATGCCATTTGCAGCAACATGTATGGATCTAGAGATTATCACACTTAGTGAAGTCAGTCAGAAAGAGAAAGACAAATACCATAGGACATCACTTACATGTGGAATCTATAAAATGACACAAATGAACTTATTTGCAAAAGAGAAACAGACTCATAGATACAGAAAACAAACTTACCAAAGGGGAAAGGGGGTGGGAGAGGGGTAATTAGGAGTTTGGGATTATCAGATACAAACTTGTGTACATAAAATAGATAAACAGCAAGGTCCTACTGGATAGCACAGGGAGCTGTATTCAATATCCTGTGATAAACCATAATGGAAAAGAATATTATAAATAAGCATAACTGAATCCCTTTGCTGTACACCAGAAACTAACACATTGTAAATCACCTATGCTTCAATTGTAAGTAAGTAAATAAATAAGTAACTGTGAGTCTACTTACATTTCTGTGTACTCAAAGCATGTCTAGGAATCTTGTGTACATAAACATAACACCATCTTAGTCGTTGTGTATTCATACAAAAACTATCTTTCTGGGACTCGGGCTTCTAGATGCTTGGCATGTTCAACCTATATGCCAGTCTTCCATAAAGACTATCTTTGTATTTTCTCAATATCTTTGTATTATTCAATAACAAGTCACTCTTGAGCTGAGCTTTTAATATATTTGTAGGAAGGAAAGTACAAAAAAAGAGCTGTGGGAAATACAATAATGAAAACAGTCTAATGTCCACATACGTAACGATATTTCTTCGTGTCAACTCTTTCTGCCATGGATGCTCTATCTCTGTTCTTTTGCCTGTGTAGCTAATTTTCTCCTAATTCCCAGTACCTCTGAATGTTTCCTGCTAAGCAAATTGGCAAGCACTGTCTCCTGCCCTTTTTCCTGTTAGGAATTATTCGTTTGGCTTCAGCCTGTCATATACTTCCAAATTAAGAGTCTGTGCACCCACCTGGAAGGAAGCTCACATGAAACGCTGAGGGAATACCAAGGCCCTAAAAGAAATGACACCTCAGTAGCAAAGAGCACACTTCATATCCAGATCTTGCTTTCTAACACCATTCTCCAATAAAAGGAACCAGGGCTTCTTAGAGAAATGGCTTATTCTAGGACTGGGAGAAGGAAAGATACAAGATGAATCTGCAGTATCTTATAGCACCAGAAAGTAAACAAGTGTTCAAAAAAAAAGAAAAAACCCACCATCACAGTGGTACGTCAAAGTGACAATAGAAGGAGCCTCCAATGAACAAAGCTGGAACAATGTGACTAACAAAATAAAAAATTGTATTATAATTCAAAGTATAAAATAAACATCCATGAGTTCATACTGATATAAATAAGTGATTGAATAAGTAAATGACAGAGAAGAGATAAATCTCCAATAAAGAATAAATACAAATAAATTTCTCGATGATTCACTGTGAAGGATGGGGATCAAGGTCCCCTACTCCTTAAATGTGGGCTGTACACAGCACCTTCCTTCCACAGAGTAAGGTACCGAAAGGGGGCAGGGAGGCTTTACAGTGGAGAAACCCGAGAAACACTGTTATCAGCCAGGTGATCAAGGTCAACCCCAACATTCGTAAATCACATCGTAAGTATGTACTTTTGATGTGATGTGACAAGAATGGTACTTGGTTTCTGTGGTCTTTCTACCCAAACCCACAGTCCCAGTTTAATTATGAGAAAACCACCAGACAAATTCTAATAGAGTGGCATTCTACAATATATCTGAACAGTATTCCTCAAAATTTTCAAGGTTATCAAAAACAAGAACAGCCTGAGAAACTGTTGCAGCCAAAAGGAGCCCAAGGAGACATGAGAACTAAATAGCTAAATGTAATCTGTTATGCGATGGCATCCTAGAAGAGAAAAAGCACACGGTGAAAACTAAAGAAATCTGAATAAACTATGGACTTTAGTTAATAATGCTGTATCACAACATAAAAGATGCAAAATAATTTTAAATGCAGAAAGTTAATCATGCAAAATGAATAGTATATACAAAAATAAAGAAAAAGAAAACTATCATAAAGATGTTATACCAGAAAGCTATGATTCTGGGTGATTTTTATCATCTTCCTTTTAATTTTTCTGTTTTTTTAAACAACTCTTATAGTAAGAAAATACTATTTTTACTATCAGAAAAAAATGCAGCACATTAAAAGAAAAAGGTTGTGTGGGTCCTCCTCAAAACTCCATTTTTATCTCCATGAAGATTAGAGCCAAAAAGTCTTTGGCTGACTAGATTATTTCCAAAATTCCTTCCAACTGTAAGATCATGTGAATTACATAAATTTTAACTAAAATCCATGTCCCAGCTATGCATCTGGTAGAGACCCAGAAATATTTAATTACCACATGACTCCAAATACTGGTTAACATACATTTTGTGCCAGATATAATTTACCAGTGTCCTAACAACAGTTAAAAATAGTGTTAAATAGTATAAATGCAGTATATTTTTGGTGTAAAGCATGTCTTTTTATGTCACTGTTTTATGTTTGTTTGTTTTACTTTTCCATCTGACTCTGAAATAAATAGGAGGCATGTTCTTGTGTGCAACGTGGCATCCGTGTTTAGGATGCACATAGGTTTTAAACAGGAGTTAGTAAACATCTGTAACGTAAAGGATGACTATCACTTATTCATAAATTATACAGTTTGCATCAATCGTTTTACTAGTTTGTTTGCTTTCATTTTAAGATGAGTCCATGAGCATTATCACCTGTAGGAGACTATCTGTAACTATTGAAGAGATTTAGAAAATGAAATCTTAAAAGAAAGGCATCCTGGAAGTTGAAAAACTGGGAACCTCAGCTGAGCTAACAGTAAGAGAATCACTACTTTTCAAATACACAATAGTTCTAACCATACTAATTTTAGACTATACAAAAAATAGACCCAATTGTCTAGGCAGTCTAAGATGCATTAATGTATAAAGGTTATAAAATGTAACAAAGTTGTAAAATGGCCCTGGTGGGGAAGCACAAACTAGACTGCACATATCTGGCAGGTAGGCGGTGACTGTCCTGGGCTCTTCTGTCACTTTGTATTCTTGAACCTTAAGTTTTACTCAACCACAACTTACTCGTGTGAAAATAAGGAAGACATCATAACAAAAATTAATGATTTATAAAATTGGGGTTAGACGTATAAATATGTTTCTAAAAAAAAAATACTGTGCATCTTCATTGCATTCGGTTTCTTCCAATTTAACCTTGAGAGTGCGTCAGAAAAGGGAGCTAGAAGTTAAAATCAAACCATTAAAATCAGGTTTGTTTTCTTTTCCATCCTTTACCTTCTGGCTCATTTTTGATGAGCTCTTCCATCTTCCTCTGCTTCAAGGTGTCAACAACATCAGCTAAGCTGCCTTTGCGCCGCTCAGGAGTCCCCAGGGCTGTACTAGACAAGGACTCGCCACTCTGTCGCCCACCTTCTTCTGCCTTCTGAGGTGAGGTAGATGAGTTGTGTGGGGCAAATGAAGACATAACTTTATTGCCATCAACTTCCTGAAAGAGAAATCAAAAGAAAAAAAAAATATATATATATATATATATATTTGTTTAAAATTCATTAAGCTTTTTAATTTTAATTGATTACATGGCTTAGTCAGCTGCAACGGTGAAAAATGTCACTCTGCAGGAGCAAAAGGAATAAAGCAATTTCAAAAAAGAATACATTAACTTTACAGGTTGACACTAGAGTGAGACAAAGATCAATTCATAGGAGAAGTAAAAATAAGAAGATTCTCTCCCTTAGACTGAGTTCAAACGGCAACGCAGCCTTTCTACAAAGCCTATATTGATGAGTTTTGTCTATTTTTGGCTTTTGTTTGAAAGTCTTAGATTTTCCTACGAACATTAAATGTAGTGGTCATCTGTAATAAACCTTCTCATGATATTATAATGTTTAAACAAATAACATTCCAAATATTTAATTTTCTTTTTAATTTTAAGCAGCTGCCTGTTCTTTATGGTACTCCTAATTAAAGGAGGGTCCTCTTTTAGTTCTCCACCTTCCTCTCATGCTTTTTAGAAGACATCAGCCACCCAAGTTATTCTGACATCAGAGAAGTATACTGTAAATTCATTCCTGCTTATGCAGAAGGTATTTCCAATTCCATTTATCTGAAGCCCTGTTTCTGATGATACTCTTTGCTGTTTTGCACTTTAAGCCTCATTTGCCCTGAAAAATGAAGTTTCTTGCAGACTTTGCCTCTTCATAATTGTGTACATGTATGAAAAGAACTTATTCTATAATTCTAAAAGGTAAACATACTTCTGGTGTTCCTTTTGGCATTATTCTTCCCATAATTTCTAGTAGAACTTCGGCAATTTGTGTAATATCAGGGGTATATTTTGTATAAGCAGCACTAAATTGTTCTTTCAGAACTTTTCCAAAGAAATGATATTGAAATGACAAAGAAAAATTTATTTTCTTAAAGGTTTTCCTTGTATAATCTCTTACCTCCATAATCCTTTGACTTGCCACAAAGCAGAGCTCTTCTTAAAAATAAATCTGTATCCTAACATCTTTGAGGAAGTTAGTCTTCCCCAGGTTTATTTCTTAATTCTACAGCATTAAAAGTTTCCAATAAAATATATATGAGCGTGTGCATATTTAATATTCAGTATAATAGCTTATGCCCGTGTTTACACATTTGTCCTCTATTTAAGACATGTTAATGAGGATCTGTTGACCCCAGAAAAATGACAAATCACACTGATTTGATATTTAATCTTTAAAAAATAATGCTAATATTTTTTGACTAGATTAAAATTACTTGATAAAACTGTCATTCTAATTGTTTAAAATATATGAAAAATAGAGATGTCAACACAAATGTAATCATAACTTGTTCATATGATTTTTGTCAATGGATATCAGTGAGTACAGGGACATTAGCTATGGTATAAACATCAGTTTGTTGGGTGGGATCGAGTCAATGTGGGAAAAGCAAAAGTAAAAAATGTGTGCGAAAAGAATTTTCAGAATAATTCTAAACCCCAAATGGTTTCCATTTCCTAAAAACAGAATATGCCTCTTACAATCACTGTTTCTTGACTGAACGCCCTATAGACAATACCTTCATAGATGACTCTTAGCTTATAACGTACTTGAATTTAGAAATCAATATGCATAATGTAATAATTATAAGCCCCTGCAGGCTAAGTGAAAGTACACTTTTGTAATTATTTATTTAAAACCGACACATAAATACAAGCAAACACTTAAACACAGATACATACACACACAGACACCTCTGAAAGGGGCAATCACAAATTCATTCAGTAAACTAAGGAATGTTTTTATGAATGACCCATAATAAACATTAGCTCAGTTTAATGTGCAAACCAGAATACAGCAAAACTGCTGTATTTATTTTCCACAGATCTTTCTTCTCCTTTATTTCCAAGGTCAAAAGCAGAAACATCCCAATTTTAGCTTCACTTTAAACATTTATATTTTATACTCTGTTTTTACATTATATGATGATATACTTTACAAATAAGAATTTGGCAGCTGAGCTTCGCTTGCCATAAGTGCAAACTGCACACACTTTTCTGTAGCATCGTCTGTACAGAGAATGACACCCAAATTATATGCAATGAAGTCTATTAAAATATCAGAAAAAATTTCAAATTAAAGTAAAATAAAATTATATCCCATTTTGCATCTCTCTAATTTTCTACACCTTGCAAAGAGAAAGGATATATTGTGAAGAGTTTAACGTATTTCACAAGAATTCTAAACTCAGTTACCACAGCAATATAAAAATAAATTAATGAGCATTACTTTTATTTCAAGCAGGAATATTTATCTTGTCGCTGTTTCACCTGTCTGATTACATTCCAGCCTCCGGCAGTGTCCATCCCTTTAGCAGTCTCACGGAGGGAACAGATGTTTCAGTGTGGGGCCCCACTGTCCACCTGCGTGGCCAATGGCCTGTTATGTGGTGCTGGCACAGCCTTCGGTCAACGAAGTCCTATGGTTTTCAGTTTCCTCCCTGGGACTGCATTTACCATCCCTGAAATAATGACTGCACATTTCCGTTCATTTTCCTGGGAGCTGAACGTTCAAAGAGTCCGCTAACAAATGCAGCAGTGGTCCAGGCCAGCAATATATATTTAATAAAGTTTTGTGAACTCTAAGAACAAGTTTCAGTATTTTGCAGAAGAGCTCTTGGAACTGGGATGTGTAACTTTTAAAGTCTAATGATAAGAGTGTGTTCCAAACTTTTAGAATGAGGTTAATAATCTCCGGTATACTTTTTTTTTTTTTTTGGCCACGCCACACAGCATGTGGGATCTTCGTTCCCCAACCAGGGGTCGAACCCAATGCCCCCTGCAGTGGAAGTGCAGAGTCTTAACCACCGGACCGCCAGGGAAGTCCGTTATTCTTGAACAAGCTTTACCTCACCTTGCTCTCTTTGTCACCTTTGCAACCATGAGATAAAGGAAGGGGTCTGCCTAATGTATCCATGTATCTACCCTCATCAAAACATCTTTTAAAAAATGCATTCTTATTAATTCTACAGATAGTATTTTTCTATGAACACCTTAATATTCAAATTTTAGATAATTTGGTGACTAAGAAGAATTAATTCATTTGAATAAAAGAGATAATATGCGACTCAATCAAATATGTATCTTCCTTTTATTGCCCAAATGACATTTCATTCTTGACTTCTAGACTCAAGAAATACATCATCATGTGTATTTTTCGGTCCTAGAAAACTGAAATTAAATCCACACAGGGTAGTAAAAACACTACATTTAATAGTCAGTCTATCAGACTATAATCACTAAGAATGATAGACAATATTTATTGAATATTTACTTTGTGTCAGGTGTTGTTTAAACTGCCATATATGCATTAACTCAGTTAATTCTCATGGCAAGCCTAATTATGATTTGCACTTCAGAGATGGAGAAACTGAGGCACACAGACTGAAGTAAATGCCTGAGATCGTATGACTAATAAAACATAAAGTAGATAATCAACTCCATTCTCTTGGCTTCCAGAGCCCTGGTTCTCCACCACAGTGCTAATACTACTCTTAAAAGACAAAAAACAAACAAACCCCCAAGAAACCTTTAACTATGTCTATATCTATCAATGATATGGGTGAACAAGATATGCTTCTTCTTCATAATTAAGTATGAAAAAGAGAGGCTTTCACCCCAATATGTTCAACTCCTAAAGAAGTGATGCAAATGTCCTGAAATTAATTAACCCAGCAGTATTGTAGGCTTATAAAGCTCTCTCCACCCAAATACACATTGGTTTATACTATATTCCACAAAAATGAACCTTACGATTTAAATAGTTATATAAACCAAACACATACATTTGAGGTCTAAGTGGCTAATCAAAATAATGGTGCTCAGTAGTTTATGATTTTTAATCTATCTTTATAGAATGTGTGGCCACCTCTAGCATTCTTTCTAGTTCAATAAAGTTTTGAGCTTAGAAGAAACAGTACAGAAGATTTGGACTATCTTTAACTAAATTCTCATTAATGCAAGTTCATTAATTTTGGTATTGCATAGACGCAGCACAAAATGAACTACAGATCCACAGAGAAAGTGCTTTGGTGCCAAACAAGTTTTGACATGGTCATGTTCTTCCAGCAACAGGCATGGGATGTAATGTCCAGCATGGTAACCAGAGTTAATAATTTTATAGTCTCTATCTGAAAGTTGCTAAGAGAGTAAATCTTAAAAGTTCTCATCACAACAGAAAAAAAATTTGTAACTTAGGCGATGGGTGTTAATTAGGCTTACTGTGGTGATCATTTTGCAATATATACCAATAGCAAGTCGCTATGTTGTACACCTGAAACTAATATAATGTTATATGTCAATTATATCTGAATTTTTAAAAGCTATATTATGTAGTTATTCCTTAAATTCTTTAAAAATTGGATAAAAATATGTTATCACAGATATCCATTTTGAAACTAAATTGCACTACCTGTAACCTATTCTGTCAAACTAGGAGATGCCAAATTTCATTTAGTAATAGAAAAAAATACATAATGATTGTGTAAAAACTGTTTTTAATGTTTTTTTGGTTAAAATAATTTTTCATTATACTTCTGCATGAAACCTCAAACCACTAACGCTTACTCCTTTTGGATTATAGATCTCTTGATGTAGCTAGAGATGCCCTCCAAAACTCAAATGCACATGCATACAGGCAAACACTCATGCAATTGCACACATAATTTTACATATAATTTTAGAGAGTTCATTTTCTACTCTCATAGTTCCAACTATGAACTTCCTCAATGAAATCCCCTAGTAACTCCTATAAACCCTGGGTTCCAGGTTAAGAAGCTCTGACCGAAATGTGAAGAGGATTATAAACTCATTAATATATACAATTAGATGATTTCAAAATGATCAGTTATTATATGTAAAAAGAGCCTCAAACTATAGATTTTATTGATGTTTTATTCAGATAAACATAGAAGCACATATGTCAATAATTTGAAATTTTACTGTTCCTAAGATAAACATTTAGACAGAGATCAATATTTTAATTATAAAGAATAATAAACACATTGAAGAAAACAGTACATTACTAAGGGCAATCATTGTCTTCTTACTCAGAAATTACTTTGTGATAATGCACATATAAATCTGAAATGGAAGGCAGAACAAATTGTTACCTTTATAAATGAATGTTACCGTTTTGAGAAGTCATATCAGTTAAATTTCAAATAGGAATTTTCCTGAAAGCAGGATGTAAACATATGAGGAAGGATACATGAGGCAAAACCCAACACCTCAAAAAGCTCACTGGAGAACACTAAGAGTCTTTCTTTGATTAACATGATCAAATTCAATATTCTGGGAACAGGATATGGTCAGTTCTCAAGATTTATACAACAAAAGTCAACACTTATAGGCAGATCTCTGAAGGGTGTCTATTATGGTTGTGATTACTGTTGGTGTTAATGCTGTCAGATTTAAAATCTTTTCTAAACTTTTCCTAAAAAAGAGCTGTCTAACGCATACTTAGATTCACTGATTTAAATAAATGAAAAATTGACAGAGACAGCTTTGCTTGAGTTACTGTCAGTCATCTATAGACAGAGCTCATCACAACTGTTCACCTTTCTATATTGGAAAAAGCCACCAATAACACATTTGTAAAACTTACTGAGTTTTATAAGATCAACAATTCTTAGTGCTTAAATGACTACAAGGTAAACTAATTGAAATTCCAGATATTAGATGAGTGGTTCATAAATCTGTCTAGGGATGGGACCAGCAAGTTACGTATATGCGTCTTTTTTAAAGCTCCCTGGGGGGGGCCGGTGTTAGACTTGGCTGTACCGGCCTACTCTAGATCACTTGCAACGTAGTCATAGGAACCCAAAGTCAGCTTTTAAGGAAAGATTATATTTTATATATTTCAACATTTTATGAGATTATAGAAATTCCCTGAAAATTAGTGCTCTAAATCCTTACAATCATTTAATCATCACAAAAAAATGGGTAGAAATTCCATAATACTCAAATATGTACTGTACATTTTTTGCTCTATGATCTATGGAAAGTTCCATATTCCATACCCTGCTCAGTTCTAATTTTTTTTTTTTTTTTTTTTGCGGTACGCGGGCCTCTCACTGTTGTGGCCTCTCCCATTGCGGAGCACAGGCTCCAGACGTGCAGGCTCAGCGGCCATGGCTCACGGGCCCAGCCGCTCCGCGGCATGTGGGATCCTCCCGGACCGGGGCACGAACCCGCGTCCCCTGCACTGGCAGGCGGATTCCCAACCACTGCGCCACCAGGGAAGCCCTGACAACTTTTTTTAATAACCATTTTGGCACATACTGAAACAGGCGTAGGTTTGCTGGTTTCATACTAATTGTATAAAGAATCTGAGATTCATGTCAACATAGCATGTGGAAATAGATTATTTTCAGAAATGTACTAAAATTTGGTTTGAACTTATTAATAGTTTAATCTCATGTATAATATAAAATAAAACAATGATAGTATGTTTCCTTTGTGTTTTTAAACCAATGTCATATTTGCCATCTAATTTAATTCCAGTGAGTGAAACAGAAATTTAAAGGCAAATTTTCTGATTTAATAAGAGATTGTACAAACAGGAAAAACAGTTTTGGAAAATATCTTCATTTGCATGTGGGTGTTACACGGGCAGAAGTGTCTAATGGTTGTTTTTCCAGAACCACATTTATTAAGAATCTCAGAAATGCTGCATTCAAGAATAAAACGTATGTTTTCATGTGCTCTCAAAACCACTTAATAAGCAAAAGTGGCATTTAGAGAATTCTAATACATTAACTAATAGAACCTGTAAAACAAAGAAAATTTTGTGCTGTGACAGCCTCATCTTCCTGCTGATTTGTGTGCTGTATCTTACTTCTGTTTAAACATCTAGCAAAAACACTTTAAGACATTTGATGATCGCTTCCCTGCGGGCCCAAAGGTCAACAATAAGATGTTTCTAAACAAAAATTAGACTACACAAAAAACACTCCCATTTAACACTAGCATTGTGGATTATATAATAATATTTTAAGAAGTAAAGAAAAACTAGCCACTAATTACATATAATAATTCACCTGTCATTTTCCTAAGAAGCCTTCAGAACATTTCTACTGTAGTTGTTAATAAACTTAACTAAATACCTATTCACTCTGAGTCTGAAGAAAGAAATGATACTTGAGGAATTCCTCAAATTGTGAGCTGTTTGGGAACTGAATTCTTTTTATCCCACAGAGCAATGAGTACAGTTTCTCATACAGAACAGATCTTGGTAAAGTTAGTAAGCTAAGTGTTTGCTAGCATCATTTATAACTGGAAACTGACTACATGTTCTGTCATAAGTGAAATAAACTGTGACACCCCCCACCCCACCCCATGCAGTAAAATATGATGTCAGCAAAGCAGCAATGGTGAAGCAAACTGGAGTCAGAAGTCAGAATGTTGGGCTCACATCCAGGGTCTGTCATTTATTCATCTGGGACAAGCTATCTCAACATTTCAAAACTCAGTTTCTTCATCTAAAAATGGGATAATAAATGATAAGTAATTCATATGTGCTATGATATAGTACCAGATCTCCAGAATTTAGTAGTAATACTTTTTGAAGAATAAGAAGTACTTCATTCACTCAATTTTCTCTTTCATTCGTGTAATAAAAATATTTTGAGTGCTAACTTGTGAGACAGCGTAATGATGTTCACAGTTAAGGGCAGAGAATCTGAAGCCAAACAGATGTGGTTTAAATCCTGGTTCCACATTCACTAGCTGTGTGACCCTAAGTTATTTAATCTTCCTATGCCTAGGTTTCTTCAACTGTAAAATGGGGATAATACTATCATCTACCTCATTGGGTTGTTAGTGTATTATAAATTACAAAATAATGAGTTGTATTAGTTAAGGGATTATATGAGTTAATATATGCGTTACAAATTACAAAACTCATAAAATGGTAACTGAGGAGTGGCAAGAACTATGTATTTGTTAAAATGAGAATGCTTCAGCCCATAATATTAGGAGATAACAATGAACAAAACACAGAATATATAAAAACAAATAAAGAAAAAGCCAGGCTCTTTAACAGGAAAGTGAAGAAGAGGAGACAAATCCCTTCCCCTACCCACTCCATCAAAAAATGAAAATGCATATACAAGTAGTTTCATAGCTCTTTCTGCTGAAACCAAACTGCACCCATGGAATCATTTTTTTAAAGAATAATTTAAATTTTTTTTCAGGTGGCCCATTTTTAAGGATAACCTAATACAAACTTTTTTAAGGAAAAAAATAGTTCACAAAATGTCATGTGACATGAGTGTGCTTATATCTCTGTTGCATACACAATTTTCAAATTTCGCAGTTTCATGGTTCTTTACAAAGTGATAACTCTGGAAAATGATCAAAGAAAGAATGTTCAATTACTCCTCATTACGAAATAAAATTTTTTAAAGTCAAAGTCCGAAAAAAATTAGAGTAATGAATTATTTCTCATAAATACATGACACCAATTACTTATGCCGTATTTCTACTTCTCTTTCATATTTCTCTTTCTTCTTGTGAGATAGACATATCAAAATTTTTCTTCAGGAGAATATTAGCACCACTAGATTCTCTTGCAAGCAAATTTTTAGGTTTCTTTACACTATAAATACAGAACAACAGCAGTAATATGAGGGAAGAGAGATCAAGTACTGACTCTCTTTCGGCCAGCTTCCCTCCTCTGTGCTCCATTCATGCCTGAATACAGCCCCTCACCAGCAGTGTCTCCTCACAGGATCAGGCTGATTTCATAGCGCAATGTCAGTCAAATGTGATGTCATTACACTAATCCCATCTTCCTATTTTTAAAAAAAGTTACAGAGCTGTTTTTCTATATTAATTATGACTTTCAATAGAGCACTCTGTATATAGCAAAAGCAGGACTTTTTCTTTGAAAGGGACCTTCAGCATGAATTGACATTAAGCAGTGATTTGAGATACAAGAAGCACAAGCTTCAGTTCTCATGATTTTTGTTTTTGCAGTTAATATGAGTAATGCTATATAAAATATTGTTATTTTAGTCTTATAGTTTTGAAGACTTTTAATAATATTTCTAAACTATTAGGCATTTTTCTGACCACATATACAAAATCTGTTTAAAGTCACAAATGTTTCAGTAAAAATATACCTACCACTCTTGGAGTTCTTAAAAGGCCCTGTTCTAAAAGTTTTTGGATATTACATTTACTAATTCTCAGAGAAACTGCATAAAGACTGTTATATTCCTATTTAACAGATGGGGAAATTAAGCTCCTAAGAGTAATTTACCCAAGGTAAGAGTAAGAAATGGTAAATTGGGGCATTAAACTCAAGATCATCTAACTTTAAAATCCATGCTGGTCATCATTAAGTTATACAGCCTTCCTCAACTGATTCAGGTTCTGTAAGAGATGCTAAAGGTATAAAAAAATCAAGCTGGTTCGCTCTCCTCAGAGTTGAAAATTAAATTTGCAAGTCATTTAAAATACACAAGAAACAATAAGTAATCATAACAACTATAATAAATACTAAATTGTATAGCAGCAAATTATACATGCACAAGAAATTTAAAGAGAGACCACTGGAAATCAAAGGAAGGTAGAAACTTCTTTAACATACCACTTAGCAGCACACTGTTTTGGGATCATTTATTTAATTTTCTTTCTATACCATATATGAAGGCAGGGAATGTGTCTGATTATTCACCAGGTACCCCGGACCCTATTATTAGTGTTTAATAAATACATATTAAGTGACTTTATTAAATCTTTATGTATAGGTAGTCTTTTGATCTAACTCTAGAAAGAATAGGTAGAGAGGAAAAGATGTAGAGCGTTGCTTCCCAGAAGCATCATCCAGAAAATTTTATAGGGTAAACACACACACACACACACACACACACACACGTGCGAGAAGGTAGTGGCTTAACCCAAAGAAATGGAGAATAATAAATGAGAATGATTATACTTCCATAGTAGGGTTATTTTATGAAGGGTCATAAAAGTCCAATAGAATTATTTATCTTTGACCTGACAGACAAAGGAGAACTATTCTAGATTCTATACTGAGTGTTAACTCTCAAAGTAATTTGCTAGGAAGATCAGTCTAGCAGTGGTATGGAGAATGGTTTGGGTAGAAGAGAAAGTAAAGATCTTCACTGAATAGGAAACTGTTACCGTACCACATATGTGATGATAAAAAGCTTTCTGCTAAATTGTAGTTGTGAGAGTTGAAAAGAACCATCAAATCCTAGAGACAATTTGCAGCAGATAATGATAAAATTAGATAACTTGAAAATAAGGAGTCAAAGTAAATACAGTTGTTGCTTGGGAGGTTGAAATAATGATTACAGTATTGACAAAAACAGAATGGTTAGCAAACAGAGATGACTGTTAGAATAGAATCAGTATATGTACAAAAAATTAATAAATTCAATATAACTAAATTAGTTTACAACTTGAGCATTAGCCCTAACTTTTGACCCCAGCACTATAATAGATGCCATAAAATCTCCCTCGGGTCTCAAGTGATGGGTTTACCATTTGAGATCTTTTTTTTCTCTTTTTTGGCCGCCCCGCGCAGCTTGTGGGATCTTAGCTCCCCAACCAGGGATCGAACCCACACCCTTGGCAATGAAAGCGCAGAGTCTTAACCACTGGACCGCCGGGGAATTCCCCCTTTGAGATCTTTAAATCTGTTTGTGGAACATCCAAATGTAGATGCACCTTGAAAGACAATGTTCAGGTTATAAAAATAAAGGTAGTAAAATGATGAGTTATGAACCATTATTTTCATAAGTGAATGGTTAAATACACTTTAGTTCATGAACTCTCAGAAAGCGTCCACACAGGGAGAAGAGTAATGGCCTAGTGCTCTTCACGTATGTCTAAAAATGGCAGTTATAAGTGAGTATCACCTTCTCCTTCAGGGACTCAGGTTTACCATGTACATTTTTGAAATTTTATAGTTATTTATAATTAGATACTGAAAGATGAACAACGCTTTTCTAAAGAAAAACAGGTACATGGAAACGATAATGAACACCTATAGAATACGCAAAACAGAGAAATTAGAATAAAAATGTCAGAATAAGGATTTTTCCTTATTACTTTAGGAAGTAAGACTGAAGTTTGACAAAAAGATAGCACTGTAAAAATAAGGAGAAAATTGGAAACTGACAAATCTTTCCCTTATTTACAATGAATGGACCCTCAGAATGCCGAGTTCTTGGTACTGTATGTTCAATCTCCAAAATTCTTGCCATATAGATGTTAAAATGAGGGGAAAATAAAAATGAAACCATCAACAACAAAAAAGTTCTGCAGAAATTTACTGCTGTGATTGCTTCATTGAGTTGTGGCCACAGGTATAAATTACAAGTGATGGTGTTTTTGCTCCATTAAAAAATTATTCTACCAAGGGAACTTGTTGGGATATATGTATAAAAAATGAAATTGTATTATACCAAATCCTAGAGAGTATAAAGAGGAGGTAAGTAATTTTGGATTTTGGACACATGCATTCTCTTTTACAATTCTACTTGAATTCCTGACTTCTGAACATCCCTGGATATTTCTGATATCCCAAGTGATTCCGGTTTGATGCTCAATAACCCACAAAAATCAATCCACAATAATGGCATATATTCTTTATATTCCCCATACCGAGAAAATACAAGTTTCATTTGTGTTATAAAGCTACATTGTTTGCATAATAGAGTTCGATTTAAATAGTCATCCTCTTCAAGCCTGAAATTTATTAGTCTCAGGATGGGAACCAACCAGGTATTGCTATGCTTACCAACTCTGAGATTATACAAACAGTAGCTTCTTACAAAAGTCCTTTGGCTATCCATTCATTATACTTAGCAACATCAAACAGGGAAAGATAATTTAAAAGCTCCTATTGAGCACCCAGAGACCTTGAACATAGACAGGGGGTGAACACAAAGAGAGAATATTTGGTTACAAGAGTCACACTTCATCTCTTTAATTAATTTTTTTCCAGTACATTTTTGGTGTTTCCATTGTTCTTCTTCTACTCCCTTGGTTCTAACAGAAAGAAGTATACACACACATGTATATATTTCATTAACAGGAAATAAAAGGGTTGTCTTTAGTTAAGATGTTTCCATTCACAGAGACTACACATTTAAAAAATAAATTGCCTGAATAAATTCAATTATCTAGAGGAGCAAAGGAAATCACATGCAAATGACATTATACACAGAGGCCATTCCGACAGCTTCATGTTTATTTTTATTGTTTCAATCAGTGGAAGGGAGAAGCTGTCAAAAATGTAAGATCTCTGCCTTTTTAAAGGCCCGATGTCTCTGGAACTGAAAATTGCATGAGCAATAATATCAAGAGAAGAAATTTGTCTACTCCTGAAAATAGGAGAAGATTCAGACTCTCTCCACTTTAATGCCAGCACGCTAGTGAGTCCCCGTACACCTTGGTTATATTTTGCCTACAAAAACCAAAGGATAACATTTAATTTGCAAGTAGTCCAGTATCAGTCAAGCTAATGAAGACCGGCTTAAAAAAAACAGTGTATCTGAAAAAAGTTAGTAAATCCACATATTAAATTAGCCTATAATGACTGTTAGTCCTGTCCTCTGATAGCAGCTCTGTAAATAGTAAGTGCTATACATGACTTTATCAAAAGAGACTCTTAGCAGAAGAGGCATTACAATAACCAGTAATTAAATATGATATTTTTGTCTTGTTCTTTAAATATGACAAAAATACACAGAAAAGATTTAGGCTGCCTTTGTAATAGGGTCCTGCTGAAAATCTCTGGCTTTTTACACAGAATTTACGTGCTACCTGAGTTCTCTTGAAGCGTGAATGTACCAAGTAAATGTGGCATATGTCTGTATTTTCTTGCCAATTCTTAATTCATTCATTCAAATCGCTCATTGTAGGCCAAATTCTTATCCAATTCCACAGAGCCACCAATTTTCCTGGAAGTGAATAGCAGCTTTGTGCATGGAAACAGGGAAGTCAATAGCAGGTCTGTGCCTGGAAGAACTATGCAACTGGTGGAAAGGATAAGAATTTGACCACAGGATTCCTTGAGTGTGGTAGAATCTAGTTTAAAATGACCCAAATGATGAAGCTTTCACCACTTCACTTGGGTGTCAATTCCAAAACTTGACAATTTGAATAACTGTGAGTTTTTACACGGCCATCTTACATACCACTCTGATTGCAGTATTGCATGAGAATAATTCTTCCATTTAATGTGTTTTTATTACAATGTTCTTTATTTACCGTAATTAACCTTTGATTTCGTTCAGAACCTGAAGGCATATTCTTAGAAAAATAACAAGAGCACCACTTAACAAAACTTATTAATAGGCCAATAACTACACTGGCATTTTTAGGAGGCTATTACTTTGATCATTCCTAACAGACTTATGAAGGAAGTGTTACCTCTGTTTTTATAGATACTGAGTTTAAGCCCGGTACTTCAAGTTAAATAATAAGTAATTTGAACTCATATCTCTCTGACTCCTTCAATTTTGTGTCTAACTATCATGCTATACAGCCTCTCATTGGGCTGAAAACATGTAATTGCTCTAACTTTACTAACCTTAATCTAATTTTCTAGTCAAAGTTTGTTTTACTTTGATATATGTCATCTCTCAATCCCATACAGCATTTCTTTTTTTTTTAATATATATATAAATTTATTTATTTATTTTTGGCTGTGTTGGGTCTTCGTTTCTGTGCGAGGGCTTTCTCCAGCTGCGGCGAGCAGGGGCCACTCTTCATCACGGTGCGCGGGCCTCTCACTCTCACGGCCTCTCCCGTTGTGGAGCACAGGCTCCAGACGCGCAGGCTCAGTAGTTGTGGCTCACGGGCTTAGTTGCTCCGCGGCATGTGGGATCTTCCCAGACCAGGGCTCGAACCCGTGTCCCCTGCATTGGCAGGCAGATTCTTAACTACTGCGCCACCAGGGAAGCCCCCCTTACAACATTTCTAATAGGCCCGTTTGGTTTCATAATGTACTTTGTTGACATATTCCATTTTCTTTACTATTTTTAATTGGCTACATCTTACATTTCAATTTCTTTAACTTTTATTTCCAAATGAATTTAAGAAGTTTTGTCAAACTCCTAAATAACAATTTAAACACTCATCCACCTCCCCCCTCACATACATCAATGAGGCATGCACACAAAATTTGTTAACCAAACGCCTACTTTTTGAAAAGCATTATCCTGGGTCCTGGAGGGACTACAAATGATCTTCCAATAGTCAAAGGCAACATATTTCATGACTTCTTCAAAATATTTGAGACTGCTGACAGTTCTTTCCCTAGATTTCTGATGGCCCACCCTCTGCTGTTCATTCTTTTCCCAGGCATTGCCTGTTATGACCTTAAATCCTCTAAAATGTATTCAACAGCCATAATAACTTCCTACTTTTTTTTCTAAACTCTCTGTCTTAGGGATCCGATCTTGACATTGTGCACTGAAGATCTTTCAGTGGCTTCCACCCAGCTTTCAGAAAAAAATTAAGAACTCCTTTGGATAATACACAAACTTAGGTATCATCACTCTCCACTCCACTTAGCAATATAACTATAATTTAACTCCTTGCTTTCTCTAGGTCACACACTCCTTATTTTCACTTCTCTGCCTCTTTCAAACTAACTTCAAGCTTTAAAATCTGGCTTAAGTTTACTTCCTTGGGGAATTGTAAATGCTTAATATATTTTGGGGAATAAACGACTCTTCTTAAATTCACAATTTGAAATATTGTGTCTGTGCAGGTAATTTTCACGTTCCTATCTCTTGGCAGGGAAGTTTCAATTATACATTTCCAATAGTCTGTTTTCACCTAAATATCTCAGTACATCAAACCCAACATACATAAATGTGAATTCAGAACTCTGTCACCCAAACCGGCTGTTGCTCTGGGCTCACTTTTTGTTTTCCCTCTTTAAAGTTGCACCATCATTCCCAGTCACACGGGAGTGGAGCAAAAATCACCACTTTTGAGCATAAGCAAGTCTCTTAACCTCTATGAACTTTAATTTTCCTATATCAAAATGAGAGCTGTGGAATAAAAGACCTCTAAGATCTAAGGCCAGGTTTGAAATTCTATAGGTCTATGAGTGATAAATATATAAAAACACAGTACGTAATTGTCTTAGCTTCAGTCTTTAACTGTCTAAACTCAATTATTCATCTGATTTTGCCACATTCTGACTGGCCTGGCAGAATAATGTTAAGGCTGGGAAGAAAACGTATTACAAGTACTTTGAAGCAAGTGAAAATTATTTTTTTCATATTTGAGGAAGAAAAGTATATATGGATACTCCTGGTCCTTTCTCATACCCTTCACAGGCCTACTGCAATCTCTGTATAATCCAATCCTCAGTAGTATTTTTTTTTCCCTGATACAGAACAAAGGAAAAAATTGTTGGTCTTATTTCACAGAACTTACTTGACACTTTATGTGTTTCTCTAAACTACAAATCAGCCAATTACTGGCCAAAATATTTGAAGACTTTGCTTAAACAAGGGTATCCATCTCCACTTTGCTTAAACAAGGGTATCTATCTCCCCTCATTCCCACTCCATCCCAGACTAAACCCTGTTCAATTCTGCTTTAGTCTGGAAACAAATCAGGATTAGACTTTTTCACTTTCTTCCCTAAGGCACACATTTAGAGTCTAACCTAAATCATAAGTTAATGTTTAATTCATGAAGTAGGATGTTTATAAAGCCATTTATGCATCTATAACCTTTCATAGTTCCCCAACAATTACAGATTATAAACTCCAAACTTCTGATAGCATTCAAGACCCCTTACAATCTGCCATTAATCTACCTTTGCAACTTTCTCCCCTTAAAACATGGTCTTTTGAGTCAGTCCCATTCTTACTGGACTTGTGACTTTATTTTATTCTCTCCACTTTGGTACCCATATCAACAAAATGGGAATAATGATACTGTGTTTGCAGAGGTTGTAAACATTACATGACTCGACAAATATAAATGTTTAGCACAATTCCTAGCCCATATTTACTTTTTGATAAATGTTATTTCCTTTTTACTAGATTCCTTGAAAGCACACTCTAATCAGATAACCTATTTGCCCACTGTTCCACACACATACCTAGAAGTTCCCTGAAAAGATACAAACAGTAGTACATTGTACACTACAAACTTCCACAACCATACCTAGATCTGTTCCCTTTTCTGAGCTCTTTCCTTTTGCTCTGCTTGGAATATCTCCTTCCCCTCCATTCCTCTCCGCCTCATCTTGCGTTTTCAAATCATAGCTATCCTTCAAGACTCAGCCTAACTGTCTTAGTTTTTAGAAAGCCTTTCTTCACTTTCACCCTCTCAGCGAAACCCCTCCAAGAACTACCCCACTGCCCCACATTTAAATTAAGTGAACTCACTTCTGATTTACTGTGATTTGCACATGTATACTGGACGTGTTAGAAGGGTGGTCCTCAAAGTCCCAATCCACACAAGATAGTGAGCTGCCCCCAAACAGAAATCAATTCTATCACTACGCACTCTTAAGTTTAGTTCAGCTGATGTTCTTTCCATAACAAGACTTTCTTGATGAAGCACAGACCACAGTTTGAGTAGCACTGCTCTGGAACCATCTGCTCAGCAGTTTCCTTTTCCCCTTCAGTCAGAAAATGTTGTTCTTCCCCCATAAACTCCCATAACATATCATAAACCCCTCCATCTGTAACACTCACCACATATTATCAAAGCCTTAATTAGGATTTAAATGCATATCCATTTTCTGAGACTGTGAACTCTCAAAGGATAAACCTGTGTCCTTTTCATATTTGCATCCAATGTATTTCATACATAAGAGATATTCCATAAATGTTAGTTTAACTGAGATGACTCCTCTCCCCTATCACTACACTGAAGGATGAAGCATTTAAACATAGGTAAAACAGGACCTCCTTTGTGACAATTTTCTCCTATCACCCTGGTAGTCATGATGCACCTAGGGTGCAGACAGTATTAGAGAGTACTGAAGTAAAGGCTAAATGTAGAAGATGCTTAGAATGAAACAAAAACAGGGGAAGAGAAGTAATTGAAAATAAAATGAGGAAGAAGAGAGGAGTATGTAGAACTTCATGTCGTAAGTAAAAGGACAGTTGAACTATTTCTCATAGATTTAACACAGTATTGAGAAACCATCTGTAATTCAACTAGAATATATTATGGAGATGGAGGAATTGGGGCCGAAGAAAAACTACAGGGAGGATTATACCTGATTTCCAAACTTTTTCCAATTATAAACCTAGAGGCTTTTCAAATGCTTAACACATTTCCCCAGCAAATACAAACTCTAACTCTACCCATTCTTCTTCCAGACAAGAAAGCATATAACAATGAACATTATAGGGAGTAATGAAAATAAAAAGATAATCTTGAATTTATATATATATGAAAACATATATATATTTAAAACTTAACATATAGCTTATAAAATTTAAAAATGCAACATTTCAAACTACTTAGAGTACACTAGAAAACCGCTATAGATCCACTTGCATAGTCCAACACAGAAGCTGAGCCTATTTGCAGCTAAGCTACAAGGTCTAAGGTTCTTAGCACAATCCCACAATAACTATTCAACCTAGTTTTCCCCTTTGGCTATACAGACCAGGTGTGTGGACATGAAAACAGGACTCTGTGCTACATTTTATTCTAAACTGGATTTGTGCCATTTTGCTGTATTCCTGTTTCTTACTACGATTTCCGGTTGTACTGATTTTTCCATTTTTTCGCTATTGCTACATATGTAAGATTTACTACGATGTCGCTTTTATTTTATTTTATTTTCAGGAGAGGTGCATAAATGAGGCACTTCACTCACTAAGAAAATCTCTTTATAATTACAGGGATCATGTAAAAATCCCCTTTGCCACCATGGAAATTTGGTAGCTATTTGAATGTAACAAAAATACTTAACTATTCAAAATCAGATGAAGGGACTATTGTGTCTTTTTAAAATTATATAATAAAAATTTGAAGGTACATCATATATTTTCCTCAAAAAATAATAAACAATATCTTTGACAGAAATATTTAAAGAAACAAAATGCCTATGTATAGCTCATATGTTAAACTAAAAGCATCTCAAGTACAAATAATCAAAAGTTTTCTTTTTGATGTCAGCTTTTGTTTCATTATGTCTGAATGAACTGCCCAACAAGTAAAGAAGAAATAAAATATAGAAAGAGAAAAAGTACTATATTAACATCATTTATTCTTGTTTCACGTTTTTATTAAATTTATTTTGTCTTACTGTTCATTGTATTACACAGTTACTAAAATTTCTACCTATATGTATACTGCTACATTTCATACAATACACAAATTATTGTATGACGTGAATAATAACTTGATCTCTGTTTTGGACTAGATAGTGGATGAATATTGCGATCAGTTTTTCCGTATCACAATTCAAGCTACTAAAGTTAACAAAGTGACCTGTAAATAAGAATGATATTCCAATTGCAGACACAGAATAATTAAACATGGAATGTAAGAGAGTGGGTAAGAAGACTGGACAGGAGAAACAAGGGAAGCAGTAGGAGCTCTATGTAAAAGGCAACTTTGTAAAATTCTTCCAAAATTATTTTCTGTGTTTTACCCACCACCAGGGCCACATCATAGCCTTCCTGAGCCCTAAGAATTTTTGTCTTCATAAACCCCCTTCCCTTTATAAAAAATAAGTAAATACTACTACTAATAATAATTTTAAAATAGGTAATACATTTAAAGTTATATTTTATGACTCCACTGGTAGAAAAATAAATATATTAGTATTATATACTAAAACATATTCTTCAACCTAAAAGTTCACTTTTTGCTTCATATTTTAAAAGAAATCAAAACTTTCTCATGGACCACTGAAAGTACTATGCCTACAATGCCTAATGGATAAAAGGCCCTGTCAATGACAATAGGTTTTCTCCCCAAGCATCTTTTCTTTCTTCTCATTATTCTAAGAATATTTGGTAGTGTTAACATTTTTGCAGATTGACTTAACACAAGCATTGTATTACATTTATTCTCACTGAATATTTTGTATATGTTACACTTATCTACTTGTATACTTTCAACATGCTGACCGATGATTTTATGAGCTTTCATCTTAAATCCTCAAAAATACAAGCACAAACACACACGTAGCTGGACTGCTTCTCTTCTAGAATTTATATTATCTGTCATTGAAAGATCTGAAAGTATAGTCTCATGGTTTGATACAGGACAAAGCATTAAAAAAAACTGAAAACTGTATAGACAATACTGTATAAGCTTCAAAGTTGATAAGAGACCAGATATTAAATGTTTCCACCATAAAAAAATGTAATTACGTGATATGATAGGGGTGTTTGTTAGCTAATACTACAATGGTATTCATATTAAAATATATATGTAATCAAATCAACACACTGTATACCTTAAACTTACACAATGTTGTATGTCAATTGTATCTCAATAAAAGTTTAAAAATAAATAAAATAAAATTGAAAAACTGTACATTTATTCTGGGTACAGATTGGCAGAACTATTAAAAAACTGGTTAATTAGTTTACATTTAAAGTTTTTTTTCCCCATGCTTTTCTTGGACTGTGAAGTCACAGTTCTTAGTATACACTTCCATGATCATATTACTATTTAGCTGGACTATTTAGTAACTAGTTTGCTATACAGCTTGAGAGCTGTATTATATAATTATTAATATATCCTTGATTTTAGAACAATTGGGAAGATAGCTATCTTCAAAAAAATTCTGAAGGCTGCCTATGGAACTGTGCAAGAAAAGGAGGCACAAATCTTGCCAGCCACGGTAGCCAGTGCACTCTAGAAATCAAAGGAGTGATAAATATTCCGAGTAGATCATTTTCATATTCATTGACCAATTAAAGATAAACCAGTGGAGTAAAATGCATTCGCCAAATGCATAGACTGTCAAAATGACCTTTGCTCTCAAACTCTGTAAACCTGTAAAATATTAGCAAGGTTTAGTTTAATATCTTACTTTCCTCATATGAGACAGCTTTAGCAAATGGAAAAGAATCATTTTTAAAAGTTACATTATTTTTAGCTAATAAGCAAAACTTTTTTTCACTATAAAAACTTGATATTTACATTTTTCATTAAATCAGTATCTCTGAGCACTTGATTCCAGGGCCAAGAATTAACTGCAATGTCACTGTTGACACCAAAAGTAAACCACTTGTTTACATGCTAATGAACGTTTATTATAGAGTACCAGTTTATATTGATATGTCTGTCAGCTAAGGTATTCGTTCTCATGCACACCTCAACTGCAAATTCTCTGCATACATTTTAATTTCCATATTATATTTGTTCTTAAGTCAAACAGTCTACTATTTCTGCTTTAGATTATATCATTTTCTTTTCTTTACCACAAAGGATATATAGGACCCTACTGGTAAAGGTTTACTACCACAATGGAAATAAAGCACATGAGGATGAATGGTATTTCAGAGATTCATAAGGCAAGTTCAAAGAGCTATATGTGTTTAACTGGTCACTGTGCTACCAATATTTAACTTACTATCAAATAAAGAACTTTCCAATAACTTGCTTACAAAAGACTTTCACTCATTGGACTTTACTATTGTGCTAGAGGCTCTGGTAAAAGTATGGTTAACAGTGAGACTCTTTTCAGTAGATCTTCCGAATTAAAAAATGTTGAATATTAGATGCCTGAAAGATGGTGATTCACAAAACTACATTATGTTGTGTAATAAATCAAGGAATTATAGATAAGCATAAGATATAAAGCCAAGCCATGTCCAAAACAAAAGGGGAAAATTGGGATAATTTTTCTCTGGCCTAGAAAACTGAAGACAATTCATTTCCAGTAAGATTCAGAAAGATATTTCCTCATCTAAATTCTTAGGTGAACAATCTCATAAATTGGTATTTTAATACCGATTTATGTTTAGTAAATTGATACCATAGTTATTCAAAGAGGAAATCAATCCCAGTGCCACATTTTGTCCTTGGGTAGTCACTGCTGGTTGTGGACTCCTGGCAGCAGTGAGGCAGTCAAGCTCAGCGAAACACTCTAATAGACAACACTATGATCTAGCTGCTCTTAGAAATCTCTAGACATTTGAGAGGGGTCCAATAAAACTACTGTTTTTTAAAAAAATTCTGCTAAAAGGAGAGGAAACAAGAACAGAACATTTGGTAAAAACACACTGGGTTTCATTCAGAAATTGAAAACCATGTAGAAGAGAAATTTGAAGGACTGCAAGTAGCAACTTAGAATTTAACCAAAAGTTAGAGTTATAGGAAGGGAGATAGAGCGAAAAAATGATCCCACGATGACCCAGAGCCAAAGATGAACTCAAAGAGGCATAAGGTGATTCCAGGGCTCTGCTGAGCATAAATAAACTCTACAGGGAGACTGAACCTCAACCGAAATTGAGGAAGTCTTAAGGTAAATGATTAGTCCTATAAATCATGAGAAAATGCTCTAAAAGACAAACTCCCTGAAGTCCTGTATCCATACTATTTTCCATCTCAAAACACTGAGTACAAAAAGAGGGAAAAGGCAATAGAAATTTGTTGGAAATTTATAGCTCATTTATAGCTCAAAATCCATCAAGCTTTGAACAGACATTTTCTAGGAACAGTGACCAGCTTAAGAGTAAGCCATCAGGGGACTCCCCTGGTGGCGTAGTAGTTAAGAATCGCCTACCAATGCAGGGGACATGGGTTTGATCCCTGGTCCAGGAAGATCCCACATGCCACGGAGCAACTAAGCCCATGTGCCATAACTACTGAGCCTGCTCTCTAGAGCTTGTGTGCCACAACTACCAAAGCCCATGCTCCACAATGAGAGAAGCCACCTCAATGAGAAGCTCACGCACTGCAATGAAGAGTAGCCCCCTCTCGCCGCAACTAGAGAAAGCCTGCGTGCAGCAACAAAGACGCAATGCAGCCTAAAATAAATAAATTAGTTAATTTTAAAAAAGAGTAAGCCATTAACCTCCATTCTATCTCATGGTCCTGACTCAAGGCTATGACCACAGGATAGTGGATTTTCATGTTTTGGGGGGGATTATTTTGTTCGTTTTGGCTGCATTGGGTCTTTGTTGTTGCACACGGGCTTTCTCTAGTTGCAGCGAGCGGGGGCTACTCTTCGTTGCAGTGTGCGGGCTTCTCATTGCGGTGGCTTCTCTTGTTGCAGAGCACGGGCTCTAGGAAAGTGGGCTTCAGTAGTTATGGCACACGGGCTCAGTAGTTGTGGTGCACGGACTGTAGAGCACAGGCTCAGTAGTTGTGGCACACGGGCTTAGTTGCTCCGTGGCATGAGGGATCTTCCCGGACCAGGGCTTGAACGTGTGTCCCCTGAAGTGGCAGGCAGATCCTTAACCACTGCACCACCAGGATGCCCCCATGGCATGTTTTAAACTGAGAATGTGTAGCTTACCTAATGTTAGACCTGTAGCAAACTAAGAGGGAGTTTTTCTTTGTTCATGAAAGTGATTAACCTTAAAACAAAGCAGAAAGCTTCTATTCAATAATCATGAAGTAGAATTTTTTAACTTAAAAACAATAACACATAGACATTATTAAAAGAAACTGTAAATTAATTTTTCTAAAAAAAAGAAGTCAAAGAGCATAGAAAAAAAAAGAGCATAGAGAAAACCGTACCTTCTGTATCATTGAGAAAGTTGTCCGCTGAAAGGTTTTCATTAGGATACCTAAGGACTTCAGAAGATCATTTTAGGTTCTATAATTCTAGAAAAATTCCCCTACCATTTTCTTCTTAATTAAAATTTCTCATAATTCTGGAAAAATTCCCTGTTTTTTCTTGAATAAAAAGTTTCACAATTTTTTAAGAGAAATAAAGGAAGGAAGAAAGGAGGGCAAAAAACAGGAGGGAAGGAAGGGAGGGAAGAAGGGAGGAAAGGAGGAAGCGATAAACCTGATAAAATATTAAATGAAAGCCACGATAATGAATGAGCCTGATTTGTTGTTGACTTTAAAGGGAACTAGAGAATTTTATCATTAAATTTGAAGCACCTGTTAATTTGAGATTATACTAGTATCACTCTACTGATTATTTACAAAGACTGCATATATAGCAGTGGGTGTTGAATTTTACCAAACACCTTTCTGAGGATTTTCAAACAAGATCTGCCATTATGGTGCAAGAGCAATCTTGGACTCTAGTAAATGGATGGGTGTGGCTCTGTTCAATAAAACTTTTTTTTTTAAATAAGTACAGACAGTGGGGCAGACTTGGCCACTAAGCCAGATTTAGCCAGCTAACCAGCTAGCAATAGTTTGTTGACCCCCAGTATAGATTATGCTAATATATATTTCTGTTTATCAAACTCTGCTTGCATTCACCCAAATAACTCTTTTAAGTCATGGTCTATTAAGTCTAGTAAAAGGCACTGATAACTTTCTCTAATACTTTATTTAGAATTTCTGCATATATAATCAAAATGAGATTGGACTTTCTTTTAGGGGAGTGATTTGGTATTATAGTTATGCTAATTGGAAAGTTTAGTTTTTTGCTCTGGAAAGTTTTATACAACATGGGAATTCTCAGTTTCTTAGAAGTTGAAAATACTGAGCTGGTTATAGGTACCATTTGTGGAGCTATTCTTTGGCTTGGAAAAAAAAAAGTCTTTTATGGAAAGAGTCTGTTTAGGTTTCCCATTTTCTTTGTAGTCCTATAAAATCATGCATTTCAACAACATTATCAAATTTGTTAATAATTTTAAACAGTCATATTTGCCAGTGTATGGTCAATGGGAAATAACTTCCCAGGGATCGATTCAAGAGCCTATATATTAAAGAAGGGCTCTATGATTGATTAAATGTGGGAAACATTATGCAAGATAAAGCTAAGTCTCTGAACAAAAAGGACTGACTTCTCAAAACCTTTAATATACCATGTGGAATGTCAATATCAAAAAGTGAGATTTATGAATTATATTATGAAATGCTTCCCTAATTACTTTGACTATAGAACCTTTGTGTGGAACATGTGATCTTTAGAACGCAATTTAAAAAATGTTAGAATACATTATAACAATTTATAACATCTCCTTGAATGTAATAATGTTACGCTTAATCAGTTCTACTTTTGTGTATGTTCTTTTTCATTTATTAATCTGGGGAAAGTTTCCCCAATTTTCTCCCAGTTAATTTATTTCCTTCCTTATATTCCTCAGGATCTGTTCTATGCCTTTATTAGTGTTATTTTATTACAATGTTTTTCTGCTTCCAAAGTTAAATGTTATGTTCTCTTTTCCCCATTCGTTCTATCTAATACTGAAGGCACCTAAAGTTATACATTTGGCTAACACTAGAACTTTCATCATTTCACACAAGTTTTGATATCCATGCTGCTGTTTTTTAAGCATCTTGTAGTTTTGATTTATTTTAATATAAAAATTATTTAGAAGTATACATTTAAAAATATTTTAAGTGATCTATATATAGACAGCTAGTAAGTCAATTTTATAAAATATGTTCATCAATACCTTTATATATTTATTTGTGTTCTGTTTAATCCATCTGTAAAAGAGAAAAGAATACTTAAACATCTCTCAGTATACAGATCTCCTTGTTGGTCCAGTGGTTAAGACTCCACGCTTCCACTGCAAGGGGCACGGGTTCGATCCCTGCTCAGGGAACTAAGATCCCGCATGCCACACAGCCAAAAAAAAAAAAATCTCAGTATAGTTATGTCTCTATCAACATCTCGTATTTCTAACATTTTTCCTTTCTGTAGTTTAATATATTGAAGTAACTTTTTTCTTTGTAAAGTTCATTTAATGTATAATATTCATGACATTTTATTTCTAGATAACAACATAAAAGTACCCTGTCTCGGGTATTTGATTCAACTTGGTCTGATAATAATGATACTTCTGACTTCTGTGAATTTTTACTATATTTTTACTCCTCCTTTATTTTAACTCTTCCATGTTATTTTTTTACATGTCTAACATTTTTAAGGAGTGGAAAACTAGATTTTTAAAAAATCCAGAAAATAGTAATCTTTTAAAAGGAAAGTTTACCCATTTACATTTAGTGTGATAACTGACAACTTTTACTTCTTGTTTTATAGACTTTCTCTTTCTGTTTATATTTTTTTCTTTCTCTTAGTTTTTCTGCATATTTTGGAAAATACTTTATCACTGTGACTTTTTAAATATTGAAGATTTCCTCAAAAATAATCTCTAATATTCAAGTATGCTATTTATTACAGGCATCCAGTCCTAGAATAAGGCTCTCTACCATTCCATATTTCTGGTGGTTATGGTGGCCTGCCTTTCAGGCTATTGTCCTCCCCACCCGCCACGGCTCTGAGATAGGAGGTGATAGTGAAGTTTGCCAGGGTCCTTTCCTGTTATTTTTTGACATGTTGCTGTTTCATATGACATAGAATGGTATCTGTCCTCCATGGCTTTCTATATCAAATTCACAATTTAGCTGAAAGAAACTCTTCAAAGTTTTAATATATGAGTGTTCAGAGTGCTCACTAAACATGTTTATTAAATAAATACAGGAGAATGGGAAGTAAGAGATAAGGGAAAGCTTAATATTTTCCATAATATCATGTCACCTTACCTCTAAGTCCTGAACTTAACTAAAAAAAAATTACTTCTCAGTGTTATAAACAGTTAAACATAGGAGAGAGTGGCTATTTAGTGACTTTCTCTTTTATCTAGAAAAGTTGCTAATGCATCTAATCTGATCAAAATTTTATATATATATATATATATATATATATATATATATATATATATTAGGGAAGAAGAAATTATCAACAGGGAGAAAAAGGAGGAAAAGACTGAGTTCAAAAGTCACTTTTCAATATTACCTCCCAAACAATGTAGAGCATTAATTATCACAGCAACTTTAGAAATTTTTGTCATTTTCTTTTCATTGAAAAACACCATGTTTGTGACAGTACTGAACATAAGCCAACTTCCTTGACATTAAAAAAATCCCATGTTAGTTAAACAGCATGGTACCAGGGAATCTTAGGAAGGATTTACTAGTCAAATCACCCCCTAAATTAATGTGTTTTCTTTTTCATAGTTCTGGTAGTGGGCAGAAGGAAGCAACTTATCAAGAAAAAAGAAAAAAAATACATTACCCCTATTCCACATCACTTGTAAGCTAAATAATTTTTTGTGTGTTTCTAGGGTCTGGACTATGAATCCATGGAACTGGAGAACGGAAACACATCCTTATACTAGAATTATAGCCAATCTATGGCTCAAAAAATTGACCCAGGGAAAGGATGTTTTTTGTGGCCAGGAGCAGTACATAAACTACAGGACTATTTCCAGCATGGTAGTCCTGTGAAAACTCTCCAAGGTAGGCTTGGTGAATATACTTCCAATCACTGAGTCTATAAGTCAGTATCTTGCTTGCTAGATATATAGCACCAGTGTGAGGATGTACCCCAGTAATGCCCAAGACAGACTTACACTATAGAAAAGTAATTATCTATTGTGGTGGCTAAGGCCCCTTGGGGGAAACTATGAACAATCTATTTTGGTGGCTAAGGCCCCTTAGGGGAAGCTATGAACACTCTGTCTAGAAAAATTTGTAAGTGTATCACACAGTTTCAGGGGGTTCACAGATTCCATAAAGCTCACCCTTCAGTCCTTAAAGTGATTTAACACCAAGTTTAAAACACTTGCTCTAGAGGTTAGTGAGGAAGCAATTCACTGGGCTGTTCTTTAGGGATGAAGAGTCTTCAGCTGGGGGCACAGAGGAATAAACACCATATGGTATTTTAAAGCTTTACCTCGCCCCTTCCTTGACTCAAATTTCAAGAGCATGTACTAAGCACAGAAAAATATGTACTGGATTTTGGTTGATTTATCAACATTTTAAGATGGGAAGAAAAGAGGATATTTCCTATATCTAGAACTTAAAAAACGCCTGAAGGGAACAGCTGCAAGCTGGCAGAGGAATGAGGCAAATTAATCTTACGACCTTCTCTCTCACTCTCCCCTTTTAATAAAGAAATTAAAAAGAACCTGAGGAATGAAGCAGTGCCTGGTAAGCTCTGGAAGAAGAAATAACTTTGGTACTTCTATTTAAGGCATAATCCGCTTGCTAGTTCTCTTGAGCTATCCCTCTACTTGACTAGTGGAAGAACCAGTGTCTGAGTTTTATTCCCCCTATCTCTTCACCACCAATCAATTCTTATGGAAAGTATAAAAATTAACTCTTACATAAATAGGCTATTTGTAGAATAACAAGGGATTAAAATGAAAAGACAACAAATATATTTTTAATTCCAATGTATAAAGCTGAAATGTCATTTTTAGATAAATAAAATCTATTATTCTACTCAAAGTGGCCATTGGATCTAATTGTATCTTATTTATTGTAAACTTAATACAAAATTTTTTTTCTATAACAATTTTAAATGGCTCTTGTCTAACCCCAAATTGCTTTAAGTGTATAAGGGGAGAGAGAGAGAGGGAAAGGGAGAGGGAAGGGGAGAGGGAGAGAGAGAGAGGGAGAGAGAGAGAGAGAGGGAGAGAGAGAGAGAGAGAGAGGGACTTAAATACCATCTCTCTTCTAGGCAGCAATTTCCCCAGATGAAGAGGTCACCACTGTTTAACAGTGTGCTGCCATGTTAATTTAGTATGACAAGATAAAGCAGTAATCTCAGCTCGTGAAGGCTGTAAACTGCCTGCTATCCGGGGACATGCTCAAGTCGATTTGCACTGTATATCACTTTATACAATTGCCATGACAAAGCCCCCTGAGTTCTGACATGTAAGTCTCTCTACCCCTCTCTTCCTGTAGCCCCCTCTTTTCTCTTTCATTCCCTCCCAATTTTTTCCTCCTTGCTTCATGTCCAGGTAGACCACATCTAATCAGCACTAATCTCTGAAAACTTAATGCTCTGAACGTGACAAGGGACACACAACACACACCCCTCTCACAACCACTCTGTTAAGTCCCCAGTTTAAGGGAAGATGTTCAGGGACTTAGATAATCCATTGATCCCACTTGCATCAGCTTTTATATTTCAATCTGTCGTGTTAAGTTGTCAAGGGGAGCGATTAAACTGATGTTTTGTGATTCAAGATTTACTTTCCTAGGAATGATAGTTTTCAAAGCTTGTCTTACTAAGTTCTGCTTAAAGATTATCCCTGAGGAAGCTGATGTATCTTTACTGGTATAAATCGAGTAATAACACTATAAAGTGTTTTAGGTAAGGACATTTTGGAGATATTCAGGGTTATAAACATAAGTATGTAAAACTGAATAAAATATGGAGTTTTTAAAAGATGTCATCTGTGTAGTTCTCTCTGCGTGAAGCAAAAACACCATATGTAAAAAAGGGGGAAAAAACATGTTTCTATCTATGTAAAACAAATAATTATAGACTCACTGAAGGGGACATAAGAGAGCAGGAAGAAGAATTTATATGATAGGAAATTAAAATATCACACGAAACACATTAGAAAGGTGACAAGTCAAAGTTTTATCCAATAAAACAAGGGCAGAAATATATGTACAACCATCAGGAATTAACAGCTAAAGATACACATATTTTGGTTAGGAGTATCAGTTTTAGATGTGTTAAAAGAAAGACAATAGGCCCAAAATGGAGTCACTTATGCTAAGCCTCCTGTCACCAAACTAAGAGTTAATTACAGTTTTGGGCTCTCCCATAAATGGAATCCTAAACCAGTCAATCAGGAATCACTGTGAGGTAAGCTGCCTGTTAGACCCCTGCTGTCTCCAAAGCAAGTGACCTTGTCACAACCAATCTGCTTTTTTGCTAGTATAACTTCCTTGTCCTACACCTTTCTGTTTGTGAAAGTCTTTCATTTTGTACACGTCTTCAGAGTGCCCTTCTATCTGCTAGATGGGATGCTGTCTGATTCATTAATCACTGAGTAAAGGCAATGAGATCTTTAGAATTTACTCAGTGGAATTTTGTTTTTTAACGGATGCAACATGTCAGAATTCTGATAGGTCGAGCTGTTATATTACAAAAATTCATTTGTATTGTGTCTCTTATTCATATCATATCCTTTATACATCATCTCAAGCTACCCTTATGGTAAACAAAAATGAGAGATGAAAGGACTAAAAAAGCAATAAATACAATACTAATCAACAAAAAAACTAAATCCCCCACCGTACCTCTAAAATTCCTGAAATCAAATAGAAATTTTAACATGCACTACAACTTAAAAATCACAACAAAAAGTAAATGATAATAAAACCATAGTAATAAACATGTACCTCATTAACTATTTCCTAAAATAAAATCATTACGTAGCCTTTAGAATGCCCATGAAAGAAAACTGAAGGAATTTTAAAATATATTTTGTTCCAAAGTATTTTTGCTGTTTTGTTTTGTCTTGATGTTGCTTCCCTCTGGAGAGGGAATATTTGGAGAGAGGTATAATATATGAAGCTGCAGAAGAATGCTTTGACTTCTATCATTGATTTGAAGAGCAACTGGGCTGAGAAAATTAGAAGGGTGACGAAAAGGGAGTTCACATCAACTGAATACTCACGATAGGACAAGCACTGTGCCAGGTAATTATTTCATTTAATCATTATATCAACTCTCGTTGAATTAAGTATCATTATTTCAACATGTAGATAAGGAAAGTTGCACTCAGAATGTCTTCTCTGAACAAAGGTTTTGGAGACATTAATTCATCCATTCAACTATTTTGAGATACTGGCTGTGGGTCAGCCACTGTGCAAGACTCTAGGGATACAGTACTGAACAAGACAGACCTTTTACCCACGGGGACCATTTCTCCTTTAAATGAGTTTGGATCTCAAGTTCAAGATGAATTACGTCCAAAGATAATGACAGGGCTACATGGTAAGACTACTGAACCACTTATAACGGGGAGAGAAATGTGGGTAATATTCCTCCAGGTTACTAAAAGGAAAGCATGACTATCAGGAGACCAAAAGAAGACACAGTGCTTTGTTCTGGTAATTAATATTAATTAATCAATAGCGTACAAACTATTCAAGAACTAGAGTGTGCCAGGCATGTTTCAAGGCCACTTATGAGAATTCTATTATTTAATCCTTATGACCCCTCTATATAGTGGGAAGTTCTATTATTAGCTCCAATTTCAGATGAGAAAACAAAGACACAGCGAGATGCTACAAAATAAGACAAGGTCACACACATCATAAAGTGTGGAATTATCATTGGAACCCAAGCTGTTTAAGGGAGAGTGGAGGCTCTTTACCACCGCATTCTGTATCTCATTATCTTATCAAAACACAGCTCTGACTTGGCTTACATAGATTTATATTGTAGTGGTGGCTGCAGTTGGTGAACAGCCTTAACAACATTAAGCAAAAATTTAACCGCCAATGGACAATATTTGTGATAATTGAACCTGTTATAAATATTCGACTGAGGGACAGTGTCTCAGATTGAATGAATGGTCTCCTTTTTAAATAGACAAATATACCAAAAAAAAAAGAAGAAAAGAAAAGAAACTTTTTAATCACAAGAGCTTGAGATTTCTATTGGATTTCTCATTTCAAAAGTGGTTTTCTTTAACTTTGGGCTTTCCTGTAAGTTTCTTAAATTTATAGGAACTGAAAGCATCTGACATTTAATACAATGTACCATTTTTCTCCTAGATCAAAGAACTTAAACATTTCTTTAGGCACTTTAGCTAATAACTAACATTTACTAAGTTCCTGCTACATTCCAAGTACCAGAGTGCTTTATGTGAATTGAGTTCTTTAAATATTACAAGCATCCTCTAAACGAGGTGCTATTGTAATCATCCCCATTTTACAGATGACAAAATAAGGTACAGAGAAGTTCCATAACTTGCCAAATGCCATACAGAGATCAACCAGCAGAACTTGGCATTTACCCAGTAACTTTGTCACTAGAGGCCTTCTAAACCATTATTTTATGCCAACAGCAGAGCTTTATAGCCAGAGCACAAATTAATACTAATCTTTATGTGAAAGGTTTAGCAAATAATCTTCCGAAGTTTCACATATTGCCCAACAGCCTATGTAGAACTTCGATTACACACTCTGAAATAGTTAAATCTGCTGGTCAACATAAAGCCAGCTAAAAGAAAATTTAAAAAGTTATCTCTGAGTTAAGGTAGAATAATCAAGCAACAACTGTTCCACCTACATTTCCCACAAGTATCTCTAAAGGTTTCTAAAATTATTTATTCTGAGAAGCTACAAAAATGATTTTAATGTCTGTATGAGTGGAGAGGCAGTGAGCACAGATGTTGAGTTCTGAAGTCATGAATCCAAACTCTACCACTTATATATTAAGCAAATCCCTTTACCTAAGACAGCTATCTGCCTGAGAAATGGAGATAGTCACAGATGCTGAACTCACTGGGTTGATGGAATTGGCTAAGATAATAAATGTAGGGCGGTACATAGAAAACGTTGAAATATTATACATTCCTATTATTATTAATGATGAAATGCCACATTCTAAAGAGCACCGACTGTTTGAAATCTTCCATAACTGGGTCGCAAAGATCAGACTATAGACAGGCTATAAAATATCTTCACACAAGACTTTCAAAGTTGCTTCTTATGTTCTACTGATGACCCTGGGGAGATCAGAGTCTCAGATATACAAGAAGCATGTTCTCCGACTCCTGTGTCCCTGAGTGTGCCAAGCATGCCAGACACCACCACAAGGCCTAAAGATGGATCCTGGTTACAGCCCAGCTATCTCCCCTTTTCCAAGATGCGTATTTACACAGAGGGAAGGATCCAGAAGTGGCAGGAGAGGTGGTTACTGAGCTTAGTACATTATTAAGTGCAATGCTGTTAAGCTATTGTAACTTGTTTTCTGCTACTCATTAAAATAGGTTTTGGCTCTTTACATGGTACCTATTTTATATCTGCACATTATACATACTCTATATTTGTACATAATTTGTAATACAAAGCTACTTGATGGTAGCTTTGCGATTATATTCGTTTTCATACCCTACCTCCATTTAAAAATTTTTATTTACCCTTAGAATATTACTTTCTCGCTTAGTGACATCAACCAACGAGATTAACTGTTTTATCTGGAGTCAGGCTGGAGTTTTAAAAGCTAAGAAGAGACACTGAAGTAAACACTGCTTCTCTATATAATGACAACCTTGTTTGCTCTGCTGCCACAGAAGCAGCCTTGACTAAATAAGACACAAAATCCAGTCACTTGTGTTCATTTACTTTATCATGTGATGTCAGTGTCACAGAGCCGGCCAAGGCTGCTCTCCTTACATTCACACCTCATCTGCTCACATGTTTCATTCCTAAAAATGGTCTATAAAAATTTTTGAAAGCATTTTGCCTTTGTACAAAGAAGATATGTAACCAAAGAGACTGATTACAATTGTCAACCTAAGTTAGCTTCACATTTATTTCTCATTTCAAATAACAAAGAACTTTCTCCCCCTATCTAGTGGAATAGAGAAAAACATAAAATGTACTTTCTAGAACAAGAAATGGGGAAAATGGCACACAATGGTCAAAACTGGTAGCATACTGAAATACCATCATGAATTCAGTTTTAATGCCAGCATAAATTATGAGCATCTCAGATCTCAAGGAGGAAGTGAAGAATTTAAATACACTTAAAGCTTTTAAATATACCTAATGGAGCATTAGAGTTCTAAACATTTTGAATTCATATTGTCATTTCCTTCTTTTTTTAAATTTTTTTAAACATTTTATGGAGTATAATTGCTTTACACTAGTGTGTTAGTTTCTGCTTTATAACAAAGTGAATCAGCTATACATATACCTGTATTCCCATATCTCCTCCCTCTGGCATCTCCCTCTTACCCTCCCTATTCCACCCCTCTAGGTGGTCACAAAGCCCCGAGCTGATCTCCCTGTGCTATGTGGCTGCTTCCCACTAGCTAGCTATTTTACATTTGGTAGTATTTATAAGTCCATGCCACTCTCTCACTTCATCCCAGCTTCCCCTTCCCCTTCCCCGTGTCCTCAAGTACATTCTCTACATCTGCGTCTTTATTCCTGTCCTGCCCCTAGGTGCTTCACAAACTTTTTTTTTTTTTTTTTAGATTCCATATATATGTGTTAGCATACGGTATTTGTTTTTCTCTTTCTGACTTACTTCACTCTGTATGACAAACTCTAGGTCCATCCACCTCACTGCAACTACTCAATTTTGTTTCTTTTTATGGCTGAGTAATATTCCATTGTGTATATATATGCCACATCTTCTTTATCCATTCATCTGTCGATGGACACTTAGGTTGCTTCCATGTCCTGGCTTTGTAAACAGAGCTGCAATGAACACTGTGGTACATGACTCTCTTTGAATTATGGTTTTCTCAGGGTATATGCCCAGTAATGGGAGAGCTGGGTCATATGGAAGTTCTAGTTTTAGTTTTTAAAGGAACCTCCATACTGTTCTCCATAGTGGCTGTATCAATTTACATTCCCACCAACAGTGCCACAGCCTTCCCTTTTCTCCACACCCTCACCAGCATTTATTGTGTGTAGATTTTTTGAAGATGGACATTCTGACTGGTGTGAGGTGATACCTCATTGTACTTTTGATTAGCATTTCTATAATGATTAGTGATGTTGAGCATTCTTTCATGTGTTTGTTGGCAATCTGTATATATTCTTTGGAGAAATGTCTATTTAGGTCTTCTGCCCATTTTTGGACTGGTTGGTTGTTTTTTTGATACTGAGTTGCATGAGCTGGTTGTAAATTTTGGAGGTTAATCCTTTGTCAGTTGCTTCATTTGCAAATATTTTCTCCCATTCTGAGGGGCGTCTTTTCATCTTGTTTATGGTCTCCTTTGCTATGTAAAAGCTTTTAAGTTTCATTCGGTCCCATTTGTTTATTTTTGTTTTTATTTCCATTTCTCTAGGAGGTGGGTCAAAAAGGATCTTGCTGTGATTTATGTCATAGAGTGTTCTGCCTGTGTTTTCCTCTAAGAGTTTGATAGTTTCTGGCCTTACATTTAGGTCTTTAATCCATTTTGAGTTTATTTTTGTGTATGGTGTTAGGGAGTGTTCTGATTTCATTCTTTTACATGTAGCTGTCCAGTTTTCCCAGCACCACTTACTGAAGAGGCTGTCTTTTTCTCCACTGTATATTCTTGCCTCCTTTATCAAAGATAAGGTGACCATATGTGTGTGGGTTTATCTCTGGGCTTTCTATCCTTTTCCATTGATCTATAATTCGGTTTTTGTGCCAGTACCATACTGTCTTGATTACTGTAGCTTTGTAGTATAGTCTGAAGTCAGGGAGACTGATTCATCCAGCTCCATTTTTCTTTCTCAACATTGCTTTGGCTATTCGGGTTCTTTTGTGTTTCCATATAAATTGTGAATTTTTTTGTTCCAGTTCTGTGAAAAATGCCATTGGTAGTTTGATAGGGATTGCATTGAATCTGTAGATTGCTTTGGGTACTATAGTCATTTTCACAATGTTGATTCTTCCAATCCAAGAACATTGTATATCTCTCCATCTGTTTGTATCATCTTTAATTTCTTTCATCAGTGTCTTATAATTTTCTGCATGCAGGTCTTTTGTCTCCTTAGGTAGGTTTATTCCTAGATATTTTATTCTTTTTGTTGCCATGGTAAATGGGAGTGTTTTCTTGATTTCACTTTCAGATTTTTCATCATTAGTGTATAGAAATGCCAGAGATTTCTGTGCATTAATTTTGTATCCTGCTACTTTACCAAATTCATTGATTAGCTCTAGTAGTTTTCTGGTAGCATCTTTAGGATTCTCTATGTATAGTATCATGTCACCTGCAAACAGTGACAGATTTATTTCTTCTTTTCCGATTTGGATTCCTTTTATTTCCTTTTCTTCTCTGATTGCTGTGGCTAAAACTTCCAAAACTATGTTGAAAAAGAGTGGTGAGAGTGCACAACCTTGTCTTCTTCCTGATGTTAGTGGAAATGCTTTCAGTGTTTCACCATTGAGGATGATGTTGGCTGTGGGTTTGTCATATATGGCCTTTATTAGGTTGAGGAAAGTTCCCTCTATGCCTACTTTCTGCAGGGTTTTTATCATAAATGGGTGTTGAATTTTGTCGAAAGCTTTCTCTGCATCTATTGAGATGATCATATGGTTTTTCACCTTCAATTTTTTAATATGGTGTATCATGTTGATTGATTTGCGTATATTGAAGAATCCTTGCACTCCTGGAATAAACCCTACTTGATCATGGTGTATGAACCTTTTAATGTGCTGTTGGATTCTGTTTGCTAGTATTTTGTTGAGGATTTTTGCATCCATGTTCATCAGTGATATTGGCCTGTAGTTTTCTTTCTTTGTGACATTCTTGTCTGGTTTTGGTGTCAGGGTGATGGTGGCCTTGTAGAATGAGTTTGGGAGTGTTCCTCCCTCTGCTGTATTCTGGAAGAGTTTGAGAAGGATAGGTGTTAGCTCTTCTCTAAATGTTTGGTAGAATTCGCCTGTGAAGCCATCTGGTCCTGGGCTTTTGTTTGTTGGAAGATTTTTAATCACAGTTTCAATTTCAGTGCTTTTGATTGGTCTGTTCATATTTTCTATTACTTCCTGATTCAGTCTTGGAAGGTTGTGCATTTCTAAGAATTTGTCCATTTCTTCCAGGTTGTCCATTTTATTGGCATAGAGTTGCTTGTAGTAATCTCTCATGATCTTTTGTATTTCTGCAGTGTCAGTTGTTACTTCTCCTTTTTCTTCTAATTCTATTGATTTGAGTCTTCTCCCTTTTTTTCTTGATGAGTCTGGCTAATGGTTTATCAATTTTGTTTATCTTCTCAAAGAACCAGCTTTCAGTTTTATTGATCTTTGCTATTGTTTCCTTCATTTCTTTTTAATTTATTTCTGATCTGATCTTTATGATTTCTTTCCTTCTGCTAACTTTGGGGTTTTTTTGTTCTTCTCTCTCTAACTGCTTTAGGTGCAAGGTTAGGTTTTTTATTCGAGATGTTTCCTGTTTCTTAAGGTAGGATTGTATTGCTATAAACTTCCCTCTTAGAACTGCCTTTGCTGCATCCCATAGGTTTTGGGTCGTCGTGTCTCCATTGTCATTTCTTTCTAGGTATTTTTTTATTTCCTCTTTGATTTCATCAGTGATCACTTCGTTATTAAGTAGTGTATTGTTTAGCCTCCATGTGTTTGTATTTTTTACAGATTTTTTCCTGTAATTGATATCTAGTCTCATAGCATTGTGGTCAGAAAGGATACTTGATATGATTTCAATTTTCTTAAATTTTCCAAGACTTGATTTGTGACCCAAGATATGATCTATCCTGGAAAATGTTCTATGAGCACTTGAGAAGAAAGTGTATTCTGTTGTTTTTGGATGGAATGTCCTATAAATATCAATTAAGTCCATATTGTTTAATGTATCATTTAAAGTTTGTGTTTCCATATTTATTTTCATTTTGGATGATCTGTTCATTCGTGCAAGTGGGGTGTTAAAGTCCCCTACTGTAACTGTGTTACTGTTGATTCCCCCTTTTATGGCTGTTAGCATTTGCCTTATGTATTGAGGTGCTCCTATGTTGGGTGCATAAATATTTACAATTGTTATATCTTCTTGTATTGATCCGTTGCTTGTTATGTAGTGTCCTTCTTTATCTCTTTTAATAGTCTTTATTTTAAAGTCTATTTTGTCTGACATAAGAATTGGTACTGCAGCTTTCTTTTGATTTCCATTTGCATGGAATATCTTTTTCCACCCCCTCAGTTAGATTGTCATTTCTTAAAGCATCATTTCTCTTGAACGTGCTCCCCCAACTTCCTATTAGATTTTCTGTGCTATAGAATTCCTTTCTATTTTTTAGCCTATCACCCCAAAATCAAGGTATTTGTTGAAACTTTTATTTTTTTATTTATTTCATTTACTTCTTTTGGCTGTGTCAGGTCTTAGTTGCAGCACGCGGGATGTTGGTTGAGGCATCTTTAGTCATGGCATGTGGACTTCTTAGTCGCCGCATGCACGTGGGATCTAGTTCCCCGACCAGGGATCGAACCTGTGTCCCATGCATTGGGAGCAGGGTCTTACCCACTGGACCACCAGGGAAGTCCCTGTTGAAACTTTTAAAAGAGAAGCTATGCGAGTCTAATTGCCAAAATATGTGAGAAAAAGAAATTGCAATGAAAGTCCAATGCTATGTTACATTTCTTTTATGACTTTACTTTCTTAAGATCCAAATTAAGTGCTAATGGCTGTGCTTTTTAAAGAGACTGCTATACAAAGATTACTTTTCCTTTTTAGTTCCAGTGGATAGTTGTATCTATCTAATACAGCCAAGAGGAAACATGGTGTAAGTATTATCTGAAATATTTCCAGGTTCCATTAGCAATTTAGTTATCGAGTCTTGTAGATTTCATTCCAATCCCTAGCATTCAGGCACCAGCACTGCACAGTTTTTATTTATTTTGGATTCTCTTAGGTAAGTGTCCTTTGCAAGTACAAAATAAGAAATGACAAACTCATTGCTATTATCACCCATATTAAGGTAATATAGTGCCACTAACATCAAAATTACTTTCTAGTTATATAAAATGATCTCCATTCCCTATTTCTCATTTTTACCAATCTCTATAAAATCTCACATTTTGGAAATAAATAGAAAGACAAAAACAATTAATTGAGTTAAAGAAAGAGTCAAGAACTGAATGAAAACAGTGACAGACACTGTCAAATAATTTAATATGAAAGCTAGTTATAGGCACACAAAGAGCACAGGCATCCGCTAAAGCACTGTGTCCCAGACATTTGGATTCACAGATAAGTACAATTTCAAAAAATAAGTTGCAAACCAATACAAGGTTCTAAGTATATTTTGTTTGTTTGCCAAGTAAAGATATTAAAACTAAAATTATCACTACTTTATCAACACTGGATCATGAAAGAAAAGTTAAAGAATATAATCTCTGAATAAACTAAAGAAATATATCATATAGTTTTGTAAAACACTAACTATACCGTCTCTGTTTACTAAAAAATCAGTGAAAACTTTATCATAGACCAATTGATGTTTATTAATCACATACAGTAAGAGAAACCTAGCCTGACTGCAGGAAGGTTTGGCAACCACCCAAAAGGCAGTATATGTAAATTAGAAGGAAGTATGTATCAGAGCACAATGGTGTTGATTCTCCTACCCCCTCTCCCTTCCTGATAATGGCTCCATTGAGATCCACAAGAGGATCCATTAAGAATGTTTTCTGATAGAGGCAAACTGAAAGAGAGAGGAAGAAGAGGAGCAAATGAAAAGAATCAAAGGAAGAAAATGAGGTAGAACTGAAAACAAACGTCTAAGATACAGAATGAAGGTTGGTTCCCAAACTTTTGATTATTTTTAACTTCCAAATACAAATGATCATATCATGCAGGTATGAGAATAACAAATGAGATCAAGATGAACACCTATCCCTTCCACAAATTCAGGAACACTATTCAAGTATGCCTCCAGCACTGCTTCCTAGCATTCTTGCTATTTCCAGTATCCTGGCCAAGTATTCCACCATTCTTTCCACTTCATTCAAGGTGGTAACCCAGATTAAAGAACACGAATAACTAAAGTAGCTGTTTTTATTCCTATTAATATGAGGCACATATTTTACAAACTTCCCTACATTTTCCATTAAGACCTTTACAGGGCACTCTGTCTTTAGTATGTTTTCTTATTTTTTTCTTACTTAATTATTTCTTCTGGGAACAAGATATTTATGACAAAAGCAAAACAATCCACAAGTATAAAGACAAGACTCTGCATCAACAGTAATGATCCAATGTGTATGTATTTTTTGATATCTGGGAATCTAGTAATTTTCTTATGGGAACAACTTCATATTAATATGTTTCTGATCCCCACAGATGAGATACCTTTCAACTGTGAATCTCCTTAGCACTTGTTAGCCTGTATCAGGGTTCTAATATTTTATATTACAATCTCGTGATTTCTGTGCTTATCTTACCTCCATACTACATAAAAAACTACATGAGGGAACAGCCTAGTTCTTACTCATTTCTGCATCTCTGCTGATAGGTATTCATTGTATATATTTGAGTTGGATCTTTCCGCAAGACCCCTATTAAATGAAAGCCATTAAATTCCATTAGACAAAATCTTCTTAAGCAAGCACATTTTGCCCCATTACCACAGCATTAGAAGTTCTTACTCATTCCCCTGTCACTGCATAGCACTCTGTGAAGAAGCTAACACTAGACCCTCATTAAGTGTCCTGAACTATCTCGCAATTCCCTCATAGCGCTTTTTTTTTTTTCATGTGAGAGTACGTTCATTAATTTCTCAAGGCTTAGTTAGCTTCAAACTCAAAATAGTACTTCAAATACTGTGGACATCATATGAATCAAGGTTTTATGGCAACAGGACAAAACCAGATCTATTGCACAACTTAATCCAGTGGCTTTGATGGACCCCAAACGATTGTTCTTCACATGTCCTCATTCCTTCTAGCCCTGGGGGTAATTTTCAGAAACAATGCAAGTGTAAAGATTGAACCACTTACATTCAAACGCAAGCCTAGGGTTTTATCTAGATAAACAGGTGTGGTATTTTCTGACAACATTTACAGAATAATGTTTGTAACAGTGTAATTTCATTGTATGATAAACATCAATTTAGCATAAAAAACAAATTCAAACTTGTCACCATTTTCACCTTGTTTCAATTGAATTGGCCTTGTTCAGATAAGCAAGCCTATCTCTTACAAAAACAACAGTTTATAGATCAAGTGTGTGAAATTGGGTATGTGTGTGTGTAGAATTATACTGCCTACTCTCATAGTTTTATACTGCCACACTGCACATATGGTTTCCAAGCTTACTTTATCTGAATCTTTCTGAATCTATTCTCCATGCTATTAAACTGAGCACATTCCACATCATTCAAAAGTAATTACATTTTTGTCTAGAGTGTAGGAGAATGCTCTTTCTAAACAATGAAATTCTCATTATTAGAACTGGCAAAATAACCGTACTCGTGTTAACAACAGTATGCGTTATACCATCACAATAACTTAGGCTAAGTTTGATGTACAAAGGTAACCAGAAATTTAAGAGCTTATAAAAACCACCATATAAAAATAGGAATCTTTACCATACTATAATTAAGGTCCTATTCTGTGACTTATTTTTAAATAACACATGCAGTTTTCTCTTTTCCTTCTTAAGTTTTCTGAACAGTACTTCACACATAAAATTATCCTAGTCAAACATCGAAAATGCATTACTAACAACTGTCAGATTGTAAGCAAAATTTATATAAAGGTTATTTCAAGACACAGCTATCATATAGCAATTAAAATTATATTGGGTAAATAAAGAATCCTAGGAGCTGACAGTGAGCCTGAGCAAGTAAAAGCCTCTCTCTGTCGTGTGCACTGAATGAATTCTTGTCAGGGTTTAAGTGTTTAAGGTTGCATTTCATACACTGGAACCTTGCTATAATTTTATACTTGGTTCTCAGTTATATGTCCAGCTTCTATAGAAGATCAACTTAAAAAGACACCTTTTTCTCCTTCTGCTGGACTTTACAAAGAAACTGACTCACATTGAATGCTGCTTTATGATAACTATTGACCCTGCAGTGTTTAAACACATTAACATTAAGATACATCAACTTATTAAACCTAATCAAAACATCATATACCCAGAGTTCTTTAACAATTCCAGGAAAATCTTATCAATATAAGCAGTAATTGAGATAATAGAATATATTATAGCATCACATTTCCAAATCCACTGGATCTTTAAATGCTAAAAAAGTATACGCAAACATAGTATTTATTTCATTTGAAATTCAGCTGTCTGTAGAGAGAACAACCCAAGTTATTTTTTTAATATTGTATTCTTAAAATAAATAACTGTATGCTTTAAAAATCAATCTTGGGAAGCAGCCACTCTTCGGTTATACAAAACTGTTCACTCAACTCAAGAGGAACTTAAATCAAAAGAGAGTTTGGTTGAGATAAAAGAAAACATTTTATGGGGGAAAAAAATAAAACTGATTATTCAGTAACCACAGGTGGTCAAGACTTTCATTTCACATCACATTTGACACTAGAACAACCATCTAACCAGCAGAACTAGCATGCAACCAGACACAATGAGCACCAGCATGGCTACCATAGAGTCCCCTGGCTGCCTCTCATGCTGCTACTTGATTTCTCTTCAGACTTACTCTGTTTCCTTCTGGTGCTCATAAATAATCACATTGACTGACATGAGGAAATGTTCTGGATAGTCTTCTGCATCATGAAATAAATCCATCTATATCAGAACTATCATTAAAGATGAGCCAGGGGGCTTCCCTGGTGGCTCAGTGGTTGAGAGTCTGCCTGCTGATGCAGGAGACACGGGTTCATGCCCCGGTCCGGGAAGATCCCACGTGCCGCGGAGCGGCTGGGCCCGTGAGCCATGGCCACTGAGCCTGCGCGTCCGGAGCCTGTGCTCCGCAACGGGAGAGGCCACAACAGTGAGAGGCCCGCGTACAGGAAAAAAAAAAAAAAAGCCAGAAGAGCCAGAAATTATAGTGTCTCTTGCTTGTCTCTGAAACTCTGAAGTGACAGCCTCCAAACTCCTGTTAAAAAAAGAGGCAGAGGGGGCAAGAAGGGTAGATTTGCCCTTCATAAACATAAAGCCCGGGACTGCATTTCCACTCAGGTCATAACCAGACTTGCCAACCTTGCCTTTTAGCTTTCTGAAGATTATATGGGAAGCAAATGTTGCTATCAATTGCTTGGCAAAATTATGAGAGCTTCAGAGAAGGCCCAACAGAAAGTCTTTTTCATATTTATAATTATGTGTCTCAATCTTATATTGATTAGAAATCTGACAGTATTTTATAATTATGACATTATTATAATTACATATATAATAGTTATATAATATATATAACTATATATGTTATAATTATCTGACAGTATTTATATGTGTATAATCTGCTTACGAAAGTTCATCTATAGTGCCTTCTGAACGGTGAGTATAGAAGGAACAGAAGGACTTGTAGTATTTACACCAGTTACAGCTGTTTGGGGAGTTACTCTTAGTTAGCCACTTAGCTTATTTCTCCAAAATATTAAGGCAAAAAATACGACTTCAGAAAGGAAGAACTACATCTTTATCTGACCCAATTCCAAACCTTAACACTTGCATACCCTGAATATGAACATAGGACCCTAATTCCCCAAAATCTTTATATGGCAACAGTCATGAGGTGTACAGAACTTCTATCTCAGGAAATATTTTCTAACCTAAATTTTATACTGAAAGCATTTCTCTATAACTTCAAGTCAGCATTAAAGGGATTTCTCAAAAGTTTTACTTTGTCTCTAAACTACGTGGGCAATACAAAATGTAGACCTCTCAACACCTCTCTTTGGAGTATGAATGTCACACATAAACCAGCAATGAAATCTGGAAAGCTGGGTTTTTTTTTCCCATAAATTGAACTCTATGATATAAAAACCATGAAATATTCTCTCTGTTTTCAAAGATATTGAATAGGAAAACAAATAAAGAATGTATTTTACTATTGAAAATAAAAGGACTTGTTATGTGAATACGACAATGGCCTAGTATCCAGAAAAAAATACAAAGAATGTGTTGAATAACTATTCTGTGAATGTATTCAATCATTTTGATAAATGGGTAAAATATATCTTAATCAGCTTAATAGCTGAATATATCATGACTATTGTAACAGACTTTCTGCACAGTAGTAGATTCTACTTTAGTTCTAAAATTTCTAGAAAATCAGCATATTCACCATGAATAACATCTTAACAACTTTGTTCAAAACATATTTCCTACTTAATCATCCATATAAACTCTGCCATTTAATCAGTACTCATAAATTAAGTATCTATTATATGCTAGGTATCAGAACTACAAATGTGTATGTGCGTGTGTATGACTGTGCCTTTAAGGAGAAATACAGTGCACAGAAAGCCAGACATGTAAACACACAAATTATAATACAGACCACGAGAAAAGACATAAACAAGTACCATGGATAAAAGAATAATGCAGCAACCATTCTGCCTTGGGAAGTCAGTGAAAGCATCTAAAAAGAAGCAATTTTGAACTCAGTCTCGTGGTAGAAACACAATTCACCAGGACTGTAAAATATGAAAAAGAGTTTTCCAGCTAGAAAGAATAAGTATGTGTCATTTGAGGCCACCTGGTATGTTTATGAACATATATGAAAATCTCTGCATGACTGAAGCACTGGGTCTATGGCGGGATGTGGCCAAAGAGGAGACAAAAGCCATATTTTGGTGCTGGTCTATATAGAGTTTCATGCTAAGATAGTTTTAGACTAAACCCTGTAGGCAACAAGGACATACACTAGTTTCCAAAGCGGGATAAATAATCCAACTCTTTTCTCAGGGAAATAAGTCTAGTGGAAGTTGAAAGGAAGACTGGAAAGAGGAGAGGCTGGAAGTTTGAGATCATAGAGGAGACTCTTCAACTGTCAGAGATGAAAAGCTGGTGGAATCAAGAAACTTTTGAGGCAGAAACAAATTTAGAAATCAATTAGATATATAGTAAGAGAAAATATCAGTGCTGATGTCACTAAAACTAAGTTAAATCATTTGTATACCAAGTGTATTAACTTCAAGAACAGTAGACCTCAGTCTTTTTTGGGCTACAGATTTACTTGAGAATCTGGTGAAAACCAAAACCCTACTCACATGTGTGCACATACAGGATTCTCCAGTCATCTTCAGGAGATCCACAGACCAGAGTTAAGAACTTCTCTCCTAGATAAAGCTGCTTGAGGAAAGGAGTTGTGCCTTATGCAAATCTATTTCCATAGTGCACAACAAAAAACTTGGTACAAAGTAGGCAGTTCATAGGTTTCATTTAGTTAAGCTGAATTCTCCATTACAAACTGAATGATTTCATTTCCACTAACACCCTGCATCAAAGCATCCACTCATGCCAACTATAGTAGGTAATTTAATATACTTTTCTCATACCCATCCTTGAGTATTTAAGATAATTTCTCCTTTATCTTTCTGGTATTCTTCCAGTAATAATTATTTATATTCACTCCTTTAAATGTGTGTATTTCTGTTTATAACAGTAGTACAGGAAAACCAAACCAAGAAGCACTCTCCATAGGGTCTCCCTGAAAGAAGGCAACGGTCAAAATATTGAGAGGGAAAAAGCATGAGAACTGATGCAATGTCAAACGGGGAATGTGACCTCTCTACCCTGTTGAGCTGCATACTACCATTTTCCCCCTTTCTTTTCCTAGTTTAACCTTTGTGAGAGGAGGCGAAGAAGTTATATCACTGCACGTAACTAACATGAATTCACAGTAGAGGGAAAAAAAGGAGGAATTATGGATTTAATTTACCAAATAAGAGATGATCAGAAAAATTAAATATGTGTGTACTCTTGTGAAGAGCTTATAATGTTTATAAGCATGGAATCCAAAGCCAGACTGCCTGGGTAAACCCTGGTTCTCCCACTTACTAGCTGTGATCTGGAGCAAACTATTTAACCTCACTGTGCCTCAGTTTCCTCCTCATCTGTAAAGTGGGATTAATGATAACACTTCATTGAATTATTGTGAAGGTTAAACGAGTAATATATGTCACGTGCTTGAAACAACACATCTGTAAAAGCGCTATATAAGTGTTAGTGAAAACGTTATTTTCGGTAAGAAAATTTTGGCGCACAGTCAAAAATACCCAGAGAAATTCTGACCTATGAGGCTTAAAATGTTGAATGGCACTAGTTAAATCTAATGTGAATTATCAAAGAACAGTGTTTATTTCCCAGATATTAGAAGATAATCTGATTCTTCTTGCTGATTTAATTCCACATTGCATATGTAATGCAATGACATACACAAGTGGGCATATTTCAGGACTGAACATGTTTATGATATGTAATAATTTCCTGGAGAAGGCCAAAAAAACAAACAAAACAAAAAAAAATGAAGGATTTAACAGAATCAGAGCTGTTCTTAAAGGTATGAGGATGTGTGATGAAATACTTTTGTTGGTGTGATCTGGTTCAAATTAACAGCACTGACCTCCTTGAAGTAGAAGGGCCACAAAAAATGTGACATCCACCCAAGAAGCCATGTTGACAAGGCGAGGGTGGCTTTACTGGCACCTAAGTGCCCTGCTACCTTGCTGGCATGCTGATTCTATGCATTTAAGCTCCAAAGAAGAACCTAAAGGCCTCATTTATTTGTTTGTGTGTCTGCTGTTTAAGGTTCAGCCAAAGATGCTATGCTGCCTTCTTCCCTCTCATCCATGAAACCACAGCTTCATAATCCTCTGCAGTGATCCAGACCCCAGGATGAAGGGCCAGATAAATTATCCTGAGCTCCAAATTCTAGAATAGGAGGTACCAGGGAATTACTGAATTATCAGAGCAACAGAGTGAATGAGACTGAGTTAAAAATTAGCGCAGTAACATTAGAAAAGTATTGTCTCTTTGAAACATATTCTTCTGTAATATTCCCAGTACTGTAAGAAACACTGGAATCCAATCTGGGCAAAGCAGAAATTGAAAAAGCACTGATTTATCATGGTGGAAATGTTCAAACTATGTTGCAGCTTTATCTGGAAAAATATTTTCCTAGAAATATTATGATACCTAACTTTCATGAGGACTAATTTTAAATGTGTTACTTTAACATTATTCTTATATTATGTTTTTCCCCTAATTAAGTTGGGAGTGCCTCAAAAGCAGAATTCTTGAAAAACAAAATCAAAACAAAACAAAACAAAAATAGCCTATTTATACTCCCTACTGGAATTAATTTACTTATTAAGAATTTAAGATGTTAGGAGTGAATCTTGTGTATGGCTATTAAGTAGATGATAATTACAAAGCCTAGGACTGAAGCTAAACTACTAGAGGAGTAGACTGGTCACAAAGTGAGTGTAGGCACAATAGACCATGAGAAACCTACCATTGTATTGTGCTGAGAAGTGGGAGTCCTATGGCCACAAGTCTCTTGCGTCAGCAGAGAAACTGGCTGAAATTCCTCAGAGTGAGGCTTGTTGGGAAAACTCACATGCAAGGGAAGGTGAAAGGCTGGGAGCCCGTCACTCTCCTCTTCTTCCACTTTCTGTCTGCTTGTCACCATGGCTACCTCTCCATCTGCTTCCCCATACGGAGAGGCTGGTCGCTTGGAAGACATCCTGGAAGGAACAAAAGAGGAGAAAATAATGAAACCTCCACATAAATCCTTAATGCCGTTATTGTGTGGTTAGGGGCCATTGTAACAGAAATGCCTTTTTGTGCTGGCAGAGAGCAGGAAACCATCCAAATACCACTGCAAAGCACACGCAATCAGAAACAATGGCCAAGCAGGTAGCAACAGAACAGTGCTTGTTTGTTGTAAGAATAATACACTAATATAGCACTCTCTTGTATTCTGGCTTCTTAAACAAGAGAATTCACCTAAGAACACTGCATAATGAAAGACTGTTCCATTTTAAAAGAAAGAAAAATACCCATCTCATTTTACACTTTGATAGACCTTATTGAAGACAGGACATCTATGAATAGCAAATACTGTTGGCAGTTAAAAGAAGACAAATAACTAAAATTTCTTTCATCAAAAAATAAAGTAAATGGATGGTTGCCATTATAATGATTTGCATTTTATTAAAAGTAAGATTATTATAAAATGTAGAAATATTTGTTATCAGCAAACCTCAGATAACAAAACAAAAAGTTTGATATTTGTTTAAAGCTTATTAAGAACTGAATAAATTTTACAATCACTGTTAATTCTGAAACATTTGAGGATTTTTCTCTCTCACCTCCCCATCACCCAATTTTGGCATTTAGTTCTAATATAAAATTTGCAAGTAGTAAAAAAGGTAAGAATATAAAACTATTTCAGTTTTATTTCCACAGTTCCATGAAATATTTAGATGTGGATTCTCAGATTTATTTATTCCTTAGAATACCTAAGTAAAAGAAAAAAATCAAATAAGGAAGTTTTGTTTTGAAGAGCTAATGCCTATAGGACAATGCACTTAGATAACTGAACAAAAATTAAATATTTTTTTGTACTTGAGTCTGGTTGAGAATGTTATCAGAGGTTAAAAAATAAGTGGCAAATATTTTTAGTTAAACATAAGAAATCCTTTTCTTTTCATTAAAAGTTTTACACAGGAGCAGTACAGAGTTAAAATTTTTTATTTAAAAAAAAAAACCTCTCTTGGATTTACAACTTGACCTGAACTTGAAAAAGCCCTAATTTTTGTCCAACAAACAAAGAGTGTTTACAGAATCATCCATTCGTACCCTAGACCAGTGGAATAGGAGGCAGGAAAGTTAACTGCCACATCGCTTCCTTCATATATATCACTGATTTTTAAACTTAAAATGTACTACCAGAAAAGGGGCCTCTAATCACCACTGAATAATACTGTTCTTGGTGTTAGACGTTTAAAAAGAAAAGTGTATTCAAGGGCTGAATATATTCTATGAAGATATAATAGCACAGTAGAAAGAAATAAAGGGAACTAAAATACTGATTCTGCTATTTACTACATGTGAGACTTACTTTAATCTCTATTTCAATTTACTCACCTTTAAAGTGAGATGTCATATCTACTTGTAATACTTTTTTGAGAAGGAACTGTTTCCATATGAAAAGTGACTTGTAGAGCACTTTGCTAGGAGTAGACACTCAGTAAACAATAGCTGGTGTTTATTTTACAAACTTTAAAACTACAGTGTGACCCACCCCCCTCAAAAACAGAGAAGACAAAAAAAACCTCCAAAATAACAATGCAGATTGCCTTCTAAGACTTAAAACTGTAAAATCAACATAAAATACACAGTCTCCCAACAGAGAAATGCTCCCTGTCCAGTCATACTTGACAGTAAACTGATCAAATGTATTAGCAAGTGTTAAAGAAAAAATGTTAATAGCAGGGGTCTTGATCAGCTGAATAACAGAGGAAAAGGAGGAAATGATAGTGGTTACCATGTAAGCACTGTTTAAAAGAGAAGCAGACTGGGCCAGCACATTTCAGGTATCTTTAGTTCTGATCTCATTACCAAGGTTTACTCCAAGTATACTCTAAGTATGTAGAAAGAGTAAGGGGCTGGAGTTAACAGACTTAGAAAAGTCTTAGTCTTGTTGGCGACACCATATCTATCACCAAATTGATAGATTAAACTATACATAGTAACTCTTAACACTAGAGAGATTTAACTACCACTGTTTTGTTTCCACGCTCTCCAAGCGAACCTCTGATTCCCGTAAAGAGAATGGAGTAACAGAACAGACTTAAAATACGTAAGGTCTTTGAGAAGAGATCTATCAGATTAAATCAATAAAGAGACTTTTAATTATTTCTTGGTTTCACATGAAGCTTGACTATAAGGAGATCATTCATTTATTACATAAACCATAGTATTTAGGGTCTGTGTGGGCCTTACTATTCTTGCTGGAATTAACAGTCTGGTATTTTGGAGCCTACCTCAGTCTTACGTATAATCAGTCTCTTAACGGTCTGAAAATTCCAGGCTATTATCCAGAGTCAGTTTCTGGGTTATCAAAGCAGAAAGCTAGATTAGCTGGCTTTTCCTAAGTTAATACAATTCTATGACTTTCAGAAGGCATGAACTTTTTGCTGACTTCTATTTCATTAACATCATTATTAATAATGATTATGAAAATTAAAAGTAGACATAAGGTATATAAGGTAGATAGTTAAGATATTGCTATTCTCAAGACTTCTAGTTCTTTCAATATCTAAATTATCTTTATATCCAACTGGGTAAACAGTCTCTCCATTTACATATCACTCTATGGAGAAAAAAGTATAAGGTCTAAAACACCATGAAGGAGGCATGGTGCCAAAAGGCAAATTGATCCTAAAATATTACATATTTCATCTTTATTTCAACTCCATTTTCAGAGACTTATAGAATGCTCTTAAATGTGTTGGACTTAAGAGTATTTTTATGCAGTTCAGGTAAAAGATTTCTTAAAGATTTTTTAAATTATTAGAATAAAAATGACTGTGGTTACAGTTCAGTAATAGGCTAGAAAATGAGGAAAAAGTAAAATACGTAAATTATGTAAAGAGCTATCAATCTGTTGGTTACACCATCTACGTTTAGTCTACCAAAGTTTGTCTACCAAAGGGTTTCATTTTGGATAGAAGAAAGTCTCAATTTAAAAAAAAGCATTAAGGAGGCACTGAAAATTTCCATGTATTGTCTGTGTGTGATATGTAGGGTTCCAATACCTGCACCTTCCACTACACGTCTGTGCTACAGTCCAAGGACACCTTAGAACAACTTGAGTATCTAGGCTGAGCTATGCTCTTCTGTATTCATTCAGAGATGATTTTTGTCATTCCTGTGGTAGGTGCTAGACCTACCAATGAACAAAACTCAGACTTCAAAGAACCTGACATGAGACTGACAAATACAGTCTAGTGTGAAACTAACTTCTGGAGTTAGTTTATAACTATCACTGTTATAGTTTATAATAGTAGTCTTTAACTCACTTTTTTGTGTGTGGACAAGAAAATCTACTTGAAAGAACTGATGTCTAATTCCAGGACCAAAGGGAATCTTTAAATCATCAACAACCCTGTACTCACTACCTACTATGTGCAAGACTATTCTCTAATGGGAATAAAAAAGTGTAATTCAGGGTCTCTGCTTTAAAAGCTTATGAATGGGACTTCCCTGGTAGCCCAGTGGTTAAGAATCCACCTGTCAATGCAGGGGACATGGGTTTGAGCCCTGGTCCGGAAAGATCCCACATGCCGCAGAGCAACTAAGCCCGTGCGCCACAATTACTGAGCCTGCGTGCCTAGAGCCTGTGCTCCACAACAAGAGAAGCCACCGCAGTGAGAAGCATGCTCATCGCAAGAAGAGTAGCCCCAGCTAGCCGCAACTAGAGAAAGCCCACGCGCAGCAACGAAGACCCAATGAAGCCAAAAAAATAATAAAATAAAATAAAAAGCTTATGAACTGTTTGTGAAAATTTTAAATAAAACAAGAAATAATGATGAAAGACAGTTCAGGTTAAGGGCCGAATGACATTATAATTAAGCACCCGAGGGCTTCATGAAGGCCAAAGGATTGTGAAATGCTTCAGGGAATCACTGAACAGTTGGATTTTGAGGGAAAAGAAGGACAAACAGAAACCTTGGGATAAAATGGAGATGGAACCTTACGTAGGAAGTCATGATAAAAGAAAAGATGCAGAGATGGTTTTAGGATGTATAATATAAATTTAAGTTTCAAGCTTACTTAGGAAAAGGGGAGACACAGGAATATAGACTAAATCCCATTCCTAGTCTATAACATTCCTGGAGTTGCTGAGTTACATGAATGTAATAGATAAGAAAGAGACTCCCTTGTAAGGGGCAACTTGGTCTTACAAGGAGTCACTTTTCCTTCAGCTGTCCCTGTAGAAATCTGCACAATCAGGCTACTCTAGTCCATACGTGAAAGTAATTTTAAAACTACTGGAGTCCTTTGCTATTGGCTAAAGGCTATGTAAATAGGATGTCCCCAACTGTATTCAGATATATATAGCAAACTTAGGGGTAGAGTAAATAAAAGACGTAATAAGACTGCAACAGAAATCTAAACCAGTGGTTTTCAACTTTGAATACACATTGGAACTATATGGAGAGGTTTAAAAAAATACTGCTGCCTGGGTCTCACTGCCAGACATTTTGATGTTATTGGTTTCAGAATGCACACAGGGTATCAGAAATTTTTAAAGCTTCCAGGTAATTCTAATGCACAGTTAAGGTTGCAGACCCACTGTCTGTCAGAATAATGCCTCTCACCAAAGATGTCCAAATCCTAATCCCTGAAACCTCTGAATATGTTTCCTTATAAGGCAAAGGGACTTTGCAGCTATGATTAAGTTAAGGATCTTGGGATAAGGAGACGATCCTGGATATTCTGGGTGGACCAAAAGTAATCACAAAGATCCTTATAAGGGTGGGAGGCAGGAGGATCAGAGTGAGAGAGAGAGAGATTGGAAGATACCATGTGGCTGGCTTTGAAAATGGATGATGCGGTCGTGAGCCTCTTAGGAGGTAGAAAAGGTAATGAAACAAACTCCCCCCTAGAGCCTCTAGAAAGAATGAGCTTTGCCAACACCTTGAATGTAAGACTTCTAACCTCTAGAACTGTTAAGTGAAAACATCTGTATTGTTTAATGCATTAGACGTGTGATGATTTGTTACAACAGCAACAGGAGACTAATTCACCACTAACTTAAATATATTTCTGTCATACTTGGTACTTTCTCAATCTGAAGTCCTCCTACCCCATATATACACTTTCTTGTTCCCTCACTTCATTTAGTTTTCTGCTCCAACATCCTTTCTCAGCCTTTATCACCTGACATATTTAATTATTTTATTTCTTTGTTTATCTGTCTCTCCCACTATGAGATCCAGGAGGGCAGACTTTAGTTTTGTCCACAGCTACTTACCCAGGACTTATAATCCTTTCTGAAAATAGTAGTCTTTCAATCAGTATGTGTTTAATGAAAGCTACTAATTAAAACCAGCAACTCTCTTACTATTCTCTAACTGTAGATAGCTGTAAGATCTACTCTTACAGGACAAGTATGCTTAGAAAATGCTTTAATATTGTCAGAAAAAACAGGAAATCCAGCTCAGTGATAACACTATATTTCTTTTCAATAATTTCTATGTAAAGGAATTGGTAAACCTTGTTTAATCAGGTTTCTTAAGTACTTGTAAAAAAAATCCTACAGTTCTTTTTAAAATGTAATAAGTAAAAGACTATAAAAGTGAAGTAACTTTATAAAAACTGTTACAGAGTTAATTATTAATAGGTCTATTATTGAGGAATCATCTACTTACTGCCTTAAACTTAACTCTTATCTGCTCAGGATATTTTCTTTGCTGCAATTATTCTGGAAAATGACAACATGCACAAGGTCAAAGAAATGTGTATGTGGAACAAGCACAAAATGGAAGACTTAGAATGGGAACTGCTTTCTGTATATAATAGTTACCCTTTAAAGTTTCTGTATTTCTCTAAACATTTTAACCTTTGACTAGTTAATTCAGAGATAAAGTCCTAGGAAGCAGTGCCTTCTACTGGTTATTCTTTTGGAATGATATTGTTTCCTTTAAGGTTTGCAGTTATGCATAAAAAACTATAAAAAATAATTATCTCTAAAAAAACAAACTAAAATCCCAGGTTGTATAGTATACAAAGCCTTCCCTAACCACCATGGTTGAAGTGGCTTTTCCCCACCTCAAACTACATCATCAACTATTGCTAGAGGCCACCTGAAAAAACTGAACATCAGTATAACCTATGACATTGATTCAATAGCTTATTTTTTTTTCCTATCTTCTTATTAGTATCTAAAACTAGAACACAAGATTTTAACAAGTACAGGTCTGTTTTTGACCACTTCATGTGATTTTTCCGAGCTGAACATGTCTTTCCAAATTGTATTTTTTTCCCTAAATAGTCTAATCCTCTATACTGAATGAATTACAATTAATTATATGGCAGCACAATTCCTAGTACATAGTTGGCACTCAATGTATTTTTATATGAGTAAATGAATGAATTGCCTGAGTGTCAATTTTGTGTCAGGCAAGTTACCTTTGTGTTATGGAGGAAACAGGCAACTTAGATATGAAGAGCCTTCTGGTTTACTTTTAAGGATGTACTGTAGAGATGGAAAGAGAAGACATATATCCACTCATTCACACATTCATTCATGGAAGAACATTTATTGAAAGATTATCATGTGCTTATAGATAGAAATATAATTAAGAAATCCAGAAAGAATATTTTAATGTAAATGGCTTTTTATAAATATGAGTACTATGGGGGATAGATAATAGAGAGATAATGTCCTGCTTGAAATAATCAGAGAATGCTTCCTACATATCAGGAGAATTCAACAGGGCAATGAAGGATGGATCAGAATCAAATAGACACAGAGAAGAGAAGATTCCAGATAGGAGAATGACATTAGCAAATTAAAGAAATTTATAGAATGATACAGGATAGTGAGTAGAATGGTTTGGTTCAAGCAGTAGATTCCAGGAGGAGTAAAAGCAGATAAGGATGGAAGGTAGGTACCAGATGATAGTGATTCTGGCTAAATCCTAACAATTGTGAACGGCTACACCAAATGTGAAATTGATACTGAAGGTATAAGGAAACTGGAGATGATTTCTGAGCTACACAGTAACATAATAATCAAAATTACATTTTAGGAAGAAAATCCCTCAGAAATTAGTAACTGATAGAAGTTTGAGGGTGGAAACCAGAGAAGGGGAATGAGTGGGTGAGATAACTCAAGGATAAACAGATTACTTGACTGTGTAATTTACAGAACAATACTGCTAATAAGAAAAATACATAAATTAGAAAGAAAGGTCAACTTGGAGACAAATATTAAATTCAGTTTTAGAAAAAAAATCCTTGTTGATCGGAGGATTTTAAAAAGAAATAGCAGATAATCAGAAAACACTGGACTTCTGTGGAAGTAACTCAGTGTAATCTTTTAAACACAGGTAGAAAGTTAACCAATAATTGTAATTATTTCTCATTGACTTCCTCCACAATGTTCTGATCCAGTATTTTTATTATTCTTGATTTATAAAAAAGAAAACTGAGTCATAAAGTGGTTAAATATCTTTTGTTACACTATTCGGTCTTTGCACTATAATAAACAGCAGTTCAAGAACAGAACTGTCTCTCCAAGAGAAAAACAGAGAGAAAACAGAGAATTGGGAAGTGGGCGGGGGGGGGGGGAATCTGAATTTTGTAGTCCATCAAACTTTGGGAGACCAGTATATGAAAAGACTGAGCACAGAAGACAGATAAAGAGAAGTCAAAGTGATATACAAAAAATGTAATTATTCTCTAAACGATTCTATAAAACTAAACATTCAGAATATGAACTTTAAAAATTCTGGACCATGACGTTTATTTAATTTATAACTTCCATTGGTTGCTCTCCTAAATACTCACTTTTAATATTCACCCCCTCATGTTAAATTTTAAGCATGGCAGAACACATTTCAAAAACAACTAAAATATTTGAAAGGATGCATCTTCTTTTACAAAAGAAAAATTACAAAATAAAATAAAAATTGGTAATCCTTCATATCCAAAGATTATACTACTTTTCTAGAAGTTATGTGCCACTAGTTTTTCTAGTAATAAAACTACTTGTTCAGAACATTTACATTTACTTGTCTGGTTGCTTTTGTAATTAAAGTTATTGTGAGAAGGTTAATCAAGATTAGGAATTAAACTCTACTGTTTTTCAAAGATTTTTTTCACAATAGAATGTTACCTATTCCACATGGGGAATCAACATAGACATTTAGCATGAATGGACAGGTTTTAATTCATATGAATGAAAATACCAACACTCCTTTGTGACTTATAGATTTACACAAACTTAGCATATCATTTTATTAAAGAAAAAAATCAGTTTCATTATTTTTATCTATAAATCTCAACTATTATTATTTATATCTTATGGTTTACGCTTTCTTTTTCCCTCTTCCATGTTTTGATCATCTTCATTTTCCCACTAAGTTTAGAGTCAGCTGGGTGTTTACCCTGTGAATTCTATGTAAACTCTGTAACCAAGTCTGTCATATATAATATTCAGAGGTCTTTTAGATAGAAAATTGATTTGTGGTAAACATGTAGTCTTTCAAGTGTTTACATTTTTCTTCTCTTTTCTATAAATTTTCTTTGCCATCAGTTTCTCTTATAGAACATGCCAATCTATACTCTCTATCCATTGCTTCCCACATACAAAGACCACATTCATTATACTGCTTTTTAGAAGCATGAACAAGTTCATCAGGTCCTGGCATACACTATAAATGGAAGCAGAAACACAGATTTCAGAGAAATATAAAAACAGACAACATAGGGTAATAAATAAGACTAGATTCCCCTGTAAGCTTTACTATATACATTTCACCAGAAACTTATTTCTACTAGTACTTACAAACACAATTTACCACAACACTGAAATCTAAAAACAAAAGCAATTTTTGAGCTATAGCTACTTAAGAATAAATTTATTATTCTGTTTTGAAATATAATTTGAATTTACAGAAAATTTAATAAATGTTACAAAAGTTTAAACTGTACTTAAAACTGTGTTCATTAAAAATGTTGTAGTCACCAAGAACTTTCAAAGTGACCTTTACCAGGGCTGACCCCGTGTTTACCTTGTCATATGTTTGGTTTCGGAGATGCTCTCTTCACTGAGATCAAGTAGTTCCTTATGCTCTTCCCTTCTCTCTGATAAGAAGAGCACCACTCTGAACTGCTTCACCACCTTTCTGCCTTCTCTTTACTAGCATCCCTCTCTCACCGAATAGTTTTCCCCAGCCTTGTCCAGTCAGAGAAAGAGGAGAGGATAAGAAGAGAAAAGATGAAGAGGTAGAGAGTTTTCAGAGGAAAAGGAAAAGGAAAAAGTATCAGAAATTAGAGAGAGAGAAGTAAAGACTCAGAAACAGAACTTAATTCTTGTCAATATCTGAAAGAAATGAGTTCCTCTTTATTAGTTGGACACAAGATATTTCAGAATTGAAATAAATGGAAGTTATTTTATGCAATAAAACGAACTTTAAAATGTCCATTTGTTTTTGTGTTCTAAATGAGAGAGACAAATACCGAAGGTAAACATTTAGAAACAGTTTATGATAGCAAAATTGCAGGCTACAATGATTCAGAATTCAAAATTTGATTCCTTTTCTACTTTCTTTTACTGTCTCACTAATTGTAATCACTAAAAATTGACTCCAAAGTTAGACCACATGTTATTGGATGAAGATCGCAAGAAAATTTTCTAAATAAGAAGATTGCTTTATTATGAGTAACCTAATAGCTGGGCTCTAGAGCCAAAACTTACCTAAATAAATGTATCTGCCAGCTAAAACTTACCATTTTATGTTTTACCATTTTATGTTTTAATTTTAAAGTTAAGTGCCTACAACAAAAGTATTCCTGATAAATAAAAAGGTAGAAAGAGTATTAAATTTAATTAAACTCTATTCTAATCATTCTATAATGTTCTAATACTTAGAAAAAATAGAGTTCATTATAAGTCTGATAAGACTGAAAGAAAACCGGTTAGGCAAACTTTTATGGCTCCAAGATACAGTCATTTTCATAAAGAGAAGAGCTAGTAAACGTTTTTACAGAACTCTATAGTCTTTTCAAGAACAATTATCAAAACTTTTCTCATCATTTACAGCCCAAGAATATGGTAATAAGCATTTTTTACTTTAAAAAACCCTAACTTTGACTTGTTCAATAATTGCTAAAATTTAATTTCCTTATCTCAAAAACAGTAACACCTATACTTGAGTTATTAAACATTTGATCAGATTCTTTTTAATCACCAAATACACTACATTTCAGCCAATCTACTTGAAGAAAACGATAGAAATGGTTAAGACCTTTAAATGTTGAAGAGAAATTTCTTTTACGTTGTAGGTAAAATGACCAAATTAATGAGTCTGGAAGAAAAAAAAAAACATAAATACTAATCTGTTGTAAATTATTTAATTTGTGTATTGTTATACATATGTCATTAATCAGAAACAAACAGAAAAATAATGTTTAACCTTTAGCTACCTACAAGTTAAAAATGTTAAAAGTCCTTGTGTTCTGATTATTTAAAAATTATTTGAAATAATCTAGCATTAAGATTTGTGGTTCTGAAACTTGTTATTATAGTTAGAGAGGGTATACTCTTTAAGGAAATAAAAAGCTTTTTTCCATTTGAGCATGGGTTTAGCTCTAAGTCCACAGGATGTGGAGGGATGATTTAAATTTTACATCAAAATTGTGACTGCACTAGACTTTTTTCCCCTTTCTCAAGGGAGGCATTGTTCTTGCCTTTCCATAACCAGGCGTGACAGCGCCAGACTGGAGTCACAAGGCTGGTCTCTGAGTCAGCGTGAAAGTGCTCACCTCCTGAGTTTCCCCAGATGCTCGGCTCCTTGTGAGTCTGAAAGCCGAGCACTGAGTAGCCACACGCTCCATTCCTGGGACAGATACAGGATTAAAGGGGAAAATCTAGGGATTAACAAAAGCTATCTCTTCCTATACACCTTGTAAAACTCTTTTATTAATAATAAGAAGTAACAACAAAAAATGAGTACCATTTTTCTGAATCAAAAGTTGGGACAAATTGTCTAACAAGTAATTGTATGCTTTGAGTTAGAGAAATAAAGTCTAAAAAATCAGAAGCCTGTTGAAATTTTCTGAGACACATGGTTGCCACATGTATAAATTTCAGGTTATACTTAGTTGGATAGAATAGTGGAAGAATAATGTATGAGATGTATATCCATTCTCAAGATCTCTAAGAAGGTATCTTTAAAAGCTGTCTGTAGAATACCTGTGAAGGACAATCTTTTCTGCTCTCTATCAGAACAATTGCTAGTGAAACAGGGAGTAATTCAATTCCTATTGTTCTATCCTTGACCTTTTAGAGAAGTTTGAGAGGTGTCTTTGTGCGTGTGTGTGTGCGTGTGTGTGTGTGTGTGTGTGTGAGAGAGAGAGAGAGAGAGAGAGAGAGAGAGAGAGAGAGAGAGAGAGAGAGAGAAAGAGAAGAAGAAGAAGAAGAAGAAGAAAAAGAAGAAAAAAGAGGAGGAAGAGAGAAAAGACATTTACTGTCAAATTATATATTAATGGGCCTTAATATTCCATCTTTTTTAACAGAACCTCTCTATTAAGGATTAGACAGGACCATTTTAATTTAACCATAATCATATGCTAACAACTTTCATTTACTATATAACTCAAAACTATTTGGTTGAAAGTTGTATGTATTTTGAAGGAAAAAATAAAGAAGTATAAACAAACTTCTTCCAATTCATTAATTCATAAAAAATAAAGAAAAAAAGCCAAAGAAAATGTATTTCTAAATATTACTACTACAGTGAGTAGTACTAATGTCTTAATTATTGTTTTCTAAAATAATGCCAATTTTCTTCATGGTTACCTCACGAGGATGTATGTGTGTCTACATATGTTCACATATATACATGTGGACATGTTGGTAACAACCTATAAAAAGTTCACCCTATCTATCGTATTCATCGTAAAAGAAGATAGCATTTCATTCATGAACATCACTGGTCAGGTAAGGTGCATATGTCCAAAAAAAAATCAGTTTGAAATCTTTTCCACAATAATATCATTAAGTACTTATTTTGAGCGCCCCCCCCCCGCCCCCCGCACCGTCTCCTTATCTGCATGCGCTTCCTCTCACCGTGTCCACCCCCGCTCTTGCTCTCTCTCCCCTCTCACGTTACTGGCTAAGTCTAAATAAATAGCAAATTGTTCCATAATCAAAAGTGACTTATTCTTAGCATGGTAGATGTCTTGAAATAAAATCTGTGGCATGTTTAATTTATTTAGGATCTAATAATGATGACAAAAATAATTAAGTAACCAGTCTAGTTTTAATTTCTTTTGTTTTCAAAGGTCACTGTGAAATCGAGCAAGTTAAGCTTTCAAATGCAAGCCTCTAGAGAACGGTGTGTTGCTTTTCCCCAGCGGAAACAAGAAAGGAGGCTCACAGCTAAAAGGAGGACTGAACATCAGCGTCAGATTGCTTGAGAATGACTGTCGAAGTAGTCCAGTGAAGAAAAATATTATGACCCCTACCCTCTTTGGAATCCAAATAACCCTGACAAGAAAAAGTTTATACACTGCTCAACTCTGGTCAATTTAGGGGACTCATCCTTTCTCTCCATGCCCAATATAGACTTGGTTCCAGCCTGTTTCTACAACAGCTGTTGAAAATGAACAAAGTAGAAAATATTTATGTTATATTCAAAAGAGACAGCAAAGAACATATATACAGTGCACAGAGCTTTCCTAGGACAACAGCTTCTGATGTGAGAGACAGGCACACTAGGCAAAGACAAATTTTCTGAACTTCACGGCAAGATGAAGAATTTGCCATTATAATCTTGAGAAGTCCAAAAATAAGGGTGCAGTGCCAAAGACGATGAGCATCTATCAACCCAAACTCCAAAACAGCGGGATGCAGCTATGGTCGATGTTGTAAGAATGCTGAGCCTCTTCGTTTGGTTCCTTTCATGCCAAAGCTTCTTTGCTTGGATGAATATGAATTAAATCCATAAGCTTTCTTATTTTTCTAGCTTGACCTCTAAACTCATTTTACATCTTAACTGTTTATCTTCTTCCCCCATTAATCTTTCTGGTTTTAGCACATTCCCTGTTGTTTTTAGGGGAAAAAAAAAAAACTTTAAAAGTATGGTTCATATTGCCACTGTGGATGAGTTAGGAATGATAGCTCTTTTCTATAAATGGGTACAAACTAATCAGGAGGAACTTAAAGGCTACCAGTTTCCTGCCTCTGAAATAAAAATTAAAAGGATATGGCATGTACTGTAGAGAAGAAAATCATTAAACTCTTATAAAGGTATGACAAGTATAAAGACACAAGAAGATTCCAGTATCAGGTTTACACTAGATTTAAAATTGGGCTAACAGTAATGTTACTAACAAATTCTCATGAAAAAAAAATTAAAGTATGTTTTATACATAAACTTTTTAAAATCAATAGCTTTTCCTATTTGCTTTCTCTTTTCAATCAGTTCTATGGCTAAGCACACATAATGTAGATGTTCTTTAAAATACTATGTCACTACAATAGAAATGTCTAATTTTAACTGTAATTTTAGTCAGTAAGATAGCTGAGTTCTTTTCTAGTTTGTTTATTAAAATGTAGGTGATAAGAAATTTTACTGATTAACACAATTTTCCCATATCACCATAAAATCTTCAGTACAAAAAACAAAATTTTAAAGGTGTTTGCTTTACAAATCCCTAAAAGGAAAACTAATCAAACAAAGGCACATCTTTAAAGGTGGAATCTTGCACTTCAATGGAGTGTTTACCATTTACCATTTTATAGGTGCTCTGCCATACTTTCTGCTGTCCTGTAGTATTTCCCCCAAAGCTGAACAAAGGCCCAGCTGTATAAACCAGTCCTGTCAAAGAACACAGTTAAGGGATGGATAAAACAGGGAGGGGTGTCTAACATTTTGACCACTGTCTGAGCTTATGAGGATAAAGGAGCCTTGATGGAGAAAAGTAATCATCCATTGCTGTTTTTTTTAACCTCATTACCACATGCTAGAACATTTTTTTCCACTACCCAAACACCCCCATTCCAATCACCCACAGCTGAAAGACCTTTGTGTTCCAAAGGGAACAGAATCCTCCCCAACCTCTTCTTCCCTCCTCTTCTTATGTTTTTTGTTTTGTTTTGTTTTTGTTTCTTTGTTGATGGCATATTTATGGAGGCATGATCATTTAAAGACTTCTTAAAATACTAGTTTCCTCTCCATGAAACCATCCACACACACAGTTCCCCGAAAACATTCTTAATGGCTATATAAACTTACTTGCTTCGGATTCCTCTTTACCAAAATATTATCAACTGCTTTCAACTGCAAGACCGTCACTTCTGCTAAGGACTCTAGAAAATGGCACACTCCTTTGAAAGATAGTAAAGCCTATCTGAGATAAAAGATAACGCTGAAGTCAAAGGTATGTATCTTACATTTTAAAGAATGTGTTTCCATAGAATATGAAGGGGATTAGTTACGTGCACCCTCAAGAGTGTGTAACAACTGTGAGAAATGGTTCTGAAGTCTGAAGGAAATTTAGCCTGAGCTAATTAATCCTTTTAAAACCTGGCTCTCACGTGTCTAAGAATGTCAAACCATGGGACAGATTTTCCAGAGATTTAAATATGCATTTCCTATTTTCAGGTTTGTCATTCTTACATACTATGCTGACATTATTTATAAAGGACTAAAGCCAAATCTCACTCAAAAAGAGCTACTGTAACTGCACTGGTTCAAGAGTCAGAGAAACACATTAAATGCCCAAGGAGATCCCTGGGCAAGAGCCACGAGGACCTATATGGAGAGAGCTGTATCATCTGTAAAGTTAGTTCTATTTCAGGATGTCCTTTGAGGTTGGGACAAATATTTGAATGTTATTAAATCCTCTATTTATCCGAAGACTGCTGCAGCTGCAGGGCAAGGCTTTTTCACACTGCCCTATTAATGACCTAAAAGGATTATCCGTTTTTACATGAGGTAAAACGTGATTCCTTCACCAATCTGTATACTTTTCTATTCAACATGAAACGTATATTTAGAATACAAAACAATACAAAACATAGTTTTTTTTAGAGTTCTGAACTACAGTTGCTTTCAGAGTCTATCTCTTGCCACATCCATGGCTGGTGTAGGTACTAGAGCAATAGTCATGCATATTCCAACTTGCTTCACGGGGTAGTCTACTTCCAGAAATAATTGAATAATCCCCTTCTAATAAATATCTGGTTCTTAAGAAACAAGCTGAACATATCCAAGTGTATCAAAAACAACACCTGCCAACGTCATACTTAAATAATCATTCAGAAGAAAGTGGAATACAGGGAAAAAATTATATGCCCCATTGAAAAAGGGAGCAATGTTTAAAAGCTCACTTCTTTACCATTATGAACTTCTCACCTTGCCTTTCCTTAAAATACTTACTAAACTCTCCAGAAACATTTGCAGGTAACACCCACTAAGATATTATTTTAAAAAGGAAAACCAAACTACAAAAGATAGCACAACCCTGTGACATCTTACAAAAATTAATATTAATTTAAATGATTATTATATATAAAGCAAATTTCCTCAATTACAATACATTTTCCAAGAGAAAACGTATTTTGATAATACTGTAACGTGTCTTCATGTTTACAAACTTTCACCTAAATGAGCAACAGTCTTAATCTGCTCAAACTTGTTCTGTCTTTTTTCTTCCATATCTTTGCATTCTTGTTACTTGAAATAACTTATTAATAAAAACCTATAATGATTCAAATCTCTATGGAAGTATATCTTTAAAATAATGTATACTTCTTGTTATACACATATCCTTGCAAAAAGCAGTAAGAACAATAGTATGGTGAGAGGGACCGAAGATATCTTCTAGGACATATTTATTCACTTCGGTTTCAGAGAGGTATGGATGACTCTCATTAATTGTGCACTGATACGTACCCGTCACTGTGCTAGATGCTTTACATATACATTTTCTGTTCATCATAACAACTCTCTATTTGACTACAGACTTATAGGTAAGAGTTAACATCATAACCCTCTTAGAAGGAAACACAGCAGTAGATCTTCATGGCCTTGAGTTAGGCAATGGTTTCTTAGATTTGACACCAAAAGCATAAGAGACAAAAGGAAAAAATAGATTAACTGTACTTCCTCAAAGTTAGAAACTTTTGTGCTGAACGTGACAATAGGAAGAAAGTAAAAAGACAGCCCAAAGAATGGGAGAAAATACTTGAAAATCCTTATCTGATAAGGGACTTATATCTAAAATATATAAAGAATGCTAAGAACTCATGTATATACATAAATATATAAAGAATTATTGTACCACTCTTGTAATAAAAGGAGAAATAATCCATTTTTAAAATGGACAAAAGATCTGAATAGGCATTTCACCTATGAATATAAACAAATGATCAATAAGCAAATAAGATGCTTAACATTATCAGCCATTAGGCGAACACAAACCAAAACCACAATGCAATACTTCTCATTCACTAAGATGACTAAAATTAAGAAGACAGACAATAACAAGTGTTGGAGAGGATGTGGAGACATTGGAATCATCATAGATTGCTGGTAGGAATATAAAATAGTGTGACTGCTTTGGAAAGCTTTGGCAGTTTCTAAAAAGTTAAATATAGAATAACCATACTACCCAGCAATTCGCCTAAGTATATACCCAAGAGAAATGAAAACATATCCACACAGAAACTTGTACACAAATGTGCATAGCAGTATTATTCATAATAGCCAGAAAAGTAGAAATACGGCAGATATCCACCAGATAATGAATGGAAAAACAAAATGTGGCATATCCATACAATGTAACATTATTTTGTAATAAAAAGGAATGAAGTAGTGATAGATGCTACAACATGAATGAACCTTGAAAGCATTGTGCTAAGTGAAAGAAGCCAGTTTTAAAAAAAGACACATATGGTATGATTACATTTGTATGAAATGTCAAGAATAAGCAAATCTATTTATAAGGAAAGTAAATTAGTGGTTGTCTAGGATAGGGTTGTAGTGGAGATGGAGGAGAATGGGGAGTGACTGCTAATGGGTACAAGATGGCTTTTAGAACGATGAAAATATTCTCAAATTCAATTGTGATAACTGAATAACTGTGAATATACTAGAAATCATTGAATTGTACACTAAGTGGGACAATCTTACGGTATGAGAATTATGTCTCAAAGAATTTTTAAAAACTCTACAAAGTAGACATTATTGCCTCCATTTTACCTGTAGAAACTGGCTCAGAGCTATTACATAAAGTTGATAAAAGTCTTGCATTTACAAAGTGGCTGAATTAGAATTTGGAGCTAGACCTGATCCAACTATTATCACATTTTCATTATGGAACATCTTTTCATGAAGAAACATAAATATATACTTTAAAATTGATTTTTTTCTGCAAAGAATTAGAAATATATTTATAACTTCTGTTGCTTTTATTTGAATGCAAGTTTTTATTGAACACTGTTCTTAGACCTATACCAAGTAAACATTCTTTTTTCTTCTCCTAACTTTTTTCATTAGGTTCTTTTTTTAGCACCCTCTTTGCGATGCCATCTTCTTGGAACCATGATAAGCAAATATTTAACAATTGTTCTAAAAGATAACTCTGTACAGAATCACAACTCATTCCTAATGTACACATAGGGAAGATGATATCCTGTTCTCCCAGGACATGTTCCCAGTGGTAGGTTATCAATTTTTACTTTGGTTCATACTAATTTCTCCATTTAAATGCTTAGAAAAGATAATATATGTTATCATACTGCCAAAACGATTCAGTCTGGAGCAGTCTGATCCAGAATTTCAATCTTGTTAATACAGGTAAAGCTTTGCTAAGGCAACTTAACCTTCAGTTTATCTGAGGAAACTTCTAAAGGAATCACAACGTTTGTAAATAATTTGTGGAACAATCTCCAAAATAATTATCATTAACTGTTAATATGTGTTTCTTCCATCCTCAAGCTCAAGATTAATTCATTTCCTATGAAATCAACTATTGTTGTCGCTAGCTATATAATAAAGTCTTTTAAAAAATTATAGAGGGGAAGCAGAATGGATAAGCTATGTTAAAAGTTTTTTTCTTAGTAGTTTGTTCCCACCATTATGAAAGTATTAGATGATCCTCAATTATTAATATTCCATGATATCTTCAAGATGCTTTATTGGTTGGAAGTAATTTAGGGCAATTCAGCATAGGTTTAGTTAAATAGACACTGATTTGCCCAACAAGTAACTTTAAACCAATTTAGAACTCAGAATTTCCTTGAGGTATATCTAGAAGCAGGTATTTCAATATTTATTTTTTTAAAATAATTTAGACTCTATCATGGTGGAGAACAATAAAATGAATTAGAGGAAAGAGGCCCAGACATTGAGGTAATAACAACAATAACTGCAAAATATGTAATAAAAGCAGTAAAGCACAGGAAATTATTGATTCCCAAGGATCCAGACATTTAAATAGTCAATTACTATTATCATTAATAATTAAAGAATTGTCTTTAAACTCTGCGCTTGTAGTTCACATTTATTCATTTTTATCTTTGTTCAAATTTAGCACAACTTTTTACTACACTAAGTGATCCACTTGAAAATTCTAGATTTAAATACTAAAACCTCACATTCCAGTCTTTATCTCCAATACTGAAACCCATCAAATAGACTTTTTTCATCCAGAAGAAACTTTTTAACCAAAATCAAGGTGAGTTTACTCACTTTGGATTTCCAACTTCATGAGTTATTTTGTGAGTTACTCACTTTGAATTGTAAACTCTTTGAGTCACAAACACTATCACTCATTTTTCAGTCTAATGCAAGGTCTAGCCTACGGTGTAATAAACCAGAATGGAGGCATGAGGGTAATATTTAAGAGCATGAGCTTTGGGTAAAACCTGAGCTGAGTCTTAGTTATGCTATTTCCTAGCTCTGTGACCCTGACCATGTCACTTACCCTTTCTAAGTCTCCATTTTCTCACTATAGGAAGTTTTGGTCACACATTTTGAGGGAAGTAAATGAGTACATATAAAAGCATGGAGGGTGGTACCAAACCCATTACATGTACTGAATAAATGTTATTTATTATTATTGTTGTTATTTGGAATTGAGTTGACTTGAACTGAATCTAATTTAAACCACTCAGTTGTAAAGCACAGTTAAGGTTAGGGTAAGACACAATCTAATTAGCTATGAGAAACCATCTGTGTTTAATACATTTGGACCTATGCTAAGGAGCCAAAAGTTATTTTAATATATCTATACAGCCAAAGTTTTTATTTTTGAATTTAAAAAAATAAGATTTAGAACTCACTGCGCAAGGCTAAGAGTTTTGAATCTTGCAGGAAAAGTGAGTAATCAAGTTCTACTATTGTCACCGCAGCATTTTGCACTTTCAAATAATTTTAGCTTCAAACTAAGTTAAAAGAAATCACTCATGAGTGACACCGAGAGCTAGGCTAGCAGTCTTCCTACTACCAATGTACCAAAACCTCATCTCCTTCCTAGGAATTCAGAATATGGTTTTTGCTGCATGACATTTATTTCCAAACAACTTATATAAAATAGGTTCCTTCCATGCCTTCCTGAGGGTAAGCTGAATCCTCTTAGGATAAAGAAGAGTAGGACATGTTATTAAAAGATTCAGTCATTGTAAAAGTTTCATTAGAAATTGCTATTCACATAAACAATTTCCCCATTTTGTGTGTAGGACCTAAGATTTCCAGACCAAAAAAAAAAAAAAAAAATGGGTTTCTATTGTAAAGAATAAATGTGGAACAGAAGCATACTGTATCACTGGACTTGCTGCACCAGCACTGTAAGAAATTCAAGAGTTTAGCTTCAATTGATACCTAGAATTTTGTACGACCATCTGAGGACCATAAGGCTAAACCCAAAACGGATGATTTTTAACCTGAAAAATCCAGCTATCACAAAAGAGTGAAAGAAAACAAAAAAAAACTAGTAAGACTTCCCTTTTCAATTTCTGTAACTATTTAGCTGCTGAAAGAGTTAACACTGTTCTTTCCCTATAAATTATCATCAATAATTTTAGCCATACCCATTCCCAAAATGACTACGTGGTTCACCTAAAAATGTTTCGCTAATAAATGTTTTAAAATACATGAATGTAACCACAAAAACTCCAAGAGAAAATAACTGAGTTAGAATACTCCATCAATCATTTCGCAAAAGAAAACCAAGAGAAAATGTGCAGTTCTAGGTAGATTTCTGCTGGCTATCACCAAAAAGCAGACTGAAATAATAGCTACTTCAAAATAGAGTGATGTCAAGATAGTTTAAACACCACCAATTACTTGCCATATGGACTATATCCCCTCAGCTCATGGAGTATTTAGAAACTATTCAGAATTAATAAGCACTTCTGTCACAGTACTGTCAAGAAATGTAAACCCTCCTTCATATTTGGGGGTACTGTGGGCAAATATAAGAAACAATAAAGAATTATAACCTAAGGAAAATTAATACATTTAAATTATATCATTTGTTGAACATCAATGTTAGCAATGTTGTTTTAATTACAAACACTGAGAAAATATGTTTTATGATAAATAATCAATGTAGCCTTCCTGATTCTTGGAATCCCACAGAGCATTATCAAGGAACGTATCATTAGAATTCCCACTTCTGTATTAACATGGGCATCATTCCTGGAGCCATTACTAAAGTTCAGGTTTTAAACTTTTTATCAACTTGTGTGGCAATTCCTGCCAATGGGAATTTCTATCAGGGATTTTTGAATATCTAAAGAAGTATTTACTTCTAAAATTTTATACATGGATTTTTTTGTGCTATTTATGGGCACACACAGCTCACTATATAGATCAAAGAAAATTGTTGAAAGGTAACCTTCTGCTGTGGCAGAAATATTTTTTGGATTTATTTTGTGTGGTTTTAGAGGACAGAGCCAGAACTGTTCACTCATTCATTTAATATTTACCGAGTGTCTACTGTGTGCTAGGGTGCTGTATCTTGTGGAAGCTGGCATATACACAGATAATTATAATGTTATATAATATACAAAAGACTTACAAACAGTGATAAGAGACTAAAAGAAGAGTTAAAAGCAGAAGTTAAGAGAAGGTACATTTAGGCTCAGTGTTAAAAAAAACCTTCCAACTGTCAGAGTCAACCACAAATGCTTGTCTCATGAGATATTGAACATCGCAACACTTTATAAGTATCCAAACAGAAGACAGATCATATATCAGCAATGCTATTGAGAGGATTCGCACATATCTCTAAAGGCTGTACTAGCTGACCTTTATAGTTCCTTTGAAAGCTGAGATTTTATTCTTTTTAAAAAGAATGGGTATGACTTGCTAATATTGACATCATGGTGTATATTATGGTGAGCAACAGAATTTAATGGGTCTAAGGTGAAGGTATAAAATGCTGGAAAATGGAAATTATAATAGTCTAAATAAGAAGTTTCATGAGAACCAATCAACTGGACATCTACTATGTAATTATGGATAATTCTTCATTACACAGTAACTGATACTGTGAATACTTTATAAAATATACAAATTATGTAAATATTGCATTAATGTTTAAAATATTAAAATTTTTTAATATTTGAAAATATTTAAAAATTATCTTTTAAAGGTAATAGTATAAAAACTGGTAATAAGTTATATAAGTTAAGTTGTAAGACTGATAGTAGATTTGAAATGATTAATCTTTCCTCATTGTTCTTTCTAGTCATCACCATGCATTTATGTTTGATATAAATATAAACAGATATATGAGTATACTTATGTTTCATGCTTACTAACAATACAACTCTAGTCTTTTTCTCGACTTTCTGTTTTTCCATTTCCTAACGAATGTTTAGGGTCTTTTATCTAGAATGTTTGTTTTCACTCAAAGTATTTCAAAGCGTATGGTTCCAAGAGATGTTTAATTTGAGGTAGCATGGACATGCAATTTTAACATCCTCTTTTCCTCCCTCTAAGTGTCATGTACAATCTACTACAAAGAAAGAACTGATACTGTCTTACTACCTCAAGCTAGTAATCGTCAACATCTCAGGATCAACCAAAGACTCAGAACAAAAATTGTACCTTATAACTCATTTCAGGTAATGAATCTGGTTCTTTTTGGCTGACCATATTCCTAGGTGTCAGCATTTGGTTCTGCTCTATTTGATCACAGCTTTCAAACGTTTTATCTCCTTAATGCTCCCTAAATCATCCATGTAACATTTTGCCTAAAATAGTCAACAGTATTTTTAAAATTCCATTAAAAATCAGGATGCACGGCAGGAAGTCACAAAAATCCGGAGACTTGCAGGCCTGGGACAGGTAATGTCAGTGAATAAAGAGTAGGACTGTGCAAATGACTGCACTATGTCGGGGTGCTGGCCACAGGTAGACGGCAGCCATCTGCAGAGCATATGCCCAGACTAGAGTGGCTGCTGTGACCTTGCTCAGGCTCACAATTTTCCGGCGAGACTGTTGGCTCAACGTTGTCAAAACATCTAATAATGAGGAAAACCTCCAAATCTGGAATTTTATAAGAAATCTCCAAAATTTTAATGTTACTAAAAATCTAGTAAAATCAAAGAAAAACAACAAACACCTACAGCCAGTCCATCAGTTTGTGACCTTTGGTTTAATGCGAATCTAACAGTGAGCATAATATCTGATATTAGAACTATGCCAGAATGTATCAGTATTTGCTGTCACTTTAGCTATAGTTCTTTCACTTAAATGTGGTAGTAACAAAATGGAGCTAATACTCACACAGCACCTAACATATAACACTAAGTGAAATATCTCTCTGTTACCTACCTACCTATCTACCGACGTACCTGACTATCTACTCTTTACCACCCTACAAGTAGTCACTAATCCTATCCCTATTTATGGCTAAGGAAGCCAAGGGACAGAGGGGAAGTGACTTGTCCAAAGCTGCACAGTTAGTAGGCAGCAGGACAGAATTCAATTCTGAGCCTTTGCTCCCAGAGCCCATGCTTTTAAACACTACACTATTTCTACTGCAGATTTTTTGACATGTATTAAAGATACAAACTTTTACAAAAAACAAACCTATCCCAAAAATGACATATCTTCTGGCAAATATACTTGTACCACTTATGAATGAGTGAGACAGTCTGGAAAATATAATTTAGATTCCAAAATTCTGAAACCCTTGATAATTTCGATGGTTTATTATAATACTGGACATTAAAATTGTCCCAGAAAAATCCCGTCCACATGATTAGTAGACTCTATTATAAATCTATTGTCTGTTGCCCTGTTGCCAAATATCAGCATTTATTTAATCAGCATTCCTTTTGCCTAAAAGTCTATTCACTTATGGCATATTCTCTTTTCTGAAATGGTTTTTATTATCTCTGTTGCAAAAAGAAAAAAAAAGGTTTAAAAACACGCATTGTAATACATTTCTAAATAGAAATATTCTAATATAATAAAAATTATTCTACCAAAGCAATAGAAAAGAAGCCTTATTTCCAATAATTTGCCAATTAATTTTAATTTACCTGAAATACAATTCCCTAATTCCCGGATTTTGTTTGTATTTCACTTGAAGGTGACCCTCAGTGTATATTCCAAGTAAAAGACAAACTTTAAGACTGCCTAGTCTGGTCTTTAAGGGACTCAGGTAGCCTAGGCAGGTAATTCTCTATATTAGTAATAAACTAGTTCTAAGACAAAATTCCCAGCATGGATCAATAACATTTCTGCTTCCAGCATCCCACTTTCCACTTTGATTTAGGTCTTACTGACTACAGGAATCACAATTTTCACAAAGATTATATATGAATTGGAAGTAGAAGCTTCTTGACATTGTTTCCATGAAATCTTCTCATGAAGAGCAAAAAGAAAACAAGAATGGCACTGGTTCAATCCTATCCCTTATGAGATAACGCCTGCCAAAAACGGTAAGTGGGAGAAAAGAAGTATATTAGTGGACAAATCTGAAAAAATCTTACCTAGACTTAAATTTCCATAGTAACTCTGAGGGCCTCAAAATAAGCAATTTGTAAAAGATATGTATTGCAGCATGATTCAAATCAAAAGTATCTTGTTCATTAAGATGGGGTCTATAAACAATGCTGATAAAGGCTAAAAACATGTGTTGTGAAAACAACATATTAAAAAGACTGAATAGATAGCTAGGTAGGGACTACTATTTAGACTGGCAATTTTATGAGGACAGAGACCATGTATATTTTCTTCATTGCTGTGTACCTCGGGCTAATAGTGTCTGACACATAAAATATTTTTTGACTGTCCAAATACATAACATAATTCTTCCTTCTACATTGTTTAAACAATTATGGGCACACAATCCACCTAATACCCCCTTTCAAAGGGAACTGACTTAAAATTGGCTCTGTACTGCCGAGGAAGCCTAATAAAGAAGTACAAAAATAATCAACAGGAGCAGTGCATCAATCAGAGGAGGTCTGATCATGATTAAATAAGAGCATTTAAAAAAACCTCAAATTTCCGTTCATAAGTAGAATTTAAAGCAGCTGTTCACAACTAGCACACCACTAGCACAATGTCTGCCCTAAGAATTAAAAAAGAAAAAAAAAAAAGCAAACCATGGCAGCAGTGAAAACTACGGCTCCAAGACCTCAAAGTTGATGTGACCTTTAAAAAAAAAAAAAAAAATTCCAAAGGGACAATTTTACATTTTCATATTGCACTGCAGACAAAAAGAATCTGGTATTCCAATGCTGGGGCCTGTTTTTAAACATGAAGCAGAGGTGTTTCTCTTAGAAGCAAAGGTCTTAGGGGACATGTCTGTCACAGCAGTTATTTTCTGTTTCACTTGTTGGCAAACTTACATTTCAAAACAACAACAAAAACGAGCCTCCCCAGCTCCCTGTAAACCAAGGAGGTAGAAACAAAAAATATTTCAAAGCAAGAAAGCAAACAGACTGTGAGGACTGAAACTCAGACCAAAGGCATCTGCTCTCCAACTCACACTCCCCACAACCACCCAGCCTTCTTACAATCTTACAGATTTTCCTAAGAGATGTTGCCATTTTAGCTTTGTTTTTCCCTAAGTTCTGGCAATACCCATCACTGCAGGCAAGGCAGCAAAGCCACTAGCAGAATCCAAACCGGAAAACAGAAAAGCTGTTCTGTCTTTTCTTCCCCGCCACTCCATTACTAATTTATTTTTTTCAAAGTAAAACTCCTTTATTCTATCCAAAACAGCAATCACTAACTTCCAGCATATAACAATTATTTCATTACGGGCAAAGAATACAGAAATGATTACAGTCTGCAGGGCTAAAAAATGGACTAGTAGACTTCCCCTTGGGCTCCCACATTTTTCAGAGAGGAATAATACTACAAACCAGCTACTGTGTCCCTCCTTAAAAAAGACCAAAGCAATCTTTGTTTTCACTCCTTTCTAGCATACCTCCCCCTGAATCCCACCCAATGTGATGGTTGCCAACAGTTTCCTGTTCAGTTTTGATTAAAAAAAAGAAGAAAAAAAAGAAATAATATGACAAAATGTCTAATGCCATGCTGCCATGGATTATCAATATATCATTTAGAATACAAGAATATTACCAAGATTCTTCAAAAGATACTGGTTTTGAAACTCTACCCACATAGTGTTTATATATTTCCCCTTTAAATTTAGAATTAATGACCCACAAAATAAACCCAGGGTTTTGTGTCAAAAAAAAATCTTTGTGTGAGTACAAAGAGAACAGGAAATCCAGCTGCATTCATGATCACTTGTGCCTTACAAATATTTTTCTCCCTCTGCTTTACTACATTTAGCTTCATATATGTAGTTGAAGTTCAAACCAGTCTTTAGATGATAATATTTCAGAGAAATTCAGATGCTATAGACAAATGATGGTTTCCACAATATTCTTATGTAACTGTGTCAGATATACCCCACAATAAAAATATACAAATTCAACTGCCATTAAATCTACATTGTTTGAATATTCAATCCAATTCAACAAGCATTTCTTGAGTGTTGATATTGTGCTTGCTGTGAGGAAATAAAGATGAATAACTCGTAGCTGATGCACTCACAATCCAGTGACATCACAATCTGGTAAGGAGACACAACTGTGAGAAACACTGTAAACAGAAGTAGAAAGAAGAGCCTATGAAAGTCATGGAGGGAATACATGAATTCCTCATTCACTCAAAAGAGGCTTCAGAAAGCAGATAACAACCAAAGGGATACTTAAAGAATGAGGTGATACCACACACACACTCACAAAAAGCACAGAATTGAAAGAAGTATAGAGTGATACAGAGTGGGCTAGAGACTAGGGTACAGATGGATATCGATAGCTAAGTAGCTAGATAAATGGTGGAGTAAATAGCAGGAGGTCAGATTAAGGTTGGATTATTTAATGAACATCCCCTGAATACCAATAAAGTACCTGAGTACATGGGTATGAATATGCTGCAGAGTTATCAGAAGTTATTAAATTAAGAAGTGCCATGCCCAAAAGATACGTTAACATAAAGCCCATCATGCAATCCCCGCCCCAAGCTCAAAATTCAACTTTTCCATTGCCTACACAACAGCCAGTCCTGTTGTTTGGGGCCCTCCACAGGCTGTCCCCAGCTTATGTGTTTTATACCCTGTATTTCAGTCACACAAGATTCTTGTCAAGTCCATAGCTGAGCATGATTATACGATTTGGTTCATGCCAGTGCTCAGTCTTTCAACTCTAGGCCAGGTGCTCTAAGAGCCTATACAACCTCCAGGACCCCAGTTCAAAAGTCAGCAGCTTTATAAAACTTTCTCTTGTTTTCATGGTTTGCATTTATTTTTCCCTACTTTGAGCTCCATGGTATTCTGTATCTATTGTTCTATTGTAGCTGTCATATAATTTAGTTTTGTGATGTTTACATGAACTTTTCTACCATCCAAATGAGGGCTGTTGAGAGAGATTTCTTCCTCCAAATGTTGACTGAAAAGGTTTTGGATTTAGTTTATAGTTCAATGAATATTTATTGAATTGTACCCAGACAAAATATTTAGGTACGTTTGTAATTTTTTAAGTGATCTTAAAAATTTATAAAGGTAGCAGAAATATCAAACATCTGATATTAATTTAACATCAGAGATGAAACCACATAAAGCATGTCATTATCACTTCTTCTTTCTTCTTAGACATACTATGAAGTCACTACTTCTTAGCCTGTGTAACTCTTGTGCTAAGCCTTCCTGAATTTCTTTACCCAGAATCAGATTTTAACATAAAAAAATTACACAAGGCAACATGTAGAATAAAACATTTGAATCTAAATTTACAAATCTTATATAATTTGACAAATTAAGGTGAAATTTTATTGAAAACACCAAAAATACTGAGGTAATGCCTTCTTCTCTATCAGACGTTCCTCAATTACAAGTAAAAACGATACGTGTTTAAATCGGATGCAATGGAGAAATATTACAACATTTGTAAGGTCTACAATCAACAGGCTATTAATATCCTAACACTTGATATAATCTTAAAGGATAAATGAATATTTGTTAAATGTTAAATAAGGGCAAACTTTTGAAAAAAAGTATCAAGGAATTCACAAAAGGAAAATATCAGGGAGATTTTTTTTAAGATATTTAAATTATTACTATTGACTTCAGGACATCTAACAATTGATACTTCAACATGGTCAGCATTTTCAACCTAGCAAAAGCTTGGCTAAACTCATCTAGTTAAATTCATATAGTTTTAATTTTAAATTTTTTAAATTCTTGGGACTTCCCTGGTGGTCCAGTGGCTAAGACTCCACGCTCCCAATGCATGGGGCCCAGGTTTGATCTCTGGTCAGGGAATTAGATCCCGCGTGCCGCAACTAAGACCCCGTGCAGCCAGACAAATTTTAAAAAATTAAAATTAAAAAAAATAATAAATAAAAATTTAAAATTCTTGTCTCATGAAATAAATTAATAGAAAACTCAAGCCATGGTCTATTTTCCATTTATCATGCCAATAAATTATCACAAATATGTTACCATGGATTTGAATTTTTGCTATTATCATAGCTATATACTGTTTTCATAATATAGCCACAAAGCATAATTATAACTTCACACGTCAGCACAATACTTTGGCTCTCTATTACAGGTAAAATTCAATGGAATCTCTCTCACGCACCAAGAATGCATACAATGCTTTGATAATTCTATATGTAATATCTGAATTAATTTACTGAGTAGATTTAATATTAGTGGAAAGAAAGTGCTGCATTAGAGTGATTTTTAGCATCTCCTTAATATTCAAATTATAGTAGAGTGGTTCATAGTTGGTCCCTGACATAATCTTCTCTAATACTCCTCTCTTGTATAACAAGAAAAACTTCACATGCAATCTCATAATTGGTAATTTACTGATAGGTGCCATAGATATTTTCCTTTGAAAACTCTACTCAAGGTCCAGTTAAATATGAAGAGGAACAGTAAATGTAAATGGTGGATAGCAATTTGTACCTAGGAAAGTAATTACAGTGCTGTTTTTAAATTTTGAGAGGTTTATAACCACATTACATTGCTTCAAGGTGAATAGTCAATGCCATAAACCATCTTACCAAAATAAATCTGTTTTAAATTCAATAACATTTTTTAAGAAGTGATATAAAAACTATTTGCTTATCCCAATTTTCTTATAAATAAAGGCATTTTGGAAACAACCTGGCAAGTGTTATACTTGTGTATGCTGCTCTGACAATATTATGTATAATATTTTATTTCATTTAATCCTCATAACAACTTGTGATTAAAGATGATAATTAAAATGTCTCACTAGGGGGCTTCCCTGGTGGCGCAGTGGTTGAGAGTCCGCCTACCGATACAGGGGACACGGGTTCGTGCCCCAGTCAGAGCGCCTGGGCCCGTGAGCCATGGCCGCTGAGCCTGCGCATCCGGAGCCTGTGCTCCGCAACGGGAGGGACCACAACAGTGAGAGGCCCGCGTACCGCAAAAAATAAAATAAAAAGAGGAGAGACTTTGCCACAAATTCTGGGCGACATCTTTGATAAAGAATGTGATGAAGGGCTTCCCTGGTGGCGCAGTGGTTGAGAGTCCGCCTGCTGATGCAGGGGACACGGGTTCGTGCCCCGGTCTGGGAAGATCCCACATACTGTGGAGCGGCTGGGGCCGTGAGCCATGGCCGCTGAGCCTGCACATCCGGAGCCTGTGCTCCGCAATGGGAGGGACCACAACAGTGAGAGGCCCGCGTACCACAAAAAAAAAAAAAAAAAAAGAAAGTCTCACTAGGGAGTATAGCATGGCACCAACCAAGTAGCATGGATACTGGTTATCAATAACCAATATAGCCATACTGGTATATAGCTGCTGCATATCTGCCCTGCAAGGTACTGGATGAGGATACAGACTCAGTAAGGATAAGTAACTTGCCAAAGTATTCCATATCCATAATCAATGTGATATTTCCATAACACTAGGATGACTTGATATCTTAATAGCTAATTCATATTTATTTACTATGCTACTTTTATTTTACTGGATTTGGTTGAATCGGGAGTTGTATTCCTCACCCTCACATTTACAGATTCTTTTTACAAAGGCATTTTCAGTATTGCATTCAGTGGTATATCTTCAAAGAAGTAAATAGGTGTTGTAAGAAGAAAGTTTCTCTCATCAAATAAATTAGAAGAAAGGTACAATAAACAAGTTCTCTTTCTTTTTCTTTACTGTAGGACCTGAACCTGTAATATACACAATGGAAGGAGAGAATAAAAATAATCTATGGTTTTCAGGCAAGGAATCATCTACACGGGAAAAGTAAATATTACAAAGATATAAAATATTCTCAATTCATAGGTTTAATCTACTTTTGATCAATATCCCAGTGTGGTCAACTGAGTTTATGGATTATGTTTAGTATATTCAAAATTCTAGGGTTTCCCTGGTGGCGCAGTGGTTAAGAATCCGCCTGCCAATGCAGGGGACATGGGTTCGAGCCCTGGTCCGGGAAGATCCCACATGCCACAGAGCAACTAAGCCTGTGTGCCACAACTACTGAGCCTGTGCTCTACAGCCCGCAAGCCACAACTACTAAGCCCGCGTGCCACAACTACTGAAGCCTGTGCACCTACAGCCCATGCTCTGCAACAAAAGAAGCCACCACAATGAGAAGCCCACGCACCACAACGAAGAATAGCCCCTGCTCGCCACAAGTAAAGAAAGCCATGCACAGCAACGAAGAACCAAAAAGCAGCCAAAAATAAATAAATAAATAAATTTATTTTTAAAAAAAGTTCTATGCTTTAAATATATATATATATATATTTATTTATTTATTTATTTATTGAGGCTGCACGGGGTCTCAGTTGTGGCACGCGGGATCTTCGTTGTGTTACACGGGATCCTTTAGTTGTGGCATGTGAACTCTTAGTTGCAGCAGGCATGCGGGATCCAGCCCCCTGACCAGGGATTGAACCCAGGCCCCCCTCATTGGGAGCATGGAGTCTCAGCCACTGGACCACCAGGGAAGTCCCTATGCTATTTTTCTATAGCACTTTGTTTCTTTGTTTCAAATCATTACCATATCCATTTTTGTACTACCAAAAGAAGCGTTATTTTGATGATAGGCTTGAGTGATTATAAAAAAAAAAAAATAGTGTCAAAGAGGATGGGTAAGGCTGCCCATGAGATCTGCTTACAATTCTCAAAAACTTAGATTGGAAGATTCACCAAGTTCAGAAGAGAGGGAGATGTCAAGAAGCCTATTTCAAAGAGGACTTAGTGAATTAGTCAATAGGATAAAGACCTTCTTGTTGCATGCCATGAAGGACCCCATGATTCTTCTCTATTATCTACAGTACAAAAAAGTGAAGAAGGAAAAAAAAAAAAAGTGAAGAAGAAACAAAGGATCTAGCTTATACGAATAACAATTAGAATAATCCCAATTAATTTGAGAACCTGAATTTTAAAACTGGACATTCCTTGCTTTGTTTTTTTCCAAAAGGATAGTAGTCTGGATTACATGTATCAACTTTATCAAAAATTCTTATAAATTAGCAAAGTCCTTTTTCATTGTCCCTAACCATTATAGCAAGAATTCAAATTCACCTAAATTATGCTGCATAACCTCTTTGGGGAGCTTCTTGGTTCCTTGATAACTTCTACGTGTGAGAGAAGGTAGGGTTATCCTTTTCACTGAAAGTATATCACTTCAGTGAAGAATTCATGGTATTTTACTAAAGGCACTCCCTCTCATTTTTCATTGCTTTCTCTATTTGTCTCCAAGTCACCACCTCTCTCTCTTCTCCTGCTAACTCTTGATCTCACTTTCTTACCTTATATGCATTTATACATACGTACACACGTGTATACCAGTAGGGCTAAAAAACTTAAGATCTGAGACAGTATGCTTTCCATAATTAGTGGAAAATACTTCACCTTATTAAAATGATGATAATCACTACAAATAGTAATTTTAATTTTCCCATTTTACCTCACAGGCTATATAATACCTACAAATCACTATCACTGTTTAATGACAAGTTATATCATCCATATTTTTGTTGCAAAGAAAAAAAATATGATGTAAAAATCCATCTTTGACAAATCAGCAAAATAGTGCTTCTGTTTGATTTCACAAAGAAGCTCACCTTGAAATTCATTTGTCTCCAAAAGGGTGTTACATTTTCCAGAACCCCAAAGATTTAGTGTCCATTAGATGGCTGTGGAATGCACTCCAAAGTAACCAGAGCATTAAGGAACAGCTGGAGAGGATGGAACCAGGGCATCTAACAGTCATGGAGCTGAGCTCCCCAGTAAAAATCCATTGGGCAAATGAGGAAGGACACTGGGCTGTAGCATGGCTCCCAGGGGAAAATAAAAACCTGAAGAGAAGCCAGATCAGCCCAAGAAAATACTGAGTAAAAGCCAAGAAGTCTGAGTAGGACCGGGCACCAGGAAAAACAACACGACCGACCTGCAGTGAGTCCTAGCAGCCAAGGAAATTGAGCTCTCAGAGACTCAATATCTATTAGCAGAAGAATCTTTTGAAGCAGATATGTGGATTTTCTTTTCTGTCCTTAATGGAGCTCAGTACTTGTGTGTGGCCAAGGAATTTTATGGGAATCGAAAAGCCACATTTAACTGAAATGGAACTTTTTAATATTAAAGCTCTCCAACTGACATTGGGAAGATGCATAAAAATTTTCCCCTTTAATATACTTATTAGACACCTGAATTTATAAACCTTTAAAAAATATTTTTATGCATTTTTATTAATCTCTAAGTCAACATAGGTATAGAAAAATATAAATTTATTTATTATAAAGCAAAATAAACACTGTTCTTTTGATTTTTTAATATTCATTCCATATGCAAAATAGTCATTTATAAATAAGGAAATTAATGTTGGCTGCTAATGGATACAGTAAGACAGCCTTTTCATTTGCCTGAATTTCAATGAAAAAAAATGTAGCTGTCCTTCTGACAGTGATCTTTAAGCATCCTAGTTCTTATACCTAATAAAAGTAGCAAGCAAGAGCTAATAAGTAAAAATTTAAACACTTAAAAATCAGAAACCCCAAAGAAAACTGTCTATCATATAAATGTCTTAATTTCTAACACCCACTATTATGTTAAATGGCCTATTCATAATCATTAGTTGTGTTACTAATTTATGTAAATAAATGTAATTATTAAAATAATATCCAATAGAAATTATAATAAATTGATTGGGTTTTCTGATAATATTTTTAAAAACCTGTCTTCTAACAAATAAAATAAATATAGAAAAGCTTAACATTAAAAATGTATTTCAGAGAGATGTAGTGTAGAAATTCAAAGTGAAACAATCAACAGAGAATTTGATATCACCCTATAGAGTGCAGCTCTTAGATAAAGTGGCTCATTTTCCTCAAAATATGGATTACTCTCATCTTAAAATTTGTAAAATCAACAAACTAATACAAAATCTTACAAAAATCATATAAAATTATGTTACAAGCAAAGTTATATATTAGACCATGATATAAATGAAAAAGGAAAAAAAATCAAAAGTATCAGTTGAGAAGCTGTTAAAAAGGTAATAAATGTTGCTCCTTTATCTCCTACCCTTAATGTTCTTTCCTTAATTTAAAACAAAAGTTTAAATTCCTTATTGTGAGCTGAATAATACTGAGAAGCCTATTGAATAATTAAGGTGTCTTCAAAGTATGAGTCAGAGTTCACAAGCCATGGGTGTGGCCTTTATCTGAGCATTTGACAATGAATATCCAATACAGAAGAAGTGAAATTAAAGAACAGTGTGAAAGAAAAAAAAAAAACCCGACCTTTCCAAGAACACAAAATCCAACTGGTCATAGTAAGGTCACAACAGAGAATATAATTAAATAGCACATGTCATGATAAGTATACTTGTATAACAATTTTTAAGTTTTATGAACATACATGTTTTCACCTGAGAATATCTAATACCTTTGAAAACAATTTTTAGAAATACTATTTTTTGAACCCTAATACAACGTGACAACTTGTATTGAAGCAACTGAAAATGTCGTATTTGGAAATTCTACAGTTTAAAAAAAGCATTGAAGTTTATCAGATTCCATCAATTAGCAGGATAATAACAACTTAACAGTTTCATCAAATTAAATTATTCTTTAGCATTTCCATTTAATAAAAAGTGACAATCAACAGTTTGTTCGAAACCAAAACTTCCCTAAAATTTCTCCACTCATCCTCATTCCAACCACACAACGTCTCTTTTCAATTCAAACCATCCATTCTGGAACTCCCTTTCTCACCCCTCACAAACCCTAGTGGAATGAAGGGCATTAAAAGTAAGTAAACAACCAATAAATGTAACTATGTTACTGAGTCATGTGGGGAGGAGGGCAACGTGCAACTAACGTGCAGAGAAAATGGCTAAGTTGTTCACGTTGGTAAAGCCGACTTTGTTTCATAAACTTTCCAAGAACACTGGTAGAATGCTTCATTTTTAATTCATTCAAACCCTTTTAAAATTTACCTGACTGCAGTAATTTGACTAGGTTATTTTTCGCTCTCACAAAATGCCATTTTTATTAACACACCATGGACAAATATAAATATGTTCAGCTTGATATTCTGACTTATGTTTTGAAGATCGGACTACTATAAACCTACAAAAGCCAGCTCTGTTAACCATTTATAGGGGAAGAAGAATGAAAGCTGAAGGAAATCAGCAACACACAAGTGGCACAGTCACTCACAAGGAATAACTTAAGGCACTTTAGGTCCTTCAGTTGATTATACGGGTGCTATCAGGACTCTGTATAATACAAACTGAATCCTCTGATAATTAATATAAGCCAACATTTACTGGGTACTTACAATGTCAAAAGGATAGTTCTGAGTTGTCCATGAATCATCTCTTTTAATCTTCACCCATATGAGGTAGGTACTATTTCTATCTCCACTTTACAAATGAAGAAACTGAGGCAGGCACAGACAGGCTAAACAACTCACCCAAGGGAATCTATTTTGCAGAGGACTGAACCAAACTTGTAAACTAGGCTATCTTACTCTAGAGCCACACTAATGACCTATATGACTGCATAGGTCTGGAAAATTCTACCATTCTGCAACTTTAAGTCTCACCCTTCCTCAAAAAGGCTCTAACACACAGACCAGGATTAGTCTTCATAACACCTCATACTTACTTCTCCGCTCACAATATTTGCCTCTATTTATTGCAACTGCTTGCTTAATGTGTCTCCCTATCAGACTATAAGCTTGATGAGGACAAAAGCCATATGTGTCTAGTTCATTATTAAATCTGCAGAAGCTAGAACTGTCTAGTATATACAAAGTATTCAGTAAATATTTCATGAAGGAATGCACATTTTACTGTTATGTATTCAGTGCTTACTATCCTAGGTCCAATCTAAGCACTTTATATTCAATTACTTAATAGCCCCCCAAAATTTTTTTTACATAAGAGGAAAATGAAATTTGGAGAGGTTAAGTAACCAGCCACATATCACATAGTGGAATAAACAGCCAGGATCTGAACACAGGCATCTGACTCTAGAGCCTGTGCCTGTTACTCTACTTCTAAATATGGACAATTTTCAAATTTTTAAATCCTCTGTTTGAATAACTGCTTTATGTCAGAAAGCAGTTGGAGAATTGGAAAATACTGCTAACAAAAAGATCTCTATCCCATAATCTTAATATATTTATTAAGTAGTAGAGTTAAAACAGAAAAGAAAAGCCCATACTTGCCTCTAAATTTTTTCCAAAATTTAAAAAATATTTTAGAAACTTTAAAAAGAGTATTTCTGATTTTTAAGATGTGGGAATGGTGAATGAAGAATGAGGAAAAGAGCTGAATTTGTTTTTACTGAAGTAGTTGACTTCTAGCATTTTTTTCATAAAGAGAAAACACTGTAGTTATAAGTATGAATTCCAATCTAACAAAACATACTTTTACAGTGCTGTTACACAGACTTTGTAATCAATATTTTTAGATTATTACCTGAAAAAAGTTTAGTATTTGTGGCTATCTTCAGAGTAGGTTTTGTAGATAAACTGTGATGGTTTCTTGGATCAAAGAAGTCCTATTTTCTCAACTAGTATCAACAAGTACCAAGCTCTCTATAAGACAAATCACCATGGTTTGGATAGCTTTCTGATGACAGATTATATCTCTTAAAATCTAAGCCAAGGAAAAAAACATGTCCCCATGAATTTGTTACACAAAATCTGAACTTGGAGGTAGCCACTTCTGACAGATCTAATTATAATCTTAACTGATTTTAAAAAAAGGACAATGGTATAATACCTGTCTTTAAAATCTGTATCTAATCTGAATCTAATAAGGGACACAAGCAGACAAATTCAGATTGCGAGATGACTATATGAGATTAAAATAATGTCAAGACAAAAAATGGCAGGATATTATTTACAATTAAAGGACACCTAGATGCTTTGTGACCACCTAGAGGGGTGGGATAGGGAGGGTGGGAGGGAGCGAGATGCAAGAGGGAAGAGATATGGGGATATATGTATATGTATAGCTGATTCACTTTGTTATAAAGCAGAAACTAACACGCCATTGTAATGCAATTATACTCCAATAAAGATGTTAAAAATAAATAAATAAAAATTTTAAGAAAGGGGCTTCCCTGGTGGCGCAGTGGTCGGGAGTCTGCCTGCCAATGCAGGGGACACGGGTTCGTGCCCTGGTCCGGGAAGATCCCACATGCCGCGTAGGGGTTGGGCCCGTGAGCCATGGCCACTGAGCCTGCGCGTCCGGAGCCTGTGCTCCGCAGCGGGAGAGGTCACAACAGTGAGATCTCGCCCGTGTACCACAAAAAAAATAAAAATTAAAATTAAAATAAAAATAAATAAAGGACACCTAGAGAGATATGACAAGTAAATGCAGTAACTGATGCTTGACTTGATCCTGGATTTAAAGAGGAAAAAAAAAAGGGCTTAAAACAGCATTATTGGGACAATTAGAACATGTGGATGGACTGTATCAAATAATATTACTATATTAACGTTACTCTCTTGGATGTGATGTTGTTATTGCGGTTATGTAGGAAAATGTCCTAGTTCTTAACACTATTAGCCTGCAACTTACTTTCAAAAAAAAAGAAAAGCAAAGGGGCCAGAAGTTAATAATTAAGTGGAAAGTATACGAATGTTCATTGTGCTACACATTCAACGTTTTTGTAGATTTGGTATTTTTTTAAATAAAGGGAAACATTCAGAAGAATTCTATATCTCTGAATAATTGTAGCATTTTTTAGATGATCAGGATATTTTCAGTTGTAACAAAGTAAAGTCAAAAATCTTCCAGGCTTATGAGTTAGATTTGCCATCATGATCTATAAGTGCCTAAATGTCATAAAGAGCAGTTCTAAAACAGGTATGCCTAAACCAAAACCATCAGTTTGGGAAATGCTTTAGTTTTCAAATGGCAAAAAAGCAGTGCTTTTAAATGATACTCTTGTATCAATAAAGTGATAAATTGTAGGTATCTTTTTTATCCTACACTCTTCCCCCTTTTGCCACTCCCTCCAATTCCTTTATTCACATTGATGTGTACTTTCATGTTGCCAAATTATTCACATAGTAAGTATTCACCAAATATTTTTAAATGAATAAATCAAGATGGGAATGTTCCTGTGTCTACATCACTCTAAATATAGATGCACTACTAAATCATCTGAAAGCATATAGAATTATCTGTTAATTTCCCATTCAGTTAATTTGGGATGATTTTTTTTTTTTTTTTTTTCTGTACGCGGGCCTCTCACTGTTGTGGCCTCTCCCGTTGCGGAGCACAGGCTCCGGACGCGCAGGCTCAGCGGCCATGGCTCACGGGCCCAGCCGCTCCGCGGCATGTGGGATTTTCCCGGACCGGGTCATGAACCCTGCATCGGCAGGCGGACTCTCAACCACTGCACCACCAGGGAAGCCCTGGGATGATTTTTAAAGTGTAATCAACCCAGAGGGCCCGATGACGTGCTGGATTGTTCAAAATATGCAAACAAAACAGTCATCAGAGTGGACAATAAATAACAGCCTTAACATGCTTCAAATGAAGATAACCCCTAATGTACTATACCAAACTCTACAGTCTCAATGCGATGCTCTTCAGGTCCTTGAGCAGATCCAAAAGTGTTTCCTGAGGAAACTTCTGCTTTGTCTCTAAGTAGTCCTAAATCTAGAGTCAATTTAAGGACAGAGGTGGGAGTGCCCTCAATCTAGGCAAGAATACAACTCAGTCAAGAAGTGATTGTTCCTCATCTCTTAGCAACAGCCTGAATGTAACAACTGTTATTTAAAGGAGATAGTTTAAGGGACATGTTAGCCTTTTCTTAGATCTCTGCCAGTATCCTTTCACCAGGAAATCTACATACCTGGCAAACATTAGTTTAGCTACTTATAGAAATGCCTTCCTTCACTAAGTTAGTTATCATTGAACATTCTTTCTCTTATCTAGTCTCTACTAAAAATGGCAATGTGAAGAATGCCTTATGAATCTTCTGCAGCACTTCTACTGAAGACAATTTAAGGATTCATAAAATAAATCACTCCCTTAGACATCAGGGCCCCATAAAACAATTGCGATTACTGATATAATGGTAAGTTGTTTTGTTTTTTTTTTTATCAGAACATGATAACCATGAACCTCATTGTAACTGTCAGGTAACAGAATTATTCTTCGCCAAGGTTTTAGAAATAATTATCTTCCCTTATTTTATCTGTCTATACATCTATACACACACTTCCATAACCATATATATGGTGTGTATAGTATATGCATAATATATAACTGCATAAAATATGTATATATTATAATACATTCTATATAAAATATATTTAATATATTTGTATAATATGTAAAATACAAGTGATTCTGTAACATGAATATTTTATGTTTTATATTTTAATCCTTTTAGGATGTACTTGAAGTTCTAATAAATCGTGTACAAACCACTGGCTTCAACATTATTTACTAAGTACTTAATATTTATGTATTAGTCTGCAGTCCAATGTCATTTGCCATATTATGTGAAGTATTTTTGGAATTCCTTCTACATGATTCAAATTTGTTTGAAGAAATAATGTCCACTTCTTGAGCATACTAAATGACACATGTTTTCTTATTTAAGCAGCTAAATGACCTAAATTGAGGGAATTATTATAATCCCCATTTCACAGATACAGAAATTAAGGCATGGGGAGTTTATGTAATTTGCAAAACTCACATAGCTAATAAATGGTGAAGTTGTAGAATAAATTTTAGCAGTCTAGTTCCAAGACCCACCAGTAACTACAGCTAGTAAGGAACAAGAAATCAAAGAAAGAACCAGAAACCACAGCCATATCTACATCTGGAAAAAACACTTAAAAGATCCAAGACTTAAAACAGAGATCCATGGAACTCAAATCTATATTAACATATATAAGTTTAACAGTAAAACTGAAAAACCTCTGTAGTGAAACCACAAGGTTCAGCTCTGTTCCCAAATGCCTTGTTGTTTCCAGGGATCTGCAGGGTTTTTACCTGTCACATACCTGATTGAGTTTTCTACTCAAAATCACCAACACTCCTGCCTGCTACCCAACAAAATCAGTATGTCATGGCTATAAGTTAGATCAAAGGATTAATATCATATTAATTATATCATTATTTCCCAATTCATTACAAACTTTTCCATATAAAATCACCATATAAAATGTGAACACTGACATACTCAAAAATTACGGTCAAGAAGCTTCCTGTCCAATTAAGACAGCAAAACTAATCAGATAAACTTTCTGAGTGAAGGCACTGACTGTCCATAGAGAAATTATTTCAATATATAATGCGCTGTAAAGGACTTGGGAAAGAGATATTTGAGACATTTTATATAGTTACACTTCTCACAGTAAGGAATTCCATCTATAATGTGCACTGAAAATTAGTATCTATCAAAAACAGTTCCAGGTTGCCTTTACCAAGAAACCCTTTATTTAATTGCCCAGATGTCTGGATATCCACCACCTAGCATATCACTTTGTGCCATGAATGAATGAATTCATTCAGAGAGGAGAAATTAGGAGTTTATATCACAATTATTGTATGTTATTTATTTATAGTGTCTATAATTCTATAAGAGTTATTCAGCAACTAAAATGATTCCTGGCATAGTAGGTATATGAAATACATTTGTTGAATGAATGAAGACATTTCTGACACTAAAATAAATAATAATTATAAAGTTATGAAAGCACTTTATTATCGAGATCACTAGTACAATTTGATGGTTAAGAGTGAGGTCTTTGGAGCTGGACTGTATGGGTTGGTACCCCAGTTCTGCCACTTATTATCTGTGAGAAATTAGGCAACTCTTTTTGTTTCATCTTCTTCATTCATAAAATGGAGATAAGATTTCTGTGAGGCTAAGATTTCTGTGAGGCTGTCTGTCACATAATAGATACACACTGAATGTAACTGCTATCTTTATACCTATAGAGAAAGAGCTTGGATCACATGTTGTGGGTCAGGTTTAGAAACTGGGAGTAGTATCAGCTGGGATGCAAAAGGAGGTTTTCCTGCTCAACCACAAACTTCTTTAAACCCAGTGAAGAAACTACAGATACACTGCACTTCATAAAAGTAAATACAATTGTACCTTTCAAACATATAATCTCTAAAATAACCTAAACGATCCCTAAGCAAACATCTTCTTTCCCACTGTAACTCCACAGAAGTTGGGAGAAACTGACAATATTCATTGGGTAAATGATACAAGCATCTGTGCAAGTCAGTGTCACTATGAGGGCTTTTCTAAAAGTGATAAAATTTCACCTTCTTGTAGAGGAAAGCTAAGAAGGAAGACAGTTAATAAAAACTTAAGTCTTTGTGACACATTGCCACCCTGCTGAGCTGTGAACTACTCGAATCTAGACACAGATAGAAGTTTTAATTTCCCTCCCTTCACATTAAAGGATAAAAGAGCGCCATCCAATAGAAATATAATGTGAGCCACAAATATGAGCCACATACGTAATTTGAAGTTTTCAAGTTGCCTCACTAAAAAAGTAAAAAGAAACAGGTGAAAATAACTTTAATCACATTTCATTGAAGCCAATATATCCAAATATTATCATTTCAACACATAACCGGTATTTAAGAAATCTCAGTAAGGTATTTTACATTCTTCCTTTCAAACTAAGTCTTCAAAAATCCAGTGTGTATCTTGTACTTAGAGCAGATCTCAATTCAGATCAGCCTCCTGTCAAGTGCTCAATAGTGGCATGTGGCTAGTGGCTACCATATGGGAAAGCACAGGTATATGGGGATTCTGAGAACATTTCTTTCTACTTTTCACTAAATCATGTACTTCTTCCTCAAAAGCTAAAAAGGTCTCAATATATCTACGGTAATTCATACGGTGTGGACAAATCAATAAGCTAACACGTTCTAATAGCTCAATTTTCCTAATATTTAAAATACAAAATATACTTCAGATAAGGAAAATACGTCAAATTACTTAGCCCAAAATTCAATTTTTGCTTACAGTGTCCTAAGTACCAGACTATAATAGCTCTTGCCACCTACTCTATAAATTTACAAACTTCTAGTGTATAATATTTGCCAATATTCTTTTATTGAGAATTTCTCCCATAACTTTAAAGTAAATGAAATGGGTCAAATAATCAGATTTTGCTTATAGTTTGCTGTCTATAGCATGATTTTCCCTTACTGAACTAGTGATGAGACAGTACAGGTCTGATTTAATACTATAAATTCAGAACAAATGGAAAAGCATTAAAATCAGAAGTGCTTCTGGACCATTAACTTCCATGCTGATTTGACATGCGCCTCAGTACTCAGGCAACAGACTCAGGAATATAACCTATTCCTAAAGCAAACAGTATTTTATCTCATAACCATCTGGGGCGCTCCTCGGAAGGGCCACTTGCATAGTGCTGTCTGGTATATTTTAATATCCTAAGACCTACTTTAGCGAAACCCATTTTGCTAGGAAAAGACGACTGACATAGAAGAGATTATGGAGAGAACAAAATTTTGGCTGAGGCCCTTGCTTTCATTATTTAGCTGAGGAAAATCATTGGTTATATACGCTTTCAAAATCCTATGGTTTTTCTAAGGTACCAATAAAAGTGATACCATTCATAACATGGACAGTGGTCTCTTTCATATATCGCCTATAGTCGCAAACTTAAGTGCCAAGCAGATGGTTGAAATCTGTTTCGTATAAAATGTGCGCTTTTTTCCCCCAACTGTGTTCTTTGTATTCATATTCAGCCTAGGTTTGAGCCATCAAAACACTGGCACTATGTCGATCATTAGCAGCATTTTAGACAACTGGCAAATAAGGTATTCACTGTTCTCCACAAAATGTTCAGCTAATATTTCCCAGATGTATAATTAAGGCAAAAGATCATCTTCTTAAATTGGTATCAGCACTTTGGATGGCTTCTGGCTTTCAAGAGATACTATCAGTGGAAAACAATTTTATATCAAAAATAAAGGTTCTGTTTCTGGGGTGCTTTTGTTTGCTTGTTATACAGCTGCCCATAAAAAGAAATCTATAAATTTCCCCAGGCTTCACCTCCTGTCTAAAGGAATAGGTAGCTAATACAAAATGAGTCATGTTACTTTTACTATGCAAATCTATGATTTGCATAGATAAGTTTCTTCAAGTTATTTAATATTTTCTAATTTTCAAAATATTTGTACAAATATTACTTTAAAAATCAACAGTGTGTGACTTTTTAATAGAAAATCACTTTTTTGTTGCCCAATAATTTGTTCTATACAATGATTCATTTTTATGATTATACACAAATAAATGAATTTTAATTTGCATAGGTTAGAGCATAGGAATATGTTAAAGCAGCAAATTCGTTACTTAAATACTTGATATATGGATTCATGCAAAAACAACTTTTGGTGTATCAGATTTCCTACATATAAAATGGGAAGAGATGTGCTTTTAGGATATTTCATAATTAGCAGTAAGCAGTCAGAAGAAACTATAGCTATATTGTTGCTATTTAGGTACAAGTTACCTGGGATCAATAATCATAAGTGCATTTAAAACAATTATAGTTGTATTAACTACAAATTTTAAAAAAGTAAGTCAATAAGCTTCTTACGGGTTTTTTATATGCCAAAATAATTTTCAAATATCAAACAAAAATATATAATTTTCATTGAAGTTCTGACCATTTTATATTTGTCAAGAATTAAACCTAGTTTTCAAAGTTTGAATTCAGTGGCTTGCATTCAGAGATATCCAAATACTTTTATAAATTTTACTAAGTTTAAGATGCCTCATTAGCATCAGAGGATAATTTGATACTCATTTTAAAGCCCATTTTATAGACGCATGACTGAAACCCCCCAAATTTAAATGACTTGTACATCACAAAGTTTTAATTCTTGATTTAGAAACTGTAGGAACATATGCCAACTTTGTATATCACTAAATTCTGGATTATAAAATATATTAGCAGTAAGTTGCCCAACTGGGATGACTTCCAGATTTTCTTTCTTGTTTAACAGTAGGAAATTTGCACATTTTCCTCCCTCTAAATGTAGTTCTGGTTCAATAAGGCTCTCTTGTACTTCTTTTTTTTTTTTAAACAATCTTTATACCTGTACCACGAGAATAAGAGAATAACACCCATTCCTTATTCCTAAATTAAAAAGAGGGAGGGAGGTTCAAGAGGGAGGGGATATACGTATACATAGAGCTAATTCACTTCGTTGTACAGCAGAAAGTAACACAACATGGTAAAGCAATTTTACCCCAATAAAAAAAATTAATAAATAAAAGTTTTTAAATTTAAAAAACAGTATTCTGTGTAGCACAGTTTGATAAATACTTCTCTTTAGCAATGTTTCATATTTATTGTTATAAAATGTAAAACAAGGATTATGCTCAGAAGAGAAATATATTATCATCTAACTCAATTTGTGTATACTTAGAAAAAAGAAATCTGCAATAAATTTTGAAAAATACTGTAGGAAAACAATAGAATAAAAAATTCTACATCATAATTATTAAGCAAAGAATTAATTTTAACACACAGTACGTTCCTACGCTAACTCAAATATATGAATCTATACTTAAAACTTACAGCTAATGCGTACAGGGACTTACTGATACCACAGTCATATTTTCAAAGTATAGATAATACGGAAGGTCATTGGATATGTAGTCAAAGATTATGTTACTGATGGTATAACTACACTTTTTTTCAAGCACTGGGTTTTAAATAAAGCATGCAATCTGCCAAACGTAAGATATTAGCAGTATGTGAAGCCTGCCCTCTCAGATTATATAGCTTTTTAATGCATCTTTCATTGGTTGTTCCTCTACTTCTTGCTTCATAGGGTTTAACATTTTTCTTGAGATTGCCAACTATTAGTGCATATTAGATCGGCTGGCCTGATGCTAATGCTAATAGTTGCCTAATTTATGTTGAGAATCACTTAAAATTTTTCTTTGGACTACCTGTTTGTAATCTTAGTTGATCTTGCCACTTTCCGGGCCAATGTTTTGTTTATTCATATAAAGACATACAATGTCCAGAGCCCCCCTGTTGTCCTAATGCTCTACTGTCTAGTCTTTTTTTTTTTTAATTCCATCTTATCTTTATAAATAGACTTTCAGCTCTTTGACCTACAATGCCACTCTCTTGCTTTTCATATTCCCCCACAGTGCCTTGTTTAGCAATCCGTATATAATGTATTTTTCACAATATTTGTAATAGTTGAGGATAGGGATCTGATGCACCTGAGAGTTTCAAACACATAGAATGTGAATCTTATCTTTCGAAACACTTAGATTCAAAATAGTTCATAGCAATTTGAGCACTTAATCCTGAGTAAGAATTATACATAGTACTTAGATTTAAAACTCCTAAAATATACTATGGTTACATGTTCCTGCCCAACACCACTCCACTGAGAGGGAAACTGAGAAGTGATTCCACATGTTAAAGGCTGGTTGTATAATATATTCTGTCTCCAAATAGATGCATAAATGTAAGAATCCTGACCACTAGAGTGAGGAGCTAGGAATCTTTCAAATGTATTTCAAAGTGATGAAATTTTAGACTTGAGAGATTTTAGAGATTATCTAGCCCACCTTCGAATTTTACAGATGCACATGCTAAGACCCCAAATCTCTTCTCAGTATGCAGGGAAGAACTGGATCTTGAGATCCTACACCCAGCTACTAACACTTTCTTATTAGGTTATACTTCCAAAGACAAATCAATGAAGATATTGACAAATGTAAATTTTTACCAAAAAAGAGGAAATTGTTCTATGCTTTAGGAGAAATACTAAAAATCCACCAAAAACCTGCCATTTTATATGTATGCCTTAATATTCTAACACTTAAATTTCTAATCTCAACCCCAAATCTCAAATATCCCCAAATGTAACTCAGGCGTATCTTGATTTAGCCTTCTTGAATGCAAATTTTCCATTAAATATGAACTCCAATACCACCTTCAGATTTTTAAAGCTGAATATTATTATATGTCCCTATAGCTCATGTCATAAGATTCTGTGCTGCAAATGAGAAAGCGGGAATGAACTTTGTTTCTATTTCTATGAAATATTTCTTCCTTTCAAGATTTTCTCCCCAAAACTGCAGCTTCATCAGGATTTGGTATGATTTATTCAAAATCAACTTATTCAAAATTTCATTACCCTCTAAGCGAAAAAGTTTCTCCTAAATTCCAAACTTTTGTATGTGTGTATGTGTATAACTATTTCATTCCCCAAAATAAATTCTTCACATAACTCTTAGCGACACCCAATTATCTTTTAATTTACTTTTGAAAGTCTATATAGTCTGCTCCTTTACTTTGTTCCTTAAATTGATTATCAGGAGCTTCTGGATGCCTTTCTTTCTCTAGAAGAATGCTTTTAAAGCATTCAATATTCCTAAACTGTTTATAGGTCAAATTAGATCCGTTTTATTCTTCCAGTAATGCTAAAATTTTTAGAAACGATTACACTACCACATTTACATCCCACAGCCCTTAGGGCTCTCAAAACAATACATTTTCCTGTGTTTCCCAAATGCTAATTATGTTTAGGACTGGAGAGAAATAGAAGTTCTGGTCTCAGAAATAGCATTCATTGTTATCTTTGTTTTTCCATCCCAAGGTGTTCTGTTTGATTAATGGGACTTTGCATACTACATAGAAGTTTTCTTCGCATCCTGATAATACTATGGGGGAGATGACAATCTGAATCTGATATTGTATATTCAGTTAGCACTCATTCAAGGTCAAAGTTAGTGAATTAGTGAATGAATCAGAAATTGAAGTTTGATTACCAGTTCACTCCTTTCACTACACATTATCCTAACAAATCTTCAACATAGATCCCTTGTAGTGCTGATAAAAAATAAGAAATATTGGCATTAATTTTATGACATCTTCCTGCAAACGCTTCTCAAACATATTACGAAACTCGACAGCAAATTTTTTAAATGGGGGTTGAAACAAAAGGACATCAAGAAACAAGTTTTAAAAAAGTCTTTGGACTTTGTAAATTATTGCCCAACAAACTGGCTCAGGGTAAATAACCCAAAGGAAGAATTGTAAGCAAACAAGTAATACCTTGACTCCAGAATTAGAATAAAAATGTTTTAGATCTTCATCAAGCAACCTATATTAACTGTGAATGAAAAATTAATAGCATAAATAAAACCTCACTTTTTCATTTTGTGTTCTCTTATGTGAAGACATATTTTTCATTTTCACTGTGTTTCTTTTTCATTAGGATGCTCTTTTATTAGATAAAAATTGTTTAAAATGACAAATCAACAGATCATATTTGCAAGTTTCACAACCAACTCTCAAACAACCTACCCCCTTGGTACCATCATCCTAATTCACATAAAAACAGAAAACAAAACCCAAATCAGTACTAAAGTAAATAATTTACTACATTTAAAATAAATTTTGATTAAAAATATACCAAGAAAACAAGATTTGGGCCTGTGTCCTATTTTACTACTAGATTAAAAAATATACCAACAAGCAAAGCAGGTTAACTCTTTCCTTTCTTTCTCAGTGATGTTCCTGAAGCCCTAAAAGAGAGGACACATCCTTTATGGAATTGCTGCTCAGCGTCCCAACTCGTCTAACTCTCTTAAAGTGCCAATATAAAAAGCTTATAAGGTTTCAAGGGTGCCTTTTCTTTGGCCCTATACGGCAAATTTCATTTCTTCATATTACATCTACTCTCAATGCATCTGATACTCAGGTTTAAATGTCACAGAAATGACTGGGATGGAGAGGGGAGGCACGTGTGCATAGAACATAATAAAATCCTATGCAGCTCTACAATGAGAAATATTAAAAATGAAGCTACTAATACATTTTTAAGAAACATCCTATCTTCTGTTTTTTTAACATTTTCTCTTCGAAAAAACACATTCTTTCAAAGATGTGAAGAGCAGAAATAGAAACACTGTTACATATGAAAGTTTCAAGGGATTTGCTGCCAGCAGCTTTTCTTTATAGTGTTCCTCTTACCTACAGTATGTGTTGGCACTGGCAGGTAGCCCTAATTCGTTAGTAGCCAAATTATTTTTGTCCCTGAAGTACGAGAAATCTCCATAGCACATGAATGAGACATGGTTTACTAGTTTACACACATCTTTATAACTCCAAGAAACCAAAACTCATTCACAAATGCTTTCATTTCAGCTGAGAGAAGGGCTGCAGAATACTACAGCTACCTACTTTGAATTCCTGGTCCCCATTCTCCACGAGAAGACAAATAGAAAAAAACCTTTTACATTTCCATAAAGAACTTTGGTCCTTAATGCAAGAAAAATAAACAGCTTTCTTCTCACCATACTCCACATTTCATCTAAGCCAAAATAGTTCAGTAGAAGGCATTAAGAAAAAATGTCATTTAGTAATAAACCTAAATGTCTCCAGATAAAAATTCGTCACGACAGCATAGTAGGTTTAGATAACGTGGTCCACAATAGTTAGCATCCTCTTACTGCATGATCACCAACTACGTTTATATACTGCTGTACCACCTTCACTAACTTATAGAGAAAATAGGAAGCAGACATAAGCAACACTCAGAAATAAACATATAACACAAGTGATGATTCAGCTATAGCAAGAAATCTCTGAATTCTGAGGCAAGACGAAAGTAAATGCATTAATACTAAACAGCCAAGTGACTGAAATGTCACTTAGATACAAAGAGAGATTTAAAATACAATGAGCTGAGTTCAGTTTTGAATTGAGTTAAGCTTCGATACTGATTTCAAATGTCTATGAACAACCCCAAGTTTTTGTTTTTAATTTTCCTTCTGTCATGTTTTATGGGTAAAAAGTCCTTACACTACCTTGTAATAGATTACTTTCAAGCTGGGTGACAAAAGGGCATAATGACCGGAAAATGATACAAAAGAAACAGAAAAAGCATGTTAATAAGTTTATCAACAAACCTGGGTAATTCTCATGAAGTACAGATTAAGGTTCAGTGGTTCCAAACTGGCAGCATTCAAGTTGGGTTCATATTTGGGTTTTTTGTTGTTTGTTTTTTAAAACCACCTGTCCTAAAACGACATTGTTTATGCTAATTATCTTTGTTTATGCCACAATTCTGTTTGTTTACTACATTCTTTTAAAATACCATATCCCTATAAACAGTTCTCACCAGAATTCTTCTAAATCTTGTTTCGGTCTGGTCCTTCTCGGCAGCCCACTGAGCAGAATGCAGCTCTACAATGAAGGCGCAAGAGCTGGGAACAACTTTGAGTCTCTGACTCCTCAGGCTGGCAAAGGCAGGGAGTACTGCTGAGGTTTTACACTCAGACTCCGAGGGAAAAGGATACTGAATGTGGAGAAATGCAACACCCCCCTATTGGACAAGCAGAACCACACGCCACAGTATCTCCAGAGATGTAGGAACTCTCAACTAGTAAGTGAATAGATAATGAATAGAGAAGAATAATGAAGATAATGAAAAGATAATGAATAGAGAAGATAAAGAATAGAGAAGAATAGATAATGCTAAAGAGAAGGGAGTGCAGTTTCCAAACTGCAGGAGAAAACACAGAAGTCAGAAAGGATGAAAAGGTCACCTCCTGGACCATTATTAGTTCCTGATTAAAGTGGAGAAATATGAGGCATTCTCTTAAAGAATGTCCAAATAAATGCTGTTCGCTGAAGCAAAATAGTATGTCTTTAAATTTTTTCTTCTCCAGCAATATCACTCGATCATGTTCATCCATATAACATTCAATTTTTATATTTAATGTAAATGACAATGCTCTCAATCAGTGAAAAGAAAAAAAGGACAGAACGAATGAAGCAAGAAAGAATTTGCTAGGTTTCGGTCCATTCCTTGTCCAACAAAATGTTTCATTTAAAAGGAAGATATTTCATGTTTTGGTTAAATCTTTGCACATATTTCTATCTGAGTGCCATCATCTGAGTCAGAAACCTGACATATTATACTATATATAAGTTAGAACAAGAGAAACGTCAAGATTATTTTATTTCCCATGCTGTTAAACTCATTGAAATTATAAATGAGTAACAAACTATGGAAGAAAACCAAAATCTATCAGTTATATGTATTTAACTCGTCTATAGGAAGGGAGGTATTCAACATACATAATACACATCTGCATTATACACATACTCATTAGGTGGCTGGAGAATTGATTGTGGAAAGAACAGACAATAAAAGTCAGACTTTAACCATGAATATAATTTGGCTTTTTAAATGCATTATGAATGTAATACCTTTGAAATAGCTTCCAGCTCTATGGAGGAGTAATGTGCTCAAGTATTAGAACAGGCCTTATTATTTGCCTCTCAGGTATGGTGCATATACAGACTTTAGTTAAAAGCTCCCTAAGCACAGATAAATACATTATTGTATGCTGATTATACTTGAGAAACATAAGACCATATCAACGTGTGAAGTAATCATAACATCCACACATTTCTCTATCTATCAACCTGCTAAACACTGAACTACCTGACATTTAACCCTTAATTGTTCTTGGTAATCAGTCAGATCGCATCGCCTGCTAAGTCTTCAGGACAGTCCTCCAGTTTGAGTGTGACACAAGTATGGTTTGTCCACTGCTTCATGCAAGCTGCCTTCCAAACTAATATCTTAGCTCAGTTAGCTTGCAAATTATTGGGATGGTAATTAAAATCTATAATCAGTTGTAGGCACCTTTTCCTCTACAAGGTAATAGAAAATTAAAAAAAAATAAATAAAATGAACAAAGGCAGATATCAGAACATCCTGAAAACATAACATCAAACTTACAGGTTTGCAGGTGCCATTAGGTGACAATGTGAGCGGAAAACTTTCCTTTGATTCACACCTAGGGGTTACCTGCTAACTTGAATGTATTTACCACTCATGAGCACAATGGTTTAAAAAAAAGTTTTTAATCAAGCTGAATGAATCTGTCCAGGTGATAAATACATTATTACTATGGACAAACTTTAGGTAATTAAAGTACTGCTAATGTCAGAAATATTCTTGCAGCCCATTAACAGTGATTTTTCATGGTAATTTTTAAAATTAATTTTTCACAGTACCTGATGCATATGTCTTTCTTCAGAAAAACACTTAAAAGTCTCTTAATGTGAAAGATTATTTCTTCAGTCTATATGGCCATAAATAAATTAGATGGGAATATAAAGTAAATAGTTAAATTTTTGTTGCAGAAGGTTTTACTCTTGTAGTGTTTCCTTCAACATGTAGAAAACTGGCAGTGTGTTGTCTGCACCCGTTTTGAGAGAAGCCATCAAATAGGTGCTATTATAAGCTTAATTTGCTTCATCCCACTACCTTAGAGCCCAACTTTTTTTTTTCTTTCTAGACATTAATAGACTGTCTTCTTAAGCAATCATCTTATACTTGCTTTTTAATTAAGTCTCTTAACATAAAACAATTAGAAAGTGTAACAAGTAGCTTGGTCATAAAACAATTACATTACAGTCAAATAGGATAAATATAAACATAAGGAAAAATAGAATACAATATTATTGATAGTAACAAAAAATGCTTTTTTCATTCATCAGAAACAAACTGATATTGATATTTAAGACAAATATTTTAAATATTTTCATTCTAAGAACATGAAAAAATAAATGGTATTCTGAAAGGAAAAACCCTTAGTTACAATTTTTATTATTTATTTTCAGGTAAATATATAAATTCACTGTCTTCATTTAAAATTTTTTCGGAGAGTTCAAGCGTTCGTTCTAGACACTATTACTAACATTTAGACCATGTTGCCAGTTATGTTTCCTCTAAATAGTATGAATTAAAAGGTTTTGCTAACAAATAATTCCTTAGAGCATACTTTGCCTATTCACCTCCCACCTGAGAATTGTTTTTCATTAATCATAATCAATTATGTTAGGGATGCTTGACAGTAAAAATAAAATATTTCAACTTCTTTACTTTTTAGAATCATTGTTCAATTTGCTTTACCTCCTGAATATGTTTTAGCAGACAGCAAAATTGTTACTACTTCTGAATTATTTAGCAACTGTTTATTAGTCTGACAGTATTGATCATGTTCATTTCTAGGGCTGATAATACGGACATAACAAATCTATATTCCAATTTTGATCCAGACATTTAAGTTTCGAATATTCCTTAAAGTTTCAAATAGTCTACAGGTTGGAAATGATAATAGAAGATAGACAAGACTACTGATGAAACTAGAAAAAAAATCACATACAACTTCCAAAATACATAAGCCCCAAGCAACTTATTAATGTCCTCCAGAGCAATGTTCTCTATTTCATATAGAAATTTAGAAGTCTTCTTTTCAGATTTCTGACTAAGTTTGAGTGAACAACTCATCTATATCAGGTGAGCAAACAGAATAAAAACTTAACACTCGATAGAAATGACCTACATATCCAATGAAAGTTGCAGATAGTTGAAAAGGCAAAAAAAGCTGACTATGTATGAGAGTGTAATTACAGCATATATACCTCCTTTGGAGAATATAAATATTCAATATTGAGTCTGCATGATATATACTCTATGTGGGTGACTATAGATACACTCAGCCATACAAATTCAGTGTAAACAAATAGTAATGATGTACTGAGATTTTTCTATGTATTACCAATTACAACCACAGGGGAAATTATTAGGAAATTTTATACTGTAGGACATTTTTCAAAATTATTTTAGCTACTAATATTTCCAAAGATGCTGTCTATACTGACAACTCTATTGATTATCACTTGCTTATTTAATTAGGCAGTTAGAAAAGCACGCCTCTGAGTGACAAAAAACTGAAATTCTCACCAGGAGGAAAAAAAAAGTGTTAAGAGATTTGAGCATCGGAATAGGAAAGGGAAAAGTTTAGTTTAAAAAGAGATAATTGAAAAAATACAAATAAAGTTCACAGCAGGAAAGCTTGCCTATATAAAGGAATAGGCTACAGCCTGTTAATATGTAACTACCTTTTTATAAGAACAGTCATTTAACAGGCTTACAAATCAGACTCAGAGTTTTATTTTCGAAAAGTATAGAGTTGAAGAATACTATCATTTAAGTGTCGCTCTGCACATACTAGAAAACTCACTATGGTATTAAGCAGTAGTATGTTCCAGTATAAATAACTTCAATACCTACATATGAAACAGGCTATGTTTACCAAAAAAAAAAAAAAAAAAAAAAAGCTAACTATTTTAAAGAGTTAATATACAGAACTTTGAAAAAAATAATTCAAAACTGTTAAGAAAGCTCAACCGTTCACTGGAATTATGTGGTGAAGATGCACCTTAAGTTTTTTTTTAAAAAAAAAAAAGAGGAGGAGGAAATGAAAGAAAGAAGACAGTATTAAAGTATATATGCTGGCTATTTTACTTTCTCTCCTGATCTGATATTGGTTTCTCTAATAGCTGACCACATTCAAGTATTATTTTATTCTCAATACCCCTCTTCTCTTCCATTGCTTCACTTCTAGAATGTTTTAATCTTTGTCCTTTCTTTTTTCGTCTTTTCATATCAAATTCAGTCTTTTGAGCGATGAACAGCTTGACTTAGCATATTTTTAACCAGCTGGTCTAGCACCTAGCTTGCATTGCATAGTCAGATACAACAAATGTTTATACAGAAGGTAGCTTTCATGAAAATGAAAAAAAAAAGCCTGGGTATCATGCATCCTGGCTTTTTTTAGCTTTTTTTTCTAATTCACCATACAGAATACAAAGTTTGAATTCTTTTTAATGGCAAACAAAATTCTATTTATAGTTCCAAAAAATGAACTTATGCTAGGATAAGAACTCAAATTTAAAAACTGCAGTGTGTACTTATAGGAACACGAAGAGGGCTAAAATTCTTTCAGAGCCCTGCTTTACTTGCAAAAACATCCAATGGAAGGATATTACACACATTTCTCTAATAGGAAATACTTGACTACAAATAAACTTATTCCCATCATAGCAAAAGGGAAAACAGAATAAATCAAAATTCAGCTTAAGATAGTGCAAAAAGTGGCCACTAAAAACTTAAAAAGGGATCATCCCCATTTTTTTTGACATTTCAGAGTAATGTACTAATAGATTCCTGTGATGTTAAATTTTCTTTAAAAAAAAAATCTGCTCTCTTATATCAACAAAAGGTCATGTGCTTTACTGAGCAGCTTCCAAAGTTTTACAGAAGAATCAAATAGGAACTTATAGCCTCCGTTTTAACCACCACTAAAACCTTCTGTCACCCCAGATATTACGAGACAGAGATGTTGAAAATGGTAACACTCTGCACACAAAAGCATTTAAAAAGGTGTAGAAGGGGAGAAAAATATCAATGAAGGAAGAAAGTAAGAGAGTGAATGAGAAAGAGAAAAGCAGCGAGTGGGAGAGAGAGAGATGCTTAATGTTCATTTAATTTCCTGTTATAGGACGTAACCTAAAAATATTAGCAGAAATCCCGGAGACTTTGCAAATCAGTTCCATTTGGTCTGGGCAATCAACAAAAATCAGCTAACAAGACTGCAGAAGCACTAGCTAAAAGCTTCTCCCTTAAAACACGTTTTAAGGGAGCATCTTCCAATGGATTCAGAGACTACTGTAAAATGGGATAGTTGCACTTCAATATATCAGGGGGGAAAAACTGTACTCACCTTTCAAACTCCTGAGGTAAATCAGGGTCAGTAAGCATGCTGGAAAAGCACAATTTCCCTTTGTCACAGCAGCCACCTATGATCGTCTCCAACTGAACCTGTCAAGTGAGTCCAAACCTTCTAAACCAATTGATTTTCTCCCTCCCTCCCTCTCTCTCTCTCTCTCTCTCTCTCTCTCTCTCTATCTCTCTCTTTCTCTCTCTCTCTCTCTCTCTCTCTCTCTCTCTCTCTCTCTCTCTCTCACCCCCCCTCCCTCTCCTAGGACTCCTTGACCAGTCTCTTAAAGGGGTAGCGCACTTCCAGCAGCGGGTCGGGCTGCTCCCCCTTCCTCCAGCCACACGCTCTCGGGCTGCAAGGCACTAGACAACCTCAGGGTGCCTGTCCTTTCCTTTTAATTCTCCCTTCCAGACATTACCGAATGTGAGAAGTCAACTCATTTAACGCGTCTCCCATACTCTCTCCTCTAAATAATAAAAGTCACACACGCACATGCATGCACACACACACACACAATATGATTTTTGAAAATGCATTTGCTACTGATTAAAAGAGAAATCTGTAACCTAACAGAACCCCGATTAAACTGCATTTATTAACTCATTAAGCAAAAAGATTAAATGTTAGTAATAGCATTTTTACACAAAGAATTGTTACGCCTTCTCACCCTTTTCTAGGCTCTCTCCGTGCGCACACGGAAACACACACACACACACACACACACACACACACACACACACACTCTCGCACACAACAATCAGGCATTGTTCTGAGGGAAGAAAAGCAACTTTGACAGATTGAAATATAGCAGAGGCCCCTTCAAGGAAACCTGTAAACAACTTGTCACTCACTCTGTCGGTCTCACTGTTAGCTCGCGCTTTCCACAAAGTGGTGCGAACGTCCTGGCAACCCAACCAAAGTTTCCTCGGCTCCAAACTCCATAAAACACGATGTGCGATGCGGAGGGGAATAGGTATCCTCATACCAAAATAACGCACACTCCAGGGAACAAAACCCCAAACCAAACCAACAAATAAAAACAAAAAGATGGTCCTAACAAACTGTCCTGCTCGGGATTGCTGGGGAGGTCAGGGCGGGAAGCGCTCCACTGGCTGGGGATCTCTTTAATTTCCTCTGCCCAGGCAGTCACAGATAACAAGGTGGACAAACTAGGGCTTTACGGCTCCTAAGCTGGCTGGCAAGGCACAGCCTCCATAGCAGTTCCAATTATCTAGATAAAAATCTGGCAGGCGAGGAAGGTAATCAGGTAATGTACCTTTGACATGAAATGACAGAGGCACATACACAAACACAGAGAGAGACACTTACACAGACACGCATGCAGAGATGGTGGCTGCCCCGTGCACCGCAGCATCTGGTCAGGGAGTAAGCACACACTCACCAACACGAGATAGTGTGCATTCTTCACACACACACACACACACACACACACACACACACTCACACACACACACACACACTCTCACACTCACACACTCAGTCGCTCACACACGCTCTCCACTCCTACTGGGAGGGTTCATTCTGCACAAAAGGCTACATTACAGAGCCCGCCCCAATAAGGGAAAGAGAGAAAAAAAGCCTTCCATTGTTGAGAGGGCAGGTCAGTTGATTAGATTTTCTGTGGAGAATTCCACGAGGAAATTCCCTTCAAAGCCGAAGTGATTAACTGGGGGCTATTCTGGAAATGGAGCAGACAATGGCTCAATAGTCTGCACAGCCAATGTCCAGGCTGGCACTGAACTCACTTAAAAAAAAAAAAAAAAAAAAGCCAGACTCCCTGTTCTTTTCCACACGTTCCCCCCCAACCCCCTCCGCTCCTTCCAACTTCCCCTCCCAATTCCTTTTATTTTGCAGCTGGACAACATTAAGGGCCTTTAAAACCACAAGGGTTGACCCCACAGCAGTTTGATTAGGTCCCACTTTTTTCTCCTGGCGACAGGCAGACAGTAAGTTTACTTTTTTAGACATACACAATGAGACATTACACACAAATTCCAAACAGCAAAATCAATTATTAACCTTATCATATTAATAAATTTATTCTTCATTCAAAGGTTATAACATTTTTGCCAAAGTTGATAATAACTTAATAATGAGATCCATCATTCAAGGGGTATCCTAAAAATACATGTATATACACTACAAAATCAATGTGGAATAAGATTGAAGCATGTCACTATGGAGTTAAGACACTAACAGAACACAGAATTATGACCCGCCCTGAAAAAAGCTGTTAACAAGGGATGTGGCAAAAATGACTTGATGCTGACATGATTTTCATTTTCAGCAGTTGGGGAAGGGGAAAGATATTACTCACTATTCTTTCTTGTCATTAGCCTCAAATTATTTTTTATTATAGCAACAACCCATTCCTACATAGAAAGTGAGAAAATTGTTGCATTATTTTAAATATCTATTATTTCAGCACTTAAGGGGGCTACAGTCTAATACACTCTAATTGATAAAGCATACAAAAATAATTTTTTCCATTGTTAATGGTGGATATGGGATTTAGGGAATGGTAGCTGCCTGGCTACGTACACTTTAAAAAATAGTTTTTAAAGAATTTCCTAATTAGGGAGTCTTGTTTCATCTTGTGTCAATAAAGAAAAATGAAGGAGGAGGAAGGGTAAGTTACAAGGGGCAACGAACGGGAGCTGGAGTCAGGAAGAGGAGGGGGCGGCAGTGAGGAGAGGATGCAGGGAGAACACAAGAAGGAGACAGAGTGGCAGCATAAAGATAGAAACAAAGATAATGGCCATAAGGCAGGATGCTGAGATCCGTATGGTCCCAGCTGCTATCTTGCTACAGCTACTACCTCTGGTTGTTTCTCTGAAACTCTAATCCAGAAGGTCACCAGAGCAGGTAAGAAAGAGGGTTTGAGGCCAACTACAGTGTAAAGCAAAGATGCTCATATCACATTCATCCTTGTCTTTGGTTTTGTTTTTATAGACATTTACTATGTGCATGTGTAAGTACACACATGCCAAACAAACACAAAGGACGTATAGGAAAATGTTAAATGGTGTGGAAGTCAGTTTAAGAGCTTAACATATTTCTATAAACATTTCTGCAGCCATTCAAAACAAATTATTTCTTGCAAAATTATCCTTGAAGAAACTGAAATAGACTAGGAACTAGACAGAAAATTTGCCAGATATAATAATGATCATCCTAATAATGATAACTTGAACTAATGGAACTCCAAGCTCATAAAGAATTCTGTTCACATAGATTAGCTCACGGATCATATGCAGCATAGAAAAGTGTGTGGGTATATATAGCCCTAAGTTTCCCAGTGTTTAAACTTTGGCAAAAGGAATTTAAAGTCATACAACTGGTTAGTGGCCCATTTGTTACTTGAAGCCAAATCTTATTTCACTTCTGATACCATAATACAGAATAAAATAACACTCCAGAATTTATACTTCAGTGAAAATCCCAAGATGGTACTCACTTTTTAAGTGATTTAAAAGGCGTTCAAGTAATTGTTAATGAATTTAAATTTGATATAATCTCATTGTCACTAAGTTAGTACTGTATTTGATGGCTGAATGAAATAAATAGTTTTAAATGTACCTTTCTAGGCTGTAAAAGTTTTCTTTCATTTGAATTCTACATTGCAAATTAACATTTTTGCAAGATTTTAGAAGTCAGCAAAAGAGAAGGCAGCTCCAAAATATTCTCTCAAATCCTGTCATTGATAATTTTATTAAATAACTGAATTAATCCCAGCAACCCAATGCTTAATAGTAAATTACCATTATGTCTTCTTTTTATTTTACATTAAATGTTAAAATATTTAAATATTAAATATGTGCTAATGACTAGCACATAATATGTGTTAAATAAATCTATATTCTTTATCAATTACCTGAAAAGTTCAAGATATTCAATTGGTTACATACCTGGTATTGTCTACATCAGAACTAACATCCCAATGTGATTTTGCTATACTATTATAAGTATAGGTCTCCAGAAAGTTTCAGAATATATGTAGACTGAGATACACTTTATCATCACTGAACATTTATTAAATGCTTAACAACATGTTAAGTACTGTGGCTTTAAGAGTAAAATTCAAGAAAAATTTCCAATAAATCTAATTTTAAAAATATATATGAGCAAAATTCAAATTAATTGTTTTATATGCAAGCTCTCTAAGGTAAATATGGTAAGAAAAGCTAAAACCAAAAGCAAATGCATGAAAAGCAATGACAAGAACTTACTGAACAATAATTAAATTGGTGGGAAATACAAAATGATCTACAAACACAGATGTACAAATATAAATACATCTTCAGAGAGAACCAAAGCACAAACTACAACAGAAACCCCATAAAACATTTAATGAGTCTCTTTGACATTGCCGCAGCAGTATTATGGAAAATGGGATGAACCTGAAAAAGTGTGCTTTTGAGCTCATGTTGTTTCCATTGTAGATATAAAAATGAGACTCACACAAGCTAAGAAAATATAAGATATGCTAGTGAACACTGCTGGAGAATTCTCAAAAAGAATATCAGGAAACAAGTTATTTCCAACTTTAACCTCTTTCAGACACTGTTTCAACAAGTTTTTCTAATATTTCTCTTCTCAATAAAAGGAAGAATGTCCATTCCCCTGTTTTTAAGATAGAATTGTTAAATATCCTCTATTTTAATAACTGAAACTGAAATACGTAGTCACAGGTACAGATAACACTTTAATATTTGATACATGTTCCTATCATCAAGCAATAGTTCATGGAATTTGGAAGGTTATTTTTGAGAAATGAAACTTTTAGTATTATAACCACAATGAATTTAATATCAGTGTCAGACAATACGAATATTGTGTTGTTTTAACCTGACACAAGAGGCATTAAGAAAATATTCACTTATTGTTTTTTTTTTTCCCCTACAGTTATTTGCTTTATCACAAGATGTTAAAAAAGAACCCTCCCTCTTTCAAAAAAAAAAAAGAACTTCCAACCAATGTACGTCTGTGAGCCATTCACCAAATGCCTGGTGAGCTCACCACTGACCTATCAGGTGCAGCTTAAAACTCTGACTTAGAGTAGAATAAGTCATTGGACCTCTTTAGAAACATACCTAAGAAATTCAACAGCCTCTCTTCCTTTTAAAGACCTAAAATTCAATTCCCCATAATACACTTATGCAAGAGAATTGGCATATAATCCCACCCTCATACTCTTCTGTATTGTCAGTTGGTTAGTTAGAATATACAGATGAATTGTCCTCAGATCACATTTTTGACCAACCAGTGTTCTTCAACAACACATTCTTTAAGAATGTGTTCACCTTTAAAACTCGTCTCATACTTGTCTCAAAGAGATGATGCCATTCCCAGTAATAGCTCCCACTGTTTGGTATCTTACTATTTACCTCCTTCAGAAGAATTTGAAGTAATTTAAAAATGATAGCTTTTAGTGTTTGAGAACTTTGTACCAGTCACTGCGATGCACATAAAATAATCTCATTTAACATTCAAAACAACTATATGAGATACGTAGCTGTATCATCCCAACTACAAATGAGGGAACCATGGCTTACAAAGAGAACTATTTGTCCGAGGTCCCAAAACTAACAAGTGAAGAAATGGGCAACACCAAAGTTATGACAACTTTCCTCCAAAGTTCTCAAAAGGCACCAAATGTTAATTTATCTCAAATATACCCTAATAGCTATTAAATATCAAGTGTACAGGAAAGTACTTATAGGAATGTTTTAACGCTAAGAGAATATTTAAACGTCAAAGTTAGGTTGAGCGATGATTAACCTATCCTCACAAATAACTTGATATAAAAGATGATTTTTTTTTTTTTTTTTTTTTTTTTTTTTGCGGTACGCGGGCCTCTCACTGTTGTGGCCTCTCCCGTTGTGGAGCACAGGCTCCGGACGCGCAGGCTCAGCGGCCATGGCTCACGGGTCCAGCCGCTCCGCGGCATGTGGAATCTTCCCGGACCGGGGCACGAACCCGTGTCCCCTGCATCGGCAGGCAGACTCTCAACCACTGCACCACCAGGGAAGCTCAAAAGATGATTCTTTATACAACAATTAAAAACAGTTAAGAATAGCACCCTCGTGCTATTTATGGTGATAATAAACATCAGAATTAGTACACTCATCATAAAGTCTAGCTCTCTTTTTAAAATAATTTCTAAACATTCTCTAACATGATTACAATTTTGGGTATCCAAGGGAAAATATAGTAGTCCTCACTTTTCTTATTATACTGTACTTACCTTTCTTCTTGTGATAATGTGGGATGAAAAAATGCCTCTGTGATGAGATGATGTGAGGTGAATGAGGCAGGCACTGTGACATAGCATTAAGCTACTATTGACCTTCTGATGATATGTCAAGAGGAGGATCAATGTGCTCTGGTGATCCTGGGTCATACAGTCATGACGATGTCAATAGATGGGGATCACAGGCAGAGCCAAGCCAAGTGGTGTGAGATTTCATCACGCTACTCAGAGTAGTCGCACAATTTAAAACTTACAAATTGTTTACTTCTGGAATTTTCTATCTAATATTTTCAGACCATGGTTGACCACCACGGGTAACTGAAACCACAGAAAGTGAAACTGCATATAAAGGAGGCCTATCTTCTGGTCGCCATGTAACTACTTTGCAGTAGTGAAATTTCTGTCTTACAGAAAGGATCATTTCAGGAAAAGATATCTATTAGGAAGATCAACCTAACTTACACTTTAATTTTTTTACTCGTTACACAATCAACTCTCCTTGTGATAAGTGGTGTTGCCTAACTGTCGCCAGTTCATGAGGTTGAAAAAGACATGAACCAATCACTCTGGTGGTAATAGTCAAGACCCCTACTGAGTAAAAAAATCCATATAACCCACGAGAAGAGAAGCCATTCGAATGGGACCATACCTTAAAAAAGTGTTCTTGACCACCAAACTTTCTGTTACGTATTTCTCAACCTGGAAAGAAATTCAGGGAACACACTACATTGAGGCAGCAGCAAAGTGAAAAGGAGCACCATGATATTGCTACAATGTGGCTACTTATTAATTTCTATAAAATATTTTAGTGTACATCTTTCAGGGAAGTTTTTCCACTGTAGTTGTGCTATGTATTTCTTGATGTTAACTAACCAGAGCAGAAATAAGAGCGAAAACTGAGTAAAATATGAAGACATTTGAACACTTAGCTTCATTTTTAAGTTGATTTCACTTGTCTATTCTCTATATTCTTCTTTGATTGCATACTAAGTAAATGACAAATCTTCTTCATGGTAAATTAAAATATTATCTATTAACAATGTCCAGTCTGTTTATGTCTAGAACACCACAGAGGAAAGAATCGTAGCTAAGCTGAAAGGAGGCCTGAGCTCTAGGCCTCTATTCCTTCCTTACTAGTGGTGTGGTCTTGTCTACAACTTTAACATCTCAGGGAAGATGATTTTTAAGGTCCCTCTAGACTCTCAAGTTCCTATTCTTTAATCTATTCTTTGATAAATCAATTTATAATCTGCAAAGTAAAACTTCTTACCCTTCTCAGTTTTGTTCCAGTTATATACCCTTTTAAAATTGTTTTAAGAACAGCCCTTGTACTTTATTTTGACCCTTTAAAGAATGCGATAACTCTACATTCACACATCAATATAAGATTGTGAAGAAAAGTATCTTTTATTAATTAACGTTAGTTTGGCTAAATTCAATTAAATTAAAATGACCAGGAGAACTTAACTGGTCACAAAAAATGACCACATTTTCAAAAGAACTAATTTTATGACTAAATTCACCTATTTACGATCCTGAAAATTTTGTGCTTGAATTTTCAAGTCACAGCTTTCATTTTTTCTGATAAGTACAATCACATTTATTGGCATTATCTAATTCAATGATAGAATTAATAGCAGTTTATTACTATATTGAACACATCATATGTGTGTGATGGCAGTGACTGGCACTGTAGGGAGAAATAAATACAAGGGATTCTGCCTTTATCTGAAATTTCAAGACATCAAATGAGAAACTCAAGGACAAACTAAAAAGCTGAAATGTGAGAAATCCTGACAGGCAAATTACGTTCAAGAAAAACTAGTTTTTAAAATGAATTTTGTGGACACTGTGTAGAACTCCTGCCAAATACACAGCTTCTTTATTTTTCATGCTATTGTTAACAAAAATGACTTACTGCCATAATTTAGAAAATAATTCAGTCAGACTATGCACAGGATTAAAATGCAAAAAAAAAACCCAGACATTATCAAAAGACTGTATTCATTCAATTACTCAGTAAGTATGTACAGAATGTTTAATTTACACTTGTATTGTAAACCATCTATATATATTAAAATTTTATTGTTTATAATGTATACTTTCATAAATGGAAAAAAAGATAAATTGATATTTGTAAATTTCCCTAAAGTTGAAGAACACTTTAGGTATCAAATGGTATGTTAGTATTTAAAAACACTTAAATGTTAATTAACTCTTAACAAATCATGGGTCTGTAATCTGAAACATTTATTTTTAAGTCTTGCTTAAAGTCAAAACACAGACTAAAAGACTATAAGCATTTGTAAGATATGCCAGCATCATATATGCACATCTTAAAAAAATTAAAATGCATGCCCTTCCTGGTTTGAGGACCAAACTTCAGATTCATTCAGGCTTTATAGGTGGATCATTATTCTTCATCTTAAAGAGCAAGTCAACTTAATAAGCACTGTTCTAGTATTGAGTGTGTTCCTTGAATTTTACTAGACATACTGAAGGGGAAAAAATGAATCAATACACATAATTTTTTTTATGAGCATCTTTTCTGGCCAGAGCATTCTCATAAAAGGTGAGGACACAAAGATAAACACTTTTTTTTCAAGGAATTATGACCTAGGGCAAAATATGGACATCCTGTTCCAATAAAAATATTATCAAGTTCTTACTAACTAGAAATCTACGATTTTCACACAGGTTAATTCATTTAATTTTCAAAACAAATCTGGAATGTATCAGTTACAAATATTAGTTCCACGTCACAGAAAAGGTAAGTGAAGTATAGGAACAAAAATTATCTAGCTTCAGATTACACAACTAGTAATAGGCAGAACCCCAGTTTGAACCCAAGTCTTCCAATTACCAACCTAGTGCCTGTTCCACTCTACAAGAGAGTTACTTCCAAAAGTTATCACAACATAAGATAAAATGATAAAAGTATTATTTAGTGAAACAAAATTGTGTGGGGATTTTAAGTAACAAGTGACTTTAACTATTTTCTGAAGTTCAATAATTTTAGTATTAGTTTGTTGGAGTTAATAAAATATAGATTAGAGAATCAATTGAAAATCCCAGAAGCACTATGAGAATTCAGAATTACAGTGGGGAACAAAAGCAGTATAAAGAAATCAATAGCTTTTGTATATATATGATCACCCCCAGTTATCAAAAGATAACAGGGAAAAAAAACCCCATCAGCATTAGTAACACAAAAGATAAAATATCTAAGAATAAGATCATTCACATAAAGACCTATTTGAAGAAAGCTTTAACACAATATGGAAAGATATACCATGTTCCTGGATAGGTAGCATCAATATCATTTCTTTCTAAATGACAGTATAAATTTAATAAGTTCAAATTAAAATACCAGCATATGCTTAAAACACTACACAAACTAATTCAAAAGTTTGCCTCAAAAAATAAGTAAGAAAAATCATTTTAAAAATCTGAAAAAGCATAAGGGCTCAGGTAACCATATATTAAAATATAATATAGAGTCTCAATGATTAAAACAATGTATATTGAATGGATTGAAAAGCCAAAGGAATAGAAAAGAAAGTACAGAAAATACCCAAACACAGAAGAAAAATTCAGTATATTCTATCTAGTTAATGATATAGGTGGCTTTCAACAAATGCTCAGCAATTACCTCATGACCAAGGCAAACAGGAATATAAATTCCAAATGGATAAAGATTTAGATGTAAAGAATAAAACCATAAATCCACCAGAAGAGAACATGAGCAATCTGCAATATAATCTTGGCATAGTCTTACTGTTTTGGAAAAACAATATATGCAACCCATATCAAAGGAATGTGATAGCCTCCATAATATGTAAAGAGCTCTTTGAAATCAATGAGAAAAAGGTTAACAGTCCAATAGTAAAACAGACAAATAATATAACTTATTCAAAGAAAAGGAAATAGAAGTGGTTCTTAAATAAAGGAAAGATGCTAACATCCTTTAATTTAAGTGCAATTTACAACTACAATGTGATTACTATTTTTTTTAACCTACCAGTTTGGCAAAAAATGAAAAATTTAACATTTTGTTAGGCTGTATTCATTCATAAATAGTTTGTCCTCCCCCTCGCTAAACTTCCCTACAGTGGATTTTACTTCCTACTCCACTACTTTGCCTTAGACATGTTACTTGCTTTGGCCGATGGAATATGGAGCTTTCTCTGTGAATGCCTGATTTGGCTCAGCTACCTTATCTTGTTTCTGCCTTCCACCATGAAAACAGCATATATCAGACGGGGGCTAGTCCATCAGCCTGGGTCTTAGAATGACAAGAGACATGGAGTCAAATGGACCTCAACTCAGTCCAATCAGGCCAACACGCAGCTGACCCACAGAAACCTCATGTTACACATGCAAAAAAAAAAATTTTTTTTTACCTGTAATCCATGGACTGAGTACGGTTGTTTGTTAATACAGCAAAAGCTTACTAGCACTTATAGTCCGTTTATGACTTACAGAAACACATGTTCTTGTATATTACTAGTAGAATTGTATATCAATATAACCCTTCTGGACAGCAATTTGGAAACACCTACAAAAATTACAAATGCAATTCCACTTCTGGGAATGTATTAGATATATTTTCAAATGGGCAGAATGTTACATATTCAAAGTTTGTCACTGTGGAACAGCATGTAATAGCACAGAACTGTTAACAATCCAAAGGGAAACAACAAAGCAATGGTATACTATAAAGCTATTAATAAAAGAAAATAGAATGTAACTCTGCACTGATATAAAAACATCTTCAATATAATAATTGCTGATATATATATATATAAAGTAAAAAAAGCAAGGTACATATCTAAGAACTGAGTACAATGTGCTACAAAATGTGTGAAAATAAGACATCAAGTTTCTTTTTGCTTATATGTATATAAGAAAACCTTGGAAGGATATACAACAAAATGAAACAAAATGGTTATAATTGTGGGGACAGGGGGAAGTCAGAATTGGACAAATGGAAGACAGTTATGAGATTAAAACCTTTCTGCTGTATGCTTTTTAAAGCTTTTTATACTTTTTCTTTATTTTGAATGTGAATCCATTATGTTTTCAAAAAAAGTTAAATATACATAAATTAAATTAAATACACATCTAATTAAACTAAAAACTCTCCGATGTCTGCTCATCAACGATACACAAGATTTCTCAAATTCGTATCAGCAAGCCCCACACATCTTATTCTTAGAGGCCTGTAATTAATATGTAATTTTTGTTATTAAAAAGCATTTCACCTGCTAAAAACACTAAAAATCTCATTTTTAAAATAATCTTCAGGCTTCCCTCCTGGCACAGTGGTTAAGAATCAGCCTGCCGATGCAGGGGACACACGTTCGAGTCCTGGTCCGGGAAGATCCCACATGCCGCGGAGCAACTAAGCCCGTGTGCCACAAGCTCCCGAGCCTGCGCTCTAGGGCCCACGAGCCACAACTACTGAAGCCCGCGTGCCTAGAGCCCGTGCTCTGCAACAAGAGAAGCCACCGCAATGAGAAGCCCGCGCACCGCAATGAAGAGTAGACTCTGCTCGCCGCAACTAAAGAAAGCCAGTGCGCAGCAACCAAGACCCAACGCAGACAAAAATAAACAAACAAGCAAACAAATAAATAAATAAAGTCCTCAATTTAATGATCTTTTTCATAGAACATGATTTTAGTTTTAGTTTTGGATATAAATGTTTCTTTAACTGAAATTCAAAGACCCCAGTGAATATATCCTTGGGGATATATAATATTTTTCTTTAACAGAGGCTTGTATATAGTTTGAAGAGTTTGAGAGATGATAGCCTAATTATAAATAAAAGTCCTTAACACGTCATATTTGACTTTTAATGCTCTGACATGGTCTCCTTACCCAACCAAATCTCTCCTACATGCCATGAACTTCATGCTCCTGCTGTACCAGGCTGGTAAAGTTGCTGGCAAACAGCCTGTTGCTTCTTCCTTCAATGCTTTTGTGTGAAATGTGCATTCCTCCTGGAATATCTTCCACACTCCCTTACCCCATTTTATCAGGCTAATTGCTACTCATCCTTTAAGATTTGTTGAAGCTGCAGATTCCACTGGAATCCCATGTTGATCCCTTACCTGTTATCCTTCTTGGGACTCCCATAACAGGTAGAACATAAGTTCCCACTACTTAGCTCTAAGCTCTAAAAAGATGGATGCTCTGTCTTATTCATTATTGTATCTTCCAGACTATTTCAATGTTCTATAATACCCACGGCATGCTCTATCTGCAAAAAAAGATCAGGAGACCGCGGGACCCTGCGTCTGTGTGTCCTGGTATCAGGCCATTGCACAACCTGTTTCCCAAGGCCAGGACATCATCACCTTTACACCACGATTAAGTATTACCTCCTCAAAGCAGCCTTCCCTAGGCTAGGATTGAAGTGTAAGAAACAGCATGGGTGGAAGGTCAAAGTCCGTGGACAACTGTGGTGGTATTAACAGAAGTTTGGAAGTAGGGATTTTTTGTGGGAAAAGTGATGCTACATTGAATTTGACATAATGGCAGAACTTCTGAGTAAAGGTTTCTAACTTAGAGATGGGAATATTACACTGAAGTGTGTAAAAGTATCATAGTAAAAGTAGATTTTATTTCATAAGTATGAAAGTCTGTTTAATAAGGTGAGTAAAGTACTAAACTAGAAAAAATAAAGTTTCAAGAAAGGACAAACATAATGACAATTTTTTTAAAAGAGGCCTATTTAAAAAACCACTGATTCTGGCAACTTAGTCAGTAACTGTTGAGAGATGCTCTTGAAATACCAGAAGAAAAGAGTTCATCTCTGATGAAATGAAACCATAAATTCCATAGCCTTCCTCCACCTCTCTGCAAACACACACACACACACACCCCACACACATACATGCACACACGCACAACTACTTTATTCCCTTCCATAAAAAAGACTCTACAAACAACACAGGGTCTCCAGATTAAAAATTACGTTAGAAACAGAAAAGCATCAACTGAAGGCATACTCTTGGAAAACTATACCAGGGAGAGAAGAAAATGTAGAAAATTTTAAATGTCTAAAGTTTTGAGAAAAATTAATGGACGTCTTTATTAATTTCTGAATGGTAATAATCCCTGTGAAATACAACTACCATTACATTTTTCCAGGAGTCCAGACGCTATTTTGGCAATTAGGCAGTCACTGCCATTTTGACTGCATTTAAAATGATCAAGTATGCAATTGTCCACTGTTGTCCTTTTCTTCCAGTACAAAGATTTAAATCTTATTTCTGATCTAAAAATATTCCATTTATATCTCTTTGCTGATAGATTTTCCTGTTGCTTTATTTCAAGGTCCTGAAGAAATCATTAGTGACATTATGCCAAAGGCTGAACATCATAAGCAACCTGAACAGTTTGATTCACCTAAAAAGCAACGCACAATTCACTGAAAGAAAATGCAATAATGATCCCGTCCAACTAAAACTGTTAAATTAAATGGAGAGAATCTAATGATTTCCCCTTATCATTCTGATATTCTGGAAACATGGCAGGGGAACGATAAATACCAACACATATGTTGAAGATGCCCACTCTTTTTTAGCTTAAGGAAAGCAAATGAATTCTTTTAAAAAGAAACTGCCCTGTTACATAAAGAACGTTCTAATGGATGCATCTAAGTGCAAAAAAAGGGCAAATAACCTCCTAAATTAATACATATTTAAACAAATTCTTAAGCCAATTAAACAAATAGAAAGCTATCCAATTAAGATACTGAGGAAGCACAGGAGAAAGCAGGAACTGCTGCCTGAACATAAGACCAGTTATGAAAAACACAAATGAGAAATCACATTCTATTAGTTCAAAACAATAAATTTATCTCATTTCTACTTTTCTATAATTTCTGTCAAATACATATGATCATGCTTCTCTGTCACATATATGCAATTCTGTCTACATACCTACAGTTTAAGAAATTACAAAAGCAGATGCAGAATTCAAGGAACTGTCCTTGATTCCTGAATCTGACATAGCCATAGAAAAGCAAAATTCAGTATCAGGGAAACTCAGACTGGTTAATTTAATGGCCTGACCTTAGAGAGCTTTCAGAGATATGTTTAACGGGATTAAACAGACTATAGCCTAAGTTCAAGCATGCACACATGCATGAATGAGTGAAGTACAAAAAGCTGAAAGACTACAAATTTTATCCCATTCATAATTTCTGCATTTGAAGTGTATAATATTTAAATATACATTCTGTAAGTAAAACTAGGCTGCTAATAAACTAGTTATGACTGATTAATTAAAATATAAAGTAGTAATCTTCAAACTTTTTAGACTTGGAACTCTTTCTCAAAAACAACCCCCCTAAACCCCCCAAACTTAGGGAGAATAGAAATATTAGAGAATAAGGGTGAGTTTGTATGGTGGAGGCTGCAGCAGAGCTGGGATGGAAGAGAATTCCACTAAACTTTACAAAAGTTAGAAAAGCATCCCATCAAAAATAATTCTAAATGTCTGCAGAAGCAAATTAAGATATATTAGGGGAGGGAGATAAATATTAGAATATTAAAAGGATTTAAACTAGGTACTTATGAACATTTTATAACATGTACCCCGTGTTATTTTATCACAAGTTTGCTCTTTTTCCCTCCATCTTATTTTTTCACTATCCCCAAATACTATACAACTATGATTTTCATCATATTTCCCACAATTCACATGTATTCCTCAGAAACACTCCTTCACTATATCCCCTTTATTTACTCTGCAACCAATCCTAGGGCAGTAAAGACATACCTAAGTTACTAAGTATTTTATGTTTCTTTGAAAGATACATAGCTGTCCTGTTAGCACAGGGGTTCCATTATAGGATGTCCTGAAGAATACAACATGTTCACATCTCCCTCTAGGCCAACCTTGAAAAGGAAGCTAACATAATGTACTCCTACGGAAGACTGTTCATTGTTTCAAAGTGTAAAGTCCAGCATAAACAATGGGTAATTACCTAAGTGTTCGCTAAATACTTTATTACTCCTTGATATATGTTTATCACATATATACGTAAAACTTAATACATTCTTACATACATATATGTAATATACCAGCTAACCCAATACAACCATTTACCTTAGTGTTTTTCAAACACTTCATGTAACTCAAATAGGGCAATAAGGGCTTTATTTGACAATTTTAAATGTAAATGTATTCTTGGTCATATAAATACACATATACGGGCATCAGTATATCTACAAAATCAAATTTACATGTTTCCAGTAAGTTCTGGCCCACCTTGATAAACGAATCTTTGACAGCAACCCATGATATCAGAAAGCTGGCAGGCGGCGCTTGCAAAGAACTAAACTTGGAGAATCAGCCACTAGGAGTACCGAAGGCCAGGACCAAGGCAAGGGTCGGAGGGCGGCAGGTTCCCGGCAGCCCCTGCGCCGGCAGGGCACGAAAGGAACGTGCCTGGCGTGCGCGATGACGTCAGCAACGTGCCCTGCGCAGATACCGTCTACCGCGGCAGGACTGTCTCTGTGGCAGTGCAGTCGGCTCACTGCCCTTCTCGTGGGGGCCGGTGCAACTTGTCCGTATCCAGTGTCTGGAACACGTGGTCAGTGGCATGGGCAGTGCCCCATCAGTCTCAGGTGGCCTGCACTACCATGTTAGAGCGGACGACCTAACTGCCTATCAATTTGTCCTTTGGTTTTACCGACGATTTACCCGATTTGGTTTTACGGGTTTAGCACTGGCAGCCAGAGCGTGTTGGACCATTGTCAGGTCCTGCCTCGAAAACACTAGCCACCACGGCCAGGTGGTGGTGGGGACCTCAGGCACGAAGACCAGAAGTAAAGCACCCCAGCACTGGACAAGTTCCTGGACAAATTGTGGACTGACCCTCCGCATAGGTGCTTGCAATCCCCTTGTGATTCTCTGAGTGTTTAACAACCATGACCATTAGGCAGACGTGCATACCTAAGTAACCTATGTTTTTGCATTCTTACAGTTGGCTTTGTAGCACCTGGAGACCAACTATCAGACCACAGGAATATTCTGCCTTGTAAGTTTTGTGTTGCCTAGTACTTGATGCAGATTATTTCATTATTTCTTCAAGATTTCAAAGAAGCAGTAGAAATGTCTTTTTGCATATTCAGTCTCCGGGTTAAGTGTGGGGTAAGAAGGGATGAGAATACAACACTTTTTTTCCCTCTCCTCCCTTACATTTCTTCCTCCCCATTCACAAGGAAACCCAATATCCCCCCCTTTTCTACCCCCCAAAACAGCGAGTGAACACATTAAGAGGTTTGCTTGGGTAAACGGCCTGTACTGGATTTTTTTCCTTCAAGACAAGGGAAAGGAACAAGTTTGTTTCTATTTTGGCAGAAACTGAAAGGAAATTTTGTGCAGTGACTGTCATAAAAAGCTAAGTAATAAGTTTTATATTTCAATATATTATATATATTGAAAATAAACATTAAAGTTAAGTCGATATAAACAAAATATTTTATTTGATGAGAAGATTACAGAGATGCAATGAAGAAGAATATATTGAACTGCCCAGTAAAGTTAATGAAATCTTATTACTGTAACTAGCAAATAGGCCAGTTTTTAAACAATTTATGTACATGATAGCCAGGCAAAATTTTATGTAATATGCATACTGAGTACATAGTTATCTATAATAGAAATGTCTTGATTGGGTTATATACCCCCCCAAAAAATCTCAGAAGCAATATAATATAGTGAGTAAACACAAACATGTATTATGTGAATTCAGAGAACCTAGGTTCAAGTCATAATTCTGCCCTCATACCTCTCTGATCCTCAGTTGCCTCACTTGTAACTTGGGGATGATAACAATACCTATCTAGCAAAGATGTTTTAAATATTTAATATTGCAATATACATGAAAAAATGCTTTGTACACTGTGAAATGCAATATAAGTGTTAGCAGTTATTTCAGTGAATGAGGTATTGTTTATAAACTTAGAAAAGTAACTCCAGTGCATAAAATAAGTCATACAAATTCCTATGTAAAATGATCTCTTTCAATAATACTACTCTTCATACCAGTGATTACATTTTCCTCTTGAGTGAATGATGCTGAAAAGAGCAATAAGATTGTTTTCTAGTAGCTGTATGTTTAACCCACAGTCAATTATTTTCAGATTGTTTATGTTGCACACAATGCATACCATAAGAAAGGAAACAAAAACATTAAGATTCTGAAATGAGCTTTTAAATGTTAAGATTATTTAAGCATTTCATTTATTATACGATTCATATGATGTATAGCATGAGCATGCATACACAGTAAGGAAATGAATTTTAGAAGTCGACACTAGGTGGGTCCATAGTAATGAACTGAACATTTGAAATTGAAATGTGAGAAATATCTGTGTTTACAATAGATGGATTACAGCTCAAAAAAAGCCAGTTGAAACAGACCAATTTGAAAAGCTCAACTGGTATTTTCAAAAGGTAAATATACATAAATAGGAAATATAAAAAGTAAATATACAAGGTAGTCTAAATTATTTTTTTAATTTAGTGATTTAGTATCTGCCAAAACAGTTTCCTTTCATAAAAGTACACAGACAATATGCAACATGGAGTAGAAACAGGAAGGTAACGTATGGTCTATAAGTTATCTAGAATAATACTTCCCCCAATAAATGTCTTTTCTGATTAAAAACAATAATTTTTAAAATATCCTTATAAATTCAAAATAATTTTAAGCCAATGTCTATAACAAAAACACTGCATTTTATCTCTGCAGTAAATCATGGCAAGATAGTAAGAAACATGTAAAACAATATTTGGTTATAAGAGAATGGGAAACTGGAAAGACTTTCAAACCAAGTATAATAATAAGAAATTAAAATGATTACTTACGATAAACAGACCTTAATTTTCCTAACTGTCATTATATTCTGATTGGCCTGGCTTCGGTGTTTCCATCTAAAATTTTTTTGAAGATTATAAAGTTTAGTTTTGTGGCTGAGGAGCTCCCTATAATATCATGGATATTATAATATCCAGGTCAAGGATAATCATAGCTTACATTTAGTAAGTGCTTACTAAGTAGCAAAGCATTGTCATAAACACGCTTCAACCAATGCTTTCAGGTAGGCACCCTTGTTAGTATCATCCCCACTGGGGTACAAAATCAGAGATATTAAATAATTTTCCAACAGTCGAAAAAATAGTAGATGGCAGAACATGGATTCCACATGCCTCCCTAGTACTGGTTCTTGAACTCTTTTCAGATAAACTTCCTCAAAATGGTGTCTACTCTTGCTGTTACCATTTAACAACCTCACATTCACTTCTCAAGGAAACACAGTATAGCTTTCACCCACACACAGCACTAACAAAACTACAATTTCTAAGATTAACAATGACCTCCATATTACTAAACCTAGTGGAAACTTCAATCCTTATACTACCTCAACTTGGCCAAGCCTTCCTTTCTTCAACATTGTCTTCTCATTATTTCCATTATGGCAGAGCCCCTGTTTTTCATCATTCTCTGTCTGCCCCTTCTTGGACTTCTTTGAGTGTTGTTCCTTCTATGCTCAACATTTGAATGTTGTGGCTGGTTGGTTTGAGCATCAATTCTCACTCTTCTCTCTCCCACTGGACAATTTCATTTAATCTCTCAATTTTGGTAACATCTAAATGTCAAGACTCCAAAATAATATTTCTATCTCAGACCCCTCTTCTAATTTTATATCTCCACCTGGATGTCTTATAGGCATCTCAAACTCAACATGCCCCGAAAGTAAACTTATCACCTCTCTACTATCCACCGCTCTACCCTCCACTCCATTCTATCATGATAAATGGAGTCAACATCCACCCAACTGCTTGGGCCCAAAACCCCAGGATTCAGTTATTCTTGACACTTTCCTCTCCCTCAGGCTCCCAAATCTGTTCTGTCTCTAAGTCCTTCTAGTTCTATGTCCTAAATGTATCTTGAATCATTTCATTGTCTCTAATGTCATTGTGACCACAGTAGTCCAAAGCATATCATCTCCAGCTAAAGTACTACAACTTCCTCTCAGTCTGTCTCTACACACGCTCATTCCCACCAGTCCATTTTGTCCCCAACACAATACTCAGACTGACGTTCTTCAAACAAAAATCATTTCCCATGCTTAAAGTCCTTCAGTCTTCACATTTTCACTTAGAATAAAATCCATCACCCTTACCATGGCCCACACAACACCTCTTTATTGCTACCAAGCTCCATTCACAGCAGTTTTATCTCCATTATCAGGATGTACCAAGTCATCCCTGAACTAAGGCTTCTGTCCTCTCCTATTTTCTTCGTTTGTAATAATGTTTATCCAAATTTTTATTTGGCTAATGGCTACTTTACTTCAATTTAAATTCGACTTGTTCAGTCTAACTTTTCTTTAGCTCCAGGCTAACGTAGCTCAGCCTAGTTTTCATTATTGGAGCATCAATTGTTGATACTCCACTTATCAACAAAGTGATAGCTTCACAGGGTAAAAAAGTTCAAAATGTATGCAACGGTACTCCAGCTAGAGTCAGGCATTATTTTAAAGATGGCAGGGTATGGTTCCAGGTTTCATTTGGTTTATTATCAAAACAGGAAACAAATAGTACAAATATTTTACCTGAGCTCAAGGATACAAGCATGAGGACAAAGCTCCACAATGACTTTCTAACAAGCAGGACTTGGAAGTTCTGTTATCGACAGTCCTCTCCCCCAGCTAAGTGACTCATTCACCAAGTTGGAGAAACCCAGAAACCTTTCACTTCCTAATAGCACATCAGCATGCATGAGTGCACCGTTAAGATTTAACACAGTCTTGCTGGGCAACAGTTAATCACAGCAGCATTCTATTTAATACTGTGACATTAAGTAGTATGGCCTATCCCACAGCCTATCATATGAACAGAAAAGTAATGACCCCCTTCTTCCTAAGAAAAAAACACAAACTTTCAGCAAAAAGCAACTTTGAGATATAATTCACACACCATGCAGTTCACCCATTTAAAGTTCACTATTCAATGGTTTCTGGGATATTGCATTATTATTTTTTTAAGTATGGAGATAAATACATATGTAAAAAAATTACTATTTTAAGTGTACAATTCAGTGGTATTAATGACATTCACAATGTTGTGCATCACCACTATCTATTTCCAAAATGTTTTCATCACCCCAAACAGAAACTCTGTATTCCCCATCTTCCCTTCCACTCCAGCCTCTGGTAACCTCTTATCTACTTTCTGTCTCTATCAATTTGCCTGTTATATATATATTTAATGTAAATGGAATCACACAATATTTATCCCTTTATGTCAGGCTTATTTCACTTAGCATGATGTTTTCAAGGCTCATACACATTGTAGCATGTATCATTTCTTCTCTAGGTAACAATATTCTATGATATGAATAGACCACATTTGCTTAGCCATTCATCTGTTAACGGATATGTAGGTTGTTTCCACATTGTGCCTATTGTGATAGTGCTACAATGAACACTGATATACAAGTCTCTGTTTGACTCTCTCTTTTCAATTCCTTTGGATACATAACACAGAACAGAATTGCTGGGTCATATGGTAACTCTGTTTAGCTTTTGAGGAACCACCAAACTCTTTTCTATAGCATTCCCACAGCAACATTAAGAGGGTTCCAATTTCTCCACATCCTTGCCAACATTTATTATTTTCCATTTTTTTCTGTTTGTGTGTTTTGTTTTTTCGTATAGCCATCCTTGTAGGTGTGTCAGCTGACTTATTTTTGTACAACTAATGCAAATTTATCCAGGGAGATTACCATCATAATTACCACTACTGCTTCTTCTACAGTGGAGAGATTTAGATTTAAATAAATATAAACGTGGGGCTTCCCTAGTGGCGCAGTGGTTAGGACTCCACCTGCCAATGCAGGGGACATGGGTTCGAGCCCTGGTCTGGGAAGATCCCACATGCTGCAGAGCAACTAAGCCCGTGCGCCACAACTACTGAAGCCCGCGTGCCTAGAGCCTGTGCTCCACAGCAAGAGAAGCCACCACAGTGAGGAGTCAGTGCACCACAACGAAGAGTAGGACCCACTCGCCACAACTGGAGAAAGCCCACGCACAGCAACGAAGACCCAATGCAGCCAAAAGTAAATAAATTAAATAAATAAATTTTTTAAAAAATTAATTAAACGTGTAAACTATACAATTAATTCACAGATGGCAAAGCCGTGTAGAATTTTTTTCACATATTCCCAAGTCTAGGAAATAAAAACTGTAGAGTAATCAATTGAATGTCTTTTCAATAATTCTCATATTTTGGAGAGAGTACTAGAATTGCTGTTAAATAATTTACCTTTCCCAAGTCTGTTAATTATTTTGCCAATCAAGAGATTTGGGGAGGAGTAAAAACATAGATTGAGAACTAGTTAATGCTAAATACTGTTCAAGCACTTTAAACACACCATATTATATATTCTTCAGAATAGATAGTAATAGGTAGTTATTATTTTTTCATTTTATAGATAAAAAAATGAAGCTTTAGGAGAACCATATTTACAAAAGGAGCATAGTTAAAATAACAGTGGTTCTCAAAATTTTACTAGATATTCATTCAATAAATATAAATTCAGGAGTCAATAAAATCTTGCATACCATCACCAAATATAAAATATAAAAACTATACTGCTTTGGTTAAAGGATGGGGAAAGGCCAGGAGATGTACCCTGAGACCTTGTACACCAAGGCTGCCCATCCATCTGCAGTCAGACATAAAAAAAAAAAAAAAAGAGTAGATGATACCAGTGTTCTTTAAGCTATAATGTCAGTTGAGTATTTTTATTTAGGAGTCAGAAACAGAGCATAGACAAGTCAGGGTAATACAGATTACAAACCTAAAAAGTTGGGATACTAATAAACATATCCTGGAAAGAGTCCTAAACTTTTTTTCTATTTTTTAAAAATTTCATGCTTTGGCTGCAGTTGTTGACAATAACATTGTGTATCTTAGTGATGCAAAGAAAACTCTACACTCTTATTCCAAATTAAAAAAAAATCACCTAGACATGATCTAGTATTAAAAGATAAAGGGATTATGGGGAGAAGAATCATCATAGATAGATGAATTCATAATCAGCCTATCTTTTCTTTTCAACACCTTAGATTGTGATCTTCCTATAAACAATTAGGTCCATGCTTTAGTTCTCTTAAACCACTAGGTTTTGAACAGGAATTACAGGAAGATACTATGGGAAGAGAATGAATCATTTTGCAAGAAAATGAAACAGAAAAGTAATTTGTGGAATCATAATTTTAAAATGAATGGATTGACACAGAAAAGGAAAAAAAAATGATTAAGGATGCAGTTTTAGCAACAGGAAAATAAAGGGAGACTCAGAGAAAAATTAGAAGAATTGGAAGAAAAGGAAAATTTGAAACATATTATATGAAAAGATAAAACATTAAGGAAGAAAATCTTCCAGATATGTTTGGGAAGAAAAATCCATAAAAGCAGGTTGACAAAAAGGAGCTAAAATTTCAATCTAAAAGTAAATCATTTCTATTTGAAGATAAAGTAAAAACAATCACTTTTATTTCATTATACATCTGCCTAGTAGTAAATTTGTCAGTTACACAAAAAAAGTAAATTAATATCCATTAGTCTTTTTTACTTATAGCTAGGCATTCTAGACTCCTAATCACTAGAAGTAGAAATATAGCAATGCAAAATGTTCAAATACTTTATTTAAATAAAAGTAGATCTGCAAAACTCTTGAAATACTATATAGATAGCCAGTGAAAGAGCACCATCTATATCTTCCTTTACCGGTTTCTTTTCCCATTGACAACTCAGGACAATAACAAGAAAGCCAAACCAGACCCTAATTCTTAAGATGAATTTGATGTACTTCTTTAAAAAATAAAACACGGAAGACCAAATACCAATACCAAGTTCATTGTTTAGGGTCCTATTTATTCTTCATGTATCCAAATCTAACTCTTTTTTTTTGGTGATTTATGTTTGTTGGTTGATTGGTTGCTCTGAAGTGTGGTTTGTTTTGCTTTATTAGAGTCATTAGTGCCCTGCTATGAATCATTTCTTTGTGTTACAGAAACTGTGGAATGTGATACGTTTCCTTCTAGTGAGGCAGTGTGATGTCAACACTAAGACCATGCGTTTTAAAGAGCCCAACTGTCTAGGTTCACATCCTGTCTCTATTACTCAAAGTTACTCTCTCTGCCTCAATTTTCCCATCTGTTAAGTGAGACTGATAATAATAATACTTACCTGATAGGGCTATGGTAAGGAATAAATTAATGAATATGCATAACATAAGTGCCTTGTGCATAACAAGCAGTAAGTTTGGCTATTAAGATGAGAAAGGATGTCAAAAGTTTTATACTCTGAGATTTGTACTTAATCCATCATATTACTTAACCTGAGAAAAAGTTATTCTTCTCAACTTACTTGTAAGCAAAATTATGATGGGTAAATTAGAATTAGCATACTCTTTCCAGCTATAGACATCAGTCTCAAATATAGTTAATATAACTCATTTTAACTATGAAGCATACCAATGAGTAAAAAAGAGACATATTTTAAATAATGTAAATTTATAAATTTAAAAGACAAAGCAATTTTTCATTGACTGTCTTGACACAACTGATTTTATTTTTTTATTTATTTATTTTTTTAACATCCTTATTGGAGTATAATTGCTTTACAATGGTGTGTTAGTTTCTGCTGTATAACAAAGTGAATCAGCTATACATATACATACATCCCCATATCCCCTCCCTCTTCAGTCTCCCTCCCACCCTCCCTATCCCACCCCTCTAGGTAGTCACAAACCACTGAGCTGATTTCCCTGTGCTATGCGGCTGCTTCCCACTAGCTATCTATTTTACATTTGGTAGTGTATATACGTCCATGCCACTCTCTCACTTCGTCCCAGCTTACCCTTCCCCCATCCCGTGTCAAGTCCATTCTCTACATATGCGTCTTTATTCCTGTCCTGCCCCTAGGTTCTTCAGAACCATTTTTTTTTTTTTTAGATTCCACATATATGTGTTAGCATAAGGTATTTGTTTTTTGCTTTCTGACTTACTTTACTCTGTATGACAGATTATAGGTCCATCCACCTCACTAAATTTCATTTCTTTTTATGGCTGAGTAATATTCCATTGTATATATGTGCCACATCTTCTTTATCCATTCATCTGTCGATGGACACTTAGATTGCTTCCATGTCCTGGCTATTGTAAATAGAGCTGCAATGAACATTGTGGTATATGACTCTTTTTGAAGTATGGTTTTCTCAGGGTATACGCCCAGTAGTGGGACTACTGGGTCGTATGGTAGCTCTATTTTTAGTTTTTTAAGGAACCTCCATAGTAGTTGTATCAATTTACATTCCCACCAACAGTGCAAGAGGGTTCCCTTTTCTCCACACCCTCTCCAGCATTTACTGTGTGTAGATTTTTTGATGATGGCCATTCTGACTGGTGTGAGGTGATACCTCGTAGTTTTGATTTGCATTTCTCTAATGATTAGTGATGTTGAGCATCCTTTCATGTGTTTGTTGGCAATCTGTATATCTTCTTTGGAGAAATGTCTATTTAGGTCTTCTGCCCATTTTTGGATTGGGTTGTTTGGTTTTTTGATATTGAGCTACATGAGCTGTTTGTATACCTTGGAGATTAATCCTTTGTCAGTTGCTTCGTTTGCAAATATTTTCTCCCATCCTGAGGGTTATCCTTTTGTCTTTTTTATGGTTTCCTTTGCTGTGCAAAAGCTTTTAAGTTTCATTAGGTCCCATTTGTTTATTTTTGTTTTTATTTCCATTTCTCTAGGAGTTGGGTCAAAAAGGATCTTGCTGTGATTTACGTCATAGAGTGTTCTACCTATGTTTTCCTCTAAGAGTTTGATAGTGTCTGGCCTTACATTTAGGTCTCTAATCCATTTTGAGTTTATTTTTGTGTATGGTGTTAGGGAGTGTTCTAATTTCATTCTTTTACATGTAGCTGTCCAGTTTTCCCAGCACCACTTATTGAAGAGGCTGTCTTTTCTCCATTGTATACTCTTGCCTCCTTTAACAAAGATAAGGTGACCGTATGTGCATGGGCTTATCTCTGGGCTTTCTATCCTGTTCCATTGATCTGTATTTCTGTTTTTGTGCCAGTACCACACTGTCTTGATATCTGTAGCTTTGTAGTATAGTCTGAAGTCAGGGAGCCTGATTCCTCCAGCTCCGTTTTTCTTTCTCAAGATTGCTTTGGCTCTTCGGGGTCTTTGACACAACTGATTTTAAAATAAAAGTTGATAAATTTAGATTCCTTCAAAGTATGGATCTTAATGAAATATTTGGGTAGTCAAAAAATATTATTCTCTGAACTGCTGAAGGAAAAAAAAAAGAGTTCTGTCTGGAATTAAATAAACTTAAAACCTATTTTGTCAAAATTGCTAAAAAAACTGACACCAGACAATTTGACTAAATCTTGGGGAAATGGTTCAAGTTATCTCCAAAAACTTTCAATCTGTTAGGAGACTATGCCTTTAATCATATCTATGAGCAAACTATTTAAAAAAAGAAAAAAAAAAAAAAGGAGGAGGGTAGATAGGAGAAGGAGAAAGGGAAAAAAGTAAAAGTCACTAGAACCCAAGAAACAAATCCAGCGATTGGCCCAATTTTAGTTATTTTACTGAAAAGCAGATGAACATAAGATTTGTTAAGGCTAGAAATCACATGATTATAAGTAGATCTGGATAATAAAAGGTATGTTACTTAGGAGGTAACTTGGAAGTCCATTAGACATTTATTTGAAGGTAGATTTATAGCTGTCACAAAAGTCAGTAAATTATGTCTGTCATTATAATAATACATTGAGTCACTTTTATATGCCTGGGGTGTACAAAGAATACCAAACCCCTTTCCAAGACCCTATAGTCACTGTCAATCCACTACTTGTTTAAAAAACAAAACAAAACAAAAATACCAACTTTAAAAAAATCTGTTGTTTTAGAAGTAGAAGAAGAAAAATAAGATGTAAAAAGCAAATACAGGACGCAAAGATGGTTAAGGAGAATAGAAGTTAGAAGAGGATTCAGATTCTATAAGATAAAGACAGGCCCTTTTCTCAGTTATAGTAAAATACCCTACGTTATTGTGACTGAACTTTTTGTTTAACCTCATTACCTTCTTTGAACAATAAATAAGTTCATATTTGGATAAAAGCTATTTGGGGATGAGAAACAAGGACAACAGCAAGGAGATAAGATTTGTATTGAGACTATCATCTATAACTTAATATGAATTAATTTCTTCCAACATTTCATGAGCTCATCGACACAATGTAGAGGAGGCTTAGAGAAAGGTAGTAAGGGATAATTGTGGAATTTGGAACATGCTATAGAATGATTCTGTGCTACTCTATCACTCTCCCAGCTCCCAACTCCCAAAAAAGTAGAGTAAGCGGGACTGAAGTTTGAATAAACAGAAAAGTGACATAATAAAAAAAGATGAAGATGCATAAAGATAGGCTGAAAGTGTTGAAAACAAAATTTAACTCATTATTCAATCTAGGCTACCCCTGAACCTAAGGGACATAAAAAACCAAATGCTTTTCCTGTCTCTCTTGAACCACAACTCCCCTTGACTACCAGTTCTGAATCTATGAGAACTGTAGCCCATATACTACTTTGTAGAGTAAATAAGCTTTGGGGGCTATCTAGTTAACCAAACACAATTCATAACTTTATTTCTGTAGAAAACCGTGTTGTTAATTCCAAATTCCAAACAAACTATTTGAAACAACCTGTTCACAAGTTTGGGACAGCTTGCACACTGTGTGTTTTGGATTTAAGAAGTTAAATGACACCTTACTGGATAAAAATGTATTATGACACGTGATTCATACAACTATTATTAATCTTCAATAAGTTCTGCTGGAGTAAGTACCCAAAGGTGTGCTAGCTTAATTTAAACCTCTGCAAAATTTGCTGGTAATTTTCTAAGAACAGATTGACTCATGATATTTTCAATGTCCAAAAATTTGCCTTTCAGTCATAAACTAAAGAATACCATGTTGCACATTTCAACACTTATGTCTTCAATCTTAAATAAAAATGCAGTCTAAATGTGGCCAATAACAAATATGAACCAGTCAAGAATATCAAAGTTTCAAACTGTTTCATTTGATTTATTTTTAATATAGGAAACAAAACTTTGGAATTAATAATAGAAAGCATGTGCAGATTAATTACACACAAAAACTAAAACATGAGACTATAGATGTGGTACCAAGCTCTCCCATATACGCTACTTGCTATTGCTATACTTAATTTTTCCAGGCTGTTCAGTGTCCTTTGCAGTCATTATCCAATCCTACTTCACAATGTATGTCAGAAATAACGTGAAATATTTGCTTTCAATCTACATGATAAAGAATTTATTGCCTTTATCATAAATCAATCTACAGCTAAGTCAGTAAGAACCTGTAGATTTTTCTCACTCTGGTTTCCATACCTAGCTGTAAATTAGGTCATTCATTTATTTGAAATTTAAGATCAGTATCAACATTAACAGAAAGTTACCTAATAACTGTCTGATTTTTGCATCCCTATAAAAGAAACAAATAAATTTCCCACATACTCTACTAGATAATTTATCACCATCAGATACTACATATAAAAATTTTGAGTATTTAGGAAACTTAAAACCATCTATCATATCTCTTCTTTCCTCCTTTAAGTTTTTGGATGTATTTTTTTCCTTAGTTCTTTTAATCATTACTTTTCTGAATTTAAATAATATACTTAAATAATATTTTACTATCAGTTAAGGCTATATCTACTTAAGTTTTGCTATGAAACATGAGGTAATTAGTAAGCCTTTTCTCTACCTCTCCTCCTCCCTCACCTCAAAAATTAGCTATAATTTTATTTTTATATTATGAAGTTTTATCATTCAGATCCTTTTTGTCACATTTTGACCACTGTAGGTTAGAAAGTTTTTATAAAAGATAGTAATTAACACTGACAATATTGTTTTTAACTGTAGACTGAGATGCATTATTGGCCTCACAAAAATGTAATCTTATGTCTTAATTTTTTATCTTTGAAGGGGAACCTTCTAAGCATCAGTATCTAACAAATTCTCTTTCATTTACTTTCTGGCTTCCTTCCCCTTTTATGGTCATACTTCACTGCCTGAATTTCATATATGCATTTTCTAAGATTTCTTTTTTGTTTTTCTAGTTGATCCTCTTGAATATCTTTTCATACAGGGCAAGTTAATAATGACCTAAGTTATTGCATGATAGTGTCTTTTGCATAATATAATATCTTTTTATCCTTCCAACTTTGAAGACATTGCTTCATTTTCTTTGAATATTCACTGCTGCTGGTGACATTTTTTTTTGACATCTTTACTGGAGTATAATTGATTTACAGTGGTGTGTTAGTTTCTGCTGTATAACAAAGTGAATCAGCTATACATATACATATACCCCCATATCTCCTCCCTCTTGCACCTCCCTTCCACCCTCCCTACCCCACCCCTCTAGGTGGTCACAAAGCACCCAGCTGATCTCCCTGTGCTTCCCACTAGCTATCTATTTTACATTTGGTAGTGTGTATATGTCAATGCCACTCTCTCACTTCATCCCAGCTTACCCTTCCCCCTCCCCATGTCCTTAAGTCCATTCCCTACGTCTGAGTCTTTATTCCTGTCCTGCCCCTAGGTTCTTCAGAACCTTCTTTTTTTAGATTCCATATATACGTGGTAGCGTACGGTATTTGTTTTTCTCTTTCTGACTTACTTCACTCTGTATGACAGACTCTAGGTCCATCCACCTCACTACAAATAACTCAATTTCGTTTCTTTCTATGGCTGAGTAATATTCTATCGTATATATGTGCCACATCTTCTTTATCCATTCATCTATTGATGGACACCTACCCATGTCCTGGCTATTGTAAATAGTGCTGCAGTGAACATTGTGGTACATGACTCTTTTTGAGTTACGGTTTTCTCAGGGTATATGTCCAGTAGTGGGATTGCTGGGTCATATGGTAGCTCTATTTTTAGTTTTTTGAGGAACCTCCATACTGTTCTCCATAGTGGCTGTATCAATTTACATTCCCACCAACAGTGTAGGAGGGTTCCATTTTTGCTGGTGACATTTTAATGTCAATAATACTCTCATTCCTTTAAATGTAATTTTTCTCCATATATGTATATACACATATATATGCTTTCAGTTTATATGATACATCATATAGATCATATATATCATATGAATATAAAATTCTGGGAGGGGGACGAGTTCTAAAATCTGAACAGAATGTGGATGGAAGGTATGGAAATATCCTTAATATGGCTATCATCAATACTGGGAGGTAACATCAACAAAGAATCCTAATCCATATATGGGTACATGTTTCAAAATGCTTTTCTTTTAACAATTTCCATTTTGTGCTTATCTTATTCCTATAGTATCTAAAAAATATGCCAACATGCCAATACTTCTGACCTACTCCTAGTTATCATTTCAGACAGAAAGAGAGAGGGCACTGTCCTTCTTTCCTCCTCACCCTCCACCCCACATGTCATGCTGTATCTGCTCTTCATCCCCACCTCTCTCCCAGAGAACCACATGGCTCCTGAGCTATATCTTGGGCCCAAGAGTGAGCACCCAGCAACAAAGTCTTCCCTGGGAGGCTGGGCTAGCGAAAACCTGCGTAAACCCTGGCAGTGGCTTGGGCTGTATGGACAAGTACTCCTTCTTCTGTATCCTTGAAGTATGGTATAGAAGAGCAAGAAGTGGGGTCTTGGGTCTGCATGGGTGTACACCTTTGGCCACTCATATTCTTCTCTTTGGACGTCATGATCACAACAGGGCCAACATCGGTCCCTCTAAATGCTCTGATAGTCTAGTCTGAAGCTAGAGGTGTTAAGAGATTTCAAACACTTTCAAATTATGTCTGTATGGTAGGGCTCCTCAACCAGTAGCCAGGATCTACTAAGAGATCTCCAAGTCTAATTTTACTACCTACACACCTCCCTTGGACTCTTTAAGATGTGTTGGGTTTTTTTTAATTGTGTTAATTCCCTGACAGTGACTAACTACACCTAGGCTATCACCACAATATGTTATTTTTCTATGTACATGTTATACACACACACACACACACACACACACACACACACACACACACACACACACAGGTGAGCAGCTTGGTTTTCACTTCTGATTGATTTAGTTCACTTTTTTTCAAAGAAAATCATTGAATATGGCCATTAAAAAATATTTCTGAATGAGGAATCTTGAAATATAGGATGAAGTTTGTTTTATTTTCCAAGATATAAGTTCTTAGGCATATTTCTTCAAGAGGCTCAGAAATGTTGTCAAATCAATGTTCATTTTTTCTAAATTCTCAGTATCCAATAGTTATTCTTCCCAAGTCATAAATATAATTCCTTGTTTTCTACAAGTGTACTCAATGATTACTAGGAAAATTAACTAGAGTTCCTCATACACTGATATGTGAAAACATTGCCTATGTCACTGTAATATTTATGGCAACACTCTATTGTAATATATAATATTGATTTAACAATTTAAGAAGTCCTGTAGTGTACTTCCTACAGGGCAGGGACCATATTGTTTTCTATATGTGACCAGCATCCAGCATATTCAATGAAGTAGGATTGAAGGGGACAGGCACATAGAATGAGCTCCTGGATAAGGAAGTGAGCACTAAAGAAGGTTTTGAACTTGAACTCTAATTCTAAGCCTCAGGAAATGTATTTGGAAAAAGTATTTTGAATGAATAAAACCATAAACTGCCTATTTTTCATAAAAGCCCATTTTTATGACCTACAAAACAATTGCTCTCTCTACCTCACAGTTTTCACCCTCAAGCCAGGAGACATGCCACATTCACTTCTGAAGTTGGAAAGAACTGGAATGCTCATAACATTCAAGTGGTTGTAACTTTTTCCACTTCCTTTATATATATGGTACAGAGAACTGGGCAGCGGGGGTGGAGAATCATTGCTGTTTTTATTCATAAGTCAATGATTCTCCTAAATCTCCATTCAGAGATACGTATGAATGCGTCAAGAGCCCCACAGTGGTCATCCACTCTGAATAAATCAGGGATGCTGCAATGGTATATAGTTGATGGTAATCATGGTTTGGTGACTGAGCGTCTTAGTACCAGTCAATACATTGGAGATTTTAATGTTACTTACTCTACTCCTTAAGGGAGCACTTCTCAGTGGAAATATATATTTGAATCACATATATAATTTTAAGTTTTCTAAGTAGCCACATTTTTTAAAAGTTAAAGAAAAGGTGAGGGCTTCCCTGGTGGCACAGTGGTTGAGAGTCCACCTGCCGATGCAGGGGACACGGGTTCGTGCCCCGGTCCGGGAAGATCCCGCATGCCGCGGAGCGGCTGGGCCCGTGAGCCATGGCCGCTGAGCCTGCGCGTCCGGAGCCTGTGCTCCGCAACGGGAGAGGCCACAACAGTGAGAGGCCCGCGTACCGCAAAAAAAAAGAAAGAAAGAAAGAAAAGGTGAAAATAAGTTGAATAATTGACTTAACCCAATGTATCCAAAATCTATTCAATTCTACATTTAATTCTATTAAAAATAATATATTCTAAATTCATATTTTCTTCCTAAGCCTTTGAATCCAGTGCGTAGTTAGCACGTCTTCATTTGGACTAGCCAGATTTCAAGTGCTCAGCAGTCACATCCAGTGGCTGCCCTGTGGGACAGCGCAGCAGATGTGTCATTTTATGCCTTTGCCAGCCCCTTCCACGTTCTTGCAAATCATCAAACCCAGCACAATCAAGAACCTGAGCTAATCTTGGAGAGCAAGTAGCAGAAAATAATCAGGCTTGCCAGTCACTGGGATCTGGAGTCCATTGTGCTGATCCAAGCCCTGATACCCGAGGTCCCTAAGGGAAGTCTTAAGCACCTGTGTTTAGAAATGGGCAGGCAGTGTCCTCACCACTTTATACCAATAATAGGGCATTGGAACAGACTGTGTGGTGCTCTGGGGACTTGTAAGCATCCTCTGCTTCCCTCTCTCTCCAACCTCTTTTGGGTAGCTCCAATGCTCAAGTCATGCTTTCCAATCAGATGTTTAGTTTCACCAAAGGTAATGAGATGGTAGCACTGTGCCATTCTGGTATAATCTGAATAATCATGGGAGAAGAATATTGGTCTTTGAGATGTGTCTTTCATCTGAGGTCACCTGAGCAGTTACTGCAGAAGAGGGCATCAGTTTTCCTCACCTGTAAAATCAGGAGTTGGGCTGGATGAACTGGGAAGTTCCTTCCTACGCTAAAAATTATACAATTACTATATAAATTAGGTAAATATCATAAAGTCAAAAATCTGAAATAATGCACTCAAACCTTTTAAATTTAGAATTATAATAAGTACATTCTAAATCTATGAAAAGCTGAATTTATAAAATGTTATTGCAGAAAAAGGGTTTTATTTTTTAAATACAAAATGAGATTTCTATAGAACAGATGTTGACCAAGAACATATTTACACACTGGATTACCCTTAAATTTTGTTCCAATTTACAATTTGCCAAATTATTTCATGTGGCACAAGGGAAGTTATTTTTACTGATAAAAGTTTACAACGGTGTCCTTTAAACATATTTTAAAATGAAATGAATTAAAACAGAAATTAAACAAAATTAAAAAACAAAACAGAGCTTCCCTGGAGGCACACTGGTTAGGAATCCACCTACCAATGCAAGGGACACGGGTTCAAGCCCTGGTCCTGGAAGACCCCACATGCCGTGGAGCAGCTGAGCCCGTGCACCACAACTACTGAGCCTGAGCTCTGGAGCCCGCAAGCCACAGCTGCTGAGGCCCACATGCCTAGAGCCCTTGCTCTGCAACGGGAGAGGCCACCGCAATGAGAAGCCCACGCACCGCAGCGAGGAGTGGCCCCCACTCGCCGCAACCAGAGAAAAGCCCACGCGTAGCAACGAGACTCAACGCAGCCAAAAATTAAAAAACAAAACAAAACTCAATGTTTAGCGTGGGAAATCAGAGTCCTCAAGAATGATCGGAGGCAACGACAGAAGCAGCATAATTTCTAAATTATTTTCCAACTCTGAGACTACAGGCTCAGAGAAAAACTTTTTCAGAAGGACAACCTCTCCTCCTGTGATTTCTCTCAATACTTCTTTCATATATATACATATGTCTTTTACATAGTCATTGGTCCTTTTACTTAGCAACTATATATTAAAAAGCTATTATAGGCTAGTACTGTGCTAAGCATCAGAGAGATAATAATGGAAACCTTATGGAAATTGAGGGAGACAGACAAGTGAAAACATTCTGTAGTAAGCACTACAAGTGGAGTAAGTTTGGATTACAAGGGCCTACAAAGTTCACAAAGTAGCAAAGGAGAAACATCTAGCTCCATCTTGGATCAGTCAGGGAAAGCTTTCTAGGCAGGAGACTTTTCAACTGAAGCTGAGCCCTGGGTGACTCAGAAACCCACCAAGGAGTGGAAGCAGAAGCTGGTTGGAGGAGATCAGCATGTTTCCTGCAAAGGAACACTGTGCTCACAATTCTAGAAGTAAGAGAGAATGTGGCCCATTGTGTGAAATAGTAGGGTTTCCAGTATGGTTGGATCACCAACTACAGGGAAGGTGTGAAGAGACACTGGGTGGAAATGTATGATCTGGGTTCTTATCACCAATGTCTGATACGTGAGGGAATCAGTAGCAATTATCTGAATGAGTGAACAGTTGAAAATGCCAAAATAAGGGTAAATTTCAAGCTATACACATTTTCATTCTGTGAACCTATCGCTTCCATTAAATTGGCACTAAACGCTTAACTTAGACTTTGCTGTAGATCTAGCAAATCAAAGTTTGAAAATGTGGCTTAGTAAATACTGAGCAGACATTTGATATAATGGACAGATAAAAATAATCATAATTAGTACATCAATTGTTTCTTTATAAGTATGTATTTTTAAAGTATTGGAAAATGCTTTAAAGTCGTGCATTCTCTTAAGCATTTTAAGCACCCCCTCTGCAAGTTCATATACTACAAACTTCATTTGCATCAATTTTTTGTTGCTATTGAAGAGAGAAACTACTGCCCAACATTTGTAAAACAGCTATATATTCTAAATGGGTGAAATCAAGGTGATTCCTTTTTTACTATATTTCTGCTTTTATACATTTCCTTCTTTAACCAATATTAAGTAGACATGCATTCTAAAAGCAGACAACTTAAAGTTTGTAATTAAATTACAATGGCCAAGTTGGGTCTATACTTTCTCACAATATGCGACCTAAGGAGTGTGCACAGTGCGCAAAAAGAACTTGAAAAAAATTGAAATACCATGGCTAAGTGAGAAACTTTCACAGATACACAAAGAAAATCCACTCCCCTTCCTTGAAATGCACTTTGATTTTTTGTTTCCGAGAAGAAAAGCAAAAGGGAGCCTTTGTTAGTTTCCTATTGCTGCTTTAACAAATTATCACAAGCTTAGTGGCTTAAAACAACACACAATTATTGTTTCATAGTTTTGGAGGTCATAAGTCCAAAAGGGGTCTCACTGGGGCTACAGTCAAGGTTTTGGCAGGGCTGCATTCCTTTCTGGAAGATCTTGGGGAGAATTTGTGTTTTTTTGCCTTTTCTAGCTTCTTGAGGCTGCCTGCATTACTCGTCTGGTGGCCCCCCATCCATGTTCACAGTCAGCAATATTGAGTCTTTCTCAGAATGCCGTCTCTCCGCCTCCTTCTTCCCCATTTAAGGAGCCTTTTGATTATGCTGGGCCAACCTAGATAATCCAGGATGCTCTCTTTATTTGAACTGATTGGCAATCTCAATTTCATCTGCAACTTTAATTCCCACTTGCTATGTCATATAACATATTTTTTATAGGTTGCAGGGATTAGCGTGTGGATATCTTGACTGGGGGGCGGTGGGGGGGTGATATTTGGCCTACCATAGAAACTATCAGAGTAAGAAAAATTTTAACCTGTAAATTAACTGTATTTTATTTTGTCCAGTAAGATTTGATTGGAACATGATGCCAGGCTTTCATGCAATCTCAGAGAATAAATAAGACAAAAATTCCTGTCTTCATGAAGTTTGCAGAGAGAAAGTACAAATCACATGTACAAAGTAAAAATCTTTTGGGACAAGGACCTTTCATCACTTTAAGTACTCATTAAGTTAAAAAATAATGTTATTTACCAACGTCAATCAAATTAATTTAATAATGTAGCAATAATAACAATTATATTTCATTGCATGACTCATAATACACTATTAAAAGAACAAAATATATCTTTCATCAATTGGGTGACTCATAAGTCCATAGAGAAAGTAAAAAAATTTAGTCAACTGACTGGGCTACATGATTCTAAACAACTGATTTGAATGATCTGTTATTTCATCAACATGAATGATTTTTTTTCATTGAAATGACAGACCATTATAGTATCAAGTAGGGGTGTACTAGATTTACAGAGTATCAATGAATGCCTTCCTTTAATGGTCTAGGAAAGAAAAGAAATAGTTTGGGGATCATAATTACCATCTATGATCCTTCAAAGACTTGTGTTACAAACTTTATCAAGTTAGCAGAGCTTTTTCTTTATACTCCATTCTCCTCCAGGGGAAAAAAAAAAAGCTTAAAATTCTACTTTAAGTTTCTCTTCTTTTTGTGCTAATCAAAAACGCACCTAAAAAAAATTATTCCTTAACTCTCTGTGAGAAAAAAAATTATTTATTTTCTTTTCTCAACTACAAATGTCGTAGAGTTCAGTTAATTAACAGATTTAACAGATTAACTTGTTATTACAGTTAATAAGGCTAACTTTAGTATTGATTTAGCATGCTATTGAGTGACTACTAAGTGTTAGTACTATTCTAGAAGGTGTGGATATAGTAGAAAATGAGACAGACAAGGGGAGACCAAAAAATCCATAAATAAACCAGAGAAAAAGACCAAATGGTGATAACTGCTATGCAGAAAATTCAAATGAATGATGTGATCTAGAGTGAACTGGTGTCCAGATTGTGTGGTCAGAGGTGCATCTCTCAAAGGATGACATTTAAGCTGAGATCAAAATAACAAGGAGAAGGCAACCACGCATAGATTGGTAGAAGTACACGCCAGTGGTCCAGTGGGAGCACTGATGGAAGTAAGCATTAATGCAAACTTGCAATGTTTGAGATACAGAAGACCAGTGGAGCTGGAACATAATAGGCTAGTAGGCTAGAAGGACAATAATACAAAACGGTCTTAGAGAGGCAGCCACAACCACATCATAGAGGATTCTGAATGCCATGGTAAAACAGATGACAGGAATTCATTGAAAGGCTTAAAGCAAGAAGAGGAAATTATATGATATACGGTATAAAAAGATTATCCTGGCTGCTACGTGAAAGGATAACCAATTGTAAGGGGGTAAAACGGGAAGTAGAAAAACAAATCAAGATTTTATTACAGTAATCCAAGTGAGAGGTGATGGTAATTTGATTAAAATAATGTAGAAGACGTGAGAAAAAAATGACTGGCTTTGTGTTATCTTTTGGGGGTAGTACAAAAGATCTGGTGACTGACTGGATCTGGAAGAGATAAAGATAAGAATCAAAAATAACTCACAGGTTTTTGAGTTGAGAAAATGGTTGGAAGATCATGCTATTTACAGTGATAGAGAAGACAAACAGAAGAGGAGGTTTGTGGTGAAAATGAAGAATTCTATTTTGCCTAGGTTATATTTGAGATCCTTACCAGACATCTGGGTAGGGATGTCAAGTAATCAGTTGAATATATAAATATAGGAATTCCAGGAAGAGATCTCGACTGACAATAAAAATTTTAAGGTCATCAGACTATTGATGGATTTCGGTATACCAGACTGCATTAGGCCACCTAGGAAGAGTAAATAGGTAGAGAAGAGAGCTTGAGACATAGAAAAGGTGTGTGAGGACTGAAGGAAATTAATGTCTATTGCATTCAGTATTTTGGATTAGCTTCTTTGGATCATGGGAGATATATGTGTGTAAGGTCAAGCAAAAGAATTTGAGAGTTATGTGGGAGAGAGGTATAGGAAGGTCCCAGTTAAGGGAGAAGACCAAAAATTAGCAAGCACTAATAATGGGATTATATGATTTCCTTCAGAAGTGCTTAACAGTCAGGTAGAGAAACAGAAAATGTTGTTTAAACCAAAGTGGATGTAGTAAAAGAGGGAAGTGGGACTTTGACGCTCTCATAAGAGTAAAAGAAGTGATACCCAAATGGGTCTGGAATCAACAGGGAATTAAGTGAAGTTGAAGGAACTGATAGGTAAAGAAAAAGAGAAGACTCAAAGTACTAAAATTTTGTTAAGACTGAAGACAAGTCTAAGTGGAGCTCACACAGAATACAGTGTGAACAGTGTTTCCTGGAGTCATCCTACGTGGCGCCCTTAGAGGAGAGCTGGAGAAATAGAAGATTGCAGTTAGTCTTGAATAGGAAGTTATGATTTCAGCTGTGGGACATTTCTGAGTGATGATAAGAAACAGAGATTGGTCATGTGAATAAATGACCTTACAGATTGTTTGTAAGATTGACTGAGTGTAGAATGTTGAACAGACAGTCCATGAACGCTAAAGTCATCTAAGAAAGAGGCATGAAAACTGTCACAATAGATGACATTAAAAAATCAGCAGGGCTTAACTTTAGAAAGAGAAGACACTGATATACAAAGAAAAACTTATTTAAATAAACATTATTCAGATTTAAAAGTATATGAAGAGATAGTGTCATTATGAACCATAATACAATTCTAGGGGGGAAAAAGAAGAAAAGAGAGAGAAATACAGGGAGGGAGGGAGGGAAAAGGGAATAAAAAGAAAGTAAGGAAGATAGGTTTTGACAAATCAGGACCAAAAGACTGTGCTACAGGTTATGGCATCTATCCCATTAATTGCATTATTCTCTTAAACTGTCTCTATCTTGTTCCCATCTGGTCCATCTTTACAAGACTTCACAAGAGAGCTTTTCAAAATGCAAAATGGATCACAGCACTCACCTCCCTAAACCCTTCAATAGCTTCCTATTATCCACAGAATAATATCCAAGCTCCTTAGTGTGGCAACCAAGGACCTTGATGATCTGATCATTGCCTATTCCTCCAGACACATTTCCACCACATTCCCCATAATTCCCTTGCAATACAGTTCTTTTCCTTCCATACCAATACCATGCCACTTCTCACATCTGTGTTATGCTCAGGCTACTCTCTTTAACTGTGATGTTCTTTGAAAACTACATCACATTCTCTGTAACACCTTCCCTATTCTCCACCTTTCCCATTGTCCATTTCCTGACAGCTCTATGCCAAAAGAGAACCATCACCCGATTACTGCCTAGACACTTCTGTATCTTCTACATGCTTCCATTGTTCCATACATTCCCCTGTATTCTTTGTTAGCAAGGTCTCTAAGCTTCTCAAGGGCACAGACATTGTCTATTTCTTTAGGACCTAGCAAAATACCTATTATATAATAGGTGCTCAGTAGTTTGCTGAATAGATGTTATCTAATAGAAGATGGAAGGCTTGATAGAGAATTAATGAAAGATGCTACATACATAAGGTAGAAGGTTTGAATAGCAATCAGACAAGGCTAGAACACTTTTTACATTTTTCTATGATACCGTTAGACTTAAATTTAACTGTTTATATAGGTGAATGTTCTTATCCAAAACCCCAGAGGCCAAATAAGCTTCAGAATACTGAAAAAATTGGATTAGAGAAACATAATATGGTGTATATACCATATATTACATAGAACTACCAATGAGGTCTAGGGCAATATTCCATAATCAAATATGTTGATATTTCTGCCATGACATATAAATAGCCACACTAAATAACCAGCCTCTTGTCAGGTCCATTTAGGTTTTCCTCTAAATGAATTACCAAAAATCGTATGATACATTTCCAACATTCCAATTACAAAATGACTTGGGAATTCCCTGGCCGTCCAGTGGTTCGGACTGGGCACTTTCACTGCCGGGCCCAGGTTCAATCCCTGGTCAGGGAACTAAGATCCTACAAGCCACACAGCACAGTCAAGAAAAAAAAAATTACATATATGACTTACAAAACAATTTCAGAACTGTAAATAAGTTATTGTAAATCTGTACTAAAATACTGTTTTGGAGAAACTAAGCAATTCTTAGTCAATATTGTCACAGGAAGTTACTACTGTAACTACTTCAATTTCCTTCATTTGTTAATAAAATAATGTATTAACATAATGGTCAAATGCAGTAACCAGGTAAATGAATATAGGACGTATTTTTTTTAACTTTTTGTATAATTATGTAGGTTGAGTACTTAAAAGAATAGAACACAAATAATATACACCTAATCATTACGGTCTAAAAAAAGACTTCCTGGACTGATCCATAACTCTCTGGTAACACTTTAGACTGGCTTCAAGACCATCTTGTCAATAATTCCCAGTGTCACTTGTTAGAATGTCTTTGGCACTTTAAAGACAGAGGCAATATAAAACTTATTTTCTACTGTGAAGCTTTCCAGAAATCCTATTTCTTGCACACAAATAATGCTATCAACCTTCAACATCATCAACAGCAAAAACAAAAGTAGTAAATTTGCAGTTCTAGGAAATCCTGATTAGTGTGGGTCGAAGCTTATTTATGAAGAAAATTCCTTCTTTAATAAGTTTCCTTAAAATCTGTATCTCAATAGCTTCCAAATATTTTCTGAAGAGTGTTGATATTGATCTGGCAACACCTATAATTTTAGTTAACGATGAGACATTTTAAAAAGCTAGATTGTTCTCTTTATTGTCCTCAGGTAGAATATTACTTCAGAAAATTTGCAGAAACTTATGTGCCGCAAAAAAAAAGATTCTTTCCCTAATTGATTTATTAACTTGAACATACTTATTGGCATTGTTTCAAAGTGAAATTGTATAAATAAAGTATTTAAAAGATTTAATATTCCATTTGCAAAGCAGCCATCAATAACAATTTCTTTTATAATATGAATTATTAAAATAATAAGTCACTCGGAAGTTTAATATATTTTCTTTATTTCCACAAATGCATCTTATTTTCAGAAAAAAATTTTCCATGAGTTCTCTCTCACTGTCGAATAATCACTGACTGTCAAGAAACAATTGTCTTTAGGACTCTTAAGAATGCAGGTATGGACAATCATTTAAACATACACTTTTTTTCATAATTTCTTCTTTGAGGTCCATATTACACAACATAGTAACATTTAGAGCCAAAAGAGAAAGGAAACTTTCCTTTCATTATATAACAAGTTCCTCAAAGCCAACATGAACTTTTTGCAGTTCTACTGAAAATGTGGTTCGATAGCTCTAAGTCACAACCATAAAAGCCTGCATGACAAGAGACACCTCCATGCTGGTATCACTTCTACTGAACCACTCTGCACAGGAGGATGTGGAAGAAAGAAGAGTGATAACAAAATGATGATAACCTTTTACTTCTCATTCTGCTCATCTCTCACCTTCCTTATCAATGGGCATACTGAAAATTAATCCCACTGGGGGGATTGGGGTACTTCCACAAAGAGTTATTCCATTCCTGTGTTGGATACTGAATACTCAGAATTTGTGATAATCCACTCTCTGGGTCCATAGGTTAGATATCACAGCCAATTTGGAATTAAAACACCCCATAAGTCACTTCACATTTACTGATGCTATTCAAAACAATAAATATATGATCAATGAAATACTGAATTTCAGTTTCAACAAGCTGACTTCACAGTGACACCGATTTCAAATCACTTCCTTTTAAATACAAGCCATATAAAAGAATAGAACATCGGTATATCAGAGTATTGAAACAAACAAAAAAAAACCAGAACAAAGGAAACCCATATAGACAATTTAGTATCTGACTTTAATCTAGTTTAAGAATACACAAGTAGATTTAGTCCCCAGACACAATGTTTACTTTTTCAGTTGGAGCAGCAAAGCAAGTAAATGCTGTCAAATCAGACAAGACTCCAAATTGTCATCATGACAACTTCATCTCAGGCTGTCAACATGCCACACATTTCTCCAGATACCTCTGTGGTACAGACTCAGTAACCTTTCCATTTACAGCCCCCCACCTACTCCCTCATTGTCCCAAAGCCACAAGGGATCCAAAATGAGAAAGACTTTTTCCAGGAATCTTTTGGTTAAAAACATTCTTTTAAGTTGAACTAAAGAACAGTGAGAGAAAATTAAAGAAGCCATGGATATAAAAGAGTATTTCTACAAAGATAAAGCATAAGGAACGAATCTAAAATAAACGAGTAAAGACATAGGGGAATAATGAAATAGGGGAGATAGTACAGGGAAGGAATTTTAGTGAAAAAGGAAGAATAGCAATAATGAAGTAAGAGGACTTATTACTTGAATTTTCCTTATATGAAAAAACTTCTCAAATAATTCTTTTAAATTTTAGAGAACAGTAATAAATTAGCCTTTTGTCATTTAAATTTGACTAAATAATCTGAATCCCTCCTACAAAAAAGATGTATGAATGTGTGCTGTGGATAGACAGATTGATTGATTGATTGATAGATACAGAAATAGATATAAACATAGATACCTATGTCTCTGTCTGTATTTATATCTAAATATATGGATTTATTTTCTCTAAATTATTCCCATATTCAAGATTATACTACCAATCTGTTTTCTCTGCAGTTCTGCTCTAACTTCTTATTGTCTGTACTCATTCTTCCAGGAGAGAAAACTTAAAGGTGAGCATGGCATGGTGAGAGGCAGAGGGGAGGGGAATTGCCGGAGGAAGGAGAGAGGAAATCTCTAAATTAAAGAAATGAGATTTCTTTCTTCATAGGCTGATACAGGCACATTTATGGTCACTAGATGAGATTCAGTAGCTAATTTTCCAAAACTTCATAGATATAGACGGAAAAGTTGGGATAAGCATTTTTGTGCCAGTGGTCTAATATAAGAAAACAAGCTCTTATTGTACACATCTCTGTAGATGCAAGGACAAAATGTCTAGAACAATTGGACAACAAAGTGAGATAAACCCGGACAGTATAAAAGTATATTACCGACAGTATGTCCAGAGTCACTCTTTGTGAAGGATGATTATGGTTTGACCCAAGATCTGTCAAGTATATTTTCTTCCAAAAAGTCCCTGGTGCTTCCAAGCACAGTCCCTGCTGGGGATACATTATAGGCTCCAAATTGAACAGAATGTTAAAAACTAACTAGATTTGTGAGAGTCTTTTCTTGGCAAATTTGATAACAATTAGTGTCTATTAAGTTTTTATTAGCCCCAGAGTAAATGAAACAGAGGACATGATATTTAAATATACACACTGACATTTAGCAAGAAAGATTATGAATATAAATACTGATGGAAAAATGAATGCTTAAGAGAGAGAAAGATTGAAATTAACTTGTCATTACTCCTTATTTGCCCAACTGAAGCAACTCAGACTGAATCTTTGATATATATATATATATATATATATATATATATATATATTCTAAGAAATCCAACGGTGGACACTTTACCTCTTTTTTTTAAACATCTTTATTGTAGTATAATTGCTTTACAATGGTGTGTTAGTTTCTGCTTTATAACAAAATGAATCAGTTATACATATACATATGTCCCCATCTCTCTTCCATCTTGCGTCTCCCTCCCTCCCACCCTCCCTATCCCACCCCTCTAGGTGGTCACAAAGCACCGAGCTGATCTCCCTGTGCTATGCGGCTGCTTCCCACTAGCTATCTATTTTACGTTACATAGTGTATATATGTCCATGCCACTCTCTCACTTTGTCCCAGCTTACCCTTCCCCCTTCCCATATCCTCAAGTCCATTCTCTAGTAGGTCTGTGTCTTTATTCCCATCTTGTCCCTAGGTTCTCCATGAGCATTTTTTTTTTTTTAGGTTCCATATATATTTGTTAGCATATGGTATTTGTTTTTCTCTTTCTCACTTACTTCACTCTGTATGACAGACCCTAGGTCCATCCACCTCACGACAAATAACTCCATTTCATTTCATTTTATTGCTGAGTAATATTCCATTGTATATATGTGCCACATCTTCTTTATCCATTCATCTGTCGATGGACCCTTAGGTTGCTTCCATGTCCTGGCTATTATGAATAGAGCTGCAATGAACATTCTGGTACATGACTATTTTTGAATTATGGTTTTCTCAGGGTATATGCCCAATAGTGGGAATGCTGGGTCGTATGGTAGCTCTATTTTTAGTTTTTAAGGAACCTCCATACTGTTCTCCATAGTGGCTGTATCAATTTACATTCCAACCAGCAGTGCAAGAGGGTTCCCTTTTCTCCACACCCTCTCCAGCATTTATTGTTTGTAGATTTTTTGATGATGGACATTCTGATCGGTGTGAGATGATATCGCATTGTAGTCTTGATTTCCATTTCTCTAATCATTAATGATGTTGAGCATTCTTTCATGTGTTTGTTGGCAATCTGCATATCTCCTTTGGAGAAATGTCTATTCAGGTCTTCTGTCCATTTTTGGATTGGGTGGTTTGTTTGTTTGATATTGAGCTGCATGAGCTGCTTGTAAATTTTGGAGATTAATCCTTTGTCAGCTGCTTCATTTGCAAATATTTTCTCCCATTATGAGGGTTGTCTTTTCGTCTTGATTATGGTTTCCTTTGCTGTGCAAAAGCTTTTAAGTTTCATTAGGTCCCATTTGTTTATTTTTGTTTTTATTTCCATTTCTCTAGATGGTGGGTCAAAAAGGATCTTGCTGTGATTTACGTCATAGAGTGTTCTGCCTATCATTTCCTCTAAGAGTTTGATAGTGTCTGGCCTTACATTTAGGTCTTTAATCCATTTTGAGTTTATTTTTGTGTATGGTGTTAGGGAGTGTTCTAATTTCATTCTTTCACATGTAGCTGTCCAATTTTCCCAGCACCACTTATTGAAGAGGCTGTCTTTACTCCATTGTATATTCTTTACTCCTTTATTTATTTGCTTATTTATTTTGCGGTACACGGGCCTCTCACTGTTGTGGCCTCTCCCGTTGCGGAGCACAGGCTCGGGACGCGCAGGCTCAGTGGCCATGGCTCACGGGCCCAGCCGCTCCGCGGCATGTGGGATCTTCCCAGACCAGGGCACAAACCCGTATCCCCTGCATCGGCAGGCAGACTCTCAACCACTGTGCCACAAGGGAAGCCCTCTTTCCTCCTTTATCAAAGATAAGGTAACCATATGTGAGTGGGTTTATCTCTGGGTTTTCTATCCTGTTCCATTGATCTATATTTCTGTTTTTTGTGCCAGTACCATACTGTCTTGATTACTGTAGCTTTGCAGTATAGTCTGAAGTCAGGGAGACTGATTCATCCAGCTCCGTTTTTCTTTCTCAGGATTGCTTTGGCTATTCGGGGTCTTTTGTGTTTCCATACAAATTGTGAAGTTTTTTGCTCTAATTCTGTGAAAAATGCCAGTAGTAGTTTGTTAGGGCTTGCATTGAATCTGCAGATTGCTGTGCGTAGCACAGTCGTTTTCACAATGTTGATACTTCCAATCCAAGAACATGGTATATCTCTCCATCTATTTGTATCATCCTTAATTTCTTTCATCAGTGTCATACTTTTCTGCATACAGGTCTTTTGTCTCCATAGGTAGGTTTATTCCTAGGAATTTTATTCATTTTGTTGCAATGGTAAATGGGAGTGTTTTCTTAATTTCACTTTCAGATTTTTCATCATTAGTGTATAGGAATGCAAGAGATTTCTGTGCATTAATTTTGTATCCTGCTACTTTACCAAATTCATTGATTAGCTCTAGTAGTTTTCTGGCAGCATCTTTAGGATTCTCTATGTTTAGTATCATGTCATCTGCAAACAATGACAGCTTTACTTCTTTTCTGATTTGGATTCCTTTTCTTTCTTTTTCTTCTCTGGCTGCTGTGGCTAAAACTTCCAAAACTATGTTGAATAACAGTGGTGAGAGTGGGCAACCTTGTCTTGTTCCTGATCTTAGTGGAAATGGTTTCAGTTTTTCACCATTGAGGATGATGTTGGCTGTGGGTTTGTCATATATGGCCTTTATTATGTTGAGCAAAGTTCCCTCTATCCCTACTTTCTGCATGGTTTTTATCATAAATGGGTATTGAATTTGTCAAAAGCTTTCTCTGCATCTATTGAGATGATCATAAGGTTTTTTGCCTTCAGTTTGTTAATATGGTGTATCACATTGATTGATTTGCATATATTGAAGAATCCTTGCACTCCTGGGATAAATCCCACTTGATTATGGTGTATGATCCTTTTGATATGCTGTTGGATTCTGTTTGCTAGTATTTTGTTGAGGATCTTTGCATCCATGTTCATCAGTGATATTGGCCTGTAGTTTTCTTTCTTTGTGACATCTTTGTCCGGTTTTGGTATCAGGGTGATGGTGGCCTCATAGAATGAGTTTGGGAGTGTTCCTCCCTCTGCTATATTTTGGAAGAGTTTGAGAAGCATAGGTGTTAGGTCTTCTCTAAATGTTTGATAGAATTTGCCTGTGGAGCCATCTAGTTCTGGGCTTTTGTTTGCTGGAAGATTTTTAATCACAGTTTCAATTTCAGTGCTTGTGATTGGTCTGTTCATATTTTCTATTTCTTCCTGGTTCAGCCTCAGAAGGTTGTGCATTTCTAAGAATTTGTCCATTTCTTCCAGGTTGTCCATTTTATTGGCATATAGTTGCTTGTAGTAATCTCTCATGATCCTTTGTATTTCTGCAGTGTCAGTTGTTACTTCTCGTTTTTCATTTCTAATTCTATTGATTTGGGTCTTCTCCCTTTTTATCTTGATGAGTCTGGCTAATGGTTTATCAATTTTGTTTATCTTCTCAAAGAACAAGCTTTTAGTTTTTTTGATCTTCGCTATTGTTTCCTTCATTTCTTTTTCATTTATTTCTGATCTGATCTTTATGATTTCTTTCCTTCTGCTAACTTTGGGGTTTTTTTGTTCTTCTTTCTGTAATTGCTTTAGGTGTAAGGTTAGGTTGTTTATTTGAGATGTTCCTTGTTTCTTAAGGTAGGATTGTATTGCTATAAACTTCCCTCTTAGAACTGATTTTTCTGCCTCCCATAGGTTTGGGTTGTCGTGTTTTCATTGTCATTTGTTTCTAGGTATTTTTTGATTACCTCTGATTTCTTCAGTGATATCTTGGTTATTAAGTAGTGTATTGTTTAGCCTCCATGTGTTTGTATTTTTTACAGATTTTTTCATGTGATTGATATTGAGTCTCATAGTGTTGTGGTCCAAAAAGATACTTGATACGATTTCAATTTTCTTAAAATTACCAATGCTTGATTTGTGACCCAAGATATGATCTATCCTAGAGAATGTTCCATGAGCACTTGAGAAGTATGTGTATTCTGTTGTTTTTGGATGGAATGTCCTATAAATATCAATTAAGTCCATCTTGTTTAATGTATCATTTAAGGCTTGTGTTTCCTTATTTACTTTCATTTTGGATGATCTGTCCACTGGTGAAAGTGGGGTGTTAAAGTCCCTACTATGATTGTGTTACTGTCGATTTCCCCTTTTATGGCTGTTAGTATTTGCCTTATGTTTTGAGGTGCTCCTATGTTGGGTGCATAAATATTTACAATTGTTATATCTTCTTGGATTGATCCCTTGATCATCATGTAGTGTCCTTTGTGTCCTGTAATAGTCTTTGTTTTAAAGTCTATTTTGTCTGAGAACTGCTACTGCAGCTTTCTTTTGATTTCCATTTGCAGGGAATATCTTTTTCCATCCCCTCACTTTCAGTCTGTATTTGTCCCTAGGTCTGAATTGGGTCTCTTGTAGACAGCATATATACGGGTCTTGTTTTTGTATCCATTCAGCCAGTCTATGTCTTTTGGTTGGAGCATTTAATCCTTTTACATTTAAGGTAATTATCGATATGTAGGTTCCTATTACCATTTTCTTAATTGTTTTGGATTTGTTATTGTAGGTCTTTTCCTTCTCTTGTGTTTCCTGACTAGAGAAGTTCCTTCAGCATTTGATGTAAAGCTGGTTTGGTGGTGCTGAATTCTCTTTGCTTTTGCTTGTCTGTAAAGGTTTTAATTTCTCCGTGAAATCTGAACGAGATCCTTGCTGGGTAGAGTAATTTTGGTTGTAGGTTTTTCTCCTTCATCACTTTAAATATGTCCTGCCACTCCCTTCTGGCTTGCAGAGTTTCTGCTGAGAGATCAGCTGTTAACCTTATGGGGATTCCCTTGTGGGTTATTTGTTGTTTTTTTCCTTGCTGCTTTTAATATTTTTTCCTTGTATTTAATTTTTGATAGTTTGATCAATATGTGTCTTGCCTTGTTCCTCCTTGGATTTATCCTGTATGGGACTCTCTGTGCTTCCTGGACTTGATTAACTAATTCCCTTCCCATATTAGGGAAGTTTTCAACTATAATCTCTTCAAATATTTTCTCAGCCCCTTTTTTTTCCTCATCTTCTTCTGGGACCCCTATAATTCGAATGTTGGTGCATTTAATGTTGTCCCAGAGTTTCTGAGACTGTCCTCAATTCTTTTCATTCTTTTTTCTTTATTCTGCTCTGCAGTAGTTATTTCCACCATTTTATCTTCCAGGTCACTTATCTGTTCTCCTGTCTCGGTTATTCTGCTATTGATCCCTTGTAGAGAATTTTTTATTTCATTTATTGTGTTGTTCATCACTGTTTGTTTGCTCTTTAGTTCTTCTAGGTCCTTGTTAAACGTTTCTTGTATTTTCTCCATTCTATTTCCAAGATTTTGGATCATCTTTACTGTCATTATTCTGAATTCTTTTTCAGGTAGACTGCCTATTTCCTCTTCATTTGTTAGGTCTGGTGGGTTTTTCCGTTGCTCCTTCATCTGCTGTGTGTTTCTCTGTCTTCTCATTTTGCTTAACTTACTATGTTTGGGGTCTCCTTTTCACAGGCTGCAGGTTTGTAGTTCCCGCTGTTTCTGGTGTTTCTGTCCCCAGTGGCTAAGGTTGGTTCAGTGGGTTGTGTAGGCTTCCTGGTGGAAGGGACTAGTGCCTGTGTTCTGGTGGATTGCTGGATCTTGTCTTTCTGGTGGGCAGGTCCACGTCCAGTGGTGTGTTTTGGGGTGTCTGTGGCCTTATTATGATTCTCGGCAGCCTCTGTGCTAATGGATGTGATCATGCTCCTGTCTTACTAGTTGTTTGGCATAGGGTGTCCAGCACTGTAGCTTGCTGGTCGTTGAGTGGAGCTGGGTCTTCATGTTGAGATGGAGATCTGTAGGAGATTTTCGCCATTTGATATTACGTGGAGCTGGGAGGTCTCTTGTGGACCAGTGTCCTGAACTTGGCTCTCCCACCTCAGAGGCAGAGCCCTGACACCTGGCTGGAGCACCAAGAGCCTGTCATCCACATGGCTCAGAATAAAAGGGAGAAAAAAAAAGAAAGAAAGAAAGAAGCAGATAAAATAAAATAAAATAATATAAAGTAAAATAAAATAAAGTTATTAAAATAAAAAATAATTATTCAAAAAATTCTTTTAAGTAATAAAAAAAAAAAAGAAAGAAAGAAGAGAGCAGCCAAACCAAAAAACAAATCCACCAATGATAACAAGTGCTAAAAACTATTCTAAAAAAAAACACAACAAAAAAAACGGACAGACAGAAGCCTAGGACAAATGGTAAACGCAAAGCTAGACAGACAAAATCACACACAGAAGCATACACATACGCAATTAAAAAAAAGAAAAAAAGGGAAAAAAATATATGTATATCGTTGCTGCCAAAGTCCACCTCCTCAGTTTGGGATGATCCGTTGTCTATTCAGGTATTCCACAGATGCAGGGTACATCAAGTTGATTGTGGAGATTTAATCCGCCACTCCTGAGGCTGCTGGGAGAGATCTCCCTTTCTCTTCTTTGTTCACACAGCTTCCAGGGCTCAGCTTTGGATTTGGACCTGCCTCTGCATGTAGGTCGCCTGAGGGCATCTGTTCTTCCCTCCGACAGGACAGGGTTAAAGGAGCAGCTGATTCGGGGGCTCTGGCTCACTCAGGCTGGGGGGAGGGAGGGGTACAGATATGGGGCGAGCCTGCGGCGGCAGAGGCCAGCGGGACGTTGCGCCAGCCTGAGGCGCACAGTGCGTTCTCCCAGTGTAGTTGTCCCTGGATTACGGGACCCTGGCAGTGGCGGGCTGCACAGGCTCCTGGGAGGGGAGGTGTGGACAGTGACCTGGGGTTGCATACAGGCTTCTTGGTGGCGGCAGCAGCAGCCTTAGCGTCTCATGCCCGTCTCTGGGGTCTGCGCTGATAGCTGCGGGTCGCGCCCATCTCTGGAACTCCTTTAAGCTGCACTCTTAATCCCCTCTCCTTGTGCACCAGGAAACAAAGAGGCAAGAAAAAGTCTCTTGTCTCTTTGGCAGCTCCAGACTTTTCCCCGGACTCCCTCCCGGCTAGCCGTGGTGCACTAACCCCCTCAGGCTGTGTTCACGCTGCCAACCCCAGTCCTCTCCCTGGGATCTGACCTCTGAAGCCCGAGCATCAGCTCGCAGCCCCGCCCTCCTGGCAGCTGAGCAGACAAGCCTTTCGGGTTGGTGATTGCCGGTCAGCACCGATCCTCTGTGCGGGAATCTCTCCGCTTTGCCCTCCGCACACCTGTTGCTGCGCTCTCCTCCGCGGCTTCGAAGCTTCCCCCGCCGCCACCCGCAGTCTCCGCCCGCGAAGGGGCTTCTAGTGTGTGGAAACCTTTCCTCCTTCACAGCTCCCTCCCACTGGTGCAGGTCCCGTCCCTATTTTTTGTCTCTGTTTTTTCTTTTGCCCTACCCAGGTACGTGGGGAGTTTCTTGCCTTTTGGGAGGTCTGAGGTCTTCTGCCAGCGTTCAGTAGGTGTTCTGCAGGAGATGTTCCACGTGTAGATGTATTTCTGATGTATTTGTGGGGAGGAAGGTGATCTCCACGTCTTACTCTTCTGCCATCTTGAAGCTCCTCTGACAATTTACCTCTTAAAAATCTCTATTCCAAATGCATCTCTCCATCTCCTCCACCTAGCTCCAGGTACCATGACAACTTGCTTGGAACATTATAATAGTGTACTAGTTTGTCTATTCTTATCTAATGATGCTCCCCACCTTCCTTGATTATCCACAGACAACCAGAATTATTTTATTTATTTATTTATTTTTGGCTGTGTTGGGTCTTCGTTGCTCTGCATGGGCTTTATCTAGTTGCAGTGAGCCGGGGCTATCTTTCGTTGTGGTGTGCGGGCTTCTCATTGTCATGGCTTCTCTTGTTGCGGAGTACGGGCTCTAGGCGCACAGGCTTGTGGCACGTGGGCTGTGGCACGTGGGCTCAGTAGTTGTGGCTTGTGGGCTGTAGAGCACAGGCTCAGTAGTCGTGGTGCACAGGCTTAGTTGCTCCACGGCATGTGGGATCTTCCCAGGCCAGTGCTCGAACCCATGTCCCTTGCATTGGCAGGCAGATTCTTAACCATTGTGCCACCAGGGAAGCCCCAAAATAATTTTTTAAAAGTGAATCTGACCATGTCACCCAGTAACACATACACCATATTGTTGGATGGAAGGCTACAAGGCAAAGCATGGTCTTCCCCCCAACCTCTCCAGTCAGATTTGTACCTTGCTCTCTTTTATTCTCTACAACAGTCACAAGAGTCTTCATTTAGGCTTCTGAATTCACCATACTCCTCCTGCCATGGGGTTTTTGCAAATATTGTCTCCTCTATCTGGAAAGATCTTCCTGCCCTCTCATTGCTTCATTAACTCCTTGAAGGTTTCAAATATCATTCCCCAGAGAAGCCTTCCTGGATCTTCCCCACAGAGCCACAACTCTGTGAAACTCTGCTTCACAGCATATTAGTACCAGTGCATTTTATGAGTCTGTTTGATTTTCATATATATATATATATATATATATATGAAATATATATATTTTCATATATATATGAAACAACAACATTACTAGTCATTAGGGAAATGTAAATCAAAACCATAAAGAGATAATACTTCACACTCACTAGGATGACTACAGTAATTTATAAAAATGGAAAATAAGTGTTGGTAAGAATGTGGAGAAATTGGAACACTCATACATGGCTGCCGCAGCCATAGTAGTAGATAGTACTACTATGTAGTAGAGCTGCCGCAGAAAACAGTTTGGTGGTTCCTCCAAACAGGTGAACATAGAATTACCCAGAAATCCTACATCTGTGTATATAGCCAAAGGAATTGGACACAGGACTCAAACAAATATCTGTACATGAATGTTCATAGCAGCATTATTCACAATAGATAAAAGATGGAAACAACCCAAATGTCTACCAACAAATGAGTACCTAAACAAAATCTGGTATAAATACATGAATATTACTTAGCCATAAAAAGGAATAAAGTACTGACACATACTATCATGTGGATGGGTCTCAAAACCAATATGCTAAGTGAAAGAAGACAGACATAAAAGTTTATATGTTTGACGATTCTATTCATATGTAATATTTAGAACAGGTAAATCCATAAGACAGAAAGGAGATTTGTGGTTCCCCGGGGCTGGTGGAATGAGAGAATAGGGGAGTGACTACTTAATGGGTACAAAATTTTCTTTGGGATGATAAAAATGGTTGGAGATACAGAGAAGTGTGGTTGCACAATATTGCAAATGATTACGCCTCTGAATTGTATACTTTAAGATGGCTAATATTTTTGTTATGTGAATCTCAACTAAAAAAAATACTAAAGAAGAGCTTTCCTAAATGGCCAAGTGAGAAGCTCAGCAAATTTTCTCCAAACAAAGCCACAATAAAACTGGATAAAAATGCCAAAAACAACCATTTCAGAACTCTGAAAATTGACCACAGGTATACAAAAATGATGTAGTGAAATGTTTATTCAAGAAAAACTGCTAAACCTCCAAAAAACAATGGGAGTCTGTGTAGCACTTTATCCTGGGGCTGCTTCTACCCTGTTCACTGGCTCCCAGCTCCTTATTGCTGTATTTACCAGGGCATGACAAGCTGTAAGGAACATCAGCTTTCTTTCCAGACAGGGCAGAATTGATTTGGAGCAGAGCTTGAAAAGGTCCACACCTTGAGGTGCTATCAGAAACAACAGCAATCTCTGTGACAAACAATCAGGAAAAGCCAATATCATAGCTTACATGAGGTTACAATAGTGCTTGGAATAAGCAACAGAACTTCAGACAAACTTCAGAAGTTTTTTGGAGAGATCAAGTGAAAGAGATAGCCACTGTGGACCTTGATAAATTCCCACATATCCCTAGGGTCAGAAAGGCTATGAACATAATTACAAGATAATGGAGACAGACCTAGCTATTTACTCATGCTTTCCTGAACATGAGGCCTTGCACATGCAGAAGGTAAAAGCTGGGGCAGATTCATAAACTGCCTGAATTTTGTATTTCTCACTCACACACAGATCCATTGGCAAAGGATGGAAATCTTACTGGCTCAAGATATTTAAGCACAACCTCTGACTAATCATTGTCTGACTACTAAACTGATCCAAGGGAAATACAGGAAGCCAGACTTGAAAAAAAAAAGATTAAATAAATTAAAAACACAAGGAAGACATATCAATGATGCAACTGAGGGCAAGATAAAATCCATAAAATTAGTCCAGGCAAATCACTAGACAAATGAACAATAATAGCAACAACAACTACTCCTAGAGGTGGAAGGAGGGGTAGATCAGAATCCAGAGTTACTACACTATGTTATCAAATTGTCCAGTTTTCAACAATAAAATAGCAAGACAGTCAAAGAAACAAGAAACTGTAATCCATACACTGGGGAAAGCAGTTAACAGAAACTGTCTCTGAGGGGCCCCAGATGTAGGACTTGGCAGACAAAAACTTCAAAACTGTTACAATTATGCTTAAAAAAATTTTTTAAAATATGTTTTAGAAGGCAGAAAACTTGACAACAATTCATCAAATATAGAATATCAATCAAGAGGTTAAATGCTTTTCTAAAAAAATGGAAATTTTAGAGCTGGAAAGATATAGTGAAAGAAATGAAAAATTTATTGGAAGGACTCAATAGCAGATTTGAGTAGCAGAAAAAAGTATCAGCTAATTTGAAGATTGATCAGTTGAGCTTACCTAATGTTAAAAAGAATGGGGAAAAAAGATTGAAAGATTGAAGAAATATGAACAAAGCCTCAGAGATCTGAGGGAAAACTTCACGTACACCAACATATGAATAACAGGAGTCCCAGAAGGAAAGCAGAAAGAAAAAGGGCTGAAAAAATATTTGAAGAAATAATGATCACAAACTTCCAAAATGTGCCAAAAAACATAAATTACATACCCAAAAAGTTCAACAAACCTCAAGTAAGATAAACAAAACAGATACACATCTAGAAACATAATAGTCAAGTTATTAAAAGCTAAAGAGCAAGAGAAAAATCTGAAAACAGCAAGGAAAAAATGATTCATCATATATAAGGGAACCACAATAAGTTTAACAACAGATTCTCAGAAGAAACAACAGAGTCCAGAAGGAAGTGGTATAGAAGGAAGGAAGTGGTATAGTGGTAACATGCAAGCACCTTTGCTTCTCGAGTGATTTAAAAGATAATTTCATAATGCAGTAACATTATACTATAATTAAAGTGTCAGGAGGAAAAAATACCCTGTCAAGTAAGAATTTTATATCCAGTAAAACTATCCCTCAAAAAAAAAAAAGAAATTGTATTTACCCAAAGAAAACAAAATTAATTCAAAAAGATATATTTCACATCAATTTTCTTTGCATAATTATTTATAATAGCCCAGTAGCTAAGATATAGAAGCAGCTTAACTGTCTATCAATAGTTGAATGAATAAAGATGACATGATGGAATATATATAATGGAAGATCAGTCAGCCATAACAAATGAAACCTTGCCATTTGTGATAACATGGATGGATATATAAGATATTATGCTGAGCAGAATAAGTCAGACACAGAAAGACAAATACTATATGATCTCACTGATATGTAGAATCTAAAAAAAAAAACACAGAAAACAAACAAAAAATATGAAAACAGACTCATAGATACAGAGAAAAAACAGGTGGTTGCCAGAGCGGATGGGGTGAGGGAGGTGAAATAGGTGAAGGTAATTAAGAGGTACAAACTTCCAGTTGTATAATAAATAAGTCACAGGGATGTAATATACTGCATGAGGAATATGGTCAACAATATTGTAATAACTTTGTATGGAGACAGATGTTAGTAGACTTATCTTGGTGATCATTTCATAATGTATGCAAATGTCAAATCACTATGTAGTACAGGTAAAACTAACATAACATTGTACATCAACTGTATTTCACTTTTTAAAATGAAAGAGAAATATATTTCCAGATGAACAAAATATGAAAGAACTGATTATTAGTACACCTTTCTTATAAGAAATACTAAAGAAAGTCCTTTGGGCTGAAAGTAAATGACAACAAATGGTAACTTGATTTCACATAAAGAAATAAAGAGCTCTGTCAAGACAGTATAAACATATGTAGTTTTTCTCATTAACCTTTAACAGATGTTTATAAAAGACAATTTAATAAAACAATAATTATAAAATAATTATAAAACTATTGGCCTCATAGCATATGAAAATTATTTCTATAAATAGAAATATATTTATAATATTCTGTATATACTTATAACATATATAGATATATAAATATAATGTATACATATACTAGCAAAAAGGTGGAGATAATTGAGGTGTAATGGAGCAAGAAAATTAAAGCAGATATTCAGATAGTAATTCAATCCATAGGAAAAAAATGGAAAAAAAAATGAAGAGCACCAGAAAATCTAAATATGTGAGTTAATATAAAAAACATAAATAAGTTTTTGTCCTTTTTTTCTCCAAACTTCTTTAAGGGGCATAGATTGCATGAATCGATAATTATAATATTGTATTACCATGTACATAACATATATACATAATGTATATTATAGTAGTTGCACAAAGAATGGGAAGAAATGGAAATATATTACAGCAGTTTGTATATTTTATAAGAATTTGGTTAGTATTAATCTAATATAGATTGTGAGCATTTAAGATGTATAATGTAATCTCTACAACAACTACTAATAGTGCTGAAACAATACGATTTCCATGTGCTGAAAGACCCTTACTGCCATCAAAAACAAAAAACAAAAAACAAGACAAAACAAACAAAAAAAAACCACCTCACAATTGATCATGGACCTAAATGTAAAAACAAAAGCTATGTGATGTTTATAAGAAAATAGGAAAAAATCTTCCTGATCTTCAAGCAGGACACATAAAAGAAAAAAAAATAATAAAGTGAACTTTATGAAAATTAAAACTTTTGTTCCTCAAAAGGCACCATTAGGAGTTTGAAAATATGAATCACAGACTGGGGAAAAAAAGTATTTTTAAATTATATTAAAGACAAAGAACTTGTATCTAGAATATATAAAGAATTCAATAAAACTAACAGCCCAATCAAAAATTCACTAGAGATCTGGATGAACATTTCACCGAAGAAGATATAGTTAAATACATATGAAAATGTGCTAAAAAAAATAATGATTAGGGAAATGCAAATAAAACCACAGTGAGATGCCACTTCATATCCACAATGATGGCTATATTCAAAAAGACAGTTAATACCAAATGTCTAGGATGTGAAGAAACTGGAATAGGCATGTATTGCTGGTAGATATATAAAACCATATAGCTACTTTGGAAAACAGTCTGGCAGTTTCATTAACAGTTAAAGGTAAATTTACCATAAAACCCAGCAATTCCACTTTTAGGTATCCAACCAAAAAGATGAAAACATATGTCCATACAATGATTTGAATGTGAAGGTGACAGCAACATTATTCACGATAGCCAACAAGTTAAAAAAAAGAAAAAAAAGAAGATTGCCATCAACAGGTGAAAGAAAAAACAAAACGCTAATCCATTCAATGGAATAGTATTCAGCAATAAAAAGTAACAAACAGCTGATGCATGTTCCTGTAGGGAATAACCTCAACAACATTATACAAAGTGGAAGAAGCCAAATCTAGAAAACCACATATTGTATGATTCTAATTACATAAAATGTCCAAAAAAGCAAATCCATAAAATAGACTATTGTTTGCCTGGAGCTGGGGGTGGGAAGAGAGACTGTCTATAAATGGGCATGAGGGATCTTTTGAAGACAGTGGAATGTTCTAAAATTGGACTGTAATAATAGTTGCACAGCTCTATAAATTTATTGACTTACATGCTTAAATGAGTAAACTTTAAATTATGTTAATGGCATCTCAAGGAAGCTTATAAATTATTGAAGAAGAGGAACTTGAATGATCAGATGATTATTGAAAAAGAGGCATCTATAATATAGAACACATTTTTTTTCAGTAAAATATGCTGATTTTTTCCTTACTACTAAATATCAAATTAATGTTGAAAATTCAACCCTTTTTGTCAAATCTGGCCACATTCTAATGCAAGTTGCCTGTTAAGCATGTTTCTGCCTCAGAGTCTTTGCATCTGCAATTCTCTGTCTGGCTTGCAATTCCAGAATTAGTATGACATCTTCATGGCTCATTCCTTCACTTCATTAAAAGTATTCTGATCAGTTGTCACCTTTTTGAAAAGAACTTCTCTGTCTGAAATACGCCCTATATCCTCTCATCCCCTTTAGTTAACGTACTTTTTCCTCATTACATTTCTTTTAAATCCATTATTAAATAAGAGAAGTGCCCTGGAATATTATCTGCTATATATTAGGATCTCAACAAATATTTGTTGAATGAATGAATCACATCACAGATACAACTGTCACAAACAATAGAACTTGAAACTATCTTGAGAAAACTTTTATAAAATACAGAGAGGTTAAAAATAGGAAAAACATACGTTTTCTTCACTAGCTATAACATAAATTATCAAAGCTTGAACAGATTGACTATATATTCGTTTCAGAAAAATTTCCAATGGAACTAAATACAGAAGAAAAAGATTCCCCTAATTGGTGCTTGAACCCTCTATTTGCATCTGGAATTGTTTTGCATTGATATCCATTCTGGATTCTTTCCTCTGGCTAGGTTTATCACTGGATTATTTAAATGGACTATTGATGCCAAAGGCCTTTGTAGTAATCATCAATGGAAAAGAATTATTATCCTGACCCAGTCAATGAATAGGAAAGCTTTTGTCAGAGCATTCCACGGTCACTCTTATGCACATAAAGAGAATCCCCATCTTTTCATCAGAATAGTAGAACAGAAAGAATATTAAAATAAGAGATTGTCTTGAGAAGAAAGGTAAGAGAACTCATTTCATATATTATCTTGTTAATGGTTTAAAGAGTAAACCAAAGATGTTAAGAGAACAAAAAAGCTGTAGAAAATTAGTGGCAAAATGCTTTTCCCATTGTCCTTACTTATGGAGTCAACCCCATTATCTTCTACTCCTGGTTTCTCACTGTCCCCTCTATCACTGCTTTTTAAGGGAGAGGCAGTAACCGTGTGTGTGCATGTGTGTGTGTGTGTGTGTGTGTGCGTGTGTGGTGTGTGTGTGTGTGTGTGTGTGTGTGTGTGTGTGTGTGTGTGTGTGTGAGGCTTTGGTAGGAGAAAGTGAATCTAAGTTGCTCAGATCCTTCCTCTTTTTTTCTCTTGGGAGCTGGATGCTTGCAGGGATCACAAGTTCTGCTTGGTTCTGTCCCTGTTGGGGAGGCCTGCCCCTGTCCACTCCTGCCATGACTGGGTGGGAAAATTTGACTAATCCTGGCACTAAGTATTAACAAGACGTCCTGCCCACATTCTCTGATATCACCTTTATCAGCAGTAAAGATAACCTTACAGCCCTCATTTAGCTTATTCCTTTTTGCATAACGGCTGGATTTTTAAAAAAAAAATTAGGCAGAGATTTTTTGTATTAGTCTGCCTCAAATAACTCCAAATAGGTCTTAACTGACTAGTGTTAATATCTTAACTGAAAAAACAGAAGCAGTAAGAATTAGGGAGTACTTAAGTCCCTAATGTTCTCTTGAATTCTAATATGTCAGTTCCCTTAGTTACTAAAAGGTCTTGCAAAGTCTTCCTAATTAAATTAAAAGAATGGGCTAAGAGAAAAAGGATATCTTCTTTGGTTTAAAATCCTCAGATATTTTTATGTGTATCTGCCACTCAGTAAACTGTAAATGATTACAGAGAGGAATGACTATAGACACCAGAAAATATCTGAAATAAGAGACTAAGATTGCTCTTTTTTCCAGTCTACTAATTTAGGGACAGTTTGATGCAAACCATTTGAGATGACAGGAGTGAAAAATGGATGAAAAATTGATGAAGCTACTTTTACCAAAACACGTTTTAAGGATTTTCGGTGCACATTTTCTAGAATATTATGTCAAATAAACAACTACTCTAATATAAAGGACCCATAGTATCAATTATTATCACTGTCAATCAGAGAATGAAAGCATTCTACAATGGGCCTTGACAGAACCGACTATTATGATTGTTTCTGCAACATTAGAAATATGTAAATGAAGGCACTTCAAGAAGCTTTTGACACAACAGGTTTAACAGATAGGGCCTAATTATGTCAGTCAGTGGAATTCAATTACCAGGAGGAATGGATGGACATCCTTGATGCAGAGCTTGGATTAAATCTGCACATATATATATATATATATATATATATTTTTTTTTTTTTTTTTTTTTTTGCGGTACGCGGGCCTCTCACTGCTGTGGCCTCTCCCGTTGCGGAGCACAGGCTCCGGACGCGCAGGCTCAGCGGCCATGGCTCACGGGCCCAGCCGCTCCGCGGCATGTGAGATCTTCCCGTACGGGGGCACAAACCCGTGTCCCCTGCATCGGCAGGCGGACTCCCAACCACTGCACCACCAGGGAAGCCCCTGCACATATATTTTTAAGTTCTAGTTCCTAAAAGGAAAGAAATCCAAGTTCTCAGTTCCTTGAGATTCTTTTTTGAAGGTATTATGACCCTCTATTTTAATATTAACTAGCAAAATGAGTACTCTATTAAAAATATATCATTTTCAAGAGGATAATTTAAATATTTAAATTTTGAATAACTTACTGGTAAATTTCTATGTTTTTGTAGAAGTTTCTTCCAAAAAGTCAGATATGGCTAACACTTAAAGAGGATGATGGTAGCTAGTTTCCAAAGATGCCCCCCTCCCCGCCCCCCGCAATGAACCATGCTTTCGGTATTCACACCCATGTGAACTTGCTTTTAACCTGGGCTGTCCCTGTGATTTGCTTTTTGACTAACAGAATGCAGTAGAAAGGATGCTCCTTGACTTCCAAGATTGGGTCATAATAAATCTTGGAGCCTCCACCTAGGTCTCCTGAAACGCTCACTCTGGAGGAAGTCAGCTGCCATGTAAGAGACTGCCATGCCTTGTAAGAGCTGGCCACTTGGAGAGGCAGCATGGAAAGAGAACCACACCTGGCCTCCTGTTGCTCCAGCCATCCTAGCTGTGATACCAGACATATAAGTGACGGAATCACCTTAGATATCCAGCCAGTCAGGCCATCAGATGACTCCAGCCCGAGCTGCGATCTGACTGCAACTACGTGACAGACCCCAAGTAAGAACCATCCAGATAAATCCAATCAAATCTCAGGATCATGAGAGAGAATAACAAAGTGTAGGTTTAAGTCTCCGAGTTGTGGGATGAGTTATAATGGAGCCTTAAGTATCCAGAACGGGATGCAGAGTGGAAGTAATTCACACAAGGTAGGAATCAGAAAACTTCTTTATTCTTAGCCTGACATTCACTACTTGTGTGGTCTTAAGTAAATCACAATGTAATTGCATCTCTATATTCTCATCTGTAAACTGACCAGAATAGACTAGATCTACCTCATATCTAAGGGCCACTCAATGGATTCATAGTTATCAACAAATTACCTGAAATTTAGAGCAGTGTTTTATGTACATATATCAAATTTTGGAATGACAGGGTCTATGGTTTTTAGCAGATTTTCAAAGGGATACTAAATCCCAAGAAGTGAGTAGTAAGATCAGAGTAAAGCCTTCAGCTTGAAACTTCCATGATTTTATGAAAGCCAAAAAGAAAAACGGAAGCTTAAAGATAGCCTATAGTACGGAATCAAGAATTTTTTTGCGTTTAAAATTTTATAAGCCAGAGATATCAGGTATCATTTTAGTTAAGAATGTTTCAAAATATTTGTTTGGTCAAATGGTATTGTGTTCCCACTCATCCTTAATACCTTCCCCTAATATTTCACTAGAAAAATCTTCTACATTAAGATACAAGTTTTGAAGAGTTACAGAAGGAACAATGAGCAGAGTTGATACTGCTCCTTGAAATTATTTTGTGGGTCTTGTGTTCTTCCAAAGAAGATATCGTCCAATCTCTAGTATGGTCCCCGTTACTTGGAATTTTCTTAGCTTCATTCAATCATCAAAATGTAGTTGAAGCCTTGGATGCAGTTTACCACTGCAGAAATAGAACTATTTTCCACGCATTTCCTCACACACACACACACACACAAACAACTTCTCGACTGAAACAACAAAATGTATTGAACAACTACTATTCAATATTACTCAGTTCATTTGTCAAGGTTTTCAGAGTCAAGATATGCTTATTACTTTTAGACCTCTCTCCCTACTAGAATGTGGTTCCGCAGGGGCAGCGATCTTTGTTGGTTTTATATTCCTAAATACGCAATATATCCCAAGATACGTCCCTGAACAGTGCCGGCACATGCAGGTACTTAATAAATATGTGTAAAACAAATGAATGACTACGTGTGTGTGTGTGTTTTGGGAGAAATACAAGAAAGAAGTAACCGGCAGTGATGAAGTTAAATTGCACCCCAAGAGGTATGATTCCTATAAGAAAAAATGTAGGTAAAGGAGGTAGCGGTCCCTTTGCCTAAACAGTTAAAACAGGAAGTTAAACCAGAGGACTAACAAACCAGTACCCAGGAAAAAGGAAGGAAGAGACCTTGCGCCTCACGTAAAAATTGCCATTACTACCAGTGACTATCCATTTGCTGGAGAATCTTTCTTTAGAAATTAGAATACTGTTCTAAAATATTAATAGCATTTTGATGCCAAATTTACAAATGGACTAACTTCCAAATGATATATAATTGCTAACCACTTTTTTAGAGTTACTTATACATGGGCAGGATTGCTTATTTGCAAAATGTCTACAGAAATTAATCAAATTTAAAAAGAGAAAACAGTGTTCCTTACAATGCACATGTGTACATGCACACATGCATGTGTACACACACACACTCAGATTTGTCTCACCTAAATACAAATGGCCACCATGGCCACTCATATCAATGACATGATAACAGCTTCCTATTTTCTAAGGATTGGAAAACATGTTTTATTTTACTAACATTATAAGTAAATGCTTTGTGACTAAATTTTCTTATGTTTTTTCTTTCCATCTATTCTCTTGTTATTTCTCCAAAAGAAAAGGATTCTATATTTTTTTGTTAACTTTTATTTTGCAGAGTAGGAAGAGATATTGACAGCTCCGGCCCATTTTTAGAGTTGTTCCTTTGTGGTAACAGCTCCTTTGTTGCTCATTCTTCTTGCTGTGCCTGCAATCTGATTCATGCCTGAGTTGATTAGAGATAAAATCACCCTAACACTGAAGGCACAGGTTAATGGTAACTGTTCTAAAGTAACAATTAAGGATAAGTAAACTGCAATAGGTGATAAGTTTCACTTTGGATAAGCATGCATCAGCCCACCCATTATGTTGGTCAACTTTTTAAATTATACTTAATTGAGAGTCTTTTTTAAAGAATGGGTGTTAGTATGGACCATTCCTTCTGCCATTTGACTAAGAAAAACAGTGTTTTCTCCTATTAATTGGTGATACGGGTGTGGCAAAAAAAAAAAAAGGTACACTGAGGTATCTGATGTCAGAATCACACTCAACTGAAAATTCTTCCTGGGGTTTACTTCAATTTGTATTCATCAGCTAGAGGTTCCTGTCTTTCTTAGACACACATTACTTCTCCTAACTTCCCAGTACTTTGTGAGCAATTACATATTAATAATTGTTTGAAAACTTATAAAATTTCCCTGAATTGCAAACTTCAGCAGGAAAAACAGAAATGATGAATTTCTACAACCTTAATTTGCAAATGCATTTGGGGGCAAGTTAATACATCTTTTTATTTTACTTTAAGCAATTTTCTTTTATAGTGTCACAGGCAACTAGAAAGAAGCATGTTTCCTTTCAAGACAGAATGAAGAAAAAGTCATGTTCGTGAGAGCAACTTCCAATATCACAAAGTGGCTTTTATTAGACATGTTTTTTCCACTCTGAGAAGAGTCCAGAAGAAATTCAGGACAAGGAAATTTCGTAAGACAAGGAAGTCACTTTCCTGTTGTCCATAAGCTTCCCTGTAGCTGATAAGAAGAAAAACATGAAAAATTGATGAAATGGTGAATTTGAATGTTTTGAAACCCGTAATAGTGAGTATTTTGAACTGAATGAAAATATTTTGTAATCAATCCTTGAACCCCTCTGATTCTACCTTACAGCTCACAAAACTGTAGCCCCACCACTCCAGGCTTTGTGCTTGTCATCTATGACTTAATAAATAGTATCAGGAATTACGAGATCTTGCTGAGAAACCTCCAAGGAAATCAGAATTGCTTTAGGATGAGAAATCAGCAGGTGGCACTCTTTCCTCTGCATCCATTTTGAACTACTTTTTCAGGGCAGACTATTAGAAGTTACTTCCTAAGAGGGGGTACCTAAGGTCTTGAGTGAGCAACAGTAAGGCAGGATTGAAGACAAGAGAAACTTGTATATTAGAGAACTACCAAATCCTTCCTAAATGCATCAGGTAAATGCACCCTTCTTCGCTGTCTATTAAGACCAGTCATACTGGTAAGTAGCTATTGCCGTCTCATCTGGTGATAACCGCATTCCCATGTACATTAACACATTTTGTGGTTAAAGATTTCTGTCTTATCTAATGTGAGCAAAAATATGCTTCTGCACATGCCGAATAGTTTTCTCGTCTTCATTTCTTTACCTTCTCAGCATATAATCAATCAAAGCCTTTATAAAGAGATTAGATACCATATGTGACTCTGGTAAGCTGAGAACAGGAATTGGATGGACTGACTCTGCAGACAGATGAGCAGAGGACACGGGGGTCCTTCTAGTGAGTGCTCGGTAGAGCTCAAATACTCTCTGTAAAGAAGGCTATTCTGAGCTGCGTTGACTTCCTTACCACAACTACTTCTCTGTATAACTATGTAATTTACTAAAATTCTTCATTTCAAAAAAGGTATCATGTCCCCTGAAAGCTTAAAAAGGCGTCATCATTTTTATGAAAAAAGTTCATTTTCAGATAACAAGAAACCATTTCATTTGTCTGTTTAAAAGTGGATTTCCAAAACACAACTGCACATTTAGTCCCTGCCATTGCCAAGAGTCAACTTGATTTCACAACTTCAGAAAGATGTTCCAGCTTTTAATAACAATGTAGTATTTGGTAATTTGTCCTTGTACAGTAAAGGTTACTGAGAGAAGACTCTTGTTGAAGGTTTGCCATACTACACTGATTTGTATCTTGCCTTATTTGAGGTACTCATGGGTAAACTGGAAAGTTTATCTGATTTTCTGCAAAGGCTCAAAAAATAGAGGACCATTTTGAAGACAAGTTTGGGATAAGAAGCAAGATTTTGCTTTTGTTTTTATCCATAAAATCTATTAATATTAGAATGAATTAGAACTGCATGAGTTTGATTTTTTTCATAGTTTTCTAGGACTCATTATAAATCCTATGAGATGCAGCACTTGGAGTTGCTCAAATGCTATAATGGGAAAGAAAGACTACAGATGCTCTAGAGGGCTGGATGAGTGATAAATACAAAATAATTTGGGTAGGTATCTTTTTTCCAATTGCAGGTAAGATAAGAGAGATGGGTAATCCCCTTTGAAGAGAAGTCTCCATTAGTGTATACTGCATACTGAGAACCATTAGTAACTTGTAGTTGTTATGAAAAGATTTATGTTCCTTTTATTAAGAATCTATTTTGGAAGGAGGACTGATGAGGAGACATTCAGGGGCGTGAAGTGTGGATTCTACGGGGTATTTTAAAATAAGCCAGTTGCTCTGATTTAATCAATGCATTTTATGACTGCAAAGCTCAGATAAGCCAACATTCCTCTCTTGGAGACTCCTCTAACTGTATGTCATCACACATAACCTTCCTGGATAACTACTCATTATGCAGGATGGCATACCAACGAGTGAGAACATGATGCCGAAAGCATTATGCTCATCAGAAGCTGTGGGTTTAGCCAAGTCTCCTGAAGAAGCCCTGAGATTCCCGAGTCTTTTAGGCTGACTCTTTCAGCTTCTTGCCATTCTCAGCCCTTTCTCTGGTGACTGTATAAGAGGCAGCAAACAGCCTGGCAACACCCACACATTATGCCTGAGCAAAATAAATGGCCATCCTATTCTAAAGACTTAAAAGTTTGACGTACAACAAAAGCAACTGGAAGTGAGTAGTTAATACGTCTCAGTCTTGGGTTGATTCAATAGTTCTGCTGTATTCACTGGAAAGTAAAATCATAACTTAAACATTATATGTCACCACAATAAAATGGTAGGTTTTGTGAAAGCCACTTGGAAAAAAAAAGTAGAAAAGCCAAAGTTAACTTGCCAAGACAAAAACTGGACCCGTAAGTAGCTTCTTAGAGTCACTGATAATTTAGTATGAAATTAAAAAATGACTCCTTAAATACACAATTCTGGGGCCTTGTTCCTTAATATAGACGATGGGGTGTTGAGAAGCACAGTATATTATTTCATTAAGTGCTTTTTTGGGAGAAGGGGATTTAGTGGTAAAACTGCTGGCTTTGTGTGGCAAGGTCATGACCTTTGACAACTTTGGAGCTTATCTCTTTCATCTTCTCACTCCCCTGAGACCCCTAACTTGCAGAGGAATCAAGCGTGTAAGCCTGGGCTAGACAGAATTCAGCATTGTTCTGGAGCTAGGTTCCCTTTCTCCCTCTCTTTCTCTCTCTTTCTCTCTCTTTCTCTCTCTCTCTCTCTTTTTTTTCCCCCTCTAAACAAAACAGATCTGAACTGAGCCAAGGAAACAAAAATGTATTGTTCCTCGCAGATGGAAGCGAGTGTCGCCTAGGTAACCAGATTAATCTCCTTTTTCTCTCCCTTCCTCTCTTGTAGTGCGGTAATCGGTGGGCTCTTTTCACAAAAAAGCCAGCCTCAAAGCTGGGGCTCTAACTAGGTTCCTAATTAGCTGCAATTTACAATGAAGACAACATGATGAGATAATAGAAATTTGCAAAATAATGACATACCTCAGCAAAATATTCCTCCTCCTAAGAACCATTTTTATACAAAAACAATAAAGAGGGCCCTTCTAAAGCAAAGCTGGAAAATGGTGGTGTATTATGTGACACAGAACATTATTGTTCGCCTCTTGTTCCCCCAATCAACAGCTTATTGTTTGGCATCTTAAATAAAAATGACTCAAATACAGGCCACATAATGATCTCCATTGCGCTAATACACTGTATATACTGAGTAGTCAAAAATGTACGGGAGCCAATGCCAGTGGGGCTGATAAGTAGCAGGGCCCAGGAAGGTAATTTACAATACAATGCAATAAGCATTATTACTGTTCTTAATCACACAGATCTTTCTGATTCCTGTCAGGATGTACTCTGACATCAAAAAAGGGCACCCAAAAGGAGGACAGCTAGTTAATGAAATATGATGGATCACATTTGTTTTCATGTGGTGGTTAGCTCAAATGAAGCCGTCTCCAGACTGTTAGCCAACAGTATTCTCTTGTGTGACATCAAAGACTACCATTCAATGAGGGCCGAAAAAAAAAATCACAGTAAGACAGCACAGAGGGAGGAGCTCCTAGGAACTGAAAGAACCATTAATAGTAATCTCTACCTTATGTCCAAAAGGACAGAGCATGAGCAAAAAAGAAAACCCAAGGCCAACCGGTCACCGATTTTACAGCGAGCCTCAGCACCTATGCCGATGTATGGAGAATGGTACAGCTAACACGTGGTGGGCGAGATTTGACGTTTTGCTACACAGGAGCAATTTGTCACTAGTGACAGGGGGTGCATACCCTTGTGCCTTGTCTGAATTCAGATGACAGCATCCTATGAAACATGGAATCCAAATAATAAAATAGAATTCAATGCCATGTTTTGCATCAACAAGAATCATTCATAAATGGCGACAGACTGTCTAACCAATCAGGGAAAAAACAATCGTACACAAAAAGTAAGTCCACATTTGCTTATGGACTGGTAATTGTGAAGAGTACAGCTGCACATACTTGAAAACTAATGGCCCCTGGACTTCCCCATAAATAACTACTGACTAAAAACCAATTGGCCAGCGACAGAAAAACCATTAACCCCTTGGTCATTTGGCCCTTAGCAACAACAAGACAACTAGATCCCCTCACAAAGTAATTAAAAGGTATCAAGTAGGATAGATTAGAGAAGGTGCCAAATGGGCTCTAATGACTTTGGAGGAAAAACTGTTGTATTTGGTAATAACATTTGCAGAAATGCAAAAAATGAAGACCATCTGGGTGTATCACAACCCCAGAGAGTTTGGCATCTGCATTTTGGAAACGTGGCAATAATATCTTGACTTGTATAGGGCTATCAACCTTTCCCAAAGACTAAAAAAAATTGTTTTAATCTCAGCCAAGAGAGAAAAAGAGCAAAAGGCAGTGACAGTGCTGAAAGCCAAAGATTGGTGGCCATAAATATCTGGTAAATTGTGCTTCTAGATTTTCCATGGATTTGCCATTTACAGTAAAACGAAATCTACTCATCAAACGAGGTTTACTTTTGAGTTTTATGTAATCCTTACAAGAAACGTTCTCATCCATATAATTCACTGAATGACTCAATGCAATAATTTTGATGGCAATAATGAAGGGGAAAGTGTTAAACTATTAAATGAGAGTATATGGTGTAGGGACAAGAACGTTTGACTTCAAGGCATTATCTAAATTCTTGTAGCCTCTGTTTCCCTCTCTTTAAACTGTCAAAATTGAGTTTATCTTTTAAGATTGTTTGAGGAATTAATAAGATCAATGCACCAAGGCATATCATCTCCTCTTTACCCCTGCACATCCCTTCCCCAGGCCTTGAACCGCCTAATGAACACCACAGCCTGCCTTTTCTGAAGCTCATCCCGCCCCCCCCCGGCCCCGCCCCCCAGGGCAGCTGAACACAGCCGGAGGAAATTATGCAACAGCACAGTTCCTTGCCACTACCCCATGCACACCTGTGCTCTACCTCACTCAAGACTTCTTTTAGTTGCCTTTCTCACCTCCTCTCCCTTTTGTAACTGTCTCAAACCTTCACCTTTCTCTTTAATAAACCACCCCATCACTTTCAGATGACCTCACTCCCCTTAAGTATGTACTACCTGCCCCATCCACACACATCACTTCTGCAATCCACCTAATCAACGTCTCTGCAGGGTCAGAGGATGAAACCTCTCTTCCTCTGTTTGAGGTTAACACCCCACTAATAGCTGGGATCTACTCTGCTCACATCACCTTGGGACCTTGCTTCAATTTTCCCCATTCTGAGTATATCTTCTGTGCTATCAACTCATTCTTCTTAACCTGTAAACATGTTCAAATCATTCTCATCCTGTTAAACCTTCCTTCACACTCCCATCTCCCTTTAACTGCCACCCTATCTTCTTTCCCAAAGATTCTTCTTTTCAGGCCAACCTCATCAGTCATTTTCACAACCTGTTATTCCAAAATTTACATTTTAAAATGAAAATACATTTTCCCTTGAAGTGTGTTGCTTTTTTAAATTATTTGCTTAGAAATGTTACCTATATTTCAATGTATCTATCAATTAAGAGATGAAAATATTCTAAAATGAAAAACACAACATTCAACCCATCTGATGCATCAAAGTCCTAATCAGAATAAAACTATCAGAATCATGGAAAGTCAGAGTTGGAAGAAACCTTTAGTCTAGTCTTCCTAATTCTGCCTATGTTGGAAATGAGACCCAAACACCTAAGGTCATACATACACCAAGTAAAGAGCAGAGCTATGACCTGACTTAAATTTCCCTAACTCCCAGTTCAGTGCTCTTTCCTCTACAAATTGAATTCTATTCTTTAAAATATCCCTTTTCACATATAATTCTTATTCAAATATTACGAAAAACAATATAATACTGAGTGCAACCATAAGAAGAGACCAATTTGAAACACAATAATACATTTAAATTAAAATGTTTTCCAGACTTTAATTCTATGGAAAATATACAGACACCTCTAGCCAGTGAAAGCCCACTATTTTCATAGACAGACACAACAGAGATTAGTGAAATAAATGACCAAATCTGGGATTTGAAGCAGAATATGTAAATAAAAAATTGTAGTTTTAAAGATGAAAGGAACCATATAGGTTATCTGGCCGAACTTGCTATTATTTGTTTGTTTATTCTAAAACCTGAGTCTCAAAAAGCAAAAGATCAAATGAGCTGCTGTGTTTATTCCACTCTACAACTCTGTCCAAGCCTGAACTATACAGTAATGAAGAATCAATTTCTTCTAGGTTAGTCAGACATTTGGAGGGAGGAATAAGTTACTTGTGCAGTTGTACAAAGATACTAACAAGTTCACTGCAACAGTGGTTAATTAAATGATCTCAGTGTCTCAGAGCTGACTTTCTATAAGGAGCCATTTTCTTCCAGGGAGAGGCATAGTAACTCAGTAAATTGGAGTCCAATTTTACTTAACATCCTTTGATCTATATCTGTGTGTCATATTTCCCTTCCAAAATATAAGAAGCAATTGAAGGATGGAGGCAATTAATAACTTCTACCGAAGGGAAATAACTATTACTAAAATCCTGCATGATGCCTCCTTGGTTCCACACTGTAGCAAAGCCTGTTTGGTAAAGCTAACCTATAATTAGGTCCTTCTAGTAATTACATCCTTCCAACAAAGTAGAAGACAGAACCATGTGATACTGAATTCTAGAACAATGTTAAGTCACATTAGAGCACATTTCCAATTTATTTACTCTTACAAAGTTTTGACTGAGCAATGTTGAACAGTCATTAGTGCCTCAAAGGCTTCAAACCTTACACAGTGTATAGAGAGGTAACCAAGGGCCAAAGTTCTCCGGCCCCACCACTAACCAACCTCCCATTCCCCATGAAGATGTGCTGTGCAGTTTAAATCAATAACTGAAACTGTGACTTGGGTAATCCCTTTGGTCATTTTACACCTAAGGGTACTAATGAGAACCTGAATTTCTCTCCACCCCATCCCAAAGTCAAGACAAGTAACACACGTAAAAGGAGCTCTCCCAGCCCAGAATTAATAACCTTCAGTCAGTGCTCTTTACTTAAAGGAAGAAAACAATTAAGTGAAACCTTGAAGTAATCTCATTCTGCCTGTTTAGCCTCTTCATCCCTCAATGTGTGGTTAGCAAGTGTGGCAATCAGGGCTAAGGCCTGCTATCATTCGGCCTTAATTAAAAAAGACACAAGCAGCGGAGCTGTGAATTAGAAATGTAGCTACGCACTACCCCTGATTAATTCGAGGCTCATGTTGGATTAATAACTCCAAACAAAGAACAAAAGGAAATTGTTATGCGAATTGCAGCCCTCCCAGGCCAGACAAAGGTCAAATCACAGGATTTCAATTTCATCCGGAGTCGCTTAATCAACTCCCTCGGAAGGAAGACCATATGTAGTTCTGAAAGCTACCCATTGTAGTCCTCTTGTCGCTGGACCTGAGGGACGGCACAGTCATCCCCTCAAACTATTCTCAATCGCTTCTCTTCTTTCTCCTTTAATATGACAAAAACTTCATTATTACCAGTGATTAAAGAAGAAGAGATCTGCCCTGCAGAAAACATCCCAACAACTGCTGGTTTATGGAGGAAGCTAGACACTGTTGGCACCCAACCTACAGGGCCTGTTCCCTTTCCCGAGAAAGGTCTTCACCAGCAGCTACAGAGTTATAACCACCACAGGGTGATGTCATTGGCAGAGCGTTGGCAGGGCTGTGGTACTACAGGGCATGTATAAAAAGATGAGAAAAAAGAAAGAAAAGAAAACTCCTGCCTACTAAATAAAAGGAAAATGAATTCAAGGCAAAGTCCATCATTACCTTAAGATAGTGAGATTGCAGAAAGTATCAGAAGACAGAGCTCTCTCCTCCGTATAGATTAGAAGCTCCGCATGAGATGGGGACAGAGGTCTACGTGCCTCAGGAGACCTGAGGCGCATAGCCAGGCACCCTGAACCCTTCCCCAGAAGTTCTGCAGTACATCCACATTTGGAGTTTCTTTCTCCTGGAGATTGCACTAAGGACTGCCATAGGCTGGACACGGCAGACTCTCATTAGCAAGACAGGTTTAAGTGGTTTTAAGATGTGGCAACTTACATGGCAGTGTTAACACTTTTCATCCTGTCAACACCAAAGAGTTACTAAATGGTAACCTCTCAGGACCACTACACCATTGTCCTATGATAATCAAGGCCCAGTGCTCCTCAAATGAAATTCCAGCAAAATTAAGAAGTTCTTCCAAACAACAAAAATATAATTTCAGGCGGATTTTTCATGAGAACTCCAAGGTCGCTTTTTGGACTAATGGAATCAGCACCAGTATCTTTTTTTTTTTTTTTTTTTTTGCGGTACTCGGGCCTCTCACTGTTGTGGCCTCTCCCGTTGCGGAGCACAAGCTCCGGACGCACAGGCTCAGCGGCCATGGCTCACGGGCCCAGCCGCTCCGCGGCATGTGGGATCTTCCCGGACTGGGGCACGAACCCGTGTCCCCTGCATCAGCAGGCGGACTCCCAACCACTGCGCCACCAGGGAAGCACCAGCACCAGTATCTTAAGGCAGGGGTCCCCAACCTGACCCTGGTCCGTGGCCTGTTAGGAACCGGGCCGCACAGCAGGAGGTGAGCAGAGAGCGAGCAAAGCTTCATCTGCCGCTTCCCATCGCTCGCATTACTGCCTGAACCATCCCCGCACACACACCACTGGTCCACAGAAAGATTATCTTCCACGAAACTGGTCCCTGGTGTCAAAAAGGTTGGGGACCGCTGTCTTAAGGTAATGATGGCAAATAGAATTCTTATCTGAGTGATTCACTGAAGTGCCTAATAAAGTGCCCTATATAGGACAGATGCTCAGTCATTGTGGGCTGTCAGGATTTGTATCATCCAAGCTGATATGGCAAAATTTTCAGTCTCTACCTTTACAGAATGCAGTAATAGTTGTTACCTTCACGTATTCTACATGAGTCATTTGGGAAATTCATTTATTCCTCTGAACTCCCATAGTGTTTTGTCAGGACTTCTTTTACTGAACATAGCATTTTCTCCTGTAAATTATGTCATTCATTCATTCATTTATCCCTTTACCCACTGAGCAAATATTTTTTGGGTATCTACAATATGTGTCAGGCACTGTCCCAGTCACGAGATAAAAGGATGACTAAAAGCAGACCCTATCCTTGTTCTTACGGTATTTACAGTTTAGTTGGTGAGACAATCAAATGAATGCTTAAATAAATGTAAAAATTTAAGTGTGGTATGTGTCACAAAGGAGGTACATGGGATTCTAACCTATTAAGGGAGGAGTCCCTGAGGATTTTTTCCCAGATGTGAAGTAAGAATATAAGCTGAACTTAGTGTAAAGAGAGGAGACAGAGGCAGTCTTCACTGTCTGAGAGAGCACAAGTGAATTGGTCTGAAAAGGGCATGTCTAGAACTCAGGCCACAAGGCAGAGAGCAGTGTGGGCTGAGTCTGGAGGAGCAAGGGGACCCCCAAAACATAAAAAGCCACTTTGTAGGCCATGTCAAGGACTCTGGTGTCATCTTAAAAATCAGTTGGAAACGTCTGAAATTCTTTAAGAGGAAGTGGTCAAGACACAACCAGAACTGTGTAGCCATTGTAATTTGCCCCCCATTCTACAAGATCTCTAGTGGCTGAGAGCAGTTCACCACTGCCCTTTCCCAGTGCCTAGCACAATGCTTTGCAGGACAGAATGGCATCTTCCCCTCAAGGACTGGCAGGGCTGATTCAGTTGATATCACAGCTCCATACATGCTCCCATGCCTAAGCCATGAGTCTGATCGAAGGGGATGTCTTCTCAGAAAGAGAACCATTCCTTGATGCAAGTTAATATCAAGCAAATTAAATTTAAAAGCATTTTAATATGATGTTTGTTCAATACCACTGAATGAATGAATGAACGGCTTTTAACTTTGCTACACCACTGGAAGACGATGGTCAGCGCCCTGGACAAAACCTCTGACTATGAGTAAAGAATCGGAATGCTTCCCTCTTTGAAATCGATTGCTATTGTTTGGGTTGGATGTCTTCTCAAGGGAAAATGATGATTTCTGCCTTCTAAGATATCCAAAGGTGTAATGGCATTGCTTTTGACAAATTAGTCCCCAAATATGAAACCTAAAGTTTTCTATTTCAATTTAATGGATATAAAAAAGTTATAAATGTATCTGTGAGTCATAATTCCCAGGGAGCATTCTTGCAAGCTATGTTCCTTATATGACATGCAGCTATCAAATAATGAGCACATTCAGGAAGCAAATTCAGATGTTTGTTACACATGATAGAACAGCTGTATCAAGAGCTTTTTGAGGATTATTCTTCAAGTTTCTCTTAAAGCCACTTCATTTCCTTTCTGAAAAGCACTATTACTTGATCTGCATAGTTAAGACAAACCTCAGAAATTGGATGAATGTTAAATTTTTCATATTAGTCTGAAATCCAGAAAAGCTGTCCAAATCCCAGATATAGAATGTACAATTATCTTGTAGACATTTTAAGTCTTACGGCGTCTGATTTGGAGGAGGAAAATTTATCTCAGTATAGAACCTGTTGACTGTTTTAGATGATTTGTAAACATTATTTCAAATTATCCTCAACAAAATAAACAACCAAATTAATTGCTAACCCTGACTGTTTCTTTTACTTAATTTTGACATTGGCAAAAACAGTCCTACATTTAGGGTCATTCAAAATACTTATTATCCTTAGAGTTGACATGGAAGAATCATAAAATAACTTCCATTAGTTGAGCAATTAAATACATCATACACTCAACTATATATACATGCATTTATATATTTATTTTAATTTTTAAATATTTATTTTTAACCAAATCTTTACAAGAGCCATGAGGTACAGGTATCCATTTGTTAATTCATTCAATATTTATTGAGTGCTTGCTATGTGCCAGGCACTGTGAATATAGCAATGAATAAAACAGATATAATCCCTGCCCTCAAGGTGCTTTCATTATCTTTTTGATATGTAAGGAAATTGTGATTTAGGCTAATACGTAAATTGCCCTGGGTTTACATAAGTAAGTGGTAAACCCATGTTTCTGAAATCCAAAATGTTAGGTTTTAACCATTCTGCTATGCTTTTCTTAAAATATTGTGACTTTGTAATAAGCATTTAGCCAGATTCCCTCATGTCAGAAGCTAATTAAACTAAGATAAGTACTGTGAGAATATTCTTTAATTTCACGAAGTATTAGAGTACAAAGAAGTACATTATCACTTCAGCATTTGGAATATAATTGTAATGAAGTATAATGGTTAGAATGAGTTAATTATGCTTTCCAAGATGGCAGACTTCTATTTTTTTTTTTTTTTTTTTGCGGTACGCGGGCCTCGCACTCACTGTTGTGGCCTCTCCCGTTGCGGAGCACAGGCTCCGGACGCACAGGCTCAGCAGCCATGGCTCACGTGCCTGGCTGCTCCGCGGCATGTGGGATCTTCCCGGACCGGGGCACGAACCCGCATCCCCTGCATCGGCAGGCGGACTCTCAACCACTGCGCCACCAGGGAAGCCCCAGACTTCTATTTTATATGCTGTAAGGGTCTACTTTATTTTAACTACAAAACAATTTCTTTTGATATATTATAAAGTGTATCTCATTCACCCAATCAAGATATCAAGTTAATTTTATATTAAGACAATAAAATCATAGAGTCTATTTCCATCTCTATTGCGCTGTAGCACACATATTAACAAAAACCAAACCAAATTTTAGAACAATACAAACCCATTTAGATTTAACCTCTTAAGTAACCGCTATATGAGAGTTATGAAAAGTAAGTAGTATAACTTAAAAATAACCACCAGAATTTAGAAAGTATGAGAATTCATAGGCATTTGCTCAAGATGAATATTTTGCTTCAAAACAAGTTGAGCTGACTAAATTTGACTACATTTCAGACATTTCTAAATATGTGTAATAATTTTCAAACATTAATTCCAAATTATTATACTCACAGATGTTGCCAAAGTAACAAGTGAAAGGGCTCCATAATGTGTTAGGGTTGGACAGAATGCATTAAAAAGGACTGTAACCCTTAATCTCCAGAACATAACCAATCTGTAACTCTGAGTGTTCAGAATTTCATTTGACCTAATTAAAAAAGATTATAAAGCCTAATTTTAAGCACTTAGATTTTCACTGAGCAAAGTAGAGTAAGATTGGTAATCCACACGGAATTTCTCTCTCAAATAGGGAATTCCAGAAATGATTTCTCTGAACATTATAACCTGTATGTATATTAAAAATGCGGTTACTAAAATCCCTCCATTTACTAAATTTTAAATTTGCAGTTACTTAAAAAACTTCTTTATTAATCATGTAAAGAAACCTGTGGAAAATATTTTTTAAATGTTAACTGTCTTTTTATTAGGGTATAAAATATATATAAAAAAAAAGAAAAACAGGGAAAAGAAAAAAAAATCCAGAAAGCTCTGGAATAGAGGAGATCTGGGCAAAGTTGGAGAGGATGAGGCTTTATACTTAAAGGATAACACTCGAATGAGAAATGGAAAGATAGGACTACACAGATTGTAACCTAAAGAGTGTGGCAGCCAGGAATCTGAGGCCATGGTAAACTCAGTTGTCTCTAATGGAAAGAAACCTATTTTTCTAAACTCATACAAAAGGTCTGAAGGTTACATAAACAATAAAAAGAATCCAATCTAGAGAGAAAGAATTGAAAGATACTAGTTCAACTCTGGTTCTCTTACTTAAACAGCTCCATATCTACTTTTTAACACAATAAATTTGCCAGCAGTTTTCCCAAAGAAAATATTATTTTAGGTTCAGACAAAAGTGACTCATGTGGTCTTTAAATGTTCACAGACGTATGAGTCCTTCTTAGGCTGTAGAGACTCTCGACTCCTATCTAGTGGTACCTAATGCTTATTACAGGGAAGAGTAAAATATTCCTCTCAAATCCCAAAATTAGCTGACAGCTAATAAACAAGTGGGAGATGGTAAAATACCAAAAGAAACTTTCAAAATTATTAATTACAGTGACTGTAATTATTGAATAATTAATTAATTATTAATTAATTAATTACAGTGACTGTAATTATTGAAAAAAAATTCCATGGACTAAATAACAATACTCATCTGTGGCCATCCAATTTTCTTCTCAAATGAATCAGAAAAGTGAGCTGGCTCTCACTAAGGTGAATATTACGATTCGCAGGAATAGAATAATAAACATAGGAACTCTGTATACTTAACAATCAGCTCCTAGAGACCAGATTTTCTTTCTAATCCACATTCCTATAATAGACTGGATTACCATATGTAGATAAAATCTCAGAATCCGAACATATCCAATACGGCTTAACTTTTTTTTAAATAGCCAGATTCAACATAGCTACACTCTTAAAAAGTAGTAAGAAGAAAGCAAAATGCCTCATGATATTTAGGGTAAACATAGTGGGGAAAAAAAAAAAGCAAAGGAAAACTAAAGTTAGCCTTGGCAGTTGCTTCCTAAAGGAAATGATTTTGACAGGTTAACCATGGGAGTAAAGGTTTCAATGATACTTCCTCGACTACAGAAGATGACATAATTTTAACATGCAAAGAGTTTCTCCAACTCTGTATGAGATGTTCTGAGTATAAAGATTTCTTATCTCAAAAGAGAAATCTGAGAAAAAAAATATTTTAAAAAAATCATCGATTATAATTAACTAGTGGCTGGGGAAATCCCTATTAGTACTGTGGCTAGAACTGGTGAAGCCTTGACTACAGAGGAGCTGGTAACTTCAGCTATGGCTGTGAAATTGCATGCGAAGATTTCTTTAAACTTCTTCACTGCACATCTGCAACAGAGTTAATGTAATCTCATCCACTCAGGAGAAGAAAAAGGCACCAAGGGAATAGTGTATCGCCATCACAAACTCATATCAGGCTCCAAGGACTGTGCAGAGATTGTGAATATAAATATAAAACTCCACGCTACAGTGGCAAAGAAGCATTTAAGAAAGATTTATACATAGGCAAACTTTTAAAAGTTAATTTGAAAGCCAGGTGAACCCACAAAGCTTCGTATCATATTGGTATAGTTATAGTCTCATTGCTTAACATGAATTTTTCCTAGCAAAACATCTCAAAATGGCTTCTGATTCACTATTCAGCCCCTTCTAATCTACTGAAACTCTTCATTCATATTGACAAAACTAGCAGACACTGATTCACAAATTCCTTTGCTTGCTTAATTCCACGGCACATCTATCCCTACTGAATACTCCTATTTCCTCAAAACAATGTCTCTCTTGGCTTCTGAGATTCCAGACTCTTAAAATCTGAAATTCCTCATGATTTTACACTTCATTTGCTTCATGTGTTATTTACTCCCATGCTTTTAAGCACCATTTATGTGAAAAGAACCCACAAATCTCCTCTCTCAACTCCACACCACCATATTCTACTGCCTTCCACATCTTCCTGTGGATGTCTTGCAGGCATCTAAAGTTTGGCATGTTTAAAATTAAATTCATTACCTCCTCCTGCCTCTCCTCAATGTTTTCTAAACAACGCCACCATTCACTGAAACTCCAAAGCTAGAAATTTAGGAATAATCCCCAATATACAGCAAATGATTACGTCATATTAATCTGTCCTCCTAAATAGCTCTCAAGTTTGACTCCATTGTCATATCACTCTACTATGAGCAGAAGCATAGCAAGACAAGAGGTTGATCGATGGATGATAACTTCCCTTCAACATGATTTCCAGAAGCAGTGTCCTTTCTGTTGAAAGGTTATTCAAGTAGTTACCTAAATGTAATAAAACATGGTATATTCTAAGACCAAGATGAAAAGTCATAAGGAGGCCCATGTGAAAGCAAGACTGGGACATATACAGAGGCCCTCGTATGGAAGCCCCTTCTTCACGTGCCCACTCTTCCACCAAAGTCACCTTCTTGCCCTCAAGTCTCCCAATATGAGAACTTGGCTCTGCCTTTAACTTTAGGTTACCACGATCTCTCTCTGGACCTCTATCGCAGGCTACTCATTTCTCTCCGTCTCTAATCTCATTCCCCTCCAACATATCCTCCACCCCACATCTAAACTCATCTCTTAAAAATGCAAATCCAGAGAAAAACATGGTCCGAAAGGATACATGCACCCCAATGTTCATTGCAGCTCTGTTTACAATAGCCAAGACATGGAAACAACCTAAATGTCCATCGACAGAGGAATGGATAAAGAAGTTGTAGCACATATATACAATGGAATATTACTCAGTCATTAAAAAGGATGAAATAAAGCCATTTGCAGCAACATGGATGGACCTGGAGATTATCATACTGAGTGAAGTAAAAGTCAGACAGAGAGAGAGAAACATCATATGATAGATATCACTTATATGCAGAATCTAAAAAGAAATGATACAAATGAACTTATTTACAAAACAGAAACAGACTCACGGACTTAGAGAACGAACTTACGGTTACCATGTGGGAAGGGTGCCGGGGAGGGATAGTTAGGGAGTTTGGGATTGACAGGTACACACTGCTATATTTAAAATAGATAACCAACAAGGAAAAAAAAAAAGAGAGGAAAAAAAAAAGCAAATCCAATCACATCAAACTTTCCATCACTACCACAAGTCTAAGAAAAGTCCAACATTTTTAAACAAGCTTCCAGGGGCCTCCCCAGGCTGGTCCCTGTTAACTGCTTGTTCACCATTCTCTCTGCTATCCCGTATTTCTCACCTTGCAGTTCCTTGACTTCATCGTGCTTTCTCTGGCTTCTGAGCCTTAGAAAATGCTATTCTATGACTTCCAGGGTTTGGGAGTGAGATGGGTTTCCCTGGCTGCCTTTGCTCTTGAGCACTCTGTGAAGTCAAAACTTTTGTAGCAGTCAACACTTTCATAATAATAGTACTTTTTTAGTGACCGTGTTTTCTTCTAGTCTGTTAAGATCTCTCAGGACAGATCATAACTGTCCTAGTCAGTGCAAAATTCCTAGCACTTAGCACAGGGCCTGTCACACAACACGGACTTAATAAAGATGGTTGGATAAATGAAGTTGGTAGTTTCTTTATAATTTAGATTAACAGAAGCCATGGATAAGAGTTTTAAAGTAGTAATATATCAAAGAGCTGAAACGAAACTTCGTCTAAAGTTAAACTAAAATTTGGACAGTAGGAAAAATATATGCTGATTGTCCTGTAATGAGATGGGTTATCTTCCTCTCACCTCTTGAATTTACATGCTGCTCTGCTGGTACGATAAACAGACTGATTTAAAAATCAAATAACAGACTCTAAGAAGTTGTAACAATCCCTGGATTAGTACAGGATGATAACTAAGGGATCTGCTATATTAAATCATAACAATAAAAGTAAAATCCCTCCATCTTTTCTTGGATTACATTTAGAGCTCAAATCAGAGAGCACTAAATGAATAATAATGAATGTATGCCTCTGTGAATGATTGAACATTGAATCACATTTTAACTAGACTATATTTATAAAGTCCCTTCGGATGACATAATTACAATTCAAACCATACACTAATTAGCAGCAAACATCTATTTAATATTATTTAGTGAGTTTAAAATATACTTTTTATTTTTTTCTAGAAACAAATAAAAAGACATTTTACCCAAACACAAGAATGTTAAGGACCTAAGTCAACAAATAAGTTGGCGCTACTTAGAAGCAGAACCAATTTATTTCAGAAATAAATAACCATATTTTATTTTTATGAGAAATAATAATGACTTAATATACTCCTATACAGAGACACAGCAAGAAATTCTAAAAAGTAGTTTTTCCCGCACAGTGATGACATTTTTAATAGCAAATTTACATTGTTTTCTATTTTCGATATTGCTTAGCAACTGCTGATAATCACTTTAAAATTGAGAGATCGCCTCATCAGTTTATACCACAGTTAAATGTACTCAATGAAATATTTACCAAGAGCCAAAACATTCCCAACATTTTTATTTTTAGATTCAACTCCATTTCGCCTTAGCTTTGCCAGACCAGTGAATACTTCTTTAATTGGATTGATATTTTTGCAATTATATTTTTTTAAATGTTGACCATTGTCTTCTAATATTTTTTCTCTTCTAAGTTCTTATGCTTTTTTAATGTTCCTGAATGAAGAATGAATTAGGAAAGAAGCCCTAAAAATTCAAAATATAGTAGTTTAAAGATAAAATTTTTTTAATAGGAGGACAATCCACTTTTTAACATTCTGTTTCATAAGGTATTTTTGGATCTCTCTGTTTAATTAAAGAATTGAGAAACATCGATAGCTCAAATTCATCACATCAGTGCAGCACTTCATATGTGCCAGGCTTGGTTCTAACTGCTTTATATGTACCAATACATTTAATTCTTATAACATTGCTCAAGGTAGGTGTTGTTCTCACCCTTGTTTTATTGATGGTAAACTGAAGCCCAGAGGGGTGAAGTCCCATGCTCCATCACAGGGTGACTAAAGGAAGGGGCCTGGGAGTAAACTGAGCCAGTCTGCCTCTAGAGTCCACGTGGCTGTGTTAATGTCAACCCCATAAAACACGAATAGTAGTCATTTTTGCATAACTCAGTAACTATTCTTCTCAGACTATGATGTTCTTATATATGCTAGTTTCTAACTTACCAATTATGCACTAGTCTTCTTAAAAATCATTTATAAATTATTAGCTCAGCACTCTGACTATATTAATCCATAAAAATATTACGTAATGCCTCATTTTCACACATCTTGAAGAACGAGAATCATGGGCACACAGCATACAAAAGAAAAAAAGAGTAACACAGTAACGGTTTGAGATTACAGTGTGGGGAGAACAGCAGAAGCTGAGGCAGGGGTTACTAAATAAATAACTATGGTGACAGCTGTGACTTCCCAATTTTATCCATAAGGGACTCAGGATACCAAAAGTGATTTTAAGCATAGGGTCAAATCCATGTTTTAGAAGGATCATAACAGGGAAAATATTCAATGGGAAACTAAGAAGTTATGTAAAATGCTGTTAGTATTTCTAAGCAATGAAACACTTCACATTGACCTAAGCTAAAGTATTTAGGGTGGGGAAGAAGAGGACTGCACAAAAATCAACATAGAAACAGTAGAGAAATTTGAGTTGGCAAGTGATAACGCTGGGGCTATTGGTGAGTTAATAAATTATGGGGAAAATTATAGTAACACCTAATATTACATAAATATCAATGCTTTGACATTTTGATTTTCCAAAAAAAGTCATAGTCAACACAAGAACGATAATATAAGCCATAGAAGAAAAAAAAAGAGATATCATTATAAATATTAGTTTTTGTCACATACTAATCTAACACAACATCTATTAAAATCTGCATTTTAACTACCACTTAAAATAGCTTATTTCCTGAAAATACCAGTATTTTTTGTAGTTTTATCTATAATAAAATCAGCCAGAATTGACCACTGATTTATTGTTACAGTAAGGCTTTGATATAATACACCTAAAATTTAAGACTGAATATATTTTTCTTGTTCAGTTATAAAAACTAAAATGATAGGTAACATTTTCATAGCAAATTTAATTAGTATGGTAGCATTTTCTGCTGTTAACTGTAGAAGCTACCAACAAGTGAACTTTAAAATTAACTCAGTCAGACCATGCCAGATAAGTACTGCGTAGGTAAAGCTATATATACTAAGCTCTTTGGGAAGTCTAAGTGAAAAAGAAGGTATGATTACTATCTGAAAGAAAGTTAAAACTTAACTAAGGAAAGTAAATATAGATACATCTCTCTTTTTTTTTTTTTTGCGGTACGCGGCCCTCTCACCGCTGCGGCCTCTCCCGTTGCGGAGCACAGGCTCCGGACGCGCAGGCTCAGCGGCCATGGCTCATGGGCCCAGCCGCTCCGCGGCATGCGGGATCCTCCCGGACCGGGGCACGAACCCGCGACCCCGCACCAGCAGGCGGACTCCCAACCACTGCGCCACCAGGGAAGCCCTAGATGCATCTCTTTTAACAGTAGAAACTAAATATGCTGGTGAAGAACATTTTCATTTTCAATGAAATTTCCTTCAGACTACTCTCTTCTACCACTTATTAGGACTAAATAGAACAGGTCATATAATTCACACTTTGTAACACTTGAACTTTGTGGGTATTTTGCGGGGGGGTGGGGGGAAGTATTGGAAGGCTCTAAACTGGAGAGCTCAAACTGGAAGTGGATTTTGGAAAGTCTTAAATTACATTAAAAATCTGTGTATAAGCACATTTGTGAGAAGAAGGTCCACAGATTTCACCAAAAGTTCAAATGGTTCCATGACCCCCAATAGGTTAATAACCACTGGGTCTTTTATCTAAAAATGAAATGAATCTACACCATGTTCTTCCAAGACCAGTAGAAGCAACTTTTCTCTTATAACTTGCTATATGTTTTTTCCAGGTGTCTTTATGATTCTACTGCAGGATTAGGAATGGAAGGGATAAAGCATCATGCAAAATGGCTTGTCCTAAAATTGCTAGTAAAATACCTAGCCAGTCTTAAAATTTTCAGTTGCAGAATTCAAGATTTTTACAGTTCATTTATTTGACATTTTTGATGTCTAATTTTAAAAATTACTTTGAATCTCCAGGATCATTGCAAATGAAATTTAAAAAAAAAAAATGTCAATCCAGGCACTAAATAAATAAATAACAAAGTTTCTATGCTTTTTATGAGAATCCACATCACGGTATCATTTTTTTACTGTCATAATTTCCTGCAGTGTCAAAAGGTTCCATTTTGAGAATGAGAGGTTTCATCTAGATAGGGTAGTTGTTACTGGCCTTCCAAAATCATCTACGTCTATAGATAGCGGTATAAGTTAAGTGAGAAGATGGTGAATACATTTTCAGAAATTCTGTGATTTCAATTAATCTCTTGCGGAGCATAGTGGGTATGAATAAATCCAAACTTCCAGGGAATATACCCATAAGTAGTGCAAATAAAATATTTAATCTCAGGGGTCTGCAATTAGTACTCTTTACTGCCAAAAATTAGCACAGTTTGTACAAAAGACGACATAATGCCACCCCACTCTACTCCTGACTTGGATCAGGGTTAGGAATGATGAGATGAGAAAAAGCCTGTTCTCTTGTTTTCAATGATGCTTAGTTGGAACTGTAATCTGAAGACAGTTTTTTACATGTCATTAACATTTTTTCTAAGTCCACTCTCTCTATTCAAAGACCCCTAGTTTAGGACTATCAATCCCAGCCATGAGAAAAACATGACTGCTTTGATAATCCAGGTACTTTTCATTTCTGATGGAGAAAGTAAAACATTCCCAACACACTGACAGTCACAAAAAGTTTTGATCTTTGGAAGAAGACAAAGAATTCCATTCAGCTTCCAGAGAATGAGTGAATAAGAAGGCATTTCATCTTCCCAAACTCCCTTCTCTCCCATTTCTCTAACACAATACACTTGGAAACAAAAGGCAGATTATTAAGTTTTCAAATGAATCTACTTGTTTCTCTCCGCTCCCTGGATGCCTCAGCCCTCGTCTCCCTGGCGTTGCCTTTCGGCACATCTGGTAACCATGTGTGGTGGTGCTAATGAAGACTTTCCTGAGTGAGTTACAATTAGTTCCGACTGCGTGCAGCTTTCCTGGGCAGGACCAAAGTAAAAGACAGGAATGGGGGTGAGGGGGAACCAATAACTCTTTCACTTCACAAACCCGAATTCTCCCCTGCCCCTGGGACTCTCATCACCACCACTCGGAGGAATTTTTGAAAAAAGGTGTAAGCAAATACTTTCAGTTTCCTCCTTCCTTTTCTCCAAAGCAGCATTTTACCCAACTTGATTGAATGCGACAGGCAGGCAACAGTACTTCTGTGATCCTTTGAACAATAGAGAATTGTTAAACGGATGCCTTTTCCCCTTTCGGTCCACGTATTCTACTTACCTAACAATTTTATCTACTTTAATAGAATAAACTTGTGTGTTTTACTATTTGATGGATTAGAAGGAACTGCGGAAGCAAATGTACTGTATACAATTAGGCTGTCTTGAAAACGCACACTTTTGTTTACTCTATGCCTCTTCCCCCACTTCTCAATCAAGCTCCTAATAGAGCTGTTTTAAGTTTCAACAAGGACCATATTAACTGTGGGTCTCCACATGAAACAGAATGCTAAACTCCAGCGTCTCCTGAGGATGTAAGCTTAAAGTCTCCCAAATCCTGTTTTACATTTCTGTCTGAAATCACGGTTCTTTCTGTCCAATGCTTTTTTTCTGTACCTAGCAAACTATGAGTTCTCAATAAATACTCTATGATGGCAGTAATAGCCTTTGTGAGAAGATTCTAAGTGACTCTGAGGGTAAAAAACAATTACTTTTGGCAACTTGTACCTATATCTTATCCTAATGTCATCTACTTTTTAATTTCACCAATTCTGCTTTTAGAATATGCAGTTACTCAGTAAATGCTAACCACTGATAACAACCACAGTTTGCATTTCAGCCTATCGTACACTCTTATATACACATAGTCCGTACATGAACCCCTGTAACCATTAACAGTTACAAATAAATATTTACAAATAAAAACTCAAAATCAGAAATAAAAACTGGCTTTTCTAATGGATCATTTGAAGCTATTACAACGTATAAGGCAAACCAAGTAGCATACTTAAAACAAAGAAACAGCATAGAAGAAAACTATGGAAATATTTTTTCTTCTTTTATCAGAAACCAAAACTAAATGATATCACACCAGGAATAGTGACCATAAAGAAAATGTAATAAATATCTTAGGTCAAAAAAATAAATCACAGTCCTTCAACTCACTGGCCCTTATGTATAAATAATTTCTTAATGAAAGAAAAGCATCTCCCTCACTATGTATAATTGAACATATTTTAACTTTATGCAACTTCAGTTTCTACAACTATTTATCCTACTGCTTGTCCCTCATTCGTTACAAAATATGAACGGTTTCACTATACAGTGCCAAATTCTCAGACTGGAGAAAGTTCTGCCCTGAACTGCCCAGCCATTTGCTTCTATCTCTAGGTGGTTATCCTTCCAAATTGACCTCTGTCCCTCAGAAATGATCAATTATAAAACAAAAACAAAACTCCTCTGCAGATCTTTTGCAAGTTTTTGTTTGTCTGTTTGTTTGTTTGTTTTCCATACCAGGGAAACCCTAGAGGAAGGAAAAATTACACACACACAGACACACACACACACATCTTAAAATCTTTTTTTAAGATTTTTTTTAAAAAGGCTTTAACTGTAGTTATAAAAATATTGAGATTCATCTTCATTTCAAAATGCCAACAGAATTCTAAAATACAGAATAAGTTAGTTAGCAACACAAACGCTGTATTAGAGAATGAAGTGTTTTTCACCATTAATTTTTTTTCTTTATTTTTAGGAATAGGAAGTTGACTTTACTAGCAATAATGACAGTTAATGGCAACCCAGTGAGTCACTGCCTCCTGGGCCTTAAGGAGGAGTAGGTCCATGTATAAGTGATAATTAATGCCATTAAACATTCCAACACTACACTGACTTAACATCTTTTGGCATTCAAATCCTCAAATGCTTCTACTGTACCTTACCAAACAAACACCGTGAAGGTACACGGGGTTAATCTGCAAGGTAGCTGGCTGGTATTGCTCTGGTACTGCTCTTGAGAAGTGAATCACTCTGTAATTTTTATGGTCACCAGCAACCTTTACATGTGGGCATTATGTTTTCATCAAGCTGAATGATGATAAGCTGTTTACAGACTGACTACACCGTGGCTGCACCCCTATTTTGGTCGACAGCGACCCTCAGTCCTTATGGTTTGCTCTGCAGTCTGATGCTGCTGTGTCAAGTCATACTGCTTCTAGATGTGATTCAAATTCATTTTTATAAACTGTAGATTTGGGGATTATGGTCATAAGGGCTAGATTAGGATCATAGCCCTTCTCTCAATACTTCAGAAAGGCAGTGTGGGAGGAAAAACTGAGGAAAGTAATAGAGTATTCACATATTGGATAACAACTTTAAAAGTTATTTAATATTGGTAAACATCTAAAAGGACCTGATTTCCTGATCATAAAGGATTCTTTTATGGTATGTACAGATGTTGAAATTAGCACACACATTCCATTCTTATCTCTCTTAAATTCAGCAGAATAACTGTAAGTCTTCACAAGGCATGTTATCAATGTAAAAGCAATAAAAAAGTCACCCTCTTGTGAATTACTATTTACAGTATTTCACAAGAATGGCATTCACACCCTCCAAACGAAGGACGCTGCCTTGCACTCTTCTCAGTTAGCATTAGTGATGGGGGGAGGGGGAGGGAGAAAATAACAAGCCATTCTTCTATCATTTGAACTCTCTTTGACCCTTGCAAGCTATTCAAGTAGGCACTTAAGACAATTCCAATAAATAACATATATACACATACATAGAGCAGATATATAGATAGTAAAAGAGTGAATCCTGATAAAGTGGATAGGCTAGATACCTAGAAATTAACCATCCTGAAGTCCATTTCTTGGCATTGTCATTGATGGTACAAGAGGAACTCCCATTTATGGATGGTAACGATATTTCCTGACATTAATCAATAATTCTGTGAATTGGGATATAAACTTGCTGTGAGTCAACTACAGCTAAAAGAGCTAAGTGAGTTAAGAAAAAGAGGGAGCCACCTTCTCCCCATGTTAACTTAAAATTTTTCCATATATGATCATAGTTATACTGGGGGAGTGTCAAGGAGGCTGGCAAATAAAAAAATGCAGTGAGAAGTATACGATGAAATATATCATTAAGTGATATTCAGCTTAAAAAGTTCAAAATATTCCAGTCAAACGTATTTCTATTCCAAAGTTAAATAGAAAATTTTATGAAAAATGTTACATCTCATGAATGTGCACTTATACATATCTATAGTTACAAGAATTATTTGTTCACTTTCATTAAAATATTTCCTCAAAATAGGGACTAATTGGTGTCTGTCTAGTAGTTTCCAACACTACTTCTCCACTTTAGTGGCATTACGTGCTATAGTTTTAAATGTACATTTAACACTAGTATTACTAGGTCTACTGCAAATTGTTACACAGAATGGCGATAAAAGTAGTAGCCCAAACCTGATAGTTAAATGTATAAAGAATCATGCATGATGCTGTAAATACTTTTAGGATGCTTTCTGAAGCTACTCATTCCCCCTTCCCTAAAAGGAGATCCAAAGGAGAAAAGAGTAGAAATGGAGACTTAAAACACGACAAAACTATTTTCTTTACGTTTAGAGAGCTTTAATCATATAGTTTCTAGAAGCAAAAATAAAACCCTACCAAAATTAATAGAGGAAGACAGAGATAACTGAGGCACCAAATAGACCTTTCTTTCAGCCAGAAACCATGTGGATGTGGAGGTTTCTTCAGAGCAAAACATGTGCCTTGAGTTCCCAGGAAGCTCCGTCAGTGGCAGGGACATGGAATTCAGTGGTCCTGAATATCCATCGCACCCAGGATTTCCTGTTACCTTCTGGAGCTATGACAATACCAACTCTAGAAACCAAGGGTCAAGAGGGAATCACTCTGCTGGGATTCCCAGTGACCCAGAGAGCAGGATTTCACCACAGTCCTGTGCCATGTGACTAGGTTTGCGGAGTTCCAGTGTCAGCTCCAAAAATCCTAAGGAGGGCTCTTCCCTTTGTGAAACAAATTAATTACACAACCAAATATTGCCACATTCTTGAGGCCTATTGACACAATGGGAACTTCACCCCCCTCTTTGCTTTGTATTTTTGCAAAGGAGTAAAAAGAGATCCAGGTAAAGCCCAATATAATTCAAGTAAAGGAAGATTTAAAAAGAAGATGTTTTTATCTGCTTCCCATGGCGGGAAATTACATATTTCAGATTTGAAGCCCAATCAAAAATAATTCAATATTGTACTATTCACTCTTGAGTGGTATGTGATAGAAAATGAATGGAAATCAGTTGGCCTGCTATTTGATTCTTCTTTCTAAGCTGTAATACTGTCATCAATATTTACAAGGCCTCAGTCCTGTTTACAGATGTGTATCACATCAGCCTCAACTAAATTGCAGAGTTCCGTATGATTTCTATGTGGACATTCTAATTAAAAATTAGAAATTGTTATTCTCACAATTATCACTGCTTTTTAAAACTAGCTTACTTATTACATTTTCTTCTGATTCCTAGCATCAACGAAAGAAAAGAAAAAAAAAAACCCAAAACCTGTATTTATTGCATATATCTAATCACAATTTTATTAGGAAAGAGACTTCTGGCGCTCGACCCCTTTCCCATATCCCTGGCAGGATAAAATGTCATTTCTAATGGTACATATTAAAGTCAAAAAATGTGAGCAATCATGGAAACTCTGAGTTTTTCCAACACACATGAGTCACTTATATCCCCAGAAGTAATGAAGCCTTCCGAAAAAACATAGAGATTCAAAAGAGATGATGATTTGATGTTTTCTTCCTGTGTGTAAGTAAGATCGGCTATGACTAAATAATTTCTCAATTGCTAGACTAAAACAAGCCAAAACAAATAGCTTTTAAAACTTTAAAGTATATTGTGTAGTGGTGACTGTTCAAGGTCTCGCTCAAGTCAATACTGGATAGATAATATGGAGATGAGTTAGATGCAGAGGGCTACTCTTAAGTTCATTGATTATAGAAACAAAAAACTCTGTAACATTGTTCTAACCATAAAAGTCAATTGAAATATGCTCACTTGTATGTTAAATCTGATATGGTTCATATTTAATAATAAAAGGCAAAACATATACACTTAAGGTAGTTAAAGCTCCAATGGCTGCAAAAATGGTAAAATAATTTTTGAGGTATAATGATGACAGAACAATCTCAGCATTTCTATATCAGTAAAAATTTTACCCAAATCCTACAACATATACGTATTAATTTCCCCTATTCCTTTGAAATCTCTCAGATGTTTTCTAATACAGAAATATAAGGAGAATAATGTATTAAACATACTGCATTAAAAACTTAACCAAGGAAAAGCTATTCATTTAATCAAGAAACTTTTATCAATCACCTATTGTGTCCAGTCGGAAGTGGCTCAGTCCTGTAGGAAGCCAAACTACGCAGCTACAATAGAAGTGAACACTTATTTCCTCACTTTGCTGATTTCAATCTTATTATGGAAACCAGGTACACATATCAACTTTTTAAAAATAAAAATTAAATTCATGCCAATGTGCTCAGACAGGCTCGTCCTGGTTCAATTATGTTAGCATTATTTCCCCAGGAAGATGGGACACGATTTCTGTGTCATGTATGTATGAAACCTAGGACTGTGGTGAATATACAGTGGTGTCTAATACAGAATTTTGGAAATATTTTGAGATAAATTCAAAGGACCAGCATGTAGAAAAAAAAATTTACTTCTAAATATTACTTCTTTAGCAGTTAGACAAATGAACAGAAATTAGAGCTGAGAATACCCAGAGTCCTAACTTTCTCACTGTGTGACCAGGAACACATTACTTTACACCTCTGAGTTTTCACTTTCTAAACTGTAAAATGGTTTGTGATGAACTTGGTCAAGTAAAAAAGGTCACAAATTTACCACACATAAATCCCTAGTAAATACTTGCTCATGGTAGGAAGCAAATAATTGTAGCAATATTGCTATTACACTGTCACATTATGCACTTTAATGGTTCATAATCTGCATGAATTTTCTCTGATAATTGAAAAATGTAAATGTTTTTGATGTTTCCCTACAAATATTAAATATTTACTTGAGCTATATGTCTGCAATGCTTATTAAAAATTCCTTTAACTGTTTGGATTACCTTGTGATTGGGGGGAAAACCTTTATAAAGAACCCCAAGCGTATTTTAATTAAGTATAACTTAAAATAAAGAATATTCCCTCTCATCAGGAATCAAAATATACTACTATTTCTGAAACTAGAAAATCTGGACATCTAGGAAAACTTAGTTTTCTAAAAAAGGGACCAGAGACACCAGAGCTGAACAATCTCAAAGATCAGTTTTGATGGTCCTGGGAGATCAGTAAGGGGGCTCCCTCTGCCTTCTGAATCCTATAGAAGACCTTTGTTTGTCATAAGGCTCACTGAATACTTGTAAACTGAGTGAAACTTATCTTAGATATGTGTATACCTTTGGTCCCTCTATTATAAACATTAAACATGTTTGTCAAGATGAGGATACAGAAATTACAAGTTCCACAGAACTGCTTACTAGTGATACCATGTGCAGGAAAAATGACTAATTCTTGGATTGAGGAGGCAGAGAGAGGAATCAATCTGGGGCTTAAGAAATACTGTCAGTTATAAAATGAATCTTATGAGGACATTGAAGTATTTGGAGTTCTTTTGATTAAAGACTGTATATATATAAAATAGAATACCATAACCACATATGTTAAAGTCCTTAAACCATCCATTTTATCTCTTTATCAAAGTTGGGCTCCTCTTGTGAATTTATAACTGCAAGAAAAAATAAAAATCATTTCCAAACTGTTCACATGAGGGGAGCCACAAGGTGAACAAAATATTGAAAGAGCCTTATAAGAATTAAAACACAGGTGGAACAAAAAAATTCTCCCCAAGCTCAAGAAACATCAAAATGCCTAAGTGAAACTTAGATCTAACACCATTAGATAACAATTTCTGTATCTGGCTATAAAGAAATAATCAGGAATTTTTTTAAATACCACCTCTAAATTTGAGAATGTTCTTGTGATAAGTAGCAAACTAATAAATTTGGGTGAGACTTGCCTTATTTAATATATTGGTTAATAATAAGTTGTAATTGGGTTGTTTTAAACTGCATTTAAAAATGAACATTAAGTACACATTAAATAATACTAAGTCCTTTTGTAAAAGCCCCAAATTAATCATTAAAGTTGTTTGTTTGTGCATCTACCATGCACAAGACAAAGTACTGAGCACTTTACCTGTATTTTACAGTGATTAACCAACACTACATTTAACACTCTTTAATATGTCTTCAAATGTCACCAAAAAGTTAATGTAGAACTAGATAAACATTAGATTTTTTATTATAAAAATAAAGGATTAAAGACATGCACATAAACAAAGAATACAAGTTTTAGGAAGCCTTGGTATTGTTGGTTCTAATAATCATGCATTAATTTTTGCATAATAATATCAGTATGTACCTTTATAGTATCATGTATACAAGGCAGTAATAAAGCAGTTAAAATTGGTAAAACAAGTTGTACGGTTTTTATCCTAACCTGGAATCTGTCTTGAATATTGCCCCATAATAGAATCTAGAGATCAATAATATGTCAAGTGTGCTATACCAACAAAATACGGAAATATTTCTTCCTGACCAAGCTATTGATCTGTTCTGAAGTGTGATTGACTGGAATCTCTTAAAGTTTCTTGAGATAATGTAATTACAATGTTCTCCATATTCATAAAAATGATTGACCCTTTTTTAAAAACTACACTTACTGTGCCATTTGCTTCAGTGATAGCAGCTATGAATTCTACAATTTCAGTTTTATGTTGCATTAAATATATTTCCTATTAACTGTTTGGATCATGATACTTGATTTCATGGGTGTTTCCTCATGAGGAAAGGTAAAGAAATCCACCAATAGATATGAATTTTCATTATCAGTTTCGGTCCATATAGAGAATAGTTTTTGAGTTTCATCTTTTACTCATGGTTACAATACAGTCAGTATTGGTGTTAGTCAGTCCTTGCTTCTCAATGATTTCATTTTTCTGCTTTTGTGAATCACACAGAACCTTCCGCATACATGTTTCTCCAAGAATATGTTACCTACTATTTATCAGCGTTTAACTGTCATACCCTAAATATGAATATTAGTAGAGGAGAGACAGGAACTGATAGCCCAAGTTGGGGCATATAAAAATAATTGATATTATTCCCCACCAGAGTCTGAGCCGACCTTAGGTTCACACTGTGTTGCAAACTACCTAAAGAAGAGATGAATTGTCTCCACAGACTTTCTGGTTCATAAATTTCCTGTAGAAAGGAAGTACTTGTTTTTGTTTAAAGGAAACATCCTAGGTTAGATTAAGCAAAAGTCCCTTTTTCTGTCAACAGAAGACGAAGCAGAGAGGTAAAAAGGTCAATAATTATCGGAAAGCAAAAGACTAGCCAGTATTTATGGCGTACCTGTATGTGCAAGTATTAAGGACACCAGGAAACAAAATATCTGAATGCCTGAATTAATTTTCTCATTTTGTTAAAATATTTTGTATTTTGTGTAGGCATCATATACGAACAGGTTAATAAACATAAAAGAGATATAAAGGCCTGCCTTTTAAAATAAAGTTCAACATTTGTCAAGGCATCTTTCTAAGTCAAATTCAAGCATGACACAGCGGGAACCATCTTCTCCACCCACATATGTCCAGTGGGTCTGATACAGTTTTCTTCCTGAATTTCTCCAAGGGTTAAGGCAAGGGTCCACCGAATCTATTATGGGGCATCTCTGTGTTTTCTATACCCTAACAATGCACAAGTTTCCTCATACAAGCATGCAGTGCCCAAGCAAAACCTCTCTTCATCTGCCTGAGTTTTCTCCTCTGAGGATATGGAAATTTTTATGGAATTGCTCCCCAAAATATAAATGCAAACTATAGTTACCTCTTGAAACAGGACTATTTTATTATTTCTTAGAAAGGGGGAGGGAAATTAAGATTTTTTTATTTTCCTGACTCTTTTCCACTAGTAATAGTAACAGAATAAATTGAATTACATAATACTTAAAGTAAAAGGGTCCATCACTTATGGTCATTTTCAATTTGACCTTAAAACAAAGCATGTACACGCTTCATAGAATTAGGGTGAGGATTAAATTAAACAACCCATGCTAAAAACATAGAAGCAGGTGTTACTAGGCCTTCTATAGTAAATATTCAAATAAATTATCTATTATCTTATTATGGTTATTATTTTATAAAAGGAATAATCATTGCCTTTAATAGTACAATTTGTCTTGAACCATCCATGATTTGCATAATATTACACATAGAAAGGTTGTGTGCATGCCTCTGATTTATGTGTGTATGCAAAATGTATTCATCCATTCATGTAACAGTCATATACTGAGTAACTTCTAAATTCCAGATACTACAACAGGCAGTGGAACACAAAGATGAAGAATACAATACCCCACTCAGGAAGCTTAGTTTAGCAGGTAAGTATAATACTGCTGCGTCTAACATAACATGTTATGTGCCACAAGAGAACTATGCACAGTGTATATTTTGAGCCAAAACACTGCTACTTTTTCTAGTCTAGGAGGATTACAAAAGACTACAAATTAAGTTTTAGAAACATTCTCACAATGAGGCATGCTTTTTCTAAAGTATGCATGTCTACTGTCATTTTGGCACTACATGGGCAGAGTCTTTTGGTGCACAGTCTTAAAGAATGCTTCCATCTCCATGTGATAGTTTCTAAATGTTTGATTCAAAAGGTTAAATGATATGACATCCTAAAAAAATTCCGATCTCCAAATATAAACCAGTATTCATCTTTAAGAATTTTGCTGTCATCATAAAGATTCCTTATACAGTATACCCTGTACCAGATTGGATCTAAAATGCATCCTTGATTGATTCTGTGTCAGCAGGAGACTGTTCCATCACCCATCAGAGTGCCTAACATGTAGTAAACACTCAGTAATGAGCATTTGTTGATGGGACAAATGAATGAATGAACGAACTCTCAGTCCCTCACCATCTTGGAAGAGCTTCGGACAAAAGTGACATACTCAGCGTTGTTAATGAATGTAGCATGCTCTCACTATTTTTTACATTTCTTTTCGGTCTGACACGAGCATTCAGACGTGAGCATTGTACTACTGAAACAAAGAGTGGACTTCAAAAGAATCTGAGCAGGGCTTGCAAACAACTAAGATTAGTAAAATGTCATGCTAGGAGGATATGGTTATGTATTCAGCAAAGTATAATAATTAAGGGAGTGGACTCTGGACCCCCAGGACTGGGGTTCAGATCAATGTTCTATCGCTCGTGAGCCATGTGACTAAGTAAGTCACTTTGCCTCTCAGTGCCTCAGGCATCTCAATTATAAAATAAGAGTAAAACGGGTGCCTCCTCTTAGTGCTGTTTTAAGGATTAGAGCGATTAAATATTTGAAATAACTTTAAGCAGCACCGGTAGCTAGCAGCCATTCTATCGGCGCTCGTTTAGTAAAGCTGCAGTCATTCAGAAAGCAAAGTTCTTAGAGATGGGAACAGTGATCATCTCTACGTCAGTCTGTTGAGTACGGGAACACCTTCCCATGGCTATTTGCGTATTTAATATGCAGCTCACAGTGACTCAGAGATCGATGTTTGTCTTTCATTCTAAAGCTGTCTTAGTCAAAAGTGGCAGCTCCACAGGTGTGTTTCAAAGTTTATGAAACTCCCTGTGTGTACAGGGGAATCCCTCACATGTCTCAGTCTTGTCCTTAGGACTCTCTACTCAAGCAATTCAAATAAGTCGTTCTGGTGGCCAGGAGTTGCCCAGATTCCCCTCTGTTTTATGTGTTTTGGTTTTTTCCGTAGCTCTTCTGCGTCTCCTGTCACTCTGGCTGGTTTGGGTTTTGTTGTCTGTATTCAAAGGAGGCCTGTGGTGGTGTCTATCCCGAGCGTCTGTGTTTCGAGTTGCGCGGTTTGCCCCCTCTGTCTCTCATCATTGCTTTTGGCTCAGTCCCTTGACAGGAAATGAGAGATTTATTTTATCTGGCTTGAACTACATTGTTCCTTCCTGACTACTGGTGTTACTTCACTCTAAATAACATGACTTTGTGCTCACAGTCTGCCCAAGGTCAAAGCCTGAGGGTAATAGACACATTTAAGAGCAGGGGAGGAGAGTATAATCAGAAGGAAGGAGTGTGCAAGGAGAGAATTTTTAGAAAAAAGCAGTGATGCAAAAGTTAAACTTGCAGCAGGTCTAAATTTTCTGGCAATCCTGAAACAGAATCTGTTCTGAAGAGCTGAAAGGGGAACTCCCCTCACCCCCCCCACCCCTTTCAGATGTTATCAATTTAAAATGATACTATGAAGTAATCTAGGCTTGAAATTCAAATTTAGTTTTAAAAGAAAGCATGAGTTGTCTGTGAGAAGAGTTTACAAAAGCTTATTAATATCTGTGATATCATCATTGCAGTGTGTTTTTAATCATTTAAATTGCAATAATTATTGGAGTTCAAATATTCCTCCTTGGTTTGACACAAAAATGTAGGCAATATGTGATAACACATATAATTAATAAAGTCAAATTTATTATTTTATTTTTTAATTTAATTTTATTATTTTTTAACATCTTTATTGCAGTATAATTGCTTTACAATGTTGTGTTAGTTTCTTCTGTATAACAAAGTGAATCAGCTATATGTATACATATATCTCCATATCCCCTCTCTCTTGCGTCTCCCTCCCACCCTACCTATCCCACCCTTATAGAGCACCTACAGGGATCAGGGAACTGATCTCCCTGTGCTATGTGGCTGCTTCCCACTAAAATTTATTATTTTAAAACGTTAAACTTAATGATACCTAAATTTGGAACTTGAAACCATAAAAAAAGGTTTAAAAATGTGTCCGAGTATAAGTATAAGCAAGAATATATCTGAGCCACATCTCCTATCCCTTTTACATTTTTCCTTTCCTTCCTCTCCCCGTCCCCCTTTGGAAGTATGAATAAAACTTTCTTGGTTTCTTCAAATACCTCTAGAGTTTCAAGGGGTCAGTAGGATGACCACCCAAAGACTGGTGAAAGGAAACATCTCAGTTTCACTGGTCACACCATTTATGCCCAGCTGAACCTCTCTGGGATAGTTTAAAAGATTGGGGGACATGGGGCAAACCTGCTAACCTAGATAAATATTTTCCTGTTCTTTTAACAGATTGTGCTAGTTAATAATACTTTGGCCTCAGGAAAATGGATTTAGTGGAAATGGATTTAAATGAAGCAAAAAGGATTTAGGTTACAAGTAAGGTTACAGATTCTGCATGCAGAAAATCATTGAACATGGGTAGTCCACTCTTGGGAAAGATGATGAAATCCCCTTTGCTCATGATCTTTCAACACTCATATCGTTCTGTGTGCCGTAAGCATGGTTTTGCCGAAGTCAAGAAGACAGCCCTAAAGAGATCTTCAAGACTTTAAATGTTTATGACTTATAATACCTCCTTCAGGAAGCCCCTCTCATCTCTATGGAACTAAGTGCACACCTCGATACTGGGTCAGCCAAGTACCCAGTGTCTGCAAATCATAAATGATTTGAAAGGTCTTTATGGAAAGGTCTCACTTTGAAACTCTAACTAGAAATTATTCCTCAGTAGGCCTTACATTTACCCAATGTTATATGTCAAATATATTTCAGTAAAAAGACAAAAAAATTCCTCAGAATCATACTTCTTTCTCATTTCAATTTCTTATGAGATGGTCTACATGTGGAATAAGCTTCCCCCAATACTAAAATGCCGTAGACACACCTGCATAAGAATTGCAATAAAGTCTCATTTTTTAACACTAAGTTCTTAAAAGTTACAGCAAACAGTGTTTTGTATATACTCTTTTTATTGTTTTCTGATTATTAAATTCTAAATATAATCCCAAAGAGTAAACATAAAAATGTGATTCTTTTCTCCAAGGAGCCTATAAACCAGCCAAGAAGACCCTCACCTGAACACCTAAATTATCCCCAGAAGCTTTTCTTTAAGTCTGTCCCTACAGCTCAGGAACTCAAAAGCAAAAAGTAAAGAATAAAAAAAAACAAACAAAAAAACCCCAACATTTATTGGAAAGTTGCCATGTAATCAGCACTGTGCTAGCTGCTTTCTATACATCAGCACATTCCACACACACAAACTCCAGGCAAAACTGGTGTTATTATCCTTATTTCATAGATGATGGAATGAAATTTAAGAGAGATTAAGGAATATGCCCAAGATCATAGAGTTGTGAGCTGTGAGATTGCGATTCAATTCTAGATTTGTCTAATTGTAAAACCCATGTCCATTCACTATTCTGAAAAAGAAATTAAAATGCTACAGATTACAGACTTTCAGTGTGTCTACAGTCTAACCACGTCCCTGGCCTACAAGGAATAAGGTGTTACAAACAAAAACAGTCCTCGTGCTCTTTAAAAATTTAAAAATATAGTTACCAACTAACACAGCAATTCCACTACTAGGTATATGTGCCCAAGAAAAATAAAATATACTCACCCAGAAACTTGTACTGAAATGTACATAGCCACATTTCCACAAAACGTAGACACAACCCTGATGTCCATCAACTGATAAATGGATAAATAAAATGTGGTATATCCATACAAAGGAATATTATTTGGCAGTAAAAAATAAGATGAAGTATTGACACACAACATAGGTGAACCTTGACAACATTATGCTAATTGAAAGAAGCCAGTCACAAAAGACCACACATTATATGATTCCATTTAAGTTAAATGTCCAGAATAGGCAACTCTACAGAGACAGAAAGTAAATTAGTGGTTGCCTGTGGCTGTGGAGTTTGGGAAACAAATGAGGAATGGCTGTTAATAAGTTTGGAATTTCTTTCTGGGGTGATGAAAATGTTCTAAAATTGATTATGATGATGTTTGCATCATCATAACTCTGTGAATACACTAAAAGTAATTGAATTGTATGATTTAAATGGGTGAATTAATATGTAAGTATATCTTAATAAAGCTCCCACTAAAAAAGAAAAAAAAGGTTATGTAAAAACTTTGCATCCATCTCATCAGGACAAAGTGGCCAGTATACTTCCTCCAGAGAACAGAAACTACTAAGCAAATCTAGCTACCGCAACAGGGAAGAAGAGCTGGTTATCGTCTATCATTTTCCATCAATATCAGGAAAGTTTTTGTCTGCTAGATCCAGGTGGACTTCTGAATCAATGAAAGAGTTGAAAAGATATCCCTCTCTGGCCAAGTATGCTTTGAGACCAAAGCTTGTTGAAAAGCTAGAACCACAAACTAGTAGTTTGTTTACCCAATGCTAAACCGCTTGTTTGACATTTTTCATCTAAACTGACCCGTGATTTGAGTATTGTGTAGGCAACCACAAAGAACAACTGAAACAGCGGGAAAATATTATTTTAAAACTACTTACTGTTTTATTAACATTTAGAGAGTTGAATTCCCTGCTTCTACTCCGATTCAGTTCTTCGTGTTTCAATGCAAGGTAAGTTGCCCCAAATAGCAAATTTGTCAATATAATTTTTTAGTCCTGCAGCCCAACATTAGATGACAGGAAGACATCTTGTTGTGGCAAAGAATCAGTAGGTAGTAATCAAATGTCCCATGATGTTGACATTTCCCAACCCTCCGTAGATTTTTTTTTTAGGGAGACTCCTAGAAGTAGCCATGCACAGAAGAGCAGGTTTGTAAAGGACCAGCTCTCCGGAGATAATGATACATTTTATCATGATAATCTTTAGATGTTTATACCTTAAAAGTTATTCAGTTGAAGTTGCTTTCAAATTAAACACCATTGCTACAGTGTTTCTGTTGTGATTGTAGGAGGGAAGTGGAGCCAGTGCAATTTGTCCATGTTTTACAAATCACCATCTGGCAGGGATATGGCAACATGTGAAATCTTCACAGGACTCTTGTTTTTCTACTATCTGCTGGATAACTAAGGAGATCACCAGACTGCTGGGATGCCTGCCAGATGGTAAGCAGGTATGTTTATGAGTTTAAGATTCTTATTTTCTTTCAATGCTTTCACATGCTGTGGGCACAGAGGCATAAAAGTAAAAGGGAAAAAGAAAAAGGGAGGGGGTAAGTGACTGTGTATGATCATTACAAATGTCTCTGAAGTTTCTTGAAATGTGAATTTTCCAAAGTCTACGTTGATTAATTTTTACCAAGTAGAAAAATCACCAGTCATATGGTCACAGGATTTTTTTTAAATGCTACACTTTTCATTTTTGTACAAATAAACAGGTGTATAGTTTCTTCAGCCCTGTTGACTAGGCATGCCTTACCCAGAGGGTCATAAACATCATCAACCAACATTTGGTAACTGTATTCCCTGTGCATGATACTGGGCTAGTCATGTCAGCAGAATAAGAGTGAGGATCTGTTTAATTTTATTTTGATTATTCAAATAGACTATTGTAGGCAAAGAATAACTACCTAGCAGAGTCATAACAAAAAACCCTCTGACAATCGAAGATTCACAGAGCTGAATCTGGGAAGTAAGTGATAATCATTGGAATGGCTTCTGTGAACAGAAAAGGGCATCCTAAACAATTCTGACAGATAATAAGTGAATAGCCAAAAAGAAGCAGTGTCTGGTATACAGAGCAGTATATTCTCTGAAGTTAGGTTTGAATGCCTGCTCAGTACATACCAGCAACGTGATCCCAGGCAAGTTTCTGAAATTCTCCAAGCTTCAATAAGCTCATCTATAAAAATGGTGATAACAGTTCTACCTTTTATGATTGTGGTGAGATTAGAAATATAAACAATGCAAATTGTCAGCAAGTATACAGTTGATCAATAAATGAAGCTGTTGTTATTATTGCTATTTTATCATCTGGAGAGGTGTCTTTCTAGGTTAAATCACTAACTGTAGAGTTTCCTCACATGAATTACATAAACATACACCTAGTCTTATATATTTGTATATTTAGATACACATAAGATCTATCTGCAGTTGTGTATGTATATGCAAATACACACAATTACAAGCATATATGCCTAGTAGTAGATGTGTTCTGTCCAGTCACAGGAAAGAAAAATAAATATTTTGACTTAAAGCTCTGTAATCATATTGAGTAAATACTAATAAAAGTTTCACAGTTTCCATAAGTGATACTTTGGGCAAATTACTGAACCTGTCCGTGTCCTTAGCTACAGAATAGAGAGGATAAAACCTGCTTCATAGGGGTATATGAAAATTAAGTGTGATTTTTTTCTATATAACACATTGCACAATGCCAGACAGAGAATAAATGAATGTTTGCCTCCTTCCCCTTCCCCTTTAATTACCAAGTTTCCTCCACCTATAAATTTAGTCTATTTTTGCCCATCCTTACCTGCTTCTCTCACGTTAAAGGATAAATGCCTCTGCTTCTTTCTGATCCTTCCAATTATGTTATGTATTCCATCACTCCTTCCACCAGAATAATTTTCTCCTTTATTACATGATTCCTCTATTTTTATCATAAATTCCTTCTCATCCACTAGTTCCTTCTCCTTAGCCTAAAATATACTCATTTCCCCCATCATGAAAATAATTTTCTTAAACAGAAATTATAAAATGACAGAAAAGATGGAAAGCCTATATAGGATAATGACCATAGAAAAACTGGAAAAGATTGTTAAAGATCTATCTCCAAAAAATATCAGACAGGCAGTTTTTTTTCCTGACTCAGGTAGTTTTATATTTGTTCTAATAAAACTAAGTTAAAGAGAATTTTTTTCTTGTTTAAACAGTCCCAAAACATTAAAATGATTAAAAGACTCCATTCTTTTATAGCATTAGCACAATCCTGATACCAAGTCATGACCAAGACAGTATTGTGTGTACAGACACACACACATTATTATAGACCACAATCACTTAAAAAAAAAAGGCAAAACTCTACCAAGTAGACCTCAAGGGTGAATTAAAGAATAATGCACCATAACCATATGGCATTCATTATAAGGATGGAAGGCTGATTGAATGCAAATACATCTACTTAAGTAATTTTTTACATTTAAAAGAGTAGACCAAAAGTGAAAACCCACAAGCAAATTGTTAAAGTCTTTGAAAAAAGGCGCCAACCATTCCAGATTTGTTTAGTGTAAGTTAGGAAGAGAAGAAAACTGCTTTCTAATGGAGTTTATTTGTAACAAACAGCAGTCAAACTCATAGTTAGTGGTAAAATAGTTGGATTGTCTTTTGCTGGTCCAGCTTCCCTTTATTTTTTGCTTCCTTTTCCTTTTCACCAACAACTGCATTGCCTGTGAGCTTGGCCCTGTCTACTGCCTCTTCCTACTCATCTCCTGTACACTTTTCAATCCACTGCAAATGCTTCTGCTCTTACCTTCTTACAGAAGCTCTTTTCTCAAAGGTAACTGATATCCACCTAATTTCCAAGTCCAGTGGCCTTTTCTCTGGCTTCATCCTCTTTAACTTCTATTTAGCATCTAACACCATCACACACAAACCCCTCAGCTCTTGGCTTCCCTGTGCGAATTGGGAATGCCTCTTGCGTGACTCTCCTGCCTCTTTGCTTGGCCTTTCTGAGCCTCTCACTCTCTTGTCCTCCTGCACCTGCTCCTCGATATGGGGGATCCCCAAACTCTACATTTGCCCTTTAATTCATGCCCTACCTAAGGCATGTAGATCAAAGTTAGAAAGGAATGACAAACGAGGAAACTATTGATAAATGAAGTAAACAGAAGGCTGCATTAAACAACAACAAAAATACACATGGCTTTCACTTTTTGGGTTACAGTTTAAGTGAAATAGATTTTTTACATAGACAATCTCTACTTATATTACCTTCAGTATGTTTAACACTACCTTGCTGAGTCTTAAATATGTTATTGACATCTATAATGAATTAACCAATTTAAACAAAGAAATGAGTTTCCTAATTTTGTATTACCTTAATTTTTTTTTTTTTTTTTTTTGGTACACGGGCCTCTCACTGTTGTGGCCTCTCCCATTGCGGAGCACAGGCTCTGGACGCGCAGGCTCAGCGGCCATGGCTCACGGGCCCAGCCGCTCCGCGGCATGTGGGATCTTCGCGGACCGGGGCACGAACCCGTGTCCGCTGCATCGGCAGGTGGACTCTCAACCATTGCGCCACCAGGGAAGCCCACGTTACCTTAATTTTTAACGCTTTCACAACCTATTTAATTTGAAGGTAGCCAGTGCTGTTAGAATTATTAGGATGTATCTGAAGGTAATTTAATAGAATTCAGCAATCATCTATTGAATGCCAGTGACATGTGAAACACACGTCCTAAATATGTAATATGTAAACACATGTGAAACACACGTCCTTAATATGTAAACTTCAGCCAGATATTACATAAATGAAATTGACTTCAAAATATAAAGTAACAACTTTAAGAAAGTGCTGATGTTTACCTCTGAAATAACTTTCTTTCCGTAATTTGTAACCAGTAGTAAAATTAAACAAAATATATTGTAAAGAGAATTACATAGGTGTTTTTAAACTCCTCATTACACAGCCATCCATCTCTCATTAAAAACTCTTCAGTAGGGCTTCCCTGGTGGCGCAGTGGTTGAGAGTCCGCCTGCCGATGCAGGGGACACAGGTTTGTGCCCCGGTCTGGGAAGACCCCACATGCTGCAGAAGGGGCTGGGCCCGTGAGCCATGGCCGCTGAGCCTGCGCGTCTGGAGACTGTGCTCTGCAACGGGAGAGGCCACAACAGTGAGAGGCCCACGTACCAAGAAAAAAAATAATAAAAACTCTGCAGTAAAGTAGATCATCTTTCTCCATTCTCTCATCTCCAAATTATTGCCAGATCATTTTCTGCTGCTATGATCTCCTTCCCCATCACCGTAAAACTTGGAAACCACTTTACACATTTATTTGTAAATAAAACTTCTCTCCATCCTTTGCTGCTTCTTTTTCTTTCTTTTTTCTTTTTTTGGCCACGCCTTTTGGCATACGGGATCTTAGTTCCTCGACCAGGGATCAATCCCATGCCCCCTGCAGTGAAAGCACTGGACCACCAGGGAAGTGCCCTTTGCTTCTTCTTTTCTTTCCTCTGATATGTGTATCCCTTAATGTTACACCTTTCAGATAATTTAGGAAGTCAGTGCTACTGTGCTCTCTTATTTGATACATGTTTCTCCCTTAAAGAAAATATAAATCAGAAACTCAAACCTAGACAACATAAAATAGAGTATTATTCACTTTACAGAGAGATCTTTAACATTACAAAAAATTGCCTACAGAATCCCTATAGTGATTTTTTTCTAGTGCATGAAAAGCATAAAGCAATTAAATAACATACATTTACACTCAACTTTTCCAAAATTGTATCAGCTAGCAAGTGGGCTGCAACTTGTTCTCATCAGGGTGTTGCACCCCATGTAATGTGGAATTGAAAATGAGGCACAGCCAGACTTAACACAATTCCTTGACTCCAGCTATGGTATTTACTTTTCTAGAGCAGGGATGTCAAACTTTTTTAAAGCCATTGGAATACTTCTCCAATAGAAATCTTATAAGGGCACAGTTTATAAAAGAGATAAAAGTAGTAAGGTTATGTCCTTTCCCCTTCCCTTCCCTAACTGGCCCCAGGGTCACATATAAAAAACCTACAAAAAAAAAAAAAAAAAAAACCTACAGCTTTCCTCAGAGTACAGTTTGAAACAATTGTACTAGACTAGTTTCTGCTTACTGCTAGAGATCTGGCTACCAAAATTGAAATCTTACCATAGATAGAGTCCCAACATGCCCAGTTGGGAGTGCCTTGGGCACCACCCAGGAACATGCCTTGTTCTTCGTTTAAAATGGTACCCAGAACATGGGTCGCACACAACAAATGGTCAATGATGGTAACAATAACAATTTTTTAAACAATGAATAGATAAATCTCCTTGACACAGGAATGGTTTCCTTTTCCTGTGCCAGTGGTTCTGCCTGTGCCCACTCTAACACACACCCCTTCCAGGAATGGCATTTGGCCATCCTGGCAACCAGAATTAGAGCAAAGAAAATATGAAATTTCTCTTCAAAACATAAGTGGAAAGATGAATGCAAAGCCAAGCAAAAAGTACCCAGATTCAACATGCACATTGTTAAATGTCACTTCATAGTTAGACACTTTATGAACGTCAAGTGAACATGGACACGTATAAGTTGGGAGACTGGGAATAAGTAGGACCTATTGCAAACGATCAGCAAGTAAAGAAAGTCTAAAAGGACATACAAGTTACCAGTTACAACTGTCACTTGCCGGGAGCGAAGGGAGTAGAAATTGGGCAAATATTCAATGGGAATGGGGAAATATTTTTCGTGGTACACATTATTATACTTTTTGAATTCTGAACCATGTGACTATATCCAAAAAAAGCAATTAAGTAAATCGAAGTTTTTCCAAAATGAGGATAAAAAGATAATTCCAACAGACCATTGTGAATATCTTGTTAGTATAACAATACACTTGTTTTGGTTTAGGGGGAAAAATCAGCAACAAGAGAATGTTTCATCTTAAGAATCTAGATTTAGGGCAAGCAGGTCCATCAGTCAGGAATACTGCTTATTCTCCTTGAGATAACTCTTTCAAGAAAGAGGGATCTATTGACTGAACCAAGGATTCATGCCCTGATTATCAAAGAGAGATACAATGAGGAGAGGGTTCCCAACAGTCCGGCTAACTGATAGGTGTCTTCAAGCTACAGGTCAACCGTCCAGAGGACATAGGGGAAAAAAAAGTCGATGTCTTGCCTCAACTAAAAAATCAGAGAAGGAATTTCACAGCTCTTTGTTTAAAAAAAAAAAAAAAAAAGGTGCATAGAAAAAGACAAATCATCAAAAGGGTTCTTAGAAGGGAATCATTAAAACCTGACAAAAATGAAAAAAATAAGAATTCTTTCAAAATTAAACAGACATTTCAGCCAAATGTCAATATCCCCAAAACATCTTGTCCAATCATTAGATGCAACGAGTATTATGAATGAAGAAATAAGAACAAAATACAATGACACCTAGGAGATACCATGGTTTATTAAACTGGGTAAAAAGGCAAAATATTCTGGTAAAGACCATGTTTTTGTGAGCTGTTGGAAGGTAGCTGGCACTCCATGAAGTCTGCATCACTTAGCGAATAACTAAGCAGGTCTGCCTTGCCTCTGGGACCAAGAGCCTTTCCCACTATGATTGGGAGAAGGGGATGGCACTCAACATGATCTTTAATCAGGTTGGGGGTCATGTGTGCTGCAACTTTTTTGATGGTTCTTATGGCATGCCTTCCTATACATAGCAGAGTTACACACTGAAATCAAGTATCAGTGTATGAAAGCATCTGTCAATAAAGAAACACTAATTAGGTGCCTAATTGTGTATATAGTTGAAGTAAGTGCTTTACAATGGTCAGTGCAGACAGACCTGGGGACCTTTGAGCAGCTCATGGTCCAAGAGGAGGAGACCCACTTATAGGAATCCATGTTCACACACCCACAGGAAGCGACAGAGATGATTTATATTTTGAAATCAAATGCTAACTTCTGACCAATATAAAATTAATAGGTGAATTCTGAAGCAGCATAAAATAATTTTTAAGTCCATTTAATTCTATGTTTGAAGCCTGGGGTTACTTGGCTTTTTTTCTCAAAGTCCAAAAACTGTTTTCAAACATCTTAATACTTAAATTTTTCAAAATGAGTACTGTATTTTTTAGAGCAGATGGATATCCATGGTTATACTAATTCTCTTTCATGCCACACCCCCTCAATCTGTCCAAAGTAACATTCAGAGTAATTCTACCCAATTCAATCCCATGGCCTTGAGGAGGTTGGATTTGTGTTAAAATGGTTCATCATTCTGCTGCCGGCACAAACCTTTGTGGGCCTCTCCTACTCAAAGGAAGGGATCAGATATTGTATAAAAAGTCCCCCAAAAGGGAAAGTAAATGGCCCCTCTATTCATTTTACAATGCCTTTTTAGCTAGATAAGTTTAAAGTCTTATTTAGCAGAAGAAGTAGTCAAAAGAGAGGTGCATTTTAATCTGTGCATCCTACTTTCAAGAAGGTAAAAGAAAGAAAAGGCCAGGCTACATTGATATCAGAATAGTAGGAAGACAAAGAAGGTCAGAAGCGAAGAAGACACAAATGATCATATAAAGAAAGAATTAGTAAAATACTATAGCAAAGGCAATCGTGAAAATATAAATAGTAAGAGAGAGGAGGGGCAAAATAATTTTAAGATTTTAACTATATTGTGAATAAACATAACTAAAATACCTGAAACATCACGTTGGATCTTCTACCTCTCTGGAGATAATCAGGGATTTCCCACTGCCCTCTTTACCTCCTGACAAATTAATATTAACACTTTTGTGTTCACTCACGTAAACTTAAAAAACAATTTTCGAATGCAGTAATCTTTTAAAGTTGTGTTTTAAATTTCATTGCAAATGTATATTGACACACATATACTTTTGTTATTAGTATGGATAATTTAAAGCAACAAAAATAAATGGCATCCAAGTGACTGTTAAACTTTCATAAATTGAATTATCTTCAATAACTGCTCAGTTAGCAAAATTAACTTTTTCTTATCACCACTACACAACACAGGCAAAAATGTATTACCATGTGCAGCTACGGATACACTTTTTTTTTTCTAATTTTGTGTTTTACATAATTTCTGAAAATAGCTTGTAAATATTTCATTTGTGATTTGAGGTATTAATAAGATGACACTCACTGGAACGTCATAATGTAGCCAACAGCAGGGAACAAGTTTGCTGGTATAAAATCTAAATATTAATAGCAGCCTTAATTGTTCCACAGTCTTTAAATTTTTTATAAAGAGAATGATATACGAAATAAGCCTTGTTGTTTTCTTCCATATTCTAAAATGTGCCATTCTTTCAAGTAAATCCTCTAAGCAGAATTTTTACTGTGTGACTGCCATCCCTTTGCAGCTCTGCAAAGCAAGGTAAGATAGCCTAGCATAGCTTTTATCTGCAAGGATTCCCTGAGGCAGTTTCTGTAAAAGGGTTAATGACAGATGTTTCCATTAAATCTGACCTACCTCTTAATTTTACCATTGCCTGATAATATCCTGGCTTTGTGCTTATTTGCATGGGCAAATGGAGTCACTCCATAACAAGTAACACACCGCCCTCACTGAAACAAAAGGTCAATTCACTTTAAACCGATGTGCACAGTATTTTTTGTAGTTGCAGTTAAAAAAAAAAAAGTCCCCTTTCATACAATGCTACTATTTACAAAGAATTAAAAGCTCTGTTTTCTAAACCCCTGGACACAATGTACATCTGTAGGCAGAAACCAGTACTACCAATAGAAATCAATACATCTCCTTGTAGGTAACTAACTAGAAAAATCACTTCTGTCTCTAGAATGTTCCTCTTACTTTTTACACTAAATACAACCGGGGGCACAGTATATTTTCCTTGCTGAGAAATTAGTTGAAAACGCCAAAATGCTAGCAGCACTTTCTTGTTTACTGAGTGTTATTACTTTCGCAAAGAAAAAAAAAATCTGTAAATATAGAGTTATATATTGTCTTAGGTTAGTTAAAAGATATAGGCTTTGTAGCCTTTAGGCTGCCAGTCCAAATGTTGCAGTTTAGAAGTGGCCAAACTATTTTACCACATGAAAAGAGTAAGTGACCTTGAACCTTGACTAGGTTGCTGTAATAGGCCCCTTTAAAAAAATAAATAAAGGCAATTTAAATAGCTTTGTCTAAGGCTCTGTTCAAGCCACTTCTTCTGACGGGAGGATCAAATAAGGTGAAGACAAATGTCAAAGGGCCTTTCATGATTCTTGTGAGGAGATATCTCAAATATATACTTCCTTTTTGAATAGTCTATAACCAAGACTCAAGAAACATGGCATTAATCTAACTATGCTGTTTCACTTTATTATAACATTTAAGGAGTTTAAAATTAGCACTTGCTAGAGAAGTACTCTGTAATCATATACAGTGTTTTATACATATATACACACATACACTCTATGCATGTTATATTTCATCTTTATCATTAGAATCTCTAAGACATTTAAATATTGAAATTGTGGCATTAAATTTCACCTGATTCTGAAAACAGCTCTCCTGTGTGTTACTGATAGTAAATCCATATTCAAAACACTCCCTTTATACCAAAATCTTTACTTATCTTAACAGGAAATAGGCTAGATGGGCGGTTAGAAGAGTGGTCTTGCTAAATAGCTTATTTTCTTCATCTCAGATAAATAAAACCCACATTTAGCACTGAGGCATTGCAAATCATTGAAACAATTTAGAAAACTCTACTTACCTAGTTCAGTGTTTGATTTTTAATGGATTTTCTAAAGAAAATTCTGTTCTCACTGTGCCGCCTTAAATTTATCTGACAATGAAATAGACACGGAAGGAAAGCTGGATGGAATCGTTAGGGGCCCAAGGAGTCTTCTCTGCTGGCCTGTGTGCCTCTGGTGGGTGAGGCATACCCTCTCCTCCCACAGATTACTGGCATCTGAGTCCCAGCCCAACCCTCAAATCTGGATTCACCTACAAAACTCGAGGAAAAGGAACCACATCTCCCCTGCTAATTCCCTATGGATGGTCTTTGAAGAAATGAGCATGATCAAAAGTATTAAAAAAAAAAAAAAAGAAATCAACAAATATTTACTGAGTACATAGTATACACAAGGTTCTAAGTACTGTGAAAGATACAGTAGGGGAGAAAATCTGGTTCCCTTTCTTTTTTTTTTAATTTTTATTTTATATTGGAGTATAGCTGATTTACAACGTTGTGTTAGTTTGAGGTGTATGGCAAATGTGGTTCCCTTTCTGTACAAGCTTACTGCTTCATTAAGTAATCATAAAAGGGTCAGTCATATCAGACTATAAAAATAATATCAAAAATGTAAAAAATAATAAATTAAATGAATGGGATTGGCTGTGTTGTGCAATGGAAGAAACTGGGAATTTTAATCAGGTGATGGTTTGGGTTTATTAATCCATTTTTTTACCTCGGGTAAATCAGTAAATAAAAGGGAAGTCAGAACAACTGGTGATTTAAATCATAGTTTTGTGGTAATTAAAACAACAAAACAAAACACTACAATCGTAGCCAGCATGTACTGAGCACTTCTAATGTGTTAGGAATCATGCAAAGCAGTTTATATACATTGATGTCACTTAATTTTCACAATTACCCTATGAAAGTAGATAGAATTATTACTCCCATTTTATAGGTAATGAAACTAAGGCTTGAAAGGATTACATTTTTCCTCAAGGCACAGTGCTAGTAAGTGGTGGTGGAGCCAGGAATCACACCTAGACATTCTGACTCTAGTCAATACTCTCAACCTTGATATCTCCCTTGTGGGTGCGTGGGCTTTGGAATCAGACAGATGGGGTTAGAGTCCACATCCTCCCATATATTCGCTCTGTGACCTTAGGCAAAGTTCTTACGCTTGTAAACTAGGAAAAATAATACTGTTCCGTTGACATGGGGATTGTTTTGACCTGCCTGCATCTTCTTTTCTCTTAAAAAAAAAAACACATCTTTTTCTGTGGGGAAAAAACTGTTCCCTGACTCTCAAACCATGCCCTGGCCCAAAAAAGCATTTTATCTCCTCAGCCACAAGGATGGGTTCAGGTATGGACCCAATCAATATACAGGCCAAACCAACAGACGACCTATAAGGGACTTTTGATAGAGTTAGGAGGAAAGAAGCCCTAACTTCTTAATTTTAGGATAAAGGACTGGAGCTGCTTGGGCAGAGGTTATATGCACAAAAGCCTGTCTAAAAATGAAGCCAACACAGAGAAAGGCAAAGAGAGATGAGACATAAAGAGAGCACATAAGCCCCGGAATGGTCATGCCTAAAGCTAGGCAATTCGTGAAATGTTCATTCACGTGAACCAACAACAGTCTCTCCCGTTTTATGTTCAAGCATATTTGTATTGGGTTTCTGTCACTTATGACCAAAAGAGCCCAGGCTAATAAATCACCTCATAGAGACAATGTGTGTGAAGAACTCAAGATACTTGTAATTAGTAAGTACTCAATGAAGGTTGGATGTTTTCCTTGTCATTTTAGTTATTACTATTGTCAGGTTTCCATACCAAAATTGAGGATCTTGGATGAAAACTAGGGTTGGAGAAAAAAGAAGTACGATGGTTCAGTTTCCCTGTACCAGGTATAATCAAAGAACAGAAGGACAACTTTTAAGGAGTCCTAAGTATTAAGGAACACCAAAAGTCAGCTTGTCTTGCTTCCCAGCCAATGCTAGTATTTCCAACTGGCCTCACTGTATCTCCAGGGGAGCCAGAACCAATTATTACTGTGTGCCTACATTGTAGTCATAATATTCAGTGATATATCCAAATGATTATCCAGATAGAAATAACATTTTATAAAAACCAAGGCCCCACTTTATTTTGCTACTACTGCAGTGTCGATGATTACTTTTGTGCAAAACTCTAAACACAGAGTTTTTTGCAAAACGCTAAAGCAAGCTAGTCCTGAGAACTTTACTCAATGTCACCCAAAAGTCTAACGTCAGTAATTAGGTCTCTTGTAGTAACTGAGTCACTTGAGGTATATATATGGTCTCCATACACCCATTGCATCAATTTGACAGAAAAGAAACTTTCTTTCTTCTGCTCTCTTCTTTGAACAGGCCTTATAATATAAGAAGCAAGAATGGTTCCAGAGGAACTGTTTTGAACCACTGCGTCAATCACATGAACATTAAAATATGGCTTGCTAGTCATTACTGTATAAAGTATCCTCTTGCTCTGTGGAAAATGGTTTCAAATAATTGTTGTGTTTGAATGGGAATTTTGTTTTTTAATATAGCAATTTGAGAGAGAAAAAAATTTTTAAGATACATTCAAGAAACAAACCAACATTAAAACAGATGAATCAACTAATTGTCATCCAATGGTATCCTCATATGTGCACAGAGTCATACATGGTAGGCTTCTAGACCCAAGAGGCAGACTCACATCCTGACTGTACAGTTGGCAAACTGATGCGTAACAACAGCAAGAAAGGGACAAGTATCTGACTTGACCTGCCTGAGCAAAGAACATTCTTCTCTGACTCTGAAATGCTATTTTTTTTTTCCAGGCTTCTCTACTGCAGAGCTAATAAGCACTGAGTGGAATCAGGTCTGAAAAGATTTTCACCTTAGTTCTGATTTCTTTCTGGTTTTAGCACAGTTGATCTTCAACATTGTTAGCTCGTGGTCTGTGTTTGAGAATGCCATGTGATGTAAGAATAACACAGATATTTGTCAAAAAGAAACTAACTGGACGACTGATTAAATACCCAGAGCTCTAAATGTTTTTGAGTGACAGAGACTGATGAAGGAATGTATTCCATTGTCGGAAATTCAAGCCCACAAAGACTCATCCCCTTAGTAATGACCAGAGCTCTTCAACTATGGTTTCTCTGTAGGGAAAAGTAGAAGGGTGGGACTGTCTGACAGCTTTCTCAACACAAGGCCCTGAAGCGTCAGAGCTTGCCAGTGGGCCACCACAGAAAATTCTACTGCTTATATGAAGCGCCACACGAAGTTATAGGAAAATAAATGAACAAAATATCCAGGCTAACAATTCTTTCAAAGAAGTTCTGAGACTTAGACGCTGAACAGAGTATTATGAGAGGGGATGCTGCCAATCTGTTGTGGAGTGGCCCTGGGCAAGTTACTTTGCGTCCCACTTTCTTCAACTCTAGACTGTTGTTACCACAGCGATTACTGATAATAAAAACATCCTCACAACAACTCCTAGGAACGATACTGTGAGAATTGATGTGTGTACAGTGATTTAAGGATGAGGGAAGAAAGGCACAACGTTATACTATTATAAAGTGCTTTATCAACCAGCGTATTACATAATGTGTTATAATGTACCGTGTGCCCATGGAAACATGAAATCATTCATAATTCTTAAGTACTGCCAGATGCGTAACTATAACAAATTTCAACCCTTACTAAAGAATTCACCCACACACTCACTTCTCCAACCAGTATTTCCACTGGTAACTGTCAGAATTGAGAAATCACAGAATAGACCCTTATTCACGTCTCTGTGGTAATTACATATAGTATGCTTCATATTTGGGTAGGGAACATGTCTTATTCATAATTTTATAACTAGTGACTTGGCCTATTCTGGTACATAAGTAGTGCTCAGTAAATGTTTACAGAATGAATGAATGAATGAACAAATAACAGACATAGTAAATCAAAGGAAAAACCTTTGAGTAATGGCGCTACTTAGACTAAGAGGAGTCTCTAACGCAAGAAACTTTTAAACTGGCAGTGGTCAAAGATTGGCTCCTTCTCAGCAAGTCTATATGCTATTTCTTAGTATCAGTTCATTTGTCACTTGTCATAAGTTCCTGGAATGTACACGTAATCCTATTACAAGAGATCCTTGCCATTCTCAGTGGAGGCATCTGGCTTCACTTAAGGATGCTGAATTTCATTTTTCAATGGCTGGGAACATGGTACATTACAACCTTTACACAGATTGAAGAATCTCTGAATATTACAATATGCCTGCGATAGGTGAAGAAATACTCTAAATTCTAAACTAATATTCATAAGGCACGCAAATGCAATGAAGTGGAAAAAACTCTGTACTTGGAATCAAAGGATCTAGCTCTGCCACGTTTTTGCTCCACATAACCAGAATTTGGCCTACGTAACCAGTTTTCCCTGAGCCTCTGTTTTCATCTGTAATGACAACTATGGGTAAGTTTAAAAAACTCATGCATCCAGGATCAATGAGGCAATTTAGTAAGTCAAATAATATGTAAGTATATAAGTGGTATACAAATGGAAAATGCCACACGATAGCATGACAACTAACTACAAAATGGCAGAGAAGTCTGTGGTAGCGTAAATAAACTGTGAGATCATTAAGCTCAGGGTTCATGACTTACTCATCTCTGTAGCTCTTGTACCTAGAACATGGCCTAAAAAAATTCGAATGCATCACCAATGTCAGCTGCTGAATTGGAGGCACCAAGACATGTGCATTCAATTCTCAGAGGGGTCCTTCCAAGCTCCCCTCTGATAAACTCTCTAATATGGCATCCTTCAAAGTGTGGCCCTCCCAAAGCCAGCAGTAGATTTGGCTGGTTTGTTTGTTAAAAATACAGGCTCCCTAAACTCATCCAAGGAGACTGTAATGCAATATTTCAAGCACCCAAGATAGCTCTCATATACACTGGTACAGTAAGTTTTCAATTTACTTTTGAAAATCCAGTAGCTATGGCACAAGATCAATTCCATCAGAGAGGGTGTGTGCTCTTAACTCATGTTTTACATATCTAGCATTTTACAGTTCACAAACTGCTTTCAAATACATAAAGTATAACAGTAAAGCAATGAGAAATCATTTAAAAATGTATAATAATCACAAATGTAAAATAATATAATTAAAAACAAAGTTGCATCCATAATAAATTTAAATATGGTTGGTGTTTCCTGAAAACATTATAAGGTTACTGTCTTTGTCTTCCTATGAGACTGTGCTCTATATGGTTCTAGACCTCGCTTTGTTCCCTGCTGTATCCTGGACTCAAAAAAGGGCTGGCGCATAGTAGATACTCAATAAATATTTGTTAAACAGAACAATATATATATATATATATACTTATATTTATATATATGTAAACTTGCTCAGGGGTCATGACTTACTCATATCTCATGAACTTACATCTCAGAAGAGTTGTTGGCTTAAAATATGTCTGTTAATACATAAGGATGGGTTCACATGACAGAGTCTATAGCCTAAGTTCTCTTTATCAGAAGAATGTAGGGACACAGGGCACAAATACAGGCTATCACCTAAAGAGATTTCATACATATTCCTCTGAGATACTAATTTTTAAGCTGAGGTTGGAAATGCAAACTGTAAGGTAATTATCCTTAATTTCCAAATGCTTTTATTTTAAAATTAAACCCAGTTGCATAGAAAAACCTTCCTAATGAAGAATGACAATTTGCTTTGCATTGAGGGAAAAAAGGACATAAGAGTTTGGGGATTGGAGAGTGTACAATGGCCAGACTGTCCTGCAGTTACCAGAATGTCAATGCGCTGGCAGAGATATTAAGTTCAAGAACCTGATCTTGACTAGCCGCTGTGTGCTGGACTCCAGGTCTTGTCTGATTACTCTGCGCCCTCCAACCCCTCAAAGGTGAAGAAAGAGTAACTAACCAGTTGCAGGTATCAAAAACAATGATAAGAAGAAGGCAAGAGAACCATATGGATGTTGCCTGGCAGTGCTGGTCTTGCTAATCAAAGAGCGGAAGTCCAGTTTCCACAGGGGTGCCACCTGTCTCTAATCACCCCTTGAGGTACATGAAGATGGGTTTGAGAATATTTAAGCTAATAAGGTAAAGGCTGGGGAACAGATACATCCAAAATGAATAATCACTAAATGTGTTCAATGCTAAAGTCCATGATTTGTAATTGTCAGTTGCCCACAATGACCACTGTCAACCTTCTCACCTCCTCACTTCATACCTAGGCCCTTGGTCTCCATGAAGCATTAATCCTTACCTTTTCTGTCTCTGCTTTGCCAGTAACACAAATGCTCAGTACCCATAATTACAAAACCACATGAATCCTGAATTAATTGGGAGTACAGTGAGGACATAGTCAACTTCACTATAAAGGAGCTTTGTTCTTGAGAAGGGACCATGCTTATCAATCCCTGTATTCCTTTATTCTTTCCTTCCAAAAGTATTATAATGCCTCAAGGAACTGATAATCTAATGATACACAGTAGGATCTCAAGAATTGTGCATTAAATGAATAAATACAGAATGAACAAATGCGCTGGGGATTAAAATGGTTATAATTCTGTAATGAACCAACCATATAAATTTGCCAAAAAGATATAAACCCTTCTCCTGATTATCAGTTGATATGGAGGGCTGAGAAATGTACAGAGGTCTTAAAATTTGATCTTGCTGTTAAACTAAAAAGAGTCAATACAAAAAAAAAAAAAAAATCCACAACCTGACTAATGTTAGGTATTAGTAAGATTTAATAAAATCCTGAGCTTTCAGATGGCATGAAGTAGAAATCAATCAATTACGGAAGTGAAAATATTCTAAATAGCTTCTGATAAAGACATGATGAAAAAGATGAAAGAGCCACACATAATAGGTGATCAATAAATATTTTCTAGAGGAATGAATCCCTGTAAAATCATTTTTAGAAGTATATAGATAGAAATACTAAGAAAAAGAATCAACAAAAAAGTGTGAAAACTAGAATTGATGTTGTTTGTACATAAATAGAATAAGCAGCAAAATTTCAGAGGGTAGCTATCTAGAGAAACATTTTCTAATGTTTATCAAAAGAGCAGAGTAGAAAAACTGTGGTACATTTCTGCAGAAATTAGTTAACACATTACTGAAATAAAACCACCTCTGGTATAAAATGTACCAGTGGTTACAAGTTCACAGCTACCCTTAAAAATGTTTTAAGACACACAGAAAGGAAAATATTAATCTTATTTGCAACTAAGCAATGAGGGAAAAGGTGAAGAGTAAGTAATTATCCAAAATGGCACAGAGTTGAACCAACAACAAGATGAACATAGATGGTCAGAGATTCCATTTAACCTTTCACCTAAAAGTTGCCATCTTCCTGAGGGAACTAATTCTTCCAGTGGCTGGATTCTGATTCAGAAGGAAAAGAGTCACTTCCTGAGTCATATCATCACCCTGGTTTTCCTTTCGGTCCTCCGTTCCAAGCCTACCAAATCCCAACCCATTTTAATTTGTCTAAAGGTGGCCTGGCCAGCACCAGAATTTAATGCTTCCATAAATGAACTCTGATTGACATGAACGATGACTCACTCTCAGAAAAACTTGTATTGCTGCCATTTGGTCAGTTTAGGGTTTGTTTTTAAAATGAACGCCAGTTGAGGTTGAGCAGAAGCCAGGGTGTGTTTTTATTTTATGTCTCAAATAAAAATAAAAAGCTGGGTATGAATAATCAAAGTGGCAGGCGCCTCCCTGGATACTTCTAAACCTTCCAAAAGCAGTCCCGAGGCTCAGCAAAATGTAATATAGTCAAAACAACCATCAACAGCATTAGTACCAAGAGTTTGCTCCAGAAAAATAAAATAACTCAGATTCCCTTGTAGTCCCAAACTCCAGTGCCTTTCAACAATATATAATCCTTAAAATATCCTTTTTGGAGCGTGGTAGTCCTAGAAAGAGTATTCCTGGAAATTAAAAGAATATTGGGTAAAAGAAAGATACATATTATTATTTACTATAACTCTTAAAACAAGCAGAGATTCTTCTAATTAGTCATATATACTTTATCACTCCCTATTACATAGTAGGAGACATATGGTCAACTCCTTGTTATTCTGAGACTGACCGTCAGTTTTACGGGTTAAACATACTCTTCACTTCCCTCTGTACAGCTTACATTTTCTCTGGATCGTTCACAATACTTACACAATCAGGAAAGAAAGAGAGAGGGGGTGAGGTGGAGAGAAGGTAGTTAAAAGCAAGAAGGGGAAACTAAAAGTGAGAATAAATAAGCAATGGATCAATTCTTGAAAAAACTTTTATGGGGATAAGAAAAGGGAAATAAATTAGCAGCTTAAATGGGGCTTCTATAAAATTTACGGATTTTTGCCAACAATGTTTACAAAAAAGGAATTAGAGAAGAGAGGCAAGTATACGGACAGGATAGTGGGAAATACTGATGATATTGTTACAAGAATTTGGAACACTGAATCAAAAGAAACCTGGAACTTTTTATTCTAATATGGAATAAAGAGCAATGAGTTTATTTATTCTAATATGGAATAAAGAGCAATGAGAATAAAGAGCAATAATGAGTTTCAGGGAAAAAATCTACTCCTAGATCATGATGTATTTGGAAGTAATGAACCCTACAGTTATATACATCATGATGATAAATAAAAAGATATTTCAGAAAACTTGTGATGGAAAAGAACTTTCACTTGTTTATGCTCTGAGTCAAGTTAAATGGCCACTGCCCAGCTGCAAAACGCTATTGCTGATTTTCTCACGCCGTCAGCAAAACAACTCTTGCAGTATCTTTATTTCAAGAAAGGCCAAAGCCTTTTATATACATTAGCACCTTAGCCCCCTGTTTATTTCTGAGATAGATAGGTATTGTTATCACACTATAAACACAAGGCAAAAAGATACAAAGGGACTGGCCTAGTGGGCCCTGGGAGTGCCCTGAACTAGTCTAGTGAGGCATACCTTGTCCTCTCACCCAGAGTTAAAGCCTCAAGAATAGGAACCTATTTCAATATAGCCCCAAGCAGTTAGTACAGCCCTAGCAACTTAGTAGGAATTTCGGTTTTTTTAAGTTGAAAATTGAGCTCAGCGATTCAGAAAAATCTCTGGGACCAGGCTGCTGCCATAATCAGAAAACAACGCTTAGCATCATCAAATGGACCCCAGCTTTAGGGTCTTCGAAACAACAGACAATCATCCTAAAGAAGGGAACTGACTGGAGAAATTTCTGTTAGCACTTTGACAGTGATTTTTGAGGTGTTTTTAATTGCATTGTTTTAAATCAGAGCATGGAAACCCAAGTCATGCTTTCTGTTCAGAGGTCCTGCCTTAGAAGTAGATGTATGTGTTTCCTCCGCATCTCAAGTTCATGGCCTCACACACCAAACTGAAGTTTTATCATTACCCTGGCTTTCCTGGTAGAGTAAAACACATAGCTCTTTTGTACGTAAAGTTAAAAGCTTAATAATTTCATGGCAACTACGTGATTAAAACAGCATTTTGCACAATTTTAAAGCTACAGCATTATAAAAATTATTGTAAGCAGAACAGACCTTAGCTTTACAAGTGGAGATGCAATATGGCAAAGGATCTCCTGAGCTGAGCTAGCTGTGATTACACTGTGACAGATGAGTATATCTGCATAAGGAAAATCCCCTAGTTAGGGACCACAGCAGGATCCCATCCATCACATTACATGTTAGCTCACAGAACTAAAACTCTTGAAGCATTTTTGGCAGCAGGGAGAACTTTTAGCATCCTAATACTTTTACAAGGCTGGATTTTTCTTTTCTCCCCCATGTGCTTCAAGATTTCATAACATGAGAAACATAGGAGCAAAAGTTAAAATGCTTTAATGGTCCCCATAGGCTATTTAAATAAACACTGTGATTGCAATTTAGACAATCTGGAGTCCATTCAATATTAAATCCCCACCCTAAGCTACAGCTACTACACAAATAGGGAATTCATGGTATACTCCACATGGCCATTTACTACTGCAAAGATTGCCTCTTGACGATCATAGGGAGGCGTTAGCCAGGCCTAACATTACACCAGTTAAATCTGTCAACAACTGGAGAGAAAGCTCTGCTGAACAAACACACTGATTCCTCTCACACAGCCCGTCTTTGTCCTGACTTTGCCACAACTCCACTAATCTCATACTATCTTCAGCAGTGCAAGCAGAAACTTCTGCAACCAGCTGTAACAAAAGATGCCTTTCTTTATTTTCACACGCTGTATGTATATATTTGTGCTGTCCCTTCCGCTCCTTCCCCCGCCATTTCCACCCCTTCCTACGGACCCAATCCTAAATAAAGCTTGATTGGAATAAATCATCAGCTATTCCTCACCTCAGACAAATACGTGAAGAAAGAGGCAACAGGACTGATCGGGTCCTTTTGACCAGGCGCTCATACAAATAATACTCCATAATTGTACAGTTGTGTCCGCACCAGGGAAAACAGTAGATTCAAGAATTAGGCAGGCAATAAATCTCCTAAAATATGGTGTGTCAAATTGAAACAATTGGGTGGTGAAGTACATAGAACCACTGAGTGTTCCTCCAACTGCTTTCAGACATCAGGGGCTTCAAGGAATCATGGTGCCCTTTTTCATTTATATGTACTGTTGAAAAAAAATATTGTATGGGAGTAACATTTTAGCTATGGCATCAGAAAAATAATATTATTAATTGATATTTTTTCTAGTTATAAAATATGATATAGTATTTATGTTTAGGGAAGAAAAAAACATTCTTTTAGGCATAATTTACATTCAGTAAAATGAAAAGTCTTAACTGTACAGCTCAAAGAATTTTTACCTATGTATTTATCTTTGTAATAACATTCAGATTGAGAGACAGCATATTTCTGTCGCCCCAGATGGTCTATTCACACCCCTTCCCAGGCAATTCTCCATCACAGGTAATTAATCCATAGATTAATTTCATCTAGAACAAAACCAGACTAGTTTTGCCTAATCACCACAGATTAGTTTTGCCTAAAACAAACAGCTTTGAGTCTTATATGCCAAATATTATGTTGCGAATTTTCTGTGCATTATCTCATTTTAAACTCACTTAATCCTAAGTACAAGAGGAGACAGGTATTTCTGTACCAAGTTTTCAAAAGAAAGGATAAGTAACTTGCTCAACATAAAACTGCATCTGAAATTCTAAATCCATTACACTCAAGTGATGTTATACTATATTTATATTGTATAGACCATTAAATATGCCCTGCAATTAATTGTTTAAAAATTAAATGCATCACCTAAGACAGTGGTACTATCAATCCCATTCTGCTTGGCAGGTACTGGGCTAAATGACTGACTTTATTGCCTCATTTAATCCTCTCATCAACCCTGTAAGGCAGCTATTGCTATCTCCATTTTGCAGACGGCTCAAGAAGGTGTGAAGATTTGTCCACATTTAAATAATAACTGGATTCAAATCTTGTACTTTCTGACTCAGAGTGCTAAGTTCACAGTAAGTGCTCAATAAATATATGTTGAATCACTGAATTAAAAGAAGGATAAAAATGCTTGAGCAAGAGTAGACTATGAAAATGCTAAGCAAATTTGTTCATCACTTTCATAATAGCATTTACAGGAAAACAAATTACGGAACTTGAAAGTTAGATGGAATCTTGGACATTACTTAGTCTCTTCCCCTTATTTTAGAGATGAATGAACTGAAACACAAGTGACCTGTTCAAGGGCCCAGCATCAGATAATGTTGAACCTTGGACCGGAATTCAGGTTTCTGGATTCCCATTGACGTGTTAGCTCTGTTCTATTTCTTCAGTTCTGAATCAAGCAAAATGCATGGGTTGTAAATAAGTTTGCAATTGAATTTGATAAGTTTATCAACATTTCAAATAACTGTGACAACTATTCTGTCATGTGTTAAGAGAAGAAAGGGAAAAAAGAAGAAATATAGAGCAAGGTTACCTTCCTTGAGATGCTTAGGTATTTCATTTTTGAGATAAGAATTAACCTTAAGAGACAGTGAATATTATAAAAATGTGTGTTCCTGAAGGAAAAACAGAATGCCATACAAAAGATCTGCATGATAAAGTATATCATTAAATACACTCAAGTAGCACAATTTATGGAACAGGTAATACCTACAGTGAAAGTCAGAAACAGATGAGATCAGTGTTGGCAGCCAATGTCAAGAAACTTGAGACCTGCCATTGTAGGCTCACAGATCTGAAAAGAAAAATCATCCCATGCTAACTCCTCATTTTATACAGGAGGAAGTGTGCACAGGGAGATGAGAGTCTTTCCCATGGCCACAAAGCTCCTCGGTAGCAGCAGTGTGGCCATAGCCACTCACCCCCAGTCCAGGATTCTGTCCACTAGCACTGTTTTACCAACTTTTCCATGAGACATTGACAGAGAAAACCTACTCCTCACCTGGAAAAGTAAAATAGATTAAAACATTAATATTAATAAAGTAGCTCACATGTTTTAAAAGATACCCATACAAATATTACTTAGCAGGGACTTCCCTGGTGGTGCAGTGGTTAAGAATCCAGCTGCCAATGCAGGGGACATGTAGTCGAGCCTGGTCCGAGGAGATCCCACGTGCTGTGGAGCAACTAAGTCCGTGAGCCACAACTACTGAGCCTGCACTCTAGAGCCCACGAGCCACAACTCCTGAGGCCGCGCACCACAACTACTGAAGCCCGTGTGCCTAGAGCCTGTGCTCCACAGCAAGAGAAGCCACCACAATGAGAAGCCCGCACACCGCAACGAGGAATAGCCCCCGCTCGCCACACAAGAGAAAGCCCGCGCGCAGCAACGAAGACCCAACGCAGCCACAAAGAAATTAACTAATTAAAAAAATATTACTTAGCGGTATAATGATCAAATTGCTTCTATTTGGAATTCATTGTCAAACTGGACTTTGGCATTTGGAACACATTAATTTCTAAAAGATTACTTCAAAAAAACAAGCATAGATAAGTCACAGAGAATGTTGGGGTATAAAATACATCTTCCAACTCATTCACTATACTAAAATATATAGCTCAGAAAAGGAAAATATATTTTTAAATAATTTTTCTTTGACATCTTATAATGGAATATACTTTTCTTCTCCATTTGAAACTGTCAGTGGTACACAAGTGATTTCATCCTGTGAACCCATGAGGAATGCAACCACATGCAAGCCTTCCAGCTGTTGTTCATCCAGAATTGTAATATTTATTCTGGAAGAAGCAAACAACAGATGCATTTGGAGAATGTGAGTTCACCTGGTTCCTATAGCATATGAGCTCAAATTCAATTTGCTAGTGAATAAACACCTTGTAAAAGAACCACCACCACCAGCAAAAAGAAAACAGAACAGCAACAACAACAACGACAAAAAAACCCCACCAGGTTCTGCTAATTTACATTTTAGACTCCACGGACAATCTTGATATTTATTTTTATCTTCCATACCTCTCCCATATACACTGTAACTAACAAGTAACTTTTTGGGGTACTTCTGTGGGAACATGTTTTTTCTATCCATTTCAACACCTTATCTGGCTACCTTCTATAAAACTGGCCTCTTCATTTTCTGTGACAATAACTTACAGTTGCTCTAAAGACGACATGAAATGTGTTTTCAGCTCCCTTTGCTGATTTACAGCCATTTTCAATAAAACTGCCAACCAAGCATGAGAATCTATGAAAACACTTCAGGGTCCCTGAAGGACCATCTATCATTTTCAAATGAACATCTGTATTAGCAAACAGAATATTTCAATAGTGATTCAAATTTAGATGTTTTACCTAGCAAGTGCTCCAATTACACACTTCTGATATCTTCTTAAAAGAAAAAAATATACACAGTGAATTTAAGCAATTGTACAAAACCATGCCGAAAGACTAGACAATAATCACTGATGTATGTATTGCTTTTCTACTTTACTTTTGCTCCCAGCTTTTGGCTATTTGATAGGCAATGTACCAAAAAATAAACTTGAACACAGAAGAAAAGTGAAACTTTTATCAGATAACTTCTTGATAAATTTCTAATGAAATCTTAGTGGTCTAACGAGTTATCATTTTGGGATAATCTATATATTTCTTTTTTTTCTAATTAGTTCCTTTTAACATGACTCTTAAAGAGTGAGCCAATTAAAATGATGTTAGCATGGAAACTTAAGAAATATCTTGTCTTTTAAAAGCTACCTTAAGTCTTAAATCCGTGAGATTTAAAGTAAATTTTCTTCACTGGAAGTTAAACACTACTTACTATAAAGATACTGAATATCTGTTAACTTGCACTCAAAATATTTCTATCTTTGTTTCTATCAAAGTTCAATGTCGACAAATATAGAATAAGTTAGATGGAGCTACACTGCCTCCATTTTTTCCCCAAATTCACTTTTTACTTGTAAATTCATAGATATTTACAAATGAGACTATACATGTGTTTGATCTATCATCAGGACACACACAAAAATCAAAAGAATTTATTTACTCTTCTCCCAATACTTTAGTAATGTTCATGATTTTTAAATCCTACGTCACCACTAGACTGTAGATGATACCAAATTGCACAGATCGAATCAAACCTGTATACTCAGATTCTAACTCTATAGAAAGACAGTGAATGATCTCACAATCCTAAATCTGGAACAAAAATAAGAAGCTACCACCTGCACCTGGATAGCTACCAGCAATGATTATAAAAACTAACAACATTAAATACGGTTAAACATTGCTGTACATTTTAGTACCTATTTGATTAACGACAAGCATAGTGACAGACAGTTGCAATATGGAATCTAATGTTTATACTCAAACAGCACATCAGTCCCTGAGCCCAAATTTACCTTACTCCCACACAAACCTGGTGTCATACTCAGTGTTTATTTTTGTAAATTACCAAGTAAAGCTCAATATTCAATTTAAGAAGTCTTACCTGTTTTCACACGAACAAAACTTGCACGTGTAAAAGAAGATCCCAAAGCCTGTCAAACCACACTTTCACATTTGCTTTCAGTATTTATCTGAAACATTTATCACACCTCTCTCAAAAGTTCTGTGCCCTACTCAGAAATCTTAACCATGACTACAGTATGACCTGAGAAATTTGGTCTCTACTCTGGATTGCACTGTTGTTTACCCTCCACACATAAATTTGCTACCTTCTTACTGATAGACAGATCATTTATTTCGTTAATAATCACTGGCATTTAGAACCATGTCCTGCAAGTTTTCCCAATTTTATACCATGTAAGACTTAAATGGAAAATCAAGAATATACATGTCAGGGACTTCCCTGGTGGTCCAGTGGTTAAGAATCTGTCTTGCAATGCAGGGGACGCCGGTTCGATCCCTGGTGAGGGAACTAAGATCCCACATGCCGCAGGGCAACTAAGTCTGCATGCTGCAACTACTGAGCCTTTGTGCCACAAGTAGAGAGAAGCCCACGCACTGCAATGAAGAGCCCACTCACCACAAGGAAAGATCCTGTGTGCTGCAACTAAGACCCGATGCAGCCAAAAATTAAAATAAAGTAAATATTAAAAAAAAATTTTAAAGAAACAAAAAAGAATATCGTATCAAACTCTTCTTTTGAGAGACAAGTGTGTCAGCTAAAAATCCTATTTTTACATCAGAGGGCTACAATCTGAGTCGACTGTACTGTAGAAAGAAAGAAAAAGGTATTTAGTTTTGTAAATGGTCACTGTAAAACTGCAGACAGATATTTGGGGGATGGAGCCATAATCCAAAGCTTCCCACCTGAATTTGAGAAACTTTTTATTATTTTATTTTAGAAAATTACACTTTAAAAGACACGGGTGAACTACAGTTTTTTTTAAAAAGCGGTTGAAATAAACAAACTCAAAGTTTGAGTGTTCCTCAGTTGGAATCAAACAGAAAGTAATCATAGACTCTCATGGCTTGAGTTTTGTTTGTTTGTTTGTTTGATTTTTGCTAAATTGTTTAATTCATGATAATTTTTCAAAGAAGCCAAAGAGGCCAAAGTAAAATTACACTAATGGGCAATGAGATACAAAGGAAACACTCAGAATGCACAAATGCCCACTGGAGAGCAGGAAATGGAGACAGCTGATGATTCGATGCGGAATAAAGGGAGTGAGGAAACTGGGGAGGAAGACTGCAGGGGACGGAAAACAAAATGTTCGTAACTTTATCCCCATTGGTTTAACTTAAATCCAGCTTGTAGAATGAGGGAGTATTTGGGGTTTTGCTTTTATTTTATGTTTTTGGATTTTCTTCTTCTTTAGCCTTTCTCCAACATGTGTGGCATCTAGCATCTGGGTTTGGGTGGCTTATTATTACCTCTCTAAACATATAGTTTGATATTCCTTTAATTAAAATGGTGACCATCACCTAAAACAACTTTTCTGGAGAGGGACCTTGTAAACCCACAAAACCCAGGCAGGGGTTTGTTGAACCTGCAAGCAGTTTTGTTTAAGTGAGCATTAAAGACTTGGCAAGCCCTCTGTGCTCTCATTTTCTTATTCTATATTATCTACCCACTTAATAATTTCAGAAACCTTAATCAGACTCTGACCAAAAAAATCCACACAGTGCTTGGGATAGAATGATAATACCATCTGTTTTCATTCTTATGTGAGTTCTTTCCAGCAGTACAATCCAGCATTCTGTATTGCTTACTTTATAATGATCCTGACATTATAGGTGATTTAAAGGAAATTCTCGTGTGCCACTCTCCTCTTGCAAACATGCAGAATCTTTTCAATTTGAAAAAGTCTGGAATATTTTCATATTCATGTTGATTACATTTGAATTCTATAGATAAACAGGACCAATCCCAATACTAAAAAAGATCCAAAGCCATTTTCTGCTTTTTTTGGTAATGGCTGGTAAGATCAAAAGCTCTTCTAAAAGAGTTTATTTGGCAGGAGGTTTCTAATTCTCTTTAAGTCTAGATGGCAATTTTAAAAACAAAGTATCTAAACCATCCCTAAAAATAGAAACAACTGACTTACTGAGAACCTTCTATCCTCTACTATATTCTGTAAGAATTCAATTACAATATCATTATTCAAGTATAATGCATAAAGAAATGGCGATACAGTTTCCTTCTAGTCATGGTAACGATTGAGAATTCAGAGCAAAGGTCAAATGCTTTTAAACCCTTTGACACAGGAAAAATTAGCCAATGATATGGAAAAATACACTCCAAATAATTCATTTTTGCAGATTTTAACAATCAATATGGAGCACCATATGATAGATATGGCTCCAACAATCTGTATCAATCATGAAGATTGGCAGTGGCAAACTACACAGACCAAGTTTTGTCATGCTACCCCAGTCGATTTTACAGACTATGTGTAACCAAGACTTACTCTGGTGCTTTCCCCGACACACCACACAATCCCTTCCAAGATCTGCTTCCAACACATTCAAGGGCTTTTCTGAACCAAACCTGACTGAAAACCTTTGGAGACTGGCACACAATTCTTAAGATACTCCATGTTTTCCTTCCAAAGGCTGCATCTTTAATACATTATATTGGGTTTTTCCCATCACACATTTAATGTGTGAAATTTCTAAACTCTTCCCCTTCACTTATCTAAATTGAACTTTGGCAGCCAACAGTTAACTGTTGGAGAGTTGCTTAAAAACGATCAAACCCTTTCTAGATCTGATTGCAAGAAGTATCAGTGCCAAGATAGAAATTTCAATCTTCATCATACACAAAATCAATATGTATGCTTCGCTCTGGAAAGAGAGCCACCTTGAAAATAATTAATAAAACATCAAAGCTGCATACAGCTTCAAAAATCCACATGAGACTGAAACATTTGAAGCAATTAAAAGAAATTACTAATTTATTTAAGGTGGTACTTCTCTTTGAAAGGTACTTTCATATATATATATATATATATATATATATATATATATATATACACTGAAATCTCACTTTTGGCTTCAAAATGGCAATTTAAAATCTTAACAACATACCCATAGCAATTATGAATGTTACATTAAATACATAAGCTTTGAAAAACCTTAAGAATAATTTATTTTCATTGAAACACAATGCATAGACATATTAGAATTTGGAAAAAGGCACAAATTTTATAGTTACAATATGTACATAGGTGACATGACCTCCATAAAAGACATGGCAACAAAATAAATCTCATTTATCAGTTGCATTTCACTGGACTACAGAGCTAGCTTTCATTTATTTATTCTTAAATATATATGTTGTGCTTGGTGGTAGATATTAAAAAAAAACAGATTAGAAAAAAAAAAAGATAACTAAGAAGCACACTAGTTATGGAAGAGGGGAAAGACAGAGAGAGAATCACAAATCAAAGAGGTGCCTGAGAAAAGGAAAGCTTCACAGAAGAGATGATGTTTGTTTTGGCTTTTAAAGATGATCCATAGTTTTTGAAGGCTGTAAATAGAAAGACACACATCCTGAACCACCATAAGCAACTGCATAAAGAGGAAGATGGAAAGCTGTGTTGGGGTTAGATAGATAAGGGTCTTGTCAACCCGGCTTAGGTGTTTAGACTTTATCCAGTAGGCAATTGAAAGTCATTAGAGGTTTTCAATCAGGAAGATGACATACCAGATTTGCATTTTTCAAACCATGACTGGCATCATCAATGAGATAAATGGATCTGAAACAAGAGACAGGAGGCGAGGAGTCCACTCAGGAGAATTCTGTGATACACTGACAGATGGTGAGAACCTCAAGTAAGGTAGAAGAAGCGTTGACGCCTGAGAGCAATTTTCTTTGTGCTCTCCATAAAGTCCTAACCTTATACATCCAATGTATTGATTTCAAGGAACTACAAGGCTTTTAAAAACTTTATTTAGCCTTTCTAGAATATATATCTTTTCAGAGCACCTTTTCAGGCATATCTTAACCAAACCTCTCAACCTCCTTAGCAATGAAAGGATGACAAGTTTTACTCTCAGTGTAGAATTTTTTTTAATAAAAATATTGTTACTATGACTTATCACCTCTGCATCAATGTTCTGAGAGCATCAGCTGACCTACTTCTCTGTTTGTCATTAATCTTTTATAGCTGATGATAAAGCAAAAACTACAACTGTGTCAGTTGCAAACTGTCTCCCTTCCCCATTAGTTTGGCTCTATTCAGTCACCTCATGAAGTCAGCCAAAATGATGAAAAGACATGGCATTCATTTGAAATTAGAGAAGTAGAATGCGTAGAAATGCTCTACATGGAATTAAAGACAAAGAAGCTGCATAAAAATTTATTTAGTCAATATTTTCACTTTGAAGATGAAGAAACTTTGAGCCAGTGAGATTAAGTGATTTGCTGAAAGGGTTTTCTAACAAGGGTGCAGGAACCATGTACCTATTAATCCATATTTCTGAAGCTGTTTATTTTATAAATAACAAAGTTATTAATGAAACTTTGGGAAAAAAAGTTATTTTCCTAGGACTGACAAAACTGCATGACATGAGAATAAAAAATATTATATTTTTACATATTTCCTAAATTAAGAAGGGTGTTTGTTTTATTTATATTTTTTATTAAATGAGAAGGACAGCCATTTAGTATGTATCCACAAAGTTGCATTAATGATATCCTAATCCTGCAATGGCACGGAAAGACAAATGCCTAGTTTGAAATTATTGATTAAAATGATTGTTTCCTCCGTTCCAATATATAAATTGTTAAGGAGATCAGCCAGTCCTTTGGGATATGTTCATTGATGATTAAGATCTTACAGCATGATTAAACTGGTCAACTCCTCCTTTTGAAATAAACTAATTTTTTTAATACTTTTTTTTCTAACTATAGCCTAATAGCTGGTTTGTATTTCGATAAATGATGAAACAACTATAATGCATTAGTATCTAAGTCGACCTGTGAGTTTTAAAACAGCATAATTATTCAATAATAGATCTAAAAGTGACTGGTAGATAGAAATTATGTTTTGTACACATTTACTACTGCTTTATTTATTCAGAATATAAGCAATGCAAGCCTCACAGATCAAACCTCAAAACAATGACATATTGTTTAAATCCAGGAAGAAATGTATACTATTTTTACTTCCTATTATTCTAAAAATTTTAGCAAAATTTTCATAAAGTTACTTAGGGGGCAAATCCATGAGTGTAAAATAAAAATATTCTTCTTAAAGGACAAAAAAGCTAAAGGAAATTTTAAAAACTGAAAAAAATGCCTCTGTGTATTTTAGTCAGAAATTGTATGAATAACTACATGATACTAAGATATAAAGATCTTTTGGAAAAATATTTAGTGTAGATTAACTATCTCTAGAATTGCAATGCTAAGAATATAGAGGAGCTCAAAGAATAAATTTTTTAATCCAAATTTGATATTAACTAAATACAACAATGTTATCTCCGTAATATTTCTTAAATTCTTCCATATTGCTAGAAAGTAACATCATACGTTTGATCTTTAAAAAGATCAAAATAAAATTTGGTTTAATTGGTATTAATTTTTGTATGTATTAGTGCAGCCCTATATAATTTTTATATATATTTGAAACTGTTATTGCTAATACTAGTTTCTATCATCTGTCTGTATACTTCACCTAGGACTATAGACTATGTGTTGAAACTTCCAATGTTTGAAGACCTGCTTCTTTGCCCTTTGAACTGTAAGTCACTTTTGTTCCAAAATATTGTTTGCTGCATTCTGATTGATCTGTGTGCTTTTGCATCTTCCCCAGGATTCCAGAGCTATGCCACATTGCTTAAACCATGCAGAGTGAGCACAAATATTTGATAAGCAAAGCTGATTTTCTGAAGTCTTTGCGGGGGAAGAAATGGCATTGTATCTAGTATATGATTTTAATACTTCTCATCGCAATGGTTAAATTAAAAAATAAATAAATAAGATTGCTAAGGAAGCAAAAAAAAATGTTTAAGGGCAATTCTACGTACTTGTATATATATATATAAATTAGGATTACCTTAGCCTGGTCTCTGTAATCATTAGCAGTAATATGCTTATTAACTTGATAGTTTAATACATATGCCATCAAAGTAAAACCCAATGATGGAATCAAGCAAAATCACAAAATGATCGTTTTCTCTCTTTACCCTAAGCTGAGCAAGGAACCTTTCCAAACAGTGTGAACTCATTGGCTTCCCCATAATTCTACAGAGTTGCCATATAACTGGGAATCGGAGAGGTGAGGTCATTTCATCACTCCTCGCAAAAAAATGCAAAACGTCTGCTAAAATCTGACTTCATTTGATTTACTCCCCAAGACTGTTTTTTATTAAATATGTTTGACTGCTATCTCTAATTAAATGTAGAATTAATTTTGGCAAACTAACCACAGATGCAGTTTATGTTCAATTTTATCAGACAGATTTATTTATAAGCTGTCAACTTCTTGAAAGACTTCATTTTGGAGCAGTTTTAAATTGCTAACAGTAGCTGTAAATGGAGCTACTGTTCTCTGGAACACTAAAGGAAAAGTATGCTATAAATGTCCATTCCATCTGTGAAGAATCATAAAACAATCACATTCCTTTATTTTTTTTTCCTCCTTAGGACCTTTATTAAATTAGTTCAACTCAATTAAAAATAACTTCAAAAACATTTCAGAGCCTTTTGTTTCATGGAATACTTGGAACTCTCTGCACGGAACGTCACCCTTTTAACTAATCCCTTTTAGTAAATGGAGGAGAATAGTGGTATTGTGACTTCAGACAGTGCTTTCAAGGGTCTCTACTGTACCGAATTGAGGTCACTGCAAGACAATGCTCAACACCCAATAGCCATTCAAACATTCTTCACAACTCTATCAAACGTGTCTTTCTTTCTCTCACCCGCTTTCTCTCATGGCAAACTCAGAGGACAATGGAAAAGCCTCCAGCACCATTTATGGTCACCATATTTGCACATGACAAAGTCTATTCTTCCTGGTTTGCCAACTCCCTGTAAAAAGAATGAACCCTGGGATAGATTTTCCCACCATTACTGTTATTCAAACTTATTTTCTATTTAATTTTTTTTGTTGTTGTTGTTAGAGGGCTGGTACATGGCATTTGAGAAGCGAACTTACTATATTCGTGCATGGGTAACAAAGCAGAGACTAAATGCAGAATTAAATGTCACATTATAGCCAGCATATGCATGATGGAGTGCACAAGTTAGTACAAAACAGAGACAGATGATGCAATTGGAATTATTATACCTTGTCTTATTGTCTAGCATTAATAGTACTATAAAACCTACTGTTTGCCCATGAAGCGTCAGACCTGTGCCCCCCAAGCACTATTTAGTTTTGCTTGGGAGTTTTTATGGTTTGCAGCCACAAACAAACAAAATCAATTGCTGTAAATTTTTCTCACCAAGGCTGCTCCTTTTTGAAAGGAAAAAAAATGTATCCAGAGCATCGTCCTCCAAACAAACAAAAAGAACACATATTTGCAAGCTATATAGTAAAGTTGTTATGATGAAGATTTTGATTTTAATTAAGAATGGGATTTGTAGGACAATTAGTGAGATGCAATATTCTTTGCAAGAAATAGTGCCCTTATTGGAAATACCATCAAAAATGAAATGGGGACATTTGGAGCTGCCCAGAGACTTATTTATATGGGTTTCTACAGTTAATGAGAAGAAAAAAATACAGGGAAAATGAAGATATCTCACCTGAAATGCAGGAATACAAATACTGTTTGCCTTATTTTCTTTTTTCCCCTTAATTTTTCTTTTTAATTTAAGTCCTAGATATCTGTGCTGTTGAGTTTTCAATCAGGTAATCCTCTTATCATTAATACACTCTATAAGTTATTTTTTCAGTTATTCTAAACCACTGATTGTTAGGAGTATACCTCTCCTTACTTGATGATTTTACAAAGATTATATATATGCAATTTTATATATTTATAAAATGATAATAATGACAACAGACTTTCCAGTTATTTTGGATATCCTTGGCTGCCCTAATACTAAAAAGAGGTTTTTTCTCATAGAACAGAATTTGTATAATTACTTACATGTTAGAATGAACATTGCCTTCACAGTATATACATTTTCATGTGTTAGGAAAACTAAAAATGCATTTACTAATCAAATGCCTGACAATTTCTCAAGTCTATTCAATTAACTTTATAATAAAATTTACATTTTTCCTTTCTATACACTATAAGATTAAACATTACAAAGTGTATTAAGGGGCTTCCTTCCTATAGCAGATGGAAAAAATATTAATAGTGACTATGTCATCAGATACCATGCTGTGAATTATAAAGACCAAATATATATAATTATATGTATGTGGTTTAAAACATGTACTGTGCACCAAAATCCTGCAACTTCTATTCTATGGTAATTCATTAAGCATATGCTATCTGTACTGTACCAAGCAATGGTAAAGTACAATATGCACTGAAGATGTCTTCATGCAGTTTAGAATCTGCTGGAAAGACCTACAACTAAACAAGTATAAGCATTCACATTGTGTGAAGTGCTACAGACACACAAATAGGTATAAACTTTCTTTCATTTCACAAGCTGAAAGTGCAAGCTCCCCAGAACTATGGCAGGCAAGCTGAGTTAATTTATGGTGGTTATTGAATACCCACCTGCAAAGCATCATGGTAAATGTATTAGGATTAAGAATAGGGTTGAAACACAGAATTTACCCTGGGGAAGGAGTAAAGGAGGAACAAGAAGGAACAAAGCATGAACACAAAAGGAAACACGTGGATCATAACCAGGAATATTTAGTGGCCCAATATGTCTCTCCAGAGGTTACTTATATGGGATTAGGGCAAGATGGGTCTGGAAACCTAGATCAGGGCCACAGCATAGTCAGTGGTTTTTAAGTGCTACCCTGAAGACAGCTGATTAGTGCTGGAAGAGACAAGGAGCCAGGAAAAGAATTCCAAGGCCACTTCAGGATTTCAACAGAGAAGGGATGAGGGTATGGTGTCCCTGCTGTGCCAAAGGAAAGGAGAAGATGCGTTAAAGAGAGAAAAAAAATCTGTGTGCTTTGGAAGCCAGATATGGTGGCTGAGAGGGGGAAGGGAGTTAACGTGATTTTGAAGGTTTTACACCAGGCTGGTTGTATCTGTATGGTTGAACGATGTCAAACTGCCATCCTAATACATCTAAGTGATATGTGACTAGAGAGGGTAGAGAGAGAAGAGAGGTCCAAGAAGAAAAATGGGGTTTGTGTCCAGATTCACACAGCAGAAGGGTGGAGTCAGTAAAACGGTTACTGAAACAGTCTCCCCACAGAGGTAGGATTCACACTTAATTTACTTTGTATCACCGAAAACAGGGGAGAGTGCCTGTTTGGTTTTTTCTCCAGTGTTAGTTTCAAAATAGAATAGATTTCATATTTTGTGTATCTCTCCAAGACCTAAGATTCCTAATTCATTGTTTTGCTCTTTCACTGTCCTTTAATTTAAAACCCTAAATGTGACATTTTTAAAATAAAATTTCAGCTTAAAAATAATCTTCTAAACATTTAATGTCAGGAAAAAATGATGAAAGTAAAATATAAATATGATACACTCTACCAATCCAAACATCCATCCGTCCATCCTACCTGTTACAATAACTGTAGTTATTATCAATGATCGGCGTTAATTTAAAAAATGGTCCTCCTCATAAAGTTACTAATCATGTTCTTCCTCCTATTTTATTCTATAAATCCAGTGTAAATTCACAAGGCATGTATTGTCCTTTAACAGCTGTCCTATCATGGATAGCCCTACCCCATCACCATGCATTCTACCTTAATTATTATAAATGCTAAATCTTAACAATGAGTATCTTTCTCCTGATTGATAAGTTCTATGCAATATCAATGAGGATAAATGGAGTTTAATATAAGCACTTGGATATTTGCCTATTCACTTTCTAACTACCTTGTTGGAGGCAGTGTTGTTAACATCACATTTTCATAACAATTACGTGGAAAACAGGCTGAGTTCAAGATCCCCAAAGACAATCTGAAAAAAGAGGGTATGTGTTTTTATTTAGGATAATAATAAAGACAGCTAACATACAGAGCCACCACTATCCTACCTGGGACCTTTGTTCGAAACGAAAGGACACCTCCTACTAACTGATCCTGTCCACAAGCAAGAACACAGCCAGCAAGAGGTCCAATGGGTGAATTTCAGCCCCATTTACCCCTGTTCATCTCCTTGACTGGGCACCTTTGGGCCATATAAAAAGTACACAGTTGATTGTGGATTCCGGCTGACTGTATGCCAGGAACTCTATTCTGTTTCCATATACACTATCTCCATTAATTCTTACAACAGCTCTATGATTCAGGTCAAATTTGTGCCCATTTTACAGAGGTAAACTAACTTGCCTAAGGTCACAGCTCGTCAGTGGAAGCATCTAAGTTGTCAGATAGGCATTCTGACTTCAGAGCCCTTATTCTTATCCACAATGAACTATTGCAAGTATCATTATGTTAAACCAGGATTTTATTTCATATTTTTATGTAATTATATTTTGTTAATTATTTGGCTATAACATACATATGTGTTAGTGGTCACAGGCTGAATAAGTTCCACAAAAACACTATAGTCTACTGTTTCCTTATGCAACTAATTCCTAATAAATGGATGGGAGGTGTATCTAGAAAGATATTTTACGAATGGTTTCAAATTTGTCATATTTGAAAGAAGAGTTCCATTTTGAGAAAAGAAAAACCACCTTGTTATTAACGGAAAAGAAAAACTACTATTAATTTTTAAATGGACAAAGAAATCACTCTGAAAATATCCCTCCCTCTGACATCCTGTTCAAAATAAAAGCTTTAAGTCAGCACACTTAAATTAGTAAAAAAAAAAAATCCCAAAGGTAGTTTAAACACTGTTAAGTTGTCCACACAGACAAGTAAGCATAGGCTCAAAAAAAGGTATCTGAATTACACCGAAAATATTTTACTTGGTAGTAAAATACTTTGTAAAGTATTTCTCAACTCAAACTAGTTTTGCCAAATCAAAAGTTTTCTTTTGGGTGGTTAAGAAAGCCAACAGTATTCAAAATGATTTTAAAACCATTTTACCTATTACTGTCTATATTTCCAAAGGAAGCATTGGCAAACACAATTTGGCTGTTAAGGGAGAGAAAACACTGAACATTTTTTTTTTTCATTGTCAAAATAAACCCTTAATTAAGAAACTCCTGTTGGGAAATAGTTTAAAATCTCTGAAGTATTGGGTAAGATCAGTATATATTGCAAGCTATACAGACTCTTAGAATGTTTTTCCCATAAGAAATGATTCAGGAAACAACTGATGGTGCAGTGCCAAATTCCTATAGGAGAAATGCCACAAGAATAGAAAACCTATCTGCTTGTTTTTACAGTAATCTTAAAGTATAGACTTTGGATTACAAAACTTAGCAAACAAGTAGAAGAGGAAGAGGAAGAGAAGGAGGAGGAGGAGAGGGAGGAGGAGGGGGAGGAGAGGGAGGGGGAGGAGGGGGAGAAGGAGGGGAAGAGGGGAAGGAGGAGGGGAGGAGGAGGGGGAGAGGGAGGAGGAGGGGGAGAGGGAGGAGGAGGGGGAGAGGGAGGAGGAGGGGAGGGGGAGGAGGAGGGGGAGAAGAGGAGGAGGGATAGGAAGAGGGAAGGAGGGAGGGGAGGAGGGGAGGAGGAGGGGGAGGAGGGGGAGGAGGGAGGGGAGGGGAAGGAGGGAGGGGAGGAGGGAGAGGAGGGGAGGGGAGAGGGAGGACGAGGGGCAGAAGGAGGGGAGGAGGGAGGGGAGGAGGGGGAGGAGGGGGAGGAGGGAGAGGAGAGGGAGGGGGAGAGGGAGGAGGAGGGAGAAGAGAAGGAGCAAACTGCTATGCCTTAGGAAAAACTCATTTCCAAATATATTACTGGAGCTAGTCAGAGGAGAAAATTACAGAAATGTATTCCCAGGTATTGATGTTTCATCCACAAAACCAAACTTTAGAAATAATGTTATTATTTCATTTCTCGTAACTACAGTTCTCTCTGTGGAATCTGAGTGGCCTGATAGACCCAGGAGAGTCAAAAATTCAAGAATACTGTTATGCTTTTAAAATTTTCTTTCCTTAGTCACTAGATAAAAATCTACTGAGGTTGGTGACAATTCCCAAACTCAACGAACACATAACTGTAAAACATGAAAACACCGTCAAATATTCAAGGTTTAGAATGTTATCATTCATTCATTCAATGAATCTTTATTTTTGTCACAGTATATTTCAAGAATATTTCTGAAAGTACAAGTCAAAGACAAGGTTTCAAGATCATTAGACAAAAATGACGTACAAATATCATATTTTCACAAAATTTACAGTGACCGGTTTTCTTAATTATTTAAATATACATTTAATTAACTTAGTACCAAGGGCTGCTACATATGTTTCGACATGTTGGACACTGCCCAGGTAGCTGCACTACAACCACATGTTTAAAGAACCATCGTGTGTTTCTCTCTCTCTTGCTATATATATATATTTTTTTAATATGTATATCTATATATACGTATAAAATTTTAGAATTATTTTAATTATACAGTCAATTCTACTAATAATTCATCATAATTATTGTTCCATAAATTATTAAAATTTTAATCATATTTTGAGTGAAATCAGTTAATAAGACAAAAGGCTATATTGACAAAGTTTCAAAGAGAGATGATACGTTTTAATTGCAACACCCACCCTGCACATATATATAAAAGAGTAACATGAAGCAGTAAATATCTCGTATCTTTATTACTCATCTTGTCTTGTTTCTATTTTTACCTTGTGTGTTTATTAAAGTGTACAGGTAAAAGCAATCGGGTGCTTTGCCTACAAGTGTCAGGCAAATTTACTTGGTTACCAGGGTGTAAAGTTCTATGTGGGGAGGATGAATTTATTTTATCTTTGATAAAATGATTAAAATAGCAGATTATGTGCTTTTTATTTCAGCTGAGAGCAAATACTCTGATTGGGAATTATGAATGTAATATACTGGGGAGCAATGTACTTCAAGTTAAGATGTGATCCCCAATTATAAATTCTGAGATCATGTAATTTACTACTGTAGATAATATGTTTAGAATATGTGGAAAAAATCACATTCCTCTTTTCTAGGAGATGATTCTTAAATACCCCCCCCACTGGAAATCTTCCTTTTAAAATACTGAAAAGAGCTAGTATTTTAAAATAGACTGCTCTAAATATTCACAGCATCCATTTATTTGAACAACAGGCAAAAATAAAAGCAACTCTTGTTTCCCTCTCCTACTAACAGAACTAACAGGGTCTCAGTGTAATGAAGAAGAGAGACAGGGTTCTTTAGTCCTCACCACTGTTCCAACTGGTAAGTCTCTACTGATTATCTCAGAAATGGGTGAAAAAGCAACAGGAGAAACTTACATACCCCAGGAAAGTTGTAAGCAATGGATAAAAATCTCTGCCCTTATATTTTAGAAACACTGAAAGTATAGATACTCCTTTCCATAAATCTCATCTTTAAAAAAAAAAAATCAAGAATGTATCAGCACAGGGCTACTGAATCAAAAACATGTAGATTTTACATATTTTCAACATTAATCTCATGGTGAATGTGGATTTTAGGGGAAAAGGGTTGATTTTGAAGATGAACTTCCCCCTATTCTTTGTAATTAGGAGCTCTGAAAAATCTTTCATAGCAATTGTCTATTGTTTTAATTTATATAATGTAATAATTTTTTCATTTATGTAAGAACAGTATAGTATCACAATTTCTGCTACTAAAAGCTACCTTAGTGAAGTTTGCATAGACATTGAACTACAACACCTTTCCACACGTAGCTGCTGAATCAGGAAAAGATGATAAAATACTAGTTGGTGAACAGGAGAAGTACCAAGAGGAAACACATGCATGGATTTGATTATTTGAATGTAAGTGAATAATTTGGCAATCTAATGTTAATGAAGATATTTTGAGTGACTTATTAAAGACAATTTCAGTCTTCCTTCTATCTACCTACCCTCTAATCACTATTTCATATGATTTGATGTTTCCTCTTGAATATGGTTATCGAGTCTTACAATGATAAAACATCATCCTGTCCCCTAAATCAGTCATTTGCAAACTTTTCCATCTCAACACACTTGAGAAACATTATACAATCCTATTGGCAACAGTGGCCCATTATGGCAGTAAATCGTATTTAGGAACATATATTTAAAATAGAAGTACTTTTAAAAGTGCCTTCCTCATCCAGCCTTCCGAATCACATCACGCCCCATAGATATGTTGTGTCCTATGGTTGAGAATCATTGCCAATTTACTTAAGAATGGAACGAAATGTTTAATTTTCGGCTTTTATGCCTGAGATGACTATAATAAAATTGCTGGTGACTCGTTAAAGAGTATTTAGATAACACCAGTAATATACTCTTCGTTGCAAATGAAAAATACTGGTGTTCATCCAAAAGTCAGTAATATATCTCTGTAAAAATATCCATACACTTTCAGAGGGTAAAAATATTAGTGAAGTGGGAAGATAAAAGAAATGTAATTTCTAGCTGATCGGTAAGTCCTTATTTTAGTTCTTGCTTCTAACAAATTCCTCCATATATAGGAAAGAGCAGATTTTTCTGCTTCATCCTAAAAAACAAAGAACGATTGCTACTCCCTCCCCCCAGTTTCTATATACAGTCACTAAAATCCATCTGCATTCCAGTCGTCATTACAAATGATCGCTTTGCCAGATCCAGTCCCATAAATTGATATATTGGAAAAACTGGCATGAATATTTTAATGTCCTAACATTCTAAAGGATAAGCCTTAGGTCTATATGTATACATGAATATTAGGCAGTTATATATGACTATACATACTTTATAATATTCACACATAGAAAAAATTTAACCAAATAGAAAATGTATATATTCCAGAGCTATATTGTCATCTTTGATAAATGTGGGAAATTGAGGCACAGAAGTACCCTCTAGGTGATAACCAAACAGCATATGACAAAGAGCAGAAAGACTGGTAAAATGCCATGCCTTATGTGCTTTCCCCTCTGGTCTAAACACCAGATTGCCATAGAGATTCCTATAAGGAATTCTTTAAGATGAGACCTGAATAAAGTAAATGAAAGATGTGTTTTGAATATGGGGATTCTCAGATACTATTTTCCCTTCTTCATTTCTGGGAAGTTAGTTGGCTCTCCACAAGCTTTGGGTATAATAAACATAAGGTAGTTCTAATGGCTTTTTGCAGTTATTAAACCACCTCTATTATATAGAAAATGGAAAGTATATACGTAGTTTTTCTTCCAATGAAAGTAATTGATACATAAGACCAGGTAGAATAATTTAAGGGTGAAAAACAGGTATGCTCAGAATACACATTTAATGATTAAATATTTTAGATGTTTAACAGAATCATAATATGTGATTAAAAAATACCTTAAAATCCCCAGAAAATGGAGAGCACCTCATTTTTTTAAATGTACTTTTACTAAAAGCCTTGTTAAAATCTTTTTTCACCACTTTTCATTTACTTAGATCTTGATTTTAAAGGGAACAGCAAATGTATAGTTTCCAAGTGCCCTTTCCAAATCCTTAACTTTCAACTCAGTGAAAGTAATCATTTACCTCGTTTCGGAATGAATGGTAGTTGGCTAACGAAAGGGAAGCATAAACTCACATGCACTACATTTTTATGTCACCATGAAGAATACTTCTCTCTTACTGTTGGGTCAAAGACCACTGACTGAATCACTCCAGGAGCTCAAAGAGACGTATATAATACCAATAAGTGAAACGATAAAGTTATATATTAGTATGAGTCTCTATAAAGAAAATACAAACAGTAAGAAAATAACTGTACGGTCAAGAAGTTCCCTCAATGAAAGTAATATATCAAAATATTGGACAAATATTTGGATAACTCAAAATATTTGGATTAAAATATATCCAAAATACATGCATATTTTACTATAGAAGTTTCATTACTCTTGTTAACACCTTGGTTTTAGCCATGCATTATCAATGTAAGACAGAGCAATATCTGTGCCATAAGCACTTTCAGGGTAATTGGCGGTGTGCTGTAGGCATCCAGTCTGAAAGCAAATCATGAGATAGTGGGGAAATGACATTTAGAAACAGAATAAATTACATAACACTGGGAGGGATGCTGCAGAACACCTGACAAACAAGACTGCTTTTTGTTTTTCAAGCCTGCAAGTTGACAGAGAACTGTCGACACCTTATGGAAGAACCAGAAAAACATTCCAGAGAGCAAGAGTTCTGCTGCTATATTTTCTTGACTTTCTTTCTTTTAATTGTCATTCCGAACACAACTTTGGAAGAACAAAGACCAAGTGCATTCTTAAGTTTGGTTCTTTGTTCACCAATTCAAAAAATGAACTTGTTTTGTGACATTGCCTGACAAGAAATCAGTGTTTCAGAGATGCTTGACTTCTGAGAGGAATACCCACTAAGTACTGATGTTTTTAAACATCACAAGTCTTGTATTTAAACTGACACACGATAAAGAGAATCTAGAATATGAATGAAGTATAATTCTACATCGTAACAAAATTGATATATTTTCATCCTACACTGTATCAGTGGTGTTTTACTGGTTAAAACTATGGGGAAATTTGAAATTACAGAAGTTTCTAAAAATGAAAAATAAAAATTAGATATTTCCAAAAGAAGAAGAGGTATAAAGTGAATAGGGAATGCTATTTTATAATAAATTTTAATAAGACAGTCACATAATGGGGTAAGATAGAGGCAAATGGCAGAAATTACTTACTAAGGCCTAGAAAATCCATGCTAATATTGAAAATAATAGTATTTTTCTTCCAAAGAATCCAATCATTCAATCTGTGACATATTAAAATCCTTGTGAGGTGGGGGCTTTTGCAGTTATCTAATGATTTCTTTTTACTAACTATTCTTTCATTTCTACCTACCCTCTCTCTTTTTTCATCTACTGAAATTCTACTCATCCCTTTAATGCAAGCTCCCCTGTGATACCGTCCCTAAAATCTGCAATCAGGCTCTTAACTCTTTCCAAAATACTGCTTATTTACTCCAGCTTTTGTCTGGATGTTTTCAGGGATTGGAGATTACCGCTTGACAGAGGGCTTCATTTTGGAACCAGTTTACATGCTAGAAAATTCTTTAACGTAGTGAGCCAAACTGAACTCCCTATAATTTTTTAAAATAAATTTAATTTATTTATTTTATTTTTATTTATTTTTGGCTGCGTTGGGGCTTCATTGCTGTGCGTGGGCTTTCTCTAGTTGTGGCGAGCGGGAGCTACTCTTCATTGTGGTGTGCGGGTTTCTCAATGCAGTGGCTTCTCTTGTTGCAGAGTACGAGCTCTAGGCACATAGTCTTCAGTAGTTGTGGCACGCAGGCTCAATAGCTGTGGCTCGCGGGCTCTAGAGCACAGGCTCGGTAGTTGGGGCAAACGGGCTTAGTTGCTCCGCGGCACGTGGGATCTTCCTGGACCAGGGCTCGAACCCGCGTCCCCTGCATTGGCAGGCGGATTCTTAACCACTGCACTACCAGGGAAGCCCCTGAACTCCCTAAAATTTTAACATGCATTCGATAAACATTTAGAGAGTCCACCACATCTATATAGAATTAAAATACGTATGAGGTATAAATGTGAATAATGTACCGTTTGTGGCCTGGGTTTAAATCCTAGCTCTATGAAAGTTTCTTTCCCCCCTGATTTTTTAACATAATATGTGCTCATTACAGCTATTGACAACTTCAGAAAACATAAAGAAGAAAATATTGATGATCCATTACTTAGCTTCCAAGTGGAGGGTAACTATTAAGGTTTTGGCTTCTGCTCTCACACACACACCCCCAAATATCTTTTATCACAGTTAGAAGCTAATTTGGTTATTGCTTAGCTGGTTACTGCTACATACTTTCAACCAGAGTCCACCTAGAATGTTGGTGCCAAAGAAGAAGGGAAGCCCATTGGACCTCAAGGGTCTGGGTCTTCATCCCATCTCTATTTCTGAAGAAAGTTCTCAGGTTACAGGAAAGTGGATGTGGCTGAATTTCTCTGATTCATTATTTTCCCTTCTGTTATCCTGGAGAAGAATAAATCTCTAAAGAAGGACTTATTTACTTTCCAGGCCTGAGCCAAATGCTGCTGATTTTTTTTTTTCAATTATCTAATTGGATCTACTTTAAAGATCCCACCAAGGGGAACCCCCTCCTCACAAATAGGGCCGCTACATTATCAGGGAAGCAAAAGATTAGATTTCTTATCCAGTCCTGAGAAGTTATGTCTGTCCTAACCTGTAGAGGCTGAACTACACAGCAGCCCCTGAAGTAGGCTGCTTCACCAGTAAAGCCCACTCCAGAGATGGTCTGGGAGATGGTCAGGTCCAGAAAGCCCGCAGTTTCTTCTGGCAGAAAGTTGTCAGAAGTAATGGTCCTGCATAAAAAATGGGGGTAAAGCTATTCTACTAAAAGCTGCATCTTGAGCTGGCCCTAAGTTAATGATTATTATCCAAGTAACTGATAAAAAAGTTTCATAGACCAAGTTCAGATACCTATATAAAGACACCTGTAATAGATTGCAAAAATGTCCACAAATTCTTCCCATACCTGTACAAATACCCTTTTGCAATGTACCTTTAAAGCTCTTCCTTGGTATATGTATACGTATAGCTAATTCACTTTGTTATACAGCAGAAACTAACACAACATTATAAAGCAATTACATTCCAATAAAGATGTTAAAAAGAAAGCTCTTCCTTAAGACGTGGAGTCTATTTCTCCAGCCCTAAGTCTGGGCTTTGCCATGTTGCTTGCTTTCGAGCACTGCACATTAGTTGTGGTCCAAGAACGTACTTGTTCTTTGGGACATGTCCTCTCTTGCTGGTCTTTAGAGCCCAGAGATTGGCACGTAAAGCCTGTGCTAATCTCCTAGAAGAGCGGTCTGCAGCCTTTTCTGGCACCAGGCACCGGTTTCATGGAAGACAATTTTTCCATGGACCGGCCAGGGGTGTTGGGGGGGAGGCGGATGGTTTCGGGATGATTCAAGCGCATTACATTTATTGTGCACCTTATTTCTATTATTATTACACTGTAATATATAATGAAATAATTATACAACTCACCATAATGCAGAATCAGTGTGAGCCCTGAGCTTGTTTTCACTTGCCACTCACTGATGGGGTTCTGATACGAGTCTGTGTACAACTGATTTATTATGGTCTCTGTGCAGTCAAACCTGTCTGCTAATGCTAACCTGTATTTGCAGCCGCTCCCCAGCGCTAGCATCACTGCCTCGGCTCCACCTCAGATCATCAGGCATTAGATTCTCATAAGGAGCGTGCAACCTAGATCCCTCGCATGCGCAGTTCACAGTAGGGTTCGTGCTCCTATGAGAATCTAATGCAGCTGCTGATCTGACAGGAGGCGGAGCTCAGGCGGTAGTGTGAGTGATGGGGAGCGGCTGTAAATACAGATGAAGCTTCGCTCACTTGCCGCTCACCTCCTGCTGTGTGGCCCGGTTCCTAATAGGCCACGGACTGGTACTGGTCCGTGGCCCAGGGGTTGGGGACCCCTGTCCTAGAAGATATAAGACCACATGGAAAGAGGCCCCAACCATCCAAGTAGTCTCAACCATCCCGGACAACTCATCAAATCATGAGCTAAATAAAATGGTAGCCGTTTTAAGACCCTGAGTTTTTAGGTGGTTTGTTAATTATCAGAAATGCTGATGGATGTAACACCTTACCCAATCCACTAATCAATACTTTGCAGTTAGGGCTATCCAACCAGTTAAAATGTCACTGAACTGTGTGTTCCAAAATCGACACTTTCAAAGCAACCTTTCTCCATTTTGTCCATAAAGGATTCATTATTTCGAAAGAATATATTTTCATATTTATCTATATTGACACATCCTAATTCATTCCTTTTAACCGCTGTATGAATAAACCCTATAATTTATTTTTTGTCTTTCGAAAATATTTTGATTGTTCGTTTCTGTCCAATTACATATTGCCAAATTGCTCTCCATAGTGACTACACCAATTACCACGGCCACTAAAATTGTAGGAGAGTTCCCACTGCTCTTTACACTCACCAACACTGGTATTGTCATTCATTTTTGGCAATCTGATGGGATTGAAATGGTATATTATTATAATTTGAATTTCTATCACAACTAGTAAAGTTGTAGATCATTTTATTTGACATTTATATTTTTTCTTCTGTAAAATGCCTGTTTATTTCCTTTACTCATTTTAATATAGGTTGTTTGCCTTTTTCCTACCGCTGAAGTTCTAAATGTTTATCCTTTGGTGGCTATAGGTTTTCCAATAGCTCCACGTGTCAGTGTCTTGTTTTTCTGTGTTTTTGTTTTTGCTTTTTTTAATGGTCTCTTTTGATGTATAGAAAATGCAATTTTACTGAGGCCAAATTTACTAATCTTTTCCTTCATGAAATCCTTCCTTAACCTGAGGTCATAAAAATACTCCTATTTTTGACTGTAGAATTTTTTAAGTTTTGCTTTTTAGTTTCAGATTTTAAAGCCACCTGGAATTTACTCTGTCACTAGGATCTAAATTTACTTTTTTCCATATGGATAACCAATTGTCCTAACATCATATACTGAGGAGCCCATACTTTCCCTACCGATTTTTAATGCTACCACGGTCAAGTACTGTGCTTTCATATATGAATTTAACTGTTTCTGGACTCTCAATTCTTCCCTCTCTGGTCTATATGACAGACTTAATGCCAATTCCATACTGTCTAAATTTTTTGGCTTTATAATAGGTAATGGGATTTTACAGAAAGTCATTTGCAAATCTGTACTTCTTCAAAATTATCTTGGCTACCTCCTCCTTTCCTTTGTTTCCCCAAGAAAATCATTTATAAGTACAGTCTCCCTTCCGGAATGATTGGTGATGATAGTGTTGAATGTAAAGGCTGTGCATGATAAATCCTCTTTTAATTCTTCATCATTTACAGCCTCAACACACACACACACACACACACACACACACACACACACTACAGAGAGAGAGAGAGAGAGAGAGACTTCCTTGATTATTCCAGGGAAAAAAATAGGCTTCCAAAAAAGCAGGAGAAAGGGGAAAGATCTATCAATTACTCTATTTTATACTTAAATGAAACAGAATTTGAATAGTTTTCTTTCTTAACTCTGTTAATATAACATCATCTTCCTCAAGTAGTTGATCTCTTCCTTTCTCACCTACACAATGTTGAGGAAGTTTCTTTGCCTACTTGTCCTCTCCCTTAGTTTTTTTGTTTTATTTTTCAAACTTAAAGGAAGTCTAGATTTTAGTTTTCCTGACAGGTGATTCCTGATGCTTCTTCCTTTTCTTCTGCTTTGGACTCCCTTTGATTCCAATATTTTTGTACTATCAAAAATGTGGGATCTAGTTGCCTGCCAGGGATCCAACCTGGGCCCCCTGCTTTGGGGCACACAGTCTTAACCACTGGGCCTCCAGGGAAGTCCCTCATTGTTTTGACTTGCATTTCCCTAATGCCTTATGATGCTGAGTACTTTTTTCACACACTTGTTGGACATATGTATACATTCTTTGGTAAATGTTTATTAAATTCCTTTGCCCATTTTTAAATTGAGTTGTTTGTCTTTATGTTGTAGAGTTGCGAGGGTTCTTTATATATTCTAGATACTAGGCCGTTATCATATATGATTTATAAATATTTTCTCCCATTCTATGGATTTTGTTTTCATTCTCTTGAAATACCCTTCAATGCAAAAAGTTCTTAATTTCGATGAAATCCAATTTATCTATTTTTTCTTTAGTAGCTTATGCTTTTGGTGTCATATCTAAAGCACCACTGCCCAAGTCATTCTCATGAAGATTTACCCCTATGTTTTCTTCTAGTAATTTTATACTTTTTGAGCTCTTATATTTAAGTCTTTGATTAAGTTGGAGTCAGTTTTCCTATATGGTGTCAGTTAAGGGTCAAATTCATTCTTTTGCATGTGAATATTCAGTTGTCCCAGAACTACTATTATCTTTTAGGCAGTTAAACCAGTAATAAAACAAGTCCAAAATGAATTAGGTTCCGTGTGAACAATCCTCCCTCATTTATATGATTAGTACCCAAATGTTTCAACTTCATGATATACACTACTATCACACTCTCATTTGATGTATGTCTTGAAATAAGCTGTCCAAGGATAAACTGGAATAACTTTCATTATAATATAATGAAAGATTTTTAAAGATTATAGTATAACCTTTAAAAATCTCATCCCATGATGCCTTGTTTTTTTTTTTTTAATCTAAAGTCCACTTTGTAATCCATCTCCCATTCAATGATGTTTAAACTTTTGAACTTATTTGTATTCCACTCAACTATTCTCACTGTTATTTTTAGAGAAGTTTGGAGCATTCTCAGAGAAGTTTGGAGCACTTACTGAGTTCTAAAAATCTACAATATTCTATGCCATATCTATTAACTTCTGTTTCCATTTTCACCAATTTCATTATTTTCTTTTCAACAACTTTAGTCATTGGAATGTTGTGATAATTATTGGAAGTAGGTAGGTAGTGGCCAGTGAATTTTGTAAATCACCATGAGACCTTTCTTACTAACAAAACTGGTTACAGGTAGGGCTTAACTAAAAAGATGTTAGTGCTCATCTCCTTATTAACCACTTAGATCTATTAACAACCACGTTAGTACTTTTCAGCATGAGTCCTATGTTACAAATATCCTGCTCTCGGGGTTTCCAATGGCAGTGTTCTGTTTTTAGTCTTATAATTTTGCAGGGGTAAGACTGCTTTGGAAATATTTGTTAGGATACTACCATACACACACATGCACGCGCACACACGCGCACACACACACACAGAGTTTTCAATTGTTTGAGACATTGGCATTAATTTGACCCTTTTACTGAATTCATTTATCCCCCAATGGGCTCTACCCTGTAAATTTCAGGACTTATTAACAGGGGAAGGTTTTAAGAAATGGCCACAGTGCTTACAAAAAATGGATTTGAACGCTACTACTCCCTTGATAAACTAAATATTCTTAGATATCAGAAGGAATCTAGAAATGTGAGAACAAAAACAAAATTTCCTTTAGTAAGGCAAATTTTCTTCCCATAAATGTATATGGTTGTCTTGAACTTTCAGCTTTCACCTTCTCCAGCCTTTCTCTGCTACATCCCTCTCCCTAAAGAGGCAGGTTTGTGCAGCTCCCGAGCTCACATTGACCAAGAGTAGTAATAACCAGGAGCCATATCGCCACCAGAAGGAAAGTTCTGGAATTAGCTATGTGTTCATATGCTCAGACTTACGTTAGCCCTGGGTATCTATGTGCCCTGCACAAAGTACAGTTTTCTTGTTCACTGTGTTTCAACATGTTTCATGCTCAACCAAAAGGCTATTTATTAATCCTGGAATCATTTCTGAACATAGAATTCATAGCTGAGGCTCTGATAATTTCTAAAATTTTTATCTTCTATTTCTCTATTAGGCCAAAGCCTGATACCCACAAATTTCCAATGTCTAGTTAGGGTCTTATTCCAAATGGAGTTAATTCTCCACCAACATAACCCTGACATAGAGTCTGACTTCAGTCATTTCCTTTTCTAAAATAATCTATGTAACAGTTGTGACTTTTTAAAATATCTAAGCTGCATCTGATTAACCCCAAGATCGTTGTATTGGAGTTTTAATTATTGATCATATCCTTTGTGGCTTTTGTAGGTCAGGATCCTTGAGGAAGCAGATCCTGAGATGAAAACTTTCAAGCAGGAAGATTACTTGGTATACTCTTGGGATCAACAACCTGGGAGGCAACAGGATTGGTCATAGAGAGGAGCTAAACTGTAATATAATCCAAATAAAAGCCTCAGAAGTTCCTACAGGAGTCTTCGGTGGCAATTCAGAGTTTTTCTAAATTGGGATGAAGGAGCTGAACCTTTATAGTACTTCATCAACCAATCACTGGATGCAGGGTGCCCACAGGAAGAGGGTGGGACATGGGGCAAAGTAGCTAGCTCTCTTCAGGTGAAGCAAGTCTCAGAAAGTGAGTCAGTTGAGAATTTCTGGATGCCAGCAATTCCAGCAGCTAGGGGAATGAGTGCTTCAGTTGTGAAGAGAAGACTGGGTGACATAAGGTGCCTTATACTAAAGTTAACTACCTCTCAACCTGAGCCTACCTAGTGATTTGCTTACGAAGTACTAGGTGGTCTCGTGGATGCAAATGCACTGGTTATAACATCAAGTAGGAAATGGCTTTCTCCTCCCTACACACCCCCTGTATCAACAAATAGTGCTAAATGGATACTCCCTGATTCATTAATTAGCTGTGAGACAAGGTGTAAGTCTCACCTTTTTATTGAAATCTTCATTTGGTTAGTTGTAAAATGAGAAATTTTCTTATGATGAGCTCTAAAGGTACATTCCAACCCTACTATTCTATGATGATAATGATATTTATATCATTACACATTAGATCAAGTGTAATGCAGATGCACAAATGCAGTTCATGGAACTTAGAATCTCATAGTTCTTTTAAAATACTTCTCTACTTCAGTTCTTGCTCCCATTTCCTGCATCTACAATCTCTCCCTTTTCATTGGACTGTGGGTATTAGAATATCAAACATATTGTGGCATTTCCCATCTTAAAAAATAAACAAATAAAACTTCACTTGAACTCCCACTATTATCCTTTTTTCAGCCTCCCCATTCACAGCTCAGATATTTTTTAATTTTTTTTTTTTTTTTTGGCGGTACACGGGCCTCTCACTGTTGTGGCCTCTCCTGTTGCAGAGCACAGGCTCCAGACCCACAGGCTCAGCAGCCATGGCTCACGGGCCCAAGCCGCTCCGCAGCATGTGGGATCTTCCCGGACCGGGGCATGAACCCACGTCCCCTGCATCGGCAGGCGGACTCTCAACCACTGTGCCACCGGGGAAGTCCCACAGCTCAAATTTTTGAATAACAATTCCAAACTCAAGGTCTACCCTTCCAAACCACCCACCTCATTCTTATTTATTTATTTATTTTATTGTTTATTTTTGGCTGCATTGGGTCTTCATTGCTGCACGTGGGCTTTCTCTAGCTGTGGCGAGCTGGGGCTACTCTTTGTTGCAGTGCATGGGCTTCTTCTTGCAGAGGTTTCTCTTGTTGCGGAGCACAGGCTCTAGCCACGTGGCTTCAGTAGTTGTGGCATGAGGGCTCAGTAGCTGTGGCTCACAGGCTCTAGAGTGCAGGCTCAGTAGTTGTGGCTCATGGGCTCTAGAGCACAGGCTCAGTAGTTGTGGTGCATGGGCTTAGCTGCTCCACGGCATGTGGGATCTCCCCAGACCAGGGCTCGAACCTGTGTCCCCTGCATTGGCAGGCAGATTCTTAACCACTGCGCCACCAGGGAAGTCCCCCACCTAATTCTTGAATCTACTTACTCCAATCTGCTCCCATTCCCCACCATTGCATGGAAATGGTTCTTTTCAAAGTTAAAAATCACCACATTTTTCCAGAGTCAGCAGCGTTGACACCATTGTCACTTTCTCCTCTCCTGGCTTCCTCCTATGTCCCTGGCTGTTTCTTTCTCAGTCTCATTCCATTACTCAGTCTTGAAAAGTTGAGTACCTCAATCTAGGTACTTGGACCTCTTCTTTATCTACACTCTCAAAGCCAATGGCATTAGATGCCATTTTTATATGCTGATGAGGAACAAATTTATATCTTTAACCCAGAACTTTCCTCCAATCTCTGGACTCTTATCTAACTAACCTATTTGATATCTCTGCTTCAATATAGAATTGTATTTGCACATTTAATAAATCCAAACAAAACTCCCAGAACTCTTGATTTTTTCAAATCTGGACTATTCCAGCTTTCCCCCTCTCACTAAATGTCATCTGCATCTACCCAGAGCCCAGTCCAAAAATATGGAGTCAGTACTGACCTTTTTTCCTTTTTCATCCTGTTTATTAGCAAGTCAAGTCAGTTTAACCTCCGCAGTATGCATTAAACCCCATATTTTTCTTCACCTCTGCAATCACCATCCTGGTCTAAAATTTATCAATTCTATTGCAATAACCTCCCAAGGAATCCTTCCATTCTACTCTCCCTCTCTCCAACCCCTTTTCCACAGATAGCCCAGTGATCTTTTTCAAAGAAATCAATTAGCTGAAGTCACTCCCTTCTTAAAATCCTTCAGTAGGATCTATTACTCTCAGAACGAAAACTAAGCTTTGAGTCACTGCCTAAGAGGCCCTCCCCTGATCTGCCTCTTGCCTACCTCTCCAATTTTATCTTCTAAACTTACACTCCACACCAGATACGATGCTCTAACTACACCAGCTTCTTTCCTGCTTCTTGAACTTGGCAATATTTTGCTCCTCTACAAGACATCTCCCTTGCTGTTCCTTGTCCAGGAAAATCTTCCTCTACAATTCCTGCAATTTCTGACCCATCCCCATCCTTCGGCTCAGCTCTCAAAGGAAAACCTCCTATAGACGCTCTCTCCAAGTGTCTGCATCCTCTTTATTTCCTTCATAATTCACACTCATTTCAATGTGTAATTACCCTTTTTAACTTAATAATTGTCTACTTCCCCCAATAGAATACAGTCACTACACAAGCAGGACCTCATTTGTCTTTTGTTTTGCTCTGTCCACAGTTCCTGACATACAGTACATGCTAAGTGTAATACATAGTAATTAGTAATTATTGAGTAAATGAATGATCAAAACAATATACATCAACTCGTTGGTACAAGAGATAAAACAAATACCTGTATCATTCAAAATCTCTATTCCTTCTGCAGATTATGAATGGCAAACGTCACCTCTGGCTTTCTTTCCCTTTGCTGTGCTCTTCACCTTCCTTTAGTATAAATCGGTATGACACGCTTAGGGAACGAAAGTTACTTTTAACATCAATTTAAAAGAAGTATGATGTAGAGGGTAGATCCATGCCAAAATAATCCCATGGTTCTTCTAAAAAACGTACAGCAAAAAACTTGGATTATCCAATGTTTTAAATCATCTGCATACCATTATCTTCCATCGAACTGGATTCTTGTGAGTTGAGTATAAGGTTTCTGCAGCCAAGGATTTCCTCCTGCCATGTCTCTCACTTGGTTCTATTTTCCAAGCATAACCCTGACATTACAAACAACTAGACTCCAAATCTCCATTAAATTATCTGTTCTTCTCCTTTACTGAATACAGAATTGTTGTTTTGGCTAGAATTAGTCAGGCACAGTTAGAACAATAACACTCAGTGCCTTCCCATGTAGCACCTGCTGCATGTTATTTATTTCTTGTTAGCTACATGGTTCAACAAATTGTGTCTTTTAACAGCTCATTGAGTACAGGAGGAGGAAGTGATGGAGTGGAATTGTTGATAATGTTCAATGGTGTCAATATATTTCTTCTCAAATAATCCAACTAGTAAATTTGCACTAGTAAATTTCTTTGGAAAATTTCTCTGCCACATAATTTCCAAATCACCTTGAGCAGACAGCAGCATGAGGAGAATAAGTACAATGACCCATGACGTTAACCTGTTAGCAAAGGTGATTTTAATTGACTAAATGCAGTATATGGAAATGAACCAATAATCCTTTTCAAAAAGCTTAAAGATGTTAAGATAATGTTCGGATGTTAAATTTCCATACATTATTTAGAGCTTTTGGATTTAACAATATGCTTAAATACCACACCACTGAGAGAATAAAATTTACATCAAGAACATTTCCAGGGCACTCCCATGTCACCGGGTCAGACATCTAGAACACAGTTGCATTAGAGTCTCCAAGATCTATGGGTATACACACATTTGACAATATCCCAGCAAATCCACTAATTCAGTTTCACCGATGGGCAAAATTCAACAAAGAGGCCTTGAATAAAGTACAGGGAAGGGCAGTGGCTACTAATTTTTTCATCTGTGCATTTGTTTTATTATGCTAGAAACTCTAATTGAACTTTGTTCCAAGCTATTAACCTATGACAGAAGACTGTGGAGATAAGATCTCACTGACATATAGAACAAAGAAAAAGAAAGGGCGTGAAAATTACAATGACAAGGTTGCCTTAGCAGTTTTGAGGTGGTAATATGAAATCCCTGACTAATAGGCCTGGCTAACATAGGAAGGGTGAGGATGTAAAGGAGAGAGAACAGTCTTGGGTTGAACCCAAGAGGCTTCTCCAAGGATCCATAATAGATACACACGGCTATTGCCAAGTTCAAATTGCAAAGCAAATTGAAGTAGGCCTCTAACTGTTATAATTTGTATAAGAGGTTCATATACAAGGAATAAATAAAGAAGCATTAAGAGTAAATTGTTGATGTTATCTAAGCAGCTATGTGTGGGTTTTTTGGTTGAGAAAATGCTAATATCTTTGCTTTACATTTCATAAATTATTCAGCCTTCTTCGTTTTTAGGAACTCAAAAATCTTCAATAATAATTTTTCCTTCAATGTCATTATTTTAATTCTCACTTGAACTATAAAGAATAAAGTATAAAAGCATTATAAAATAGCTTAACTTATGAAAGAACTGTGCATGGAACTTTATATAACATCATAGGAACAAGCCAATCTTCTGCATCAAAGTTATGCTGTGAATGATGATTTAAGTAGTATTCCTCAAATATGGAATAAAAAAACTATGTGCAAGATGTAGTGGAGTTATGATCTTATCGAAGCTCATTAACGTTATCTTCTTCCGGAAAAAGAATGCCAGTGTTTTCTTTCATAGCCAGCATATGTGTCTTCTGATGAGAAAAAATCATTAAGGAAAGTCTTGGAGGTTTAAAGCTGGAAGGAATAAAACTGTTGCAAGTATTGTTTTTCCAGAAAAAGTAAAGAGGGTACAAAAAAGTTCTGAGTCTCTTGCAACCAAATTTTGAATCTCTTTAGTTTTTAAATGTTATAATTTCACATGCATCCTAATAGAAATAGTGAATAAAATTTTATCTGTGTTTTTGGTAGGTTCATTGTGAACATACACACAAGAAAGTTTACTGAATGTACATTAATACCAAAATTGGAAAACCAATGTGTTGAGAAATAGAGAAATTAGCAAAGATTATCACAATAAAGTGAATTCACAAATTCTATACTGAAATGACCACTGTTAGCTTCAACTGATTATTTATTCTAAGCAGTAGGAAACATCATCTACAGATTTTATTGATCCAAAGGCCAAGAAAAAACTTGCTCACTGTAAAGGATACTTTTATATTCTAAAGATAACTTCTGGGAAACCAAATGCACATATTTAGGAAATCATACAATCCAGAGACTTTATAGATTTAATTTAAGAAGACTCTGAAAAAGTTCCACTAAAGTAATGACTTTTAAAGAAAATTTAAATAACATAGTATGTAAGATACATAGAGCATGCTTACTGACGTCATCATCATTACTCCTGATACAGTGTCACTGCAAACAACTGTTAACACATAGCTCAAGATGATGCAATATCTACCATTCTAATATACCATCAACATAAACCAGTAAGCAGTGCCAGGAGCAGGACCCTTTCAGACATGTCTCCAGCAAAAGAGCTCTTTGTAGATGAATGCAGATTAATTCAGAGCACTGGCCTATCTTGAGACAATATTATGTCCCAACGTAACAGTTGGGTTTTAGGTACAATTGCTTTATTCCAGAATAGCCATAGAAGTGGAGGCCTTGATCATCAATAAGTAAAATCTCAGACTGCTATTATTTCACTCAAGCCATACATAGTCCGGTCAGATATGACTTATTATTTTGAGTTGTTCTGATCACTAACTTTAGAATGGTTTACTACTAAGAAAAAGAGACACTGTCTATTATTCACTGCAGAGTGAAGGCAGCCATTAGTGTGGCCCTTCTCATAACATCGGTTACATTGTTGGTAGCTGATAAATTCACCTCAATGCCTCTATGTTACTTTATTCGCCAGGTCAAAGACGAACTCGCCCCTAAAGCACACTTATTTAGAGTTTATACTATCAGCCCTTGTTGGAAACAAAATAAGTAAATGATTTAATCCCATTTTGCTTTTTAAAATATTTAGATGAAACCGTAACGAATCTGTAAGCAGTAAACTAAAGACTTAGTAAAATATAATATAATTTCATATCATTTCAGTTTGCGCATAAAGAATATGAACTATTTCCTCAAATATTTCCTCACTTTAAAGGATAAAAGTATCCTTTACAGTGATTTTTCTCATCAATGGCTTGATCATTTAATGTTACTATATTCAGAGTATGTAAATTAAAGAGAATGTCCTCATAGGAAAAGCATTCAGAATAAGTTTTGCTCCAAGACAAAAAGGAAGAAAGAAGCTTTACTTCAATCATAAACAATTCAAGAAGCACCTCCCTTTTTTCACAGTTTAGGAAAGCATGCTTCATTCTTTTGCTTATTAGTTGAGAATATCCTCCATCAGTAAGAAAAACGATTAGTCCACCACACTACTGCTTCCTTCTTAATCTTAAAAGTGTTAAAAGGAACAGGAGCAAACCTTTGCCCTTGGGATGGGCAAAGATTTCTCAAATAAGAGATAAAAAGTATAAACTATAAAAGAAAAAAACTGGTAAAAATGAGATTTTATAAAAAATCAAATATTTGCACTTAAAAAGACAATGTGTAAAAGACAAGCAAAACATGGGAGACTGTATTTGCAATGCAAGTATCCGACAAACAACTTGTATCCAGAAAAACATAAAACCTCTTACAAGCCAATAATTAAACAAACAATCCAACTTAAAAATGGGCAAAGTGGAACTTCCCTGGTAAGACTCCGCACTCCCAACGCAGGGGGCCCGGGTTCCAACCCTGGTCAGGGAACTAGATGCCGCCATGCCTGCCGTAACTAAGAAGCCCGCATGCCCCAACTAAAAATGGATCCTGTGCGCCGCAACTAAGACCCGGCGCAGCCAAAATAAATTAAATAAATAAATAAATATTTTTTAATTAAAAGAAATAAAAATGGGCAAAGTATTTGAACAGACTTTTTCATCAAAAAGATATATGAATGACCAATTAGCTCACAAAAAGACAATCAACTTCACTAGGCATTAGGGGAATATAAATTAAAAGCACAATGAGAGACCACTTTATACATATTTAAATAACTACAATTTAAAAGACTAACAATGCTGAGTGTTGGTGAAGATATGGAGTAACCGGAACACTCACATATTGCTGTTGGAAGTATAAAAAGGTCACATCTATTTTGGAACACTGCCTGTTTTTTATATATATATGCTAATTATATGACTGAGCATTAATTATGTAATATGTAATTGCCCAAGAGAAATGAAATATATGTCAGACAAAAACTTGCACACAAACACATACAGCATTTTTATTCAGAATTACTAAAAAATGAAATAAAAAAACAAACCCCAATGTTCATCATCAGATGAAGGGATAAACAAAATGTGATATAATCCAAATGATGAAATCCACAATAAAGAGGGATAAACTATTGACACATACAATAATGTGTTGAATCTCAAAAACATGCTAGGTGAAAGGCCAGACACAAAAGAGTACATGCTGTATGATTCCATTTATTTGAAATTCCAGGAAAGGCAAACATCGAGAGAAAGCAGAACGATTGTCTGGGGCCAGAGGTAAAGGAAGAAACTGACTACGAAGCGTCATCAGCAAATTTTGGAGGATGGAAATGCTCTGTAACTTGGCTGTGATAGTGATTTCATGGGTATATACATCTGTCAAAGTTTATTGAATCATATACTATAAATGGGTACAGTTAATTGAATATAAATTGAGCTTCAATAAAGTTGATTTGAAAAAAAGAAGTACCTCCTTTAGTTACTATTTGAAAACTGTGTAAATAAATGTGATTGTGCATACTTACAGACCACCTATTCTATTGGGAAAATATTCAGAAGTACATAATGGCTTCTAGATGCAATGTAAAATGTGAAATAATTCATGAAAATGTATTTGCCTAAAGATTACAAAGACAAGTAAAGCCAAAAGGGTTCAAAATAAAAAGAAAAATGCATTGGAATCCATGTTATTTAACATGCATAAAAGAAATTAGAGATACCCTAAAAGGGATAATAAATTTGATTAGCTAGTCTCCAACATCAATGAAATCTAATACAAACATCAAATGAGACAAAATTGCCACAAAATTGAGGTAAAATAATGAAGAACCATACAAGTATTGAGTTAACTTTAACAAACCTAAGTAGAAGGAATGAAAATTGGTTAGGGCAAGCATTTTATATATATGCTATTCCTCTGCACCATGCCTGAACCTCTAACTACTGGGTACCTATTAATCTCCTCTAATCGCTCCAGGCAAATATTGTTTCTTCCACTAGAGCATGTTATGACTGGGTTAAAATACTCATTACTGCCTGCCTCACATACAAACAAACTGCGAGCATCTTTAGGGCATCAACTCTTCTTATTTGGAAAAAAGAAAAAACAAAAAACATCTAAAACAATGCCATTCATGTACCTTGGTATAGTGAAGTTTAGGAGATTATAGCCCAAGGAAGAATGATTGCATTGATAACACCATTTAAACCTTCCAAATGTACTTTGTTGGTAAATACACTAAATAGGAAAGGGCATTTTGTTTTCTCAAAAAAGTTGTAGAAGTGGAAACATTTATGGCCTTCCTCGGTTCTACAGAATTTTAACAAACTACCGCTCACACATTACTGAATTTTACAGTGGAAAAGGCCAGGGTTTCTTGTTGAGAAAAAAAATGCATTAGTGTTTCATTGGTGTTCAGTGGAAGTGTGTTTTACTCCTTCTAAGATAAAGCTCCCAAAGGAAGGGTTTAAAAGGAATTCCTGCATCTTTAACCTAAGAGGATGAAGACCTTGATATGAAGAAAGGACAAAGCTAAGATTGCAGGGGAGAGAAAAGAATTGAAACAATCAATGTGTTGATGCCAGCTTAAAGAGGGTCACTGAGAGATCAGCATTACCTGCATCTGTTCCTTAATTAAAAAGAGAAAGATGACAGTGTCCACTACTCATCACTATGGTAACATTCAAATATCAGGCAGTTTGGACCAGCAGGCCACTCAAAAGCAAAGCCCAGTGAACGTTTAAGTAAATCCATATAACATATAGGCTTATTCAAAATATGATGTAGCAGAGCTACAAATAAAGTTTTAAAATCAAGCCAAGTGTTTATTTTCCTCAGGCATCTTTTAAGTTAAAAACATTAAAGAAAACATGCTAATGAAAAGGCAGAATAGGATACATTATGTGTGAGGGGGAGGCCTTTTAAAAGAGTTTTTGAACAGATTTCCATTGTTTCTCTGTACAAGTTGTATTACATTATCTTTTGCCTTTCACCATTTCTATGATCCAAGCTGCATCCACCCTAATTGTCTACGATTTTCATTGTTCATTTTGTTCCATTTTTATTCTGCAGAAATATATTTCACTTACACTAATTATTGTTTGTGTATGGTTTTTGTTAATTATAGATTTTCCACCCTTTTATCTTCTCGTTTCCTATCTTCTCATCCAATTCATGCATCATCATTACCGTCATCAAAGAATGTTAATCACTGAAAACTGTGGTTTTCTTTTCAATAATCAAGCAAAACTTGTAGAACTTCTCATTACCTGAATGATGTTATATGTCATTTATTGTACTATATCACACACACCGTATCCTTCACTTCTGTCAACAAGTTAGCTATTTAGTTATCTGTTCTACAGGTATCTTTCTAACATTAAAAAAATAAAATTAAAAGTTTAAAATCACATTACTGATGGCCATTACAAAATAAGACAATTGCGTTTACAAATAACATACACATTTGTTCTATATTTTACACAGCTTTTATGATAGAAAGTGATTATCAAACATGCCTTTTTGACACACTGCATTTGCAAAATCCATCTTATTTAACAGAGTACTATCCTCTACTGCTGTTGAAGCCTTTACAAAGAAATAGGCTATTTTCCTACTTAAATATTACCCTTCTCAGAGCAGTAGCAGTTCCATAAGCCAGCAAGGTATTATAGGGAGGGAAGTAATAGCACTGTTTGCTCAGGCAATATAATGTTCTATTGACATTGGATTCATTATACGGTCTACATTAACATTATTTTTACTTGAACACGGTAAAGCTCTTTGAGCTAGCAATATTTTAAGTTTTCTCTGCCTCACAGGGCATTTATCTCTATTCTCTTGTTCCTATTTCCAGTGTTTCATATTTGAAACCTGTAGGTTTAATATTACAATAACATTTTACTCAATCAAAACGAATTTTTACTTCGAAAGTTTTATTATATTGCTACTACAAATAGTTGCCTTAAACACCTTACTCTGACAGTATGACTTTTAACAGCACTTTCATTGTAAGTAACCAATTTTTATATTATCAATTTTCCTTCACATTTATTCTTGCCTTAAAAAATCTTCTAACTCCAGCTCACATACATAGCAGCACCAGGCTGCATTATGACTACTTGAAAATAGTGAGCCAATTCAAATGAAAGAACACAGAATAATGGGTAAAATCCTTTTCTTTATGTAGTGTTCTGAAAAACTACAAAAGCATAACTCCAGCTTTTGTTTAAGATATTCATCTTTTTTCTAATTTTGAAGAATTATGCACTTCTACCACTTTCTGCCTCTTTAAGGCTTTCTAAACAGTCAATTTAATCACCGGGAGTTCCTTTATTAAAAATAGCAGAGACAGTCCTGATCTGGTAAAACACTTCTGAAAGTGAGAAACAAGTAGTGAAGTCTCACCCACAATCACCTGCTTCTTTATGCAAATCCTGAATCTAGCTGCTTCTCATATCCACTAGGGGGATCATTACACAGTAAAAATAGATTGGTCTCTTTATAGGTTTTTTTTTTTTTCTAACTTAATAGCACCAAGAAGAAAATTAGTTTCAAACAGCAACAAAACAAAAATCACTTCGACAGAACTAATGGTAAAATATTTTAATAATATTAGATGTTGAAAAGTATTTCTGGTTATTTCAAAAAAAACTATTATTTTAAAATCCACATTCGGAAACTAAGCCTACAGTCCATGTCCTAATTTCCAAAAAAGTAAAGGCAGAAGCAGAATTCTTGGAAAACATATATCCACAAGTTCAAATATGCTATAACACAAACTTACTTTAATGCCAATCTCACTGAAATTTTTGTCTGATGATACATTAGGAAATAATGATGTTCACATTTCTGAAAGAAACTTATAGAAGTCATCAACTTCACCCCTCTGCCTATAAGAGGTATCAACACTCATCAACGGTTCTTCAACTGGTTTGGTCTACGGATTACTTACGCAAAGACACAAGACTAAAGATTCTGTAAATCAACTGTCTTGCCCCATCCTCTTGCCAACGCAAATAAAGCCCCCCAAAATTCACGACAAGCCTATCCTTGCTTTTAATAAAGCCCAAAGATTTGCTATCATGTAACAAAACATGACAAAAGTCTTAGAGAACAATTGTTGTTGCAGCATTACGGCACCATAACGGCTGCGATATTGTGATTTAAAAGAAAACTACATATTTGGTCTTCCTGACTCACGGCTCCCAAAACCCTTGGAATTTCCTTAGTGTTGAGAGTGACCAAGGTGTCTTCTGTTATGTTAATGAGGTGACGTGGGGGAAGCAGATTAGGGATGGGGCTGGCCACCAGAGGAGCCAGCCACACGATTAGAGCTAGAGCGTTGGAAGTTTCCATCCCAACGCCTACTATGGAACCTACGGAATCTGATGCTATCTCCAGACAGATCATGTCATAACGTAGGTGACTCCTCAAACGTCCATGCTTCTATCCGAGAACTGCTTGCTGAAAGTGTGGGGAAACCCCCTTCCCCACATTGGAATTGGTCTCAGAACCATGTTAATAGCCTAACAGTAATCTCAGCTAAGGCCTCTTATCAATTTTGTAGAGTCAGCCTAGGCCCTGCATCAAGGGCTTATTAAATATTTGATAAACAAATGGATGATTGATCTGGGAAAAAACACTGACAACCAATGATTTCCCTATGATTCAAATATATAAAAGAAAATGCTGCATTTTCAAATATCTCCATAAAGAAGACATAAAGTACCTGACTGATGAGAATTAAGATGGAATGGATTTAAAGGATCCTGAAGGCCTATTTCCCAAATTTTACACTAAGTCAGAGTTTCTCAACCTCAGCATTATTGACAGTTTGGGTCAGATAAGTCTTTATTATGGAAGACTGCTGCACTGTGTAGGAAGTTTAGCAGCACCCTAGGCTTCTACTTCACTAGATGCCAATAGCGTGCCCAGATCGTGACAAGCAAAAATGTCTCTAGACATTGCCAAACATCCCCTGGGGTTAAAATTACCCCCAGTTGAGAAGCCTGCATTAAACAAATCACATTTCTAAACTTGAAATTACCAAGAGAAATCTAGAAAAGGCTTCACAGAATATTTTAGACATTAGATAACATCTATCAAAGGGCAAAGTTGACAGTCACAACCTATGTTTGTGCTGCAGGGATAAAGAGTGTGTACAGTGTAGCCTATGAGCGATGTATTAGACCAGCCAACACCTTCAGCTCCTGGGTCTTACCAGGGTCTAACTAAAACAATTACCAGAAATAAAAGTCATATATTAGTATCACTAATAAGAGCATTGTAAGATATTAATATATCAGTTGTTTTAATGCCTAAAAAACCTGTGTGGATCATTAAGGCACAAATCTGTTATCTGTCTGGTTTAGCTCAAAATCAGTGTTTATTGAATCCACACATTTTTAAGCTGGAAATTCCAATAATTCAGATTGTAGACTGAATTGTGAAATCTACTGATTCTCACAACCATGATGTTTCTCATATGTAAACCTCTAATCAAGTGGGTTTTTTTAAAGAAGCTTTTCTTGTTGAAAATCTCAAAGCTGAAAAAGAAAAAAAAACCTAACATTAAACCTTAGAATTCTTCTTCATGGTAATTCTTCAAATATGTGATGACTCATAGGAGGCCCTCAAAAGCTTCCTTCTTTCTTTACTAATTACAACTTCAATCATTACTTATAAATTATTTTTCCTTGACCTTTAATTATTTTAGGTTAATCCACTGTAGATATTTTCCACTCTCTACATTCCTTTTTAATGGAACAACCTCTATTTGCTTCAGCTTTTGTCAAGAGTCTTGCCATCACCAAGAATGGTACAAGATTAACAGTAGTGTTTTTCTTTCTATATATAAAGTAGCTAGGCTTATCAATCATCACAACAAACAGCCAAATAGGGAAGAAGGAACCTCTAAAGCCATTTTTACCATGGCTCAACTACCAAAATTCAGGCAAATATTTCAAGATGTTTAAGTGGTTTTGCCATTGGAATGGATTAACATCATCACAGATGACAGTCCACTGAAATGGAAAGATTTGATAATCCCCAAAATCAGTGATTGGCAAACTATATAGCCTGTATGCCAAATTCAGCCTGCCATTTAATTTTGTAAATAAAGTTTTATTGGAACACAGCCACACTGTTTGTGAATTGCGTGTGGCTACTTTCATGTCACGATGGCAGAGTTAAGTAGGTGCAACAGAGACAATCTAGTGCTTGAAGCCTAAAGGTCTACTCTCTGGCCCTTTACAAAAAAGGTTTGTTGGCCTCTGTTGGAGAACATCCAAGTAAGACTTCATCAAATAGAGAACAAGCAGATAGAATGTAGCTGATTTACTATCATGTGCAGGAATATAGAACACTTCCTGGTACTTATTCCTGAATCATTGCTTTTAAAAAGCATCAATGGAAAGAACTTTAAAAAATAATTTAAAAAAAATTGATTCCAATGATTTAGATTACTGTTTCTCAATCTTATTAGAACCGAAAAACATTTTTAAATATTCTTATTGTCCCCTTATTCTTCTGAAATGAAAGTCATAAATAATTTAAATTACTCAGATGCTGATTTCAACAAAATCAATATAATGTCCTAGCCGTAATTTACAGGACAAATCAAACAGGAGTAATTTATAATAAAATAATATGTATTCAAATATATAAATACTCAATACATCTACCCTGGAAGAAAAAATAATCAAGTCAGATATTTAAAACTGCGTGTAAATCACTAAAAATCCAGAGGTAAAAGTACAGATTGATACAACTGGGTTGTTATTTGGTAACTCAAGTATCATAAGGTAAAGTGATATTTTAAAATGATAAACATCCTTAGTGACGTTCAGAACAAATTAAATACTATCTTTCTTTGTTTTATTATTTTTAAGGTTGCATTTCTGAGAAAAATAATATATATTAAGCTATACGAAAATACTCTGTTTTGGTATGTAATACGAAGTTAGATCTTGGGCTCAAATAATTATAAACAATATAAAATTTTTATTACTACACCGTTGTATGCAGGGCTTCTGATTTAGAATTGTGGGCGCTCCTCTCCAATCTTTTAGGTAGAATAATAAAGTATAAAGAGATATAAAAAAACAACAACAAAAAAGATGGGATGAAATGATCAGCAGATAAGAATTTTCAACAGATTACTGGACAATGAAAAGGTGTGGAAGAAAGAATGATGAAACAGAACAGAGAAAAACTCTGCAACCCGGAAGATTTGGGGAGGGGCTACAAATGACTGACAATGTACTAGGTGCCCTGATACACTTCAGGAAGGTTCAGGATGTGGAAATTTTAGCCAACTTAGAGAGCAGGAAGGAAAGGTGAAATGGAAAACTTGACAATTAAGGGAATCAAAACCCCACTCACTAGCTTCATCCCTGTGTGCATATTACCTGAATTCAGCAATATAGAAAAATCCCATTAAAAAAAAAAAAAAAAGAAGAGATTTTGCTAATGAGATTGACAATCCTATAAGAAAAGACCTCTCTGATTTGAAGGACTGAGGAGACAAGAATTGTGGCTGGTCTTCTGACCACCCCTTTAAGTGAAGCTTTGCTTATTGACAAGCGCTGTGCAGATGTAGACCTGATTCTACTTCTCCTCTTTACAATAATAGGTAATTAAGAATCAGCAAACATTTGAGGAAAGTTTGCAGCCTGAAAAAGAACGATCAAATTTAAAAAAAAAAAAAAAAAAGATTCTAGAGGAAACAGATAATTCAGGGCAGAGAAATTTTTTTAAAATAAATCTCAAAATCTTCAGAGAGACTTGAAAAGGCATTGAATTTATAAAATGATAAGATCCTATGAATAATGAAGTATCAGAGAAGAAGAAAATATACGTAAAAATTAAAAATGGATGGGCTGAATTTATTTTTAACTCTAAGAATCGGCTTAGAGATTGAATTGAACAAGTATATAAATGGAATATATAAGAGAAAACCCATGAAGAATCAATACAAGAAATTTAATACACAAGAAAAAGAGAAAATAAAGTGACAGAAATCAAAGATTTATCAAATCCAGAAGACATTACTATTCTCAATAAAAGGACCTACAGAATAGACGATCTAGTCTTATTATTCAAAACATAAATAATTACAAAAAAGCAAAATATCAATTAAATAAACTACTTGCCTTGATATATTTTTGTGAAATTTTGAAAAACTGTAATGGTTATCAACTTGGAATTCTGTATCCCACAGAATTATAAAAGTCAAGTGTATGAGCAAATTAAATCATTTTTAGACATGTGAAGTCTCAGAAATGTTTGTCTTATGCGAAGTTTCTTAGTAAGTTATTTGAGGATGTACCCTGATAAGCTCTGCAGCAAGTCCAAAAAACAATGAGAATAGAACAGTCAGAAAAGAGTTCAGGAAAGGAAGTCTCCAGGAAGAGAAAAAAAAAAAAAAATCCTAAGTGGGAGAAGGTGCATACTAGCATAAGTGATATGCCAGAGTTTGAAAAAATTGAGGATATGATGAAGGCAAATATTGCAAAGAAATAAATAAAGAAGAAGAAAGGAAGGCAATTTGAAACTTCAACATGAAAAACAAAGAGATGCTCAAAGAGGACATATAATCATAGTTTGCTTGTCAGATGTACAGTAAAAATTTGCATAGTCATAACAAGGTAAATACTGTTTACTGATCTTGAACTTTTAGAATCAACATATAGATAAATAATTGGGGATTTAATCATGTTTTCAGAACATCATTAGGTTTTTAGAACAGAATGCAAATGTTATTATCTTTGACGTTGTTAATATAGAAATACAGACGACAGATTGTGAAGAAGGATGGAAATGAAAGCCAAAGAAAAGAATAGGGATGCTAATACCTACCTTCCTTTAGTAAAATGGAACATCAAGAGATACAACAAATACCAATATTAATTAAAGGTATAAGTAGATACCTAAATTTAAAAGACAATGAATGGAGAAGCAAAGTTGAATACTATAACTGTATCACAGGATAGGAGAAAGGATGAGAGAAAGTTATAAGTGAGCTGAAGCCTCTTCTATTTGGCAACTAGCGGATGCCTCAAATGCCTCAATTTGATAAATCAAGAAACAATGGTATATACATAGTATAGACAACATAGATTTTTAACATATACTTGGCATAGACTCCACTAGCAGTCTGGTGAAGCCTATGGAACTATTCTCAAAATAATAGTCTAAAGGCATAAAACAAAATATATCAAATTGCAAAGGAAATCAATTATACTAAAATACAAAAATACTAAACAAATGTGTGGTATAGCAATAGATGTTTCTTTACTAATGCATTAAATAACAAGATCTAACTTGGAAGTAGAAAGGAGTGTAAACAATATTTCAAGACAGATTTTGCAACAAGTTCATGTCATATGAAAATACTTCTGAATTCTACCACTGATAAAGTCACAGTACTGCTAATACTACTGTGGATCGTTGCCTATGCTAAATTTCAATTTGTATGTAACTATTTTCCCCCATCCAAGCACGCAGACCTTATGAATCAACTCTAGGTTAAAAATTCCTGACTTAGAAGTATGGAGAAGAAATTAAAATAATAATGTTTGCCTCTGGAAAATGCCATAAGGGCTAATGAATGTGGTAAGGTACAGAACTGCTGCCATGAACTGCTTGATTTTTCTAATCACATGTATGTATTACTTTGATAAAAACACTTAAAACACTTTACTTAAAATTTAAAATGTACATATATAATGCAATATGTATGTATGTGTGTATGTACATGTATATATATCAATATAATATAAAATGCTGGCCATTATATATCTCAAACCTGATCATTATCTAAAAATGAAAAATTTCTAAGCCCGTACTTACCTTAAATCACTGGCACAGATAGTTCTCAATGCTCCAATGACAAAAAGAAACTATCTAAAGTCATTAAACATCTTGATAATATCAAAACAATTAGATGAGATTACTTGACATGATCAGAGATCCTTTTTTAAAACCTTAGGAAATCCCTATTCATCAGTAATTGTATTTATTCAATTGTAGGCAGGAAAATGCATCTGCAGATGAAAGCAGACATTATAGTCTTGGTCAAACCTGAAAAAGCTTCAAGTAAAATAGAATCTAATTGACCTACATTTTTTCTTAATCAAGGCACCTACAGTGTCAAGAATAACATAACAGGAAAATATACCAATACCAATGTAGGGTTATTGTAAACAGGCATTTGGCAGAGAATATGAGAATGGCTTTAAATTACAAAAATGTGTTCCTATTAAACCTAGCAGTAACTGAGATCATGCACATGAATGTTCTCTGCAGACTGAAAAGACAGGCATTGGGAAATATTGGAGAGTTCTGGTCTCAGTAATGAGAAGTATTAAGAATGTGTTCAGGTTAAGACATGCCCCTTAACCTTTCTGAGACTGTTTCCTCATGCAAAAAAAAGAAAGAGGGATTATTCTATAATAATATTTGATCACATATAACTCTAAAGATGTTGAATTTAATCTCTGATTCAAATTTAAATTGGTATTTTCTTATTAGTATTAGACACTAAAGAAGCATTTGGTTGTTTGAAAGGAATATTCCTTAACTTCCTCTGGTGTAATCTTCTGTGTAACAAATCTAAAATTCCTTAACCTTCATTGTGAACAAAATTTCAATAGAGGTTTCCCATTCTATAAAATGTTTTTGCATCATTAAAACTATTCACCAGCAAGCATTGTAAAAAATCACTGAAAAACGAGAGGCATTATATTGGAAATGCTGTATACATGACTAGCTGATTAACACTTCAGGTTACATTTTACTTTTTAAATTTTGTAAAATGAATGCAGATTCTTAAAAATATCTCTGAACTTGGCAAGAATCACACTTTAAATGTAATTATGTAAAACCATAATTTACAGAGTACCTCCATTTAACAATCTACTCCACTCTATCCTAATTTTACCCTGAAGTAGGTAATAAGATATTGGAGAATATTAAAAACAAATATACTTCCTTCAATTACAAACAATTATTTCATTGAATTTAAAAGACCTATTACTTTTTTCATTTTAATGTATTATTAAAGAATATTAGACACAGAAAAAAGTGCACAAGTCATAGTGTCCAGCTCAATATCTGTAATAATTGAGCTTACAGGTGAAATCCCATACCTACATCAAGAAATAAAACCTTGTCAGCACTTCCCAAGGCCCTCCTCTTGTATTTCTTTCCAGTTACTAATATCCCCAGGTAACAGCTACCCTTGCTGTAGAAGCAGCATAGGTCAGCTTTGTCGGTTATTGTAGTTTATATAAATGGACTCATACAGTACATACCACTTCATGTTTGCCTCATGTGCTGAGCATTAGCTTGTGGAATTCACATATAGTTATGTGCAGCTATAGATCATACATTTTCACTACTGTATAGTTTTCCCCATTAAGAATAAGCAACAATTTATTTATGCATTCCATATTTGTTGGGCATTCGTAAAATTTCTCGATTTGGGCTATTGTAGCAGTGCTACTCTGAACATTCTAGTACATATCCTTCAGTGAACATATGTAAGCATATCTATTGGATAAACACTTGAGGTGGAACTGGAATTACAGTTATTCATACCTATGTTCAACTTTAGTAGATACTAAACAGTTTCTTAAGCGGTTGTGTGGTTTATATTCTCACTAACAGAGTATTAGAGCTCTGTTTTTTCCATATCCCCACCAACACTAAGTATTTTGTGTTTAAAAGGCCTATTACTTTTAATTCAGTAAATATTCATTGAATACTTACTAAAGTTAGCCACTGTAAATTGGTTACTTTTCTAAATACCTCAAATGATAAAGGTCCAGAGAGCAAAAATGCTTTTATTATCCAAAATACCTTTTCAAACTATTATTCAGAACCATCCAACCCACCATCACCTAACCAACATAAAGCAAAATGATTTTATTTGGAATAAGAAAGGGAAGATAACATTAGAAACTATGACATGACCTTCAAAAATAGAGGGTTGAACAACAATTATCCTAGGTAATATCATATATCTACCGACCTATTAGTCCTCTGCAGACTAAATAAAGAGATAATCTATTTAGAGCAAAAGAAAGACAATATACCTATAGCTTTTCCTTGCGGCAGAAGACTCAAATGGGTTCTCTAAGGAGCTTATCTGACTCAAGAGCTATCTTTTATTTAGTCTTCAGTGTGGTTTTGTTCCCCCTTTTTGAGAAACATTTAAAGCATCTAAGACATTTAAAAATCAGGACATTTTACATAAGCATCTAGAATTCTGATTTCGCTGGAAAAAAATAAGACTGAGTAACAATAAACCCAACACATGAAAAAAAATTAAAACAGCCCCCTTTGCTTGAGGCAGATGCTCTCCTGAGTTTCCCAGGGTCCCCCTTATCCCCAGTTATCTGTAACGTGAGGTCTGGGCCCAGAGCAGAACTGAGCTCCAACCTGGCAAATTTGGAGAGAGCTGAATTCTTATACTAGGCCCATTTCATTCACTGCATTACTTTCCTCACTCTGGGATTTAAATGATTACAAAACAAATAATTTGGGGTCATCAGCATTTTATAACAAGCTATCAAGGACTTAGAGAATATTAGAAAATGGGTCCAGATAATATACATTTTATGACAACTGACAAGGACCACAGGTCCATAAATATACCGTAACATAGCGAAGAACCTGACTTACAGGACAAGTAGGACGACGGGACACTGGGTTCTGGGTATCTTTCCTCAGATGGACGTTCCTCCTATACTTTTAAGGGTTATAAAATTCTAAGTTGCTCGACAGTGGCACCAGAAGTATCTGTACAAGATCAAAGTCTGGCTCATTAAGAAGGGGAGGGTTATGATTCAAGACAAACTGTCGTCCCAGATTAAAGCATATTATCACCCCAAGCATCAGAGTCCCTTCACAGAATGTTAAGCATTCTTTTGATATTTTGTCCATAAGACAGAAGTGAACAACAGATCAGAACACTAAAAGGTAATCTATATCCTAAAAATACACCACAGTAGGACAAGTAAGATATTCAGCTATTTAGTAAAATGTAAAATATTTAGTAAATATTTAGTAACATATCCAGTAGAGCTGGATATATTTAGTTTATATTATAAGGCATAATAACCCCCGGAACAGCTCAGGAAGGTACATGATCACATTTTTGTTTTGTTGCTATTTTATTTCCATGTTTCTCCTGAAAAAAAAAGTTTCTTAAACGCAATTTCTGTAAGTGAATTAGAGGTCAGCCGAACATAACTCTACAGAAACAGTGTTTGAAGGACACAATGTGATGTTAACTTGAAGTAATGTGATGTTTACTTAAGGAGCTGAGAAACTGCTGCTGGGCTGCTGTGAAGCCATTAGAGGCAAGTTCAATGTCAACCAAGGTGAGAGGTTAAGCATAAAGCTTACCAGCAAAAGCCAAGATTTGACCATCAAGTTTCTGTTAAAATCATTACTGAAAGAGAGCAGAGCAGTCATGGCCAGGTCCCCCACTGGCTATGCACCTCATCTGGCCTCTCCCAGGTGTACAGACAACTACTCGCTATGTGCATCATCTTCAGAGCAACTTCCTTAGTGCCCATTTCTTCTAACCCACTAGCATCCTGATGGATGTTTCTTCTGTTTGTTGACAAGAAGTACTTGAAAAGATTCTATCCACCAATACTATTAGAAAAAATAGAGAGGTAAACTAATTCAAAGTAGCAGATAATACCACAAAGTACATCGTTACATCTCAGAAACACAGTAAGGAAAACGCTTTCTTTCCTTTTTAAGTTCCCTGCATTGCACTGAATATACATACTAACTAGCAACATAAAAAGTCCTTCTGGTAGTTATTTACAGGCAAGATTCCAGAGAAAAGCAACTTCAACTTGTACCTTCCCTAAACTGTTTCCCTTCATTAAATCTTACTTCCAGGCCATTTTTCATTGCCCAAACATCACGTGGTTGAAATTCAAATAATTGGATAACCTAAGAACATTATAAGGAAGTTGTGTATGCTGCATTAAGTCATGGCAACCTCAAAAGCAATGTAAATTATAATGATATACACCTTTCTTTTTATTCCTTGTACCAACCTTCAGATTCAATAGGGAGTTGAGTATAAATCATTTTGGTATAAATATCAGGCATATTCCAAACAGAGAGAGTTACGGTTGTGTGTACCAAAACAAACTGCATATCATCACTGACATGTAGAATATGAAGATGTTCTTTCTAAAACTCCTCACCTCATGGGGACCAGGGTTGAGCAGCTGGTACTCCCACCTGGGTAAGTAACCCTTTCCCCATCCACTCTTATTCTCACTGTGTCCTTCCAGAAGATGCATGCTAACTTCAAGAGTCTCACCTCTCCCTGAAAGAACAGTGCTACCCTTCTTGTGACAAAAAGTTGATAAACAGCTACATTGGTTTTTGTTGTTGTTGTTTTTTGTCTTTTTGGCTGTGCTGCGCGGCATGTTAGTTCGACCAGGGATCAAACCCACAACCCCTGCAGTGGAACTGCAGTCTTAACCACTGGACCGCCAGGGAAGTCCCCAGTTATATTGATTTTTTAAATACAATCAAATGGCTGGTAAAATACTCATGTAAAAAAAGTTTTGTAAAGAAATCTAGACTAGTAATAGACTCACGTTAAATACTGTATGCTATTTTTCTTAATTAAAAAAAAAAGTATCTCTATCCTCCCTTGATCTCCCCTGCTGTCCTGATCCACTTTGTACTTGTACTTCTCCCACATAATAATCTTTCATAATGTGTCTGCTCAGTAGCAAACAGTTCTTATTGGCTAATGCAGATTTTAAAGTTAGGTAGAAAAATTTTGCTTTGTACCTCCTGCCCAGAAATTACTTGGAAACCAGAATCACGCAATGCATCCAACAGGTCTGTTCTAACAACAGCCCCAGGACATTTGGAGTATGGCTTTTCCTGACAAAAACCATTCACTGATTAGTTCACAGAAGAGGGTGAAATTCAAACTCCTGGACCCTTCAGTAATTCCTCCAGCAAAAAGAACAATCTGAAAGTGCAGGCCTCATTGAAAATAGCATACATTAAAACCACCTTCCGTTATGCAAATGTTCTTGCATAAATCACTTATGGAATATTATGAAATACGACAGAAAAAAAAAAGAAAAAAGAAAAGAAAAGAAATGCATTTTGAATGAATCCCCAGGACTACATCATGACACAAATTTGGTCAAGAGTTTTTACTTGGTAGAGAAGAATTAGGGTCCAGTGAGCTACATTCACCACTGGTCTCCACTGGAGACTAATGGACTAATTGGAATAAAATATTTCTCAGATAGCCACTATCCTTTCTAAATCTAAAAGGGGTTATTCAGCCTTTATTATAATTTAGTCATTCAGCATATAAGAAATGAAGAGTAACCATAAGTACAAGATGGTAGTATTTGTAACACACATTCATATACACTGGTAAGTGTAAAACAGGGTTTTGTTTTCCTCCAGATTCCTTTCTGAATAATGGAGTGATATCATAGATTTCCTCAAACTCTAAGCACAAAGAGAATCTCTGTGAAAGGAAGATGAGAGACATTTTCTGATGATTATAAATATAGCTAATTTTTCCAAAAGAGAGAAAAATGAATTACATTAAAATTAGAATGACTTTTAATCCTGGGTCAAAAATACATTAAAACCCTTATTTCTAATGCAAACACAATGCCCCATTGTAAAATTTCTTTTTTATGGATTTATTATATAGGTCAAAGATTCCTTAAGGAAGAATCTCAGAGCAATTTCACATGAGACGTAAAGACTTTGAAGACATAAACACAGACCCCATTAGGAAACACCAGTTGCGGGCTTATTCCTCACTACCTTTCTTCTTCTTCAGTCATTCAGTGAATAGTTACTGAGCACCTATGAACTCTGTGGCAACATAACTAGACCCAGCACGATCTAATGTCGTGCTTTCCAATCACTGCAAGGTACCTCTTCACCCCTTCTGTTTTCCTAACTCTCTTTGTCTATGATCTCTGAGTAGTAAGAGAAAGAAAACTCAGAAAACATTTAAAAAGTGTCTGTAGGCTGGTCTAATAGATGTGTTGAGGTTAAAAAAATATATACATTTTCAATAGATGTACTTTAACCCCTCCCTCTCCTTCCATCAGCATTTAAACAAACTGAAGTCTCTTTCATCTTAAGAACATAAAATCAAAAAGGAAATAAACTTTCCTTAGACATCACTTTACCTCCAAAGAGAGAAAAGTCTGGGACTTTCTTTTTTTGACATTCCCTCGCTTTCTACTCTCCTCTCCACTCATGCGACTTTGGTTTCAGCACCATCATTTTCCCAAAGCTGCCAGTGCTAGGTGGGCCCCTAGTGACCCACACACCACCGAATCCAAGGGGTACTTTCAGAGCCACACTTCGCTTCACATCTCAGTAGCATTTCAACCACCATGACCACGTCCTTCCTTAGATGCACTCTCTTCTCTGGGTTTTCAGGACACTCTCTTCCTTCTCTCTAAACCCTTTTCCTCCTCAGCCCAAACCCTGAAGGTGGGTGGTCCTCAGAGCTGCGTTCCAGGCCCTCTTTTGATTCACTATATGATCTCATTCACTCCCATATGTTAAATTCCCACCTAACATGCCAATGCCTTCAAAATCTTTATCTCCTTCCCAGACCCTTATAATATGCTTAAAACCCACCTACTCAAGTATCTCCTCAGTATCTCCATTGGAAGCCTTTCAGAAAACACAAAATTAATCTGCTCCAAACTGGACCCATTCACTTGGGCACCCCTTCCAGCCTTCCTCATTTCCATAAGGACACCACAAATCTCCTTGCTGCTCCAGGAAAAATAAAAACAAAAAAACATGAAACCATCCTTACTCTTCTCCTCACCCCACCCTAACCTCTGCCTAAGTAATAAATAACTATGCCCTGTAGAGTCTACATGACGTTATAGGTTTTTAATCTCGGCTTCTCTGCATCTCCACAACCAGCATCCCACTCAGCCCACATGCATCTTTTGTTTGGACTGATGAAATAGGCTACAGAAACACCGTTTTATAATGCAAATCTGACCCTGCCATTCTCCACCTAAAATAAGTTCCTTGGCTTCCTTCTGCCCAAATCCTAAACCTGTGTACAGAATCCTTCATAATCTAGCTGTATATAGCCCTCTACTTATAATTCAGCACCTCTCTGCATCTTTGCTGTCTAGAGTTACTGTTTTCTTTGGGGTCACGGCCCACAGTGGGCTGACTCATCTCAGTACCCACATACTACTACTCCTTACCTGGTGGAGTTCTTTCCTTTCCTCCCACCCTTCACTTAATTACATCCTGCTTCAGGTCTAATCTTAAAAAAGGCTTCTCAGGGATGCCTTCCTTGAAGCTCAACAGACTAGTTTTACGGTTATGTGTTTGTATTAACTAGCATATGATTGGTATATACTACAAATGGATTTAGCATGAGATTGCACATTATAAATAAAAATCAGATTTTTAAATGAAGACCAAACATAATAAATTAAGTTGGTTATCAAGTTTAGTTCATTAGCTCATTATTAATGCCATCAAGTCACACTGCCAGGACACTTCTAAATTTCTGTATTCCTAGATTCACTTATAAACAACTTGAAAGCAGAGACTGAGAAAGTTTCTGCCACAGTGTAGCCATAAAGTCGGAGACCCCACCTTTATACTACTGCTTTGGCAAAAAGGCATTAAATTATTATTATTTTTTATTTTATATTGGAGCACAGTTGATTAACAATGTTGTGTTAGTTTCAGGTGTACAGCAAAGTGATTCAGTTATACATATATATGTACCTATTCTTTTTCAAATTCATTTCCCATTTAGGTTGTTACATCATATTGAGCAGGGCTCCATTAAATTCTTGAGTCTCCTCAGTGCCCCTCCCCAAAGAGACAACAAATCAGCACTCCCTTTTGAATGCATATGAAACATGCCCACCACCCAACCTCCAACACCACCAGACTCTAACTTGGGAAGCTTGAGCCCCAAACCAAACACATAGACAAGTGAGTGACTTACAGTAACACCATCTAGTTGGATTTAATTTTTCTATTAGTGGTTCCCTGCAGCCCTCAGATTAGCCCATAGTCCCCGTGGCAGCCTACCATTTTCCTGAGGGAAATAAGATCCCTCCTGGCAGACACCTAGGCCCAATCTCCTGTGATTTGGTGAAAAACACTTTATTATGGATAATTCTTACCCTCTGAATCGATTTTTTTTCCCCTTCTGTAAGCATCCAGCCAGCCTTGATTAATTTCTCTGGAGGGTTTTTCCGGGTTTTTTTTGTCCTTCATCTTGACAAACTTCCTTTCTCTTTCCAGCAGTGTTTGTTGCCACTGCTGTTGGTGTTTTTTGTCTTTGTTTTTTTTATTTTTATGAGCATATGGAAAAATATTTTTAATTAACTCCCAGGTAACTAAATTTTTAAATGAGATTACTAAATTCATACTGTTAGATGTTTTACAAGTATTTGCTGAGCAAAAATTCTGTGTCAATCACTACGCTAAATGTATATTAACAGTGCACTGTGAAGAAACAGGCATCGACCTTTACTCTTCTCTCACGAAGCTGACAACGTAGTGGGGGAGATAGACAGGCAGTAAATAAGTAAACATAACAACATAAAATTCTATCATTGTAAGCATATGAAGAAAATAAACATGGTGAAAAGCCAGGAAAAAAAGGGCAAGATACAAAATTAGATAGGGTAGCAAGGAAGAACCCTCTGAACTTGACATTTAAGCAGAGTACTGAAGGATGGTGGGTTGTTGTGGGGTAGAGGGCAGTTCTACACAGCGGGGACAGTGTATACAAAGGCCCTGATATGGGGACAGCTTTTGACATGTTCTCCAACTGAATGGGAGTGTGATTTCAACTTCATAAATGAGAGAGTAATGGCTCAAATTGAAGTTACATAAGTAAGCAGAAGCCACATTCTGCAAAGCCTATTGGCCAGGGCAAAGAATCTGGATTTAATTCCAGTTATAATGAGAAGCCATTGGAGGGCGTTAAATAGGGCAATAACATGATAGGATTTATATTTTATGACCTGATCTATATTTTAAAGGGATCACTCAGGCTATGTGGTAAGTCGATTTGTGGGAGAGGGGTGAGAGGATAAGCAGAGTGACCAGTTGGGAAACTACTGCTGAAGTCCAGAAGAAAAATGGTGGCATAAGGAAGGTGGCAATGGAGAAAAGAATTAGAAGTGGAGAACTTCAAAGAATTTGCAAATAGAAAACCTGGGATCTGCTGATAGATTTAAACATAACTATGCATACTTACCAGAATATCTGACTGCTATTAACCCATACAAGCATGCAGTCATGACTTAACTTCCATTGTGATTACAACAGGAATCATCAGTTGGATGGATGATACTAACTTAAAGCAAAGAATAACTTAGAGAAAATATTGAAAATACATCCATAATGAAGTTGCTTTTGATGGATGTTAAACACCTTTTCAGTTGAATAAGTCCTTTATAGTCATTAGCAACATATTAGGGGCTTTAGTCTATGTCTGTTAAAAAGAAGTTCGGTACAATAGGAATATTATTTTTGTCATGGCTAATGTACCTATTACTAATTTTTTAAAAGTGATGCTGTGGACTGTGTTGGCTACACATGTCATTGGCCCAGCATGCTATTCCATTCCTCATCTGATAAAAGCATCCCCTTTTCTTCCAAGGTATTCCTCTCCCATACTTGTACCTTGGGTGTATACTTGGCCCATGTCTGGCTCTGTACCTGATCTTTGTGGCCACAAAAACGAATGGGACAGGGATGGGTATGTACCCAAATCAGGCCTTCTCTGGGTTTTTTTTTTTTTTTTGAATTGCACACAGAGGGTGGCTCTCCCCTCCCAGTGGAGAACTGGAACTGTTAATACAGAGGACGCCTGAGTTCAGCCTTAGCACTAGTAGTAAATTAGAGCAGAGTCAGTGAGAAGATAGTAGAAAAGGAGAAGAGGAAAAGAAAGATTCTAAAGTCAAACTAGTTTAAGTTAGTCTGAGTTGAGTTTATTTTACTACAACTGAGAGAGTCCTAACTCCCTAAAGGGAAATACATTGACTAAAGAGAGCCTAAAAGATATGGGGTGGGGACCTTCCTGGTGGTCCAGTGGGTAGGACTCCATGCTCCCAATGCGGGGGGGGGCCCGGGTTCGATCCCTGGTCAGGGGACTAGGTCCTACGTGCATGTCGCAACTAAGAAGGCCGCAGGCCGCAACTAAGACCCAGTGCAGCCCAAATAAATAAATAAAGATATGGGGTGAAAAGTTTTAAAGTTAAAGGTTTAACCTTTAAAATCATGTTCATTTTTTAATCTAAAAATCATGTTCATTTTTTAACCTAAAAATCATGTTCTATAAGAATCTCATGTAAGTCTGAATCAGCTCTAATCTGCTGGACTTTGGAATTCAAAATTTTTAACTTATTCATATGTGGATATTTCATTTCAATTATTTAAGTTTAGTTAAGGATCGTCTGTTGGGAAGGGCCGCACAAGAAAGAAAAGTGTATATTTGCCTAGAGTAATGGAGTAATGACTACAGAAATGGGGGAGACAGGGAAGAGAAAAAGAGAAAAGTGAGTCCAGCACACTCCCCAGATCCTTAAAGAGAACAGAAGGGAGGCAGAAGCTGCACTGGCCACTGTGGTCTCCTCCTCACCTTTTGGCGGCCCTTCCCATGCGGACATTCCTCTTCCTTCCTACACACATTCTGCATGAGCAAATCTTCTCAACTCCTGGCTTTCTTCAACTAGCACCTGTATCTCAAAGACAACCAAGTGTGTGCACGTGTCTGTGTGCGTGTGTGTACATATATTCAACTTTCATTTCTATTCTCAGTGACAGCTCCATATTTTTACCTAGAGCTCTCTCTCTAGGTGACCTAAGCCACCAACATCGAACATATTCACAAGTGACTCATTATTTTCCATTCCTCAAACTTATACCTTCTTCTGACTCCCAAAGTATCACCATTCATCGAGTCATTCCAAAGTACAAATCTCTGAACTGCCTTCAAAAATTCATCATTCAAGATTCAACTCCAAAGATATTTCCTCTGAAACTTTTACCAACCTCCTCAGAGCCATTCACCTTTCTGGGTATATCTGTAGTTTTAAAAAACGTCTTTATTAGAGCATTTATAACACTGTATTGCATGGTTTAATATATGTGATGTTCTTTGACATTAGACTGGCAGTTTCTAGAGGGCCAGAGATTTATTTACTGCATTTTTCAAAACCCAGAATCTCATACTGTATCTATCATAAAAGTAAAAGTTCAACTATTGTTCATGGAATTTATCTATAACACTTGATTCCATTTCACAAAAAGTAATCGTTTTATATTGAAATGCATGGCTAAGCTAACATTTTAAACATGTAACCTTACCTTTACATATATTTATAATCTCACCGTAAGAATATGCAGAAGATGAAAATGTACAACAGAAGTGAATATCAGGTGGATGATTTTAGATCAGCAGTTGCCATTATTTATACTTTAAGAATTATGAACTATGTGAGTAATGGCATATAGGATAAATTCATGTGATTGCCATGTGTAGGATATGTGAGAAAAAGAGAGAGAGACAGAGTGGTACACATCTGTGTTATTAAAACTGTGTCTATGTTTAAAACAAGTATTTTCAGACTTCACAGGATCACTGGGTACAAATCCGCTACCTCCACATTTTGTCTACACTGAACTAGATTCTCAGCATTTTTTCTTCATTTTTTTCCCCCAATCATGTCAGAGGCTAATTCAGACTCAGTCAAGTCCTACAGGACTCAGGCACCATGACCATATCTTTGTTATCGTCTTGTTAATAATTTAAGAGATATTGTTTGCTCTACCATTCTGTCGAGTTCCCATTCTTGGCTCTCTTCAACCCCCAATATGAAGTAAAAATTTACTTAGTTCAATTCAGTTACATTCAGCAAACATGTATTGATCACACATGCACCAAAGCATTCTGCTATGGGCTGGGATACAGAAATGATAGACTCAGACAACACCCATTCTCAAGTAGCTTTCAATTAAGCAAACTAAAAAGTTCAGAATAAAAATGTTTGAACTCTAATCTCATCACGCATACCTAGTGTGCAATCCAATAAGTAAATCCTTCAACCACAGAGCAAAGTTTTCCAACAGGATGACTGATTTTTTTTTTTTAAGGTTTAATGCCTTTTACAAAAACAAAAACAATGATTTTCTTACTAAAACTTTAGAGTAATAATTATATGTATGATTTTTTTTTTTAATTGCATCTTTCACGTCCTGTTCTGGAAGTTAGTACCAAAATAAATGTCCATCAGGGCTCACAGAAAAAGAAAACAAGGAAAAGACAAGGAGGGCTCTTAAAGTTAAGTTATTCAGGAATATCTATATACTTGGGCTGGAATTTTAAAAAGCACCCCTAAGAAGCCAAATTTATACAGAAATAATTTTCTTTTTATTTTTATTTTTTTGCTATATGTTGTGATCACCGCAATAAGTTTAGTCATCATCCATCACCACATATAGTTATACATTTTTTTCTTGTGAAGAGAACTTTTAAGATTCACTCTCTTACCAACTTTCAAATATCTAGTACAGTATCAATAACTATAGTCATAGTTACAAGAAATTATTTAAGAGGTTATATAAAATATTTTGCTTAATTTAAAGAGAGCATTTTAAATGTCCTCACACATAAAAACTTACTCTAAATATTTTAATTCTAGTTTGAAAATTAAGGAAAACCAACAACAGCAATATAATCACAGCTGAATGATGATGGGAAAAGTTACAAAATTCATACGCTAAATTTTAAATCCTGACATTAAAAAAAATAGGATCAGACACTTTAAAGGTGACGACAGCAAGAAAGGAAAGGCTAGATGCTGCATTACACAAGCACTCGGTACTGCCCTTCCCTGAAATGCCCATCAAAGTCTTAAAAGACTGCCCACAGTCTAAGTCCACTACAACAGGAGACCAGAATCCCTGCAGGTGAAAAATAAAATCAACTAGCCTTGGAGTCCTGGAAGACAAGATGATATACTATGCGACTCTATAAATGTTAACATTTCTCTAATATTTCCAATACCACAATTAGAAATAAAAATAGACAACCCTGGTTGGCATACTGGCTTCCCGCTCTGCTTTGATAAGAAGGAAAATCAGATGCAGAAATGCATAAAGTTACTGATGAGATTCTGGGTCTTGCTACCGCGAGCAAGTAGATCACTCAGGACACCACATTCCCTTGAGAAAGTCACACGCACAGCTTTAAAAAGTCATGAAGAAAAGTCCAGATGAGTTTCCTTTCATCCAGGGTAATCGTTTTATGAACTATGCTACTGGCCCCAGCACCTTACCTAGATGTCAAAATCATCTGGAACATCCTCTACATTTAAGAAAGATAAAGAAGAGAAAACTGTGGTGTGAAATCAGGGAGGGGTGGAGAACTGCCTTCCCCTTTTAAGAGCAGCATCAATTAATCCCAGGGGAGGTGGGTACAGTTTACTAGTTAATTAGTCCAAGGATGAGGTTCTTTCATGTGTAATTCAGAACAGGAACACCTGGTGTGCGGCTCTTCAAAGCACAAGGGGAGGGGGCAGGGAAGCCAAACAATGCAAGAGAGGTCACAACAGAAAGCAACAGCACAAGAACAAAAACTGTTTCTCTCTGACCTTCACCCTGCTGTAAATAAAGTGAGATTCCTGAGGGCCCCCTCCCCCTAAGGTCCGGGGAGAACAAACAGCTCCTGGCCCACTCGGGGAGTTCTAAAAAGACATGGTGTTAACTAATTGTTTTGTAACCCAATTAAATAGAAAACAGAGAACCAGAGAAACACAAATACAGATATAATGATTAAAATCACATTCTGATATATAGCGCACACCAAAAATATTGACATGCTCTCTCTCTGTTGTGTGACCAGGGCTGCCCAGGTAGCATTCAACAAAATTAGGAAAGGAGGCTTCTACTTTAGGACAAATTACCTTGTTCTCTTGAATCTGAAACTGAGCCATTTGCTAATGGAACACCTCTCCTTGTGAATTCTAAAATGGTGAGGTCATGTTTTTTTTTTGATTGTTGCTTCTAAACATTCTGGTTGTAGACAGGTTGATAAATGCAGGTGAAGAAACATTAATGTTTAAATTGAACCAAATAATATATGATTTCAGCTGTGGTATCCATTTAAAGAAAAAAAAATAATAAATTAGGGGTTTTATTAGGGGGTTGATTCAGAAGGAATGAGGGAAAGTGTCCTGGAATGGATGGAATCTAATACCTTTTAAAAATCACCACCATGAGAAATTCTACAACACAGAACACAGTGTTTAAAGATATGAAAAAGCCTGCCATAAAGAGTTTTAACCTAATTTTAAAGATTGCAGGATCAGAAGAAAATGGCTTAACAATTTCTAACATTGATTATACTTGTTTCTGCTGTAAGGAAAACTTTAATAAAACTATCTCATATCCTCTTTTCCGTGTGTGTGTGTGTGTGTGTGTGTGTGTGTGTGTGTGTGTATTGGGGGGTATCAGTGTGTGTTTATTCACACCACACACCCACATACACTTACACATAACAAAAGCAGGCTTCTGATCCATTAAACCAAAGGCATTTGAGAGGCAGGGAGGTGGACAAGAAAGTGAAGAAATTGTGAAAATGTTCTTAGCACATTTCCACAACTCTGTATCTATAATTAAAGAATGAACAATGAGCCAGAGAAGGGAGAGTTGAATAAAAATACAGAATTATCTGGTGGCTCAAGGAAAAGAAAGTCATTCAAAGGAAAAGTAAAAATAAGTGTAGACAATTGACTTGAGACTTACATGTGTATGAAAATTCACTTTTAAACCACTGACCACAGGGAGAGTAATATTCTCCCAACCATTCAAAAATTTGTTTCAGGTTCTAGCTATTTAAGTCATAATCCAGAAAAACAAGATTACCTTTCCTCTGTATTTTTAAAATTCACTTATTTATTTATAAGTGTCATATCTGTCCTGAACAGAAAGAATGAAAATCAGCTCGGACTGAAAAGGAGAAAAAGCAGCCTTGCCATGAGTCAGGCTTGGAGGACAGACACAGAAAAAGCCAAACATTAAAAACAGAAAAACACTGTTTCTTCCAAGGCCATGCAGTAGTTGCAAAATGCCATTATGACCCCTCTCATTTTTACCAATGTCACCCCAGTCCCACTTGCTATTTTCATTTCTTATTAGGAATACCCAATTGCTGCTAAACCACCCTGGTCTAAACTATGACAACGTCCAATCCCTAGTTAATTTTCACGGCTAATCCCACCTCAGAAACAGCAACCAGTCCAAAACCGATCCTTCCTCCGCTTAGATTCTCCTCAGAATCCTTCAGTAGGAACCCAACCTCAAAAGTTGCTCTCTCCTAACTCCTGTCAAGGTAATTCCGTGGTTCTTTGAAAAGCCCTCCCTCACTACAAGTCAGCATATCTGATTTTGTCGGGACTACAGGCTTGTTCTTGGTGGTTTTTAGCTGATTAGGTTTTTTACACATTCGGGAAGCAATTATTGAGTTTCTACTATGTGGAACGCACTGGTGTTCTGAAAAAGATAAATGAAAATAAGTCTCATACCTTGCTTTCCTGAGGACATGCTATCTTGGAGAGGTAAGACAGATGTATAATAATGTAAATAAATACCACATGAAAGGTACTACATAAATACCACAACATAAATACCACAACCATAAATACCACAACACGAAAGGTACTAAGTACTCTGGAGGTTCAGAAGACAGAAGGGTGACTATCAGAATGGGATCCAGGGATGCCTAGAGAGAAAGAGCACATGGCCTGGACCTTAAAAGAGATTTTGTGGGCTTCCCTGGTGGCGCAGTGGTTGAGAGTCCGCCTGCCGATGCAGGGGACGCGGGTCCGGGAAGATCCCACATGCCGCGGAGCGGCTGGGCCCGTGAGCCATGGCTGCTGAGCCTGAGCGTCCGGAGCCTGTGCTCCGCAACGGGAGAGGCCACAACAGTGAGAGGCCTGCGTACCGCAAAAAAAAAAAAAAAAAAAGATTTTGTGAGGCCCAGGGGCCGGCAGTCCCAGTGGAGGAGAGAGCAGGAACCAAGATGTAGAGACTGGGAAGACCCTTGCGTGTTCAGGGAATGGCAACCTACTTTAGCTGGAACACAAAGTACACACTTGAAATTACTGGGAAGTCAGCCTGAAATCTGAGACTAAAACAAATGTATTTGGTAGATGATATGGAACCACTAAAGGTTTCTGAGCAAGACAACAGCTCCATCAGAGGTATACTTTAGTCTGATGTATCCAATAACGTTATGAGAGACTGGGAAGTGTTAAAGTAAAAAATTCCTCATTTGTGACACTTGTTAAAACAGTAAGGCATACTTTATTCAAAGAAACTATGGCAAGAGGAATAGGAACTACGATGCTACGGTGGGATTTTGCAGTGGGGGAGAGAAATTGGGCTCAGCACTGAATACGAAAAGGAAAAGTGGGAATTTATAGCCAAGAAGTGGGGTTGGGGTCAGTGAATGGAAAATTACCGAGAGGAAACATCAGGGGTAAGGAGGGGTTTCTGGTGAGACCAACCTAACAGGATTCTTGCTGAAGGCAGGCAGGGTGGTCGGACATCACCCCAGTGGGTTGGAGGAAGATGAAGAACCTGATCAGACATGGAGGGTTAGCCAATACTGAGGAGGGGAGATTCCGGCTAAACTGACCTAGCAAGATTCTTGCTAAACCTGAACAATGCAGAGGCAGAGACGAAAGCCCAAAAGTCAGAGCCTAGTGCAGAAGAGAGTTCCGAGCAGCCGGACCAAAGTCTCTCAAGGAGACACTGTCGGAAGACAGAAGGCTATTTTAAGCAGTCTCATTGGGAGTTAACCAGGGTTTCAAGTGAAAATAGGAGTGGAAAGGAAAGAAGCATCTAAGAAAGACACTAAAGGCAAATATTAGACAGTGGTGATGGATAGGATACGGGAAGCAAGAGAGGGGAGTCAGGGAGGACGGAGGTGTGGAGCCTGTGTAACCAGGAGCGCTATGGACCCCTTGCAGGAACTGGAGAAATCTGAGGGGAAACCATGGAGCGCAGAAGAGTCCCAGGTGACCATCCCCTCTCAATGTAAGCCACAGAGGTCCAAATTCCCACTCTTTCTCTGTTTAGTTTTTTTTTTTTTTTTCCGGTACGCGGGTCTCTCACTGTTGCGGCCTCTCCCATTGCGGAGCACAGGCTCCGGACGTGCAGGCTCAGCGGCCATGGCTCATGGGCCCAGCCGCTCCGCGGCATGTGGGATCTTCCCGGATCGGGGCACGAACCCGTGTCCCCTGCATCGGCAGGCGGACTCTCAACCACTGCGCCACCAGGGAAGCCCTCTCTGTTTAGTTTTAATAGTTACCCTGGAGAGAGAGTGAGCAACAGTTTCAACTAAAGGCAGTGAATAACTTACGGTAAAAATGTGGGTTTAAGTTTCACTTTCAGCCATTACTGGCTATGTGACCTTGGCAATTATTAACCACTCTGACCTGAAAACTCCTCCTCTGTGCAAAGGCGATTATAAGAGTGCCTGCCTTAGAGAGGTGTAGTGAAGGACTAAATTAAACGAGTGAGGGAAGCCGAGTGCTTGGTCAAGCACTACTAGTTTTTAAGCGAGGTTCAGCCCCTGTGGCAGTAGGGGTGGTGGTGGGGAGGGCACTATTGACGGATCAGGGGCTCTTTCTGGCTCCCCTTCAAGCAAAGGGGGGACTTGCTATACCTATTTTTCAGAAGCTGCTTTAACATCAAAGTCCCAATTTGGAAAGGACCCTTGCTTCTACTTCTGAAGTTGTTTTTTTGTTTGTTTGGGGTTATTTCTAAATGTGGATGTTACCTGATGCATTCAGATGGATTGAGGGCCTGTAATTTGTTACTCTACCTCAAATAACTTAGAGTTTTAATAAGCCTATTATGCTCTAAAAATCCTTTTAGATCTGTTTTCACTCAACATCTTATGCTATCCTTCAAAAATACCATTTACTCCTGAACAGGGCTAATAAAGTTCTGGAACTTTAAAGTATCTGGGTCTTATAAGAACAGATAAGAATGCAGTGTACTATTTGCATTTCAAAGTGATCTTCCAGTTTCCAAAACCTAGCTTCTTTTTTGGGCTTGTTAGTACATAGGAAAAAAAGTTAATTTATTAAGTAAACACCAGGGCTTCCCTGGTGGCGCAGTGGTTGAGAGTCCGCCTGCCGATGCAGGGGACACGGGTTCATGCCCCTATCCGGGAAGATCCCACATGCCGCGGAGCGGCTGGGCCCGTGAGCCATGGCCGCTGAGCCTGCGCGTCTGGAGCCTGTGCTCCGCAACGGGAGAGGCCACAGCAGTGAGAGGCCCGCGTACTGCAAAAAAAAAAAAAGGAAACACCAAAATAGGTGCAGTCATTATTGACAATTATAGGTGGCATATGTGGTCTAATAAAGCAAAATAACACGTCTTTGCCAGGCACCTCCTCTCCTGAGATTCTGCTGTACCTGTGGTGAGGAGGGACGGGAAGAGTGGAGGGGAGCCGGAGGACTCTGATATGAAGCTCCCTTCAATGAGTCTTGAAACTCTATTCTAGAGCTTTTTAACATTAGCCCTGACAAACTATCCTGCATACATTTCCAACCTGCAAAGGTCATATTTCTTGAAGTTATATCACAATGTCAGAACACATGAGAGCTGACCTGCAATAATCAGTGACAAGGACATGTGTAAAGTCCAAAGTTGTCTTCATCCAGGATCATGATGTCACTTGTGCCTTTTAACTAGATAAGATCAAATCCACCACCAGTTGGTGAGATGCGGCATCTCTTGGATTAGAGGGGCCCACGGTTGGGCAGTGTTGGATGGACAGTCTAAAGAACCTGGTAGCTAATGGCGCCTGTAAGAAGCAAGTGCATGGTAAAACGCAATTCCCTGGTTAGAAGCTTGGCAGGACTCTAGCCTTGACATGCAAAAGGCAACGTGCTATTTTGGAGACCACTAGTGGGTAGAACTCTGCTTTACATCTCATTCTTAAATATAAACTTTTAACAAAACCTTGCCACTTAAAACAATGTCAAAGTTTCAGTACACCAACTGAGAAAACAGAAGCATGCCACTTGTTTATCCCTGTGTTCTGTAGCAGAAGTACCAAAGTGAAAAAGGAAATGTGCTTGCTTTTGACAATTGAATTTTTCTCATGTTCATCTGCTAACACTTTCTTACACTGTAAGTTTGCATTTATTTTGCAAGGACTATATTGATCCTACACACAGAGATGACACCACTCCCCTCCAGGCTGGCCTGTCAATCAGTGTACCGTCTCTTCACATACAACATGTTCCATATTTTCTTTGCTAACATAACCAGTGGTGTTTGGGTTTAGTTGTGCATGAAATTAATCCTACATTTTCATGAACACTTAAATAGAAAATCTAAAGACTAGGTGGAGAGTGGGCATTTATGATGGAAGTGTCTGCACGTGTGGGGAGTTGAGGTAGGGAAACGTGTTTGCAGGACAGGTAAGAAAGCACACATTTTCATTTTAAACATATTTACTCTTAAAAATACTAGTCTAAAATTCTCATCCTACAAAATGAACTTCTGTTCTGAGTACCTGCAGGTGAAGGAGCAAATAATAATTGGTACACTTAAGAGACAAAAATTGGTCACATGAATTTCAACTACGTACATCTACGGGATGATCCGGGAGATATTTCCCACATTTAAAAAATTGCTGTATGATGTTTCAACTCTTGCGACTGTGTGTGTCCCAGGCAACATAATAGATTATACCTCAGCTCCTTAAAGAGCACCCTGATAATATGCAAGGCTAAAATGTCAGAAGCTATTAGAAACTCTCAGATGCACAATATATCTCCATCCCTGAGTTTTCCCCTTACACTGCGGAACACCAGACAACAGGCATGCAAACTGCTCAGCTGCAACTGTTCCAAGTCGAATAATTACAACTTGTCAGAAAGAATTAATTTTCCCATTTCTCATAAAGATGTGTAAAAATTACCATGTTATTATACACTGACACTCTCTGGAGGCAGACACAAAATTTAATTTTGAATTCTTTCCGCATATTAAATTAAATCCATAAATAAGAGTTTAGGCATTCACTCGGAAGCATATGTTCATTGGGAGCGAAAGCCAACACGAGCCCGGCTGTAATGGCTGTTGTAATGTTTTAATAGCTCGCTTCTTCTAAGCACCAATAAATTTACATGATCATAACAGTCGTGGGCATACAAGAAGCCCATTACTGTCTGGGCACAGGCAGCAGCGTTAACAGGATGGAAAAATGGAAAAAGGAAAAAAAACTCTTAAATAAAATTAGGCAACTGCACTTGTCAGCTGCTCCATGATTGAATTTTTAATATTGTGGTCAATTGGTCAAAACAAATAATGGGATAAAATATTTTAATGTATTTAGAACCTGTTTCTGTAGTTAGCCCACAAAATAGTTTTCCCGAAAATGAACCATTTCAATCTTGCCGTTTCTAGCAAGTTTATATTTAAAGACACATACTGTAATTTTTAATTTTTTGGAGGACATTTGCTCTCTATGCGCCCATATTTGAAGTCAGAGCATTTCAAATTCGGCTCAAAGGGTGATTCTTTTTAGCCAAGGGAGTGTCTTGGGGAGACTGCTTAGGGTGCTAAGAAGTGAGCTTTAAGGCAAGCCTTGTGGGACACAGGAGTGCACTGCCTGCCTGTCCTCTGCCTGGAGCAGAGAATGCTCTCCTTTCGAGACACAAATGAATACATGTTCCATAATTAGAATCCAAACTGAAAAGAAAACACTGCAGCCTCCAGACCATTACTGAGGTGGTGTAGGTTCCATTTATTAGGGATTGTTGAATAAACAGCTTACTTCTAAACTTCTATAAGCAAATTCACCCTGGTTGTGAAAACAAAATACAGAAAAACCTCTACCATATTTCACATTACTTAAGTGTTTTTCAAGGATAAAGAGTCCAAAGTAATGGATGGTCTTACAGTGCAGATCAATGCTGGCTGGTTGGCATTTCTGATCCTAAGCATACAGATGCTGTCACTGGTGGGAAGCTATGGGGGTGGGGATGAGGTGGGCGTGTTAGTAGAGAATTAGAGAGGGAGTGATGTTCAGAAAAAAAGGTTTTGTTAAGGAGAATATGTGAACGGGCCAAGGCTTTTTCCATAAAGGAGTGATGAGTAATGCATGCGTAGAGAAGTGATATGAATTAAGAATGTAAATGAGAAAAAAATCATTTTTCCAAAAATGGCATTTGGATTTGATCATTTTCACCCTTACAGATAAAGACTATGATCACATAGGTCACGCTTATCCCAATGATCTGTCTTAATTGAGAAACCAATGCCATTTCAATACATTTTTTATAGCTCTGTTTTGAATCATGAGATGTCTTATACATATTCAGATTATCAAAACAGTTATTGGTTTGAGAGTTCTCTGTTTGGGACAAAAGATTAAACCTAGTAACTTTCCCTACAAAGACAGATAACAAACTCTTCCTCCTTAACAATAAAAGATCTTAAAATCTTTGCAACAATGTATGTACTCACTCCTAAGTAGTCTATAATTCGTTGCTGGCATTTAACAGAGAGTCAGGATAAATCTTCTACTTTTCCAAAGTATGCACAGATGCAACAAAAATCTCTTTTTTAAATACTGAGGTTGTTTAATATCAGCTGAAATCAGCTTCAGATTTTCAATTAAATTTATAGAAAAATTAAACTGAACATCCTAACACTCTAAGTAGCAGATAAGTAAATTTCTATCGAATCACACATATTTTTAAAAGATAGCTTTTTAAAAATCACTAATCCTCAAAAGCTTCAGAGGAAAGGACAGAGCATATGCATTAGGTATTTCTGGATAAGAAGCAGAATAAATATAAACCCATTGGAATATTCTGGGAAAAGAGACACATCTTATGAAAACTTTATAAATGACTGAAACCTTTCTGTAAACCTCTCTCTTCACTTCTAAAAGCAGGGTATATATGGAGTGTTTTAAACCTCCTTTTAAATCTTTCTTCTCCTACATGATTTAATTCAGGTTGCCATTAAAATGGTTTACCAGGTAAAACATAGTTATATCCAAAGAGTTGCAGAGTAGTATTAAATGAAGGAAAAATCTGTCAGCAGGAAGTTTTAAGGAAAAAATGGCTGGGGATTCGGATAATGGCTGTACTCGGGTAATGGAAGATGGTGGATATGTTAAAAGAGAATTAGAAGGTTTTCACATATAAATATGTGTGAAGGTTGACTGTTACCTGTGGTATGGAGAAAGATTTTGACTAAGAAAGAATACTAGATCAAACAATCTCTTTTGCCCAATATGGTCTCTTGTGTTGTAAATGGTTGGAATAATCCTTCAGGAGCCAAACGACCCCCTGCCCATTTCAGAAGGGACACTCATTGTCCCAAAGGACATGTACCTTCTCTGACACTAGTTCATACTAATACACACAAATGCAACAGATTTTATACAACCCATTTGAATAATGGAGTAGTTCTTTCTCAAACACTCTCAACTGGTCTGTTTGGTTATTTATTATTTATACGACTACATCAACGTGCCAGAATTCTAGTAACAATGTAAACAGGTGGCAATAAAAATGTGGGTTATTAGGGTCTGAAATCTGATAAAAGGCAAGTTGGTATAGCTTTCAGGAGGCTGGGGAATGTAATTACCCAAACTGTTGAATTAATCACTGGCTGAATCATGTTTATATTTAGGTGTGGTGGACTTTGTGAATGGAAAGGAATTCTTAATTATAAAATGAGGTAAGCATTTAAAGTCTGCTAGAGGTTTCTTAGTAGTAAAATATCTGGGATCAAATTAACCAGCCTTTACTTTATATGCTTCTCTTTGAATCAAATTTTGAGAAATACAGAAAATTTCTCCTTGTCCTACTTTTTCCCACTTTGAAAAAGGAACTACCACCCTCAACTAAGGTCAGCTTTTCCCAGGAAAAGAAAGGCATTAAATGTACCACCTGGTGCTCACTAGTGTAGGGTACAGAGAGAAGAAACGGGGGAAGGGAATACAGAGCACTACCTCTCTTCTCTCCAACTTCTTTCTCCATTCCATTTCTAGGGGTTGAATTTAAATCAAAGACACCTGTAACACTGAGCCCCCCAAATATGGAAGGGAGATTTAGGGTATTGGTTTCTACCTACATGAACTACAGTGTCGTGCCTCTAATGAGGTATAAAATTTGGATTATAGTAGATCTGTTCTAGACCATGTCCAATGAAGATCTGTTGCTAATAGTATTAATAGCAGTGTATAGAAACACCACCTTTTCTATTTCCCTTTGCCTCTCTATAATGGGAAATTAGTGGAGAGGGTGTTTGGTAAAGACACCTCTAACCTTTGACAAATGTATTAACTTTTGATTCTCTTCAATGTATACTTTATCTATTCACTTACGTATTTTAGTTTTTTCTTTAAAACACATATTATTGGAACAAGATGGAGTAACAGGGACTGGATTTACTATTCCACCAGAAACAACAACAAAAAATAAAAATATGTGAAACAACACTTTTTAAAATATTGGACACCAGGCAACAGAGGATATTGATTGCTAAGAACCAGGAAACAGAGGAGGTGAGCCCTAGTACTGCCCCAGGTTAAAACCTTGAGAGAGTTTAGAAGCTGTGGCTCAGGAAAAGGGAAGTCAGGTGGGTCTCATAGACTCCCCGAGTTGATGAGACAGAAATGAATACAGGAAGACAAAGGCAGCTAGGATTCATAGGACCATCTCTTAGAGAAGAGAGCTGCACAGAGAATTTGGGAGATGTAGAGGATTCCCTTCAAGTATCTAGCAGAACACTGATTGGTAGATGTATGAGGAAACTGCCCAGGACTAGGGAAAGAACCATCCCTCAAAATTAGAGGGAACACTAATTAGATTTGACACAAGCTAGGAATAGGGCCTATTCCCATCAACCACACTGGAAAGCTCACAGATCACAGAGTTTTGTTAGAGTACTCAGAAGTGTCTTGTCTTCATATTAGGGAAAAATTGACTCTAGAAAAAAATGCGGGTTTGGTCCCACCTAATCATAAAAGCAAGACCCAAAGGGACTGATCTGTTTCCACTGAGTTCCAGAAAAAAGGTAAAAAGTATTTATAGGGATACAAAAATATCTAGCATACAATGAGGTAAACTACACAAAATTTGGCATTTAATAAAAAATTACCAGGCATGCAAAGAAGCAGGAAAATATGACCTACAATTAGAAGAAAAACTAATCACTCAAAACTGACCCCAAACTGACATAGATGTTAGAATTAGCATAAATGTTAAATAATAATTGTTATTTAATTTTATTCCCTATGTTCCAAAACCTACGAGAAAGATGGAAAATATTAACTAAAGACATGGAAAATATAAAAAAAACCCAAACCTAACTTCTAGATATGAAAACTACTATGTTTCTAGGGATAAAAAAGAATGGGGCTTCCCTGGTGGCGCAGTGGTTGAGAATCTGCCTGCCAATGCAGGGGACACGGGTTTGAGCCCTGGTCTGGGAAGATCCCACATGCTGCGGAGCAACTGGGCCCGTGAGCCACAACTATTGAGCCTGCACGCCTGGAGCCTGTGCTCCGCAACAAGAAAAACCATGATAGTGAGAGGCCCATGCACCGCGATGAAGAGTGGCCCCCGCTCGCCACAACTAGAAAAAGCCCTTGCACAGAAATGAAGACCCAACACAGCCAAAAATAAATAAATAAATTAATTAATTAATTAAGAAAAAGAAAAGAAAAAAGACGAATGCCTAAAATTAAAAATATACTGGATGGAACAAATGACAGATCAGAGACCAAAGAAAAAAAATATTAGTTAACTTGAAGACATAGAAATACACAGTACCCTAAATGAAGCATAGAGAGAAAAAAGACCTAGAAAGGAAAAAAAAAAAAAAAAAAGGAACAGAGAATCACAGTTGTGGAACAACTCCAGAAACTGCACATTCTGATATATGTGCAGATGGGGTAACAGAAGCCAGGGAGGAAAAAACAATATTTGAAGAAATAATGGCAGAAAAATTTTTTAATTTGATGAAAAGTACAAACCCACAGATAAAAGAAGGAAAACAACCGACAACCTTGAATTCTACACCCAGCAGATATATCTTTCAAAAAGAAAGGTGAAATAAAAAATACAAATACAAAAGTTAAAAAAATTAACCACTAGAAGATATGCCACACAGAAATTTTAAAGGAAGTCCTTCAAGCAGAATGATTTTAGTGAGATAAAAGATAAAAAATCAACAGATAAAATTGAGACCAAAATCTGTTTCTTGGAGAAGATCAATAAAATTGATAAATTTCTAGCTGGCTGATGAGAAAAAGAAAAAAGAGAAAAAGGTGATACAAATTACCGATATGAGGAATGAGAGAAGTGGCATCACTAGAGATTCTTCAGATGTTAAAATGATTATAAGGGCTTCCCTGGTGGCACAGTGGTTGAGAGTCCGCCTGCCGATGCAGGGGACACAGGTTCGAGCCCCAGTCTGGGAAGATCCCACGTGCCGTGGAGCGGCTGGGCCCGTGAGCCATGGCCGCTGAGCCTGCGCGCCCGGAGCCTGTGCTCCGCAACGGGAGAGGCCACAACAATGAGAGGCCCGCGTACCGCAAAAAAAAAAAAAAAAGATTATAAGATATTATTATGATCAACTTTATGCCTAGAAATTTGACAACTTGTACAAAATGAAGATACTCATTAAAAGGTACAAATTACCAATGCTTACTCAAGAAAAAAACAGATAACACAAATAGCTTTATGTTTATTTTAAAAATGAAATTATAGTTAAACAAACAAACAAACCTTTCCACAAAGAAAAATGTAGGCCCAGATTGCTTCACTGGTAAATTTCACCAAACATTTAATAAATAAATAATTTCTATGCAAGCTCTTCCACAAAGTTGAAGAGGAAAGAACACTTCTTAAGTCATTCTATGAGTTCAACATGCCCTGATACCAAACCAGACAAACACGTACAAGAAAAATACAGACCAATATCACTCATAAACATAGACTAAAATATTCTTAACAAAATGTTAACCAATCAAATTCAAGTGGAGTTTATGCCAGGAATGCAAGGTTGTTTTAAAATTTTTAAATTGGTTAATAAAATTTATAATGTAAACAAACTGTGTGATCATATCAATAGATATAGAAAAAGCATTTATAAAGTCCAACATCTATTCTTCATGAAAATTCTCAGAATGCTAGAAGTACAAAGGACCTTCTCAACATCAAGAAGGACATCTACAAAAAAACTTGGAAGTTAGCATAAAACTTAAATAAGAAAGAATGAATTCCTAAAATCAGGAATAAGACAAGGTGTCCACTATCACAATTTCTTTCAACCTTGTATTGGAGGTTGTACAATAAGGCAAGAAAAAGCAAGAAAAGCCAGCTAGATATGAAAGCAATTATGTAATCTGCCTTTATTCACTGACAACAAAATTTTCTATATAGAAAAATCTGACTTTACAATAAAGCTACTAGAACTAATGAGTTATGGGTGTTGCAGAAAATAAAAACAATATGTAAAAATCAATCATATTCTATGCCAAAATGGAAAATTCAGATATTGAAATTTAAAATACAATATCATTTATAATAGCATCAAAATCATAAAATATGCATTCACCTGAAAAATAAGTGTAATACCTATACACTGAATATTATAAATCATTCCCAAGATAAAGAAGATGTACATAAATGGTGAGGTATACTTTGTTCATTGCTCAGAAGACTCAATATTAAGAAGTCAGTTCTCCTCAAATCATTCTACAGATTACAAAGAACATTTCCAACATAACTTCAATCAAAAGCCCAGAAGGCTTTTTTGTAGAAATGGACCAATTCATTCTAAAATTCATATGAAATGCAAAGGTCCTGGGATTGCCATACAACCTTTCGGAAAAAAATACAAAATTGGTGTATTAACCTGACCTGATTTCAAGTCTTACTATGAAGCTACAGCAATATTTTTAAAAGTGTGGTACTGGCACAAAGAGGGGCAAACAGATAAATGGAGCATGATAGAGATTTTGGAAATTGACCCACAGACATATGGAACACTGATATTTGACAGAAGTGCAACATGGAAGTTCAGTGGAGAAAGTATAGCCTTTTCAAAAATTGATGTTGGAACAATTGGACACGCATGTGGAAAAATAAAAACTTTGATCCACACCTTGCACCATTTACTAATATTAACTCAAAATGGATCAAAGACCTAAATATAAACCATAAATCTATAGAACTTCTAGAAGAATACATAGAAGAAAATCTTTGTGACTTTGGGTTAGGCAAATATTCCTTAGATACAACACCAAAAGCATAATCCATAGAAGAAAAAAGTTGACTTCATCAAAAATAAATAATTTTATTCTTCAAAATATACTTTTTAAAGAATAAAACAGTCAATTCACAGGCCACAGCAAAATAGTTTCAAATCAATATATTGATGAAGGATTTGTATCAAGAATATAGAAGGGACTCTCCAAACTCAAAAAAAAAAAAAAAAATGCCCAAGGAGATCAGCTCGGTGTTTTGTGACCACCTAGAGGGGTGGGATAGGGAGGGTGGGAGGGAAGGAGATGCAAGAGGGAGGAGATATGGGAACATATGTATATGTATAACTGATTCACTTTGTTATAAAGCAGAAACTAACACACCATTGTAAAGCAATTATACTCCAATAAAGATGTAAAAACAAAACAAAACAAAACAGATAACCCAATTTCAACATGGGCAAGAGGTATGAATAGACACTTCACCAAGAAGATAAGAAGACAGTAAATAAGTACATAAAAATACTCTCAACATCATTAATCATTTGGTAAATATAAATTAAAACCAATGTGAGATATAATTACACATTTATTAGAATGACTAATAATAAAAAGACTTACAACACCAAGTTGTGTTGAAGTTGTGGAGGAACTGGGGCCCCCATACACTGCTGGTGGGTAAACAATGGCAGTGTCTTAAAAAGTTAAACACACATCTACCCTATGATCCAGTCATTCTACTTCTAGGAATTAACTCCAGATACATTAAAAAATATGTCCACGGAAAATGTAGTCATGAATGCTAATAGCAGCTCTATTGGTAATAGTCAAACTGGAAACAACCCAGACATCTATCAACACGTGAATAGATAAACAAATTATGTATATACATCCAATGAATACTACTCAGCAATAATAAGGAATGAATTTTGATATACATAATAACACGGATAAATCTAGATAGTTATGGCAAGTGAAAGAAACCAGATCAAAGAAAAAACTCTGTATAAAATTCTGGATAATGTAAACTAACCTATAGTGACAGAAAGAAGATATGGACATGAGAAAATTTTCAGAGGTGATGGATATATTTACTATCTTGATCATGGTGACTGTTTTGGGGGTGTATAAATATGTCAATATTTATCAAATTGTACACTTCAAATATGTGCAAATATATATCAAGTATACCTCAGTAAAGTTAGAAACTATCATTATTACACTATATGTATATTGTTTTTTTTTTCTTCTACCTAAAGACTGTATACTTCAAGCAACCATGGATTTTCGTCTATTTACTCCACTGCTGTATCCCAGAGCCTAAAGAAATGCCCAGCTGACAGTAGGTGCTAAATAAATATTTGTGTGATAAGCTGTCTAGGAAGACTCTCAGGCTCTGACTCATTCAAATGCAGAAGTAGTGGGTTCATTCACAATGATATAGACTAGAGAAGTAAGAAAAGATTTTGGTTGGAGTGGGGAAAATAATATCAACTTAGAAATGTAAAATTGAGGTATTCGTGGTACCTTCAAGTGCAGATGTTTAGTAAGCAGATGTAATAGATGAGTCTACGGGCTAAAGATAAAAATTTAGTGACCACTGGCATTTAGGTGGTAGTCAAAGCCACTGATGTGAATAAAATTCCTCCAAGGAAGTTGACAAAGTAAGAGGGAAAAGGTTAAACAGAGCCTACAAGGAAGTCATCATTTAAGGGATGGGCAGGAGAAGAAGATGCTATTAAGGATACTAAGACAGGGACCTCTCTGGTGGTCCACTGGGTAAGACTCCACTGGGTGGTCCACTGGGTAAGACCCCCCCAACGGAGGGGGCCTGGGTTCGATCCCTGTTTGGGGAACTAGATCCCACTTGAGTGCCATAACTAAGAGTCCACATGCCACAATGAAGATCCCGTGTGCCGCAACTAAGACACGGCACAGCCTAAATTTTTTTTTTTTTTTAAAGGATACTCAGATAAGGTAGGTAGAAAGATGGAGGAAGAGCCAGCTTAACACTGTCTCAAAAGCCAAAAGAGATGAAAAATTTTTAAAAAGAGAAATAGTCAACATCTCACACTAAGTAAAATCAGGGCTGAATCATAGATCCTGGGTATAGGAACTGAGAAGATCTGGGGTCGTGGCTAGAACAGAGTTGTGGGCAAGGCTGGTGGTACGTACAGACAAGACCTCAGTGGGAAGAAAGGAAGTTCTCGAACAAAAAGCAACAAAGCAAAGGCCTTGTGTTAGGAAGATATCATGGTAATTGCATGAGAGATGAATTTAAACATAATTAGGAAGGAAGATCGTTTGTAAAACAATGTATTGGAGAGAGCTGAAGAGGGTCCGTACGAAAACGGTGTCAGTGGAACAGCAAGGGAAATCACTGCTCAACATCACAGAGAAAAATATCATATAGTTTATTAATGCATTAGATGCAAAGGAGATTGAGAACTAAAAGGAGATTTCATGTTTAAAGTCATGGCAGATTGGCAAAATAGGGATATTAACAACGAGAAATTGGGAATGAAACCTAATTGGAGGAGGAGAAAGGAACATTCTAATTTAGGACGTACTTTTATCCTTCTGTAGTTTCCTATTCCAAGTTTCAGAGATATCTGCGAAGGTGTACATAATGAATCCATAATTCATGAAAAAGAAATCCTACACAGTCATGGGAATTTTTATTAAAATTAGATATACCGACTTAGTGAGACAATGTATCATCTGTCATTTATTTGGGTGTTACTGGTAAAATCATAGCCATAATTTCAACTGCATAATTGTAATTGAGGAAAAGTTCTCTCTGATATATTTGTTAAAATTTTAGCTACTTGGTGATGGTTATGATGATGATGATGATGACAACGATGATATGTGTGTGTTTTAAACCAACTTTGATGTGATGCCAGTGTCCTGAGGGCATCATATTAGTTGCTTGCTGTTTGAAAGGCAACTCCTTCTTCCTGAACTACTCAAATAGCAAAATGAACACAATACTCCCCAGCTACTGCTATGCCCTCAAGCTTGGGTTGGAAGTAGAACTTCTCATTGAAGTTCTTTTTAATTAGGACTGCAGAGAACCAATTTCTATATTTCTTTTTAAAAAGTATGATTTCATACCATTTGAGGAAAGAGGTTAAAAAATAAGCTTACTATTTCTCAAGACCACAGAAAATAATATATATTCATTCTACCATAATACCATTTGAAACATATTCCTCTATGCTTTATATTCTTAATCATAAATAGCTTTGAAGAAGCTAAGAAGTGTATCATCTCATTGAATTCATTCAGAAATACTCAAACATTTAAAACCCTCAGTTTCCCTTCTATCACTGAAAGGCTTTCAACTGATTTGTTTTCCAACATGCAAGCATTTTCTATTCTGTAGAAATCTTATCTCGTATCTCTGTGAATTTCTTTAAGCTTCCATTAATATATTACGTACATAAATAAAAATGTAAGCTGTCACATATCTGGGTAAGACTAGTTTTTTTTTTTTTTTCAGTTCAAAGATCTTCTTGGTCATTAGTTAAAAGTATATTACATTTCATATGTCATCGATTAAAAAGGTCTTGTGTCTATTTATTACCAAGCCAGCATGGCTTTCACGCATATTTTATGAGTTTTTATCTGGTGGATTTTAACTACCTTGAGCCAAAGTACTTTGCCAGCTCTCGTAAGGCGTTGCCCCCCAGAAAGCAAACTCTGAGTTGTGCATCTTAGCTAGTCTTGCTTTGCTGCAGAACTGCTTATCCTATCTGTGCCCTGGATTCCTCATTTGTGAAATTGAGATATTTGTGGCTTGTATCAACCTTACAGGTTTGAAATAAAAAATAACAATACCACCTTTAAAGGGTCTTAAAAAAGGTCATAAGTGGATATTAGTTATGCTAACATGCTTTTCTACCAAGAGGGATACATCCAACCTACTATTGCTGTTACTGTCGTTCTTTGTTTCAATCATCTTAAACCTGGTAAAGGTTTTTCAACTTGCCAACATACTGGAATGAATACCCTAAGACAGGAGAGCACTGCATTATTTGGTAAGGCTTGATTACAAAATTGAGCAAAGAAAGGAAAATGAAGGTGCTTAGAGCAGCTCAGCCCTAGCATAGAGAAAAAAAGCTGTAATCATATCTAATTAGTGTTAAAATAATGTTTCCCTTTGAAATGTTTAATTAGCTCTGTTTTATTACATAAACATTCTTGATGTAGTGCACACTGCACAGCTGAAAGACTCTGATGAGTTAAATGCTGCAAAGCGCTCTTGCGCCCTGTATGGGGCAGAACCTGACAAGGAGTTGCTAGCAGATGTCTGGACCATCAGTAGAGCCAGGATGCTTGCTCCAAACAGCAGGCCGTCATTTCGACCATTGTTGCTTCAACCAAACCTCCCAGTGTGCTTTCAACTTAACAGCATCACAAGCAGACAAAGAAATTTCTTACAATTTGCCCTTCAGTTCCGAGAAAACTTGTCTAACCTCTCATAACGTATCGGCTATTGTTGCCAGCCTGTGTGTGTCCCCTGGCAATGAGCTACGCGTTCCGGGAGGAGGAGGGGGTGCCCTGCAGTTTGATAAAAGCAAGACCAGATTTACTGGCACACTTACAGGATGCTTGTCTCAAGATTGCAGCAAATTTAATTAACCTTATTACAAATATGGTTTTCTTGATGATTGCGTCACAATTTGGTCTTGCTTTTGCCTACTGCTGTTTCAAGGTAATATGTGCTTTCTAAAATAGTTTTCTAGAAAAGCTCAGACTACTGGAATAAGTAAACTTATCTGCTTGTGACCTCTCCTGTCTATGGTCCTGTTCTCATGCATGCATAGGTTAACAATGTCTTCCCTGGATCCTAGTGACTTTACCTTTGTTCTTGCACACCTTGACAGAATCATGACAAGGAGTAACTACAATAAAACTAAAGTGATTCTAAGATGTTAAGCATACGTAAAAGTTCTGGTGTGGAAATCAATGCAAGACTAATTACTGCCCTAAATTCTTACCAAAGAGATTATCCTGGCCTGTGAAAAGTACAAGGGATTTTATTACTTTCAAAGCGCTAGCCAGGCCTTTAACAAACAAAACGTTCTCATCTAAAAGTGCGTACACACGTATACCTCCATATGGGTTTATCTGCAAAGTACTTTTGCCTCCCTACTTACTGAGATCCTCAGTCTCTAGAAGTAAATTGGGAGTTTGGGAAGGAACATTCCGCCTACCAGACTAACCCATGCCCAGAATACCTCACCTCCAATTCAGCGGCCTTTACCTAAGCCACTCACAAGAATCCTCCTCTGGAAGATTTCCCAGGCAAACCAGAAGAACAGCAGGAACTTCCACCCTACTCAAGAGCAACTCTCAAGGTTCTTTCTGATCTCAAAATACACAGTGTTTTTTGGCTACTAGAAGATCTCAGCCTGTGGAAACATCTGTAAAGTGTAAGCCCTATAGGGCCATTCAGATCTAGATTGCTTAACTTTGTATAGCGGTCAGGGCCTCCAGGCCTAATCAGCCCTGGCTAGGGCCTATTCTGACATATAAACTTTTCTTCCAGATAGATGGCTTCAGTGGGCCCGAGGAGGAAACATGAGAGGATCGCAGAGGCTCCCTAAACAAGAAAGGACTTTAAAGTGTTAACACACCTTCTGCACAGCTATCTGGAGAGTCTGATCATGAAAAGTCCGGTTGATTGCCCTTTTGAAAGGGTAAAAGAGGAAAATTTGTAAACAAGTTAGGTGCCCAACAATTAGGGAATGGTTAGCCTAATAGCCCATTCAATGAAATGTTTGGAAGGCATTAAAAAAGATTCATGAAGAGTTTACAACAACATAAAGATATGCTTTAAACTTAAGTGAAAAATACTAGGACACAAAAATGTACATAAAAAGAATAAAATATTAGGCAGGAAAAAAACCGTTTAAAGTGGTTATCTTATGTTGGTAGGGTAAAATGCATTTATGTTTCTCTTCTTTCTTCTGCCCTGATTTTTCTTAATATAATAATATAGTAATTATAATTAGTATATTACATTATTATAATGAATAACAACATAATAATGTGCTGCTTTATATTGAAAATTAGTATAAACTTTATTTTGAAAATAGGAAAAATTTAAAAACTTACCAGGGGTTAGTTGTAGAAGTAAATCATGCCTTATAATCAGAAACAAATTTGTACTTTGAGAATATTTTTTCTTATTTTTATTTGACCCTCTAGTCTCTGCAAAGAACTAGAAATTGAATAAAAACGAGTGTATCCTCCTTGAGAACAGGTATTATTATGTTCTAAGTGCTGCTCAAAGGGGTCTCCTCATGGTGAAGGTTCTCTATAAGTATCTGAAGAATTAATATAAATGAGCCATCCTGATACATATTATTTCCAGTTTTCTTACAAATAAATTATATGTATGTCAATCCTAGATAAGACAGGAAAATTTAGTTAGTCATACTCTACTAGTGCTGTTGGAAACAGAAAAAAATATATTCATGATTTCTAAGATAGACAAAAAACATATTCGATCTTTTTCTTCACTCATCATTTGTTTGTTAAATTGAGTATTTTGAAAGAACTTCCAAACTTCCTTAGTATCAAACTCTCTATTTTTTGGACATTGCTCCCTCAGTATTACTATCATGACATGAAGTTATTTTAAAACAAACCAAAAAAAAAAAAAAGTTGCAGCTATTGAAAACCTTTTGGGTTCAGAGGTGCAGAAAACAAATCTAGCAACCTAGGGCTACTTTCTGTCCACATGGGGGCCTCCATGCTGGAAACACGTCTTTCCTTTTACAGGGTCAAGTTCTCTTCACTAAACTGTCTAAAATACTATGACTAAGATGTTCACTTCGGTTAATACACAGTTGTTAAAACCAAAAACTAATGTGAATGAATTCGAACAAGTCTCTTCTCAGTGTTTAGCTTATCTGAGCTAAGAAAACGAGACTTTTATTCAGGTGTTGAAAGAAAAGGCGGAGCCAACTGAGGAAGGAGTTTGGACCTGGATGTGGGCCCCTGGACGGCAGCTGTCGGGTATCAGGTACTTGAAAGCTCTAAAGAGCAACAGGAGGAGGCAAAAGTAAACGTGGAGAGGGGGAAAAACACAACAAAATGAAGTTTATATTTTGAAATTCTATTTATGGACACTATCATGGTCCCTCAGACCAGACCCCTTCTTTAGTGGTCCTGAGGACCCAACTCCGACCTTCCGTGGGCTTTGTTTCTCCTGTTTAGCCCCTGCAACTTTTCTTCTGAGGAATCCCCTCAGACTGCCGGGGCCCCTTGCACTGTAGGAGCAGGGAGCTGAAAGTGCCTAGCAATGTGGGTCTTATCCCCTGTTGCTTATAATCCATGACTGCCTGGTAGGGCAGTGTGACATTCAATTCCTTTGCCTTGAGATAGTAAAAACTCCAAGGCGTAATTTATATTCCAAGTGCCCCACAAGTCTCATTTAGGACTTCTCCTGAAATCATACCCTCTTTGAAATCATACTTCTCCTGAAATCAAGCCTTTCTTGTCCTCTTCCTCCACTCTCTTACTAGTTTCTCCTAGGAGCACTTCCTTAATAAGTAACTTGCACATGAATCCTTGTCTCAGGGTCTGCTTCTGCGAAGGTACACTAGTATACACCTCAGAAAGATGGACACATCACCATTTTCCCTTCCTCCTTCTCTTCCTCTTCTGCCTCTTCTACCCTGCTGTATTCATTCCTCCCTGACCCCAGTTTCCAGAACTTATCATCATTCCCAATGTTTATCTGTTGTATATATTAAACCACCTGTACCCAGTGTTATTCTAACTTATCTTAGCATTTAATAAAATATTATACAATTAAGTCATGTATTCATATATTTCACTGCAAGAACAATTTTAAAACTTAGCTTTCTCAGATACAACAATTAATGAGTTCAATGACTGATTCTTGAAAGAACAGCATCCTTTGTCCACAACAAAGGAAATACAGGATTCTGAAGGTATTATCATATTCTGTCCATGGACTTAAAAATCTACCAATGAATAGCTCATTAAGAAGGTGAAATTTGTGGAAAAATGTGTTCTTGTAAATAATAGTGCTTGAGCACATGAAATGAGAGGTATGTATGGTATGAAAACAGTATCTAAATTCTCCACAGTGTTCCAAGTTATAATACATGTTCTAGCTTATGCTTATCTATGATGATTTCAACCTATTTCTGTTTAGCATTCAATACTTCTCTTTGATTAGTCTAAAGACATTTTACTTTCCTGCTCATTTCCAATTTTTCATCTCCAGTGTTCTCTTTGCATTTTCATTGTAGTGGAGTTTCATTTCAGCTTCATGAGCTATTTGATCCCCATTTTTGTTCATTAGCATTTCATTAGTATTTTGGCATTCTTATACATAGTTAAGCATTTTTAACTTCTTAAAATGTATAAATATTTGATTAAGTAAATATAAATTCAAAACAGAATTCTTCATTGAACTAAATTAATGCTTGGAATTGCATACAATTATTATAACACATTTAAATACTGCAGTAAGTTCAAAATAGGTGAAATATAGTTAACATTACACTCTGTAGAAATTATAAGCTTAATTAGAACAATAATTAAACAAATTCACAGAAACAAATGCAACTCGTATAATCACAAGTTCCTCCTCACCTTTCAGTGTCAACAGGTATAACTCAGGCATATTGTTTTCATTTAATTTCATTGATTCTTCAGTGAACCAGTTGTTCACTGGTTGATTAATTTAACAAGTCTAAGGCAATAAAATTAAATGTTTTAACTAGATATCTAGATGGAATTTGGTTGGGCAGATCGCAGATCCAGTTCTTAATAGAGATCCTATGGACAATGTACTCTGAATTTCAGCAACTGATATGCAAACGAATTCTTGTTAGATGACCCGTCTTGATAGAAACCTAACAAACACTGCCTTCATATTATGTAGATTGAAAAAAATTAGTCAACTAAGTCATTCCCCTTGAACCCCATCAGTCACATAAGTGAAGTACCAATATTTATTGCATTAAAACATATGTAACTCAAGAGCAAGCTGAGTAGTCATCAAGCGGGTTTCTTCTCTTATTCTTCTTTTATACTTAATTTGCCTGTGTTCTATATAATAATCCTGAATGCTCCAAGATAAGATGATATATGTAATTTGTTTTTGTACTTACTAATTCAGGATACCTTACTTATTTTACTTTTGTTCCTTTCAAACGGAGAGTATTTTAAGACTTGGGTTAAAGGTGAACTAGTTATTAAAGTAAAGGCAGTTTTACCAAGGTCAGTTTTTTCAAACCAAAAATCCAACACACTTAGACAACCAAAACCTTTCAAATGATTTTACGACATTAATTAGCATGTAGGTCACATTAACACCCCCATGAAAGAAGACAAAGTATTAGAAAAGGCAGCATATCATGTCATTGCTTTACACTACAATAGCTAACAGAATAAAAACGCTTATTTAATGAAATAAAAATCCTTGATCCTCTTGGAATCAACAAACCATTAGTACTACATTTTAAAATTTCAGAATTTCATTCTATATAGGGAAACATTTTATAGAATAAGTCAAACTGAATTATCATTGTCCAAGATGCCACAGGAATAATTCACACTTACCCAGAATGTATATGTACTTGGAAAAAAATATTGATTCTATAGAAAATCATTGATACATATTTGTAACTTCCTTAGTGGGTCAAATCACATTAGCTTTATGTCATTAAATAGCTTTGGGGTGCAGATACGAATTTAATGAGACTGCTTTATAAACATACTTTGAAATGAATTTTGCCCCTTCAAAGCAGTCTCCTTGAAAGCAACAAAGTTATTCCAGTAACTCCATTGCTCTGTTTTTGGAATTGCCATTCAGAAACTGCAACATCTTCTTTGAGATACATCTCGATAAGCAAAACTCCTCTGATGGCGTATGTGGTTTTAGAGACGCAAAAGTTATCTCAAGCCCATTTTTTGTCTACTGAATTCGGTGAGAACACTTGGTAATACATTTTGTTGAAGTTTTGTGATGTTCTTATAAAATAATGAGGCTTTGAGGCTGTTTTATTATATAACTTCAAAATTATTATGAAATTAAATATAAAATAATATTTTTTTAATTACTTTAAACAGTAGCAATCATAGACCAAAGTAATAATCTTGAAAAGTGACATTCATTTGAAGGGATATAATGCACTGTGGTATGAAATCATTCTTGAGGATATCATATATATAGGGATTTGGTAAAACCATTGTTCATATTTATTATATCTGATTCCCTGACTTCTGTACAAGTCTTTATTTCGTTCACTCATCTATCCACCCATCCCACTCTCTCTGCCTCTGTCCATTCATCCCTTTAATCATTCATTCATTTATTAATCAAACAGTGAATTATTACAATGTACCAGACTAAATCCAAAAGCACAAGTTAAGTAAGACATAGTCCCTGCTTCCCTTTTGTTCTTGGATTTTCCCCACAAACATTACAAATCAATTATCTTTTCTTAAATAGAAAATTGCTTAAAAAAATTTGAATCTTAAGGAAAACATTTATTTTGTTACTAAGTCTATTCTAAGAGCAAATACTCAATGAATTTACTGACTTTGAGATTCTTGTGTTTTCCCTGTTACTGACAACAACTAGAGTAACCTGTCACTTGGGTTTGAAACTCAGTAGATTTCCCCCAATGAACTCAATATCCATCATTTAGGCGTAAAATGACTTAATCACCCAGCATCTCATTAACAGCTCTTAACCATATTCTCATTCTCTAATCCTAATGTTAGAAGCTAGCATGTGATAATAAAACAAATTCATATTATCAATTATTTTAAGGAACAGATTCTAGGGAATATTCTGGGATCAGTATCATTCGAACTAACACTCTACTCATTCAACACTCATATCCAAGTAATTGACAAGGTGAATAATTATGCAGAAACACGATGCCAACAGACTGCAAAGATCTGAAATCCTTATGGGTGTAACATTATTTAGGATATTGTACTTGGACAGAAAATTATATTCATTCCAATGTTTTCAACAACAGGTCATTATAAATAAAGTGTTTTTATACTATTTTTAGAATTTTTTTATATTATAATAAACTATTTTAACCAGGATATGCCTTTAGGCAAAGATTCTTATCCCAATAATCAACTTTTTTTCCAATGATCAAAGTTTTAATGTAAATAATCATTACATCTAGAAAAGTACAAGCGAAATCTACTGATTATTGCCATATACATTGCTCCTTCAATCAGGAGACAAAAATTAAACATCTTAGCGTTTAGCTTTACATGCCACTATTTTTTCTAATATGAAGATGGTGAAATGATAAAAATGTCAAAGGTAATTCTGTCTAGAAAAAGGTTGGTAAGTTTTAGTGAAGAGTGAGTATATAAGAAATGACTTGAATGTAGTAAGTAGTAAGACATGTTAAATGTAGTAAGACATGTTAAATGTAGTAAGTAGTAAGTAAGTAAGTTGAATGTAGTAAGACATGTTAAATGTAGTAAGTAAGTAAGTAAGTTGAATGTAGTAAGACATGTTAAATTTTATAACATTCCTGAAGTTTTTATGACATATCTAGAGCAAGAAAGAGTATCACCATAAGTCATCATATTTCTTGAACTCTGATCATGACGCATGTGGTAAAAGGAGAAGAATGGGAGGTGACCAGGAAGACAGGGGAGGATAGATGAGCTCTATAAGCTGTACCTTACATGGCATTTGCACTGCATCCTAAAAGCAATGTTGAACAATTTAATGTTTACAACTAATGAAGTGAAATGATCAAATTTCTCTTATTAGAAAGATCACTCCATTGGCAGTGTAGAAGATTGATGCAAAAGAGGAGACTGGATGAAGGAAGATTAGCTAAAGACTACAAGTTGAAAGGATGAAAAAAGTGTGAAATAAAATCATGGTTACATTAAAAGAGAGGAAGGAAGGAATGGCCATGAGAGATATTTCTTACTAAGATACAAGGTTCAACCTCACTGAAGTGTTTCCTTCTCTATATTTTTCTGGCCCAAACTGAATTGACTAAACAGCACATCAGTGAGAAGAGTAGCTTAATTTTATAAATTCTAGACATGATGTGCTTGAAAAGGAAGTTGTAAAAATTACTTTTCAGGAAATGACTCACACATACAGCCCCAGGCACAAACAATAACAGCACACTCATAAACATACACACTCCTCACCTATGGAGCTCTAAAGTTAACAAGGCATTTTCATATGCATTTCTTAATGATATCAACAGCCTTGTTGAAATAGGTATCATCATTCCCACTTTACAGTCAAGTAAACTGAAACACAGAGATGATTCCATTTTCGTGGGGTCATCCAATTGTGATACGGTGGGCTCAACTCTAGACCTTCCCAAGATACCCTCCAAAGGACCTTTTCTAGAAAGTCTTGAATCTTCCACTTATTAAATGTATACTCTTGGCCAAGGTCAGGAAACTGCTGGGCAATGTGAAAACACTTCATATCTTTAATAATACTGGCGGTAAGCAGAAAGAAAAAGTAGAGGAAACAAAAATCCTGAATCTAGGGTTGATCACTGCAATTTTTTGATAGTAATTAAGTTAATAAAAATCCTACTGGAGTTCAAGAGCTTTTAACACATGTTCTCCAGGATGCTTTTATCAAAAGAAGTAAAATAGACCAGACCCTCTTTAGCAAACAGACCAGGTACTTCATAATCTCTAGCTAGCCCAATAATATACAAAGGTTGAGGACGCTTCCAGATTAACTAGCTAGTGCCTATGTTTTAAAGCATACTTATCTAGGTTTAGCCAAAATCATCTTCATAAATGAACAAATACAATGGCTCCTAAATAAGTTTGATATAATGAGAAGACAGAGTTCAACTGTTGAGGACTTTTTGCCCATAATTTTTCACACCAGATTCCCCTATATGGTTACATTAATCTAAATGGCATATACAAGACATTATCACAAAGTGGAGTTTTAAAATAGTAAAGAGAAATAGGAATAAAGAAAGTATTGAGAAACTACACATCACTGTACCCTGCAGTTCTGAATAAGGAAAAACTATTAGCTTAGAATTCCATCAGGGCAGAGGCAGTGAGAAAATTGTCCTTTATCTTCTTGGAAAATAAACTCTCTGGCTAACTAAATTTATGTAAAGAACATATCTTGTTTTGGAAAGGAATCCTTTCCTTACTCCCTTTTTCTCTCAAGGTTATGGGTTACCTATTTTGTCCTGTCAAATCTTTAACAACAAAGGTACCTGAAGACACATTTTCAACATGTCTCTTTCAGCTTAGAAGAGATAGGAAGTCACCACCTGGTGGGTCATCCACTTCCGACAGAGAAGGGTGACCCAGATGATGGGCACTGATGCCCTCAGCCTTCTTCACTTCAGTAGGATTTGTCTGGCCTGTTTTTGGTTTGTTTCCAATGTAGGTAAATGAGCTCTGCAAATATTAACCAGTGTCAGGCATGCTGTGGGTCTCTTCCTAATGAGGCCCTAAGGATGTGAGCCTCAGGAGCTACTTCACTTAGTCTAAAGGCAACACCTAACAGACTCCTAATTTCACTTAAGTGCAAAACCAGAGAAAGGTAGCCCTGGAAAGCTTTGTAAATATGAAGAAATAAGCTCAGTTCATAGCATAATCTAGTTAATGACACTACAGAGCTTTCAGAAATGACCTAAAGCAAATGATAAAGCAAGAACATTCCAAACTAGACACATGGCATTAAGATGGTCTGTTATTTTGAAGTGCCCCTTTGCAGACACATCTGCATTTATCTTAATAAACAGTAGGCTTTCTGATCCAGGTTCTGGGAGATAGCCATATGATCTTGGTGCCAGAGCTATTTGCAGATACATTAGAGAAGAGAAGATCAAACTTCAGCAATGCTCTTTTTGTCTACTCTTCACACCGCCGCATCTGGGCCTCCTCCTAAGTTAATTTCATTTTCCTGTATTTATTCTGTGCTCTATCAGTCTCTGCCTTGTAGATTCATGCCAGCATTATCTGGTTTGGGTTATAACCACCTAGAATATAAGGATTCTGTTAGTCTAAACAGCTCTAAAGAGTGTGAGTGCAGCATGGGTCTTCAAAATATTTTTCAGATAATGATGATAAATCCCTCTAAAAATTAGTGACAGTCAAAGAAAAGGTGGAAATAATTATCTTTTCTTTAACTTCTTTTTCAGCAAAATGCTTTCTTCTATAATGTCCCCGATTTGAAAAATATAGGTATGGATATTTTCATCTATCTATCAATCACTTCTCTCTCTCTCTCTCTCTCTCTCTCTCTCTCTCTTTCTCCTCTCACTGTACCCCAGGCAGAGAAAAGCTGCAGGAAGCCCTGGATCTGCAATTTATAAAATGACAAAAATGGCAGACATGATTCAAATCATTCATCAAGATAAAATTATTTCAATAGAGGAGAAATAATATAGTAGAAATTAAACTGTATGGTATAGGTTATTTGACTGGTTTATTACAAAAATAAACATGCATCTTTGCCCATGGAGCAACTAATCCTTGTCTACATATGGTCTCATAGAAGGATCTCTCTGAGGAAATATTCCGTAAGTTTGTACCTTTCACTCTATTTTCTTCAGTGAGTCGCCTGGCACACAATATACTGTATTCTATGATACAGAATGCACTAGCTGTTACGAGACAGAAGTAATACCCATCAGTAGTAATTGCGATGATGCTTTATTTTTCAAACATACACACTTCAGCGTGTATAAACTTAAAACTTTCTTCGTTAAATTACTGTCAAATGTAAACATTACAATAATAGATGGTTTTCTTTTTAATTAAAAAAGCTCCAATATACATATATATTTTTACCTAACTTCTCACTCCTACACATATAATATTCACTTTTGAAACCAAAATGATCATTTAACTCATTTATCAAAAAGAAAAATAGTAATGCTGTCTATTAAACTACATGCCCTATGAAATTCTGCTAAACGGTAAATTGTAAATTAGATTCACATGTCCCAGTTGCTAATTATTCTGGGTGTCCATGAATGGAAACAAGTGGTTAATTCACACTAAATCACTATCGATGTGCTAACTAGCAAGCCACTACTTCTTCTGTGTCTGTAAGTATTTACAACAAGAAAGTGAAAACTGGGGAAATAGATGGGAGAATATTTAAAGGTTACTTTTCACCCGCTACCTGAATGCTTCCAACCTCAAAATGTTACTGCTTTGTCCCTCTACTTTTCTGCTTTAAATTAGTAGAAGTTGTTAGTAAAAGATAATGAATATGCCATTTTGTTCAATTCCCTTCAAAACAAGAATTATTTTCTATGACGTAATTTCAGTGTTAATTGAAAGGCACTGATGGCAAGTTGTTCTAATTATCTTACAAGAAGTTATTTTTGAAAGTCATATTTTTAAAAATCCAGAGTATAAGCAGTACAAAATAAAGTTTTTTTTTTAAAGACTATCTTTTAGTACAGAGGAAATTGAATATCATTTCAAATAACTTGCAAATATCCTTTCTTTTCATCATTTATTTACAAAGAGTACCCAAACATAATGACTTTCACACCCTTCAAGCGCTATTTCAAAGACCTTTTGAGTATACTCAGCTAACATTTGCATTATTTCTGTGATGTAAAATAATATGTACTATAAAATGTTATAGTATCACATGTTCCCATGACTTAACATACTCTTTGTCAATATAGCAAACATTTGTTGAGTGCCGAGTATGTACTAAATGTGGAATTATGGGCTATGGAGCTTACAAAATGAAAACATACAATTCCTGCCCTCAAAAAGCTTATTAAAAAAACAGAAAAGACAACTTATTTGCAGTTACAAATCCCACAGATATATCATAAATCATAAAAATTCCTATTTTCTTCTGGAATTACATTCCATACGATAGACTACTGTAGATTATTAGATTTACCCACCCAGCGGATTATCATATTGCTTTCAGAAATTCAGTGTACTCATTTTTACTGCCTTTGTTCTAATGGATCAAAACAGCTGTAAGTAGAAGTGTGTGTGCCACTTCTTTTGCACAGGTTTTGATTTACAAACAAATACAAGATAATTGTATTTCTTAAAGTAATAAAGGAAATGAAGGAGCACACTGGAGAACTAGGGCATTCCAGGCCGACAGAAACACACAGGAAAATATGTGTAGGTTATTATGGGTGAAGTCTGGGCGAGCCAAGGGTAGAGAAGAAGAAAGGAAGGAGAAAAATAGAAAAAATGGGTGGTTAGAGGTAATAGTTAAAGGGTGTAAATAAGTGTCTAACCAAGGAAAACTTTTGAAGCCATGCTGGGTTTAGATTTAATCTAAAAATTAAGGAAAGCCATCAAATGATTTTATGGAAAGCAGATATATTATACATGATCTGATGAACGTGTAGAGGATGTTTTCAGAGAAGAGTAGGACTAAAGGCACAGAGACATTTAAGGAGATATTACAATAATGCAAGAAAAAGTTATTAAATGAACTGGGGCAGTGGGAGTAGAGATCAAGAGGAGGGGCTGGGCTGACTAGAAATTTAGGAGAAAGAACTGAAAAGATTTGATGATACTGTTTGTGGGGAAAGGGTGGTGAGCTGGGAATGGTAAGCAGGCTTTGGCTTGAGTGTCACTTGTAAGTAAGATATGGAATATTCAAGAAGAGGAGTAACTTTTTTACTTGCTTCTTTGTGAAAGAGGGAAAAGGTAGTATATAATAATGAATCACTTGGGACATGTCACTTGAGTTGTCTGTGAGATATTCAAGTGAAGATGACCAGGGGCCAATGGATATACAGGCTTACCGTTCAAAAGAAGTGGCAATATAAATGTTTGTCATTAGCATACAAGTTGGTAAATGAAATCTTGAATGTGAATGCGATTTTCAGTAAGTACAGAACAACACAAGAAACAGTAAAGGAGAGAGCATTAATACAGTTGTAGCTCTCCTAATTTCTTAAGCCTTACACTAACAATTACCTAAATGTTTTTTTGTTTGTTTGTTTGTTTGTTTTTGCGGTACACGGGCCTCTCACTGTTGTGGCCTCTCCCGTTGCGGAGCACAGGCTCCGGACGCGCAGGCTCAGCGGCCGTGGCTCACGGGCCCAGCCGCTCTGCGGCATGTGGGATCTTCCCGGACTAGGGCACGAACCCATGTCCCCTGCATCGGCAGGCGGACTCCAAACCACTGTGCCACCAGGGAAGCCCAGATTACCTAGATTTTGATGAGCAATTAATGCACTTCGCTCCTGTCACCATTACCTATACTAAATCTTCTTTCTTATTACTATTTGACAGTGATTTAAAAATATTTCTGCTTCTTTTAACTCTGTTCTATTAATTTTCACTTAAAATGATGCTTTGAAGACATCCATAGTTACACAGTTAATTCATTTTAATTAACATGTATTGTCTGCCTGAACTTCGTTTACTCATTCACCCTTTTGTAAACATTAGATGATTTCTACTTTTTTACTCCTAAAAACAATGTTCCAATGAATGCCCTTTAACTCAGACAACGGAAGTGCTTTATGAGAAGATTTCAACTTGGAACTGGAATGGCTGGGTTCTTAGGTGGACCCATCCTTTTGATTTCAGGAGATGGTAAATGAGGCAGTGCGTTAGTAAGTGAGTACAAATGAGGAAAATATGCTAATGAAGAAAATAATATATATAGAAATATGCTTAAGCTGCAAAATGTTATTCAGTTGCTAGTTATTATTAACATTTTGTTCTTTCTTTCTAAGCTAACTCTGTTTTATTCAGTTCTTCTCCATGGAATATAAGGACCCAAAAAATAACTACTACTTCCCTAATGATGGTCTATCTTCTACCTTTGGAAGGTAACCATAGTTGTATGATAAAAGGGAAAAAAAGGAAATCATGGTGAAATAAATTTGGGATTGGCTCCATAATATGGTTCTTGCAGTACTGAAATGCATATTAAGTATTTTTAAAGCTGTAAGAATTGTTATTTCTGTGTTTACCCCAGTGTTTGGCAAACTTATTTTACTCAGGAACATTTTCCAAACACACCTATGAACAATTTACAGAACTCCCGGCCTGTGGAACAGGTTGGAAGAGATAAGCTTAACTCCGTGCTCACTGTTGGGCTGATAAAACCTTCAGAAGCAGCACTGCGATTCCTGCAGGCCGCTCGGGACTTGCCCGCGAGGAATACGATGTTGGCTTCCTCCTCTCGCTATTTCCCTGATCCTGCACCACATTCTGGGACTTCTGGTTCAGAATATATTCCAAAGAAAATCCATCTTTTGTATATCAAAATGCTAAATCCTAGGTGGATCTGTAGGAGGTACACATTTTCTCTGTTTTACTAAAAATAGCAACTTGTTATTCTAAATAATATTTACTTTGTATCTGACCAGCTCCTGAGATCTTTATTTATTTAACAAACGTGATGTAGTGCTTACTATGTGTCAGGCACTATTTTCTAAGTGCTTTACCAATATAAATTCACTTAAACCCCCCGAAAGACTCTACGAAAGACTCTACGGGGAAAGCGCCCTATTCTTAGTTTGTAGAAGGGCAAACGGATGCTCAGAGAGACGAAGGGAAGCCATGGAGCCGGGGTTGAAAACCTGGCAGCCCCTGTCTCCTCCATGTTCCCACCTGCCATCTGCCTCTCAGGCAAAGCACCTGACTGCCATCTCTTTGAAAAAAAGGATATTGCTTGTACTGGCATCACCTCATGTCTGTTTTCTGGCATTGTTATGTATTATTTAAAATACACATTATATTATTATACATATATAAATATATATTATTTAAAATATATATCCCAATGTGCATATACACTTATACATTTTATACATTGTAGATGTATGTTATATATATATTTGTATATTATTTGTATATTTTACTATACATTATAGATATATTTTATATCTAAATCTACGTCGATATAGATATAGATTTAAGACATAAGGTAGTTGACCTGACAAGAATAATTGATTCTGAACTCTTAGAATTAAACTGTCCCTCTGTGGTGAGACTTTAGATTGATTCAGAATTGTACTAACCTAATCACTGCTACTCTTTATTTTTTTACTGTAGAAATTCAAAACAAAGCTAGGTTTTATTACGCTTTTCCCCTACAAAATGTGTGTTGTTGCCATTTACAAACCATTTGGTACTATTCTTATCATCGAGGTTTATTTGCTTTTTTTAATACACTACATTCTTTTACTTTTAAAAAATTCAATAAAAATAATTGCAAGGAAGTGGGGAAAAAGATCAACGACCTGTAATTTATATTTCAATGGAGATACTAAAATAAGCTGCTTTTATTTTTGATTTATTTTAGAGGATGGTTTTTAAAGCCTTCTTTTGACAGCTCCTCCAACCCTATACTAAAACAGGAACTGCTTGGAAAAAATCTCACTCTCCCAAAGTATCAATAAAATGAGCAGGAAAAATTAGCTCCACAGCAGGCCACTTTAATGAGCACAGAAGCAAATCGGACAAGGCAGACAATACAATGCCTTTTGGAATATAATAGAGAATAGAATTAGCAAGTATAAAAGAAGTCCCATCGTTGTGTAAATCAAACGCTCAGGGTGGTAGGGAAATCTTATATACCTATGAAAAGATGGGCAGGTGCGCACGTGCCTACAGATACTAGGGACTCAGTCTTGTGTACGTATTTACGTATATGGATTCAAATGCGTCCGTATGTATTATTCTATGCAGAGCCTAGTATTTATCACTGTTGTAAATAACAGCAAATAAACATTATTACTACAACCTGAATTTCCATGAAAACAAAGAGTATGTGCAGCTTTTGAATGTAATGTAATATTTCCCATGTAGACAAATTAACTTATTTCCTAACGTGAAACTGAACTTTAGAGGAGAAAGAAGTGATTCTTATAATGAACAGTAACAACCACACAAAAATTAAGGATCCTTCCAAAATAAAAAGTCCTCAGGTACATAAAAGTCATTTTTATTTGTTTGTTTATTGAGACTGATTGATTTAGGCCACACTGCTTGGCTTGTAGGATCTTAGTTCCTCGACCAGGGATTGAACCCGGGCCCTGGCAATGAAAGAGCCGAGTCCTAACCACTGGACTGCCAGGGAATTCCCTAGAGGTCATTTTTATTATGATATGAGGTTCCCAATGTTTGCTACACTCTTGCATAAAAAAATAAGGTCCTGACTTATAAAACGTATTATTTTTAAAAGTATACACCGAAAGAGACATCTTATAGAAAACTTCATGAGATTTCTTTTTTTAAGTCTCAAAAAAACTTCGCTTCAAATACATATTGTCAGAAATCATCATCAACTCTAAGGCAGACCATAAAGACTCTGAGTTGTCTTGTGTCTTTAACAATTTAAGCTTTTATAGTCAATTCTCACTCAAAATCAGTTCCTCAGAAATAGTTTTTAATAAGTGATATTTTTAAATAAACACATTATACACAATAGTGTTACTTGTATATTGTCTTCACAGTGTTTCCATCTTGCCACGCCATGCATTTGATGCTGATATAAAGAGAGCATTCATTTGTTCATTCAACATTTATTTTACATCTACTACATGTCTTCAACTAAGCTAAACAGAGACAAGAAGTGAGAAATACTAGAAGTATAGGACTCTGGAGTTAGAAAGACCTAGACTAGAGTGCCAGATGTGATACTGCATAACCGTAGCCTTGGGCAAATGATTCCCCTCAAGGACTTTGGGGGTCTTATAGCTCTCTGTCTATATAACTGTCACTATAGGTACAAAGCAAGCCATAGATGTGACTGACCTAAGCCACTCTCACTCCCACAGTCCCACGGCTGCTCAAATTCATACATATCCAGCTGTCTGGAAAGCAGATAGACTGTGCCCATCAGGTGTATATTTGCCTGAACCACAAACGGGATCCTGGGAGAAAATGAGAACAGAGGCTCATAAACTAAGTCTAAGGACAATGAGTTAGTTTCAGAGGAGAGTGGCACTTTTAAGTACAGCAGGTTACATGGCTTAAGATTGTTTTCTGAGCCCACAATTTCTCTCAGGGGCTCAGGTCAGAGTCCTGGGGAAAGAAAAAGACAAATACGAAATAAAAGGGCTGTTTCACAAAATTCATGGGGAACACTGAAAACACAAGGCAGCTGTCCTTTGCAGCCCACGAAACAGCAGGCAGCTCCAGTGCAAGAATAGGGAACTTGTGCCCTATTGCAAGGAGATCATAGGGTGGAAGGTGACGTTTCTGCTGTAGTCAGAGCAAAAGGGGAGAAATGGCGCAAACACCGCACATGGCTAAGCGCCATATTTGGGAGCACATGTGAGATGTTCTCAGCTAGGAAGAAGCTAGAAGAAATGGCGGGATTCACTCTGCTTTTCCAGGTAAGGAAAATCTTTTTTTTTTTTTTTAACCCTCAGAGGTACATAGTGATAGGAGACATAGACTTAAAGCTTGCTCTTGATACCTCTGTCCTGTGTAGTTTTTCTCAGCCCACAACAAACCCCATCTCCCCACACACGTACACATGTATTGAACGTAAGCAGTACAATTTGAAAATCAATGAAGATTTATACTACTTTAGCAAAAAGATTTATACTACTTCGTTTGTGTTTAAACAAAATATCTCTATGAGTTTTTGCATACATAAATTGTCAAGTGCATTATGAATACATATGGCACAAAATACTCTTCCCAATTATCAAAAATAATGGAATTTGGCTTCCATTCGTGAAGTTAATCTATTAGCCAAAGTGATGCTCTGCATTCAGAGGACACAGCATATTGGGATGCCACTAATGAGAGGCCTTTGCCAAGTAACTGCACCTCCACCGCTTCATCTATAACCTCATATGCATTCATGTAGAATCTGGGGATAATCACCCCTCCCCCTGAACCACCGTACCGAAGAAATGTGTCTTGGCAAATAGCTATCCTACTGAAGCATCATTTTCAGCTCTGTTTGGTCCAGTGGGGTTCCAGAATTCAGTGACTCTTGGTAAGTCTGGTTACTAAATTAGAGTGCCTTAGAGACAGTACAAAATGGAAACGTGATAGTTTGTTCCCCATATATTTTACCTGTAAGCTTTTTCCTCTGCCCCCAAAAGATATTTTTGGGGCAACTCCTAGTCCCAGTTTTACTTGTTTTTTTTTTCTTTTATTTAGTCAGCCAATAGTTTCTAAAGATTTGATTGGTATTTATTCAGCATTTTATTGAGTCACTGGAGAAAAACAAGTAAGGCCCAAAACTTGCCTTCAACTAGCGTCTCTGGGGATACAACGATGTAATGCACTACCACTGCATGATTAGTGTAGCCTATGTACTTATGCCCTCTGTAGTGTTATGTGGAGGGCATACAGAGATACCCCTGACGGGCTCTGATTGAGGGGAAAAGTTTCCATTTTTACAGAGAAAGAGGTATTGAAGTAGAGTCTTGAAGTTAAGGTTGGCATTTATGAAGTCTACTAGAAAGAAAGATAAATCTAAGAAAAAGAAGAGAATGTGGATAGACGTGGAAGGATATGAGACTATGTCATTTTGAGGAATGACAATAATTCATTATGGCTGGAGAACTGTGTGTGAGTGTGTGTGTATATGTGTGTGCCCACACCGGTGTGCAAACAGGCTTGGAGGTCGGAAATAGTAACAAATTCTAGGCCCCAAACATGCCTTGTACACTGCTCTAAGTTTGGATTTGATACATCCTGCAGAATCACAGAAGGATTTCAAGCAGAGGAGTAACATGGTAACATTTCCTTTCAGAAAGTTTCCGTTTGGAATGGGGGAAGCGAACGAGGGGAGCCAGTATGGAGAGAAGTTCACAGAAACAGGCAGCAGGCTCTCTCTTGGCAGGAAAGAGAAAAACATCTGAGGGAAGAGCAGAAAGATGCAGGAGGTGACTGTCCCTACTGTGAAGAGAATGCAAGATTTTAAATATCAGAAATTTCAATTCAAATAAGTTAGAAAGACACAAACAGGTCCAATAAAGTATAGTCCATTTTGCTTTGAAAGCACAGTTTTCTCAAGTTGCAGGGCACAGGGATCCTAAATCTTTATTATTACACCCTTGATAGGACTTTATTAAAAGCACCCTAGGAATCTTTTCATAAAAATTAGGTGCTTCCCTTTGAAGTCGCACTTTCTATTTTAATGTGCAATAGCAGAAATTCCCAGAAACTAAAAATAAGGTTCACTGGGATGAGAGGAAGAAAAAAACCCCAACAAACAAAAAGAGGGATTGTGAGGTTGAAGCCCCAAAAGGGCCTGGCTCCTGATATCCTCAGGTCTTTCCTCTCCTCTCACCTCATCCAACCTGATCCAAACCGTTGCAACATCTCACCTTCACACACATGTGGACACTTGAGTTTTGAGCCATAAATCTTGCAAAGTCTGTCAACTGACAGCCTAATAAGATGAAAGGAGTATCTGCAAACAAGATGGTTTTGAGCCATTGTTCCTGACCCTGAACAAATCGGGGCCTGGTTCCCTTTGCAGTGTAGAGCCTCTCCTTTAATCACTTAACCGGGCAGATTGACATGACTCTTAAGAAATAAACTAAGAGGTCTCTATTTTCCAGCTATCTACTGGTCTCATTTACTCTTTCCCTACAATTAAGTCCAGCTTGTCATATTTTGAGACTTAATCAATGCATAAATGAGGGGCAGCTGATAACACGGCCATTTCTGCCCCGTGTTAGTTATTCACAAGGAATGCAACCTTTTCCAGCTTTCTACGTGGTAATCATTGAGGAGTATTCAAATAACAACATGGTGAGGTTAAGGGCTAAGGCAATGGTTATCAATCTTGGCCACACAGAAAAAAATCACCTGTGGAGTCTGGTTGTGGGGAGAGGGGTACTTTAATATTTTAATAGAGAGGCTTAGGCTGTACACCAAACCTAATAAATCAGAATTTCTGCGTGTGAGGTCTAGGCATTTTTATAAACATCCACTGTAAATTCTGATGGTCATAGATAAGAATAAGAAGGTATCAGAGGTGGAAATGATTGCTCCATAAAGCAAAGTTTCACTAGGGAAGCATGCAAAAATACAGATTCTCAGGAGCCACTAACACCTATGGAATCAGAATCTTGGGAAGTGGGACCCAGAATTCCGAGTTTTGACAGACTTCTTAGATGAATTTTAGACTAATCCAGCTTTTGAGAACCACTCAGTAAGAATTACACATAGCTGCTTCTTTTTTTCTATGTCAACTCTAGCAGATATTATCATTACTTGGGGAGTTCTGAGGAGCCTGGGGGAGAGTCCCTGGGACCATGCCCAATTACTATGCCAGATATTAGTGAGGAAAGGCAATAGGGGAAAAAGCCAACACAGAACAGGAGGAAATATAAATAAGTTTCCTGCCTTAAAAGAAGACACAACTCAGTGGAGAAAATAATCACCAAGCAACCAACTAATGATTACAGATTAACAGAAAGAGAAGTGCAGAAATGCTAAGGGGATGCATTGCAGCCAGCCTTTTTTTTTTTTTTTTTTTTTTTGCGGTACACGGGCCTCTCACTGTTGTGGCCTCTCCCGTTGCGGAGCACAGCCTCCGGACGCGCAGGCTCAGTGGCCATCGCTCACGGGCCCAGCCGCTCCGCGGCATGTGGGATCCTCCCGAACCGGGGCACGAACCCGTGTCCCCTGCATTGGCAGGCAGACTCTCAACCACTTCGCCACCAGGGAAGCACCAGCCTTTTTTTGACTAGTCACATTTCTGGACATATCTGTGCAGAGAACTTAGAGCTACTTTTTGATTATGAAGTATTCGTTGGCCCACCCTATCTAAAACCCAAAAAGTATGGTTCATACTTGTCCAAAAACTAAAGACAGGATGTAAATATCCTCAACTTTTGCCAACTATTGTTAGAATTATACTTTAAACCCTTTACATGGCAATTAAATATCCCTCCTCTTGGGGCTTCCCAAAGGGGAAAAACAAAGGGGAAAAACAACCCCAAAGCAAAATAAAACTAGGACATATCAAAAAAGCACAGGGGTGATTTGGGTTGACAGTATTTCCCTGGAAGTAGTACTCTGCTCTCGGAAGCTCTGTTTCCACAATGGTGGATAAACCATCAATTTTCTGCACAGAAAGCACATCACTAGTTCACTGGAGGCAAAGGTGCGGTCTTTTGCATCTACAGACTATATTTTCATATACAGTCTCATATATGCCTCCCATTCATTCTCTGTTCATCCCTAGTGGGTACTGTAGATGCCACAAGATCCCTGAAGCCATCATGAGAAGGGCCAATTACCAAAGAACTGTAAGAAACATCAAATAAAGTAGGAATGGGCATATTGACATTATCTGCTGCCTATACTAGCAAAATTTTAAAATACTTTCACTGGAGAGGGCCTCCATGAAGTCACAGACCTTGTTACTACGGAACTCTGGTTTCTCATCTTGGACACCCTGTCCTGGGCAATGACCCCTCTATCATAAAACTAGCTGGTTTCCTGGTTTCTTTTCCAAAGGCAAGGCCTGCCAGGTCCCATTAAAAACAATCCCAATGAGACTCCTCACACAGACAAAAACTGGGATTTTTTTTTTTTAAAGCTAAAAAAAAAAAAAAGAGGGGAATGGAGAGTAAATTTACTGTGGAAAGCACATATGATTAAATCTTTAAAGATGAGTGGGAAAAAACTTACTAACAGTATGTTTTAAATATTATATAAACATACAGTAGTTCGTATTAAGCTAAATCATTGGCCAGGTATCAGTGCCATTCACAGCCCGCTATGGTTTAAGAAGACCCCTGATATGAGTGTGTTTCACACCAAGTGAGTGAACAGACAGTGCAAATAAGTGTATGGCTCACAGACTATAGAAAATTTGACTTTAAATAAAGAAGGTCCATTGCCAAATCCAAGATCATCACATCAGTGAGAGGTCTCTTCCTGTTCCCTGGTGTATGTACTGCATTGGAGTGGGGATGAGATAGAGACCAAGGAAATCTCGGACTTCAACGTCCTACGTTTCTCCTATTTTCAACTCCCCCACCCCTCCTAACACTCTTAAAAGTCCCTGTTCACTGGTACCTGGATTTGCAGCTTTAGACTTTGGACAAACAGCTAATTTCTGATGATTACTTGTCGATTAGCAGACCAAATGGTTGCTTTTGGATGTGATAATTCACTGTACCTCACACTATATTCAGAGCATCCCAGCCAAGCTTTATTTTCATTTTGTTTATATTGGGTGACTGGATTGAACAATCACAGAACATGTCTTCATCTAAACCTGGGTTGTGTTTGAAGTGCATCTTAGACTAAGTTAAGTATCAATAACAACTAGCATTTATTCGGCCTTTCTGTGGGCTAAGAGCTATGATCATTTGTTCTCACTAACATTATTAGGAAGGAACTATTATTACCCCATTTTTTAGCTGAGGAAAGTGAGGTAATCTCGAGGTTACGCAACTTGCTTAAGCTCCCATAACTGGCTAATAAATGTTGGAGCCTGACTTCAAATACAATCTGATTCCAAAGACCTCTTTGAACCATTGCACTGTTGTGTCTTTCTAGACAGTATACTCAGAAAAATCGTAATAAAGACCCTAGAAAAATGCAAATGTGATCTTTTGTCAAATTCACTGTGATACTTTATGGTTATTTCCTAAATATAAGATCATGGGGACAGTAAGTGTCAGAATAATCTAGAAACAAAATTCAAGTTTTCTGTCTCTAGAATATTCTCTTCCATACATTCCACATTTTGGATTTACAGGCATGCCACTATTTCTATATTTAATGGTTGTTTCTATATTAAAGGAATGATTGTGCTTACCTCCCCGCCCCCCGTAAGTACATTCTGTGGGGGACACTTAAGATTTGCTCATATAGATAATGGTGTACACTTGTAGCCTGAGGGCTAAACAATAGGTCCTATTTTCATTAGTCTCTCGGGACAGTAAAATTAATAACACTCAGCAGAGTCACCAGACTCTTGTCAAACCAGCCACCGAGTCTTTCTCATTCAAAAGATACACTGTTATAACTGACCTAGCACTATGTTTTAATTTGTGTATCCCAATGGGATCCCCGCCAGAACATCAGATTAAAACCAATTCTAAATAGCTTTGCCATTTGTTTCAAGGATGAACATAGCACTTTAATTTTACAAATGCTGTGTAGTTGCCACCAGACTCCAGGGCATCCGGACAAGGGGGATAAAACTGTGAACACTACCTTGAAAATCCACAGTAACCAGTCAACAGCGTTAATTGGGTGTCCACGTGGTTCAGAGTCACAGTAACAAAGTTTTTTTCATGGAAGTCTCAGTTTTGAAGATTTAGTGTCATCTTCAGATGCTGAATCAACCTAGTTTTCAATTTGGAAAGTATGACCACCTTAGATGTAGCACCAAAACAAGAGCTTGATTTTTTTTTTTTTAATTTAAGCACTAAAATATCTATTTCTACTCAACCTTCATTTGTTCTTCTTTGGTCAAATATCATGAAATGAAGAGTTATTAGGAAAAGGATAATGTATTGAAGGAGTCCCAAATGCAAAGGCCTAGAGAGCTAATCTGAAGGACTGAAGTGGGCTGGGGGTTCTGCAATGACGTCAGCAAATGCCTCATAGAAGGGGCAGCTGATACTCAGCTTCTGCCTATTGTTCAGGACAGAAGTGGGGATGCCACATCTCAGAAGACACACTTTTTCAAGGAAAGTGAGAAATGCAGATTTTTATATCGCAGTTACTGATGCTTAAAGTTGACAGTTACTTCAAAAATAATTTTTTTAAAAACTGTGTAGGCCATATTTGGCCTTTTGGTAAAAACTGAGGTTAAAAATATCTTAGGAATTTTTATTTCATCTTGTTTTCCTTCTAAGAACTTTTTATATAGAAAAAAAAGCCAGTTATTTAGCACCTATTATGTACCAGTTATTGTATTATATGCAACCCTATATAATAGGCTTAATTATTCCTATTTTACAGATAGAGAAACTACGAGAGAGGTCAAGTACTATCCCTAACATCACTCAGCTAGTGTTTCATCTAGATCTGCCTAACTTCAAAACCTGTGTTTTTGCCACTATACCCATCACTGACAGGCCCTAAATAGAAAGAGAATTTGAGGGTAATCTCAGAGCATATAACCTTTTGAAATAAAATTTAATAAAAATCAATGTAAAAATGGACAGGCCTTACCACCTGCAGAAAAAAAAAATGACTTCGAGAAATGGTCTGTCAACACGTAAATGGTATCAGAATGCTCCTTAAATCTAATTAAATACCTCTAATGTTATCAAGGAATCTAAAACATAAGTAATACAAGTTACTTAAGCTGTGAGCTAAATAAACATTAAATGTTACAGAGGACTCTTTATATAACTGAATGGTACCTAGAAAACCAAAATACAAAGGAGCCAAAGAAAGAGAACTATTTATTTTTTAACACTTTCCATAAAAAAAGATGCCCTGATAAGTTACCTTGACAGCTGGCTGAATAATCTGGTCTATACAGTGAGTTAATGAGTTAACTCTTCTAGGAGAGAAGCAGGCATATGAGGCCTCAGAACCCAGAGACTTCAGTTAAAACCATCTTACTGCCTCCATCCAAGTTCATGAAACAAGTTCATGAAACAATCTTCATAAGTATATTAACAAGTGGCCCAAGGAAATCTTTCTACTGAGGAGATTTCTAGTTATCTTGGTAACTAAATATCTCAACCGTATATATCAATTTCTTGTAAATTTGGTTAACAGGAATTAGTCCTCGGGATCCAATCACTCCGAGAAGGGCTACTGCAAATAAGTTTCTATATCTTAAGTCTAAGGGCCTGTAGTGACCGTACAGACCCTTCAACATCCCAGTTGGCCCAGTCTGGAAGATGGCAATCCTTTAAAAACAACGGGGCGTGCATGAAGCCCTTTTATACCTGGCATCACTGTACCATTGTAATCTGTTCTCTCAGTCAACATTCCCTTGGGTTCCTTCTTCATCTTTCCCTCCATCCAAAATTTTATGGAGCATAAATTCAAGCTTCACAGAAGTTAAAGCAATGCTTATGTTACAAACTATAAAATTTCCTTCATATATATATACTTCAAATTGCATGCTTGTATGTGCATTATACTTCAGTGTCATATCATACATACATTTTCTTATGAGAATTTCAATTTATTTTAATGTGTCAGAAATAGGAGAAAGTTTGTCATTTAGGTAACTAATATACCTTGCTATTCAGCTCACTCATGGCCCAGAGTAAGCATGAAATGGGAGATGGGAATCTGCCACTTTCTAGGCCTCAGATCTCCTGTGTCTCATGGTGTGAGCAGCTCACCATGAGGGTGATTCCGGTTTCTAAAGAGAAGTATTTTCATGTTGCATGGCTCCCAGCTCAAACTGTCTACTTCCCCTGCTTCTCACGTGCAGAGGCAGCAGAATGTTCTGATGCTTAAGACTGTGTTGCACCCTACGGAGGAATGGTGTTTTGGTCTCAGTGATAGGACTTACTGGGGCTTTTCAAAAATTCATGGTACCATATATATTCATCTTAAACGTTGACTCTATGACCCGACTCCTCTATATGGGTTTGGTTCCACTGAAATGCAAATTAGTGCCTAGCTAATTATGGTTCCACTCTCTTCTCTACTCTTGTAGGTTTGATCATCTTACCCTGCTGCTCCATAGTCTGTCAACCAATCCCACCTCAATTTTCATTCACCAAGGTTAACCAGGACAAAATGAATACAGCTAAATTAATGACAGAGTAAGAAAATATAGCTTGCTAATGACATACAAAAATATCAGACACAGATTCTGTTTTTACCTCTTTACGTTGTTTTAGTGTATGTATCTCTATTTACTAGGTAATCATGAGCAAGTTATTTAAGCTCCCTGTGCCTCAATTTCCTCTTATGTTGCTTTATGTCAAAGAGTGGAATTAAAAAAAATGGTACTGATGAATCTAGTGGCAGGGCAGAAATAAAGATGCAGACATAGAGAATTGACTTGAGAACAGGGGGTGGGCGGGAGAGGGAGAAGCTTGGGCGAAGTGAGAGAGTGGCATTGACATATATACACTACCGAATGTAAAATAGATAGCTAGTGGGAAGCAGCTGCATAGCACAGGGAGATCAGCTCGGTGTTTTGTGATCACCTAGAGGGGTGGGATAGGGAGGGTGGGAGGGAGACTCAAGAGGGAGGGGATATGGGGATATATGTATGCATATGACTGATTCACTTTGTTGTACAACAGAAACTAACACAGTACTGTGAAGTAATTATACTCCAATAAAGATGAATAAAAATAATTGTCTAATATAATGAGGTGCAGAGAACAGATACCTATCACTTTCATAAGATCTTTTTTCTACGCCTGTAAATAACAGTAATTTAAAAGTTCTGATATACACAATGTTATGGCAATTATATCTCAATAAAAAAGAAGTGCAATATTAAAAAAAGAAGAAAACAGACAATGTAAAAAAAAAATCTCCTCTTACGTGAATGAGATTGTAATATGGCCTGCCTTACAGAGTTGTTATGACAATTGAATGATATAACACATGGGAAGAACATAAACTAGTGTGTGGCACAGAGTAAGCAATTTTTAAAAATCAGAAATTATTACTATTCTATTTTTCAAATGTACTGAATATTGTTCTAGGTTCTGAGAGGCAAAGATGAATAGGCTTTTACCCTTAGACAGCTAAAGTTCAGCGGGAAAGAAAAATAAAATAAACGCTCATAATTCAAAATAGCTTTCTATGTATATGCCTCTTGGAAGTTGGTCTAGATTTGTCAAATGGGCTTGTTTACAACCTCCTTAGTTTCCAGCTCCATGTATGTACAATGTAAAACAAATACATTTTTTTTTTTTTTTTTTTTTTTTTGCAGTACGCGGGCCTCTCACTGCTGTGGCCTCTCCCACAGCGGAGCACAGGCTCCGGAAGTGCAGGCTCGGCCATGGCTCACGCGCCCAGCCATTCCGCGGCATGCGGGATCTTCCCGGACCGGGGCACGAACCCGCGTCCCCCGCATCGGCAGGTGTACTCCCAACCACTGTGCCACCAGGGAAGTCCCAAATACAATTTTTGATTCTTTTGTGGAGCCAGATTTGTTTTCTGTAAAGTACCTTCTATTTAGAATTAACTTGGAAAATAATTCATAGATTATAAAAGCACGATAGATTTTGCAGTCAAATAACCTTTGAATATTGTCCCCCCAGTTTTTAGATATAATAGTTAGAAGTCAAGGAGATTTCAGGGTATGACAAGTGAAAAAGGCAGTGAACAAATACTTTCCTAAAGAACACAAAAGCATTAATGGACCACAACAAAATGGACCAAAAAGACAAGGTATATCATTTAAAGGGAAACGTCTTTTCCAAATGCCCTGAGTCAAGGAGGCCCATTCACAGCTCTGGGCTTATTAAATAACGTTGAGCGAGAACACTTAACTACTTACAAGAAGGACTTGTGAGCATAAATCAGACATCAGTCCACATATTTCAAGATCAAAGCTGTAAAGCAGAATGATTTGTAGGAGGAACTAAACAGTTCCAATATATTATGGCTCTTTTCAGAGAATACTTAAGCATATTAGTTGTCCAAATTACGGTTTGTTGTTGTTGACAGAGCCAGAAAGAAAAATAGATGCCACTGAGATGATTTTATTCTCACCTACATGATACCTTCAATGAAAGTAAAACTTTCTCAGCACATCTTAGCAACAGATTATTTAATATAGATATAATTTACTGGGAAAGCCCTCAATGTATGATTAGGAAAAAAATCCAAATTTCCAAATGATTAATTCTTATGAAGACAGCGTCACATTTACCAGGATTGTAATTTGCATCATTATGAAATTTCTTCCACAGAGAAGGCAAGAACCATATTCCAGCACCAAAACGCAAGACAACTGTATTTGCTATTGGTATTCATTTTCTAGAAGATTATGTATTTCTTTTGGGCCATACTTAGGCTATTTTTTTTTAACGTTCCAATAAAACTATACTACTCCACTACTGGAAAAATATTTTGAGTCCTAATTTTCTTTCCATTTCACAAAGAGCTAATACTACCACAAATTCAAAAGCAAATTTAAAAGAGTATACATGAGTTTTCTTGCATTCAGTAAATGACTGCAAAGGCCTCCCTGTCATTCTCCACAGCTAAATTTATTTTGCATTTGCTACTGTGTTACCAGTGTACTAAAAGGAACAGAAAGAACTAAGCCATCCCCACATGTAATTTGTCTGAGTCCAAGTTTCTTCATCTATGTTCTCACTAGACAGCAGACACCTAGTAAGTCATTTTAAATATATAGGGTATGAATTATCTCAGGCATAAAGCAACATATTGGAAAATATTCCATATGTGAATTATTAGGGAAAAATTCTGAATTTTCAAAAATTTCCAAATAATTTTACCCAAACTGCCACATTGTCTCACTGTTTTGATTTTGTTTTTCTATAACCTGAGTCAACATGGATTGAGCACAGAATCTGGAGTCAAACTGCAAGGGTTTGAATCCTGACTCCACCGCTTTCCAGGTACATGAAGTTGGCAGGTGACAACTTCTGTGCCTCAGTTTATTCATCTGCAAAATGTAGATAGTGATAGTACTTATTTCATTGTTTTTTGTTGTTGTTGTTGTTGTTTTTGAGTGAGAATTAACTGAGTTAATGTATTAAATCACTCAGAAGAGTGCCTGGTACAGGGTTACAACTCTTTAGGTAGTTGTTGTTTTATTTACTCACAATATATAATTTCACACTCTCTGCATAGTCTTTGTTCAAAAGGTTTACTTAAGCCCAGAAATCAGCAAAATGATTTGATTCTGATATCCAGCAGGGCCTTTAAAGGTAAGATGAAAAATTATAGGATAGATAAATGTACAATTAGATAGATTTATACCTAATCAAATTCTAGCAAAGTCAGTGGAAAGTAGAAAGAAATCTTTACTAAAACATAAGCTCTAATTTTCTCTATCTTATTTGATATCAACAACAAAACTGAAGTTGTAAAAAAGTTTATGCAAATATGTACAAAAAAAGAAGCTTGGAGCAATAACTATTACACTAGATGATAGAATCACTGTTCAAGAAGATTGCAACCAAAACAATTAAATAATTTAAATATTGAGAAACCTAAAGTAGCCTACATGAGCTCAAACAATCCACAGCACAATTATGGGATGCCTCACTTCCAAAACACTTAATGTAATTTGGAGCTGAGGTAATTAAAATAGTCACCCCAAATAAAGACTTGATGGCCTCACTGCTTCGGAACTGGGTAGAGTACATGGGCTGTTCTGACTCTGAGTACTAGAGCTAAAGAAAGAAAGGGGCCTCAGGATGGTACACGGAATGAGGCAGAGTCTGGGTGATATATTATGTGGCTGGAGGGACTGGAACAGAAATATTTCAAATAACTGTCTTCAATTATTTGAAGGATTACCACAGAAGAGGATTTATACTTATTCAGTCCGGGTCCAAAAGGCAAAATTAAGTAGAATTATAGGAAGTTAGCTTTTTGGCTCAAAATGAAAAAATATCTTCTCACACGTAAAGCAATTTAATGGACTGCTTGGTGTGGCACAGAGTTCCTTGTTTCTGGAAAGCTTCAAGAAACGTATAATGATCTATCAATTCATTCAGTCAATCAACAAGCATTTATTGTTTTGCTACATTTTGCAAAGTAGTATATTAGATCTGGTGGATACAGTAATGAGTGAAGAAGGACACCAGCATTTATTAAGTACTCATTGCAAGCCTGATACTGTGTTAGACACTTTCAAATATATCATGTCACTTTCCCCTTTACAGGTATTATATTACCATCTTTGCTGAAAAGCCTCTTCTATGCTGTAGCCTCACAGACCTTTATAAAATAAAAATATGCTCATGAAATCCCCTCCTTAAAAACACTGAATCACTTCGCATTGCTCTTACAATAGATAAGACTTAACATGGCCTAAAGGACTCTGGGTCCCACCTAAATGCAACCCCAGCTCCTCTCCAGTCATGTTGCTGGCTCTCAGGCCCTTCCACAGACCATACACCCTTTGACCACAGAGTTTTTCCACATTCTGTTTCCTGAACCTGGTGGCATTCTTCCTTCCCTTCCTTACCTGGTTCACTCCTACTTTTCCTTCAGATCTAAGTTCAGATGGTACATCGTTAAGAAGAAGTTAGGAAGCATAGGCTAATTCCCATACATATGTAAAATGTATTATTGTTTCTCATAGTACTGTGCATGTCCCCTTCATAGCACTTACCGTCGTAAAATTTTATATTTGCTTGTGTTATACCATCGTATAATTTTATATTTGTTGTTGCTATTTATCTGATATATGCCTCCCCTACTTGCTTGAAAGTTCCAGAAAGGCAGAGTCTGTGTCTAATTTTGTTTGTTTTACGAGGCAATAAAGCATATTGACTATGAGAACAGATTCTGCAATCAGACCACCTGGGTTCACATCCCTGTTTTGCTACTTACTAGCTGTGTGACCTTCATAAGTGCTTAACTGCTAGGTATCCTAATTTCCTCACCCATAAAACGTGGTTAGGAACAGAACCTGTTGTGAGGACTAAATGAGTTCACACATGAAAATACTTGGAACACAACCTGGCATATATTGTATAGTAAATATTTCCCATTATTAATATTATTTGTTTGTTGTATCTCAGAGTTTCCACACAAGGCCTGGCACACAGGAGGTACCTAATAGTATATATTAAATGAATGAATAAATGATGAAACTGAGATGGAGAAATTATAAGAGATGAATCTTGCCTTCACACCCAGGATGGACTGTCGAGTCCAAAGACTACGTGCTTCTTATTATAGTACGTCCTCCCATTAGATTACACAACAGGAGCAACAACAAAATGCTCTAGGAGCACAGAGGAAGAAGCAGTTAATTTGACTGAGAGGATGACGGAGGTGAATTTGTACTCACATTTTTTTTTTTTTTTTTCTGGCGGTACGCGGGCCTCTCACTGCTGTGGCCTCTCCCGTTGCGGAGCACAGGCTCCGGACGCGCAGGCCCAGCGGACATGGCTCACGGGCCCAGCCGCTCCGCGGCATGTGGGATCCTCCCGGTCAGGGGCACGAACCGTGTCCCCTGCATCGGCAGGCGAACTCCCAACCACTGCGCCACCAGGCAAGCCCTGTACTCACTTTTAAAGAATGAGCGGGATATTGCCAAGAAGAAACAAAAGTAAAAGGTGTTCTTGGCAAAAGAAAGAATACTGGCAAAGATATGGAAGTAGCAAAGTATTCAGGGAATCAAGAACAGTATGAATATACGTTAAATCATTGGTCCCCAACCTTTTTGGCACCAGGGACTGGTTTCGTGGAAGACAATTTTTCCACGGACCGGGGTCGGGGCATGGTTCAGGCAGTAATGCGAGCAATGGGGAGCGGCAGATGAAGCTTTGCTCCTTCCACCGCTGCTCACCTCCTGCTGTGCAGCCCAGGGGCTGAGGACCCCTGGGTTAAATCATGACTAAATTAGAGAAGAATCAAACATAAATGTTAAGAAATGTAAACTTTATTCTGAAGAAAACTGAAAATCATCAAAGCCTTTATTCAAGCCAGTCTTACGAGTCGTTCATTTTTTTGTTTTTGTTTTTGTTTTTTAACTTAGTATGGAAGGATTAGATAGTTCACTGGACACAAGCAATCATTTGAATTAACATTAAAATAGTCCAAGCAAGGCAGGATGAGAGCTTTGACTCTAGGAGTGGCAATGGGATTAGAAAGTAGGAAAGAGAAAGCAAAACCAATTGCCTCAAAACAAGGGGTTTGATGTACTAACTCTGGTATATTTGTATAGTTGAAAACAGAACACTACGCAGTCATTAAAATGATATATGAAGAATATTCAACTACATGAAAAGATGTTCATACTATTAAATTAAAAACTAGACTCTAAAAACATTACAGTATAAATCAGTTTCTATAAAAATTATTGTTAATATACACTGTATCTTGACTATTATACAAATTTACTTTTTAAAATAAGAGACTGTATGCCAAAATCTTACTGGTCATCTTCTTTGGATAGCAGAATGAGAGTTGTATTTTCAATATTATTTTATTCTTTTTGCTCTTTTTTTCCCCTAGCAGTGCTCCAGAGAACATGGAATGCTTTTGTAAAAAAATAATAATAATAATAAAAAAAAGATAAAATATATTGATAAAAAGTGAAAGCAGGGGAAAATTCCAACAGTAATCTGGGAATCAGAATCATCAAAACCTGGAAACAGTTAGATAGGACCATTGTCAAGGAGGAGAAGATGGAGAAAGAGTAGAAGAAGGAGAGAGAGGATTCCGAATTGATCTCAGCATGATCAGAAGTCCATGACACTGAGACAGGAACAACATGGGAGCATGATCAATTTGTTCTATAATGCAATAATATTGTTACTTGGCAAGGCTTTAACGGCTTTGTTCTCTGACTATACACCTTTCTCCCTTGCAAAGACCAGCACTGTTTTCCTTCATCACTGAATTAATGTACTTATATGAAGCAAGCCAGATATCTGCTTTCACAAGAAAAAATTTTAAGTTGTATAATTGCCCAGGATCAAAGGATCTAGCAATGAATGAACCAACAGTCACAACCGACTGTAAAATCATATTAAACTCAGATATCCCTGGGACACTGGATATTTTAAAGACTCCCGAGCATTTTAAAATAGAAATAAGTGCTGGCTTAAAAAAATCAATCCCATCCAAGGATATTACAGCCAGGACTTTTACTCTGGGTAGCTCAGAAGAGTCTGGGTATCACATGCAGTAGAAAGACAACACCAGAAAAAATAATAGTATCATATTTTGTTAGTGTAACTGATTGATCTAAGACTTGGTGATGAAAAATCACCTGAGAAAACAGGGAAACACAGCATTCTAACCCACTGAAGTTTTGCTGCCTTCTGAGCTACAGATACGACATCTCAACATTAAATTTAATTCTTAAATATCTGAGAAGACAGTAAGATGCTGAGAGCATGCTAATTTATAGCAAAGAGTATAAAGCATCACATTCAAAGAAAGGCATCAGTTTGAAAAGGCACAGACAGAAGTACATTGTCTTCATATCTGCACTTTATCTGAGTGTTTCTATAAACTGGTCATTGTGATTTTTTGGTTGCTATTAATCTATAAATTAGTTTAAATTTAAATCTCTATCCTTGACCTCTCACCCCTTCTCCTGTTTCATTTTTCTCATTATCTATAGGACAGTTGCTTGGACACTCTCTCTCTCTGAATCTATTATCACCCCTTCCTAGCATGTACTTTGCCAACTATCCTCATTACCACTTATCCTTGAGGTTGTCTGCCGTTTGTTAATGGAGTCTAGTATTGTCTTTCCGACATCAGAAAAGAATCAACTGTGTCTCAGTCATCTGTCCAAAATGTGATTGCATGGAATATGGGAAGCTATTCCTTGTACAGTCTTCCATGCCTTAAGGACAAGCCATGTTTGACTTTAAAATGGCCTACTAATATCACTACTTAGCAACAGAGTTTTAATGTAAAATCTTTCAGAAAAATCTTTACTACAGCAAAAGGAATATGTAACTTCTGCTGTTCTTATAGATTTTAATGGATTTTTAACCTACTGATGGTAGGCTGTAAATTCAACCTCAAAGGAAACACAAGTGCAACTCAATGGGAAGTTTTATTGGATTGCTTACAGAGACTTATAGTTATGAACAAAGGCTGAATGCCTCTCTTCTCTTTTCAAATAATTTGAATGCTTCATTTCGTCCTGTGCACTTCCTAAGGTAGAATTTAAACGAATAAGGCAAAAAGCCTGAGTTAGGCAGCATGAGGAGGAAGCAAGAAAGGCAAGGTTTTTGGAATTCCCTGGTGGTCCAGAGGTTAGGACTCAGCCCTTTCACTGCCGGGGCCCGGGTTCAATCCCTTGTTGGGGAACTAAGATCCCACAAGCTGTGCGGTGAGGCCAAAGTAAATAAATACATCTTTTTAAAAAAGCAAAGTTTTGGAAAATTCACAAGTGACAAAGAGTTCTCTGAATAATCAATACTTTGAGATATTTATACCCAAGCATTGTTAACAATTCATCCAATGTATTTTTGTTCTTTGCAAAGGCATCTATTATGTATAGACTGCATGGAGAAACAAGATCAGTCCACTAACATATATTTATTTAATACTTAAAAGCGAAAAAAGAAAATACTATTTCCAAAACAATGAGTTAAGATTTTATAAATAAGAAGACATTTGACCTGGGCCTTAAAGGATGGCTAATAGTTGGTTAAGCATCAAGGACAGGGCCCGAGCATGTAGGGTCTTGAATATCAGACTAATAAGTTTGATGTCATTCAGCAGGTCATCCAGGGAGCCATTACCATATCTGAACAGGGGAGTAACAGGACCAGAGCTGTGATTTAGGAAGACCAATCCATTTGTAGTGTGTACAACAGATTATCACAGGTTTATTAACCTCTTATCACAGCTAAGAGGTTAATAAAATGCTGCTGGTAATAAGAAGTGACGATGACCTACACATTCTCTTCTAATGAAGGAGATGTGTAATTATAGGACATGTTTTCCAAAAATGATTTGTTGAAAATGATATTACACTAGCTTCAGTGACACTGTATGAGTTATATTCCATCAGAAAATATTATCTACAAGGATAGAAAACCTAAAATGGATGCCCACCCTAAGTCAAGTACACCACATCCTACCTCATTTTTTGCTACAATAACTTTTCCCCATACCTCAAAGTTTCCTCTCACTCATTGGCAGTCATTGGAAACTTCCTCAATGGTCAGGACTTTGAGATGGCTGTTAGAACTTGAACTCTTATAGTCTCTCCTTGACTTCTAATTGATGAAATATATGATGAAAGCATAAGAAATAGGAACATGCCTGTTCTCTAATACTTCAAAGGCCTAAGAGCCAGAGATCCATCCATACTAAATAAACCCTTATTTGTCTATTAACTTCGTAAGTCTGAAACTCTGTGGAATTTATTTTTGTAAGAGAGTGCTTTCTCACATTCATGTTATCAGCCATATTCAGGATTCATACTCTTCCTTGGGGCGCTGTTGAGAGGTGATTTCAAATATCATTCTCTAACACTGTATGAATGCAGTACAAAATTAGTGGGTAGTTTCCAAGAAAGGACACCAAGGAAGTAAGAGTGTTTCTCAAGTCTCACTTAGGAGGTCTAATCTTAACACCTAATTCTCCCTCAGTAGAAGTTTGCTATCACCTTCAAACGAAGTCTTTGAGAAAAGCAGTGTATCAAAATCTACAATTCCTTATAAACAGCTCTTCTTTTTTACTCTATAATTCTAGCTCTTAGCCACAATCACTTCATTTCATTTTTCAAGTAAAGTCATATTGTACTTTCTTTTTCATTGGCCCTATACACTATTTTCTTCCTAAGAAAACTTTATGTAAAGAATTTTATGCATACATGCTTTATAAAATCATGAAATCAAGACATTGCGAAAATATGAAGACATATTGAGATAAGTTTCCAAACTGGCCACATTCCAAATACTCAACTTATCCATGGTAGATATCCTACAGCTCTTACAATAGGAGAAGAAAGGCTTCTACTTATGACAGAACAAAAATATGCTAATTCAAAAGAGAAAATTTAAGCAATGTTGTATTTACCTTGCAAATATTTGTTTCCTTCAAGTAGGCAATGAGAAAAATTTAAAAGTTCCATGTGTTATTCAACAGTCCTAGTCGCAAATTTATGCTTCTTTTAGAGATAAAGATGAGAATTTTGGGAGAATAATGTGACCAAAGAAATCAATATTGAAAATGCAAAATTAAGCCTCAGTCTCAGGAAACCAAGCAGAATTGTGAAAACATGGTTCCTGTACTGGGACAGAATCCACCAAAGAAAGGAGATTCATTTTTATTTCCAAACACCAGGACATCACTTGTGGACACATGCAGATACGTAGATAGATGGAGAAAACAGGTATTACTGAAACACTGATTCATAAAATTCTATCAGGAGAAAGAATTCAGATACAGTAAATGCATTCCTACTCTGAAGGCAAAAGAGTTCTTAAAAACCTGTATGGTAGTCTCCTCTTTTGGAGAGTCCTCTCTGATTGCTCTTTTCCTCTATGATGAGAATGTGGCAAGATGGGGAAAAGGGGGATTTTACAAATTACTGTGGCTCTGTCAAGCCCCAGTGACAGTCAGTGTCAGTGACATCACGTGCTATCAGTGATATCATACATCTTTATGATTCAGGTTATCTTTGAAACCACAGTTGGCAACAATAGACTCTTAGGTAAGCTTTGTATTTCATCCAGGACTGGAGGACATCCCAAGAAAAATTCCCGTGGCAATTAAATTATGACATGCCATAGATTTAAGATGCATCACAATATCATATGTTTAAAAAGTGCTAGTATGTGTCTTAAACCAATGAATTTTCTTGTAACTTTTGTACGACGATTACAGAAACTTCAAGGAGAAAAAGTTGATTGATGGCTGAGAGAAAACAGAACCAAATAAGGTAGGAAATCATCTTTTAGTTTGAGATAAAAGTGAAGACAATGAGAATCATGTTCTCAGAATTTATGTAAATTCTCTCTTCTCCTGCCCTGTGTGAATTTGGGAGTGAGACAGGAGGTGGCCAGAAGAGCTTAGAGCAGGAAAGCCAAAGAGAATGATATTGATATGAGTTACTTCCCTGTCTGGTCTCAAACCAGGCAGACCTCTTAGTTCGAGATGCCAGGACCCCACTTTTTAGCACAAGTTCAGTAACTTAATGTTTGTGTTTTGCTTCCTTACTGAGTCCACACTTAGTTTCCATGATTTTTACCTCAGGTCTCTGCCATAAGGTTCTTTACCTTGTTGAAAATAGTCTCCTAGGATTGTCTGCTACTTCTGCCCAGGGTCTCTGATACTCACAGCCAGCTTATCATTTTGATCGTTTCCTACTATTTGTTGATGGAATTTCCAGTCATGACAGGCCACCCTTATTCCCAGGAACACCCCACTGCCCACAGCTAGACATTCAGCGCCTGTCCGACAAGATATTTTCCTACCCTGAGGTTACCTGATGCTTTGTATGAGCTTCCCCATATTGCTAAGATCTGTTCCAATTGCCTACTCCTTCTGGGTGATTTATTCTGATACTCAGTTTTCAAGCCTTCTGCACTCCCAATGACAACTGAGCTCTGATTCGGTCAGGTACAGATATTTTCATATTAACTTGGCATGGCAAGGAAGTATTAAAATCTTTCATTTGTTTATGTGCCCTAGATATGGTAAAAAGATGAATTAGAGAAAAAGCAAAACTATCCAGTATTGGGAAGAGAACATTTCAGAGGCTGTGACATTGCAGAAGAGAAATACTTCACCATAAAGAACCCAGAATAGCTTTAATCATAAACTAAGATTCCAGAAAATCTATGAAGAGTAATTTCTAATTGAGGAGTATATGTAAGACCAATCTGATGAAAGATGAAATATTAGTGAGGTATAAACAACAAGGTCCTACTGTATAACACAGGGAACTATATTCATTATCCTATGATAAAACATAATGGACAAGAGCATGAAAAAGAATATATATATGTATAACTGAGTCACCTTTCTGTACAGCAGAAATTAATGCAACACTGTAAATCAACTATACTTCAATAAAATTGTAAAAATAATAATAATATTAGTAAGGAAAGTACTATATTGTAGATTAGAGATTACTTCAAAAGAGAATGTATTTTCTTCCATTTGGAAAAAACTGTTTCAGTAGGTAGGTCAAAATATTACAATCATCCCTATTCACAATGAAAAAACTGAGACAAGGAAGTTAAGGAACTTACCCATTTGGAAATCACAGACTTTGTAAGAGCCAGCATTAAAAAACAGCTCTTTTGACACATGAGCTTATGCTTTTTCTACTATATAATGCTGTTGGCAGGGTAGGTTTTGAGATTAATGGATGAAATTTATGCTTGGGTTAGAACAAAATTACTCTGAATTTTGTTTTATCATTTTCCTTGCTGAATAAATAAAATAACAACAAAACTAAAAAAAAAAAAAAAAAAATCACTTTCAACCCAGTAGGGACGTAATAGGATGAATACTTGGTACAGTGTTTTTTGGACCAAATAAAATATCTTCAAGAGTAATACATCAAATGCAGTTCTTTTAATATGGATGGCATCCAATAAATGTTGATTTGATAGAATTTTATCTTCCTGTAGATTATGAAAAATGATCATGAGTGAAATATCTAATTCAAAACATGGCCATCAAAATTATGACATATCAAAATATTGCTCTTAAAATCAGATACATATCCTTCTGCCTTACAAATCCTAATTTAACATGCTTATCAATGGGATGAAAAAATTGACATTTAACATGGAAATGAACCATGTCATTCTTGGGCTCAAATGGAACTTTACCATTTTTTATTTCGAAGTGAACTAACACTTCTCATATTCTCTTGTGATTCCCTCCTCAAACCCAGCAAGTGTCATTCATCTTCTCTGCCTTCCAGAGTCCTTCTCCAAGGTAAAGGAGGTACACTTGGACCATATCTCAAAGAGCAGCCCACGTCTATCACCATATTTGTCGCTCCTCATGCCACTATTCCTTTTCATTTGTTCTTTTATATGTGTCTCTTAAAAAATTAAACTAAAACAGAGTGTAAAAGGATGGAACACACATCATTAATGCAGGCTGAAATAATACGCATCTAACAAAACTCTTCAGTTCTATTCTGGTATAGCCTAAAGAAGATTAAAAGCACACAGAGAGCTTAAAACCAAGGAGAGATGCACCCCCCAAAAACTATATATGCAAGCAACAATAACAATAAAACCCCCAAACAAACAAATAAGCAGAAACAGAACCTGCAGGAAGACATTAGAAGGCAGAATACAATTACCAGAGTTGGAAACTGACCAGGACACTGTGGTTAAAACCCTTTCTGCTGCAAAGGTTCTGAGGAATCTTTAATGACTACAAATGGTCAGGACTTCATGTCGGCACCTCATTTGAAAGATGGTGACAACCAGCAGCTAGTCCTGCCTGCCACTACCCAGGGACTGGAGTCAATTCTGACTCAGAGAATAAAGGGCCACCTACAGAAATCACTAATAACATTTTCTATCCTTGGCTGCCTTTGCTAACAGATCTACGTGAAGCAAATTACTTAAATATCTCAAGTATCACTGCCATATTCTAATTAAAATACACAGTGGTATCATTCTTCATCTCTGTATAGAATTATGAATTAATGCTATGCACACTCCTTGGGTGAAATGTGTTAAGTCCTACTCCTTGGCGAATACTGAGTAATGAGTACGCACCTATCAGGTAGGCATTAGATGCCTGTTTTTATATTCTCTGTATACTTACTATCACACTACCGTACTTTTGCCTCTTATATGTTTTAAGAAACTGACTCAAGTGAAGTAATTAAAATACATCACAGTAGTGCAAGTGAAATTTGGAAAACTGCCAACGTCTTCAAGAACTTATAATTTTCCTTTTCAGAGGAAAAAAGTAGTTTTGACATCTTTGTGCAAAACAGTCACTAACAGTTACTTACAATTTCAGGAAAATCACTGTTTTAATCATGACCTTTCAGCTGTCCTTGATTGAAAAATTTAGCCACCTACAGAAATAATTCTGTTGGGCCCTCATCTCTCTACTGATTGACTGATGGCCTCATGTGGTTCTACATGTTCACAATTACAAGTAAAACTATATAAAAGCGGCAGAGCTTAGCTTCCATCTAAGTAGATAAGAATAAAATAGTTCTAATTGACAATTAAGGGGACTATCTTTAAGTGACATCTTTCCCATGTACCTGTATCGAAATCAAACAGTACATTTTTCTCTGATTAAATATCTATTCTTTTGGTCACCATTCACTACAACCACTAATTTATCATCCATTGTGTAAAAGACACTGTATTACACTCTGTTGGGAGTGATGGAATGTGGATAAAACAGTTTCTGCATTAGAGAACCTATTTTCTGATGAAACACTCAATAGGCTAACTAATATATAATAAATATGGACACTATACATACACATGTGGAGAGGTCTGCTTGTATATGCATACACATAGATAAAAATTGGGTTTGGTTAAATATATTTATATAAAAATTTATACTTATACTTCAGGAACAATATATCAATATATACTTAAACTTGTATAAATATACTATGTATAAATATCTACATACTATGTTATAACAGAAAACTTTTTCTAAGATATTAGAAGTCCCTAAGTGTTGGCCCATGAGTTTTTCAGTGGAAATGAAAACAAAGACTCATCCTACTAGTTAAAGGTTTCCCACCTACTGTATAAGCAACAAAAATAGAGCTGGCATTCAGGACTCCTGTTAGAAGTTTATTGAAGCTCTGTAAGGCTGGAAAGCTTTTAGGAGTTCAGCTTCATTCAATACCCTCAAAAAAAAAAAAAGACTTAAAAAGATTTTTCTCTTTGTATTCAATTTCTATGAGTAATCTCCAATTTACACCTTATACCCAACCCAGAAATTGAATAAATCAATACAATTATCTTTTTAGAAATCTTTTTTGTCAACTATAGGAGTTCACAGAATAGAAAGAAAGATTGAGATTCCTCAGATAGTAGACTTTATGGCAAGATTCAGCTATATATATTGAAGGGCTGGCATTAGAAATGGGCATGGTATAGGCTTCAATACTATGTTTTGGGTGATTACAAAAATTAAGTGAACCTTATCTCTAAAACACAAATCAGTTATCTACAGTTGCAGTATACAGTAAATTGTTTTATGGAAAACAACACTAAAATATGTATGTGATCAGATCACGAATACTGATTATCATGAGAAATTCTATACTAAAATAGTCATCTTTCCCAAACAAGTAAATTCACATTTCTGGAAGTCACCAACTTGTTCATAATCACCAATTTTTAAAACTTCACCTCACTTGCTGTTGCTGAAAAAGTCTTAGTAATGGTCTAAGGCCATAATTTCAACATATAAACTAAGAGGAACTAAGATAACTATTCAGCTAATTTAGGCCCATTTAATACTTTCACATGAAATAGTAAAATAATGAGAGCAAAAGATTTTATACTAATTAGCTTTATCATACATATTTACTTTACGCATATAGTAATCTTTGGCAAATTTATCATTAAAAAAGGAAAGAGAAGAATGCAATATACCTGCCCAATTAAAATTAAAAACTGTTAATGAGTAAGAGAGCAAGTTGTACACCTAAATGATCCTAACTGCTTATCTCTCTAGTCTATATTCACGATTGCCCAAAGTTCCTCTTGTGGAGCTAAGCCAAATTTGACAAGAATACATGCAATTGATTTCAACGTTAAAAGTCTATAAATCCTTGCTTAAAAAGAATTCAATTAACGAACATCCTCAATCAATTAGAAAACACTGATGTTAGGGATTTATTAAGAACAAATCTAAAACTCCCGAGAAATATCCTGGAGTGAGTGTAGTCAACCTAATTGTTTACATATTTTTCATATATAAAGCCACTGATAAGTATTTATTTGGTTTGGCCCAGCTTTGTACTACCTGCTTTGAAGCACATGATGCTTATATATAAAGCAGTTGAAGATCAGTTTGTTATCAAAACAATATATATATATTAACCACATTCACAATGACATAATAAAACAATAACTGTGTACCAGAGACGTGTAAAAACAGAATAACATGCCGTTAGCATCGAGTTAGTCAGAATTCCTGTGAATTATCCTTCTATTGTAATACATCCTACTGACATAAACTCCACAGACAAATCCTATATATATGACAGCATTTTCTAAAGGAAGAAACTGAGGTAGCAGAGAAGACACAGGTAAGATTTTGTCAAAGAGAAGTGGATCAGGTAAAAAAAATCCACTATATTTTACTGCAGTCTTCAACTAATACTCTCTCACTGCTTAAATGCAAACCTCTTGTTTTTATTCAAACGTTGGGATAAAGGAATAAATAACTTCATGGAATTTTAGTCTCATGAAGTTGAAAGCATACTGCTTCCTGCGGATAATACACTGATTAGCAATTTTTGTTTCATCACGCTTGAAGAGGAACATATACAACTCAGAATGGTCTATCCTACAGGAAAACATTTCTATCCCAATAATGAACCGTTTGTCAGTTAGCATTTTGGAAGATGGAGGCAGGGTTTACTTACTTGACAGTTTCTCTAAACTTGGATAATGTTGTCTCAGTTCCCCATTTCCAGACCAATTATTAATATCTCCTTATAAGCAGGTGTGTGCTAAATATTTGCTAAAGATTCTATAGAATATATCCCATCAGAAGATGGATATCTTTCCATTCAAGAGGCATACATTTATACGTGTGTGTGTGTGTTTTAATAAGAATAACCATGGAGGAGACCCTAGACAAAGAAAAATCTCTGGTTTATTTTAAATAATTTAAAAAATTCCCTGTTCCTGTTCTTAGGCTATAGGAAAATGCAGTATATCTGGGGGATTAAGAGCCATAACAGAGAACGCTAACTGGCCACCCAATATCCCTTCCCAATAATAAAGCAGACCAGTTAAATGAATAAATAGAATCCTACTAATAGCCCTGAGATATAAATGGAAGTTGGGAGAAGATTCAGTGAAAACCTTCTAGAAGGGGACTGCTCTGACTGCTTTGGCCTTTCTGTTCTTTGCTGTTTGTGCCTCTCCTACTTCCTGCCTTGATATGAGGTAGAGCTACCCTACTAAAGCTGTACCAGGTCCCTTGTGAGCGTTAGAATGAGGATCTTCCACCATAAGTGTGGTGGAAGAGAAAACTGGAGGGAGTCTGGATCCCCAGCAGCATGGCAGAGCAGTTTGGACTGCATCTGACCCTCTTGTATTGTGGAAGATAAAAAAACTCCTATCTGGTTCAAACCACCACCACTCAGGTTTCTGTTACTTGAAACTGAATACAATTCCTAAGCGACAGGGACTCAGAATTTGGTGTCCAATAAAATCCTGTTGTGCCCACTTATGCGTTTTGGGATTGCCTGCTCTCACTTTGCATCAACCTGCTCATCTGTAGAACAAGGACGATAGTGATACCTTTCCCAAAGGGCTGCTCTGATAATTAAACGACATAATTCATCTAATACCATGAACCAAGGTCTATGTGTTTAATGATTATTATTCATTATTATTATTATTAATCTTATCAGGCTATCACACTATAAGAGGGCAGCTCATCCATGATTGAAAAGCAGGCAAAAGTCAGCCAACGGGACGTGGTAGACAGGGAACGTGGACCTTCTACCAAAACAACTATCCAACCAGGGGACAGAACAATGTTACAGGAGAAAGGAAGTGGGGGGGGGGGAGACAGAGAGAGAGAAGAGTAGTGGTGTAAATTTATGGAATTCTTATCCCCTTGGGTAATGATTTTCTATTTTTCAACCAGATCTTCAGGATGTGATACACACTTCAAAGCCCTCCTTTCCATAAAACTTAAACATACTCTCTAGTTGTTTATTAGAATCTCCTATTTGTGGACATGCTTACATCTATTGTTTTGAAGAACAACAAAAACTAATAAGCTCTATGTGATCTCACTGTGTGCCCCATGAGGACAGTCTGTGTTTCTTCTCTTTACCATTGAGTCCCCTGCATGATGATATATGAAATAACCCCATATGTTAACTCTCCACATTCCAAGTACAGTCTTTCTCATTTGGGTCACAAGCAACCAGAGGAAAACAATTTTCTGCTTTTACATATGGAAAACCACTGTTTATGTGAAATAATGAAAGAGTTTGAGTGTTATGGGCATTTTTAATTTAGAAGGAAGAGTCACCAGGGGGAAGAGACCTCAAATGCTACTGTGAGGGTTTCATACACCTGCTCCCGCAGGGCAAGTCCAGGGTAGGTTGGGGTGAGATGGGAAATCGTATAAACTCCTCTATGTTTATGTGGCCTGCTTTCCGAATGGCACCTTGGGAGACATCAGCCTTGCAGCAGACATCCCATGACAAACTGAAGTAGAGAGAAAGGGCTCAGGTATGGCTGCACAGAGGGTCAAGGTTGCAAAGGCTGTGATGTCCCCTCTTGACTCTCCATGGTATGGGAGTTAGCTGAGGGAGAGCGCTGATGCTCTGAAGAGGTCTCACTGAGGGTTCTGATAAAGGGGTGCAGATGGAAGCCTCAGCATGGCCGGTGTGGCTGAGGTCATGAGAGCTGCCATCGGGGATGCGTGCCCATGACTAGCGATCATGACAGGACAATTATACAGCTCATGTTCTCCAATAACGAACAGGTAAGGGCTGGTAAGCAGACATCACTTCTCACCTTTCTTCCCACCCTTGAGCAGTTAAATGTATCAATATCCATGTGCCTGAACCAAAACATTGGAGTAATTATTTCATGACCCACAATTAAAGCACACTGCAATTTTCAATCATAAGAGCCAATTCTCTCTGAGTCATACATTGAACCAATTAAACCTAGAATCTCTATGGCTGAAAGGATGGCTTCTAATGAAAAAGGTGAACGCTCCTGTCCTCTACATCCAATCATATCTCTCTCTGTTTGCTAAACCAGGGGGAGAAGTTCAACTGTGTGGCTTGGAATGGAGCCCATGCCAGCAGATTGTGCTGGGTAGAAATAACACTAGTCTGTCTAGGTAAGATCGGTGCCAATGGTTCCAACTAAAATTAGAAAAAAGGAGACAGTACCTTGGCTCATGCTTATGTTGGAGACAAGACTCTAACTCCTGCTAAAGCCAAATGATGGCAATTCAATTCCTGCCTGCCAGTTGCAAATCCCTACATTACCACTGCAGTACTATCAGAAGACATTTGTGATCCAGGGCACCTAACGAGAGAGGTGATTTCTCAGATTAGTCACTTAATGGATTAGCCGTTCAAGTGCTAGCAACTCAAAGCTATGCATGCATTTATTCTAAGAAAGGATTTTCCAAACCTATCAGCAGATTATTGGAAATAAAAAAAATTAGTAGGACCTTATTAACGTGGGGTAGATAGAGGATATTACTTATTTATTAATTGTAGTGTAAAACCAAAAAAAAAAACAAAATCAAGGATAGAATAAACTCACTCCTTCCACAAAACATCAACAAGAGACCCACAACGCTTTTCATACATTTCAACGAAAATAATTTTGCTCTAATCTAATACGTGTCATAAGAAATCATGCCATAGTGGAAAGAAAGCTGGGCTAGGAATCAAGAAATCTGGGTTCTTTTTCTGGCTCTGTCGCTTATTAACTGTAAAAATGATGCAAAATTTAACCTCGCTGAGCCTCAGTTCCTTGTCTACAAAATCAGTGACTTAGATAAGCATTATCTAGCTCTTCGATTCCGTATTAATCTCTAAATTATTAATGATTAGATTAAATTTTATATTTTATATGGTCTTTGTAACATATATTAAGTCTTTAATAAATCCTGGGTTTGGAAGTCAAATATACATAATAGAAAAGGAACTCTTGTTTTAAAGGTAAAGAATTAATAGCGTTTTTTTAAAATTTCTGTTTCTGTCATGGCAATACACACACTATAAATAGGGACAATATTTGTGTGTCTTAGCAGATACCATAACCTTTTCGGCAAATGTCAAAGTCATATAAAAACTCTGACATCACTCAAAGCATTCTTCGAAGGAAAGAGTGTACTGCCACTGGACAGAAGGAACTTCTCCAATGTCCCGAGTAATTCACAAAGCTAAAAGTCTGGGGAGAGTTTCAGGTGCTGGATGAGATAACACATTCAGAATATTGATCCCAAGGCCTCTGCTAGATTTCAACTGCTTTTCATTCTACATAGGTAAGATAATTGACCTATGGCCTCTAACTCTACTCCCAAGATTTTCAAGCAACCTACAGAATTTTATTCAAATCACCATAATGTTCAAGATGTTCATTAATGTCTCAACACAGCGTCAGAACTCCACTGTTCAAGGCCCCTTTGGAACCAGCCTCTTCCAGTGAGTGGTACCCAGCCCTGGAAGCAGACCTCCAGTCTTCCTGGTTGGTGCTGGACTATCAAAGAACTATCTGCACTGAAGACAATTCATAATGTGGCCAACAGGATACTTTCTGCCCTGACTATGGACAACTAGAGTTCTCATTTTATTTCTGGCACTAACTCTTGGGATTCTGGGCAAGTCCTACAATCTCTGTGTTAAATACTATTGATAATGATGCTTCTTGAGTACATGCACTAGAAGAGTTATGTATTCCCAAGTTTGGCAAAAGTACTTCCACTCCATATTATGCGCTAGTGTGGAAGGAAAATCTATATTTTATCTGATGCTAGAAGGTTAGTAAACTCAAGTGAACACTCTGGTCCACGTACAAATCCTTTCTGTACTTATTAGCTATAGGATTTTGGAAATGCTGAATCTGAGTTTCCTCATCTATAAAAACATAGGTAATGAAATCAGTCTCTCCACCTACATCTTACAACTATGTTAAACATTAAATTTTTGAGTATGAATGTATGTGAAACCAAGATGGTGGTACACAGAACTCCGTGCAACCACACGTTGCTACTGATCCTTCACTCTAGTCCTTTAATGCTGTCACAAAGCATTCGCAGCACTACCACCACCTCACTGGCATCATCAAGCTCATCATCACCAGACCCTGTTTCTAACTTAAGAATCTGGACTCTCAGAGACCCACTGACTGGCTATGCTGTGTACTGTGCCCATACTTCCTTTCTAGCTTTTATCTGATTATTGATCTCTTCACACACATCCATTGGACTGAATATACCAGCTCTGTCTTCCCTCCCTGGAAATATTCTGGAGTTTTATACCTACCAGAAGATACCTGGTCATTCACAGGCATTAAATTTTGATCTTCACTTGAGTGCTTCTTAAAATTATTGTTGTCAGGCTCTGTACTTGACATGCTCTCCTCTATTGATGTGATTAATTAGAAACCATAGTGCTAAGATCATTAACCTATTTTATTGGCAAATAGACTAGCAAATACAAAGGCATAGTAAGTACCCTCAAGGCTTACACGGTGTATGCCAGAGGCAGTCAACAGAATAAGACCCAATTCACAAGGCAACATACATATCGCTCTATTACGACTTTTTTCTTCCTAGAGCCCAGTGATGTTACCCTCTTACATAGCAAACTTTTTCCTTTATGATAATAAAGAAGAATGGGTAATACATACATACATCTTATTTAAGGCACATGTTTTAATTTTTATTTTTCAAGTTAACATTTCATTTTGAAATAATTTCAGACTTAGAAAAAAATGCAAAAATAGTACGGAGTTCCCAGCTTCCTGGCATATTAACATCTTCAAATCCACAGTACAATGAGCAAAACTAAGAAATTAACTGAAACAACTGACTGACACACAGACCTTATTCAAATTTCAACAACTGTCCCACTCATGTCCTTTTCTTGGACCATGAGCGAATATTTAGTTATCCTGTCTTCTTAGTCTCTTTCCATTTGGGACAATTCCTCAGTCTTTCTTTGTTTTTCATGACCTTGACACTTTTTAAGAGTACTGCCCAGTTATTTTGTAATATGTCCTTCAATTTGAGTTGTCTGATATTTCCTCATGATAAAATTCATGCATTTTTGGCAAGAACATGACAGAAATGATTTTTTGTGCCTTCCTCAGTGAGTCACAGCAGTGGTACACGATGCTAGTAAGTCTCATTACTGGTGATACTAACTTTGATCACTACAAGCATTCTGAGAAGAGATATTTGGACACTATGTAAGTATCCTATTTATCAGCATATTTGCACCACTAATTTAGCATCCAGTCATGATTCTTGCCTGAGAAAATCATTAATGTGGTGTTTACCAAATGGTCATTTTCTATTTCCAACATTCCTTCTACAGTTATTAATTGGTATTCTACTGTTACAAAAAGAGCTTTCCTTCTCTCCCGTTTATTATTTTTCAACACTTTTTATAACATCATGGACTATGTTGCATGTAATCCATTACTATCATTATTTCCTTGCTCAAATGTCCCAGATGTGGCCATTGGGAGCCATGTCAAAATGGCTCCCGTGTCCTTTCAACCTGTTTCGATTCTTTTTAGTCATGCCTTACTTTCTTGAACCACAAGATTTTCCAGTTTCTCACCATATAATTTTTCTTCTTGCCCTAGGATCATCCATTTCTACAAGGGTTCTTGGTGTCTTTTATTGGAGAATGATATTCAGAAACCAAGATCTAGGTAGTAGGGGTGCTCATCAGTACTGAGGTATTACTGCTTTTAAGCCCTCTCAGCAGATAGAGCTAGGGAACATATAAATGGACACACACACACACACACACACACACTCACAACTATTTCTTTATAACACACACCGTGAGTTTTTATTGATACCTCATTCCATTCAACATCACAGGGTTCATTCTAGCCCTCTTTATTTCTTTTACAGTAGGAAAATGGCTCTCATTATCCACAATCCTAGTATATGCTCAAAGCAGTTCAGAAGTGTTAACTCTCACCTCCATGAAAAGCAGAATTATTAATCCGTATTGTGTGAAAAGCAAATTTTCTGATGAAAAAACAATGGTTCATTTTTTTTAAATCTTAGAGTATAAAGTCAAAAATCTGTTTGGCAAAGTTACTTAAATTTGCTCTTTTCCCCCACCCCCTTCATTTGTAATTCATATGAATACAATTAATCAAATTTGTTATTTTTTGTTTATATGTGAGGCTCCCTAAACACCCTAGCTCATTTTAATTAATTATTTGTTTTTGAGTATGTCAAACATTAACACAGTTCCAAAAATGAGATCTATACAAAAGAAAAAGGATATTCAGATAAGTGTCACACTCTCCTGTCACCACTTCTACCTTATTTTCATTCTCTCAATACCCATTTGCTGGGCCCAACCTCTGTAAGTAAAAACCAATTTCATGAGTTTCCAGCTTATCTTTCCTATTTTTTTTGCCCCAATTAGCAGATACAAGTGTCTTTTCTTATTTCCCTTTCATTCTAGATATTACTTTTCTGCACTTTTTTCACTTAGCAGTATAGACTAGAAATTACTCTGTATCCTTTCATTCTTTTTACAGCTGCACGGTACCTCATTATGTGGAGGTTCCATAGCGTTCTAATGTATTCAGCTATTCTCCTATGCATGAGCATTTAGGTAGTTTTTAGTATTTTACAATTATAAACAATGCCACAATGATTAAACTTGGGCATGTGATCCTCATATTGTCAAAGATGTATCTTCAGGATAAATTCCAAAACATGGGATTGCTGGATCAAATAGTGTGAACATGTAGATGTGTTAGCTATTGCCTAATTCCTGTCCAAAGGCTTGTACTAATTTTCATGCCATTTGGCAATGTAAGAGAATAAAACCTCTGTTTTCAACTCTTCCCCCAAATCATTTTAGCAGAGATGCTGAGCGGCATTTGAGTGTTGATTTATGTTTACCTCTTGTCTCTGAGTACAGATATCATCTAACCATGGTGCTAACAATCAAAGAAAAAGTTTACATAAATGTAAAAGAAGAAGAATAGAAAGAACAAGGAACTGGGAAAAAATCACTGGAAAAAAAATAGTTGGCTTTGATCACAACGGCCCAGGGTGAAAATACATAGCATCTTTCCTTTGAAAACTTAAAAAACCAAGATTTTACAGTAATTTTTTCCATGGCCAAGATTAAGCCCTACCTCCATTTTTTTTTTTTTTTTTTTTTGCTGTGCCATGCAGCTTATGGGATCTCAGTTCCCCTATCAGGGATTGATCCCGGGCCACGGCAGTGAAAGCCCAGAATCCTAACCACTAGGCCATCAGGGAACTCTCTAGTCCTGCCTCCTTTATGTCCACTAGACCTATACCAATACAACAAGTGGCACACAGCATCTGAGTTATCTGCTAAAATGTCTGTCTTGCATTAAAGATTTTAATTTTGAAGTGGAGACCATATATTGATCCACACATATTTACCTCAATTTCTAGCACAAAATTTAACATGTAACCTTCCTGATAAAAGTGTGTTAGAAGTTCATTAATATAAAAACATTAATATAAAAACAAACATTCTCTGGGTGCTCACTCTGTGCCAGACACCATCCTAAATGTTTTACATGTATTGTCTCATTACATCCACGGAACAATCATACAAGGTTGGTTTTGTTATTATTCCCAATTTATAGATGAGGAAACAAAGACTTAGAGAAGACGCATAACTTGCCTACAATAATACATCATGCAGAAAAAGAGTTGGGACTTGAGTAGGATTTGAACTGAGGTCTGTCTCATTCCAAAGCACATGCTTCTTTGCTTCCCCCTCGATGGCACTTAGAAATAGGAGCCTTCCTGATGTCCCACACGTCACACTTATGTAGGCTAGTTCTAACTCTGCCTACTATAAGGCCAGAGCTAATTCTATATTATGGCTCTCAGGCCAGTATGTCGCTATTAAGAAGGGAAGGAAAGGCGGTAATTTCAGTGGTTTCCAAATAGACTCTTAAAAAGCTTTCTGAGATTTTTACCTTTTGGCAAACAAAGCTTTGGCTCCTCTGATACATGCACACATTTATTACACCCTTGTGACTGTGGTTTACATATAAGCATCTTATTAAAAGAGTTTTTTAAAAACTGAAATGTGATTCCCTTCCTGACAGCAAAGGAAAAATAAAAAGATGTTCTTTGCCCTCCTGTTCTAATCTGTGTTTGGAAGTCAAGTCTGCAATTCCCAGAACTCTATCACCAGCTTGTTACATTTCCATAAATCTGTCCAAGAATACAACACTGTTCACACAAAAAAATGTAATATAAACTGTAAAACACATGCACTTGATACCTGGATCCAATTTGCCCCCATTTTGTATGTAAGTCAAAATAAGGCGATGCTTTAAGTCTTTGAAATGACAATATCACGTTATTTAGATAAATGCCACCCAATCATGATTGAAATTCTGATAGCATGTGCCTTACTGGTAAAAGAAAAATACCTGTAATGCATAGTTTAAATCATTACTTTGAAACAAAAGCTTCTTTTCTACATTGCTTATTTATTTTTTGAGACCAACTCAGCAGGGCTATGTATTTTATTAAAATTGCCTTCAGACTGCTAATGGCAGGGCGTCTGTTAGCACAGGAAAAGTGATGGCAGTTTGACTCCTATTCCTAATATTGGGAGTTAGTCCAGACACTTAAGAGCCAGAACTCTGCTGTGCATTTGACTATGTTATCAACACTTTACTTGCTAATGATACTAGTGACAGCATTTCAATATGATGGGTCAGACTTAAATAGGAAAGCTTATAATTGTGCTTACAGAACCAAAGAAACTCCCTCCCCCCTCCCCACAAGAATATCCCTTTTATCAGCAGATCAGCTGGTGTTAACTTCATGACTGGGAATTATTTGGTAAGCTTCTGCTCAATATTTTTTTCTCCTTTTCCACTTCCCACCTTGAATGGAGAGCCTCCATCAGCACCTGATATCTACCCGTTCAGAAAATGACAACTGAAAGCCTTCCCGTGGTGCAGCCATGTGCCAACTACCCAGCAGAAGGTCACACTGATGACTTCCCTGTGGCTTTTATTTTCCCCAGGGAAATCCACAGCCAGGGCTGACTGCTTGCCAAATACGCCAAGTGCCACAAACCAGCAGTGCTAAGAACCCCCCATCCTTCTTGATGGGAAGCAGTAAGCAACTGTGCTGAACACCTGTGTCAGCTCCTGTTTCTGGGGACACCCCAGGCAAGCACTCATTCAGCACTCAGGGATAGGGCTCCCCTCTTCTAACTGGTACTTCTGTCCAAAAACTTCTCAGTAGTCGTATGATAATAGTTATGTTTGTCAGATCTCTATAACACCAGCGTGTTTAACTACTGTTGAGGATGATTTAAATCATTTATGAGTTAAGTATTTTACTCTAATCATCTAAAGGGAATCAGGATAATGAATGTATTTCCTATTATTATAAATGTAAAAGTAACACTCTCCATCACTTCCTCCAACCAACTTGAGGAAGAGGAGACATAGTCTGAGATTTGGATGGCATGATTCCATAGATGGACAAGATCTAAATCAATCAGTATTTTTCCTATAACTAACTGGGAATAATATGCTAAACTGAACCGGTGAAAATTCTAGTCAAGAATGGATGGAGAAAAATCAGGCAATATAACTAAAAGATTGCCTGCCACAGGTTAAGACTTAGTAAGAATATATGAATGAATGAATGAATGAATGAATGAACCAATGAATGAAGGAACATCTAAACAATTTTCAATACTTCAAAAAATTCCATAATCCAGAAATGATTATATTCTAGGGAGCCAACTGGGTCTGCACTTAGTGTTTATGATTTGCAGACCACTCAGGCAGGACTTGTGCAGAGATTAAAAATAAATAAATGAATAAAGAAACCAAAGCCTACTTCAGGACCACATAGCTTGTCAAGCAGCAAAACTACAATTCAAGCTTCAGAGTTTCTTCTACTTTGACTGTTCCATTTGGTCTTCTCCAAAATTCCACATGGCATTCAGACTGTTGGTCTTTCAGGGTGTTTCCTAAGCCTGGATTGCTCTTCCACCAAGGAGGCAAATTTTGCTATTGGATGTAATCTCGCACAGCTTCATTCTCAACTCCCCTGCCCAGTTCCAGAATCTCTGCATGGAATGCTTCTTCGATGTATCAACATTGGTATTTCAAATGTACAGACGCTCAAAACAATTCACTTACCTCCCACTAATTAAAAATATGTAAATAAATACAAACAATTAAATTTTCCAATTTCCTATATCTGTGAATTGCATGGCTTATATTTCAATTACTTAAGGTTAAAATTCATCCCTTATTGCTCCAGAAAGTCTACCCTAACGATGCCGTCTTTGGATTTCTGCTCCTATCTGTCCCCAGGTTTTACCATCTTGGTCCTGACTTTCTGGATCTCTTGCTTAAATGACTACAATGGTCTCCTACCTTCCCCTTTTAGCTTCTCCCCTTTCAATCAACCTCATACTGCCAGCATATTAACTAATTAATCCAAGGCATAGACCTAATCACCACCCACGGTCCCTTAAAAAACAAACAAAAATTTTTAATGGCTCCCCAAGTCCTCTTAAGTCTAATCACTAGCATGAGATTCAAAGCCCTCTTTACAGATTTGAACTGTAAAGTTTCTTTATGTTGTAAACAGCCCACCATATCTTTACAGTTATTATCTCCCTTTTGTATACCCTGTGCTGAATCCAAACTTACCCAAGCCGAAAAAGACACTTAAGATACCAGGATCTTAAATATATACTAGTTAAGCCCTACCAGTATCTAACATCTCTGCTAGGAAAATCATCCTTTAAGATCCAGCTCAAATACTATTTTGTTTATGAAACTTTCTTTCTCTTTTCTATGAACCCTCATAGAACGTCAGGTTGTAGCTCTTTTGTAAGCTTTTTGACATTATATCTCACACTATAATATTTGGTTCATTTAGCACAAGCTATAAGCAAAGCACTTTGAAAAATATTTTAGGGATACAGTGGAGAACAAGACATTCATTCAGCAAAATGCAAAGAGAAAAAAAAACTTTTTTAACTGGAGTGGAAAGTGGAAAGTCATTCAAGCAGTTGAAAGAACTCAAGGGCCGAATAAGATAATGACTGACAATCACCATATGGATTTAGTGTGATGGAGATAACTGATGACCTTAGCAATGGTTGGCAGGATAGAAGTAGAAGAGGACTGACGAGCAAGAAGGAAGAAAGAAAATGGAGACAGTAAGTTAAAACTTGGGGAAAATAAGTATATGAAGGGAGTGGTAGCTGGAGGGAGAAGTAAGATCAAAGGGAAGCTTTTGTTTATTTATTATTTAAGAGGGGAAACTTGACATGTTTAACCATTAAAGTTTCCAATAAAGAAGAAGTTGAAGATACTCAATTGAAGAATCAACGTTTTTGGAACTGCCAGAGGAAGTAGGTTTAAGCATGGGGGAGGAACTGGCCCTTCCAGGAGAAGGAGAACCTCCTAGCAAAAAAAGGACTGGAATCACAGCAGATTCAACAATTTTAGGTGCATATGTGAAGCTGAGGCTGCATACCCTCTCCTTCAAAAAACAGTGTCAAAGAGTAATTTCCTTATTTCTCCGTTTAAACATAAACCTGATTCTTATTCTTACGACTAAAAGGGAAAGAATTTAGAATAAACAAGAATTTTTAAGAAAATTATACTAAGTATTCATAAGCAAACAGATTTATATATTTGTTTATGAAAACAAAATATATATTTATTACATGAATATTCTAAAAGTCAAATAATGAAAATCTAAGCTTATATACCTACTTATAGTTTTAAGATAGTTTTTAATGCATTGATTCAAAAGTCTGACACATTTCTAGTAAACAGTTATTGGGCAATTGGAAACTTCTGCCGTAAGACTGATAGGAGAAGGCACTCCCACCTCCTCAACTCCTTTTTCAATAATCACTTTGATTCTTTGACATGACAGTAATAATAAGTTTAGAAATAACCCTTCCTTCCAAATATCAATAATACCTTCTATAACCTAATTTTTCTGAAAATAAATATGAACATTTTCCTCTGTTATTTATATAGTATATCCCTATTTTTTCATTTGTATTAAAAATGGTCACTTCTAACATAAGTGATTCCTAATTCAACCGATTTTTATTTACACATTGCACACATTGGTTTAACAAATGTAAAGGAACTGCAGAGATAACAGTAGCAATGCAATTCTCCTTATGGGAGAAGCAGGGGTCGTCATTTAGCAGGCAAACACAGGTTAAAGACCTCAAGTCATCCTCCTGGTAGGTTTCAGAGCTGGTTCCAGAATTCATGCCCTATAAGTCCCATGAAGCTGTTTTGTTTTGTTTTTTTTAAACTGATCCGTGTTTCCTTCTCATAGTCTTATCAATCATGTGATCATTACAATAAACCATAACATTATTTTCAAATATCCTCCCTTACAACTAGGAGATAAAAATTCATGACTTGTTTATGGACTTACACAAGGCTATGTAGTTTTGGCTGAAATTAAAAATGACAAACAAATGGGAAATTCAGCTATGCAAAGCAACTAACTGGACACACCAATTTCTAAATATTACATACCTTTGTCATTAATGTGCCTATTATGAAAAAATAAGTTATACAGAACCGAAGAACATGATTCAAAATCAAAAGAATTCTGCAAATTAAAGACATGAAAACGAAAAATGATAGCTCTACTATTTAACATGAGCTCCCTGAACACAATCATCAGTCAAAATCTTAATCAGATAATGTTGCCCTAATCGTTGTTAAAGTCTATTTTCATTCATAATTTATATTCTGTGTATAAAGAAAGAAATTTTTAATGTTTTACCCAAGCTGTAAGTCCAAGTGATCCTTAAACCTTGAGAGCCACATCATGCCCCTTTATTGGCTGAAAGCCCCTTAATGATTCCCATCTCACTCAGAATAATAGTCAAGGTCCCGCCATCGTCTACCAGGCCTTATAAAATGGTCATCACAACATCCTACCCTTTCTCATCTCTTACTTGTCCACTCCATACTCTCTCTGGCCACAGTGCCCTTCTTGACGCTCCTTCAACATACCAAGCACACTCATTATACTTGTTCTTCCCACAGAATGTAACTCTCTTCACCCATAAATCTAAATCATTCCCTCTCACTACATTCAAGTCTGTGCTCCGTTCTCTCCTTTTCAGAAAGGCCTACCCTAGACATGGTATTGGATACAGTCTCCCACCATCCTCAATTTACTCTGCTTTATTTCCTCCTTAGCATGTATCCCCATTAACACATATATTAAAATCCTCGTGTTATGTTTTCCTCCACTAGAATGAAAACTCCAGAAGAGTAGGAATTTCTGTTATATGTATGAATGAATGACCATCTTATCGTTTCATCCAGCTGAATAGGGAACTTCTCCAGAGAAACAACAGTAAAAAAAAATCTTAACGTTCTTGAGTTCTTCAAATATCAATACAATTCAAAGTCAAGTATGAGTATCAATGGTATTCTTTATAAAATACAAATTGGTGAAGATGACAAATGATGATGGTATTTTTTATGTGTGTGTACAATGTTGTGTGCACAATGTGGTGTGCACAGTTGTTTGTGTTCCATAACCTGTAAGGCACGTAATTCAGTGGGTCTGCATCATATCAAGAAACATAGATTAATCTCTGTTACTAATATTTCATGTGACAGTGGGAAGCAAGGTAGGTTTGTAAAATAGATGCATTAGACTGAAGTCCTTTCTATGTGTCAAGACTATAAGGGATCTATGAGGTCTCTTCCTTCTTGATCTCACTTCCAAACAGGAAAAACTCAAACAACTGTATTCAGTTTAACATCAATATATACATACAGCTGGATGCCAAGAAAATGCACTACTTTTGGCTTCAATTTATTTCTTTATAATGTTTAGTTCAATGATATTTATAAGCTGAAAATTGGGAGATGTTTACTACCAGAAAACTCTTTATACACGTATCACCAGAAAGTGGTTCTCAACTCTGCAAGAATCAGTGCAGACATGCTTACAAACCCAATTACTTGGGCATATCATTCTAAACACAGCTTTTTGCAAGACTCTTTCTTAATTTAGCCAAGAACAGAGACCCGAGTATATACAATGCATCAAGATATACTTGAAATTATCTTTCCTTTAAGCTGGAGAGTGGTGTTCTCTCAAGATGCATACAATAATAATCTGTTTAGTCCATAATTCTAGAAAATAACTAAATCCCTGAAGTATCCTGGCAGAAGAACTTTAAGCTTAGATCCTTTCTGAATAAGCCATTTCACTTGAAGAGATGTGATCAGACTGAAGAACAAAGCTATTTATCTCTCTGTGTGATGGAACCTGAAAAGCCCACTGGTAGCTGCTCTCCAGGAGGCCTGGATGTGGACGAGCTAAGTCAAATTCCAGGAGAGTTGTGGAAGTGGTAACACTAGAGGGGTAACAGAAAGGGAGAGGACTCCCAAGCTTCTATAAATAACTAAGCAATAGTAGCAAGAGTTGTAATCACTATTTAAGACAACCGGTAGTCTTCCTTGAAGCAGGAGATGAACACGAGCCATCAGTCACTCATGGTGACACACAGGGAAATGGGGACTGCAAAGGCCAGCATGGCTGCATCCAGCTTACTGAGGAGTGTGACTTACACTAAACTTTCCACAATGGCTGGCAAATGCTCACAGTAGACCCTTTGACTAATTAACCTTCAATTTACATATGGTAGTCAACATTCAGTAGTTAAAATTAGCGTTGGTAAACAGATTGAGTCTAAGAGCATCAAGAGCTTTTAGAGGTGTCCCTGTGCCCAGAGAACAGGGCAGAAAAGAAAGGAAACTTGACTTTCATGATCCAAGTGTTCTCCCACTACAGTTACATAATTAATAACACTGTATATGTTTTAAAGTTTTGATTCTGGAAAAGTCATCAAAAAGTCTTCATTTCAAAATTGTTTATACCCTAAAAAGGATAATAGAAATCAGGGTAACTGTGTACCATATTAGGTAAGAAATCTTCTATTCCTGAAAATCTCTTCTAATTATTTTTTCATCTTCAAATCCTAAAAAGAGAATGCCTAAATGCTGGACTTATTATCTAAAGGCTTTAGTCGTTACTTGCAAAACTGAAGACCACACCAAGTAAGCATGGATAAGAAATAAACAAGTGGCAAGAGATCAAGAACTCCAAAATTAATGACAAAAGAATGATCAGCAAATGATAATAATACAATGTTCTGACCTGCTGAGTCTGCAATCTCTCCCACTCCTGATGTCCTTGATATTATCTATTTCTTGCAATGCTAAGAAAAAAATAACAAAGAAAGACAAGTATTTAGGGAAAAAAATCAAAGCAATTCTGAAATACTTAGGTGAAAAAAAAATAAACATTATAAAGAGAGTTAAGATTTCTACTATATAACTTTGGAAGAAATATTAAGTAATTTCACTCTAAAATTTTTTCTAGACCAGATTCATAGCCACACAACGTCAGACTCATAGGACTATGCCAGTTAATAGCTGATGAATGAATAATAAATGAACACTCAAAAAACAAACTTTCATAAATGACAGGCAAGATATAATGATAGTTGAAATGTAAAAAAAATGTGAACCAATTATCTTGAAGCTGTTTCAATTAAATCACTTTTAAAATTTTTATATTATTACTTCAGTCATGTAAGCACATGTGCATGTATGTAGCCTATGATCACCCTGGGCCCAGTTTTATTGAGAGAAACAATTTTAACCATTCTTACAATCCATAATGGTTAACTTGAAATATACTTATAATGCAACCTTACTTACAACTACAATACTTCAAGGATAACAGGCTAACAGGCACTGAAATTTATTAACTACAGACTAGCACTTACCAAAGCACAGTGCTACATTGTACTAGGATACTAAGTTGTATAAGAATAAAGGGTTTACAAACTCACTGGATAATTTCTATGTTAAAACAATAAAAACAAAAATAGCAAACTAAACCCAGAAACACTGTATTGATACTTAGTCACTTTATCTGAGCCAGACCCCAAATACCAGGATTTAAGCATTGGTCCCATGACAGAAGAGCTTTATGTCTTTAGAAATTTACCTAACCTCTTTGAAGGTTTATTTTCTTGATCTGTAATATGGTTTCATAGCCTTGATATAAATCCAAAAATTTTAAAAATTTTCAATACATGTAACTATATTATCATTATTTTATTATTTATTTATCGGTATAGAATTCTTTTTATAAGGAGAGGTTCATTATCTATTCTCAGCTGTTTAAACTTTGGCCTCAGAATGATTATGGCTTCAAAATGGTTTCAAAATGTCTAAACATTTGTTACTGACTTTTATGATCTTGAAACATGATCATTAAAATTGTATAAATATAAATTACATAATGTTTATGCCCTAGGAGGGTACAGTTACGTGTACCATCAATCAGATTATGTGGTTAGTATTTTATTTCATTTATGTATTGTTAACTAATTAATTAATTAATTTTTGGATGCATTGGGTCTTCGTTGCTGCACGCCGGCTTTCTCTAGTCATGGAGGGTGGGGGCTACTCTTCATTGTGGGTGCGGGCTTCTCATTGCGGTGGCTTCTCTTGTTGCAAAGCATGGGTAATAGGCACGTGGGCTTCAGTAGTTGTGGCATGTGGGCTCCGCAGTTGTGGCTTGTGGGCTCTAGAGCACAAGATCAGTAGTTGTGGCACACGGGTTTAGTTGCTCCACAGCATGTGGGATCTTCCCAGACCAGGGATCAAACTCATGTCCCCTGCATTGGCAGGCAGTTCTTAACCACTGTGCCACCAGGGAAGCCCTGTGGTTAGTATTTTAAATAAGACTGCAAAATGATATGCTCAGGGTAACAGAATTCTACTTCTAGGATATTGATCTAACATACTAGAGCCAGGGATTTAGAGATGATCTAGAACCAGGTTACCTGTATAACTTTTGATTATTAGTTTATATAAGACTTCTCATTTTTGAAAGAAACAATAATTTGGGGTGGTTTCTGGGGTACCTAAATTCTTTTAAAGGCTACAAAATAGTAAAAGAAATTACACACAAAGACTAAGTGGGATTTATCCTAGGAATGCAAAGTTGGTTTAACATCTAAGTATCAAATAATGTAACATATCATACTAATAAAATAAAACACAAAACCATACGATCACCTCTATAGATGCTGAAAAACATTTGACAAAATCCAACACCCTTCCATGATATAAACATTCAACAAACTAGCAACAGAAGGGAACTTCCTGAACCTAATAAATGGCATCTACAAAAACCTCACAACTGTCATACGTAGTAGTAAAAGACTGACTGGTTTCCCACTATGATCAGAAATAAGACAAGGGTGTCCACTCATGTCACTTCTATTCAAGACTGTACTGGAGGGAGACCTTCAAGATGGCAGAGGAGTAGGACGTGCAGATCACCTTCCTCCCCACAAATACATCAGAAATACATCTACACGTGGAATAACTCCTACAGAACACCTACTGAACGCTGGCAGAAGACCTCAGACTTCCCAAAAGGCAAGAAAATCCCCACATACCTGGATAGGGCAAAAGAAAAAAGAAAAAACAGAGACAAAAGAATAGGGATGGGATCTGCACCTCCGGGAGGGAGCTGTGAAGGAGGAAAAGTTTCCACACACTAGAAAACCCCTTAACTGGTGGAAACGAGGGGAGGGTTGGGGGGAAGCTTTGGAGCCATGGAGGAGAGCTCAGCAACAGGGGTGCAGGGGGCAAAGCAGAGAGATTCCCGTACAGAGGATCGGTGCCAACCAGCACTCACCAGCCCGAGGGGCTTGTCTGCTCACCCACCAGGACGGGTGGAGGCTGGGAGCTGAGACTCGGGCTTCAAAGGTCAGATCCCAGGGAGAGGACTGGGGTTGGCTGCGTGAACAAAGCCTGAAGAGAGCTAGTGCACCACAGCTAGCCAGGAGGGAGTCCAGGAAAAAGTCTAGACCTGCCTAAGAGGCAAGAGACCATTGTTTCGGGGTGCACGAGGAGAGGGGTTTCAGAGCACCACCTAAACAAGCTCCAGACACAGGCGCGAGCCGCGGCTATCAGCACGGACCCCAGAGACGGGCATGAAGTGCTAAGGCTGCTGCTGCCGCCACCAAGAAGCCTGTGTGCGAGCACAGGCCACTATCCACACCTCTCCTCCCAAGAGCCTGTGCAGCCCGCCACTGCCAGCGTCCCATGATCCAGGGACAACTTCCCTGGGAGAACACACAGCACACCTCAGGCTGTTGCAATGTCAAGCTGGCTTCTGCCACCGCAGGCTTGCCCGCCTTCCGTACCCCTCCTTCCCCCCAGCCTGAGTGAGACAGAGCCCCCTAATCAGCTGATCCTTTAACCCCATCCTGTCTGGGCAGGCACAGACGCCCTCAGTTGACCCACACGCAGAGGTGGGGCCAAATACAAAGCTGAACCCCAGGAGCTGTGCGAACAAAGAAGAGAAAGGGAAATTTCTCAGAGCAGCCTCAGCAGCAGTGGATTAAATTTGGACAATCAACGTGATGTACACTGCATCTGTGGAATACCTGAATACACAACGAATCATCCCAAAATTGAGGAGGTAGACTTTGGGAGCAACTGTAGCCTTGGGGTTTGCTTCCTGCATCTAATTTGTTTCTGGTTTTATGCTTATCTTAGTTTAGTATTTAGAGTTTATTATCATTGGTAGATTTGTTTATTGATTTGGTTGCTCTCTTCCTCCTTTTTTTTTCTTATATATAAATACATATATTTTTTCTCTTTCTCTTTTTGTTAGTGTTTATGTGTATGCTTCGGTGTGTGATTTTGTCTGTATAGCTTTGCTTTTACCATTTGTACTTGGGCTCTGTCTCTCCGTTGTTTTGGTTTGTTTGTTTCTTTGTTTTAGTATACTTTTTAGTGCTTGTTATCATTGGTGGATGTGTTTTTTGGTTTGGTTGCTCTCTTCTTTCCTTTTTTTAATCACTTTTTAAATTTTTTTATTTTTAATAATTTTTTATTTATTATTTTAATAATTTTATTTTACTCTTTCTTTCTTTTTTTCTCCCTTTTCATTTGAGCCATGTAGCTGACAGGGTCTTGGTGCTCCAGCCAGGTGTCAGTACTGTGCCTCTGACGTGGAGATCCAAGTTCAGGACATTGGTCCAACAGACACCTCCGAGCTCCACGTAATATCAAATGGTGAAAGCTCGCCCGGAGATCTCCATCTCAACGCTAAGACACAGCTGCACTCAACGACCAGCAAGGTACAGTGCTGGACACACTATGCCAAACAACTAGCAAGACAGGAACACAACCGCACCCATTAGCAGAGAGGCTGCGTAAAATCATAATAATGTCACAGACACAACAAAACACACCGCCAGACGTAGACCTGCCCGCCACAAAGACAAGATCCAGCCTCATCCATGAGGAAGGCACTACTCCCCTCCAACAGGAAGCCTACAAAACCCACTGAAGCAACCTTAGCCACTGGGGGCAGACACCAAAAACAACAGGAACTACGAACATGCAGCCTGCAAAAAGGAGACCCCAAACACAGTAAGTTAAGCAAAATAAGAAGACAGAGAAACACACAGCAGATGAAGAAGCAAGATAAAAACCCACCAGACCTAACAAATGAAAAGGAAATAGGCAGTCTACCTAAAAAAGAACTCAGAGTAATGATAGTAAAGATGACCCAAAATCTTGGAAATAGAATGGAGAAAATACAAGAAACGTTTAACAAGGACCTAGAAGAACTAAAAGGAAACAAACAATGATGAACAATGCAATAAATGAAATTAAAAATTCTCTAGAAAGAATCAATACAAGACTAACTGAGGCAGAAGAGTGGGTAAGTGACCTGCAAGATAAACTAGTGGAAATAATTACCACAGAGCAGAAAAAAGAAAAAAGAATGAAAAGAATTCACGACAGTCTCAGAGACATCTGGGACAACATTAAACACATCAACATTCAAATTATAGGGGTCACAAAAGAAGACAAAAAGGGACTGAGAAAATATTTGAAGAAATTATAGCTGAAAACGTCCCTAATATGGGAAAGGTAATAGTCAATCAAGTCCAGGAAGTGCAGAGAGTCCTATACAGGATAAAGCCAAGGAGAAACATGCCAAGACACATATTAATCAAACTATCAAAAATTAAATTAACAAAGAAAAAATACTAAAAGCAGCAAGGGAAAAGCAACAAATAACATACAAGGGAATCACCATAAGGTTAACAGCTGATCTTTCAGCAGAAATTCTGCAAGCCAGAAGGGAGTGACAGGATATATTTAAAGTGATGAAAGGGAAGAAACTACAACTAAGATTACTCTACCCAGCAAGGATCTCATTCAGATTCAATAGAGAAATTAAAACCTTACAAGCAAAAGCTAAGAGAAAACAGCACCATCAAACCAGCTTTACAACAAATGCTGAAGGAACTTCTCTAGGCAGGAAATACAAGAGAAGGAAAAGACCTACAATAACGAACCCAAAACAATTAAGAAAATGGTAATAGGAACACACATATTGATAACTACCTTAAATGTAAATGGATTAAATGCTCCAACCAAAAGACAAAGACTCATAGACTGGCTGAATGGATACAAAAACAAGACCCGTACATATGCTGTCTACAAGAGACCCACTTCAGACCTAGGGATATATACAAACTGAAACTGAGGGGATGGTAAAAGATGATCAATGCAAATGGAAATCAAAAGAAAGCTGGAGTAGCCATTCTCATATTAGACAAAATAGACTTTAAAATAAAGAGTATTACAAGAGACAAAGAAGGACACTACATAATGATCAATCCAAGAAGAAGATATAACAATTGTAAATATTTATACACCTAACATAGGAGCACCTCAATACATAAGGCAAATACTAACAGCCATAAAAGGGGAAATCAACAGTAACACAATCATAGTAGGGGACTTTAACACCCCACTTTCACCAATGGACAGATCACCGAAAATGAAAGGAAACACAAGCTTTAAATGACACATTAGACCAGATGGACTTAATTGATACTTATAGGACAGTCCATCCAAAACAACAGAATACACTTTCTTCTCAAGTGCTCATGGAACATTCTCCAGGATAGATCATAACTTGGGTCACAAATCAAGCCTTGGTAAATTTAAGGAAATTTAAATAGTATCAAGTAACTTTTCCAACCAAAGTGCTATGAGACTAGATATCACTTACAGGAAAAACTCTGTAAAAAATACAAACACATGGAGGCTAAACAATACACTACTAAATAACCAAGAGATCACTGAAGAAATCAAAGGGGAAATGAAAAGATACCTAGAAACAAATGACAATGAAAACACAATGACCCAAAACCTATGGGATGCAGCAAAAGCACTTCTAAGAGGGAAGTTTATAGCAATACCATCAATCCTACCTCAAGAAACAAGAAACATCTCAAATAAACAACCTAACATTATACCTAAAGCAATTACAGAAAGAGAACAAAAGAACGCCAAAGTTAGCAGAAGTAAAGAAATCATAAAGATCAGATCAGAAATAAATGAAAAAGAAATGAAGGAAACACTAGCAAATATCAATAAAACGAAAAGCTGGTTCTTTGAGAACATAAACAAAATTGATAAACCATTAGCCAGACTCAACAAGAAAAAAAGGGAGAAGACTCAAATCAATAGAATTAGAAATGAAAATGGAGAAGTAACAACTGACACTGCAGAAATACAAAGGATGATGAGCGATTACTACCAGCAACTATATGCCAATAAAATGGACAACCTGGAAGAAATGGACAAATTCTTATAAAAGCACAACCTTCCGAGACTGAACCAGGAAAAAATAGAAAACATAAACAGACCAATCACAAGCACTGAAATTGAAACTGTGATTAAAAATCTTCCAACAAACAAAAGCCCAGCACCAGATGGCTTCCCAGGTGAATTCTATCAAACATTTAGAGAAGAGTTAACACCTATCCTTCTCAAACTCTTCCAAAATATAGCAGAGGGAGGAACACTCCCAAACTCATTCTATGAGGCCACCGTCACTGATACCAAAACCAGACAAGGATGCCACAGAGAAAGAAACCTACAGGCCAGTATCACTGATGAACATAAATATAAAAATCCTCAACAAAATACTAGCAAACAGAATCCAGCAGCACATTAAAAGGATCATACACCATGATCAAGTGGGGTTTATCCCAGGAATGCAAGGATCCTTTGTATATTCAAATCAATCAGTGTGATAAACCATATTAACAAATTGAAGGAGAAAAACCATATGATCATCTCAATAGATGCAGAAAAAGCTTTTGACAAATTCAACACCCATTTATGATAAAAACCCTCCACAAAGAAGGCATAGAGGGAACTTACCTCAACATAATAAAGGCCATATATGACAAACCCACAGCCAACATCATTCTCCATGGTGAAACACTGAAACCATTTCCCCTAAGATCAGAAACAAGACAAGGTTGTGCACTCTCACCACTATTATTCAACATAGTTTTGGAAGTTTTAACCACAGCAATCAGAGCAGAAAAAGAAATAAAAGGAATCCAGATTGGAAAAGAAGAAGTAAAGCTGTTACTGTTTGCAGATGACATGATACTATACATAGAGAATCCTAAAGATGCTACCAGAAAACTACTAGAGCTAATCAATGACTTTGGTAAAGTAGCAGGATACAAAATTAATGCACAGAAGTCTCTGGCATTCCTATACACTAACAGCAAAAGATCAGAAAGGGACACTAAGGAAACACTCCTATTTACCATTGCAGCAAAAAGAATAAAATACCTAGGAATAAACCTACCTAAGGAGACAAAAGACCTATATGCAGAAAACTAGAAGACACTGATGAAAGAAATTCAAGATGATACAAACAGATGGACAGATGTACCATGTTCTTGGATTGGAAGAATCAACATTGTGAAAATGACTCTACTACCCAGAGCAGTTTACAGATTCAGTTCAATCCCTATCAAACTACCAATGGCATTTTTCACAGAACTGGAACAAAAAATTTCAGTTTGTATGGACACAGAAAAGACTCCGAATGGCCAAAGCAATCTTGAGAAAGAAAAACGGAGCTGGAGGAATCAGGCTCCCAGTCAGACTATACTACAAAGCTATACTACAAAGCTACAGTAATCAAGACAATATGGTACTGGCACAAAAACAGAAATAGAGATCAATGGAACAGGATAGAAAGCCCAGAGATAAACCCACGCACACATGGTCACCTTATTTTTGATAAAGGAGGCAAGAACATACAAAGGAGAAAAAACAGCCTCTTCAATAAGTAATGCTGGGAAAACTGGACAGGTACACGTAAAAGAATGAAATTAGAACACTTCCTAATATCTTACACAAAAATAAACTCAAAATGGATTAAAGACCTAAATGTAAGGTCAGACACTATAAGACTCTTAGAGGAAAACATAGGCAGACACTCTATAACATAAATTACAGCAAGATCCTTTTTGACCCACCTCCTAGAGAAATGGAAATAAAAACAAAAATAAACAAATGGCACCTAATGACACTTAAAAGCTTTTGCACAGCAAAGAAAACCATAAACAAGACGAAAAGACAACTCTCAGAATGGGAGAAAATATTTGCAAATGAAGCAACTGACAAAGAATTAATGTCCGAAATTTATAAACAACTTATGCAGCTCAATATCAGAAAAACAAACAACCCAACCCAAAAATGGGCAGAAGACCTAAATAGACATTTCTCCAAAGAAACAAACAACCCAACCCAAAAATGGGCAGAAGACCTAAATAGACATTTCTGCCAATAAATACATGAAAGGATGCTCAGCGTCATTAATCGTTAGAGAAATGCAAATCAAAAGTACAATGAGGTGTCACCTCACACCAGTCAGAATGGCCATCATCAAAAATCTATAAACAATAAATGCTGGAGAGGGTGTGGAGAAAAGGGAACCTTCTTGTACTGTTGGTAGGAATGTAAATTGATACAGCCACTATGGAGAACAGTATAGAGGCTCCTTAAAATACCAAAAATAGAACTACCATACAGCCCAGCAATCCCACTCCTGGGCATATACCTTGAGGAAATCATAATTCAAAAAGAGTCATGTAGCACAATGTTCATTGCAGCACTATTTACAATAGCCAGGACATGGAAGCAACCTAAGTGTCCATCGACAGATGAATGGATAAAGAAGATGTGGCACATATATACAATGGAATATTATTCAGCCATAAAAAGAAATGAAATTGAGTTATTTGTTGTGAGGTGGATGGACCTACAGACTGTCATACAGAGTGAAGTATGTCAGAAAAAGAAAAATAAATATTGTATGCTAACACATATATATGGAATCTAAAAAAAAGGTTCTGAAAAACCTAGGGGCAGGACAGAAATAAAGACATAGACATAGACAAGGGACTTGAGGACACAGGGAGTGGGAAGGGTAAGCTGGGACGAAGTGAGAGAGTGGCATGGGCATATATACACTACCAAATGTAATATAGATAGCTAGCGAGAAACAGCCGCATAGCACAGGGAGATCAGCTCGGTGCTTTGTGACCATCTAGAGGGGTGGGATAGGGAGGGCAGGAGGGAGGAAGGCGCAGGAGCGGGGATATGGGGATATATGTATATGTATAGCTGATTCACTTTGTTATAAAGCAGAAACTAACACACTATTGTAAAGCAATTATACTCCAATAAAGATGTTTAAAAAATAGTAAAATAATTTTTAAAAAAAGACTGTACTGGGGCTTTCCTGGTGGTGCAGTGGTTGAGAGTCCGCCTGCCAATGCAGGGGACGTGGGTTCGTGTCTGGGTCCAGGAGGATCCCACATGCCACAGAGCAGTTGGGCCCGTGAGCCACGGCCACTGAGCCTGTGCTCCACAATGGGAGAGGCCACAACAGTGAGAGGCCCGTGTACTGCAAAAAAAAAAAGACTGTACTGGAGGTTACAGCCAGGTTTATTATGAAAGAACAGAAATAAAACACATCCAGATTGAAAAGGAAGAAGTAAACTATACTTGTAGACAATGTTAGTTTTATTTAGAAAATCCTAAGTAATTCACTAAAAAAAACTATTAAAACTATGAACAGGTTCAGTAATATTGCAGGATACTTGATCAATATAAAAATCAGTTGGGGACTTCCCTGGTGGTCCAATGCTCCCAATGCAGGGGGCCCGGGTTCATTCCCAGGTCAGGAAACTAGATCCCACATACCACAACTAAGAGTGCACATGCCGCAACTAAAAGATGCCGCATGCCTCAACTAAAAAGATCTCACATGCTGCAACAAAGATCCCACACATACCAGGTAAGATCCTGTGTGTTGCAACTAAGGCCTGGCGCAGCCAAATAAATAAATAAATATTTTTAAAAATCAACTGGATTCCTATATACTAGTAATAAACACTACAAAAATAAAATTAAGAAACAATTTCATTTACAACAGCATGAAAAAAATAAAATAATTATCAATTCAATAGTGTAAGTGGAAGACTTGTACATTAAAAATTAAAACACTACTGAAAGAAATGAAAGAATATCTAAAAGAGATGAAAATGCATCCCACATTCATGGATCAGAGAACTTAATATTCTTAATATGAAATATTCCCCAAATTGATCTATGGATTCAACACAATCTCTATAAAATTTCAGCTGGCTTTTTTGGTAAAAACTGACAAACTGTTCCTAAAATTCATAAGGCAATGCAAGGTATCCAGTATAGCTAAATCAATCCTGAGAAAGAAGAAAAAGTTGGGGAATGCATCCTTTACCACTTCAAAACTAAAGACAAAGCTACAGTAATCAATACAGTGTGGTACTGGCATAAGGATGCAAATATAGATAAATGGTATAGAATTGAGAGGACAGAAATAAACCTAGACATTTATGGTCAATTGAGTTTCGACACACTTGCCCAGACAATTCAATGGGGGAAAGAACAGTTATGGTATGACAAAAAATAAATAAATAAATAAATAAAGTCTTTGTTTCTGGTTCTTTTTTTTTTTTTTTTTTGTATTTTTACATTTTATTTATTTTTTTACACAGCAGGTTCTTATTAGTTATCCATTTTATACATATTAGTGTATACATGTCAATCGCAATCTCCCAGTTCATCACACCATCACCACCACCCCTGCCACGTTCCCCCCTTGGTGTCCATACATTTGTTCTCTACATCTGTGTCTCAATTTCTGCCCTGCAAACTGGTTAATCTGTACCATTTTTCTACGTTCCACATATATGCGTTAATATATGATATTTGTCTTTCTCTCTCTGACTTACTTCACTCTGTATGACAGTCTCTAGATCCATCCACGTCTCTACAAATGACCCAGTTTCGTTCCTTTTTATGGCTGAGTAATATTCCACTGTATATATGTACCACATCTTCTTTATCCATTCGTCTGTCGATGGGCATTTAGGTTGCTTCCATGACCTGGCTATTGTTCCTGATTCTTGACACAGAGCTTTGAAAACCCTTGGAATTCCCTGAGTGGCATGTGTGACTTTGTTATGCTATGAGGTGACTCTTGTCAGAGTTCCCAGATAGCTTCAGGCTGGGAGAGAATGTCAGAAAAAGCAACCAAGTGATTTGAGGGATGGAACTTTGAGACACCTCCCACCCCCCAACCCCTGACCCTCCTCCATGCAACCTCTGGGGAGAAGAGATTGAGAGGCTGGAGATTGAGTTTAATGACATAGCCAATGATTTAATCAACCATGTCTATAATTATGTCAATAAAAACTCTGAACAACAAGCTCAGAGAGCTTCCTGCTTGGTGAATACATTGATGTACTAGGAGGGTGGCAACCCTGGCTCCACAAGGACAGAAACTCCCATTCCACAACCCTTTCGGCCTTGTTCTATATACCTCTTCTTCATCTGGCTGCTCATTTGAATTCCTTACAATAAAACAGTCATCATAATTAAGCACTTACATGAATTCTGTAAGTCATTCTAGTGAATTACGGAACCTGAAGCTGTGTCGTGGGAGCTTCCAAATCTGTAGCCAATTCAACCAGGCAGAAGTGCCCCTTGCCTGGGGACCCCACTTGCAGCTCTCTTCTGAAGTAAGGGCGGTCTTATTGGGGACCTTAGCCTTTGGTTCGTGGGATCTGGTGCTAACTCCAAATAGTTAGCATCAGATTGATTTGAATGTTAGGACACTCAGCGGATGTCAGAGAACTGGTATTGGGACATAATCGTCTTTTCAGCAAATGGTTCTGAGAAAACTAGATATCCACATGCAAAAGAATGGAATTAGATCTTTACTTCAAAACCGTATAAAAAATTAACTCAAAATGGATGATATAACTAAATGTAAGAGCTAAAACCATAAAACTCTTAGAAGAAAGCATAAATATTTGTAACCCTGAGTTTGGCAATGGTTTCTCAAATACAACACCAACAGATAAAATGAGTAACAAAAGAAAAAAATCAATAAATTGGACTATATCAAAATACAAAATGTCTGTGTTTCAAAGTACACCATCAAGAAAGTGAAAAGGCAACCTACAGAATGAGAGAAAATGTTTGCAAATCATAGATCTGATAAAGGACTTGTATCCAAAATATAGAAAGAACTCTTAAAACTCTATATTAAAAAGTCAAACAATCCAATTAAAAAATGGACAAAGAATCTGAATGGATATTTTACCAGAGAAGATATAAAAATGGCCAATTAGACTATGAAATATACTCAACATTAGCCATGAGGTAAATGCAAGCCAAAACCACAATGATATACTACTTCACATCCACTAGGATGGCTATTTTTAAAAAAGAGATAATAACAAGTGCTGATAAGAATGTAGAGAAATTGGAACCATCTATGTCACAGGTAAGAATGTGAAATTCTGCAGGTGTTCTGGAAAATAGTTTGGTGGTTCCTATAATGTTACATACAGAGTTACCATATGACCCAGCAATTCCACCCCTATGTACTTACATACACAAGAGAAATGAAACATGTGTCCATACAAAAACTTGCACCCGAATGTTCATGGTAGCATTACTTATAATAGCCGAAATGTGGCAACAATCTAAATGTCCATCAACTGACGAATGGATAAGCAAAATGTGATACATCCATACAGTGGGATATTATTCAGCCATAAAAAGGAATGGAGTACATGTTACAGCATTGATGAACCCTGAAAATATTATACCAAATAAAAGAAGCCGATAACAAAAGACCATATATTGTATGATTTCATTTATAAGTCCAGAATATTACCTATTCTGTAGATTTACCATCTATAGAAACATCGAGCAGATTAGCAGTTACTTAGAATTATAGGGAAAGGAGATTTGTAGGGTAATGGGAAGCAACTGTTAATAAGTATGTAGCTTCTTTTTGTTAGATGAAAATGTTCTAAAATTATACTGTGGTGATATTGAACAACTCCTTGAATTTACTGAAAAACACTGAATTGCACACTTTCAATGAGTGGACTGTATAGTATATAAACGATAACTCAATAAAGCAGTTTTTAAAAATTTACACAGATAAAACAAAGACATGTTAACACATTATCCCCATTTTTAAAAGGAAAGGTACCCACATCTGTCTTGAAAAAGTTTATGTTAAGATGATACCAAAGAAATTATATATTTTGATAGATTATTGCTTGACAGATAACATGAATGGCATGCCAAGATTAAATACCAATAATAAAATAATAGTAAGGTGTTCTACTTTTAAACTAGTCTTCAGAGATTAGTCTTCCAATAGAACTCAAGTAGTATAATAAAATCCAAGTATAATTTTCACTTTTTCAGGGCTGGTAGTGTAGAAAAAAATCTTTTCATCCAAAGTATGGTGATAGTTCAGAATACAATTTGTTAAAAGCTGTAAATCATGTAGACACTTTTGTGATTTTAGAATTCTCTACTTAAGAATGACTGTTAAAAAGGAATACTTTAGCTGCCAAACAAAATTAGATACGTATGTGAGGAAACATATACTTTGAAAATATCAAGTTTCAGCGACATAAAATTCAAGTTTACCAATCCTATCTATTTAAACCTTCAATTTTAATATGAATTCATTTAAACAAGTACTCAGAAGCTACATTACCCTATGGGGCTATCTCATATTTACCCAATTTCAATGATATAATAAGAGTTATAAGATTAAGCAATGTGATCAACTCTAGTTACACAACCTAAAATGACTAAACTCTTTGTCAGTCAATACATGTTTGACTATTCAAGTATAATTTCTGCCATTGAAATTTATATAAGGTCTGCTGCCTTCTCTTAACTGTGCATGCACATTGCTTCGAGTTCAGCTGCAAATCTGTTGAATAGCAACCATCTACCTATTCATCTATTCATTTATTCAACAAAAAAGTTACTGAGCACTTACCATAAGATATTGCTTATATAATAAGGCAGAATGGAGAAATAAAAAGAACACGTTTTGAGATCATCTAGACTTGAGTTTAAGTTCAGGCCTCAACTTATTATAGGTGGTAAAACCTTTCTGAACCTTAGTTTTCTCATTTTTAAAGTGAGAATTAATTAAAGTAATAAATGTTACAGAACCCAATAATAAATGTTCTTTTTTCAGCCTAATTTGAAGGCTAAGAAGATTAATCAGATATGAATTCTGCCTTTTATAAATTAACAGTACAGCAGACATTATAATGTATATAAGTAAATTAAATAAGGTAAAAAATTATACAATAGAAATTTCCAGTGATAAAATAAGAAATGAGATGATCCATACCAGATGTACATAACATGGCATCATCATCATCACCAAATAGAAACAGCATTTATATAGTTGGTTACCAAGCTAATTAAATAATTATCAACTGAAAAATAGAAGATCAATAATCTTGGTTTGTTCCAAGGAAATTCTGAGTAATTGCAAGTAAAGTTTAATGTTAGAAGATTATAACGTTACAGAAGATTATATATAGAAAAGATGCTTACTTATTAGTATTGTTTCTTATGGTAATGAATAAAAATGCCACATTTCCTCTATCAAGAATTTGTTAATTCTGGCTATCCCATCTCCAGCCTATATGGATGACCACTGGCAAGTTACTTTAAGTCTTGGTTCCTTCCTTTCCTCATCTGTTAAATGGGAATTAAAATCATGCACGCTTTATTGGGTGAACAATAGAATAAAATGAGTGCATGTCAAGTGCACGAGTGCCTAGTCCATTAAGTACCTAACACTGTAGGTATTCAAACAACGTTCGACAGTCTTATCCCTCTTATTATAATCTTTCACACCACAGCAAGAACACGTACAGGCATTTTAACTAAATTTTAATTACCATTCAATGGGAGGTGAAATATCATAGCAAAAAAGATTTTTGCATGCATATTGGGAAAACTAGGGCTTTTTCTTTATATCATTCATAATGGCCAGCAGAATGAAGTTCTATGACTGGCCAAGACTATATCATGTGCCTTTGTGGTGGGCAGATAATGAGAAACAGTTCAACGAAAAGAAAGAGTATGTATATAGGTATGGGGGGATGCTCTTTCTAGAAGAAGGGAGTGGTAAGCCATGCTGAAAGATAAAACAACATGCCTACCTACTTCTACCAAGTGAATAGGGATAGTCTTTGCCATAAGTTATGATTTCTAATTTAACTGAACTCAGAAGATGGTAAATAAATGAGTGATTTATATAAATTTAGAACTCTTTAATTAAAAAGTCCTCATGATAATAATGGAGGGAGTCTCCTCTCCCTTACCTGTTGCATCTAATTGGCCATTGAATCATCCTCACCCAATCTCTCAAATATCTATAAAATATGTCCCTTCCTCTCTGTTTCCATAGGTATCACCCTTCTCCACACTCATGTTCTTCTCTTACCTTGACTATTATGAGTGATACCTTCCTTAGCTGTTCTCCTTGCTTTAAGTCTCAAACCCTACATGAGACAATTTTTCCATGTTCTGCCATTCTTCTCTACCTATTCTTCCCTCAAGACCCAATCCAATCATTGTACCTTCTCAGTGAAGTCTTTCCTAACTCTCCAAGGGATATTGAGGAACTTTTCATTTCATGGGACTTAACAAACGGCAACTTAGCATATATATGGAAGTATCCACTTATGGGTGGATACTTAACACAAGTTAAGTATCCACTTGTGTCAAAGTAACACAAGTTTTTATTATAATACCCCATGCTGGAAAGGTATGGTAAAGTGGGGCGTTTCATATGTTGCTACTAAAAGTTAAAAGTGGTTCAAATATTTTGAAAAATATTTGGATCATCTATGCCAGCAGTCTTACACATGTTCCTATGTAATTTCATTTCTGGAAAATATATCCTGAGGAAAGAATTCCAAAAACAAGTAAAGTTTATCCACAAATACATTTTTCTAGAAATTATTGATAATATGAAAAAAGGAATGAGTCAAAATGGCTAACAATAGGGCATTACTCAAATAAACTACAGATCATCTCCCTACTAATCTGCTGAGGAAAAGAGGCTTAGTAATTAGCAGAGCCCAGATGCAAATACACATTCCTGTGACTCCAGTGCCTGAAAGTTCCTAAACAGTAATTCTCTTCCAAAATATTAATGTTCTAAAAGATTAATTTTGGTTAAAAGAAGATTTGTAGTTTACATAACCAATGATACATACACACACACACACACACACACACTCACACACAAGATATAAAAATGACTCAAAGGATTAATGCCAAAATGTTACAATACTAATTTTAGAATTACAAAAATTGCTTAGTTTCTTTTGCTAATCTACATTTTCTAAACATTTCTCCAATAAATTATATAACTTTCATAATAACAGAAGTTTATTAAATAGAATATCAAAACTTTTATACAAATTGTATAATGCTATTTAAGCGTGGGGATCAAAGGGTTTTGCAAAAGTTCTGAGTTGGCACTTAGTGCCCTTATAATAACCCCATCTTCCTCCTCAGAAAACAGACACCCACCGGAGCACCCCATCCAGGTCCATTTCCTATGTATTAACCAAAAATCTTTTTTAAAAAACATTTACTGACTTATTTTATTATCCATTAGACATCTCATCTACACTGACTCTTCACTAACTTCACAACCACCCTGTGAAGTGTGCGTTGTTAACACACAGCAAATGAGGATACTGAGTTAAACTTAGTTGCTCATGGTCACATGGTCAGCATGTGGCAGAGGTGGGATTTGAACTCAAGACTTCCTGACATCAGCAACGAGATATCACCTCACACCTGTCAGAATGGCTATTATCAAAAAGTCTACGAATAACAAATGCTAGAGAGGGTGTGGAGAAAAAGGAACCCTCCTACACTGTTGGTGGGAATGTAAATTGATACAGCCACTATGGAGAACAGTATGGAGGTTCCTCAAAAAACTAAAAATAGAACTACCATATGAGCAATTCCACTCCTGGGTATATATCCGGAAAAAAATGAAAAGGCTAATTTGAAAAGATACATGTGCCCTGGTGTTCATAGCAGCACTATTTATAATAGCCAAAACATGAAAGCAACTCAAATGCCCAAGAGACGATTGGAATATTATCCAGCCATAAAAAAGAATGAAATTCTGCCATTTGCAGCAATGTGGATAGACCTAGGGAATATTACACTTGGTGAAATAAGTCAGACAAAGACAAATAATATATGATATCACTTATATGTGGAATCGAAAAAAATGCAAATGAATGTATACGCAAAACAGAAACAGAGTCACAGATATAGAAAACAAATCTGTGGTTACCAAAGGGGTGAGGGAAAGGGGGAGGAAGAAATTAGGGGTATAGGATTAACAGATACAAACTACTATGTATAAAATAGATAAACAACAAGGATATACTGTATAGCACAGGGTATTACAGCCATTATCTTGTAATAACCTATAATGGAATATAATCCACAAAAATATGGAATCACTGTGCCATGCCCCTGAAAGTAACACAATATTGTAAATCAACTATACTTCAATTTAAAAAAATCCATTTTCTTTCCAACAGACCACACAGATCACTTCAAAACATACTTGTCCATGTACCAATTCCCCATTTCTTTCTCTTTTCAAGTGTTTGTGAATGTATCCAATAAAGTACTTGTTACTAATATGGAAATGAGCTAGTCAGGTTACAGTGGGATAAGCACAAAAATTGGAGGCCTCTCCCCATCACCACCTGTCACTATCCCTTCTTCCTTTTCTTTTATTTCCTGCATAGCACTTCGCATCTCTAAAACTAGTTTGTTTTAGAGATCTAAAACATTTTAGGCAAAATAGACCTTGCCTATTTTGTTCATTGCTTTACCTTTAGCACCTAGAACAGTGCCTGATTTAAACTGGAGTTTAATAAATACTTAGCAGATGAATAAATAAATGTACTTATGAGAACAGGTGCAAATCCCTCTCTTTACTAAGCTATGTGTCTCGACAAATCTACTAGCCTCTCAGCTTTTAAATGCCCACTTCTTTAATGCAATACTGCCCAAGGTTGTTATGAGTAATTCATTCATTTCAAAAACTACTTATTGAGCGCCTATTATATGCCAAATATTATTCTACGCAATGTGAGAGTAGCAGGGAACAAAACAGACAAAAATCTCTTACGCAGCTCAAAGTCTGGTGAGTGAAGACAGAAAAGAATGTAGCTTAATATGTTAGATGTTGACAAGTATTTTGGAGACAAAACAGCTTGTGGATAGGAATCTGAAAGGAGGATCTGCAGTTTTAAGCAGGGTAACTGAGAAAGAGGACAGTTGAGTAAGGAGGTGAGGGAGCCAGACATGCATATTGGGGAAAGAACTTTTCAGGCAGCAGGAATAGCATGCTGGCGCGACTGTAATTTTCAGAGTGGTTGCAATGTAGTAAGTGACGAGAGAACAGTAAGAAATGAGATCAGATAAGCGCGGCAGGGGAAAGGACTGACTGTGTAAGACCTGTACACCATCGTAAGGGTACTGGCTTTTGTTCTTAGAAAAATTAGCAGTCATTGGAGGGGGTTGAGCAGAAGTGGGATATTCTGTGACTTAGATTTTTAATGGGCTCAGTATTTCTCAATAGGGTTGCTATTGGCATTGTGAGTGGCCAACCTCTCTTTGTCCTTACCACCAAGCACATGGCAGGTCATCTCTAAACTCAGCTCACCAAATGCCAGTAGTAATTCCCAGAACTTTTTTTTTTTTAATTTTTTAACATCTTTATTGGAGTATAATTACTTTACAATGTTGTGTTAGTTTCTGCTTTATAACACAGTGCCTCAGTTTTACATATACATATATTCCCATATCTCTTCCCTCTTGCGTCTCCCTCCCTCCCACCCTCCCTATCCCACCCCTCTAGGTGGTCACAAAGCACTGAGCTGATCTCCCTGTGCTATGCGGCTGCTTCCCACTAGCTATCGGTTTTACATTTGGTAGTGTATATATGTCCATGCCACTCAACAACCAAAAATGCCCCCATTTATTTCCAGAGCTACGTTAGAAATAGACAATGGTAGGTGTAAAGGTAGAGTCTATTTTAATATTCCAGGCAATACTTTATGTCATCTTGAGCCAGAGTGGCAGTGGTGAATCAGAATATGTATCTTTTAGAGATAGGATTTGCAAATGAATTGGATATGGGTGTGAATGAAAGCTAGGAGTCAATGAAGACTCCCAGGTGTTTGGAATGAGCAAATAGAAGGATGGAGTTGCTCTTCCCTGAAAGACTGAATGTCGATGGAACAGATTTGGTGAAGAAAGCAGGCATTCAGTCAAGACACGTTAAGAACTACTACATAGGGCTTCCCTGGTGGCGCAGTGGTTGAGAATCTGCCTGCCAATGCAGGGGACACGGGTTCGAGCCCTGGTCTGGGAAGGTCCCACATGCCACGGGGCAACTAGGCCTGGGAGCCACAACTACTGAGCCTGTGCGTCTGGAGCCTGTGCTCCGCAACGAGAGGAAGCGACAGTGAAAGGCCCGCGCACCGCGATGAAGAGTGGCCCCCGCTTGCCACAACTAGAGAAAGCCCTTGCATAGAAACGAAGACCCAACACAGCCAAAAAAAAAAAAAAAAGAAAGAACTACTACATAAAAGCAGATATGTCTATATTTCATGCAAGAATTTTGTGAAATGAGGTAATGAGTAGTTCTGAACTGATGGATTTTGTTAGTGTATTTTATGAAAGAATAGAGTTAACAGAAATAAATGTTAGCTAAATAAATGAACAAACGATTACTAATAACTAATTGTAGGTTATTACTGGTCTAAGCAATTAGATGGTATCAAGAAAAGTGATTTTTTAAAAAAATATAACCCAAAGGAATGAATTTAACTGTGGTATTTCGAACAATAAATGGTGTGTGAGTATGCAGGCTTTTAATGCTGTTTTAATCCCACCAGGCCCACACTGCTTGGAGTAGATGTCCTACAGTGAGATTAGGCTCAGCCTTGGGAAAACAGTGAGTGCCACAACTCTCCTGTACGCCATACTGACTATGCACCACCAATTTCAACACTGTGGAGCCGATTGGTCAATACATGCAACGTGTTCTACATTCATGGGCCATTCGAGGTTTTCGGAGAAAAGATGTGTCCAGACATTGTTTAGCCACCCTTTACAGGTAGAGTTGAGTCATTCTTCCGTGGACAGAACAAATTAGCTGAATCAACACAATGACTGATAGATACAAACATACAATTTAGAGCTGCTAGGAGGAAGTGTCCGCTTGCATCACTGCTAGAACCTTCTCCCTAGTAGTAGCATTCTGCCTGCTCGTCAGAGTAGAAAAGCAGCATTTTGAACAGCAATGCTCATCACATACATCGGAAGATTCTTCCCAAATGTGTTAAATAACCAAGCTCATACAGTCAGAACGCTTTCATTCTCTGGATTTATATCACATTTATGAATATTCTATCTCAGTATTTTCTACTAATATTCCCTGTGATTTATTACAGGGGAGGTGTCTGTATTCCAAAAGTAGTCCCTGTACACACGTACAAAGGAACGCACCTTGCTTCCTTCAGAACATGGCATCATTTTCCAGACTGACTTGGCCTATTGTTAGATACCCTCTTTCCCTCAGTAACATTAGTGGAGGGAAACTGGATGTAATTCTTGAGTCAAGGTGCACTTCCAATCACCAGTTAACTAAAGAAGTTAGAAGGTTCATACAAAGGTGGTCGCTTGAACTAAAGTGGGAAGGAATGTGATAAAGAAGTACTAGTGGCAGACAGATGCCCTAGGGGCTTTGCATTGTTGTTTCACTGGAAGGACATAGTGTGTCATAATGAATTACCATTAATTTGAGCCAGCAGTACTGTCAGATGAGCCTAGCAACCCAGGATGACAAGCAGTGCCTGCAAGATCATCTAATGAGGGGACAAGACTGCTTCAGTAGTGCCGCTTCACTCAATTAGTGGACAAGGCTTTTAATGCCGCTCTGCACAACTAAAGCAATTTTGATTACTTAGAGCTAAGTCTCCATTTAGGGTGTTTTGGAAGCTGAAACAGGGTTCCTTCTTTTTTTTTTTTTTAATATAATTTAGCTTGAGAGTATTTGAATGGTAATAAGCTATTTGAAAGCCAATCACATTCTTATTTTTCCCTAAGTAATATTGAAATATATTTTTTAAAAGTTCAAATGATAGAATTTACTCTAGTAAATGAAATGTAAATAAGATAGCAAATGATTAAGGATATGCTGAGGGTGTGTGTGTGTGTGCGTGTGTGCACGCAGGCACTATATGTGTCTCTCGCTGCCAGAATTACAGTTGGCAAATTTCATTTCATCAGCCAACATTATCAGGAGGGTTGCATATTTATTCTCTATATCCACATTTTTAAAAAATTCCAGATCTTGCCTTCTTTGGCTGGGAGCACTTATCTTTCATAGCTTTTGATACAGGGAACTGACTTTTCCACTTCATTATTTTTTTCACTATGTCACTGCATGATGAAAAGCACTGATAAGTGCAATGGTATGACTTTCTTTAATAACGTGATCACTGACTTATCTCATAACTAAAACCTTAGCTTCCCAGAGGCTATTTAGGCTTACTAAATTCCTTTCATTCTCATTAGAAACATACAGGGTGCTCACTCCACACATCACTCTAGTCATCTAGCTTTTAATCTCCTTGGTGTGTTTAATCCTCAGAATGCTTGCACTATGTGAAATTCTATGAAATTTTGCCTTTTTAATTAGAAAGTCATTAGGTAAAAGGAATGACTCAAGTCCACAAGGAATTACCCAAGACACATAGTAGGTGCTCATAAAATTTTATTAAATTGAACACAATTCTACAGAGACAAAGAAAGTGAACCTGAGGGTGACACACACATGCCCCCTTTTCCTTTGCTTCCCCCAGGTGAGCAGCGGTAACAGGATCAAGAGTTGAGAATGAGAATCTACAGCTACACCTACCTATTGCCAAAATCAGAGGGGGGACAATTAAAAAAAAACCCATTGCCTAAAGTAGGCCCAAGACAAACCAATTTGAAAATGATACACATCTTCACACCCTTGTTTTACAAAGAAGCCCATGTGAACATGCTGAATCAGAGTCATCCAGGGCAGAAGCTAGGAAACTTTTTATAATACTTTGGGCCACTGGAAAACCCATTAGTTGAATAAATTAGAAATTATCAGACCTTTTTTTCTTCTTTTCCATAGGCATATTTCATTTCCTCAAAATAGTTTTAATAATTGTTACTTTCTTGTCTCCTAAAGGATTAACTCCTAAAGCACGTTGCACAGTCAGGGAGCTACTTACGTATTAGTAGAAAATGGTATATTATTGGCATTGTTTGTGTTGTAAGTAAAAAGTAAAGAGAAAAAACAATACGGCTCAGGAAGCAAGTAATACTTCCTATAATGTGTTATTTTTTTATAATTATAATGACTTAGAAACTGGCAAAGAATGTGCACTGATTCTGTATCCTCCCCTCGCCCCTGAATACATGATATGAAATCACATCACTGACTCAAATTATTGCCAAGGTTGAGAAAACTATTAATAGTTTCATTTTTTCTCCTCTCTTGACAAAAGGAATAGCATGAGAGAAGGAAAAGGGATCCCTATTAGTTGTAGAAATTAAGCATAAATAAAATGTGAAGATTAAATTTAATAGGAAAGTACCAGTAATATACATACAATGCAATAGGTATCAATCTCTTAAATGCTTCCCTCTTCACTTCCTCTTTGTTCTTTAGTAGAGTATTTGTCCAAAGTACCACCAACAATGATTACCATTTAGCTTTCCATCAATGTTAGTAACGAACATCACAGATATTTTCCCATCCTTGTTGATTAAATTTTATTTCTTAACTATGTATGATATTTACATAGTCAAAACTATCTATAAAGGTAACTCTTAGGAGGCTTGTTTCCATCTCTATCCCTTCTATTCATTTCCACCCACACATTATATGTAATTATTTTCATTAGTTCTGGCTTATCGTTCCTGTATTCCTTTTTGTAAAAATAAGCTTATATATGTATTTATTCTTATTTGCCCTTCTTTCTAATGCAAAAGATAGCATATTGTCTCCACTCTTTGAAGTTTCTAAAATTTTTCACCTAAATATATTCTGGAAATGTCTCCATATTAGTGCATAGAGATCTTCCTCATTATTTTTTATAACTGCGTGATACTTGTATGGACATATTTTAATCCATTCAACATGTCTTTTATGAATGGGGATTTAGGTTATTTCCAATATTTTGCAACTGTAAATAATGTTACAATTAATAACCTGAAATAATGTTTTGTAACTCCTCATGTTACTTCTCAGGAAACCACTGGTGGGTAAGGAGGTTGCCTAAGTCTCCTTGAGCTGGTGTCAACTGACTCCACATTTCTGATATGGGAGAGGAGTAGGACGGGAAGCCTGAAATACCTTTGATGCTTTTACTGGAGCTCAAATTTATTTCTGGTCTTGAATATAGATCTCTGTGAATAAAGCAATTATGAAATAGTTTTGGTTGATATTAAGGGAGAGAAAATGCATTTTAGAACTTTGCTAAATATTTCTTCATTTCACAAGATGTTTTTGAAACCCTAAACTAACCTAAACCTACTAGAAGTCCTAAAAACATAAGAGCCAGCAAACATTCTCCTACGTACAAACATCTAGGTAGCAAGGAGCAACCCTTAACTTTCCTTAAATTTAGAACTTTAGGGGCTTGAAAATAGCGATAGAATGAATGAATAAATGAATGAATGAATCTACTGGATGCAACAGAAGTCTGACACAAAAGCTTGCAAAGAGTTTCAAGGAAATAATATAGTATTCCGAAGGCAGGCAGGTGTGTTTAGCAATAGCTTTCTCCACTCTTCCAAAAATAAGGCAGCTTATAAATAATGCCCAGGTCACCTTTGCTGCAGTCCTGATGTAATGGATGGACGTGAATTTTGGTTTGTGGCTTGAGGTCACAGTGTGTCACATTCCCTGTTGTTGTAACGGTTAAAGGAATGATGACTAATGGCTTTGAGGAAGAGTCGAGGTTAGACAGTAAGTCCAGCAAAAACTGTCAGCACCAAGAAGATGTACTCAACAAGAGCCTTTGAGGCATCACACTTTCGCTGAAGGGACCAGAGGTTCCTCAGAGGAGAAGAGGAAGAAGAGAGAGAAAAAAAGAATGGTAGTGTTAGTGTTTTCCAAAAACTAAAAGTCTGAGAAATCCCCGAGAGAACCCGAGAGGGTGGTAAAATGTCCCTTTCTTAAGACTGTGGTTGATTTCACCTTTGCCCTTGGAATAGCATGAAGTAAAACTAATGCTCAGAAGAAAACCCAGGGATTCTAATAAAGATTATGGAATAGGTTAATGCTTTTCACCAAGATTTGATTTTTAATACCAGGTTTTTTATTCACTTGCATCATTTTTAATTCAACTATCTGACCCTCCTGTATTCCTTTAGGGTGAAAAAGACCTGGGTTTGGATGGCTCCCTAAGCAGCAAAATCATTGCTAATATAAGCATTTTGTTGCATCATCATCTCATTATCACATGCAGGGCATTAATCGAAGCACCTCATTTAAGGTGGGAAAGAACTTTGCTCCGGGAAGATAATTCAGCACAGTATCTTCCGATGAGTACTGTCATCTCCAGTCCCTTTTAGAAACAGGTGGAGTGTAACTAATAATGTGAGCATTTATTATATTTATGCATCAGTAAGTTAACATGTCCCATTTTTAAAAGGTTCTGAAATCACAATCTTATCCATTTTTCTCTAAAACTGCCCTGTCACATCATGATATGTATATATACTCAACTTATTTCATTTTTAAAAGGCATCCCAGAGAGATGAGATGTGGATGGGTGTGAAGAACGGATCTGGGGAACCAAATGGGTGCAGATGCCTCCATTGACAAAAGGAAAAGGCATATGGCTTCCTTCCTTCCCGGTGTACCCGGGGCTCAGAGAGTCCTCTAGATTTCCCAGTGATAAGTTTCTGCTTGCGAGCGCCACTGGGAAGATATTTTGTATGCCACAGAAAACCAAGATGTTTGCATTCCCACCAATTCAGGGATAAGGCATTTTCCTCATACAGACACAAAACATACAGTATATGAATGTTTAATGGGGGCTAAAACTGGGAGAGGAACAGAAAACAAGAACAGAGCAGGTTAAAAAAATATCTGGTTTCTCTCTATCAAAATACTAATTAAAATTCATCTTCATGGGGATGATTATACATATGTTTTTGAACTAAAAGTCTAACCTGGCACTATTTTTTGGCCTTATTTTTGTGACAACATTTTTGTCCATATGGCATGAAGTGAATCATTTTACATCTTTTTTTAAGCTCTATGTGTTTTTCTTGTTGTCTATTCCCTCTTCTCTCACCACACACACACTGGCAGCCGCTACCAAGTTACCAAATGCCAACTCAACCCTGCAAGCTGGCTGCGTGGAGCTATATAGTACTGGCATTTTCCTTTCTTTGCAGAAATATTCTCTCTCTCTCTGTCTCTCTGTCTCTCCTTCTCTCTCTCTCTCTCACGGGCACGCGCGCGCGCGCACACACACACCCACACACACCCCACTGAAGCACCCTGAATATTTTTCCTTCGTTTCCATGCATGTCTCATGGTTTCTCAGATTCTTCCTGGCTCCAGTGTGCGTGTGACACTGGCTGCTGGTCTGCCTCACCAGAGTACTCAGTGCCTCTGGCCTGCTTTCTCTGTGGCCCTATGACAATTAGTGGTTCACTTAAGAACTGCTATAAATTAATGGTTAATCAAGCCCATGTAATTAGTTTAGTCACAGCAAAGCACGACAACCAGGATTGTCCAGTGGTATCCTTTTCTTTCCTCCTTTTCATCATCATAATCCATGCTCCTGCTTTTTCAGACAGAAGAGTGCTTCTTACCTGCAGCCCAGCCACACTGCCTGACCAGTCAGGTCCTGGATGGTACATGTTTCCTACCTGTGCTTCCTACATCAGTATCAGGCACTGCTTGAGTTTGTTTGGAAGGGCAGCAACTCCACCTAACAAATGTAACTTTAACAACAGTAAAACAACCTAACAGCTTAGCATGCCAGGGGGCTAATGTGGAGGGCCATTTACTGCTGCACTAAATAGCCCAGGTTTGATTCTCATTGCCAAATGTTGAACTGAGATTTGCAAGGCAGGAGTAGCTCCTAATTCATCAGATAAAGGGGGTCATTGCTCATAGGGCTGGGGAAACTGTAGAAGGGTAAGAAATTGAACAAGGCAGTCCCCTTTCAAGTGACATCAAAACCTGGGCTACCTGTGATTGGAGACCTCAAAGTCACTGAAACACGACAGCTCTGTTCCTGGAACTCATATGCCAAGTTCTAACTTTGGGCAAGTTTGCTTTATTTAGCAACGTTCATCTGGAAAGAGGCTAGAAGGGGGAGAGATCTTAATACTGCAGCTATTATTTATTCTTTGTAAATCACTTTGACACTCTTGGAACAAAAGCTACAACACAAGAACAAAGTATGATTTAGCCTTGGTTGTAAAATGAGCCACTACTAAGCTGTCCTTGTCTGCTATGCCAGCAATTCTGCCTCCTGTGCTCTGGAAAAGTTGCTGTGGACAGTTGTGACCTGGCTAATAGGCTGGGCATGAAAAAGACTGCTAGCAATAAAAGGGAGACTACAATTCTTGTTAGCTTTGCTCTATCTCATAATATTGTCTCTTTCTTTTATTCCTTTTTATTTTTCTTCCAGGCAGTTATAAAGAGTTCTAAGTTGAAACTGCCCCGAATAGTCATGGTAAGGTTATGTGGGCAAAAATTCCCTTATCTTGTTTTCTTTAATAGAAAAGAAAAATAATCAAAAACTTCAAATGAGATCTCTAAAATGGGACATCTTTATTTCCTGAACATTAGCCCTAAAACAACTGATTTCTCTAATTCCTGCCATCACTCAGATTGGCCTTGAATTACCTCCCAATAGGCCTCCCCTGTGCTTCTAGATGAGAGTGTGTAATGGGGGATCTGTTAATTAACTAGAAGCAAAGTTGCGCGGTGGGGATCAAACACTGGATACGTCCTAAAACTCCCACAGAGAAGATGAAATGCAGCGCAAACTTTAAAGACTTCCCGTCATTAGCTGAGACCTTGCTGCTCCTGGCCCAGACCCCTCCTGTTTCAGAGAACAATGAGAACAATGATGGCAGAAATGAAATAGTGCAGCCAGGAACAAAGGAACTAGCTATTTACCCATAGAAAAAGAAAGGAAGGGGGGAAGGGGAGAAGAAAGGAGAACTTTCTTTTTCTGTGGTTCCTGTCTACTTTTAATTAATTTATGACTGGCAGGGAATTGCACAGAGAGCACACCCAAACACACTGTACTGGAGCAGTGTTAATATACGTAACATCTCCTGTTTACATCCAGGAAAAAATGCAACGGGCTGGGGGAGAGAAAGAAGCTGAGTAAGGACAGAGAGAACAGGAGGCAGCGAATGAATAAGGACAAACTGTTGGACTGAACTTTCACTCCTAGGATCAGAGTTCAATCTGGAAGACGATAAAAACAAAAGAAAACAAAGCAAGACTGTCCCAGGAGTAACACATCCACCTAGATCAGTTCTGGATCTCAGGAAAAGATAGGAACCGTACCCTAATACAGAGGTCACATTTTGCCATTTTCAGAGGTCTCCTAGTAACTCCCATAGAAATATACATAAATATTATTTCAACAGCAAAAGCACACAGTCATGATATTGACCTGTTGTTCTTTCTTATTTCTTGACAAGATATAAATAGAAAAAAATTATACTGAAAATTGAGAGAACTACTGAAGAACCTCGTGCTCATTTTGCATTATGTGTTTTTGCAGAATTCAAATCAGGAGCTTTTCCATATATCTAACATGCAAGGCTTCCACAGAACTAAGAGAACAAATAATAACATCAATAAAGTGCATAGAGAGGACATCTTGGTTCTCTCTGCTTCATGTAGAAGCTCTTGCTTTGAGAGGGACCAATAGGATGATGGGAGTCATTATTTAGAGAGGCTCATGGACCTGCTGCCTCTCTTCAAATTTCAGATGAAAATGGCCACACTAGAATTATTTTATTTGGAAAGCTCAGTGACAAGGCGTCTTCTCTGTTTTCAAGCCACATGCTTAGAACAATCAGTGGAAACTCTGCACATGGACGAAAACAAGAAAATCCCCCAGGATTATGTTTTCTTACTGCTTCCCTTACTTCTCATGTATTTAATATAAAGTGTTTAGATTTAATAAGCTCAATCAACAAACGCAACTCTAGGAAAAAAATTCTTAAGTATATAGTACACCCAACTGAAATCACTATATATCAAAAAGGAGTGTAGGTTAGAGGTTTACCATTAGCTGCTTGTACATTCTAAGCAGTATTAAAAAAAAAAAAAAAACAGAAAACTCTACATTGAAGTGAAATACGAATTGTCAATTATTGAGAATTCTTATCTAGTGTCCCCACATATAAACCCTCAAAGAGTAAGGGATTCCCCAGTATGCTTTACGATTGATATGATTGTGCCATCTATTAATGATGCTATAGCAGAACAGCAGAACGGCATGATAGACTACGAAGAAAAGGGCCTAGAGTTACATTAAAGACATCTAAAAACTGTGTGTCTTAGGAAACATTATTTATTCTCCTTGGTCTCAAGTTCCATGGGGATAATAATGCTCCTGATTACTCATAGGGTTGTTTTAAGTGTCTAATGTTACAACATACATCAAACATTCAAAACACCATCACTTTACTTTCACTTTGACCTCTACTATTCCAAGCACAATGCGGGGTCCAAAATACAAAGTTTAGGACCTATAAATCTACAACAGGATTAACAGGATTACCAATTCCTTCTGGATTTCATAATTCCCTTCAAACGTTCTGAACAAGTTTGGAAATCAGTCTCGGAACAATGACTTTCTGTAATTTATCCCAGTTAACTTCATCTTGCCTTCATTCATTAATGTAAGAATCTTTTTCTCTGTATCAATTTACTGTGATACCTGTAAACCAGATTATATTTTTTACAAAGATAGCAATGACTTACCTAATTTCCACTTCATTCAAAAATTCTCACCTTTCTATTTATGCAACATTCTATTTATGCAATATTCTCTATAAGTCTTAATATCTTTCGCTAATCTTTTTGTCCTTATGATAATTTGGGGAGAATTCTAGAAATTCCCTGTATATTTAACAAGAAATCTATAGGTAGTATTAAAATCAAAATAACAAAGAACAATAAAACAGGACCACACATGATGGCTGTTAATGTTTAAGGGCAATTTCTTAACACAAAGAAGACTCTACTAATACTTAATACCTTCAAAATTCAAGTAACAAAAACTTATAAAATAAATCTATTACTAAAGGAGGGAAGAATCCTGAACGCTAAGGTTATAATTGCTAGAGCAGTGCCATACGACAGAAAGGAAGGCTAAACATTGCTCATTTCTGACTCTGAGAATGACAATAAGAGTGAACTTCTTGATTTAATTATACATGTTTTGAATTTTATTTCTTTATACAGCAGGTTCTTATTAGTTATCTATTTTATACATATTACTGTATATATGTCAATCCCAATCTCCCAATTCATCCCCCACCCCGGGCACTTTCTCCCCTGGTGTCCATACGTTTGTCCTCTACAACTGTGTCTCTATTTCTGCCTTGCAAACCAGTTCATCTGTACCATTTTTCTAGATTCCACATATAAGCAATAGTATACAATATTTGTTTTTCTCTTTCTGACTTACTTCACTCTATATGACAGTCTCTAGGTCCATCCATGTCTCTACAAATGACCCACTTTCATTCCTTCTTATGGCTGAGTAATATTCCATTGTATATATGGACAACATCTTCTTTATGCATTCGTCCGTCGATGGGCATTTAGGTTGCTTCCATGACCTGGCTACTGTAAATAGTGCTGCAATGAACACTGGGGTGCATGTGTCTTTTTGAATTATGGCTTTCTCTGGGTATATGACCAGTAGTGGGATTGCTGGGTCAAATGGTAATTCTATTTTTAGTTTTTTAAGGAACCTCCATACTGTTCTCCATAGTGGCTGTATCAATTTACATTCCCACCAACAGTGCAAGAGGGTTCCCTTTTCTCCACACCCTCTCCAGCATTTGTTGTTTGTAGACTTGCTGATGATGCCCATTCTAACCAGTGTGAGGTGATACCTCATTGTAGTTTTGATTTGCATTTCTCTAATAATTAGTGATGTTGAGCAGCTTTTCATGTGCCTCTTGGCCAACTGTAGGTCTTCTTTGGAGAAATGTCTATTTAGGTCTTCAGTGCATTTTTGGATTGGGTTGTATGTTTTTTTTAATGTTGAGCTGCATGAACTGTTTGTATATTTTGGAGATTAATCCTTTCTCCATTGATTCATATGCAAATATTTTCTCCCATTCTGCGGGTTGTCTTTTCATCCTGTTTATAGCTTCCTTTGCTGTTCAAAAGCTTTTAAGTTTCATTAGGTCCCATTTGTTTATTTTTGTTTTTATTTCCATTACTCTAGGAGGTGGGTCCAAAAAGATCTTGCTGTGTTTTATGTCAAAGAGTGTTCTTCCTATGTCTTCCTCTAAAAGTTTTATAGTGTCTGGTCTTACATTTAGGTCTCTAATCCATTTTGAGTTTATTTTTGTGTATGGTGTTAGGGAGTGTTCTAATTTCATTCTTTTACATGTAGCTGTCCAGTTTTCCCAACACCACTTACTGAAGAGACTTTTTCTCCATTGTATATCCTCGCCTTCTTTGTCATAGATTAGTTGTGCATAGGTACGTGGGTTTATCTCTGGGCTTTCTATCCTGTTCCACTGATCTATATTTCTGTTTTTGTGCCAGTACCATATTGTGTTGATTACTGTAACTTTGTAGTATAGTCTGAAATCAGGGAGCATGATTCCTTCACTTCTGTTTTTTTTCCTGCAAGATTGCTTTGGCTATTCAGAGTCTTGTGCCACCATACAAATTCTAAGATTTTTTGTTCTACTTCTGTAAAAAGTGCCATTGGTAATTTGATAGGGATTGCACTGAATCTGTAGATAGCTTTGGGTAGTATACTCATTTTCACAATATTGATTCTTCCAATCCACGAACGTCATATATCTCTCCATCTGTTTGTGTCATCTTTGATTTCTTTCACCAGTGTCTTATAGTTTTCTGAGTACAGGTCTTTTACCTCCTTAGGTAGGTTTATTCCTAGGAATTTTATTCTTTTTGTTGCAATGGTGAATGGATTATTTGCTTAATGTCTCTTTCTGATGTTTTGTTGTTAGTGTATAGGAATGCAAAAGATTTCTGTGCATTAATTTTGTAACCTGCAACTTTACCGAATTCATTGATTAGCTCTAGAAGTTTTCTGGCAGCACCTTTAGGATTCTCTATGTATAGTATCATGCAATCTGCAAACAGTGACAGTTTTACTTCTTTTCCAATTTGTATTTCTTTTTCTTCTGTGATTGCAATGACTAGGACTTCCAAAACTATGTTGAATAAGTGGCGAGAGTGGAAATCCTTGTCTAGTTCCTGATCTTAGAGGAAATGCTTTCCATTTTTTCACCATTGAGAATGATGTTTACTGTGGGTTTGTCATATATGGCCTTTATTATGTTGAGAGAGGTTCCCTCTATGCCCACTTTCTGGAGAGTTTTTACCATAAATGGGTGTTGAATTTTGTCAAAAGCTTTTTCTGCATCTATTGAGATGATCATATTGTTTCTATACTTAAATTTGTTAATATGGTGTATCACATTGATTGATTTGCGTATATTGAAGAAACCTTGCATCCCTGGGATATATCCCACTTGATCATGGTGTATGATCCTTTTAATGTGTTGCTGGATTCTATTTGCTAGTATTTTGTTGGGGATTTTTGTATCTATATTCGTGAGTGATATTGGTCTGTCATTTTTTTTTCTTTTTTTGGAGTATCTTTGTCTGGTTTTGGTATCAGGGTGATTGTGGCCTCATAGAATGAGCTTGGGACTGTTCCCTCCTCTGCAATTTTTTGGAAGAGTTTGAGAAGGATGGGTGTTAGCTCTTCTCTAAATGTTTGATAGAATTCACCTGGGAAGCCATCTGGTCCTGGACCTTTTTTAAAAAAAATAGATTGATTGATTGATTGATTGACTGATGGCTGCTTTGGGTCTTCCTTGCTGCACGTGGGCTTTCCCTAGTTGCGGTGAGTGGGGGCTGCTCTTTGTTGTGGTGCATGGGCTGCTCATTGTGGTGGCTTCTCTTGTTGCGGAGCACAGGCTCTAGGTGCGTGGGCTTCAGGAGCTGTGGCTCACGGGCTCCAGAGTGCAGGCTCAGCAGTTGTGGCACACAGCTTTAGCTGCTCCATGGCATGTGGGATCTTCCCAGACCAGGGCTCAAAGCCATATTCCCTGCATTGGCAGGTGGATTCTTAACCACTGCACCACCAGGGAAGTCCCTGGTCCTGGACTTTTGTTTGTTGGAAGATTTTACTCACAGTTTCAATTTCATTACTTGTGATTGGTCTGTTCATATTTTCTGTTTCTTCCTGGTTCAGTCTTGGAAGGTTATACCTTTCTAAGCATTTGTCCATTTCTTCCAGGTTGTCCATTTTATTGGCATAGAGTTGCTTGTAGTAGTCTCTTAGGATGCTTTGTATTTCTGCAGTGTCCATTGTAACTTCTCCTTTTTCATTTCTAATTTTATTGATTTGAGTCCTCTCCCTCTTTTTCTTGATGAATCTGGCTAAAGGTTTATCAATTTTATTTATCTGCTCAAAGAACTAGCTTTTAGTTTTATTGATCTTTGCTATTCTTTTCTTTGTTTCTATTTCATTTATTTCTGCTCTGATCTTTATGATTTCTTTCCTTCTACTAATTTGGGTTTTGTTTGTTCTTTCTCTAGCTCCTTTAGGTGTAAGTTTAGAATTTTTATTTGAGATTTTTTTCTTGTTTCTTGAGGTAGGATTGTATTGCTATAAACAACCCTCTTAGAACTGCTTTTGCTGCATCCCATAGGTTTTGGATCATCGTGTTTTCATTGTCATTTGTCTCTAGGTATTTTTTGATTACCTCTTTGATTTCCTCAGTGATCTCTTGGTTATTTAGTAACGTATTGTTTAGCCTCCATGTGTTTTTTTTATGTTTTCTTCCCTGTAACTGGTTTCTAACCTCATAGTGTTGTGGTTGGAAAAGATGCTTGATATGATTTCAATTTTCTTAAATTTACCAGGGCTTGATTTGTGACCCCAGATTTGATCTCTCCTGGATAATGTTCTGTGTGCACTTGAGAAGAAAGTGTAATCTGCCGTTTTGGGATGGAATGTCCTATAAATATCAATTAAATCTATCTGGTCTATTGTGTCATTTAAAGCTGTGTTTCCTTATTAATTTTCTGCCTGGATGATCTGTCCACTGTAGTAAGTGAGGTGTTAAAGTTCCCCATTATTATTGTGTTACTGTCGATTTCCTCTTTTATAGTTGTTAGCATTTGTCTTGTGTATTGAGGTTCCCCTATGTTGGGTGCATATATATTTCTAATAGTTATATCTTCCTCTTGGATTGATCCCTTGATCATTATGTACTGTCCTTCCTTGTCTCTTGTAACATTCTTTATTTTAAAGTCTATTTTATCTGATATGAGTATTGCTACTCCAGGTTTCTTTTGACTTCCATTTGCATGGAATATCTATTTCCATCCCCTCATGTTCAGTCTGTATGTCTCCCTAGGTCTGAAGTGGGTCTCTTGTAGACAGCATATTGACGGGTCTTGCTTTCGCATCCATTCAGCAAGGCTGTGTCTTTTCAGTGGAGCATTTAATCCATTCACCTTTAAGGTAATTATCGATATATATGTTCCTATTACCATTTTCTTAATTGTTTTGTGTTTGTTTTTGTAGGTCCTTTTCCTTCTCTTGTGTTTCTTGCCTAGAGAAGTTCCTTTAGCATTTGTTGTAGAGCTGGTTTGGCGGTGCTGAATTCTCTTAGCTTTTCCTTGTCTGTAAAGCTTTTGATTTCTCCATCAAATCTGAATGAGATCCTTGCCGGGTAGAGTAATCTTGGTTGTAGGTTCTTCCCTTTCATCACTTTAAATATATTGTGCCACTCCCTTCTGGCTTGTAGAGTTTCTGCTGAGAAATCAGCTGTTAACCTTACGGGAGTTCCCTTGTATGTTGTTTGTCATTTTTCCCTTGTTGCTTTTAATAATTTGTCTTCGTCTTTAATTTTTGTCAGTTTGATTACTATGTGTCTTGGCGTGTTTCTCCTTGGCTTTATCCTGCCTGGGACTCTCTATGCTTCCTGGACTTGAGTTGCTATTTCCTTTCCCATGTGAGGGAAGTTTTCAACTATAATCTCTTCAAATATTTTCTCGGGTCCTTTCTCTCTCTCTTCTCCTGCTGGCACCCCTATAATGCGAATGTTGGTGCATTTAATGTTGTCCCAGAGGCCTCTTAGGCTGCCTTCATTTCTTTTCAGTCTTTTTTCTTTATGCTGTTCTGTGAATCCCACCATTCTGTCTTCCAGGTCACTTATCTGTCCTTCTGCCTCAGTTATTCTGCTATTGATTATTTCTACTGTATTTTTCATCTCACTTATTGTATTGTTCATCTCTGTTTGTTTGTTCTTTAATTCTTCTAGGTGTTTGTTCTTTAATTTGTCTAGGTCTTTGTTAAACATTTCTTGCATCTTCTTGATCTTTGCCTCCATTCTTTTTCCAAGGTCTTGGATCATCTTCACTATCACTTTTCTGAATTCTTTTTCTGGAAGGTTGCCTATCTCCACTTCATTTAGCTGTTTTTCTGGGGTTTTATCTTGTTCCTTCATCTGGTACATAGCCCTCTGCCTTTTCATCTTGTCTATCTTTCTGTGAATGTGGCTTTCATTCCACAGGCTGCAGGATTGTAGTTCTTCTTGCTTCTGCTGTCTGCCGTCTGGTGTATGAGTCTATCTACAAGGCCTGTGCAAGCTTTCTGATGGGAGGGACTGGTGGTGGGTAGAGCTGGGTATTGCTCTGGTGGTTAGAGCTCAGTAAAACTTTAATCTGCTTGTCTGTTGATGGTGGAGCTGAGTTCCCTCCCTGTCGGTTGTTTGGCCTGAGGCAAGCCAACACTGGAGCCTACCCAGGCTCTTTGGTGGGGCTAATGTCGGAATCTGGGAGGGCTCACACCAAGGAGTGCTTCCCAGAACTTCTGCTGCCAGTGTCCTTGTCCTCACGGTGAGCTATAGCCACCCCCCACCTCTGTAGGAGACCCTCCAACACTAGCAGGTAGGTCTGGTTCAGTCTCCTATGGGGTCATTGCTCCTTCCCCCTGGGTCCTGATGCTCACACTACTTTGTGTGTGCCCTCCAAGAGCGGAGTCGGTGTTTCCCCCAGTCCTGTTGATGTCCTGCGGTCAAATCCCACTAGCCTTCAAAGTCTGATTCTGTGGGAATTCCTCCTCCCATTGCCGGACTTCCAGGTTGGGAAGCCTGACATGGGACTCTGAACCTTCACTCCAGTAGGTGGACTTCTGTGGTATAATTGTTCTCCAGTTTGTGAGTCACCCACCACAGTTATGGGATTTGATTTTATTGTGATTGCACCCCTCCTATCATCTCATTGTGGCTTCTCCTTTGTCTTTGGATGTGGGGTATCTTTTTTGGTGATTTCCAGTGTCTTCCTGTCAATGATTCTTCAGCAGCTAGTTGTGATTCCGGTGCTTTTGCAAGAGGGAGTGAGCACACATCCTTCTACTCTGCCATCTTGAACCAATCGCCTAGCTTAATTAATTATTCTATTCGCTAGCAAAATAGCCTGACTTTAATGGCCCCTTTGAGAAGTAGCTGGATACCACTGTCTCATGTTCTTTTTGACGTAGGCTGTATTAATATTTTTAAAAAATATTTTCCAGGGCTTCCCTGGTGGCGCAATTGGTTGAGAGTCTGCCTGCCAATGCAGGGGACACGGGTTCATGCCCCAGTCCAGGAAGATCCCACATGCCGCGGAGCGGCTAGGCCCGTGAGCCATGGCCGCTGAGCCTGCACGTCCGGATCCTGTGCTCCGCAATGGGAGAGGCCACAATGGTGAGAGGCCCGCATACCACAAAAAAATAAAATGAAATAAAATTTCCAGCATTTAGAAATTGAAAGAATACATATTTCTGACACTTTTCAAAAACTTGGAAGACCTGGCAAAGCTATTCCCACTCTCTCACATGGCAGCAATCTACCAGTACTAAATGGAAGCTGCGCATGTGACAGAGACACATACTCTTGGGTTTACCCCAGTCCTCACCAGTTCTATCTGGCTCCTGTGGTCAGTTGACTTTTTGACACTTGAGATTTTAGAGTAGGCTTTAGGGGACTGGAGGGGTAAAATATTAAAATCTTTTCTTAGAACATACATTTTACATTTGTTCCTCTTATGCCTAGCCTTATTACAAAAGACAAAAATGTGAAAACCAACAGAAAAATATAAGCTAAGTCACACAGAAGAAATGAGTAAATGAATAATGTTTAAAATAAATGCAAAGAAAATGGGATAAGGATAGAAAATCTTTACGTGAATACTAGTATGTGAATTACAATGAAAACACAGAAAATACACCAAGAACATATAATCAAATATAAAAATGATAAAATAGGAAAAAATTCTATACAATTATGAAGACAAAAAATGTAAAGAGAAATTTATATACCAAAAGCATACCATAAAAATATAGATTAACATGATAAAGTAAAATATATCAAGAAGATGCAGGTACAAATTACAGAACTAGGGGATCAAAGAATAAGAGTGAAAATAACATATTTTAGTTGGCAATGCAGAATCCAAAGTTTAACATTTTATTATATAAGCAAACCTTAATCTGAGGTAGCTGTGGACAAGCAGCCAATCTCCCACAAACCTTGGTTTTCTTGAAGGGACTACCTCGTTAGTAAGGTGTGAGAGTTCTCAGAATTTGAGACATTCAAAACATGAAGGCAGTAGATGGAACTGTCAACTATGTTATTTGATCCCACTTGGATGCGGTGTAGCCAGCACAAGGAAGGCCTATATGCATATTTGGCATTAAATAACCAGATAGATTTTTAAAATAGATCCCTAGAAAGAACAAGCTGGAGACTATAAGCAATCTTTTCCAATATGTTCAATTATGAACAAATTCAAAGATTGGAGCTTGTGTCATGTTTTTTATGTAGGAAAATAAACTCAGAAGAATAAACGCAAGGTACAACTTGCTTTCCAAACTATCAAGAACAATCTTCAAGGAAACTTTCTTTGTTTCATGGGCTCTTTATTCATATCCAATTTTGGCTGTCCAAATCTAAACATGGAATCCGAAGCCAACTTCCTCATACTTCCTATTGTGCTAGGGCTGTTTCCGCCTACTGTCCTATAATGTGTGCTCAGGAAACTAAAGATAATTTTAGTATCAGTTTAAGGGGTCATGCCAGAGGACCTATAATATTTGACTGCATAATTAGGCAGGCACACATTTCACAAAATAATGATATTTGAAATTTGATTTTTCCAGTGGCATTGGAATATAAAGGATTCTTTGTACCTGAATTTCTCAAATACTGACATTTATCACATAAACAATAACAATTTTTTAAAAATTCCAATCACTAGAATATCGAGCTTTCTAAAATATATCATATATTTACCTGTCATCTTAAGGACAGAGAGCTAAAGATAAACTTTTTGATGGCTTAGAGTTATAGTAAGAAATATCACAATTATACTTTGAAGGATTATCAAGGTTTATACTGTTGTTAAAAGCTACATCAGTGGTTCTCAAAGGGGTCGATTTTGTCCCCTCCAAGGGACCTCTGGCAACGTCTGGAGACAATTTTCACAGCTGTGGGGGGATGGGGGAGGGGTCAGTTGCTACTGGCATCTAGTGGATAGAAGCCAAGATTGCTGCTAAACATCCTAAAATGCACAGAACAATTCCTCCTTCAGACACACATACCTCCCCCAAAAAAGAATTATCCAGCCCAAAATGTCAGCAGTGCTGAGGATGAGAAACCCTGCACTACACTAAATGCGATCAATCTATTCTGACTGCAGCACTTGCATCTAATTTTTATGTTTTGTTTTGTTTAGCTTGTTTTGTCTCCTCCCCTGCACTTGTCTCACTCTATGATGCCTTCCGAATGGCTCTTCATCTTTCTGACTTGCTACATTATTCTGCTGTGAACTTGGGAAACATTATTTTCCAAGCTTATTACAACCACATAGCCTATAAAGGAAGACTTTAGAACTATCATATGAGTACAGCTTAGTAGCTCGGAGGCATAGATTAATTAAATAATTTTCAGTTTTCTAAGCTTAATTTTTGTTCACATCTATTCTAATTACTAGAAATCGCTGGACTTCAAATATGTGAAGTACTGCTGTGGTTTATTCAAAACTAAGAACCAATAAGCAAACGAAAAACATATAAAACAAAATAATAACAGAATCACTGTATTAATTTGTACTCTACTCAGACAGGATTGATAATATCTTGGAAGAAGCTGAGCTAAAATGTGCCTGTTACTCTGAGTTATAGAATTATTGTAGCCAAATGAATCCCATAAACAAGACCTGGAAGAGGAAGGGCAGAATGTTTATCTTTTTAAGAGTATCCTTTATAATATGTGCTTAATTTTTTACGTATTTAATTTTAACTTGAGATTTAGGCTGATACTTTAAAATGCTAATGACACATAATTTTCATCTAGATCTAAGTTTCCACAGTTAGTCAAACTTAGCTATTTAAGGTAGTCAAGAGTGAAAACTGATTTTTTTTTTACTTATATACAAGATATATGTAAGGTTACTCATATACAAGACTTCCTTTAATTAGTCCAAAATTATGAAACTGTAATTAACAGATGACTTAGCATAACCCATTCTGGGGGTAATAAAGAAGTTAACTGTACTCAGATGATAGGATCTGTGCTGTTCTCATATTCTGTTCATCTGCAGAGCTAGTGCTAAGGAGCATTGCTTGGTGTTCTAACCCAATATATTAATCAATCAGACTTCAGATAAAATTAATCAACTTAATGATAAAAGTTATCAACTGCAAATTTGAGAAAACTGTGAAGATGAAATTTAGAAATTCCATAGAAAGAAATTTAAAACTTCAGATTGTTTCAGGCTAGCAGGGAAAAACCGGGCCAGGAGCCCAAAGAACTCAATCCTGATTCACTGTAGCTACACCCACCTCAGCAGGTCTTTGCCTGATTTATGTACACAGGGCTATTTGGCTACAGTCTCCTTATCTTCTAATTAGAACTGATCTGAAAAGCAGTAGTAGAAACCAGGGGAGGAATATAAGCAAGAGGCAGAGTTGAATAAGTTTGCAAAGCACCTGCCTGGCAATAAGAGACATTTACCAGATACCATTTCTTGTTTGGAAGTTTTCAGCCTCTAACTATAAGGACGCTAGCCTGTATTTTTCTAATTATTCAGGTAGAGTGCCATGCGGGCATCAAAGCAGGTGAAAGTAATAAACACATTGGGGAGTTCAGTGAAAGGTCAACCTCTGCCCCAAAAATAGGTCAGTATCCACAACTGCAAAAAATAATGCAGATGTGGAATGCTCAGTGAGTCCAGAAGCTTAGAACAGGGTATCAGGTGGCAAAAGTATCAAGGAACTTTGCCAAAGTCTCTTGATCATTAGAAATATCTACTGGAAAATGAAATGGCTGCGAAGAAATTGTTTATTTTCTGTGGAAATTGGTGCAGGAACTCCAGAGTGTAGCACCTGGTGGCTTATGTGTGTTCTGAATTTAGCATGTTATTGGGTGTGAATTAATGTTTTAATTTCAGGCATCCACTGGAAGTCAGGGTAGCTGAATCACTTCAGTGGTATTGGGGGCGGGGGGAAAGGAGGTGTCCATCTAACCCTTCCTGAGGCAGAGTTCACCAGAGGTGCACTGGATCCTGCCTATCTAAGATTTGGGGCACTATGATGCTCCAATACTCTACAATTGAAAAAAAAGCTGGCTAGGTTACTCTGATGTGGAAAGAAATGAACCTTAATTGATTTATCGAACTTTAATTGGTGAATACCAAACTCATCAATAAAGCAAGTTTAATTCATGTATATAGAATATTGGATACTAACAATAAACATTCTAACAATTAGAAGTCCAACTTTTTGTACTCTCCTTCAAACTAACTTACAATTTGAATAATTTAAGCTCCAAGCCTGGAAACCTTTCTTAAGCTTTGCTTTTTAATAAGTAAACCAGGGCTTCCCTGGTGGCGCAGTGGTTAAGAGTCTGCCTGCCAATGCAGGGGACACGGGTTTGTGCCCCGGTCTGGGAAGATCCCACATGCCGCGGAGCGGCTGGGCCCGTGAGCCATGGCCACTGAGCCTGCGCGTCCAGAGCCTGTGCTCCGCAACAGGAGAGGCCACGACAGTGAGAGGCCCGAGTACCACAAAAAAAAATAATAATAAAACAAAAAAAAATAAGTAAACCAACAATAAAAAATAACAATTTTATTCAATATTTGAGAAAATCAAGTTGTACTTTTCAAAACATGATCTATCTAAAACTCATTTAGTATTTCATTTAATTATCTATTTCACACGTAAAAGTCTTGTTCGCACAGCTAGCCTACAAAAGTCATTCTGGGCTGTCTTTGTCTGGTACTTCCAATAAATTCTCCGTAACATCAAGCACAAATGATCATCATCTAATAAGTTATATAGTTAAAGTGAAATTATGCGTTTTAAGTAAAGTAAAAAGTTTTCACATTCATTCAGATTGGAACGGTGCAGAATGTATCAACAAGTTAAGTCCACCCTAATTCGAACTTAGGATAACAAAGTCAATGCCACTATATATTTTTTAATGAAACGTACGGAATCGTTTCACATGTTTAAAATGAAGGAAGAAAGATTGCCTCTTTTCTCTTACTTTCTTTTTCCTCCTTACCTCGCCTCTCCCACTGCTACACTCACCTCTGTTGGGACAGTGTTGCCACATATGCACATGTTTTGTACCACTGAGGACAGTGGCAGCTTTTGAGACTGTGAAGGAAAACGACCAGGGTAGGGGAAATGGAATGGCCAGCACAGTCTCTAGGCATCCCTGGTCGTTCCTCTTCACAGCCCAGAGGGGACCCTGTTGGGCAATAACAACTAAGAAGCAACACAATGGTCCTCATGTTGGCAACCTCAGCTGAAGAGGAACAATTCTCCCTGTAATCCAAGGTACAAACAATAAAAGACAAGTGGAAACTGCTCATTTTCTTATTGTTAAACTCCTTCTAGAATAACAAAGAGAGTTAAGTATAATTAATAGCTATGACACCAACACATGAAGTTTTTGGAAAACATAAGGTTAGTGGAAGAATGGATTACAGATGCGGACACTTGAAGAGTAAAACAGTACATCCTTCCCTGCCATGATAGATAGTAGAGAGGCAGAGGAGACAGGGAGGAAGAGGAGAATGGAAGGGAAAAGGAAGAGGAAGGCAAAAATAAATGATGCATTACAGGGAGCTAAGCTCTGTCCTAAGCACTTTGCAGAGTACAGTCTTACTGCCCTGAGGTGACTTGTTATCCTGCATGAACCCCAGTGCCCGGGCTCTCAATTTCTACCTTCTTTTCTGTCCTCTTAGATCCTACATATTTTACATTGTCCAAATCCCGAACCTAGCCTTAGACACAATAGAATCCTAATTCCCATTTGTGCATGCCATCCTGAAGTGTACTCTAAAGCAGGACTTCTGCCCATCTCTAACATCCGATGACAGAACAGAGAGGCTTGATCACGTATAAACCGCCTTTCCCCAATGTTGTTTTATCTCCCAGTTGTTCCTTAGCGTGTGGACCACAGGAGCTAACAAAGGTTTGACAAATGAAGAGATTTGCCTTTTATTTACAAGCATCTGTTTTTATATTACTATAATAGAAATACCAAATTTTGGTCAGGGTGAGAGAAAAAGGTAACAACCTTTAGAATCCCAACATTATAATTATTCAATATTGCATTACAATTGCTCTTCAGAAGAGGTTCTGAGTGGAATAAATATGGAAAGTGAATTACTGCACTCCACTGAAAGGGAGCATCCCTCTAAATAATAACTGCAGTAATTGATTAAACTGTTTACAAATACCCAAGAGTGTGGCTGCTTTGGCAGGAACTCATTTAAACAAAAAAGGAGACACAGTTTTCAAATTCCATACTAAATTTTTTTAAGGACAGTAAGGGGTAAAGTAGAAGCTAATGCCACAAAAATATCAAATTTGATCTTTGGTAAAAGATTTAAGATTTCACACTGTTGCCCCAAACTGCATGTTCTGATGTTTTTGTCTAGACTTAACCTTGGCCTCGTGTGCCTCGTTTTCATAGGACTTCTGAAACTTGAAATCGCCAGCATGGGGAGAGACCATTAAAGGCAGAGGTGTCTCCTATAAGCACAATAGGATAATTGTGACTGGGTAATACTGTCTGGATTAGCAGCTTTACAACCTAACTAAGCCCTGGAGCTACAATTATCTGGTTGCATTAAACTGAAATCACCTGAAAAACTTCACACTGAACAAGCCCTTGGAAATGTCTAATCTTACACTCAGAAGAGAAAGTGGTTAAAGACACGAAAACAAAGTTTTCTACTAGGAAAAGTCTCATCTTAGAGCCAGTAAATGGTTTAAAATGTCTGAAGACATTTCTGCAATTTATTTTTATGCCACTTTTAAACTTTTATTTAAAAAGCAGATTTAACCTGCCCATTCCCTTTCAAGCCAATGTCCCAAGTATATATGTTCGATGAGGGTATAGAAGGCGTAAGGAATAAAACTGCATCGCCGCAGAGGGAATACACAGCCCCATATACGAGGCCTTATGCTAATTTTAGCAAAATGTATGTATTTTTTTATACACATAAAGTTATGGCACTATATAAAGAGATCTTTAAATGTGACATGCACTGAAATACTATTTACTGCCTGACTATCCATTTAAAAAAATTAAAACTCCAAATAGGCGTTGTATTCATATTAAGCTGTCTCAAACATTCATTTTATTTATCTAAGGTGTTTTCTTTTTCTTTAATTTGTAAGAGCCAAATCTTAAGCCCGAAATTAAAATTCTGATGTTAGTACGAGGTCACAGTTATCTAACGGCAGATCAAAGAAGCTGATGTTAGGCTCCAAATTGGGGGTCTCACCGTTTGTGCCGGCCCTAACACCTCTCTTGCCACCGTTTGCTTCCTGCTCTTTATTTGTCAGTATTGACGCTGAAAATTCATCGTGTCAGGCTGCAACATATTCTATAAAACTACATTTCTCCGAAGAACAACCGGTTTTCTGTACATAAACACAATGTACGGTGATTCGGTTACGCTGCATCTTGAAGACAAATGCCAAGATTTTCAGATGATAAAATTAAATCCTTAAACACGCGCAAGTATTCAAATTCTTTATCTTACACATTATTGTTTTACTGGCCAAATTCCTATTTAGAAAACAAATTAGCTACTCTTTCCCTCCTCCAATAAAATCAGTAGAAAAGCAAATTTCACTTTCCATCCCAAACTAATGTCTAACTATATATCTCAAGACTGGTCAGACTGAGAGCTGAATTTCACTCCAGAACACTTACCTTTGGTGGCAAGTAGAGGAAATTCACATGTAAAATAATGTGATTCCACTAAGTGGCTGTTACTATTAAACGACACCTCTGGTGACTGTGTTGCTTTTCATATGGTCATTCTGTCTGTCCACAAAAATTAATATGAGATGTAAAATTTTAACTTGAGATACTTATTACTGTATTGATTTTTCTTAATGGCGTGATTTAAAAACAATGTATAACTCAAGTATTCACTGAGAATAGGTTATTAAATCTCTTTGATATGGCTAGAGTTTCACTTAAGTGTCATGGTTTATGTGTGGTACCACAAAATAGAAACATGATTAGATGTACTCTGAATTTTCTCCCTCAGTTTTTACAAATCTATAACAGTAGAGAATGTCCAAGCACATCTGGACATTACTGCAAAGTACGTAAGGTTCATAGTCAAGATTCCCTTTATTTATAATTAAGCCAAATTATTTTGTAATTAAAAATAAAGTGTGGGTTTCCCTGGTGGGTCAGTGGTCAAGAACCCACCTGCCAATGCAGGGGACATGGGTTTGAGCCCTAGCCTGGGAAGATCCCACATGATGCGGAGCAATTAAGCCCGTGTGTCACAACTGCTGAGCCTGCGCTCTAGAGTCCACGAGCCACAACTACTGAGGCCCGCGTGCCACAACTACTGAAGCCGACACGCCTAGAGCCCATGTTCCGCAACAAGAGAAGCCACCACAATGAGAAGCCCGCGCACCACAACGAAGAGTAGCCCCTGCTCACCGCAACTAAAGAAAGCCCATGCGCAGCAATGAAGACCCAATGCAGCCATAAATAAATAAATAAATAAATTTATTTTTTAAATAAATAAATTAAATAAAGAGTAATAGCAGGATATATCAACACACCTAAAACAACAATATATTTTCCTACTAGTTCAGTAAATGTAGATTTGGGCACAACTTAAAATAATTTCAATATAGATAATTATATTTTAAATACATGAGTGACTTTGCCTGATTTGATTAGAAAAGGCTCTTTGTTCCTATTTTATTATTTAAAATACTTTCAATGAAAATTTAAAACACAGCATAATTTTTCACATTAAGAACAAAATTTAAGACAATTGAAAACAACCTCTCACTGTTACTGGCCATGACTATGGCAGGAGAGTCTTAAATCAGAACTAAGGTTCATATCCAGAGATTTTCTAAAATGAAACTCAGTGAAAAATAAAAGCCATCCTCTACTTTTACTATTGTTGCATAAGGTGTGCTCTGTGGATCGAAGCTTCCTTTCTAGTTTGCAGCATTCAGATGACCAAAGATGCCTCTGGAGAAGACACTGGGAAAATTTACTTCGCTTTCAGTCTCTACAGAATATTCAAGCTCCTTAGGCTGACATTCAAAAACTTCACAGTTAAGATCTACAACATGCATGGTGTGGCAAACCGCAAAGTTACATTTGTAGGATACCAGTATTCAGGATTTCCCTTCAATTTCTGTTTCTAAAATACAGTAAGTATTGGATGATTCACGAAAATTAATCAGCTACTAAAATCTCTGGCTGTTATTAAAGCCATAGAAAATAAAATAAGTTTTCTTACTGTAGACAGTTTTAATTTTGTAATGAACTTGGACACTATAGAAACAGAAAAAATAATATTAAGAAGAGCAGAAGGGTTTGTTAAAATCTGTGAACCAGCTCTGTGAACAAAAATAATTCATTATTGTCAAGACTGCAAATTTTTCTTTGGGCCCGTCACCTGGCCATCAAAAAGTTACTTTGTCTATTTTGTAAACCTAGGTGAAGAAACCCAAAGATCTGCACAGAAAAAGAAGTGTCATAAAGATGGGGGGAGTATTAATAAAATTTGAAAACCTTAAACTGAACTAATTGATTTGGAGCTATATACTGGTTAGAAGCTATTTTCTGATACAGAAGTGGAGAAAAAGGTTTAACCTGGTTATGGCTATAAGTACTGCATCTCTTCTAAATGAAATCAATTTTCTTGATGAAACTAATTTCTTGCCTGAAAGGGATTAAAATAATTTCATTATAAAGAAGGTTTTGCTACAGTTCTGCACATTCCTCCACTTAAGCGAACGGTTCAACGTATGTGTGATGACATGCAAACTGTTTTTACAAAAAATGAGGGCCTTTTGAAAACACTGGAAGATATAAAATAGAATGATATGAAAGGCCCATTTCAACTTTCTATACCAACCTAAATCTTTCTTCCCACTGAGCTGTACAAATATAGTTTGTCTCCTCTTCTTATACCATCCTATTCTATTCCAAACATGTATATACAGTAATAATCAAAATAACGCAAATTAAAACTGCAATGAGGCATCACTTTTCTATCCAACTAATACAATTTTAAAAGAAGATCATACACAGTGCTAATAGCTGGGAGAGAAACAAATCCTCAGATACAGTTAGTGAGAGTATAAATTTGTACATTTTCTGAGGGCAATTTGGCAGTGTGTGTGAAAATTCTAAATGTGCATGAGTTTAAGCTCAGCAATTCTAGTAATTTATCCTATCTAAATAATCACCTAAATATGCTAAGATACATGCATAAAAATATTCATTTGTAGCCTAATTTGCCAAAGTAAATAATGGAAAACAACTCCAATGTCCATCAACACGGAATTAAGATTATGACACCTTTTTAAGGGGGAAAAAGGCATCTTTATATATAGTAAGAGGATATCACACAAACTATTAAAGTGGTTATCTCTGGAAAAACGCAACTGTGGAGGCTTTTGTTTTCTCCTTTGTAATTCCATCACTTTGGATTTTTTTTTACAAGTTTTTCTTTTATAATCAGAAAGAAAGCAACAAGAGTAACGAAAAATATATGTATAGCCCTGTGAACTTGGAATCCTAGCTCATTCACTTTCATATCATAAAACATATATTATTTAGATAAATGCATGATTTACTAGAGACGTGTTATAAAGGTTTTAACAACCAAAGCTATATTTCTCTGTTGCCAGCTTATAAATAATCTCTAATATTTCCTTTGTTTCAGAGTTTATAATGTTTTCTGTACAAAATATATTTTTCTGAACATTATGAATACATAAATAATATTCCAATTTAAGGTAGTAACAGTAATTTCTATCTTATATTTATTTCAACTGTAACCAGGACATTAAAAGTAGGAAATGCTCAACAACATGCTCTTTAGTAATTCAAAGAGAAAAAAGAATTAACACTAAACCCATTATTCCAAACGTGAACTATTTAACTTGTATATTTGTTAAATTTAATTTTTCATTTGCTATGAATGGTCCTTTTCATACAACCATTCCACGTATTACTCTTTATGTATTGTTTTCATATAATATTTAAAGTCATTTTCAAAACCCTAAGTTGCCTCATAGAATAGTAATATTATAGAATGATTTAACTGACTAACCACTTAACAGAAGAACAGGATTTTTCATTAAGTATACATGTGGCTATGATATACTTTTAAAGTATACCCATAATTATAACTGTATATACTGAAAGCCCCTTAACATAACCCCAGAGAGTAAGGTCCCAGTATTATTTAGTAATAGTTTCTCCATCTAACTATACTGGGAGCTTCCACCTGACTAGAAATATTCGTAATTTTGAAGGAGCCAAAAATACCAACCATGTTTTTTTTCCATTTATGATCTACATGTCTCTTGTATAATGGTTCTGAAGTTAATCTGAGCTCAAGCCATTTAACTTAGCAATTTGCAAACTGACCAAGATGACCGTCCAACGATGTTGGGAAGATTTCAATTCTGAATTGTAGCCAAGTTGGTGTAAAGGTTGATGGTTTTATACCAATCATTGTTTTCCATATTTGGGGGGAGAACCAGGGGAAGAAGAAAGCTCTCCCACTTTGCTTGTCGTATTGTACTTCCCTAATCTTGAGGCTATGGGCTTGCCATATGATTTAGAGTAGACCAGGGTGGAAAGAAAATCCAGGTGTGCTCTGCTACAGCTTAAATAAAGATGGCTTCCCACGGGTTGATTTGAGACATGTGGGTAGTAAGGGAGTCTAGAGATGCATATAAGTCAAATGGAAGCAGCTTTGTACTCTGCTGGCTTCCTCTGCCTTTAGTGACAGAGAGAGGGAAATGTCCATTTTAGATATTTTTGTCTTAACCTATGAAAAATTCGACATTCTTTTTAACCAAAAGAGAAAACGGCTCCAACGCAGAATTATATATGTATCAAGTATTTTGTGTTTATTAGTTCATCTGCTCAACACTAATATTATTGTCTAGCATTAAGTGAACATTTCAGATTTGGGCCAAGTTCAGTCTTTGGCCATGAAATCTATGCCTTCAACATTACACAACTGGTGTGCATATACATTGAAAATTTTGGTTTTAGTCTTGTTGAACCTTGTATTTGAATAATATTTCTCATAAAATGTCTACATAGGTGTCACATCACATTGACTATTAAAAATTGCTTATTTCAATTTTTTGGAATATCATTTTTCCTGTTGATTTTCTCAAATTACATAAACACCGATTTTTCAAAAAGACTGTTGAAGTAAAATATTTTACGACGGTCATATCAGTCATTGTCAGTCATATAAAACTTCAATGTTTCAAACTAAAAAAAGGCTCAAGGAAATTAAAATAATAATTCCACATCAATGATTATCAGCCTAGCATCATACCACCTGAGTGAAACCACAAGAGACTAAGAGCCAGGAATACATTCTCATGTTATCAACTTTCTTTTTTTAATCTTGAAATTTTGGCTCTTTTTGCCTCAGTTCCTCCATATTATAAACACTGACATGTTGGCAGCTAATCAAGTAATGATTGGAAAGTGCTTAAAGCTTAAATATTCTTGGAAGAGAAGTAGTGTACAGGTGCAAAGTAAAAGATATTTTTTAAATGTTTCCCACAAATTGAGAAAAAAAAAAACATAAAATTCTTTTGGGGCCATGTTTAGTACAGGATAAAGTATTCCAACACCACTCTAATTGTAGGGAAATGGGTTTGCCTGGGCTTGATTCACCTCACTTATTTAATTTCATATAAATATTTCCAAAAAGCTTTGAGATAGCTTATAATGAAACACAAAGTAAAAAGACCATAGGTAAATGACAAAAGAAGAGGGGATTTATGAAACAGTCATGCCAAAACCTAAGAGAAGCTCTAGCAACTGGGAATTAAAAAAATACAAGATTCCTACCAGTCATTTTCAAAACAGAAATATGATGGCATATAAAGAGAGCATTAGAAATAATAATAATAAAAAGCATGCCTGTCCCTCAAGAAAAGAGAAATGCACCAGCTAGCAACAAAAACAGTGATTTAGTTTTGGAGATGCCACAGAAGGGGCAGTCATTAGCACAGAACGATTTACCGAGTGTCTGCTGTGTGCCAACGTTGTGCTGGCGAGTAGGGATATCCAGGGGAGAAAGGAAGCCTTGGTCTCTGCTTGGACCTCATAGTTCCAAGATAGGGAGATGAACATTAATCCACTAAACACAAAAAGATGAGTATGGAATTCCAGAGTAAGACAGTTCTGGTGGAAAGGAAGGTGCTATGAGGACGGATAGTAAGGGAACCATATCTAGACTGCAGACTGAGGGAAGGCTCGTTGAAGAAGTCAGGCTCGAAATGAAATCTGTTTGATGCCTAAGGGTTCACTCAGAGCAGAGTGAGAGTGGTTAGAAAGCATGAGAGAGAGAGAGACATAGACAGGGACAGAGACAGAAAGACAAAGAGAGAGACAGAGGCCGAGACAGAAAGAGACAGAGAGAGAGACAGAGAGAGAGAAAGAGACAGACAAACAGATAGAGACAGAGACAGAGAGAGAAGATTTCGTGCGAAGGCCTGGGGCAGGAAAGAGCTTGGGGGCCCTGGAGGACTGGAAGGAAAGGTCAGAGTGGTTGAAGCAGAGAGCACTGTAAGATAAGGCTGGGGAAGTCAATAGGCACCAGAGAAGCAGAGCCTTGTGGGCATATTAAGTCTTTACTGGAAAGCAATAAAGAGTTCTTGACGGCATTTCAAAAAGCAAACAAACAAAAGCAAGAGTCAGTTTCTAGAAAACCATTTCCCACACTGTCTCTTAAAGTTTAGGGTCTGGGAAAAGTCTTTCTGGAGCTAATTGTTCAAGATGAAGTTTTACCGAATTTGTCAGAAAATAAATGGTTGAGAAGGAACTGTGTTGACCCTCCCTTTCCAGGGGAGGAGGAATCGGAAGAACAGAATTTTCAGGAAGCACATTTTGTGGGACCTGGACAGGAGGCTTGCAGAGGAGATGAGGTTTGGCACGTGGTGATTTGCCTCTGGAGAGCAAATTCTTAGTGTGGTTCCCCGAACACCAGGCTCAGAGAGGTATTTCTGAGGTAAGTAGATTGTAGCCATGAGGGAGCTGAGGCACAAACAGTTGGAACCATTGCTTTGTTGTATCAGGAGGAGGAACTAGGAAGCTGATTTCTTTCCTTCTTTCTTCTTTTCTTTTGTTTAGCCTTGCAAGGCCCACTCACCCTCTCTCCTTGACAGTCATCATTTGACTGTCGCTTCTTTATGTCTGTCTGTCTGTGTCTCCAGCACCTTTCTTTCTAACTTGGTTAAGGTTGCTCGTTTATCTTTTCCAGAATATTCTGTTCTTGGTGAATGCATGGGAGCCACAAAGGACATCATGGAGAGGATCTTTTTGTTAAATTGATCAAAGGCAGGTGGTGCTCAGAGAAAGGCTAAGACATCACACAGGAGTGATCATTTGTGGAGCTGGTAGTTAAAAACATGCCCCTTCAATAGAAAAGATGCCAAAGGATGGCTTGCACAGCCGCATGGGTCCAGGACGGCTATGCCATTGATCATCTCTCTGGATTGACAATAACATTTGTCCCAAAGCAATACTTTCACACTTGCCCATCACACTACCCTGCACAGAACAGTGCTTAGTAAACGCTTAGTCTTGAATGAAATGTCTTCTCTGTACCGAGGAGGGAAGAGTGACTACAAAGAGGTCTTTCATAGGCTTCTATTTACCCTGCAAACCAAATGCCCTCCTATGTGAATGTTCCACCGTGCAATCACTCACCCTGGCCCTTGATTTGTAAGGTTGATAAGACTTCTCCCATTCAGTTGAGAGTCAGTATTGATGAGCAAAATTTATCTTATATAGCTACAGAGAAATGGGGTCTATAGAGAAATAGGGGTATGTAAGTGATATATCACACAGTCCCTTTTCAAAAAAGAAGCATACCTGTTTTAGACCTTTCAGAGGCAGGTTTCAGCGTTGTTTCTTATTTCTATTCTTACATCTAATCAGACAGCAGCCTGTAACTTGACTCATCATTACATATGGCCTATTGACAGTTGACAACAACTTTACTCATCATTACATATGGCCATTTACAGTTGACAGCTGTCAACCAGGCAAGTTCACATACGTTACTTCACAGTCACATGGCATTGCAAAGAGTGGGGGTGAGATCCCAGGCCAACATGCCATTGATCAGCCTAGAATGAACCACTGCAGCTGGAAACCACCTCTCTGAAATAAAACAGATCCCACACTTGTACATTTAATCTCAGTATCTCACCATTAAAAAACTACCAACACATTCAAATTAAATGGTCTTTTATTTCACTCAGTCCTCTAAGACCACTTTTGTTCTGGTACTTACTTCTGATACTAGTGCTTTTCTTCCCTTTCTATTCAAGTTAATTTCCTACAGAAAAAAAAAAAAAAAAAAAAGGGAAATGGTATTGTGGTATTTAGACCACAAGGAAACCCTGTTCCTTAAGATAGAGAAGTAGGCATATGTCCAGTTTAAACTTGACCGAGCACTGCCTTTAAATTCAGTGAATGAGAGATCATAGATGTTAGGAAACAATAGTTAAATCACAAAGATATAAGACTTCAGAAATCTATCTAAACTGCCTATTTTCAAAACCACGTCTAGTTTGAAGTATGGTAGAATGAAGTTCCTGTCAGGAGCACAAACTGAATGTTGAAAGTCTGTGATAGTAAAGTTTTGTTCTGTGTATATATATATAAATTTATGAGGCAACGTCTTCCCCCATATAATATGCTATTCACATAGCACATTTGACATCATCATCACAGTATCTATGTCTACATATTCCAAGCGAGGCTTATGGAAGGGATTTTAGTCAAGACACAAATCACTTGCAGCTGGTGATTTCTACCTTTATTACCCCCGTAAGAGATAGAAAACTTTTGAGACACAGCCTAAACATGTCAAAAGGTTGGTTTTCCATTAATATCAGCAGGAACAGAAAATGACACTGCAGTTGTCCTTGGAACAGAGAAGCTGACAGATTTGCTGAAAGGTTCAGCCATTGTAGGATTTTGTTAAAAATCTAAAGGCAGCAGCATTTCCCTTTGAAGTTCTGAAACATCTTGGAATTCAAAAAGCTCAAGAAAGAATAACAGGGACAATTGGATTTTTCAAAACTCCATTTTAATTTAGCTTTTAAAATATTATGCTTAGTCATTAAGGGTGCCAACTCATTCAAAGGTACAAAGTAAGTTCACTAAGAATTATCACTGAAGGTACCCAAATAGATTTCCAATTCCAAGGATGTATGCCAAGGTCTAATATGTTTAATTTAAATGTCCTACCTTTCCCCTGGGCATTCCCAACAATTCGAACTGAAAGGCACTTAACAGAGGCAGGCCCACAATTATGCGTACTGTATACTGGCTCTCATACTGAAGGTCTTTTCCATTCAAAATGTGAAAAGTCAGATTCCATATTACTTGTCCTTTGTAATTCCTGTAACCTTTTCTAGTTAAACTTAACATCTGAGTATTACAGTAAAAATCCAGGACTAAATCTCCTGGAGTTGGCAGCTATATCGTTCTGTATTGGAAGACTCAAAAGAGAACTGTACACTGTTTGGGTAGCAGAAGGAGGCTGAGTGAGTCAGCTGAGACTCACACAAAAACTCACTTCTACTAAGATTTGTACAATTAAACATACTGTACTTCTTCAAGATAAATAACAGGTCTTAGCTATTATCCTTATAAACCTAGTATTTAGGAAATTAACTTGGTTCATTCTTATCCTAATTTTTTATAGAGCTGATAAAATTTTAATGTTTGTCTAATTAACAGCCAAAAGCATACAAACATTGAACAACAGCAGTCTCGAACTATATGTCAGAGATATGACTTAGAATAGCAGGAAGTTCTTTTATTCCCTCACTCAATATTTAGATGACCCCTTTGAATTCCAAAAATCAAGTACTCTCTATATTTAATAAATTGTAATAAAATAGCTACCACATGTATTGCCTTGTCTCTTCAAGTCTGACAGTCTATATTATACTCTACATCTAAATTTGAGTGAAAGTTCCAGTCTACTTTAAGGAGAGATCCCAGTCCTTATTGAACTCCACTGGTCAAATACTTTAAAAAGGAATCTACAAGGCATATATCCTATCGGAGCACAATATATCTCAGCATCACAAACCCAGTTCTTCAAGGAAGTACTGCTAAAAAAAGAAGTACAGGTTTTTGTTTAATTTACCAACTTAAGTTTACTATTTGTTTGCCATTCTATAAATCTCAACATTACAAAATAACAAATCTCAACAGTGAGAAAAGGGGGGGAAAGAAAAGAAAACGTCTCCTATATATTCATAAAAATGAACACATTCCCGAGAAAATGGACTCATTTCTCTCATTCCATAGAGGAAAAAAATGGCTATGACAAATTCCAATTGTATCAGCTCTATGAAAAATTCGGAAGACAATGAAACATGTTAATTTCCTAAATTCCAGGCTTACAAGAATAAAAACAAAGACCTATGAAATTTTACCTCTAAGTATCTAAGCCAAAAACAATGGCTGTTACAATTTGCCACACTTGCCTTAGTTTTTACATAGAGAACGTTTTTGGTTTCACAGGCAATTGGTAGCCTTGAGCACAGGTAACTTAAAATCACTGAATGAAAAGATTTGCTTTGGTGAATTAAAATGGAACAACTTCTCTAAAATAAAGGGGAAAAGGCCAAAAGAAGTTAAGGGGATTAATAGGCAAGTGTTTCATCTATTTTTGCATTTAATTTTATGTTATGAAAGCTTTAGGCATCTAAAAATATACCTCTTTTATTCTTGTAAGTCTGCAAGATTTGGCTTTTGGAACAGAAACAGTTTAGGTGGAGAGGGAATTGTTGAATTCTGTGTCTATGTTTAAAAAAAAGAAGGGTTGACCATAACCCGAGGCCCTCGCTCCTGCAGAGTGCCCGTTGTTATGAAAGCAAGGTGCTCCACACGATCTAATCATAGCACTAAACCTTGTTACAAGCCCTTTTACAGCTCCAATATCTGGGTTACATGGAAACACGCTGGAGAGCCTCCTTGTACTATGAAATAAATGTCATTCTGACTGGCATCCTCTCTTCCAGCAAGTAATTTCCCTCCGCTGATAAATCGATACAGCAAAAACAAATGAGAACGCACAATGGGCATAGTGAGGATTACATTTTTATTCATTTCAGAGCCCTTGCAGCCAAGTTTTTTAAGCACAATAGCAGAAAATGATGCACTTGAGCTAGGAAACAAGAGAGATACATAGAGACATTGAGATAAGAAAAGAAAGACAAAAAAAGAAAAAAGGAAAGAAATGGGAACAAAGAGAAAGCCAGGAGACAGGAGGCAAGTGTGTCCCTACCAAGCAGTTCATACACAAACTTTTGTTTGCAAGTAAGATAATTATTTGAATTTGCGCCCAGCTCCTCATAGACAGGATTGGAGAAACACAGGTACATCTTTTTTTTTACTTCTTTATTCTGTAAGGTTGCAGGTAATTCAAAAAGGATCTAAGATCTTACCTTTCTTTAATTAGTTATGTATATCAACATAGGATCCACACATGAAAACTTATCTAGAAAACCCAGAACTAGAAATGGTAGAAAAGACACAATAGATCCTTATTCATCTCTGGAAGTCCCCAAGTCATTTGTTTTTCATTGCCTTTAAGGCAAAGATGGGAAGGGCAAAACAAAAGAGAAGCAAGAATACAGTGTCTATTCATAAGAGGAATGGGAAATTCCCATACGGATATCTTTTAAGATTGACTTAATAAGTCCCAAAATAATTGAATGGGTTATCATATAAAAGGAATGTGCTGCATGTTTTAAAGTAAAAATTTGAAGATATTTTGTCTTTGGAAGGGAAAATAAAAAGACTATCTCAGGGCTTCCCTGGTGGCACAGTGGTTAAGAATCCGCCTGCCAATGCAGGGGACACGGGTTCGAGCCCTGGTCCGGGAAGATCCCACGTGCCGCAGAGCAACAAGCCTGTGCACCGCAACTACTGAGCCCACGTGCCTGGAGCCCGTGCTCTGCAACAAAAGAAGCCACCATTATGAGAAACCCGCACACCGCAATGAAGCGTAGCCCCTGCTCGCCGTAACTAGAGAAAAGCCCGTGCAAGCAACGAAGACCCAATGCAGCCAAAAATAAATAAATACATTTATATATATAAAAAAAGGCTATTTCATAAAACCTTGATAACCCCATATTTCCTATGAAGAGACAGTATTACATTTTCTGTTATTTATCATGGTATTTAATCCTTCCTAAGGCAATGGAAGTAAAAATGAGAGGATTATAAAGCCCTAATAAAGCTTTATAGAGGATGTGCTATTGTAATCCTTAAACTCAAAGTTAGTTCTTGGGCAAGTTACTCAACCATCTGTGCCATAACCTCCTCATCTATAAAAATAGGGATGACGGAAAAAGTAACTACCTCAGGGTATTTGAGAGAATTAAATTAGTTAGTATAAGTAAAATGCTTAAACAGCTCCTGACTCAGAGTTCATGCCACATAAGTATGACCAACACCGTCATCATCATCCACTGCTTCCCAAGCTACAGTTAGTTATTTGGGTGTTGTCAACATTTTCTACTTGACCTGTAACAATGTATCCATAAAACACATTCTTGGTGCCACTGCACAATACTGAACTAGATGGACTAAGGGTCTCATCTGGCCACAGTTTTTAAATATTCTTAACTGTTTTGTGATGTCCCAGAGTCGGTACACTCTCTTGGAAGAGCAAGTTAGCAAATGTATCACTATATCCAATCCATTAGTATGCTTTTAATTTTTTTCTTTAACTACTAAAGTCTAAAAGATAATGTATATTTTTCCTCAAAATATATATATAACTAATATTTCCTACTATCTTTCCAATGATAATTCTAAGTCAGGAGGTAATATATTATACTCAATGTTAATGTGATCTTTCACATTAAGAAAGATCTTAATGTGATCTTTCTCCTTTGGGCTTTAATTTGATTGCTCTTCCTTCTATTAAGTGCTTTCATTAGTGTATAACTCCTCAGTTATTCATTACTGTACTCCATTGGTCCAACCATGTTACTCTTTAAGAAGAGGTAAGAAACAGAGGAATAGATCACACTGGTTCTTCGTCTGTATCAAAGACTTCAATAACAAATGAGGAGAAACAAGAAAAGAAAGCCAGGCAAAAAGAATGGAGGTGGGTTCTCCTGGCCTCTGCCATTCTTCCTCTCGTGCACCGTCAATAAACACAGGTGTTTACAGGCTTAAATCAGTGTCTCTCAATATTTTTTTCACTATCATCCTCCCCAATGAACCTTTTTATAATTTTTCCCTTAAAGTCCCCCTGTGAAATTTTAAAATACCAGATATACTGTATATTTACTGTATATGTATCTGTGCTTTGTGCATCCAAAGGATAAGCTTTTCTACCTCCTAAAAACCAAGTTTTGCCCTTTTAGTGGCAATATCATCTTGAGAATTCATGGACTAATTATTTTTATGAAAACAGCTTTGCACTTAGCACATTGGGTCCCAGGTACCTGTAGAAGGTGAGTTGAAATTCAGTTAGAGTTGTGTGTTTGTGTTTTGTTTTGAGCAAACCTTTAAGTACTAATCCATGGCTGTATAATTTATCTTACCCCAAATCCAAAACAGTACTTTGTGGGTGGAAGCTCTATGGTAGTTTGTGAAAGATGTCTTAGAAGCTACAAAGCAGTTTAAGGACAAGAAGTAAGGGGGATGGAGAGTACAGTGGAATTGTTTCCAATTAAAGCAGCTAGGGAATTAGGTAGGTGGAATGTAATTATCTACATTGGAGTTTGGCCAGGCTTCTGGGCTCTTTTGGGGGGAAAAAAAAAAAAAAAAGCTCTGTGATCTTTAATGAATAGAGAGATAGGTCCAAGTTTAACATCTTATCCAAAATATGAAATAAGATTTCTAAGTCCTTCTTTCCCAGAACATAAGTGGCATTCTTCTTTAACAAACGTGAAACTGCTTATACGTCCCATACTTCAATTTGAAATAATTATTTCACAAGGCAATGACCTTGGAAATGGGAGTGTTGAAGAAGAGACAGTAAAATGGCTGCAGCAGTCAAGGAAAGAAGAGGCACAATTTATAGCAAATAAATGTCAAACCTGCAGCATTCTGAGATACAAGTGTTCGCTAAGTCATAGCAACAGCTATCTAAAAGTGAACGTGGCATCAGCGTATGTTTTCTTGGTTACCTGAAGAAGTAATTCTTAAAGCAGGTTAGTTTTGCTCAAAGTGTACAAACGCTTCCCCAATGACTGGGCCGCCAAGGCAGCGTAATGAAAACTGATATCCTTTGCAAACTCAGGAAGCCCGAGACATGTGCACAATAAATGTAAGCAGACATTATATCCTTCATAATCAGGGCAGAATGAAGATGTGAACTGAATAAATGCTTGAGAAAAATCATAGCTTCTATTAGATGCAAAGATTGAAATGTTAGACACCTTTTAGCTCAACTTTCATTTAATTTACGGCTTTCCTTTCTGGAGTCTGAAGGGAGTGAAGAATTCTCTAATTTTTTTTCCCCTTTCATGACTTGACCACAAAGATGAAATCGGGGTACTTTAATTACCATTCAGAGCCAAAGTCTTGCCCTTTGATATGGAAATCCCACCTCTGCGACCGCCTTTTCCCGGCCCTTCTCCTCCCAGTTGCCCACCAGGAATTTTAAGTAGCTTTGTCACCAGCTGATGCTGCAAGCTAAACTGTAGCTCTCTCCTGTTAAAGTTTTGTTTAAGTTACACTATGTTTCTTTCACCAAATTGGAAGAGCTGAAAGCAAGGAGGGAGGGGAGAGAGAAAAAAAACAGAGAGAGGGAGAGAGCATGAATGAGAATATGACTGACCTGATCCATTAGAATTGCTGAATTATAGTTTCTACCCTGTGAGCATGAAGTGTGGCCCATCCTGCACAAAGCCTCTCACTTTAAACACACACACAGAGCACACACCAATGAAAGCTGCCATGCACAGCTACCCCGTTATTGTCATCTGCCTGCTGCATGACTCCCGGCTTTGCTATAATTATTAATTGCACTTGTCAACTGTCATTAATTCCTCTTTAGCATCCCTGCCTTTGAGTAATTAGACAGAACAGCCTCACTGCCCTCATTGTTTAGAGTCCCTTGAAAGAGCCCACTGGGCTTTCCGTGGAGAAAACCATCAGCAATACAGCAGAGCACTTCTCTGTTAACCCTTTGGAAGTGTGAAGAGAAGGGAAAGGGCTTTCATAAGTATGGGTGGCCGGCTTTGCTTTGTGGGTACAGAAAGTCATGGTCAGCTACCTTATACCTGGAACCATAGTCTAATTACTTCTTTCCTGCAGAGAAGGGTATTCAAGTTAATTAAAAAGTCAGAGAACGTCCTTAGGAAAAACAAAATTTCCAGATCAGCATCTTTGAATTTTTAATCATTTTCTCATTTGATCTTGTGCTTTGCATTTTTGGAGAAACCATGTTTCTCAAAATAATAATTTCCTATGTTTATTATATACATTTACATATACTACATATACTAGTTTTTCCGGGTGACTTTTGGTTTCTCTATGTTATAATTTAGATTCTAAATTTTAGATTGACAGGATTGAAGCTCCAGTATTTATTTAGTCCTTTTTCCAGCTTCCCACACAAGGAGTCAGGTGACAGTGCTTTTAATTGTACAACCGGTGGCTCTGAATATATTTTTAAATTTTATTTTTAAAGCCCACGGCCTCTAAAAGTTCCCTGAATTTAGCTAGACTCAGCTGATAAAAGGAAAATGGGCTGTACGGTTTACATTTGAGTAGTAACTATAAATGAGAATTACTATGTTAGCATTTTATAACGCATAAGAAAGCACTTTAAAAACTGTAAAGTGCTATAAAACATCATATTAGCATTTTATCATTATTGGCTTATAAAACTAAACTCCTTTGACACTGTTAAATATATTTGTAGCTTTAAATTCTTCAGCAGTCAAAAATAAGTTGAGAATGAGGATTTAGCCATTTTCCAATAATAACACTGTTAATAATATCAAAATAGTTACATATTATTTGCTTAAGCAAATACTAGAAATATTAAACACATAGAAAGGTTAAACCAATATTAGAAAATGTCTAAACAGTAAAGTTTCTTGAACTAGCTGTTCCACTGAAAAGAAAAATCATAAGAATTTCTCTTAAAAAAATTAAGATCTATGGAGTTTTGTAAAATAACTAAAGTAAATTTGATCACTAGAGATCATTAGAGCTACTTCTTATATTATCTTAGCTACAATGTTTCTTTCAGATACTAGGTGAGTGCTTGTTAGCAGTAATACCATTTATTGAAGTCTAGATATGTGCTCTATGTACTTTATACATCAATCCATTTAATGCTCAAATCTCTACGAAATAGGTACTATTATCTCAATTTTAGAGATGGAAAAACTGAGCAACAAGAAATTGAGGAAGTTGTTCAGGATCTCACTGCTAGTTAATAGCAGTCAAGGACTGCTGAGCCCAAAAGCTCCACTCTTAACCACTCTTTTAGCCCACCTCTCCAGGAGTTAAGACACTATCTTATCTAGGTTTCCATTCAACAGGTAATGGATCTAGATTTCTAGTAGTCTTTCTTAAATAGCAAATTAGATTAAAATATCTGAAATATTTGTCATAAAATTACGATATAAAAGTGTGCTGGACACCTTAGGGACTTGGCATCCCATACATTCAAAGTGAAAACATGTGTGTGTGTGTGGGGGGGGAGGGAGAGAGAGAGAGACAGAGAGAGAGAGAGAGACAGAGAGAGAAAATAAGTTTCACAATTGTTAGGGATTACTCTAGCTATCCTTGGGCACTATTACTATTGTGTGTAAATGCCAGGTTAACACAAAACTCCACTTTGATTTATATAATTATACATATATAATACACACATATAAATAGGCACATATATTGAACTATTAGCATAGTTCAATGCATTGTTTATTATTTACTGTATACCTAGTCTGTGCTAAAAAGTATATAAGGCACTGAGTGAAATAGAAAAGTATAAATTATGATTTCTAACTAAAATGGGTTTTCAGGCTTACCGAAGAGACAGATCTCGAGAACCACACAATTAACATACTACAAAGTGCTAAGTGGAATACAATCAATGAAATTGATTAAATGAAAGAGCTATGATCAATAACAAGCCGTTACTGGGAGGGAAAATATGACTTGTTAAAAGGAAAAACTTTCTAAGTAACAGAGGTGTCAAACAATGAATCAGACTGATTTGAAAAGTAATGAAATACACATCACTAAATACATTCAAATTTGATGATGATCTATAAATAATGATATAAAAGAATTTCTGCAATGGTTGTGAAGTTGAACCAGCCTAAATACTGTCTAGTGTCATCTTGCATGTCTTAGATTCCATAATTCTATAAAATAAGTTTTTAGCGAGGTGGGGAGACTTTATTTTGCTTGTTCTTTACAGCGAACTCATCTTGAAGAAGTTTGGCATTAAATTCGACTTTCAAAGATGAATTGGAGGTTAAAAAGTGAGATGAGAGTAAAAAAAAAGAAAGAAAGAAAAAAAACCCAAGTAGAATCACAGGTGCAAAGATAGAGAAATAGAAATAATAAACACTTAGGGGAAAGACAACTTGAAAAGACCTACCTCGCTGACACAAACAGTAACTTGGGAGAGTAGGGGTGGCAAGGGTAGTGTGACGGGGAGTGGGTAGGAAGTGACAGAGAAAAAGCTGTCTCAGCAGAAAGGAGGTAAACTCCCAAGAGGCATCATCAAGAGGTTTTCTTCATTGATTCAATGATAAGAGATGGGGTTGCCTGAGGAGAAAGAGCATGATGGATGAAAGGTAGCTCAGGAGACAGCTTGAGTTTGGTACTGCATTGTATGGGGATAGAAATTTGGTTTTCACTATTAATTGTGAACTCAGGCAAATTACTTGACCTCCCTCTCACTCAGTATCCATATTGTTAATGAGGGTCAAAGAGTTAATCCATGGAAAGCATTAAGCATTAAAAGTGTCAGCACATGTGAGTACTCAATAAATGTTAACTATGATTATTATTACAATACACTTACTGCTAACCAATATGTTTTAATTCATGTCTAATTGGTATAAAAATTATGTTGAAGGGGAGAAGAGATGATTTAGGGTGGTATCCTTTTCTAACAGAGCTGCTCCAAAGTAGAACGAACTTTCTTGGGACGCATTAAATTTTTCTTTTAATTTAAAGTATCTACAATGAGGAGGGGGAATTATCTATCATATCGTTGTAAAGAGGTTTTCTGCAATGAATGGTACGGTGGATCACATGCTTCTTAGCTCCTTTCTCTTTCTAAAGTGCTGGAGTTCGAATTGATGATAAATCTAGAAAGTTAATAAGGAGTCCATATTTTCAGTCTTTGGAGAGAAATTAAATTTAGGTAATAACTTCCCTCAACTTTGGGTTCATTAAATAGTATACTATTAAGAGTATAAGCTCTAGAACAAGACTGTCTAGATTCAGATACAGATGGCATCTTTTAATTTTCTTGTGTAAGCTTGAGCAAGACTTGAAAATGTTTTCGTGCTTCTGTTTCCCCAAATGCAAAATTGAGATAATAATAAAACTTACCTCATAGAATTGTTCTGAGAGCTGAATAAGCTGAAACACGTAAAATGCTTATAAAGTGCTTATGAGTGTTCAACATATGTTAGCTATATTCTTGTCAGATTTAAAATATAGACTGTGACAAAACAGGAAATACTACATTTTAGAGAAAAAGATTAACTGCAGTATATCTAAAGCAAAAGTACAATTTTAACTCTCTTTTTATACTTTTACTATTCACCCTCTATAAGGCTTAAATCAATAAGACTAAAATTTTTAAAAGAAAAGTTAGCTGAAGGGTATCCTTTATAACTTAGTTATAACAAAATAAATGGGGATGTAATGTACAGAATGGTGACTATAGTTTACACATAATTCTGTACTGTATATTTGAAAGTTGCTAAGAGTAGATCTTAAAAGTCCTTATCACAAGAAAAAAAAATGTAACTACATATGGGGATGGATGTTAACTAGGCTTATTGTGGTGATCATTTCACAATATATAAAAATATTGAATCATTTTGTTGTACATTTGAAACTAATATAATGTTACATGTCAATTTATACCTCAATTTTTTAAAAAATGCATACTCAATACAATGACAATATCTACTTATTATAATACCATGCTTAACAGAAAAAAAGAAAAGAAAGAAAAGAAAAGAAAGAAAGAAAAGAAAAGAAAAGAAATAAGAGAAAACTTAGCTGGTGGACGCAGGCTAAACAGTTTGGTAGTACATAAGCCATAAGGCTCTATAGTGAAGTATCATTAAAACAAATTTGTATTAATCAGACTTGCCATGGTTACCAACACCCACTCTCATTAAATGCATTTATACAGTTTCTATTGGAGAATTTATATTACATTTTATTTTTGGTCTCTTGAATGCCCCCATTTCCCCCTCCCCCCAAATCCATACCATACCACATACCAGAGAAAGCTTTGTTGTAGTGGACAAAGCATACTAAATATTGACATTTTTCTTACGGAAGAAAAAAAACAATGGAATCTTATTATTTATCAAATTAGATAAGATTATGCATAAGCTCCTCAGATTGAGTTAAACAATCTGAAATTTACAGACTGATTATGTCACTACTGCCTTAATATTTCTGAGCCAAATTGAACCACACAGTTTTTCTCTGAACCTTTGCTCATGCTTGTCTCAAGCTCTCCTCGTTTCCACCACTCAAGGCCCACCTCAAATATTACTGTATTTGCTATGCCTTTTGGGATTCTCACTTCTTGTCCACAGCGTGTCCCTCCTTCATTTCCTGCCCGTGAAACCTCTTCCTTCTCTGATACATGAAATATAACAGAGAATATTAGTTAAAAGTATATGAGATGGTGGAAGTAAAAACAAAAAGAAGGGCATAATTACGGTAAATACATTCCATCAATGTCTATACCTTTGGCTAGGCAGACTCCAAACTTGGCACTAAGTTTTTTAGTAGTGAATGACTAAAGGAACACTGGTCAGTTACACAATACACAGGCATCATTAGATAAAAATAGTCTAATAACTATAGTCACCATGCTGTATCAATACATTATATCCCCATGATGTATTTATTTTATAAGTTAATACCTTTGGACCCCCCCTTCAGCTGACATTTCTACTAAAAAATTTAGTCACATTGATTTAAGCATTAAAGAGGATGAACAGTAAAAGTATAAAAAGAGTTTTAAAATGTATTCACGCTTTAGATATACAGCACCTACTTTTTTCTATAAATAAATAAATATTATATATCAGGAGCAGCATCTGATAAGAGGAGTCAGAATTTTCTCCCAAGTAGTCTTATAGAATGGATATGCCAGGTTGCAATGAAATACTTCTGCAACACAATTCTTGGTAGGCATAATGAGTTTTATGGGGCTCTCTCTTACAGCAGCCCTCAGTCAGGGCCAATGACACCACATTAAAGCATAGGTCATAAAAGTCACTTACTTGGGGTCTTCAGAAGGCAAGGACACAGCTCTGCATCCCTGGCTTAGTTCAGAGGTGGATTTCAGGGCATCTCAAAAGAAATGCACATCCCTCAAACCATATCTGCAAAACATCATTTGTCACCATTGGGTTTCTCCTAGACATTGCGGGGCAACAAATTTGAAATTGTTGTTTCTGAAAGAAGTGGAGTTCAGGTTCTCTACGTAGCCAAACGTTAAAGTAAATGCCTATGATTAGACTACTGGCAAGCTGACCTCATCTTGAGAACACCGGCATATATACCAAAGACAGCATTCAGAAGCGAAATACTCAGAAGTGAGCTATGGACCTTGGCATTCTGCCTTTCACCAGAGGGACTCATGTACTTTTGCCGCACTCACCCCCAACTACACCCCAGTACTTTATCACAGTTTTTAGACGCAGGATCCCATTTTACGTATTGTTGCATCCTCTGCAACAACCAGCACCATGCTTTGCACGTTGATGGTATAACTGCTACACAGAGATGCCTTCTGCCTCCTTCTTCTCCAACCAACTCTTGACACAACTTCTACAGAATACTGGAGTGGAAAGACGGGAGGCACATCCAAAATGGGTCTGCCAACAACAGACCTGGTGTGCATCACACATCACCTCCAAAATGCCTCATGAAGTAAATTACCAAAAAGAAGACGAACCAATATAGAATGTGTTGAACCATATTTCTGTGCATTTTGAGTAAGTTTGTTCAAGGAGAATTGCAGCAGATGGTTAAAATCAAGAAAATAGATTAAAACCCTGGTTAATGAACGTCTTGGAGATGGCTGTGCAAGTATTTAGTATATGTTTAACTAAGACAAGCTTGCTGAGCAACATTTATCTATGTAGTATTCTTAACTTTCTCAGGACTACTGTTTCAAACCAGAGCTTCCTCAAAGAAATTTTAAATCAGATTTCACCTCTGGTCACATTCCTGCACACTTATACTTTCTAGTAGTTACACAGCCTTAACCCTCCTGAAATTTTAGATTGTAATTCCAAGAGTTATTAGGTTGGAAAACAGCTTCTGGGCAAATGATGTTATTCAAAAAAATTTTTATACCAGAAATAATAGTTGGATTGTTTCTGCCTCACAGATAGTCTTGAGGTCTGATTTTTCATGTAATTTGGGTATTCTGACATAAAAGTTTCTTGCTCTTAAATAATAATACCCTTAAAACAGAAGAGAGAGATGAGGGGATAAATATAATAAATACAATAGTTTGCTAAACAAATACAAAGGTTAAAATTAGCTTTGACCTTCCTTTTCTGTTTAGTTTACCTATCCTTCTGTATTCCAATGGCATTACATAAATACTTGCTATTTAAGGGTCTATCAGAATCTTGAGTTCTGTTAAGTCTCAATAAGTGTTACTCCTTTCTAAAATTGCTAGTCTTAATGTATACATTTTCTTTTCAAAACGTATTATTTACTGTTAAAAAGTTATTCCTATTCCTAAAATTAAAATATTTGTTTATGTTTTTTAATATCAGTACAGATAGAATTTAAAAATAGAATAAATGGTCACACACTAAAATTCATGTATCCATCAGAGGTATGTTGGACAGTGGAAGAACACAGAATTCATTTTGTGAAATAATTTTTTTAATCCAAAAAGATGAGTTCATTTGAACAATCAAGTATATTTTACTTTATTTTAATAAATTGCTTCATCTTCTGGATCATTTTATGGTAATAATCACTTTTTTTTTTTTTGTGGTACGCGGGCCTCTCACTACTACTGTGGTCTCTCCCGTTGCGGAGCACAGGCTCCGGACGCACAGGCTCAGCGGCCATGGCTCACGGGCCCAGCCGCTCCGCGGCATGTGGGATCTTCCCGGACCGGGGCACGAACCCGTGTCCCCTGCATCGGCAGGCGGACTCTCAACCACTGCGCCACCAGGGAAGCCCCAATAATCACTTTTTATTGAGGGATTTGGTTATGAAAGTGAGAAAAAAAAAAGGGAGAAATGCAGGAGAACTTTTTAAAAATCCAACTGCAGTTACATCTGTGAATTCATAGACATGAATTAAGCTCACAACAATGAGGTAACTGCTTCATTTTTTAAAAAGGGACTGTGAAAATGCTAGGTGAGCAGTAGAAGAATTTAAGGATGTTTTTCAAAAGTGAATATCTTAATAAGAAATGATAACTTTTGTCCATTATACACAATCCAGAAATAATTTTCCAAGTATTCTAAAACTCTTATTTCCGGGTTACTGTTCTCAGTGACAGTGGGACCAAGTGGAATTCAAACGAAGGCAAACGTTGTCATAACATGAAGAACTGTCCAATGACCTGACACAGATCAACTCTGAAGCAGTACAACCCCAAATCTACCACTGGGATTTTCTGAGTAAGTCCCAGATAAACTTGTTGGCAGTGTTATAGCGTATTATCCTGGCCATGTAGACTTTAATGTACTGAAAATTCTGCAAAACATTGTGGTCTTCCTAAATTTTTTTCCAATTAAAAAATTAGAATAAAGAATTTATAGATATGTTTATATAGCAATCTATGTATACAGAAATGCTACTATTAGAAAAACATTTATGGATTACTAATGCAATCTCTATCAAAATTCCAATGGCCATTTTTCACAGAAATAGAAAAAAACAATTCTAAAATTTGTATGGAACCACAAACAAACCCAAATAGCCAAAGCAATCATGAGACAGAAAAACAAAGCTGGAGGTATCACACTTCCTGATTTCAAACTAGTATAGTACTACAAAGCTATAATAATCAAAACAGTATGGTACTGGCATAAAATGGAACAGAACTGAGGGCCCAGAAATGGAAAAAAGATAGTCTCTTTATAAATGATGTCAGGAAAACTGGATAACCACGTGCAGGAAAACAAACTTGGACCCCTATCTTACAACCACTCACAAAAATTAACTTGAAATGGATAATAACAGATTTGAACATAAGACCCCAAACTGTAAAACTAGAAGAAAACATAGGAGAAAATCTCCTTGATGTATGGATTACTATACTTATGTTTATAGTTTAAAAAATAGTACGTGTTTTTTCTTAAAATGAAAGTAAGATGTATTTCTCAAAGAAAGGTATCTAATACATGCAATTAAAAAGGTGAAAATTTTTTAAAATCAGATGTCATCCTGTAATCTAGCTTTTGAGCATTTTATTTTTTTATTTTAGCATATATTCTGTCAGTATTTTTGTCCTATGCATGATATACACCTCTGTGTGTGTGTTCAGGTACGGACACCCACATATCCATTCAACAAATATTTCTTGAATATTTATGGTGGTTCTGGTTTCTCATGTCATTCCAACATTTTTACATGAAATTAATATTCTATCATACACAAACACCATAACATTTTTTAACGCAGAGCCCATTTTTGTAACAAAATCATATTTTTATTATTATTATTTTGTGTGTGTGTGTGTGGTACGCAGGCCTCTCACTGTTGTGGCCTCTCCCATTGCGGAGCACAGGCTCCGGATGCGCAGGCCCAGCGGCCATGGCTCACGGGCCCAGCCGCTCTGCGGCATGTGGGATCCTCCTGGACCAGGGCACAAACCCATGTCCCCCTCATCAGCAGGCAGACTCTCAACCACTGCGCCACCAGGGAAGCCCCAAAATCATATTTTTATTTTAAATTTTGTGTTACTACACACATTACATATATGTAATATTACATAACTTACTAGAAGCACAAGTATCAACATTAACCAATTTTAATGTCTACTGTATGAACTGAATCTTTGGTGCAGCAATACAATGGACACTTCTAGCCTCAGTAAATGAGAGGCCTCATCTCACTGCAATCTCTTCAGCATTGGTTATTGTGCATTTTTAATCTTTGCCAATTTGCTAAATGAACTAGGTTCTCACGATTAATTTGCGTGTCTCGAATTATTACAAAAAAACATTTTATATGTTTAGTCCCCATCTCATTTCCTCCTTTTAACTGAATATTCAAATTATATCTCTATTTTCCCCTTAATTTGTAAGTAGTTGATATTTTAATTTCATAATTAACATATGAAATTGCCAATAGTCAGTTTTAACAAAAATGGCAATTTATTGTATATCATTAAACCCAATATATTGTAAATACATTTCCCAGCTCCTCATTTGTTTGTCAGTTCTATCATTTAAGATGCAAAGAAGATTTTACAATTTTGTGATCAAATCTAGCAAAATTTTTCCTTTGTGATTTCTGCCTTTGGTGTAATGCTGAAAAATAACTTCCAACTCTCCCTCCACTTATATAAATACTCACCAACACTATCTCTTAATACTCTAGAGTTTCTTTTATTAAGAATTTAAAACTTTAATCCTCCTAGAATTTATATTGACAATGGTATAGAAATTTAACTTTTTTCTAAATACTTAGAAAAGTGTTCATTCCTTTCACACGGATTTAATATGCCTAAAATGACACTGTATCAAAAAGCTTTACCATATTAAGAGGGAATGAAATTTCCTAATTACAGTTCAAACATCATGTTTATATTATGTCATTTCATTTCATATTATAAAGCACCAATTATTCACTGTAAAGTATCAACTGTTTTCTAAATTCTCTAAAAGATGAATAGATATATGTATAAGCAAAGAACATTAAAAATTATGGTTCCTAATTACTTTAAAAATTAGGAAATATTTATTACATTTTATAAAGAATCTCAGCAGTTCAACTTCACTAATTTATGCAAAATGTATTTTCATTTACAGAATGTGACCGTGGGCAAGACTTCTTCCATTGAGAAGATATATAACCTAATTATGCAAAAAGTTCTACGGAGACTGTTTGGGTTCAAGGTTTTTTTCTCAAATTAAATTATTATTGTTAGAACTGCTTCTTTGTTGCTTAGTATTCTAAAGAAAGACACAAAAATAAGCAATTGCCTGCTCACATACATTATTTTAAAGCCTTTTGGTCAACAGTTCATGCATTATTTTATTTGGAAGGAAAAATCCTCTTTAGTACAAACAACTGCTGAATCAGAGAACAATGTTCAAGCAGTTGTTATTAAAGGATTAAGACATATTATTATCATCTGACTTTTAAATAAAAGTAATAGAACTCTAATTTTTCTATGATTTTTTAAATGAATCTCTCTCGTTATTCTTTATCAATCAAGAAGCTAAGAGCCATAGCCCAGAGGAATTCTACAATACATAAACCATTATTTTCTTCCAGGCTAGTGTTTTAGGTCTCCTTCAAGTGGATCAGCATTGGCTACTCAAGTAGCAGTATCTCGTTCCGAGACCAGTACAATGGAGCATCTCTACAATGACTGCATTATGTTACTTAAGCTGATGTACATTTTGAAATGAACTCTGCAATTCAAATTGCACTAATAAAATCCCCCCAGTGCATTATATGTACATACACTTGAAACACCCAGAAAATAAGCTTAATAACTTTATGTTAAACTATTCAGATGGAGATTAGATATTTGTAGGTAGAGCATAAAGGCAATCAAGCATAGTCAGGCATTTAAACAAATAATTTTGAGTTGAGAAGAAATTATGAATATAGTGCTATTATATTTAAATATGCATGGTGTTTTTACTTGTAAGGTTAACTTGAGAAAACTAAGCTGAAAGTATATCGAAAAAGGAGTCTTATTCAAGAGATTAAGGTGCAACAATAACAGATGATCTACAATGAGTTATAAATGGTTATGAAAGAATGAGATATAGAAATTTTAACTATTCAGGAAATATAAGATCACATAATGAGTTATTAATTAAGAAATGAGGGATTCAAATCAAAGACTGTACTTTCAGGAATGGATTATACCATATGTTAGTAAAGAACTGTGGATTAAGTTATAGAGCATGGAGGTTAGTTGTACAGGTAAGTAGCATCACAAACCCATTATCTGTATTTACTGTGAAATCACTGCCTTCTTTTTCTGTTTTTTTTTTTTTTTTTTTTTTTTTCTAATAATAACCAGGGTTTTGATTTCAGAGAGTCACTGGATTTTGCCATGGCCTTTCAGTCTGGTTAATTATTATGTGTTCAGAGTAATGCACATTTTTATCCACAGGTGGCAGACCTTTTTTAAATCAACTTCAATCATATTCAGTATTTTGTTTCGGTGGTTTGTTTTTTTTTTTTCTTAAACTGCCACCCACATTAAAATGTAAGAGTGTGCTGCTCGGAGTTCTCATTAATGCTGCACAATTTAGATGATAGATTTGTCAACATAGTGGCTCATTCTCAAAGGCCACTGAACCCTGTTGGGATAAATGCCTTAAAAATTGTATATTGCAGAGTAATCTTTAATTATAAAGAACTCACTTGACAATTTACAATATATTGGGATTATTCTCCTTTTGCAAGCAGTAAAGAGTTTTACTCTTTAGATAAGGTTGACTGAGGAAAAAAAAAAAGTGATTGGATTTGACAAATAGTTAAAGCAAAGAGCTTGCTTATTTGCAAGTAAAAGAGAGGTGACCAAAAGGCGTGTACAAATAACAACCACTTAGGTTCACAAATAATTAACTGGCTAAATGGTTAAAGCAAATAATTATAAATGCAGTGACATTTTAAAAGAATGTTAACACAGAAAGAGATAAGCAAAACAAAAATAACTGCTCCAGTGGTATAACTAACCACTATCCTCAATTTACCTCTGTAAAATCTTGAATTTGCAAACCTATGTGAAGTACTTATTTTTGTTGTGTTATTTTTGGTCAGTGCAGTATAAAATCTGATATCCAACTAAGCCTTTTTGTGGGTATTGATATGTGCAAAGAATGCTTTAACATGGCAATGCATTTCAATTCATATATAAATAAAATATTTATAATTTTATAGTTCTCAAAACATTTTACTGCTATTCCATCTAATGGCAATGCCTGATAGCCTTTATTACATTTCTTAGAAAAAGAACACTGGACAGAATAAATGCTTATTTTACTACCCTATTAGTCTTCATTTCCAAAGTGGGAAATTCTTTACAAGCATCTTAAATTATTTTACCTAATTTTGAAAGATGTATCAGTTTAATTTACACTATTTGCAATCATATTTCGCCCTCATGAAACATAATACACCCTTAAAGAAATAAATAAAACTTATCATAACTATTTGCTGTACTATTTTAACACTTATTTTGAATATATCTACACAATGTGTACACTTAAGCAAATGGTAAGAAAGCACACACCCATGTAACCACCAGCAGGGCATTAGTGTCACTCTCCCTTGGGCCAGAAGTGCTCCCTGACCCAAATTCTCCCTCCTTCAGCTCAGCCTCTTTCCTCATCCCTAGAGATCAGCACTCTCTGGCACCTATAGTAATGTTTCCTTGCTTTTCTTTATAGTTTTACCATCTATAATGCATCTCTGAAAAACATAATGGTTTGCCTGGAATCATCCTGCATGTCTTTGCTTTTCTCCGCTTAATATCAAGTAGATCACTAAAAGTTTTCCACTTCATTATTTCATTTCATTGTATGACTATTCTACCACTGTCCATAGTGTGGATGATAACTGAATTATTTCCAATTTTTGGCAAATACAAGTATTTCTCCTGTGAACATTCTTGTACATATCTCCTGATACATGGATGTACATATTTGATGAGATATATACATATATGCATAGGATTGCTATGCTTAAGTAGGGGCTATAAATTTTAACTTTACTATATCTAAAAGCAGTTGTTCCCATTTCTGTTCTGACCAGCACTGTATGAATGTTGCTGTTGTTCTGCATCCTTGTCATTACTTTGACCTGCTAGCCATTTTAGTTTTCCCCATTCTGAAGTATGTGTACTGGGATCTCATTGTGTAATTATTCTGTATTTCCTTGACTATTACTGAGATTAAGCATTTTTTCATATATTTTGACATTTGGACATATTATTGGCCATTTGGATTTCTTCTTTTGCCCATTTTTCTATTCGGTTGTGTGAAGTTTTACATTGATTTGTAGTTTTAAAAAATCTATTCTGGATATCACCTTTGTCATTGATGCTTTGAAAATTTATTCTGCCACTCCATATACTGTCTTTTCACTCTTTTTATGGTTTTCTTTGATAAACAATAAAATAATGCAGAACCTAATGTAAATGACGAACTCTTTGGTGATAATGACATGTCAGTTAAAAGTTGTAAAAAATGTACCATTCTTGTGGGGGATGTTGATATTGGGGGAGGCTGTGCGTGTGTGCGTGTGTGCGTGTGTGTGTGTGTGTGTGTGTGTGTGTGTGTAGGGAGTGGGGGGAAGTGGTGCATGGGAAATCTCTATACCTTCTCCCCATACTGCTGTGAACCTAAAACTGCTCTGAAAAATAAAGTCTATTTTAAAAAATAATGTAGAATGTCCGCTTTTTTAATCTAAGGAATCTGTCTCTACTCCCAGGTCATAAAGTTATTTTCCTAGATTCTCTTATAGGAGAATCTCTTATGACAGATTATTGTTTTACCTCTTACACTTAGTTTGTGACCAACTGAAATTGATTTTTGTGTGTGGTGTGAGGTAGGGATCCAACTTCATTTTTTTCCATAAAGAATCAATTTTCCCAATACCATACATTAAAAAGTCTGTTGTTTCTCTACTGCTTTGAAGTACCACTTCTATTATAAATAAAATGTCCATATATGCAAGAGTCATTTCTGAGCGCTGTAGCCTCTCTCATTTGTCTACTTGTCTACCCCTGCAGCAATGCTGTACTTTCTGAATTAATAGAGCTTTCATATTAATAGGGCAAGTAATCCTACCCATCTCCCTTTTACAAGTCTCTTGACTCTTCTTGTCCTTTGCATTTTAGAATCAACTTGTCATATTACACACACCCACACATACACACATACACACACACACACACACACACACACACACACAAACTACCCAAACAAATAACAAAGACAAAACAAGCAGTTGGCATTTTGATTGTGAGTACACTGTACTTATGAATCTACTTGGGGGTAGGGGATATCTCTACAATATTGGATCTTTCAGTACATGAACATGGTTTATCTCATCATTTATTTCATTTAAAAAATATTAAAATATTTCTTAAACTTTCACAATTTTCCTTATAGAGATACTACTCATCACTTATTAATGAATGCTAGGCAAAAATTGATGCTGATATATAGAAACACAGCTGATCTGTGTATATTGTATTGTTTGCATCAACCTTAAATGCTCATATTAATTCCTATCATCTGCCAAGAATGACAACTGTTTCTTTTTCAATCCTAATAATTTTTATTTATCTTGCTTTATTGTATTGGCTAGGATCTCCAGGAAAAATGCTCAATAGCAACTATCCTGATGTTGTTTTTGATCATAGAAGGAAACTTCCAACAATTCACTATTTTAATTTATTCTTGCTATAGGTATTTCAACTAAGGAAGTTCTTCCCTGTTTTTAGTTTTCTAAGAACTTTAAAAAATAAGGAATAAATGATACATTTTATTAAATCCTTTTCTGCATTAATTGAAATAATCATGTGATACCTTCTTTTAATCTGTATTACATTGGCTGTTTATTTACATGTCAGCAAACCTTGATTTTCTGGAGTAAACAAACTTGCTCATGATTAATGATCCTTTTTATATATTGCTGAAATCAGTTTGCTAATATTTGGTTGATAGTTTTTTCCATTTATATTCATAAGAGGAATTTGCCTGTGAATATGCTTTTTCATACTATTCTTGCCAAGTTTGGTATCAAGATTATATGATCCTTATAAAATAAGTTGGGGACTATTACCTCTTCTATTTTTTGAAAAAAAAAAAAAACTTACATAGGATTAGACTTATGTCTTCCTTAAATTTGCCTGTGAAGCCATCTGGGTCTGGAAATTTTTTGTAGGAAAATTTTTGATTACCAAATTAAATTTCCTTAATGTTTATAGAACTATTCAGGTTCCCTATTTCTTTTTGAGTAAATACTGCTAAGTTATATATTTTTTAGGAATATTTTGACCACTGACATATTTTTCTAGGAATCTGACCATTGATCTAACTCTTCATATTTCTCAACATAAACTTGGTAATGTAAAGTTCATGATACTCATTATTAGCTGTTTAACATCTGCACATCTGTTATGATATCACTTTGTCATTTCTGATATTGGTTATTTGCCTCTTGTCACTTACTTTCTTGTTCAGTCTCATCAGAGGATTGGAAAATTTCCTCATCTTTTGCAACAATTTTTGGCTTTCTTGCTTCTCTTCTTCATACATTTGTTTCTCACTTCATTAATTTTGCACTTTAATTCGTTTCTCCCTTTTACTACTTTGAGTTTATCTTGTTGTTGTTTTTGAAATAAATTCTTGGCTTATTAATTTTCACTCTTTCTTTTTTCTAATACATTTAAGGTATAACTTTCCCAGCAAATGCTTCTTATAGGTATTCTATAATTGTTATATGTAAGATGTTCATTTTTATTTAATCTAAAACATTTATAATTACTATTGTGACTTCTTTTTAATTTTGAAACTTTTTTCTAGTCATACTTCTGTTATTCATTGGCAGCTTAATTTCACTGCTATGATTCAAATTCTTTGACATTAGTTGAGACCTAATTTATAACTCAGGATATGGTGAATTTTTGTAACTGTTCCCAGTGTTCTTCAAAATAATGTGAATTTTGCAGTTGTATGCAAGGTTTTTATATATGTCTACAGGTCAAGTTTCTTAATCTTATCTTTCAACTCTACCCCCTTTACTGATTCTTTTCTATTTTATTTCATTAATTATTAAGTTAATTTCACTGCCATTGTGGATCGTTTATTTCTCCTTGCTAGTCTGTCAAATTTTCCTTAATCTATTTTGCAGTTACGTTATTAGGGACATTTAGATTTAGTATTATTCTATCTGCCTATTGAATTGAAAATTCAATCAGTTTTAAAGTAACTTTATCTCCAGTAATGGTTTGGGCTTTAAAGTCTATTTTGTTTACTCAGTGTAGTTACACCAGTGTCCATGTGGTATTTGCATAATACAATTTATCCAACTATTTTCCATCATTATTTACATTTTACATGTGTGGAATCCGTGGTTAAGAGATGTACCCAACAGTAGATAGTCCTAAATGGTCGAGTCAGAAATTGACCTAAACAGTGTGTCTCCAAAGTTGATGCCTTTCAACATTATGCTTCCCTTACAAGTTCCAAAGAGTGCAGTCAGCTTAGGTTCAGAGGGAAAAAACACTCTCGTTCTAATTTCTGCCAAGAATTTCTCATAGATTGCTATCTAATTGTGACTTTTCACTTAGCTCCGAGATAAATTCTCACTCCTTTAATATTCTAAGGCAACAAAATACTGTAAAAAATCCTTGAAAAAAAGAAAGAAAACATTCTTAATCCAGAACTGCAGCACTCAACCTCTTTCACTTATACACAAGGAAGAAGTCTTCAAAGTTTTGCTCTTTGCCTTTGAAATCTGCATGATTAACAGCAACATTCACATGCTTGTCAAATGCCACCGAACTGTATCTCAATCTGCCCTAACCTAAAAAGGTAGCCAGGATGCAATATGATCAAGATTTCTGAGTGGCTGTATGGCTCTACTGAGAAGGAAAGCTTACTGCAACCTGACTTCAGAAAAAGCAGTCAGAAAGGATGAGTGATAAGCAATTTCATCTCTTCTTGAATAGACACACATATAGTATTTTAAACAGAGGCACTAAGCAACTTATGTAACCTTTTGGAATCCTGTACTTTTTTTTTTTTTTTTTTACATCTTTATTCGGGTATAAATGGTGTGTTCGTTTCTGCTGTATAACAAAGTGAATCAACTATACATATACATATATCCCCATATCCCCTCCCTCTTGCACCTTCCTCCCACCCTCCCTATCCCACCCCTCTAGGTGGTCACAAAGCACCGAGCTGATCTCCCTGTGCTATGCGGCTGCTTCGCACTAGCTATCTATTTTACATTTGGTAGTACATATAAGTCCATGCCAATCTCTCACTTCTTCCCAGCTTACTCTTCCCCCCGCCATGTGAATCCCATACTTTTCACATTTCTATAATTTTAGTACTAAGTTATACTTGTTAAGAAATGTGTAAACTGTAAAGAAAATTAAAGTTGCTCATGATTCCATAATCCAGAGCTAATAATATTTAATGTATTTACTTTCAGCTATTTTTTCTGCTAACTTTTTATGTATTTGTAATATATATGTCCACTTGAATATGTGTGTGTGCATACATATATGTGTGTACACACACACATTTGGAGATACACTGTATCTTTAGTGTGGATTCTGACTTGTTTCATTTAACATTGCATCATGCATAATTTCAAATGTCTTTCAAAAAATTTTTAAATATTTTATTGACTGTATAAGATGAATATATTCAGATTTATCCAACTATTGCTTTATTGCTGAACAATTTAGTCAATCTCAAATTATTCTGATTATAAACATATGAAAATGATCATATTTACATAAATTTTGTCTCCTTTAATTATTTCATTAAGTTAGATTCTTGGAAGTGAAATTGCCAGATACTGTTAGTTAAGCCCTAATATCTAGTCTCTTATTCTTCCACAATAATAACTCCCCCAAATTTATCTTCTAGAATAAAAGCTACATCTTCCAAGTTCTTTTTAAGTGTGGCATGGTCATGAAACTATGTTCTAGCCAATGGAATGTAAGTGGAAGGGGTATGGACACTTTTCAAAAGATGTCCTTAAAGGGAGAGAGCATGAATCTTCTAGAAATATTTCCTTCTTCTTACTAGAATACGGACATGATTGCTGGAATACCAATACTGGATATTCCAAAACACTAGGTAAGAGTCACATGTTCAGAGAAACAGAGCCAAAGATGAAAGATCTGGGTCCCTATTGACTGTGGAACCACCCAATCAGCTCTTAACTGCCTACAGAGACTTCACATAAGAAAATATAAAGTTCTACCTTTTTAAAACAACTTGCATTGCTTGCAACCAAACCTTTTCCAAACTAATAGAGTGAAAATGTTGCATAGAATGCCTTGGAAACATTTAAGGCTCTTAACAGAGATGCTCAAATCACTTTATGGTTGAATAAATATAATTTATTTCCAACATTATTGAAAACACCCAACTCCCCTCATTCTTGTTACAACATTATTATTCGAAGCTACTTTTTACTAGTTAGATTGTTAAGTGGAGCATAACTTTGTATTTCTTTTACTAGCATTTTGCATTAGAATTGCATGCTTTATTAATTATTTGTTCTTATATCTTGTTATCTTTTAAATTAAAATGTTAGTGCCTTTCTTATAATAACAGCTATACATGTGATGTTTGCTGTATTTGTTAGAAGTAGTCCCAGTTTTCCATTTGCCTTTTAATTTTATTTATACTTGTGCTTTTACTTGCAAAACTATAAAAGTTTCATATTTGCAATAATTCGTGACTTATTCCAGTTCTGTTATCATTAAAAACCATTACAATGCTTTCTTCCATATTACTTTGATTCATTCATCTGTGAATATATAAAGTCTTGTTTATAAATATTTTTTAAATATTTTTTTAGGATTTAAAAACAATTCGGTCTTTAAAGACGATAAAAACTACCACTGAACCTAAGAGTTTTCACAAATAAACTTGTATCTTGAAGTTCTAGAAGCGTAAGTCATATGACTTTTAGAGTGGATTAGTAAATAAATAAATTTTAGTTTACTCTGCAAGAATACCACTTTTTCACTATTCTCTTTAGGACTAAACAGAAAGATAATTCATTTTTCATTTTACTAGTGACAAACCTCTGAACAGTAGGATCCCTTTCCTTCAACCTTTTCTGCTCTCACCCACATGACAGTCACGGGACGATAAAAGGATTTTCAACTTTAGGTCTGTGGTCAAACTTTGTTCCTGGTCCCAAGAGTATAACTTTTACAGGCATTTCACAAATGCACACATAGATAGATGCCCACTAAATTTTTCTGCCAAGCAAATTGGGAAAATATCTGTTTGGCCTCAGCAAAATTGTATTTTTGTATGTGTTTACAAAAACATACCCTGAAATACTGAATAGCCCATGGAAATTTTTATAAAATGTGTGACCTACTCATTGTGACCCAGAATATTTCTTGTTCAGCAATAATAGAAAAGTAGCAACAAATGTTCTTAAAAAAACATTTTTCAACGAAGAAAAAAAGCTTCTGCAACTTTAAGAAATGTGTATCTCATTAAGGAAACGAAAAGAAAAGAAATGTTGCTTTCATCTGCCAGTTTAGAAACATTACCTTCATAATGAGGTTGAAAATTATAATTACAAATACAGTTGTCATCTGAACATAAAAGACTATGTATTATAGCTTTATATGCATATGTCATATACTTTACTTATAAGTTGAAAATAAGAGAAGGCACATAAACCTCCATTTTTAAAGTAATCAATCTTTTCAAAGGTGTGTATCATGTGTTTTATGAATATATCTTTTTCCTACCCAGTGCAGTGCCAAAATTCTCTGTTCAGGCTTCAGAATCTTATAAGTAGATTCAAACAGGACTCGTGTCATCAGCAAGAGGAATCTAGAAAAAATAAAAGTAGACCATTAACAGTGTACTGTTCCTTTTTAGTAAATATATAAAGATATGGCTCTTGGGAAACAGGAGATGTCTATGGTTTTCAAAATAAATTTATATACATATAAATTGATATAGATATAATAAAGTTATTATTTATTGAAAAAAGGCATTAATTTGACATTATAATACCACCAGAATTAATCTAAAAACATATATATATGTTATGTTATATGCATACATACATATTTGTTAATCACCACATAAGTTGTTCATTTTGTATAATTTTGATATAAACAACCTGAATATACTTTAGGACAGGCAACATTAAGGTAAATTCTTCTTTCTTGGAATAAGTTATGAAAGATTTTCAGGTGTCTTCATAGCCCTTTCCTTGATTCCATTCAAATGTATGACAGCAACGATCAACACAGTAACTGTTTAGTGGGAGTCATCCAACTATCTCTACATTGACATTCCTTGCTATATATCTCTATATATCTCCCAGCCCAGCTTCAAAACTATTGTTCTAGACACTTTCAGGAGTGAATAGAACTCTGGCTTTGTTAACAGTTCCTTAGACTGGACAAAAATGGCCTCTGGCAATCAGTTGAAATTCCCAAGAATCAGACTTTTGAAAGCAGGGAGTCAGTACATGGTGGCAGCCAAAGCATTGTTGCCAGCTCAGTCTCTTCACAATCAGTTCAATTTATGAAGAATTGAGTAATTCTTCAGTTTCATTCTTATTATGCCATTGATATTTCACCATTTTGGTCACAAGGTTTGTGGTATTAGGGTAGTTTTATTACCATATTGTTATCCACCTGTACCATGATTGGTAGGGGGGATTTCACTTCATTCCAACATCAGATCTTTTGTTAATAAGCACAGAAATCTAAAAGTCACCACATTGACAGAGAAGATGCCACATTATTTCAACAATTCACTAATTACTCCATTGGAAAGTACTTCAAAATGAGAAAAGTTATTACAAATTTTCAACATCAGAAATTATGCTGCTGCCCGTTTATAATAGCCAAGACATGGAAGCAACCTAAATGTCCATCAACAGAGGAATCAATAAAGAAGATATGGTACATATATACAATGGAATATTACTCAGCCATTAAAAAGAATGAAATAAAGCCATTTGCAGCAATATGGATGGACCTAAAGATTGTCACACTGAGTGAAGTAAGTCAGACAGAGAAAGAGAAATATCGTATGATATCACTTATATGAGGCTCTAAAAAGAAATGATACACATGAACTTATTTACAAAACTGAAACAGACTCACAGACTTAGAGAACCAACTTATGGTTACAGGGAGCGGGGGAGGATGGGGGGAAGAGACAGGGAGTTTGGGACTGACAGGTACACACTGCTATATCTAAAATGGATAACCAGGGGCTTCCCTGGTGGTGCAGTGGTTGAGAGTCCGCCTGCCGATATAGGGGACACGGGTTCGTGCCCCGGTCCAGGAAGATCGCACATGCCGTGGAGCGGCTGGGCCCGTGAGCCACGGCCGCTGAGCCTGCGCGTTCGGAGCCTGTGCTCCGCGGCAGGAGATGCCACAGCAGTGAGAGGCCCGCGTACCGCAAAAAAAAAAAAAAAAAAAAAAATTAAAATGGATAACAAACAGGGACCTACTGTATAACACAGGGAACTCTGCTCAATATTATGTAACAACCTAAATGGGAAAAGAATTTGAAAAAGAATAGATACATTATATGTATAACTGAATCATTTTGCTGCACACCTGAAACTATCACAACATTGTTAATCAACTATACTCCAATATAAAATTAAAAGTTAAAAAAAATTATGCTGCTGCAATAAAATAAAGGTTGTCTGCACATGGTCTGCCAATTCTTTAAAAAACTTGTTTATTTTCATTAAAAATTTTTACTAAAAAGTACCCCAAACTTCACTTTTTTCAATTAAGTGAAATGTCACATCTGACCAACTGTAAACAGACTACCATGGTAGAATTTACTTAAAATGAAACAGAAAAAATTTGCCACATCCTATATGCAGGCAACACAGAAATACACAGGTGGTAATTTTACCCACAAGAGGGAGCCTGTATTTTTATATTTTTGTCACAGAGCTTGAAAAACTTGAATTAAAATATGAAATACTAAAAAGTGTTTGTTGATACCATAATCTTTATGTCAGGTCAAGTTTTAAGCTAATCAGATTTCAGTTGGCATATTTTTCTTCAATCATAGCATAACAGTATGTCAGAAGATTGGAATGATAGTTGGAATTTTTAAAAATTTCATACCTATATTGTAATTAGGGTTTTTTTTTTTTGGATATAATAATGAAGAGGTAACTGCTAAAGCAGCCTAAGAGGAAATTCTTCCAGGTGGTAGTAACATTAGTTGGATGAAATTGAATGGAATTATTATGAGTGCTCTACATCCAAATTGAATAGTATAGAAGTGAAATGATATCTTGGTCATCTTCTTCTCAGAAAAGAGGTTTATATACACCAATAATTCTCCATGTATTTATGGAATAGGAAACACCCTACTTTAAAAATTATAGTGGCCATTCTCACTAATATTACCTAAGACTTGTCTAAGAAAGGGTATAACTGACATGACGCCAGTATGATCTTTCCTTTCTTAGAGTTGAGAAAGAGATCTTTTTATTTAAATAAAGAAATCTAAGCTTTATTCCTTCACATCGCCTAAACAGTATCTTAAATTACTAAGACTCTAAATAAATATGCTCTGGGTCTTGTAAAAATAAACTGTATTCATCAACTTAAAAACTACCTTATAAAAATAATTTTGGCATATCTTATCAACGGAGAGTGAAATGTTCTATCACATTCAGAGACATAGTAATAATCCAGCTGAAATTTGTTTTGTGATTCCTTGTAAAGTGCAGGGAAGACAGATGATAAATTGTCCCTTTCCCCCAGAGTCCTTAGCTTCTTGACAATATTATATAACTGGGGCAGGGAGCTGAGGCAGAAGGGGTTAATCACTGCTGCTCTTCCTTCTGGAATTCCAACCTACCCATTAAATCATTGTTTTTTCTACCACTAGGGACTGTGAATCTAATGGACCTAAAATCAATACCTTATAAATGACACAAAAAATATATTCATTTTTTGGACTAATGTACCCTAGTGTCTGAATCCTATTTGCACCCTCTACTTTAAAAAGGAACAACAGACCCATTTCTGCCAGTAAAAGGTTACTCAGTCACTCTGGTGACATGCTGCAGAATGCACTGTTGTACTCAAGTGCAGCATGAGGGAAAGACTGGTGGCTGCAAATCCACCATTGCAGAAACTTTAAACCTGTTGCAGTGCACTCCTGTTAAGATACACAATCAGAAAGGAGCATGCAGGTAGCTTCCAATAGCTTTGCCATGTTCTGAGGGTGGATTTACATGTCTCTGTTTTATTATCTTATTTCATAACTTACATAAAATTTTCAGTGCATCAAATATTACCTTACAATATTGAAAAAACAAACACAACTTCCGCTTAATAGTGAATTCTATAATGATTGAAGAAGCTCAATAAAAAACCCTAAAAGACAGAAACGCTCACTAGCATACCAAAGAAACACTAGCCAAATTAATGTAGTATGAGATCACACCACATTAAACCACAGTCACAGGCGAGCTCTGAGGAGACTGAGGGCACTTCATCTCAGTGAAACAACCAAAAAAGATACAATGACTATCTGTCGGTTTTTTGCATATTAAGAAAATACGCTGAGAATTCCCTGGCGGTCCAGTGGTTACGACTCAGCGCTTTCACTGCTGTGGCCCGGGATTCAATCCCTGGTCAGAGAACTAAGATCCCGGCAAGCTGCACGGTGCAGCCAAAAAAAAAAAAAAAAGAAAAGAAAGGAAAAGAAAATATGCTGATGAGAAGGTTTGCTATTTATATAATATTTTTATTAATCCAAAAGACCCACATACTTACCTCAGAGGCCGTTCTTATCACTTTGAAAGTATTATGCTTAGTTTTAAAAAGGAAACTTCAGTTTACAATCTATTCCTAACTTCATTCTGAGAGTATCTTCTATCTTTAATATTTTTAAGATATCAAAGGTAGAGCAACGCTGTAAAATGCAAAAATACCTGCAATGAAAAGATAAAAGTATGGCCAAAAAGAAGAAAAAGAAAAAGAAAGCTATAAACTAAAGGAAGACCTATTTTCCTGGAAAAAAATATCATTTGACTCACTTTTTGTTTCAATGGGTACAGACTGAAATAGAGAATAATGAATAAGGGAAAGCAACTTTAAAACAGATTTTTCTGCGAGAACTCTAGCAACAGGTCAGTATGATGTTGCTTGTTCAGTTTTATGGCTTAAAATCCGTAGAGTTATTAAAACTACAAAACAGAAAAGAAAAACTGTTGTTCTTTATTCCATTTGCCAACCAGAGTCATTTATCCCCTATTAGATAAAGTATAATAGACTCTACCGAAAGGGTCATTGGCCTTCCATTTAATGATATTGCCAACCCCAATCTGCATTTTCCCGGCAATGTCCCTCAACACAGAATAAATGGCTGATCTCTTCACAATAACAGCTGATTTCTATTTATTAAGCTAAAAAGGTCACCATTTTCTACGGCTGGGCCGCCCTGCACTATTGATAATTTTATGCATAAACAAATGGCAAATTTGTGCCACATAAATATGCATTAGCAATTACTTTTCCTCGGGTAACGCTCACCGCATGCAAATGTGTACCTCACAGGGCCTGCTCGCTTTTGTTTTAGCTCTTGAACAGTCAAACAAAAGAGCACAATAAACAATTTTAAAATTGCCAATCAATAAGCCATGCAAATGCAAAGGTAAATGGCAAGAAACTTGCTTAGAAACAACTAAACAAAAAGTGAGGGGGGGAGATGGTGGAAGAATTTTCTTTTTTTTATTATTTCATTTCTTTCTCTTTCATAGTGAAAAGGCTAAAGCCCTCTTGACACAGAACAGCTAGCTAGGCTGGTGCTAAAGCAGATGCCAGATGGGGGAAAATAGAAAATACACACATGTTGAATCAACACACACACACACATACACATACACACACCCCAAAAAAAGAGGTCTGGGGAAAACTGTGTTCCTATGTGATTGCAAATGCATCACCTATTCAGATTTCTGCTTTTTCAATTTCAGAGATTCAAAGAAGTTTTAAACTGGGAGGTGATACAGAGACACACAGCCGCATCTTAATTCCACTGCACTGTGCCATGTTGCTGTTTTCTAGAATCATCTGCCTCAGACAAAAGAAATATACATGATCAGTAAGTAGGATATTTTTAGGGACATGAGGAAAAGGAGTAAATGAGGAATATACTGAGGAGAAATAAAAAGCGTCTCACAAAACATCTACATACCCAGGTGTTTAATACCAAAAACCCTTATCTCAGAGCAATTCAAGAATAGTATTGGGCATAAGGATAGAGAGAGATGGGAGCTAACAAGGAAAGAGGGAACAGGGGTGAGAAAGTCTAGGGGAAAGAATGTTGAACATGAAAATGAATGATAGCTCAAGAAAAAGTTGGTATTTTTTAATGAAAAATTAACTTTAATATGAGGTTTTTTTGGTGCACTCTACCAGACACTGTTTTAAGATCCATTACCCTAGGATCTTCACAGAAACCTCTACGGGTTGGTACATTTCATAGCACAAGGCCCATGGAGGTTAGGAAACTGGACCAGTTAACTTAAAGCTGTGCTAGATCTGAGCTTTGACCCAGTCTGATGCCAGCACCTGCCACTTCACTGCCCAGTACTGCCACCCGCTCTTGAAAACGCATCCACTTCGACCTGGTTGAAAAGCTCTTCCCCAATGTGTTGGTGGCTTTGCCTTTGTATAAATAAGTCAAATTGTATTTTAAAAATGTAAATTCAGGACTCATATCAGTTTTTAAAACTAAGTTATTAAAATACTTTAAAATTTGTAAAATATGCAAATACTAATTTGTATATTAGTATGAAGATACATTAGTACATGTCCACTGAGACCATGTTGTAGTCTTAACGATCATTTGAGAAGAGAAACACACTTTGTGATCCCCATCTTGATCTTAATATAATTAAAGGTTTTACTATTACACAGAGGTCTAGCCAGCATTAACAAGAAAGTAGTAAAGATAAATAAAAGTATTCTTGGCCTAAATGCAAATAGGCAAACCTGAAAATCTAAAACCAGCAGGTAGCTCTGCCCTGTTCAAAGCCAAGATACTCTTCACAGGGGCCTCTCAGAATCCCTAAGTGGATACTAAAAGTCAAACTCATTCTTTAGAGAAGGCTGTGAATTTTCTCCTGGCAATACTTCCCCCTGATAATATCAGTGTCGGGAGATCAGGGCTGTCACTGGCATATAAAGTGCCTTTGTGTGAATAAGAGAAGATGCCCCTTAGGTGGACAATTCAGAAAATATGCTACCTGCACAACCATATAGGATGGCCCTAGAAGACACTTCATATTTTTCTTGGTTAAAAAAGTGTTACTTCTAGTATTAAACCTCACTTTTTTTCAGAGTTAAAGATTTTTGAGAACCAAGTACCCACTTATTATTACAAAATCAGTACAGATGGATTCCAGTATTTTATATATTAATTCAAATAATTACATAGCTAGCATACTCCCATTTTGTTATGTTTTAATTCTTTTTGGTCTTTGCACCTGAACATATAAAAACTTGAGTATGGTTTTTCTTTATCAACTAAATGCATTAAACATGTGCTGAAGAGCATTACTACGTAATAGCCCAAGTTTTCATTATCATCATTCCTTGCCCAATTCCTCACTCTCTATGCAAGGTAAGGACTTCAAACTAAAACCACGAATATTCCAACTAATCTGGAGTTTGTCTGAAATTTATCAGTGCTTGTGCAGCCGGCTCTGTAGAATGCATGTAAATGGAAGTGCACAAGAAGTGTGCAAAAAACTTGGTGTGTTATATGGACACGCCAGTATCCAAAGGTGTGGCAGAGGCTAGGTCAAATAATTACACTGTGTGTCCCCAATCCCACTTTGATAGCAACAAAATTAGGTTTAGGCAGAGGGTACCTTTTGAGGGACTGAGAAAGTCATAGACAGCAACAAGAAATCCCAGCCAGGACTAGAACTTTGTGCAGAAGGAGAGTCACTGCCTCATGTGTCTTGGGTGAGGGTCTGCCAGCCTCTTTGCCTTAGATCCTTCCTTTGTCCATCTCCTTCTCTGCTGCCCCTGTGGGCCAAGTTTCCCAGGCCCCTCTGGCAGTCGGCTTTGAGGTGAGTTCGGCTACTGGAAGGAGACTGGAGCTCAGTGTAAACTCGTGCGTGGGAGCATGCATGGTGTGGAGGGTGCGTGTGCCCCTGCGTCTCCTATTTCTCTCTCTTTTTCATTTACTTTTTAAAAACATTTAATTACAGACAATTACATATTCAAAATAGAGACTTTAATAAAACAAACCCTCATCAACCGACTCCAAGGTTCAACACCTATCAACCTTCTGCTGTTTGACTTTCTGCCCTTCTTTCTCTCCGTTGCCAGGTGTCTCAGGCAGCAGCTCCATTTTTACCTGGTTCCACCTCCCACCAGACAGGCCCCCATGGTTCCAGCTTACATCCAGTGCCTCTGGTAACCGTGTCTCGTCCCTTTGTCTCCAGCCTAAGGGCAGCAGCAACTTCTTCCTGCTCCTGACCTCTAGGTTGCTCTTTTGCAATTTATTATTGTCAATGTGTAAGCATTTTATTACATGCCCCTTTTTAAAATAATCACAGTGAGGGCTTCCCTGGTGGCGCAGTGGTTGAGAGTCCGCCTGCCAATGCAGGGGACACGGGTTCGTGCCCCGGTCCGGGAAGATCCCACATGCCGCGGGGCGGCTAGGCCCGTGAGCCATGGACGCTGAGCCTGCGCGTCCGGAGCCTGTGCTCCGCAATGGGAGAGGCCGCAACAGTGAGAGGCCCGCATACCGCAAAAAAATAAAATAATCACAGTGGCTTCTGTCCTCCTGCTGACTACAAAGAGTGTTTATTTTATTTTATTTTTTACCACCTACTGGCAGAACCATTATTTATCCTTTATTCATAGTTCCCTTGAAGCAGGTCAGGCCACCTAAAGTATAAGACCCTTTCAACAGCGTGGAGCCCAGCATGCTGGTCCAATATTGTCCACACCTGAAGTACGGTTCCCGATATATAATATTCACAATGTATTCAGGTACCAGACAATCTATTCTTATTCCAAATATTCTGTCAACTGCTCGTTTATATCCTGTCTTTTATTGACTTGTCTTAATCTATGGGCCAGTGAAGAATCATCAGAGACCTACTACTGCTCCTGGAAATTCTACCCCAGTGCCTAACATTTTGGGAATCTGGCCAGTCTATTTTAAGGAGGTAGCCCAATCTGTCATGAAAATACATTTTTCCAATGGTAGATGGCAGAGACTAGTTAACTAAGTTTATGTCTTAGAAAAGACATGTTTAACATGTAGGCACTTGTTTACTCATAACAAAACATGACCTTCTGATGTTAGGAATGCGCACACACATACACACACACACACACACACACACACACACACACCCCCCCCATAAAAATGACTGATGTTAGATGGCTCTTACAAAATTACATTTTGAAAAATTATGGGACTATGAATCAAACATATAGATTAAATTCCCTGAAATAGACATGTGCTTAATAATTAATGGGAAAGGATACAAGTAATATTTATGATTTTATCTTACCCCAAACACTCAAATAATTATGCAGTAATCATATTGCTAGGTGAAGACATACTTATCAGATTGGAACTCTAATCTGTAAGGAAATTTTAAAACATGAAAGGAACTTAAAATTGAAATAATGGATTAAATACACACATTGCAACTTTAACCTACTTTAATACAGTATTTTGTTTATTAAAATATTAAGACAAAAAGATCTCCTTCAAGGATAGTTCACAAGACTTTGTAATTTTTTTTTTTGATGTGGACTTTTTTTTTTTTTTGCGGACACGAACCCGTGTCCCCTGCATCGGCAGGCGGACTCTCAACCACTGCACCACCAGGGAAGCCCTGATGTGGACCATTTTTAAAGTCTTTATTGAACTTGTTACAATATTGCTTCTGTTTTAGTTTTTTGGCCACAAGGCCTGTGGGATCCCAGCTCTCCATCCAGGGATCAAACCCACATATCCCCCTGCACTGGAAGGTGAAGTCTTTAACCACTGTACCACCAGGGAAGTCCCATTTTTAATGGCAGCGATCACAATGCAAGCAAGGATGAGATGTGGCATTGGAGAGAAGAGAATACAGTTAATAACTGTAGGGTGTCCAAATCCAAATTAGATATAACCAATGCTCCATGGTCAGGCAGTATTTTAAATACGGGTTCCAGAACTGATTTTCATCCAACAGATAGGGAACTGGATGAGTATTCAACACCCAGAAAAAGTCAGCAGGGAACACAGTTGGTATGACAACTGTGCTAAAACAGGTACAGTTAGGAGGAGAAGATACATTCAACCTGAGAAAGATCAAACTTAAGAGTAAGGGAGGGCACCAATCATTAAGTTCAATCTGATATTTGAAGGGTTGCCATTTGGAAAAGTATAGACAAGATATATTGTCTCATGCTCCACATGAGAACAAAGTAGTATTTGTTTTTTTTAAGATGTTTGAGCATCACATGTTCATCTTTTTTCAATATTTATTTGGCTGCACTGAGTCTTTAGTTGCAGCACGTGGGATCTTCGGATGCGGCATCGGGATCTAGTTCCCTGACCAGGGATCAAACCTGGGCCCCCTGCGTTGGGAGCACGGAGTCTTAACCGCTGGACCACCAGGGAAGTCCCTCTGTTTTTGTTTTGATGGCAGGGTTATAAGGAGGTAGTAGATTTCAGTGCATTGTGAAAAGCAACTTTCTTTAAAATGAGTTGTCCAGCAGTAGGATTTGTTGGAGGGAAGCCCAATGATTTAGAGTTTAAGCCAGGGCTCTGGATTCACGGTGAGTGGGTCACCTTCTGGCTTTGCTACATACTACCCAAGTGATCCTGGACACAGTCACTTAACCTATCTATGCCTCAGTTCTCTCATCCGCATAATCTTCCAAATATATTCTATACTGAAAAGGGGGGCAGAGGTTCAAGCAGGACAAACTCTCAGAGGTCTGAGAAAAGGATTTCTGAATGGAATGTTATATTGGGTCATCCAGCTTTTAAGATCCATTCTAACCTGAGACTAAATTATTCTATTTCTCAAAGTTCAGGCATATATATTCATATAATTTCAGGCAAGGAAGGCTAACACCGAATATTTAAAAGGGAGAAAAGTTGCTGGCAATTCTGCATTATTAAAAAGGTTTCAGCATGAGAGAGAGAAAGGATATTCATTTTTGACCAAAGATAAACCTATTTTAAAAAAAAGAATCTATTAAATAAAATTCACACAGTATTTTTAGTTAATAAAAAACACATAAGTCAGAAATAGGGTTACTTACATCAGCAATATCCATTTTGAATAAATTAACAATATTAACTTTATTTTCTCCTCTTCAGAGTTTCTAGTTACTCAATTTATAGATACTTCTTGGATACTGAAGAAACATGAACAAAGTACTTATGCTTTTTGAACACTGAGTGCTGCTTCCTTGCTGCTGTCAGCCCAGCCTTTCCACTACTCCTTCAACCATGCCTTCTGTCACAGCCACTCAGCACATGGCAACCAAGAACACAGAAAAGTGAGCTAAGCAGGGCTAAAGGGCAGCTTCAAAAGCAGTGATTCTCAAATCCTTTTTTGTTATGCCCCGGGGTTCCGCTAGTTATTTCAAGGAATGCTCTAAAATTTTCAAGAAATTCTTGAAACAAAATCATTCTACTTTTTCTCATCCTAACTATTATAGAGCTCTTTAGACTTTTCTAGGCATTTTCACTTAAACTATCAGATCTGATCCTCATGGCAATTCTTGAAGGTACGAATGACAGGGGATGATCCCTCTCTTACAGATTAAAAAGAAAAAAATCAGAAAAATTATGACATGACCCGAATCACTAAACTACAAAGCAATGTAAGAAAGGCAAGAACCCAAAACCTGTCTTCTTTCCTTCCCACCCATGCCCTGTAACAGATTACACGCAGTATAGAGAGGTCATTTTGCAATCCCTCAAACTATGGAAGCATTAATTTACTTCTGGAGCTGTGAACGTTTACCAGGATTATACTACACTCTCTATTTACCTTCTTATTCACTGATAGATGTTCCCATTTTAAAAAACGGAAATAGCACAGTGCTTCTCAACCAAGGGTGATTTTGCCCCGGGGGACATTTGGCAATGTCTGCAGACATTTCTGATTGTCACACTGCAGGGGACACTACTGGTAGCTAGTGGGTAGAGGCCAGGGATGCATCTACACTCTTGCAGGACATTTGAGGATAGCTCCCCACCACAAAGAATTATCCCGTCCGAAATGTACATAGCACTGAGGTTGAGAAACCCTACTTTAGCAGTATTTTTATTTAAGCCATCTGTTTTTGTCTCTTATTTTTGTTACATAATCGCAATAATGCTTTCAGATTGTAACATTTCCTGAGTTCTAATGACTGGTTTGGCATTAGGCTATCAGCTCTTGGGTCGTCACTAATTCCACAAAATGCCCTATGCCTTAATCTTTGCTCTTTGGCAATATGTTGAACAGTGGTTCAAGTGACAGAGGTCACCATGACTGAGATAAATGCATCATAAAATAATTCGTCATGGTATTTAGAACACTTTGCTTATAAAAATGTTGAAAATAAAGTGAAGCAAATGGAGAAAGTCAGAAGCATACATTTCAATAATATGAAATGAAAATGGAAATTTATTTCAGTTAAGGGAGTAACATTTGACTTTCCTGTTATGTACAGCTTACATCAAAAAATCACAACAACTGCACATCCAATCTAAAAAATAAAGTTGGTTATCTTTTTATGTGCTAAATTATTTCAATAAGCATTATAATAAGTAATAATATCCTTTCTGCAGAGAAGGCTGTCACTCTTTGCTCTTGTCCTGTTACAATCTTTTCTGAAGCAAGGGCTCTCAAGTCTGTTTCCTCTGGATAAGGTCCAGGGTACCTTCTCCGGACTTAGTTCCAGTCTTAATATGAGCCAGATAAAGGCCCTGATTCTGGGGCAGCAAGTTGCCTCAATCATAAAGAAGCATCATGGTATCTCCTATGTAGTATTTTGCTTCCTTAGTCTTTACCTTTTGGTGTCTTCAGATACGTTAGCACCTGAACGATGAATAAGGGATTTAAAAACAACCTTTTTAAGTTCACGTATCCCTTTAAGAATCTGAAGAAAGCTACAAACCCACTAGATACAAATTTCCATGTTAAAAGACCATTCTCTAAAGGTATTTTGTATTTCTGTACTTCTCGTGAGGAAAGGCACCAACTAGCTTTCTTCAGAACTACCTTTTCAAGGATATTTTAGAGAGAAAGCCTTAGAAGACAGAGGTAGAGTCTCCCTCCAGAGCGTAGGGCAGGTCTGTCTACTGTCCAGTGTCATAGGGATGATGTTTACTTAGTGGCAAAGATTAGGTATGCTTACTGCCTGATACAAAAGAGTCAGGTTCCCTAAGCTCAGATTTTCTCCCCCTGAAGTGTAAACCTCACCAGGCTCTGTCTGAATCACTGAATGGGACTTAGGGTTCAGGGAACTGGTACAAATGCTAATACACTGGCTACTACTATTGCTGTGAGTGATAACTGCCCTTTGTCTCTGATCCAGGATTTCCGTGTTCTGCCAACATCTGTGAAACTGTGGCAGGCTAATGTATTAGCTTGCAAATAGGGTAAATATCTCAGACCCTTCACAGTTCTTAACGATGCACACAAGCAACATTAAGCATACTCTTGTAACAGATGGCCATTTTGCCCCATATCTAAATTCAGAAGCCTAAAAGGATCTGTTTTTATTTCTTAGTCAGTAAACAGAAAGAAATGACCATTAAGTTTCATTAAAGTTAAGTTTATCTCAAAAAAAATGTATTTGGCTAATAATAATACTGATAGCATTCACTGAGTGCTTTCTATATGCCAGGCACTTTGTTAGGAGCTTAACAAACATTACTTATTAGTTTATTCTGAAACTGGTAAGGCAGCCAGTATTACCCTCATTCTACAGGAGGAAACAAAGACCTACGCAAATTAAGTAACTTGGCCAAGGCTACATAACCAGTTGGTGTCGGAGCCAAGACCTAGTTTCAGAGATAGATAGAATGTGAACTTGGCTTGTCTTTTTAATCAACTTCCTTTTATGTGTTCCACTCTGAGCCACATACTCGTGGTACAAAGGTATGGTCCCTGGCCCTGAGGGACCCATGCTTTAAAGAGGGAGAGAAAGTAATAAATAGATAACTTCAACAGAATGCCATACGGGCTTTGATGCACAGGGAAGGGACCCAGCCACCCCTGGGAGTCAGCAGTAACTTTCCAAACAACAGGATGACTGAAATGAATCTTGAAGGATGATTAGGGGTAGGCCAGGTGAAGAAACAGGGGTAATGCATTTCCTGATTTTTACATGTGAGGAGATGGAAGCCCAGACACAAGGCAAAAGTCACATAGCTGCTTTGAAACAACAGGGCGGCAGCTCGACAGCTAATGAACTTTTATTATCCCCTGCTATCCTCAAAGATTATTCCTCATTTTTTATCAGGCAATAGGCAATGCTACTATTATCTCTTATTTACACATTTATTATTCTTCTTTTATTATTTTTAAAAAATCTGAAGACATTAAGCATTGGGCATCCAGGGACATAATACATAAAAATAGTGTCACAAGAGTATCTCTTTGCTAAGATGGACACGGCACATCACAAAGTATTTAAAGGGTTAATAAATCACTTGGAAATTTAAATGTCATTTTCTGTTAGAGTCTATTGAAAGACTTATCATGATTATAGACAAAGTTCCAACAAGGTCAACACCAATGTTCCAAAGGCATGAGCAGGTAAGCTAAAGAGAGATCAAATAAATTGTTTAAATGTTACAGCATAGGTAGTTCTCACGAATGTCTCTGCAACCAGTCTAACTTCCATTAACATAGTTAGAAATTCTCTGATATGAAGAAAATTACTATAACTTCATATATTACTCTAAGGAGCTATTGCTGTAGAATAGAAATGAAGAGATGTAGCTAAATGTGCTAATGTTCAGCTTACTCACATAAAGAGTGCATATAGGAACTGAAAACAGAAGAAATTCAAGAAAATCATGCCCAAGATTCGAGTCCAGTTGCAACACTTTCTGTGGTATAGTACATTCATATACATTTTAATAGAGATTCCGTATGGTTTAGTGGACAATACTCAGAACTGGGAAGTGAGGTAACAAGGAGTTTCTCTATCAAAAGAGCAAAATATTACTACAGTATTCTTGGTTGGTTAGAGTATGATTTTTAAACGACAGTAACACCACCACCACCACCACCACCACCTCTGCCGCATGTATTTAGTGTCACTAGACTAAAGACACTAGGATGGTTACTGGGAAAAATGGAGAAGAATATGCCCTATAGCTGCCAGTGGTCTAGTGGAGGTGAAGGTAGCAGTAACACACAGCTAAATAAATAACTACTGTAATTCATCCAACAAACATTTAGGGAGTGCCTGCTCTGTCTTTGGTGACAACTAAAGAAATCTAAGTAAGAGGTGCAAGTGAGGATTGGAACTAAGGAAAAGAAAAGGTGCTAATAGCTTCTTGCATTTCAAATACAGTTGTTTTCCAGTTCTCACCTGAGGGAGAAGTGAGCAGTGGGACAGGGTACTAAGATCAATGACAGTCCAGGATCAGAATCACTGACGTCAATATTATTAATATTATTGAATCTTATCAAATTGAGGGATGATTTTAGGGGTGAAAAAATGGAATTTTTTCTACAGAATCTGACTAAAAAGGAAACTAATACTTGAGGCTTAATTACTTGAAAAACCAACTAAAGCTGCATAAATAAAATTTTCACCAGGATTTTTAAAAAGTACTCCGAATCACCCTTAGGATACTCTCTTAATTCAAACAAATCCCTAGCCATGTGGCAAGTGCTTTTCACTATTTAAAGCACATCTGAGGATATGGTTGATTCATCACACTTCTGAACCAATATAATGATCACTAGGTATGTAGCATTTATCCAAGTGTTGCAAAATGTTTCCACATTAGGGGAGGATACAAGTTTTCTGAGGCCTGAAACTTACATGATTTGGGAAGCCTTCTTTACAGAAACACAAAATTATGATCTCTTCACAGTACCCATAATTTCACAGAGAGAATTCTGTGTACAGAGTAGAATTTTAGAGAAATAATTTCATTGAGAAAATTATAGATACAAGAGAAAGATAATTTAATCTTTCCAACGGCTTTGTTGACAGAATTTTATTGTTCTTGTTGTTATAGTTGAGAAAAGATCCTTTCATTTTTACAACTTGTTTTTGGTAAGGCCACGTAAAATTTTCATACTGTATCAAATTCATGAAAACCTTTATCAAGTTTCTTATGAGATATAGGATTTGGAGGAACTTTCCACAGATTAGCCTCTGGCTCCACACATTCAAACCCAGTTTCTCTTCCACAGTCTACATATTTACAGTATCTGGTGACAGATACTATAACATGGTGTGACTTTGACCCTACAACTTCAAGTTATACTGTCAGGTGAGCCAGCAATAGGATCATTCTTAGGAGCCATTCCCATCATGGAACAGCTATGAATAACATAACCAGCAATGAAAATGACTGTGGATGATGTAAATATTTCCCACTCAACCTAAACAAAGTGTATCCCCAAATCAATTTTCCTTTACATGATCCCCAAATGCCCACATTATTCCAACATGATACATAAAGGTGAAAAGTCATGGAGAAGAAGTTGGAATACAGACCATTGGAGATTGGTTCAAAATGGCAGAGAAGAAGGACATGCTCTTACTCTCTCTTGTGAGAACACCGGAATCACAACTAACTGCTGAAAAATCATCAACAGAAAGAAACTGGAACTCACCAAAAAAGATACCCCACATCCAAAGACAAAGTAGAAGCCACGTGAGACAGTAGGAGGGGCTCAATCACAATAAAATCAAATCCCATAACTGCTGGGTGGGTGACCTACAAACTGGAGAACACTTATACCACAGAAGTCCACCCACTGGAGTGAAGGTTCTTAGCCCCACATCAGGCTTCCCAACCAGGGGGGTCTGGCAACGGGAGGAGAAGTTCCTAGAGAATCAGACTTTGAAGGCTAGCGGGATTTGATTGCAGGACTTCGACAGAACTGGGGGAAACAGAGACTCCACTCTTGGAGGGGACACACAAAGTAGTGTGAGCATCGGGACCCAGGGGAAGGAGCAGTGACCCAGAGGAGGCTGAACCAGACCAACCTGCTAGTGCTGGAGGGTCTCCTGCAGAGGAGGGGGGTGGCTGTGTCTCACAGTGAGGACAAGGACACTGGCAGCAGAAGTTCTGGGAAGTACTCCGTGGTGTGAGCCATCCCAGAGTCCACCATTAGCCCCATCCAAGAGCCCTCGTAGGCTCCAGTGTTGGCTTGACTCAGGCCAAACAACCAACAGGGAGGGAACCAGCCCCACCCATCAGCAGACAAGCAGATTAAAGTTTTACTGAGCTCTGCCCACCAGAGCAACAGCCAGCTCTACCCACTACCAGTCCCTCCCATCAGGAAACTTGCACATCCTCTTAGATAGCCTCATCCACCAGAGGGCAGACAGCAGAAGCCAGAGGTACTACAATCCTGCAGACTGTGGAACAAAAACCACATTCACAGAAAGACAAGATGAAAAGGCAGAGGGCTATGTACCAGATCTTATCTTTATTTTTGCAAGATAAAACCCCAGAAAAACAACTACATGAAGTGGAGATAAGCCACCTTCCAGAAAAAGAATTTAGAATAATGATAGTGAAGATGATCCAGGACCTCGGAAAAGGAATGGAAGCCAAAGATCGAGGAGATGCAAGAAATGTTAAACAAAGACCTAGAAGAACTAAATAAACAAACAGAAATGAACAATACAATAACTGAAATGAAAAATACACTAGAAAGAATCAATAGCAGAATAACTGAGGCAGAAGAATGGATAAGTGACCTGGAAGACAGAATGGTGGAATTCACTGCTGCAGACAGAATAAAGAAAAAAGAATGAAAAGAAATGAAGACAGCCTAGGAGACCCTGGGACAACATTAAACGCAACAACATTTGCATTATAGGGGTCCCAGAGGCAGAAGAGAGAGAGAGAAAGGACCCAAGAAAATATTTGAAGAGATTATAGTCGAAAACTTCCCTAACATGGGAAAAGAAATAGCCACCCAAGTCCAGGAAGCGCAGACAGTCCCATACAGGATAAATCCAAGGAGAAACACGCCAAGACACATAGTAATCAAATTGGCAAAAATTAAAGACAAAGAAAAATTCTTCAAAGCAGGAAGGGAAAAACTACAAATAACATACAAGGGAACTCCCATAAAGTTAATAGCTCATTTCTCAGCAGAAACTCTACAACCCAGAAGGGATTGGCAGGACATATTTAAAGTGATGAAAGGGAAGAACCTACAACCAAGATTACTCTACCCGGCAAGGATCTCATTCAGACTTGATGGAGAAATTAAAACCTTTACAGAAAAGCAAAAGCTAAGAGACTTCAGCACCACCAAACCAGCTCTACAACAAATGCTAAAGGAACTTATCTAAGTGGGAAACACAAGAGAAAAAGAGGACCTACAAAAACAAACCCAAAACAATTAAGAAAATGGTAATAGGAACATACATATCGATAATTACCTTAAACGTGAATGGATTAAATGCTCCAACCAAAAGACACAGGCTTGCCGAATGGATACAAAAACAAGACCCATATATATGCTGTCTACAAGAGACCCACTCCAGACCTAGGGACACATACAGACTGAAAGTGAGGGGATGGAAAAAGATATTCCATGCAAATGGAAATCAGAAGAAAGCTGGAGTAGCAATACTCATATCAGATAAAACAGACTTTAAAATAAAGAATGTTACAAGAGACAAGGAAGGACACTATATAATGATCAATGGATCAATCCAAGAAGATATAATGATTAGAAATATATATGCACCCAACAGAGGAGCACCTCAATACTTAAGGCAACTGCTAACAGCTATAAAAGCGGAAATCAACAATAACACAATAATAGTGGGGGACTTTCTTTAACACCTCACTTACACCAATAGACAGATCATCCAAACAGAAAATTTATAAGGAAACAGAAGCTTTAAATGACACAATAGACCAGATAGATTTAACTGATATTTATAGGACACTCCATCTAAAAAAAGCAGATTACACTTTCTTCTCAAGTGCGCACGGAACATTCTCCAGGATAGATCACATCTTGGGTCACAAGTGTTGCCTTAGTAAATTTAAGAAAATAGAAATCATATCAAGCATCTTTTCTGACCACAACACTATGACATTACAAACCAGTTACAGGGGAAAAAAACATAAAAAACACAAACACATGGAGGCTAAACAATACGTTAGTAAATAACCAAGAGATCACTGAGGAAATCAAAGAGAAAATAAAAAAATTCCTAGAGACAAATGACAATGAAAACACTATGATCCAAAACCAGTTCTAAGAGCAAAGTTTAGAGCAATAGAAGCATACCTCAAGAAACAAGAAAAATCTCAAATAAACAATCTAACCTTACACCTGAAGGAACTAGAGAAAGAAGAACAAGCAAAACCCAAAGTTAGCAGAAGGAAAGAAATCATAAAGACCAGAGCCGAAATAAATGAAATAGAAACAAAGAAAACAATAGCAAAGATCAATAAAACTAGAAGCTGGTTCTTTGAGAAGATAAACAAAATTGATAAACCATTAGTTAGACTCATCAAGAAAAAGAGGGAGAGGACTCAAATCAATAAAATTAGAAATTAAAAAGGAGAAGTTACAACAGAAACTGCAGAAATACAAAGCATCCTAAGAGACTACTACAAGCAACTCTATGCCAATAAAACAGACAACCTGGAAGAAATCGACAAATTCTTAGAAAGGTATAACCTTCCACGACTGAACCAGGAAGAAATAGAAAATATGAACAGACCAATCACAAGTAATAAAATTGAAACTGTGATTAAAAATCTTCCAACAAACAAAAGTCCAGGACCAAATGGCTTCACAGGTGAATTCTATCAAACATTTAGAGAAGAGCTAACACCCATCTTCTCAAACTCTTCCAAAAAACTGTAGAGAAAGGAACACTCCCAAACTCATTCTATGAGGCCACCATCACCCTGATACCAAAACCAGACAAAGATACTACAAAAAAGGAAATTACAGACCAATATCACTCACGAATATAGATGCAAAATTCCTCGACATAATACTAGCAAACAGAATCCAACAACACATTAAAAGGATCATACACCGTGATCAAGTAAGATTTATCCCAGGGATGCAAGGATTCTTCAATATATGCACATCAATCAATGTGATACACCATATTACAAACTGAAGGAGAAAAATGATATAATCATCTCAATAGATGCAGAAAAAGCTTTTGACAAAATTCAACACCCATTTATGATAAAAACTCTCTAGAAAGTGGGCATAGAGGGAACCTACCTCAACATAATAAAGGCCACATATGACAAACCCACAGCAAACATCATTCTCAATGGTGAAAAACTGAAAGCATTTCCACTAATATCAGGAACAAGACAAGGATGCCTACTCTCACCACTACTATACAACATAGTTTTGGAAGTCCTAGCCATGGCAATCAGAGAAGAAAAAGAAGTAAAAGGAATATAAATTGGAAAAGAAGAAGTAAAACTGTCACTGTTTGCAGATGACATGATACTATACATAGAGAATCCTAAAGATGCCACCAGAAAACTACTAGAGCTAATCAATGAATTTGGTAAAGTTGCAGGATACAAAACTAATGCACAGAAATCTCTTGCATTTCTATACACTAATGATGAAAAATCTGAAAGCGAAATTAAGGAAACACTCCCATTTACAACTGCAAGAAAAAGAATAAAATACCTAGGATTAAACCGACCTAAGGAGACAAAAGACCTGCATGCAGAAAACTATAATACACTGATGAAAGAAATTAAAGATGATACCAACAGATGGAGAGATATACATGTTCTTGGATTGGAAGAATCAACATTGTAAAAATGAGTATACTACCCAAGGCAATCTACAGATTCAATGCAATACTTATCAAATTACCAATGTCCATGTGATCACTTAACTAGGACTCAACCAACATCATGGAATGGACTTAAGCTTCCCTCACGTCAAGGTAAAACTACCTCTGGTTCTCAACAAAACTTTTTAATTTTTGTGACCTGAAAGTTCAGGTGGTTGCACTGGCCATTTTTTACAGAGCTAGAACAAAAAACCTTAAAATTTGTATGGAGACACAAAAGACCCCAAATAGCCAAAGCAGTCTTGAGGAAAAAAAATGCAGCTGGAGGAATCAAACACCCTGACTTCAGGCTATACTACAAAGCTACAGTAATCAAGACAATATGGTACTGGCACAAAAACAGAAATATAGATCAATGGAACAGGATAGAAAGCCCAGAGATAAACCCACACACCTATGGTCAACTAATCTATCACAAAGGAAGCAAGGATATACAATGGAGAAAAGACAGTCTCTTCAATAAGTGATGCCGGGAAAACTGGACAGCTACATGTAAAAGAATGAAATTAGAACACTCCCTAACACCATACACAAAAATAAACACAAAATGGATTAGAGACCTAAATGAAAGACTGGACACTATATAATTCTTAGAGGAAAACATAGGAAGAACACTCTTTGACATAAATCACAGCAAGATCTTTTTTGATCCACCTCCTAGAGTAATGGAAATAAAAAAAAAAATAAACAAATGGGACCTAATGAAACTTAAGAGTTTTTACACAGCAAAGGAAACTACAAACAAGATGAAAAAACAACCCTCAGAAAGGGAGAAAATATTTGCAAACTAATCAATGGACAGAGGATTAATCTCCAAAATATATAAACAGCTCATGCAGCTCAATATTAAGAAAACAAACAACCCAATCTAAAAATAGGCAGAAGACCTAAATAGATATTTCTCCAAATAAGACACACAGATGGCCAAAAAGCACATGAAAACTGCTCAACATCACTAATTATTAGAGAAATGCAAATCAAAACTACAGTGAGGTATCACCTCACACCAGTTAGAATGGGCATCATCAGAAAATCTACAAACAACAAATGCTAGAGAGGGTGTGGAGAAAAGGGAACCCTCTTGCACTGTTGGTGGGAATGTAAATTGATACAGCCACTATGGAGAACATTATGGAGGTTCCTTAAAAAACTAAAAATAGAATTACCATATGACCCAGCAATCCCACTACTGGGCATACACCCTGAGAAAACCATAATTCAAAAAGACACATGCACCCCAACGTTCATTGCAGCACTATTTACAATAGCCAGGACATGGAAGCAACCTAAATGCCCATCGACAGACGAATAGATAAAGAAGATGTGGTACATATATACAATGGAATATTACTCAGCCGTAAAAAGTAACAAAATTGGGTCATTTGTAGATGCATGGATGTATCTAAAGACTGTCATACAGAGTGAAGTAAATCAGAAAGAGAAAAACAAATATTGTATATTAATGCATATATGCGGAACCTAGAAAAATGGTACAGATGAACCAGTTTGCAGGGAAGAAATAGAGACAGAGATGTAGAGAACAAACGTATAGACAGCAAGGGGGGGAAAGTGGCGGTGCGGGGGGGGGTAGGATGAATTAGGAGATTGGGATTGACATATGTACACTAATATGTATAAAATGGATAACTAATAAGAACCTGCTGTATAAAAAAATAAAATAAAATTCAAAAAAAGTTGGCACACAAATAGCGATACTAATCATTAGGCAAATCTAACACAAACACACGTCCATGTGATCACTTAACTAGGACTCAACCAACGCCATGGAACGGGCTTAAGCTTCCCTCACGTCAAGGTAAAACTACCTTTGGTTCTCAACAAAACTTTTTAATTTTTGTCACCTGAAAGTTCAGGTGGTTGCACTGGCCATCAGTTAACCTAAACTATTATGTTCTGTAAATCTAGTATAACAGTTCTTTTAAAACTTACATGGTAATGGCTGTATCTACAAAATGAATCTTCAGCACAATGTACGAACACCTCTGGACACTCCGTCAGAGACGGAAGAAGGGTACGAACACATGGAGGGCTGCTAAGTGGCCAAAAACACGAACTTATGAACCAAAAAATTAGAAGAAAAGAAACTTCATGGATTTTGTAATTTAGAGACATATATTAATGTCCCATAAAGTGGGCTGGCAGGACTGTGAAGCTTTACTGATTTTCCACTTTCATTCTAATTTTTTTAAGCCAAGGGGAGTCACACCACCACCCTGCTGACACAGCATATTGATCCCAGTTCTTGAAAATTAAATTATACTGTTCTACTTTACTATGAAAACTGGGTGGTTTATTAAGTTCTTTAACATGTATCCTCCCAAAATGGCATACATTATCAAACTTCATTTATCTCTTATGATTGTCTTATAGTGTGTTTAGTGAAATAAATCACCATGACACAACAACAAATAGTAACACAATAGAAATAGCTGCATTAAATAGTAAAGCGCCATTTTAACATTATCCCAACAACCTTAAGTCCCACCAAAAAAATAAGACATGGAAGATGCTCCTGCAAAAGCATCAGAAATACATGCGTTTGTAACTGCAGATTCAGCATGCTGAACAGAATTCTGATGTAGGGACCTCACAGAATTTGATCAAACATATCCATCTGCTTGCCTTCGTGTAAGTAATGCTCAGGCAACCAACACCAGGACCTCTTCTACGACAGGCCCTTAGACTTTCATTACATCTGTCACTTCCCGTTTACAGCTGCCTCATCAGTAACTCACGGGGTTTTCTTCCAAAACATTCCAACAGCATCCTGACTAAACGGCACCAGGATAAAGCTCTTTTTCTATCTCTTCTCTCTCTACCTGATTTCTGCCTCAGTCACTAATGGTAATAACCAAGGTAATGCCCTCTTCTTGGAAGCATGGAAACACTTTAAGAAAACCCTTTTGGTTTCTCATTTCTGCCTCTTGAACCCCGAGGGGACTATTTCACAAGCAAATGTGAGCACCTCCCAGCAAGTGCTCACACTCTGAGAAGCAAGAGGCTCTCCCAGTTTCTACGGCTCACATGTGGCTCACGAAATGCAGTCATCAATGCTCGGCATCCAACCATTTGAAACAGTCTGTACTATTGATGCCGCTAACAAAATCTCTGAGGGAAAGAGCAGTACACGTTAACCCTTATCTGTAGGTGCATTAGGCTGTTTCTGTGGCTGCATCTTACTTACTGGCTGCAAAGTAGCTCTGACCTGACAGAGGGATGAAGCCGGCAGCAGTCAAGTAGGGAAATCTGATCTCCAGAAGCTGGAGGATGCGTTGCTGCTGGTCATGCCATTGGCCTATTGCTCCATTTTCTGCGCTCTTTCCTCTTCCCGTGAATATGTCAGGTCTTCACATCCATGAAAGGTAAAATATGGAATTCCACTGACATAATATATCAATAGAACTGGAAACAGGCAAACTTTCCCTAGTTTGCAGGATTTTACATTTAGTAATGATAAATCTATAGCACAGATATAGGATAAAATAAAAAATGATAAAATATAATACAGATATTTTTAATTATATATATGTGTGAACTTATAAATAAAAGTAATTACATGTATATCCACATATGTGACACACACACATTTCTATTTAGTTTCTTCTACCGGCAGCAATATTTTTCAGTACTACTCTTTATTGCTGGAGGACCTTAGACCTTAGTATTCTCTACAACACACTAACACTTTTCCTCCAATTCCCTCTTGTTTAAGCACACTCATCTATTCAGAAAATTAAGTGGAGAAATGATGCACATACTGGCTATCTCAGGCACCTCCAAACACAAATCCTAAAATTTTAAACTGCATGCGTGGGGAATATAGTCAATAACATTGTAATATCTTTATATGGTGAAAGATGGTAACTAGATTTATTATGGTGATGATTTTGTAAAGTATAGAAATATCAAACAAGTATGTTGTGCACCTGGAACTAACGTACTGTTGTAGGTCAATTATACTTAATTTTTTAAAAAGAAAAAAATAAAATAAAACTGCACATGTGGTGTATCTAGCCTGAAGAAATTCAAAGAGAAAGTGTGTGAACACTAAACTTTCTCTGCATCATTTGTGTCTACTAAAGGATATTTTGCTCTTTGAAACTGTTTTTTATATAGTACTTTTCATTTACTGCATCTAATATGTAGCCTTTAGACTCTATGAATCAGGACCTGTGTGTGGTACCAAGCAGACTGATTTTGTTAATGAACATTAGATATAAACTTCCTTTTATGGTGTATTACTTTGGAATATGTCTCATTTTTGAAATCTGAGCCACTCGTGAAAACAATAAAGGAAAATTAAATCTGAGAAATAACACATCCTAAAATGATGCTGGAAAAACTTCATAATATCCTTCACTACAACACTGGACAAAAGTTTATCCGAGACTCCATGACAAGACATTTAGCTTCTGAAGAGCAGAAATAGCTCTTTATAAGCTGATTTTATTTCTTTAAGAAATAATCATCAACATTTACCCGCTTCATCTTTTTTCATGAATTTTTCAGTAGCAACGCTGCAAAATAACTTAATGGGAAAAGTTAACTCTGTTACCACATGATTGTGAGATCTCCTCACTGATAAATTAGGGAAGTCACAAACATTTAAGACTATATTACACTTCAGTCACAATGCCCCTTCTCCAGCACTGTCTCCAAAGCTTTGTGTCCTTGGTCAGGGCATGAGAATTCTGAACAGACCCAGCCATGCTCTACAACAATCAGGCCCTGGACAGGTGCTTTTCATGCTAGTTTCTCCCTTCACCTTTGACACAGCTGTCAGGTATAAGCATGACCTGGATATTTAAATACTTACTCAGTCAAACTCATGAATAAGTGAGGAAAATATCTTTTGAGAAGCAACAGTTGCGGCATTCTCTGTGATTTCTGATGATCCAACTTTCTGACTGAGCAACTACATGAAACGACAGGGCAGTAAAAGCAACATGAAATCACTCTCCTATGCAACCCTGTTCTCTAGATCTCTTCACCTAACGAAGGTGTTATTACTTCACAGTTCTAGAAGGCAAATCTGTACTCATCAGATACTGTGATCTCAAGAAGGAATAGTTCAAAAAAGGCTAAACCTTTTTATTTCCTAGATAGTATAATTTTTGCCACCTGGGACACCCATACAACCCCACATGGGCCTACACAGACAGACACACGGACGAACACATATACACCAACTGCTGTGGATCCCTAACCTACTCATCACCCCAACTTCCAGACAATTCATTAATCATTTTTTAATATTTTAATGGTCACAGTCATAAAGGTAGTTTCGCCAAGTAGTTTACAGTTTTTACTTAGAGGAGACTAAAATATAGTTTAGAATCTTTCTTATTCATCTGCTTCAGTTTCTTCCTTGTAATTAAAACTGTGGATCTAACCTGTAATTCGGTCAAAATCTTCAACAGTAACTGATGCTTATTACCAAGGAGGCTTATCTAACATGATGTACATTTCAGAGGACAGCACTTATGGTTTTTAAATCACTGGGTCTTTCTGTTCAAAATAATCAGGAGCTGAGCTTCATCTTCTGCAGCTTTCCCATTCTCAAAAGGCTGTTTTCTTTCTTTCCAATAAAACAAGCTGTTCTCCACATATCATGAGCTAAAAAGCAGCCCAAGAATACAGCAAGGGTATCTGGAAATGGGATTGCCTTAACTCCTACACAGGCTAAATCAATTAACCAAAATAGGTAAAATGTCCACGCTCTCCCTTAAACATTGCTAAAGCTATAATACTGCTTAAAATAATGAACAGATCCTTCATAGCAGGCAAATGACTCAATAAGCCAAGAAGATATGATTCCTTTTAAGACTGTCTTTTGTATTCTCACTGCATTCCCGGTGCTTCAGGTCAGGGCAAGAACTTCAGGAACTACGGCGCTGTGGAAACACAGCGTCTGTGGGTCTGGAACTGTGCGTGACTGCTCAGAACACTTCCCTAAGGAAAAGAATTGCACAAGGGCATAGTGTACCAGCTGCTGGCTCAGAACCAGCACAGCCTGCTCCCTGCTCTCCTAACGGTGCTTCTCCTGACACTACCACAGAGGTACTCCTCAGCCAGCTTCCACTGTCTTTTCCCTTTTCTACTCCTCTTTCTTCCAATTCTCACTTCCACGTGGATTTTGGATGACAGCTTTGAATATATACGCATGTTAACTCTCAGTGAAAAGTCATTCACCACCAGCCCGCCATAAGCATCCCTCCTGTTTTCAAAATGACAGTGTCTTCAATAGTGGCAATTTTAAGTTAAAAGAAACTGGATTTTAAAAGATCTTAACAAAACATTCTCAAAGTTCCTTTCCAATTTCAAGTCTATGAAAATGTATGTGGATTCTTAATATTTAAAAAATAGTGTCAAGTATTTTATTCAATGGAGGTGAGTAATAAAGTAAAAATCAGCTACATAGAAATGTTATATTAAAACATTCCTTAGTTGTACTAGTGGCAGTAGTATTAATAGTACTAGGAGAGCAGTTGCTATGCGTAAAACATTATTTCCAGTATTTAACATGTTTTTCTTTTTTCATTTAAATCTCAGAAAAATACTGTGAGGGAAGTGCTTTGACTCACCCACTTTTTACTACCCCACTCAGAGGTACATTGTTAGCTTCTGTGTTTCTGGTAAATCTTTACCCTCTTGTGCTAGCTCCAATATTCTCCTACCACTAGTCCAGGAAAAAATCACATTTCAATCATTGGCCTGAGTACCTTTGACTCTCAATTCCTCCAGAATATGAAAGAGTAGTTAGTAATTTACAACATGCTTCATATTTGAGGTTAAATCCCTAATTTCAAATGTCAGAATAAGTAGAAAAAACAGACCTAAATCTAAAAGAATGAACGTTTACACAAAGTATCTCTCATTCTTGGTATCCAGCCAGGTGAGAATCTCATATTTTAAGTATTTTTCCTTTTTAACTGGAAGTGCTTATATCTGGGTACATTAAAAAGCCTTAGAGATTATAACCTATCCAGGCAGGGGTTCACGTTTTACGATTTATTGTCTATTGCTTAAAAGATTTAAAATTTTCTGCACAGCGTCTTCAAATCTCTGGAGAAAAGAGGCTATATAAAGTCAAAATAAACAAATCCTAGACAGTTTATGTGGTAGCACTTTTGATTTTCCCAATATGCCTTTCCAACTGACTCATGGACATGATTTCATTTAATAAATTAATTTCAGAAAAAGAAAAAAAATGTATCCCTAGTGAATGTCATTGTTTCCTACTATGTCAACTAAGTGCTTCCAAAGTTCTGCTTCAAACAAAGGTTTATTTTTAGCAGCAAAAATTGATCTCCTCTGATTTGATACTTATCATCTTTGCCTCCCTTGATTTTATGACCCCTTATTCTACCTTCCAGCAGTATTTAATTTGCTAAGACTAAAGAGGGCATAACAACCCTTCATTTTCCCAAGACGATCTCAAAGGTAAATAAAATTCTAGAGGCACTTTCCTAAAGGAACAAAGGTTAGTACAAACTTTTCCTTAAGCACTCCCATGAGAAAGAAACAATGCTGGAATTTAGAGAACCAAGTAAAACACTGCTGTTGTCAACAATATAAAACTTATTTTAAAATAATTTTTTCAAAAGCCACAACGCTGTATCTAAAGGCTGACAAAATTCTGAGACTGAAATCCTGCCAGTGGTAACTTCTGGGTTCAGAAAAAATAGAAAAACATGCCAAAAAGAGAAAACCCTGAGGAAAGATGTAGGGGAGACCCTACATATAAGAATTAAAGTATACTGGAATTCAGATATATCTGCATTAACTATACATGTTAGCTAGTCACAGGAAGGCTTAAAAATGGTGTTAAATGTACCATCTGGAATCCTGTAAAATGAACTTTTACCTGATGGTTAGTGGCAATTTATTACTAAACACAAGAGAGATGTGTGAGCTATTCTGGACTCAAACAGGACATTATCCTTGTAGCAAGACCAATATTCACTAAGCAACGTAGCCACTGAACAGTAAAGCAGACCACTGAAATCGTGGTAAAGATCCCACAGCATAATGGGTTTCAGTCTAGGAACTGAGAGACTTTTCATTCCTTCTGTTAATCTCTCCTTACAACTTCTTTCTTCCAGGAAGCCATCCAGTAAGAGTTCTTCCAAAACTTTCAACTTTCATATTTTGTGTCTTAGAAACAGTATACTGCCTATTCATATAGTCCCAAATTCCTGGGTAACTGAGAGCCTACACGTCACCACAAGTTGTGAGAACCCAGAGTTAGGATTTTAACGCTGGGGGGGAATCAGGCACTCATTTAAAAATTTCTTTCTATACCATCTTGTCTCTGTGTATATTTTATATATGTGTACATTAACTGAAATTTTATCTGTGTTTATCTAGCATGCTGACCTCCACCTTTCAAATGATCTTTGCATAGTTTTGTATAGAAAATGTTCCTCCTCCAGCACTGCCGCTACAAATGCCACGAGTAGCAAAACCCCAGGGTCTCCGGACTCTTAGCGCCACCCTGAGGTTGCCTCAGTGCTTCCTGCCATGAGGTAGCAGCTGCCGTAACCTTCCACCATGCAGAAAACCCAGACACAAGAAACCTGCAAGCTCTGCTTCCTAATTTGCCCCCAAATGAACGCATAAAGTCACTGATGATCCTGACACTTTAATGCCAATATTAGTTATTGAAAAAAGTATTCCACTTCAAGAGGCAATTTAATTCTCTGAGACCTCGTCCACTTTGTACTGAAATGCCATGACAGCTGGCATTCTTAAATGGGCATCTTAAAAAGTTGCCCAAAATGCCCTAAGTGTCTGGATTATTGTCAGAAAGCATCAGTCTCAGTGGATCTATCTTATAATAACTGTGAATATATCTTATGATAATGATGAATATATCTTATGATATATTCTGCTAACCATGAATTATGCACATTCCACATCTCCACAATTAAATAAAAGAGCAGGGACCAAAATGTAACATCACAGAAAGTTTCCATCACTGCTAGAACTGACTAGCTAGTTAATAAAATATTGTTATAAAGCAAAGCAAAAAAATATTCCAAATTCTTCAGTCCCTTACTACATTTTCTAACAATGTATGGTTCTGACCAAAACATATTTACTTCTGAAGTTATCCTTTTTCTGTTATTTTTTAAACAAGTGTGAGTGAGCAAATATACGCTTGTGCAGTCCTGGGGGGAGGATGGAGAAAGAAGCATTTTTCTGTCTCTGGCTACAGGAAGTCGATAAGCCTACAGGTATCAGGGATAAAATGATTGTGATCAAAGCTGATTTTAACACATTGAAAATGTTTTTCCTCAGTGCTGTTCTTTGCGCAATATATATCAACTGGATCGGTTTGGGTACAACAAGAAGCAAGAGTAGTTTTTGCTACAAATTATATACATTAAGTTAGTCATATTCACATACTTAAATATACATTCATAAGGTCTTCATAAAATCTCAGTAAGTTTAGCATAATAAATTTTTTCCTCTAAGTTTCTCTTTGTTATTTTATCCCGAAAATAAAATATTAAAATCCAACTGGCATAAAGTTTTTGACATGATTCCAGCCAGATGCAAGAGGATTCAGACATGTCCTAAAATATCCCCTAAGGTATTTCTATATCGTATGTATGCATTCCCATTCTCTCTCACACCTCTCTCTCTGTCTTTCTCTCTCTCTCTCCCTCTCTCTCTCTCTCTCTCTCTCACACACATACACACACACACACACACACTCACACACACTCCTACCTATGCGCCTCTATAGGGTTCGTTTGATTAAAAGAAGATATAACAAAATAACAATACGTGTATGCTTGTGTGAATTTAGTCTCATTTTTTATTTATATATGAGTATCTTGATTTCTTGGACTGCTGAATATATCTGCAAAGGCCCATAGAGAATAGTTTTATACAAGTATTTCTCACTGTAATTTGTACTAAAAGCACTTTGTAAGTTAGAACCTGGAAAATGTTTTCAAAGAACTTCAAGGTGTTGCTTCTTTTCTTACAAAACATGGGGAAAGCAGGTTCTAAAACAGTATAAAGATAAGTCATATGGAACTTGAAAATGTTTTCTAAGTATTGCAAGGTCCCAGGCAATTGGTGCAGTTAAGAGAACTCCCTCAGGGTAATCAGAAAAGAGGCACTGCCAACTCTACTGAGAGTTTTAATGTGTCTGGGTGTTCAAGTTACAGCCCACAGAAAACGGTAGAGTAAAAAGAACTGCCGAGGATTTTAACACCGAAAGTGAACAGAGAGTATAATCATTGTTGTCCAGAATCGGTCTCCTAAAGTGAGTGATTATCTAGGGACAGGGTCCAATGTGTCACAGTGGGACATATCAAAAGCCATTATATAGGGACAGCTGATGACAACAGCCCTTGGCGTGGGGGAAATGAAATTGCTGACTTCACGTTAGGAATGGGGGAGAAACAACAACAGTAACAACAACAAAAAACTAACTTTCTAAAAACAACACATGTTCAGAAATTGCACCAAATCTAAAAGTACACCAAGATTCATTATGAACTAGAAGGACCAAAGGAAAGAGCAGGCATAACATACGACAAGGCTCACAAAAGAGGCCATTTTTATGCCTACTGTGATTAGAGAAAAGCCACCCACAAAACATGGCGCACCACGGACATATATACTAACGAGAAAGGAGGATATAAAGTGTAATCCCCAGACGAATTCTGTAGCCACATACGCTTTTTTTAAATATCACCAAAAATATGTGAAATCTATACACATCCAGCATAATTCAGATATTCCTTGAAATTACTGATTTGTCTTACTCCAAAGTTAATAATAATACTATAGTATGTTATATTAATAGTATAGAGTAGAGGGGGAAAGTAAAAAGTTAGATGTGATCCTAACAGAAGGTCAGAAAGCACGTATCTATTTGCCCACTGAAGAATATCGACCAAAACATACTCTGGCCCTGATATGAACAAAAGTCTTCTTAATCACTGGCGTTAGGGAATCCATTATATACTACAGTATCTGAAAAAAACAGGTCATATTATAAAGTTAGCGTTCCTTAATATAGGTATTCCAGATATAATTCCTATAGTTTAAGAGAGCTTGAACACTTTCTCTTATTATTTGTGTAATATGAAATGGTTGTGCTTTCAGCACTGCTCATTAACATCCTATGTAAGTAAATGAGGACTATCTCATCCCTTCTGCTGTATTCTATTTGTGATCATTGTTTTAAGCAAGTCAGTAAGTCCAGCCCACACTCATGGAGAGAGGGTTACACAACGGTATGAATGTCAGGAAGTGAGGATCCTGGCGGGAGACATCTTAAAGGCCGCCTATCCCGATTGGTAAACTTAAAATTCGGTAAGTTCTATGTATTAACTTTCAGTATTTGAAAATTGGGAAAAGTAAGCGATCATCAATTGTATGTTCCACTAAAGCAGAAATGTTGAGACTATTGAACTAAGGGAATCCTAAAGCTCTTTCCAATCCTAACATGCAGAGAATCTATGAATTTATGGCATATACCAGACAAAAATACATCAGAATACATGTGTTTAAAAAGACAGGATTAAGTGCAGGAATTCAAAAGAGAAAAATAATATATCATACAGGAAAGAATAAAGGAAAAAGGTTTCGACCGGTAGATTTTGGAGTAAAGAAAATTCCAGTGAAAGGAACAGCATGAACAAAGAAGAAAAGCACGGAGGTAGGGAAGTATAAGGTCTTGTTGAAGAAACTGAAAATGGTCTTGGTTTTAGGCTAAGGATATATCTGGTAGAGGAAGAGGGGAAAATGAAGCTGCAGTGGAAGACTGGGTTAGAATAGAGAGGAACATGAATTCTAAGCCAAAGAGACTGAACTAAACGAAACAAAGAGGAGCCACAGAAGATTTCTGAGTAAAGGGAGAACACCTGCAGAGCTGTGATTTAGAAATAGACATGTGGCGGCCACAGACGAACTCAGGGCTAGACTACCACAGAAAGGGTGAGCAGTTTGGCAGTCACTTGGTCTGAAGGAAGGTCATAGCTGCCAGGGCAGAAGGGAGAGGACATGCCCCAGCACTGGGGTTTTGCAGACTTCTCTCCTTTGCCATGCTTTCTACTTGCTCTCTATGTCCACCTCAAATCTCTCTCCTGACCCACATTTCCAATATGTCCACTCAAGTGTCTCCCAATTTACTTATGATGCCTCCTCTCCAACCTGCTTTCATCTCATATTCCTTCTCATTGCTCTCAGCGCCATGACTGATTCAGTGTCCCAAGACCCTCCGCCTCTCTCATGCCCACCTTTCAATCAGGCCCGCCACCATCATTACTGATTTACCTCCTACCTTCCGTTCCCAATATCCCTGGCTTATGTCAGGTCTTCAGAAAGTCTTGCTACCGCAATGTAAAGATGATTGAATTACCTGGAAGTATCTTCCACCCCAACTGACGCCTTGGTCCTGAAGAAGATCCTGGAAGACTTTTGACAATCATATCAAAGGGATGAGTCCGGAAGACCCATGAATGACAGATGTTAGATTTTCTACCAGTCTGACAGAATGGTGGCCTGAGAGTCAATAATTATGTTATTATGACTAATTATGTTAATTTAAGATAATGATGTCAATAATTATCTTAAATAGTAGAAAATAAAGGAAATTATATTGCTCAAACACATGAGATTGTGTTCTCACGTTTATCCACAGTACGCATGGGGACCTTTTCAGGGATTGCTGGAAGTCCTTGAACATGCATAACTGTGACAAAAAGAGATGTCAATCCTTAGAACTGAACCCAATATGCTTTGTGACTGTGATTGTGATTGTGTTGGACATCTGGTATACAGAGATGGGGGGACACATATTTCTGAAATATCAGTGGTTTGTGATGAAAATGAGTTCTGCTTTAAATTCCATAAGCAGATAAAGAGTGACTGGTAGATGGGAGGGAAGGTGAGGCAGTCTGGTTAAATGTGGCTGAAGAGATATATCTTTCTGCGATTCCTAGGTGAATACTTATGAGAGGGAGAGGTGAGGAAAGATGTTTTTCAGATCTCCACCTCAGACTCCAAATTTCTTAAAAAACAAAACAAGACCCAAAAAAAAGAAAAAAATCAGAACACTTCCTGGAAAGGGATGGGTTCTGCCCAAGGAAGTTTAGAATCAGAAACTGTAGATCTGACCTGTTTAGAACAGGTTTTGGCATGTGTGAACGGTGTACCATGCTCTGCTTAAGGCACTGTCGGACTGAGTCCCACACCCAGCAAAAATTCTCCTGAAGCTGGAATTCAGGGCTGGCAAGAGCTGGGGAGGGTGCGGAAAGTTGGCATTTGCCGCTCATTTCTGAGGAGCCAGGGGAACCAAGCACAGACTGGGTGACGCTCGCACCACCAGCTCTGATCCTGGAGACAAGAAGAGCCTTGGCACCGTAGTTCAAAGCTTGCCGTAGTGCTTTTGAACGCCAGGGGCAAAGTGGCCCCAAAAGGAGAAAGGGGCAATACCCCTTCACCTATGATTTTTCCACCAAAGTAGCAGCCTAGGATCATGCAGAAAACTGTCATTTGGAGAACCAGATCATACCCCACAAGGAGAGCAGAGTCCTGGCCGCCTCACAGAAGGAAAATTTCTTAGACCCCCTAGAGCACTTAGGAAGTGCAATCACTCTTCTGGCTTTGCTTGAGGAGAAGAGGAATGTTTGTTGTACCGAGATGGCACCCGTGAAGAGAAGCCACAACCCACAGGGAGAAAGCTGAGGAATGCTTGGAGAGGCAATCACTAGGAACTTCAGGGCGTTCAGAGAGTAGAGTATTTCCCCCTCACAATTAGGACAGCTGAAACCCAGGGAAGGAAGGGAAAGAGGGAAAAATCCTTTGGAGACGGATCCCTGGTGGGAAGGTGGGCTGGGGATGGTAACTACCTTTCACTCTTACCCTTTGATGTGAAAAAATGTCAGAAAGGTGCCCAATTCTCAACCCAATTCCTAGACTCAGGGCAAGACAAGAACTCAGAGAAAAAAGAGAACACAGCTGGATCGGTGACCTCCACCAAATTATATTCTGTCCTCCATCTTCTGCCAAAGACCAATGCTCACCTCCCAAAGATTTCAGGACTGATTAAGGATGACAGCAATGGTCAAACTGGTGCTCAGATTCCACAAGGATTCAGCTGTGGTAAGACCACTCTGAGGGGAACTGCCATGCTCAGAAGCTCTTGGTTGGCAAAGCTCCTCTTACAGGTATAAATACCACAAGGAAGCATCCTGCAGGGTTGCATGTGAAGAAGTTTTAGAAGTCAATCAATATTTATTGAAACTTATGTTCCATTCACCAAGTAACTGCTACGTATATTTACAAAGGAAACAAAATGATGTTTGTCTTCAAAGACAAACGTAAATATAGCCATATATTTGTCCATGAGAAGATAATACTCAAAGTAATTTTGAAGTATGATAGTGTATTTACATATTCATATAAGCATGTGTGATTTTCTGCAAATGCACAGTAACTAGAATGAATGAATGAATGAAACAAATATATAAATAACAAAGAGCTAAGCAGCAACTTCTTCATTACCTTTCCCCCAATCACCAATCTGAATTTTATTTTTTCTTTGCTCCCAGCTTCATTCACAAATGTATAGTAAACCTTTAAGTGTGTGGGATGACATCCTAAGTTCTACAATTTCCACATCTGCAAATAGAGATTTACACAAGAGCTTGTTGTTCATGAGTCACAATTCTACTGAGCATCTGACTGCCTGAGTTTAATTCCACACCACAAGTTAGCAGCCTTTCCAGCTTTCACTAAAGTTTGATTTTCCCACCTGATGGTCATGCTTGAGAAAAGCAAGGGCAGAATCCTAAAGCCTTGCCTGTTGATTGCAAATGCTGGGTAGTCAGTTAGGATTCCTCTCTAGTTGGTAATGAATTTGATAATACTCATGGTAGATCCCATTGACTGAAGGCTGACCATGTACCAGATACTTTATAAATTAATGATGTTATTTAGGTCATCTGTTTATGTTACAGCAATCCTCACAATTTTTTGAGACAGGCTTTATCACCCCCATTTCAGATGAAGAAGCTGTAGTTTGAAAAGACTATCCAAACGTGTGATGAAGGACTCAAACCAGGTTTTCCTGACACCAAAGCCCAGATTCGTGATGACTATGCTAACCACGTCCCCACTAGTTCCAGTCTCTGAGACTCCCAAAGCACGTTTCAGGTGTTTGCCTAGGAAAATTACACCACACTACATCACAGAGCTCCAGAGTCTAACGAGAACAGTCAAAACTATGAATGTTAATAAATAAAATCTCTATTGTATGATGTAACTAACTTCTTCCTTGACTTTGCCCTCTTTTCTAAAATTGCAGTATTCACTGTATACAACTTCCTTGGAACAGGAGAGTTCAGTTAACTTCTTAAGCACAAACTGTGTAAGTACCAAGTGTGTAAGAACTTTCACCCACATCATCTCTACCATCATCCCCACCAGGGTCCTCTGACAGAGGTATTATTTTTCCTATTTACTAGTGAAGAAACTGAAGCTTAGAAAGATTCAGGGATTTAGCCAATATACCACACTCATTAAGGACACAGATCATGCTTTTTTTCATGTATATATTTGCATACATTTTTATGCTTGTATATACAGAACCTGTCTCAATAAATGCTGAGTAATAAATGGAACAAGCGGAAGAAATGGGATCTGGCAGGGGCAGTAGTGTCTTTCTTGTTTACCATTGTCTAGCTAGATGCTCAATAAATGCTTGCTGAGGGAAGGAAGGAAGAGAGGGAGGCAGAAGTTCTTACTTCATACCTCACTCTCTTTTGAGCTTAGAACATGCTAGACTATTTCTCCATCATCTTTCTACTTATAACATCTAGTGCAGTACCTGGCACTCAGAGGCATTCAACAAACGAAGATTGACTGTAGGATACCTACTGAAATAACAAATTAAAAAAAATAAAACACATACACACAACTTTTTAATACAGCAAGAGACTTCCAAAGGCAAAGTAAACATAAGTCGATGATCAAGTCAACACTATAAAGAAGCAGATAAAATCAAATGGAATAGAAAATCAGAGAAATTGATTGTTGAGTGTATAGAGACACTGCCATAGAAAACTCACAAACACACGCAGCATAATATAGCCCTACAGAGACATAGTTAAGTATTTAGATTCTTCAGGTATCCAGGTCCCATACCATTTAATACCTTAAAAGTAAAGGTCAGAACAGCGAACAGAATCACCAATCAGTGTGAGAAGCAGCGCTGATAAATACATAGAGAAACCGAATTCACACATCCCCCTCCCTTTTGGCTGTGATTTTTTGAATATAAACTGTAGAGAGCAGTAGAATGATGATATCACCGTAGATTAGATGTTCTATTTAACAAAAATGGTCATATTTTTATTTTCTTCTTCCTTGGGGAGCCTTCATCTCAAGATAACTTTTAAATAGAAACAACCAGCTTTTCAGCAGAGCCTGATTTATCAATTTGCACCTCCGGCAAAGGAAGGCCTAGAATTCTATTGTTTTGTTAATTGTCAATTTGCATCTTTGAAAGGTGTTGCATTTTCTCTTCTTTCCAGCAGGTTAAGACTAATTCTGTACGTTAATAAATATTATAAACACTTTCCACAGGAATGTAGCTTGCTAAAAAGTATGTTATTATTCTTATTCTCTATTTTCCTCTACCTAATTACACCATGGATCTTAAAGTTGATTTTATGAAAACTAGTTAAGCTCTTGTTTAAACTTCTTCTTCAAAAACACTTTTGCTTTTCAAATAAACATTTAAACAAAATGTTATTTAAAGCACCAATTACTGACAGTCATGAAAAAGTTACAAATTAATTAAGGCAAACTTTCACAAGGATATCTTAGATTTTTACCTGGAATAGACATGAAAATATCCTTTCCTTTTCTTTCTTCTGGTACATATACAGCATAAAAAATATAGTAAGTGAAACCAAAAATCCATTTTACAACGTAACAGAAAAGATGGAAACAGAAACTATAAAAAACGTATCAGGAAAAGGGATACAAAGAAGATAAAGATTATTACTTACACTTGTGTTTACAAGTAGTAACTTGGAGAACTAAAAGTTCTTAACATACCCCATCAGTACTAGTTCCAGTACTTGCTTTGGAATGATATGATCTTTTTGATATGCTTGTCAAAGCAGGTATTTTTAATCCACTGCAACATTTTCCCTATCTGATTGCTAGATATAAAATACTAAGCCAAATATTACATGGTAACTCTCAAGCTTTTGAACTGAGGGAGGTGGTGTTTAAAAAGAGCAAGTGATCATTTCCCATCAAATCCAAGTAAGGATGCTTGAAGGCCATTTCTGTTGCTAAGAAAATGACTTCACATGTCATAAGTAGCTTTAATTTACTAAATTTATTTATATTCTACCTTTTTCCTAAAGGGATTTGAGAGGGGTAGTCTCTATTTGTGTTTCTCAACTTTGGTTTCTGAAGTACAAAATCACAGATGAACAATATTTATGGATCAATAACAAAGATAATATATTTAACATGTCTGTAAAGTGCTTTGTAAAATATGAATGCTACATGTGTTATTTATTACCGTCTATGGGCTTGCTCCTAAACCATGTATGTCATCACTCCAAGAAGCAGCACTTAATGATATAACCTTATTATAAATATTTAAAAGCTTTCCTGAAAGTATCAACACCTTGAAAAGAAAATTTAACATTTTAATCAACTTCCTCAATTCAGCCTATCCCTGGCCCCAGGATACTTTTGTCTCACACTCATATATATACATATGTTTTATGCACGAATCCATTATATAATGCCTCTTAATACTGTTATACAGTCCTTTTCATGAAATCTATAATATTGATCAAACTAAATCTATTTTGGGGGAAAAGCCAGGAAAAAATGATAATACAGCAACTAGAAGGAAAAGTCATTGGGTACAAAGAATTAGTGAAGTAATGAAGAATGGAGCTCTAATAATACAAGGCATTAATTCTGTATGCAAATAACTCAATCCTGTCAAATAAATGTCAGGGAAACAGACAAGACTCGTTAATAGCTTAAGTGGCTCTAAAGGATTTTCAGTGTTTTTTTCTTCCCTCCTTTTTTTCTTTTTTACTTGCAAAAATATATACTTCCAATTTTTTTTTAATGGCTGGGGACAGCAGATATACACTACTGTGCTTCATAAACTTTTTATACACCATCTACTATGTGCCAAGTTTGTTGAACTTGGAAGATTCAATTTGGAAAATTTGGAAATTAAAAAAAAAATCAGATTTTGCATGTGGAATATTTTAGGAGTAGGATTGAATATAATATTACACAAATGAATTTCCAGTTTAAGTCAAACCTAATATCTTGGGGCAAAATAAGTATAATTTAGTCAGTTATCACCAGAGAATAATTTTAACCATTTTGTGTAAATACATTGGAATCACTTTCAGGTCAGGCTGTTAGTAGAAGTTTTGAAGATGGAAGCCCACATTTCTTTAATTCTTGACATCATTTAGTTCTTTCTAAAGGCTGAGGAGGTTCCCATCAGACACCTGGGCTCTTATAGAATCCCATAACCAGTGCCTCCTTCCCTCATCAAGTGACTACCTGCTTCTTTTTTGATAATGAATAAAGCTGTGATTAGGAATATGATATCTGGGAGGTCCCTTTAAAATATATAAAACAACAACAAAAATACATACTTTGTCCCAGGCAAATATTTAGCAGGGTATGAAGGTCATAATGTATCCAAAATATATATGGAACTTAAGAGTTGTACAAAATTCCCTTTAAAAACAAGAGATTAAAAATTCTATATAGATTCAGCTCAAAGAAATTGGTATTTGAGAAAAGAAATTAAAGACTCTGGTTTATGTAATGAATAGAATGAAAAATAACTTCTTTTCAACTTACATTGAGATCACTGGTCTTTTTCCACTCACTGATGGTAGATATACGGATATTGGATTTAAATCACAATATAAGGGTTATGAGTAATATGTGTAGAAACTTTATGAGGTTTCTGCTAAGATTTTCATCTCAACTTTTCCATTTTAGGTCTTATGGTTATGTAACTCCCTTCTTCAGAATGTTCCAAGAGTTCCTCATAATTTGCAGTAAAATCTAAAACCTTTTTCCTAAGTTAGCTGGTCCTCGAGGACTTCTTGTCGGGGTACATTTTCACTGCTTAACAATTTATTGCATTTATTTGTGCTTCAGGGTTTAGTCCTTGTATCCATATTCACATTCCTTCTCTCTCTTTCCATTTTTGTCTACGCTCATTTTCTTGCCGATGACTCTCACATTTATATTTCCATCCGCACTTCTGTTCAATATTTCTACTTGGATATATAATCAGAATTGCAAACTTATGTTCAAAACTGATCTATTCTTCATCCTCAAACCTGCTCTTCTTGTCTCCAAATCTCAGTAAATGAAAAAGGCTCTCTTCCCAGTTACTCTGGTGCAAATCCCTCAAGTTATCTTGTGACCTCTCTCTTTCTTGAATACCCCATATTCATTTGGGTCAACAAATCTTGTTAACTGAATCTTTAAAATACCCTAAATAGAGGTTTTGACCACTTTTTACCACCTCCACTGCCACTGCCTTGATTTAACCCACCACGATCTCTTGTCTCTCCATAGCCTCCCAACTGGCCTCCCAGTTTCCAGTCCTTGACCAAAACCTGTGTTTTCTCCATACTAAAGCCAGAATGATCCTTTTAAAACCTAAGTCAGGGCTCCCCTGGTGGCGCAGTGGTTGAGAGTCCGCCTGCTGATGCAGGGACACGGGTTCGTGCCCCGGTCCGGGAGGATCCCACATGCCACTGAGCGGCTGGGCCCGTGAGCCATGGCCGCTGAGCCTGCACGTCTGGAGCACGTGCTCCGCAACGGGAGAGGCCACAACTGTGAGAGGTCCACACACCGCAGAAGAAAAAAAAAAAAACCTAAGTCAGTTCTCTATGCCCCAAACCCCATCAAGGCTTCTCATCTCATTCAGAGTAAAAGACAGTCCTCACAATGTCCTACAAGGCCTAAATGATCTGACTCCCAATTGTTCTCTGACCTCATTCCTGCTATTCACTCCTCCCTACGCTCCTCTCCAGCCCCATGGACCTCCTTGCTCTTACTTACAGACATGCTCCCATTTGCTATTCCTTGTTTTATTATGTCCATTACCTGTCATCCCCATGAAGGCAGAGATTTTTGTCTGCTTTGTTCATAATCACATCCTCAGTACCTAGAAATGTGCCTGGAACATAGCAGGCATTCAGTAGTGATTTGTTGTTGGGATGCTAACTTGGCTGTGTCTCTCTACTATCTCTAAATTCTTTGCTTTGTTTATCAATGAACCCTCAGTGTCAAACTCAGTTCCTGTACAGTAATAAATATTCAGTAAATGCTAACTAATTAATGAGTTAATGGATTAATTAATGAACTAATGAAACACTTTAGCAAGGAACAAAGCCTTAAGATAAAGAAACCTCCTTGAAATCATGTGAATTACCTATTTACCCCCTATCTAGCATTTGTGTTCTCTCTACACCTCTTCAAGGATTTCTTCAATCTTCCTTTTACTTTAACTCATCTTCTGCACTCTTACTACCCAGGTCTAGCTAAGTTATGCAGCATGTTTAGCTACTGAATAGCTGAATTGAGGTAGAATGCTTTTTCTATTTTCTCTTCTTGTTTATACCCATCTATTAAATATTAAAACCTTTTGCAATTACCATATATTGTTATTTAGTTAAAAGAAAAAAATACAAGTTAAGATTAAAATATTAAAAGCAAAAAGAAGAAAAAATACAGAAACTTCATTTAATTCTTTGAGTATTAGTATTTTAAGAAAACGCAAGCTTACCATATTTAGAAATTGTCTTCCCAAGCTTACCATATTTAGAAATTGTCTTCCCATCATAATAATCTACGTGATTATGTAAAATGTATGTGTAAAGATGGCTGTTCTTCAAAGTTTCAAATTAATACACGTATAGGTTATGACCAACTTGATTCCTCCCCATCCCTTACTGGATTTTTTTATGACTTTCATTATCAGAATCAAGAGTAGAAAAATCAAAATAAAATATAAAAGTTTCCTTTAAAATAATTGTTCAGCAAATCATTTAGACAGCTTTACTAATCTCCTCTAGTTTCAAATATAAAGGGGAAACTAGTTCAGATAAAAACCATCCTGCTGCACCTTTCCAGCAGGTGGTTCTCTTTATTCTCAAGGCCTTGGGTGCAAATGAAAGTTAAACTTTAAGTCCCACAAAGAAATCTTGAAAGCGCCAAATATCTGTTCATCTAACTCAGGCTTCAGAAAACGGAGGCATGTGACTCTGTTTTTGAACCTGCCTTCAAAGCTAAGGATCTTCAGCCGCAGGCTTCTCTTTCACATCACTTGGGGCCCACTGGTGATCAGACAACTGTGAAGCTGCCTGCATTACCTCGAAAGCTTTGTAGTCTCTGCAGCCACAGCTATTCTAGAGACAGTCCCCTGTGTCACTTGTGGTATTCTCTTGGTTGGTAATTACAGCATAAAAATCACTGGAGTCCTAACATGTGAAGGGAGTGCCAGAAAGCAGAATTCTCTCAAGACGATTTTTAAATGACTAGTTTAATTTTTAGCTGTATCTTTGGAATAAGCAGAGGGGCAGAGGCAGGGGTGAGGTGGGAGGTGTGGAGGGTCTGTCGTGGCACCAGTTATACCTACCAACCAAACGTGCAGAGGGATCACCACCTCCGGCACCCATATGAAACTTTACCTAATGAAATACATACATTCATGTGCCTCGTTCTGACATTTAACAACAGACCTGACAATGGCACCATTTATCTGAATGCTCTGTCACGAGAGCACGTTTCCAAACATTGCCAAATTCCCACACAATTGCAAAATTTTCAGCACTCTTTCAACTCACTCATCAGGAGTGACTGGAATTCCCTCTTCTGGCCCTCTCACTTTTGGATATGAAAGTAGGAAGGAAGCAGAAGATCTGCAGAAATACAAATTAGTGCACAGAAATTCACAAGCTTCAGTATCTCTCAGCATGTATAAAGGAATAATGAAATAGAACTGTGCCAACTACATTGAAATTCCACATGTCGTTTCAAACATATTTAGAGAGAAATTAAAAATTTTTAAGTTAAAAATAAGGCTTGCTTTAAAAAGCATTCCTTATTAGGTAGGAGGCCCTTCATTTTCAATTTTTTTTTTTTTTCTGAAAGCATAATAGGGCTTCCATTTGTATAAACCTCTCCTATTCTGGAAGCAAGAAACTGGTGGTGGCATGAGATAATTTGGTTCTAAGACAAGGTTAAAACAAATGGAAAGCTTTTCATAAGTTTTAGTTTTTAAAATTAGAGTAACCTTTTGCCCTGGGGTCAGCATCTTACAATCCCTAATTCTAGGGAACCAGGGAGCAACCAAACTGCTAACGTGACAAAGATGAAGCCACTTCTCTAGAATCACAGAACTTCAATGCATCATAGAGGAGCTCCTATAATGAAAGAGAGGAAGAAAGAGCTGAGAGTCTTTTATTTCACTCCAGGACAATAACTGACAGTGGTATTTAACAATGAGTGTCAATCATAAAATATGTCCTGTATATTATTTAAAGAAAGGGATTTTAGGAACTTTTCCATCTGAATGGTTTGCACTGAATGAAAAGATTCAGTTATCTAAAACATTATTTATTTTAAAGACTTGCAATTTCGAACATGACAAATGTCATCTTGAACTTGACTTTGTAAAGCAAACTTGAACTTTATGACTAAGTCTTTGTATAAAATGAAACAGTGTAATCATTATCCCAGTAATAAGAAACCGTTTTCTAAACCCTTGTTAACACTACTGTGATACATATTGAATTAAAGCATTTGCCCCTAAGTCTCTTCAACTAATATCAGCAAAATACCAAAAGTATTTTTTCCACTGTTGCTGGGACTACTCCAACTTTGAAATCTTCAAATCTCATGTGAGATTCTTACACAATCTCCATCTTAAGGAACTATTCATGAAGTTCTCTCAGTAATGCTGACAACACCTCCTCTTTGACTTCATTAAGTCATTCAGGCTGTTCCACCCTCCTTTTCCTTCCATCCATCAGCCACCTCTTGGCCTCACTTCTTCCTGTAATTCATCACTTAACCATACTATTTGTTAGCACCCTCAATTCTTTGTTCTCTTCTCTTTTCATCCAAAATAATCTGAAATTGTCCAAATGTAGTAAAACAAGGTAAGAGACCTCCCCACTATTTGCTCTTTTCTTATTCCAAATTTTGTTTATTCTAAGTAAAAATATATCACAGCCTTCTTTGGAGCAGGATGTAGCCATGCAACCAAGTTCTGAGAGTGTATGCAAAAGTGATGTGTGTAATTTCTTGGACGGGGCATTAACTGAAAGGGAAGAGCCATGTCTTTCTTGTTCTCCTCATTTTTCTCAACATCTGAAGTATGACTGGAACGTGACTGGAGCACCAGCAGCCATACTGTATCATGAGGCAGGTTTGGAAATGGTACAGCAATCACACAGAAGAGCCGGTGTCCCTGAAACCATGGAGGGTCATATCAGTTCTAGACTGACTACCTAGGGATATTTTAAACAAAGAAAGAAACTTTTTTATCTTGTTTAAGCCTCTGCTTTTTTTTGCTTGTCCTAAACTGGAATTTGAACCTAAGCTTAACCAATTATGCTGATGATCTGCCTTCTCCACTTTTAGACTTCTCAATGCCTCAGTTTCCTCTGTGTGAAAATGAGAATAATAATGATACTTAGTTCATGAATTGGTTGTGAAGATTAAGGACTTAGCAGTGCCTGGTACATAATAAACAGTCAGAAATGTTAGTTATTATTAGTAGTAATACCCAGGCAAAACCCAGCATTGTTGGGAAAATCAGCAAAACTATAAGGATTGGTACTAATATTGAGCCTTCAGTGATAGCAACGTCTTTCATTTGCTTTTAGTAACCTCCTAGCCATTTTCTTCAATGATTATCCTGTATGCTAACAACCTTCTCAATCCTTACCCCTATTACCCAGGCTCCATCTCACCAGATGACACCTCATCCTACAAAACTGAGGCCACCAGGCATCCAACTCCCTCCAGGTAGAGTGACCCGCCTCCACCCCTCCCTGTCTTCTCACTCATGCTGCCTCTTTATCTTCAGCCATGCCTGAGAAGGAGGTACATTTTGTGCAGGTTCATCCCCTCTGCTTGGCTCTGTATGCAATGCTCTCCCTTTCTTATTTCACCCCTCCCTTGCATATTCAGCTTTTGCTTTCCTATTGACTCATCTCCCCCTTGTCAATAAACACGCCCCAGTTTCTACCAATATTAGCATGAATATTCATGCATCCCCCTCAAGCTGACGTATTCTCTCCCATCTCCTTTGCATCTGCATGTCTGGTAAATCACCACTGCACTTTAAACCCCCATCAATAAAGTTATGAATTATTTCTTTGTTTCAAAATCCAGTCCTTAGGTTACTTGATAACAACTAATCACCAATTTTCCCAAGCAAGAAAGTGGGGACTTTAGACTACACGTCTCCTTTCTTGCCCCATGATCAATGAATCACTAAATATTGATTCTACCTTTTAAATATCTTTAAAAGTCATTCTTCTTTCTCTGTCCCTGATGTCATTTTCTGTGTTTAAGTCTTCTTCATATTCTACCTGAATTTGTGAAATAACTATTTTCTCCCCTTGGAATCCATTCTACACATGGTTACCAGAGTGATTTTTCTAAACTACAAATCAAATTATACGATTTTCCTGCAGAATATAACACAAACTCTATAGTGTGGTGTAGAAGGCCCTTCATTATGGAAAACCTAATTAGATTCCCTATTTTATCTCCTAAAGCCACCATCTCGCACTATCAAATTAATGCTGTGACGTGCAGTTTTGTCTTTCTTTGCAACAGTTCATCCTTCAAACCCACACCTTGGCTTCTATGAATGGCAACATTTCCCGACAAAGTTAACAATTCCATCTTCTGTGTAATAACTCAGTAGGTTGTACATGCTTATGTCACTAATGTCATGCTTTATTGTGGTGATTTATTTTTGTTTTGTCTTTTTCTATCTTTATTGAGATATAACTGACATAGAGCATTATGTAAGTTTAAGGTGTACAATGTGATGATTTGATATACTTATATATTGCAAAATGATTACCATAGCAGAGTTAATTAAAATCTCCATCACCTCACATAATTACCATTTCTTCTTTGTGGTAAGAACATTTAAGATCTATTCTCTTAGCAAATTTCAGGTACATCATAACAGTACTGTCAGCTATAATCACCATTCTATACATTAGACCCCAGAACGTATTCATCTTATAATTCAAAGTTTGTACCCTTTGACCAACATCTCCCCATTTCCTCATCCCCTAGCCCCTGTCAACCACCATTCTACTCTATGTTTCTATGAGTTCGGCATTTTTTAGATTCCACATGTCAGTGATATAACAGTATTTGTCTTTCTCTGTCTGACTTATTCAACTTAGCATAATGCCCTTGAGGTCCATCCATGTTGTTGCAAATGACAGGATTTCCTTCTTTCTCATGGCTGAATAATATTCCATTATGTGTGTGTGTGTGTGTGTGTGTGTGTCTGTCTGTGTGTGTCTGTCTGTGTGTGTATACAAGCATACCTCAAAGATATAGTGGGTTCGGTTCCAGACCACCACAATGAAGTGACTATTGCAATAAAGGAAGTTAAACGATTTTTTTTAGTTTCTCAGTGCATATAAAAGTTATGCTTACAGTACAGTGTACTCTATTAAGTATGCGATAGCATCATGTATAAAAAAGTGTACATACCTAAATTTAAAAATAATGCTTTTGTTAAAATGGTGCTGATAGAGTTGCTCCACAGAGGGTTGCCACAAATCTTCAATTTGTAACAAATGTAGTATCTGCAAAGCGCAGTGAAATGAAGCATAACAAAATGACGTATGCACATATGTGTATACACACATGCACACACACACAATCAATTAATTAAAAATAGAATTATCATATGAACCAGCAATCCCACTTCTTGTTATATATCCAAAGAAATGCAATCATGATCTCAAAGAAATATTCACACTCCCGTGTTCATTGCAGCATTATTCACAACAGCAAAGACATGGAAACAACCTAGTGTCTGTCATCAAATGAATGGATATATATAGTCACAACTTCTTTATCCATTCATTCATTGAAGAATTCAATCTCCTTACTCTTTATTGTTCTGTGGAAATCTTTTTCTTCATGATTCAGTCTTGGTAGGTTGTACTTTTCTAGGAACTTATCCATTTCTTCTTGGTTATCCAATGTGCTGGCATATACTTGTTCATAGTAGTCTCTTAAGAGCCTATGACTTCTGTACTTGTAATGTCTCCTTTTTCACTTCTGATTTCATTTATCTGAGTCTTCTCTCTTTTTTTCTTAGTCTTGCTAAAGGTTTGTAAATTTTGTTTATTGCTTCAAAAAATCAGTTCATATTTGCATTGATCTTTTCTATTGTTTTTCTGGTCTCTATTTGATTTGTTTCTACTCTGATCTTTGTAATTTCCTTCCTTCTGTTAATTTTGGGCTTAGTTTGTGCTTTTTCTGGTTCCTTGAGGTGTAATGTTAGGTTGTTTATTTGAGATCTTTCTTTTTTCTAAATGTAGGCATTACTGCTATAAACTTTCCTTTTAGAATTGCTTTCGCTTCATCCTATAAGTTTCAATATATTGTGCTTCCACTTTCATTTGTTTCAAGATATTCTTTACTTCCCTTTTGATTTCTTCTTTGACCCATTTGTTGCTTGGGAGTGTATTGTTTAATCTCCACATACCTGTGAATTTTCTAGTTCTCCTCCTGTTATCGATTTCTAGTTTCACACCATTGTGGTTGGAAAAGATACTTGGTATGATTTTAATCTTCTTAGATTTTCTAAGTTTTTTTTGGTGACTTATTACATCATCTCTTCTGGAGAATGTTCTGTGTACACTTGAGAAGAATGTGTATGCTGCTGCTATTGGATGGAATGTTCTGTATACTTCTGTTAGGTCTAAAGTATAGTTCAAAAGTCCTGTGTTTCTGTATTAATTTTCTGTCTGGATGACCTATCCACTGTTGAAAGTTGAGCATTATAAAATGACCTTGTCTGTCTCTTGTTAAAGGTTTGGCTAAAAGTCTATTTTGTTCAGTGTAAGTATAGCAACTCCTGCTCTCTTTTGGTTTCCATTCTGATGGAATATCTTTTCCATCTTTTCACTTCAACCCTATGTGTGTCCTTAAAGCTGAAGTAAGTCTGTCATAGGCAGCATATAGTTGGATCTCATGGGGTTATTTTTATCCTTCCAGGCATTCTATATATTTTGATTGGAGAATTTAATCCATTTACATCTAGAGTAATTATTGATAGGTAGTCCTTAATAATGCCATCTTTTAATTGTTTTCTGCTCTTTGTAATTCCTTTGATCCTTTCTACCTCTCTTACTGCCTTCCTTTGTGGTATGCTTTCATTCCCTTCTCTTTATCTTTTGTCAGTCTACTGTAGAATTTGTGGTTACCAGGAAGCTTCCATAAAACATCTTATAGATAAAATAGTCTAGTTTATACTGATAAAAGACTTAACTTTGATCACAAACAAAAACTATATCAATTTACTACCCCCTTTTATGTTTTTGATGTCACAATATACCTTTCTACATTGCATATTCATTAACATTATTATAGGTATAGTTATTTTTAACACTTTTGTCCTTTAACCTTTATACTAGAGTTGTTAACACACCACTATATTATAGTATTAGAGTAATCAGAATTTGACTATATACTTTACCAGTGTGTTGTATATTTCCTTATGGTTTCATGTTACTAAATAGTGTCCTTTCATTTCAGCATTTCTTGTAAGGCAGGCCTAGTGGAAACACTCTCAGCTCTCATTTATATGCAAAAGTTTTTTTGTCTCCTTTATTTCTGAAGGACAACATTGCTGGACAGAGTACTCTTGGTTGGCAGTTTTTTTTCTTTCAGCATTTTGAATATATCACCCCACTCTTTCCTGGCCTGTAGATTTCCACTGAGAAATCTACGGATGGCCTTATTGGAGGGAGGGTTCCCTTGTAACTTATAAACTTCTTTTCTTGCAGTTGCTGCTTTTAAGATGACCTCTTTGTCTTTGATTTTTGACAGTTTTATTAGAATATGTCTTGGAGAGAAGAATATGTCAGGAACTTGGATATCCAAATTCCTTCCCAGATGTGGGAAGTTCTTGGCCATTATTTCTTTAAATAAGCTTTCTACCCGCTTCCCCCCCCCACACTCTCCTTTCAGAACTCTGATAATTTGCAGAATGCTTCTTTTGATGGTCTCCTATAGCTCATGTAGGCTTTCTTCACTCTTTTTCGTTCTTTTTTCTTTGTTCTCATGTGACTGGATAATTTCAAAGTCCATGTCTTCTACTTCACGGATTCTTTCTTTTGCTTGATCCATTCTGCTGTTGATGCTCTCTACTGCATTTTTCATTTTATTTATTGTATTCTTTACCGCCAGAATTTCTGTTTCGTTCTTTTCTTTGATTTCTATCAGTTTGCTCAACTTCTTATTTTGTTCAGGTATTGTTCTCCTGATTTCATTGAATTGTCTTTCTGTGTCTTCCTGTAGCCTACTGTACTTCCTTAAAACAGCTATTTTGAATTCTTTCTTAGATATAAATTGCCAATCTGCATGTCTTTGGGTTCAATTACTAGAGATCCTTTGGTGGCGTCATGCTTCCTTGATTTTTCATGTTCCTTGAAGTTTTGCATTGCTCTCTTCTCATATGAAGTAGGAGTCACCTCCTCAGTCTTTACTGACTGCTTTTGGGAGAGAAATATCTCCCATCAGCCCTGCTAGGGATTCTGGGGCTTTCTCAGACCTTCTGTGGATCTGCTTGCTCCACACTTCTTGCTCCCTCTTGCTGCAGAATTCTTACACTTGTATGCCCTCTTTCAATTGTGCAAAATACCAGAACAGGTGCTGACAGCTTCCCTGCTGCTTTCTCAAGGGTGATTTTAGAACTGAAGTTTGTGATCTTTCCCTGGTCCATGGGTTTGGGCTAACTTTCTGTCTTTACTAGCTATCTGCCCAAACTCACTTTCACCACTGCCATAAGAAGCATACACACAGTGCCAGCCATGGGGTGGAGGGGGTTGTGGATGAGACGGACAAAGCCTGGGGGTGCCCATGGGCCAGCTGGAGAGATTGCAGGTGAGGAGTCCCCAGTGGTTCCTGGACAGGCTTCTTGATGAAACCCATGTCACAGTTAGTAGGATCCACATCCTTTTAATGTTCTCCAAGAGTTCTATCTGCTATTCTCCCAGCCACTCCCCATCCCTAGTCAAGTCAAGCACATGATTTAGTGCTCCTCTCCAATGTGTTCAAACTTGTATATATTTTCCCCAATGGTGTGTTCTCCCTCTGGAAACCTGCATTTCCACAAAGGGTTTCTGGTTCATGGGTAACTGAATGAGACAGTGTTCTGCAGGGGCTCCTGGACCATGGCCAAGACGGCTAGAGACAATTCATGGGCCACTGCTGGGTCTACAGCTGGGACCAAGGTCTATATGCCTATTACCGGATGCACAAGGAGGAGGGACTCCTCCTAGCTTCTTTGGCATATGATACTGGATCTACAGCTCCCACAAAAGCACTTGATCCATGGATGAATGCCAAATTGTTGTTAATGGGGGACATGATGAGGAATATCTTATTCAGCCATGCTCCTGACATCACCCCTGTGGTCATCTGTTTACATTTCTATTAGACTGCTAAACTTCTAGTAGGCAGGTACAGACTTCCCTTCACTCTGCATTCTCAGTGCATATCACAGCGATAAAACTCTGGGATAAGCACATAAATATATAGAAAATATCTGGGAAAAATTAAACAGGTTGCACAAAAGCACCAAAGGTGGAGCAATCGGTTCTTTAATAAACAAGGATTCTCTTTCTTTCTCCTATTTTTGGCTCTTTTGGTTTTCATACAATCAAGTTAAAATTATTTTAAAAAATGTTTCCTCCTAATCTTTCCAAACAACTAGCTTCAATAGGAGCTTTCCTTCTCTATTTTTTCCTTTATAGGTCTTATTTTCAACTCTTCAACCTTGAACCCTTGTTAATATGATCTCACTATTTATGCTTTCAAAGAGTTCACACTAAAGTGGTTGTTCTACTTCACCAGATTTCTCCAATTTCCATTCTTTAGAGTAAATTCTTACTATCTAGTGTCCTTGCTCTTAGTTTTAACTTTTTTCCCTGAATTATATAAAAGCATATTTAATCCCCTCTTGCACATATATGGGCATATTTTGACTGTACGGCTAAACCAATTCACCATGAAGTCATGAAACTTTTTTCTGTGACCAATCTCATACAACATTCTTCAGATTCTAAATTTTTTACTCAGTGTATCATGTATAGGATGCAAGTTTAGCTTTTTTTTTTTTTCCTGTCTGTGTTGTACTAAGTCTTCCACATTCCCTTTCCCTGCCCCCTCATTAGCAGGCCTGTTTGTGTGAAAATATTAGCCAGAGTTAATGCTATAGCCAGAATTTCAGACAGGTTCACTCCTTGCAAAGCTAACTGGTTCATCAATGAATTAAAAAATCTAAAAACTCAGTTCTGATATTCACACATGATATGTGAGTAACTGATGTTTGTGAATTAATAAATTTCTTCATTAATTAATAAAATTTCATGTACTTAGGTACTGCTACTTCAATTTATGTTTGAGCAGAAAAATCTCAAGTGGGTAATCACACTGATAGAACTCTTACTAATTATATTTGTATGAAATTTGAAGATTAAACATTAAATAACTGCAATTAAAGTGACACATGAAATAAAATATTGGTATCTTCCCAAAGATAATCACCCAAAAGTGAACATCAGATTTTTTTCACATTGAACCGTTTAAAGGCTTATCACATAAAAGCCAAAGAGTACAATACATTAAATCTGGATCTATATTTTTTAAATTTCAGGTCCATGAATATCACATTCTCATTTTAAATTCATACCATACTAGAGACTATCTTAGTTTTACAGTGTTGACTCAACATATTTGAACACATAATTATTTGGGCCATCTAGATAGAATATAGAAAAATAAAAAAATATACTTATAGAACAAATTTTAACATTTCAAGGAAGCATCTTCAGAGTAACTGTAAGTAGAATATTTACTGAGCACCTGCAGTAGATTGGCTAAAGAATCTTTCATTTAATTCAACGTTGAATTAAAACACAAATTGGAAAAAATAAGTTATATTATGTGAATGAACTTCAAAAGGTTCAGAAGTTGGCCCTGATATACTCACAGTCTCTTCCAAACTGGAAGTCTGAAATATTATGTTGAAAATGGCTTAAAACTGTCTTTTTTGAAAGACTACAGGACCTTTATTTTCTCCTTCCTACCAGACTATAAATGCTGGAAGAAAAACCTGTCTTATGGCATTTTGGGCATACAATTTCCCTTCCCAGCAATAAATAAAGAGTACAGAGTTTATGTCTATTTGATTCCCATCTGTCAACCAAACAGCAGTGAGATCAAACCCAATATTCAATTTCTAAGGCTGTTTATTAGTTATATGCTTGATCATGGCCTTTTAGAAATCCCATTCATAAGATGAGAAAGTCCAGGTAGCAAACTATGTCACATTGATAGTAAATTTAAGTTAGATGTACATACGTTTTGTTTTTTATTAGCTGTCACACATTGTCATTATTAGCAAAGTGTACTTAAGTACTTCCTTAAGGTGTTATTTCTGATGTTACTTATGACAAGTGAAAAAGATCACCTCTCCCCAGATGGGGACAGGCATTTAAAAAGCGTAAGAACTAAACAAGATAACAAAGCCTGTGGTAACAACTATTGCCAATAAACAATGTTCATTGTAATGGGAGGTTTTATGAATAGAGGTGATGGAAATAATGGCAGCTTTGAAGGAAAAATTGTATATGTGTGTGCATGCACGTGTGTGTGTATGAGTGTGTGTGTTGTGTGTGTTCCTGATTTTCCATTCTAGTACAAGTTCTTCTTTGAGGCTGACCTAAATTTTCTTTCCTGTAAAAAGTCTGAAACCATCATGCTAGTGTCTCATTGAGCTGACATTTCTCACAGATATTATACTGAATTGTCTCACATTTTCTCTAGGTTATACCTTTGATAACAAGTTAAAAGTGTAAGAAGGAAAAATAAAACTACCTAAAAACAAGAAACCCCTGTTAATGAAATTCTGCATTGCATAGTCAACTTTTTGCTTGGGAAAGAAACCAAACTCATACTCACGAAAGGATGGGGTGCGAGTGTGAATTGGGGCAGTGTAGAACAATGGTTGATGTCATAATTTCTGAAGGCTATTTCTGTCATGATTTCTAGTCATTATTACCTCCAAAGATCCAAACAATTTCAAGATGAAGCCCTTTCCCCCATTCAAACATAAACCATGTGTTACTCTATGTTACTAAGTTGTTTTTTTTTTTTAATCTCGTTCAATTTTATAAGATAGTGTGGTCTCTGGCCCAGCAGCATCAGTATCCTCTGGGAACCTGTTAGGCATGCATATTCACAGACTTCACATAAACCTACAGATTCAGAAACAATGGGATCAGCCCATTAATCTATTTTAGTAAGCCCTCCAAATAAGCCTGTACCATTGTAATAAATGTATTAATTTTTACAATATGAATTTTTTCATTCATTCTCAAATCAGTTCAGTGAGGTTGTAGAGTAAAACAAACAGGTAAGGATATATCATTGTAGAATGGATATATATATATATATATATATATATATAAAATTAAATTAATTAGTGACACAGCAGTGACGGAAGTAAGTTTCAAAACTCCAGACATAAATCATATTAATTTTCTGGAACTTCAACATATCCTTTCATTACAGTAAAACATTAAAAAATTCAGTAGATGTTTAATAATAGATTAGTATTAATCTCTTTATATTTAACATGTGTAAATGTTAATATATTAAAGAGGATGTTCCAAACAATTTTAAAAATCACTGCTATATTTTAAATGTTCATGAGGAAAAGAAAAATGTCCCTTCTGCTTGCTGTCAAGTTTGGGGAGCTTTATTACAGTTTTAAATATTGGAAAACTGTTAATGGTCTATTGAATTATTAAACAGTGGGTAAAAAGGTCATGTGCTCAGATATATCTGATTCCTGGTATTGAGAAATGACAGTGAAAGGGCTATGTCTGCCATGCTGTTTTTAATTTTGTTTGGGAAGGGGGGATAAAATTTAGTTATACTTCAGAGGGGAGGAAAAGTCAAAATTTTTAAAGGAGAGTGAGTTTCATTTTCCTTAACTAAGTTCCTGGAGAGTAATTTGATGGAACTTTTTGATAAAGACTGCAAAATAACCACAGGAGGGACTTCGCTGGTGGCGCAGTGCTTAAGAATCCGCCTGCCAGTGCAGGGGACATGGGTTCAAGTTCTGGTCCGGGAAGATCTCACATGCCGCGGAGCAACTAAACCCATGCGCCACAGCTACTGAGCCTGTGCTCTAGAGCCCGCGAGCCACAACTACTGAAGCCCGCGCACCTAGAGCCCATGCTCTGCAACAAGAGGAGCCACCGCAATGAGAAGCCCATGCACCGCAACGAAGAGGAGCCCCGGCTCGCCACAACTAGAGAAAGTTCGGGCGCAGCAACAAAGACCCAACGCAGCCAAAAAAAAAAAAAAACAAAGGCAAAATGACTACAGGAAAATGTTCAATTAATGGAGAGGAACACCTCCATTATTAAATCAATGTAATAAATTATTATGTATAAATAAAGGCTGCCATGAATTCAGTGTATTACAGATTTTTACCTTTAAAGGAAAGATGATGACCTTAAGACTAGGAAAACACTTGGATAAAAGAGAAATGGACTGGATAGTCCTTTGCTATTAGTTGCTCAGATTTTACGTTTTTTATTAATTTTTATTGGAGTATAGTTGCTTCACAATGTTGTGTTAGTTTCTTGCTGTACAGCAAAGTGAATCAGTCATACGTATACATATATCCACTCTGTTTTAGATTTCCTTCCCATTTAGGTCACCATAGAGCACTGAGTAGGGTTCCCTGTGCTGTACAGTAGGTTCTCACTAGTTATCTATTTTATACATAGTAGTGTCTATATGTCAGTCCCAATCTCCCAGTTCATCCCACCCCTCCCCTCCCCCCTTAGTAACCATAAGTTTGTAGTTGCTCAGATTTTACTCTTTAACAAGCAGAAAGGAAGCAATCATTTTAGATTTGGGTCTTAAATTTCTTCAAATTACACCTCAAGTGTCTTTTTGCTTGAAGTTGATTTTGAAATGTAGCAATTAGTAATTAAAGATTATTCCTGATACTAATTCATTAAATCTTTTGTTTGGAAAAATCCCAATCATATTCATAGGGCTCTACTCTTCTGCATTAAAAAATCAAGGTTCAAACATTTCCATAAATTGCCTTTGGCAGAAGACATGGATAAATAAATTGATTCCAAGATAAGCTACCTTCTGTCTCTTATTAGAGTTCTGTAAAACTATGTCTCTTATTTGATCTTGGAATTTTTCTTTAATAAATATGTATGTTTTCCTATTCATAGTTAAATGCAAGAAAGGACTATTTTGCATGTGTAATTCTATACGTAGTTGTGACACTCATTTTTTAACAAAGAAAAGTTTTTGTAATACTGTATTACATACATTAGCAGTTCTGAAATTCCACCTGTTTTTAAATCATTATTTTAAAACTCTATATCCCCCTTATTGTGACAAATATATAGCATAGTAGTTAAAACCCCAGATAGTGAAGCCAAATTACCTAGATAATCTTTTCTACATTTAGTAGTTATGTGTCTCTAGGCACGTTACCTAACTTCTCTGCACCTCAGGGTTGATTTTTTTTTTTGGTATGTATGTAAAATTAAAATTATAACAATACCTAGCTTTTAGGGCTATTGTGAACTTTCAGTGAATTAATACATGTACAAGACTTAATACAATGTCTAGCTCCTGGGAAATATTCAATAAAGACTAGTTATTATTTTATCCAGTACATTTTATATTACAAACATTATTTAATCTTTTTAAGCCTCCTATTTCTCACATGTGATAATGTAAATATTTATTTCTTCCTTCCTCCTTAAAATACAAACCACAAATTAATAAACATTTGAGGTACCAAGAGTGTGGCTAATAGATAATTTTGGATATATTGTTTTCTTGAATAAAAGGCAAGATAATCCCAGTTCTAGCAGTCATATAATTGTGTAATCTTGGAAAAGTTATTTAATCTCATCACATATCAATTTTTAAAACTATCTGTAAAAATGAAATTGCAAAATAAACCCTTAAAATGGACAGTATTAATTGAACATAATAAAATGTTATACACACTAACACTATTGACTTTGAGGATAAAAAAGTAGGCTTTCAGTTGGATTTATAAAAATTTTTAAGTTATATATCCATAGATATAAAATATGAGTGTGATCTTTTATAATTGATTTATGACAGATTTAAACACTTACAGCATTTTCAAACAAATCAATATTTATCATATTTCAGATATGCTAATTTAGAGATATCTCAGGTAGTCACATAAATCAGAAAGGGGAGAATCACTGAGAGGTGTAACAGGAAGACCAAGATGGCAGGATATGCAATGAGTCTTGATTAAGAAAAAGATAGGACATTGCCAATAAAATCTCAGTGTCTTCCCCTCAATGAAGAATCTAGCCATCGATAAGTATATTCTAATATATAAAGAACAGTACTGAATAACTTCAATCTGTGTCTGTGGAGGACGAAGAGCATGCATTTTCACGGTAGTAAGATGTATTTTAGGGACTTCCCTGGAGGTCCAGTGGTTAGGACTCTGTGCTTTCACTGCCAAGGGCCCAGGTTCAAACCCTGGTCGGGGAACTAAGATCCCGCACCCCACACAGCACAGCCCACTCAAAAAGATTTATTTTAGATATAATATAAAAAAGAGGGCTTCCGTGGTGGCGCAGTGGTTGAGAGTCCGCCTGCCGATGTGGGGGACATGGGTTCGTGCCCCGGTCCGGGAGGATCCCACATGCCGCGGAGCAGCTGGGCCCGTGAGCCATGGCCGCTGAGCCTGCGCATCCGGAGCCTGTGCTCCGCAACGGGAGAGGCCACAGCAGTGAGAGGCCCGCGTATCGCAAAAAAAAAAAAAAAAAAAAGAAAAAAAATGAACATTCTCAAGTATGTGAGTTATTACATACTGAAATAAACCCCACCCCATGACTGGTAAGAACAAGGGTTCCAGAATGAGATGGATACGAATATACCATCTCTCAACTGAAGGCAATAACATCTTCTTCATAGCCTTGCTGTAAGGATTAAAAAAAGAGCACTTTATAGAAGGGTAATACTAATAGTATTCACCCCAGAGATAGGGGTGTGTGTGTGTGTGTTAGGTAAGGTGCTCAGTACTTGGCATTTGCTATTTGTTATTATTAAGACTTGTCAGAAAATTTTTAACTCAAGCCTCCCAAGTTTAGGCTGAAACTATATTACAGGCAATTCCAGTCCCAAGAGTCTATAATCCTACATGTTACCTTCACCTTTATCTTTATTTCGTTATATCTCCAAGTCCCCGTTTGACAATGTAACCACGAGGATAGGGAAGTACATACTGGGAGTTAGGAAGAAGACCTGAATTAGGAAACTGGTTCAACCATTTAATCACTCTGTAATTGAGGACAACTTCTTTACCTCTCAGAGCCCAAGTTTCATCATCTATAAAACAAGGATCCAAGTTCGTTCCGGTGAGAACAAAAAAAGACCACGTGTACAAAGTGCCTAATATAGCACCTGGCCAGAGTGGGGTACCTCGTAAACAGCTGTTTCCTTTTTCTTACTTTCTCCCACAAAAACTAAAGAAAAACCCTCCATCATATTCATGCCATTCCTTAGATATTTAAAGCTATATCAGAGCAACACAATTTGTAGGAACAGACCTGGTATGAATTCTTTCCTGACTTCCCATATACAACTGACTACTTGCTCCTTGAGCACTGTGCCCCTGGCAAAGTCTCACGATTCTACATATTTTTATTCTATTGCTTGTGTCTATATGCTTATCTATCTCTACTTCATGAGAAAAGAAAGAAGATGTGGCAAATAACTGGTGAACAGTAAATGTTTTTGAGTGAGGGCATGAAGCAGTGCTGTGCTATTCCTTACAAAGTCCAGCACGTTCCTGCTTCAGGCTTCTGCATTTGCTGTGTCCTCTACCTAGATTTCCCCTCTCTCAGATATTGGCATGACTCCTTCCCTCACCTTTTTCAGTTATTATCTCAAATTTCACTTTTTCAGCAAAGCCTTCTCTATCCACCCTATTTTAAATGTGTGTGTGCACATGTGTACACAAACACACACACAATGCACGCCCAGCCTCCCTTTTCTCCATCTATCACTATCTGACATAGTATAAGTTGTATTAGTTGTGTGATCATCTGTCTTCCCCCATTAGAGTGTAAACTTCATGAAGGCAAGTTATCTTGTCTTTTTTGTTCATTACCTAACATTTAGCACAGTGTCTGGGACATAGTAGGTGCTCAGTATATATTTGTTGAATGAATGAATAAATTTCACAACAAAATAGTATTTGGAAGAGGAAAGATGAGTACTTCTGACTAATAACAATAGACACATTTAGAGAAATTTAAAATTTATGTGATGATTAAGCTAATCCCCTGATATTGCATTACCGCTCAGAACTCATTTTACGTTACTTGATATACTGCAGTTTTAATTTCTTCCGCAAGCAAAGGAGCTTTGTTTCTTCTCATGGGAAACAAACTAACTAGATTTATCTAGTATTAAGTTGTCTCAATTTTTCCTTATCAACACAGATCAAAATATGCTGAAAGTATCCCTAAAGACTAAAGATGATGCAGTACATCCCCTCTGATTTACAGATGAGGAAACGACGAGCTAGAAAGACGGAGATTTCTAAATGTCAGTGTTAGTACTAGAACTCAGATCTTCTAACCAAGGAGTGTTACTGAGGAGCACACTTTGAAAAGAGCTATCTTTCCAGAAGTAATTTATAACTAATAAAATCTAAGCTATCTTCATTGTCTACATGGTATTTGTGTCATTTAGAACTATGTTTAGTTGTTAATTAGCCAATCTCAACTATTCAAGGAGAAGGCAAAGATCTACCCATGATAGTAAATCCTGTTTCCTAAATAAGCCCTCCTCTCAACTTCTACATTTGAAACATTAACAATGTGTCCACCTGGACTTCTTGGAGGGCTCTGGTTTGCAGGGACAATATATGCTTTGGTTCATCTATGGAACAATCAGCTTAAGGAGTTGTATTCAGATATTATTAATGTTTTCAAAACCACTTCCTATTTTCCTGCTGCGATCCCTGCCAAGCACACACTTCAGCAGACACAAAAATAATTTGGGTAGTTGACATGCAATCCAAATTTTCTGTGGAAATCTGCCAGATTTGACATCTGTGAGAAAGTGGGTAATTTGTGTTATCCATAGAGAGCAAAAGCTTGGTTTGATATTTCTCTGTCTCCACCCATCTCGCTGTAGTGGAGCTGCTACTGAGATATACACAAAAAAGTGGGTAGCAAGGAAAATTATTGAACCCTTTTTTTAAATTTATTGATTTTATTTTTGGCTGCGTTGGATCTTTGTTGCTGTGCGTGGGCTTTTCTCTAGTTGCGGCAGCGGGGGCTACTCTTTGTTGCAGTGCGTGGGCTTCTCATTGCAGTGGCTTCTCTTGTTGTGGAGCATGGGCTCTAGGCTTGTGGGCTTCAGTAGTTGTGGCTCACGGGCTCTAGAGAGCAGGCTCAGTAGTTGTGGCGCACGGCCTTAGTTGCTCCGTGGCACGTGGGATCTTCCCAGACCAGGGCTCGAACCCGTGTTCCCTGCATTGGCAGCCATATTCATGACTACTGCACCACCAGGGAAGCTCTATTTAACTCTTTCACTCTTGTCTGGATACTGAAAAGGCTTAACCAAAATTAATTTTAAAGGCACAATAGCCATGAATAAAACAAATTTCAGAGGTGTGGGAGATGCAAACTACGTTTATTATTGCCACTACATTTTGTCTAAAAACTATTTAACTACATTTTATCCGTTGCTTTAAAAATATTTGTCTTTAAAGCCCCCCCTCCTCACTTGGTTCAAAAAGTAAAATCGAAATTTCAAGTTGATTTTCTTTTTAGAATGTTTTTACAAACCTTAATATTTGACGCTGCAATACTATGGAAGCATGCTCAAAATCATACAAAAATATTTCTATTAATGTTAAATTTTATTTCTAAAGAGTTAAGTCTAAGACATAGGTTTAACTCTTAAGGTTTCTCTCATCTCTTTAAAAGAAAGAGACAGACCTAGATATTACCATGTTCTTATATGTTACATACTAAACTGTTACCAAGATTTATACTGTAAAGAAAGTCACTAGTGAATGAATAATGTAGAAACATTAGTTCACTACATTAAAACCCCCGCTTATCTAATAATCTAATTGTTTAGCGTGACTCAAATTTAGAAATTAAAAATGACTATGGCATCTGGTTCTATACTGACAAACGTTTAGAAGTTGGTCAGGGGAGTAGAAAGCATTTGAAATTGCTCATTTTACAAAAGTAGAATGCAAACATTGGTGGTGTGTTAACTTTTAACACAAGAGAAAATACTTTTTCAAATATATATTTTAAAACCTAAAGATAACCAGTAACAGAATTATAAATAAGATATATAACCCCCAAATCACTAAAGAAAACATAAAATAAACATACTCTGTGTCACAAAGGACAAAAAAGAAAAGAAGGCAAGAAAGGTATTAGAAATAGAAAATGCAGATCTAAAAGAAGTTTAGACAAGTAAGATTAACACACCAATTATGACAATAAATGAAAAGTTAAATTCCCTTTTGGGAACAAAAAAATTCAGGTTGGCTTAAGAAACAAATTAAACACTATGTGTCCATAAAAGGTACTCCTACAAGAAACTTTCGATGAAAAGAATAAGGAGGGGTAGACCATGCTTAAATCGGGATATGATCTGGGCCATCAGGGCAGGAAGAATGCTGCTTTCCAAGATGGTGATAGACGGACATGGTAAGCCTGTTCAGCTTGCATATCTGAAACACAATCAGGACCTTCATTTCTCTGGGATCAATCCTGCCTGGGTCTCCTTTACTTTTCTCAATAATATGTGGCCATGACATTTTGTCTCACCTCCACTACAGAGCAAGCTTCCTAATTCTCTCTCTACAAGGCCCCATTCAAAAGAAACCTTCATGAAGGCAGGAATTTTTGTAGTTTCAGTTCAAGGCTCTATCTTTGGAAGCAGTTTAGACACATGGTAGACATGGCAAACATATAGTCTGAGTGAACGAATGAAAAAAAATGAATATGTGTGTATACAGCATGCAAGACACCTAAACACAATCATTTGATCTGATTCATCTTCTCTCTCAAAATTCCACTGAAATGAGTAAAAGCATTTTTTTAAAGTTACAAACCCAAACACTGAAGTATAAGAGAGGAAGACTATCCATTGTCAAGAGATTTCACCAAGTCTCCAGAAGATGGAAAGCAGACGGAGAAACAACGACTGATGAAGCAGCCATAAGCTAAAATATAAATACGCAGGGCTGCAGCTGAAAAGCAAGCCTACTTCTCTATCAGAGCTCCAGTAGGAGATATTAGGTACCATGGAGAAGTAGAAGTGGGACAGAAAAGAGAGGTACTCACAGAAGCACTCAGTATGGAACAGTTGATTCCCCAAGTCTTTTATTATCCCCAGGTAGTTAAGTTCTTAACTAAAGAAATTGTCCCAACTGTCAAAAAAAGAACTAGGCCAGCTGGTATGGAAGTCAGCATCCCGCATCTTCCTCAGTTGACTTTAGCAGTCTTCCAAGGTAATGCAAGCAACTCACCTTCTATTTTCAGCACTAAATCAAGCCCCACATTTGTAACTAACCTTTGAAATGGCTTTTTTATTGACTCATTCTTAAATATGCTGGGCAGCAGTGTTCACCTAATTTCTGAGAAAAGTCTACAATACAAAAGATAAACAACAAAAGCCCTCTAAGGATTTCCCTGGTGGCGCAGTGGTTAAGAATCCGCCTGCCAATGCAGGGGACACGGGTTCGAGCCCTGGTCCAGGAAGATTCCACATGCCGCGGAGCAACTAAGCCCATTGAGCCACAACTACTGAGCCTGCGCTATAGAGCCCACGAGCCACAACTACTGAGCCCACGTGCCACAACTACTGAAGCCCACGCGCCTAGAGCCCGTGATCTGCAACAGGAGAAGCCACCGCAATGAGAAGCTCACGCACCACAACGAAGAGTAGGCCCCGCTCTCTGCAACTAGAGAAAGCCCGCGCGCAGCAACGAAGACCCAACGCAGCCAAAAATAAATTAAAAAGTTTTTAAAAGCCCTCTGGAATTCATTAATATAAAGGATGAGATCTTTAAAATATTTGATTTAGAATCCACTCATTCGACTCAAGAACATATGGTACCCATAAAGCAAGTTTATGTAAGAATAATTGGAAAAATCAAAAGAACTAGTAAATTAAAATATAATTGCTAAATAAAAAGAAATTAATAGGGCTTCCCTGGTGGCGCAGTGGTTGGGAGTCCAACTGCCGATGCGGGGGAAGCGGGTTCGTGCCCCGGTCCGGGAGGATTCCACATGCCACGGGGCGGCTGGGCCCGTGGGCCATAGCCGCTGGGCCTGCGCGTCCGGAGCCTGTGCTCCGCAATGGGAGAGGCCACAGCGGTGAGAGGCCCGCGTACAGCCAAAAAAAAAGAAAAAAAAGAAATTAATAGAAGTGTCCGAAGTAAACGAGGTGAATGTTTCCGAGAGTATAGAATAAATAGAAAGGGCTAGAATATTTGAGAGAAGATATAAAAGTTATATAGATGATCAAAACAGCAAGTCTAAGAGCTGGCCAATATCTCCAAAAAACATAAAAGGAAGCATATCATTCAATAAAAAACCAGAGAATTTCCCAGAACACAAGAAAATAAATCTTATGAATGAAAAAAGATCCATACCTACAACATCCACATCCATTTCAGAACACAGGGGACAAAGAAAAGATTCAAAACACTTAAAAGGAGGGGGGAACACGTCTTCAAAGGAACATGAATTAGCCTGGCATCTGAATTTTAGCAACACTGTATACTAGAAGACAAAAGAACATAGCTTCAAGATTCTGAAAGAAAAAATTTCTTTCCATTTTCAAAATTAAGCCCAGCCATGCTATTAATCAAATGCACAAGAAAATAATAATACTTTCAGATATACAAGATCTGTTAAGGTTTAAATGGCATGTTACCTAGAAAGTTCCTTAGGGTGGTCCCCCAATAACATTTAGGGAGTAAGGGAGAGAAACCAAGACCAAAGTAGATAAGAAGTTCAGGAAATCTGACCCAGGAGAAAAGCTAAGTAGTAGTAATACAGTATGGATTTAACAGGTCCCCAGGCAAAAGGGGAAATGATTAGTGTAGATAATCTGAGGAAGAATTTGAAACACTGAGAGGATGAAGTGGAAGAGTATAAGAACGTAGTGACCATTTGAAATATACCCTAGAAATATTCTCCACAGATAATGGAATCCAGAGATCAGGAACATCCCGAATATTCTCAATTGTATACTGGTTTTACGTTTTAGAGTCAACCTATGGCCAAATCTCAGAAGACTTATGTATGGCAACTATATGGAAAATAAATGTTGTCAACTGGGATAATATAAAAGTGTTGATAGAGCTGACGGAGGTTGGGAGGTGGAAGAGAGTTTAAGAGAGAGGTGGATAAAAGATGGGTACAAGAATATGCTCATTCTGCAAAGTGAGTCATCAGATAATTTGTCTGTCTTTGATTTAACAATAAATGGAGAATTTGTCTGAAGTCGCTGGGCAATGAAAACCTATCAAAATTTAACCAATATAAAGAAAACCCAAATCGATTTAAAATAACTACAAAAAATATCGAAAGAGTTACCATAGTATGACTTAGAGTTGTACTTTTTCCACCAATAAGTTCTTCTAAACTTTCTAAGAATGAAGATATAAAACACAGAAAAACATAGGAAGCTATCATATTCATATTATTATGCTAGTTTAAAACTGATACTAAGTGGACAAAGTTACCAGCAAAAAATATATAGAAAAAATTGATGGTCTGCACATTTTAAATAAATTTGTAACTAGAATACTTTCTTAGAATAAAATTTTTATGGAAGCTCTATATGTAAAACATTGAAATAGAAAGGTTTTGGTCAAAGGGATGACATGTAGACCAAGTTTATTTATTAATACAAACAGAAAAAAATCTAAATAAAATGTAGGCAAACTAAACTCAGTGGGATCTTAAAAGATTTATCCACTAACCCAAGAAGAGTTTGCTGCTAGTATATTTATTGATAAAAGAATTCACACCAGTATGATCATCTTACTAGAAGGTAAAATGACATTTTAATATTTTTAAAAATCTACTTAATGTTTAACAACAAAAAATAAACTTTTAGTAAATTAAAAATCGAAGTATATAATGCCTGAACATGATAAAGTTTATGTCTCAATCAAACAGGCTAACAAAAAAGGAACTATCTAAAAGATACATTATATCACTAATATTAGTAAAAATATAAGATTGCCAGCTTTCAATATTGTTAGTTAATTTTTTGATTGTTGTTAATGATGTCTTAATAATAATAATTAATAATAATACAAATAGACATTTTTGGATATTTCAAAATGTGTCTGAAGTTCATCTAGTAAGAAAATAAAGGAAAATATCCTTACTAAGTTTATTAAGAAGCTGTATCAACTAAGTGAGTAATAGTACTACTATAAGAATCAACAATCTGGGGTCGGGGTGGGGGGCACTTCCCTGGTGGCGCAGTGGTTAAGAACCCACCTGCCAATGCAGGGGACACGGGTTCCATCCCTGGTCCAGGAAGATCCCACATGCCGCGGAGCAACTGGGCCCATGCACCACAGCTGCTGAGCCTGTGCTCTGGGGCCTGCGAGGCACAACTGCTGAGCCCACGAGCCACAGCTGCTGAGCCCACGTGCCACAACTGCTGAGGCCCATGCACCTAGAGCCCGTGCTCCGCAACAAGAGAGGCCACTGCAATGAGAAGCCAGTGCACTGCAATGAAGAGTAGCCCCCGCTCGCCGCAACTAGAAAAAGCCCATGCACAGCAATGAAGACCCAAAGCAGCCAAAAAAAAAAAAAAAAAAAAAAAAAAAAAATCGCGGGGGAGGGAGAGGGATGGATTGGGAATTTGGGGTTAGTAGAGGCAAACTATTACATTTAGAATTGATAAACAACAAGGGCCTACTGTATAGCACAGGGAACTATATCCAATCTCCTGGGATAAACCATAATGGAAAAGAATATTTAAAAAAAGAATGTCTGTATGTGTATAACTGAGTCACTTTGCCGTTCAGCAGAGATTGCCACAGCACTTAAATCAACTCTACTTCAACTAAAAAGAAGAATCAGGGCTTCCCTGGTGGCGCAGTGGTTGAGAGTCCGCCTGCCGATGCAGGGGACACGGGTTCGTGCCACGGTCTGGGAAGGTCCCACATGCCACAGAGCGGCTGGGCCCGTGAGCCATGGCCACTGAGCCTGCGCGTCCGGGGCCTGTGCTCCGCAACGGGAGAGGCCACAACAGTGAGAGGCCCGCGTACGGCAAAAAAAAAAAAAAAAAAAAGAAGAATCAACGATCAGTAAATAAAAATGAGTAAAATAAAATGGAATCAATTTCATACAATACCATAACCCTAAAACAACTCTAGTATATGTAATAATTTAATAGAAAGATTATCTAATGAATAGATTGCAGAATACAGCCATTTTGGGTGAAAATTACACTAATTCCAAATTAAGCAATAAGAAAAAAAGGATTGAATGCAAAAAATCATTAAAAATAAAATTAGAAGTATATATGAGTAGTTACATTCTCTGAATACAAAAGCAACCGAAGAAACCAAAGAAATAAAAGTATAGATTTCAACGCATAAACAAAAATTAACATTGAGTACATTAAAAATTAAAAGTTAGGTTAAGGACTGAGAATATATTTATAACAAATATAAGAAAAAATTTAGTATATTAAGAGGATTTATAATCACATAGAAAATATATTCCAAGAGAAAAGTGGACAAAGGATGTGACCAGAAAACTCACAGACTATGAAATACAAATGGAAATAAACATATAAGGAAGATTTAGCTTCACTAAAAATCAAAGAAGTGTCAAATTAAAATAAAGGTGTATCTCATAGTGCCTATCATTCTGCAAATGCTCAAGCTTGGCAAGGGGACGGTGCGCCCGGCACTAGCTTCCATTGCTCACGGAAAGGCACAAAAACCCTAAGAATAGCGCTTGTGCCCTTGTCATTTAGTAGCTCCAGTTCTGAGGATCTGTCTTTAGTAAATAATCAAAGATGTAAACAAAGTTTTATGCACAAAGATGTAATTTAGAACAAACAACTTAAATGCCCACCCATAAGAGAATGGTCAGACACGGAAGAGTACATCATATACTCTAAAATATATCTACGTGATGACAAATCATTAAGAGTCTCATTAAGAACATTTCATCTCATTGAAAACTGATCGAAATAAGTTGTGATAAATGCAATGTATAATACCATATTTACAGTTATGATCCCAAATATGCTTAAAAAATAAGAGATCTGGATTAAATATATATTAAAAAGTAACAGTGACTTTTCTCTGGCTCTTGAATTTTACATTATGCTTTATTTTCCAAATTGTCTAAAATGTGAAAATAGTTCTTTCATTCTTAAAAAGTAGACATACTATTTTGAAAAAAAATAAAATGATCATTAGATCTTAGCTCTTTTGTCTCCATTTCACCCATCCTAATGCTACAAACCACAGCAGTGAACTCCTCAGCATCATGAAAGAAAAATTCCTTTTGCCACCGTCTCAAGATTCTGTGAGACTGACAAATGTAAATCTTTCCAAGATGCAACACATGCAGCCACCTTGTAGCTAGTACAGAGATGGGGAAGCGGCCAGGGTCGGCGGGGTGGGTGGGTAGGAAAGCCCTTCTTCCTTCCCAAATCATTCTCTATCCACTACATGATTCCAACAATTTCTAAAGAGAGGGCACTGTCTTTCGTTTTCATTTTTACTGTAATAATAGCCTTTATTGAGTGTTTAGCATGTGCTAGGCACTGTTATAAGTACATTACATGTATTAATTTACTTAATCCTCCCAACAACTATTCTTATCCCCATTTTATAGCTGAGGAAACTGAGGATGGGAGAGGTTAAGTTACCTATTTGAGGTCAGAGAGTAAGCGAGATACTGGTATTAAAACCCAGCCCCAAAGCTCCAAGGCCCACCCTCTTAACCCTATGCTGTAAGGAATATGTCCTTGTAAGAATTAAAATATTTAACCAAATTTACAGTAAGGTGTGAAAGGCTTATCCTTTTTTAGGGGCAGGTTCCGACTGGGAAGAGAGTACTGGCATTTTGAAGGACAGGCAGGTGACACCAGGTGTATAGAAAACTTAAATTGGGATATTGACTATAAACATATAAAAAGGGTTCCCATTGGTCACATTCTCCATAGATGCTATTTACAACTGTCTGCTTTCATTAGCCAAATTTTCAATATAATTTCAAGAATTAGAAATTGGAATGTTTTATCAAGTATATTTTCAATAGCTGCTGGTTCCAGGTTAGGAATATTACCTTTTATGTATCTGTAAAATTAAATTTTTCTTTGCACAAACATGCAATTGACTACTCTTTCCTAAATTTAGACTCAGAAATAAAATATGGGGATGTGAATTTTTTTGTGGCAAATGGTTCAACCATTCAAAGCTGTACCAAGAATGTTCTGAAATCAAGGTGGACAAGATCAAAAAGACACTATCCTAGCCATTGAAGAACTCCCATTTACGGCATCCATTGAGAGGCAAGAAAATCAAACAGACCATTTTGCTTTACTATCTAAATAAAATATGCCAAAAAGAAAAGAAAACCTTCCTCCCTGTTAGAAGCATAAGACATAAGAATAAAACTAAAATATCTGAGAGGCAGTATAAGAGAGAAGAGGGAACAACCTGTAGGCACAGCTGTCACTACAGAGCAGTGAGTCTGATCCTCTTTCATTAACGAGAAACGAAGTTGAGCAGAGAATGAAGATGGGGCCCAGACACTTCACAGTCAAATGAAAACCTCTGGGCATTTTCCAAGCAAATAAACTCTATAAAAGGAGATGTGTTAGCCAAAATAAAATTTTTTGTGTAGTTACGCACCAGATGCATGCAATATAAGTTAAGCCGCACTTGGATATGTACTGAAAGGAGAGTCAAAGGGTCTGAGATCTCAGAATTCTCTGCTGCAGTTAACAATTTAGATGACAAGGTCACAGTCACAACTGCAAAGCATAACCAATAATCACCCACTTAGTGTTTTTAGAAAAATCAAAGAGAGTAACATCTCCAGAGAGAATATTAGCAGAGTTTCTTTTCTCGACATGGCTTTCAAAACCTGAGCATATGAACAACAGTCACCTTACTTCTTGTAAATTCTTTAATCAGACATTATTTCCAGTTCATGATTCTCAGATGTATTAACACCGTTATCCAGTTTATTGGCTTTCTATCACTCTGAATCTGACTTAAAACATGGGGGCGCTCACATTACCTCTTTTTGGTTTGGGAGACACATACTGCTTGAGTTCTTAAAAATGACGTTGCCACTAGGGCTTCCCTGGTGGCACAGTGGTTAAGAATCCACCTGCCAATGCAGGGGACATGGGTTCAAGCCCTGGTCCAGGAAGATCTCACATGCCACGGAGCAACTAAGCCCGTGTGCCACAACTACTGAGCCTGAGCTGTGGAGCCCACGTGCCACAACTACTGAAGCCCGTGAGCCACAACTACTGAGCCTGCGTGCTGCAACTACTGAAGCCTGTGTGCCTAGAGCCCATGCTCCGCAACAAGAGAAGCCACCACAATGAGAAGCCTGCGCACTGCAATTAAGAGGGGCCCCCTCTCGCCGCAACTAGAGAAAGCCCTCGTGCAGCAACGAAGACCCAGCACAACCAAAAATAAATAAAATAAAATTTTTTTAAATGACATTGCCACTAGAGTAGGAAAGGAAATCTTTGCTAATGGGTAAACCTTTAAGGCACTGAAACTTTATTAAACATGGTTTTTATCAAACAACTGCCTTCCCCAGGTAATATCCTCTCTGGCACTAGCCAATACCCAATGTCTGGATGTGAGGGGATGGGGCAGGGTGGTACAGGAGCTCAGCGCCCTCACCTCAATTAGGGATGATGATGAAGGGATTACCTTGCAGATTACCACCAGCCTCTGCCTAATCCCATTTGCCTCATCTCTTACAGGTGTTCCCAGAGCCTCCTCCATAAACTGTCTGGACATAATCTCCCTCTCAGTGTCTATTTTCTGGGGAACCCAGCCTAAGACAGCATACAAGGAGTTTTTCTGTTTGTTTATTTTTAAATCATCATATTAGTTATTTAACACTGTTTACTTGACAGTAATAAATATTATCTAATAAACTGCTTTGAAAAGAAGTGTATTTACAGAATGGATATTTTAAGATCATCTTAGACCCAGTATTAGACTGAACCAAATAAACGCTATTCAATATGATAATATTATAGCAAAGCTTTGGCACTCAATTCACTACCCAGGGAATTAAAATCCAAGCAAGAAACTAGCCTGACCCAGTTAATCCACCTACAGATTTTTCGTTCATTGGTTTCCCACTAAAACTGGTAAACACTACCATTAAAATATCTGGGAGCTAAAGCTGGTGAACAAGTATCTGACTCTGTGTGAGCCAGTAGACACTAAACGGGCTTGTCTGATCTATACAACAGAGCGTTCAACCCAGCGATTTGAGCACATCCTTTCTGCTTCATTGGTCACCAATGGATTTTCTGTTAAGTTCAATTGAGTCTGGCACTCTTTTTAGCCTTTCTCTTTTGAGGGAAAGGCTGATGCTGTTTAAAGGTCTTACTAAAAAGCAGAGCCCTTTGATTGAGAACCTCAAAAAAGAGTATATAAGAGCATACCTTTTAATACCGAGCTACACACTCCCTTATTCTAAGCCCAGTAAGGGAAGCCTAATTGTCAGCAAGATTTTTTATTAGTTCATTTTTATGAAGTGCACATCCCCACCGAGGCAGCTGAATCTGGGGAGAAGACTCAGTGAGAACAGTGACCCATTGTATAAATTTAGTGTACCCAGTGGTTCTGGCTTTAATAGCCATTTAGGCAACCAAATATCAGCTTTTGCTTTTTTTTTTTTTTTTTTTTTTGCTTAGTTCCTACTAACCTAGGAAAAAGGCACAGCCTTACAGAAATGTCACAATATAAAAGTCCTTATGTTGTGAGGTAATTTTAAAAGATGATTAGTCATCTACTTGCAGTAGAATTTTAGTTTCATAAGGTAAGTGGAAGCAAAAGCACCTGACTAATAATTTTAAAAAATCAAACATCGTATCTTATTGGTTCTCTACTTTTATAATCATGATTTTTTTTAAAAAAAATCTATTTAGAGATATGCCTGGCAATTGTCTGTTTGCTCTCAGACCAGGCTAACCCTTGCCCTGCTCTGTATGACAGGGGGTTAAATCTCACACATAATATTTCTCCAGGCTCCACTGCTAGCTAGCTTTAAATCAGATTTGTCCAATGAGACGAACTGGCAGAATAGAATAAGTGGGAGGAGAGAGAAGCCCTCTCTCTGCTTCAGGAAGTATCCCTTACCAATATAGCTGCATTCCCTTGAGAGGCTCTAGTTCCCACAAGACAGTGCCTCCCTCTGACGGCAGCTGCTGCTTGGGTCCAGTTCCCACTGGACAGCCTGCGCTCCTGAGTTCTGGTGACGTTGCCTCTTCCCTTGGTTATTCCAGCTCTACAGGTAGTAGTTGCTTCCTGTTATTGATAATCTCCAATTTTAACTAATTCACTCAGTTAAATTCCCTCTGTAGAACTATCTGATGTGGATTCTGTTTTCCTGACTGGTCCCCAAGTGACACACAAACTTGCCCAAATTATTCTAAAACCAGGTCCTAACTTACTACCCCATATTGTTCTGAGGTTTGTTTTTTTAATTTTTTTGTTGCATTATGGCTGGTGTATAATATCACATAAGTTTCAGGTGTATAACACAGTGATTTATAATTTTTAAAGGTTATATTGCATTTAGGGTTATTATAAAATATTGGCTATATATCTAAGGTTTGTAATTCATTCTGCTCAGAAATTGTTGGAACTCTCAAATTATAAACAACAACAAACGTTGTGAGTAGATTCTCATATCAGCCCATAAACTTTGCTTGATATTCTTTTTTTTAAATTTTCTCTCATTTTTATTTTACTTTTTATTTTTTTCAGCTTTATGGAGGTATAGTTGACAAATAAAATTGTAAGATATTTAAAGTGTACAATGTGATGATTTGATATATGTTAACATTGTAAAAGGATTTCCCACATCAAGTTAATTAATACACGTATCACCTCACATATGTACCTTTTTTCTTTTCTTTTTTTTTTAGTGGGGGGCTGGATGAGAACATTTAAGTTCTACTCTCTTAAATTTCAATTATACAATACAGTGTTATCAACTGTAGTCACCATGTTATATATTAAGTCTTCAGACGTTATTCATCTTACATTCTTAACATACCTGAAAGGCAATATTTCTTAGATCTCTAGTCTTCATTCTCTTCTCTTCTCACTCCATGCAGTAACTCTTAGTGACATCAACCAAAATCTTTAATTACCAATTTCTAACCAAATCTACCCCTCCAACCTAGACCTCTCTCCTGAGATCCAGACCTAAACATCTCCATTTTATTACTAGATATCTCCAACTGAATGCCTTACATGCATCACAAATTTACTCTGTCCTCAATTGAACCAGTTACATTATCCTGTCAAACTCGTTCCTTTATTTACTATTAAAATACTCCGAAAAAAAAAAAAAATACTCCGAGTTACCAAGATCAGAAACTTTGACATAATTCTAGCACTTCCCCCTTTCCTTCATATCCAATTGGTCACTAAATCTCACAGATTACAGATCTGTACTATGTCTTATGTATCTTTCCCATTATCTATTCCTCCCGCCACTGCCTTAATTTAGAAACTCATGTCTTTTTGTTTGGGCCACTTCAAACAGCCTCGTAACTGAGCTTCCTGACCTCAGTCTTTCTATCCTTCCATTCAGCCCCTCAATGCAACCAGAGTAATCTATCTAAAGTGTAAATCTGACTGTCATTCAAATGATTTGTATTTATTTAAAGGATCCCCCATTGCATTCAGAATAAAGTACTAAATCGTATATAAAAAGCTTTCTTCTCTAAGTCCTACTTAATTTTCCAGCCTCATCACCTCCCCGCGCCTGCACTTCCTTCGACCCGCATCAAACTCACTTCACACCATGCGTTCACCTAATACTACTTAATATCCTTTATGCCTGTGGCTTAGGATGCCCACGTGGGCTCACCTTTCTAAACTAGTAACTCAACTGTTCTAGAGAGCAAGTTTAAAACTCATCCGCTCTCATTTCACAAAGAAAATGTAGGGAAGCAAGGGGTTAACATTACGTATCTAAAGCGTCATATGAAGCAAGTGCCAGGCCAATGGCTTGCAGAGTCTCCTGGAGGTCTGGAGTGGCTTCCTACTCACCATCTTTGTCATCTTCTGCTCCCTATGGTAGGTCGGCCTGCATCACTTCTCTAGTGGTTCTTCTCTCTAAAATGTATCCCCTATCCTTTACAATCTTCAAATCAAGGTCATTGTAACATAAGGAAAGAGATGCAGGATAAATCAGCTTGCTCCTTGGCTCTCCCGACCCCAGCTCATGCCCTTTTCTATCTGAACTGTAGTCCATTAGGAGAAGACAAAAGGGGGACACAAAAGGCATATATATCTTTTGAACTAGAGCTGCGCCAGGGTATCATAACATTCAGTCTATGTTTTCAATCTGCACTGAGCTTCACATTTGGTAGATTCCATCTTATTCACACTTATATCCCCAGTCCTAAGGACAATATAGGCAGATACTTAATAAATATTTGCTAAAGAAATTGTTGAATGAACGTTCCTGCCAAGAAAAAAAACAAAAAAACAAACTGCTCTTGGTCACAGGTAAAAAGTTAGAGGGGCTGCTTTGAGGGGAAGGATCCAAGGCAGAAATAGGCAATGGGGAAAGGGAAACACTGATGGCAGCAGAGGAAGCAATGCTGTGGCCAGAAAGCCAACTGTATGTTGTGTATATTGCTACCTTGGCTATTATTGGCAAAACGTTTTTAGTACTACTTTATAGCTTCGGAGGATTTAAAAATTTAGACACTTGAGAATAAGTTGCCATGGTCATCAAGCTTCAAGCAGGACTCAGTGGTGTCTTTAAAATCCCTTTACGTTCCTTATCCTTTCCAGCCTCATTGCTCCTTGGCCAGCTTGTGATTTGGTATTTGAAATAAATAGAAACAATATAAGGGAGCAGATCTGGCATTACCAAGGACTACTGCTTCCTCTGAACGGCACTGGGCCAAGTTTCCAAACTGGAGACGAGCGCAGATGACCACTGTGTCACACCGGTTAACGTGATGACACAAAGCCAAAGAGACCAGCCTCTGTGAGCTGACGAAAGAGATGTAGCCTTTTTCAAACATTCAAATAACTCTATAGTTATCAGTTATAGAATGCTTCTGTGCTTCTCATCCTAAGTGGAATTTGCCAGCTGAAAGGGATGTGCTTGGGTGGTCTTTTTTTAGAGCACTCCAATGTGCTCTGAATAACTGAAAAATATTTTTGACAAAGGTCAAAAAGGCTTCAGGCGGAAATACAAAACAAAGGCTTGTACTTTAAAAGCAAAACTTGGAGGATGTTGATTTTGCACCCAATCATACAGCATATTATTGAAAAGTACTCTTATCAGCAAATGGAACCATCTGGGCCCCAGTTATACTTATAAAAAGGAAACCTAGGCTGCTTAGAAAGCCCACCAAACTTGTACAAAAGAATGTGTACACATACCATATGGTATGAGAGTCTTTTAATGGCTAAAGAAACTCTTATTTCCTCAGCCTGATCACATGCTAATGGCCAAGCAAAGGCTCTTCTGTTTAAATGCGCTGTGATCCTGTACAGACACAATTCTCCAACCAGTGCGTCAGTCATACTCCTGAGGATGTGTGGAGCTGGGATGGGGCGAGAGAATATCTTGGGTGAGACGGGCCATAACTTCGTGGCGTATCAGACTAGGAAAACAAAATTAAATAATCTGAACGTCATGCAACCATCATTTTATTTTAGCATGGACACAGTTATATTGCAGGACAGAATGCAAAATTCACAGACAAGTTATAAATACTAAAAGTTCACAGAACTTTCACTTTCTTTCCAAGACTTCAGGGGACCAAATCCTCAGGGCCCACCTCTGACCACACAAACTCCAAGGCCCAGCTCAAGTTCCAAGTGCCTGAACCCTTTCCAGGGACTCCAGCCCACTAAGCCCGTTTTCTCAGCTGGTTTTCCTCTGTACAGCCACTCAAAAAGTGCTTCCTTTAAAAAAAAAAAAAAAAAAAAAAAAAAAGTGCTTCCTTGTTCTATTGTTTCATGTTTCAGTTGGATCTTCCAAACTTAAAAATCTCATTAAGAACAGGGTCATGGTCTTCATAACCCTTTACTTATTACTGACTATGTGAATTATTACCAGAAGTAGTTTCAAAAATAAAACTATAATATTGACACTCCTAATGAAAAAGTACCAAATTAATAATTCTAAAAGAATTATGATAATGATTATTGCATTTAACCACTCATCCTAGAATCTCAAAGCACCTTAAAATATTAAATATTTTCATCCCCATTATTTCTTTTGAAATACTTAAGTTCTGAAACTGCATATGGATAAACTATGATGTTTATCCCTACTTCACGGAAGACATTAATAGAATTGTCATGAAGGAGGGCGTATAACCCTCAGGTACTACTGAGTTGATGTGGGGCTTACTCACATTCGTTGCACACTTGTTCTGTTGCTCTTTAAGCCCACCTATTCCTTCTGCTCCGCTCTTGCACATTTAGTGTAAACAAGGCAGCCCAGGAAGGTATCCTTCTCATTTAGCTCCATAAATCACTCATACTGCCCTGTCTCAGTGTTTGGTCCAAACACACTTACACTTCATCAACTTTAAGATTCAACTGACATGTCATCCCATTACGAATATATTTCTGCTTTTCTTCAAAGTCATATTTCCAATCTCCCAGATTCAGGTCCCTCTATTGAAATGTGGGGGAATGAACATCATCAATGCATTTGGGTTAATCTTCCCAGATTCGTTCCACATTACAGATAATCTGAGACAACTGTCAGGTGAGAAGTGGGTAAGAAATTTCAGATGAGAACTTTCAGTACTGCTTTGCTATTTTGAACCTTGAACAGTACAGAACAATATTCCGAAGCAGGATAAAATTTCCAGATTTATTTGAAATAGAAAAAAATAGGTATAATGCAGAATACAGTATAAATGTATTGTTCTATTAAAGCAGATAAACATCTTTTTTTAGGGTTATGAATACTTTAAAGAATGGTATTTCCATCAAAGAAAACTGATGTATAAGGGGTATTTAACAATAAACCACGTTTTAATTTTAGCAACTTTTGCTTTCACGTAAGAAAACGTATTTAAATGATGACAGTTGCCATTTTGATAAACCTTTAAATTCTGTATGTTAACACTTCTAGGATGTGACTACACTATTAAACTATTTGTCATGAATTGACACTGCTAAGTGCAGTGCTAGACAATTTTCAGCAAAGTGAGCAATACTAACTGCTTATATTAGGGCCTCCAGAGTCTCTAAGATCACTGTAGTGAGGATTGATGAACTGACCTGGCCTGGGAAAACTTCCAGAGACACTGTGAAGTAGTTTGAAGTATAAAATGAATGCAGTGCTTTAAGTAATGGTTCACTGGTATTTACCAAGGTACACAGATAAAAAGGGAATTTCTTTCAGGTTGCAATTGCTCCAGAAATAATGTAGTTGATAAATAAAAATGAAACCCCACCAAGTTAACCACTTCTGGTGATTTTTTTTAAATTGTGCAATAAGAGGTCCTTGAATCATGACACTACTAAATATGCTGATTAAAAAAAAAGTATGCCGATTACTATTTTTGAAACAAAATGAGTACTCTGAAGTTTGTGATCTCCTAAAGTACAGAGCCCTTGCAAATGAAGCTAAAACATAACGATAATAATGCAGTCCAAAATAATTCCATGTCCACCAGTTCTTCTATGACCAGCCCCAAGTATATCACCTGCCACTATGTTCCTGTCACACTGACTTCCTTTTCATTCAACATACCTCTTCTTTGGACCAGGGATTTATATGTGCAGATCCCTCTGCCTGGAGAGCTCTCTCCTTGGCTTTGGGCAGAACTGGCTCCACGGCATTGTTCACGTGTCAAACATGTCTTTGTCAAACAACTTACCTAACGAGCTCCTCTCCTATCCCCAGGTCCTCTCTGTCACCTAACCCTCCAAAGTTTCTTCTGTTTAATGTTTAATGTGGTAAAGTACACATAACATAAAATTTACCACCTTAACCATTTTTCAGAGTGCAGTTAAGCAGTGTTAACTACATCCACGATGTTGCACCTGCCATCTCCGGAACCCTTTGCATCTTACAAAACTGAAACTCTATGCCCATTAAACAACAAATCCCCTTTCCCCCCTTGCCCCAGGCCCTGGAAACCACCATTCTACTTTCTGTCTCTATGTTTTTAACTACTCTAGCTACCTCACCTAAGTGGAATCCTATAGTATTAGTCTTTTTGTTACTGGTTTATTTCATTTAGCATAATGGCCTCAAGGATCATCCATGTTGTAGCATATGTCAAAATTTCCTCCTTTTTTAAAGCTGATGATAATTCATTTATATATATATATATATATATATATATATATATATATATGCCACATTTTGCTTATCCATTCATCTATCGACGGACAATTCGGTTGCTTCCACCTCTTGGCTGTTGTGCTTAATGCTGTTATAAACATGGGTGTACAAATATCTCTATGAGACCCTACTTTCAGTTCTTTTGGATATATACACAGAAGTGGAATTGCTGGATCATACGGTAAATCGTATGCTTAATTTTTTGAGGAATTGCCATACTGCTTTTCATAGCAACTATGCCATTTACATTCTCACAAATGTTCCAGTTTCTATATCTCTTTGCTGCCACTTGTTATTTTCTGGTTTTTTGATAGTAGTCATCCTAATGAATGTGAGGTGGTTCTATACTTCCTTTATAGCATGTATCTACCTCTGTTCATTTATTCTTTTTGTAAAAAACTGCTACCCTCAGAATGGGAGAAAATATTTCCAAATGAAGCAACTGATAAAGGATTAATCTCCAAAATTTACAAGCAGTTCATGCAGCTCAGTATCAAAAAAACAAACCACCCAATCCAAAAATGGGCAGAAGACCTAAACAGACATTTCTCCAAAGAAGACATACAGATTGCCAACAAACACATGAAAGGATGCTCAACATCACTAATTATTAGAGAAATGCAAATCAAAACTACAATGAGGTATCATCTCACATCAGTCAGAATGGCCATCATCAAAAAATCTACAAACAATAAATGCTGGAGAGGGTGTGGAGAGAAGGGAACCCTCTTGCACTGTTGGTAGGAATGTAAATTGATACCGCCACTATGGAGAACAGTATAGAGGTTCCTCAAAAAACTAAAAATAGAACTACCATACGACCCAGCAATCCCACTACTGGGCATATACCCTGAGAAAACCATAATTCAAAAAGAGTCATGTTCCACAATGTTCACTGCAGCTCTATTTACAATAGCCAGGACATGGAAGCAACCTAAGTGTCCATCAACAGATGAATGGATAAAGAAGATGTGGCACATATATACAATGGAACATTACTCAGCCATAAAAAGAAACGAATTGAGTTACTTGTAATGAGGTGGATGAACCTAGAGTCTGTCATACAGAGTGAAGTAAGTCAGGAAGAGAAAAAACAAATACCGTATGCTAACACATATATATGGAATCTAAAAAAAAAAAAAGAAAAGTTCATGAAGAACCTAGGGGCAGGATGGGAATAAAGACGCAGACCTACTAGAGAATGGACTTGAGGACACGGGGAGGGAGGAAAGGTAAGCTGGGACAAAGTGAGAGAGTAGCATTGACATATATACACTACCAAATGTAAAATAGCTAGCTAGTGGGAAGCAGCCGCACAGCACAGGGAGATCAGCTCGGTGCTTTGTGACCACCTAGAGGGGTGGGAGGGAGATGCAAGAGGGAGGAGATATGGGGATATATGTATACGTATACCTGATTCATTTTGTTATAAAGCAGAAACTAACACACCATTGTAAAGCAATTATACTCCAATAAAGATGTTAAAAAAATTTTCTTACTGAGACAGTTTTCTGAGATACAATTGCCAGAGAAGATTGAAATGCCAATCTAAAAGATGTGATAGATTCTTTCTGACACGGTTTTGGTATAGTCTAGAATTCAAATAAAAAACAGAATCAATTAAAATTAAATACTCTATTCAGTGAGCAGTGGCTTTGCATGCCAGAATTGAAATGACTCTCGATTATTCTTTCTGCAGAAACCCTAGAACTTAGTAGAGCCCAACCCAGACTGCAGTCTGTTCTTTCGCTTACTTGCTCAGATGACCTCTGGTCAGCTATTTAACCCTAGTTTCTCCATGTGAAAATGGAGATAAAAGAATTCACTTATGGGGAATTCCCTGGCTGTCCAGTGGTTAGGACTCCGAGCTTCCACTGCAGAGGGCACTGGTTCGAACTAAATGAAAACTAAAAACTGTATAAACTTGCTCATTAAGTCATGATTTCCTGCTTTATCATCTGTACCTCTATCCTTGTTTTAATTACCATTGCATCCCCAGGCCTAGCAAAAGACTTAACAGATAATAGGCACACCACCTAATACTTAGTATCCTTGGCAGTCGTTCTAAATATGTCCCTAGTTAGGACTCCACAACTTGTCCTCGTTTCCCAGCAAGGTTCTGTGGGAATATTCCAGCAACTCCTAGACAGAGACTTCAGAAATTAAAAGTTTGAAGTCTTTCTGTCTAAGGAGTAGTCCCAGGTCGTTAGTAGTTTATAGATAAGCACTGAATTAGAGTGTCCTTTAGGTAACTAGGTTGAAAGAACTGCATAATGCCTTTCCACTATACTTAAAGTATTATTTTTATTGTTACTAAAAATTGCTAATGTCAACTGAATGAGCATGTTACCCAGTTTGTAGCAGCCTAAACTGCTGAGGTAAGAAATTATAATGATTAGTTATTAGAGTGAAAACCATTACATGAATGCAATGGGGAGTCACAGAGCAACAACTAGATAATTTCTAACTATTAGGTAATTAATGCAGTAAGAAAATAACATGTACATATTGAGAATGAAGAATTATAGATTATTTGCACTTATTTTCTTTCTGTGGCAATTAAATGAACTATCTTTGATTTCTCACCTGTTACCATGGTTATTTTCGGTGATGCGGGTCATTAATGTCTTGAATATAATAGTTACATTAAAATTACAGCTCTTTCAACTTTGCAAAAAGATTCTGAGGGTACTGTGAAAGAGAAAGCTGTTGGCTTATGGATAAAGAGCTGCCTGTTGAATGAAATTGTTTAATCATCTTAAAACTAAGGAATCCCACACTTTGTTCCTTCCTGATTTTCTCCAGTAGTATCACTGAAATTGTGTTTGCTTAGGACAGCAATGAATGGGCAGGTGTTTTCATGACAGTAAATTCTAACCACGCTATTAACTTCCTACTTATGTTGCTAATACTTCCTCTCAATAATTAGAATAACAAGTTTTCCCTACCTCACTCTTGAAAATTCTGGGAAAATGATATACATTAATTAGATGATGAAAAACATATACTGAAACAAAATCAACCCTTAATTCTCTAAAAAGAATGTGAATAACAGACTGAGCTCCAGGGAAGCCATGAAAACCGGTTCCAGGTTCATGACATTGTTCATTGTCATAAGCTTTCTCTTTAGAACAAACGTCTGACTATTGATGGTTTGGTGCTGACTAGACGTGAGAAAAATCCTGTAAAAATCAAGGCTTTACTTTACTAATTCTAGTTTTTCTGGTTGACTTCTCTTTTGAAAAGTTATTTTACTCAGACACTTACTGGTTTATTTACCCATCCAGTCAAGTATTAACTTGCTGTGATGTTCCTTAGGGCTTCATCCTCTGCCTTCTCTTCCTACTGTATGCCTTCTTCCTAAAGTGCCCTCCACCCTCCAGCATCTCCCTAACATTCGTGAACCCAGGACAAGAGAACAAATGGAGGTATCCCTTCTCTGAGGCCAGCCCCTCCCAAACAGCTGCCCCTTGGCCACCCTTGGGCCTACGACCACACACCCCACTAGTGCAATATGAAGGACAGACCATGGAGGAAGCCTACACAGCCCTTGTCGACAGATGCGAGGTCTTTGGAGAGAGAACTGCAAGGTATGAGGTTCCTGGAGCATGTCTAGAATAGGGCCTAGTGGATTTCTCACCACCTGGAGGCAAGGGGTACAGTCAGAGGGGGGTGAAGGAGAGGGCTCTCTAATATATGAGGTACATGGCAGGGGCTCCAGTTCCTCAGATCACATTTTAAAGAGAATATGCTATCCTTGAAAAGCAGATAACAATAAATACCCTGCCTTCAATAAACTCCATGTCTTAAATCTTCTCCATCTCCAAAAGCTGTCCTCGCAATAACCTGTGTGGAAAGAGTATGTCAAGAGAGGAATCTGACACTCTGATTCACCACGTCAGATCTGAGATCTGAGATCTGTACTATCTATGGAGCAAGCTCTATACTTGAATAAACAAGAGATTCCAGAAACGAAGTCTTTATTTCCTACAAAGAAGCTCTGGAGGGGCTTCTTCTCTACCCGTATTTCTTGCACTGAGCTATGCACAATTTTAGACCTCATCCCCAAAATGCAGCAACGCCTAGAGCAACTGCTTTTACACTCCTCTTTGACCTCAGTGGAGTACAGAAAAGGGCTCAAGCCAGGCGTTCAGATGTTGCTGGAACAGAGAATGAGGTGGCAGGTTGAGAAATGATCATTCCTTGCTGCAGAAAGGAGCACTGTAAGAAAAATGACGATGCTCTACATACACCACTAGAACTGGAAAGAGTATATGTGGGGATGGGGGAGGCGCTGCTGCATAAGTGAGCACTTTTCTTCTGTGGATTCATTTATTCTTTTACTCAACAAATATTTCTTAAGAACCTACTATACGCTACACACTGTTTGGCGATTAGGAAATCAGTGGTAAACAGAAGAGTCAAGGTCCCTACTCTCACCAAGCCTACAGTCTTATAGATTAGATTAAAATTAGCCAAAACATTGTATTAATGTAAACTATAAACTGTGAAAAATGCTCTGGAAAAAATGCAAGTTATTCTACACAAGCATATAGCAAGTGGACTTGATCATATCTGGAGCATCAGAAAAGGCTCTCCTGAGGAAATGTCATTTCAGCTGATCTGAAAAGAACGAGTTGGAAGTGAAGAGCTTCGTAGACAGAAGGAAAAGAAAAATCAATGGCCCTAAGACAGGAAGGGAGAGCACCATGTGTGGGAATCTGAAGGATGGCCAGTGTGTCAAGAGTGCAGAAAGTAAGGGGGAGAAGGACAGACTAGGTCATGCAGGGCCTTGGAGGCCAGTGAACAGATTTTGGTCTTTATTCTAAGCACAATGGAAAGACATTGATAGGTCTGTACTAGGGAAAACCTACAGTTGGATTTGCTTTTTTGTTTTTTTTGGCCGTGCTGCACGGCATGGGGGATCTTAGGTCCCCCACCAGGGATTGAACCCACACCCTCAGCATTCAAGGAGCAGAGTCTAAACCAATGGACCGCCAGAGAAGTCCAGATTTGCATTTTTAATCTCTTTGCGGTACTGAGTATTGACTAGAGCACAAGGTGGCAAGAATGGTGAAAAACGACTCTCAGTTGGGAGGTTATTGCAGAACCCAGGAAAGATGGCACCTGGCCCAGGATGGATGGTGGTAGAGATACAAAGAAGCTGGCGATGAACAGTTTTGGGGGGGTAAAATCAACCTAGGATATCAAAAATAAATAAGAGGGAGAGTGACTCTCGGTTTCTGGCTAACACAACAAGATGTGGGTGGTATCATTTGTTAAGATAGGAGCACCAATGAACAATCAAGTTTGGTTGGGTGAAGGAGAATTCAGTTTTGCATCTGAAGGTCTAAAGGACAGAGCAGAAAATTTTCATTTTCATGATTGATATCATGAAAAGAAAGGTCCAGTCAAGCACTCATAAATCAAACTCAGGGTGAGAGGGGAGAATCCTGACTTCTTTTATTTGCTTACTTCTATTAACTTAAACTAAGAATAAAAACTGATAGCTCTGTGTGTGTCCATTTTAACTCAGTTTTGAAGTAAAAAAATTTTTAAACCTCATAAATGTAATGAAGTTACAGGGCTTTAAAGTTGGAAAAGACCATACACATTGTATATAGTTGAAAAACGTGCTCCCTCAAAGCTCGCAATCTGCCATAAAGTTACTCAGTGAGTGAATGATAATGTTAGAAAGCAGCCAGAAGTCTAGTGAGAACCAGAGCAATGCTCTTGCCCTGACAGGGACAGTGCGGCTCCTAGCCCGGCTGATAGCCCACATCACCTGGGGGTTGGGGGTTCAGAGTGGGGGGATGGATCTTACACACACCTGCTGGGCGCCCATCCCTGAGATTCTCTTCCAGTCAATCTAGAGTGGCCTAAAGGGTCTGTACTTTTAAATGCCTTCCAGGTGATTTAATGATTGGCCAGATTCGGGAGCCAGTGCATTTAGATATACCATACCAGCTCTCCTTAGAGCATTTTATAAGATTTTTCAATTGATATCTAAAACACAAATTGTTGGGGGGCGCCTTCAAGACGGCAGAGGAGTAAGACATGGACATCACCTTCCTCCCCACAAACACATCAAAACTACATCTACATGTGGAACAACTCTTACAGAACAACTACGCTGGCAGAAGACCTCACACTTCCCAAAAGGCAAGAGACTCCCCAGGTACCTGGGTAGGGCAAAAGATAAAAGGAAAAACAGAGACAAAAGAATAGGGACGGGACCTGCACCTCTGGGAGGGAGCTGTCAAGGACGAAAGGTTTCCACACACTAGGAAGCCCCTTCGCGGGCAGAGACTGCGGGTGGCGGGGGGCGAAGGGGTGGGTAGCTTCGGGGCCACAGAGGAGAGCGCAGCAACAGGGGTGCGGAGGGCAAAGTGGAGAGATGCCCGCACAGAGGATCGGTGCCAACCAGCACTCACCAGCCCGAGAGGCTTGTCTGCTCACCCGCCGGGGCAGGCGGGGGCTGGGAGCTGAGGCTCGGGCTTCGGTCGGAGCGCAGGGAGAGGACTGGGGTTGCCTGCGTGAACACAGCCTGAAGGGGGCTACTGCGCCACAGCTAGCCAGGAGGGAGTCTGGGAAAATGTCTGGAGCTGCCTAAGAGGCAAGAGACCATTGTTTCGGGCTGCGTAAGGAGACGGGATTCAGAGCATGGCCTAAACGAGCTCCAGAGATGGGCACGAGCCGTGGCTATCAGCGCGGACCCCAGAGACGGGCATGAGACGCTAAGGCTGCTGCTGCCGCCACCAAGAAGCCTGTGTGCGAGCACAGGTCACTATCCACACCTCCCCTCCCAGGAGCCTGTGCAGCCCGCCACTGCCAGGGTCCCGTGATCCAGGGACAACTTCCCCGGGAGAACACACGGCGCGCCTCAGGCTGGTGCAACGTCACGCCGGCCTCTGCCGCCGCAGGCCCACCCTGCATCCGTACCCCTCCCTCCCCCCAGCCTGAGTGAGCCAGAGCCCCCGAATCAGCTGCTCCTTTAACCCTGTTCTGTCTGAGTGAAGAAAAGACGCCCTCAGGTGACCTACACGGAGAGGTGGGGACAAATCCAAAGCTGAACCCCAGGAGCTGTGCAAACAAAGAAAAAAAAGTGGGGTTTATCCCAGGGATGCAAGGATTCTCCTATATATGCAAATCAAGCAATGTGCTAAACCACATTAACAAATTGAAGGAGAAAAACCATATGATCATCTCAATAGATGCAGAAAAAGCTTTTGACAAAATTCAACACCCATTTATGATAAAAACCCTCCAAAAAGTAGGCACAGAGGGATCTTACCTCAACATAATAAAGGCAATATATGACAAACCCACAGCCAACATCGTTCTCAATGGTGAAAAACTGAAACCATTACCACTAAGATCAGGAACAAGACAAGGTTGTCCACTTTCACCACTATCATTCAACATAGTTTTCAAAGTTTTAGCCACAGCGATCAGAGAAGAAAAAGCAATAAAAGGAATCCAAATCAGAAAAGATGAAGTAAAACTGTCACTGTTTGCAGGTGACATACTATACATAGAGAATCCTAAAGATGCCACCAGAAAACTACTAGAGCTAGTCAGTGAATTTGGTCAAGTAGCAGGATAGAAAATTAATGCACAGAAATCTCTTGCATTCCTATACACTAATGACGAAAAATCTGAAAGAGAAAATAAGGAAACACTCCCATTTACCACTGCAACAAAAAGAATAAAATACCTAGGAATAAACCTACCTAAGGAGACAAAAGACCTGTATGCGGAAAACTATAAGACATTGATGAAAGAAATTAAAGATGATACAAACAGATGGAGACATACACCATGTTCTTGGATTAGAAGTATCAACATTGTGAAAATGACTATACTACCCAAAGCAATCTACAGATACAATGCAATCCCTATCAAACTACCAATGGCATTTTTCACAGAACTAGAACAAAAAATTTCACAATTTGTATAGAAACACAAAAGACCCTGAACAGCCAAAGCAATCTTGAGAACGAAAAAAGGAGCTGGAGGAATCAGGCTCCCTGACTTCAGAGTATACTACAAAGCTACAGTAATCAAGACAGTAAGGTACTGGCACAACAACAGAAATATAGATCAATGGAACAGGATAGAAAGCCCAGAGATAAACCCACACACATATGGCCACCTTATCATTGATAAAGGAGGCAAGAATATACAATGGAGAAAAGACAGCCTCTTCAATAAGTGATGCTGGGGAAACTGGACAGCTACATTTAAAATAAGGAAATTAGAACACTCCCTAACACCACACACAAAAATAAACTCAAAATGGATTAAAGACATAAATGTAAAGCCAGACACTACAAAACTCTTAGAGGAAAACATAGGCAGAATACTCTATGACATAAATCACAGCAAGATCCTTTTTGACCCAGCTCCTAGAGAAATGGAAATAAAAACAAAAATAAACAAATGGGACCTAATGAAACTTCAAAGCTTTTGCACAGCAAAGGAAACCATAAACAAGACCAAAAGACAACCCTCAGAATGGGAGAAAATATTTGCAAACGAATCAATGGACAAAGGATTAATCTCCAAAATATACAAGGAGCTCACGCAGCTCAATATCAACAAAACAAACAATCCAATCCAAAAATGGGCAGAAGACCTAAATAGAGATTTCTCCAAAGAAGATACGCAGATTGCCAACAAGCACATGAAAGGATGCTCAACATCACTCATCACTAGAGAAATGCAAATCAAAAGTACAATGAGGTATCACCTCACACCAGTCAGAATGGCCATCATCAAAAAATCTACAAACAGTAAATGCTGGAGAGGGTGTGGAGAGAAGGGAACCCTCTTGCACTGTTGGTAGGAATGTAAATTGATACAGCCACTATGGAGAACAGTATTGAGGTACCAAAAACACTAAAAATAGAACTACCATATGGTCCAGCAATCCCACTACTGGGCATATACCCTGAGAAAACCATAATTCAAAAAAGAGTCATGTACCACAATGTTCATTGCAACTCTATTTACAATAGCCAGGACATGGAAGGAACCTAAGTGTCCATCGACAGATGAATGGATAAAGAAGAAAGATGTGGCACATATATACAGTGGAATATTACTCAGCCAGAAAAAGAAACGAAATTGAGTTTTTTTGTAGAGAGGTGGATGGACCTAGAGTCTGTCATACAGAGTGAAGTAAATCAGAAAGAGAAAAACAAATACCGTATGCTAACACATATATATGGAATGTAAAAAAAAAAAAAAAAAAAAAAAGGTCATGAAGAACCTAGGGGTTAGGACGGGAATAAAGACACAGAGCTACTAGAGAATGGACTTGAGGACATGGGGAGGGGGAAGGGTAAGCTGGAATGAAGTGAGAGAGTGGCATGTACATTTATACACTACCAAATGCAAAACCGATAGCTAGTGGGATACAGCCACTTAGCACAGGGAGATAAGCTTGGTGCTTTGTGCCCACCTAGAGGGGTGGGAGAGAGTCACAAGAGGGAGGAAATATGGGGATATATGTATATGTATAGCTGATTCACCTTGTTATATAGCAGAAACTAACACACCATTGTAATGCAATTATGCTCCAATAAAGATGTTTTAAAAAAAAAAATCGTTTTTTTTTCCAAAATAAATGCTTCCAGTTTATAAGGCAACTAAAAATGTTCATTATGAAAAGTATTCATCTTTGGCGTGAACTCCAAGATTTTAAATTCATTTTGACGTAGACGTGAATGATAAGAGGTTTTTCCATTTCTGTGGAAAATAACTTATTTCCAGTATAAAAGTGATCCAATATAAATACTTCTCTTTTATAAAATAAAAATCCCTTGGCTGCACTAAGATTCTTCTAGAAATTTAAAATAGTTCTGTACTCCTAAGACTGTCTAATTTCGGTATTTCACTGTAAGTGTTTTGGGTTTTTTTTTTGAAGAAAGATACAGCAGGTTCAAATCAGTTCCAATTTATTCTTTGTGGATTATAAACCACTCAACAGTATTTCAGAAGGGATGTTTTTAGACAAGAATGAATATTTTTGCATAAACAACCTTAAGACCAGATTTTATAAACAATACAAACGATAGTAAACTCGGAAAACTGGGCAAAATTAGATACTACCAGTATAACATAAAGTGACCCCTAAAGTATTGATCATCAATCTAGACTTCAGTGAAAGGAGTCACAGAAGTCAAAGTTAAGTGAATCAATTATGTAGGACACAGAGGAAAGCACGAAAAGGGCTCGGGGACTGTAGGTAGGGAACCAGCACATCTGGCTTTAGTAGAGAAATGAATACGGTGAGCTATTTTCGTCTGACTGACCATTATGCCATAGAAACACGCAAATGCTTTCCTGGTTTCTTTCTTTTCAGATTCCATAGTACCTTTGTTTCTCTCTGTTCCTCCTCTCTCTCTTTCTCTCTTGATGGCCATTAACTATACTGACAGTTTGACAGGCTGAAATAAGGAAATAAAACACTTAAACATTGTTTCCTGATGTATGTATTCATGTCTCCTGCCAAACACAGATATTGAGGAGATACTTCACTCCTCCTGTCAGCTCACTAAATTACACCCCAAGCTCTCGGGTCTCTCAATCTCAGTGAAGCTCCATTCCTTCCAGAAGAATATGCAAGGGCTTCCGTCTTTTTGCCAAAATCCTTCCTTTATCATTTTTAATACTGAATTTTCTGAAGCTATGGGTTGGATTTCTGTATGCGAGCTGATTATTCCCCTACTTTTTAAAAGCTGTCAGAATTCAGCTTTATTTTTTGGAGTGCCTTCACCTGAGCAATGGCAAATGAATACTGAACCTGCTTAAAGCTTCTCTCTTTGTCAGAACCAAGGAAGAGTTGTGACTTTTTAAAACCAGATACTAATTAACCTAACATTGAGTCTCTTGCCAGGTCCAGCGATAGAAAAAAGCTTGATCGTATTCGTGACATCCCCATATGTTCCAGACCACAAATAATAGATGCTTCTTCCATTATTATTTGCATGTGGCAAGCAACTAAAGTCAGCCTTCTGCACAGCAAACTTTGAAAGGCTTACAGATAATTAACTTCTTCCAGAGGTAACTGCCGTGGACTAAATTTTGAGAGAATAGTAGGTGAGAGGGAGGAATTAAAGGAGAGATAATGACTTTCAGTTGGTTATTTACCTGCTTCTAACCACCATTAACATGAAGAAGAAATTTCAAAGTGAAATATTCAAGAATTTAAAACGAAAAGGATAATGAAATTAAACCTCTAAGACTTTTTCTTTGCTTCATTCGCTTAACTGCGTTTATTTAGTGCCTACTCTATGCAGTGCACAAGGGTATGTTCTCTGAAAGATGCCGAGGACAGTCCCACATCTCCTGCCCGGTTCCTAAGGAACCTGCTGCAGTCTAGAAGAGATGCCACAGTTGTAAGTAACTAGAACACAGGGGGAAGGTACTTCCAAGTGGAGCCACAGAGAAAATGCGATTGAAATTCAAAGGACGAAGGAATATCACTGACGGACACAGTAGGTGGCATATAATGTGTTCCCAATAAATATCTGTTGAATGGGTGAGTGAATCATCTCGTGATAATAAGTAGTGAATGAATCTGAATCTTCTGAGGTTGGTTTTCTGAATTTCTGATTCATGTAATTCCCTAACTTATTGAAGATCACCAATAAGACAGCTCTTTTTGTAAAACTGGTGGACACCCCAATGATCATAGATACTGTATTTAATTAGCACAATTGCCAAAATATAGCCATGACCAAATGACCATTTTTGTAGACCTAAGGGTTTCCTTTTACTTATAAGGAGCTTCTTTTGCAACCTGACAATCATTAGGGATTTACAGGATTAATCACAGAAGTGACGCACAGGAAAACTCTCTCTGCAGTGTTTCTTTCTCCTCTTTGCTTCATATTTTCCCCAAGGGATAATACTTTCTAAAAATATCTTTGCACCATCTTCCAAGAATTGTAATCCAGTTATTGCTAATATAAATTATCAATAGAAGTGAAAGGTTACTACGGTAAAGATTAGAAAAATGCAAGGATAAGTCATTCAGCAAATCCATTTGAGGACTAGCTCCACCAGACAAGATTACATTCTTTTACAATGAACTACTTAGTATCCAAATCATTTTGCTTTATCAAATGTTATCTGAAATATTAGCTACTGTTCATCAAGCATTTATTTATAGGCACAACACGTCGTATTACATAAATGTTTCTTCACTAAAGTCCCACAATTATCTTATAAAAGAGGAATTTTTATCCCCACATCACAGATAAAGAAATTGAGGCACGGAAAGATTATCTTGGAAGTTGAGAAACCCAAGTCCACTGTGGTCTGGAACCCCCAAACATTTCTATTTCAACTATTCCATGCTCCACGCTCATTATATAATGCATTATATTATGCATGAGGCCAGGGCTGGGTGAAGCTGTGACAATTGGGTCTTGCAGGGATTTCATGGGTAAGTTAGGACATAAACAATAGGACACTTTTCACTAATTTCTCCTACATGCCTCTTGGTCTTGTTTACTCCCACTGTTTTCTCAAATGTCTTGGTGACATATTAATATATTACCTTTTAAAATGTTAAAAAGAGCACCTTTGGGAAAAAATGTTGTTCTTCCTTAGCCATATATTTGGGGTCAGATATGAATAATTCTGACCCCCAAAACGGCACTCTTTCTATTATAATATACTGCCTCCCAATAATTTTTTCTGGTTTTAAGAGTCAAAAGAAACTCCGCTTTTGCCATGCTCCCAAACCCTTTTCTAAATTTAATTAATATATTTGATCAAGGGATAAAAAGAAGGCTAAGAGTTTTGTCCTCAGTCTCAAAGACACCAAAATGATTCTGTGCATATCCTACCCTTGACCAAAAAAAGACATTTGAATAGCACTGAAACAAAAAGACTATCTCTTTTTACCACATTTACATCTTTCCTCAATTCTACTTTAAAAATAGAATCTTCACTCATAATAACATTAGATCTTTACCTTACAATATGGAAAATGAAGGTAGTGGAATGAAAAATGGAGAGGACTAGTGGAATTGTATAGAGACAAGAAAAAGAAAGAAGAGAAGAAAAGAATAGAAGAGAAGGAGAAGGAAGGGAAATGCTGAAAACATAAGAAGGGATAGAGACAGAATCCTTTTGTCCACGCCCTTTGGTGAAGTTAGAGGTTTGCTTTAAGACAAAATTGCCTCTTTCAGTCGTCAGTGATAGTTTATTTCTATGTAACTTCCTTCTCAAATAGGTTAATTACAGAGGCAATAGTCTAGCACACACATGATGTCACTATTCCCTTATATAAACAGAACTGGCACGTGTTTCAGGCAGAGAAAAGTATCTGTAAAGACTGAATTTCAAAATGTAATAGAATTCTGTGCTGCTATTTTGCCCAATTTGGGTTAAATTTCACTGTTGTCATCATCCTTATTTATTGAACAGCCTTTATGTTTTATTCTTATCATGGAAGTTCTCTACGTAGCTAGGAAGGTCTGCTCAAATCATAATGAAAAAATCCAAAATGAAGAGGTATCGTGACATAAGGTAACGGAACAGGAATGAGTAAGGCCTTATTAGCAAGGCAAATAGATAGGAAAAAGGGAGCTGGAACTGAAAAAGCTAGTTCTATATTAGTTTAAACAAATGTTCTGACCCATGCAGTCTCCTAGGTTTTCTGTGTGAACACTTTACTTTACATATTCAGAATTTGGAAATTAGTGACTACTGTCGTTCTGAGAAACAAAGGGTTCACAGCATAAGAGGTTTTTAAAGCGAGCTTTTCTAAAAGCTGACTATACGTAGCACTGGGTAGCACGATCCAGTCTTGGGGACACACATGGAATTCACAGGAAAAGTTGTTAAATCACTAATAATGGCATCCATTTTAGACTGAAACTCCTAACTACTGATTATTGCTTGTATATTTATCAAAACCAAAATGATAAAGTGCTCTTCAAAAGAATAAATTGCCATATCTAGTACTAAATACATATTCATAGAGGGCACTCTGTTCTTCTTGATGGTGGCTACCCAGGATGACAAAACTGCAAGACACTGATGACACACTAACATCTACGGTTCATCAGCTCCCTGTTTACTGCGGTAACAGTGAAAGCAAGGTCTTAGGGGCAGATCCTCATATGAATCAATACATTCCCTTCTCTTCTATGGCCATAAACGATTAGACTCGTTTTGACCGGCTGTCTCACATAAGACGTGCCACTGGTAACAACAGTGTCTGAGAGAGAGATAGGGACCGTTATTAGTACAAGGAAAAACACTCAAATTTTATTTCCTACTATGTGATGGTCCCACTGCATTCTTTTCATGCACAAACCACTGCATATTGCTTACAAATCAACCTAGTAGAGCGTGTGCTTCAGCCATGGGGTCACTCGGCCTGGGTTTGAAAACTGGCGCCGCCTCTTACTAGCTGTTGAGTCACAGCAAGTGACTCACTTTCTCTGGCTCTCAATTCCCTCAGCTGAAAAATGGGTATAGTACCTACTTCACGAGGCGCTTAGGAAGCTTAAATTAGATACTACATGCAAAGGCCAAGAACAAAACCCGGCAAAAGAAAGTCCTCAGTAAATGATAGTTATTGTAAGAATTCTGTAACTTACAAAAAGCGATGGGGCTTTTTCTGATTTTATGTGTGTGTGTGTATTTAAATCAGGAGGTCTTGCATTTAAATTTAAGCTCCTGTAAGAAAAAGCAGAATTTTAAATGGTGGTTAAAATTCTACAGGATAAATGAAGTTAGGTTTCTAAAGCCTTCTATCAGCAACAGAATCCTTCCATAGTCTAGTCTGGTACAGCAGTCTCTCTGGGATTTCAATCTGGGCTTACCTGAGTATATGTATGGCAGCAGCAAGGTAGAAACAGGCTTTCTTCCTCTACAATGAATCCAAAGCTACTGTGGATGACACAGGGATGGGCAGAGAATGTAGTGATCTCCCTTCCAGAAGGTGAACAGTGGCACTGAGAACTTCTTAAAGAACTTCTTTTGTAAAAGATCATTGGCTTTACTGCTTCTATTTGACCTTTTTGCCCTATTTCCCCAGGGAGTTTGCTAGTGGGTGGGTAGGGGTAAGTCAGCTTTGCAGCTAAGCCAGTTAGGCAAATAAGTAGTTTTGACTATAGTGGCTACAAATATAGAGATATATTCATATGTATATTATTTCCCATGCATGTACCAGGATACCTCCAGAAAGTATGATAATTAAAAGTATATTACAGGGGCTTCCCTGGTGCTGCAGTGGTTGAGAGTCTGCCTGCCGATGCAGGGGACACAGGTTTGTGCCCCGGTCTGGGAAGATCCCACATGCCACGGAGCGGCTGGGCCCGTGAGCCATGGCCGCTGAGCCTGCGTGTCCGGAGCTCCGCAACGGGAGAGGCCACAACAGTGAGAGGCCCGCGTACCATAAAAAAAAAAAAAAAGTATATTACAGAGATTATAAAGGAACACATCAGGATGTTTCCTTCTCGGTAACAATCAAATAAATAATATTTGTTATTACAAGTCACACACACCCACACACACACACAGTGGTTTCAAGTCTCATAATCTTTTCACTTGGGGATTGCCTGATGAGAGTTAGTCCTTTTGAGCAGGACAGGAACCTCTAGGTTTTAAAATTACTGATCTTGTATTTTCAGCCACTGTAACAGCTGATTTGGACTGACTTCACGGGTAACCAGATCAATTGTGTAGACATTAATACTTACAAGGGCGTGAGGAAAGGGAATCAACTGAAACACTTAGCCTATGAAATGGACTATAAAATCACTGTCAGAATAGACACTATAAACACAATAGAATTCTTCACAGCCCAGTTCTTCTTTACACAAATTAGGGCATAGAACAATTCAAATCAGCCTTGATGCTAGGACTGTGTGATCAGGTAAAGAGTTAATACCAGGAGTAGCAGAAAATTGCCATGAATCTGGCTGGTCAGTTATATGAGTGTGACGCTTTCCTTCTAACTCAGCATTTTAGACGACTTTGGTATTTAGCAATTACTTGGATCTAATATGACCAATTATTCAGAGATTGTTTTCAAATTCTTTAGGATCTCAGAAAGAAAATCACAGTAAGTCATCAAGGTGAAAAATGAAGGCTGTTAGTATAACAGCATTATACATATAATAAAATGTCCTGATGCACCAGCAGAACCAGGAGATTTGCAAAACTCCATTCCTCACAGAAATGCAAAAAATTGTAAGTAAATATTATTATTTATATTACACACTGAAAATAATATATCATATAAATATTGTTACAAAAGTATATACATACAATTACAGAGCTGCTATTCTATTCTTCCCTTTATGTTTACTTAATATTATTTAAATAATGAAAATTTACCTGTGAAATGGTATCTAACTATATTTTTCTGAATTGGTTCTACTAATTCTTTTCTCCTGTTTGTTTTTCACCCTTTTCTCTATCACTTGTTTTCCTGACTTTACTGAGCAAAAATTAGTAAAAATTTAGGCTCATTTTTTTGCTAGATACAGTTTCACTTTCCCCTCTCACTCCTTCTTCTTTCTGCCAACACCCCTGGAAGACAGCCAGAAACCACGATGCAGAGGTGCCAGGGTGTCCTGATCTTGTGCAGTTTGAGTGCCTCCGTGTGTATCTAGGCAAGGCTTACTTACCTAAGTCACCACTTACAATATTGAGTAGAAAGTGCAGGTTGGAAGAGTCAGCATTTAAAAGTCAGCTGGTTACATGATACAAAAATATATAGCCAACTTCAGAATTTATAGCAATAACATTTATGTATCGTGTTACTCCTAGGACAATCCAATTTATAAAGTGCCGATTGTGTATACATAAGGAACAATCATAAATCATTTACATTAAACAGTGTCAACTAGCAAAACACAACTTTCCCCCTAAATTCTGCACACTGAGATTAATGAGGTTTTTGGAAGGAAGCACACTAAAAAAAAAAAAAAAAAAAAAAAAACTCTGATTCATCCTAGGCGGATAACATATCCATATAAAGGAGCAGGTGTCTGTAGTATGATTTAGAACACCTATGGAACATCTCTGGAAAATATTAACCTTCCCTGAAGTAGAGAGCCGTCCATGAAGTGAGCTGAAAATGTGGCAAGAACCCAAGTCTGTCACCATCCTCAAGATTTCTTTTATTTCCTTCTCAGTAAAGAATGGAATTAAAACAAACAGAGAACACTGTAGGCCCTAACTGACCGGTTGTGTGACGTGTTTTCATCTACAGGCACTTTGAGAAAACCTGAGAAAGGGTATGTAGATTACCTGCTTTGTCTCTTTGACTCTTAGTTAACTAGGAGAAAAATCCCTATCAGTGACAAAAGCTATCAAGAGTCCTAAAGTGAAACTCAAGTATGTATGGTGGATTTTCTCCCTTTGTTTACTCCCTAGCTCATCCCCTTCAGACACACAGTCTTCAGAAATCTATGCTTTAGAGTCTTGGATTAAACCTATTCCTTCTCCCTACAAAGCCTCTAAAATAAATAATATGGAATGTTTTGACTGTTCACATCTGTAAAAGCATTTAATCTTATCTGAAACTTCACACCTACACAGCTGACCTGGACATCATGTAAGAAAAATACAGTTTGAATTTCTCTTAACAGTATTTTGATTCTCTATCTTCTGTCTTTAGAAAGGATTACTGGAGTTATACTTTCCTCCTGTCTTAACTCACAGCCCTAAAAATAACCATTGGTTTGTTTCAGCCAAAATGGAAGAATAACAACATTTTTCTTATATGTAAAAATGTTTGCTCATCAAAAAACTCACTTCTCCAAACTCTATTAATGACTAATATTACTATGGAGAGAAGCAACCCCCTATCTTGGTTAAAATTAAAACTGAATCTGAAAAACAGAGACAAATATATAGCAAGAAAATCTGTAAACTAGTTTTCAATGAATGAACTACCTGCTGTTTCCTGTTCACAGACAATTGACACTGTGTAAAGATAGGTTGTAATCTAGAAAGCAAAACAAAACAAAAACCATACACAGAGAGAGTGATAACAGATCTACAAACTTCTCAATTGAAATAAGAACTGATGGTCAACTGAGGTTTTCAGGAGGTTTTTAAAAACAACATGCTCATCTGGAAAGCCAGATACACTATGGCCTCTGTAGAAATATTTTGAAAACTGGACCCCCCTGCAAAACAGCTGTATTTCACTGGCATTAATTAGTAGGGGAAAATATAATGTACTTCCTCACAACTGAGAGTATTAAACTTAACAAGGAGCAGTGACAATTCACTGCAGTCATAAATAGAAGATTCTGGTTGAAAACTTATCCATTCACGAAGAAGAGTGTTAAAACTTCAAAGGGTTTTGCTTCTGTGAAGAGATGAGACGGTTAAGTTTTCTTCACTTAACATGTTTATTCTCTTAAAATTGTCTGGTGATCACGGAATTCTCTTCTATTTTTGCGTGGTATTTTGATTCACTTAAGAAGAAAAACTCTTAGTGCTTAGGGGAGCAATTTAAAATCCCAGGCTAACCCCTTTTTCTTGTCAATAAACTGAGAAATCTGTGTAAAAATAAAGCATAATTATGACTGCCATCTGGGCGGTTGCTGCTTTAGTCTCCACATTCTTACAAACTTGTTTTCTTCCCAATATTAATGAAAAATACACAAACACTATGTAGGCATTTTCAAAGTATTGGTATTTCCTATGATCGACCTACCTATATTTTCTACCAATTCTCTCTAGGTATTTCAACTAAAATAATTTTTAAGAAAATAACTGATACCTCACCAAGACATTCCAAAAAATATTGCTAAAAAGAAAAAAATCAGCAAATCATAAGGTATTTTGGGTCATTATCAAAAAAGTATATATCCTTTACAAATTACTTTCATAGACCTGATTAATACTTTTCAAAGGAACTGACTAAATTGAAGGGATTTGGGATATATATAAACACAGGCTCCCATAGCAATAAATTGTTGAACCAACATTGAAAAGGTTCTTTTTTTCCCTAATGGAAGTCTTCTAACATTGGCAGTATAAAGTTCTTACCTTGAATAAAAGATTTTTCCTCTTTCCCTTACAAAAAATAATAGTTAAAGAAATAGCTTCAGGCTGAACTACTACATTTCCACTTTAGCTAATAAGAAAATATAACTTCTTTTTCTTTCTTAATTTGATAACATCATTTAAACAACTAGTTAAGGATTGAGTATAAACAAAATGAGAATATTCTGTCTCTTTTTTCAGGAAACAATGCCAGTAACAACTAATTTTCTTACATGGCTGTGGATATCAATGCTGGGTTTTTTTCGGGGTTTTTTTTGTTTGTTTGTTTTGGTTCCAGAAGGCATTGATTCAATGTCACTTTTAGAGCTTCTTAACCTAAAATCCATGGATTGCTATGAAATCTATAGGTTTCTGTAATTATGTATAAAATGTCATGTGTATATACCCATTGTAATTTTTCCTGCAGCCAATCTTCTTCTTTGCTACCTCGCATCCGTGAACCCTCTTTCTGTTAACAGTACCCCATTTTCCTCTGGGATACAATCCTAATGCTTAGTCCATGGAAAATGATGAAGCTCACTCCTGCTCCAAGAGAGACACACAGCATTATCCTGTGATCTAATCAAAGCAAATTAATACAAACAGACTTTGATAGGGCTTCTGGGAAAGAGATTCTCTCTTTTTCCTGTTTGATCTGAAGCTTGACAGGATATTATAGCTGAAGCAATGCCACTGCCACTGTCTTGCTCCCAAATGAAGCCAGAGACCGAAGCTGCATTAGTGGAAGCCGAGAGATGGAGAAAAAAATGAGTCTTGTTTACATTATTTTAATCCAGAAGTTAGTTCTGTGCCAAGACTCTATATTTTAATAAATAACACATGTACTTGCGCGCACATTCATACCATCTTACTCCACAAATTTGCATAGCTGACTTCTTCAGCTTAACTGCTCACTGGCTTTCTCTGACCTTTCCTACCTACTATAAATTCCCCTCTCTGTATTCTTTACTTCTCTGTCCATCCTATCTGTGTGTCATTAATCTCATTACGCATAGTCAAAATGATGTACCATATGCTATTTCTTATTTTGGTACCCAGGAAGTTGGTCAGTTTTCCAGTCCTTTTCAGTCAAAGTTTACACAGTGTAGGATTATTTTCCAGGAGAGAGACAGGGAGAGAAAAAAAGAGACAGAGAGAGAAGGAGACAGAGACAGACAGACAGAGAGAGATAGAGAGAGGGAGGGAGGGGAATAGATTTTAAAAACTGAAGATTCAAACAGAGAGCCATGTAATAAGTTTCATCAACGGTGGAACTAATTGAAATTTTGATTACACACATACAAGAAAATATATTTTAGTTAAGCAAATAACTGTAGCATAGATTAGGAGGAAAGGATTTTCATGCGTTTTGATCTCCATTCCAACCAGACTTAGCTGACATAATTATGGGGCCCCTAAAAGTAACTTCTGGGGTTTAGAAGCACCTACCACTTCCTTTGAACTGGCCCTATAAATGCCAAGAGTGAGTGTTTTAGATTAAATGAATAGATTAATAAACATCTTTGGAATATCCATTATTAAGGTTGATTTATGTTCTCTTGCCAGCAGTAATTCAAGAAAATGCCATGCTATTCAAAAAATATTGCACGTCGTTCTCACCACTTTGCCAAAGTTGACACCATGTAAGTATGACAATGACAATATCTATATTCTTTTGCGGTACTAACTGTACACAAAAGCTGATAGATATTAAACCACTCTAAGTTTGCAGGGGCATCAGCACAGGAACCACTCTTATTTATAACTCTGATAAATGACCTTTCATTTGTAAATTTATAGTGTATCTATAACTTCTTTAGGGAACCAAGAGTTTCATTCAAAAAACTGCCACAACATTTGTCTGTGCAAAGATGATGGATATGGTTCATGAAATTAAATGCTTTTAAAAATTAAAATCATATTGCCAAGAAAAAGGATATGTTCTTTCCTGGTTTGCTCACATTTTTAAATGATCACAACTGCACTCTCAGCAGTTATAATGCTTAATCTAGATAGCGTATTAATATAAATATGTCCAAATATATTGTTATTATGGTTGTGTAGTATCAGTATGAACTACTGGACATCAAGTTCACTTAAATTTATTTTTTTTCTAATTCTATTCCTCTGTAATAACCTATAAAATATATAAAGTAACATTAGAATATAATATTTCTTATTTATGTTTACTGCAATTACTGTATTTAATTTTTCAGGACTACTCCCAGCAAACTGCATGGTTTATTGTAACCATAGGCTATTAGAAACTACAATTTAAATAAAATTACTTAAATAAAATACATATTTGCCAAAAATTAACATTAACAAAATAAGTCTTATTTTATCCCAATGTAGACTTTGCTCAATTGGAGAAATCAAAGAAGGAGAAGATGAAAGATAATCACTAAAGTAACCAATAAAAAGCAGAGTAGTCAATGTTCTAAGTGTGAAGAAGAAATGTACATTGTTACTATGTGTGATGTATTCTGGTGGCTTTCCTACTCCTTCATCTGCCATCATTTACTGCCTAGGTAACACAAAAATCTCAGTGCTTTGGCTTTTTCTAGAGTAGTTTTACTTTTTTAATCTATCCTATTATTACGGAATCTGCAAAAGAGTGAACCTGACTTTAATTATTTGATTTGGTTATATGAACAACAATCTCCAAATTGCAACTTTCTTTAGCATTAGCTCCTCCAGCCCAAAATTGTTCCAAATGCTTGCAAAATTTCTACGCAAAATATTTCTTACATATTGAGTGTTCTATATTCTGCTTAAAACAAAGATAATATTAAAAATAAAATACAATAAGCAGTTTACATACCCCAGTGGACCGCTAGCTCCTTGCAGGCAGGAACATATTTATCATCATCTTTGGGTCACCGATGGCCAGCACAGCACCTGAGATATAATGCACACTCATAAATGTGTTTGAATGAATTAAATAAGACAGTGCTGTCTGGCATCCACTTGCAAGGTAAGAATTCAATAAAGTAACCATTCTATCTACCAACGCTCTTCCTCTATATATTATTAAAGTAGCAGTGCATATTCTTATACATTTGAATGACAACTTAATCCTGAAAACTCAATTCTCAAAAATAACTGTTTCTAAATGCCTATTACATTACATATTCTTACTGTCTTTGGTTCTGGTGGAGGCTATACAGTGCAGTGTTTGAGATCATGTACTTTGGAATCAGGCTGATACATGTTCAAATCCTGGTTCCACCACCGGCTATTTACAGTTTTGGATAAGCCACTAATCTCTCTAAATATCGAATTGCCTTCAAAATAAAGATAATTTTAGTAACTTTCTAATAATGTTCAAAGGATCCAAGGAAACAGTGCTTTAGCACACTGCCTGATACACAGTATGCCCTCAATAAATGATAACCACTATTTGTATTCCTTCCTCTTTCCCTCCCTCCCCTTCTGAAGAGCTAACCTTACTCTGGCCTTTGCCTTTGGCTACCGGGAGGTAATCTCTAGGACCTCAAAACGTCATGGCTGACAGGAATGTCTCTGTTTGCCTGAGGGCTTTGGCCACAAGATAGTCTAACAATGTGATTTTATGATAGGGGCCTTGAGTCATGCAATATCAATTCTGCCTCCAAAACTACCTGGAGACTAAAGGTATCAGCCCAACACTGACGTCCAGGAGGGGCTAGAGACTAACGGTCAGCCACGCGAGTGGTATGTGATCAAGTCCCAGTAAAAACTCTGGCCACCAAAGGCTCAATGAGCTTCTCTAGTTGGCAATGCTCTGTGCATACCGTCACACGTCAGTACTGGGAAAATAACATGTTCTGACTCCATAGGGCAGGGTGATGGAAGCTCTGTGGTTGGTTCTTCTAGCCTCAGACCCAACCTTATATAACTGCTTTCCCTGGCTGATTTCAATCAGGATCTTTCCCTGTAATAAACTGTAACCATGAATATAACAGCTTTCACTGAGTTCTGTGAGGACTTCTAGCAAATTTTCAAACCTGAGGGCAGTTTTGGAAATCCCTCAAACACACATCTGGTGTCAAAAGTGAGGGTGGGGCTTCCCTGGTGGCGCAGTGGTTGGGAGTCCGCCTGCCAAAGCAGGGGACACGGGTTCGTGCCCTGGTCCGGGAAGATCCCACATGCCGCACAGTGGCTGGGCCTGTGAGCCATGGCCGCTGAGCCTGCGCGTCCGGAGCCTGTGCTCCGCAACGGGAGAGGCCACAACAGTGAGAGGCCCGCGTACCGCAAAAAAAAAAAAAAAAAAAAAAAGTGAGAGTGGTCTTGTGTGGAGGACTGGCTCCCTCAAACTCTGTAGCTGACTAACAACTGTACAGTTGGTTAAACTCTCACACCTTCCTTCTTTAAATCTGGAAAGCCCCAAAGCTTTGAAAGACATCTCACCTTATCACTCAAGTGAATGTAACAAAACTCTCACTTAACAGTGAAAATCAGTTTGAATTGATGGTGTTTATGTATATACTATATGTTGTTTTATGTTCCCATGTACAAACAATAAAATCCTCCTCCAGTAATAGACTCAGAAATGTTCTGTTTTGGTTATACGAACAGCAGTACTGTTTAGAAGTACATGAGTCACATACAAGTAAAATTTCTAAAGATTAGTAACAGTAGATCTGTCAAGTTCAGATATGAGAAAGTTAACTTAAGAGGTACATTGGTTTTCAAACAAAATATTAATTAAATCATACGCTTCTTCTGCATCTCCTAAATGAAGTATGCAAGAGGCTGTTTGTAACCTTGTTTAAAAAAAAAAAAAGCAAACTTTTTTTTTTTTACAACTATCAGTTTGGTAAGCAGAATTTTAAGATGGTCCACACATTCCCCCCAACTTGTGAACAGGCTCCTCAGCGTAATCTCCAGAGTTGTGAATATGATGGGTTTTACCCCCATGAATAGATTATATTATTTAACATAGTTGACTTTAAAACAGGAAGATTATCTGCATGGGTCTAACCTCATCACATAAACCTTTTAAATCTTGGTCTAGAGGTCAAAGACTGAGGATGATGGAGATTTGAAGCATTAGAAGGATGTGACACACCACTGCGGACTTTAGGATAGAGGTGGTGGCGTGGCAAGGAGTACACACAGCCTCTAGGAGCTATGGGCGACCCCTAGCAGATAGCCCCAAGGAAACGGGACCTCAGTCCTACACACAAAAAGCTGAATTCTACCAATAAGAATAAGTTTGGAAGCAGATTTTTCCCCAGGAGTGTACAGGCAAGAACCCAGCCTGGCCAATCTTGATTCCAGCCTTGTGACACCTTGAGCAGAGAACCTAGTCAAACCATGCTGGGCTCCTGACCTGTGAGCTAATAAATGGGACTTGTATTAAGACACTACGTTTTTGATAACTTGATATATACTTGCAGAAAGCTAATAACACACAGGAACTGAGGATTCTGGATGTATTTTACTGACCTCTCTTCAGTCTTTCACTCTGAAAACAATATCAGTTATGTGCCAGGTTTCACTAACCATAGAGACCCCCAGTTACCAGTTACCGTTGCCAATACTGAAAAGTCATGGACCCACTCTGAACAAGAAACAGAAAAAACAGTACTACGCCATATGCTAAAGACCGAATGTCCTCCCAAAATTCATATGGTGAAACCTAATACCCAATGTGATGATATTAGGAAGTAGGGTCTTTGGGAGGTGCTTAGTTCATGAGAGTGGAGCCCTCGTGAATGGGATTAGTCATCTTATCAAAGAGACCCCAGAGAGCTCCCCATCCCCTTCCACCAAGTGAGGTTACAGCGAAAAGACAGCCATCTAGGAAGCAGGCTCTCACCAGACGCCGAATGTGCTGGCGCCTTGAGCATGGGCTTCCCAGCCTCCATAAGTATGAGAAATAAATTTCTGTTGTGTTAAGCCACCCAGTTTATGGTATTTTTGTTATAGCACCCATATGGACTAAGACAAAAATGTAATTGTTGTCTCTTCAGTAGATCATTTGGAAAACTCGACTCTCTGCCTCCTATATGGAAGGTGTTGAGAAGGTAATGCTTAAATATGCTGTGAATTATCTCCAAAGTTTCTGGGGCCATTTTAAGGGTAGAAGTAGGCAGTGACTGTGCCTGCTTGAGGCATATGTGGGAAACTACCATATGTTCAGTGCAGAAGACACAGAATCTCTAAGTACCTGAAGTGAGATTGGGGGTCACTTAAAAAGCATCTCTCCTAAGAGTCTTCGTAGAACATGCTACTACAATTGCTCCCTGTCTCATTCCCTTTTTACTCATTTACTACAATGCTGCCATGTTTATTTTTATAAAACACAAATTTTATCATTTTATCATGACCAGTTTCAATGGCCTTCAAGATAAGGTCATTAGTTCACTAATACATTCAATACTTAAGTGCCCAGTTCTATACTAGGTGATAGGGACACACTGATAAGTAAAACAGATAAGGTCCTGCTCTCCTCTGAGATTTGCCCTTTCAAAAATATCCTTCCCATCCCCATCTTGTTCAACTAGAAAATTATGATTAATCTTGTGTGTGTGTGTGTGTGTGTGTGTGTGTGTGTGTGTGTGTTTTCCTTTTTTTATTTTGATCTTCAATCCCTAACTTGGGCTTCACTCCTCTGGGAAGCCCTCTTTGACCGTCTTAAGCATAATGAGGCACTCCTTCTCTGTGCTCCCATAAAATACTGTACCTAATCATATAAGAAAATTGATCACCTTGTATTAAAATTGCATGGATTGCATGTCTGCAACCTCCATAAGCAGAATATGGGAGAAAACTCCGGAAGCATGTGCACCCCAAATTCCTAGTCAATAAGAGATTATGAATGGGTAGGTCCTCTTGGGAGAAGCTGACACTAGACCTAATCCCTCCTGTGGGGCAGAATCTACAGGATACATACACGATGGAGGGAGAGTATTCTAAATTGACAGTAGAAACCAGGCTGGGCAGTAAGGACTAACCTGTGCTACCCCACACATCTTAGGTATACTGGGATGAAAATTCCTCCTTCCCCTTGCACCCTCTATCTCAATCATGAGTTCCTGGACGTTCGGCCCAGAGTAGACCCTCCAGAATGCAAGGTGGGAGATCAGCTACTAGTTAGAACATAGGGGCTATTCATCAGCTTACGTAGTGAGACAACAATCTTGAATGACAGAATTTGAGAGTGAAGAGCGATTGCAAGATTTCCAAAATATTCCCGGTGAAAATGCAAAAGCAAAATGTGAATCCTAAACAGATAGAGCCAGTATGGGAACTCGCACGTATCTAGGGAGGGAGGGGGGAGAAGTCTAGGGAAAGAAGAGAGGCAGAGCTCAGAGGCGGGGGCCAGGCTCTCTCCCTATCTTGGTATTTAACCAATAAGGAGGTGGGGCAGGAGAATATCAGGTGGATAAAAGGGACCTAAGAGCTGACAGTCCTCTTTCATGGACATTACTTGTTGGGCAGGGCATGGGAGAGGTCACAGGCCTCTCAGGGAATCCCTGTTGTAAGTCTTACACCCATCTAAACTGGTGAGGGAGAAATGAAAAAAAACTGGTGAAGGAAGGTGCCCAGATAGATTGAGTTAAAACTGTTTACTATACCTCACAGGTTGTGTGCATGTGCAAGGAACCTCAAAATGTCTGTACTCTGTTCCATCCTCCCCAGTTCCAACACAAACACACACACACACACACACACACACACACACACACACACACACACACACACACACACACACACACACACACACACACACACACACACACACACACACACACACACACACACACATACGTACAACACAGAGGAAGACTGGGAAAGCCCTGGGCTGGGGAAAGGAAGAGGGACCTCAAATTCAAGGCAATGGTATTCAAGGCAATGGTAGGCCAGCAGCAGCCGCTCAGGCTCACATCCAGGTGGGGCTAATTACATCAGCAAGGACAGAGGGGCCCACAGGTAGAGACCCTGGCCGAGGGAAGATGCCAGGAAGGATACAGAGGGCAACCCCAGGGCCAGCGTGCACACACGTGACACTCCACACCACCGTGCCAGCCGCAATGGTACACAAACTCCCCATAGGTGGTTTCTTTAGTGGGGACAGGGGCAGGGGAGGGCACAAAATGTAAGCAGTCATCCCTCTTAGGGTCAAGTAAGTGCAGGGTTGCCACCTGAGAGGGATACTTCCTTACATTTTACACCCAAGGTGCCCCTCTCACCCAACCCTACCCTGGACAGGGAAATAGAGAAACTAACAAACAAAAAGAGGTGATTTGACAGTAAAGATACTGAGTTATTTTGTGCTCTTTGGAGTTTACTTTTTATTATCTTTCAATCTGCACAGTAGGGTAGGGACTCAGGAGCAAGAATACATTATGGAAACAGCTCCATTTTCTTTGTATATTAGAGTAGAAGTGGGTAAGTTTCGACCCAATTAGATGTGTCCCCAAAATTATTACAATATCTTATCAGATTATTTTCCTATTTAAATTACTCAAATTGCTATAAAAATCTTTTTTTCTTTATACCTTTATACCTTCTCAAAGCAAATCAGATCCACTTCTTCCCATACTGTTGAAAGTTACATGTTACCTCACCCAACATACAAAAGAGACCAAGAACACGAATTTTTTAAGAGTCAGTAAGGAAGATGACCACTTGTACTCCCCTGCCAGCCTCAAGCATCTTTCCTAGTGTCCTCTTGTGAAGACTGCTCAAAAGACACATGATCTAAAATCTCAAATTGCTATAAATCTGAGATACTAGGGTAATTTGACGACTTTAAACCCTTAAGATATGTGTTGTGGTTCCTTTTACAAATTTCAAGAATTTTCACATGTTCCATTTAATAACTCCATAGATAGCAGCACTGTTTTGCCAACTGCAGTTTGGATCTGTAGGCTTTACCTCCACACTCTACCTGCTGGCTGAGTGTCCTGGAACAAGTCACCTGATCTTTCAGTGTACTTTATTCATCACGTTAAAGGGTAGCCTACACAATTCCCAAAGTTCCACCCTGATCTAATATTTCTACCACAAATAGATGGTAACCTCTAATGGTATCTTATCAACCTTTCTAATTAGAATTAGAATTTCTAATTTCTAAGGAATGCAATCACAAACAACATTAGCTGATTTGCTACCAGTTCTCCTACCAGTAGAACTGGTAGCATGAGGAACGAGAGACAGAAATGCTCAATGAGACTTGAGTGGTCAACAGTAATCATAATCAACGCTGATATTCTGTAGTAGTTCCTATGAGCAGACACCATGCCAACTGCTTTACATGTAATATCTGGCTTAATTCTTACAACAGCTCTATGGGACAGGTACTTTTATTATACTCATTTTACAGATGAGAAAATCGGCACACGAGATTAGGAAATGTGCTCAAGGTCACAAAGCTAGAAAGTCTTTCATTACCTATGAAACTCCTTTTAGTTGCAACCAAAAGAACTCAACCAAAATACAGTGAAAAGTGCAAGACAGAAGAAACTCTAGAATCACTGTATATTAGAAATGTTTAACATAACCATTTCTGGAATCAAAGTTCAATAAGAATGCAGAAAACGTATTGCTCAAAAAATTTATTTTCATGAGGTAGTAGTATCCAGATGCATGCCAAGTTGAAATCGCAAAGGACATAATCATTTCTTCATTCATTCTACAGGTGAGGAAAATCGGTTGACTAGGGAAATGGCAGGACTGTGCCTGAAATCCAGATCTCCTCTTTTTCAGTCCAGGGCTCTTTCGAGTGTGTACCTGATCCTTTGGGAAAGGCAATAGTGGCTGACAGTGCTGGCTGTGATGCTCAGTGTGAATTCCTGCTTTCACTCGCCAGCAGTGCGATCTTATGTCTCAGTTTCCACATTTGTAAAATGTGAGTAATAATACCTACTGTATAGGGTTGTTGTGAGAATTTAAGTAATTAATACATAAAAAACACGCAGAACCATCCCTGGTACCCAGTCAGTTACTTAAGTGTTGGTCTTTATTATTACTACAGTAGCACATTTGGGGGGAAAAAAGGGGAAGCCAAAACATCCATGTGCCATCCAGCGGCACAAAGACTAGAGCGGAAGAGTCGTGTTAATACCATTTGAGATAGCCCACTCTTTCCATCTAAAAGATCTATTCCTTAACCCTCCCAAGCACACCATATAGACAACTGGGAGTGAATTTCTGTCAGGACTAGAGATACAGGAAATGCTAGAAGAAGTAATTTCCGAGCCAAGTTTTAGGGAGGACTCAGCTTCCAGACTTAGCTTTATCGTTCACAACTGGATTCTAGAAAGCCAGGTCATGTCTCCAAGTCTCAGTTTCCTTCTCAGAACTTTCCTATAGAGGGAAACCTCTGGAGGCTTCGCAAGGTTTCACTAAGAGCAGAGGCCAAAAAGGAGATTTCTGATCTTAATTTTAATCATTCTAACCTAGTGAACAATATATAACCTTTAATTACCAAATCTTTGTTTTCTTGTTTTGCATCAGACTTCCTGCCATTATTAACAGGCATGATTATAGGAAAACACGTGTAATTTGCAATTCAAACAGTCTTTAATCTTAAAAGAATTTCCATGGGTGGAAGAAATGGCGTACAAGTCCCCTAGCTCTGTCCCTCGCATAGCCCACCACTTGCTCAAGGGATCTTAACTCATAAAGGAGGAGTGCTGTACAGCTTTAAAATGACTTCATTCCCATATTTACATATTTTTAATAGGGCTATGATGAATCTCCTTCCGCTTGACTCCTATTTTGAGCTGTGATATTTTAATCTCCATTCTTGCTGCAACTTAGCAGATGAATGTGCAGTGTGACAGAGCTCAGAGGAAATAGTATAAATAAAGCAAAGTGGAGCTATGACATCTCACATTTTATAGCTTTTTTATTGTAGCCAAAGCATAAACAGAGCACAGCTGTGTTATACTTACCGCTGTGAGCACTCCCTCAATCCTCACCCCCTATTGCTTTTAAAAAGACAGTGCTCTTATTCAGAAAGCTTCGGCTGTGGGTAGCACGGCTGCACCGGTGGCAGCCTCTACCCCAAACCTCTACCTTGACTCACTTCTCCTCTTCCAGATGTAGATTTGTGGAGTTCCACATCATTCCTCTGACTGAAAACCAATATGCCAACAGCAGCCCATCCTGTACTGTAGCAGAAGCACCCTGTTCCTACCTATTGGAAAATGGCTCCACAGCCAAAGCTGTAATTTTCACTCCTCAACAGACACACTGCACCCAAATAATTCACAAACACTCTCTTAACAGGAGACACACAACTAGCTGGAAGTATTCAAAATAGTGCACTCTCTTAATGAAAGTCCCTTTTAGAATGCAGAAGTTGTATTTTTCACTTTCAAATTAACTCTTAGTCATGTTTGGGTGAAAGTTGTAAATGCCAAAAAGGTCAAATACAGTGAGAGTGAGAAGAGTGGTATCGACCTGTGCAAAATCACTCCACGTGCTAAAACAGTCGTCAGGTTTTAGGGTTTCTCAGGCTGGTTACATATTTCATTAAGTCCAAAGAAGACAGAGGAAAAGACAAATAGCAAGCACCTTCTACACCCTGACAAACACGCGGTTATATACGCAGGGTTGATGAGTCCAGGACAGACACCTGATCTAAGAGGAGCCAATCAGAGTTCTTCCCAGAGATAGTCTATTTAAGTAAAATGGAAAAAACAGCAAGCTATAGAATTCCTGTGCTGTCATCGATGGCGCCGTTTCCTCCAATATGGAGAAATCTCTATTGCAGCAAGGAAAAGTTGACATCCAGAGTGACATGGACACAGGAGAGAGGGGTATCGAGCCCTGACGGAGTATGACTCCCTGGTCCCAAGTGTTCCTGAGGCCCATCCAAACTCCTGCCTCCCCCCAGTTTGGTTATTTGCCTTCCTTGTATTCCTTTACCCAACCAATTCCAGCTTTCTTTTCTTAAGCTGCCTCAAATTGCGTTTTATCACTTACGAAAAAAGAATCCAATTTCACCTTCCAGAAGAAAATTCTTTTTTTCAGTTGGATTAGGATTTATTTCTTTCTTTTTCAAATACCACCACACTATTTATGGGAAGGGAGGAAAACCCTCTGGGCTTGTAGAGGAATGTGTAATGAAATTCAAAAGACACATGCATCCAAGTGAAAAGAATATAGGGGCCCAGTAGCCTATACACCAGTGAAGTGAAATGAGAGACAGGAAGATTGATTTGCATCATCATTAACATGGAAGGAGAAAAGCGGGAGAACACAATGACGGCGAGAACCACCTCCATTGACATACGTCATTGTTTCGAAACAACGGGCCCAACTGGGCTAACACAGGGGCAAAGTTGGTATCCCAAGCTTCCCAGCTATCTATCCGCCCAAAATCGCTCTTCTGCCAAGCTCATTGTCTACCAAGCTGCCAGCCCAGCCCAGGGATCTGATTAGCAATTTGCACTTTTGTGAGAGGATTAACAGAATTCCTTTGTTTTGAGGTCGGATTATCAAACTGCATCTTTAAAGAGGTGTGACCTCATCCAGATTCATAAGCCTGCTCCCTGGAGAATGGCTTGGATTTTTACTCCACGTGTGCAGCATATAATTTCATAAGGGAGTTACTGTCAAAACATGGTACTCATTTCTTGATGTGTGCGAAGAAGCACATTCGTAACGTAAAAAACCTCAGACGCTTTGTGATACTTTAAACTAATCCATCTGGTGGGAAAACAAGGATTTTCAACCCGTTTGGTTCCAGCACTAGTAAATTAGTGTGCATCTAGCTCTCACAGAAGCTGGAGATAAACCCCATTCCCAAACTGAGACTCATGATGACTCTATTTTTAAGAATATTCTGAATCAACACTTACCCTCGAGAAATTTTTTAAAAAGAAAGCAGAACACACACAAGAGTAAACTGAGGCAAACCGAAGAATTTGACGGCTACGGCCCAAATGATAATGATATCAAATTGTTCACACTGCATGGTTTATATATCCAGCTTTACCCAAATATAGAGATGAACGAGGAAAACACAGTAAGAGTTTTGCACTTCTAAGTCTGTTCAGTAGTAGGGAACTCATCAGAAGGAAAGTCCCTGAAGTTTCCACCAAAGTTTGAAACAAGTAAAACATCCATAGGGCAGTATGCAACAGGTTGTGAAAAATTAGTCTTCAGACTTTGCACTAGTGTAATTTTTACTTGAGATGGCCATCACAGATAAAATGCACAAAAGCAATCCGGCCTCCAGAAGGCATGCATCACTGGTGTGAGAACTGTATCCTGGGAAGTACATAAATGCCCATTCAGCTACAAACGGCAAAACGGCAGTCTGGCCACAACTAATGCCCCCAAAGCCAGACACTGCTGAAGATCAAGCGGCAGCTTTATTCGTTGACAAACTAAGAATCAAAAGTTGATTTTCAGGTGCTTGTCTTGGACAAGCAATGAAAGCATCTTGTTTCATAAAGAGGAAACAAGTACATTAAATGTGTTTACTTTAAATGTTAATATAGATTGTTACCCCAAAGTTGATAGATTCGGGAATCTGCCTTCAATTTAGGGAACTTTCAATTACAGTAAGAGTGTATTTACTAGGCAAGCCCTCATAAATAAGGTGTCAGGTGTGTTGGTCTGTTTGTAAGCACGATACATACACACAAGACTATTAAATCTATGGTTCTTAATGAGTGGTTGTGTCCGTTAATGAATTCACTTGGAAAATCTTTGTTAGTACAATTGTCATGTACCCCAACTTATAGCCTGTGGGTGGAATGAGGACATATTTTTCTGAAAAATCTCGACTGGGATTCTGTGAATCCCTCTTAAACAGCCCTCTCTTATATTTGAAAATAGCCCTTCTATCTGCTGCTTGCTAGTCCTGCCTTACTAACTAAATTGAAGTGTCCTTGAAAAGGTGGATCATGTCTCTTAAGAGCCTCCTACAGTGACCTGCAAACAGTTTGGTGTTCAAAAAAGTTGGATGAATAAATTCGAAAGACTTTTGTTTAATTAATAGGGGTATGATAGAAGTTATCAAAGCAGATGAATACTTCAGGGAGAGTAGAAATGAAAAAAAAAATAATTCAACAATAACTTGACTTTAACCCTAAAGCTGCCTACACGGAATTCAAGAAGAAAACAATGTGCATTATTTATGCCTTCTCTAGCCATAAATACAGAGCACCGGCCAAAATCAACCTTGAATTATTCATTGACTCAACATATATTTATTGAATGTCTCCATTTGCCAGGAACTATCTTGGGCTCTAGAGTCAGAGCAGTAAACAAAACAGACCAAGCTCCTTGCCCTCGTGCAGCTAATATTCTAGGCAGGAAGATAAAAAATAAACAAGATAAATGAATAGATAACATTACTATGTTAGTTACAGAAGTGCTAAGGAGAAAAATTAAAGCAAGGGACGATAGAGAGTGTTTAGAGGACTAGTTGAAATTTTAGAGGAGAAGGAAGGGCCTCACCCAGAAGGAGCCATTTGAGTCAAGACCTAAAGAAAGTGTTGGAATGAGTCACTCAGTATTTATCAGTATGCACAGCAAGAGCACTGCCGGCAGAGGGAACCTTGCAGGGGTGCAAAGGTCCTACGAGGGGCAGGGCCCAGCTTGTTAGAGAAAGAGCAATGGGCAGAGGGAGGGAGGGAGGATAGTAGTAGAAGGACAAGCCGGCAAGGAGAGGGGATGGGGACTGCCTCTGCTCTCTGAGGGTCACAGTAAGGACTTCCCTGAGGAAGAAAGCCACTGGCGTGTCCTGGGCAGAGAAGGACATAATCTGACTATTGTGCTTCACCCATTCAAGGCTCACCCTGGCTGTCATGTGAAAACAGACTGAAGGCGAATAAAGTGAGGAGCCCAATTAGGAGACTTTGGCCACAAACAGAAATGCAGTGGCTTGGACCAGACTGGAAGGTGGAGATGAGAAGAGGTGGTCAGGTCCTGGAAATATTTTGAAGGTAGGGCTGATAGAATTTTACCCAGGGATTAGATGGACTATAAGTGAAAGAGAGGAGTCATGGGTGATGAAAGGTTTGGGGTCTGAGCAACGGGAAGAACGGATCTTCCTTTCCCTGAGCCAGGGAAGACTTCAAGGGGAGCAGGTGTGAGGCGCACATCCAGAGCTCATTTTCATGTGCTAAGTGGAGTGGCCAAGGAGCCGTTTGGGTGGGTGTGTATGGAGCTCAGGAGAGAGGTTACAAAGTAAAAGGAACTTATATCCTCAGACAAAACTGTCCTAGCTCTGACCACTAAAAGTGGTTGCTTTCAAATGAGTCTTTATTTAAAAGCTATGACACACTGCTATATTTAAAATGAATAACCGACAGGACCTACTATATAGCACAGGGAGCTCTGCTCAATATTCTGTAACAACCTAAATGGGAAAAGCATTTGAAAAAGAATAGATACATGTATAGATATGTATATAACTGAATCACTTTGCTGTACACCTAAAACTAACACAACACGGTAAATCAACTATACTCCTATATAAAAAGTTAAAAATAATAAATAACCAAATAAATAAATAAATAAATACAAGCTATGACAGAATTTGCAGTATTTTTAATAACTGTCTTTCAAAAAGTACAGAAATCTGTATATAGCCATTTGATTTTAATAGAGATAATTCCTTAAAGTTCATCATTTACTGATACACCACAGGCAGCTAAATTCATACTGTCAATGTATGTAACAAATAACAAAGTAATAGCCTTGGTTTGGTGGTCCGATTTGATATATGACTAGTGTTTAGATAATCCAGAAGAACAAATACGTAGTACCGTCCGTGGATATGTACGTCTCACTTTTTTTTTAAGGAATGACAAGGAAATGTACACACATGCTTCTGAGGGACTGCTGATGAGACCTCATGCTGAGCACATTTTAAGTTCCATGTTTTATCTTTAAGATGTATGTAGAATTTTAAAAATGAATTAAAAAGATTAAATGTTTTAAGGTATTTGCTAAATTATCTGACTTTCCCCCAAAATCATTAGGGAAAGTTGACTTTGATAATTGTAAGGTACTTTACAACTAGTATCATCATCATAGCTATCTTTTATTAAGCCCTACTAAGTGGTAGGCATTGTGTATTAATTTTATACTATATACCAGGCCCTGCATATTGTTTTGTATGTATTAAATCATTTAATCCTAATGTCAATCCTACTTTATTCATAAATATTCCTTACACTAAAGCCAGATGTCTCCTGACAAAAATTTATAGAGAAATTTCTTCTCCTTCAACGTGAAACCAAAAAGCAACAGCGAAGACTAAAACAACATACATAAATATATGGTACTGGAGACAACTGGGAAAGTTGTACTCCTGTGTACTTGTAATTTAACTAGGAAATGCCTATCTGAACAATAATCCTATACCAAATGTCCTGTACCAAAACAAACGTCCCATACCAGTGAAATGCCATCCATTCCAGTGAACTGACAATAATCGGAGTTGCCAGTTAACAAAAATTAAAATAGAAATATTTATTGTAGAAATAAAGAACAAGTAATCTAAAACTCTTGGCTTTTAATAAACAGTAAGGTTTACAGTACAAAATATTGGGGGAGGGGGAATAAGGTAATTTCTTAAAAAACAATAAATCTTTAATCAACTGTTTATCAGATATAAACTGGATGTCCAGAAATAAACTGAAATAAATAGAAAAATATACTTCCACAGTCTTGAGCAGTTCTTCCAAATCCTCCAACCATTTAAGTTGGCAGAGGGTTTATCAGTGGTTTATTTGGATATTGTCCACAGTTGTAAATGAGCATCTTTGATGCAGTATTTTGGCACTGGACCATGTAAATGATTATACTGCTATATATTTAATGTAGTAGATGTAAAACTTGGACCCAAGTATCAACTTGAGAAAAGCATAAAACTCATCAAATACCTTCTCTAAAGTCATCAATGTAAGTAGCCTGCAAACCACGGGGCTGCTGCCTACAGCACCTCCATTACCGTGGTCATTCTAGCAACCTTCCACTCTTCTCGTATCTTGTTCATCCTATCGCTGTAGATGCCATCCCTGCAAAAGGAGTGAGAAGCGGCACAAAGCGTGCTTCTGGGTGAGCACACAGTCAGGTGTGGGTTACATGGGTGCTCTATCCCTCACCCTATAAATTCAGAAGAGGTCCTGGTGAAACACACAGGGGAAGACCAACACACTCCTTTGACATCTTTCATACGCCATGAAAGCCGACTCTAATTTCCTTAGAAAGAATATTGAAGTGCCACCTTTTTACCGTCATTTTAAACTAAAGAGGAAAATAGGGCTAACATACATAATCAGTGAAATTAAGTAGGCAAAGCTTATTTCTCCAAATCCTACATCTTTGATGACAAGCTTTTCTTTTTCTTCTGCCACTTCTTTCCCCAGACTGTCTCTAACCACATTAGAGTCCAATTTATTTGTTCAGTGAGGTTGAACTCAAGGTGAACAGCCCACAATTATACTATTCCCTTTGCTTTCCCACTCTCATCAAAATGCACCTACTCTATGTTCTATTAGACAATGCCCAAACCTTAAACTTCCAAGATCACCGCTGCCAAATGATAATACAATCAGTGCCAAAATGCCAGTGGTTAAAGACAGAAATCTGGAATTGCAAGGAAACCTTCAGAGGTAATTAATGCAATCCTTCACTTAAAACTGGAATCATCTTTGCTATGTCACTATCATCATCTCGGATTTGGGCCAACTCTACAGCCAGAGATCAAAATTCACTTCATTTTGAGGCAACACATCCAACTTTAACTTTCCTCTACTGGTCTCAGTTCTCAAGTTCTACACAGAATAACTTGTGTTTTTCATACCCAGATGCACCCAGCTCTGTGCCCTGAAATACTGATTTCTATGAATCACATCAAGAGACTACCTTCTGCTAAGCTCCTGGTTGGCTTTTGAAATGAGACTCACGAGCAAGAGATCAGAGAGTAAGACAAGCGTGAGGTCAGGATACGTATTTCTTCAGCTCCCTCCTTGCAGGTGACTTGCAGAGTCTAGAGGTGTATCTCCACTCAGGTGGTCCTCTCCACAGAGCTCCCCTCTGCTGGTCCCTCGGGCCTAGAGATGTTATCGACACCCTGCTATTACTACTCCCAGAGTATCAGTCAGTCCTGTTTAATAACAGCTTTATTGCATAGAATTTACACGCCATATAATTCACCCATTTTAAGTGTACAAGTCAATGGTCTTTAACATATTCTTAAAGCTGTGCTACCAGCACCACAGGTAATGTTGGAACATTTTCATCACTCTAAAAAGAAGCCCCACACTCATTAGCAGGTCACCCCACACACACACATTTCTTCCCAACCCCTCAGCACTAAGGCAGTCACTAAATCTACTTTCTGCTTTCATAGATCTGGCTATCTGGACATTTCATATAAATGGAATCAGTATGTGCTCTTTTGTGACTGGGTTTTTTCTTTTAGCTTTATGCTTTCAAAGTTCATCCACGTTGAAGCATGTATCAATACTTCACTTCTTTTTATTGTCAAATAATATTCCATTCTATGAATATACCATGTTTTATTTGTTCATTCATTAGTTGATGGATATTTGGGTTGTCTCCACTTTTTGGCTATTATGAATAATTCTGCAATGAACACTGTGTACACATCTTCATGTGAACATACGTTTGCATTTCTCATGAATTAACCTAAGGAATGGAGTTGCTGAGTCATATGGTAACTCAACCTTTTGAGAAAATGCCATGATCTTCTAAGCAGCTACCCATTTTACATTCCCTTCAGTGATGTATGAGGGTTCCAATTTCTCCATATCCTCACCAACCCTTGTTATTATCTGTATTTTTCATAGTAGCCGTCCTGGTGCATGTGAAGTGGTATCTTATTGTGGTTTGGGTTTTTTTAAAACCCTGTTTTTTTTCCTTCTTTTTAAATAAATTTATCTACTTATTTATTTATTTTTGGCTGCGTTGGGTCTTCATTGCTGTGCACGGGCTTTCTACAATTGTGGCAAGCGGGGGCTACTCTTCGTTGCAGTGAGCGGGCTTCTCATTGTGGTGGCTTCTCCTGTTGCGGAGCACGGGCTCTAGGTGCGAGGGCTTCAGTAGTTGTGGCATGCGGGTTCAGTAGTTGTGGTTCGTGGGCTCTAGAGCACAGGCTCAGTAGTTGTGATGCATAGGCTTAATTGCTCCGCAGCATGTGGGATCTTCCCGGACCAGGGATCAAACTCATGTCCCCTGCATTGGCAGGCAGATTCTGAACCAATGCACCACCAGGGAAGTCCTTATACCCTGTTTTATATCCTTATAAGGACTACCTTTATTAAATTCTCCTCCAGTCATTTCATTTAAGTCCACCATCTGTTTCCTGACAGACCCTGGATGACACAAAGGCTAATCCTTTTCCATATTTTTGAAGATTGTTCTGAATCCTTTCCAAGTTTTTTTTTTCAGGCTAAACAACTCCTCTTTATATGAACTATTAGTTTCCAGATTATTTATCCCCCTAATTTACCAGCTTTAGACATTAAATTATCAACGTCCTTCAAATGATTTTACCCATAAGTGACATGTGTGAACTGACCAGTATACATTGTACCATGTGATTATCTCATTGGTTATGGACATTATATTTCTTCTATCAATGTTGTTAAAGACATCATTATATCTTGTTTCAGCAGCTATGTCCTACTGCTGGCTTACATGGAACATAAAATCAACCGGAATATCTTGACAATGGACTATCAATTCAGATATCCCACAGTTGTAATTGACTGATTGATTTAAAAATTACATGGAGAATTACTTTAACACTATTAAATTTCATCTCTTTAAGTTTTGGCCAACACTGAGCCTATCACTGACTTCTGAGTCACTTGGTCCTGAGCACCAAATGAGATAAAATGGGTTAAAGTGCCAAATATGTCTTTGCCAAAAAAAGGCAATCAAAGTGTTAGTTTCCTCTCTTTCTTACTTCATCAAAGTTCTTAATAAAAATAACAAAGAGGATAAGCCAGTGAATAGAATGAGTGGTACCTGACTACAGACATCTCTTTAGATTGATAACATATACTAATCTATACCCTATACATATGGTTCTTCAATATTAATCCATATTACCAAACTGTCAACCAAACCAATTTCCTTCCTAACTTCTCAAAATTCTATAACATATTATGAAACTACATTTTATAAAAGATGATAACTGATAATAGGGTAGCTCTATTGAGAAGCATTAAGTTAATTTTACATGATTGGCTCTTAGAGAACCCATACTGGCTTCTTGTGAACACTGTTTTCCTTCTAAGTGCTCAGAAACAACTGACATTGTAATGCAATCTAGGATTTTACTGAAATCCTTAAAATATAACACTTAAAAAATATAAACTTTTCTTCCACTTTAAATTCAGGGTAACATTTACCCCTCTTGAGTCTTCTGACACTGCTTGTCTTCCACGTTTTCAAATTTTACCAACAATGGGTTTTCAAAAATAATGTCTACCACCTCCTTCCTCAATAGCTATGAGTTACTTATGGGCGCTCTGACCATTCAATACTTGAAATCAAAACATCAAAATATGTATCACCCTTGACTGTTCTCCCTTCTGCATCCCCAGCTCCCCACATCCAAACCATCAGCCAGAGCTATTCAAAATACATGAAATCTATACCACTTGGTTACTTCTCACTAACACCACCACTGTCTCTCTAGTACAAGCCAGAATCACCTCTAACTGAACTACTACGGTGGTCTCCCCACTGATCTCTCTGCTTCCATCTTTGTGACCCTACAGTTGACTCTGCACACGGTAGCCAAAGTAAGTTTTTAAAAATGTGCATCTGACCAAGTCACTCCCTCACTTACAACCAGCTTCTCATCACATTTAGAATAAAATCCAAAGGATTTGACCTTGCCTTCCTTTCCAGTTTCATCTCCCTAATGCTCTCTCCCACCCTCATCACCCACCACCTGCTTTAACTACACTGGCTTTCTTGCTGTTCCCAGAACTTAACAAGTTCAGTGTTTCTGCTGGGTTCTTCCCTTTGCCATCTCCTCTCCCTAAAGTCTCCCCATAGATCTTCACATGACTTCTCATCCCTCAGGTCTCAGGTATCATCTCCTCAGAGAACTTCCCCTGTCCTCACTATCTAAAATAGCACTTCCACAACCTAAATGTTTAACAACAGAGGAATGGATAAAGAAGATGCTGGAAAAAAAAAAAAAAAAAAAGAGGATGCTGGACATATATACAATGGAATACTACTCAGCCATAAAAGAAAATGAAATAATGCCATTTGCAGCAACATGGATGGACCGAGAGATTGTCATACTGAGTGAAATAAGTCAGGCAGAGAAAGACAAATATCATATGATATCGTTTATAGGTGGAATCTAAAAGAAGGGTACAAATGAACTTATTTACAAAACAGAAGTAGAGTCACAGATGTAGAAAACAAACCTACGGTTACCAGGGGATAAGACGGGGGGGAGGGATAAATTGGGAGATTGGGATTGACATATATCCACCACTACATATAAAATAGATAAGTAATAAGAACCTACTATATAGCACAGGGAACTCCACTCAATACTCTGTAATGGCCTATATGGTAAAAGAATCTAAAAAAAGAGTGGATATATGTATATGTATAACTGATTCACTTTGCTGTACACCTGAAACTAACACAACATTGTACATCAACTATACTCCAATGAAAATTTAATAAAATAAAATAAAATAGCACTTCCAGCCCTACTCCTTACTCTACTGTATTTCCTTCATTCAGTTTATCACTTTCTCGAAGTATTGTACATTTATTTGTTTATTTCTATCTTCACCCCTAGAACCTAAGCACTTGCAGAGCATGGCTTTTACTGTTTTGTTCAACAATATGTACTTGGCCATCTATAAGAATAACCAACACATAGTGAGCACTCAAAACAAATTTTTTACGTAAATTGAATGAGAACCCCCAAGGAACGGATGTAACAATATAAATTCTGGAAACCAGGAGAAACACGCAGGGCTGAGGGCAGCTTTGGCAAGTCTTCCAGTCACATGGGCTACAGGAACCCCACAAGACAGCATGGTCTTCATTCACCACCTCCATCAATCAAAAGACCAACAGGTCCAGTCTGAATCTGCTGAGATCAGGGAACCGCAGCAATGAGAGCCTCAATCTCGAATGTGGGCCGTATTTTTTTCCCTATCTCAGCCACCACTCTCCCAATTATAATAAATGAATAAAGTAGATTGAAGCTAAGGAAAAATAAAGCAAAATTAGAAGCTGGCAAAATGCAAACCCACTGCCTGGGGCTGATGGATGATGACAGCTAGCAGACAAATCCTGTTCCCCATTCTAAATTCTGTCTACTAAACAAATTAGCAAACTCATCAATATCTGCACGGCGTTTACCTTCTGCGGCAACAGCTGCTGCAAAATCACGATGCTGACTTTTTGGGTTGTGGTCTTGCTCATGGGACACATTTATAGGCCAAGCAGGGTCAAAGATAACAGAATGACAACCAATATTATAGGAAACGGTGTTGTAAGGGCTTGGAAGATAAACAGCTTGGGAGTCCCCTACTGAGTCTACCACTAGCCCCTGTCCCTCCCCCAATAACTGTTTGCATGATGAGATGTGAAAAGTTCATGCTTGTGCTAGTAAGTAACTGTAAAACTTCCAATAAAGACATTAGTGATTAAACAGAAACTTGTGAGATACATAATCTTATATCTGGATTATGTTTTAAAACATGATCTTTTTCACGAAAACTAGTATTCAGTGTGGAAATTATATTTTAAAATGGCAAAAATCTTCTATTCTTCATAAAATTATGATACAATTCTATTTTCTATTGTAGCATAAGAGAAATTTTTTTCTCTCATCTTCAAAGAAGAAAGAAGAGATAGGACCAAATACAACATATACAATATAACAAATACATCTTTCCCTAAAAGTTTCAAATGAAAATAGCAAAGGAGGAAAGAAAGGACTTTTATGATTAAGTTTACAGGCAGTGGTTTCCAGGCACTTCCATGAAGGTTAAGGATGGCAAAATATTCTTTTTTTTTCCTAAATAACTTTTTTTAAAATTTTTTTATTTATTTATTTTTATACAGCAGGTTCTTATTAGTTATCTATTTTATACATATTAGTGTATATATGTCAATCCCAATCTCCCAACTCATCCCCCACACCCCTTTCCCCACGTGGTGTCCATACGTTTGTTCTCTACATCTGGGTCTCTATTACTGCCTTGCAAACCAGTTCATCTGTACCATTTTTCTAGGTTCCACATATATGTGTTAATACACGATATTTGTTTTTCTCTTTCTGACTTACTTCGCTCTGTGTGACACTCTCTAGGTCCAAAATATTCTTAAAACATCCTGCATTAGGAAAACATAAAACTATGAGTGGTTTAGTTAATGAAACACAATAGTATTTCAGAACTGAGACTCTGACCACCATTAATTAATTAGAGGAAAGGTGACTGGAAGAAAATGGAAGACACAGCATACTGCCTGAGTCTATTTCAAGCATTTTCTCATGAGGGCCCTGAAATTCTTCAAAGTGTGTTTTAACACTTACAACAATAGAAACCCTGCACCTCTCTCTGGTGAATCATGCCCGTTTGTACCAAGTGGCAACAAAGGGTAAAGACATCGCAAGAGAAGGCAAGTCTATACTCACCCGAGAAAGAAAAAGAGAAAGTCATCAAGACCCTTACCGCAGCTGAGACAAGCCAAGACACAAGACAGAGAAGTGCTAGGTACAGATGAGCTTCCCATTCGCCTTCAGCAAATTCTATTGATTTCAATCATCTTGGGCTTGGGCTGCTTCCCAAGCCTTATTTGTGCAGGAACGCCACTCCCACTGGCGTTGCCATTCCTGGCTGACATCTGTTGACTGTCCAGACCAAGTTGAAGAAGTGGCAACTACTGGGGAGAGATGTCAAGGTCCTTGTCATTTTAAGAGGTCTCCCAGAGCAGGTGTGGTTATTCCCACCTCTCCTCTGCTCTCAAGCATCAGGTACCTACCTTATTAAGGCACTCACCAAGCTGTACAACTAATATTTGTACAAATGGCAGTATCCCCATCAGACTGTGAGAAAACACGTGCAATTCTTTTGGGGACACATCTGGAATGGTAAGTACCTGAAAGAGCTGATCAGTGCTCATTAAGGTGTGAGCAAAAGGGTGTCCTCTTGTTCACATTTCCCTGAAGTTAAAAATGAAGATGAAAACACAGTAGATGTGCGTTACGGCAAACAACAAAAAAGGTATTTTTATTTTTTTGCAACCACAATATTCTTACTGGCTTTCTACAGAAGTCTAAAGTATTTTTTTTCCCCAAATTATGACAAATGTTTTCACTAGATGGTGGGCTTCCAGAGGCCAGAGATAATTTTCTCTCCCCTAAAATAAAGCTTGATGACCTCACAGATTCTCAATAAATGCCTATTGATTAATGAGTGTTCTACTAAGGCCAGCTAGATATTGACGATTCTCCCATTTTTCTTCCTGTTACTCACTATACCTTTCCTTAAAGAGAAACTTGTTTTAAATGATCAGGCCCTTTCTTCTTCAGTGAATAAGAGCTTTATCTAAAATGTACCACCACAGGGGTGGGGACTGCAGGGGTATTCACTCAGGCACAGAGGCTGGAGGATGAGAACAGAAAACACAGAACTAGACTTTTTTTAAAAAAGAGCTACTATTCTGTCAGCAGCCTCAGGTCTTTGGAACCCAGAAGCCACCAATCAGTATCTAGTATCAGCCTTCTACAAGGCTTAATCAAAGGAAATTTTAAGAGAAGAGCCATTTTAGAAACAAGAGTATTAATGGTGACTTAAAGAAAGTAGAAATAATTGGCAAAAAAAAAAAAATTATTTCCCTTTTGCTCTCTGATTTCCTGTGTGACTTCAGGTGTACGACAAGTCCTCTGTGCCTGACTTTCCTTATCTATGAAGCTGGTGGGAAAACCACTGAACTCCACTAACTGTCAGTAATTCTAATAGGAATTATGTTAAATATTTCTACATTTTGTGACCCTTAAAATTCCCAGAGGATGGCTAGCATGGTGAAATAATACTATAGCATCCTCCTTATGGAAATAAACCATCAATAATGTGTATTCAGGACTGCTATCTCTTTCATTACCTATTCCAGGGTGCTGGAAAGAAGTAACTTGTGTTATTTTGTGGACCCTGACAAAAGCAGGGCTGGTACCTTGTCATCTCTGCTGGTACCTTGTCACACTCCTGCTTCTAATCTTCCAGAACTCTCAAGCTGAAAACCACTTTCAAACAGGGATTTCCTGGGTACCGTTAGCACTGACATCAAACCTTCAGTTCAAAGGTCACATCTTCTCTCCCACTCCCCTGCCTTCTGGGTCTGGCCTGCCCTCACTGAACGAAATGCCCTCTTTATCTCAAAGAAGTACAGGCTGCTATGAGAAGGAGTCTGGGGAGGGAGGTTACTGACTGCAATTGTTTGGAAGATTCTCGTAATTGCAGCAAGGGATCCATCCTCTCGTGTCACCTAAGTTGGAAAATGGGTCAGACATAATGCATTTGGTTAAGTGTCTAAACTGAAAAGGTGCTATTTTATTTTAAATGGCATAGTCTTTACAAAGGCTAAGGTTACTGGTGCAATGCTCTCTCATTTTAAAACGTATCAGGGACATGCCCTCTGAGGGTCAGGCTTTCATTTGCTGATGTTAATTCTCAGCTGCCTGCTTCTCGTCCTTCATTGTACCCTGTGTCTTAGCTGGGCACGCTCCTGATTCCCTGCTACATCCAGACGGTCCATGTAAATAGTGTTTATGTTAAGGAAGTCATGTTCAGTGTGACTGGAGCACACAGAAACTGATGTTGTTGTCACTTTAGATTAAGCTCTTATTTTAGTAAAGGAGGCAATTGGAGCAGGCGGCTGAGTGGCCGAATGAAATATTCAGCTCATTTCATTTAGAGCTGCCTGGTTTCCATTGTTCATGGTGGCAAGTCTAGTTAACCATGTTGGTGCCGGCATGCAGCGGCCCCCGCTCGCTCACGCATCCTCCGGCTAACACTTTTTAAGTCATCCATCAACACACCTAGAAGTAATCAGGTGAACAATGTAGGCACAGTCATCCCTGGATGCATCTCTGTGAACTCCTGTTCATTTGTGTGCTCAAAATGGATGCTTTCAAGGTGTGTGCAGAGTCCGCCTCAATTTTCAGGTACAGCTGGAAGATGGGTGAACACAAAGATACTTAGGACACCGGGTTTTTGTGAGTCAGCTAAACTTTTAAAATGTAATTAATGTGTTTACCAAAGGAAGAGGTTGGGCTTAACTCCTTGAAACATGTTAACTACTGCCCTGACACAAGGAGCTGTTGAAAACACAGGTAGACACCACTGTCCCAAAACAATGCACTAGCTACGTAAATTATTGTTTGAAACTTACTATTTGGAAGCACTTAGGTATAGAGAGCCTTCCTAGTACTTTGCTACTTTCCTGGGAGTGCTAATTGTGTTCTGGCCATATTTTGGAATTTGAAGCACCTGTTCAGAGACTCTCCTACCATGACAATATAATCCAATCCCACCAAAAAGTCGGCTTTCTCTTTCCTTCTCTCTCTCCCCATCTCTCTCGCTCTCTTTCTCTCCCCCACCTCCATCCTTCCTTTTTCTTTTTGACAACTTACACCAGAAAAGGTGGTTGCAGGAAATGATAAAGTAAATATTATTTTCATACATCAAATTCCTGGTTAAGTTTTTCACCCATAAAAAAAATGCTCTATAGATGAATGATTTCATCACTTCAAGACCCTGAGAAGGTAGAAACTCTTCTTTGCTACAACTTACAACAACTTTGCTACAACTTATATAGCTACAATATTATAGATATTACTTAATGTCCATATAAAGTACCAGTCATCACTGAACAAAAGTAACTAATTGTTATTATGGAGACCCATTCAACTCCAAAAACACAGTGAGTGACAAATACATAGTAGGCTCTATGCCGGGCTAAAAGTAACCCTTAACTTCATGGTATCTAAATATTTAATAACTTTTCTGTGGATCCAGGTTTTGTGGGGACTGAGAGCTTATACAATTTCAGAAGAGAATACAAATTAAAATGTTTAATTTAACATGAAAGTGAATATTTATTTACAGTGGAAAAATCCCAACAAATTATCACTTTAAAATGCTGAGAAATATCACAAACATCACAAAATCTGGGGAAAAACCATAATATTCATCTTAACTAGCTCCCCAACCACACCTCTCTAATGCTTTTCCCCTACAGTTGTTGGCTACATACTCTGATTGCCTCTTTGTAAATATCACTTTCTATAGAGAAAATGGAAAGATAATCCATTCTTTTATCTAGTATGTTTACTCAAATTGTTTTTTTAACTATTCACAATTGGGATTCAGAAAACATGCAACTGCACAACACAAGATACTTGCTGCCTGCATTACTGCTACAAGTTTCTGCCCTAAACACACAGATATTTGAGAAATTCTATTTATGTAATATTCATCAAAAAAGAAAAAAATTACATGATGCATTAATAATAGCATGAACTGCATTAGTCATTAAATTCCTAACAGGAGAGAACCTCTATTGTGACTGGGCACTCATACAAACCATAGCCTCTATTTATAACATTATACATCTAATAACAAGAAAGTTTTCCACAGAGTAGCTTCTGGCTCTGTATGTTTCAAAACTAGTTGCATTAGGTATCAGCACTGCAGGGACGTGTCCACAGGACAATACGGCCTCCGGTTCCTCACCTGTCACAAGGCTCTAGTAAATTGGCAAAGTGGAACATCATCAATAGCTCCACCACTACACGTGGAAGTTTGCAAAGAACATACCTATATCCCACTTAATTTAAAATCACTGTATCCCCAGCGTGACTCCCCACCACCTCCACCAAAACAAAGTCATGACCTCTCCAATGCCACTGCAAAACAGAAAAGGAATGGAGGGGGGTTACAGTGAAGGCACTGGTCATAAATGATTGCAGATAAAATAGCTTAGATTGCAAATTTTACAAAATATATGATTATTTGAACACATTGCCTACAGGGTCTCTGAACTTGGGAAAGAACTCATAGGAGTGAAGGACCCTGAAGCTTAGTTTTGCCTCTGGTGAAATAATTTACTTCTTTTCTGGTGGAACAAATGTTTTTTAAATAGTAAATATCAGATGTTTGTCAATAATTGTGATTATAAATATCTATTAAAAGGATCTTATTTTAAGACACAGTGAGTACAATTGGTAATTAACAATAATTGAAGAATTCAGAAACCATACAAAAGAATATTTGGAGCAAATTTTGTTTTTGGAATTATAAAACTGTTAGCAACCATCTTCTAAAAAATCAAAGCCCTTCTGCAGCTAAAGTATAAAGAAAATGTGGAATTAAACAAAAATGTTTAAACTGTCACATATTTCAGCAGCTAAAATACAAGATAATTGTTGAGAAGAGCGTGCTGAGGTAGCCACTGGCAGGAAGACTGTGGAAATACACATTTGGAACCTTGTTTTCCAAAGAGCCTATGGAAATAAATAAGAGAAGAAAGTAATTCCAAAATTTAATTTTGATGGAATTTTCTCCTGTGCTGACTCTCAGAAACATACAAATTGTAATCTAATAATACATTATCTCTAAAAATTACACAAAGCTTGTGTGTGTTGTATAAATAGGTACAGCATATTTCTCCACTAAACAAAATATTAAATCAAAATATTCTATGTACTCATAATGTAAGAAAAGTTTTCTATATTTTTTAATATGAGGTTTTCATATTGAGTTCATCCGTTTGAATTATCTTTGAATATGCATTAGAAAGATACTAATTCTGTGCACTCATATTGACTAAAAAGATAAAACATAAACTTGGAGTCCAACTGTCAGTTCTTAAATCCAATCCATAACTCAGCATATTTGTGAAAGTAACTAAACTTACCGAAGTTTTTACTGACTCCTCAAACTTCTCATTAAGAGTTTAAGGGAAAATTGGTCTTAGATTTAGGAACCAAATTCCAGTTGAAACTTTGGAGGTGGATATCCCAATCTCTAAAGTGGGCGAAAGGATCTGCTTATTAGCTTTTTAAATTTTCATGTCTTTCTATTTTGTTTCTTTTCTTCCTTCCTCCTCCTTTACTTTCTTGAAACCATAGGAACTGGGTGGTGCTGCCACAAGAATTCTTAGCAAATGAAATGTGAATTATAAAAAAATATTTCAAGACATCAAGTTTCTGAGGGAGGGAGAAGAAGAAATAAGACCTTTTAGAAAGTAGCTGAGCAAGAGCAAAGCTAAAGCCAAAGTACAAACCCTCAATGGTTAGAAGCAGACGTTAATGCACAGAACCAATTATAGTCAACTCAAAGTCAACAATAGGGAACATTCAAAATCATTCCAATACATATACCAACAGACCAAATTTGTACCTGCCAAGTCTAGTTTCCTGTTTCATTTCTCTGGTCTCTTAATCTAAACAGACAAAATGCTTCATTGTAATAGTATTGCTACCCCAAATATATCCTGAATTGCATTGGCTATAAAGAATAAAATGGCCCACATCACATACATGTAACACACACACACACACACATGCATTTTGATGAGTGTTTTGCAAGCTGTAGATTGCCAGAGGTTCAAATAAAGTATGCAACAGAAATGAAACTTATTATCAAACCAAATATTTTAACAGGAAAATGACATAAATGTCATTGTCTAAACCAGGAGTATGGCCTGTGATCCAGCTCACTACCTATGAAATAAGAATGGTTTAATGAATGAACATTTATAATCAATATGATGATAGAGAACATTAACACTAAACTACAATTAAGTGAAATGTCTCCCCTCCCAAAAAAGGATTCAATTATTTCTCATTATAAGACTTCTATTATTAAAAATTTCCTCAAAAAAAAATTTCCTCAATTATTACTATTATATTTTGAACTATGTCAATAAAAATTTTGTGGAAATTTTTTTCCTCTCTTGAGGTACTTACATAATATCCTCAATTTCGCCTACTAGCCTACAAAGCCTAAAATATTTACTATCTGATCCCTATAAGAAAAAGTTTGCTGACACCTGGTCTAAAACAATCTAATCTACAAAATTGTTTTAGCCTCATATATTTCTAGTTTTTATAATATGGATATGTATGCACGCATTTAGAGTGTATAGTAATGACTGCTCTCATAAAAGACTCATGACTACCTCCTAATGCTTCCTAAATCACTACCAGGAAAAAACCACAATCACTACCCCTGAAAAACAGATTCCTATGGAGAGCTCACAATAACAGATCACATTTATCTCACCTTATAGAAAAATGAAAAGGAGGTACTGATTTTACCCAATAATTTAGTTTAAAAAAATTAAAATTATAATGTTCAATGCTAGTGGAAGTGTAGACAAGAAAACCCATGTCTACACTAACTATAGCAGTGTTAAATGGCACAGTCTATCTGGAAAGCAATTTGGTAACAGATAACAAAATGCATTAAAATACTTACACACTTTGATATAGTAAATCAACTTTTGTAAATCCAAAAATGTGAAAACATACATACACATAAAGATGTTCAATAAACTGTTACTTTCAACAGTGACCTGACTCTAGCTTTTTTTTTTTCTGTTAACAGCCTTACTATTCGTCAAGTTATAGAAGGGAGAAATCTTGGCACTATCCTTTCCCTCACACCAACAGAGTCAATAATTTCTCCCCCTTAGTCTTCCACATCTTTTTCTACTTCATCTCTACAGCTACAATCTTGGTTTAAGAGTCTGCCATCCCTCTTCTGGATTCCTTCAATATCATCTTGGGACTAGATCTGAAAAGTGAGGCCTAAGCTTATACAACTTGGGGGGGCTCTTTAAAGAAAAACAAGGTAAAATTGTGGATACAAAATGTGTGTTACCAATGCTACCCAACATTAAGAGAAGCATAACAGAGGAGTAGTAAATATTATAGAAAGAGGAAGCACTCCTAACAAACTGAAGTTAAAAACTCATACTCTTGGCAAATTTTATAAAAACACAGGACCACAAGAACACGTTTTACAGTCTCCCCCAAAATACTGCTAGAGGCCCATGCAAGCCAAGTGGTTTTTATTTAGGCTTTATTTCAGCTTCTTGGTGTATCTCACTCCTTACCAAACCCTTAGCTCCTGAGGGTCGCAGTTTTTAAGCTGTCCATCCAATCATATTGCTGATAAACAATTTTTCTAAAATGAAATTCTAAACATATCCCTTCCCTACTTGAAAATCTTTCTTGCCAGTAGTATAATTGGTACAAATCCTTCCATGATATCACCTCCACCTACTTCTCCAACCTCATTTTCTGTGGTTCCAGACGTGCTGCAATATTTACAGTTCCTTCTGATGTTATTTCAGCAGATGTTCTTTCCTCTAACTGAAGTGTATTTTCTTCTCTTTTCTGGCTAACAGATTTCTTCTAATGTTTCTGTCCCAACTTACATGTTAAAGTCTTCCCGGACCTGACAATAGAGTTGATAGCAAGTTCTTTGGCCCACTCTCCTCCAGTATTATACTTATGACCTATTATAAGGACTCATCCGTGGTGTGTTTCCCCTGATAAATTAAAATCTCCTTCAAGGCAGAAACCCTGTCCTAGCCATCTTTATCTCCCAAGTGCCTGCATTAAGTGCTCAGTAATCCTTAGCTGAACAAATGAATGAAAAAGGAAGAGAAGTAAATATATCAAAAGATTACTGTTATTGCTTTTGGTCATTGGTATTGTTAGTAATTTTTTACCCTTATTTTAAAATATTTTTGCTGTGTGGCTGTATTTGTTTTATAATGGGAAATCTAATTTATAATAAAATATTTCTTTGAGGCTTACTCTAATTTTCATTAGATCTGCTATCTAATTCTCTTAAAATTCTGCATACCTGTGCCAGGTTTATTTACATGGCCAACAGTCTACTTTACTTGAAATCATGTTGAGATTCCTGTACACAATTAGCTAAATAAATATCATTAGTGCAGCTTCATTAAAGTGTATTTTTCTTAAATATTTCTCAGTACACATACTTCTCAGTAAGTGAGCATCTATTAGAGTTTTGGCAAGGAAAAGCTTATAATGGACTTATTTCCATAGGTATATATTTCATGCACTAACTGAAAGGAATAATAAAAATGTTTTGCCATCTGGAATAGAACAGTGCTAAATACTACAAGACTCAAATTATGTTCATATGCATGAAGCCACGTTTCCAAATCACTATTACAATTTCTATCTTCCACATAGGATGCACTAAAGAATTGCTTTTATGAAGAAAATATCCAAAATAATCTGATAATTCGCCTAAATATAATCCTCATTGAAGCTGAACGTATTTTATCCTTTTTTTAGTAAAACTATCATTATCACTATCCAGTAAATGCCTGCAGGAACTTTATAGCAAACATTTTATTCTTTTTCCTTTGCATTCTTTAAATATTTTGTTTTATTACACATTGTTTAAATATGCTCTACATAGAGTAGACCATGTACACACAGCATATTTAGATATGAATACAGGTCAAGAACACCAAAAATGCAAACCACAGGCCATAGGAATAACATCACCGAACTCACATTGACACCACTTTAGTAGTTTCAGAGCCAGTTGAATTCTTCATAATCTATACCTCTAGTTCAGGTATAACTTCATTTTCTAGCCTATGGTATGATGGTATTAGACTGAACCTCTCCACAAACATGTTCCTGTTCCTCCTTTGTGTTAAGATGTTATTCTGAGTTCTTGTGATAGTATGATCCAAGTCTGAACTCCTTTGCTGTGTGGATCCAGGCCCCAGCCAGTCTGGTTTGGTTGTTTAAAGGAATAACAGCGTTCTCCTCATTGCACAGGGCTGCATGCAAGAGTCACCTGAGATGAAGTGCAGTACAGCAGAAAGAACGTAACTTTAAAATCACACCATCATTGTGTGGAGTCCCCACAATGGCATTTCAAGGTCTGTGTGACATTCAAGTTATTGAGCCTCTTTGAACCCTGGTGTTATGGGTTGAATTGTGTCCCATCCCCAAATTCACATGTTGAAGTCCTAACTCCCAGTATCTCAGAGTGTAACATTTAAAAATAGGGTCATTGCAGATATAATTAGTTATGTTAAGATGAGGTCATTAGTGTGGGCCCTATTCCTATAGAACTGGTGTTCTTAGAAAAAAGGGAAACTTGAACATAGAGCAGACATTCAGAGAGGAAAGACAGTGTGAAGAGACACGGAGAAGACGCCATCCACAAGCCAAGGAGAGGGGCCCAGAGCAGATCCTTCCTTCACAGCCCTCAGAAAGAACCAACCCTGCCAATACCTTGACTTCAGACTCCTATCCTACGGAACTGTGAGACAATACATTTCTATTGTTTAAGCCACCCCATTTGTAGTACTTTGTTACAGCAGCCCTAGCAAACTAATACACCTGGTTTCCTCAAATGTCAAATCCTTAATATAAAGGATGCAGCGCCATTATAAGGGTTAAAAATCACATCATAGATACTCAAAAGAGGGCAGGCAATATTTTTTATCATATAGGGTATAATATTTGAAGTATTTTATTTCATTTCCTTGAATCTTGCTTCTTTCTCCATTCAGTCAGCCAAGTTGCTATACTCTACACTCAATTTTCATAAGAAAATTGTTGGCAGAGCAGGGAAGCATGGGGGAAGGAAGAATGTCAATTATTGGTTTTCGAGTTTCAAAAGCCTAAGACGCTCTGAGAAATTGGAATGATTCTCATGCATTGGAAACAGACTTAGAAGAGACTCTCCTATTTATTTGCTAAGCTAAGAGCAGATTTAGACACCTCTGAGTGGAGAATAAGGTAGTCAAGGCATGTACGGACATTAGTGCATCTAGAAGCCAAGTTGGGGGTGGGTGGCTGAAACTTTACCCTCTCCCCACCACCCTAACTCTTCCTAGTGGGGCTAGAATGACCAGATATTAGACTGCAAGATTCAGCTGAGGCACCTTCATTGAACAGGCATGAAATCCCAAAGTAAAGGGCTAGATCAAAATCCAGATTAAAAAAAAAAATCATAAGAACTGGTTGGATGGTTCTAAAAGCCAACCAGAGAATGTAAAGGATCAAAAGGATAGAGGAGAGGAAAAGCATTGTGAAATGGTTCTTGGATTGAGCTGCTGCCCTATGGCAAGTCCCACCTCACCCCAAGCAAGAGGGATGGAAGGGACTATTTTCTCTCTCAAATCTTTAGAGAGGCTTCAAAGGAATAATTTAGACAGGCTGGACTTTGGGAAACCCAATGGACTGCAGACTGGCTCCCACCTTGGAGATTGGGAGGACAAGAGGGTCAGGCTAGGAGCAGCTCTGGAATTTTAGAAGTACCCTCAACCCCTCCTGCCCTTGGAGGTTCATGAGATGCATGTTTTCATGAAGCTGGTGTGGGCCAGGGATGAGAGAGCCAGACTGAAGCCCAAGATGACCATCGTGAAGTATTCCTGATACACTAAATAGGAGTTCCTGTGGGCTGGACTAGCTGAAGACTAGGAGCTGTGTGGGAAGTGGACAGCTGAAGGAGAAGCCTTGTCCAAGTCAGGAGAGTTGAAGACAAATGGGTCCAGCAAGGGAAGCAACCAAAGTCCCCCCAAAGTGGCCAAGGGACTATCAGTTTTAAACAACTGCCAGGCCCAGAAAGCTGAAGCCAGCTTAACATAGTACCAGTTCAACATAGTAACAGTTCATGTAAGAAACAACCCTACACCACTCTTTTCCCTTTCCTTCCCATGTTCCAACCCCTAAGGGTTTAGCAATAGCAGCTAGCAAATGGGGGAGGAGGTGACAGAGAGAGAAAGAAAACAGCACACCCTCTCCCACTGCAATAGCCCAACCCACAAAATGGGCCTCAGAGAGAGGAGGAGAGATGATTTGATATTACATGCACTTTGAAGCTACAATTATGGTCTGAGATTGGACATTCTAATTTCTGAATGTCTGTGATTTAAAGTGTGGATAGAAATTTTTTTTAATCTAAGGGTAATCCCTGTTAGGTATGGAGCCTACGTGAGACCTAAATTTCATCCAGAGGCATGGGAATACTCACCCCCATTCCCCAGTTCATTTTAAAGAAACAACAAGAAAAAAAGTAAACGATTTCCTAAGTTGTGCTTGTTCGAAGTACTGTTACAGAGAGAAATCCCAAATATTCTGGTGGGAGATAATGGAGGGTGGAAAGGATTTTCTTTCTTGGATGGAGTCTGGACCTTGGAAATGACCGATTGATATGTCCAGGTAGACGGACCTGACCAGATTTGCCAAGGACCTCCCACAATAGCATGCCTCGGAAGCAAAAGAACAAGGACCACGTGCTTCAGAGTGGCATGCAAGGAGCAAAGAGCTTTATGCCACCCCAGAGAGTTTCTTCCAGTTTAGCAGGAGCACACCCTCGTGTGCCCAGGAAGTATCTGGAAGAAGCCAAGAGAAGGAGAGAAGACCCTCAAAGGAAGACCAAAGTGTGCCTCAGCAATGGCTCACAAGTACTGACAAAGGATGAGAGAACAAACATGACTCATAGAGAGATGACAGCCTAGGAGCAGATATGTCACCCCACCCTCAAAACCTTACCTAGAATTAGGATGCAACCTCCAATTGAGTCCACATGGTTAAATGAAGGGTTAAAATATAATTTAGATTTAACTATAGAAGAATAGATTTAACTATAGAAGTGTGCAAGTTACATTTCTTGCACACTCAATGTGTAGACACATACCTGCCACATGCGGGGAAGCTTGTCCAAGACTTCCAAGGATCCTCTTAAAGTGTGTCTTTACACTGTGAACTGATTAACAAGCCTAGAAGAGAATTAGAGCTAAGTCACTTAGAGGCAGATTCACGGTGTGAGGAAGTTGACTCTCAAATCTTAGCTGTTTGGGGAAATGCCAGAAGATTGTGATAAACTGAACCTGACAGAATACACAACATCCACTACCACAGAACTCTTAAATTCCATCTAGAAAGTTACAGAAGCATCAGCAGAAGGAAAGAAAATAAAATGAATCAGCTTGTTTGGTCTGATTTTGAAAATCAAATGCTCCAAATCCCAGAAGAAAACATAGAAAAGAGAAGGCATAGTAGGGAACTTAAGGTTCCTATCCTAAAAACTTGGAATTTTTAAAAGCATCAAACCTGTTTCTAATGAGAGAAGACAAAGAAATCCAAGTAAGGAAATAGATTGTGACAGGGGTGCTACTTTAGAGAGACTATTCAAGGAAAAATCCTCTCCGATAAGGTGCCTTATGAGCAGAGAGGAGGATAAAGAGAGTAAGCCAGATGGAGGAACTTTCCAGGCCAAGGGAATAGCAAGCACAAAGGTCCTGTGGTGAGAGCCTGCTGAGCATGTGCAGGAACAGCAAAAAGGCCACTGTGGCTGCAGCAAGATACGTCAGGGGGAGACCAGCAGGACATGAATGGTGTTGGAAAAGGCCCAGGAAAGGCTCTGAATTTTAAACTAGAAGCCATTAGAAGGTTGTGTTTTTCTTTAATCAAATATTTTAGTTTGACATCACTGTAGATTTTCATGCATTTGTCAGAAGTAATACAGAGAAATCCCCTGTATCTTTTACCCTGTTTCCCCCAATGGTAACATCTTATAAAGTTATAGTACAATATCAAAACCAAGATATTGACATTGATAGTTAAGATACAGAACATTTCCATCACCATAAGAGTCCCTCAGTTTGCCTTTTTATAGCCCTCCCATCCTATCTCCTTCTTAAACCCTGGAAACCACTAATGTACAAATTCTATAATTTTGTTATTTCAAGAATATTATACAAACAAAATTATATGAGCAACACAATTCTCTGGAGATTCATCCAGGTTGGTGTGTGTATCAATAGTTCATTCAGTCATATTGCTGAATAGTGTTCTATGGTCTGGATCATTTAACTATTCGCTCATTGAAGGGCACTGCTTTCTTTCTAGTTTGACGTTATTATAAGTAAAGCTGCTATAAACATTTGTGTACATGTTTTTGTGTGAGCATAAGTTTTCCTTTCTCTGAGATAAATGCCCAGGAGAGCAATTGCTGGGTTTTATGGTGGTTGTATGTAAAGTTTTCTTTAAAAACCTGTCAAACTGTTTTGCAAAATGGTTGTACCATTTTACAACCCCATTAGCAATGCATGAGTGAGCCAGTTTCTGAGATCCTTGCCAGCATTTAGTGTTGTCACTATTTCTTATTGTAGCCCATTCTGCTTTTCTCTAATGGTTAATGATGTCAAACATCTTTTCATGTGCTTAGATGATATCTGTATATATCCTTTCCCATGAAATGTTTCTTCATGTTTTTTGTTTATTTTCTGATTGGATTGTTTCATTTTTTATTTTAGAGTTTTGAAAGATTACACTCTTAATACCAATCCTTAATACAAGTCCAAATATATAGTTTGCAAATATTTTCTCCCAGTCTGTAGCTTGTCTTTTCATCTTCTTAACAGGGTCTTTCATGGAGCAAAAGTTTTCAATTTTGCTCAAGTCTGATTTATCAATTTTTTATTTTATGAATCATGCTTTTGATATAAAGTCTAACAATGCTTTGCCTAGCCCTGGGTCCTGAAGATTTTCCTTTTTTTCTTTTTTTAACATCTTTATTGGAGTATAATTGCTTTACAATGGTGTGTTAGTTTCTGCTTTATAACAAGATTTTCCATTTTTTTCATAAAAATTTTATTTTTAAACTTTACATCTAAGTTCTCTATACACTTTGAGTTAATTTTTGTATAAGTTGTAAGACTTAGGTCAAGGTTCATTTTTTTGTTTATGGATGTTCAACTGCTCCAGTGCCATTTGTTGAGAAGGCTATGCTTCCTCCATTGAATTGGTTTTGCACCTTTGTCAAAAATCAGTTTACATCTGTGTGGGCCAATTTCTGGGTTCTCCGTTGTATTCTACTGATATATATTTGTATCCGTCTGCCAAGATCACATAGTCTTGATTACGGTAGCTGTATGATAAATCCTGAAATTGGGTATATCAATTCTTCCCACTTTATTCTTCTATTTAAAAATTCTTCTACCTATTCTGATTCATTTGCCTTTCTATAAAATTTTTAGAATAATGTGGTCTATATCTACAAAAAAATCTTACTGGAATTTTGATAGAAATTGTGTTAAACTTGTGTATCAGTTTAGAGAGAATTGATATGTTTGTTATGGTGAGTCTTCCAATCCATTATTTAGATTTTCCATCAGTACTGTGTGGCTTTCAGCATACAAGTTCTACACATGTTTTGTTAGATTTATACCTAAGCATTTAAATTTTTGAGTGATTATAAATGGTATTGTGTTTTAATCTTTGGTGTCCAGTTGTTCACTGTTATTATATAGGAATATAGCTGATTTTTGTATATTTATCTTATATCCTACTACTTTGCTGAACTCACCTATTAATCTTGGAAGGTTTTTTTTTTAAGTTCCCTGGGATTTTCTACATAAACAATCATGTCACCTGCAAATAGGGACAGTTTTATTTCTTCGATTCTGATCTCTATGCTTTTAATTTCCTTCTCTCGTCTTTTTGTACTGGCTGGAAATTCTAGCACGATATTAAATAAAATTGGTGAGTGCAAACATTCTTGACCTTGTTCCTGATCTGAAGAGAACTAATTGTCTTTCATCATTAAGAGTAATGTTGTTACAGAATTTATGCAGTTTTTTTCAGATGCTTTATATCAAGTTGAGGAAGTTCTCTGTTCTTATTTTTCTGAGAATTTTTATCCTAAATGGGTGTTGAATTTTGTCAAGTGCTTTTTCGGCATGAATTGATAGGATCATGTGATATTTCTTCTTTAGTCTGTTAACATGGTGAATTGTCCAACAGTTTTGCAAGTACTGAATGAACCTTGATCCCTGGAATAAACCCTACTTGGTCATGGAATATATGTTATTTTATATATTGCTGAATTCTATTTGCTAATATTTTGTTAAGGATCTTTGTGTCTGTGTTCATGAGGGATATTTATCTCTAGTTTTCTTTTCTGTACTATCTTTATCAGGTTTTGGTATCTGGCTAACACCACTTTCATAAAATGAATGGGTTCCTGAAAATGATTGTGTAGAACTGATGTTACTTCTTTAAATGTTTGTTAGAATTCTCTAGTGAAGCCATCTGGGAGTGGAGTGGGTTTTTTTTTGAAATGTTAACATTGTTCGATTTCCTTAATAGTTATAGGGCTATTCAAATTATCTATTTAATATTGAGTGAGTTGTGGTAGTTTGTGTCATTTGAGGAGTTGGTCCATTTCATCTAAGTTGTCATTTATGTGTGTAGAATTGTTTCTAGTATCCCCTATTATCCCTTTAATGTCTGCAGGATCTGCAGTGATACACTTTTTTTCATTCTTCACACTGGTAATCTGTGTCTTATCTGTTTTTTCTTTGTCAGTCTTGCTAGAGGTTTGTCTACTTTATCACTCTTTTCAAATAACTAGGCTTTTTTTGTTGATTATTTTTCTGTTTTCAATTTTATTAACTTTTGTTCTTAACATTATTTCTTTCCTTCTGCTTGCTTTGGGTATATTCTGCTCTTCTTTTTCTAGATTCTTGAAGTGTGAGGTAAGATTATTGATTAGGGACTTTTACTTTTTTCTAATGTATGAATTTAATGCTACAAACATGCCTCTCAGCACTTCTTTACTTGTGACCCACAAATTTTGATGTTGTATTTTTTATTTTCATTCCGTTCAATGTATTTTTTATGTTCCTTGAGACTTCTTTTGTGACCCATACATAAATATAATGTATGTTACTGAATTTCCAAGTGTTCAGAGATTTACATGTTATCCATTGTTGATTTCTAATTTGATTCCATGGTAGTCAAAGAATACATTCTTTATGATTTTAATTCTTTCAAATTTGTTGAGATTTGCTTTCTGACCCAGGATATGGTCTATCATGTTATATGTTCCATGGTTACATTAAAAGAATATGTGTTCTGTTGCTGTGGGGTGGAGTGTTCTGTAAGTACCAATTAGAGTCTGTTGGTTACTGATGTTAGGTTTTCTATATTCTTGCTGATTTTCTATCTAGTTTTCTATCAATTGATGAGGTAGGGGTGTTGAAGTCTTCAACTATATTTATAAAGTGTCTTGCTTTTTTCAAATATTTCATTTTTTGCAACTCAGTAATTCAGTGTACACACATTTAGTATTGCTATGTCTTTTTGATGGAGCAACTCTTTTATCATTATATAATATCCTCCTCTGTCACTAGTAATTTTCTTTGCTCCAAAGTCTACTGTATCTGATATTAATATAGCAACCCCTGTTTACTTTTTATTAATGTTTGCATGATATATTTTTATCCATTCTTTACTTTCAACCTGCCAACATCATTATATTCAAAGAGAATTTATAAAGATACAGCATTGTAGTTGGGTGCTATTTTTTAATACACTCTAACAATCTGTCTTTTAATTGCTGTATTTAGACCATTTACATTTAATGTAATTATTCATATGTTAGGCTTGAAGCGAGTAATTTTATTTTTTGTTGTCTGTTTTTCATTTCTCTGTTTTCTTTTTCTTTCCTTCCTTCAACATTTTTTATAATTCAATTTTGATTTATCTGTAATGTCTCTTTGTACAGCTTTTTTAGTGGTTGCTTTAGGTATGACATCAAATTACATAATTTATCACAGTCCGATGGTGTCATCATATTATCAGTTTGAATGAAAGGTGTCATGAATCATGTCCTACTGAATATTTCTGCAAAAATGTGGGATTTGGTAAATCTAAACATCAGAATAAATGTAGCTATGTGAGATACTGTCCTGTTTCCTCCCCAAATGCTCCTGTTTTTCCCCACTTAGAACTACATACACATTCATACCTCCACTAAAACGATAACTGATATGTGAATTGGAATTAGACAGGGGGAAAACAATACATCACTCTGATTTGAAACACCAATATTTCTGTCATTTGATGTATACTTTTTTGGATAGACAACTTTAAAGATAATGTTTAAGAGAATGTTTTCTAATACATTAAAGTGAATAGAAATCTGAAAACTTTTTGAAGTCTGAACAAAATTTTCCTCTTATTTCATTTATCAAGAATGTGGACTAACAACCATTCATAATGTTACAATTTTCAGTAGGTTTAACAATTACCTAGGCTCTTGTTCACCTTTTATAGAAAATTCATTTCAGAGAGATGAAATTAACTCGCACATGGTCATGAGTGAGTCAGTGACAGAGTTGAGCCTAGAACTGAGGTCTGATGACACTGAACCACACATTCAGGAATAAAAATATTAATTTTTATCTGTAGTATATGAACAGTCTGCTTGGGAATGCAGTTATGCTTCATTTCCTTAAGGAAGGCAAAAAAAGAACATGGCAGATGGAATATCATCACTCATCTACATTGGAATTTAACCAAGACTCTGGGGTTTAAATGTACCCACGTGCCAAAAGTAGCAACTGGTAGCAAATAAATGGCCCAACCATGGATATTATTGCAGGCACTGGCCCACAAGAAGTTCTCAACATGAAATTGTAAAAGCTAGCATGTCCTTTTCCATTGTGTATCAGTGAGTTTTTTCCCACCTAACCATGCTATCACAGAGGGACAAATTTGAAGGACACTGACATATTTCCCACATTATGCAGTTTTTATTCACTTTAGATGTAAAAATCCTTGAGCATATACAAAAGGGACAGTCCTCAATTCCCAAATATTTTTTATACTCCCCAATTTATTTTATGAAAGATCAAACCTCTAGTTTGTAGCTCTTAGTGACAGATTTCCTCTTTTAGTCATAAAATCTTCTATGATCCAAACTTTGGAAAAAATTCTTGCTCTACATCTCCCATTTATATTCACAGTCAGCTACTATAATTAAATAATAGAGTTTCGTTTACTTGGGCTCAAATTCATGAAATTTTTTTATTTCTACTCATCTCTTTTCTCTGAAACGTCTCCCAGTATTATTATTATCCTTGAGCACACAAATACACAGATCTGTGAATCTATGATGAGGTCTTCCTATTTTTTTAGAATAGATTTTTGCTTTGATTAAATGTCTAAATTGCCTCCACTTAGATGCTATCTAAATATGAACAAATACCTGATCCCACCGAGAAAAAAAAATCATCTTTTAACAGCTGAACTCCTAGCCAAATATATGTATTATGTTTACTCCAGGGAAAAACTTGGTTCACGAGCTGACTTGGGTGTTCCTTGACCTGACGCCAGCAGATGACGAATGTGCTAATGGTCTGCACCGAAGTGAGAACTCAAATTCCCTTCCATTCAAGCCCAGCGGACTGGCCAAATGATAAAGCACCGTTCAGCATCAGGTACAGAGCCCGCCATCAGCCTTCCTCCCAACCAGTGGTGCCACATGTGCTGAGGAGCAGGACAAGAAGAACTGAAGGTGCTAAACACTCCAACAGGGAAGTATTTGAATCAGAAAGAAAAACTAAGCTATACAGCTGCCACTGTGTCTAACTCTTTAACCAGACAGAACTTCCACACGCCTAGACTTTTTTTCACAAGAGGAGAGGAAACTTGCAGAATTTGTATTCACACGTCCAATGTTGTGCTCTCACCACATGCCTATGAAACTCCCTTGTCAACAGAGCTTTTACCCTTGCCTTTTTCTCTTTTTCAGGATTTCTACTCCAAATCCCCAGCACTCTTAGAGCAGTGATCTCAGAGGCATTTCTAGAGTTGATGCAAATTGTTTCTTTGTTTACCTCCTGGAGATGGGGTAGGAAAGGGAAAGAAGTGTAAAAGCTCCAAAGTGGCAGCTAAAACCAAACCAGCTAAAGAAAGCTCATAACATTTTCCACTAGTTTGCTGTGTAAATGCCCCCTGCTACTTTTGAAAAGCCTTTGTGATTTTTAAGATGAAAAAGTTAAATGGGTCAACCCCTATGCTAATGTTCACGGACTAAAGGTGAAGTTATACTTTTACCAGTGAAAACTCAGTAGGTGAACAGACCAAATACCTTCAATATAGACAGACTATGAACTGTTAAAAGAAAAACAACCTATAAATACATTTTTCATTGTTAATAGGCCACATTTCTACATAAGAGGACTTGTTTTCCTTTCCAGCCACAGTACCATCAAGGATCAAAGGTATACTATAAAATAACTGACATCTAGTTTGGATAACACATAATATTTTAATACTTTTTATAACACAAAGACATTATTCCTGATTAGAAGCAAAATCCTGAGAATATACTAAGTTCTAAATTCTGAAAACAGAGAGTAATCCCAAATTATCCCTTCAGCTGATATATTAAAGACTGAATGGATAAAGACAGAAGAACTACATACCAATCTGTGGATTAGGCTGGTAAACTTTGTTTCATCCTACAGCTCTTAGCCCAAACTGAAAGTCCAGAGTGAAAACAGTATTCAGGCCTCCTCTATGAATAAGATGAAACTCCTGGTTCTGATATTAGTGTCATAAGCAGTTCAACCCATCTCTGAATACTCAGTCAAACTAAATAACTCTATTGTTGAGCAATATCTGCAACATACTTTGTCAGATGATGGGTAAAAAACAAAGTCATTAAAACATATTAATAAAGAAGCTGTGATCTAACTACTTCAAAGACAGCAGATGATTTGACCTGAGTAGAAAATAATACTTAAAGTATTCAGAGGAAAGAGAAAAAAGAACCTCAGACTGGCCTGGTCACCAAAAGGCTTCATAGACATAGTATTGAGCTGAGTTTTGAGGAACAGGAAAGATCTGGAAAGTTGGAGGGAAGAACAGACAATATTCTAGGCATGGATCTAGAAAAATATGGGGATATGGGTTGCTAGAGCCCAGGACACTCTGACCTATAACAGGGGGCTTGGGAGGAGAAGCCATGGAAAGATGGCTTAATAAAAAACTCAGTGCAGATGACAGCTCTTAAGGGCAAGTTTAATCATACTTCACAGAAGTTGGTTTTCACTGAGCTCGTCTAGAGGTACAAAGGGATAACATTAGGTTGCTCATGTAATCCACACTCAGTGAAATTTTAAAAATAATAAAAATCAGTGGGATTTTTGGAAAGATTTTTACCAGCAAATCACACCTCTTTGGATACATTATATCAGATTGGGTTTTTCCTCTTTTTTTTTTTAATTTATGTCATTTATTTTTTTTATTTTTGGCTGTGTTGGGTCTTCATTGCTGTGTACGGGCTTTCTCTGGTTGCAGTGAGCGGGGGCCACTCCTAGCTGCGGCGCGCAGGCCTCTCACTGCGGTGGCTTCTCCTGTTGCAGAGCATGGGCTCTAGGCACACAGGCTTCAGTAGTTGTGGCTCGCAGGCCTCAGCAGCTGTGGCCCACGGGCTTAGTTGCTTCCCAGCATGTGGGATCTTCCCGGACCAGGGCTCGAACCCACGTCCCCTGAATTGACAGGCGGATTCTTAACCACTGCACCACCAGGGAAGCCCTCCTTTTTCTTGCTCCAACAGTAATTGCTCATTATTTTACTCACATGCTACAGCCAAACAAATGAACATACAAATGAACAAATAAGCCCTAAGGCATAATGTAACAGATAATGTGGTTTTCTCCTCAATATCCCTTCCTCAGCATGTAAGAGCAGTGCAGTATGAAGGATTGAGCCCAACTTCTGCAGTGGGTCCTGCAAATTTAAGGCAATCATGGTAATCCCATCCTCCTTTCCATTGATGGCTTGGTGAACCCACACCTATACTAGTCTATGAATGGCATTCCCCTGGAAACATGGTTTGAACCCAGGAATGGACATATGACACAACGTGGGCCAGTGAAACATAAGTGACATTTGCTTCTGGGAAAACATTTCCTCACTTTTAAGAGAGAACCACTGAAAGAGATGGTCACTTTCTCAAACTCTATGGTTGTCAGAGCTGGAACTGCAGATGCAATTGGCTTTAAGAATAAAGGTGACGTACAGAGGAGGTCAGAGCTCGGGCAATTGCAGAGATAAGATGCTGAAAGCAATGGACAAATTCAACCCAATAATCTGCCCTACCTCTAATGTCTATGTGAGATACCATCTTTCTTATTATTAAATTTCGTTGGGCTTTTTTTTAAAAACTACCCTAATTTCTTTAAAAATACTCCATGACACTTGTGCATCACTCACAAATGGCTGTGATCCAATAATATATCTCATTTCATGGCCCTCTGGTTAGTCTTAGAGCCTCCAGAAGACTTGAAAAAGTGGAAGCAGGACAGGTAAATAGGAGGAAGGGAGGTTCTGTATGTATCTGAAAGCACAAATCCAGGTGATCCATTTCAGATGGGCAGAACACCATCCTCTGAAAAGACGGAGTAGTTAGTTGTCAGAGTCACCAAGATTGGTCCAGGCATTCTTATCAAATGAGGGCACAAGAAAATTATACATAACCAAGGTTCTAATAAACCCAAAAACTTTAGATTTTACAACTCCACCCTTCCTCTTTCCTCCTACACAGCTGCTAAGAGTAGGGGCATTTTATTCCCTGGTCATATTAGCGAAGAGTTCCTTATGATGAGGCCCAGCCCGTAAAGGGTTTTCTGAACAAGCGAATGTTATAAACTCTGTAACTTTCTATATTTCATTGCCAAACAATGTTGTGGGCTGCAGTTTCCAGGACTACAATTAACCGTTTAAGCCAACTATGATATGGGCTATATTAGCTCAGCAAAATGATCATGTTTACTCCCTTATTTTTTTCACTCCCTCACTTAAAAAATAATTTTAAATGCTTAACTACAGAAATATATAAGTAATATAATGTATATGACAACTTCTGAGGAAATTACAGCAGCAGATAAATATTGGTAAATGGTGATCAAGATGAAGCAATTAAGCTAAAATAATGAAAGCAGAACTCTATGTATAGGAGGCTGCAGAAACAGTAACTTGTAGCAGATTTGATCACCACTACCCAAAGGAGAGCCAAACATGAATACAAACTTGTGAAAGAAGACTCTGCCCAAAGTACTAAGCAAAGAAATAATAAGATCAGAAACATTTTAAATGTATATGTTGTGATTGGTAGCTAGAAGATGATACTCTTCCATGGTTGAAACATGGCTCTCTAAAAATATTAGTAAAACTTCTGATAGACCTCACATATATTCTAAGTGCATAAAATAGCACTGTCTGTTTAGGCCTATAAATAATGACCAAATCAGAAGAAATGAACATACCTAGTGCTCAAAACACAAGACTGCTTAGAGAAGTAGATGGGGGCAGCATATGTACAAAATGCAGAACATCTTGACACACCAGATAGCAAGGAAGCTATCAAAGATGACAACAGTTATGTCAAAAGTACTCAGAAGCCAGTTCGAAGTGGTTTCCGTTGGTCAAAAATGAGACAATCTGAGTTTCAAAAAGGGTGAGAATTGCAATTGATCAAGCTCATCAAATATGCTTAAATTCTTGTGTTCACGATGATACTTAAAAGAAATTACTTGGTTACCTTCTGAGGATGACAGAAAGCTGTCCCACCTAAGTGGTAAAACATTCCCCACCTTCAGGTCAAACACACTCCTGTTCTCTTCTTGTTTGCTACCCCCAAAAAGTTAAATAAGATACAAACGTTTATTGTTGCTAAGCACCTATTAGCTCCAAATATTCTGCCTTGTTTACAAAGATGATGGGGCAGAGAATTCCCTGGCAGTCCAGTGGTTAAGACTCCATGCTTCCAATGCAGAGGGCGCAGGTTCGATCCCTGATTGGGGAACTAAGATTCTACATGCCCTGTGGCGCGGCCAAAAATAAAATAAAATAAAAATAATACAAATGAATCTAATTATAAAACAAAAAAGACTCACAGACATAGAAAAAAACTTATTTAAAAAAAAGATAATGGGGCATTCATCATACTAAAGTGTTCTCTCTTTTGTTTGTAGATCCTATCAGAATGAGAGGAAGAATGTACTGATTCCAATGTTTCTTTCTTTCGCAAATCAAATAACCCCATTTCCAACCTAAGAAACTGTTAGCTGCATTTTATGCCACCAACCCTCATCAAACCTGGACAAAGGGCATTCTTCTATAATGTTTATCATTATTGCAGGTTGGTCACAGCTACAATTTAAAAGCTCACTATAATCCTAACTGCAAAGGTTGACTGCACAGTGACCTTAGTCAAGGTAAAACCTGTCCCATCAAACCCAAGAATAATAAGGTCTATGGAAATCTAGACAAATGGGTGCATCAATGAATAGGGGCAAAATGTATATTGCTTTTAATGAAAATCGTTCATTACACTCCTTGCTGTAAGTTTCACCCACACATCAAGAGTGGCATTTCATATTTCAAAGGTATTCTCAAAAAGTGGAATATATAAATACTGGATGTGATCAGTGTACAGTATTGATCAATATCTAGTTCTCCTCTATACTTTCCATCCCAATGACATTAGGAATGACTATATGATTAGTTCTAGCAAAGAAATATGAGAAGTGATGTTTATCCATTTATTAAATGGAATAAGGCATTTAATTGGCAGTGCTCAACTCTTCAGTCCTCCCTGGCCTGGGAGTTCATGCAAGCAGGTATATATAAAGGTGTCATAAAACTGAAGTTTCAAAAGCTAAGCCAGCATATGGTAGATAAATGACCTGCAGAATCACCTAAAATCATAACAGATCTTGTAAATGAGATTTTAGGGTTGTTTATAACAGCAGCATAACTTATTCTAACCCAAGTGATGTGCTAGAATTCTGCATCTTTCCTAAATAGCCTTTTCAGGGGAATCTAATAAAAATTACCCACATACAATGATTTATTGAAGCCAACCAAATAAGCTGAATTGTAAAAATGTAAGGATTTAAAATTAATATTTTCAGGACTGTGAACTGTTTGAAAATGTTACCTATATTTTATGAATTTATCCTAAGTTTTCTCTACTGAACAGAGAATGGCAGGAATATAACGGGCAGTAGCCACTCTGAGCCTAATTCTACCTTAAGAACTACAGAAGAACACATGGTAAAGAGAGGTTGTTGATGACCTTTTATAAAGTGTCTCACGTCTCAACTGATTCTGAAATAAACTGATAAGGCTTGCATTTTCTTGACCTCCTAATCCTTGGAACCAAAAGTACTTGGTAAATGAAATTTTTCTTTCATGATTTCCTCAAATCTACTTGTTCTGATTAATCTAGTATATACTACTGAAGAGCATTAAAACTACAAAAAGTCCATTGTGAGATTTCAATAAGGCTCAGTCCAAGACTTTTGTGTGATGCTTTCCCTAGGTGGGAGTACTAGAGAACTTTTAATATGGAACTTTGTATCTTTGGTTATACAGAGAGCATTTCATATAACAAGCAGGGTGTAAAGATCGTGCAACATTCTCAGGAAATATAATCGCCTTTTACCCAAAGCCTCAGCAATCAACAGTTTGAAATACCATTCCCCCCCTGAACACACAGGTATTTACCTGGGTCATGAACCAAAATGGCAACTGTCCCAAATATTCCTATTCATTTCATGGGTGCCACAGAAGCTTAAATGGACATCGTGGTGATAGCAATGGACAGACCATTGATTTGAGGATGACTGAGGACTAATGGACTCACTTCCTCAGCCACAAAGGTGTCCTAAGAGGTCTGCTAGCCCTAAATGACCTGGTGGCTTTTGAGAGGCCTAGGTACCACCTGACACTACACAATAATGATAGAGCTGCATGGAAAGTGGAGATGAGGGCCCCAGCAAGACTCTTGGCCAGGAAAATTCACAACATTTCATTAAAAAAAAAAAGACAGTGGGCAATAATTATACACTTCAATTGTTCATTTGGGTTCCACAAAGAGCTATAAAAAATATATCAGATCACCAGCCACAGATCTGCTACCTGTGGCAGCTAAAAAATATTATAGTGGAATTTCAGGGGCATGGAGCGAAACGAACATCTCCACATTGTTTAGAAAAGGATCTTCAGTCTAAGGAGAACTGACAGCACAGCTTTAAGAATAGATAAAGGACAGCCTCAAGGATCTGTCTTGCTTCCTTACTTTTTTAAAGTAATACCTTCATTTGCATAGTAATAACCCAATTATTGCAAGATTAGGTGAAAGGAATCTCATTATTGCTATTTCCACAAAACAGTCAATATTGTATTCAATATCTTTTAATGTTACACACCTTAAAACATAATTATTTCAATATACCCTCATTCATCTTGAATGTAATTTTCTTTTTTAAAAACCTTGCCATAATTGTTGGGTTTTACGGAATATATTAGTGTTTAAACAAGCACTTTTCCCCTCAGGCTGCTATGAGAACAAGCAGAAGCAACCAATAGCTTGGGAGTATCCCTGCCTCCCCCACCCAACCCCACCCCACCCCACCCCCCGTCACCCCAACCAAGAGTACACCCACCAAAAGGCCAAAGCCACAAACACTGCTATCGAAAATCTACTATAACAACCTCTGCACTCTTTCCAACACCGTAGTTTCCCCCTTTCTCTTTCACTTCATACGCCACAAAAGATGCTTCCATAATGAATTTTGGTCTTAAGGAAACTTTGAAAGTGTTAGCAAATACATTCTGTTAAATTTCAAATTGTACGATCTGGGCTCTTTTTTGTGTGTTTTTTTTTTTCCAGAACACATTGTAGTACCCACCTCCTCCCAAAAAAAACCCCACATCCGAGACAGCTGATATACTGGGGCGACCATCTGCCTGCCATAGGTTTACCTGCCATAGGCTTTTACGGTTTCAATGACAAGATAATCAGTACAAGAAGTGGCTGGTTATTAGATTAATGGTGGAAACAAAGCAAGGAAAATAGAGGAAAGAGAGAGAGGGCTGTGTACGTTAGGAGACTACAGAGCCATACATGCTATTACTTCAAAATGATATCAAAATTAATGTACAGTGAAAATAGCAGTTAGATTTTGTCAAGAGAGGAAATCACATCCAGGGGCTGTGGTTTGGAATCTGGAGGTAACACTCCTTGACTGTGGCCCTACCGACAACATATTCTTCAGGATGTTAATCTCTCTGTACTTTGTGAATGAACACTTGTTATTCATGAGTATAACAACTAGTCCATAGAAACAAGCACTATATTCCTTGTCAATACCAACCAGGTTTTCTCAAGATGTAAACTTCAGCAACCATGAACATATTCATGGGTACGTCCTATATGTTCTGATACGCAGAAGCTCAACAGGCTGACGTGCTCTTGAAAGCTCACCTAACCACAACCTTACCACCACACATCCAGGCCAGCAAACCACACCCCCTCTTCCCATTCTCCAACTCTGAAAGAAAGAGCAAGGCTGGCCAAACACCCTTCCGCATGTTTAATGAAGTTTAACTGCATTTTGTCATTTTTTACAACGATGGGGAAACCACCATTCTTTAAAAGGAGTTTGGTTGCTGTAGACAAGTTTTCCCCTCCAAGAGAAAATGTGAAATCACATTTCTGATTGAGTAAAGCTTTACTGGAATTAGGTTGTGTGGCTGATCTCTTTCGAGTCACTGGACTGCTCCTCAGAAACTACTCATAACAACAAGGACATGAGTCAGACAGACATTTACTGCACACCCACCCACCTACCCCGCCACCTCAGAGAAGAAGAAACTCACAGGGCACATTCTGAGTCAAGATCACCAGTCTCAGCTTGTGGCTAAGGTAGAACCAGAATTCAGGTCTGCAAATTCCCATTCCAGAGCTCTTGCCATGTCCTCTCCCACGTCACTGAAATTCCAGACTTCTGGGAAGAACGGCAGCTACACTGCATTGACTGAATGCAGTTATGTCTTGATCCCTCAGCAAGCAGCACCACCAATAGATGGTCAATCAAAAAACCAAAGAGCGGGCTTCCCTAGTGGCGCAGGGGTTGAGAGCCCGCCTGCCGATGCAGGGGACGCGGGTTCGTGCCCCGGTCCGGGAAGATCCCGCATGCCGCAGAGCGGCTGGGCCCATGAGCCATAGCCACTGAGCCTGCGCGTCCGGACCCTGTGCTCCGCGGTGGGAGAGGCCACAGCGGTGAGAGGCCCGCGTACCGCAAAAAAAAAAAAAAAAAAAAAGAGCAATAATTAAAGTCATCATTACATACTAGGTATAAGACAATGTACTGTTTTATATGAAATATCAGAACTTCCATTTACTGTTGAAAAGCTGAGGTCTAAAGGGTGTAGAAAAGTGCTCAAGATCACAACATAATGAGTTCCAGAGTCAGGAATCAGACCACTCAAAACCTGGTCCATCTTAAAGGGAAAGCAGGTAAGTTGCCGTCATGAAAACAAAGTTTACATGGACAATCTACTTTGCTTTTGGCCCAGACTTTCATAACCTGTCGTTACTGAATACTCCAGACACCCTTCCACAGTGCAGAGAGATTGTACAGGATGAGGGCGACCCCAGACCATTCAGTCTCAGGCCACCTTAGCTTTGGGCATGATATTCCCTTTTTCTGTAATGCCTCCCCTTCTACTGCCTTTATCCCTCATGATTTATTTACTAAACTCTTATTCATGCCTCAAAATCTTGATTACTCAGTACCTCTGCTGTGAAGCCCTGTTCTACTCCCCAGCACCTTCTGGGAGAGTCTGCTACTTCTGAACATTTAAATTCTATATTCAATTATTGGATGTAATTTTTAGTTTAAATGCCAACTCCCTTGAGGAAGGCTCCTTGAGGACTGGGTTCATTAATTCAACTTGGTATCCACAGTACCTATTAGCAATACACCTGAAACAGAGGTGTTGTTTTATAAATATTCAACTAACGATTATTAGTTATTGAACTAAAGATACCTGTCAAAATTGACTTATAGCAACTATCACATTCTATCTTGCATGACAAATTTCTACTTAGGCCTTTTCTATACAAGAAATAGCTCATGTCTTGTTCCCCTCACCACACCAGGAGTACCTTATACATAACAGGTGTTCCAGAAGTGTTTGTAGATTTGAATTGCTTACAGGATTAAAAAATGGGGGTGGGGGAGGGCAAATAACTAAAATCTTATAGACTGCTTTAAATCTAGTTGAGGATAATAGCAAATTTTTCCCTTCCTGAGCCACCTTCAAAGAATGGGATTTTATCACATGAGGGTGTAGAATAAGTGCACTTAAAAACTCAAAGACTGAGTCCATGGCTAAAATGACTTTTCGTGAGGATTAATTGAGTGCAATCTTTTATCTGTTTCTATTCAGCATATGTACTATATATCTGCTATGCATCTGAGGACAGCTGCCATTCTATTTACAGCATTATCTAAAAATGGCAACATTAAATCCATCTTCCATCTCTTTGAGATCTTTTTCAACCACAGAATCATCTCAGATGTTCTGCTTTTAGAGCAAAATATATGAGGTGTGAATGTGTGTAACAGTAAAAGACTAACAGGCAGAAATCCACGATGGTGGAATTATCCACAGGGGGTTGATACAACTTTCCTCCTTCTCCTATCTCAAGAAAAGCTAGGGCAAGGAAACATCAGGGAGCAAATTTAAAAAGTAGAAAACCCTGCCCTTACACCCCTATCAGGAGTCAGGGAGCCTAAATATTGATTTTTTTCAGGGCTTTGCTGCTGACTAGAGATTTTGAACACAGGCTGAAAAACAAACAGCAGAGCTGTGTGCTGATAAATTTTTTTTTTTGAGAAAGTTAAAATTAACCTTTCAGCTATTGTGAGGGGGGGGAAGCTGTGACAATGCTAATTATTTATTGTAACTCTCCATATCACACAACTCAACACAAATCCTCTGTTAACTTCACTGACAGCTCTTCTCAGAAGAGGCAAATACCTGCTTTTACACAGGAACATAGAGTACTGACCGTCCTGACCAAGCTGAACAGCATGGGAAAGTTTAAATTCTTTTAATTTCTCTTTTACTGAAAATTTCCAAGACATGGATTCTTCTGTCTTTTCCAAGTCCATTTTTAAAATCAATGTGGCAACTATACATGACAGGACAGGAGAGCAATCCTTTAGTGGTAAGGAGCAAGCAGACTTGGGAAAAAAGTATAAGTTTATTTAAATCCTTCCTTTAAGAAGCTAACTTGCTCATAATGCCATTGGTCTTGTAAGTATAAAAGCCATCATTCTAACGGTCTTTTGCAACTTGGAAGCAGTACAGTGAACTGGTTAACAGTGTGGGGTGGTGGAGCCAGACTGCCTGGGTTCAAATACTGATGCTACCATCTACTAGCTGTGTGATGTTGCACAAGATAAATAACTTTCTGTGCCTTATTTGTGTGGTTTTGAGGAATAGAGTTAGCATGTGTAAGGTTGCTGGAATAGTACATGCCGTGTAGTGAAAAATCAAAAGATGCTACTTATTTTTATTATTAGAATAGTCGCTGACACTTTGTAAAAACTCAAAACTCAAAGATAAATTAACTGGTTTCAACATTTCTCAATAGGGATGGGGTGGAGAAGAGGCACACAAGAAGAGCTTCTATAAAAGGAATTACAATGATTTATTCGCTAGGTGCTGCCTTCTCATCTAGCTATTTTCTTGGAACAAAAAATATATATATCTGAACATGGGCACAAATCTCTCCATTTCAAAATTCGAGTCTTTATAAAAAGGCATGTTTTGTAAATCATCCAGTGTGTTCTTTACCAATGTCTGCAGCAGGTAAATACACAAATGTTTCTCTGTCAGTCAACTTCTAAATTATTTTTTTTATTAAACAAAGAAAAAATGCTAAAGGATCATCAGAATATATTCCAGTGCAGCACATTACATATATATGTTCACGGTTTGACAAACGGCAACTCAATAAAGGAGACCAGTGTGGTAATGAGACTCATACCCTATATCTGCCATTGGCATTTTCACCTATTCCACAAGTGAGGTCAAGTGAAACTAAAATTACTAGTTATCAAATTTTCACTGATATGAAATTCAAATTTTTTTTTAAAAAATCAATGTTATTCCAAAAAGCCAAACCATTAACAGCATTTTTTACCATGTGCTTTACTCAAAAATTTACATTATCATCATTCGTCAAGTAATTTTTGGAAATCTTGGAGGAACAATTTAAGTATACACCAATAGTCTATTTGAAACATGAGCTAAAAGTTAAAGAATTGAATATGGGAAATACATGTTATGCCTCTTTAAAGAAAACCTAATGCATAATTTTGCAAGATGTCAACATCAACAAATCATTCCTGTTATTAATCTTGGGTGTTTTCTGACTGGCAGGGCTTCCAGAGAATCTGTCTCTAAAGGACTATAAAGCTTTCAAAATACAGTTATGAAAAGTGGTAAATCCACACTTTTATTACCACTAAGAAGGTATGCTTTCAAAAACTAGTATAAAAATTTAACCACAACAAAATTATATTTAAGGAAATTCTAAAAGTATGTGTATGATATTTATGAGTATGTGTGTATTTAATATGTAAAATTCATTAAACCTAAGAGTATCAATAAAATTAAAATGAATATTCACTCTACGAGGTAAAGCAGCAAAAATATATCAGATACACATACATACAGTAATGGTCTTTTGCTGAAGACACCTGTGCTTCATTACAAAGATCCCAGTCCTAGGAGTTAAAACAGGGGTCCCCAACTCCTGGGTCTCGGACTGCTATCAGTCCCCGGCCTGTTAAGAAGTGGGCCGCACAGCAGGAGGTTAGTGGCCGGCTCGCCATCACTCCCCATCGCTCTCATTACCGCCTGAATCACCCGCCCCCAACCCCCCACCCCGTCAGTGGAAAAACTGTCTTCCATGAAACCGGTCCCTGGTGCCAAAAAGGTTGGGGACTGCTAAAGGACCATCTCTGACTTTGTTGCGTTCTCCTTGTTGATGCACTAGCAACTACATTTCTAAGACTCAAAATTTCATTTGGAGTATAGAGATCAGCCTTGCACATACCTTATTTCCAAGGAACACTCACAAAATAAAACTTTGTAAATTTTATCTCCTTTGTCGGCCATCATCGTAACTTTACTATTTACACCGTGATATTGGACAAGATGATGGAGTCTTGGTTCTGCCACCAATCAGCTTATTTCCCAGTTCTGAATCTCAGATCTACTCATCTTTAAAATCAGATTGCTGAACTGGATTATATCTGAATTCTCCTTATGCTTGAAAATTGTATAATTAAGTTATCCTTTTCTATACAGGAATTTAACCAAATTCGGCTTCACTAAAGAAGAGATGGTCAATACGTGCTCCCCATCCCATAGAAGAACAGATACAAAGCAGAATGCTGTCTTAGTAATTTTTAAGAACGACTTCAGACTCGTTGGTTATCTACTGTAGACCAGACAGTGTACATCTACCTATCTCTAACTATATATCTGTATCTCAGATGATAAAACAGAGGGTCAGAGAGATTAAGCAATATATCCAAGATCATAGAGCTAGTAAGTGGTAAAACTGGGGTTTGACGTCAGGCCATTCTGACTATGAGGCTTGTATGCTTCCCATCTCAGCAACAAGTTCATTTGAGAGTCATGGTAAGTTAGAGGCAGCTCTATTGCTAAATCTATTAAATAGCCTACTGATGCTAGAGTCTCCACCACTCTCTACATTTCTTATGTAAGTTCCATCCATTGCTTGGTACCCAAGATGGGAGTTTATATCTTTAACAGGGAAGTAAAATTCAAGTATTCTACGCAAGCTGCTGGTGGCTGGCTAGAAAGGCAGGAATTAAGGTGAGCGACTTGGTAGTTGATAATGCATTTCCTGATGATAACGGTACCTCTTGAAAATGAGTCAGAGAGGTGTATGGGCTTTGGTGACTGTGCCCAATCAGAGAGAAGAAACGGAAAATGTACTTTATAGTGCTTTTCTAATAGGACTTTAGGATCTTCTCTATGAATTACCAGAGGAAAATCATTCTACTCTTTCCACTCTGCGTAAGGTTTCCTCAAGCCTTATGACAATGTTACCACACCTTGGGAATGTCAAAGATTAGCAGATTGAGCACACTGAGTGAGCAAGCCTGTTCAGTGTGACAGCTTACTATTTATATTCTAAATGCCCTCACCGTACAGTGTTGTAGTTTTCAACACAGGCTGGAGTCCAAAGATCTGGATTTGAATTCTGGTTCTGCCACTTACTAGTGCTGTGAGTTGGACAAAATAATAAACCACTGTGTGCTTCAGGTCCTTGTCCATTAGAGTTGGATACTGCTAGGAAGCTCATGGAATTGTGGTAGGAGTCAAATGATATATGTTAAGCACTGAGCACAGTGCCTGTCACATGAGAAGCCTCCAGTAAAAGTTAAGAGTCTGATTCAATTATTCTTTTTTAAAAAACCAAAAAGTTTTAAATTCCTAAATAAAATCTTGGAAGGTCTAGATGCATTTAACAGTAGTTACTTGTGAATAAAATTTTATTTGCTTCTTTTTTGCTCACCAGTGTTTTCTAAATCTTCTACAATGATCGTGTATTTTGTAACAAAACATTTTATTTATTTTATTTTATTAAAACAGAGACTATATTCATGCTTCAAAAATTAAAATAAAATGAAAACCCATCTCCATGAAGACAGAATGTCAGGTCATAAAATATTATGCCCTGATATGATTTTATGACTTACTGTTTAAGTAAAAGAGGGATGAGAATCAAGGCGATTATTCTCAGATGGTCAAAATAATGCTTATGCCTTTCTCTTAAGCAAAATAGATGATAAAACAACACTAACACTAAATACTTTTAATATCTTGGACAGATTTATAATGTTTTTTTAATATTCAACATTCATTAGCTTCTAATGATCTTCACACAGGTGAAATATTTCAAACTCATCTTTCAGCACCAAAAGATACACTGTTTGGTTTGTAGTATACATTCGTATGGCTTATTATCTATTCAAACAAGCTGGCCACAGTGAAATATTTCTACAAAATATTGCTAAAATTGTTATCACTTGGACTGAAGAAAAGGTAATGTTAAATGGACCTTTGAAACATGTTTTCTGAAGCAGTCAACAAGTGATATTCTTTTTGACGAAAATAGCAGAAGTTAATTTGATCAGAGCACCTGCTTGACTAAAGATGAACTATGTTTATCTTGATTTGGTCACTACAGAGTGCTAAGGATGGACAGTTGCCTAGAGGTAGTAATGTGGTCTTCAACTGAATCCTTTGATGTTTCAAATGGAAGGATAATCATGCAAAGAAAACTGAGGGAGGGGAATGGCCCCAGTGGGAACTAAAGCTCATTTTGTAGCCACAGGCTTAAAAATGTAGCAACGCACCTCATCATCTTCCTGAACCTCCGTAACCTCTCTGTAGTTCTGCCTGCCTTAGACCTTCTCTGTGAATTACGCAGACCAGGCTGTATGCCTCTTTCTCTATATACTTCCCCCAAAGTTTACTTCTCTCATTACTAATCTGTGTTGTTTCCTGTCTAAAAAACTCAAACTAAATCTGAAACCCTAGTTTCTTACACATTAAATGTGGACAAGGGCATAGTCTACGATGTCCAACGTCACTGACAGTATGGGATTATCCAGAGATAACAGCTAGAATATGGTACTGAGGCCTAAGCAGGGCTTGAAACAACATTAAATCTTTCTTAATTGTTGGCAAGATACGAATTATAAATTAAAATTTGGAGTGGCAGCAGTGAGAATAGTAAGAACAGGATAGATACAAAAATATCATAAGGTACGTGTTCAATTTGTGATCTTCATGGATCATGGAGTTTGGGATACGCGGTGAGGGATCAGAACTCCGGCAGGGCTATAGGTACAGATGAGAACAGAGGTGGTTGCAGATGCCATAAGAATGAATGGGACTGACCAGAAAAGAACATGTATGATGGGAAGAGAGACATCTAGGAGAGGTCAGAAATACAGGGGCCAACACCAGTGACTCAGAAAGAATGCTTGGCGGGGAGAGAAAAGAACCAGGAGAGAGCAGTGTCTCAGAAGTCAAGAGAGGGGAAATTTTCCAGGAGAAAGATATGAATCACAGTGTCAGAGATAACAAGTCAGGTAGTGCTGCAACGAGGCCACAGGATTTGCAGATTAAGAAGTCATGAGTGGGGCTTCCCTGTTGGCGCAGTGGTTGAGAGTCCGCCTGCCGATGCAGTGGACACGGGTTCGTGCCCTGGTCCGGGAAGATCCCACATGCCGCGGAGCGGCTGGGCCCATGAGCCATGGCCGCTGAGCCTGCGCGTCCGGAGCCTGTGCTCCACAACGGGAGAGGCCACAACAGTGAGAGGCCCGCGTACCGCAAAAAAAAAAAAGAAGTCATGAGTGACCTTTGCCAGGAGTAGAAATGACATGGCATGAGTGGACCGGTGACCATAGTGGGAGGGAAGGGAAACGCAGAAACTGAGGAAAATATTATAGAGAATGGATTACCTTCAAGGCGCTAAGATGTATATAGAAAGAGAGTCACAGGGCCTTGTTTGAATTGTTTTGAGCTTTGTAAATGCCATGGTTTGGCTTCTCTGTCTGAGACAGAAGCTGTCCTCCACGTCCCACCAAACCCTCTACTGAAATCACAGCTTCTTGTATATCTTCTGCAATCATCAGAGAGACCCCTCCCTTCTCAGCACTGTCCCTCAGCCAGCTAATGGGAGCTGTGGGTTTTGCCTGCATACTTTCTCCACGCTCTCTCGTGGTGAAAGAACACCCCTTCCACCTCCACTCCCAAAGAGGGCAGCTTTCAACCAAGGGTGGCTTCATCTCTTTGGCCACAGTGAGCAACTCAGGAAGCGCACAGAATCCAAAGTGCGTCAGTCACAAGAAACCTCCTGGGATGATCAGGAAAAAAAAAAAAAAAAAAAAAAGCATGCACTCTTTTCTTTGGAGATACTAGTTAAAAGAGTGGCATAGTGGACATATATACACTACCAAATGTAAAATAGATAGCTAGTGGGAAGCAGCCACACAGCACAGGGAGATCAGCTCGGTGCTTTGTGTCCACCTAGAGGGGTGGGATAGGGAGGGTGGGAGGGAGACACAAGAGGGAGGAGATATGGGGATGTATGTATATGTGTAGCTGAGTCACTTTGTTATACAGCAGAAAAGAACACACCATTGTAAAGCAATTATACTCTAATAAAGATATTTTTTAAAAAAAGAATAAAGAGTGGCATAGCCTAGAGCTGCTTCTGTAAGGAGAAAGCTGCCTGTGCATGAAGCTAATACAGGGATGAGCAGAGCAGAGTAGTAATGGGAAAAGGGAAAGGTACCCTGTTCTGAGGATACTAGCTATGCCTGTAGTGGGTGTCATTCTCTGCACTTTCCAGTTATACGAGCCAATAAATCTTCTCTTTGGCTAAGTTATTTCAAACTGGATCTTTATCATTTGCAGTCAAAGATTCTTAATACCATTCACATCTCACCAATCTTATGCTTCTGAATATTGCAGTAATCTGTGGTAATGAAATCTCTCTACACTACTAGATTATACATGTCTTGAGGGCAGGAAAGACATATGTCTATCACAATGCCTTATACATAGTACCCGTCCAATAAATATTTATCAATACTAAAGACGCAAACGAGCAAAACAAGGTCTTTAACTTCATAACATCGAGCTAAAATTAAACAACTCAGCAACTGAATGAGATCATAATGAATAATATATAGTTATCTGTTTTGCTGCTCTTTTTTTCCCTCCACCTATCTAATGAGTCTGTCCTAAGCATGCTTATTCTTGCCCCCATCTTCTGAGCTCAATCTCCTTCTCAACTTGTTCACTCAAGTGAAAGTGGGGTATTCAAATTATAAACTATGTTTACAGACCTGGAAATGATCTAGCAATGCAATTGCCAATTTTTTTTTTGAGAAGACTAAAACTGCATTAAGGATAAGAATAGGGAAAAACTCATTGGTAGACATATGCCTTGAGATCAGGAAATGCATATGCCAGCACAATACCTTCCACGTACCCGTTCAATAAACGTTTACTGAATAAGCCAACATCCTAGTCGGGGACAATCTGACGTTTTAGTCCGTACAGATCCGAGTCCAATTTTGACAGCTGACTGAGTAGAGGATGAGGGGAAGGGGAAGAAGTAAGAGGTAGAAAAGGTCTTTCTCAGCTGAGACAGTCATATTCTGCCACTGGCCAATGTTCAGACCTGGTTCTTTCCTTTTTATGTATATTTTAATTTTACTGGAGTCTAGTTGGTTTACAATGTTGTATTAGTTTCAGGTGTACAGCAAAGTGAGTCAGTTATACATATATTCCTTCTTTTTTAGATTCTTTTCTCATATAGGTTATCACAGAATACTGGGTAGCTCCCTGTGCTATACAGTAGGTCCTTGTTGGTTATCTATCTTATATACAGTAGTGTCCATGTGTTCATCCCAAGCTCCTGATTTACCCCTCCCCCCCAGACCTAGTTCTTTCTTGCAGCGTGTGTGCTTTTGGGTTCCGCAGAGATTCGCCTCCCTGAGGTCCTCAGACTGTGTTTCTTGGGCACTGGCAATGCCATAAATTCTGACTGAAGAACGCCCTCAACTTCTACATCAGATTATGAGACTCTAGTCTCTTTCTGCTGAGACTGTCTCCCTCCTGACAGGAAATGCTTCAGTGCGGGCGTGGGTGAGAGGAGGGAGGCGGTGGCGGGAGAGGTTACCATTGGCTCCCTTCTACAGGATCCACATCACCCTCCAGGAAACCACCACACTTTTTCCTGCTGGTTGTGGAAATGGGGCTTATTTCCACTACATCCCTGTCTCTTTGCGGTGGTCTCTTGCCTTTTGACTTTTACACGCTTATGACAAGTACCAGAACCCATGTCCCCAGAGGCCAGGCGCCACCCACCAAGCTCCCTGAGGGGTTCTCTGACTTCCCGTCCACAATCACGTTTTTTTTTTGAGGGGAGGGGGAGAGGAGGAGAGAACAAGAGAAACACCTCAGCACTCTTAATTCTCTCCACAGGATTCTACTACCACACTCTTGATCAACCTTATTATAGTCTCCCTTCCTCCGCCTCTCACTCGCTGAGAGGTCAAACAAACAAACAAACAAAACGGAGATTTGTCAATCTCCTAGAAAATCCTTAATCGACAGATTGATCCACATTACTCTTGGTCCTTTGGAGCTCTGCGGCAGCTCTGATGCAACACGGCAAGTCAAATGTAACAGCCTGCTATATAGGGAAAATTACTGAATATCCTGGTTTTCTAAAAAAAACATGACTTTGGGCCACATCCCACAAACAGAGTTCATGGATTCCCCCTTTCACCAAGTAATCACCTGAGGAGGCAAGTCAGGCAAGAACTCGTATTGTAGGCCATTCCCATTCACTTTTATCCACCAGTAGGGCTGGGATAAGAATCCAGGATTTCTTTCCCAGTCCAGAGACCCTCTCATGACACTTTGATAGAAGGAACAATAATTTCCTAACATAACCCTGTAAGCAGAGAAATAATCAGAAAAGAAAAAAAAATCCCTCCTCCCGTCCTTCTGTATAAAACAAATAATCCTCTACATCATCCCACACTGCATGTGTGATAAGTGTGTCCGTCCTCTCTCGTATCATATTTGGTATTTATGCAATCATTCTCCTCCTACAGTCCACCTAATCTTATGAAACATAATTCTTTTCCCTCGTCCTCCCCCCTACACAAGCTTAATTCCTGATTCTACTCAAGTATGTGCAAACTATTACACTAATAGTCTTTTAAAGTAAGCATCATACTTCAGCCTAAAATAGCAACGGGACAAGTAAATTTACTATTTTATATTATCTGAGCTTCCTTTAGCACCTTGTACAACAAAAGTGTTGATTTTTCCCCCTTTATAAAGTGGCTGTGGCATTCTGTGGCAGCATGCTACAGGCACAAGTTCATGGTAAGTTCAGAGGAAAGGAATGTTCAAAGAAAACCGAACCCAAAGCATTGTGGGTAGTGATATGGAAAGTTGACAAAACAATGATAAACAATGGGGGGAAAAGAAATAATTAAGTGTTCTGAAGCACTGTATCAGCACTTTATGCATTGTTAACTTTTTTTAGGAAACCGTTTTATTGTGTGTGGTTTCATGGAGAGATACTAACCCAGTCTATTGGAACAACACTCTGCATATATATTGATGATAAAAATTTTTTTTTAATAAAAAAGAAAATGGGCAAATATGGCTGCCTGAGATAAGGCTTTCTGAACAAAATATAATACATGGAAATCCTTTCTTGAAGTGCTTTGTGGATTTAAGGAGGTGGGAAGCTTAAAACAGTAGAATTTCAGTAAACACGTTAAGTCTCAACAAGGTATGAAAAATTGGACAATATGCAGCGACAGGCAAAGCAAGAAGTAAAAGAAAGGCAGCTAACAGAGGAAGGTAAACACTTTAAGGATACACTTTCTGAAGGTACCTCTGAAAAACTATTTGAGCTGCTGAGATCTGGAAAAGAGACAAATTTTTTATACTGTCAGAATACAATCCTACCTCAATCATAGTTCAGTCTATATTTGATGTCTTGTTAGGTGTGTTTCAATGTAGATTACATGCTTTTATCTTACTTGTACTCATTCTTGCCACAAAAAATTTATTTAGTTTCAGGCATTATTTTAGGCACTAGCAATTCGTGGGTGGACAGAACACGCAAAACTTCCTGTACCTGTGAACATTATATTCTAGTGAGCAGAGAAGACAATAAACACAACAGATAAACATATGGTATACTGGAAGATGGTACATACCAAGGAGAAAACATAAAGCAAACAAAAGAGATGGTGTTCAGGAAAGGAGTCTGCTGTATCAGAGTTTAAAAGTCATAAGAGGAGACAATAAGGAGGTTACATCTGATGAGACTTGAAGGAGGTAAGACAGCAAATCACTGATTTAACTGAGGCGTGTATGACAAAAGAGCGAATTCAAAGTTCCTGAGGTGGGAGCTGTCCCAATAGCTTAGACAAATATGCAGGAAGCTAGTGTGGTTGGTGGGGAGGGAGCTAGAGATGGGAGACCTCATAATGTGTTAAAGAGGTAACCAGGGAACCAGAAAGATCAGGGCATCGTAGGCATTGTAAGGACATTAGTGCTTATTCTAAGGCACGTGGGAAGACACGGGTGTTTTCTGCAACATGACATGATCTGAGACATCATATGCTAACCACTTCTTTCCAGAAGTAGTTATAATGTGTAAGTTTTTAAAACTTTTAAATCTTTTTAAAATTTATCTTATTGAAGTATAGTTATTTACAATGTTGTGTTAATTTCTGCTGTACGGTGAAGTGATTCAGTTATACATATATATACATTCTTTTTCATATTCTTTTCCATTATGGTTTATCATAGGATAGTGACTATCATTCCCTGTGCTATACAGTTAGACCTTGCTGTTTATCAAAACTTTTAAATTTTAAAACATCTCGTAAACCTCAAAACCTAAAATGAAAAGATGGGCCCAGGAGGTAAAGATTGAAATGAGGTTATCGTAAGATGGTTACCGTGATTTCACTTGCTTTCGATGAACACCTAAGATGCTACATGAATTCAGTGATTTCCATCATACCCTGCTGAAAATCACTGATTGGATTCCTGGTACCGGCCAATAAATGTGAACTGTTCAGCACACCAAATCAATTTGATTCTGTCATATCTTAGAGAGACAATTCACTCCTTTACATAAACCAGGTTCCTACAAAGAAAAAAAGGAACTCACATTCTTGACATCAGTCAAGTGTCTGCTTGTTTTGTTCCACACATGTAAGATGTTAGAACAAGAATGAGTTGTCAGAGTTTTAGAGATGTTTGATAACGAAGCAGAGACTGGTTAGCTGGAGGAAGGATAATACCACCTGGCAGACCAAGTTGTACAATAATCAGTACTGACTCGAATCAAATGTTATTGTGCATTATCGATGGAACAGGTTGAGACTTGAGTTTCCCTTGCAGGAAAAACTGTTTTGAAGGAACAAGGAAATGTAGCTTTTTCAACACCCATTCTAGTATAGTACTACGTGTAATAGCTGCAAAAATGCACTGCTTTCTTGTCAACTATGAATAAAGGACTTGGTCAGTAAATCCTTAGATTATTATTCCATTACATGCTAATATTCAGAAGTCTGAGAAGCTTCCAGAAACCTGCAGTCTTTAAACAGGCATTTAACAAGGAGGCTGATGTGAAGGAGGTGGGAGGGGCTGAGCTAGTCCTGCATAGGGGGTTGCTGATTTTTGAAAGTTCTCTAAACACATTTTATATTTCTGTGTTACATCCTTCCTGAAATGCCTACAGGATGCAAGAAAAGGGAACTATTCTGTTTCAAAGGGAGGAATCGGGGTCTATGAAACCTAATTGTTACGGCCTTAGACCAGTTGAAGATGCATTTCGTAAGTCTGAGTAGAAGAAACTAACATCATATTCAGCTTTGAACTGTATGTCAGGCCACTGTAGTTGTGTGTGTATACGTATGTGTATATTTTTATCCCCACTCCAGATGAGGAAACTAAAGAAGGAGATACTCAGGGAAGATACAGAACCTTGGGCAAGAACAGGAGTGTAATAACTTGAGGGTGAATGCAAATGGCACAGAAATAGGAAGTTAGGAATGGAACATGAAATCTATTTGAATTCACCTGTAGGAGATGCTGTTGTGTACTGTCCACACAGCTGAAGATCTTCCCTTCAGTAGGGAAGCACTCACTGCCCCAGCTGCCAGCAGTACTCAATGCTAAGAGCTCACAGCTGAGCCCCTCTCTGGGCACTGCCTAAGCTGAAGGGAGCTACCTTGCCAAAGGCTACACTCCTCCCCGGGGCAGCAAACATCTAATGACTGCTAAGTGAAGAAGTACAAAGGACAGCCCCCGACTTCAATTCAAGACCATTTGGAAGGGCCATCACAGCCCTAAAGCTCCCCGCAGGATCCGCAGAGGCCCCTGTTGCAACTGCATCTCAATTCAACCTCTCCATCTGCCCATCCTGCTTCCCTCACTCCTCATAGGTATTGTTCTCAAGAGCGCACAACAGTAAACTTTGTAACTGCAAATATCAGAGTCTCCGGAGTGTGTTCCCAAAGGAAGCTGACCAAAAACAACACCACAGCAAGAGTGAATGGTACGTGATATGTTTCCTACCATCTGAAAGAACTGAGATTGAAAAGTAGTAACTGATTCTACTGCTATGGACTACCTCCATGGACTAATGTTAAGTTTCTAATGCAATTCTCATTATAACGGGAAGCAAGTCACAAGGGCTCACATTGTTATGAAGCGCTTATCTTTAAGTTAGTTAAAATGATTATGAATCATTGAATTACATGAGGAATTGTCAATGAGTCATTTTATAGTGACCGTAAAATGCCATATAGCCCATGTAGGCTATATGGTGGCCAAATCTGCATGGCCATATCAGACAAGTCTAATTAATTTACTCCTTATCATGGTAAAACATTATGTTTGCTTGAGAATCTTGTTAAATTTTTTAATTATGTAATTGTGTATGAGTCCAAGGAGAGTAAAAAAAGTGGTAAAAGGAAACAGTGTATTTCACAGCAACAGACTATTGAGTTTTGTGTAGATCCAAAGAAAGACTCTCAAATGGATTATTAATGAGACGGTTTTTGAGCATAAGACCAGGAAATAGGGATTATAAGCAGTCAGAAGGGGTTAAAGTGGTCACACAAAGAACATGTCAGACATATCGTATCTGGGTTTCAGTTAAGATACTGACTTCAGGGCTTCCCTGGTGGCGCAGTGGTTGAGAGTCCGCCTGCCGATGCAGGGGACACGGGTTCGTGCCCCGGTCTGGGAAGATCCCACATGCCGCGGAGCGGCTGGGCCCGTGAGCCATGGCCGCTGAGCCTGCGCGTCCGGAGCCTGTGCTCCGCAACGGGAGAGGCAACAACAGGGAGAGGCCCGCATACGGCAAAAAAAAAAAAAAAAAAAGATACTGACTTCATGTTGATTTTGGTGAGGTCAAGACAGAGATATAAGCTGGATAATAAAATGAAAAGGTGAGGTTATAAAATGTCGATCAAACATATGCAGAGAGAACTTCTACCTTAATTGATATTAGTTGTCAGGAAAAGTTTTGGTGGCTCCAAGTTCTGCCTCTAACTCTTTTATCTTGGTCTGGTGATCCGCAGAGGAATGGGGGCACATAGGGAGGACTTGGCTTTCCAGGATAGAAGCAAGTGTTAATGGAAACAGGGTTAGCTTTATTTTCTACAGAGTAAATTCACTATAACAGGCACAACATGTTATCTGAAGAATTACTGTAAGATCTTAATCAGTATTGCACAATACAAGCCTATAAAAATAATATGAAGTAACAAAGGTAATCACAACACAAGGGCTAACAGATTATGGAGACCCCAGATATAAGTGTTACTCAGAAGAAGTAACAGGGCCTTTAGCAATCAACATTTAACAAATATTTATTGAGCATCTCCTATGTTCCAGGAACTGCTTTATGCACTGGAGATACAGCTATGAACATTCTCATGGTGGGAGAAGCAGAAGATAACAAAGAAGCGAATAAATTATGAAGAAAATATCCCATTATGATGATTGCTGTGAGATAAGTAAAACATAGCAATATAACAAGGAAAGGCTGAAGCAATTCAAGAAAAGGCCTCCTTGACAAGGTGGCATTGGAACTAAGGTCTGAATAGCAAGGAAAAATCAGCCATTTGAAGGTATAAGGAAAGAACATTCCAGGCAGAGGCCCAATGTTAGTCAAGCCTCACGTGGACAAGCTTGACATTTCTAAGGAACAGAAAGCATAGTCATGTGGCTAAAATAGACCAAGTGAGAGACATAAAGGTTAAGAATTGAGATCAGAGAGATAAGCAAGAGTCAGATCATGTAATTATGTACTGATACAGGGAAGAGTGACATAATTGGTTTGTTTAGAAAAAAATCACTCTGGCTGCTTTTAAAGAAAATCAAATATAGTACAGGTAGATGTGGTTAGAATGGAAGTTCAGAGACCAGGTAAGAGGCTACTGCTATAGTCAGCAAGAGATGATGGTAATAATGGGAGACTCCAAGAAGATGAAATTTAATAAGGACAATCATAAGACCTGTTTTTATACCCATAATCCACCCCCAAAAACAACAGCACAATATAAGATTGGAGATTCATGTGTTAGCAGTAGCACAGATTTTTAAGTACAAGCAAGAACAAAATAATGGCGGTATGTCAAAGACACACAGGAGCAACCTGGTAAAGCCCCTAATGGCCAAAGCTGGAGCAATTTATGCAACAAAACAAATAACGTACTATTGGATTATAATCCAGAGTATCAAATAAATATCTAGGAGTCCACACTCATAAATATATAAATGACTGAATAGATAAATAAATGGGGGAAAGGGACGAATCTCCCATATAGAATTCCAAATAATTTATGTACAAACTCTACCTCAAGGAGGTGGAGTTTAACTCCTTACCTCTTGTGACTGTGGGCTGTTCTTCCAAAGACCACAGTATGAAGAGGGAGAAAAAAATAAATTTACAATGGGAAACCTTAGCCAGGTGATCAAGGTCAGTGTCATCAGTGATAATTCAGGTTGACAGCATGTGCCCTTGACATGGTATGATGAGAATGGCACTCCACCGTTAGGATCTTCTTCCCCAAAACCCATAACCCCAGTCCAACCATAAGAAAAATATCAGAAAAACACAAATTGAGGGACATTCTACAAAATACTTGACAGTCAAGGTCACAGAAAGCAAGGAAAATCTGAGAAGCTGTTACAATTCAGAAGCTAATGAAACATGACAACCAAATGTAATGTGTATCCTGGATGGGATCCCAGAACAGAAGAAGTATATTTTCCCTAGAAACTAAGGAAATCCAAATGAAGTACAGAGTTTAGTTAAAAGCAGCGTACCAACGCTGGTTTATCAGTTGTGCTGAACATGTCACAATAATATAAAATGTTAACAATAGGAGAAACTGGTTAAAGAGAACATGGGAATGCTGCACTCTCTTTCAACTTTACAATCTGAAACTATTGTAAAAATAAAGGTTTATTTTATTTAAAAAAGAAAAAAGCATAAGGGCCTTGGATTGGTTCCCATCAACAGAAGTAGGGTTCCCGAAAATGAAAGCCAAAGCTATCTCCATTCAGTCTTGTTGGAACATAGCCATCGTACTTAGGGAAACGCAGGAATGCCAGGTGCCATGCTTGGAGAGAGATGCAGAAAAAATGCTCTGGAAACAAGAGTAACCAGAACAGGCAGAGAGATTAAAGTCATGCCACTTGAAAAGCAACTCGGTGTACAGGAGATGCTTAACCTAGAAAACACGAAAGATGCAACTATCTCAAAATATAGAAGGGGCTGTTATAAAGAGTGAAGATCTGACCGTCTTCTAAGTCTCAATTTGTAGCATTTGGTAAAAATGGAGGGAAGATTACAAGTGGGAAATTATCTACTGAAGAAAAGGAAGAACCTATTATAAACCTAGAATCACCCACCCTGGGAGGCAACAGAGTGCCATTCCAGTACTGTGCAATAAGGCCTCTGGTGGAAAGACACTGTCCAGTACATTGCAGAGGAGACTGGTATTTGAATTCCAGGAGACCTTCCAGGTATTACATACTAAAATTTAATGTTTTCCTGCTTTTCTACTGGTACTTAATAAATGATGAGAAAACTGGTTGTGCCCCAAATCCATGTTACACTATAGTAGTTTACATACTGCATTGACTTTAAACTTTTTATAAACAAATACTTTTATTTATGTATTCGGTTTTTTTTTTACCTTTTAAACGGCATTTTAACTGGGTAGACCTTCTCAACTCTGTTAATGGAAGAATGTGGAATAATATATCCCTATATCTCTAGCACAGACCTCTCACTCTTGAAATCAAGACTCACCTATTCAATTACTTATCTGACCCCTCCACTCGAATGTCTAATAGGCATTTCCAACTGAATGTGTCCAAAATAAAACTTCTGATTTTCCACCCAGACCTGCATCTCCCTCAGTCTTCCTCATTAGCAAATACCACCAACCTGCACCTAATTTCCTTCCATCTAGCCCCTACATCAATTTCATTAGCACATCCTTTAAAATCTATATGTAAAAATGTCTACTCTCCATCACCACTACCTCCCCTAACCCAAGCTAGTCCTTCGTAGACTACTGCAGTCACTTCCTAACTGCCCTCCCCACCCACTTCTACTCTTTCTCCTTGCAGTTTACTCTCCACAAAGCAGTCAGAGAGATTACATGTACACAAACATACACACACACACACACACCACACACACTTGGTTAAGCACCCCCCACCACTTTTTTTTTTGGCCGTGCCACACAGCCTTAGTTCCCCGAAATGGGATTGAACCCGCGCCCCCTGCAGTGGAAGCACTGGAAGTGCGCAGTCTTAACCACTGGACCGCCAGAAGAGTGCCCGTTTTCTGGAGCGTTTTTTTGTTTGTTTTGTTTTTTTAAGGCCCTTTCTTTCGTATCGCCAATAGTTAACCAACCCACTTAGAAAAAATTCTAACTCTTTAATCTGTGGTCTGGTTCTTATCAATCCCTCTGAACTCTTCTTACCACTTTCCTCCTTGCCAATGCTGCAACCACATTAGCCTCGTCTCTATTCCCCAATAAGCTCAAGTTCGTTGCTCCCTTAGGGATATATTGCACCAGCTGTTCTTTCTGCCTAATATGTTTTCCCCATGATCTTCAAATGTCTGGCTCCTTCTTGCTCTTCTAAAATAGCCATTAATGCACTCTTTATCACCCCAGCCTATTTTATCTCTCTGCATAGCACTTATCACCAGTTGACATTTTCTTGTTGCCATGTTTACGTTTATATTGCTTTTGTCTGCGCATTGTCTGAGAACAGGAACCCTGTATACCTTATTTACAGCTGTAGCCTAGGCACCCAAAAACAGGGCCTGGAATATATTAATAAGCAGTCAGTAAATAGTTGCTCAGTGAATTAATAATTTTAATCATATGAGTGAAGATGACATCCTCTGTCATCTGACTTGAAATCTGTAAGTGAGCTTTTCTAATACTTGGAGAAATAAAACCAATATTCTGAAATATAATTAACAATAAGATTAAGACATGATAAACACCAAAATGACACTTGTCTTCTGCATTCCCCAAATACACCACCGCACATTCCTGTCTCTATGTGTACGTTTGCACTGTTCCCTCTGACTGAAATAATTTCTCCTGGAATATTTTCTAACCCTCAATATCAGCTATGTAAATATTATCATCTGTGAAAATATTATCCACTTTTAAGACTCAATCCCAAATGCTACCTTCCCTTTGATGCATTCTCTGATTGCAAATTGATATCTTTGCACTCCCAAAATACTTTACGCCTTAATGACAACTCTTATCTCAGTGAGGGGTCTGGGTGTTATAGATAAGAATTTCCCAAAGTTTGTTCTGTAGAACACTAGGGCTCGAGATAATCTGTAAAGTTCCCATTAGCTTGGGAAACACTGTAAAATATACCCACTTCGGGGGATTCACAATACACAGTAATATTAAAGACCACGAAAAAAGTAAGTAATGTCTGAGGTTTAACTTTCTGTAACTCAAATTTTGTTCTCCAGGGCTTCCCTGGTGGCGCAGTGGTTGAGAGTCCGCCTGCCGATGCAGGGGACACGGGTTCGTGCCCCGGTCCGGGAAGATCCCACATGCCGCGGAGCGGCTGGGCCCATGAGCCATGGCCGCTGAGCCTGCGCGTCTGGAGCCTGTGCTCCGCAACGGGAGAGGCCACAACAGTGAGAGGCCCGCGTACCGCAAAAGAAAAAAAATAAAATAAAATAAAAAAATTTTGTTCTCCATTATTTGACTATAGAATCGATTGTCCTTTTTTTAAGAAATGTATCTATTAACATCTCACAGAAGATAGCTTGAGATACACCTGAATAGTAATGGGTTTTGGAAGTTAACAAGTCAGAGGATTTCAATTTTAACCTAGGCTCCAACATCTATTAGAAGAGAGACCATGAGCAAGTAACTGATCTTCAACGGGCCTCCACTTGCCCATCTTTAAAATAAAGTTGAATATGATCACCGCCCGGGATTAGTATAAGGACTGAATAACAGTGGCATGGTGCCTGGGACCTAGCAGCCACTCTATAATGGTTGCTGTCATTAGAATAATAATGATTTTTATTACTCTTGTACCTCTGTGAGGTCAGGAATCGTAGGTGTTCACTTGTGAATCTCCCACAAGATCCAGCAGATATCATGCAAAGAGACTTAAGGGTGTGCCAACTGAATGCTTGAGGCAGGATGTGGCCCAAACACCTGTTATGATTGGCTAGCACAGGTCTTGACTGCTTCGGGTCTCACACCATCCCTATTGCCTTATATAAGGCTCAATCCATAGATTTACGTTATTAGCCTTGTCCTCTGAGGCATCCAAGTCTGCAAATGTCTCAACAGAAGTCCTCAATTAATGTTTATTAAATTGCCTGGTCTCAGGGGATTCTGACTTCCTAAAATTCTCATCCACCGGAAGCCCCACTCTCCCTCAAAATAATACCTAGACATTTAACATAGATCTCTTTCAAAAGAGTGGCTCACTAAAGCAATGATTTATACATTAGAAATCTAGGTTAGGGGGACTTCCCTCCGGCGGTCCAGTGGTTAAGACTCCGTCTTCCAATGCAGGTGGTGCAGGTTCGATCCCTGGCTGGGGACCTAAAATCCCACATGCCACAGGAGGTACGGCCAAAATTTAAAAAAATAGGTTACGAAGAAAGTCAAATGTATAGTTTTTAAAATTCTCCAATCTGATATGCGCTTCATTTCCCAACTTGGTCAGTGAGATAGTCCACAGTGCCAGAGAAGTCCAGAGAAAGAAGAGGTTCCTTGGGACTCTTAACACCAACTCGCAGAAGGTGGGAGGCATTCTTACACAGAGGGAGCTGCGCTGATGACCTCGAGAGGGCCATTTCACCCTCGAGTTTCTATGAAATCTTCAGAATTTAACATAGAGCACTAAAAGGAACTTTAACAGATCATCAAGGCCATCCTCTTGTCTGTTATAATATATTTATATTTCCAAGTTCAATGTTGAAGTGTGAAGGCCCAAGCGGCAAGAGAAATTGATGGGTTAGAGGGCAGGAAAGCTTAGGGGGAGAGAAGAGAAAGGAAAAGAAAAATCTGAGGATAAAGGAATTTATGCCCTCCCAATTAACCTTACCCAGGACCTCAAAATCCCCAAGGCAACCTTGTTTCTATGTTTCTTTCTTTTGTTTTCAAATATGGAATTTTCCCCAGGACTATTGTTAGAATTGAGCATATTCTTCCTTTGATTTATGAGAACATTCAGGGAATATAAGGTCATGAAAGTTACCAAACCAGATGGCTTCAATGCAAAGTAATTAAACAGAAAGTCTTAAAATCCTTGCTACACTTGTTTCAGAAAAAAATGTTACATTTATTTTCCTTTACATTTGAAGTACTCACTTCTTATACTTTTAAAATATTTATTCTAGATTTACATTAACCTTCCTCCTGATCATAGCAGTGGACCTCATTCAAAAAGACCTATAAAAGAACAGAAATTAGAGCATCTGTATTTGTGGTTAAAACCATTAGTAGACAACCACATTTCAGGAAATACATGGTTAAAGTAATTAGATAACCAAAAATGCCTGTTAGTTCAGAAAAGCAAAGTTAAATGCTGGAATATTTTTCTTCAAAAAAAAAAAAAAAAGCCTAACTGATTTCTTAAGAAGTTGAGCAAAAGTACATGCTTAAGTGGCTATGCTCTAAACATGAAAGCAATCTACTCAGAGTGGTATTAAGATGTGGGTTTATAAGTTATGCATATATTAGGTAAAATACCTACACCAAGCATTGTGCTGTGCTATTTATTTTTCAATTCCTTTGATACTATCCTTAAATTGTCCTTAATAATACCTTACAGACCAGGGCCCACCCAGAGGCTTTCATGACCCTTCTACCCCAATATTGTCTTTAGGAAAAGTCAGATTCTTTGAAAAGCCGCTCAGGTTCTAGGTTTTGTGATTCCTTTGCAGTACACATATTCAGATACACGTGGTTAGTCATTTTTCTAAGGAAATTATGTTTGAAACTATATTCTTACAGGTGTAATCCTCATCACACTCACACAAGTAAATCACTCCTACATCCAGCATCTAGAAAATAGAGCCAATTTCTGGTAAATGGACATGATAGCCAATTAAAGGAAACCAAATGGTAGCAAGCTTAGATGGCGAACCATGAGCCACTTTTCTGTGACTTTTGCTTGCAGCACCAAAGCATGCTTTAATAGAGCGGCTTCAGGTGTTGATAATCTATCAGCGTCTCCATCTCTGAGCATGACATAATAGCTCTCTCATTTTTGAAAGCCGAATGTTTCCATTTTCTTGTATCCTATAGATATCCAAGAGCAAAGAGAGTTGCCACATTACATTTCTGCAAATAAAACCATAGGGTAGTCAAATTAATCTAATTATCTGTGACCCAATTTGATAACACTGCTAAAAGCGGTTAGAGAGGACTTCTCTAGAGTTAAGCTCTTTGTTTTCTCATTCATTCTCTTGTTTTATTAATTTGGCTGAGAAAATACCCCTTCATACCAAGAACACATCTGCTTAGATAGTCCATGCATATACCTGAACTACTGAAAAAATGTACTCTGTCTACCAGCACTTGGAAAATGTAATGATGAGAGAGTCAAAATTGTCAAGACTTTCAAGAAAGCCTTGAAAAATTCTAAAGATTGATCCAGTGTCATTTTCACATTTAGCAATCTAACTCAAGCAAATAATTCTCAGGTGAATAATAAAACAGATTCAACTGTTATTTCATCAAAATCAGAAATATCACTTGCTTGTAGCTCTTTCCATGGAGTTGGACACAGTGTGAGATTTCCACTTGCTTCTTTCTTATCTCTCTTTTTTCCCTTACTCGACACTATTCGCTTTGACCTCTGCCTCAAAATTACAAACATGTAACTGGCTATGGTATTTTAGAAACTAATTTTGTGTTCCATAGGAACAGAGCTACACAATTTTTTATGGGAATCACTTTCATTCTAATCTTTCCAGTTACAAATTTACTGCCTCTTTGGAAGCAAAAGACAATTCAAAACCCTTCATGTATTTTTAAAATTTCTTCTCCAACATACTGTCATTCTGAATTTTTAATGTCTATAATGAGTAAAATTATATGCTTGGAATGCACCCTTCAACATAATGGTAACACAACTAAATTTTTATTTGAATTATGTTTATGGTAATAATAACTAATGTTTTTTTCACGACATAGGTTAAAAGTCTGCAGCCTCTAATTTGACAGGAACTCTATTATCACTTCCTGCAAAATTAGACAGGAAAGAATATTAAGACATCTAAAATCTGACACAAATAGAAATCGCTTTCTCTCACTCTCTTTTTTTTAAACAAGAAAGATGATTATATGCTGTTTGACATCCCATTTTCAGGCCAACTAAGGGGATACAGAAGTTCACACTTTATCTATTCCACCAAATAAGACCACCGCAAGAATGCATTGGTATATTTCAATACACTGAACTGCTTTAGATAATAGATAAAGTTAGCTTTATCTTCTTGATGGTCTTATCCATTCAGCCCCCTCTGTTTCAACTAACATAAAAATACCTTCACTGCAGGGTCTCTATCCAGAGGGCTAAACCACAGCACATCTGTAAAATACACGATCCTAAAACTTGAAAAATGATCAGCTAATTAAAGACAGGTGAAGAGTTTTGCGACAGGAAGAGTTCTCCTATTCAAAACTGAAACAAAACCTGAATAGAATCAAAAAGTTCCAAAGTAGGCTGATTTTCTCAGTGACTTGTAAGACTATCTATTATCATTTTTAAAATGTCTCATACTGTACCTGAGCATTTTTTGTGTTGGTCATAACTACAAATGAAACTGCAAAAGCCAATGCTGTTTTATGTGGGTGCCTTTGGAGAGATTTGTATGAGAGAGATCCCTTAGAAATAGTACAAAAAGTCTATCCTTCTGCAAAGTTCAGCAAAGATTTCACATCAGAGTGAAATTTTGTTTAATTTCACTTCAGAAAATGCGTAAGTGGAGCCTACGCTCAAAATAACACTCTCAAGTACACCCAGAGATTCTAAATCTTAGCACATTCCCCAAAACATCTCTGAAAAAGACAGCACTCCAATAAAGACTGGTATTCTGCTGGATCTGAGTCCTGGAATGATAGGAAACCAATCTAACCTCAGGTAGTAGAGGCTGGGTCAGATCCCCCTCCAGGATGGAGGAACTCAATCTAGCTGCCAGGAGGTCTGCCTGCTGCTAACTACCAAGTGACTCTTCTTCAGGACCTGCCCCCCCCAGAAGAAGAAGGGGGGGCTGCCTTGCCCAAAGTTGTGCCCCGAGAAAGGGTCTGAGAGGACAGAGGCCTAGCACTCTTGCCTCAGTTGAGAACAACTCTGAAGGGCCACACAGCGCCCAAGCCCCCGCTGCGGGACGGGCTGAGGCCTGAGCTCCTGTGTATCTCAGTCCAACTGCTCACTCTGCCTACTCCTGGGGCCTTCACTCCCTCGTAGGTATTGTGAACTAAAAATGCCACCTGTCATATCAGTAAACAAAGGATGTTGCAGCCTTCAAGCCGTCACATTACAGCCGCCCCGATGGTGCGCCCTAAGGAGACTCAGGATGAGAAGCATAGGTTACTGGCCCCAGATAGCTGAGGTGCATATCAAAGGAATGATTTCAGTGAGCCTAGACTCCTGCATCTTCCCATACAGAGAGAAGTGCTAAATTCCTTAATTTGAGATATCTGGTTTTCCTTAATTAACAGTAGTCTTTTGATGTTCCGACTACCTGGTCTTTGTTGCAAAAACTCCTACATATCCTGGCTCCCCACCTTGCCTCTTCAGAACAGTTTCTCAGAGCTATCTGAGATGCTGTGTCCTGGGCTTAAGGCCTCAATTTTGTCCACCAAATAAAACATAACTCTCAACTTTTCGGTTGTGCATTTTTTTTCGGTAGACAGTGTTGATACTGACCACACTCCCAATCTCTGACCCAGCACCTCAGGAAAACCAAACCAAGAAACATTATAAAAGGAGCAAGGAGGGCAACAAAGAAATATTACAGTTCAACTCTACTTCTTTTGTAAAAGTAAAGAAACTTCAGCCAAGAATAATTAAATAATTTGCATTGAATCAAATGTCCAGTTAGTCCCAGGACCAGATGCTCTATCTTTTGATTTACAAGTGGGTGTTCTTTTTTTTATTAAAAACTGTTTTCCTCAACAGACTTTAACTAGACTTCACCTAAGAATATCACATCTGGGGCTTCCCTGGTGGCGCAATGGTGGAGAATCTGCCTGCCAATGCAGGGGACACGGGTTCAAGCCCTGGTCTAGGAAGATCCCACATGCCGCGGAGCAACTAGGCCCGTGAGCCAAAACTACTGAGCCTGCGCGTCCGGAGCCTGTGCTCCGCAACAAGAGAGGCCGCGATAGTGAGAGGCCCGCGCACCGCAATGAAGAGTGGACCCCGCTTGCCACAACTAGAGAAAGCCCTGGCACAGAAACGAAGACCCAACACAGCCAAAAATAAATATAAAAATTAATTTTTTAAAAAAAGAATATCACATCTGAGCTTAAATCTGGCCAAAGAACAGTTCATAGTCTATCTCTTTTCAGCATCCAACATGCCATATTATATTTCTAGAAACTCTACCAAAGAAGGAGAATGGTCCCAATGAGTTAGAGGGATTTAGGGGATCAGGGTGATAGAGGTGGAAACTAACTTTTTTCCAAATATCTACCAGCACCATGCTAGGAGCTTTACATGTTACTTTACTAAGCTTCACAACTCAATGGCGGAATATTCCTTTTCTCATTTTACAAGTGAAAGAACCTCCTAAAAGGAGGTCCAGTTAGGTCATGTGAGATTTGACTATGAAGTGGTTGATGTGTCCCTTCACCAAGACTACAAAGACTACAAATAAACAAGGTCTGTCCTCCCTTGGTTCACCATGTTTGTAAGTGTGAGGCCTTCATTATCATTTGCCTTCCTGATTCTCACTAATTAAGTAGAGCTTCACACAATATACCTGTTAACTTGACTCACCATAAATAAAGATCAACAATGCCACACTCTGCAGAATGTTGATTAGCATTTATGATTTCAGAGTGCCAAAATAAATCTTATTTTGAAGGATCAGTAAAGCTAAGACACATTCTTACAGTGTTTTCACCAGTTTAAAAAATTTACAGTGACATCCCTTAACTAGGCACTTAAATCATTAGGCAGTTTACTTTTTGCCAAATGCCATACATTGTTTTAATGTCAGACAGGAAGCAAAAGTTATTTATAGATTGAAATATAACACTATTAAAGCTCAATCTTATATACGGCAACACATTCCAAGTAGAGTTCTCAACACTACATTTTAAAGCACAAATCGCTCTATTAAATACCAGCATATGAATATCTTCCTAATAGAGCACCAGATATGTGACAAAGACTCCAAAAGGGGAGACAGTTAAAAGAAATATCTAATAATGCCAATGATGTATTTTTTACCTCAACCTGAAAATTAATTTTTGTAATTATACTTTTATAGCCTATTTTTTTTCAATATCTGTGATTCATTGGAGACTGCTAGTCAATAGGAACCTGTTAAATGTAAGTTTATAACAATGGATATTGTTTTTACCAGTGCTCGACTTTGACATTTTAGTTAATCTAAGTAATTTTTTAAAAGATTAGTATTTCTTCTTTGTGTACATAGACACAGCATTTTTAGCCTTGTGGGATCATAGTAAGATAAGCCTTCGGATAATTCTCTTTCTGCGGAATTCTAGTATTTGTAGTTTTATGAGCATAACCAATTATTACACTTTAGTTATAATAAGGTGGCTTCTGAATTCCATAAATAAAAGGAATTTTAAATATGTGACAATTTTTTAAATAAACTTAAGAAAAAAAATTTTGTAATGTAAACTATTACCCTAAAAGTGATACAGCCCTCTCTCATTCTTGCAACACAGAACAATACATCTTATTTGTTTCCAACACAGCATGACATCTTGAGGTCTATCAGCTGGTTTTATTTTCTGTTAGGCTTAAAAATCAGGAGGCTTTACAGACACAGGAAGATGAGGTGAAATGAGAGCTAAGATATTAAAAGTGTTCTCTAAACTCAGAATACTACTTTCCATTTTTATTCTGTAATGAAATAAATGTTAGTTCCTTCCTAGATAGGGTTGTGAGATAAAATACAAGACACCGAAAAAAATTCGAATTTCAAATAAACAACAATTTTTTTAAGTGTGTCCCATGCAATATTTGTAGTGTGCATATGAATCACCTGAGTATCTTTTTAAAATGCAGGTTCTGATGCAGCAGGCCTGGGATGGGGCCTCAGAGTCTGTATATTTACTTGCTAAATCTGGCAACCTAACCTAAATTACTCTCAAAAGAAGAAACTGCTGAAGATAATATTGTTAAATGCTCATTTGTGGACCTGTATTTGCAATTAATGAACAGAATGACAAATTTGTTTTTATTTACATATTTGTTTCAACGTTGTCTCCAGACTAACAGCAAAACTAAAAACCCTAAGGAGGGTTTTGAAAATATTATTTGTAACATTATCATCTATGTATATTTTTTCCCCATCTTCACAGGTCTGTTACCTAACCAGCAGTATTCAACCTTTGCTGAACATCAAAATCACCTAGAGAGCTTTTAAAAATCCTACCTAGCCACACTCTACTCAATTAAGTGCTAATCTCTGAGGGTCTAATGGGACCCAGGCAGAGAGGTTTTTTAATCTTCCCAGGTGATTTCAATGTGCTGCCAAGATCAAGAACTTGCCCTAAGTCCCTGCTATACAAAGTATGGTCTGGGAACCAGCAACATCAGGCTCAGCTGGTAATTTGTTAGACACAGAGACTCTCAGGCCCCACCCTAGGCCTTCTGAATCAGAACGTGCATTTTAACAAGATATCCAGATGATTCACATGCACGTTACAGTCTGACAGATACTACTCTGAATCATTTCGCGATAACAACTAAAGGGAACCACACTTATGCCTTTCACTATATTATTAACCAGAATTCTAGAATATTCCAACAGAGCAAAACTTGTCTGGTTAAGTGCAGTTACTATAGCAGGGACCGAAAAGGAAATCATCAGTACTCTCCCAATGCACATCACTTTGGACTTCCAACAGAAATCATATGACCCATCCAAAGGGCCCCTGGATAGAACGCTGGTATCAGTTCCCAAAGGACAGCTGACCTGATCCTAGCCATAACCCCACAAACCAAGGAATCAATATCTAAATAGCAAGATTGCTTCCTTTCCCCCCCATTCCCATTCCTAGTCAATAAAGCTACCCTTCTTACAGAAACATGAAATTATTAAGCCCCAGTCAAGGTGCTCTGCCCTCAAAGTGCTGGCATATCTTTCGTGATCACTGACGTGTATGTTTTCAGCCATAAATTCACAGGTTTCCTGTATATGTTCCATCAAGCAACTGAGTGCTTTTTCCCAAATGATGGTACATTTAAAGAAGCCCAATAAAGTAAACTCCTAAACACAACAGAACCGAGTATCCACTTTGAGGCTGAAATCTAGGTGCTATGATTTGAAAAGTGTCCGGAAGGCTTCCTGTCAAATTGTCTTCCCCACTTGGGACTGGTGTTCTCCTATTAGCAGTAAGCTTTTTGTGTTAAATAATGTCCTCTGCTTCTCCGGTTAAATATAAATGCTATACTCCCAAGAAGTCAACGCATTTATTTTCTCAAATCTTAGTGTTGAATTAATTTACCAAATAGGGGTTTTTTTTTTACCTAAAAGGAGAGATGAATGAATTCTGGGTTACTGAAGCATTCATTATAAGCCAAGGGAGGGAACAGAGAAAGAACCAGACAGAAGCAATACAGGGTGTACCATAGAAAAACGTTGTCTACAGCATCATTTTGCTTCCAATCTGCCTTGATTAATACCTAAGGGTGGCGCTTCCAATCCCTATGAGCAAGAATTAATGTTTTATATTTGTATATGTAATTTCACTTTGTAACTTATTTCTAATTCATGTGAACTATAAAAGAACTATTTCAAGAGAGTAGCCAACTGCTGAGTTTAAAAAAAATTTTAAGGGAAACCTAAGACATAGTAATTTTTAGTTTTCATACACTATATATCATACCTTACAGGAACACGGAGCTCAAACAGAAAAATTGAGGTTACAAAAAGTGTGCTTTTGAGTGAATAAAGATTTCTGAGCACAATTTTAGTTTTATTATATTTCATGAAGTGAGCAAGAGAAATTGTGTCTGCATCAATGTAGCGAAGGAGTTTCTCATCTCAAAAGCCTATCTGTATTGATATCAGAAAAGGGTAGGGGTGCAAATGACAGCAGCTGGCCTGCCCTTTCACCCTTCTAACAGGGCTGGTGGCAGCAATGAAGCTTAATCAATGCAATGGAAGTGACATTTTGCAGTCAAATCAAATTAAATGGAAATGAAAGGAAAATCTGAGGTCCAACCTAAAGGCTGTTCCTCTTACCACTGGGGTCATCTCCATGGCAACTAAATGTTACAAATGTGTAAAGTAAATCCTTAACAAATCTGCAGAAAGCATGTCCAATTGAATATGATAGTGCCTGTCACTGTACTTTGTAGCTTTCTAAAAGCTTACATTAGAAGTAACAAAAAAGACTTCAGCCAGCAAGCAAGCAGGATAGCACAATTAATCTGACCACTACTCGGTGACAGGGGTGCTCAACTTCTGAAAGACTGAACTCTAAGTGGGCAACTTAAAGACAGACCAAGTTAAGTGGATTAGGTTCAAACAGCAATGTTTTCCAGATCTGTTTTTACTTGGACTTACTCAGTTCAGAAGTCTCCCTGTTCCTTGTAAAAGCATTTTCACATCATGAGGAATAATCTGCACGGGGCTACCCCTGACTATTCCATTTTCTTTTCTCAAGCACTCCCTCAGAGATGCATTTCCCCCTCCCTTTTCAGGCTATGTTAAGAGCAGATGGATTTGTGAGAAAGCAGCGCTGTAGTGGTACCAGCAGGAGAACAGCAGTGGTAACAGCTCTTCATGGTGGTTTCCTCCTCACAGACGCTTCCAGAAGATTCATCAACTCATCCCTGTATGCCCCTAGATAATTCTCTGTGTCGTGTGGCCAGTCCAAACTGACCTGGGTAGCTTGGAATTGGTTTCCTGTTATAGGTCACATTTTGTTGGAGAGAGTAAATTGGTATCACCAAACACACTTGCCCTATAATTGAAAAATCATTAGAGACTTGCTCTCTTGAGAAACCATGAATGTTCAGGTATCTGTATATGCTTGTCTTGAGATTTGGGTTCCCTCTACCAAATGACAATACATTTACAAAAGAAAGGATAAGGAGAAACATCTAAGTACACCAGATTGGCCCAGTGATACGTACTGAATTCACTGTACCAGCTGTACAACCGAAAACATTATTTTGCAGAAAGACACACTGCACTAAGTCTAACATGCTCTAAGCTGGTCATTTAAGCCATAAAAGTGGCCTCTATGATTCTTGTTTCGAACACACTGAATCTGGAGTTTGCTTGCGATGCTGTCACTGTGCCGTACGGAAGATGTCCGCAGATTTATACCTTAGGTAAGAGAAATGGGAGGATGGCAATTTGATGTGAAGTGACAGCTTTTGCTCAAATGCATAAGACCATGGGTCATTACAGTCTATCCCTATTAAGACAGCAATTCACACTAATTAATTAATTTCAAGTGAGAAATTCCTACTTTCTGAATGGTGGTGAAAAGAGCAACAATGTCGCTTACTTGAGATAACAATAGTCCTTTACCATAGATATATCATAATTTAGCATCTTTTTGCAGGAGCATTAATTTACTTTGGTTTGAGTGGTATGTCTAGTAATTTTTCACAATCTAAGTAACAGTAACAATAAGACCTAACCTTCATTGAACACTTATTCTGGCAGTGATGACTGTCAAGCAAAATAAAAACCTGTTGTTTGTTGAGACATCGTTCTCCCACGTGGCACCAATGTTTTAAGGTTCACAATAACCACAAACCTATTTTGTTTAATATTATCAACCCCATAAAATTGTACTTCAGTTTAATATACTAGCATATTCCCTGCTCTTGGAGACTCTACTGCCAGCTCAGTTATTAATTAATAACATTTGGGGTTACATCTTTGACCTCTCTCTTGCCAATATCCTCAACTGTAAAATGAAGCTTATTCTATTGCTTCTTACCTCATAGGATTACCTGAGCACATATTAACATTTGGAAGAGCTCTGGAGAGTATCCAACAATATACAGGCTTATATATCATCATGTTATTATATTGGGAAGACTTATTGTCACTCTTTCACAGAGAGTAACAGTAAGAATATAGCTAAATACCCATATTTACATTTTGGTAATATAGTAAGCCTGGGATTAATTGGAAACTTCCATTTTCCTAACTCTATACCTATAGTTCATAGTCAAAATTAATTCTCATTTAGCAATTCCATGTTTAAAATTTGAAAGAAAATATAATAACATAAATGAATACCCTGCAATTTGCTTTTCAAAAGTTGTTACCTGGTATCAGGTTATTTCCTTACGATTAGCTTCTATTCCTAAAGTCAAATGTTAAAATAGAAGAAAAAAGGCTTACTTAGGCCTTTGAATACTGAGTTCTGGTAAGTTTTTATTGCATTAGACCTTTTTGATCATTTCAGTGAGACAGAATAATATATTAAAGAGGACCTCTCCCTGCCCTAAGGTTGTTTTCTCCTCTGACTACTGCATTATACACTTAAAGCTATATTTACATTTTTCCATAGAAGGCAAACAGCCAACAGGTACATGAAAAAGTGCTCAACATCATTAATCATTAGGGAAATGCAAATCAAAACCACAACAAGATATCATCTCACATCTGTTAGAATGGCCATCATCAAAAAGACAAATAACAAATGCTGGAGAGGGTGTGGAGAAAAGGCAACACTTGCACTGTTGGTGGGAATGTAAATTGGAGCAGCCACTGTGGAGAACAGTATGGAGGTTCCTCAAAAAATTTAAAATAGAACTATCATATAATCCAGCAATTCTACTTCTGGGTATTTACCTGAAGAAAATGAAAACACTAACTAAAAGATATATGCACCCCGATGTTCACTGCAGCATTATTCACAGTAGCCAAGATATGAATGAATGGATAAAGAAAATGTGATATATAGAGAGAATATTATTATTACTGAGCCATTAAAAAGGAATGAAATCTTGCCATTTGTGACAACATGGATGGACCTTGAGGACATTATGTAAGTGAATTAAGTCAGATAGAGAAAGACAAATACCATATGATCTCACTTATATGTAGAATCTAAAAAACAAACCAAAAAACACATTAAACAGCCAACCAAAGAAAAACAAGCTCATGGATACAGAGAACAGATTGGTGGTTGCTAGAAGTGGCAGGGAGGGAGTGAAGGGGATTAAAAGGTACAAACTTCCAGCTATAAAATAAGTTAAGTCCAGAGGGAGTAATGTAAAGAAAGCATGGTGACTATACCTAATAATACTGTATTCCATATTTGAAAGTCGCTCAGAGAGTGTATCTTAAACGTTTTCATCACAAGAAAAAAAGTATAACAATGTATAGTGATGGATGTTAACAAGACTTACTGTGGTGATCATTTCGCAATATATATAAATACCAAATCATCACATTGTATGCCTGAAACTAATATAATATTATACATCAATTATACCTAATTTTTTTAAATAAGGCCTTATTTTTTCTTTTGTAAAACATTTGCCCCATCTTTACCCATAGAAGCATGTAGGGCAACTGGAGGTGTTTTACCCATTGCAGATTCTAAGTTTCAGTATTTCAATTGCTACTCTCTATGTACAGCTGAATTTGAAAACAAAGACAGGAAGCCCTGCCATAGATAATCACACATCACACACTCTCAAGGAAACAGAATGACAAGATTTAAAAGTTAGTGTGTCATATTTTCTTCGGAAATTGCCATTATAACTGAAATTTGGTTTGACAACACAGCTTTAAACTTCTCAACGCTTAGAGATTTTATCTAACTAATAAACTTGTGGCTTCATAAACCCACAAAGCTCCAGCGATACTATCTGATTTGAAAAGGATGTGAGCGTGCCAGGTGGAAGGAAGTAGATGTGATCTACGGACTGGTGAACCGCAAAGTGTTTGTCTATTTTCAGGGATTATAGGGATGGCACTGGTGCCATTGGTTAAGATAGCAAATTGATTTCTTCAATAAACTAGTGCTCTCATTCACTCACCACAATTTTCTAAAATTGCCCTTTTGATCTGAAGCTTCCAATCCTGGTCAGGCGTCATTTTTTATTTTGGAACACTGAAATCTACACTCTTCAGCTATTTTTTTCTTACATGACCAGAAACACAAACTTTTCTCTCCTCATTCACTCCACTGGAATTGAATGTGTCTCTTTAAATTTGCTTACTTATTTATTGATTTTTTTCAAATAAATAAAAACTTAAAAATGAATCTAAACTTTCATCAGTTTAAAAGTGTGCTGACAAAGAGGGGTCACCTACTTGGTAGTCGTGAACAAATTAAGGACTGCTTCAGATAAGAGGTTTAGATCTTTGGCTTTCCTCTGATGGAATTTGGAATCTGTACCCTGGGAAATGAGGGAACATCAGTATTTGCAAAAATAAACATATGTATGTGTGTTTATACTTGCTTATATGGTATGTGGGTGTAAGTACAAAGGTACTGATACTCAACATTTTGGAATGTGGAGCCTGGGTTTGTTTTTTTTTCCCTTTTACTACTACTGCTACTTGTAAAAGTTAATATTTTTTGAGAACTTATTTATGCAAGCATTCTTCTAATTACTTTATGTGTATTAATAAAAACCCCATAAGATAGGAAATATTACTAGCCCCACTTTACATATGAGGAAACTGAGGTGCAGAGTTTAAATCACTTGTCCGAGTCTCACAACTAGTAAAGTGGGCTAGTAATGTGGGTGTGTTTTCAAAGGGAACCATTTGACATGAACAATGAAATAAGAAGTATTTGGAAAATATTCCATTTCCGACCTTCTAGTCGATTAGGCCTTTAGGTTATGGAGCACCACTGACAATTCTAAAGTAACTTTAGGAATAGTGGTGATGCTAACCGTATTGATAGAGATGGAGGGGATGGTGTTGATGGTGATGGTGCTGATGATAACAATGACATCTACTACTGAATGAGTACATGCTGCTAGTAATTGTGCTAAGGGCTTTATATCTCATTTAATGCTCAAAAAACACAGCGTGTGGGCCCCTATACAAAACCCATTAAATCAAATCTTTAAGGATGAAGGCCAAGAAATGTATGCTTTTTAAAGCCCCCCAGGTAATGTGATGTGGTCAGACGGAGACTCTAACCTACGATATTCCACAGTGCTGGTTTTTCCACAAGCCAAATGTACATGCATCCCATTTTTAAAGTGCACTGAAGATATTCAGACCATTTTTAAATGCACTCTCATTACCAAAACTGCCAGGAAAGTCTTACTTCCTCCACTTAATTACTTCATATGTAATTTAAAACCATTCCCTTTATTCATCTCCTCAGCAAAGGTAAGGAGCTGGCCCTCATTCCCTATTTCAGAAAAATACACAGGGATTAAAGTCTGATTAAGGTCTGATACTAAATCTGATACTAAATCCTCACCCGAAACTCCAAAGGCAAAAGTAGTTATACTGTCAGATACCTTCGTTCATTTCTTTGCTCATTCATTCAGAAAACATTAATTGAGTACCTACTCTGTGTCAGTCCCCGTGAGAGCCTGGGCACATGAACCCTGTACTTGAGTAGTTAACCACTTGGCAGGGAAGACAGAAACCAATGAACACACTTAAGCACATGTGTTACGATGGAGCTGCCCACAGCATGCAATTAACAAACAGAAGCAGAGATTTAACTCACCCTACAGAACCAGGGAAGGCTTCCAGCAAGATGTGTTGCCTAAACTGAATCATGAAGAATGAGCAGACATTAGCCAGGCCATGAAAGGAGGAAGAAAACTGTGGGCAGAGAAAACAACAGGTGCACTCCGGAGGAGGTGAAGAACCATGGCTATGTGCAGGGAACCACAAATAATCCACTCTTTCTGGAGCAGAAGTTGTGTTGCGGTACATGAGGGGAAATATGGGCCCGTGATCAGATGAAAATGGCCCCTTACACCACATTGGGAATTTGGAGTTTACCCTGATGTGATGGAGAAACAGAACAATTCTAACGGAAGGAGTTTTATGGTCAGATTTACAGTTTAGAAAAAAGTCAGCCTGATGCAGTGAGCAGGAGGTTTGGAAGGGGGCAATGCTGGAGGTCAAGGGCACCGGAGTCATTGAGATCATGATAATGGGTGGATGAGAAAGCACACTGTACAGATACTTAAAAGCTGGAGTTGTCAGGATTTGGTGACTGACTGGATAGAACAGGTGAAGGGAACAAAACACCATAAAGCTTCCAGGGCCCTGAAAGGGGCTAAGGCAGTACAGCAATCAGAGCAGGGGCTCTGGGCCAACCTGCTTGCAAAGCCTGGTGCTGCCATGTTCTTGCTGTGTAACTTAGGCAAGTTAATCTCTCTGGTATCTGGCTCCTCACCTGTAAAATGGGGATGCACCATGCTATACCTTCTTCATCAGGTTATTAGGAAGATTCCGATAGTTAATATAAAATATATAAAGTATTTAGGGGCTTCCCTGGTGGCGCAGTGGTTGAGAGTCCACCTGCCGATGCAGGGGACACAGGTTCGTGCCCTGGTCCAGGAGGATGCCACATGCCACAGAGCAGCTGGGCCCGTGAGCCATGGCCGCTGAGCCTGCGCATCTGGAGCCTGTGCTCCGCAATGGGAGAGGCCACAACAGTGAGAGGCCCACGTACCGCAAAAAAAAAAAAAAAAAAATATATATATATATATACATATATATATATATAGTATTTAGAACAGAGTTTAGAACACAGTAAGTACTATGTTAGTGTTAGCTTTTATAGATGTGATTATCTAGTGGGATTTGTTGATTTCCCAGGCTTGGTCCCAAATATCAGAAATGTGTAAGACTGATCCTAGACCTCAGAGAATCCAGAAATTTCCCATGTGCACTCAGGTCAGAAGGCTTTAGTCCAACACAACCCCACAGGACAGTTCTCCAGGAGTCCCCTCCTATTCCCGCTGTTACTGTTTTGTATAACTTCTTATAACGTCTAGTCTCTCAGTCTTGAAGTCTTTATTATGTCTGTCTTGTCTAGCATCTATAGCTTTAACTGTTTTATTTTTAAATATTCACATTTCTCTTCCTGTGCTTCTATTTTCTTGGTCTTCAGGGATTTTAACAATGTTTTCAAAAACGATGAATTATTTCTCTATTGAGCTTCACAGTGCCTGGCCTGTTTCCACCCTAAGTTTTGTTCTAACCTTTCTTTCCTTTCTTTCTGCTTTGGTTCCTGATTTTTATTTTAGGGTTTCTCTTGTCAGCTTCACTTTCTGATGGCTCTTTATTTCTGGGTTGGGTTTCTCCCCCTTGTGCACGCATGTTCTAGATTCACAACTTTGTGATGCTTTTTATTCAGCTCAGATCTTTAGACCTTCAGTTCTGTACAAAAACATATAAAAAACCACTCTCTGTGATGCCCCAGGTTAGCGCATTATGAAAACGTTAAACAAACAAAAAAAAATCCCTAGACACATGCAGCTTATGACTAGATATCATTCTCTGTGGAATGAAGAAATCTGGTTTTACCTTGTAAAGCTCACTTTGTGGGTGCTCGATACACTAAACTAAGCTTTAAATTACCATACTGGGTAACCACAGGGGAGGATGACTGCTGCATACCAAAAATCTTTCCCTCCATCAAGCTAACTGATTACAATTGGAGTTTCCTCAAATGAGCTTGTTTGATAATTTGTCTCATTACTACTGAAAAGGAAATGGAAATCAAGGACTTGAGGGCAGGAAGCAGAAAGCAAATATGATCAAAGGTTACACTGTATGAAATGTTGACTTACTGTAAAATAATTTAAAAAATAAGATTGGTGTCATATCCAATAAGATATACATAATAAACTTTTAAACTGCTAATTAGGCTTGTATACGCTAATACTATAAGCCGTACAAAGTCACTGAATGTGAGTAAGCAAGCTTAAAGCATCAAGTACACATGTCTTTAAATGCAAACCAAAGTACAGATGATATAGAAAACCAACACTGAGTGCCCTTTATTACTTTCCTACTAATTCTAGGTTTAGACTGTACTTTGAGTTTGATTGCCCAATTACCCACATCTATATTATATCATCTCTAACCATCATTACAAGATCAGCCTCAATCTTGTGGGAAGGACTGTAAACAAAGGCCAGTTGGCTAAAGATAGATCATTACTGACACATCCACAATAAGGGAGGTAACTAGGAGTAATGAGTATAATCAAGAGAAGTAAATTTAGGCTAAATACCAAGAAAGAATGTTCAACAGTGAGGACAGATTAAGGCAGAAACCTTCCAAGATAAGTGATGAAGATCACTGAAACACTTAAATCTATTAAGAACAGCTTGTCATCCGTAAGGGTGTTTGATAACGGATTCCAAACAGTGAGAGAACTAGAAATGGGGGAACTCTCTCTTTTTATTTTGGAAAAGTTAAACATAAAGAAAACAGGGTAATGATGTAATTTCCTCACAAAATACGAAAACTTGCCTTTACAAAACAATCTATTATTGTGAAATATCGGGAAACAGCGTTGTGGAAAGCATTTGCAGTCAGAATGATCTGAGTTCAAATCTCAGATCACTTACTTGCTGAATGAACTTTAGCAAGATATTTAACCTGCTAGAGCCTCAGTTTCCACAACTGAAAATGAGTATACAAAAGCCTGGTCTGTAGGGTTACTGTTAAATTTAAACACGGTAATATATAAATGAATCCAAGCATTAATTAATTGTTGACCACAGAATACTACCTGGAATACTGTAAAGATTAAATAAATGGTAGCTATTATTATTAGAATTTTAATTCTAAATAACTTTGGAGAGGCATTTTGATCTATTACCATTCACAAATAAGCATTTTTTTTCCCAAAGTAGTCAATCAAAACTCAAGTTTCATTGCTATTTCACAAATGATCTGGGGCATGTGTTTTTTGGTGGTGTTTTTTTTTTGCGGTACGTGGGCCTCTCACTGTTGTGGCCTCTCCCGTTGCGGAGCACAGGCTCCAGACGCACAGGCTCAGCGGCCATGGCTCACGGGCCCAGCCGCTCCGCGGCATGTGGGATCTTCCTGGACCGGGGCACGAACCCGTGTTCCCTGCATCAGCAGGTGAACTCTCAACCACTGTGCCACCAGCGAAGCCCTGGCGCATGAGTTTTAAATCGAGTTTTTTCAGACATCTAGCAAAACCAGGTTATGACTGGTGCTCCTATCTTACCATAATTCAAAAGGTTTGCACACATCCGAAGAGCTGGGTCTTTTGATCCCTGATACTCTTGTCATCCTATTCTTTCTCTTCAATGAGATAAATAAATTATGAATTTTAAACTTTATAACTAACCAGAACAATTAAAGAGCTGAAAGATGCTGGTCAATTTTACTTTATTTTGATTTAACTTTCTGCCTACCTAACTAGAAATTTACTTTTGTCTAAATCCTCAATATAAAACATTGTTAGTATACACTGTTATAGTTTTCTGCCTTAGAAGTAGTATATCATGAACATAATCTCATTTTTCCATAAAGGAGACTCTTAGAATACTCCCATGGTCATTATTCTGAATATTAACTATCATTGGAAAGCACTGAAGATGTTAAAGATGTATGAGATTGAGTCATCTCAGATTGACCCGTGCTCTTGAAATTGTTTATATTAAATAAATACCTGAATCTGCTTGTTTCTTCTAAATGTTAAAGGTGGGGCATAGAGGTGGAGGAGCAGGTGCCCAGGGGGGCTGACAGTTCAAGATGTTTCTAGAGTTCTGGTAAGTTGACAGCTTAATAAAAAGAAATGTTAGTGTGCGTTACTGATGGAATAAATAAGCATTCTTTGTACTCCAACTTATAAAATCATAAATGAACCAATTAAATTAAAATGGTATAGCTTTCACACATCAGTTATATTAAGTTATCAAAAAAAGTTTTTCAGGGCTTCCCTGGTGGCGCAGTGGTTGAGAGTCCGCCTGCCGATGCAGGGGACACGGGTTCGTGCCCCGGTCCGGGAAGACCCCACATGCTACGGAGCGGCTGGGCCCGTGAGCCATGGCCGCTGAGCCTGCGCGTCCAAAGCCTGTGCTCTGCAATGGGAGAGGCCACAACGGTGAGAGGCCCACGTACCGCAAAAAAAAAAAAAAAAAAAAAAGTTTTTCAGTAATTTTTTGCACTTTTAATAAGCAAGAGCATTAGTCAGTAAAAAAATAAGAACTCTGATGCGTTCGGAGCCTATAGATGTAAACCAGACAAAACAAAGCCTCATAAATGTGTTTGTTCATTAATTTCTAAAAAGCCAGACTTTGTGTTGTTATCATGTCAACTGGCACCAAACTGTACTCAATTTAGTGCAACTACAAAGTAGAACCCATAGTCTACAATGGCAGGGTTTTTGATCACACTAATTAACAGCCATTTTGTTTAAAATAAACAGATACGAGTCTAATTGCCTTTTCTACATAAGAAAGAGAAGATCTTAAAAGTAAATACATGCCCCCCCCCAAAAAAAGATCAGACACACGCCACTCAAACAGATAAGCAAAGCTGTGTGTGAAAGGAACCCAGAGGAAGTCGGGCTGTTGTTTGATTGACAGCCCAGTGGAACAAAGGCAAGGGTAGTTCAGAAAGGTTAAAGGGAATCAAGAGGGCATGGCCTGTAACTACCCATCCTTTCATCATATTCCCTCACAAAGGATCATACCTTAGTTCATAATGTGGTAAGCAGTAGCAGGCCTGATAATCCTAATTAGGAGAGACCTCTGATAACAGACAAATCATTCCCTCTACCCTAGCCAGCAGTACATTGCCAGTAGAGGATGTGGTGCCATACAATTGCAAAGATACATTGTTCACTAAGTTCCAGATGTTTTATTTGAATTTGGGTCCAGATGAAAAAGCTCCTCTATCAGTAGCCTATGTCTTCTAAGGTCCCCAAATGGTTCTTAATATAAAGGTCACTGTACTTGGAATCTATTCTGATTTATACACCAGGAATTGAGTTTGTGTACATGCTGAATTTTCACCTCCATAGTCTATAAAAGCAATTCCTGGAGACACTCAGAAAACACTTCAGTTGCCAGAGCCTTTAATAAAAACGTATATTGCCTTATTATAATTAAGAAATAGTATACTAATTAAGCTTTACTATGTATCTATACATATATAATGTTATATGTAATGTACATGACAAAATAACATAATTTTAAAACAATACCTACGGCATCACCTATGGTCAATTATTTTAATACATATACCAATATAATAGGCACATCATTCTGCGATATATAATACCAATAATATACAAAATAATTTTTTTAAAGCATTACCTGATTTTAACCTCTGCAAAGAATTTTCCTCCTTTAGTTACTCACAAAGTACTGACTACTAAAAAACATTCATCTTTCCATTACTCTTTATATCCCGTTGCTAGGATAGTACCATGCAGAGAGGGCCTTTCCAAAGTGTCTGAGGGAATCACTTTTAAAACTAAGCAAATATCATCAGCATACACTATTATCTGCATTCATAATAAGATTAAAGCCAAAACCAATGCTGTGCTGGTATATGTTTAACAATCAACTCTCCAGGAGGAAAAAAGCCCTGACTTGTAGCATTTGCAAATTCCATGGCAAAATACTTCCTGATGGCCGACTTCAAGCTACCACCCCACCATGAAGTCACTGAACACAGAGCTGGGAAGAGACACACACGTAGGCTCACAGGAGCTGGTGCAAGGTGGCAAGAGCCAGTGAGGTCACACCACTGGTTGAACACAACAGCAAACCCCCAGCAATAGGACTGACTATGGTGTTTTCAACCATCTACATTTGTGAAGCACCACTATGTAAATTTAAGTATTTATATCTGTTGTCTTTAGATTTCACAAAACCACAGGAATGCTTTTAGGTTTTCTTCTCCAGATGAAACCACCAAAAAATAGAGTCCAACTGCTCTTGAACGAATCCAAATGATAATCACCTCTATGAGTGTGAGCACTGGTGTAAGACAGCCTCCCACAAATGACGGGCCCTCAGTCAGAGAGAAGCCCGCAAAGGTCTAGCTTCTCTAGTTCTTAACAAATGCCCTAATGTATTGAATATTTTCTAATATCAGAGACTTGAGCCTAAAAAGCAGTTAGGTGATCTTAGTGCTAGTTTACCAAGCTACTCTGCATACCTGATTGCTGTTTCTGGTTACACAAAACATAAAAAGCAAGCAATGTTCAGGAAATCTAGAAAATCACTTAATATGTGATAAAAACCCTGAGTGATCAAAAATTTGTCCAATAAAGGTTGACCATTTTTATAGCATACTAAACTTTTAAAGAAACATTTACATAAATATATTTTATTTGTATAAAGGATGCTGTAAATTATTGTCCTCATAAGGACTAAATGACTGGAAGACATCAAGGAGATATAAGAGGAGTGAAGTTATCAGATTTGAAGGATCGTTTTTAAAGCGGAAATAAAACAACGAGGCTTTATACATATTTTGTTACATAAATAATACTATATAAATATATTTAATTTTGCCTTAGTAAGATGTTTGGTTTAACAAGGCTTATTAAGGCAGAATCGTTCTCTAATGAGTGCTAACGAAAAACAACTTGGCTTACAAACTAAGAAAATGGGTTGCCTGTATTTGATGCCTTAAAATCGTGTTTGAATAACTCCATCTGGATGACACACCCAACGTAATGTCCTTTTAAGTCTTAATATCTATCATGGGGAAAATGTGGTCTATAAGAAAAACTGAGAGGACTACTACATCATAATTTTAAATATTTTAAATAATTTTATTACGAAAATTATTAACGAGAATTCTGTATGAACTAACTTATATTGCCATGTGCTATACCCTAGACCTACACTTTAAAAAATTTCTACAACTCATTTGAGATGAGAAGTAGTAAAATTCAAGAAACAATCAAGTTGGGCTTCCCTGGTGGCACAGTGGTTGAGAGTCCGCCCGCCGATGCAGGGGACACGAGTTCGTGCCCCGGTCCGGGAGGATCCCACATGCCGTGGAGCGGCTGGGCCCATGAGCCATGGACGCTGAGCACGCGCATCCGGAGCCTGTGCTCCGCAACAGGAGAGGCCCGCATACCGCAAAAAACAAAGAAACAATCAAGTTAATAACATTTATTTTATATCACTTATATCTCAAAATTTAGCATATTAAACATATGTAAAAACAGAACTTGGTCAGAGTCTCTCCTGTAGGATCATAAGCATTTTGGGCGTAAGAATCATGTGCTATCCGTCTTTACAGCCCCAGCACCCGGCACAATATCTTATAAAAAGTCGGCACAACAAAATGTTCGTGAACTGAGCTAAAGCTGGTAGTGATGAGTGTGAGGTGGAAAGGCGTGAGTCACTCTGAACTGATTGTGGGGACCAGTACTGTCACCTCTTCCTGTTTCTTGGCTCTGGTCATCCTGTGTATTTTCAGAGTACTGGAACAATGAGTACCTGGCAAGAGATAGACTACATTTCATAAAGTACAGAAAGAATGAATTTTATTAGAGGAAAGTCAACAGGCTGATTCTAAACTTTAATTAAAAGCAGAAGAGAAAATTTTACAGTCAACTCTCTGGAAAGACAGCTAAAATATGTGCTGAGCAGTGCTACCCCACATATGCTCTGAGGACCATGGTCCCTTCAAAAACTGTTACTGGTTTGCAAGGAGAAGGGGATAGCACCTAAGAGCAAGACACAGAAACACTGATAAAAATTTGACACAGTCCTTTTATATCCGTCGAATCTAACAATAAAAAAATCAAAGCTTGGATTTTGCATGCCTTTGGTTTTCTTTTATCTGTTTTTCAAATCCATTCTTATTGGGTTTTACAACGGCATCGGTCTATGACCGATTAGGAAAAAAAAAAAAAACTGGTCCTCATCACAGTTTGCAAAGCACTGGTGTAGAGTGCAGTGCTGCTCTGGAGAATTCAACTAAGACCCATAAGTAGACATTCTAAGGTGGTCAATTTTTGGTCAACCATTAAAGCAAAACAAAACAAAGTCAAAAAGCCTTGCAACAAGATGACATGATACTATACATAGAGAATCCTAAAGATGCTACCAGAAAACTACTAGAGCTAATCAATGAATTTGGGAAAGTAGCAGGATACAAAATTAATGCACAGAAATCTCTTGCATTCTTATACACTAATGATGAAAAATCTGAAAGAGAAATTAAGAAAACACTCCCATTTACCATTGCAACAAAAAGAATAAAATACCTAGGAATAAACCTACCTAAGGAGACAAAAGACCTGTATACAGAAAACTATAAGACACTGATGAAAGAAATTAAAGTTGATACAAACAGATGGAGAAACATACCACGTTCTTGGATTGGAAGAATCAACATTGTGAAAAAGACTATACTGCCCAAAGCAATCTACAGATTCAGTGCAATCCCTATCAAACTACCAATGGCATTTTTCACAGAACTAGAACAAAAGTTTCACAATTTGTATGGAAACACAAAAGACCCCGAATAGCCAAAGCAATCTTGAGAAAGAAAAACGGAGCTGGAGGAATCAGGTTGCCTGACTTCAGACTATACTACAAAGCTACAGTAATCAAGACAGTATGGTACTGGCACAAAAACAGAAAGATAGATCAATGGAACAGGATAGAAAGCCCAGAGATAAACCCATGCACACATGGTCACCTCATCTTTGATAAAGGAGGCAAGAATATACAATGGAGAAAAGACAGCCTCTTTAGTAAGTGGTGCTGGGAAAACTGGACAGCTACATGTGAAAGAATGAAATTAAAACAATTCCTAACACCATAGACAAAAATAAACTCAAAATGGATTAAAGATCTAAATGTAAGGCCAGACACTATCAAACTCTTAGAGGAAAACATAGGCAGAACACTCTATGACATAAATCACAGCAAGATCCTTTTTGACCCAGCTCCTACAGAAATGGAAATAAAAACAAAAATAAACAAATGGGACTTAATGAAACTTAAAAGCTTTTGCACAACAAAGGAAACCATAAACAAGATGAAAAGACAACACTGAGATAGGGAGAAAATATTTGCAAACGAAGCAACTGACAAAGGATTAATCTCCAAAATATACAAGCAGCTCATGCAGCTCAATATCAAAAAAAACAAACAACCCAATCCAAAAATGGGCAGAAGACCTAAATAGACATTTCTCCAAAGAAGATATACAGATTGCCAACAAACACATGAAAGGATGCTCAACATCGCTAATCATTAGAGAAATGCATATCAAAACTACAATGAGGGGCTTCCCTGGTGGCACAGTGGTTAAAAATCCACCTGCCAATGCAGGGGACATGGGTTCGAGCCCTGGTCCAGGAAGATCTCACATGTCGCAGAGCAACTAAGCCCGTGCACAACAACTACTGAGCCTGAGCTCTGGAGTCCACGAGCCACAACTACTGAGCCTGCATGCCACAACTACTGAAGCCCGCATGCCTAGAGTCCGTGCTCTGCAACAAGAGAAGCCACCCAATGAGAAGCCCGTGCACCACAACGAAGAGTAGCCCCCGCTCACCACAAATAGAGAAAAGCCTGCGTGCAGCAACAAAGACCCAATGCAGCCAAAAATAAAAATAAATTAAAAAAAAAAAACAAAACTACAATGAGGTATCACCTCACACCGGTCAGAATGGCCATCATCAGAAAATCTACAAACAATAAATGCTGGAGAGGGTGTGGAGAAAAGGGAACCCTCTTTGCACTGCTGGTGGGAATGTAAATTGATACAGCCACTACGGAGAACAGTATGGAGGTTCCTTAAAAAACTAAAAATAGAACTACCATATGACCCAGCAATCCCACTACTGGGCATATACCCTGAGAAAACCATAATTCAAAAAGAGTCCTGTACCACAATGGTCATTGCAGCTCTATTTACAATAACCAGGAGATGGAAGCAACCTGAGTGTCTATCAACATACGAATGGATAAAGAAGATATGGCACATATATGCAATGCAATATCACTCAGCCATAAAAAGAAACAAAATTGAGTTATTTGTACTGAGGTGGATGGACCTAGAGTCTGTCATACAGAGTGAAGTAAGTCAGAAAGAGAAAAACAAATACCTATGCTAACACATATATACGGAATCTAAAAAGAAAAAAGAAAAAATGGTTCTGATGAACCTAGGGGCAGGACAGGAATAAAGACACAGCTGTAGAGAATGGACTTGAGGACAAAGGGAGAGGGAAGGGTAAGCTGGGACGAAGTAAGAGAGTAGCACTGACATACATACACTACCAAATGTAAAACAGATAGCTAGTGGGAAGTTGCCGCATAGCACAAGGGACATCAGCTCTGTGCTTTGTGACCACCTAGAGGGGTGGGATAGGGAGGGTGGGAAGGAGACACAAGATGGAGAGGATATGGGGATATATGTATACATATAGCTGATTCACTTTGTTATACAGCAGAAACTAACACACCATCGTAAAGCAATTATACTCCAATAAAGATGTTTTAAAAAAAAAAAAGCCTTGCAACAATGAAAACTGACCAAGAGTAGAGTTTGCTGACCTAAAATGTGAACCAACTCTCACTGTAATTGTTCAAGAGGAAGTTGGACGGCTGAGAAGCTGAGACTCCTCCTCCAGCCTGGACTCACAGCTCCCCCTGCTTCCCTCTTCTCAGTTATCACACAGCAGCGCCTGCACCCTCCCCAAAAGACTGGGAGTGCCTTGAGGGCAAGGACAGTGTTTTTACTTTTTTTTTTTTTTTTTTTTGCGGTACGCTGGCCTCTCACTGTTGTGGCCTCTCCCGTTGCAGAGCACAGGCTCCGGATGCGCAGGCCCAGCGGCCATGGCTCACGGGCCCAGCCGCTCTGCGGCATGTGGGATCTTCCCGGACCGGGGCACGAACCCGTGTCCCCTGCATCGGCAGGCAGACTCTCAACCACTGCGCCACCAGGGAAGCCCAAGGACAATGTTTTATTCATATTTGTTTTGTCCCTGAACACAGTGAGGCTCACAAAGTTTACTGCAAAAATAAATCTCTGACATCGAAATTGTATAAAATTGATATTGAAAACCTAGTCCGTGTTTCAGTGATTTAAAAGAATGAGAATTCCAGTCTAAAGAAAATTTCATGCCACATTTCAAAAATAAGGTTAAACATTCCAAAATTAATGGGTTTATAGCCTCCTGGTATCATTTCTATTTGTAAACTCATACTTAAGATCTAGGATGGAGATTTAAATATTTTAATATACTGCTATGTATTAGATTTAGTCAAAGAATTTTACGACCTACATATAATCAAAATTTCACCACCAAAAAAAAAAAAAAAAAAAAAAAAAAATTTCACCACCAGAGTGTTGAAAATTACCACTGTTCAGCAGGTTTTAGAAACATTAAATGCCCTAGGAATGAGGGACACATATTGAAAAAATAAATTCTTCACTACTGTACATGAATGACAGTCTCAGTTTAATTATAAAGAACAACCTTTAAAGAAATAGACCAATCCCTTAAGTTCCCTGGGTTTCAGGTTCTCTTTGGAATGAGAAGAACATTGTTGTCACACTTACACCAACTGCTATTGTAAATTGAAGAGCTTGGTAAACACTGTTTAGTTGTATTCTTCTATTATTTACTTATTATTTATAGTTATACTTTATACTTAGATACAAGGATTAATCATTTATATGTAAGTATACCAGACACTAACTGATCAGCCTAGTTTGTCCCTTAAAGCCTATTAAAAAAAACAACTAAATAAAGTTGACTTTAATGGAAGCCACCAGTGAATAAAATAACTTGTCTAAGAATCATATATTTTATTAACTTATCAAACTTATTTATTAGTTTATAAAAAGCCAGAAAAACTTTCCAAAAAGAAACACAAAACCCTCAAAGTAAATATAATTAAGCATAAAAAAGTGAATTTGTCCAATACCTGGGGAATTCAGAATCAAGGAATAACTAATTATCACCCCCCAAAATATGTTTTTGGTAATATATTGAAAGAGCTTTTTAAATTACTACTGAGATATTATAATTAATCTTGAATCTTCTCCTTTCACTTGACTTATCATAAAACCTTACCACTATTTAAACATAGTTTATTGTATTTGATATTAAAATCCCAAGTTCATAAAGGATCAGATTTCCATTCATACGTTAAGATCACTGAAGAACACATCTATACTTTTCTGTTTGACTTCTCTCATTTTATTATTTTCTTGAAAGAAAGAAAAGAAACAAAAATACCCTCCTATAACGCTGTAACTCAACAGCTTTATCAGAACAGTGCAATGTTGACCTTCCATCCACAGATTTCACGGTTTATAAAAAGAACTATATTCCTTCCCACCTACTTAAAGGAAGACCTCTCCACCCAGATGACCAGGATGCAGGCCAATACATCTCAGGCTCGATAAATTCTAAATGGAGCTCACTACTGTTCCTGTTCAACCTGCTCCGTGTCCTGTCCGGTGTTCCCTATTCCTGTTCATGGCAGCAGCATCCTCTTAGTTACCTGAAACTAGAAGTCCTGGAGCATTACTTGTCCAGCCTCTTGCTTTTCTTCCACATCTAGTTGCCAAGCCTTGACAATTCTTACGCTAAACTATTTTTCCATCTGTTCCTTCCACTGCATTCCCACTTATACTAGCTCAGGACTTTATCATCCCTTCCTTGAACCATCACCCAACTCCTCCATTCCATCTTACTTACAAACGCCTTTGCTTTCAATATCTCTATCTCTATTCCATCTTACTTATAAATGCAAAATGAAACTTTCCTGAATTATCTCAGAAAAGTTCCAGTCATCCCCTGCTCAAAAATCTTAAACATCTTTTAAATGTCTGACAAATAACATCCAACTTATTCACAGACTTCTATTATCTGGTTCCAATCTACCTTTCCGACTCTATTCTTCTTTTTCCCCTACTAATAGTATGAGTGGATGCCCCTTGTGGTCTAAACAAGCAGAACCTCTTTCTATCTGAAATGCCGTTTCTCTGAACAAAGGATGTCTAAGTTCCATGCATTCTTCAATGTACAAGTCAAATGCCAGCTCCTCCTAACTTTCCTTGACCACCCCTCTCCACCTCCACTGCTGCCCCATTGGAAATATGCACAACTAACGCTTTAATCTCTCTTATTGAATGTGTCATTTTCTACCCTGCATATTTGTTTTATACATATTTTACCTTGTACACTAGAAAACACGCTAACATCTATTAAGTGTTTTACTACGACCAGGCACTAGCTAAGCACTCTACATAGATATTTCTATGTGTAGCCTCCTTTACTCTTTGCAACAACCCTTTCACAGTTAAGGAAAATGAGCTAAAGAGGTTAAAAAACTTACCCAAGACCATATGCTTCTTAAATGGCATAGATAATGTTATCTCCAACTACGAAGTGCTTAAGACAATACTTAACACATAATTTCAACAAAGATATATTAAATGAAAAAGAAGTTCTATAAAATTTTACACTGGGAAGTACTAAAGGGATATCCAGTGATTCAATTTTGTGTATATTTACTTATTATGTGACTATCTAACATGAGATATGTCTGTGCTAGGTGCTGGAGAATTCATTCAAAAAATTCATAGCAACTAATACTTATTGGATACCTACCAAAGGCAGAATTCTAAGAACTTGGCCAGTATTAACTCTTTTCATTCTGAAAGCTACATAATTTCTATTTTCAGAAGAGAATAATTTGAGTACAAACATACAGCTGACTAACTAATTTGCCCAAGTTCCCAGAGCTAGCAAGGACCCAGAGGAAGAATCTGGACTGAAGTGGTCTGGCCCTAGAGCCTGCATGCTGAAGCACAGTGCCATACTGCTTTCTCAACACTGCAATTCTGTCTACCCTCAAGGGTCTCAGTACAGTCTGGATTATCCAGTATGTAGTACGGAATCATGTACCTAAATTCAGAAATATTTTGAAATTCTTAAAATATCCTTTGGTAAATCTGTCCAATGTGATCTGGGAGAACACTTGATTATTCATAATCATTACAGTTAATATAGTCATCAAAAGCCTTACAGGTTGAGAGATCTTAAGTAGAAAAACAAAACATGTGAACAGAAGAACTATCTTTAACTTCAGACATTAGAAGAAAATTGCCATTCCCCTCAGTATCCATCCTACGCAGCACCTCTCAACAGCAACAACTCCTAAGACAACAGGAGAAGTAGCTAGTACTGCCATTTATGCATGGATAAACTGTACACACACACTGAAAAAGATTCCCATATGGGAAAAGAAAGAACATAAATAAAAGAAATATGCCAGCAGAGGAACAGAAATTGCCCTTAAATGACAGCCTCTCCTGACACAGAATGAAAGATAAGTATAATTCCTCAGAGGAGAGGAAATGGGGAAATCAGGACAGCTTTCATTTGGCAATGATAACACATTAAGAACAATTTTACTCACAGATTTTTCAGTCTTTGAAATGCTGACACTCAGTATTACCAGAAATTACATTCTCCCCACTACTATTACTATTATATACATCAATACATACCAGAGTGAAGATGTAAGTAATCCTTGATCAGTGTGGAATGTTAGAACTTTCAAAAAATCTCCACACTTTGTCATTGAACTTCCATTCCAGTATGCCCAACTCTCCTACAAAGAGTGTATTTATGAACCAAGTGTACCCAAAAAGTAGACATTCCAAAGTTCTTCGTTCTAGAAAATTTATACTTCAGGATAATTTTTCATTCTTATGATTCCATTTTATAATACTACTTTTAAATGTGTATAGACTGCATCTTTAAAGGACCAGATACAGCAAAGGAAACCACATAAATGTGGATTACTGACATATTACGTACGCACACTTAAAAATTTACAGTAAGAGTATTGTGAATAAAAGGTTGCTCTAAATTATCTCATTGATACGTTACTTATGTCGATATTTGTCCTTTAATGGGAAATCAATTTTGGATGTTTTGTTATTTAATGTGTTATGTGTGCAAATATATACACATACAAATACACTTTATAAATAAATATATTTACCCATCAACACCACAGCAGTGTAGCAGCTAGAGTGAAAATACAGAGAACGACAGTGAAAATACAGAGTTAAAGCAACGTTTAAGACAACTCAAATTCAGTTACAATGATACTTCTTTCCTCAGTTTAGTAACTAATGAGAGAGTCATTTTAGATAGATTTCTCGATTTTCCTTTAAAAAGCATCAGGCTTTTCTAATCTTCAAAAATAAAACTGTGTGCTGAAGATAAGGTTGCATTTTTCTTTTAACCAAAACAAAAGAGAAAAACGTAGAATTTTTCTGGAAAGTGAAAACACCAGGTGAATTAACTTAGCTCCACAGCAATTTTCTTTTTCAGTGAAAGTCCTTACTGCGTTTCCAAATCACTCACCACAGAAACTAAACCTTGTTTTGGGCCTCCCCATTCTTTGTCACTTTAATTCAGTTGTTTAAATGCACCACAAGTTCTCCTCTCAGATGAGACGCTAATCATAGAGGCAGTCTTCTTAACCAAAACTGAAAAGCAAATGAGTTCTTGTGTATTTCACCATCATTTCGGCTTGCAAAAGTAGAGGAACACCTTTGTTTTACGGAAGCAAAATGACCATCCACAGAGTCTCAGCCTCTTTTCACGGGCATCTGCCCACAGATCATTTTAGTCTGTAACAGTGGTAAGCTTAGGGGATCAATACCCAAATTACCTATACTTTTATTTAGCTACCAGGTGATAACAATTTGGCCACAATGAGCCTAAATTGGCTATAAACTGGTTTCCTAAAGTTTTCACATTTTAAACTCCACACATAAAATGCATTTTATAAACAAACTTTTGCATTTTCTTTATTAGTTCTGTCTCCAAACAATACATGAAGTCTTCAACGTGCTTTTGCTAAATTTTTAAAAAGTATTTCATTTTCGGGCTTCCCTGGTGGCGCAGTGGTTGAGAGCCCGCCTGCCGATGCAGGGGACACGGGTTCATGCCCCGGTCCGGGAGGATCCCACATGCCACGGAGCGGCTGGGGCCGTGAGCCATGGCCGCTGAGCCTGCGCGTCCGGAGCCTGTGCTCCGCAACGGGAGAGGCCACAACAGTGAGAGGCCCGCGTACCAAAAATATATATATATATATATATTTCATTTTCTATGTAAGAAAAGTGTACTGAATCAGATATATATTATGTCACAAAGGCAAAGATTAATTAGATTTGCATTGCCCATTACATTTCAAGTTTGTATATGCTGCTGACTTGAGCTGCAAGAAACGTACAAAGTTTATACTATTAATAAACATCATCTTGCCTGTATGGAATCTTTTGTCTCAAAAGCCTTACAAAGGAGTAACTTTGGCTATTTATCATGTCTCCTACCATAATACTCATTTCGCCAAACTACCCATATTTAGTTCTTCTAATCTTTTCTCATAATTCAATCCCTTCAACTCATTAATCTTTCTTGTCTCTTGTCTCTGTTTCTGCCTGGTTTACTAGGAAGGTAGTGCACCTTACAAAAGACTTCCCCCTTCTCTTAATCTCTATTCAAAGGATTATAAACTTCTTGAGGGCAAGAACCATGTTTTCTTGAATTAAAAATGAGTTACAGAAATAAGATGCCTTTATTGGAGATAATCTTAAATCCCCTTGCCTTTTGCTAGCTGACTATGTTTTAAATCTTATTAATGAGGAAAGCTGCATTTTTTGTGCTTGTTTCTTCTTGGAAAGAATGTATCACAGCTGAGTACCTTCAGACTTTTAGACAATAGAGGAGGGTGTGTGTGTGTGTGTGTGTGTGTGTGTGTGTGTGTGTGTGTGTGTGTGTGTGTGTGTGTGTGTGTGTGTGTGTGTGTGTGTGTGTGTGTGTGTGTGTGTGTGTGTGTGTGTGTGTGTGTGCTCGCACACACCCGTTTGTGCTGGAATTACTACCACTGAATGCCCTGTGATGCAATTATTCTCTTAAAGAAACTCAGTTACATTTTCCCGGTGGGAATTAACATTATGCATGATTGATAACAAGCCGTATTTTGGTTTTCTTCAAAAAAAAAATTCTTTAAACAAAGATTTCCGAAATCAGTTTCCAGTGAACATTCTGGACCTTTTCCCCTAAATAGATAGCATTCTACCCATCAAATGATTATAGCCATAAATAACTTGTATTCTTCTCAACCCACTGCTCTATATAAGACTGAACCCAAAAAGTTTAAATCTGGAGGTGGAAAAAAGTAAGCAAATGATAAAATAATATAAGGCCCTTTACTAAAGTTAATTTTAAAACCTATGGGGAAAAATGCTTTTGTGTTCAGAGGGATGAGAAACCCTGAGGGACAGAAAGATTTAAAGCAGATTCAGGAATTGGAATTTAAGGAGAATTCACAAGATTCTGACAGATGGAGAAGGGAATAAGGGCATTTAGGTACTGGGAAAATGGCCTGTACAGAAAAACTGAGGTGGGTTCAAGTTAAATAGTAGAAGGAAGTAAACTTCTGTTACTCAACAGAACACTAATAATATATCACAGCAGAATGAAGACCCCACAATGTGAATACCAAATCCCAACAAATAATAATGAGAACATAGGCCAGAAATTAAAATAACATGGTGGGGGGCGGGGGTTCTTGGCTTCAAATTGTATGAATAATCCCAAGATTTTTCTAGCACTCATAATTAAAACTCCTCCACTTGGAGGCTATTTAAAAAATAACTTTACCAGTAGTTCAGATTAGGATATGAGCAGCACAGAACTGTCCAAACAATTGTTAGCAAGACTTTTTAGTGCTGCAGGGGAAAGAGAGCAGACTGGAACAAAAGACTCCTTAGTGTCTCTGCCATTGGCTTTCTACGTGGCAATCAGTCTGCACCTGGTTTTTTCATGTGTAAAATGTGTATAACAAATACCCTTCCCATTTGTTGTGATGACTAGTAACATGTATCTAAAAGCACCTACAAAAAAGTTCGACACATAATAGGTATCAATAATTGGTAACTATTACTAGTATATACTTTTCCACTCTAAGGCCTCTTTATATAATGATTAAATATTTTTATCACCTCTCCCCTCAATCCTGACATGCTTGTCTTCTCTTCTCCACCTGTTAAAAAAATGTGTGTCTTTCAAGTAGCTATTACCATAACATTTTAATACACAATCCACTACATTCTACACATAATCTACTACATGGTTCCTGATAGTATTTTTTCCTAGTGGGCTTTTAATTTTTGTAATTATTTTGAGATGAAACATAAATCCTAACCCTTTCAATAAATAATGTGAAACTCAAAAATCTCAGAACATAAAGGAGACTCAGAAGTGACCTGGTCCAACCATTACCAGGTGTATGTGTTTCTTTAACATCCTACCATGTAATTAATTCAACATCTGTGGAATATGTCCAGGAAGGCCACTATTTCTAATGATAGCCCATTCTAATCTGAAACAGTTATAATAAAAGGCTCTTCTTTTGACTGAGCCCATGCCCCTCTCCCTATGATGGCTAAACAAGAAAGAAATCTAAGCACACTTGTGTCCAAAGATCTTTTGCATTTGGGAGCCACCTTGACCCCTGGAGCGCCTCTTCTCTTCCTGTCTCTTCCTAAAGTACCCACATCATTCTGGCCGCTCTCTCCTTTAATGCTTTTAAGATATGATTTTAAATTAGTGAAAAATAAGACTCCTGGAATGTTACACAGTAGTTTCAGTTCCGTATCAGTATCACTGCTCTTGAACAAACGCTCAACTTCTGTTAATGCAACCATACTTTGGGGGGCAGCCCAAACAAAGTTAACAATACAAAAGTGTTAACCCATACTGAGTCCCCTGAAGCGATTAAACCCTTGGCCTTGCAATACAAGGAAATCACTTCTTTATTATCTCCTGGGTATGGGGACTTTATATTCATCCCACTGACCTATTCCACTCTGCTGAGATGAATTTGAACCCTGATACTGTCAACCAACTGGTTAATTTACACCAGTCCTGAAGGCTCTTCAAATCTGATCCTCCTACCAGCAAGGTGCTCGTTGAGAAACAGAGTTGTATACCATGATCAGGGACAGAGCGCTCTGGAAAGACACTCCAAGTTTTCACTGTTACGTGGAACCACGTAATCAGCATTCTTTGACTCTAATGCCACCGTTTTCATGTTATAAACAGATGCCTTGCTGATATCTAAGTACATTACATTTAATGTATTCCCCTCATCAATTAATTAATTCTTTAACAAAAGAAACATGAAACACCTTGTAGGATATCTTGGCATATAAAAAAAAAAACTAGGTATAATTGCCTATATGCCACCTAGAAAAGAACATTAAACAAACTTCTGTGCCACAGGTATTTATAAAATCAGAAGTTTATGAAAAAAGCTGCCCAAAGCTTATCTCTGACCCTCCTAACTCCCTACACCCTACTTAAGTCAATGAATTATTCCTTGAAAACACTGTAGATTTTCAAACAATCTATAATTATAACCAAAGGAAGATTCATGCCTTGCTTCATTTATCTGAAAACAAAATTTAAATTTTAAAAATGCTTGGAAAATCTTTCTTTACAATATTCTTTGTGTCATAATATTTTATATCTTTATATATTTGTAATAAATGTTGCTTATCATATTTTAACTTTCTGGCCCCCACCCACATTCTCTAAATATCATCAATGTTTCTTCACAAAAATCAAAAGGTAAAATGCTCTAAGGAGACTCTATACATGAGAAGTCTCCACAACCCAGAATATTTTATGAATATTCATTGAAAGGGACATAAAGCAGGTATATGAGGAGACCGATCTGCAAGAAAAAGCCAAAATGTTTCCCTACTGCTTCTTTGAATATTTTACGTAGCCCATTTCTTCATTTAAAAATATACAATCCTCCTTAATACTCCACTTAAGACAGGAAGTTACTCCAGAGCAACAAAAATTATCTCTGTAATTACCAACATTCTACTTTCAGAGCTATTTCTCCCAAGGAAAATGGCGAATATTTAGTTCAGGATCCCATTCAAATAGGCTGTCATAATCACACATTCTAATGTCTGCTAACGTCTGTCTAACGGAGCAGCTGCCAGGAGATGTACAAATACCTCTGACCTTTGGGTTCATAGCAGCCAATGTCCTCTTTTTCACCAAAGAGGAAAACTTTCAATAAATAAGTCTTATTTCCCTGGAGCAAAACTAAGATATTTAGTTTTTAAGTTTGTCCAACTGTCAAAGATGTGGACTTTAAGAAGAGGAGAAAAACGCAGATAATTGAATGATTCCCCATGGATCTACTCAAGCATGACTTAAAATGTTTGCTTTTCCTCAAGGTTAAAAAATTCCTCAGCCCCTTATACTACAGGCCTGTCCTATTATTTATTTGTTACAATGTACTGCCAAGTTCCCAGATACAATGCATGGGAATTGTGATCTGATGTGTTACAAAAGGACCTGATCAATGTGTTACAAAAGGACCTACAATATCACTAAATTTGCAATTAGATCCGACTAGAAAATTTTGCATTTAATTTTGAAGATGTTCAATATTAAATCTTTTATTTTTCCATAAATACTTAAAATCCTCCTGTAACCCCAACCCCATTCTTACCCAGATCCCCTCTACTAACCAAGTCCAGAATGCGTTCTGAAGTATATAGGTGATATTAGACAATTTCCATTAATTGGCATTATCATAAACCTACACAGAATTCAAAAGGTAAAGTATCACATATTAATTTTAATCCATTACAGATTTCAAAGATTCTATAGTTTTAAAATATTCTAATAGAAAGTTAAAGCCAGGGTGAGATGAGATCCCAGCAAACTATATTTATTGTGTTAATGTACCATTTGTCTTCTGGGCAAGTAACTAAAGGTCATTTGTTCTTCATGGCAAGTGTTGAAAATAGTTTACATCGAAGGTCTAACTTAAAGGAACAATGTGAAACCCCTCAGGCCTAAAATGACCTTTTTATGCCAACACAGATGTCCAAACCTCTTAAAGAGGGGAGCAGTGATGTTTGCACTCGGATTTCCAGTTACTTCAACTCCCTTTTCCTAAATGCCTCTGATGGAGAAATTAGAATCCTTTCCTGCTTGTAGATCTCAGTGTATTTGATCTACCATCAGGGCCAGTTATCAAACTTGAATGCCGGTCTGAAGAGGGGCAAGTTCCCAAGCCTACCTTTGCCAAGTGAAAGGGAGACTGTGGGAGAGAGAGGCACATGGTAAAATCCGTTTGGGGTTGGGGAGCTGCTTCCATTCCCCAGGGTCTGAGCAGGCTTCTGGGAAACTGGACAGTCATCCCACATAGTACCTGGCAGACACCCAAGGAGGCCTAGCCAGAGCAGGCCTCCTTCAGAAGCACAAGGGTATGAGGGAAGAGGAATAAAGAGGGAAGATAAGGCTTGCAATTGAGATCATAGGCTGTTTCACTTGACCAAAAGCCTTTGCTTCCAAATAGCTGGGAGCTTTTAGTAATTCTTGCCTCCCGACCTTCCAATAAAACCCAGAATGGTCAAGTGGTAAAAATGAAACAACTACCCAATAAACATTTACCCATTTTCATGGTCAAGCTGGCCACATTTCTTGTCATCCCAAAGAAGGATCCGAAGAAAAGACTGATGGAGACAGAGGGGTGTATGTTTTCACTTTCTCTTCCAGATCAGCTGGGGCTGATTTTTTCATCAGGCTTTGCTAACCACGCATCGAGGTTTCTGTCTATGAAAAACAACCCACAAATGCACCTGAAACGTGTTCTAACTTTTAACGTGATATATAAAGACACCTAGGTTCGAGCTCACTCTGTACTGCCCACAGAGACAGAAGGCAAAATTGATGTTGAAGCCCTAAAAGCAAATGTCTCTTGGGTTCACAAGTCCTCCTGCCCTTTATGGCAGACTTCACACATTCACCCTGCTGCTTTGTCACATTTGGGTGGCCAAACAATGGCACAGAACAGACACTGCAATGAATAGAAGAGAAACCATTTGTTCTATAGAGCGGTTTTCTTCCGGTTACATATTCTATCACTGTGCAGGGCAAGAAAAGCACCTAGGGCACCTAGAACGGATTCAGATTTTAGTTTGAACTTGTATGGCGTTCTTAATTAAGAAAAGAATTGTCTGCTGGAATGTTGCCCTGTGGTTTCCCAAGCTTGTTCGTGAGATGGGCATTGGACATTTAAGGGAGAAAAAAAGGAAAGAGATTGCTTTTATAGTACTTTTAATATCATTTTCCTTCTATTTACTATAAAGTAAACTAGACTGTTGTCCTTTTTGACGAAGCATTTTCTTTAAATATGACCATTACTACTATGCAAGCACATTTTGAAACAGGTATGAAGCCAGTATATCCAAGTGTGGCTGAAACCCGAACAGTTATTTTTTTCCACTTACACAGGAAAATTCAGGGGAAAATTGGTTACATGGGCAACTCACAGTTTCTTTTGGAACACTTTCATGGAAATTCAGGCTGCATTTGATACACACATCATATTTTTTTAATGGTGTTGTGTGGGTGGATTGGAGGCACATGAAGAGCTCCAAAATCCATATAAATATCCAAACTGGGCATGGAGAAACTCTCTCATTTCCGTTTTATTGTCTATTGCTCACTTGTGAACTTACTTGTAGCATGATACTCTAATATTCCTTTCTGCCTATTTTAACTTAAACATTAGCACCAGGCTTCTAAAACACATGGCTAAAAATGACATCACTCTCTCAAAAAAGATTTTTAAAATAACAAAAACCAAAAGAAGCTGCCCCATTCAAAATAAGGGGAAGACAAGCTCACCCTTCTTCTTTTCATCCCAAAGCCAACCAAGATCGACAAACAAACTGACACACAAAAACCGAACATCTCTTTCTTTTTCTCTTCATGCCAGGGTTGCTGCCTGGGTGGTAGCCATTCAGGCTGGCTTGTGTGCACTTGGAGTGAAGGGACTAGTTAATGGGGAAATTACAGATGACTCTGTGTGGTGGGTTCTCCGATTTACATTTGTGGTAAAACCCACGGCAACTGATCTGTAACTCTGACTTGAATCGGGCCCTTACATGGACATTTTTCCAGCCTGTGGCAGCACCTAAAAGGCTTTCTGGGAAGTGTTCAAGCGTCTCCTCTTCCTAGGTAGCCCTTGCCAGAGTATTTTAACCTCCTTTATTATACCAATCATGGGTGTCCTGAACATCCCTCCCACACTCATCACCAAAGTAATGCTCACTAGAGTCACATGCTGATGTCTGGTTAAAAAAATTTTTTTCAGGCAATGAAAAATGATAAATTGGGGGTTATGAAAGTTAGAAAAAATATTTGAATCGAAGTTTGAAAAGAGAAGATGCACAGAAGTCCTTTGAAGTACAGTAATAACCAAGGCATACTAAACTGACCAATATAGGAGAACAAGGGGATAAAGGACAGATGAAGGGACAAAGAAATGGATGTAGGACAAACATCCATTACGATAAACACTGGGATCACATTTCAAATCCAGGGCTGTCCAGTGCATTAACACTCACTCTAAAAGTATGTAAGTAAGTAACGGATCTCCATCTACCTTCTTTGCACTGTTTTCCCTCATGGCCTAAGAGAATGCTTTGCCTTTCACATTATAGAGATTTGCTGTTTCACGCTCCTAGTAAAAAAAATTTTAGGGTAAATTATGAGCCAACAAGTCACTACATGTTGAAATGCATTTGCCGAATTAGGAACCCAACATCTTCACTCCATTTAATTGTTTTGCGGCAATGAAGTATAAACAGCTTTGGTTAAAGCAAGAACTACAAGCAGATACACATACTCACCAAATTCTTGGTCATAATGAAATTCTTAAGCTCAAACTAATCAAAAGAGGAAGGAAGAACTACCATCTGTCTCCCCTTCCTATTAGCCTGTTAGATTCAAACATTTCAGACTGGTTAAAAAAGGTTTCACAATTCAAAGTCCAAATGTAGTACCAATGAAAACTCAACCACTGAAATAGCTGTTGATTTTGGTAACCAACTAAAAGTCAGGTAATAAAGGACACAAATGCCTTCTGATTGATTGCTCGGTCTCATTCCCCCTGATTTAAAAGTCCCTGAAAAGTCTCACTCTTTTTGGTGTGAAGCAAAGATTGTAACATTTTTCCCCATAGGAAATATCTTGCCTAAATCAAAATACATTGCATACTGTGGTACATCTATCTCAGGGCGTTTAGTAAAACTAGACAACTGCAAAAAAGTGAAGGACAGATTCTAGCCCACAAGGTACAAGACCAGTAATAATCCTGAAATTATAAAAAGTAATCATTTCATAGACTTTGGTAAAGTTGCTTTGAAAAGTCAATGATTCAATCCCCTCAAGTATTAATAGAAACAGAGGTTCGGGGTTATAATAAACACTTAAGGCCATCTTGTCATTGGCAAGTGATGCAATACAACGTTACCATAACTGAATCGCTTCTTGGACTCTACAAGTGATACTTATGTATTTTGTTCTTGATACTTCTGATGAAAATTGCCCTTTTACAGAAGAATGGACTGTAAAATGGCTTAGATTTATTGCTATATACAAGGTCTCAGATGTTAAGTTTAAGATATGAAGTTTTCTGTGGGTATTAAAATTTTTTAAGAAAGAATACACTATAATAAGAAAATTCAAATATATATGAACACTATTCAAGCCTTCTGATGACTTCTTTCCCTCCTTCCGCTTCATTAAGTAAACTATTTTCATTGTCGTGGGCACAACTGACAATATAACATGGTCTTTCCTGGTGTTCAATCCCCATACCTACTTTACAAGGTGGTTTGTCAAAAGGGCATGGTTTCCCGAAGGAATCCCATCTTTGTTATATACTTGCTTGGACTTCGTGAGCCTTGCCTATCCTATAGTTCCCAATAAATTATATCCTTCTTCACACTATGGGGTTTTGTCTGTGGGTTGGGAGTGGCTCTCTTATTTTCTTCTAATGAGTAAGCTTGAAATCTCTGGCTAAAAGTCAGTGTCAGCAGTACTCAAACTTGTCAAAATCATCAAAAACAAGGAAAGTCTAAGAAACAGTTACAGTCAAGAGATGCCTAAAGAGATGTAATGCGGTATCCTGGATAGAGTCCTGGAACAGAGGAAAAAAAGATACTACAGAAAAATTAAGGAAGTGGGAATAAAGTATGGACTTTAGTTAATAATAATGTATCAATACGGGTTCATTAATTGTAATGTAATTAATGTGCCACGCTAACGTAAGATGTTAATAATAGAGGAAACCAGAGCAGGGGTGGTATATGGGAACTCTTTATACTGTAACTTTTCTGTTAATCTAAAACTCTTCTAAAATAAAAAGTGTGTTTTTTAAAAGTCAGTGTCAGTAATGATGCAACTGAGTCCTCTTTAAATGCAGAAGTACTTGTATCAATTGAAAACTTCATTTGTAGAATGTATTGGGTGGTGTGAAAGAACTGAAAAAATTGACACAAGCTCTTTAGAAATAATGATATCTATTGAGATTCCTTGCCTACAGTGAAAATAACTTCAAGGTTTTCATGCTTTAAGAAGAGATAAAACGTTTGGGTAAATCATACTGATGTGTAGAACGTATACATGGAATGACTGGGTAGGAAAGTCACCCCATTCCCTTCCTCCCCCTCCAGCAGATAGCACTACGCAGGGTAATAAAAAATATGGACATAGCTCCTCTCGCACTTATGAAATATATAAAGGCAAGATAATTGTAGGACCTGATGGGTTTACTGCTCCCTGTAGGTCAGTTGCCAAGCAAGAAACTGGAATATGTTTTCTAATCCAGACCATCCAATAAAAATGACAGCAGATAATAATACCTTTGAAAGTTTCAAAGTGCTTCACATTTATTATTTCATTTTATCCTCACAACAACTGTGTGAAACAGACAGCATAGATTATTATTAGCTGAGTTTATGGATAAAACAAAGACACAGAAAGGTTATAAAACTTACCTGAAGTCACACCATAAGTAAGTGACCAAATTCAAATGAGGATCCAACTCTCCCAACTTCAACCTCTCACTTTAACTCATACCTGGGGATAATGTGCTTTCAAGAAAAGAACTTTCTTATCTTAATGTTGTGTTTTATAGTGTAATGCATAGCATTCTAAGAATAACAGGAGTCTATGGTGAGGCAGTTCCAATGTACCACAATTTCATATAAAACATAAATGGTAAATAAAATTAAATAGCCATGGTAGCATAAAAGAAAACTGATCAGTCTTTCCATCAGTATCAGTGTAATGAAAACAAATACCAAACAATAAAACAGTATTGCTTACAGAATTAAGTACAGAATTTATTATTTACAGAATTCAACGAGTCTACCTCCAAAGATACATGACTGGAGGTCTATTAATTTTGGATCTGATTATTGCATTTTATGTCATCTTTGCCTTAAAAAGTAATTTTATTCTGATACCATGATAGCATGGCAACTTCAAATACTCACTGCTAATCTACCATCGATAGCCACTTTTGTTATAAAATTGCTATAGTCCACCTTGTTTTCAATGAACCATTGTCAAATAAAGATATCTATTTATAATCTGACATTTACTCAGGAAACAGTGAAATTTAGTTCTTGTTCAATTTGGCTACAACTAAAAAAGTATCAGAGTGATTTAGTCATTCAGTGACTATCTACTGGGTGTCTGCTGTGGGCACTGCACTAGAATATGGACCTAGTACAAACAAAGCAGAACCCAGTGTAGTGGGAACTTAGTCTAATCAAGGAAAGCTAGTATAACTAGGTACAGAATCAGAAGACCTGAAGGGATTATCCAAAACCCTCTTGTTCTTATTCTTATTCCTTCCTCCACTTACAACTATAAATGAGTCCAAAAGGTAGTTAAAACACTAGGAATATTATATGGAAAAGATAATTCACAAAACCACCCTCGGGAAGTTAATTCCAGAGAATTTAACCTGGTTTTAATAATGAATCTGGATGCTGGTTTCTTTTCAGTTTGAGTGAATATTTGAGACCAATGGTTACTTCGAGGTCGACTTCCAGGACAACAGCATCAAAAAGATACAAGTCATTTCTAGTTTAGCTTCAAGAATCTGATTAAAGAAAATGTTTAAAGTTGTGAAGTATATCTCATGATACACTAACATCCAAAACTGTACCGCTTATGAATAACTACTTATTAATGATATTAATGAGTGTAACCAGAGAAGGTGTAGATTTGAGAATAAAAATCAAAACAACCATAGGGTTGGGGGGTGGGTGTGTGGGAGAGCAAAGAACGCAAACCTACATCTAGAGCAACGCTGTGAGAGAGTCCTTTCCTGGCAAAGCCAAAGGTGGGATTGGACTCTGGATAATTTCTAAGCGTTATAAATCACTCCAGGTTTTTAAACTATATTTGAGAATTAAACATGAAGTGAATCCCATAATTTATTCTATGACAATAAATTCAGTAAAATAGGCCACAAAGATCTAAGCTATTCAAGGGAAAACAAACTTGAAACAGTCTAATCTCATAACCAAACAGTGCTGAAGTTGAAGAACAGTAGTGTCCATACTCCTTGATCCAAAAAGTGTGTTTTAGGAGGGGAGTGGTGAAGGTAGAATTCCAGCATCTTAATAACTGCAACTTCTGTTCATTTTCAAACAATTCCTGCACAAGCAAAAATACCTATAAAGAAGAGTGATGCCTAAACATAGAGAGGTTAGAGTTTACCCAAACTTTTTGAGAAAAGCCAAACGGGGCTACAAATCCTTGGAGACATGGCTTGCCTCTGTCCTTTTTGGCTTTGACTATATGGAAAAGAACAAAAATGAGAAAAAGTATCATTCATTTTTAACACTGCTCCCAGATCCTTCCTTATCATCCAAAAATTATCCAGCTTCACCCTTATGTTTGAGGAAATGAAGATTCCAGGAATTCTGACTGTCTGGCTCAGTGTACAAAGCTTCCAAGTTCCAGGTAACTTATGTAATGTTACTGGGAGTAGCAGAAGAGAAACAAAACAACTGTGCAAAAAGCCTTGAGGGATTTTTGTATTTGGCTGGTTAAAATGTTCAGAATTATTTAAGAGTTGGAAAAGGAACAATAAACCACACCCTCAAAGAGCTCCAGTCTGAATTCCACCATTAGTTTATTGTTTTCCAATCCAAAATTTCAGTGGATTAATGAGAATAAAAGAGCCCCCCCAAATGTGGTGATATAATCTAGCTTGCCCGAAATATCAAACTTCTAAAACATAATTTGGTTAAAGAACATAGACTGAATTTATTACTTTACACCTTACTCTTTATGGATATAGAAGTTCTACTGGCTTCTTCCCAAGGTAAAAAAGCTCATCTCTCCACTATTTGTGGTTTTGAGAAGCGCCACTAAGCATGGAATTTGTTATGACACAGAGCTCTCCTGGACTTCATACGAGAGGAAGCTGTTAGAAAATGATCTCACCTATAACACAGTCCTTTAGCAGAGACACTGAAGATAGTGCTATGAAGCCACTGCAGGCTTTATCTATAAACATATATAATCATAGGAGTTATAGAACATGGTATCATCAGAGCTAAAGCCAGGGTATAGTTTCTCATACAATTTTATAGTTGAATCAACTGTAAAAGAAAACTAACAAGACGTATTTAGATCACTACTGTTTACCAAATGGCTATAATATCTCTCTCCAAAATATTATTTGTTGAAGATGTTTCTCAGCTGCCACGGGGGAAAAAAAAAGTAGAAGTCTTCATTTGAGTCTGTTTACTTTTTAAAAACAAAGTTCCTCTGTTTTACCTTATTAACTACCAACAGAATCATCCTAAAATTCCAGATAAAGTGGGCAAGGAGGTTCAGGATTGGTTTGAAAGCTTGGAAGAATTTCAACAAGCGCCTTCCAGCAGTATACACTGTGGAGAGCCTTTGTCCTAACATCTGGCGGATTTATTTATTGGGTCTTTGTCAAATGCCAGGCATCATTCTCAGTGTTTTAGGTGGATGATTTCAGTTAAGACTCGCGACAGACTAATCAGGTAACAAATGTTATTATCCATTTTACTGGTACAGAAACAGAGATAAAGTAACTTTCCGAAGATCCAGCAAGTTGGCGATAGAGCTGGGACTCCTACTCAGAAAATCTGACTCCCAAATTCCCACTTTTAGCCCTCTCGCTGCACTGCCCCTATCATATTAGTCTATGCTCTTTCCACCTCTTCCTTCCTCAAAGGATCACGAGCATGGCCACCAGTGAAGAGCCAGGTATGATCCTGATTCTCCGTGCTTCGGTAAAATAATAATTCCAAACACCTACAAAAATAATTTCTCAGAATCCCCCCAAGTTTCATTCATTCAACGTTTTGACCAGTATTTACTGACTGCCTCTTATTTATGAACAGAATTGACTAATACATAATTCCTACCCAAAGAGTTTATAATCCACTACGTAAAAGGGCTGTACAAATAATTGAAATGAACTGCAAAGAATCAGATCACTACACTCTTCTGCCTAAATCTTTACCAAGAGCGTAAAATCAACACACACTGAACATGCTGGTTCACAAATCCCTACACGAAGCGGTCTCTCATCACCTCTCCAGGAGCATCTCTTACTATTACCCCCTTTCTCAGGATGCTGCAGATAGTTGACCTTCCTCTTATTCTGGTCACTCACCAAGATTTCTCCTGTCTCAGGACCTTTCTGCCTCTCCCCTCTTCTCCTAGATCTTCCCATGGCTGGTTCCTTCTTTGCATTCAAGTCACAGTCTAATGCACATTCTCTCAAAGAGGCCCACCCTGAACCACTCAATCTAATCTGGCCTACACTTTCCTCCCCACCCCCACCCCCAAGTATAGTTCTATTGTAATTATCTAACTGTATTCACAGCATGCATTACCATTAGAATTTAAGTATTTTTAAATTTTATTTTCTTGCTTAGGGTCTGTATCCCCATCCTCAACCAGAAGGCAAGCTTCCTGAGACCAGGAGCCTTGTTCTTGCACCTCCTGGACAGGAAAGGTTTCACAAAGTCAATAGCATAAGATATGGACTTCAAAAGAGATGTGGCAACTCAGCAAAGATGGGAGCTATGGACACTGCAAGGAAAGGTTATTTGCTCAATAACAAGAACAAATATATCAGGAGAGAAATCTAGAGCACGTTCTCGAAAGATGGAATAGTCTAGTTTGGATGGTATACATCCAAACACAGGAAAAGGAGATTGAGTTAACATCATGGAGGGTGTTCAGTGTCTGAAGGAAGAATTCTGTAGGTAGTGGGGAGCCACAGAAAGTTTCTTAGCAAGGAAGGCAAAACATAGCATAGCCTTAGGAAGATGAAAGGCTGATTTAATAGTGCAGTCAAAGGACACTAATAACATTTTAAGTCATTCTGATAAAACACTAAAAACCTCTGCTTTTTTTTTTTTTAATAGAAAACTCTCATGAGACAACAGGAAGAGAGGAGCTATGAACTTAGTGCTGTTAACTATTGGAACAGAAAGTACAATGTTATAAAGTATAAAGTTGAACATAATGATGAAATTTGTTTCTCTAATATCTGTTCAAAAGCCTTTTGCAAAATAAACACAGATTTTATTATATCAAACCACCCAAAATGACTCATCTCTTTGGAAATGCATTTCTGGCATCTTCTTTCCTCGGGCCTCAAATTCTTTCAGAAAATCAAGCAGATTAGTAGCCTGATGACAGGACAGAAGTCAGAACTCGGAATCCTAAATCCACTCCTGCCACTGACTTGCTGTCTGACATGGAGCTTCATGTCATTTTTGTATTTGTAAAATATCTTTATGTGGCAAGCGTTTCATAAATGAACTAATCCATTACTGAGAAGTAATATAAATTTTCAAAATATTCAAAATATGTATTAATACATTGAAATCAGTACAGACTTTTAACGGAATCCTTTACAAAGTATTCGTGAATTACGCTTATTTATTTCTCAATCAGGCAGGGAAAATAAAAATATTCACATTAACGCATATATGTGAGAGTGTGTAGGTCTTACAAACAGTGGCTCTGTCTTAAAAATTCCCAGATAACAAAATTGAAAAATAGTTTCTTTTCAAAAGACATGATGATGTAAACACAAGGAAGTTTAAAATAACACTTGTATAAACTGTTTGAATTGAAGAGAAAAAAACACACCCCAACAGAGTTTTGTCAGAATAAAAAGAAAACAAATCCCAAATCCTGACAGCAACATAAAAGCCAAATTCTCCCCCTTCCTTTCATAATGGCTTTTCTATTGAGCTTCATTTTGACCTTTCATTACTTTCCCAACATTGAAGAATATTGCCTTTCAAAACTCTCCATTTCTCTGCCAGTTGTACTATTATTCCTTCTCCCATTGTTGAGAGTTCCTAGCTACTGTGGTTCCAATATGAAATGTACAACTTTTGGTTTCTGCCAAACAAATATAAACCAGCACTTCTGCACACTTTCCACTTTAAATTCATACCCTGCAAGAAGAAAGATAATCATAAAGCCATAAACATGCCAAGAAACAGAAAACAGGGGAGTTTGTTATCTATTTGCTAGAAAAGAAACCATCCATCTTATAATCAATCTATAGCCAACACACCCTCCCCGCTCCGCTGCAACAGGATGTGCCCTCTGTGGAAGAACGCAAACAGCCTTAATTCATTAGTCAGAGCTGGGAGGGTGGACCAACTGCATGATCTGATTGATAAAGTTTCATTACAAATTAGCCCATCTCTTTGATGAAAACAAGCAAGGCAGAGACTGTACCATAATTTTATCCTCATAAATTAGTCAACCAGACAAACACTAAACAGAGCTTGCCACATGAGGGGCAAACTAATTTAATTAATTCATACACAGTACCTCATTAAGATCAGTTTTAGCACTAAGGCTGTGATCTTGTTGAGTCTGCATTATTTTCCACAAAGATGCCCACTTAGTTATGAGGGGCCAGGATAGGGGCAAGATATGCCTTTGTGTACTTGGGAAGACCCAGTGCAGGGAACAATAACATGAACAAGGTGTAGATTCCCACAACCCAAACCAGCATAGACAAGACTTTTTAACATAAGTGTTCATTTTAATAGATTACATTTTGCTTTTGCTTTTGTTCCATGTTCCTTACTTTGAAGTAGTAGTGAAAAACAAATACATTTCCTCACCGGCACAGTATAATTTATAGTCGATATAATAGACAGAAAAAAAAAAAGAAAGAAAACAGATTGTTTGTAAAAAGTAAAGATTATTACAAATGCTTCTAGGTCATCTCAGGAAAAGATACAGATGCAATGCTTTCCAATGTCTTCACATCCTGAAAAGAACGCTGTACCTTCTACAGGCTCCCAAGACCTAATACTTGGAAACAGCCTTCTTGGTTGCAGTTACACGCCTCTAAATATTCTGATTTATTTATTTACTATTTCTTTCTTTTTCTATAACCTCTTAAAAAGCACAGGTCTTCAGGGGGTAAGCGGGGGAGGGATAGTTAGGGAGTTTGGGATTGATGTGTACACACTGCTACATTTAAAATGGATAACCAACAAGTTCCTGTATAGCACAGGAACTCTGCTCAATATTATATAACAACCTAAATGAGAAAAGAATCTGGAAAAGAATAGATACATGTATATGTATAACTGAATCACTTTCCTGTACACCTGAAACTAACACAACATTGTTAATCAACTGTGCTCCAATATAAAATAAATAGTTTTAAAAAATAAGATAGGGCTTCCCTGGTGGCGCAGTGTTTGAGAGTCCGCCTGCCAATGCAGGGGATGCGGGTTCGTGCCCCGGTCCGGGAGGATCCCACATGCCGCGGAGCGGTTGAGCCCGTGAGCCATGGCCGCTGAGCCTGCGCGTCCGGAGCCTGTGCTCCGCAACGGGAGAGACCACAACAGTGAGAGGCCCACGTATGGCAAAAAATAATAATAATAATAAGATAAAAAGCAAAGGTCTTTTTCATAAATTCATGGGGCAAGATCTTAGTTTCTAAATACCATTATTCAATGGTATTTAGCTACAAGTAAGGAGATGCTTTGAAGTAGCAGACTCCAGTGTGGTGGCAGGGAAAATATAAGATGAGGCTGGGACATCTTGTGGTGCCAGAAGATGAGAAAGTGCTCGAAAAAGGACATGAGCATCTCGAGAGGACATAGGAGTCAACCTAAAGTGCTCCCAGTGGCCAAAAAAACATGCCTCTTTCATGACAAACCTAAAATTTAAAGCATCTGTACCTTATTTTCAAAATATCTACCATGTTTCCAAAATGGTGTCCAATGCAAAAATAGTAGAGAACTAACTAAATAAATAGTACGCATAAACGTTCAAATAGAACCTAGCCTGCCTTCTTTCTGCTCGTGATAGCTAATGGTATGAACTCCAGTTCTAGTTTTCTCCCTCTTTTAAACAAAACCTGGTCTCCTTTGAGTTCATATCTACCTTGGTGAGTGGATTAAAAAGCCCAGCAAACTGAGCCTCGAGCTAATCCAAACAAGGCGCAATTACACTATTTCCAACCACTCTGGCTGCTCTCACTTTTTTTTTTTTTTTCATGCTGCATCTAAGATAAGATGAGGTGCAGGTGAGAAAAACAAGATCAAAACTATTTAAAGTATTACCTCTCAATCCTGGGGTTTGCAAATTGTGCAGAGAGAGGAGGTGATACAGATAAGGAGAGACTAAAAACCAGAATCATTGTGGGAGACTTTAGGATTTACTTGTAGCGCTAGTAAAACAGTTTTGAGATCTGACCATGTTTGTAAATCTATGCCTAAATCTGGAAAAGACAAGGAAGCCTTATTGTGCCCTGTTTGTTGTTGTTGATTTTTTTTTTTATTCTGAAGCTTCAGAAACAATGGCTTAAACTGCTAAATTAGAACAATACCTGTATAATATCAGTATCAGGCTTGAACTGAAAGTTGCAATGTAAAAAACCTTCAGTTTTATCTGAAAAAGGAAAGAAGCCACAGAAACAAAAGAGGCAGTGAAGTGGAAGCTTGCTGGAGGAATGCGATCAATATAAGAGAACAGATGTCACAGAAATTAAAAATAAGATGGTAGTTTCTTGAGATGTTATTGAATTATGTTACAATTGAAAAAAATAAGAAGTCAGTATGTGTCATGCTTTTAGCATGGACCTTCTTTTGAATATGTCCATATTTAGCCATAAGGTAGATAAATCTAACCATAAGAACTTTGTAAACACACCCAGAGAAAACAGGTGCTCTGAAAACAAGAAACTATTCAGAGTGTCCCACCACTGTTACACAGATAAGTTCGTCAAGGCAACCAACCAGCCAAGTGGGTCAAAAAGCAATTTTTTTCCTTTATTTTATAGGCAATTATTATACAACTTCTCAAACACATATATACCATGAGTCCATCAACTTTATGTAAAACACTGTCCTAATAGCCTATGTCATTAAGACTAAGCTTTTACCACTCTCAGACCTGGAAGGCCAACGGTTGGGTATCTGTGTGTGTGCAGGTGAGGCTGGGGGACAGCAAGCAGAGGGTGGGCAATTTCTCCTCCAAACATACACCACTCTCTTCACAGCCATTTACGACCTTCTCTTTTCTCAACCCCTTTCCAGTACTCTGCTCAGGACGGCTGATGCACACATTACTGCACTTTGTTCTAAGCATTTCATATGTATTTACTAATTTAATCCTCAAAAGAACATTGTGAGATTAGTTCTATTATTACAGATAAGGAGACTGAGATGTGGAGGAGTTAAGGAAATCATCCAAGGAAAACAGTCAAGCTGGGATTGAATTTGAGGATTTGGGTTCCACATCTGATATTCTTCAGTCTCTACTATCTTTAGCAGTTTGGGGAATTTCTTTTTTATTATTTTTTTCTTTTTTCAAAGTTTTATTATGAAAAATTTAAAACATACAGAAAAATTGGAAGATATATTTCTCCACCTAGACTCAACAATTGTTAACATTTTGCTATTTGATTTTATCCATATATGTGTGTGTTTGAGACATTTATTTGTTTATTTGTGGATATATATATATATTTTTTAGGTCATTCTTTTTTTTTTAACACCTTTATTGGAGTATAATTGCTTTACAATGGTGTGTTAGTTTCTGCTTTATAACAAAGTGAATCAGTTATACATATACATATGTTCCCATATCTCTTCCCTCTTGCGTCTCCCTCCCTCGCACCCTCCCTATCCCAACCCTCCAGGCGGTCACAAAGCACCGAGCTGATCTCCCTGTGCTATGCGGCAGCTTCCCACTAGCTATCTACCTTACGTTTGGTAGTGTATATATGTCCATGCCTCTCTCTCGCTTTGTCACAGCTCACCCTTTGGGGAATTTCTTCATGTTATCTTTTAGAGTAAATGAATGGTATCAACACATGACTCATTTAACTCAATATGAGTCTGAAGCACTAACAGCGCTGCCCACTTCTTTCTCTGTCTTAAAAAACCCCATTGCAGTCCACAGATTTCTGGGTTCTGAGCCTTGGACTCACTGCCACTAAGAGCTAGCTATTACTCACTGGAAAGCTCAGAACTAGTAAAGAAAAAAAAAAAAACTGAAGTGTTAATTGAAGTAGTTTAATTACTTCGAGCAGCAAACACATATATTTTCTAAATCTGTACCTCATATTTCGTGTGCCAATGAAAGAATGTACAATTGGGGTTTGCTGGGATGGTACTCTTACAGTAAATATACTTCTGACTCACCTCGTAAGTGGAAGTTATGAGAAATCAGAACATATCTTACTACGTGCACAAGGCTGACCTATTAATCAAATTTCAGGTTACACAGATGTTTCCAAAATTCCATATAAGCAGAAATCTGTTTTATTCCAGTTCTGGGCACAAAAACTAAGGGCCTTATTTTGAGTAATGAACACCTTTAAGAATCTAATTTCTTTCCACACAGAAGAAAAGTACATTCACCTAAAATTTTACACTCAATTTCATGGAATCCATAAACCCCTGGAAAGTCATCCATGACTCTAGTTTAAGAACCCCTATTCAAGATATATACAGAATACAAAAGCGTACACTTCGCAAGGACAGCATTTACCAAGTTCATCATGATTTTTATCATTTAATATGGACCACAGTTCTTCATAGATATAATTTTATTAATAATTATTTTTTAAGGGCTTCCCTGGTGGCGCAGTGGTTGAGAGTCTGCCTGCCGATGCAGGGGACATGGGTTCGTGCCCCGGTCCGGGAAGATCACACATGCCGCGGAGCGGCTGGCCCGTGAGCCATGGCCGCTGAGCCTGCGCGTCCAGAGCCTGTGCTCCGCAACGGGAGAGGCCACAACAGTGAGAGGCCCGCGTACCGCAAAAAAAATAATATATATTTTTTAAGACAGTATACCAAGTCTAGCCTTAATGGTATTTTTTAGACCACAACCATTTACAGTTTATTCATATAGAAAACTTATTCCACCTTCCATCTGGGGCCTAAAGTCCAGCACACCCAGGGAAACACTATTCTCCCTCTAGTGTGTGTCCTTCTGAATCCTCTATATGCAGTCAGAGGAGCAGCATCAGAATATATCACCTCTCCTGCTTGCTGGCCACCCAGAGGGCTTGTATACAAAGCTATGGAGGTAGAAGATGTGGGTCTAAGTACTCCTCTAATCAGTGCATCCTCCTGACCGGTCCTCCTGGTATGAGCATCCTGCATTTTTGAGAATTTATGGGAATTTTGAGAGTAATTTGACTCCGGGCTATTTTTGCCTTGTGAATAGACTTTGAAAGTTTTCCTCATGGTATAACAATAACAACAACATAGTAACAGTATGACAACACTTCTATGTGTGACAAAAAAAATTCATGGTACCATAGCATATTTTTGTAATCTTTTCCTGTCACTGCATAATATAAAAATCTTTACATGCCGATAGTTATATGTTCACAAAATTATTTTTAATGACTGTATACTATTCCACTGCTTGGGGTCCTATAAGTTATTTAAGCAATGTCACATTTTCAAACATTTATATTGTTTTCAACTTGTAACTATTACAAATATATGAAGTAATAAGCACAGCTGGTTGACAAATTAAAAAGAAAAAACAATTTAAAAAATCTGAAATAGACAAAAATGCTCCAAGATGTATAAAAGTTTACAAAAACTGCCTCAGAGAAAAACGAGATGCAATAATGATTCTGAACAAATGACTTGAGTAGAGTGTGTTCTACCAAATTGCTTTCAGTAGCATTGCTTTAGGCCACATCATCCACAATGAAATGAATTTTCAGTTTAAAAATGCAATACTTTCAATATACTGTGAGAAAGCTAACGGCAGAGATAAGTATGGAATATCATGGAAGAAGAAAGTAGCATTTAGTTTGGCTCTGCAGGGTTAACAATGGCTACCTACAAATGAAATGCCCTGAGCTGAGCCTTGAAGGATGATTAAGATTTAGCGAGGTTACCAAAATGAAAACTAGTATTCTTGCTGTCCTCTCCTATACAACTCACATTTCAGGGTAACCAAATGTTCTTAGTTGATGAAGTAAAATTCTTCTTTATAGAAGAGTTCCAGCCAGCAAATGTGGAAGATATTATGGAATTATGCAATTAACATTTTGCAATCCTTAATGACATAACTGATTCAAGCAGTGATCATCAATGGATTAAACCATTAGCTGCACAATGACTGATGGTAAGGGAGGGATGAGGCTGTCACCACTTGAACCCACTGATCAATCTTATTCTAAAAGATAGACAGAGCTAATTTCTATTGATAGGAAATACAGTGGATATAGAAACACCACCAGAAGAAGACAAGTAAATAAATACAGAATATGGAACGTTCTACATGACCACTGACCTGTTTCTGCAACAAGAAAACAGCATTAATAAAACACGGGGGTAGGGCTTCGCTGGTGGCGCAGTGGTTGAGAGTCTGCCTGCCGATGCAGGGGACATGGGTTCGTGCCCCGGTCCGGGAAGATCACACATGCCGCGGAGCGGCTGGCCCGTGAGCCATGGCCGCTGAGCCTGCGCGTCCGGAGCCTGTGCTCCGCAGCGGGAGAAGCCACAACAGTGAGAGGCCCCCGTACCGCAAAAAGAGAAGAAGAAAAAAAAAAAAAAAACACGGGGGTGGGAAATGTATTCAGTTAAAAGAGAATTAGAAACTTAACCAAATTTAACAATGTATTATTTATTTGGATCATCATTCAAACAATCTAGCTGTAAAAAGATTTTTTTGCAACAACTTAGGAGTTTTCATTATGCACAGGTTACTAAGTGATGCCAGGGAATTATTGTCAATTTTGTTAGCTTTCACAATAATAACACTGTTGTTATGTATGAAAATGTCCATACTTCTGAAGACGCACACTGAAGTACAGGCGAAACTGTATGGTAGCTTGGATTTACTTTTAAATACTTCTGCAAAAAAAGGGGAGTGGGAGGAGGGGGGAATAAATGAACTAGAGTGTCAAAATCTTAATGTTGCATATAGGAACTTTTTGTATGTTTCCATCTCCTTCTGTGATTATCTGAAATTAGTCATAGTAATTTTTTAAGTTTAGCCAAGTAATACAGAGCAGAAAACCATGAGTTGGGGGTGTTATGTACCCGGCAAAGAAAACAGCATAAGCAAGAACTCTGACTCGACAAACACCGCGACGTCATCAGAGAGCAGCAAACAGTTGGGTAAGAAGGGCAGGCAGCACAGGTAGGGCCAGGTCCCAGACGACCCGGATGCCACACGAGGGAGCTTGGGCTTTACCCTGTAGACTATGGGAAACCAAGCGAGGGTTTTAAGCAGAGAATGACGTGGTTCAATTACCCTCTGGTCTAGGCCATCACTCCAGCGACCCTGTGCAGAGTGGATTTCAGGAAGGTGATGGAAAGGGAAGTAAGGCTGGAGAAGTCAAGTCCAGTTAGGAGCCTAAGGCAAAACTGAAGACAAGGAACGACAAAGGAGCGGGAATAAGGTAGAGGGGCCAGGAATTAGTCACTGGAAGGGAAAGAATGAACAAGTATCAAGGCTGACTTTCAACTTCCTGCAGGTGTGGCTAAGTGGCTTTGACACTGAAATGTGGAATTCAGGAGGAAAAGCATATTTGAAGAAAGGAATGAGGGGGAAAGGAAATGACAAAGTCCACGTTAAGCATCCCGAGTTTCTGTGAAACAGCCAAGCTTGTTACACATGGAGAACTCAAGGTATCAATCACACCAGAGCTATGGATTCAAGGCTCCTCAGAATATGAGCAACAGCTGAAACCCCAAGAATGGATAAGATCACTCATCCCATAGTCCAGGGGTCAGGCTTGTCATTATTCAGTATCGAGCACAGTATTTAGTATGGTGTGGGCCTCCTACTAAGTACTAAATAAATGATGAATGAGATTGTCCAAGAAGAGCATACAGAACAGTGAGCTAAGGGGAGAACTCTGGAGGTCCGACGTTAGCAAGTGAAAGCATAAAGAGGTCCCCAAAGGAAGTCAACAATAAAGCTCACACTAGGAGGAGGACAGAGACCACACAGCCACAGACACTGAGAGAAGAGAGGTTTTAAGAAAGGATGAGGAGTCAACGCTGGCAAAGACAAGGAAGGAGGAAAATAAGGTTTGGAAAATGTCCATTCACTGGGCAAAATGGAAGTAGCTGATATCTTAGCCTTCCTGAGTCCCTGAGGCAAATGACCTACTTTGCTCACCCTAAAAATAAAGATAAGTAGCAGCATGATGGCCAGTAAGTAGACAACGTCACTGTTCGTGTGACCATGACCATGTCATTTAACCTTTCTTATTCTTTTCTTACTTTTTAAAATGAAGCCTACGAACTATATTATATCTAAGGTTACATTCAATTCTAAAATTCTACAAAAGCAAACCCTTTGGTTTAAAGTGTTCCAAAGATAGTAAGAGCCAAGTGCCTACTGGTGTCCATTACATTTTATGCTGGACTTCTGCTCTACCCACTCTCTGCTTCACCCTCATTTTCTCTCCCACTGTTTTCTTGGTTTTTTTTTTCCTATAAGTGGTCTTTAAATCACTTCAGGGTAAAAGTGATGGACCCTACATGATCCTAAAAATGACCATGACATTTATAGCAACAACTAAAAGATGACAGGTGAAGAGACACGTCAGGCCCAGAATTTATTTGTCAGCAATTCACAAAGATAAGAAATACTAAGAGATAAATTCCTAAAATATTCCTTGGGGATAAAGAGTAATTAACAGTGATAGCCAAAATGCCATCAACCCAGTAAGTAATCATGAAAGCACACAGCACTGAACCTCCTACCCTATGGGAAGTGAGAGAGATGCCCTGATGTGCAACGCACTGGCCTCTAGTCAGCAAGCTTTAAAAAAAGTCCTCACTTTTATTTGATCTGAGCTTATATATGGTTGTCATGCTCTTGGGCCAGCAAATAACTAGAAAATTAGTTCGTGTTACTCCAGCAAATCCGCTAACTTGGGTCTTATCTACACTAAATATTTAAATCATGTCAGACAGATTGTACTTTAACATTGGAACCAGAAATCCATTAACAGCCTTAAAGACCAGGCAATGAATCTGACATTCCCAATCTTACTTTTATTGATAAATGTTGAAAATATCAACCACAAAATTTAGTAAAAAATGATCTGATTTCTTTTCACTTAATCTGTATTAATGGCTTCACAAACCATTTTAAGAATGAATAAAAAGAAACCTGTCATCTGAATAAGAAGTTTTATGTTTACTACATCAGAGAAATTATTCAAATAGACTGGAATCACTTTTCTCAAATTAATCCCACAATCAGGTAGTTACAGAAACAAGTGTATTTTCATGCTCAAAACAGAGACGTTTGTTCATCTTGCTACCTACAATCAACACACAGGTGAGCACAGTATGTTTGGAAGCAATTCTAGAACACAAAGTAAAGACACAAAAAATAGGATATTCCACAGAAAGATGATGGAGTGGATAAACACATCACCACTGACCAGAATAGGTGCTAGGCATATGGCAGAGGTTTTTAACTGAGGTCTGGTTCTCTATAACTCAATCAACTGGTTCCAGTTTTCAAATTTTTAATGATCTTAAAAGAGTTATGCCCCCCACCCCCGGAATGTTGATTAAGACAAATCAAATTAAACACCTAAAGGACGGGTCATCATATAGGCAGGAAGAGAACAAGCAGGCAGGAAGTAAAGACCAGGTAGATGAGCAAATGGGATGCAGATCACTGGCCCCAGAAGCTGGATAGTTAAAAGTTATCAGAAACACATCTTCAAGTCTTTTCAAAATCCATTTGCCTGGGCCACAGCTCCAGAGAGTCTGCTAGTGCCTGAACTTTAACACTCCACAAGTGACTCTGATGATAGGCTACGACTGAAATCAAAGGGTCTAAGGCACAAGGTAGGCGATCTGAACAGAGGAAACACGTGCCAGGTACGAGCATGATCCTGAGGTGAGGACCTGGCCCCAACAAGAATTTCTTATGACATGAAAGTCATGAATCTCGATCAGGAGCTGGTCCAAGGTTATTGAGTGCTCATCGTGAGCAGCAAGTTAGTATTGCTGGGAAGGGGCAATGAAGGAAGAGAAGCCAAGTACAGTCTTTAGAGTATTTTCCACTTATTTGCACAATGACACAAATCTTAGGCGTTTATAACAAATTGCTTCATATGTGAGTGTCTTAGCCTGTCTCCACTCCCAAAGAAGGCAAATTCCGCAGGACCAGGGAAAGTGACTTGTACTTTATTGGAATAGACAGTATACAGAAGACGTGCAATAAATTACTAAAACTACTTTGTTACAAGGAAATCTCTAAACCATTCCCCCTACCTTTGCTCTCTGTCTTCGTCCTTGAAGTCACATGAACCAGAAAAGTTATTTCTCTTTTGATTTTTACTTGCAAATATCCTAATTTAATTTTTAATTCAACCTTTAAATTCATATGATTTTAATTTTCTAAATTTAATTCAGTAATCTGTTCACCTTCCCCATTCAAATAGGTTCACTTAGCCTATTCAAACATCTTTCCCCACAACACCCAAGGTTCCATGACTATGTTAAATCTCTATGTTAATTTACGTGACATGAACACAGGAATTACTGATCAGGAACTGTCCAAAAAACACTGTCACATCAAATTGCATCAATTTGATTATTTCTAAATATATACATTTCTAAAACATTTATGCATTCATTATTCAAAATCTTAATAGAATTAATTCAACAAACATTTATTGAGAACACCTTACTTTTATCATAAATTTGAGTGAGTCAGATACTCATTAAGGAGTTTGCTCAATAAAAACTCCATTGAAATTATCACTGCAATACATTTTAACTGATAAGCCATCATCATGATTAAATCCAATACTGAGTCAATTATTGTTGAAAACAATGAAGTACCACTACTTAAATCTATATTCCAGTCACAAGGGAGAATAAACAAAAGAATCATAATAAAAAGATTTTTAACTCTTAGAGACTTTGCAGCAAAGTGCTCAAGTATGCTGACTTTCCTCTCTGACACAAGTTCAGAAGCCTGAATTAACTCTAGGTAAAGTGATATTCTGTTCAGATGTCTTAGATTTGCTCACCTTAAAAGCTGTCCTAAAACACAGATACTTGATCCATCTACTACTGGAATAGTAATCTACATAATTTAGGGAAGTCATTAAGACTATCATAAGCTCTAAATCCTTTTCGAAATTAACCACAGAATCCTATCTCCAGCCTTTCCATTTTCATCAGAACAGAACTTTAACAACTGACTCATTTTCTTTGCAGAGATCAAAGTTTAATAAAACTGAAAAATACTCAAGACTTAAATGTAACACTTTTAACTTAATGAAGACAATGTAGATATAAGCTCCTTTTTTTCTTTAGTGTCTTGAGACACTGCATACCTTCAGCTTAGTTTAAAAGAGGAAATGAGAGTGTGGTATGATAGAAAGAGATGTGAATTCACTGAAATTCTTAAGAGCTGGGTTCTCAACCTTGTTTCTAACAAAACAGAATTGTCCTGGGCAAGTCAGGAGCCCTAGAACTCAGTTTCTGCATCCTGTAAAATAGGAACTTGATATCAGGTCATCTTCCAGGTCTTTCCCAAATCCAGGATCCCAGTGTACATACAGAGTTATCTCTAAATTCAATTAGAATCTGTTCAACCAAGGACTCTAATCCATCCAGAGTCTTTTGTGTTAACTTGATAGAAAAGATACCAGGTAGGCCTAATGAGGTTAATTTGAGCAACATTAGAAGTGGTTTTTAGGTACTTAGGAGTCCAGTCCAACATGGTTAGTTCTTACAGATGAAACCTCCATATTTAATTCAATACAAAGGCAAGGATTGTTGGTTTCCCAAATGAAACCTCTGGTTTGCAACCTGGCAAGCATATCTTCTAGTCAAAGGAGAGCAGAACACTAGGGAATAATTAAAGGGATCTCCAATGTATGTCTATGCTTTACCTCCCCAACAAACCAGGGGTCAAATTCAGACCACTGCGTTTCTTTACATACTTTTGTATTTATCTGAGAAAAGCCCAAGAATGTTTGAGGAAGAAATGCTATAGCCACTCCCCATTCTGACTCTAATCTCTAGTTTTCAGGACTGCCACTAGTTTGATCTTTTTTTAAAAATGCCCCCACTCATATGCATATTATTTCCCTTGGAGCAAATCCCTCTTACCTTCTCAAACTGTCATAACAAGTTTGTGAAATTACAGAATTATGCAATTTGAAAGAAAGGAAACCTTAGAGATTTCCTAATACAATTCTTGTCTTGACATATATGGCCCACTTCTTTCTCTATAACAAGACTTTCACCATCTTACAAGGTAGTCCTCTCCATTGTTGGACAACTTTGATTTTTTGGAGGTTTTCCATTTCATAGTACTAAAATGATCTTCATTTATCTCTTGCAGTACTTTGAGAGCAACACAAAGCCACTATACCATCTATTCCACGTGCTGGATATCTAAATATTTGAAGAGAGTTGCGACGTCCCGAGTTAGGCCTCTGGACCTATTGAAGTGTGTCAATAGGCCTTGCAACAATTAGCCAATTATTTCTTTTTTAATAGTGCCATCAAAGCACTGGATGATTAACCATTTAGACTTCATATTCTTTTTTTCTAAGGAACCACTCTCAAGAGAGTCTCCTATTTTAGCCTTACATACTAATCTGACATTTATCTGAATATTGAATTCTGATAATTTGATTCAACATATATAAGCTACCCCCTCAGCTACCTGTCATCTAAAGATCTGCTAAGCACGCTTTGACTGAAGTTGTCAGTAAATATTCAAAGCCAAGGGCAAGATCACAGTCCAGTTTCCATTAACACTCATCCATTAATCAATTACCTAGGAGTTCAGTTGTTTTACCTGCCAAAAATCTACCTAAATATCTCAAGCTACTATTTACACAACATTTTTTTCTCAAAATTATATGAGCAAGTTCTTTTGTAAGCCCCATTTGTCTGGGACTAGAACCTTGAACTCACTTCAAGAAGTTCTTACTCTATTCTTTATCCCAGCCTGGGCTTGAATTTCCACTGAAATATGCTGAATTTCCACCTTCCATTTTGGAAACGAAAGAGGGTTTGAAGAGTTCTTCCTTTATTATGCCAATTATTAATTTTATTGCCCAATGTTATCATGGTAGATTTTTGAGTGCAAAGACCTCATTATATTTTAGTATCCACAGTGCAAACAAGATAATCTGGCATAATAAACTTTCCCAATAAATGCTGACAGAATGAATGAATGACCATGATCATTAACTCTCCCAAAGTTCCTGCCTTTCTTATATAAGCCCTAGTTTTGTACGCCTTCTATCTTTGATACCCCCTTTAAATTCTGAGCTTATCAAAGAGCTCCTGATAATACAGTTACACTTTTATGTAACTCCTTTTCTTTCTCAGCAGGATTATTCTCAATTACATAGTCAGAATCACAATTTTAGAGCATCTCATCCTTCTTGAGCTATATTTCTTCTTTATAATCTCTGTACATGGAATTATAAATCAGGCAACATTCACGCTTAATTGGTATTTTCTGTGTGATTTTTTGTTTCTTCCTCCATTCTTCATGTTTCAGCTTCAACACATTTAGGCTCCTAACACTCGAAAAGATAAAAATAATAACATAAATTCGTTCTTTTGTATCTTTAAAGCTTTTATATTGCAGTTCTAATGCTTTAACTCCTTAAATTAATCCATAGAATGATTTAAAATCTTAATACTCGGGAAGACATATGGGAACATATGTTTATGTATGACTGATTCACTTTGTTATAAAACAGAAACTAACACACCATTGTAAAGCAATTATACCCCAATAAAGATGTAAAAAAATTAAAAAAATAAAAAAAAAAATCTTAATACTCACTAAACAATAAACAAGAGAATAAAAAATTATTCTAAGGAACTTAAATACTGAACCTAAAATAGACATTAGCTTTCAAAAGCAGGCATATTATAACTGATTCTTTAAAATCACACTTAGTAATTTAAATTATAAGAATGCCTTGTTTATGTAGCAAGTGTTCTGCAAACCTCAGCCATCTGAAACAGTTGTGCTACCCAGTTCTACCTTCCCTTGACTTGCTGCCTTTTGACCAACATCTTGAACAGCAAATTAATAAATTCTGAATAGCTTTGAAAAACAGAAATCTCCAAGAAGACCTAAAATCATTCATAACTCAACATGACCATGCAGCTCATGAGAAGAGGGCCATCACTTGCTGGGTATGATTCTAATGGTCAAGTCAACTGGCACTAAGCCCAGAAGCATGGAAAACCCAGTGAAGAAAGGCAGAGAGAAGATAAGATAGGTGGGTGGGAGAGGGAGAAAGTAGCAAAAGAGAGAAGCAGAGGAAGTTAAACACAATAATTGTAAGTAGACAGTACAAAAAGAGAGAGCCATACACCCTTTGCAGTCCTTGAGACTCTCAAGAGATAACAGTTCGAGAGAATAACTCATGTCCCCAAGGATTACCCTAGACCACCAATGAATGTATAATGGTGACCAAACATGTTATCTAGTAACAACTGACAGATGTTTCTGTCAAAGAAAACATATTTCTATGTCTTTCACCATCTCTCCACCCCCAGTTTTTGAAATCAGCAACAGGTAGGTAAGCTTATATTTGTACCACAACTCTCTTGAGCAGAACTCTAAAAGGCAGACTTTTATCAGAGTTCAACAATTAATAACAAAATCCTATAGTAACCGTACCTCTACAAAAGTTTGGAAACATTATATATAAACCAACCACCACTATTTTCAACAGGAAACATTCCCATTTCACCACAAACAGTGAATAGAAAATTAGTCTCAACATACAGAAAAAAGTGCAATTTAGGATTTTGAATCCCTCACAAAAATCAGTTTCTCACCACCTCCAGTGTTATATATGATATATTGATCACAAATTTTATTAACCAGATTTTGAATGAACCGGATTTTAAATCACCTTGGAAAAGTTCCAGGTAAAAGCTCAAATTCTCCCATAGTTACTCAATCATGAAATGTTGAAAAGAAGAAATGATAAGAAACTAAAACGTAGTTTTTCTTTCCTCCACAGAATACAGAGAATCACTTATATCTCAGACAAATATATTTAGAATATTGGCAGCTCAAATTGGCATGACTGACACAAGCAGATAACACCCAAAACAAACACCAAGCTGGGTAAAATCATTATCTTAAGCAGTTTTGTGATCCCTTTTTCCCCCTCTGTGAAACAGGTAAGAGAATACTCCAAGATATCACACATAGTCATTTACATACAGTATCATTCTATGGAATTTTCCAAGGTGTTAATTAAAAGTTATAATGAATGTTCATCATCTGTCAATTTCATTGGCAATCTCTGTTCAACCATATGCTTCTCTTTTACACCTGTAAGTTATTTTCTAAAACCATTACTTTAAATTGTTTTACTTCCTTAACATGATATTTGTATTAGTATTTAGGAAACCAAACTTCTGCAGGATATACAGCAATCTTCTATAGTTTTCTATGTATTTTCTAACTCCTTTAAATAAGGTATAAGTGTGTAGGCTTTGCACGATCATTAAACTTCTAAGAGAGAGTCTAAAACCCTTTATTCTTTTGAAAAAAATCTTCATTCTTTCTTTTAAAAAATCTTTATACAGTCAGAATTTGAATATATTTTGAAGGTAGAGAAGACAGGCTTCCTGAAAGAAAGAGATATGTGAGGAAGACTTTGAGAATTTGGCCTGAGCCACTGAAAGAGAGGAGTGGCCATAACTGAGATGGGAAAGACTGCAGAAGAAGCAGAGGGTATGGGGTTGGGAGAGATCAGGAGTTCATATTTGTACCTATTATATTAAAGTCCCTATTAGACAGTGGAAGAGCTGTCAACTAGGGAGTTGTATATATGAGTTTAAAGTTCAGGAGAGTTCTGGGTTCTAGATATGTATTTCAAAGTCATCAGTACATGTATGGCATTTACCTGTTAGGCTGGATAGAGACTAGTAAAGATTTCTGTTTTCATAGAAAAGAGAAGGGGTCCAAGAACTAAGCCCTAGGGCACACCAGTGTTTAGCAATTACAGCAATGAAGAGGGACCAAATAAAGAACAGAAAAGCAGCAGCTAGGAGGTAGAAGGAAAATCAAGGAAACGGAAGCCAAGTTAAAAGCATGTTATGAGGCAACAAGAGTAAATAACACTTTCTAATGTTGCAGACAGGACAAGTAAGGTAAGGACTGGTAATTAATCATTGGCATAGCAACATGGAGGCCACTGTTGACTCGTTTTGGTGGCATGATGAAGACAGATGCCTCTTTGGAGCGGTTTCAAGGGAAAAGGAGAGGGAAGAATTTGGAATCAAAAAATTTACGCAACTTTTTCAAGGAGTTCTTCTTTAAACAGATGGAGACAAATGTGGAGTGGCTGGAGAGGAGTGGCATCAAAAGAATGTTTTTCCTCTTAAAATGGAAGAAATAATATTTTAAGAGGAAAATGTTGATAGTAGGTTGGTAGGAAAGATCAGGTAGAGGGAAAAGTTGATGATGCCAGAGAGAAAGAGGAACATGGGTGGAAGAACGTCTGAGCAGGCCAGAGGGAACAGACTGTAGATTGTGCATAAACAGAGGAGTCAGCCTTTACCAGGACTGCCTAGAGTTTATACGTAGGGGCAAGGAGAAGGCACAGTGTATGCAGGTAGGTGCATAGCTAGGTGACAGAAGTTTCAAGAAGTCCTCTTCCCGTTCCTTTAATTTCTAGAAGAAATAGGAAGCAAGATCATGAGCTGAGAATGCAGATGGAAGAGGAGTCATGACAAGTGTGAGAAGAGTGGGCTCTTCCCCCCAGAACAAGCTAGGCTCTCCCCCGTCACTGGACCCCGGTATATGCTATTCCTTTTCCTGAGAAATCTGTTCTCCTGGGTCATCCCACAGACTCTTCCTTCTCATCATTCAGATCAAAACTCGACCATCATCTTCCTTGACCATGCCAACCAAAGCAAATACTGGGAACTACTTTCTATCATACTATGCTATTTATTCTTCTTCATATGAAATTATCACATTTCTTATGTATAGTTTATTTTCTATCGTGCACACTGGATTTTAAGCTCCTCAATGGCAAGGGCTGTCCATTTTGTTCACTGCTTTATCCCCAATGCCAAAAAAGAGGGCATGGCACATGGTAGGTACTCAATTATAGGTACCATGGACTACATTTTGGAGATCTTAACCTCCCCAGAGAAATGTTCTCTTCATGTGACATCTGCTTAGAGTAGGTTTCTCAAAACCACATAAATATAGGAACTGAGGAGAGAGGTGAAATAGTAAACCTAGTTGTGTTCTTGTTGTAAGCACATAAAGAACAAAAGTTAAAACTTGCTCCATCCATGTCCTTGCTGAGACTATCTGTAACAACACTAAAACCAGTGATAACCTAGGTTTGGGACATGACTTGAACTAACCTCTAGCTATGACACTGAGACAACAATTCAGTTTTCTAAGTCTACCAAAAAACACGATTGGCAATGAGGACTCCAGTTCTACATCTCTTTTCATTTTCTCTCTATTTTTGAATCTTTAAGTGTTGCCAAATAGAGGCTAAAGAAAATAAAGGGAATTTTCTGACATTCTGCGAGACGCTCAAGGCACATTACCCAGCACCGTATTCAATCACTGAAGGCCAACTCTTCACCTGGGGGCAGCTGGGGGCACCCAGACAGGGGCATGCAACCAATTAGTTTCTCAGGGGAGCTGAATGTCCTACTGATTTCTTAAGAAATTTTTTTCTTGAGAGAGAGTGAGTCACTGCAAGTTGTAATGAGTGTAAATGTCAATTATTTTAGAAAAGGTGAATTAAATTTACGTGATTTTTAAAAGTTGCCTTTGGAGCATGTTACCTATTTGACTTAAATGGATGACACTAGTGAAACATCCGTTTACAAAAAGCTGTCTTCATCACACTTCCATAAAAGCGCTTTTAATCATTTTTATTATTTTTTGTTTTTTGGGGGGACAAACCATAGGGAAAGAATAACCTCCTGATGGTTCATTCTACAGCATTTTCATGAGAAAGAAACCAACAAATTGGCGGGAACACTGTGTTAATGTGAGCCGTGACTAACATGCTCTCTTCATAGCCATTTCTCAGGGTTTCATCTACACAAAGTGGCAGAGTCGGCTCTGCTGAAGTAACTGTACATCCCCTTTTATGGAAAATATCAACAGGGATTTTCTTCTTCAAGGCTGAAGGTCTTTTCCTCATCTAAATATTAAAGTCCGACAAGTCTTTCCGACTAACTGGAGCATAATCATGCTTGCTACTTGTTAATTGGGAGCAGGGTGAGGGATAAGGAGGGTGGGAGGGAGATGCAAGACGGAGGGGATATGGGGATATATGTATATGTATAGCTGATTCACTTTATTATACAGCAGAAATAACACACCATTGCAAAGCAATTATACTCCAATAAAGATGTTTAATAAAAAAGAAAGAAGATGTAAAAATTTAAAAACATAAACAAAATTTTTAAAAAAATTTTTTAAAGCTGAAAGTGTTTCCTGGTGGTTGCAACAAGTTTCAACATGATCCCAGGCTTTGTCAATAACCACAAGGGGAAAAAGAAAGCAAAAGGAAAATGCCTCTCTAGAGTCCTTCATTTCTGAGAGAAGGGTGAATGCTACTCATATTTTATCACTCTCATTTGAGAGACATCTTACCACCAAAAAAGGAGGCCAAATGATAGACCCAGCCATGTGCAGAGCGGAGAATAATACAGCCCAGCAAGGGAGCCAGGAGACCTGGGTTCTATGATCAATTCTCCTATTTATCTATGTGACTTTAAGACTCTCACCTAGAAGCCCTGGACCTCAATTTCCTTCAGTGGGTTTGGAGGAAGGATTATAGGCTATGAAACATATCCCAGTTCTAAAATTTTATTTCCACAGCCAATTTAAATTCTTGAAGAAAATTTTTACAAAACCCTCCTGAAAGTCTGGGCATTGTAGTTTGTCTCTTTCAGTAGGCAAACACTCAGTATTCTGATAGCTGGTATTGGTTTGCCACTTTTCAATTTTAGAATATTTGAGCCTTATATACATTATCTCATTTTGTCATCTGAGCGGTCCTGCAAAATATATTATCACTGTTTTCTTGACAAGCTAGAAAGAAAGAGAATGAAGGAGACAAAAGATGAAGTGACTTGCTTAGAATGGAGGTGCTACAACCAACACCCAGAAGTATTTGTCCCTATCGCCTCACTTGGAATTAAAACTCACCAGTACAAGCCCATATCTAGAGGCCAGTTACTACGCAGGAAATAGAAACAAGCAGTCACTATGGAGAGAATTTTTTTTAAAACGCCCTGAATTAAGAAAGATTACAAATGGTTCCCATGAACTCAGATAATATATCACATTACTTTACCATGTTGGGTTTTTCCCCCACCATTTAATAATTCACTGTTCTTCAGAAAAGGCAGTCTAAAATAAATTTGTCTGCAGTGGCAAATTTCCTAAAATAAATATTAAACACGACTACTGGAATCTCTGTAGTGTGTTATCAAAATAATGAGATATAAATGCTCCATTTCTATACCACATACCTATTAACAATAAGAAAATATACACATCGTCCCCAGGCCTGAACTGAAATTTATATTTACATTACTCAAGAAAAAGAAAAAAAGGAGTAGAATCTTAGAAGAGTTCAAGTATAAAGGTTACTGTCCACACTCAGTGGTACCATCAGAAACCTTACTCCAAACTGTAGAACAACCAAAATGAACATAACCCAAAGGAAGACCTTGTATTTTTTTCCCAGGGGTTATAACTTTCAGGCCTAGTGCCATTCCAGTTGAAAAGTGATAAAGTTTGAACTTCATCAAAAGGCATACAAAATATTTTTAAAAACCATCAACAAAAAACCCTGTAAATGTAGCTGCAGTACTTGCTGCTCTGCATTTCACCAAATCAAGGAATGAACAACTAACATCCATCTGAAGGTCGCAATTTACAAAATGCAAAAAGTTCATATAACTGACTCATCTAATTCTTGCAAAAATCCTGTAAGTTAAACCCAATTTTACAGGTAAGGAAAGAGAAATTAAGTGGCCTGAGTACAGAAAACCCGGATGATGGCTTTAGATCCTCACTCTCCCATGCTATTTCTGAAGCAGTAATACAAAAGCAGGCAGGGTGTACTATGGGACTAATGGGCAAATATATTTAAGCCATTAAGAACTAGGAGAAGTCTTATAAGAATAATATATAGAACTTTCCTAGAAAGCCAATTGTTATTGCCCTTCTCCACTTGTATCCAATAGGCAATAAGAACTAACTTGAGAATTTAACATTTTAAAAAAAGACACAAACAGAAAGAAGGGAGAAAGGAAGGACACAGGGAGAGAGGGAGAAACAGAGCAAGGATACATTTCCTAAGCTAGCTAAATATTCTCTTCTCTGGACTAGAGATTGTGATGGCAACAGGCAATTGTACAGCGTAGGTTAAAGAATGAGGTCTTAGGGAATTCCCTGGCGGTCCAATGGTTAGCACTCCAACTCCGCCGAGGGCGGGAGTTCAATCCCTGGTCGGGGAACTAAGACACCGCAAGCCACACAGCATGGCAATAAATAAATAAATAAATAAAGTGAAGATTGTTTTTTAAAAATGAGGCCTTAAAAAAATCTGTAATTGAAATTTAAACAGAAATATTAAGATAAAGAAAACTGTTTAAATTGAAAAACTGATACCTAATCCAAACCTTATTTTTAGTATACACATTAATTTGAATATTCCCCCTTAGTCACCTCACTAGGAAAATTGCTGTTCCTGCCTTAACCCTCCTCAAAAACATGGCAATTCCCGAAGTAATCTGAGTTTACAAATAATCTACAGTAAAATAAAACAGGACTCAACTATTTCCTCTTAATCCAACATTCTTTGTTGGACCTGCTCTTAGTTGTATCCACCCTCCCAACATGATTCCTGGTAGACGAGCATTCCAAACAGTTATCAAAAGAAGGGATTCAGACATGGTGATATCTGAGATCCACCCCAAAATGAGAATCATATCATTTGTGAATATTCACTCTGTTACTAAATAACCCTCCAAAATTATGGTCCTTTTACATGTATGATTGTGGAAGTTAGTCATGAAACTCAATGTGTCTGTGTAAATTGTGTGTGTTTCTTAGTGTTCATCTACGGAAGTGATCTGTCTGCAGGTAACTGTACCTGTCTATGAGCGGCTGAACTGGTCTGGAAGAGCCAGAAAGGAAACTCAAATGAAGAAACTCCCTGAAATAAATTTTATTATTATGAAACCTAAAGCAACCTCTGACCAAAATGAAGCAGAAAAAAATAAGTCTACATTTAAAATACTTAACTCTGGAAATACTAAATTACTAAATGAAAAATTAATCTGAAAAACCAAAAGACATACAGATTAGTTTTCCATTTGGACAACTTATTTTAGCTCAGAATTAATGGTTTTGAAAAACTCTGTGCATTTTTCATTATTTGGAAAAAACAGGCACACCAATCTAAAAATGGACACAGCTTTGCATGTCAGTTATAACAGATGAACACAAAAAGACATGAAATCTATTGTGACTATGTAAGGTATAACTACAAACTAATGTAACATTTAAAATCTATTTTAAACCATATTTTAAACTTTTGCAGACAAATAAGTGTGATTCTTCAACGAACTGAGCTTAAGAAACCACATACTCATCTCTCTGTTGCTACTATTGCTTAAAAGACTTTGGAGGCCCTGTTTTGTAATCCTCCAATTTATGACTGACCCAAGAAAACAGACCGGCTACTTTGGTTCCACAATTTGCGCTGCCCGCCACTTCCACTCCCCTTTTGACTACCTACCTGTTTTATTCACCAGATTTGGCTCAAATATATCTTTTGACTATGTTGAAATATAAAGACTTTCTTCAAAGTTAGAAAATTTGTCCACTGAGGTTATCAAAAGAGTATGCCTCAGGCTCTATGGCAGCTCCCAAGGAGGCGTTCCTGAAATATTCTGAGCAATTTCAGAATCACTGAAAGAGGTATATACAGCCTTGAAAGTGACTATACTGAATCAGATTCAACACTCCTTTATATAAAAAGTTTTATTTTTAAAAATTGAATTAGTTTCTAGCCATCTGATTTATAAATGTATCTTAATAAGTAAAGATATAAGTAAAATATTCTTAGGCATTCCATTTCATCCAGACATATATGTCAAGGATCAATGGCTTTTCTAAAAAGTTGAAAAAAATTACCAAAATTAACATGAGGAATTTTTGTGCAGAGCAACTATTTAAACAAACAATAAAAGTTAGACAAAGCAATCAACTTAGTTAAATAAGCCCACTGGGAGGAAATCTCAAATAAAAGTAGAAAGAATATGGCTTGTTAAAACAAGAGCTGATGAGATCCTCTCTCTATGTCAGAAAAGCATCGATTAAAAAGGTGTACCCTCTTTTGTCTACTTCTCTAATACTCAATCTATTCTCTCTCTCTGACAAACTCATATTATACCAGATAACAAAATTATCTAGGTTTTGATGAGTACCATATACTTCTCTGTCCTATTTTGAGGTCTGGCTACTTGGAATTCAACCCATCACATTTGGAACTATATCTAAAACCAGAAGATTTTAATCTACTGCCTTCTCAACATGCAGACATGACTCAAACAACTATGTGAAAGTCAATGAAGAAAAAGAGAATAATATACTGAGCTAGGCAGAAAAGATATTAACCAGATTTTGCATCAAGTCTATACTTCCCCACAGATTTCCAAAGAATATGGATACTACGGAAAGGGCCATTTTATCTGGATGCATAATATCAAACTTGCTGAAGAGAGAAGACAAGAGAAGGATGGTTTACAATATTATCAAGTGGGTATACTTCGATTTTTCAGTGAGATCATTTATCTGAAACAAATTCATCAATAATGTCTAGCAGAATAGATAAATTTCATAAGACTGATTGCAAAGTAAACAGAGTACTGATAAAGGTATCATTATCAATAAAAAGACTAATGGCCCTTCAAACTAAGGCTCCCACCTTTCATATGCTTCTAACTCCAAATCTGTTCCAAAAAAGTGTTTCATAACGAAATAAGATGTGGTCATGTGTAAAAGCACTAGATTTGGAGGACACTAAACGAACTGTAGGGTTCTCAAAGCGAACATTCTAAAATAAGTTTACTAGTCACTAACCAAAACGAAATGACTTCAAAGTATTGAAAAACCACCAATAGCCCTCGAAAAGAAAAGACATAATTTCAATGAATCCTTTTACCATACTCTGTACCTAAAATTTCCATCACAGCATAACTCTTCAACAAGCTATCATTTAGAGTTTTAAATAATTTGTTTTCTTCACACCTGGGACACATAGGTGTATTTCTAGATTTTCTTCTTTCTGATCCAAGTTATATTTTTTTAAAAGACAATGAATCTGATATGCTATTGCAATTAAGCAGGGGTCATTTCCATTTTGCAAGCAAGATGTCCAAAAGAAAAAGATAAACGTGTCAATTCCTTAAATAAATAAGAGTCATGTTAACTTTAGAACTCAGAACCTCTCTATCCTAGACATGGAAGATAATTTCATGTTAATGATTTGATGTTAATTTCTCACATACATAACAGTTCTTGTCGGTACATGGAACACAGGCTCTTTGTAACAAATACCCCACAGATCTTTAATTGGTAGCTAGGAAACATGCTTTTCTTAATCATTGAGTCTCTTTTAAATATTATATTTTTGAATACTCATTTAGGGAAAATAATGAGGAAAGATATGAGAGGGATAAAGAAGGTATGTTGTTTTCAAAATTAAAATTTTCAGGACATCCGTCCAGCAGGCATAAAACAACATAAAACAAATAACTAGATAATCAAACAATGAAAGCAAATTAGAAATAATATGAAGGCTTTTTTAGAAACTATTATTGCACATGTGCAATAATTACTTCCATCAAGACTTTTATTATACATTTGTTTTTATGGAATCACAATGCACAAGTGCATGCTATTGTTTAAACACATTCACCACATACCCTGTAACAGAATATGATGACAATATATATTAAGGATAATACAGAAAATGTGGCTAAATGCATCCTGTATTATGTTTCCATAATACAGCATGCAAATGGTCCTAAGCAGACACAGGAGACGGTCGTTAGTGTACACGCTGTGAATGTATATTATGAATAATGCATAAAACTTGGCTAAATCCTAATGAGTCCATTGACATCCTATGGGGTCCAAAGGAAGCTCAGATCCCAAAGCCCTGGCACATTTCTACCCACGAATCATTATAAAAAACCTTGAAAACAAAGGACAATAAACTACATGAATGCACTCTCATTCTAAGTAAAGGTTTTGAAGTAAGCACAAAAATGGGAAGAAACTTTGAAAAGTGAGCTAAAAGTCCATCTTACACCTCACCCCACTTACAGTTTTTCAGAATTATCCATTGCTATTTAAATGGGGCAAAAGCTGCAGTTGAAGGTTTGATGTTATTTCTTTTCTCTGGTTTTCTTCAGGGAGCTGCTATTACAAGGAAGATCTGAGCAATCCCTAAGAAAAGTGACCGAACTCTTAGACCATGGTGGTAAGAAGTCTTCCTGCTTTGAAAGAGTCATGTTTACAAAATGAATTATGGTCCATTAAATAAGGAAACAGATACAATGTGTCTGAAAGCAGTCTTTATGGTAGCAACGCCTTAAAAAATCTAGTTGTTACACAGCTTTTTAAAGAATCAAAAAGAATGCCATGAATATGTTCTTGCAGCACATCGAAAACATTAATGTGTTTTTCAATAGCCATTAAATACTCTTAAAAACTGAGTCCTTGCAAAGAGAAATCATATGGATATCCCTATATGAGCATACCCCGAGATGAACACCTATACGAACACGATCAGCATGATCACTAAGCCAAAATGCGGAGCCGAGCAAGCTGTGCTTGAGATGCACAATTCAAGTATGTGACAGAAGCCTGTGCACCCAAGCCTCTCCTCAGAGTGGGAGTGGGAACGCGAGGACAGCTGCTCCTTCGCAGTGCTCCCAGGGGCCGGTGGGAAATGGGCATTCTGAGAACACATCCCCAGGGTACAGTGCAGACAAGAGGCAAGGGCTGGCCACTTGGGGAAGCAGCAGGCCAAGAAAAACCCTGCACTCTCAGAAAACACGCAAGAGTGAAATGTTGCAGTGGGAGCCAGAGTTAAAGTTCTGGGATGGAGTTCTTGACAACTTGCCCAGCTCCCTGCCATTTTCCCATCCCTTTTCCACGTAAGAGGACTGGGTACAGTCAGGGCAAAGGCAGAAGCTGGAAGCTGCCACGGAACCTAAAGCACGGAAATGCATCAACACCTCCATCGCTGAATTCTAAAACGCAGGTCATTGACTAGCCCACGTTTGGGCTAAAAATCAGCTCACGGCTTCGCTGTAATGGTAATTTCACCTATAAGGTGTGAGTTGAGGACTCCCTGGAAGACCCCTTCTGTGAAATAATATTGCCGTATTTTTCCATCTCTCACTACCAGCACAGCCCGAAATTCTAACTCTAAACATTTAAGAAAAACAGCCCTTCATAAGTTTCTATTTAAAGTACAATACTCCTGGGTATAGTTAAGTAAGAAAAATTATGATAAATTTCTGTTTGCTTGAAGAACTAGGACAATGGAGGAGACTCGCATGTTTGGGGTAGGTACTGGGCGGTTTAAAAATAGGGTAAAAGGTTAAAGATGGGACACGCTGCCATTAGCTCTGCTTTTTCGATTGGACTGACTCTAGCACAGCCAGGGATTCTGTGATGAAGAATTAAGACTTTCGGTGGAGACTTAAAGTTTAAAACTTTCTCAGCACTGTATTATTGTTTGTATTTACACCTGGGTAAGTAAGCACTGTCACTGTTGCTGGAGCATGAAGTATGAAAATCATACAGAAAAATAAGATATCTGCTATAACCACTTCTGCTGTTTTCCTTGTTCTGAAACTTGCCTCCTATCAAGTGCAATAGAACAAAGTTCAGCTCCTGATATAACAATTCCATCAAGTTATTCTGCCTTTGAAAACCATTCTCCACCACGGCTTGTCCTGGTGACGCTTAAGCGACTGACAATTGCTTCCCTCCCCACCCCGCCCATGTTTCTTCACCCCTCCCAGATGCCACCAAAAGAATAACAGAAAGTCTCTCAGTAGCACTTTGCTTCTCAGCAGGAAGCTGTACTGTTTGTGATATCCATTTTGATACAAACCTAAATCAGGCCTCTGGAAATAGGTAATGCATAAAGAGAAGCATTTTGTGTCACCAAATTATTATTATAGGTTACTGTTAACACTTGGAAGATAGAGGTGAGTTCTGTAGCTCCCCACTGAGGTGACTATTTCTCATGAAATCATAGGCCCTACCTCAGAAGATGGTTCAGGTGAGCTTGCAGTAAGGCAAACTATCTGGTTGACCTAGAGGATTCTGATAGCTAGTTTAAGTGGGGAAGCTGAGAGCAATGCCAGTTAAACAAAAGGACCGGCTCAGCATGTCGAGCCAGCAGTCGACTAGCACAAGTTTAACAGCTGACAGAGCTTGGAGATGTAGGGAAACGAGAACGTATCACGATATTTTACTATCAGACAGATTTAAGACTCTTCAAAAGCTCTCCTTGTGAAGACCCATAGAGGGGCAAAAGTTCAGAGCAACAACTATTTTTTCAAAAGGTCATTTGTGATAAAACTGTTAACTAGTCCTGTTGAAATAATAAATTAGAATATTGAATATACTGAGGTTTCTCTAACCATTTCTTCATATAGTTTTGATGGTAAATAAATTTTGTTTTGGAAATTCCCTGCTCAAAAATTTAAATTGCTGGTCTATAATTAAGATTCTGAGAAATCTAAGAACTTACCCTAAAACTACTCCTGCATTATAATCCTAGCACCAATTCTTGAAAACAGTTATCATTTTACTTCTCCTAATTTAACTTTTGTAATATTTGATTCTCTCTTATTCTTCTCTCTGCATCGCTACATTAAGATAAGCATCGTTCACAATCTTAATAATTATAAACATAACTGAATTCAAGGATCCAAATCGAAGACCACCTTCTATCAACCTGTCTTAGTGAAGGAAGCACAAAGAACATGCATGACATCTTCTCATCTTTCAGCCCAACTCAGATCACTTTCCAGTTAAAAACTGTACAGGAGAGAATCATCACGTCACACCATAACTTGACTTTTCCTTCTTCCTCATGCATTTTTATTCTGTTGGTAAAAATTATCACGTGGGACTGACTTATTAAAACAAACAGACATGACCGAGTTCAAATCTCTTGAGACACAGTAAACACAACGCAAAATGTAATTCCTCAAATTGGAATAACTGGTATTTACTGAATAAATAACTAAATTAGTAAAGCTTCTTCAAAGTCAGTATCATAGGTTTATGATGAAGAGCAACAGAATTATTCTGCCCCTGGTATCAAGGAAAAAGAAAACAGCTAATATGAACAACCAAAGTTTTATAGGAAGTTGAGTAGACTATGGACACCAGCCAAATTTCATAGCTGCAGTTTTTAGCTGAGTCTCTAAATTTGAAGGCAGAGCAAATGTTTCTCTCCCCTTTCCTAGACACAACCCATAAAATGATAGGCTCTTTTTAACGTCTAAGAATGTTGTTTAGGTCTCATCCTAGTCAGCAACAAGATCTTCAGACTGAGAAAATACCTAGTCAATCGCATTAAGCTGCAGTGTGTAACATTTTAACATCAGAAGTGCTAGAATCACACACTTCAGTTTAAGGCGACCATACAATTCCAGCACAATCTCATTCAAGGAATTCTGACTAGCTAATTCCTTGGCATCCTCGGGATATCTAGATAGCATCTGAATGCCAGATACTGAAATGAAATCTCCTATGTTTCCATTTTCGAAAATAATTCCTCAATTCAAATATTCAACAGCATTACATCCGGTCATAGTCAAAGGACCTTACTGTTGACAAGGCACTTCCTTGAAAGTTTCTGCAGGCTATTTGTCACACACCATACGTACCTGTGCAGTTCATTCCCTGGGAAGTCACTTGCACCGTAGCTTCGCCTTAAAAATATTCCTACACCCATGCTGATTTTCTGTTCAGTTCAAATTTAGATTCATTGGTACCTTTCCACAGTTACATTTCTCGTTCAGTTGCTGTGTCCTCTTATTTATTCTGAAGTTTTCGATGTAAGACAAACAGGAATACCACCTTCTAAAATTACTACTATCCTACCATTCTCTGATGGAACATTAGCAGGAAGCAATATTCTCCAAAGCTATGAAGCATACACTGCCCTAAATTACATTGCAGTCGCTGCCCTGAGCTCACACATTTTTGAATAGAAAGGCTCCCAGGGATCTCTCTGTACTGACGGCATTTACTGCTTTAAAATATTTTTAACCTAGACGCAAGTGCCAGCCTTGCAGTTCCTCATGCTAATCCCAGCTTGGGTGGCTGTTCTTAAGGGAAAGCATTCAAAACATTGTAACAGTACATCAACTTTGACCCTTTTCACTTAAACATGAGACTCTTTTAAAAAGTTTGAATTCCAGAGGGAATCACTGAACTTTGACCTGCTTAAAATTAGTTTTGTTTTAGTGCCTTCATGGTGACTCAGGCCAATTTTCCAGACAGTTAAGACGTTTCTGCCCCTGAAGATTCCAGTTCAAGTCCACAGCTATGTTTGCTGGTCAGAGCAGAACACTTTGTCCCAGGGTTTCAAGCAACAAATTCCCAGATCTCCATCTCTTTGCCAGATGTTGGCATTAGTTGGTATTAACATAGATCTAAATATACACACACACACACACACACACACACACACACACACACACTACACATAGTCAGAGGACAGGCCTTTTTTTTTTCACTTAGAGCCTTTTAGGAAAGAAAGTTTTCCACTCAAAATTCAGTCATGGAGAAATGTTTATCAGGATTATATAAACATTACTTAATAGCCTAGCTCCTACAAGAATAAAACTCCTAACTTTTGGTAAGCAGTACCATGATATAAGCTTTCTGAATCTACTTTTCTTAATGGGGAACACGAAAGCTGCTGGGATTTTATTTTCTAACCTATTATAGATTTTAGAAATTGTCAATGAATAATTATATTGCAAATGAACATTATCACAGTGTTATACTTTCCTTCAATGGAATTTCAAATATGACATTTGCCGTCAAAAATCCATGACAGTTAATAGGTAAAATAAAGTTACCAAAGAACTCAAGGTGCAGCACATGTTAAGACTGATTTAGTCTCCAAAACTGTTCCCGTTGTTGGGAAAAGGAACAAAAGAGCACCCAATTTCATTAATACAAACTAAGGTGTTTAATATGAAGGAAGTAGCTATTAGTCTGGAACAATTCCTGCATAAATCTTGTGCTTTAAAATTTTTAGAATAGTCAAGGATAAAGGCATTCAGGAAAAGAAAGCCCATTTAGTACCACAAAACCAGAAAAAAAAGAAATGTGAACATAGTTTAACCAGGATAAAAGAATCACTATGACACAAATCAGTCTACACAAACTACATACCATGTTAAACAAGAAGCCTTTATCTCCAAAGGGTGTGTTAGCTATACCGAAAAGTGGTGCAAAAGTGTATACCAGATCTTCAAACACTGGTTTGCACTTAAATCTACCCATTTTCAAGCAGCTACAAATGACATTTGATCCCTGTTGATAACACCGAAAGCTGAAAGTCAGAAACTACCTTTGGGCTTCTGCCTAGTCTTATGACCCAAGAGGCAGAACCGTTTGCACTGATTGCAGCCCAGACTTGCAATAGGGCCCACTCTTGCTTTGAGCTCCCCTTAAACCTTGAATCTTTTTATATCTTCTGACAAATGGATCATAACCATGTTTCCAAATATGTTGTGTGTGTTGCCTCTAATTTCCAAAGAGGCTCTCTAAATGCTTTAGATTTTTCATAAAGATGGGGATGTCAGGTACCACTAGTGGTCCTTTATCTTACAAGTCCAGCAATTTTTTTCTTAAAGGACCACATGGTAACTATTTTAGTATTATGGGCTGTATGTTATCTGCCACAACTATTCAACTCTGCTCTTACAGCTTGAAAGTAGTTGTGGATAACAAGTTAATGGAAGAGCATGCTTGTGTTCCAATACAATTTTATTCACTAAACAAGAGTCCTGCCCAGGGGCTATCATTTGCCATCCGCTGCCTCAGAAAGTTGTCCCAAACTCTCTGAGATCTTTGGGCTTCTAATCTTCATTGATCTTACAGGGTCGCAAAAACCAACCATGGCAAAATTATATTTGAATTGTTTCCTCTCCTTCTATTAGACAGCACTAATACCAATTCTAACACTCAGAAAATAAAAGCTACTCAACTAAGTCTCTCTGGCAATCACATCTTTCACTTCCTACCCATTTAAGAAAGAACACAATAAAGATGTTCAAACTGGAGGCAAGTGGTGAACATTCTGGATATGTACATTACTAATTCATTTTATTCATAAATTATTTAACACATAAACTTGTGTGAGTTGTACTGAATGACCACAGATTGTTTTTAAATGAAGAAAATATTTAGAAGTCAATCCAATTATTTTACATTTCAAGCACATGTGACTACTTGGTTTTTTTTACTGACGGTTAAGAAAACAAGCACTAATAGTTCTGAAAACCGGGTCAATTACTTATAGGAAGAGGTCAACTGAAATGAAAATTTCAAGTGCTACCAACTAGTACCTTCAAATGACATGAAAATAAGTATGAATTATGTAAGATGCGAAAGGAAATACACATACTTATAGATCAGACAGTAAATGACAGTATTTAAATAAAATAAAACTGTGCAGAGACATTCCCACGTAAAGACCATTATCTGAAGAATCTGCCAACACAGGATTAGCACTGTAGTTGCTTAATCTTTTAATTGTCTTCCTAATAAAATATGCTGCTAATTGTTTAAGATATTTTGGCCTTGCATTCCAAAAGGCATGTTTGCATTTTTCTTTGCATACGTTGTAAAAACTAATATACAGCGTCATTAAAAAGTAATGTGACTGGTTTTTAAACAAACATACCATGTCATCCAAATGTGCTTTCCCTTCACAGTGGTCACCTCAGAACACCACTCACTCACTCTAAAGCTCAGCCGTTCCTCACAGTATTTCTACCTCCTTCTGAAACTGCTTTCTAAGTCTGTACCACACACAGGCATACACATTTCTAAATATCCTCAATGGTGACAAATTTCATAATTTGAAAGGCAATTTTAGCCATTTTCATCATTTCAAAGAGACATTTATAGCCAACTCTGGTGAGTAAAAAAAAAGCATGATGAATCTTGGTATAAAATGCGAATAGAAAGTAATGAGATAGATGTTTTAGTCAGGCTTGCAAATGATTCAAAAGACAGTTCTGAGAGGAAGTTTTCCAAAATGTTTTGGACAAGGGCATCAATGGAATCCGGGTTTTGCTTCTCTGGGTGAAATTTTGAAAAACAACATTAATATGAATGCATAAATTATAATGTGATCATTGTCTTTAAAAATCAAACTCTGTACTTTTCACTCACTCTGCAAATAAAAAATAGAGCAGATATACATATTCATTCTGAAGGTTATTTATGCAAGTTCTTAAGCTTCCACTGGGCAAAACTAATAACAGGTTGATTTGCAAAATATTATATATAAGATAAACTGAACTCTTTTGATCTTTCAAAAAAGTACAATTTTTAGAAAGTCTTATTTCCATAGTCAGATATTTACATCCAAACCCATTCTTAGGCTTCTATAAACTTTTCCTCCCCTATGCAGTCAAAACTTGACAAGAGCTCACTGTGGGATTACGTTGAAAAATTGCAAATTTAAACAAGGTGCGATCGTATACGTTTTCACACATTATTGTATCATGTTGCACCAGAACACTAATGTATGCACAGTTCCAAAATAGCTTGGGTTATTACTGCACAGCTTTGAAAACTATGAAAATCCCAGTAAGAGTACCTTTCAAAAGCTGCTCCTTCATTATCGCACACAAGTAAAAGCTTGCTTTCACTATTTGTATTTTACAATAGGAAAAAATACAGAAATGTCTATGACATTGTCTCATAATTCTGAGGTCTTACTTCTTATTAGACTCTTTGTAGTTATAAAAGTTGTTTCATCAATATGAATATGACAGTGGGACTCAATACTATTTAATCGACTCAATTATGGAACAAGTGTGTTTTTCCTTATGCTGCCCTACTTTCCTTTAAGTTGCATTTGAATTATTGATGACGTTGCAATAAAGAATTTCTTTGTTACACATAGTTTAGAAGTAAAGAATGGTGTTTCATGGTTAAGGTTTAGATCCACAGTGATAAAATAAACACACTTGTTGTCCTTTCAAAGAAAATCAATAGCATGGTACAAGCTTAAAAGAATGACTTTTCCTTTTTTTTCTATTGTCTTGACAACATGATGTGCTGAAATCATGACTATAAATACAAACATAAAAGGAGAAAATGGTAAGCAAAGTACTCTATAGAAAATACCATTCCAGGTCTTTCTGGGTATTGAGAAGATTTATCCCTATGATGAATTTAGGTTCTGCTTTTCCTCAAGTATTTCAAGGACCCGTTTAGACTCGTAGCAGGATAAGGCCCTGAAAAATGGAAGAATGAATAGTTTTGGAGACAAGGACAACGTTTCTTATTTAGACTACTCTAATCACTACATAACTGATGCCCTGTTCGTTCCATTTTCCAAACAACAGCCAGAATTATCTTTTCAAAATGCAAATCTGAATCCTTTAATTACTTGCCCTTACTTTTTTGATAAAAAAACAGAACCTCAGCAGCATCTACAAGACGCTACATGACAGGACGCCGGCCTCCTCCTCCAGCCTCATTCCTCATGACTCCTGCCCTTCTTTTCTGTGCCCCAGCCACTCTGGTCTCCTTTGGTTCTTCAATATCCCAACCTTTAACCTACTTCAGAGCTTTGCACAAAGTGTTCTTTCTCCACACTCAACCACAGCTTACTTCTCTTCATATTCCAACCCAAATGTCTCATCCTCCTGAAAGTCCTGCTGTGACTTCTAGAATAAATCAGGCTACGCTATAATATCTCCTTATAGCCCCCTGTATTCATCCTCCATGATATACTCCATAGTACTCATCACAAGCCCTAGAATACAACTTTCATAGCCAACCTACGTTCACCAAGTCACCAGAGTAACGGGTGTGTTCCATTCCCTCCATGAAACACACTATTAGCCAGGGTACCCTCATAGCAAAAAGGCTACTGTAGCACACCACACGCTCCCACTCTAACTGCTTTACTTATCTGCTTGATCCCAGGGCTCTTTATACCATTTCTATTTGCCACTGTAACTGAGTAAATTCATTAAATATTACATAAGTAATAGAATATGAGGGCAAAAAGGATGCTGTTAGTGACACTAGATTGAATGCTTCTTTAAGGAATAAAGGTAAATTGTTTTTAAAGACCACTAAATTAGGTGTCTAGTAGCTTCATAAAATTGGAATAAAAATAAAAAAAACTAGGCAAACTTCTGCACTTGGATTGCTTGCCAAATGCCTTGAAATTCTCCTATCATTTTTAGCAAATCAAAAGTAAAAACCACAGAACATATATTTTGGGTGTGAAGATGACAAGGAATGTTACTCAAGAGACCCATCCTTAAAAGCTTCAACTATACATCAATTAATTGGCAAATTGATAAATACTGATAAACAATGGAACACCAATAAACAAACTGACTAAACATTGTTTAAAATCTTAAAATATTTAAGGAAGGATGACATCATTTCTCTAAGACTCTATGCTTTAGCAATTTTTTTTTAATTAACAATCCAGTTGCCAGTCACAATTACACCGAAGTAGAGAATGTCTCTCCAGCATGATTAGCTGATTAACCTCCATTTTTCTCACTAGATTGGAAACTCCATAAGGGCAGGGGCCAAATCTCTTTTACTTACCATGGTAACTCCATTACTCAACATTTGTCATATGTGACAAAGAACAGACTCACAATAAACGTATTTTAAATGAATGAATTAAGAGTTAATCATAGTCAAATACAACACTGTATATTTTAAATTGCTATTAAGGTCAATATGCAAATGGTTATAAAGAGAATAAGAAAAAATATGGATGGAATCACCTGAAAACGTCAAGGCACAGTATTCTTTTGAGAGACAGTATATGTCCTTTACTCAGTAATGGTAAGATCATTTGTATGTATATAAAAAAGGAAGCTTCGGCTTCCCTGGTGGCGCAGTGGTTGAGAGTCCGCCTGCCGATGTAGGGGACACGGGTTCGTGCCCCGGTCCGGGAAGATCCCACATGCCGTGGAGCGGCTGGGCCCGCGAGCCATGGCCGCTGAGCCTGCGCGTCCAGAGCCTGTGCTCCGCAACGGGAGAGGCCACAACAGTGAGAGGCCCACGTACCGCCAAAAAAAAAAAAAAAAAAAAAAAAGGAAGCTTAATTCTTTATTATTTTTAAAAATAGCACTCTCTAGCATAATGAGGTTTCTGCCTTTTAACTTATGAACTGTATTTTAAATTATATGATTAGGCTTACTTAGGAATCCAACCATGATTACCATATCCTTATTAAGATTTCTATATACTGGTTCCAAATCTGGCTACCTTTTAATTTAATCTATAATGAAAAGTAGTAATAATGCTACCTGAAATGTATTTATCCCCATTCCTTCCAAGAAATTCAAAGCAACCAACATTTGTGAGCAGTGTTAAATATAAAAATGAAAACACAACTGAAATGAACTTTTATTAACAAAATAAAAGATGTTAATAAGGAAGCCAAGCTATCTAAAGTTCGGGCACAAGATAAATCTGGAATAATTCTTTAAAGCCAGGCTGAGTTTTGCTATAAAAATGCTTATAAACATTTAAAATTCCAAAAGGACATGAAGGAACTTACTACATTTAGGAAAGGTTTTGCCTTTTCAGGTTCTCTACTGCTGAGAGACACAAATAAAGATATCTTTTAATTGTTGCATGCAACATTTATAAATTCATGAATCCAAGGAAAAATAAGCAGTGAGAGAACATTCAAAAGCATTCTGGCATATTAGGCAGGATATGGCTCGTAAATTAGAGCCAGATATACAGAGGGGTAATGGTGTCAGTGTGGCCCCAACCTTTTAGTTAATTATGAGGAATTGCTAAACAGAAGGAAATGCTAAGTCATTATGATGCTGGCTAGCGCAAACACACAAACACACACACACACATTCCTTTCATGATTTTTAAAATATCTCAAAGTACCACACTGTGTTCTAAAACCTTATTTATTTCTTAATACCTGTAGTTCATACTATCACATTTAAATAGTTGCATAGGTCAAACTCATAAAAATTGTCAAAGTTTGACACCAGTACACTTTCTCCCCTATTAAGTATTTAACTTATGCTCTAGAAAACTAGCTCAAAGAGTCTTCAAGGTGGGTTCAAAAAAAAAAAAAAATCCACTGGCATGCTAAAAGAGAATATTACAATTTTTATTTATATTTCTTATTCTATAGCTATCCTTTATTCCCTCTTTATCTCAGGCCTTTTAATTTCTACTTTTGCATGTTTATTGTTAGTAAAGAAATATTTTCTGTTTTTATTGATGGTGTATATACATTATCAAAAAAAGTTAGGAGAACACTGACTTAGATGCCCATCTGGGAACCTGAAAAACCTAGGCCTATACTCTTGTCCACATACTGGGCAAGAATTCCTCCTGCTTTATAAATACACAAAGACACCATTACCACCACCATATGTCTATGTCCAGTCAGCTGTCCTACCTCCAATTAAAATGCCCCTTGGTCTCACTCCATAAAGACATTTTCTCCAAAGCTGGAAGTTCAAGATGATCCACGTATTCCTTTTTTTCATCTAACTATTAATAGATTGTCACAGGGGCCTTCATTTCACAACTGGAAGAACTTAATGTTAATGCCATTCTCTCTCTTTTGTTTTACCATTTTGTCACACATTGTGGCTTGTGGACTACACTGTCTAATTTTTAGATAAATTAACCCTCATAAAGCAGAGAAGTGGTTTTAAAATATGTCCTACAAAACAAAACAAAAATCTAGGAATTTTCAAAGTAGTACTAATAATGCAAATACAAGTGAACATGGGAAAATGGCAGAACTGTATCTTTCAGACTAACTGCTAGCTCTCTGTCAGCCATATTTCAAGAAAAATCTATGAGAATTCAAAAAAATAGAGAGTCTCGGGAAGGTTGTGTTTCGTGGATACTGCAGTGTGCTACCTAGCAGCGCTCATTTCCTAGCTACCAAGAGTGCTGGCTGCTGAAGACTCACATCTAAGGCCTTTCTCAAGAACTGCCCGCATCCAAAGTTCCTCCGGCTCCCCAGGGATGGCCCACATCCAGCACCAATGTATGGTTACAAAGACCTGGCCCCCTTGTCTCTGTTCAGGACACCTCCAAGGAGCTATCCAGTTCCAGAGCTCCTCATAGGTTAGCTGAAGCCCCAGCTGCATCATAGTCAACTTCTCCTCAGGCGCATCCTGCTTCTCTGAGCCCCTCACAGGTGCTGTCGCCAAGAACCCTCCCAATAAATCCAATGCATGTAAATCTACATGTCAGAGTTGGTTTCCAGGGAACTCTGATGTAATACCACTGTTACTTCAACTATTATTTAAACTAAACCTTGCTCTCAGAGTTTACTGTGCCCTGAATATTAGCTCAAGTATAACACATGTACATAAATTATGAATATGTGTCTGTGCATGCATGCACATTCTACAGGATTGTGCGCTCTAAAAATTCTACTGATAGGGTACCCCTAAAGTATTAACATGTCACCAAATACGCATTTTAACTGCTGACGTAAGGAGCCAGTTTTGCATTTTCTGGCTAATGTGTCATTAGTTCATTCACAGGCAAAGCAGACCATATGTTACTGCACATCATAAGGTTCCCCATGGCCTAAAAGACAGAATTTGGGGCATTTGGTCTATAATAAAAAGACCACCTTGATTCTGACCACTGCCAACATCACAGCCTCATCTCAGCTGGTTCCTGTCATGTACTTTATGTTCTACCAACACCGAACTCTCTGTAATTTCACAAACACGCCACGCTATTTTTCACCTTCTTGCCTTTTTATTCACGTTGTCCTGTCTGCTTGGAATACCCTCCTCCCTTCTCAAAGCACCACGCTCTTCGTTTCTTAGCTTAACTCAGAGCCTTTCCAAGGGCAGGTTGGCAGAAGCAGAGTGCCCAAGTACAGGCAATAAGGGAGCACAATGTCTGCAGAAATTTTAAGAAGCACAATATAAATGACTAAAAGTCAGTGGTCTTTTTATTATCTAATTCTAAGACTAACTCCAAATTATGTCAGTGATAAAATGATCCTTCCAACCACAGCGGACTGCCCCCAAGGCCCACCCTGGATATGTCACTCCACCTTTTTCAGCCTAACTCAGAAATTCCAGTAAACATTGGACACTTCTAGTAAAACCTGTAAGTTTGAACATAAGCCATTATTAACTCCAGGAAAACCAAACAAGTTGTATAAAAAGTAAAAGTAATCAATATATAATATTCTCAGTGATAAACAACATTTTAAAGAGTCAAAGTAACTGTGTGCTTTTTGGGGTATTTTTTGTTTTTTTATTTATTTTGTTTTTTTTTATTTTTTTTGGCCTCGGGGCTTGCGGGATCTTAGCTCCTGGACCAGGGATCGAACCCAGGCCCCCTCAGTGAAAACGCCTAGTGCTAACCACTGGACTGTCAGGGAATTCCCGTAACTGTGTTTACTGAACTGATTTAACCCTAAAAAAGGGGGGAGATGAAAGTATATTGGGACAATGGGAAAAGGAGTATGTGTGGTTTTAGGAAGCAGGGGTGGGGGAAGAGTAGAATAACAAAGCCAAATAGTAGGAGGTTAATCAATAACTAACATTTTTTGAAAAATAAGGAGTAAACATTTTATTTAGAAATACAGAGTTGGAAGTAATAGGAATGGAGTGGCATGATCGTCAGTAAGACAGGAGTGCTGTTTTGTTATGTAGCTTTGAATTTTATACGATATACATACTTTATTTTAGTATGTATTTAATTGATTGATAAAATACTCAGCTCATACATCAATTCAGTTAGAAAATCTTCCCCCAACCTCTCTTCTGTGCTCTCACAATACTCTATCGCTATACCTATCACACTGATATATAATTACCAGTTTATGTTACTAGCTTCCCTATCAAATAGAGGTTTGTGCAGACAAGAAGCAAGATTTACTTATATTTGTATCCCCCTGGCAGAAATGATACATAAATTTAAATCCGAATCTGAACTCAATAATTTTTTTGAGCTCCAAGTAGACAAAAGTAGTAATAAGATACAGGTTTCTGATTTCAAACAATAACATTTATGACCATAAAATGTCATCACACGGTGGAGCTCATTATGGCCAAGGATTGTTTTATAGACTTTGTACTCCTTCTCTCATTAATCCCACACAACTGCTTTATGAAGTACATCTAATTATCCCCATTCTGCAGATGAGGAATCACACACTGAGAGAGGTTAAGTAGACTGCCATGCTAACGACGTAAATGATGATCCAAAAGAGGAGTATAATATCGAACTACAGCATCCACATCCCTAGGCAAACTCACAGTGTCCCTCAAAGGATAAGGCATATTCACAACACGCTTACGATACAGTACAATATACAGTTAAAGCCTTAAAAGTGGTTATAGGTATACATATCATAAGATCAGAAGGAGAGATCTTCAGTCAGTATATTCTGTGGGGATGCTGTGGAAAAGCAAAATTTAATGTGGAAATTAAGGAATGGGTAGGGTTTCAGAAAATCTATATGAAGGGATGATATATACAGAAGGAAAGCATAGAAACGTGAAAGCAAATACATATGCGTAGACGGGAGGGACTGTAAGTTTTGTATCAAATCTCTCTGCTTGAATACTCAAGAGCTAAAGCAGGTACAGATCCAGCCAGCAGGATCCCTCGTAGGTGTATGGACTTATGCATCTCTTTTCTAAACCTATGGAACATGGAAACAATGGGTAATTCCCAGGTGGAATATTCCATTAGGTTGGTGGAGGGGGAATGGCCGGGGGACAGTTACAAAGCACCTGAAACTGGGCAATTTCCCCTCCAAGGGTGCTTGTGAAACCTTTCCTTTTGTCTCCGTCTCAAACACAACTGCTGAAGTCCAAAATCCAAGCCACTATCTTTCTCTTGCGTGAGTCGCTACAATAGCTTTCTTACTAGCTTACCAAATCCATTCCTTCCTCTCTTAAATTTGGTCTACATGCTCTAGCCACAAATTTTATTAGTCTTTTGCTTAAAACTATTCAATAGGTTTCTTATCAGCCTTATTATGAAGACTCACCTTTACAGCCCCATCCATGTCCATTTCCCAGTCACTTTGCTCCAGCCATGCTGGCCTTCTAATTTCAGGAACACATCCTTCTCCCTCTCTCTTTGGAGCTTTGGCACATGCTATTCCCTATGTCCTCTTTAAGTCATTAACCATGCTTCAAACGTGACTTCCTCATAGCATCCTCCTCTGACTGTCCTGCCAAAATATCAGATACTTGTCCTGTATGTTGTATATAATTTTGTGAAATATAGTTCCACAATTTGCCATCAGAAATGCAGCTGATTATCTGATTAAAATTTATTTACCCCAATAGGATTTAAATCCTTGCATGCAAGGTGTGTGCCTGTTCCACACATCACAGACTCCCTAGTAGTTAATGTGGCATCTGGCTCATAGTAGGTGCTCAACAAATATTTGGTGATTACTGAATGAATGAAGGGACAAAATCAAAAGAGAAAGTTGAAAGAGAGAGTCAAGTGGATTGGGAACCAAGGAAAGTCAAATGATGAGGAGGTTTGAAGCAGATGGAAAAGCAACTCCGGAAGAATTCCCTAAGTCAGACAGGGCTCAAATGCGAGCAATGGCTTTTAGTGCAATGCCCGTGGAAGGCCCCTGGCATGAGCACTGTGAGAGGAGTTGACAAGGCTCACATGTCACAGACAGTTTGAGAGTCATCTGGGAAACTGTGCTCAGCATGAATCCTGATCAGAAGCAAACTGTTCTCAAAAGGAAGGTTTCAAATATGAGCCTGAAAAGGTAGAAGACTTGGAGAAGACGGTAAGGCCCTTAAAAAACAGACGTAAGGGTCTGGGTCCCATTTGTGTGTAGTATTCAGGCACCGTGAACGTTTAAGAAAGGGACAACATAACCTAAATAGCACGTTAGGAAGACTGGCCTGACAATTGTACACAGCACAGATTGTAGGGAGAGATCCCACTTTGGGGAACTTTGCAAAAGTTCAGAAATGAGCTGAAAAGAGCCTGTCCTAGAGGGACAGAAGTACATATATAAAGGAAGGGGGGAAACACAAGCATAATTTTGAGGGATGACTCAGCAGGACTTCAAATCTACTTCCTATATTACAATGGGTAAGGGCCCAAGCCTCAGAATCAGACCACTCTGGGTTCGAGTCTCAGCTCCGCTACTTTGGGCCAGCTCAGTTTCCTTATCTGTATAATGGAGCAACACCTGTATCTACGTCAGAGAATTCCTGAGCAGAGTCAATAAAAATAAAAATAAGCTGCTTGGCACAACGCCTAGCAACAGTACACTACCAGTCAACATCAACTGCTACTTCAAGCTAGACAGGCGAAGGGGCACAATAATGGCATGCCAAGGAACTTACTTTGGGGGGGCTTGTCTTCATGTCACAGGAAGATAGTCGCCGATACGGTAAAGATTTAACTCCTGTCCTGGCTTCTGCCTGATCTTCTTTATAACACATTCGCCTTTCTGGCTTCTGATTTGGATGCATGCCAAACACAAGCTCTGCCGACTCTTTCAGGGACCTTATTCTTCAAGCTGCTTGAGCCATTTCTAAACTTAAGCTTTTAACATTTCTTTCCAACTTGCCCTCTTCCTCTAATGCCGCCCCCTAGAAGCAATCCTGGATACCAGGAGACAAAAACCCTCCGCGGCTAAATACACCGCTTCTCTCTTCCTGAGAAATGTCAGAAAGATTATGTTGAAAGCAAGTGCAATGTTAAACTCGGTTTTTAAGAGTTAACGGAGAATGATTTTTTTTTTCCTCCAAGGATGGGTAATAGCATCAGATTCTGAAATTAAGCACAGCAGGAAGAAAAAGCCTGCATAGATTTCACAGAGTATCACAGGCCTCTGCAATAAAGCACTTAAAAATGCCTTGTATTGCTAATTCTTTACACAATCTCCTTTTATTTCCAAAGCAGTATGCGGGGCTTGAGCCACAAGACGCGCATTGATGTTAACATTACACCGTTTGAATTAGAGCCATTTTTCTACTGAAACTCCAGTTAGGTTTAGAATTACTTTTCACCGTTTTTTCCCCAATACATTTTCCAGCCTGACTTTCGAGATCAAACGAATGGTTGCCTCTTCTAACAATGCTGAACCCACCTTTGCAGTCATTACCTTAGCAAGCATCCTTCCTCTCAAGATTACAATAACCAGGCTTTGAGTTATATGGAAAATATGCCTACTAAAGGTCACTGGATCACAGGTCACTCTGGGAATTCTAAGTGAAGGAAGGCAACTCTCTTCATCTGCCTCCAATTTCCCACCTCCCCTGCCCCCAGCCCCAGTCAATACGCTTCATTCACAGATTGAACTCTTCAGCAAATACTTATTCAATAGCTAATATCGGCAAGGCACTGTGCGAGGCATTACCGTGGACTTTCGACAACAGTAAAATGAAAGTGACGTGAACAGCAAAGCACTGCTTGGTGACAGGCAAACAATCCGACGGACAGCCTACTGAACTCCAAACAGACTAAGAACTTCCAGTTTTATGAAGATTTGCTATTTTCACGATCACCAAGCTACTGGTTAGCATTTGTAAAGATTTTTTTTTTCTCTTTTTACAAGGCATGTTTGTATCGTTTAAAAGCTTTCTTTTCCAGTCCGTGTAGAAACCCGGTCATTTATTCAATAAATATTTATTAAGTACCATGATCATTTGGAGAACAAAACAGACTCAGTCCCTATCCTCATGTAGTAATTGCTGCTTCCAAGATAATACACACAAACGGCAGCCTGATGATTCGATCCCATACAAACCTCAGGTTTGTTTCTGCGTTGTTTATCTGTGTGTATGAAGGCACTCTCCTGTGAGGACCAGATTAGTCTAATTACAACCTTGTCCTTGTCTGATCTCTCTAGGATTCCTTTCCAGCATACTCCTTCTCGATTTCTTTAACCACAATAATCATAATCAAGCTACTCTAATCTGTTCTCCACATATTGCTCTCTCCCTCCATCTGTTTTTATTCACTCGTTAAGCAAAGGTCTTTCCGCATCTACTATGTTCCAGACACTGTTCTCAACATTTGGGATACAGAACTGAAAAAAATAAATCAACCCCTGGTCTTCAGTTTACTTAACCACCTGTCCTTGAAAAGAAAGATCTTTTCAAGCCTGGAATGCACAGAACTGCCACCCTGCCCCTGCCCCAACCCACTCTGTGTTAGGTCCCCTCACTCTGGACCTTAAGCATGCTACTGTTCTATATACTCAAATGTACTTAGGTTCTTTAAATTTTATTTCAAAACTCCTAACACCAAATCACCAAAAAACGCTTTCTAGCAATCCAGCAATCACCTGTGCTTTATCTTGGCCCTGCCACTACTCTCTGAGCATCTTACTTGATCTCCATATGCCACATATATAACTCACTACCAAACTAAATCAATAAAAGGTTTTTTATCACTGGTTCTCAAACTTTTATGTGCAAAAGAATCGCCAGTCATGCTTGTTAAAAATTCAGGGTTACAGGGCTTCAACCACAGAGGTTCAGGTTCCCTACATCTGAGGGGGAGCCAGAAAGGTAGATTTTCAAAAACATCCCAAGTGGTTTTCAGCGAGGTGACAGGGTGATCACCTTTGAGACACTGTTCTATTAAATTCCTTTGATATCAGTTTTTATGTAGTCAGAAACTCTGCTTCAAATCAGAAAATATTTCCTGTTAAGTACAGCTTAAGCAACATCTAACTGTGGGTTCAGTAAATACTCATTTGGTTAATAAATGGATCAGTGGGTACCTGATAATAGTAAGTGACTTTTAGAAATTACAGCTCAAGGGCTTCCCTGGTGGCGCAGTGGTTGAGAGTCCGCCTGCCGATGCAGGGGACACGGGTTCGTGCCCCGGTCCGGGAAGATCCCACATGCTTCAGAGCCACTGGGCCCGTGAGCCATGACCGCTGAGCCTGCGCGTCCGGAGCCTGTGCTCCGCAACGGGAGAAGCCACAACAGTGAGAGGCCCGCGTACCGCAAAAAAAAAAAAAAAGAAAGAAATTACAGCTCAAGCATCACTTCCAGTGACCACTTCTCACCTGCTCCTAAGTATCCCTGTGGTAGGTAAGCAGGCATTAGTGCTCCCATTTCATGGATGGGAACCCCACAGCAGTATCTTGGCCACAGCAGGATGAAAGAATACATGTGGTTGAGTCAAAAAGACTGAAATCCAGGCAGTGATTCTCCTGTTCACTAACTGAGGAAAATGAGTGAGTACCTGACCCCCTGGAGTTTGTTTGGCCATCTGTGAAAAGGGGATAATTGCCACCTAATCTGTGGGCTGTGCGGATTAAAGGGGATTATCCATGTAAAGCACCTAGCACGTGCCTGGAACATGGTCGAGGCTCAACCACTGTTAGTTTTCCCACCTCCCCATCGTGCAGGGCTGCCTTGAATAGGAATGAAGCTCAGTTGGCAAGACAAGTTGGCTCAGCAATCATTGATTCTGTGGCTGCCCTGTTCCAGGTACTGTGATTGTGCTGGAAACACAACACCATGCCCTCAAGGAGCTTACCTTCCAAATGTTTGTCACCTATGGCTACCCCTTTCGAACCAGGCAGCAGAGTACTTAGAGAACTCTCCAGTTCTCACTTCCTCTGGTGAAGTTAACTCAATGCACAGCGCTGATGGTGCCAGGAGGAGAAAGACCTTGTGGGAACAGAAGGGTTAAGAAAAGCCCAGTAAGCAGTGACAGGGGAAGGGAGGCACGTTTGCGGGGCTGAGGAGGTCCCTAGAAATAAAGAGTGAGCCCACTAACTTTCTTTACAAACTTAGAGATTGGTTTGGTTGGTTGGTCCGTGTGCATTAAAACTGTCACTTTACTTCCTGATTTAATGTAGAAAAGGCACTACTATTCTGCTAGTAGTAAAGGTACGGTGGAGAGGAGGCTGAGAAAGTGAAGTATGGAGAGTCAAGACAGTTATAAGAAATGGTATGCACTTGTTCCAAAGCAGCTCCCAGTGCAAGAGTAAAGTAATGAGACTGACCATGCCAGATACACGTGAAAGGCTGCCAATACTGCACAGCGACACCGAGCACCGCCAGAACATACATGCAAACCCCAGTCGGCCCCTGATGCCACACGTCAAACAAGTTCAGCTTTCAGCAGCCGTGATGTGCCCCAGGGAATCCTAGCAGGCATCCGATCTGAGGGCAGGCCCTAACCCAGAATGGGGATGGACCAGCAACTGCAGAGGGTACAACGCCTGGCTCAGCAGAGAGTCTCTCCAAATGTTCAGTTTGTCAACCTTTTTAACTAGCGACATTGAAGCAACCAGCACTCGCTATTTGGGGAAAACTATGCCAAAAGCCTCAGAGTAAGCAGTCCTTATCCTGGGCACAGATTCCCTAGAGGGGGCACTTGTCTGAGGAATGTGTCAAAAATTAGCTCTCTCTTCCTGCCTCCCATCCTCCTTGGATTCTGAAGCTGTCCCGCTGCCAGTTTCCCACAGTACCATACACAGAACCACCTAAAAATCAGGGGCAAAACACCAGTGGTCTCATGTATCCCAACATGCTAAGTCAATGTCTTCCATCCCCCAAATGCTTCCCAGCAGGCCCAGAAGGATCGGCACCCCGCCAGCCGTCCTGCCACGACATTACCGAGAGCCTCGTCCTCCCCCGCAGCCGCCCCTCCCCCGACGCTGGCCCCCCAAAAATAGCAACAACTCAATTCTCAGTCCAATAACGTCTTTTCTCAGATGTTGTTCTCCCAGTAGGTAGAAGAATGAACTGCTGCAAGGCCACCAGCTCCTCTACAGTTTCTTTTAATTTAAAGTTACAACAGGAGGGAAGAAAAGAGACTTTCTATTAAGGGACAACTCCCTGAAGGGTCTCTTAGCTGACAATCGAAGGACTGCTCATGGCAGTGATCAAATCTAACGCAACAAAGTGCTGGTGGCTCTGTGACTCATCACAGCAGGAGCTCGCGCTGAGGGCCACTTGAGTTCAGTGCTTTGTGCCGCGCGCGGCAAGTTGGTTTAGGAACAGTAACACAGGGGAGCAAAGACTCGCAAGGTGTTTGAGGCTCAAGATAAAATGCAGACTTACAGTGCAAGCTGCTTCTCAACTGAATAGGAAGCCTAGAGGGGTAAGGAAATGAAGAGACTGTTCTGTCTACCTCACGCTTTAGGGCAAATTACCAGAAGATGGTCAAGGTCAGTTGGTCTATCTGTTGCACTGTTTACAGCCTCATAAAAATAAGGACTGAAGCACGAGAACCGAAGTGAGCTATTCTGAAAAGGCATTAAGGATGTCTGCTTGCATAAACAACACCTTCTAATTACATGAACTACCTACCATTTAAATATATTTACCATCACCTGATACGATTCACCTATACCTCTCAATTGCATTTTATGACTACATTAAAAAGAGAGAAATATATGTTGAGCATTTCACCTGTACCATGCGTGGTACTATGTGTTTATATATAATCTCATATAACCTCATTTAATCTTGACTAGCACTCTGTGAGGTGACAACAATCATTATTCTCATTTTACAATGGAGGAAAATAAAGCATCAGAACTCAAAGAAATGCCAGGTCTTTTTTTTAGTGGCAGGTCCACCCAACCAGAGCAAGTGCTCAGGGCTATACTTCCAAACCACAACTACACCAGTCACATCTCCTGTGGCCAGAATATAATGGACTCAGTGTCCCACCGGCTGCCCCTCTTTGTCTCCAGTATCATTTGTGCTCCAAGGCCCTGCTTCCAGGGGGCTGCTCCTAGCTAAGGACTGAGCACAGTGGGGGCTATGAATGCAGGCCATTCCACTGAGACAGAGGGTTCCTCCAATGGCTGACTCCCGGCTCCCTAGCCAAACCCTTCTCAGACTGCACTACAGTCAAGTTCTTTCTACTCAATCCTCTTTCCTTCCCTTCCTCCTTACCTAAGTGTCAAACCTGGGTCATGGCTAAAAGGCTCTCCCAGTCTTCTCCCGTGCCCTCCCCCCAAAAACGTCTTACATGTCTAATCCCATCTTGGGGTCTGCTTCTTCATGGACCCAAACTAATGCAATAACCAAGTCATTTATTTGCATTTTTTTTCTTCTCTTAGCCTTTTCTTTATCTTTGGTCAGTTGTACTTACAGAGTAATTATCTGAATCACTGCGAGAAGAAAACAAGCACTAAGTTTTCCATGTTACTGTACATCATCTCTTCAAATAGACAATGGTACACTGATTGTACCTTTCTCCTTGCACCCAATTTAAACAAGCAAACCTATGAGGTTCCCGATGAAGGAACTGTTAACTCTTTAGGGCAAAACATTGCAAAGTCAGACTTATCTCTTTTTCCAAGTGGAATTTCTCTCTATCCACATGGGCTAAACTTAACATAACCCAGTGGTACATGACTCTGAATGGATAACAGCACAATAAATTTTCACTAGTTTATATCTGTAACAAGAAATCAAAAATTATAACAAGAAGAGAGATCTATAGTTAGGTCCTAAAGTTTTTGCTCCTTTCACGGAAGGAACATTTATATGAATAAAAGACAGAATTCACACTTGCACCAAACACAGCATCTTAATAAAACCACATTGTCAGAGATCATGTATAGACGTTAACTGAATCACCATTTTAAAGTGTTGATCTCAGCCTCAAGAAAGTGATATATTTTTCTTCTTGGATTCAAACAAGTTCAAAGCAAGTACAAAATGAAGCTTCGAACATTATAAATGATCAAAATCTAGCCTTGATTGAAGGGAGAGGAGAGTGTAGCTAACATTTACCAAGCACCTCGTTCATGAGAGACCCTACGCTAGGAATCTGATATACAATACCTACTGTAATCCGTGCAATATCCCTACAAGAAAAGGATTATAAACCCGAGCTTCAGAGGTTAAGAAAAGGGGCAGAGCACTAAATGTTCAGAACTCCAAGTGAAGTCTTGCAAGAATTATAAATAGACCTAAACTGAAAAACTCCAAACGCTAGTGGGCTGGCTTCTTTTGCATCCTGGGTCCCTCCTGAATTCCCTAGCTCCCAGACTTGAACTGCTGCTGCAGTGAGCTTCCAGGGAATGCCAGGTAGAGGTCATCCCTTTGACTGCTGCACTGTCTGTCCCCTTTGGAGATGGGGTAGCATAGAATCATGAAGTAATTGAATGACAAGTCATTGGGCCTCAAAGATATAATCAGGTAGGGTTTTTTTTTTTTAACTTATAATGAACTTTCAGCAATAAAGAATGAATGGACGTCTATCTGTAGAATTCAATACCAACACCGTCACCACCACTGCCACTTCCTGGAGACTCATTTTTTTTCTGGGTGTTTTATTTAAAGACTCAATTTTTAAAGAGTGGTTATTTCATGTATTCTTTAAATGTATTCATTTTTCCCCTAATTCCATCGATACACTGCCCCCACTGAATGTCATCCTTACTCAAAAGCAGAGTAATGACTTTCCTGTAAGGTGTGCTTTAAGAGGTACAACAAAAACTCCCTAGGTTTACAAGTATTTCTTCCTGGCAGCTTCACATGATACTCCACGTCTTTCTCTAAGGAATTAGATGGTCATGATAAACTGCAATAATAATAACAACTTTTAGTTAGAGAATTAACACATAATAAGCTGTTATCACCTGTGAATCCATTGGCTTATGAGCCAGAGGTTAACTTGGGCAAATGGGGCAGAAATTCAGAAGAGTCCATTAAAGCAAACTGGGAGGTAATCAAGGGCCCATCCTAAAGTTCAGGCCCCAGATTAGGAAAGCATTCAAGAGCACCCATACAGGCCGCTAAAGGGGCAGGGGTCTGGAGGAAACAACCCAAAAAAGCATATTCCCCTTTCTTTTAAAACAAGAACACTGAAAACAGCCAAGTTTATTAAAAAGTCCCATGGGAACGTCCCAATATGGCCCAGCTGAAAGTGACTAAAAGTGCCTGAATGTCCGCCCTGCTACTGAGCCTTAAGTGCTCCATTTCTGCCCCTTTAAATATAAAAATTCATTATTTTTAAGGAAAAGGTTAGATCCTTGCTTCACAGTCTTAAAAACTTCATTTTACTCTTCCATGAAGAGCAACTTTACATGCAAATGAACTGTTGGTTTAACCGAAGATTGTTAAATTGCATCTCTTCATCTAAAATCCTTCTCCTAAATGTTAGGTATGAGTGATTTAAGTTATATCACACACGGAAAATAAACAACAAAGATTCCACTCACATTGGAGAATCATTTGCCATCCCCACTCCCTAAGCACCCTCAAATGGGAAATGGAATAACAAGACTGATCATAATTGGATTAAGAACTATAATTCTTTAATTCATTCATCAAATTGAGGCATTTGGAACAGTTTATTTACAGAGTTGTTTAGACAGTTTTGCATGGTGTTTTTTAAGATAAACCAAAATGCCTTTCTGAAAGAAGCTTCAGATCTCAAATCATTAACATATGAAAACCAAATGTAGACAATTTACAAATGGGTGTTTTAAAACAATGTTTGGAACAAAATTGGACTTTTATTTTATTAACTATCTACAACTCTAAGTTCAGGGGATAGTTTATTTGAAACAGCCAAGCACTCTCTTTGCCTTTAAAATAAATCTACATTTCTCAGGCTAAAAATTGTGACGAGTATGTGAGGGAATGCACTGAATTCAGGCCTAGACAATAAGTTTTCCAGGTTACTCTCAAAACTCTAATTATAGCATTCTCTACCACTACAGGTGATCAGATATTGGGTGAACCATCCAGGTTACACCAATCGATCATATCCAACAATGCTACCTGCTGCAAATCTAAATAGTGTTCAACATTAGAACCCTAAGTTATTTGAAATCCAGTGTATTTTAGACTAATAAAAACAAGTTTTATCCTGCCCTGCATATTACATTTTTTATATAATCTAGACATACCTTGAAAACAATGACTGTCTATCACTCAATAAAGGGATAGAGCTTTTACAAGAAGACGGTATATTCTTTTATCATTATATTTTTCATTTGCTTTAGAAGAGAAAAAATCCTCTAAGCATTCAAATTCTTTGGAAAATGAAATTTTAAACTCTCCCGACAGCTTGTGCTTTACGCTCAAAAAGGACAAAAAAAAAAAAGGAAGAAGCCATACCTGAGCATAAATTTCACTCTTATTTACTGTTTACTCCATATTCTCCACAGATAACATCTTTATAAGCGTATATTCATTTTTTTTCTTTTACAAAACCATGTGTCAGTCTAAACAGGATATGCATTTACATGTATAGAACTAAGTTAACTTGAAATAACCACTGGATCTCAAATGCCTAGTTATTTACCAAATAAGTTTGAGAGTTTTGAATCCTGTATGGCATTCAACCAGAACTGCTTAATCTCAACAAGAAAACTATATAGGGTTTCCGTATTAAGAGCTGAAGTTCTTTTTTCCTGTATTAAGAGTACTCTTGCAAGTCTATATCAGATTGATTCATTATTGCCCATTCAAAAAGGCTACAAAAAGAGATTTTTTTTAAAACCCCCAGGCAAACAAAAACTCTGTTATTTCTTCATGTACAAGGTTGTTAGAAGCCCACTGGAAAGAAAGGACAAAAAAGAAAGAATTTCAAGCAAGTATGTTACTATATAATTAACACAAATAACTAAATAATTATGCACATGCCTTCCCACGCCCACAATTAAATGTTTTTAAACAACTCATGTGATGAAAGATCTACCTTTTAGGCAAAAAAAAGCAATCTCTACCAGTGTAAGGATTTAACTGATGCTGTGTTGCATCAGTTTTAAGTGATGCTTATGATTTTTATCTTGTATACTTCTGAGGAATAAACAGTTGATGACATAATCTGCAGGAGAACTTTACACAATGCCTCAGAGAACTTTCAGTGTAAGTACTTACGATTTTAAATCACTGTGGCTGAATTTATCTAGGCTTCAGCCTCAGAGCTATATTTAAATCAGGAAGAAGCACCCCCAGAAACTCTGTCCCATGTATCTGCATTTGAAACCAGATTCCTTCCCTATCAGAGCTAATAGCAGTTCACGTACAGCTGAATTCCTTCAAAATTAGATCAAAATTTAGCAGCTCTGTAAAGACTCTAAGAACTCGTCCTCCTTCTAAATGCTATAAAAGTCAAACTTAAAAAACATTTCTGTATACTTTAAAACCATCTGGCCCTTAACCTAATCACGTTTGGCAATCGAGCCTAACTCCTTGTCATCCTGATCAAAAACTGCTCTGTTTTTTCTGATTGAAACGTCCATTGCCTACAAATCTCCCACGCGCCTACTGGATTGGCCTGTTTCGTTTGTGGGGAGGGGTTTTTTTAAGGATACTAGGGGCCATTATTTATGAACAGCAAGGAAACAAATCACTCTGTCTAGTCCCTTTGCAGATTCCCACACTTATTACCCAAAATCCCACAGATCTCCCTTGGTCTTGCCTTTGACTAAAGAACTGTGCTGGGCCTAAAGGCAGTCTCTGGGGAAATCGGCTCATGCCTTTCTTGACAAACTCCTTTGGATATCTGGATATTGTGAGGATTCCCAACGGGGTGACAACAAATCGCTAAACTTTTCTCAAGAAGTACTGTCGACTGCCACCCAGAGTGCCTGAGTTGGTGGACACTGAGAATATCGTTCTGCAACATTCAAAGAATTCCTCAGTTTGACCCCTTTAATTGAGAAAGGAAGACATCAAAATGGATTCACATTCACCACACTCTGCATTTGATCAGGGGCCAACGTCTTTAGATATTCACCAGGGTCAATCTATTTATTAATAGATTTGCTTTGTAACGTTGAAGAAAAATGACTCAAAATATGTAAACAGTGCTTCGTGTGCATCCGATGCCAGCAGACCAATACTCAACAAACTGCTGCTATCAAACGCAAACATTTCCAAATCCAATTTGATTTCAACTCGTATAACCTCTTTTCCTGGCTTATTACTGTAGCCCAAAAGTGCAAGCGAGATTTCCCAAACCCGCGCTTAAAGTGACACAACACGTGAGCGGTCTCCACTTGGTACACGGAGTGGGGTGAGGGGGGAAAAGTAGTTGCAATTAAAAATTAAAGCTTCCGGTGTCTGAAATCCCTAGAATCCTGAAGGATGAGACTCGTTTCCGAAATTCCGCGCCGGGGGGACGGGGGAGGAGGGGGGTACTTCTGGGGACAGGGATGGCAGAAAGCGAAACAAAAAGACGAACAGGGGGAGCGCTCAGGTTGTGGGGTGGGCCGGGGGTCGCGCTTCTGTCCTGGGAAGGGTCAGGCCCTCCGGCCAACTTTGAGGGGCTGCCGTTTGGCGCCGGCCGAGATGCACGGGCGAGCCTAGGATTTTCCCTGCGCTCCTGCCCTCCTGGCTCATCACCACCTCCACCGCCACCACTTGCAAAACAATACCGGCAACAGCACGCAGGCTCCCCAAGCAAAATATAAAGTTATCGCATTTCCTGAACTGGGTCCAAGCCCGCACGCCGGGGTCCCCGCGGACGGCCGCCCCGCGAGGGGGACCGAGCGGCTGCCAGCCCCGAGCCGCCTCCCGCCTCCCCTCGCCCCCACCCCGTCCCCCTCCCTCTGTACTTGAGGAAAACTCCGGCGGCGGCCCCCGCCCTCCTCCGCCGGCTCTCCAGCTGGAGCCGCGAACGAGTGCGGAGCGGCGGGCACGGCGAGCGGCAGAGGGGAGCTCGGCGCCTTGGAGGGCTGCCCACCACCACGTCGGGACCGACAACAAAGTTAAAACGCTGCGATTCACGCACCTTACCGGCTCTCCTCAACGTCTCCTCAGGCGCGGGATGCAAAGTGGCACAGTGGCGGGCTGGGGGCCCCCGGGAGGAGACTGGAGATGGGTTTGGTGGCTCGCCTTTTTCACTCTGTGTGTGTGTGTGTGTGTGTGTCTCTGTGTGTCTGTGTGTGTGTGTGTCTGTGTGTGTGTGCGCGCGCGCGCGCGCGCGTCCCTCTCCCCCAGCCTCTCGCTCGCTCTCTCGCTCGCTCGCTCGCGCTCCCCGTGTAGCTCTCAAGGACGAGGTGAAATCCCTTTGCTGGTCATGAGGCGGCTTCAGAGACAAACAACACAATGCGAGTGCAAATAACAAAAGGCAAAAAGACAGTCGGAACAATGGGGGAGGCGAGGGCAGCGCACCCGCAGCGGGTCAGCGCGGCCGGCGCCCGCCCCGGGGGGTGCGGCGGGGGCGGGGGCGTGCGCCGGGGGGCGGTGCCGGGGGCTCGCGTTCCCTCCAGGTCGCCCCCGGGCTCCCGCAAACCCACCCTGACCTCCTTCCTGCCGCTCGTCGCCCGGCCGCCCTCTCTGTCCATCCGAAGGGAAGGAGCCCCAGAGTTTGCTTCCCCGGCTGCTGCAGGGTAAACTAGATGGTAAATAACGCGGCGATGACCCACACCATGCAGGAATGTTTCAAAACAAAACACAACAAAACAATCTGCCCTCCACTTAAAAGAGCGATAAAATGAAATGGCAGAAGGGGAAGGAGGCAGGGAGAAGGGGAATCTCTCCAGATCTCGGTGGAGCTCGCGTTTGTAAATACGCCTTCATGTTTGGTCAAGTCCCCTTTGTCAACTTCTTCCCTGCGCTGGAACCTCACCGGCTGTCCTGTAACCATTACCTGGGCCCCTTCGCGCCCCCCACCCCCGTTTGCACGCGGTAAACCCGGCACGGAGGGCGCGCGTGGAGGTCTGCGGGTGTCCGCGGAACCTTCCGGGAGAGGCGAGCCGCCGTCCGCCCAGCGCCAAGGCTGGAGCGGCGAGAGGTTGGGTTTTTAAAGCGACCAGTGCCTCCCCGAGAGCGGCTCTGCGCCCGCGGGTCCCCGCCGCCGGCACTTTGCACCCACCTACTCCTTGGCGGAGGGGGGAGGGGGGGAGAAAAGTTTTGAGACGCTCTCATCTCTGCCTCCCGGGCGGTTGAACTGGTTTTGTTTTGCGTGTGTGTGAAGCCCGAAATCCCAGTGCCCAAGAACCGGGGAATGATGTTCAGGGGTCTAAAAAGGCTCGGCCCTGGGCTTCGACTCCTTCGTCTGCGACAGTGGAGTCGGCGCAGGAAGGCGAGAGCGAGCCCCTCGGAGTTGCATCACCATCGGAGGAAACTCCGTAGCTGATGCCCCGAGCAGAAGCTGTGGGGCTGATTTGTGTGTGCACTGACAGCTCCCGGGCTGCTCCAGCGCTTCTCTCTACCAATCTTACTTTCATTGACTTAAAACAGCTGCCGGTTTGCCCCGGGGCGGGGTGGTGGGAGGGGGGAGGGGAATCGTATTAAATCTCAAAACTAGGGTGGAGCGGGGGAATCCTGACAGATCTTCCCAGATTTGGTGTCCAGAATGGAACAGGGAGGGAGGTGTCTCGAGGGAGGCAGCGGGTCTGGAGGAGGGTGGCGGAGAAAAGGACTAAGACACAATACGAGCAACACGTTTCTTTTTCTCGCTGTTCCCTTCCTCTTCTCTAGCTTGAGGCTGATTTGCATGTTCTCTCTCCTCTTCTGGGCGATTTTTTTCAGGCGCGCATCCATTGACTGAGCCACGTCCCTCGGCACCCCCAGCATTTCCCAGAGTGCAACAACACCACCCGGAGATCAATGGCCAGTCTGTTTATTCTTCACGCTCCTGCAAGAGCAGGGCACTGAAGGAGCATGGGAGGGAGGCTTAGGGCTTGCCTGTCTGCGATCTCTCGCAGACTTTTTCTAGCTGATTTCTAAACGGCAGCTAGCAAGCAAATAAGAGTTCCTTAAAGCACGCAACACATACCCATCACAATATATTCACCGAGAAAAGTGATACATCCTTTCTCCCCCTTTCCACCCTTTGTAGATTTGTCTCTGGAGGTGGATCGCTAATACCTGAGGTTTTTGCACTTGTCTAGGGCAGAAACTTTCTGGGGTGTTTGACGATTGATTATTTGGTACCTGCTTTCTAAAAATGGCTAAACACCTTTCCTTAGAACAAAAGTGAGAAATGCAAATCTTAATAACTCAAGGCAAAAATTTCAAAGTGTAAGCACAGTTATTATCCACTCCCACAAAGAAAACTTCCTCTTCCACAAATATTTGATAGCATAGAGCCCAGTAATTAAGAGAACAATCAAATAAACTCCAGGCTTTCATGGGGACTCTAAATTATCATCTGCCTGGAATTTATAAGCAGTGTAATCATTTGCCAACTTGGATATTGCTCTAGATATAGCATTCTAAATGTGTATCCTTAAACAATTTTACTATGTTTTCTTAAGTATTTAATGAGAGAGACCACGGATAATAATAATATTCAAATTGCTGGATCAATGTGGCCTCACCAACTGTGTGAAAAAATTCTGTGCATGTGTGCATGAAACATCTTGCCTGTATGTTACTTTTCCTCACATTGACTATATCATGCAAGCTTCAAGTCTGAGCCACTTGTGTAATAAGAATACAAGAACTCATAAGAATGCATCAATAATTGTATCGTACCTGGAATTTAAGTGTAATTTTTATTCTAAAGAGTTCTTGCCATACATTAAATGATTTATTCTCATAATACATATGTAGCTGCTTTTCACAGTTAGCTATCACTACCCACATCCTTATATAATGTGCAAGAAGCAAATCAGGCCAACTGCAAAAAAAAGAAAAAAAAAGGGGGGCCCCTCACTACCAATTATATGAAAATAAGTAACATTTGACAGGGGGTTGTTATTTACAGTGAACTACTTCCTCTCAGCCCATACTCAGTGAAAATAAAGGGACAGAGTGAGTCCTTTCCCCCTACCTCTCTAGCCAATGGGTGACAAGCGTGCCTGGTTGGCCTAACCTCACCAAGCAGAGCAGTGCTGCCTTCTCAGGGTTTCAGCTTCTTCTTTTTCAGCGTAACAGCTTCGGGGACCAGCAGGCTTCCTACTTGCAGGAGAGGAGAGGCTGGGCAGAGGGAAGGAGGGGCACAGTCACAAGCTGCCTGGTGAGATGTTGGTGAAACTTGAATTACACCAACCTCTCCTTTTTTTTTTTTTGCTCCTACAGGCAGCAGAACTTCCAACCATTTACGGTTATTGAAACCACATGGCCTTAAGACTAACACATGATCGTTATATAGCAACAGCATAGCTGATCAAAAACCTCCAATGGAATGTTTGTGTTAAAATTTTTAAAAATACCCATATTTAAAGCGGGACTGACACAAGAAAGATCAATGTTTCCATTTATCAAGCATTTACCACGTGCCCGGCTTTTGGCCAAGTGCTTTTTTTTTTTTTTTGCGTTACGCGGGCCTCTCACTGTTGTGGCCTCTCCCGTTGCGGAGCCCAGGCTCCGGACGCGCAGGCTCAGCGGTCATGGCTCACGGGCCCAGCCGCTCCGCGGCATGTGGGATCCTCCCGGACCGGGGCACGAACCCGTGTCCCCTGCATCGGCAGGCGGACTCTCAACCACTGCGCCACCAGGGAAGCCCCCAAGTGCTTTTTTAATGTATTTCTTCCCTACTTCTTACCACAAACTTGTAAGAAATGTTACATCCCTGTTTTGCAGATGAGAAAGCTAGAGCTCAGAAAGGTTAAATGACTTGCCCCAAATCATACAGCTTCTGTGGGTGTGCCGGGATGCCAATCCACACTGCTCCAGCTTTAAGCTTTTCCACTGCATCTGGGCTCACTGACACTTTATATTAGGGCAAGTTTCTCAGTGAGAAATATTATTTCATTAAATGCGTAGATTTAAAATACGAAATTTATACTATGTGCAGTCCAGACATGAGCTATGATGGTATTCTCACTCATGTTGGTTATTAGATAACTGTGAAATTTCCAAGAAAATCTAAATGTGCCGTATAAAGGAGTATCCATATATATTAAATATAAAAGGTATTTAGCAATATATACAACTGTCTTATTTTGTAGGCTAAGCATTATATATTATATGCATATATTCATATGACGTAAATAATAATAGCTAAAGTTTTAGAATCTGTATCATTTTACAAGCATTGTTCTAAATGCTTTACCTGTATAAACTCATTTAATCCTCACGACCATCCCATGAGGTACATAATTTTATTATATCATTTTATAGGTAAGGAAACTGAAGCACAGAGAGGTTTTATAATTTGTCCAAGATTACACAATTGGTAGGTGAGGGAACCTGGACTCAAGCCAAAGTACTCTAGATTTAAGACCTTATCCACTTTGTTATGCTACCTTTCAATATATATACTCAGATGTATATGCAGTGTACATACATGTACTCATAGAAATATATACTACAGTTGTTCCTTGCTTAACACAGGTTTGAACTGCGCAGGTCCACATATACGCAGATTTTTTTTTTTCAGTAAATACCACAGTACTACTCCATCTCCAGTTGGTGGATCCCCAGATGCGGAGGGTGGACTATGGGATTTGAGAATCCAGGGATTTTGGTATCCAGACAGATCCTGGAACCAGTCCCCCATGGATACCAAGGGACAACTATGTAGATATGACTCTCAAAATTTGGGGGAAAGATAAAGGCATATCAACTGAGATTTGTTGCATCCCCATATTCAAATGGCCTCCTAAGGCACTAGAAATATTATTGATGGGAGAGGTATTTACATTTGTCCAAGGTATTAAAGATTCTCTAAAAATTTTTGAGGCGATCTCAAGCCCCCCAACATATTTGGAGGCATCGGGGGAGTGCTAGTAAATACGTATTAGGAGTGGACGATATTTGACCCCAGTTGACTTGTACAAAGTTCATTTTGGATGTTTTTGGTCGTATATGTTAAAAAGAGCAGAGACAGGGTGCTCGGCAATCCTAAAGAAGATCGAGAAGGATGCTAATAAATACGAAAATCTGTGACCCGAGAGGTAGAGGGAAATTTAGAGAATGCAGGAAACCAAATATGTCATGTCATCATCAGGTTTACGAATTATCCATTTTTATTATTTTTTTAAGTTAAGGTAGTTTGTCAACCCTCACTCCATTAACAAGAGTATATTATAAAATGGTGATTTATGTTTAACCATTATGGGCTCAAACACTGACATCCTTCAAAGGAACCTTAAAATATTTGATAAGAATCCCAGGTATATGAGTGGTTTATGCCACGTCTATTTTTACCTGTCTCACCAAACACAGCGTGCATATCAAATTTGAAAAGTGAGCTTCTCCAAATCAAACAGCTTTGAGAAAGTATTGTGAGATCTTCTCTTTCTCTCCTTCTCTCCCTAAATACAATAAGGAAGGAAAAATAACTGACAAAAATCTTCCTTCCTTGGATGCTCTTAATGTTGATAACTCCTGAGATACTGACATCTAAACTATTAACTTTACTGGGCCTAATGTGCCTCTTCAGAAAAACTAAAAAAGACACCCTATACCTAACAGATGCCACACATTAAGTTCTTACTGAAAAAAACTTTTAAATCCCTATTACAGATACATATGTTTTCATTTAAAAACTACTATGAAATCAAGTGTTCTTTTATTTAAACATTCCCCTGTGGTTCTACGAATTAAGGATCAGTAGTACTATACTAACTGGGAACCAGACCTAACTGGTTAAAGACAGTTGGTAAAACTGCCAACACTGGTTTTGTTAGAAGTTGACTGAAATGTGAGGCAGCATATACATTTAAAAGTGAATTCTAATTTTTTAAACTTTCTCATTTTAATGGTAAGTATTTAGAATGAACTTTTTTTTTATTTCAGTCACAGTTCTGGAAAGAGGAAATAATGTATAAAACCCCAATACTTTACACAACCAAAACCACAATTGCATTGCTTTTATTAGGGAAGTGTGTTTATTATTCTGATTGTTAAATTTTCCTTTCCTGGGAGAAAAACCAGAGAGAACAAGATTGGTTCTATTCAAGTGAAACAACTTGTAGTTCCCACATCTTGTCTCTTAATTTTACTGTTTTTCAATTTGACTTCTGTCCTTTAATTTTAAATAATGAGTATACAGTGTGGGAGGATTTAAACATGTAAAAATAGGTTTTTTTAATATGTGGATTTCTTTCAGGTGTAGCTTTCACAATGTAGTCTGTGTTCTCTCTTGCTACAAATTTTGTAGCAAAAGTATAATGAAGGTTTACGTGCAATGAGACACATTGATTTGATTTATAAGGATAAAGGTAATGACTGATATATTTTGCTGATTTAGAACTGGTAACAGAATGAGTTATCAAATGAGACAATAATATTTTAAGCTTGAGTTCCAGTAAGTTTTAGGTATTTGGGTGTAGGAACTCATGATTACTCCCGTTTCTGTTACTTCTCTCAGATTTTTGGTACTGTATTACCAAATGCATTGTACAGTATGTGAAATATGGTGGGCAAATGAAAGAACGAACAAATTGAAAAGTCAACAAAAGCACATAAAACAAGGCGGGTGGTTAAAAAAAATCACTAAAAAATGTCCTTTGTAGTTGAATTTCAGTATATTATTTGAAGACAGTAAATAAAATTTCAATCTCGAGGTATCTGGGACTTCTACCCCCTATTTTCTCATTAATGCTTATGCACTTAAACAAATTTAGAATTTAATTCATAGGTTGATTTTTTTTAAAAGGATATGGTAAGTTACTGCACTCTAAACTAAACTGTGTTACATGCTCAAAATTCCTGCTTTCCAGGTGACAGAGTAATCAATTGATCACTACCCCAGAGGTCAGATTTTGTCATGCACCACTTCTAGTTACTTGGGTCACCTCTTTGTGCAATATATCTATTAATTTTTCAGCTATTTTTAATTTTGTTACATAAGTAAATGATCAAGCATTTATACAATAAAAAATATTTTATTTCAGTAGGCCGTTTCTGAATTCTGAGTGTTTATCTGGACACAGCTAGGGCCCACAATGTTCTTTTCTGCCTTCCTATAGCAGGAAATTACAATATATAAAGGCTCATAAATCTTTCAGCCCAAAAATAAAGAAATAGTGAGATGATTTGTTCAAAACAGGATGAAGGGCAATGGACATAAATGAGTATGGTATTGCTTGTAGGAAAAAAAAAAAAGCTTTAAGATGGTTTTTCAGTAATATATGTAACTAAAAGGTCTGAGAATGTTGAATGGGCTTGGGAAAAAACGAGAAGAAATCTTCAAATTAACATCAGAGGGTCTGGGTCTACATGTACAAAACGAGAGTATCTGGACTACAGAGGAAAATGACAAAACTGACAACCATTGGAAACAGAACCAATAGGGTAGTGACAGAGGAGGGGACACAGTATGGGTGATTGCATAACTTTCTTCAGGCATATTTTAAGATAAAAAGATTGACCAGGTGTTTTTCAACTCACAGAGAATAGAATTAGACACAAGATAGAGCACCAAGATTAGAACAGCTGGATTTGAAATCCAGTTTATTAAAAATAAAATGTGTTGATCTTTGTTACAATTTTAGATTAAAGTAAGAAAAATGAGATAAAGGGATAAAAGAGCAGAGGAATGAAATGGAACCAGGAGTGAGTTCCCCACAAAATGCACATCTCACCTGACAGTTCTGTATCCTTCATTAACTTTGTTTATTGAAGACCTCCTTGTGCCAGAGACAGTGTTAGAATTGGGCCACATATTGAAGCTACACTTCAACCGCTCCAGCAGCCTAGAAGGGAGAAAAAGGGTCCATTTCCATATTTACAATTGTTCAGGAGAAGACCAATTATTCCTGACCTCAAGACTAAATAGAAAATTTTCTTGGGGAGTTTTCATCTCAATGACACTGAGTAACATTAAGAAGTACTTCCTAGGGGTCAAGACAGTAATGAGTTTCAGAAGATTGTTTCTTATAGTTCTGTTGGGAGAAGACACTTCTCCATGGGTCTCCTGCACTCCTACAAGAGACCCTGTAAGGGTCTTTACCACTCTTTACCCCAGGCCATTTCTCAGGGTTATGTTTACAACAAGCAAACTTTGAGGGGTGAGATAACATCTCCTTCCAAAATGAAGAGTAAGGTTACTTACTGGTTTTTATAAAAGCAGTGAATTCTCCGAGCTCAGTGTTCCTCATCCTACATGCAAACCCACTGCATGCATAGCATCTAACCTGGTTTCCTAGACGTGTGACATCTTTCTTCCCCTGACAGCAATCCTGGCCTATTCTGGTTGGCTACCCTCTTTGGATGGTAGCCCAGACAAAAGTGGATATAGGGAATTCAGACCTACCTCTGGTTCAACCATCCAGAATATCTCTCCCAAGAGATATTCAATGGGGTCTTAGATCCTGAGATGATGACCACTTGTTTTAGTGCATTGTTCATTGAGCTCCTCTACATGGCCCTCTTTGGTCAAAGTGGGAGACATAATGGGTCTCTGTAACTTTTGTAAAAATGCCTTGTTTCATGTGCACCATATCTTTCTAGACAAAAGGGCTAGGTCTGAGTCAGAGGTGATTAGAAAAAGGTGAAGTTATAGTTATTGGGATGAACACACCAATTTTATGGCTGTGGAAGGAGAACAATAATCCTGGCCCTTGGAGAGGGAACACCGCAGACCTGGGGTGGTGGTAAGAGAGGGGTGGGAAACAATTAAGGATCTCCTTGTGTCCTAGATCCAGCACCACAGTCTGGCAAGAAGCCGCTGCAGCTGGCAATCTGACTACCTGCTGGCTCATCAGTTCCATCAACATGTTATAAGTGCAGAAAAACTCAAGTGGACCTGGCTGGCCCCAAACTCTTCTGCTGTACCTGATGCCATCAAGAGCAGCTTCAAATGCGGCTCCTCTCAAATAAGTACAAACACACACACATTGTCACACTCTTGTTTCATTCTGACTAATACAAATTCAAACGCTTCCCCTGATGCCCTAGCTTCCTTGGGTTATGTCGTGTACAACATCATGGCTGTAACTACTTGGTGACACTGCTCATGTGGCTTAAACAAAACAGTGTAACGGTGATCCAGACTAAGCTCCACAGCACATCCCTGACTGGAGTGACCTGGATCATGGGCATGAGGTTAGAGGTTAGAGCAGCCATTCAGTGACCCAGAGTGACAAGTGCATAAGAAGGTTGGCTCAGAAGAAATAAGGAAGTGGTTGGGTTCTAGAAGTGATTAGGAAGTTTCCCAGGACTGCATGACTGCCTGCCTCTGGGTTTCTCATTATGTGAGACAAATAAAACCTTTATTTTTATGCCACAATTTTGCTGTCTTCTGTTACTTGGAATTGAGTACAGTTACTAAGTAAACATTTTTCTTTGGGTTCAGCATCCTTTCTCATCTTCCAGAAATTGCTCTCTATTCTCTATGTGAGCAGGTCTTCCCATTACATTAGTTATGTGGTCCTTTTCTTTCATGCTCCACCTCCTAGGAGACAGGTATAACTAGGCGAAATAGCTAGCCCTTTTTTTCCCTCAGGACTCATTTGTGAGAATTTAAGCCCAGGAACTGCTTTCAGCCATTAATCCAAGTTTATGATGGCAACTAACTTGAAAGAATAAACTAGCAACACAAAAAAGAGACTGAGAAATGTTCTTCACACACTTGAGGCCATTATTCCAACCTGAAACGTTGTCTGAGGCCAACCTAGTTTCTATTGTTCACTTTTTTCATCCTTCTCATTTTGATCCACTCTGGTGTCTTTCCAAAGGATTTCATGAATTTTATTTTACTTCAGTTGGTTTAAGTTCAATGTCTGTCATATGCAAAAGTATAGTAACTAATATAGGTATTAGAGGAATCTCTCTGTAATAGACTGAATGTTTATGTCCCTTCAAAATTCTTAACGTCCCTTCAAAATTCTTATGTTGAAATCCTAACCTCCAATGTGATGATATCAGGAGGTGGGGCTTTGGGAGGTTATTAGGTCATGAGGATGGAGCCCTTATGAATGAGATTTAGTGCCCTTATGAAAGAGACCCCAGAGAGTTCCCTGCTTTCTGGAGTACCCCACATCCAGACATCTTCATGCATGTCCCATACCGGAAACTGTCTTTTCCTCTTTGGGAATGAGAATCCTAGAGACATAGAATGCAAATCCTCTGTGCATCTCACCAGGAAACATCACACCCTTATGTAAAAACTATTCCTAGAAGACTGCCTAAGTACCCCAGCAGTTCTAGATGAGCATGCAGACTTGCTTACATCAGAATTCTAGCGACAGCTGCTTGCCCTCCCTCTTTCACTTGTTGTTATAAAGATCAAAAGAGATGATGGTTACAAATGTATTTTGTAACGTTCAAATATGATTACATCAAGTATTACTGGATTATGAAAGAAATCTGACAAAATTAAATATCTGTACACTTATCAAAATCATAAAGAGGTTATAGAATTCCATTCTTGTTTATTTTAAATGAAAGCCTATAAATCAGTCAGTCTTTGATAAACTATTAGAATGTAGCATACTAGGAGCTGGGCTAGACAAACCTTTGCTGTCCCTTCAAGTGTCCCACTGATGGTATAAAACCATGAAGCACTAAAGCATTTATATGTGTATAAAAATTTACCATCATTTTCATAAAGGAAATGATAGTATTATGAAAAAACTGGAATAGACTCAACTAATTGAATGTACCAAAATAAGTAAGAAATTATGACAGTAAGGCTAGATTTCTCCTCTCTTTTACATGTAAATGCAGAAAACCTGCCAATTGAAAGTTCATCTAAAGACTTTTTAAGATTCAGGCATCCTTTAAAGTTGACTTTCTTTAAAAGTGCCCTGGGGGCTTCCCTGGTGGCGCAGTGGTTGAGAGTCCGCCTGCCGATGCAGGGGACGCTGGTTCGTGCCCCGGTCCGGGAAGATCACACATGCCGTGGAGCGGCTGGGCCCGTGAGCCATGGCCGCTGAGCCTGCGCGTCCGGAGCCTGTGCTCCGCAATGGGAGAGGCCACAACAGTGAGAGGCCTGCGTACCGCAAAAAAAAAAAAAGTACCCTGGTTTGTACTGGTGCTCATCATTATTCAATGCCACAGTTTTCCAGGGAGAATGCTCCCCTAAGGCATTGTCAGAACTTCCAGCCTTGGCCCCTGCTGTAAATGGAGTTTTAGAAATGGGCTTACAGTTACGCAGTTCTGAATCATGCAAGACCTTTTTTGAAATTGCTCACCCCATCTTCTTTCCACCACCAATACCTCAGTACAATACAATACTAGCAAAATCGAGAAAGAACAGATGACTTCCTAGGAAAATAGAATTAAGGTAAACCAGTTGAAATCTTATGAAATATAACATTTATATCATAACTGAAGTCTAAAAAGTTTCTTTTTTTTTTACTTTTATTTCACATTTTTAAAGACTTTAGAATTTGCTATTATAAAAAAGCAAAAAAGAACTTTAGACTACAAATAGAATATTAAATATATTTCAAATGGATTTCTGGTTTTAGCTCTGACACGTAAAGATCTTGGAAGTGATCACTCGAGATATTCTTAAGACAAGAAAACGCTGAGCAAACTGAAATTTAATGACTTTTCTTGGACCCATCAGAGAACTAAGGTCATAAGGTAAACAGTCACTCCAAAACCTGGAGAGATGGGCACATTCCAAGCATCACAGTCAAGTTCTGCTTACCTCAATCAGAAGACGCTGAAGCCATAAACTTGCAGGAACACTTCAATGGTAATTATGATGAATTGCTGGAGGCTGTATGTGAACTAGCCTGAGAGTGAGAAACTCGTATCTTAAATAGCACCCATCCCACTTGGGTGGGCTTTAACTCCAGGTAAAGTTCTCATGATGTAGATTCACTGACTCATGGCTCTGGCAGGGGGAGGAAATAAGTAATCATTGTGAAATAATATACTTGGGGTCTTCTCCATAACAAAGGTCTATTCTCCAGGGGAAAAGACTACCAGAGTTTTATTCCAGCTGGAGGAAAGGCATTCCACCCATTCAGCCCCTCTAGCCCTCTTGTCTCACCTATCTCACCTCAGAGGGAGAAAACATAGTCAATAGGACATCAAGGAAACAGACGGGGGAGCCCTGCAGCCAGGGAAGGGAGCTGGGAGGAAAGGCTATACCACAGGAGAAACACTTGTGAAGGTCATAGCCGAGCCCAAGACACAGCCCCACTAAAAAACTGAGATTTAATTCAGGTTATAGAATGTTTCCCCCTCCCGTACACCTTACCACCACTGTAGCAAGGCTTCAGTGTAATAACAGTGGATCAGAGGTGAAAGAATTGCAAGACACAGATTCCCTCTAAGTAGGAATACTTAGGGAAGCCCAAAGTAAGGAGGGGAAATAAAAATAAGGACACTGAGAGAATTTGAAGCCTCTGGCACCTACAGCTACATCAAACATAAACCCAGCCTGAATCCTAGCCATTTTAATAGAAATTCTCACTGTGAGGCCCTATTTACACCAGTTTCCAATTATCTGATACACCATGTCCAACTTTCAACAAAAAAAATTACAAGGCATGGCAGAAGGCATGACAAAACACAGTTGGAAGAAAAAAAGCAACCATCATAATCAGACTCTGATATTAGAGATATTAGAATTTTCAGACTGAAATTAATACAGGTATTTTTCAGTTTTTGAAAATTGATTATATGCCACTTCACTTTTATGAAACACCCATATTAGTACCTGTTTTCAGTAACCAAAAGAAATCCAAACAGGATCTTCACTTTTACGAAAAAAAAGGAGAAAACTGAAAATAGCAATCAGCATTCATTTTTCAGTGACCCATTACAGAGGCCGCACACCCTGAGCAGTGAGAGTGGTACCACCAAGCTCCTTCCCCAGGAACCACACTCAGCATCTCAGCATCAAGCTGCCATAGCTTTGAACTGTGTCTGTGAGCATCTGTGCTTTCATCTCAATTTATTTTGTGCATCTGTTAGCAAGATGTGTCCTACGGTAATTGTTTCCTCGCTTTACACCATTTCAGCTCATGAAAGGTTTCATAGGAATGCTCTAGTTTTGGATAGCAGGGGAAACCTGTATAACTATGATCAGTATGTTAAGGGCTCTAACGGAAAAAGTAGACAACATGTAAGAACAGATGGGTGGTGTAAGCAGAAAGGTGGAAACTCTAAGAAAGAATCAGAAGGAAATGTTGGAAAGAAAATATGCTGTAACAGAAACGAAGAAGATCTTTGATGTGCTCGTCAGTAATTAGAATGTCTGATGAAAGAATCAGTGAGCTTGAACATAGGTCAGTAGAGACTTCCCAGAGTGAAACGCAAAGAGAATAAAAGAAGGAAAACACAGAACAGAATATCCAAGAGCTCTGGGATCATTTCAAAAGGTGTTACATACACATAATTGGAATACCAGAAGAAGAAGAAAGAACAAGGGAGAAAAAATACTTGAAGTAATATTGGTCAATAACTTTCAAAATTAATTGTAGACACTGTACTGGGTTGAATTGTCTTCCCTCAAAATTCATTTCCACCCAGAACCCCAGAATGTGATCTTATTTGGAAATAGAGTCTTGGCAGATGTAATTCATCAAGAGCAGATTATACTGGATTAGGATGGGTCCTAAATCCAATGAATGCTGTCCTTATAAGAAGTTTATGTGAAGACACAAACATACACAAAGGGAAAATATCCATGTGAAGATGCAAACAGAAATTGGAGTGAGTCAGCTGCGAATCAAAGAATGCCAACAATTACCAGCAATCACCAGAAGCTGGGAAGAAGCAAGAGAGGATTCTTCCCTAGAGCCTTCAGAGGGAGCATGGCCCTGCTGACACCTTGCCTCAGACCTCTACACGCCAGAACTGTGAGAGAATAAATTTCTGTTTTATCAGCAACCCTGTTGGTAGTAATTTGTTATGGCAACCCCAGAAACTTAGCAGACATCGAAGCATAAATCCAGGAAGCATAGAAAACACTAAGCAGAATGAAAAAAAAAAAAAAAAGACCCACACCTAGGCATACCATATTCAAACTTCAGAAAACCAAAGTCAAAGTCTTGAAAGAAGTCAGAGGGGAAATATAAACCTTACCTAGAGGAACAAGGTTAAGAATTTTAGTGGACTTCTCACCAGAAACTAGGCAAAACAAGAAAGAAAATGAAGTGAAAATCTAAAAGCATTGAAGGAAAAAAAATTCACCACTCTAGAATCCTATATCCAGCAAAATTTATCCTTCAAAAGTGAAGGAGAAACAAAGACTTTCTGAGACAAACAAAATAATTCATTTTGACAAATGAATAATTCATTGCCAGCAGACCTAACCTGTAATAAATGTTAAAATAAATTACTCAAGTGGAAGGAAAATTAATACAGGTCAGAAATTTGGATCTATATAAAAAAAGGGAGAGAGTTAGAGAAGGAATAAATAAAAGTAAAATAAAGGCTTTTATTTTCCTTACTCTTAATTGACCTAAAAATAGTATAAAGTAATAATAGTAACAATGTATTGGGTGATTAGAGTAAATGGATCAATGAAATGAGCAATGTCACAAAGGACAGGAGGGAAGAATTGGGAATAAGGAACCTGCACTATATGTGAAGTGGTATTGTGTTATTTGAAGATGGACTTAGATTATTTTAGAACATATATTTTAAACTCTAGGGAAAACCATTAAAAATTATTTTTAAACAGTATAATTTATACTCTAAGAGAAAAGATAAGATGGAATCATATATGATATTCAATTAAACCTGAGAATTCAGGGGAAGTGGGGGAAGGGAGAAACAGAACAAATGCAACAGAGAAAAAAGTTACAGATATGATAGATATTAATCCAATTACATCAATAATTCCTTCAATGTGAATGGCATAAATACACAAATCAAAAGGTATACAGAGTGGATAAAAAAGAATATACAACTATATGTTATCTATAAGAAACACAACTTAAATGTAAAGACCCAGGCTAAGAATAAAGGGATGGAGAAAGATATGCCATGCTAAAAGTAATCAAAAGAAAACTAGAGTAGCTATATTAATTTCAGCCAAAGTCAACTCCAGAACAAGCAAGATTATCAGGAATAAATAGGGGTACCACATAATGATAAAGGGGCCAATTCTCCAAGAAGACGTAACAATCCTAAACATGTAAGCACCTAACAACAGAGTGTCAAACTACATGAGGCAAAAACTGATAGAATTGAAAAAAACTAGATCAATCCACTATTACAGTTGCAGTCTTCACCATCGCTCTGTTAGTAATTGATTATTCCAAAAAGGTAGAAAATCAGTAAGGATATAGGTGACCTGAACAGCACTATCAATCAATTTGATCTAATTGACATTTATAAAATACTCCATCCAACAACCCAGTAGCATATACATTCATCTCAAGCTCATATAGAATATTCACCAAGATAGACCACATTTTGACCATAAAACATACCTCAACAAATTTAAAAGTATAAAAATTATATAAAGTATTGCTTTCAGACCACAATTTTTTTTCACACACACACACTGTATTTTATTTTTACAAGAGATAAATAAACTGACACCAAGCATTGTAAATGGGTGACCACAACAAAAGCAACAATGTTGCAGTTACCAAACATGAAACACACTCACACTATGTCATAATATTGACATTCAGTCCAGTAATCCTCCACTGTAACAGCTCCTTTACTTTGCAGTGAAAATTGATTTGTATATTTTTTGCCTCTGAGTCCTTGTGGGATTTTTTTTTTAATTCAAACAGAAAGTCACAAAAATTATAATCATCCTCATCAGTTCACTCAGTCCCATGTAATTAATTTTTTTTCATCTTGATCTTTTGTTAGCACTTTATGAATTCATCAGTTTTCCATTAGAGTTCTGAAAATGCTTATTCATTCAGTTCAGCAGTATCGTCAGTTACCAGAAACCTGTACTTGTCAGAGTCTTTTCTATGAATTCCTTGAAGATGAAACCCTTTTATAGGAACATTTTTGCAAAAGCATCAGAGTACGCCCAGAACTGTCTGTAAATGACAAAAGACTTAAAAGTGACCATGGTTAAAGATTTGATGAAAGTTTATAATAATGCAATTGACAAGGAAATGTAGTTATTTCAGAGATATACATTTTAAAGTAATAACTAGAATTATGACTTATAACATACCAGAACATATAAGATTTTTAGAAATTTCATGTAATGTCAGACCACAATTTAACTAAAGTAGAAGTCAATGACAGGAAAAACAGCTGAAAAATCCCCAATTATTTGGAAATATAAATGTTAATCAAGACACTTCTAAATAGCCCATACGTCAAAGAAGTTTAAATACAAATTAAAAAACATTTTGAAATAAGTGAAACAGAAATCACAACTTACTAAGAATTGTGGGATGTAGGAAAAGAAGTGCTTAGAGGGAAATTTATAGAATTTAGTGAATATATTACAAAAAGAAAAATATCTAAAAATCAATACTTCAGCTTGCTTTAGGAAATTAGAAAGAGAAGAGAAAAACCTAAAGCAAGCAGAAAAAAAAAAATAAGAAGGATTAAAGCAGAAATCATTGAAACCGAAAACAGAAAACAGTAGAGAAAATCAACAAGACCAAAACTTGATTCCTTGAAAAGACCAATAATATTGATAACCTCTGCCTTGGCTAACTAAAAAAAAAAAAAGAAAAAGAAAGAGAGAGAAGATACAAATTATTAGTATGAAAAATGAAAGTGGGATCATCACTACTGATCTCATGGACAAGAAAAGGATAATAAAGGAATACCATAAACAGCTACATGCCTATAAATCAGATAGCTTATATGAAATGAACTAAACTGCCAAAACACACACAAGGAAACATAGATAACCTGAATTGCCCTATAACTACTAAAGAAACTGATCAATAACTGACCATCCAAAAAAGAAAGCACCAAGTCCAGATCGTTTCACTGACAACTTCTACTAAACTTTGAAGGAAGAAATATGACAAATTTTCTACAATCTCCAGAAAATAGGAGTAAAAAGACTTCCCAACTCATTCTTTGAGCCCAGCATTACCCTAACTCCAAAACCAGATAGACATTACAAGAAAAGAAACCAGATCAATATCTCTCATAAACATAGCTGCAAAATTCTCAACAAAATATTAGAAAATTGAATCCAACAATGTATAAAAGAATAATATCCTTTCCAAAAAAAGTAAGAATTTCACATTCAATTTAGTATTTTACTCCGTAGATTGATCAAGGTTGAAATGCCAAAAAAGGAACCATATAAGGAAGCAACTCTACAGTAGCAACTAAGTAGTTTAGCTAATTATATATTTAACTAAAGGAGCAAATATATCGTCCTGCTCTTAAATTCATTCACTCATTCATTCATTCATTCATTCATGCATTCTACTGTACTATTACCAATACTAGACTATTTAGGACCTGTAGTTCTTTTATACATGCCTAGACTATAAATATCTCTCAAATTTCATTTATGCTTATTTTTGGTATGTGAATCAAGAATTAAAACACATTTTTTAAAGATCAAAGAATTCTACCTCCTACATATAGTTCTCTTTATGGTTTAATAGGCTACATCAGAAGCAATGATAAAAACACTCTGTTAATTAATGGGGTGCAAATTATATGTGAGGAGTGTGTCATAGGTTGAAATCAAGACCTATAAATTTACTCTTTCTCTTCTGCATTTTCCCAAGGTAACAATACTCGCAAGAAATAAAAACTTTCTAGGCACTTAACAAGCTATAACTATAGTCCCAGCCAGCAGAGAGTAAATGAGTCCTAGGAGTGTCTGTATTATGCTAAGTGGGGGAGGGAGTGGGGGAGGGTGGGGAAAGGAAGAAAGGGAGGGAGGGAGAGAGAGAGAGAGAGAGAGAGAGAAAGTGAACGAAAATCACATATGGTAGCATTGGAAGAGGACCCAATGCAAGAATATCCAAGTCAAATCCAAATTTTTATTACAAATGACTTCCAACTGTCAGAGTTGGAATGGACCTAAATCTTAAAATTAAACAAAGCATCATGTATTAAATATTTACTCTGTACTAATCACTGTATTTGAATTTCTCAATCTTCTCAATAATCCTGAGTTAATTTCTATTATTTTTATTTTATAGATAAAGAAACTGGGGAACAAAGAGGTTGTATACTCTGTCAGTGTCACATAGACTCTAAATGTTGGGTCTAATTTGTTTGACTTCAGAGAATGTAACTTTACTGGCTATAATATACTGTGTCCCAGGCCTTAAATATTATCTAATACATTCATCCTTCTGATGTTGAATTCTTTAACATCCACACCAATGGTTTTCCAGACTATACTTGAATTTCCCCAAGTGGGGAACTCCTCCATAACCACCTACTCTAAGTTCAGACAAACAGTATTTCTTTATATTGAGCCAATATCTATCTCCTTGCAACATCAACTTATTAATTCCACCTCTACCATTCATGAGAACGTCTGATTTCTTTTCCATTTAATACACTTTCAGATATCTGATGAATAATTGGAAGTTAACTACCATTGCCCAAGAATATTCTCTTCTCTAGGCTAATATTTCCATTCCTTCAGATGAAACTCATGGAAAATTATTGTGAGTTTCCTTATCCAAGAATTGTTCTCCTTTGAATACAGTCTAATTTGTCTATGTTTCCCAGATCCTCAGAGCTGAATGTAACACACCAAGATTGTTCAAACCAGTTTCTGGAGCAGGACAATCACTTCCCTCATTCAAACTATTATAGGTCTATTACCACACTCAAAGGTGCATTAATTAGCTTTCTCAGCAGCCACATCATACTGCTGGCTTTTATTGAAATAAAATCCATAAATCTTTGAAATCTTTGTTCCACAATCTCCAATAAGCCATGCTTCCCTCAACTGAGAGTAATGCAGTTTGTTTGTTTGTTTGTTTGTTTGTGGTACATGGGCCTCTCACTGTTGGGGCCTCTCCTGTTGCGGAGCACAGGCTCTGGACACGCAGGCTCAGCGGCCATGGCTCATGGGCCCAGCCGCTCCGCGGCATGTGGGACCCTCCCGGACTGGGGCACGAACCCATGTTCCCTGCATCGGCAGGCGGACTCTCAACAACTGCGCCACCAGGAAAGCACAGTAATGCAGTTGTGTGTGTGTGTGTGTGTGTGTGTGTGTGTGTGTGTGTGTGTGTGTGAGACAGAGAGGGAAGGAATGGGATGGGAATAGGGAAGGGAGAGGAGGAGAGGGGAGGGAAGGGGAGGGGAGGGGAGGGGAGGGGAGGGGCACTCAAGTGTTAAGTTCCAAATTTACCCCTATTAAATTTCATATTGTTAGATTTGTCCCTTCTTTGCACATGTTGGAGTTTTGGGGTTTTTGTGGATCTTAACTCTTAACTCCATCATACATGGAATTTCTCAACTCCCAAAATTATGCTCAAACACATATTTGGTAAGTATTTTTTTATGTTGTCATCTAAGTCTCTGACCAAAAAATAAAACAAACCATTGACTAGACAAGACAGAGCCCTTTGGCTTGCCTCTAGAGACTATCCTCTAGGTTAACATAAGAACTTCAGTCCTATTTTTTGTACGTGTAACTAATAACGTATATAAATACAAAGCTATGTAGCCCATAATTCTTCATCCTATCTGGGTTCGGTAAGTGCTATGTATTAAAAATAAGCAGGAGACGGGAAGAAATGGTGATTTCTTTCAGGGAAGTGCTCTCTGTCAACACAACTGATTTATGTGGGAGACAGGTTTTCAAGGCAGGACAGTTGAGCAGCCCTCCTGCTGTTTCCTAGAAAAGCAGGTTTTCCATCTTTGAAGTTGAAATGAAAACAAACTTGGACCATCAGGGCAGATTTTCTTTGTTTTTCATTAGTTTTGGAAACAAAACAATACAATTCCCACCCCTCCCAGTCCTTCCGACACATGTACAAAATACATGTCAAGAATCAGAGTTATAAGTCAAATTTATTTTCAACGTATTCTAAATTTTAAAAAATGCATCCCATTTGTTAGTGCGGTATGACCAAGAAGCCACTGAACAAGGCAGAGAACTAGATGGGGAAGTAAGTTGTTGGCTTATAAAACTACCCATCAAGCAGTTATCTAAGATTTTGGTGAAGGTTACAGGATTTTCGGGCTTCCCTGGTGGCGCAGTGGTTGAGAATCCGCCTGCCGATGCAGGGGACACGGGTTCGTGCCCCGGTCCGGGAAGATCCCACATGCCGCGGAGCGGCTGGGCCCGTGAGCCATGGCCGCTGAGCCTGCGCGTCCGGAGCCTGTGCTCCGCAACGGGAGAGGCCACAACAGTGAGAGGCCCGCGTAACAGAAAAAAAAAAAAAAATTTACAGGATTTTGAAGTAGATGAATTAAAAGTGTTACTTACCTATGCCTGTCTCATACCTGGTTAATGCCTCAATACTTCCTGTAGGAAGGAAAAACAAGTCTCTCAGTCCACAAAAGGCCAGAGATGACATTTGGTATTCTATGTCCTTGCCTATGTAGGTAGGGAAGAAAAAAAGTGTCTGGAAGAATTCAGAAAGAGCTACCATACAAATGCAGATTATAATGTCATAAATTTGACATTTTTCTCTCACACTCTATAATTTTCATGATTTATTTTATTTTGGTAAGAGATCTACCCTCTTAACAAATTATTAAGTGCACCATATAGTGTTGTTGACTATAGGTACCATGTTGTTTGGCACAGGTCTAGAACTTACTCATCTTGCTTAACTGAAACTTCATACCCGTTGATTAGTAACTCTGCTTTTCTCCCTCCAGCCAGCCACTGGCAATTGTCATTCTGCATTTTGAGTCTATGCATTTGATTATTGTAGATGCCTCATATAAGTTGAATCGTGCAGTATTTGTCTTTCTGTGACACGCTTATTTCACTTAACATAATGTCCTCAAGCTTCACCCATGCTGTCCCATATTGCAGAATTTTCTTCTTTTTAAGTTTGAATATTGTATGTAATATTAATTTATTTTTAAAAAACATTAATTCTTAGCCCATGTTCCTTTCCTAGAGCTTTTTCCTGTCACACCATCCCAATCAGGCTTTTTCCCTCCTCTGTGTGTGTGTGTGTGTGTGTGTGTGTGTGTGTGTGTGTGTGTGTGTTACTCCTCATACTTCTTCAATCTCATTCTATTTCTTCATCTCCTGCTTTTTTTCTATTCTAGTTTCATCAACTTTTCATTCTCACCATTTTCTCTCTTTTCATTTTTAAAATTCTTTTGCTGTTTTTTTCTTTTTTAAATTTGCCTCTCCTGTCTCTTCCTGTTTTTAACTTATTTCCCAACCCATCTCCCTATCTAGGTCTTCAGACAGCATTCTCCTCCCACCTGTATCACCTCCTATCCTCTGGGTAGACTCTGGGCTCTCATGTTCATCCCTTCTGATTCAGCCACTGGGTTTTGTTCATCCTTTCATCTTCAGCCACTTGTCTTTGGTTGAAAAATGTCTGCTATTCGTTTATTCTTCTTATTTTATGCAGTTCACTTATTCTGGGAAGAAGCAGCCTCCAAACAACAAAATAAGTGAGTTTATTCTTGGATGAAAGGTCAGGAATTGACATTCAGTACATTGGAAACTTTGACAAAGCCATAAAGAATACACCACTACCTAGGGCTGCCAGATTTAGGAAGAAAAAATATATTTATATATATTTTTTTCCTCCTAAATCTGTGTGAGTATATATATGTATACATACATATATACATACGGTTAAATTTGATTTTCAATTTCAAATAAACAATGAATGATATTTTAGCGCAAGTAAGACCCACCAATATTTTTATTATTTATCTGAAATTCAAATTTAACTGGTTTTCCTACATTTTTACCTGGCAAGCCTACCACTACTACATTTAGTCATATAATCAGTCAATAAACAAATACTTGCTGAATTTGAACTGTGTGTCTAAACAGGATAGTAAACAATGAAAGATAGCACATGTGTACAAAAGCAATCACTGCCCTCAAAGAATTCACAATGTCGAGAGCTAAGAAGTTAAAAAATATAATAAACAATTAGAAAACAATGCAAAGTAGCACATAATTAATTGTTTAAGTGGTTCCAGTGATAAATCTAGTAGAAATTCAGGAGTTGATCTGAATGGAACAGCTCAGAAGTTATTCCTGGAGTGAAGAAGGATGTGATCTGGGTTTAAGGGACAAAATACACTCTCCAAGCAAACTAGAGAAAAAAAGCATCCCCAGATTGTCGCCACGTTTTTTTTTTAAATTAATTTTTATTGGAGTATAGTTGCTTTACAATATTGTGTTAGTTTCTACTGTATAGCAAAATGAATCAGCTATACATATACATATATCCCCCCTTTTTTGGGTTTCCTTCCCATTTAGGTCACCACAGTGCATTAAGTAGAGTTCCCTGTGCTATACAGTATGTTCTCATTAGTTGTCTACTTTAAACATAGTATCTATAGTGTCTATGTGTCAATCCCAATCTCCCAATTCCTCCCACCACGCCCCCTTTCCCCTTGGTATCCATACGGTTGTTCTCTACCTCTGTGTCTCTATTTCTGCTTTGCAAATAAGATCATCTATACCATTTTTCTAGAGCGTTAGTATATGATATTTTGTCGCCATGTTTTCCTGCCTGTGCCTTCTGATGCTATTCCCTTCTCCAGAAACAATCTCACCTGGACTTCAAGTCCTGGTTAATGCCACATACCTCTTAAGATCTTTCCTTCTTTAAACTCGCTATAGCACTTTCCATCCCCACTGTCATTCATCATTCTCTGCATTGTTCTTCTGGCTAGTTTTCATCTCTCTTAAGGATTATCTGCTTTTTGAAAAAAAAAATGCTGCACACGTGCCTAGTAAGTTCTCTATATACTTTGATGAATTTAATGAATGAATCCTGAAACTATTTCTGACGCTTCATTGATTTTCCACAACTGCCACCTTCACCACATCTGGACTTCTTAGAGGCAGAGTTGGACACTTTTTCTTCTGGGAACCCATAGCTCCCAACATCTTTAATACATGCAGAATATGCTATTGCATTGTAAATTGGATACATATTAATTCCTTCCACTGGCCCTGTTGCTCTTTGTAGCCACAGTGCCTTTTTAGTAAGTGTAAAAAAAGACTTTCTAGGAGAAAAAAAATAGAATCTTTCTCTAATTTACAGTAAATTTGTTCTTATATTGATTAAAGTAAATCATGCACTGTAAATTAATAATAAGTATCTATAACATACATAGGAAATCTTATTTATAGTAAAATAAATTATAGGTGGCACATATTTCATTGTGAAAACAGGCCGAATTCGTTTTAGATGCATATAATTTAACTTCTCAGTTATTATAAAATCTCCATTTGAGATGTGACCTCACTGTAATTTGTTTTAATGTGTATTGTAGATAAAGCTATTGCTTACTTTTAAAATAACTGCATTTTTATGGTAATATATTTACAAGAACACAATAGTTATTTATAGGGTTTTGGGTCTATTTGGAATTATTGTTTGTAAATATTTGTTCTTGTCTATAGCAAAAATTTTTCCATAATGCTGTAAGTCTTTTCTACAAGCCTTTGTTAGCTGTCTTTGGAAAATCTCCAGGCAGCACAAATTACTAAGAAACAATACAGAACTTCAAAAGCATGTTTATTTGCACTGTAATGTGGAATTCACTATCACACATAGGTATTTTGAGGTCTTTACTCTCATTCATACAATAGGAGATTTTCCTGTAAAAAGTCATAATAATTCACAGTAATTTTCTTCTTTTGCCTCCAAAGACTTTCTAATATATACTTTCTAGGGGTCAAACAACAAGGAGAAAACCCTAGTCAGGTACAATTGGGCAGTGCAGTGACACTCAGCCAGGGCTACAGATTAGAATACGGAGATTTCTTTTTACAAGTCCCCATGCTGAGATCCCAACCCAGGTCCACTGAATCAGCATTCCTGCAGGGGGGCTCTTGGCATGAATATTTTTAAAAGTTGTATGATAAGTATGGTATTCACCCACCACTTGAAACCACTGCTGTAGCTATTATTCAAGGGAAATAATCTCCAGGAACTAGAAATATTTTTTATTTTAGAAAATGATTAGGATTATGAAAAATAAGGTTGATGTAATATACTTGCTTTTCACAAATTATATCTCTTCTTTTCAACTGAACTAATTATTCCGCATTTTGATGAGGCTTTTTCTTATTCACAGAAATAACTAAACAACTGACCTAATAGCACAGTTAATTATAATTATGACATCTCATCAGTGTGGCAACTGGTTATTTCTAACCAATTACTTTGATTATCTTTTAACAACCAAATATGATTGGCTATTCTGCCAATTCGAACTATTTTTCAGTAGGTTTAAAGAAAAAAACATTCTTGTCTTATTGACTTGGAATTTATTTAAGAGAAAATTTTACCATGATAAACAGCGACAATTACATAGTTATATGTGAAAAACCAGTTCTGTATATATGTATTGATCTTTAAGTATTCTGAATCCTGTATCACTATTCAACCATGTAATATGTCAAATTCATGTATTTATGATGTTTATTATAAACTTCTATAAATCTATTTAATTCTTTAATTATTTCTTAAATGCAACCTTAAATGTAAGGAGGTGATTTGCCTCCTTGCTGAACCAAACAGACAACAATCCAGTTACCAACTCTAGTAAGGAGAAATTAATCACATGAAAAAGAACACAGTACTTTTTGGAATGGTCATAGAAAACATTACTTTATGTAAAATTTTCCTCTCTTAGCTAAAACACATTTAACCCATCCTTTTTACAACCACGGATTTTGCAAAGTTTTAGGGTGGACAAAAACAACCATTTCTGATCTTGGGGTCACAAATGTTTTTTTTTTCCACAAATGTTTTTGAAGCAACTTTCATTGGTATTTTTGGCATCCATTGTATTATATTATTTAATTAACCTGGTTTCAAAAGAAATAAGGTCACTGTGCGCATTTAAATCTCATTGGGATAATTCCATGTCCTTTTAGGATGGAGGAACATTACCCCCTCTAGTGGATAAAGGCAAAACTGATGGCCTTGATGCGTGGAAAAGATAAGACTGCATTTCCTTAAACCGTCATCATCTAATAGACTGCTGGATTAATTTCCCTAGTTCATCCTTCATTTCAAACATATTGTCTTGGAAAATGTGCTATGTCACACATATTTCTTATATTAAGATGTATAACTGTATTTGGAATTTAACAGAGTGCAATAAAGGAAATATAGTTAATGCCAGGCATCCTGTTTCATGTCGAAAAAAATGGACTTAGAGGGAGCCATCCTTAAATGTTTATGTCCACTGAGCAAAGTACCATGAAAACATGTTCTTTCTAATTGGAGAACAGGGAAAAAAGTAGTAGAAATCAAACTCACCTTTTTTAACCAAAAAGTTTTAATCATTAGGTATACCTAAAGTACAATTTAAAAAATTAAGTTGAATCAGCCACCTTTTGAGTCTAGGATCTTTATTTATATAGAAAGTTGTTTAGAATCTATCACTTTAATTTTTCTACAAAAGAAACATTTGTTTTTAGAGTTGAGTAGCAAAGTATATAGTATATATAGTATACCCACACACATATTTGGGAGCTGGTTTATTTTCTTGAATTCATCTATCAGCAAATGGTCCATTAAGTTCTGCTCAAATACAGAAATTTAAGGTCATTCAACTTACTATGATAGTTGGCTTTAGTTTCAGATAAATAGAATAAACAAATCCCTGCTCAAGCATTAACTAGTTTTACTTCCTCTATTTAAATCATCAAAGGCAAGTTTCAAAGGTAGAGTCTGATGAGCCTCTATCATTATCTTGTCTATTGTATGTAGCACTAGGGAAGTGAAGTTATCCTCAGTTGCCTCATCACTAATAGATCTCTTTAAAATATGCCGTGGATAATGTTCAAATTACTCTTAATATTTTCCCCTTCATTAGGTCAGATTTGATTGGCTCATTTAAATATATTTTGAAATATTTTCAAATAGGACAAATCTTAATTATACCTACGTATAACACCCTGAGGCAGCCCACATGAGTGAGGCTTATCTCTTTTCCTTGGTAACCCCTCCATAGCCTCTTTAATGTCAGGTATGTGGCTGCCTCCTAATAGGCAAAAATGGAGGAAAGAAAATTTTAAGCTCCTCTGATGGAAAAGTAAAAATCATCAATCAACTATCACATAAGCTGTATATCAAAATAAACCTGAAAATATTTACAAAGCAATTATTAACTCTAGTAACTATCATGAGAGGATATACTCTAAAGAAATACATAAAATCATTTATACCTTAAAATGTAGTTGGAGAGAAAGTTAAGATTGCATAAAACAGAAGATTTAATAGGAGGTCACAAACAGACAAAAACACACATTTTTCTAGCTGTTTCTCAGTTTTCAAAGTATTTACATACAAACGATTGCCTCAGTTTCCTTATCTGTAAAATGAAAATAAGATCTACCTCTATCACAGAATCACTGGAAGATTTTAATAAGGCAACACGATACCTTATTGAAACTAGCAAAGTGTTTGGCATATAACAAGGAGTCAATAAAATATTAGTTTCTTTGGTCCTCAGAAAGAGCCTACAAGTTTGAGAGGTTAGATATTTAAAATTTCATTTACAGTTGACAATCAGACTCAGAGACATTCCAAGAACTGTCGAGTGCTGCACAAAGCTTAAATCTGTAGTTGTGTGGGTGTGTGTGCACACGCGCGTGTGTGCATGTGTGTGTGGAACAATTATGAGTAAATATATGAAACTGGAAAAATGAAGAGTGGTTAAGGAGGGGTGAGTAAACCATCCGGACTGAAATAGAAGCCTTAAAATAGTGGTTATACATAAGATGGTAAGGATAGGGGGTAAATTTAATACCAAGCTAAGGGGTTCAGGTTTTATCTGAAGCTCAGCAAGGTTAAGGGTCGGCTGTAGCACAATTTGAGGTACAACAAGGGCCTGAAGCTAAATTTTAGGAGTGTTTACCTTGCAGCAAAAGGACGAAAAATATGATCAAAATGATTTTATAGTGGCAGCTTTCAGGATGGATAGTAGAGGTAGAAATGCCGAAGGCAGGGAGATGACTTAAGTTGTTGATACATTAGCTCAGATTGAGGCAGAACATAGCGGGGAGGGAAGGGATTGTAGAAGGAGAACGAAAAGAACATGGCCAAAATGGAACATGGGAGGTGGGAAAGAGGATTGGAACGTGTAGTCCAAGGTAATTTTGTGGTTTCAAGTCTTGTGTCTGGTCCTATTTACAAAAATAGGGGAGTTGGCTTGATCAGGAAGATGAAATTTTCCATTTTAGATTTGCTGAACATATGCGTCTTAATATGTTGAGCAGCATCTTTGGGAGACTAACTGGATTCTGCCACTGAAGGATTTACAGTATAACATTTTTTAAATGCTAAGGAAAACTTGTTCTCCACCAATGAAATCTTGGACTCTAGGGAATCCTGCACTTCCGAAGTCAACTTCCCTTTTTCAAGGCAGCTTTTTGCATGCTTCACCAGTTGTGGTTGAAGTTGGACACCTGTGGGCACTGCCAGTGCCAGCTTTAGGCAAAACTCTGAAGTAGCAGAGTAGATTTGGTGAATGTCTTTTCCCTGTTCCATGCCTCTTTCCCCACTTTGGGTAACTTCACCAGCTCAGTGTTCTGCTGCCAAATGGGGATGTGCTCCTCTCAAGGGCTCCCCTCAAGATTTCCATCACCTAGAAGAGCACTTGGCCCATAGAAGGTGCTCTATCAGTTGTAGGAATCAGTTAGATGAATGAGTGAATGAAAAATTAATGAATGAATAAAATTAATGAATGAATAAAATTAATGAATGAATAAAATGCCTAACAAATTTATTCACTCTAAAATTTGGGGTATTTAATTTGGGCATCCCTCCCCAAATTATTTCCAATGAAATGTAGCCATCCAGAGCAGTATTTATGTTCTCCAATGGAAGGAATTATTGCTTTTTCTGCATCTATTGAGATGATCATGTGGTTTTTATTCTTCAGTTTGTTCATGTGGTTTATCACACTGATTGATTTGTGGATATTGAAGAATCCTTGCATCCCTGGGATAAATCCCACTTGATCATGGTGTATGATCCTCTTAATGTATTCTTGGATTCGGATTGCTAGTATTTTGTTGAGGATTTCTGTGTCTGTGTTCATCTGTGATATCGGCCTGTAACTTTCTTTTTCTGTGGTGTCTTTGTCTGGTTTCGGTATCAGGGTGATGATACCGAATTATTGCTGATAGATTTCAGACAACAGAGGAGACTGAATTTTGGGAGCAAGGGCTGCCACTTACAACTTGAAATCACACGATAAAAACAGTCATTCACATGTAAAATTGGATCCTTTGGACAGTGGTTCTCATTTGGGTTGTCATCCACTTTTTAGCAACTGTTGGTGAAATGAAATTATATTACATGTAAAGAAAATTCTGTATAACGGGTAGCATCCATTCAGTATCACTACCTAGGCCTAAAATATGGCTCTATTCTCAATATCTCTTCTTACAATAGGCAACCTGAGTGTCAGGTTGAATGTGAATGTCGGTTTTGTCCTGTCTATACTGTATGCCAGGAGGCTCCTCTGTCAGAGCTGCCAAGCTGCACAGCCAGGAACCATGAATATGATGAGTTAATTCGGGCTTCAGTTGCCTGAGTTAGTCATTGAGGAGAGAGCCTAGACTAAAAACGGAACTAAATTTCAAGTTCTGCTAGTAGCACTGTACATAAAAATACATTATAATATTTATGGTCACTGATTTTTATTACTTTCATATAAATATTTGAGTAATATTTCTTACAGTCAGTGATGGATAGACATAATACATATTTGGAAACATAGTTCTAATGACTAGCCAGGGATTTCAATATTTCTGAATCCCTCTAATTTTGAATTCGTGGCTAGACGTCTTAGGAGAAGGGCTCGGTTTCCAGCTCTTTTCAACAATGCCTTTCCTCAGAGTTTTTGGTGTTTCTGCTTATGGCTGTGCATGTGACCAAGAATAGGAAGCACTGTCGAGAGAGAGGACAGAAAGAGCTTGAACCAAGTGTTCTGACTCACTGAAGAATTAGAATGAAATTTTGCTGTGAGTTATATCAGATAGTAATGGCATTCCCTGGGTGACTCTCTGGTTCTTATTACTCATATTCTTGGTTAAGTAATAAGTTCATATATTTAAAATAATCTATGCGTGTAATACTAGTATCCAAACATGTAATAGGAGTTTAGATTTTCTACGCTGAAAGAATGAGAACAAAAATGTGAACAGTAAACTAACATGTGAGGCTTAGAACTCACAAAATTATGTATGGCACTGTTTATTTATATTTTAAATGTGTTTAATAGAAGTGGGTAAATTGTAATTTTTGTATTTTCAAACATAACAAAATATTACCTAATGAAGTCATAACCATACATATTAGAATACAATTTCTCAGTACATTTTGGCTAACTTTTTAAAAATGTGTACAGCTTCACTTAATTTATGCACACTTTTAAGATCTGAGGCCTTATTATAATTCTCCCTATAACCAATCTCAAAGAAGGAGTAACTGAATTTAATGTGACTTGCTAAATATGATACAATGGATTTCAGAAAATATAGAAATAAAATAAGTTAACAGAACTTGAAGTTTGTCAGTCATCTTGGTTTACAAGAAAACTAAGACCCAGAGTTTGTGTACTCCAAAAAATATATAGAGAGAGAGACTCCAAAACCACTGCATGGACTTACCCATTTAAAGATAGTGTTAATTCTTTCAAAGCATTAACAAGCTATGTAGCTCTTTATGGAATCAAATACTTAATAGAACATATTTAATCTGAGTTAACATGGGACTCACGTATTAAAAAGTTCAGTGTTTAAATGCTGCTCATAATGACATCAGTTGGAGATCATCAGAGTCAACATCCCAGTGTTCAATCCTGTTGTGTTATGGAAACAGTAGAGGTCCTTTTATTAAGTTGAAATCTACTGATCAAGCCCCCTACAACAATAAAAAAAATAGGGTGCATAATAAGTTAGGGCAAAAAATTATGTTTAAAGAGAAAATTTAGGTATCTGCATGACAAATTTATATTAAAAAAAGTGCTTGAAATGCCTTGCAGTTTTATGCCTAGTTAATTTGAGAAACATACAAAATACATATATTGGGAAACTAAAAATAAGTAGGGGAAAGTAAAAACATAAGGAAAGTTAGAGACCCAGTGACTCGGGGAAGGACCTAGAGAAGAGATAGAAGAGGGACCCATCTACATTAACAAATTTTCAGAGAATAATATTCTCATTGTATTGTTCTAGGACTCTGGTATAAAGACTCAAAAACAGCGCTGCAGTTATATAACCTTGGTCATAAACATGCAGATTACACCTAAGTATTTTTCCACCCAGATGAACTAGCTCTGGAAGAACTGGAGGCTAGAAATAGCTAATAGAACTGAATTCCCTATTACTCTTACCGTTAAAAGAAAGTGATGGTCCAACCTTTGCTTGAAGTTGGAAATTAAGCTTATACAAACCTGAAAGCATTGGTCTCTCTTGGCTTTAGTTAGGCTAACACGAAAGGAGAGAGAGCTTACTCTATGTACGCCTTCTCTCCTGGTGCTGTCCCTTTGAAGCAGACTGATTTTGTGTTGCGTATCCATATGTACCATTGGTTCCTCAACCCCCTCAGTTCTCTCCTCTGTGGCTACTGTACTTAGGGCACTTTTGTTACAGGTCCATCAGAAAACACAGGGGATGTGTTTAGCATCCAGCCAGAGGATAAGCTGGACTGCCAGACATCAACATACATCACTGCTGTGATACTTTTGTATAAAAGTGTGATGATGCCAGTGAAGTTAATCTAAAAATCAACTGTGAAAATACTGTCTAGAAAAGGTTGAAACATTGACATTTCTTTAAAAAATCGAGTAGGACTGTACCTTCAATAGTCTTTAGAATTCTTTTAATTAGCTTTGCCTACTTCCTAATTTGCTGGCTGCCTATTTCTTTATTACAGCAGATATTTTTAACCTAGAATCTATATAAAGCATCAAGATAGGCAAAGAGTGGAAAATCATTACCGGAACGTTTGGTTGTTAAAAAAAAAAAATTTGCATCTTCTCTTTTCTATTTTTTTTTTTTCTCCAAGGCATAGTGGTAACAACTTTTTAGAAATTCTAATAATGGCCAACTCAGGGTTGATAGGATGTGTTAACCATTTCATGGATTAAGCAAGGGATCTCACATGTCTTCCTGTGGGCTTTCATGTCCACTTAAAAAACAAAGTAGAAAAATACACCTTAAGTGAGCATGGTATTGAAAGGAACAATTCTCATCTCGAAAATTTATGACTGGAAAGATATAATGACTAAACCAAGGTCACTCATTTTGGATGTGGTTGCTCTGACAATTGCTTTTCCAAATGATAGTCTAGCATTTGCTACCCTTCTGCTCAATGGTTTCCATGAGTGTTGGTGTTTTTATGATGTACTTTAAGGGGGACAATTTATTACAATTAATACTTTAATTTTTAAAAATTTCTAAGCATTAATTTTTCAACCATTGATATGGTCTAAATTCATAACCATTCATAATCATATGTGGTAGATTATATTATTCTTCCTAACTGTAGCTCCCATGCATTATAAATCCACACCCTTTGCCATGTAACTTCCCATGTGTATGGCTGTTAGCATAACTGAATCCATTTTGGGCCCTTACACTTTCTCCTGTCCTTCCGCTGACCCTGGACTGTACAGTAGACCCAGACCCAGGACTGTACTGTGCGGTAAATCACTTCTCTGTCATCAAGGGCTTTGTAGTTAATAGATATTGTTTGATAATCATTAGGACCAGGTAGCCTCTATGTTCTGCTACTCCCCAAACAATGATGAAACCCTTCACTGACTTATTCCCAGTGGCCACGAGACTAGTTATCCTTTCATAAGTCTTGACTAAGGAATGTATGTCCTGTTTCCAAGCACCTACCCCCCCTTCTCTAGGTTAACCGTAAAATTCTCCCAATGGCCTGTCAACGGTGCAGAGTGTAGCTGAGAATTTTCTGGAAGCATTGTCTGCCTGACGCTGGTACCACCCTGTACTAACTTACTGTATAATACACTGATACATTGATTATATGGAGCCGTCTGCCTCTTTTTTCAGTGTCAAGACACTTCTCAGTTTGGTGGGTAGTTTTCATTCTCTCTGTCCTCCAACGCCATGCCTCTTTAGGCAGCATATTCTATCCTATCACATTGTTGGGCTGGCTAAGTGATTGCTTTGGCTAGTGGAATGTGAGTGAACACAACGTATACCACTTCTGAGCAGAAACTATAAATGTATTTAAATGATTCAGTCTGGCCTCTTGTCTTCCTGCCTCTGCCATGAGAACAGCATTTCCAGCTAAGGACAGCTTCTTTAGCCTTGGTCCTTCAGCCTGGGATGTGAAGATATATAGAGCAGAACTGAACAGACCTGAGAAGCATCCAGCTGAGCTACAACCAACTGACAGGCTCGTGAACCAAATATAAATGTTCAGTGTTCAAGGCCACTGAGATCTAGGGATGTTTGTTACCACAGCAAAAATGTTTCTTCGACCATACCCTTAAAAATAAAAGAAGTAGTAATTCAACTTTGTTTACAAAAAGAAAGGAGACAGGTTGTACTGAAAATTGGGGTAGAGATAAGAATAAAATGCAGCTAGACAAAGTTTTGGGATAAGTTTCAATTCTGAATTTGGCTACTTACTTACTCTGATCGTTGGATACTGTGTTCATTTTCTATTGCTACTTAAAAACTCTCCCTTTACTTAGCAGTTTAAAATAATAAACATTTAATATTTCACAGTTTCTGTAGACCAAGAATCCAGCTGTGGCTTAGCTGGGTGTCTGTGGCTCAGGGTCTCTTATAAGGTTGCAGTCAAGCTATCAGCCAGAGCTGTGGTCTCATCTGCAGTCCTGACTGGGGGTTGAGGGGGAAGATTCATTGTCAAATGCACTCACATGGTTGTTGGCAGTCCTTGGTCCTTTACCATATGAATTTCTCTACGGGGCTGCCTTACAACATGGCAGCTCTTTTCCCTTAGGGCAAATGATTCAATAGAAAGCAAGAGAGAGCACAAAGATGGAAGACTTCTATAATCTTATCTCCAAAGTGAAGATCCATTAGTTCGTCACATTCTATTCATTAGAAGTCATTCACTAAGTCTAGCCCACACTCAAGGGGATGTATTCCCTGCCTCCTGGAATACACAAGGCCGTGAATACCCGCAGGCAGGGATTGTTAGGGGCCATCTTACAGGTTGCACACCATAGATACAGCATTCGATTTCTCCGAGCTTCAATTTCCAAACTTGTAAAATGGGTATACCTGGACCTACCCCGCTTACCTCACAGAACTCTGGGAAGATCAAATGGGCAAATATATGTGACAATGCTCTGTAAACTGTAAAGCACTATACAAGCATAAGATGCTTTTGTTAGTCTGGGTCTTATAAGAAGCAGAAGCCCAAATGGTATTAAAGGTGCAAGGATTTTATTAGGGGAAACATCTGTGAAAAAAAATGAGGCGGAAAGGGAGTGGGAGAGAGCTGTCAGATGACAACTGATGCTGAGTGAAGAGAAGAAGGTGTTATGTGGAAGCTTATTATACCACCTAAGGAAAGTTTGGCAAGGCTTTTTCAAACCAAGGCAGCCCATCAAAGGAGTCCCACATCTCCCAGGACGCGCTGCCACACTAAGTCATTGGCTGAGAGCAGCCCAAGGGAGGTTGAGCCTTGGTGCAAACATGGTGATGGCTTCAGTCCCATTAGTAAGGGTAACTAGATCTGTCTTGTTTTCTTTGCTTGAATTCTATCTTGGTGCCATTTCCAGTATTTCTAGTTCTAGATCAGGGGCCATATTAACAATTGTTTATCTCTCAACGCTCTTGTTTGACCTTTTGGAATCCCCCAACCCCAGGCTGAACCTCTTTGAGTTTGACTGTGGGACTGTACCACCACCTGTTAAATACTGCCACACCCCCTAGACACCACGCTCTGCACACAGGACTGAACTTACTTCACCTGCATTTGGGTCTGTTCTTCCAGGGATCAGCTCCATCCTAAGGGCAATTTTCATTCTAGATCTGGGTCCCTCCCACGCTACTCCATTGGCCTGTGGTTATTAATACTAGTTGGAACCAGATTTCTTGGGTTTTCATTCTTGCTCTGTCACTCTCCTCTCAAGCTCTGCAACCTTTGGCAAGTCATTCAAACTGTGTCACTGTAAAATGGGAATGATAACGGTACCTATCTCATAAAGCTTTTTGCTTTGATTTGTTTTGTAAAGTGCTTAAGACAGTGCTTGGCAAGTAGAAAATATACTATAAATGTTAGTCATTATTATTATTTATTACCTCAAAGACTCCCCAGTGTACAAACTAAAATACCCTATGCCATTTAGAGTCCTGTGACAACTCTGATTTTTGTCAATGCAGTTTCAGATTTGGATAAGGAAAGAAATAACTGCAGGAAGACAGGGTGGGAACAGAGAATGGGGCGGGGGGGAGAGAGAGAGAGAGAGAGAGAGGAAAACAGAAAGAGGAGAAAGAACATTTTTAGGTACATTAGTTCAACTTCTGAAAGCCTCATTAGTTCATTTCTAGGCGGTTGCACTTACTTACTAATTCTGTGTTAAACTCTAAGCCTAGTTGGTTTAACTCATCTTCTCTTTCAGCTTTGGTTGGGTTCTTCATTGGCTAGCTGCTCACTGGTTTGGTCCTGGGTCCAGCTACCAGGCCTTTGCTCCCAATGTCAAGTTCCAGTTACCAGGTCCTGGAGCTGAACTCAGCTCCAATCTGAGTCAGAGACTAGGAGAGATAGGGATTGGGGAAAAGCAAAATTCATTCTTAGGTGTTTTTGTGCAACCTGGTCCCTTCTTCATCTGCTTTCACAATAGGTTTGTTTTCTTAATTGCCTTGTTACTCCCTGAAATAGGACCATCAATTAAAAATAAAAACAAAAACAAAACCAGTGTAGACTTTTGCCTGAAAAGATGGAGGCGCTTTTGCTTGTCCAATTTGGGTTTTTTTGTTTTTGTTTTTTAATATTATACCTGTTCCCAAAGGCACTAATTCAGTATTGTGTTTAGGTTTCATGAACACTGGGTGGAGAGGTTTAATTAAAAACACTTTTCAGAAACAGCCTCCTAGCTTAACACAGAGCTTCCACTGCCTCTTTCTCACTCACAGTTGTGCTCCCCCCACTGCTCCTTTTATCACTTCATTATCTCAAGCCAAATGTTGATTTGGTCAATTTCCTGTTTGAGTGTAAGCCAATCTCCTGAAGTTATTTCAGTATTGTGGCTCTTAAAATACAAGGCTTCCCTGTTACATTTCCACCATTTTAACACTTCATCTATTGTTTCTTTTTTTCTTAATGACAAGCACCATTGGATAGTTTCAAGTCTACCACTTAATAACCCCACGTGTTTTTGATACCCTAAACTCCACTGGTCTGTGTTGATAGTGACTAATCCTCAGCACTGTTAAAATATTCTGTGCAAATAGAGGTACATTAGAGGAATCTTTTTATATGAAAACTTTATTTACAGAGCCACTTTCTTTCCTGTGTTTTCTTATTCAACCTTTCCATTTCAATTTGTTTTGAAACACTGTCAAGCTACATAAATCAGAGTTTTCCTTTTTTCAATTTTATTAACACAGCCTGATAAAAAGGAATCAAAATTCTTGATTAAATGCTCCTCAGAATTGGCTCTCCTTGACATAAGAATACCCAACCCTTTTGTCAATTTCAGAGCTATAAAGAAAGGCCATTTTGTTCACTCTCTGCAATTTGTCTGGGAAAACTGAGGGTCAGAGAAGTTATGTGATTTGTCCAAGATCACCAGTTTGGTTATTGAGACAAGGATACTTCTGCTCCAACAGGTTTACCTCCCTCAACTTAAAGCAGGACAGTGTCTGGTCTCTTTAATTTCTTCCTTCACTGGTTTTGCTTTCAAGTTCAGTAACTTTGAGTCAGTTTTAAAAATCAGATTTATTTAAGTATAGTTTTCATGCAGTAAAGTTAATGAATTTTAAGTGTATATTTTGGTAAGTTTTGCCCAACAGATACGGTTGTATAAACACCACCATAACTGAAACACAGAACATTCTCACTACTCCAAAAAGTCCCCTCACGTCCCCTTCTCTTTAGCCTGGCCCCTGGCAGTCACTTTTCTTTCTCTCACTATAGTTTTGCCCGTTTTGAAATTTCATAGAAATGGTATCTTTACGGCCTGTAGTTTTATGTCTGTTTTTTTTTCACCTATGTTGTATATATGTGTAGTTTGTTCCTTTTTGTTAATGAGTAATATCCTATTTTATAAGTATACCATAATTTGTTTATTCACCAGTTGATGAATACAATAGTTTCCAGTTTCTGGTCATTTCAAATAAAACTGCTATACACATTCATGTACAAGTCTTTGTGTGGTTAAATGCTTTCACTTCTCTTCAGTAAAAACTTAGGTATGGGATTACTGGATTGTATATTAAGTGTATGCTTACCTTTATTAAAAACTGCCTCACTGTTTCAAATTGGTTGTACCATTTTACGTTCCTACCAACTATGTATGAGATTTCCAGCTGCTCTGCATGCTTGTCAACACTTGGCATGGTCAACTGTTATCACTTTAGCCACTTTAATTGGTATGTAGTGGTATCCTATTGTGGCTTTTATTTCCCTGAGTAATGATATTGAGCATCTTTTCTTGTGATTCTTTTCCATCTGCATGCTTTCTTTGGAGGAAATATGTATTCAACTTTATTGCCCATTTAAAAACACTGGGTTGTTCGCCTTCTTATTAAGATTAAGAATTCTTTGTGTATTCTAGATTTAAGCTCTTTATCTGATAGATGATTTAAAATTTTTTCTCCCAGTCTGCAGCTTGACTTTTCATTTTCTTAACAACTTCTTTCAAAGAACAAAAGATTTTAGTTGATTAAGTCCAATTTATCAAATTCTCTTTTATGGTTTATAATTTTTGGTTCTAAGATATCTTTGGCTAACTCAAGATCTCAAAAACTTTCTCCTGTGTTTGTAGTTTTAGGTTTTACATGTATGTCTATGATCCACTTTGAGTTAACTTTTGTGTGTGGTTTTGAGTCCATTTTGAATCTTTACTCTTCTCATCACAGCCTTTAACTCTGCCAATTCTATCTCCTGCTTCATTTTCTGCTTGGAACAGTCTCTTTCTCTGATTATACCACTTTCAGGCCACAGATCTTCATCTCTAGATTCCTGAAGTCTGCTCTAGATGGTTTCTTCAAGTGATCAAATTACCCCCTTCAAAAAGTTCATCTCTTTTACAAACTTCTCTTTACATTTAAGTGTTTGCTCTTTAACTATTACTTTCTTTTTACAGAGCTCAGGGAAGTGGCCATAGCCAATTCCGTTAGGTGAAAATAGTGAAAGTACAGTAAAACCTCAGTTTTTAAAAATTTATAGGATGAAGTTCTTTTAGTTAATTTGGCTGGAGTTCAAGGAATATTTTTAAATGTGTCCTACTTCTTCAGCTCAGGGAAAATGTTGTTCTCTCAAACAGAAGATACTTTCAGAGGTGCTCTGCCTTAGGTCTCATATATGAATGCAGAGTCTTTGGGGATCCCGTGCAGCTTTGTCCCCTTGATTTTATTCAGCATCCATAGTCCCTCAGTGAGGGACCAAACTGGAAGGAGTGGGAGCGCCCCTTATAGAGCCTTAGAGGTTTGGCAACATACAGCAGTATCTTCAGGGGCGTTTATCCACAGCTCACCCTGGAGGCGCTGCATACCTAGTGTCACCAACACAAACGCTGGCTCTGAGATATGTGAGATGGGTGGCTCACTCAGTTCAGGATTGTTTTCTGAAGCAAAGTAGGAAAATTGCATGATTTCTCTTCAAGCTCACCACACCTCTCAGAAGTGGGAGAAGTGGTTGTCCTGTGTCCCTTAAAATGATTTTTCATCACTGAAATCTCAAATCTTAAGGAATCTCCTTGGACAGACAGACAGAATCCTATTGTAAAGCAGGTATGAAGATTACATTTAAATATATAAGAAAATGTGATTCGATTTGCAAAACTATAAATTTACATATGTCTTTCAAGGAACACTATTACATTAAGCCAATGAACCTGGAGCAGGCTTAAAAGATCTTTGTCTCTTTTTAATAGAGACGCTTGAACACAGGGATCATGTTCTTGTTTGACCGTCATTTCCAAGCACTTTGAAAGTGTTCAACAAATACTACTAGACTAATCTCCCTAGAGGTACACAGAGCATAAACATACTCAACCTGGAAAAAACGGAGAATAACTATTCCTAAAGTTTCGCTATTCATACATTGCTGCTTTTCTGTCTCCAGCAGTATTACTTTTATACAGGCAATTCTATGTAAAATTAGTGGATACTTCTAAAACATGATGATACTACCACTTCCTGAGAGCACCAGCCTCTGCAGCTGAGGGAAGAGGAAATTCTTGCCATCTGAGGGATTGGGATTTAATATTCTTATTCTAACTGGCCCTTAGCCAATATAAGTATCTAAGGCAAGATTGTATTTCTTCTTTCATATTAGTTTTATTGTGAGCAAGGGGGAAATGACATTATTCTAAACTCTTCAGGACTTTGTCTCTTGAAATGAAAAGTAAAGCTATGTCAGAGTAAAAATTTCATAAAATAATACAGACAATAGTAAGAGATTTGTGATATATACATATATATATATATATATATATGTAATCACCACCACCCCTAAAACAAGATCCATCAGTTAACAGTAATATATTTGAATGCTGAAATTTAGCAGATCATGGGTTAATTAAATCGATAGAGAGCATCTCCGGAAGTTGTTAGTATTATTGTTCCAAGCTAGGCTGCAAAAAGGCAGAGGGATTAATTAAACCTAATATTGGACAAGACTAGAGCCTGAATTAAAAGGCTCCTAACTGTAAGTCCATGAGGAGCACTTACTAGTTGAAGGTCATGCTGCTGGTCACACAGCTCCATTACTCACTTTCAACTGTAAACTAACTAGACTATGGTGAGTCAGGTTTGTTTCCTTTCTCTTCTCTTCTGGCATCCCTGGGGGGCTTCTCAATTCAAAGAAACTCCAGGAGAAACAGGTCACTTACTGTGAATACTCCGAAACAATCTATAAGTTCAAAAGCACTTGAAATTCCTAGAAGAGATTGAATGTTATAAGAATAAACGGTTTAGTATTTTAAAGACAGAACTGCCCTTGTTTAATGTCAAGGGAGTATTAGCGGGACATGGGTTTTGCAGTTACTTTCATTATTTATGTAGCGGCCTGTATCACTCTACACTTCAGGAAATGGAGTCTATGCACTCAGTCCAAGCAAATTTTAAAACAAAGGTTTTTTTCTTTCCTTTCTTTTTTTTTTGATGATAACAATAGCGGTGTCTGTAAGTAGTAGTTTTTCTACTTATGCCACCGATAAGGCCAAATACACAGAACTCTTTATTAGAACATTTAGACAAATTCAACCTGCTGCCCCAGGAGGAAAAGATAATGTGTATTAGGACACATTTCTTAAATTCAAAAGTAGAAACTTCGTAATTTATCAGAAATAAGAAGAATGTTATACATGATGGGTGTAGGGAAAGAAGAATTGTTTTGCACTAGACGAGTCTAAAATATTTTATTTCAATATTTCATTTTCTAAAAAATAGAGATAACACTCTCCTGAGTCTCAAGTCTACTTCCAATAGGAAAGAATGACAATTGCATGTTGGGAATATCTTTCCAGAAACTGGCTTCCAAGGATGCCATCAAAGGTTTACCCTCACAAGAATTAACATCATCAAATACATATTATCACTGGAAGAGAGAAAGGAGGGAAAATATCAAATTCTATATTTATTTTTAGATTTGTACAATGGAAATACTTTTTCTAGAGATAACACATGGAACTCAAAAAAAAGTTACATACCACTAGAAGCCAAATCAGAGAAATATGTCAAAGTTAGTTCATTTCCCTTCTAATATATATTGAGATTTTACTTTGTATAAATTAGTTAGTGGAAAGGCAAGCAGAATACAATTCCTACTCTAATAGAGCTTAGGATATCACTACAAGTATACAAATGCTAAGAATAAATCAAAATGTTAATTTTACAGGAATAGGTACAAAGTATTTAAGAGTATAAAGGAGAGAGTTCCCATTTAATCTGGGGGTACCAGAAAAGGCTTTAAGAAAGGAGAATTAATTTAAATGATACATATTTTCAACATGCAAAAATAACAAAGGGAGCATAGGTAGGAGGAAAACAAACAAATGAATGATGGGAAGAATTCCGCTCAGAAAGTCAAGCCTAATTTGGTTTCCAGAGGGACAAAAAGGAGAGAAAAATGTGGGCAAAATTTTGTGAAAGTAGTTTGGGACTAAATATGGCTTTGAACATCATTCCACAGAGTTTGTCTTAACTTGGTAGGTCATCAGGAGCCTGTATTTTGAGCGACACATGGAGAGCTGTTATCCATTCATAGATTTTAGTTGTACTGAGTATCTGCCATAGTACATAGCGTGAATATTCATTTTGAATATTCATTTTCAGGTAGAGATGACTAACCTAGTAGTCATCTGCTAGGTGACTAACATAGTAGGTCAACAGTTAATATGTGTTGAATTAACCAATGACTAATGAGGTTCTGTATGAAATTGCCATTAATCACGATGATCTCTGAAACAGCTGAACCAAAACTGAAGGTGGAAAGAAGCATCACTCGGACCTCTACTCACTCAACCCCACCCTAAAACAGAACTTGAAAATGAAGCAGCCACCCCTCTGCTATGTCCTGGAACTGATTTATGAAGAGGCTACTCTCTGTCCCGTCAGCAGTCCTCTTCCCACATTTGCTTGAAGTCTACAACTACCAGTATTGCAGCTCAACCCAGGAAAGGGACAGAGGGCAGAGTGGCATTGCATTCTGGGAAATGAAGTTGTCAGAGGCAGAGGTGTCCTGGAAGCAATGAATTTGTGGGTTCTAGATTTACTCTGTACTCTTCTGGCAGAAAAATGATGACAAATGTTTCATGTTACCCAGAAACAAGCCCTTCTCTCATATAATATGAGGCAGCGGGAATAGGAGATCTCTTCCTGTCCACTAGAGCCACACTTCTGTATTTCTTTTTTTTTTTTTTGCGGTACGCGGGCCTCTCACTGTTGTGGCCTCTCCCGTTGCGGAGCACAGGCTCCGGACGCGCAGGCTCAGCGGCCATGGCTTACGGGCCCAGCCGCTCCGTGGCATGTGGGATCTTCCCGGACCGCGGCACGAACCCGTGTGCCCTGCATCGGCAGGCGGACTCTCAACCACTGCGCCACCAGGGAAGCCCCATTTCTGTATTTCTGTTAGATGTTAAAAAAAAAAAAAAAAATCTCCATAGGGCCTGTGCACAAGGACATGCCTTCCTGTTTAAGATCTAAGAAGATTCTTGTAGCCCCCGGATGGAGCCCCCCGGAGGAGAACTGGGGTAAATCTGTACGCCCTCTGCACTGGCAAATTGCATGCCTACATGACTCTACATTTCTGAGAAATAATAAACAAGGGGTGGGGATGGGAGGGAAGTCAACAAGTAGTTTACATAATAATTAATTCTTTAATATTTATCAATCTATTTATTTATTGGCTGAGCTGGGTCTTAGTTGCGGCTCGCGGGATCTTTTAGTTGCGGCATGCGAACTCTTGGTTGCAGCATGGGGAATCTAGTTCGCTGAGAGACTGAACCAAGGCCTTCTGCACTGGGAGCGTGGGGTCTTAGCCACTGGACCACCAGGGAAGTCCCAGTAATTAATTCTTGAAATACTGAGATAAATTCACTCAATTTGTCACCTTCACAAGTTACCCTTGTCCTCTTTTCTTTTGCTGGGAAAAAAGGCAAGAAGAATCATGAATGGCCTCATGATGACCATTCCTCACTTCGTTAACTTTTCATGCAAGTTGCCGTATCAATAAGATTTTTTTTTTCATTTTAAGATGGCATTTATTTTTCTAGATATAGCATCACTTTACAACCAGCTTAATAGGAGAAATGTTAACATTATATAGAACACATACATCCAGAAACTTTATACAGTAACTGGGAAAAATCTTGTAGTTATTCATACTACTTGGTTTGAATATCACGGTAAGTGTTTGCATTTAAGCTTTTTTTTACAACTGGGTTCTAAAGATTCTCCCTAATTCCTTTGAGCATTGGTAGTTAAACAAATAGCAATTAAGGCAAATAAAACAGCAGGAATTATTTTTAAGAAGATAAAAGTTGGTGTTTAGCCAAAGGCTGCCCCTTTTGATGTCTCATTTGTGTTATGCTTAACCTTTGATGAATATATTGGGAGACACATTTCCCACAGTGTGTTATCCCAGAAAGGCAGTATCCTCCCGAAGGACCGTCTATAAATCTGGCTGCATTAACTCAGAAAAGTACTCTACTCACAGGTATCCAAAATGAGGTTCTATCATGTAGATAAATAGTGAGCTAAATGTGTAAAAGCCCATTATTCAAGTAGTATCAATATTTCCCAACTAAGTGCCCTTTTCTGCACTGTAGGCAACTTTGATAAAAGCATTTCTTTTTTTCTTAATTAAAAAAAATCATTTGGAAGTAAGAAAACTTAGAAATGACTTGCTGAAATTAAATGCTGTGTATTATGCTTCCTTCCCAAGAAATATATTGTTTTTCTGCTAGTACATAAACGTAGAACAATGTTCTAAGACAACTCCATTTCATATTTGGTATGTATATTATACCTATTTAGAGCAAACATGTGAATTCATTCTTAGTCAAATGAGGAAGTTTTTATAACCTTAGTAAGCTCATTCCAGATGCAATTTTAGAAAAATGCATGGCCTTTCACAAAATCTTATATTTGCATTTAATTTTGGAAGGTGAGAAGGTCAAACAGTCTAGGTCAGATGCAATACTTGCTGATGTAACTGCACTTTGTGTTAAATGATTCCACTTCTATGCAGCTTTCTTGCCACCACTCCCTACCTTTTCCGTGTGTCTGTTTTCTTCCATGTTTTCTTTCACTGTGCACCCAGGGTTCTCTCCTCAGTGTTTTCTGAATATACATATCTTCATCTTTTTATTTTATTTTTGCTTGTTTTGTATGTTCCTTTTGCTTTACTCTTTCCAATGCACGCACGTGCATGTGGTGAAGCATATATATTTGTATGTTGATATATGTATATATGTTTGTCTATCTGTAAATCTTTGTCTGTTTGTAAAAATATATGTATGTATGTGGTTGGCTAGGATGATATAGCATGTACATATTAGGCTATGTAGGGGCACTTGGGGACCAGAAAAAATGTAATTATGATCTGAATCCATGATGTACAATTTAAAATGTATGATATGATGGAACAAGTCATCTTGTAATTTTCTCCCTCTCCATTACCGTTTAAAAGACAGTATACTTATAAGGAACATTTTTATGTGCCAAACTTTGTCAGAATGTTGAAACCTTAAGGCCATAGTTGTTTCGTGGCTTCATGCGGGAGTATATGGTCTCCTATTCAACAGCTTTAAGAAGAATATCATTGATCAAACACACAACTTATTTATTATTAAATGATTAATTCACTTAGATGTTCCCACTGACCTGACACAGCATAATATTTGAGAAGCCATACTGATGATGTCATTTCTCAGGATTTATAAAATTCCTCAAGTGGAGGAACTATTTGAAGATGGTTTTACTTTGCTTTCAAAAATCACTTCTGCTTACCGTTGAAAACGTTCCTAGTATTTTAAGTGATCTTAATGTGAGTAAGACATGTTTTTCTCGAACTTATTAGGAGGCTGTTCATAAGGAGTTTGTAGAAATTCTTATTTTCTCCAAATACATTTTAAGTTATTTTAAGGTATGAATGATTTTCAAAGGACATTTTTCATGTTGAATAAGAAAAGATAAAAATTTCTGTGATCATTATAAACATTGATTAATAAAGGATGCAGAAATTATAACAGAATTGGTTACAGTACTTAACAAACTGATTCTAAAATTCACAAAGATACAATGTATAAGAATAAACAAGAAACTTTTCAGAGAAGGAGAAAAAATCAATACTGGGAATTTTCCCACTTCAAAACTTTAAAATATAGAAATTTAAGTAGTAGCTTGGACAAAGAGATAAACACTTATCTATTTGATGGAATAGAGAAGTCAGAAAGAGATACACATATATAGACATTTAGGAATGTCATATATAGACATACAGGAATATTTTCTCCTAAAATCAGGAGAAATTATGCAATAATTAATAAATAGTGTTTGGAAACTGGAAATTCTTATAAAAATTAAATTTAGATTTAATATAAGATTCCTACAGAACAAAATACATGAAAATAAATTACAAGTGGATTAAGCAAAAAATGTAAAATATTAAACAATGAAAATATTAGAAGTATGTGCAGGAGAAAATTTTTATAATCTTATGGTAATAAAGGCTTTCTAAGGCAAGACATAAAACCAGAGGCCATAAAAATAATCACAGGTTTGGTTACATGAAAATGTTAAACTTTTGTATGCCCCAACCCCATACTTTAAGAAAACAGACAACAGACAGAGTAGGAAAACATGATAGTCCTATATAATCCACAAAGGGTTAAAAATCCCCACTCAATAACAAAAGGACAGTCCAGTAGAAAAATGAGAAAAGAACACATGTAAGCAAGTCACAACATACATTGAATATATGTGTATAATGACAGAAACACGCATTTCTAAAATACAAAAGTAAATCTTAATTAGTAATTGTGAAAATTCAAGTGAAATAATTATACATATATAAAATCTCCAGTGTCAAAAATTTAGAAAATTATAATATCTAGCATTGATAAAGATAGAAGTGGATATAAACATACAGCCATTGTAGGTAAACTGGCATAATATTTTGTGTAGATTTTTGGTTGTATTTTTTAACCCAAGTATTCCACTTTAAAATTTATCTTACAAAAATACATATATATGTACTCAGATATGAACGTGCAAAGGTGTTCATTTCGGCATAGCTTATAATAGTGAAAAACACACAAGTATTCATATTAAGAAGAATGATTAAGTAGATTATGGTATATCTGTGGTACGGAATACAAAGCGTCGGTTAGTACGAATGAAGATTGTACATGTTCTGACATTTAGCTATCTCCTAGACACATTAGTAAGTGAAAATCAAATTGCAGAATGATAAAATCTCATTTATGAGAAAAACAATCTTTACTTGTATGTATGTATGTACATTACAGTAGTCCTCCCTTATCTGCAGTTTTGCCTTCTGAGGTTTCAGTTACCCATGTTCAACTGCAGTCTGAAAATATTAAATGGAAAGTGTGATGAAATTCTGCTCTGTCCCGGGGGTGTGAATCACCCCTTTGCCCAGCATATCCCACTCTTTAGTCACTTGGTAGCCAACTTGGTTGTCAGATTGTGGTGTCTCAGTGCTTGTGATCAAGTAACCCTTATTTTACTTAATAAAGGCCCCAAAGTGCAAGAGTTGTCATGCTGGCAATTCAAATATGACAAAGAGGAGCCCATAACCTACTTTTTGTTTTGGTTGCACTGCACGGCTTGTGGGATCTTAGTTCCCCAACCAGGGATTGAACCCGGGTCCTCCGCAGTGAGAGCATGGAGTCTTAACCACTGGACAGCCAGGGAATTCCCTAACGTACTTCCTTTAAGTGAAAAGGTGAAAGTTCTTCACTTAATAAGGAAAGAAAAAATATCGTATGCTGAGGCTGCTAAGATCTGAGGTAAGAATGAATCTTCTTTCTGTAAAACTGTGAAGAAAGAAAAAGAAAGTCATGCTAGTTTTGCTGTCGAACCTCAAAATGGAAATTTTAAGGTACAGTGCATGATAAGCACTTAGTTAAGATGGAAAAAGCATTAAATTTGTACAATGAGATTTTTGAGAGACCATGTAACTTTTATTACAGTATATTATTATAATTGTTCAATTTTATTATTCATTATTGTTGCTAATCTCTTCCTGTGCCTATTTTATAAATTAACCTTTATCATAGGTATGTATGTACAGGAAAAAAATTATAGTATATAGAGGGTTCAGTACTATCGGTTGTTTCGGGCATCCACTGGGGGTCTTGGAATGTATCCCCTGTGGATAAGTGGGGACCACTGTACTTACTTAAATTTAAAACAATACATTCTGTTGCCAAAATCTAAAATCTGATTAATAGTCTTATCACTGTCATGTTTTACCAATTGGTATGTGCCAACCTGTACTAGGAAAGTTATGCTCACACTGATGTTTAATTAAATACCAAAAAGCTTTCCAAATTGTGGTTTTGTCGTACAACTCCTAAGGCATTTAAAATCTTACTTTGTTACCAGCACAAAATCTTGAAATGACAATGGAAACAATGCTTAATGTCATTTTCTAGTTTCAGACAAGATGTTGTATTATGTCATTAATAACCAATTATCATTATCTGTACACTTAAAAATTACTCTGTTGCTTGACTCAAAAAGTGTTTTTCAGTTCTTATACAAATTATGATTGTTAGGATTCTAATGAGCTCCTTTTATTTGTCTTCACCTGATAACTTTAAATTGTCTCTATTGTTTGAGATTTAATGGTTGTAACCTCTCTTATTCATTTGCCAAAGCTAAAAAAAAAAAAAAAAAGAGTGAGAAGGCAAAAGACAAGGTAGTATCTAAAGCAGAGATTTCCAGTCATTTCCTAAAGAGAGGCCATCCTTCGTTTTCTAAATTCTTATGACAACCAGCCCAAGGATCCAAATGTTACCTGTCAAAGGTAATAGCATTAGCGGTAAGAATGGAGATGGAGGAATAGAGAAGGGTCTCTTTCCTCTCAGCTAGACTGCCTTTAAAGTGGGATGAGTGAACTCCTAGGCAAAAGCTGTCCCTATGCAATAGGAACCAGACAATGTTAATCCCGGAAATGCATGCTTGGAGAGTCAGAAGCATCGCTGACCGTTTCGGGGACCACCGAAGTAAATGAGTTAGAAGACGTGGCCTGGCATTCAACAGGCTGAAAACCCCTTGGGGACAGGAATTTTGTTTTATATGTGTACCTCCAGCCCTTAGTATTGTATTAATGAAATCACAAAAGAATGAATGAAAGAATAAATGAACCAATGCACATTGGAACCTCACAGGATGGTTGAGTCAGTTGTTACTATGTTAATCCCACAATTTGCCAAAGGATAAAAAGGGCCTGAGAGAGAGGATGCAGTATATACCAAATAGGGTTCAACAATGTTTTCCTGATGAGAAGCCATGATTGATATCCTAACAGTTTTATGAAAGATGTTTTAGTTATATATTCTCAGGGTCTCAGAACATTTATGTCCTTAGTGGGCAAAATTTTGCAAACTTCACAACCATTCTCCTTCTTGAAATATAGTCATCTAGAAGCATGAATGTTTTTTCAAACTAAAGGTCTTCATTTGCCTTCAACTACTAATAAGCTGGGTCAACCCAACTCTAATCACTTGCTAAAATTCTTAACAATAATATAGACTGGGGCTTTCCTGGTGGCGCAGCGGTTGAGAGTCCGCCTGCCGATGCAGGGGACACGGGTTCGTGCCCCGGTCCGGAAAGATCCCACATGCTGCAGAGCGGCTGGGCCCGTGAGCCATGGCCGCTGAGCCTGCGCGTCCGGAGCCTGTGCTCTGCCACGGGAGAGGCCACAACAGTGAGAGGCCCGCGTACTGAAAAATTAAAAAAAAAAATAAAAAAAAAAATAATATAGACTGAATATCTAGGGGTGGGTTATAAACTGTACTCTTCTGTCAAAGCCCCTGATTGCTTTTGCATATATATTTGTGCTTTCATAATTTATCATTTATTTCTCTTTCTCCTCCTCTCCTCCAGTACAGCTCTTGTCTATTTAAATAGAAAGAGATTTAATCTAAGTCAGAGCCAAGCCTTGAGAGTCAGGGAGAAGGCAAATCTCCTGAAGTTCAAAATCAATTTGACTGCTGTTAACAGCCTTGCTCTTATACCAGTTTCAACACTCAGTGCTGAAACTTGGAGCTTTTTTATCTGGAGCTGCTTATTTTGTCTCAGAGTATGGTGAGGGTCCCCAAGAAATGACCCAGAATCAAGTGCTGGGGAGGTACTGAACTTTTATAGCCTGAGACTAAACACAAACTTGAAAGTAAATTTTATCATTAAAGCTAGAAGGAATGACAATAGGATTCCTGCTTCTTTTAAGAGCCAACACCAGAACACCCACTGGCAGTGAACACCAGGTATTGAAGATTTTTTTCCTTTTAACAAAGGTCATCTTCTTTATCTGCTGCCTTTTTTGCGTGGTAAGACAAAAATCGACTCAGCTCACACAAGATTTACTTTATGTTTCTCTTGAATAATAGACTTTAATGTACACAATAGAAGCCGTAGTTGCCATTCTTGAAACAAATGACTGTGATTTTGAAGCTTTTCTGATTTCACCGATAATAAGTAGAAGATCGAATATGTTTTGCAGTTTATGGCGCATCGCACCAAGACTTTGCAAATTTATGTTTATGGATCGAAAGATTCAAGTGTATTACAACCGTAAAGTAGTTCCTATTATGTGCGTATTTGACAAATGTAAACTGAGGCACTAGGAATTTGACTTACTTTCTGAGCATCACATAAGAGCAACAGAAAATTTGAAACTAAAACTCTCAGTTTGATAATTTTAATCAACAACAATGAGTGAAGAGTTGAAAAACAAAAGCTATAAGGAAAGAATAACAGAATCAAAAATCAGAGATATTTGGTTGAGAAAAACAGAAAGCATGCCATGCTATGCTTCACATTCTTGTAACCACAAAGGGTCCATTTATACTCGGGTCTTAACTACGGCTAAAAACTATGAGGAACTTTCTGACCAGAAGAATGGTAAAAAATTATTTAAAAGATATTATAGTGGGTAGGAAATTATCCATCCAATTCAGCTTCATGTTGTATGAACATGAATTAATTTCAGTAAGTTTCTTATATTGTGAATCATTAGTTCCACTGTTTCCTTCAAATTCTAGTAAGCAGACTTTTTAAATTAATTAGGAAGAACTCCTTCTTTTCATCCCCAACATAGCCACGAAGACTGGTTTGGTGTAGTTAGACCCTAATAACTACCAAGTTACTACTCTGCTACATTATTCATAGGAGTATGGATCTGGAAAACCCTCCAGAAGTAATTTAGCAACAATAATAACAACAGCAAGAGCAATCATAACATCAATAGAGCTCTTACTAAATTCCAGGGAATTTGCTAAGCATTACTTTCACTGTCACATATAATCCTCAAAACCACCCTATTAGTAAATGCTATAATTTTTATACTTTACACATGAGGAAACTGAGACTTGGTAGGGTTAATTGATCTTCCCCAAATCGCACAACCAGCAGAAGTGGGATTTAAACTCGTGTGTCAGACTTTAGCATCTGTACTCTTGACCTCTTGATCTAGATCAAGATTTAAGCAGCTCTCACCTCTTGACCCAGGAATTCTGCTCCTGGGAATTTATTCTAATAAAATAATCTTTATTGCTCGTGATGGAATTAATTTTCTTAATATTGGAGGGTTCTTAGATTTCCCCCTGTATAAAGACACTTTTATCATTTTCAGTTCAGTCCCTGCCCCAACCTCTGAGATGGGTCTATCTTGGCCAGACTCTGCTAATGTTATACAAAATCTGAGCAAGTAAAAGAAGCCAGGAACTGGAAGTTGGCAGGAAAGTGGAGAAGAAGAGATAGACTGTCAGAGAGTAAAAGCCATATGACTTACAGATAAAGGAAAGTTTGGGGAACCTAGAAGTTTTGGGGAAGTTACTAGCAAAGAAAGACTGGCAAATTTAGGGATTGAGAATTGGGGAGAAGAGGGATATGAAAATATAAGGGTGGACATGAAACAATCCTTTCTAATGCCTTTCAAGACTATGACTCTAAAAGCATCGTCATCAACTGGGCATGTGTTAGAAGTGCAAATTCTCAGGTCCCAACCCACATCTACTGAATCGGAATCTTGCAGGTAGGGGGAGCAACCAGCATCTTAATGAGCCTATGAGTGTGTAAGCTTGAGAAGCACGGCTTTAAGAGACATGATCAAGAGTGGAATATCTTTCCAATTATTTTTTCCCCATTAGGATTGTACTTTCTAAATGTACACAGGTATAGAACCAAGCTGTGGGTGCACAATTTCAATAGGGTTATACACAGTCCTTCCTATTGCTGCATCATATCATCAGTTAAAACCCAAAATATCCAACAGCATGTGAATGATTAGGTAGAAAATATTATGCCCACTCAATAAAATATGTGACTATCAAAATGTTTTTAGCATCCTTTAAGAGGAAAAAGGCAGAATATGAAATCATATATGCAACATACTTATAGAAACTCAGCAGAGAAAAAAACCCTAGGTAAGTATATCAAAATATTAACTGTAGTTATTTTTAGATAGTTAGAATATGGATTATTTTCTCCATTTCCATTTCTTACTATATTTCTGAGTTTCTTACATTTTCTATAATGAGCATGCACTAATTTTATAAAGGAAAATGTGATAAACTTGGTTTCTGTAATAAGACACTACTTAGAACAATACTTCCTCCTGGTTGACTCTAGAAACAGACTGAAAAGTTCAAATTAGGTTTAGACAAAGGCTTTAGATTGAGGAGGGTGGTCAGGGATACCCCAGGACATGCTGAGATACTGAGTTTGCTCCTTTACAACCGCCTTTAGAATTTGCTTGTAATCATTACTGCATATTGTATCAGTTAGCATTAGGTTCAGGGGCACATAACAGAAAACCCCAAACAGTAGCAATTTATCAAATTAGTTTATTGCTCTCTCGCAAAAAAAATAAAGGAGAGGCAAATAATTTCTAAGCTCCTCGCTCAGAAATCCTACAAAACAATTATGCTTATGCCTCATTGACCAGAAGTTAATCACATAGGTGTACCTCAGCTAGAAAGAGGTTGGAAAATGTAATTTTCTGGCTGGATACATTGTCCTCCTGAAAAACTTGAGTTTCTGTTACTAGGAAAGAAAGGGAGGATAGATACTGGGTAGCTTCTGGCAGCCTTTGCCAAAAGTATCTACTGGCCGCCCTGAAGAAGTTGTAAAGAAATAGCAGCTATGTACTTTTTGCCTTTATATTTTCCTTTGAGTGAGGGAAGAGCAGGAATATAATGGACAGGGGACCACTGTGCTTATCAGCGAAACCTCTACCAAAATTAAATAAAGTTTCATTTGGCAAATTAATTTGACTGAGCAAATAATTGCTTGATGCTAGTTTGCTAATCCTGGATGTACATAGATCATTTTTATACATAAGAATTTAAAGTTTTCCTCCTCTATAGTTTCCTCTAATCCATGTTTCATTTCATGGCATCTTTCTTGCACAAAAATCAAACAATTTATTTTGCAGGTATAAATATTAGTCTAGATAAGACTGATTGTCTCAATTCTAAGACCTGTATCTGCATCTTAAGGTGTGTTCAAGGCAGAGAATGACAAAAGGCAGGGAGAGACTCTAGAGATGGAAGAGGCCATTTTTTCTTAAGTACACATAACCCTGGTGGTTACATGAAAGCTAGCTAAATGCCCTACAAAACTCAGGATTCTGAGATAATTTTGGAAATTTCCATATTTCCCATAAACCTCTCTAAGACTTCCTAGGGGTCATGACCCCAATTTTGAATAAGACGACATTAGTCATTATTCTAAAAAGAACTCTGGTAGCCTATCTTTCACCTAGTTAAATGTTTAATTATAAAGATTAAACTACAAAGAAGAAATCTATGGGGAACAATGGATATGACAGTAAGTTATCGTTTTTTTCAAAAGATACTATCTTCCAGCTAAAACCCAGTATAAAGGCTAGTACTCAGGAGAATCTTCTTGCTGAAAAATTGAGTAAATGAATTCAAAGAAAATTCTAAAATATCACCCCAGACATCAATTAGAGTGTCAAATAGAAGGAATAAGCTACTCAGAGGAGATATATGAACTTTTAGTGGATTGGGGAGAAACCTGTGCTTCTCGTATTTTCAAGGGGATAAAATGAGTACCAGTTGGAAATTGCATGAAAATATTATCCAGTAACCTTAAATTATGTGAAATTCATCAACTTGTGAATTTAAGGGATTTTAGCTTCCTTGATATGATCAAAATTGTTTCAGAAAAGCAGACAAAGAATCAGAAAATAGGCAAACGGCATGATAGAAAGCACACCCAGGTGGTATCATCTTTTGCACATGCAGGGCTGTTTACTTAGTCAATCCCTTAATTTTTTTTTCTAATTGTATTGAAAATGACTCCAACAGAGCAATTCCCACTACTCTTCTTGACAGGCCACGCCACAGTTAAATCAGAAAATTTATCTGATGTTAAAGTGAGAATTTCTGCACAATATACCAAAATTAACTCAGAGTGGATTATAGATATAAGTGCAAAATCTAAAATTATAAAAGAGCCAGAAAAGAACATAGGGGAAAACCTTTGTGACCTTGGATTAGGCAAATGTTTCTTGGCTATGACACCAAAAGCACAATCCATAAAGAAAAAATAATTGATAAATTGGACTACATCAAAGTTTAAAACTTCTGCTCTTTGAGAGATCTTGTTAATAAAATAAAAAACCAAGCAGGGACTGGGAGAAAATATTTTCAAATTATATACCTGATTAAAAAAAAAACTTGTATCCAGAATATGTAAAGAATTGATATATCAATAATAAGAAAACAACAAAAAACAATAAAAATAGACAAAAGTTTTAAACACACACTTTACTCAATAAGATATACAGATGGCAAATAAGTAGAAGAAAAGATTCTCATATCATTAGTTCTCAGAGAAACACAAATTGAAATCACAATGAGATACTATTATATATCTATTACAATGGCTAAAATTAAAAAGTCTGACCATACCAAGTGTTGGTGAGAATACAGAGGAATTATTACTCTCATGTAATGCAGGTGGAAACGTAAAATGGTACAAGCCCTTTGGGAAACAGTTTGGTAGTGTCTAAAAAGTTAATCCAGCCATTCTGTCCCTAGATATTTACCCAAGAGAAATCAAAGCATATGTCCACACAAGGAACTGGACAAAAATATTCACAACAGCTTTTTTGTATCATGTGAAACCTGGAAACAATGCAACAGTTCATCAACTGGTGAATGGATAAACAAACTGTGTTATACCGATCCTATGAAATTACTTCTCAGCAATTAAAAGGAATAAACCACTGATATATGCTGTAACAGGGATAACTCTCAATATCATGAGTAAAATGAGCCAGAGGGGGAAAAATACACAGTTTTTGGTTGTGTTTATATGAAATTATAGAAAAGGCAAACTAATCTATAGTGACAGAACACAGATCCGTTGTTGCCTGGGAAAAGGGGGATGGGGAGGGAAGGGGCAGAAGGAAAAGACTACACAGGGGCAGGAGGAAACTTTTGGGGATGATGGGTATGTTTATTATTTTGATTGTGGTGATGGTTTCATGGGCATATATATATATATATATATATATATACACACACATATATATGTCAAAACTTATCAAATCATACACATATTTTTTTAAATTGAAGTATAATTGACATATAACAAAATATTAATTTCATATGTATAACACAATGGTTCCATATTTGTATACATTGTGAAATGATCACCATAATAAGTCTAGTTAACATCTGTCATCACTTTAAAATAGGCACAATTTATTGTATGCCATCACTACAATAAAATTGTTAAAAAAAATAAAGTGAGATTTTCCTCTTTTGGTTGACCACTCTATCATTTTAATATTGTATATTTGCTGACGTTCAACCTTCTTGTACATTACAATCTTTCAATGTTAAGTTACTGTAAGATTGTCCTTGTTTAATTTACTACAAGGATTCTCATTTTTAAACAATTTCCCTCATGTTGAAGTTACTGTACAAGTAAGAAATGATTAGTCTGTTTCTGTTTGCCACTAAAAGATTCTGCCGCTGAGACAATCTGAATCTGTTTCCTCACCACTAAAATGAAAGAAATAGCAATTTACATAGGGTTATGAGGATAACTGAGATGATGTTTTTGTAAACTCTAAATTGCTATACCTGTCTGAGACGCACATTCAAGGTCAAGTGATGCCCCCCCATTTCTCTAAGCGTGGGTACGCAGGCCCACTGACCACCCTCCCTGCTGAAAAAGGCAGAAAAAACCATCCTGGACTCTTGCAGAAGCTTCACTAGTGCAGCCAAGGAACAAACAATTGTGAAAACAGGGCTCCTGTACAAGATGACAGAGTAAGAAGACATGGAGCTCACCTCCCCCCATGAGTACGTCAAAAATATATCTACATGTGGAACAACTCTCACTGAAAACTAACTGGAAACAAATGAGAGACTGCATTATGATTATTATAATTAAAGATCATTAGCATAATTATTATTTCTAGCCTCTGAACAGCAATAGTTTTTTTTAAAACATCTTTATTAGAGTATAATTGCTTTACAATGGTATGTCAGTTTCTGCTTTATAACAAAGTGAATCAATTATACATATACATATGTCCCCATATCTCTTCCCTCTTGCATCTCCCTCCCTCCCACCCTCCCTATCCCACCCCTCTAGGTGGTCACAAAACACCGAGCTGATCTCCCTGTGCTATGCGGCTGCTTCCCACTAGCGATCTAAGCAATAGTTTTTCTATAATCAATAGCAACAATGCAATAAATTCAGGGCTGGCAGGAATAGTGCTTTATTTCTTTTTTTTCTTTTCTTTTCTTTGTTTCTTTCTTTCTTTTTTTCTTTTTTTGCATTTCTCATGACCCATCATATAAATCTCAATGCATAGTAGAGATTCAGTGAATACTAGAATGATTAATATTTTCTCCACTCACTGTGTATAAGGTAAAACATCAAAGAAAGCATAGAAAAGCTTTTATTACACTTTTACTCTGGAAAAATAGGCTTGTATTGAAATATTGGGTGTGGTTGAAGGAATGCTAGAATAGGTGTCTGAAAGTCTAGATTATTTTTCTGAAAACAGACTTGATGTCATTTGGCAAAATCCTGTCTTGGGCTCTCTAGATTTCAAATTCCTAGCCTAAAAGAGTGTTTAAGTCCCTGAAACTCAAATGCATATGTTTCTCATCACTATATACTTTCACCATCAATAAGAGGATGGTAGAAAGTTAATTTCATGATGAAAATTTTGTCAACTTTAGTTCTTAAAAAAAAAAAATCACAAGTTTCAACAGGGAGAGGGCACTAACAGAGCTGGCTCAAACAGATAAGAAAATAAGTTTGTGGAAGTTTTTTATACCTTATAGTTTATAAAAATTCAAACATGCATCACAGGAAAAATCAGAATTTTGTTATTATTCCTTTTGTTTTTCACCTTAATACTTTAAAAAATCTTTGAATTATATTTCTGGCAAGAAGAGCACCGTAAATTTTTTAGAGCATAGGATCTGTACTGAACTGACTAGAAAGGTCATTTATATAACAGAACTACTTCCCAGATGGAGGGAGCAGTATGCCATAGGGCAGGTGTGTTTAACAATTTTATTTATCTGGCCCTAGCATCAGAAGGTCCTATATGTGTCTCCCTAAATCTCCTATTGTAATTGTTCATTGTGGCATAGTGTTGAATCATATTAGAAGAGCCCTTGATTTATTTTCCACTAAAATTAGCAGCAACATTAGTTAGCATTAGTTAAAGAAAATTTTTAATTAAGTGTTGATGACATTAAAGGTTCAAGCACTTCAAGCTTGCTAGAGGGCACAGCTGTACAGATTTGGGGGAACCTCCTGACTTCCTCAGTTGTTAAATGAAACACTTCTAGTTTTCAGTTCAACAAATATTTATTCAATACGTATTATGGGCTAAGAACCGGGAATGTAGAAATTAATGGCGTAGTCCCTCCCCGCAAAGAGCTTAGAGAAGAGATCACAGAGACCAATAAACAAAATGTAACCCTATGGAAACCAGGATCTCTCGTGGTCCAGTCTCAGAGCAATTACAGAAGCATAGTCAAACAACCAAAAAAGTGTTTTTGAAGAGGGTCAACATATGTATCTCAAACTCTAAAAAATGAAGTACAACCTTTGTTTTTAAAAATCCCATTTTCACCCATTTTACTCTCACTGCAGCTATTCCTGCCTTTCTTCCAAACTCATGGAATATTTCTTTCTCCCCCTCCCCCAACTGCATAATCCCCATGAAATTTTGCTTCAAGACATCCTTATCTCCTGATTCTGCTTTAAGTCTGCCAGAGAAAATCTTAGGAGTAAGGGAAGAAACAGATCTAGCTGGGCCAGTAATTTTTTTTTTTTTTTTTGCGGTACGCGGGCCTCTCACTGCTGTGGCCTCTCCCGTTGCGGAGCACAGGCTCCGGACGCGCAGTCCCAGCGGCCATGGCTCACGGGCCCAGCCGCTCCGCGGCATGTGGGATCTTCCCGGACCGGGGCACGAACCCGTGTCCCCTGCATCGGCAGGTGGACTCTCAACCACTGCGCCACCAGGGAAGCCCGGGCCAGTAATCTCTTTAGCAGCCAGGAGAAAAATGTTGGAATTATTTACATGCTATTTTTTTGCCTAACATAAAGGTATCAGGAAGTAGTGTGAAAGGTCTTGTAATAGAAATATGTGCAAGGTTGAGAACTAGTTCAAAGGAAGCACAAGGAAGACTTTGCCAAAGACATTTTGCCACTTAGGTTCTGATGGGTCTTAAAGTTTGTCAGAAGGGCAATTAGGGATTGCGGTGAAGGACAAAATTTCATTTACATGTATCTTTGGACATGGGTAAATTGGGAAGACCAATTAAAGCCCTTGAAGATAATAATGCACTTCTTCCTATATGAAGTTTACTCCTTGGTGAAGGATAAGGCAGAAGTGTACAGGGTAAAGAACAGGACATTTCCCTTGTAATATTTTATAGGGTAACATACAAAAATGATGATGTGAAGATGTTTTGAACATAATAGGGTTAAAAAGAAAAACAGGGACAAATAAAACTCTTTCTAATTCTAGTATGTTATATTCATTTATGTAATTCTGAATATAATTCTAACCCACATGGCGTAACTGACAAGGAGATCAAATGTAGTGGTATTGAGAGACTTCAATTATCGAGGGAGCTGCTAGCAAAATCATTCTGCTAAAAGTGGAATGTCTGATCATTTCTTGGCTTGCCTGCTAACTGCCATTTCACAGAAAGAGGAGGTGGGGACAGAGGGAGCTTCATCTCTGAAATTAATTCTGAATATAAGGGAGGGCTACTTGGTCAGGTGGGCATCACAGGGAATTTGGGAAAAAAGAGTTCAAGGAATTATGTCATTTCAGAATTCGTAACAACCAAATAAAGTAGTGCTGGATATATTTATATTCATGCCCTCCATTTGAATGGTTTTATTATCAGAAATATTTAGCAAGGACCTACTGTGTGCTGTATTTACCTATTCACCAGGGGTGTGTGTGTGTGTGTGTGTGTGTGTGTGTGCTGTTTGTCTGCGGTTGTGTGTGTGTGGAGTCTTTATCCTTGAAGACTTTCAAAAAGGTTAAAGAAAGAAACAAAACTCCCTCCTGCCCCAGATTCACGACTCTGTGAATTCAAAGGTATCATGTTAATGATGATAACTCACATTTCTCTGGATCTGGCTCCTAAGCTTCTTGCAGAAGATTTCAGGCTCTGCAACTTCTCCCCCAACACACACACACACACACACACACACACACACACACACATACTTCTTGGAGTATTCAGAAAATGACCCAATTCTAGGAATTTACAGACATAAAAAAAAAAAGGGGATTTGGATTTTCTCATGTCATGAAATTGGGAGTGTGAGCTATGTTTATCTATATATCTGATAGCCCCAGCTAAGAGCTCTGTCTCTCCCTGAGAATTAGACAAGGACAGGAATGAATTCAAATGACAGTCACCACCATACATTGTACTCAGAATCACTCTTCTTTTTTTCTGAACAGAGCCTGTTCCATCAGAGGGTTTTTACTGGGCCAAGCTGACATGCAAAGCTCCTCAGCTCACGCAAAATAGACTTCCAGCCGGCTTGCCACCCTGGCTTACGAGACTCGTTTTAGTGGCAGCTTACGCTCAGAATGCGGGCTCCACCACGGATCAATCTGCTTCAGTGGCTCAAATTGGGGAAGATGGGGACACACTCAAATATAAACATCTCAAAATTAATTTTTAATTATATAAACATGACCAAAAGGAGGTTGAAATTAAACACAACTACTTAGGCTGCTTGGGGAGTTTTGTTGGGTTCATGTGTAAAACCATGTAAACATGTTAAAAAAGTTTGAGAGAAAGGCACATAAGCAAAAATGAAAACAAAACAGAAAAATAAAGGCAGAGAATTGCATCAAGAAAATCAAGCTTCAGAATAAGTTTGAGTGTAAAATAGCCAAAGACCAGGGGAAAAAAACTTTAAAGTCTATCTTAGAGTGAAAAAGGAATAAGGTAAAAACAGGCTCGTTTGATTTTCATCTTATTATGCTAACAGATTACAGCAAGAAAAAACTACTCATCTCCTAATTTGCTTCTATTTTCTCTATCAAGGAAAATGATCTTCAAACTGAAAAGAGTGGAACAAACATGGTTAAGAGGAAAATAATGCTCAAATTAGGTGAAGAGATGATGAGAGAGCGCCTAGCTGTTTTGAATAAATTCAAATCCCCAGATTCAGGGAAATTATTCCCAGGGAACTGGGGGAATTTACAGGTGTGATCTCAGAAATACTGTCAGCAGAGGCCGTCGAGTATTTACAGAAAAGACTTATGAAGGCAGAAGACTGGAAATAGGTAAACGTTCTGATTTTATACAAGTGGAAAATGGTATATTAGAAACACAATCGAAAGCTGAGATCATCAATAATCCCTGGAAAAGTGTTAGAGAGCAGTTTAAAAGCGGTTTTGAAAGGACGTAGGGAAGAATATCGCAATCCTTGCGAAGTGGTATGGGTTTGCTAAGACCACACCAAATGCCTCTTGGATCTTGTTAGGAACAAGATGAGGGAAGGGAGTGGAGTTAATAATGATCTAAAGAAGCAAAGTAAAGCAACAGCAAGATCAAATTGGTACTTGCCCTTATGTTGTATGTATCTGTTTGCCAGAGGTGAAATTGGGAAGAGATGAAAAAAAGAACCGCAAAGCAAGCAGCCAACTTGAGTGATAGAAAGGTAAAAGACTCTGGAGGAGTGCTAGCAGGAAACGTTAAAATTAGCAAAAGTATGCTAATGTCAGACTGAAAACAGAATGGATGCAAGCATTTATCAGTAATTCAGAAAAATAGATTAGCGCACGTGTACCACCCCTGGTCATTATCATGCGCTAATAACGTGAGGCGAAGTGCACATTTTCTTCTATTTTGGGTGGGTGGGAAGGGAATAAAAAACAATAATCAATTGGACCAGAGCAGTATATGATCGTATTCTACAATTTTTGTGCTAAAAGGGTTCTTTGCACTACTTGAAGCAGCAAAAACTGATCAGGAGGCAGGTTTCTATTAGGATCACATAGGTTGAATGCTAAACTCATTTAGGTTTTTTCTGGTGTGCTTACCAACGGAAGTTCAACATGATGCCGTAGATATCTAGATTTCAGGAGGGCGTCTAACAATTCTCTCGTTTTAGCCATTTATGAACTATAAGCCACACACTGTGGTAGGCATTTCATGTTCATTATCTCTAATGCTTACAAAAGCCATGCCTGGGTGCAATTTCTCTGAATTAAGGTGAGGAAAGTGACACTGACAGAGGTTAACTAATTTGCCAGAGCTGTCAGCTAGTAAGTGTAGAGATGGGATTTGAATGCAGGGCTGCTCTACACCTGTACTCTTCAATGTACTGCACAGCCTCCTTTATGAACTGTATGTATACATTTGGGTCAGTTGATAATATGGCTAAGAGGATTTCCAAATAAGTAAATAGTTGTACTAAAAGCATTTTGGTAAATTTCAGATATAAAACCAAGGTCAAGGTCAAGGTCCTTGTGCCTTTTTAATATTACTGTCAATGACTTGGGTCAAAACATATCTCATGAAATTGAGAAGGATAACTAATGCTTTATGTAAAAGAATTTATATTTAATAGTATGTACAAAGTGTAACGATGGACCAAAACCTACTGGGTAAAATTAACTAAGGATTAAATGATATAGCGTGCATTCAGAATTTAAAAATATAATCTTCTAAGCATATACTGATATTTGGTTTACCGGCAATATGTATGAAAAATACATAGGGATTTTAATTAATAGCAGCATCAATTGGAGTCAGCAGAATGATATGGGACAAAAAGACGTGGTAGGAGGAAGAAATCTTAAGGCTGCATTAGCACTCATTCATTTATTTATTCATTTTTACTTAAAGTACACTAATCAAAGGAAATAAAAGACCATTGTACTCGATACACTTCATACCATACCTCGTATATGGCTCACAGTGTTCCAGGCGTACCATGGTTTAAAATGAACTTTTGAACCAACGGATGTGACCCAAGATGGGTCTTGGAGAGAAGCCAGGGAAGAAGTTCTGGAGCACATGTTTATTGAGAAAGAGGTATGTGAACTTACAGTGTTCAGCCTGCAAATTCCTCAAATATTTGAAGGGAGTAGATTTCAAAGCTCATCATTCACATATTCATTCTGAATTAATTCATATATATTCAGTTTTGCTGTATGCTAAATATGTCAGGCACTGTCCTTGGTACTAAGAAAAAATTTAAGAAGACATGATTCCTGCTCTGAAAGACTTTTTAGCCTAGTGAGAGAGACAGAATAAGGAAAATCGAGCCTCACAGTCCGGGCTATATTAGAGGTATTCCTGGGGGCAGAGAGAAAGGGCATCTGGATCAGGCTGTGGGGTCAGTGAAGGCCCAGAGAAAAGTGCACTTGAGATAAGATTAGAGAGATGAATAGGCATTAAGTAGCTCAAGTAAGGGGAGGCAGGAAGGGCCTCTGGAGCAGAGGAAACCGCATGTGTAAACGTATGGGAAAATCAAAAGAGCATAAAAGAATTGGTGAAAACTCAAGACGCTCTGATAATTGGAAGAAAGTACACGTGTGTGGCAGCTTTGATAGGAAATGAGGCCTGAGTTGTATTCTAAACTAAGGAATTTGAACTTTATCCTGAAAGCTATGTGAGCCTTGAAGCATTAAAACTAGGCAATGACGTCATTAGATTTTCGTTTTAGAAAGATCCCTTAAGCAACAGAGGGGCAGGCTGGAGGCATTAGGACTGGTTCTCATTGTTTGCAGTAGTTTTGCTCTAGAAAGCTGTTGCAAACACTGGACTAACGAACACTGAGTCATTGCCTCAGGGGAAAGGACAGGGTTGGGTTCCTTGTAAGCCTCTGCTCACAACATTTTCACCAACCAATCAACATATAATCTGGCTTTATGTGTATTTATGTTTAGATATACCTTATGTAATACATATCTTAAAAATACTTAAATACATATATATATATGTATAACTGAATCACTGTGCTACCTGAAACTAACATGATATTGTAAATCTACTATACTTCAATTTAAAAAAAATCATATCACAAGAAAAAAAATTATATGCAGCATTTCTAGCTGAGAAAGGTGTAACATCTTCCTGACCCTGGTTAATATGACCATTATTCTTTGGCTTTCAGCCTCACAACATTGCTGTCCGCCATGTTATTTTTAATCTGTCATCATCTCATGAATCCACAAATGTATCCACTTTTCCACCATTTCCATAGCTTCATCACGTACTATGATGGTACTGTAGCACTTTCTGGAGTGCCTCACGTATAGATCAACAAATTTCATCTTCCTTTTTTGGATGTACCCCACTGCTGATTGATTAACATTGAAATTATGGCCAACAGCACTGTTATTCATGCCCGAATAGTGCTTATTCTAACGTCACAGCCTTCTTGCGCTTGGGAATACTAGACAGCACTTCAGCACTGTGCTCGGTGGTCATTTTAAACAGCAGAATCACCGAAGAAAAAAGGCACAAAAATGCAAAACATGTGGCACTGAATAGACCGCCAAAAGTATACTCGTTTACAGTCTGAGAGCTGAAACAAAAAAGCAGAGCGCTGCCTTGTTCAGTCTCAGCTGGGAAAATGCTCACTGCTCACTGAGAGACTCGAATGTTTCACACTCTGAGTATGTCCAGGAATGACTGTGAAAGCCTGCAAATATTGATTTTAAGGGTTATAAACAAATTTTGGCAAGTAGGATAATTTTCAAATATAGAACCCACGAATAATGAGGATCAACCGTACTTGCAGTCATCTAAGTTATAGCTGATGCACAACTGAATTAAGGCAGCAGCAGTGGGGACAGGTGAAGGGGATGGGTCTATTCAATCAAAACATTTATTGAATTTCAACTACGTACAAAGTTTAATGCTAAGAACCAAGGATATGGTGAAACATCGTAACCCTGAGGTATGTAGATGACAAGGAAAAATTGCAGGGTGGGTGCAGAATTGCAGGGAAAGTTGTATCCTTTAATAAGAGGTAGATTTCAAATATGTCAAAGGAAGTGTGGGGAATACTTTCAGAAGAGCTTAGTGATGTCTTGAAATTTTTTCTTTATGGCGCTTAGCCCCAGACAGTAGAGTAGGAGGGTTTAGAGGATAGGGGAGAAGTGCAGGTCTGGGGTTAGTTTAAGAAAGTATAGAGCAATATGGGAGTGATGATAAGACAGAAAATCAGTGGCTAGAGAGAACTACATGTTGGGCATTGACTTAAAAATTAGTTTTTGAGGCATAATGAATTTACTCTTAAAAATCTATTTGTGGGGGCTTCCCTGGTGGCGCAGTGGTTGGGAGTCTGCCTGCCAATGCAGGGGACACGGGTTTGAGCCCTGGTCTGGGAAGATCCCACATGCTGTGGAGCAACCAGGCCCGTGAGCCACAACTACTGAGCCTGCGCGTCTGGAGCCTGTGCTCCGCAACAAGAGAGGCCGTGACAGTGAGAGGCCCGCGCACCGCGATGAAGAGGGGCCCCCGCTCGCAGCAACTAGAGAAAGCCCTCGCACAGAAACAAAAACCCAACAGAGCCAAAAACAAATAAATAAATTTATTTAAAAAAAATCTGTTTGTGAAATGTGAATCCTAACCTGAGTACAATTTTTTTAAAATTTGTTTTAGGATTTAGAATCCCTTGGAAGTTTACATTGGTGAGAGAAGAAAAGCATCCAGTTTTTGTTCCTAGACCTTCGGTTTGGGTAGCCGATTGCCTAAGAATCCCATTCACCAAGATATGAGAACAGCAGAAAGGAGGGATTTGGAAGGAAAAAAATATGGGTTCTGTTTGGGATACGTTCCATTTGAGGGGCCTATGTGACATCCAAGTACAGATGAGCAGCAGAGAATTGAAATTACAGAGCTGGAGCGCTCAGAGTGCTCTGGGTTAGAGACGCAGAACTGGGAGCTGGTAGTTGAAGACAGAGGTTTATACGAGGACACACAGCACTTATTTATTTATTTATTTATTTATTTTTATTTTTTTGCGGTACGCAGGCCTCTCACTGTTGTGGCCTTTCCCGTTGCGGAGCACAGGCTCCGGACGCGCAGGCTCAGCAGCCATGGCTCACGGGCCCAGCCGCTCCGCGGCATGTGGGATCTTCCCAGACCGGGGCACGAACCCGTGTCCCCTGCATCAGCAGGTGGACTCTCAACCACTGCGCCACCAGGGAAGCCCAGCACTTGTTTATTGAAGGAAAAAATCAGATGACCAAAGTTGGAGCCTGGGAAATACAGTCATTTAAGGGACAAGTTGATGAAGAGGCACTGGCAAAGGATACTTGATAAGAAGTAGCCATAAATACTGGAGAAAAAAATCAGGTGTCACAGAAGCTAAGGGCGGATAGAATTCTAAAAAGTTTCAGACATGTGAAAATGGTAAGTACTAAGTAGTATGATGTGTGGAAATAACAATAGACTAGGTGCATGGACGTGCAGACAGAGGCTCAGTGACAGCCACTGAACAGTGTTTCAGGGAGAATTCTTCCATTAGGTAGAAGATTGTATTAAACAATCTATTTAGTCCATCCTCCTAACTCTAAGATAGTATGTTCTGATTCAGGGGGAGAAAAGGAGGATTGGAAGGGGTGGAGTATAAGCCCTGATAGGGAGATTTTATTGACAGGGGGCATTTAGGATTCAATATTGTGTCAAGGATTCCTGGAACCAGCCCTAATAGCTTATCAGGATGGCTCCTTGAAACTTGTATGTAATCATGGCCAACAGCAAATGAAGACACCAGATCTGCCTTGGCACAGTAGGGAAGAAAGGATTAGAAGGCTCATGGATGTGGGAACGTTGGAATGGATATGTGGTCTAAGTACAGAAACCTCACAAACTTGCTGTGTTTTCCTGAGAAGGTCTGGAGGGGCATGGTCCCATGCACTGAGCAATCAATTGCAGGTAGCAACAGCCAGTTCAGTAACATACCATAGTGTTGTTTTTCCTTCCTTCTGTTCTTCACTTTGCTTATGCCTCACTCCTGCTCTTGGGGATTGCACTGGATTTTAAAATAAGAGCACAGAGGGCTTCCCTGGTGGCGCAGTGGTTGAGGGTCCGCCTGCTGATGCAGGGGACACGGGTTCGTGCCCCGGTCCGGGAGGATCCCACATGCTGCGGAGCGGATGGGCCCGTGAGCCATGGCCGCTGAGCCTGGGCGTCCGGAGCCTGTGCTCTGCAACGGGAAAGGCCACAACAGTGAGAGGCCCACGTAACGCAAAAAAAATAAAATAAAATAAAATAAGAGCACAGAGACTCTGCTTTCTGGGGAACTCAAATGATAACAGTTTTACTACAAGTATAGTCTCTGAAAAATATCTTCTCCTGTGATGTGACAAAACAATAATATAAATATCATCCCTAAGTGATGTCTTACCCTACATCCTTATATAATTTCTCCTATAATGGCATCCATGGCAACTAGTTATAATATTGTTTATTATTTCACTATGATCTCACTACCACTCAAATTTTCAGGGGAGGTGTTAGGATTCCCATGGGTATTATCTGGCAAATACGAATTGAGCCTTAGTTTTTTGTTTTTGTTTTTGTTTTTTTTTGCGGTACGCAGGCCTTTCACTGCTGTGGCCTCTCCCATTGCGGAGCACAGGCTCCGGACGTGCAGGCTCAGAGGCCATGTCCACAGGCCTAGCCGCTCCGCGGCATGTGGGATCTTCGCGGAACGGGGCACGAACCCGTGTCCCCTGCATTGGCAGGCGGACTCTCAACCACTGCGCCACCAGGGAAGCCCAAGCCTTAGTTTTATTTCCTGGCTTTATTACTAACCACCCTAGGATTCTTTGTAGTATTTCTCTTTCTTAACTGGTGTTTATAGCACCTTCCAATTTTGTATTTTCTGAGAACTAAATAAATGCGAGCGCGGTAGAACTCAAACAGCTGTATGTATTTAACTGCAAGTTTGGATGCCCAATTCGTGCTCTGCTTATGCAGCCATCAGGAGAGCTCTGAAAGGATAATCTGCAAAGCTTCCAGCATATTTTATTAATGACCAGCCAGACACCATAACCCACACCAGGGAGATGAGGACCTAATTAATTAGGCATAATACTACTTAGCACTTACCATTTTCGATAAATATTACTACATGAATGAAAGAATCCTCAGAAGACTCCCATCAAGAGGAACTATTAATCCTATTTTACAGCTGGGGAAACAGAAGCAGAAAGGTTCTTGAATTTGCCCAAAGCCACAGAGAGAGGTGGTATCAATCCCCAGTTTGGTTTTCTCAGAGCTGGCCCTCTAGACTATTTTTAGAGCATGGCTTTCTCAAAGGTCAAAGGGCTATAATATATCAAAGGTACTCACACATAAAGCTTTAAGAAATGGGTGGGAATAACAGTAGCCTAAGTGCATGGAAGTGCAAGACCAGTGTCAGGGGCTTTAAAAGGAAATTGACCATTTGCTTCCCCTACTTCTATTGAAGGAAGGGGTTATATGTTACATACATGGGCTAGTGAGCAGCAGCACAGTCCCTGAAACATAGTAGGTGCTCAGTAAACATCTGTTTATTCATTTTTTAAACAAAATATGTTTTAAATTCCTGTAGTATTCTAGGCATTCTCCTTGACCGCCTTAGATTCTAGGGACAAAGAATATATAATAAACCAATAAACAAGTAAAATATATATAATCGTAGATTGTGGAAAATGCTATGCAGAGGATTACCTAAAAAGGAATGAAAATATCTGAGAAAAGAGTAATTTCCCAAAAAGGTGGTGGGAATAGCAAGTAACAAACTCCTAATATAGGAGCATCTTTAACATGCTCAAGAAATAGCAAGGAGGACAGTGTGCTGGGGTAGAGTGGGTGAGGGGAGAGTAAAAGAGGGCAAAGTCAGAGAAGTGATACACGCAGTTCTTGTGAGTCATTTTAATAACGCTGGTTATTTACTCTGCAAAGAAGTGAAGATGCTAAAGAGTTTTGAGTGGTGTTATGGAATGAAGTGACTTAATTTTTAATGGACTTATTCTTGCCTAGGGGCTAAGTGTGGAAACAGGGAGACATGTTAGGAGATTATTGCAATAATCTAGTTGAGAAATAATGGTGCCTTATACCAGGATTGTGGTGATGGAAGTGGTGAGAGGTGGTCAGACCCTAGATATATTTTGAAACTGGAGCCCAAGAAATTAGATTTGATGTATAGAATTTGGGGTCTGGAATAAAGAGCAGAGTCAACACTTGTTCCAAGGTTTTGACCTGCGAAACTGGAAGGGTGGAGTTAGTATTTAGTGAGATTAAGAAGACTATGTAAAAAGAAAATTTCAGAAGGAAAATCAAGAGTCTGTGTTTGGACTTGTTAAATATGAGAGGCCTTTGGGCTATCCAAGTGGACATGTTGAGTAGAAAGCCGTGTGTCCCAGAAGATAAGGGAATAAAGTATTTCAAAAAGGAGAGGGAGGGAGCAACTGTGTCAAAAGCTGCTGATATGCTGAAAATGATGAAAGACTGAAGACTGACTAAGGGATTTAGAAAACTGAAGGACATTGGTGATCTTAATAACATAAATGTTGGTAGATAAATAGGGTAAAAACCTGATGGAGTGGATTCAATAGAGAATAGCATGAATTCATTGTGTATCTAGCTCTAGCTGTAGATGTAGATACAGATCTAGATAGATCCTAGCCCTGGCAACTGAAAGAGCTTTTGTTCTAGAAACAAAATAACCCAGCAGTAATGAATTCCTCTCATCTTGATTCAAATACCATTTTCCATAAAGGAACCAGGACTCCTTACAGAAAAAAACTGATGCCAGATCTGCTAACAAAATTTTGGACCAGATTAACCTGGGACATCTTGTCATACCAGCTAGCAAAGAGGTCTTCAGATTTCTAGAGTCGTGTCAAAAGAAGTCATGAAAGTCTAGCCATCATGGGCTAACTGGTACCATAATAAAACTCCTGCTATAAACAACCGAAAAACAGGACAAAATATTTCAACCTCTGCTTTCAGTCATTGGACAGCAGCAACTGGATCCTCTAGAGGAAGGATACACACGAGGTGAGCCTCCCAAGCCTCCTTATCTAGAGGTACCTTCCAAAGGCAGCACAGAAAGGGAGTCCAAGAAGAGCACAGTAGCCTCTCTGAGTTCACAAGACAGAGACCGCCGTTTAGGTAGATGAAAACCAGCTGGCATTTGATGGCCAGAGCACTAGAGAGCAGCTAAGGAGACAAGAGCTCCAGAAATATGCTCAGCGTTCTCTTTGAGTCAATGACTGAAAATTAAACTGCACATTCATAGGGTGAGATCCTGGGAGGCCAGGGAAAGAATACATGCTGGGGAGTTGTGACCTGAATATTGCTGGCACCCAAACACACCTAGGAGATACTCAAATTCTGAACAGTCAGAGGAGAGCATGTGCTAGCCACGCTGTAACAATAAGTTTTGATTTCTGGTGGAGAAAGTCATTTTCAAGGAGTTTTGGCTATTCCTCACCCTTTGTTCATATACATATATACATATGAACCACTTTGCCAAGTTTTATGAAGAACCATTAGGATTTTGATTAGAATAATATGGAATCCGTATATTGAATATTAAGCCTTACTCTCCAAGAACATGTGTCGCTACATATTTACATCTCCTTTAGTATCTTTATAAAGTTTAAATTTTATCTACTTAAAATTCTTGAACATTTTTGTTAGATTTATTCGTTTATGACACCATTTTTTTTACCATTCTGTTTCTTATTTTATTACATTTTCTAGGTACTTTTACATAATTTATAGAAAGACAATTAACTTTTATATGTTAGTTTTACATCTAGAAAGTTTGCTAAGCTCCTAATTTTAATAAATTGGCCATGGAGTCTTTGGGGTTTTCTATGTAGACAATCAAACCATATGTGAATAACAGCAGTTATTTTCTTTGACAATTTGAGACTTTTTTTTCCCTTATCTGCTGCTCAGGGACTCTGGTATGATGTTGGCTAGAAGATATTTTTGAACATTTTACAAAGACTCAACCTTTAGCTTTGTCTCTTCTTTACTGTATTTTTTTTAAAAAACATACTATACTGTTTTCTGCTCCTGTATTTATTATTTCCTTCTTTTTCGTTTCTTTGGGCATATTCTGCTTCTGTTTTCCTACTTTCTTGGTAGGCTATTTAGTTTATGCATATCAAAAACACAGTAACATTCCATTTCACATCCACCACATCTTCAAAAAGACTGATAATGTTGGCAAGCATGTGGAGCGATGGCAACTCTTTTCAAGATTTCAAATAGAAATGTACACTGGTACAACTACTTTGAAAAACAAATTGAAGTTTAATATGCACATACTTAATGCTTCTTCAGTTATATTCCTGTCTATATTTCCTGGAGGAATTCTTGAACAAGTGGATCAGGAAGTGTGATGGTTAATTTTATGTGTTGAATTGACTGGGCCACAGGGTGCCCAGATATTTGGCCGAACATTGTTTAGGTGTGTCTGTGAGGGTGTTCTTGGATGAGATTAACATTTGAATTGGTAGACTGAGTAAAGCAGATTGCCCTCCCTAATGTGGGTGGGCCTCATTCAATCCGTTGAAGGCCTGAATAGGACAAAAAGGCTGGCCCTCCCAGGAGTAGAAGGGAGCTCCTTCTGCCTGACCACTTGAGCTAAGACACTGGTCTTTTCCTGCCTTCAGACATGAACTGGAACATGGGCAGCCCTTCTTGCTCCTTAACACCTGCCAGCTTCACACTGGAACTACACATCATCTCTCCTGAGTCTCCAGCCTGCTGATTTCAGATCTTGGGACTTGTCAGTCTCCATAATTGCATGAAATTGCATGAGCCAATTTCTTTTACTCTCTCTCTCTGTCTCTCTCTGTCTCTGTCTGTCTGTCTCTGCCCTTCTCTCTCTCTCTCTCTGGTTCCAGACTGCCACAATAAAGCAAATATTGCAAAAAAAGCAAGTCACATGAAATTTTTGGTTTCCCAGTGCATATAAAAGGTATGTTTACACTATACTGTAGTCTGTTAAGTGTGCGATAGTATTATGTCTAAAAATATGTATACATACCTTAATTAAAAAATACTTTATTGCTAAAAAGTACTAACCAACATCTGAGCCTTCAGCTGGTCGTAGTAGCAGTAACATCGAAGGTTGCAGATCACTGTAACAAATATAATAATAATGACAAAGTCTGAAATATTGTGAAAATTACCAAAATGTGACACAGAAACATGAAGCCAGCAAATGCTGTTGGAAAATGGTGCCAACAGACTTGTTCAAGGCAGGGGTGCCACAATCCTTCCGTTTGTAAAAAAAAAATGCAATATCTGCAAAGTGCAATAAAGCAAAGCATAGTACCATGAGGTGTGTCTCTGTATATATCCTACTGGTTCTGTTTCTCTGGAGAACTATGACTGAAACAGGAAGCATGGATTAAAACATTCATAACAACATAGTTTATGACAGCAAAAAATAGAAACATCCAAATGACTCCTAACAGAAGAATGGATACACACATTCCATAATACAATGGAATAAACAGATGGTGATAAGAATATAGTGAACATAGCTTACAAACATCAGTGTGAATGAATTTAAAAATATTGTCAAACAACAAAAAATAGCAAGCTAGAAAAATAGAGAGAGTATGATTCAATTTATATAGAATTCAAATAAGGGAAAAATGAAATACTTATAAACAGCAACTATAAACAAACATACTATATGTAAATATACTAATAACACTAGTGTATTATATATATATATACTATATACTTTAGAATATATGCTCTATACTTGGGAGAGAATATAGAGTATATACTCTAAAGTAGATAAATATATAGTGTATACAGTATGTTACACTATAAACAACTGTAGTAGAAGTAACCATATATAAACAAATATAAACAACCACACAAGACTATAAAAACTAAAAGAAAAAAAGGCAAGGGAGCTATTTTCACAAAATTCAGGACTTACATCTGGGTAGGAGAGAGGGATGTAACTGGGGAAGGGCTTACAAAGAGCCTCAAGAATCCTCACAATGGTCTATTTCTTAAACTGGGAGGTGGGTGAATAAATATTCACTTTATTAACATTGGTTTTAATTTAAAGTTCCTTAAATTTTATGTATACACTACATATAATCCTATATGTGTATGTCTAATCCTATATGTGTTTATTATTTCTGAATAAAAATTATATCACACACATAAAAATCAAACTGGAAAACCCAGCATCCTAGGGCAGTTTCCTGTTTAGTACATTTTCTGAAATAAAGCAGGCACTCAATAAAAATTGAATATTCAAATGTGAAGCCCAAAGTGTCTATTTTCTACCTCAAGCCCTGGAGATTGGTGGCGTCTGCCTCTCAGCGTGGTCTTAGTTCTACCAGGCTTCATAAGACATCATCCCCTCTGCCTCTCTCCATCTCCTGAATCTCTCTCAGCTCTGGCCACTTCCTTGTTACCACTGGCTTGTGCTCTAGAGACACAATTCTGAGTTTAGACTCAGACTCTGGGAGTCACGAACTGTTCATCTATGAGCTAAATGTAATTTCTGGGCATATTTTGTTTGGCCTAATTGTATTTTAAAATCTTTGAGCATAACAAAAATATCAGAAGATTTCAAGTAAAAATACTGACTTCCAGCTTCTCTTGAAAAATAGGAAGATCTGGCAACAATAAGCTCCTATTCCTCTTGCCAGAAACTACCTGTCCATCTTAGGCCTGTGCTCTCTACCATGTGGTCCCTACCACACTGTTCTCTCCAATACAACCATTACCATTTATCACCCCTCTTTCATTGTTTGTTTTATTATTATTGTTTAGAGAAATATCTCTCAAAACACTTAGCAAATAAACAGTAGGACTTTTCCTTAATCGAGGTCGTTTCACTTATGAAGTGTTTTGCTCGCCTGGCCCTGCCATCTCTGTTCCACGTCCTCACCTAACCACATCTGAGGAGAGTCTCCTTATTATTTTGATAATTTTGATAATCTCGAGTATTGTCTTCCCCTTCCTGGTATCAAAAGGAGCTGAAGAAATTGCCTAAATTTATTCTGCTGAAAGAGGACTAATTTCAAGATCTAAAAATCTTAGGAGGCCCAAGAAGGTGAGATTGGCCTCACCTGGTGTGTGCCTGTACTCTCCAAATGAGAGAGCTGGGAAATCAACACCTCAATCTGTTTTCTTTCCCATTGCCTTGACTTTCCTCTGTTTTCTCCACCCTGTGTTCTCTTCTTGGCAGGAAATTCAAGCCTTAGAAATCTAAGTCTATTCATAAATGCACTTCTTTCAGTTACTATGGCAATGCTGAAGGAATCTGTCACGGCCAAACAGGATCACAAAAGGATCACTTTTATTTTTATTCTCAGTGTTTCCACCAACAAACAAATAAATAAAATGGTACAACTAGCAGAGTCACATTCACTTCTTGGGAAATAGCTCCTGAGGACTGACTCCCTACCCTCATTCCTTAATTTTTTCCCTCTTATTTTATACAGACTTTTATTTGTTGTCCCAGACATTCATTAGAAAGGACCACAGTGAGTGGCATTCTCTGAATTCAGAAGGTTTTCTTCCCTTAACTTTGGCCATTATAAAGGCAGCGTAAGAGTCACAATTATGTTTAAAAGAGGCAGTAGGGTCTCCCAAGGTTATACAGTTAGAATTTATTTATTAAAAACATAGGTTGCAAATTCTCATCTCCGTGAACTAGGGATAACTACCCCAGAAAGCTAATGTTTTGTCTTTAGCCCTTATCTTTGTATTTCATCATTGTCAGTTGGGAATGAAATAATTCAAATATCCTTATTTAAAGGAAGCAAAACAAGATGAACTTCCCTGTCTCATCCTCAGGGCAGGGATGACAAGTTAGGTTGACATCAAGATCAGCAGATGAGCGTTCAGCCACCTTGCCAGTCACTGCTACTGCCCGGACTGCAGCAACAGAACATTTGCTCTGAACAACCTACAGTCTGTCAAATTCCATAGCAGTTTCCAAGGCAATGATATGTTCTTGGTCGTTTCTTTATGTATTGCATAATGCTTTAGAATTGCGCAACAAAGAAGAGGGAAGGCCTTTGAACCCAGTAGGGGAAGATCCCCTGATTACCAGAAAAATGTTACTTTGCAGATGGATTCAAGTTATTCCTACTTCTTCTAGGAGGGCACCAGCTCCTCACCCTGTGGGTGAGGGTGGTGACACTCAAATCTCTTACCTTACTGCACGTTTTCAGAAAGATTTTATTTAAAATTTCACTGGCAACTGAATGGCATTGACCGCCCTATGTTTATGGGTGAAGGGAGGAGGAAAAGATTTCACCTAGGAAATAAACATAGGTATCTTTCATTGGATGTAACTCCCCATGCTGGTCACGCTGATGGGTTTTCAGCAACCTCACACGCCAGTACAGGGACCACATAGCAAAGGAAAGGATGGAGGCGTTGGGTGAGAGATACCTGGGTTTGAATCTTTAGTCTGCTGCTTATCATCTATCACCCTTGGATACATTATTTAATCTCTGAAAACCTCCGTGTTCCTTTCTGGGAAAAAGGGTAACAATAGTACCTGTAGCATAGGATCATTGTTGGGATTAAGTTGGAAATTGCATGTAAAGCACTTAGCACAGTGCATTCTGAGCAACTGTAAACTCTAAAAAAATCAACAACTATCATTGTTTTTGTTTTTATACTGTATTATTGTTTCAACAGGAGAATGAATATTCCTGTCTCCGATTTTATCTGTTTTTGTTTTATATAATTTACACTAAGGTTTTTGCATCTGTTTACTCGTATTTTAGCAACTCAGTGTGCCCTAGAATACTCTGAAAAAACAAGGAAAGCAATTCTTTTCTTCACCATAAATGGTATTTACAGATGCTTGATATAATTTGGAAAAGCTCTTATCTCCTCACTTACTATGAATACATTGGGTAGGAAGTAGTATGCTCATTTTACAGACTAAAAAATTATGTTAAAGCGGAATCTACCTAAATACATCTAGAAATATGAAGACATTCTTGGTGTGAGAATTCTTACCCTAAACACGGATATTCAAAGTTATCCCCAAATCAGAACCTGAATAACATCCAGTCACTACTGAATTGTATTGTATTCGATTTAATAAACTTTAAATATAGAACGCTAGAGAAAATATCAGGAAGCTAATGTAACATACTTTCCCGCATCCTTTCTTTTATTTATTCAACAGATATTAATTGAGTTTATTTCATGCCAGGTGCTATGAGACACAGTAGAGGGGACAGAAACATAAGCAAGGCCCATAAACAAGGGACTAATGGAAGTTCAGTTGGAGGTATGAAAATGTACACTGAACCAAGTAGAAAATGGCAAGCTTCCCAAGAGAGGTACAGAATAGCGCTATAAGAATTAGTGTGTGGAAATGTTAATATTAATTATGCCTTATGATTGAAGTGATTTTGTATGGGGAAATAACTTTGAATCTGCAACTTTTAGTGATACCAACTACTTTGGAAATATATATGTATGGTTGTATATAACATCTTTTAAGTAGAAAGAAGTTATCAGGAAATCAAGTAGTTCAAAAGAAACTAGCATATTTTTAACATATTCTAAGAAGGAAATGGACACAAAAGCAATAAAATGCATAAAAACTGGAAGCAGCTTAGTTCTGATCTTTGTGCCTGAGTTCTACTTAGCGTGTCTGTGCAATTGAAACTCAATTTATTTTCTTCCAAAAATTTAACCTTGAGTTTTCATATTAAAGAAAAAAATTAGTGGAAAGTTGACATTTATGTGAATTCTGAATAAAAATGTGAAACAGAGTCAGTAGCACTCTAGTCCGCCATCTGGGATTTTGCACTATTCAGTCAATTCCAGAAATTAGATTGATATGGAAGAACTCGGACAGGGGAATTTCCTTTTGGAGGTAATTACAAGGCTCACCTATTAACAGCGGAAAATCTGCAGCTGCTAATTGTTCTCAAGTCAGATAGGTGACCTCAAATGAAATACAACCCCAGGACATTTTTTCAAAATGAGAGTTTTATTCCAATTATCAATGGGCATCACCACCAATATTATTTGGAAAGGCCAAAGTGTGAAGAGATTTTCTTATGAGAATACTATAAAACCACAGGTCAAAATATCAATCTACTCTTTCTCAAACCATTTTGAAGTTATGATTTTTGCTTCAACGTTTTCACTTACTCCTAATAGCTCTTTTTATCCCCTAAATGACTTCCCGTGAATCGTGTAAAATTTGAGTTCAGAAAAATTGGTTCTGGTTTAAGATTTGCACACTCAGCACTGCTGTCAGACTGAGGGGACTCAGAACAGCTTCTCTGGACAGCAGATGCTATGGTTGGATGCTTTTCGACCAGTCAGGCTCTAAATGGCTCAGCTGATAGTCTCAAGCCCAGACTGACCTCAGTATCCGCTCCCTCTCCCCATTCTTGTTGCCAGGTCTTTGGCACGGAGGGTATTACAACACCTATGGTGGTTTCACAGACCTAGATCTCTTTTAAAATAAATAACATGCACAGTCTTTGACAGGAAACAAAGGATGCAATTATTTCCTTAGGAAATGTAGAAGTAAACAGTGTGGTGTGCAGGAGAATATTTTCATTCCTTCTGAAACTTTGGAAATTATAGTCAAACAACTTAGGATGTATGTGTTAATGAAAGATCTTTTGTCTAATTTATGTACATCACTTTCTTACAGATCTATGGAATTTAGGTTACATTTGTGTAATTCCATAAGGGGTTTTTGATTGCTTAAGCGCCACCTGTTCTTTATAAATGCTGTGACTGACATCAAGTTTTCCTCCATATGGTGATGACATTTTTGATTACTATTTGTCTTCTTACATTTTAATAGTGATTTGAGTTAAAATAATTTAAAGTCTGTTTATGAGTTTTATCTTTATGTATTTTGAGTCCACATAAATTTATAAAAGGGCTTAAACTAGCTACAGAATACAGCTTTATGGGACCAAATAAGTAATTTTTCAGTTGTGAGTTAAAATCAAGAGTAGAATCAATATGGGCATCTCTATAATTGAAAACCAGTGGGTGACAATTCTGTACTGAAAACAAGATGTTAAGAATAAAAACGAGCCATTGGTGGGAGAAAGATAAGATTAAAGATGTGATCTCAATTAAATACGAACTATTATTAACATTGTAATAAAACTTCCACTTCTAATTCGTCCTATATTTTCCTCTTTTGGGGTATAATTATGGAGATATATAAAAATAATTTAAGTAAATCATGGTTGAATCAATTTATTATTGCCTGATAATTAAATATTTTCAGCTTTGTTAATATCCAAGTATTTTGGCAAGCAGAAATAGTTCAGGTTTTTTTGTATGTCGAGATCTGTTTTTGTATTTGTCTGATATACTATTTTACTCAGTGTGCATTAATTTCAAAGGTAACAAAAAAGGCTAAGGCAAGCCATGTGGCATTGAGACAAACAGTGAAAGAAAAAGTCAATTTCTCTTACCTTCATGCCTGACGGTGATTTTTTAAAAACTGTTAAAGGCCTACATGTGCCTATATTAAAAAACAAACAAACAAACAAAACTCAGGAAAATGTATGACCATTTTCCTCTTTATGATGACTTTTTCTTCTATTTTTTTTTTTTTCTTTTTGCGGTACGCGGGCCTCTCACTGTGGTGGCCTCTCCCGTTGCGGAGCACAGGCTCCGGATGCGCAGGCTCAGCGGCCATGGCTCACGGGCTTAGTTGCTCCGCAGCACGTGGGATCTTCCCCCACCGGGGCACGAACCCGTGTCCCCTGCATTGGCAGGCGGACTCTCAACCACTGCGCCACCAGGGAAGCCCTCCTATTTTTTTTAAATTGTAAAAGTTTCTAATTAACTTTTTACCATCTATTTGGTGTCGATAGACACGCGAGGCTATTTTCCATTTCTCCTTAATTTTGAGGGAACCTATTAACTTTTCTTATTTCTTCTGTTTCTTACATAGATTTTTCCAAACTTCAAATTCTCTCCTTGTTCAAGTGCATCTGACAACCTCACATTATCTCTAACCCAATAGCCTACAAATAACTCAAAGCCAGTATAACAAAGACAAAACTCTTGTATTATTCCACTATTTTTAAACCATATACTTTTTAATAGAAATAAATGCAAAGAGAAATAAACAGAGTGATCTTATACGAACTTACTAGAGAAAACATCTTTGGATGACGTGGCAGCCCATATATCATTGATTGATTAAGACATAGACTACCTCATGAAGTTTTCCATTCCTTTTTGGGGAAGGTTTCATTCTTGAAGAATTCTTTGTTAGGTTGAATCATAATTGGCCTGTCTGATTTTCACCCACAGGTAGAATGAGATATTTAGGTCTTCCCTTTCTTTCTTATAACAGGTAGATTTTGACAGCAGTTCTCACATGTCCACTAACTATTAAGAAATGCAAAGTAAAATAGAAATTATGAAAGTCTGACTGAACTTCATACATGTTAATGCATTTTATTTTATTTTTTGGACATTCCTGGTTCTTTCTCTATCATATATAATATGATATATGCTAACTTCATATACATTGGAGACAGTGAAGAATAAGAATTTTGCGTTTCCTTAGCTAGTACTACTAGACTAATATTAAATAAATAATTGGTAACTTATGCAAATAAATCTTAAAAATAAATCTAATTAAAGTATTTTAATTAGATAATCTGTAAATTCTAATCTAGTTTAAAAAAATTCTGATTTTTTTCAGAAGCAAAGAACTTTTAACTTCTTGATATATAATCTTCCAGAGAGGCCATCTGGCAAAAATTTTATTTCATTAATATTTGTCAATTAAAAAGAAAAGAATATGTGTACATACATATATGTATGGTTAAATCTAGATGGTGAGTATATTGGTAATTATTGTACTTAAGAAAAAAATTTGTGAATGTGTAAGCACTCTCACAATAAAATACTGGGACAAAACAAAACAAAACATTTGTCAATTAAGTTTGACTTTGCCACATACAAAGTCTAGTCTGAGGTGGTCAAGAAAGAGACCGATGAATGTAATCAAACTGCCTATTATGAAAACAAAGTTCCTGCCACCAATTTAAATTCAATGAGAGTCATGGCTCTGTCCAGTATTATGTGCAAACACAACACTTTACATATTAAAGACTAAAATTATTGTTGTCTTATGAACATAGAAAATTGTACTTCTATAACTCTTAGGTAACTAGAAATGGAAGGATATTTCCCTAAATAAAAAAAAAAAAACAACCCAAATCCACAAAACCTCTTAAATCAATATCTAATACGGAACTTAGTGGTACAAAAGAAGATACATTCCCATTAAAATTAAGAGCAGATAGGGCTTCCCTGGTGGTGCAGTGGTTGAGAGTCCGCCTACCGATGCAGGGGACACGGGTTTGTGCCCCGGTCCGGGAAGATCCCACATGCCGCGGAGCGGCTGGGCCCGTGAGCCATGGCCGCTGAGCCTGCGCGTCCGGAGCCTGTGCTCCGCAATGGGATAGGCCACAACAGTGAGGCCCGCGTACCGCAAAAAAAAAAAAAAAAAAAAAAATTAAGAGCAGATAAAAAGTATACTTGCTACCAACACTGTCAAATAAACTTATTTTCAAAGTCCTGGATAGTATGACACGAAACAGAAATAAAGGTAGTAACTATTGGAAAGAAAAGGATTAACCAATCATTATTTGCAAATTATGACTGTCTGCCTAGAAAAAAAAAGTGAGAATGAAACACTGCACTATCCCAAGTAACAAAATAATTTCGAAGAATGGTTGGATACAAATGTATGCAAAAGCAATAGCTGTATCATATACAAGAGATAATCAGGTAGAAAACACAGTTTTTAAAAATCCCTTTAACAATAGCAACAGAATCATAAAATATCTAAATATATGTTTAAAAGGAAATATATGGGATTTAATGAAGAAAATGATGGACTCCTAATAAGGTACATAGGAATTGATTAATGAAGAACTGTGCCATGTTCCTGGAAAAGAAGACTGCCTATAACAAATGAACTTTTCATTTAAATATGAATTTATAGATATAATTAAATTATAATAAAATCCAATGAGTTTTCGTAGAAATTTACAAAGTTATTATGAAGATCATGTGAACCAATAAACACATACAAATACATGAGAAATTTTAGAATGGCAGGGGGATCCTGCCCTAATATGGAATACTCCAAATTTCAGTTGTTTACTTACAGCCATCACAAATTTTACCTTAATCACGCATCACTGATAAAATTAATTATTTCAAATCTTTCAATTAAACAATATGCATGTATTACTTAAATCACTTAAGAAGAAACTTCATATCAATACTGCAACTGGTAAGTTAGAATTTTTTTGCCTTTAATAGAATGAAATTGTATAAATAAAATTATTTTATATAAAAACTTTTGTAAACTAATTGTATTAAAATTGCATAAAAGTTGTTTAGTCAAAAGGTTTGTAAAATAAATAAAACACTGTCACTAAATTTTGGCTAGCTATTGAGCTTACCAGAAGCTCTCTTCGTTAAAAAGGATGTTATAGACACCCAGGTACTAGACAGACTTTTTGCTGACATAATTAGAAGGATTAAAGGAGAACTGAAAGGGAAAAGTCATTTGCACTGGTTGATTCAACATCTTTTACTTCTGAGTGTAAAATAACCTCAAGTATCCTCACAAGTATGTGTTTTACATTTTGGGAAACACTGACTCACAATAAAACAAATCACAAAGATTTTAAAAAATAAAAGTGTGTCAAAGATATTATACACAAATCACTGGAACAGTGCCTGGCATATAGGAAGCATCCAATAGATATTTATTGACTTAATTCATGAATTCAACCAAATATATAGTCAAGAGCACTGGCTGTTCCAATTTTTTGGTATATATAAAACAAATTTGACTATTCAATAAATGGTTCTTAGAAAATGGTTAACAATTTGGGGACAATATCCCAGTTTTTTCTTTGGAAGAATCATCCCTTAAACAAATCCAAATGTCTTCTGGGTTTCTAGGGTCATACATGGAGTAAGTACAACCTTGAGAATGGACCCAAAACTGAGGAAAGTAAAACTGAGAGATTCTTCTGAGCACTTAAATTCAGCTATGCCCAAAATGATTCTCCTGGGTTTCACAATTATTTAAGTCAACAATTCCGTCCCCACTTCCCCCCAACACACACACAATTATGAAAGGCTTTGCAGACCAGGATGAAGAAATAAGATTTAATGGAAAGGTAAATAGGGAAACAGTGAATGTCTTCCAAATGAACACCCTATGTTCTAGGCACTACTTGCTGCACTAAAATCTAATGCCTAGGTGCCTCCAGCTTCTAAAGCTCCCCCCACAGATTTCTCTACCTATTTTTCCCCCTCTTCATCCTTCAGCAAACACCTGTTTATCCTTCAACACTTAGTTCAAATGTTGCCTATTATTATGAACTCTTCCTTTACAGCAGCAGATTAAGTCATTTTCTCCCTTCTGCTTCCATCGCACTTTGTGTAAAACTCACTCATAATTTTCCCTGTTTTTACCGAAATTACTTGTTAACATGTTTCATCTCTGAGTGTTGAATTTGTATTTGAATTGCCAGCATCTAGTATAATGCCTGACACAAAGTAGGTGACTAATACATGTTTGAAAAATGAAGGAGTGAATGAATGAATGCATGAATCAATGAAGCACTAATAATAATAATATATATATATATATATATATCTACTGATCAATCTGCTAGGGACTTCTTTATTGCTCAAGTGTTCGAGTTCTTTTGTGGTCAAAATGACATGTCATGTTTTGTACATCTGGGAAAGCAACATGATCTTTTGATTGATTTCACATGAATTTCGTGGCCCGTTTTCAGGTAAATTCTTGAGGAAGCGAATATGAAAGCAATACATTTGCTTCTGAATGTGGATGGCAGATCCCATTGTCTCCTTTGCTCTTTCCTGCGTACTCTAGGAGCAAATGAGTATGGAGTTCTGTTCACGCTTCAATCTTCCTAATAGTAACAAGTCTTTCCGCCAACACAACTGTTTCCTTTCTTTTTAACAATGGCATATGGTTCATATGTTTACAGCAAATCTCTACAAAATACTTTTTGTTTTTATAGAAAGGTAGGCTGGGTTATGAACTCTTAATCTGCACCTCACTTCCTACACACAAAAACAGAATCCTTGGGGCAGCACAAGCTGTGGACACCTTTGCAATGAAAGCATGGCAAAGGCGAATGTAAATTTATTTCAATGAGTTTACTGTAAGCACACTGTTGTTTTTTTTTTAATTGGTGGGTTTTAAATGCCCAGTTATCTTCGTATAAATGGCACCCTATCATCCTGGTAGTGTTGTACTCCTGCCCTGTGCTGTTTATTATTTTGCATTACAATTATCATGCAAAGCAGAGAAGGTGACTTTAAGAAGCTCATTTAAAGGGCTTTTTTTTCTTAAGTGTAAAATCTTTGGGAGGCTATTTACATAGATGTTTATCACTGGCTGTTAAGAATCAGTCCAATTATAAGTACACAAAAGTTTTTATTACGGGTTTAATTCTGAAATGTAAATGGCCATTATAAAGTGCCTGTTGAAATTTTCATTTGTGCTTGTATTTTTGTCCATGGATTAACAAGCTATCTTGTACTGAAATTAATTACAGAAATATACAAAACATTCAAAGGTCACAGAACCTGTATGGCAAAGTTGCCTAAAGGTATGCGGTAGGATCCCCTCTTTGGAGTTGGATATTGGAGATGCTGTAAGAAAGTGCTCATTCGCCACCCAAACCACTAGCAGTGCTGTGCCAATGACAGGATCCCACTTTATGTTGCATTCTGTTGCCATGGCTATGATGGCCCTAATACTGTATGCTCACAGCAAGGTTGCAATTAGTATTTGGATTTAGAAGAGAAACATAATGATCTCATATTGAAGAAACACTTGGTTAATACTATTTTGGTTCTAGGCGTCCTTTCAAGTTGCTAACAAGCAGCTCTGTTGGTCAGGAAAAAAAAAAATCACTCAACCATTTTGTACCTGCATACTCAGTTTCTTTCCAACAAAGTTCACTGGGATTGAGAGGCTGAGGTTGTTTCTGGTGTGTCTACATGTGCCCTCTGCCAGGTTTCAAAAACACACTCCTTGCATACTTTTAAATTGATAGCAGGCTTTCATATGATTTCTTACACAGTGAGCAGTGATGAAGCTGCACTGCTTTAATAATCAAAATGAAGTATATACTAGGTACCCCTAAAAATGCAGCCAAGGTATGAGTTGTAAGAGGTTTAAAGTTTGATCTATGCACAGTCAACCTCATGAAATATAGTTGTGGGATCACCAGTCAATGAAAATGGCTTATCATTTTTTCAGGAGGGAGATTCGTTTCTCCACTCAGTAATCATCTACTGTGGTCATTTTACTAATAAAATGTTCAGTTTCATATTATTCACTTGAAAGTGGTGAGAGGTGAGGGAAAATGCTTAGACAGGATAATAAATAAGGAAAGGAGTTGAGAAAGGCAGGGTGGATGCCCCACCTTCTCAGCCTATAAACTATAGCTAGTCAGAGCCAAGACCCCAGGGTTCCAGTCATGGAGCTTGGAGAGGTCATGAGATAAAGCTCAAGTTTAGGGAGAAAGGCACTAGATGAATGGAAGGAAGTTTCTCTGACAGCAGCTCAAACAGTAGAAGAGGCAGAGTTGTCGGGGAGATCAGCTTTGTTTTGTTACAAAAAGGGTTTTTAAAGACAGATTTCAACTATAATTTAAAAAAATACAGATTTACCTAAGAGATGGATTGGCAATTGCAAATACATAAAGACAAAATACCTCGTTTTGCCTGCTAGAGCCATAAACATCTCTAAAACTTTCAGCTTCATAGTCTTATAATTGATTACATTTGATCCTCTAATCTATTTGATTATTTTCATGGAATCATACTATTGGAACTCAGGGCTATGATTCGGATTTCTCTTGCCAATAAGTTTTGGTAAACCACAGAATGCTCATGATTTCCCTGGCATCGGTATTGTTTGAGTTCTGATGATGAACTCAAGAGAGAGGTGACGAACTGTCCTACAGGGAAATAATCAGAAGAAGATATGCTGGGGACCAGGCCAACTTGGAAGGGACAGTATCAATAAGGCATTATGTAAAATAACCAAGCGGAAAGAGTTGAAAGAGATGAAAGTGATGAGCTGAAAGCAAGAGCCTCCAGGTGGAGTGAAGGAAGAAACTTAAGAGAAACCAAAGAGATCAAATTTCAAAGCAGTGGAGCTGTAAATAAAAGCTAGAATTAGTATTGTGGCATAAAAAGGAGAAGGAAAACGATCATATTAATAATAATAATAGCTACTATTTATTGAGTTATTTTGTACCAACCACATACACCTTTCCATACATCATCTCATTTAACTGCCTCCCCCCAATTGTGAGCAAGATGTACTCATCCATCATCAGTTCTCTTCAGTTTTTTACAGAAGTTATTTCAAAGAATCTCCACTCTCTCTCCCCAAACTTCCAACATCAACCTCACCACTGAATCTCAACCGATGACCTCACCTCCAACTTCAAAAGGAAAATAGCCAAAAGGTAAATCCCTTAACTGTATGTTACCAAACCTAGAAATTTAGCCATTTCCACAGCCATCCTTTCTGTTTCCCTCCAGTTACAAGGGAAGAGATGTTCCTAATGTCTAATGTTAATCCCTCCACCCATTCCTTCTTGTCCCTTTAAGAAAATCCTTCCATCTGCTTTCTCTAGACCTTCTACCTCTCTCTTTCTATACTCTCCTTAAAATTAGCAGTAAAACAGAAGAAAATTTCCTTGAGTCTGTACCTCCTTCCAGCTATTCTCTTTTTTCTTTCAAAGATAATTTTCCTGAAAGAACTATCTCTATTTATTCTCTTTACGTTTTTCTTTTACTCATCAACCTACCACAATCTGCTTTTTCCTACCATGGTCGTTGACACTGCTTGCTCCAACAGAAATCTCCTAAGTTATGAAATCTAACAGAAATATTTTGGTCCCTAACCTATGTAATCTTTTAACACTAGTTTTTGAAACAATCTCTTTCCCATGCTCCGTGATACCACACTCCCCTGGTATATCTGTCCTCTAATACTTCTTAGTTTCTTTCACAGTTCTTTTTCCTGCCAGACCCTTAAGGATTGATGTTTGTCTTCGTTCCATCCTTGATCATGTTCTTCCCATACAATCCCTGTATTATCAACCACTCATAGAGCTTCAGTGCTCATGTTTATGCTGACTCCCAAATTAGTACCTCCATATTAAATCTCCTTCTTGATCTTCAAGTCAAAGCCACCACCCTCTCTCATCTGAATGTCTAAAACAACTTCCTTACTTTTACCTTAACCCCCAGTCTTGACCCCACCATCTTGCTGTAGCCAGAGTGGTTATTTTAAAATGCAAATCTTATCTTGTTACCCACCGACTCTTTCAATGGCTTTCCATTGTCCTTAGGATAAATTCAAACATTTTGACGTGTCTTACAAATCCTTCATGATCATGTTCCTATAAAATGTTTCAGCCTTATTTCTTTCCACTTTCCCCCTTTTGTTCAATATGGTGGCTAACTTGCATGTACATGCTCCAGAAAAAATTTCTCGAATGCATTAATCGATGTTGTATAAAGTAAAAATGTTGCTTAAAGAGAAAGTATCTCACTTCAAAACTCATGCTTTAGTGTTTTAAATATGAGCTAGGACTTTTTTATGTTTCAAGAAAAAAAATTAAAAGTACCTAATCTGGACTGAACATATGGGAGGGGGTGGTTTTTGAAGTAGACTTTCTGGTTGTTATTCGAAGTAGACTTTCTGGTCTCTTTCTTTGAGTTCAGGTCCTGACACAAGAAAATATTGGGATATAAACTCCAACCCCTTGGAAGAACATCTCTGAGGGAGATGGACAATGAGCTTGGAGACAAGTAAGAGCCTATAAGGCACGGGGCCCATGATTCATTTTAGAGCAGAGTAGAGATATTATTAGATGACATGGTGATAAAAGCAAGATCTTTTGCTTTTCCCACTTGCTCACTGGACCTACGCCTGATGCCAGAGCAATGCTATAGACAAATCTTTAAAAGACCTGTTCTTTTTTATTTTATTTTATTTATTTTAACATCTTTATTGGCATATAATTGCTCTACAATGTTGTACCAGCTTCTGCCGTACAACAAAGTGAATCAGCCATACTTATACATATGTCCCCAAATGCCCTCCCTCATGTGTCTCCCCCCCCCACCCTCCCCATCCCACTCCTCTAGGTGGTCACAAAGCACTGAGCCAATCTCCCTGTGCCATGCAGCTGCTTCCTACTAGCTATTCACTTCACACTTGGCAGTGTACACATGTTCATGCCACTCTCTCACCTCGTCCCAGCCTACCTTTCCCCCTCCCTGTGTCCTCAAGTCCATTCTCTATGTCTGCATCTTTTTTCCTGTCCTGCCCCTAAGTTCTTCAGAACTGTTTTTTGTTTTTTTTTTTAGATGCCATATATATGTATTAGCACACAGTATTTGTTTTGAGAAAGACCTGTTCTTTCGAAGAACTTCAAATTGGCTCTAGTGGACTCAGTTGGGTCTTGTGACTGACAGAGTAGCGGGCAAATATGACTTCTGAAGGATCTGTCTCAAGCTGCCACTAGGAACCACCACTAGGCAACTCCAGAGATCCAGCCTGGGAGTGGCACATCAGGCTGAGAGAGACCATCTTGTCAAGCAATATTCTTTTTTTCCCTGTGGCAGCTCTCCATTTCTCTTGGGAGAATAAACCTTTACTGTTTACTTAGCATCTGGTGAGAAGCGTAGACACTGTATGTGCTTTATTATCATCCTCATTGATGAGGGAGAATAACATGAACCTGAGGAGTTACAAGTTCAGTGAAAGTTTAAGATAATAAAAGGCTTACCTTAACTCAGCTCTCAGAATATAATTTGGCAGGGTGTAAACTGAGAAGAAAAGTCTGCACTGGGAAACTGACTTACTTTTGATTTATCCAGCAGCTTCATCATGGCTTAGACACAATAGGTGCAATGAAATGACATACTAATTGGGTTGCAGTTATGGAAAACAACATACAAATCTCAGTAGCTTCAACCAACAAATAAGTTATTTCTCATGTATGCTACATGTCCAACATAAGTTGGCAGGGATGCTCAGGGTTGCAGACAATGAACAGCTAAAACTTGAAAAGTGGGTTCTGGAAGGTCTTACACCAACAATTAAACACACTGGTACAGAAGTAACACATGTTGATTCTGCTCACCACTTATTGGCCAGAAGTAGCCACAGGTCCCCTCACCATCCAAACAGAAACAAGACCAAGAAGTGAAATCCTCTCTCCAGCCTTTACTGTCTGTAGATTTTGTGGAAAAAAGGGAACCCTCTTGCACTGTTGGTGGGAAAATAAATTGATACAGCCACTATGCAGAACAGTACGGAGGTTCTTAAAATACTGAAAATAGAACTACCATATGACCCAGCAATCCCACTACTGGGCATATACCCTGAGAAAAACATAATTCAAAAAGAGTCATGTACCACAATGTTCATTGCAGCTCTACTTACAATAGCCAGGACATGGAAGCAACCAAGGTGTCCATCGACAGATGAATGGATAAAGACGATGTGGCACATATATACAATGGAGTATTACTCGGCCTTAAAAAGAAACAAAATTGAGTTACTTGTAGTGAGGTGGATGGACCTAGTGACTGTCATACAGACTGAAGTAAGTCAGAAAGAGAAAAACAAATACTATATGCTAACACATATATATGGAATCTAAAAAAAAAAATGGTTAAGAAGAACCTAGGGGCAGGACAGGAATAAAGACACAGATGTAGAGAATGGACTTGAGGACACGGGGAGGGGCAAGGGTAGGATGGGACAAGGTGAGAGAGTGGCATGGACTTATATATACTACCAAATGTAAAATAGATAGCTAGTGGGAAGCAGCCGCATAGCACAGCGAGATCAGCTCCGTGCTTTGTGACAACCTAGAGGGGTGGGATAGGGAGGGTGGGAGGGAGATGCAAGAGGGAGGAGATATGGGGATATATGTATATGGATAGCTTTGTTATAAAGCAGAAACTAATACACCATTGTAAAGCAATTATACTCCAATAAAGATGTTAAAAAACAAACAAACAAAAAGAAGTGAAATCCTACTATGTGGCCTGAAGACAGAGCATCCAAAAGAATTGGGAGACGGCATGAATGAGGGCCATGATAAACATGTGTTGAATGACAGATGTGTTTTGCACTGTGAACATGTGTATTACGGCTTATGGCACATATACGCTTGAGGCTCCAAAACAGTATTTTTCAATCTCGAGAAATTTTAAACTCTCAAGAATATATGTAAGCCCAGACTGAGAAACTAAAACACTGTCATGTTGGGTGATCACTCAAAGCAACTTTCAGTGTAAGTGCAAATATGGGCACTGAAATGGCTTGGTAGATTTCCAAAATAAACAAACTTTAATATTTTTGAAATTTTTCATCAAAATGAAAACACAAAATGTAAAATTCTTATACAAATGAGAAGACTTCTGAGTAAATTCCCAAGAACTCCCATTTGTTTAGACAGTCTGGTTTGAGAAATAGCTCTCTAGTTAAAGAAAAAATCTGACATTTATTGAATGCTTGCTATGTGCCATGGTTCTTAAATGTTCCGCATGAAATAATTCTTTAAATCTGCATGACAGCTATATTCTAGAGGTATTTGTTACTCAAATTATTTTCCTTGTGGGTGAACTGAGGCACAGAGTGTTTAAGTCACATAGCTACATACTGTGGTTCAAACCCAGGAAATCTGGGTGCAGGGCATTCGTTGTTCTTACCCTTTGCCCCATACTGCCTCTTTAAGAATCTCAGGAATGCTTTTTGAATTTTGTAATAGATGTGCTTACTAAAATATTCCTGTAAAACCATAAGCCATTCCAAATATATAGATAGATTAGAGACTTTCTTATATTTGTTCATTTATTTACTCAACAGATATGTTTCCTAATTTGTGCAATAGTGATCTTGATAAAGAAAACGGTAAGACACTGTTCTCACAAAACTTTTCATCGCATGGAAAGTGAGATATATACACAATTATCTAAAAAACAAAATAGAGAGCTATTATAATATACATGCAATTATTTCACTTCTTTATTTCTGATTTATTATGAATCCCCCTCCCCCAGAGTATAAGCTTCATGTAAAGAGCCACTTTTTCTATCTTGCCTACAATCGTTTTCTCCATGCCTAAAGGCCTAGGAAATTGCAGGTAATCCTCCAGAAATATTTGTGGGAATGAGGGAATGAATGGATGATCGGAAACTTCACTGCTAGCTAGATGCCCAGCACAGAACTAGGTGTTTTATGTGGTTTTTCTCATTTAATTTTCAAAACAAATCTACAAATAAGAAACTGAGATTTAAAGTTCCATCAGTTGGAAATAGCCAAGCCAGAATTTGAACCCAAGTCTTTTATGATTTTGCATTCAGTGCCCGCTCTGACTCGAAAACACTACCTCTCAGTGTGGGCCAGAAGAATATGGGTATAATTCTATGGGAAATTATTTTCTTCCAAGCTCGTGCATGATAATGAACAAATCACACATAAAAAGAAACATTTCCGATGACTCCTACCATTTTTGTCTAAAGCAAGGACAAGAGGATATATTGCAAAGCCAGATGACTAGATATTTATCAGTCAGAAATGTCTCAAAAAATACAGCTTGATTAGTGGATTGCAGTATGTTCAGTAATTAATTAAGAGTTTGATTTGTAAAAACAAAGCATGATGGCTCCTACCACACCATGTGTCCCTTGAGCAAATGAAGATAGAGCTCAATGCTGAGGCTCCCAGTTCAGCTAAGCAGTCACAGATGTGACTCAAATTAGAAGGATGAACTCTGAATAACAATAACACCATCCAAATTAGCAAGTAGTATCTAAAATTTCTCCCGGAAAAGCTGGAGCCTGTGTCTAGGGTCCAAGTTTATGAGCATTATAGACTGCTCAAACTGATTTGGGGATCTGTTTGGGCCCGTGCCACATCTCATGAGACCCCTTGGAGAAATGAGGGAAGTGCTCCCCCAAGTTGTTCAGTGGAACAGCACCTTGAGAGAGTTCTAAGGGCGAATCTATAGTTCATCTGGGAAAACCTGCCTATTCCCATTCCAGGCAAATGTGTGTGTGTGTGTGTGTGTGTGTGTGTGTGTGTGTGTGTGTGTGTGTGTGTGAGAGAGAGAGAGAGAGAGAGAGAGAGAGAGAGAGACTGCGCGCACGCATGCGCAATCAACAGACATGCAAAAGCATTTGTGGAAACAGAGAGGTAAACCCTCTGTTGGAAGTGGTTGCCTCTGTAGAAAGCAGAGTTTGCATTCGTAGAGCAGATGTTGTCTTGCTTTGTTTTGTTTTAAGCTTTGTTATAAGCCTATACAACTTTTTAAAGTATAAATGTTTATTTTTACAAAATGATCACCATAGAGGTGGATACGAAACAAAACTCAGACAAATCTTAACAAGAATTCGAAGATTATGGCTCTGCAACCAAAGGTGCGTTGTCCTTTAGGGAACAGTTATGCAATAAATACAATTAGAATTAAAATGTATTTAAGAGACAAGATATTCTTTCTCACCAAGACACGTAGAGCATACATTTTAGACACTCACAAAGAACAAATACCTTGCATAGGTAGTCATTTCTTTTTCATCGTAAAAAAATTTTCATTCATATTATTTTACCCTCTACTGTGATAGAACACAATAAAGAGAGAGAGTCTATATCCCCTCATCTCCTTCCCATGTTACCTATTATAAATGTTACTTAATTCCATCTGGATAAATGCTTTGTGTCATATATTCTTTTTAAATTAATTTTATTGAAGTCTGTTTGATTTACAATGTTCTGTTAATTTCTGCTGTACAGCAAAGTGACTCAGTTATACATATGTGTATATTCTTTTTCATATTCTTTTCCAGTATATTTTATCACAGGATATTGAATGTAGTTCCCTGTGTTATACAGTAGGACCTTATTGTTTACCCATTCTATATATAACAGTTTGCATCTGCTAATCCCAAACTCCCAGTCCATCCCTCCTCCACCCCCGCCTTGGCAACCACAAGTCTGTTCTCTATGTCTGTGAGTCTGTTTCTGTTTCATAGATATGTTCATTTGTGTCATATTTTAGATTCCATGTATAAGTGATTTGATATGGTATTTATCTTTCTCTTTCTGACTTACTTCACTTAGTATGATGATGTCTAGGTCTGTGTCATATATTCTGCTTCTTTAATTCACAATTCAACTTCTCTGTCCCTGGCCGTGCAGTCATTCTTCACCCCCCATCTCTCCCCATCCCTCCTCAGCTATACTCTCGTTCTCCTTCTGCAACATGCTATTCTTTCCCTCACTGCCTGTTTACTCCTTAGTGCAACCATTCCCTCTGAGTCGATGGAAGAAGAACAATACTTGCTTTTGACTGCTACCTCCTCTGTTTTGGTAGGCTACCCAACCTTTTTCCTTCATCATCCTGACTTTTTAATACTAAAATGGCATGGTTGGCCTGTCATTTCAAATTGTATCATGAAGACTGCCTTCATTTTGTACCTTTTGTATTGTGTTTTTTTATTTGTTTTGTTTTTGTTTTTGCGGTACGCGGGCCTCTCACTGTTGTGGCCTCTCCTGTTGCGGAGCACAGGCTCCGGACGCGCAGGCTCAGCAGCCATGGCTCACGGGCCCAGCCGCTCCGCGGCATGTGGGATCTTCCCAGACAGGGGCACAAACCCGCGTCCCCTGCATCGGCAGGCGGACTCTCAACCACTATGCCACCAGGGAAGCCCGCATCTACATTTCTGATAGACACATGAGTTCAAAATATTCAGTTGGCCATTTTGTAAGGAAAAGGAAGTTTATGGGCTTCTGGAATTTGTAAATAACATTTATTCCCAACCACTCCTTTGAAAATTTCAGCTCATGAAACAGTTTTGAAAATTGAAGACAAAAGTCCATCAGAGAGTTGCATTCCATTCTCTGAATTTAAAAAAAATTTCACAATCTCAGTGGTAAGAAAAATGCTTATTCGAGAGTTTTCTGTAATTTTCTGCTGCAAAAGGGAGAGATACACCTCTCATGACATTAAGCCCTTGTATTTCGTTTTTTAAAAAAAAAAATTTTGAGGCTGAGTTTATTATTATTTTAATATTTATTTATTTATTTGGCTGTGTTGGGCCTTAGTTGCAGCACACTGGATCTTCGTTGCAGCACGCAGGATCTATCGTTGTTGTGCACGGGCTTCTCTCTAGTTGTGGCTCGCAGGCTCAGTAGTTACAGTGTGCGGGCTTAGTTGCCCTGTGCCATGTGGGATCTTAGTTCCCCGACCAGGGATCGAACCCATGTCCCCTGCAATGGAAGGCGGATTCTTAACCACTGGACAGCCAGGAAAGTCCCCACAAGTGTCCTAGCCCTTGTATTTCTGAATCAGTCTTGTTGACTTATTCCTAGAGTTCACAAGTTAAAGTGTATGACGAATAATCAGTTTAATAATCTGGAAGTATTCTCTTAAGGCAAATGACATCAACACCAAGTTACCTGGAGGAAGCAGTTTTTCTTTGCTTTATAACAAAGATCTCAACATTAACCAAGGCCTTGCTCTCTAGACCTCGTCTCACTTTCAGTGGAAGCTGACAGGCTCAGTAATCTCCAAAACATTTTTCCTGGGTTGACTTTTAATTGACAAGCCTTGATGTGATTGTACATGTTTTCGGTTCTAACTTATTTTTAATGATAGAGATGAGCTGATAGCATATGTATGTGTTTTCCATTAGGCCAGGGAAATTAAGAGAGAAGCTTACCCTCAGTCCTTAGTCATTTAAAAATTAGTTTCCTTATTTTCCTGCCCCAGAAGAATTCTGCATTGTTTTAATGAATTCATGCACAGTGTGAGGGCATACAGCATTGAAGAGACCTCAAGCAGTTTCACATTACAAACACTGACATAACTTGCTAGCAGTCTTCAAAGGCTTCTGTACTTTATTGCTTCATCGTTTCTTGAGAAAATTGTTTTTAGGCTGTTGGCCCCCCCTTCTTTTTTAAACAACAACCAAAAAAAAAAAAAAAGAGAGAGAGAAAAGAAAGAAAGGAAGAAAAAAAGGGCAAGCAGGGGACATGATGTGAACTACATCTGTTTAGAAAGATTTACGTAACTTATAACCGATATAGATTCCTGAAAACTAGATTTACCTCATTTGTAATTGAGGCAATTGAATTATCAATGACTCTAATATTTTTTAGCAGTAGATACATTTTAAAAAAATGAAATCTTATACAGAAACCCAATAGATAAAAGGGAGTCTACTCTAACTGACATATAAGTAGGGAACTCCAAGAAATCAGCCTTGTCACGCTACCTTTTGGCCATCTCTGGGGCACCTCTATGAGCCTCTTAGACACTACATCTCCAAGTCTAACACTCAAGGATGCTACTTAATTTAATTTGACAAATATGTACCTGAGTGTCTACAGTATAACTGGAGATACAAAGATAAATGCAGTATAGCTCCTGCCTTAGAAGCTCCACACAATTCTATGGTTTGAACACAGTAGCTGATTATATGCCTATCGAATTATTTAAGCCCCCAAACCACCCAAGGGTCTCTAAGACAGTAACATGGACCTCAGTGCCTGGTGCTGGTTACTGCTCAATTAATGCTCTCTGAGAAAATTTACTGAGTGAATGAGAGAATTTCAGTTAAATAAAAGAGTTGAATGATTAAATAAAATAAATGATACTATGCCAAGAGTAAATGAAAATACAGTCCTAGGGAAATATTATGTTCAATACAATAGCTTAAAATAAATGTTATCCTTATGAACCCTTAAATCAAGTTTCTATACAGTAAAAAAAAATAATGAATGTGCTTCCTTGTCAGTTCCCCTATAATAAGCAGTGATCATATACTTCAAAAGAAATCCTATCTTTTACTTAACTATGGAATAGTACTCCATGACAGGAAACACTTGATTCCAACTGACGATTAGCATATGCCTTGAAAAATAAGGAAAAAGACTCTTAATGATTCTTAAATGTTAACGGATTTTAATATCTTACTTGGGCCTCTTAGGGCCTCTCAACCTCAGCTAATATCCTGTAATATGAAATTCTCTAATATTGACAAAGCAAATAAGCAAATGTCCTGCACATTTTAAGTTGAGGGCTTAAGTGCTTCTTTACTCTTTGCTTTCCATGTATTAGCCACTTACATTGCTTTCCTTCTACTAGAAGTTTCACAGGGCAATCCGTCCCAGCACCTGTGGCTTGCATTGTGGACCGAAGACCAGTGTGAAGGTCAAAGTCACAGGAGAATCTGCCAGAAAGTATGGGAGAACAATGAATGGCATGTTAGTGAAATTTTTAAAAAATCACTATTTTACATTCACTAATCGCTGCCTTATCCACATAACAATATCTCTATGTCCCTTTGCCAAGTACACGCATAATTTTTGTTCTTTTAGGCTAAAAGGCCCACTTTTATAGGCTTTTTCCATTTTGCTCACTTATTTTGGAAAGTAAAAATACAAATGATTAAATGAAACCATACAGAAACTCACATTTACAGAAATAACAACTTTTATAAATGGTTCTTTTAATACAACCAACTATCCTTTGGGTATATAATAGTTACTTATTACAAAGAGCATTACAATTGTCCACCAGAGAGAGAGAAAATACATTATTACAGCTCTAGCCAATAAACTGGGCTAGAGCTAACCCAAATATTAGGTGTACTCATCGGGATAAGATAAGTCAAGTTAAAATCCATTTAAAGCATAAAATTTCAAAACAAAAAGAAAATAAGTATAGGATGCTATGTCCACTTGATGGAATATACTGAAGTCATTTAAAATGTGCTTCATAAAAAGCATTTGGAGAAATAAAGGATATTTCCACAAAGCCATTTTGCTGTAGCTATGGTAAAACAACAAATTTCAAATAATTCATTTTTAGAAACCTCCAAGTCATGTGTAAAGCTGATACTAATGACCCTGTTTATCCTTAACCTGATTAAAAGAGGTTTGGGGTTTCCACTTCAATTATTTGACCCTTACAGGTATATAAATAACATTTATATCCAGAAAAAAAATATGTGTAGGGCTTCCCTGGTGGCGCAGTGGTTGAGAGTCCGCCTGCCGATGCAGGGGACATGGGTTCGTGCCTCGGTCCGGGAAGATCCCACATGCCGCGGAGTGGCTGGGCCCGTGAGCCATGGCCGCTGAGCCTGCGCATCCGGAGCCTGTGCTCCGCAATGGGAGAGGCCACAACAGTGAGTGGCCCGCGTACCACAAAAAAAATTTTTTTTAAATTTAAAAAAAATACAGAGTTGTCTGTTCTCTATAGTTTTTAAAGAAAGAGGAGAATAAAAGTGATTATTACACAGATCTATGTATTAACTGAAAGCAGAGTGATATAATCTTCATAACTTTATGAGATAAATCAGAGTATTTAAGATGTGGACCATTCAAAATACTTATAACAACGTAGAAGAACATTTAAAATGCTTGAGAATACCTCACACCATATAAAAAAGTAACTCAAAATGAATCAAAGACCAAAATGTGACAGCTAAGAGTACAAAATTCTTAGAAGAAAACATAGACATAAATCTTTATTACCGAGGCTCCTTGGTGCGGCTAATGGTGGACTCCGGGAGGGCTCACGCCAAGGAGTACTTCCCAGAACTTCTGCAACCAGTGTCCTTGTCCCCACGGTGAGGTACAGCCACCCCCACCTCTTCAGGAGGCCCTCCAACACTAGCAGATCACTGGTTCTCAAACTTTGTCTAGCGTGCATCAGAATCCCCAGGAGGACCTGTGAAAACACAGATGACTGGGTTCCAGCCCCAGTGTTCCTGATTCGGAGAGGACGAGGGGAAGATGGCGGAAGAGTAAGACGCGGAGATCACCTTCCTCCCCACAGATACACCAGAAATACATTTACACGTGGAACAACTCCTACAGAACACCTACTGAACGCTGGCAGAAGACCTCAGACCTTCCAAAAGGCAAGAAACTCCCCACGTACCTGGGTAGGGCAAAAGATAAAAGAATAAACAGAGACAAAAGAATAGGGATGGGACCAGCACCAGTGGGAGGGAGCTGTGAAGGAGGAAAAGTTTCCACACACTAGAAGCCCCTTCATGGGCGGAGACTGCGGGTGGCGGAGGGGGAAGCTTCAGAGCCGCAGAGGAGAGCCCAGCAACATGGATGCGGAGGGCAAAGCGGAGAGATTCCCGCACAGAGGATCAGGGCCGACCGGCACTCACCAGGCCGAGAGGCTTGTCTGCTCCCGCGCCGGGGCGGGCGGGGCTGCGAGCTGAGGCTCGGGTTTCAGTCGGAGCGCAGGGAGAGGACTGGGTAGGCGGCATGAACACAGCCTGCAGGGGTTAGTGCACCACGGCTAGCCGGGAGGGAGTCCGGGGAAAAGTCAGGAGCTGCCGAAGAGGCAAGAGACTTTTTCTTCCCTCTTTGTTTCCTGGTGCGCGAGGAGAGAGGATTAAGAGAGCTGCTTAAAGGAGCTCCAGAGACGGGCGCGAGCCGCGGCTAAAAGCGTGGATCCCAGAGACGGGCATGAGACGCTAAGGCTGTTGCTGCCACCACCAAGAAGCCTGTGTGCGAGCACAGGTCACTATCCACACACCCCTTCCGGGGAACCTGTGCAGGCCGCCACTGCCAGGGTCCCGCTATCCAGGGACAGCTTCCCCGGAAGAACGCACGACGCGCCTCACGCTGGTGCGTCACGTCGGCCTCTGCCGCCGCAGGCCCGCCCCGCACTCCGTGCCCCGCCCTCCCCCTGGCCTGAGTGAGCCAGAGCCTCCGAATCAGCGGCTCCTTTAACCCCGTCCTGTCTGAGTGAAGAACAGACGCCCTCCGGCCACCTACACGCAGAAGTGGGGCCAAATCCAAAGCTGAGCCCCCGGGAGCTGTGAGAACAAAGAAGAGAAAGGGAAATCTCTCCCAGCAGCCTCAGAAGCAGTGGTTTAAAGCTCCACAATCAACTTGATGTACCTGCATCTGTGGAATACATGAATAGACAACGAATCATCCCAAATTGAGGAGGTGGACCTTGAGAGCAATATTTATGATTTTTTCCCCTTTTCCTTTTTTTGTGAGTGTGTATGTGTATGCTTCTGTGTGAGATTTTGTCTGTATAGCTTTGCTTCCACCATTTGTCCTAGGGTTCTATCCGTCCGTTTCTTTGTTTTTTTTTAAATTTTTTTCTTAAAAATTATTTTTTATTTTAATAACTTTATTTTATTTTATCTTTATTTTCTTTTACTTTATGTTCTTTTTTTCTTTCTTTTTTTCCTTCCTTCCTTCCCTCCTTCCTTCCTCCCTCCCTCCCTCCCTCCTTTCTTTCTTTCTTTCTTTCTTTCTTTCTTTCTTTCTTTCTTTCTTTCTTTCTTTATTCTTTCTTTCTTTCTTTCTTTCTTTCTTTCTTTCTTTCTTTCTTTCTTTCTTTCTTTCTACTTCTACTAATTCTTTCTTTCTACTTTTTCTCCCTTTTATTCTGAGCCGTGTGGATGAAAGGCTCTTGGTGCTCCAGCAAGGAGTCAGTGCTGTGCCTCTGAGGTGGGAGAGCCAACTTCAGGACACTGGTCCACAAGAGACCTCCCAGCTCCACATAATATCAAATGGCGAAAATCTCCCAGAGATCTCCATCTCAACACCAGCACCCAGCTTCACTCAACGACCAGCAAGCTACAGTGCTGGACATCCTATGCCAAACAACTAGCAAGACAGGAACACAACCCCACCCATTAGCAGAGAGGCTGCCTAAAATCATAATAAGTCCAAAGACACCCCAAAACACACCACCAGATGTGGACCTGCCCACCAGAAAGACAAGGTCCAGCCTCATCCACCAGAACACAGGCACTAGTCCCCTCCACCAGGAAGCCTACACAACCCACTGAACCAACCTTAGCCACTGGGGACAGACACCAAAAACAACGGGAACTACGGACCTGCAGCCTGCAAAAAGGAGACCCCAAACACAGTAAGATAAGCAAAATGAGAAGACAGAAAAACACACAGCAGTTGAAGGAGCAAGATTAAAACCCACCAGACCTAACAAATGAAGAGGAAATAGGCAGTCTACCTGAAAAAGAATTCAGAATAATGATAGTAAAGATATCCAAAATCTTGGAAATAGAATAGACAAAATACAAGAAATATTTAACAAGGACCTAGAAGAACTAAAGATGAAACAAGCAACGATGAACAACACAATAAATGAAATTAAAAATACTCTAGATGGGATCAATAGCAGAATAACTGAGGCAGAAGAACGGATAAGTGACCTGGAACATAAAATAGTGGAAGTAACTACTGAGGAGCAGAATAAAGAAAAAAGAATGAAAAGAACTGAGGACAGTCTCAGAGACCTCTGGGACAACATTAAATGCACCAACATTCGAATTATAGGGGTTCCAGAAGAAGAAGAGAAAAAGAAAGAGACTGTGAGAAAATATTTGAAGAGATTATAGTTGAAAACTTCCCTAATATGGGAAAGGAAATAGTCAATCAAGTCCAGGAAGCACAGGTAGTCCCATACAGGATAAATCCAAGGAGAAATATGCCAAGACACATATTAATCAAACTTAAAAAATTAAATACAAAGAAAACATATTAAAAGCAGCAAGGGAAAAACAACAAATAACACACAAGGGAATCCCCATAAGGTTAACCGCTGAACTTTCAGCAGAAACTCTGCAAGCCAGAAGGGACTGGCAGGACATATTTAAAGTGATGAAGGAGAAAAACCTGCAACCAAGATTACTCTAACCAGCAAGGATCTCATTCAGATTTGATGGAGAAATTAAAACCTTTACAGACAAGCAAAAGCTGAGAGAGTTCAGCACCACCAAACCAGCCTTACAACAAATGCTAAAGGAACTTCTCTAGGCAAGAAACACAAGAGAAGGAAAAGACCTACAATAACGAACCCAAAACAATTAAGAAAATGGGAATAGGAACATACATATCGATAATTACCTTAAATGTAACTGGACTAAATACTCCCACCAAAAGACACAGATTGGCTGAATGGATACAAAAACAAGACCTATATATATGCTGTCTACAAGAGACCCACTTCAGACCTAGAGACACATACAGACTGAAAGTAAGGAGATGGAAAAAGATATTCCATGCAAATGGAAATCAAAAGAAAGCTGGAGTAGCAGTTCTCATATCAGACAAAACAGACTTTAAGGTAAAGACTATTAGAAGAGACAAAGAAGGACACTACATAATGATCAAGGTATTGATCCAAGAAGAATATATAAAAATTGTAAATATTTATGCACCCAACATAGGAGCACCTAAATACATAAGGCAAATACTAACAGCCATAAAAGGGGAAATCGACAGTAACACATTCATAGTAGGGGACTTTAAAACCCCACTTTCACCAATGGACAGATCATCCAAAATGAAAATAAATAAGGAAACACAAGCTTTAAATGATACATTAAACAAGATGGACTTAATTGATATTTATAGGACATTCCATCCAAAAACAACAGAATACACATTTTTCTCAAGTGCTTATGGAACATTCTCCAGGATAGATCATATCTTGGGTCACAAATCAAGTCTTGGTAAATTTAAGAAAATTGAAATTGTATCAAGTATCTTTTCCGACCACAACACTGTGAGACTAGATATCAATTACAGGAAAAGATCTGTAAAGAATACAAACACATGGAGGCTAAACAATACACTACTTAATAACGAAGTGATCACTGAAGAAATCAAAGAGGAAATAAAAAAATACCTAGAAACAAATGACAATGGAGACACGACGACCCAAAACCTATGGGATACAGCAAAAGCAGTTCTAAGAGGGAAGTTTATAGCAATACAATCCTACCTTAAGAAACAGGAAACATCTCAAATAAACAACCTAACCTTGCACCTAAAGCAATTAGAGAAAGAAGAACAAAAAAACCCCAAAGTTAGCAGAAGGAAAGAAATCATAAAAATCAGATCAGAAATAAATGAAAAAGAAATGAAGGAAACGATAGCAAAGATCAATAAAACTAAAACCTTGTTCTTTGAGAAGATAAACAAAATTGATAAACCATTAGCCAGACTCATCAAGAAAAAAAGAGAGAAGACTCAAATCAAGAGAATTAGAAATGAAAAAGGAGAAGTAAAAACTGACACTGGAGAAATACAAAAGGTTATGAGAGATTACTACAAGAAACTCTATGCCAATAAAATGGACAACCTGGGAGAAATGGACAAATTCTTAGAAATGCACAACCTGCCAAGACTGAATCAGGAAGAAATAGAAAATATGAACAGACCAATCACAAGCACTGAAATTGAAACTGTGATTAAAAATCTTCCAACAAACAAAAGCCCAGGACCAGATGGCTTCACAGGCGAATTCTATCAAACATTTAGAGAAGAGCTAACACCTATCCTTCTCAAACTCTTCCAAAATATAGCAGAGGGAGGAACACTCCCACACTCATTCTACGAGGCCACCATCACCTTGATACCAAAACCAGACAAGGATGTCACAAAGAAAGAAAACTACAGGCCAATATCACTGATGAACATAGTTGCAAAAATCCTCAACAAAATACTAGCAAACAGAATCCAACAGCACATTAAACGGATCATACACCATGATCAAGTGGGGTTTATTCCAGGAATGCAAGGATTCTTCAATATACGCAAATCAATCAACGTGATACACCATATTAACAAACTGAAGGAGAAAAACCACATGATCATCTCAATAGATGCAGAGAAAGCTTTCGACAAAATTCAACACCCATTTATGATAAAAACCCTGCAGAAAGTAGGCATAGAGGGAACTTTCCTCAACATAATAAAGGCCATATATGACAAACCCACAGCCAACATCGTCCACAATGGTGAAAAACTGAAAGCATTTCCACTAAGATCAGGAACAAGACAAGGTTGCCCACTCTCACCACTCTTATTCAACATAGTTTTGGAAGTTTTAACCACAGCAATCAGAGAAGAAAAGGAAATAAAAGGAATCGAAATCGGAAAAGAAGTAAAGCTGTCACTGTTTGCAGATGACATGATACTATACATAGAGAATCCTAAAGATGCTACCAGAAAACTACTAGAGCTAATCAATGAATTTGGTAAAGTAGCAGGATACAAAATTAATGCACAGAAATCTCTGACATTCCTATACACTAATGATGAAAAATCTGAAAGTGAAATCAAGAAAACACTCCCATTTACCATTGCAACAAAAAGAATAAAATATCTAGGAATACACCTACCTAAGGAGACAAAAGACCTGTATTCAGAAAATTATAAGACACTGATGAAAGAAATTAAAGATGATACAAATTGATGGAGAGATATACCATGTTCTTGGATTGGAAGAATCAATATTGTGAAAATGACTCTACTACCCAAAGCAATCTACAGATTCAATGCAATCGCGATCAAACTACCAATGGCATTTTTCACAGAACTAGAACAAAAAATTTCACAATTTGTATGGAAACACAAAAGACCCCGAATAGCCAAAGCAATCTTGAGAACGAAAAACGGAGCTGGAGGTATCAGGTTCCCTGACTTCAGACTATACTACAAAGCTACAGTAATCAAGACAGTATGGTACTGGCACAAAAACAGAAAGATAGATCAATGGAACAGGATACAAAGCCCAGAGATAAGCCCACGCACATATGGTCAGCTTATCTTTCATAAAGGAGGCAGGAATGTACAATGGAGAAAGGACAGCCTCTTCAATAAGTGGTGCTGGGAAAACTGGACAGGTACATGTAAAAGTATGAGATTAGATCACTCCCTAACACCATACACAAAAATAAGCTCAAAATGGATTAAATACCTAAATGTAAGGCCAGAAACTATCAAACTCTTAGAGGAAAACATAGGCAGAACACTCTATGACATACATCACAGCAAGATCCTTTTTGACCCACTTCCTAGAGAAATGGAAATAAAAACAAAAATAAACAAATGGGACCTAATGAAACTTCAAAGCTTTTGCACAGCAAAGGAAACCATAAACAAGACCAAAAGACAACCCTCAGAATGGGAGAAAATATTTGCAAACGAATCAATGGACAAAGGATTAATCTCCAAAATTTATAAGCAGCTCATGCAGCTCAATAACAAAACAACAAAAAACCCAATCCAAAAATGGGCAGAAGACCTAAATAGACATTTCTCCAAAGAAGATATACAGACTGCCAACAAACACATGAAAGAATGCTCAACATCATTAATCATTAGAGAAATGCAAATCAAAACTACAATGAGATATCATCTCACACCAGTCAGAATGGCCATCATCAAAAAATCTAGAAACAATAAATGCTGGAGAGGGTGTGGAGAAAAGAGAACACTCTTGCACTGCTGGTGGGAATGTGAATTGGTACAGCTACTATGGAGAACAGTATGGAGGTTCCTTAAAAAACTACAAATAGAACTACCATGTGACCCAGCAATCCCACTACTGGGCATATACCCTGAGAAAACCATAATTCAAAAAGAGTCATGTACCAAAATGTTCATTGCAGCTCTATTTACAGTAGCCTGGAGATGGAAGCAACCTAAGTGCCCATCATCGGATGAATGGATAAAGAAGATGTGGCACATATATACAATGGAGTATTACTCAGCCATAAAAAGAAACGAAATTGAGCTATTTGTAATGAGGTGGATAGACCTAGAGTCTGTCATACAGAGTGAAGTAAGTCAGAAAGAGAAAGACAAATACCATTTGCTAACACATATATATGGAATTTAAGAAAAAAAATGTCATGAAGAACCTAGGGGTAAGACAGGAATAAAGACACAGACCTACTAGAGAATGGACTTGAGGATATGGGAGGGGGAAGGGTAAGCTGTGACAAAGCGAGAGAGAGGCATGGACATATATACACTACCAAACGTAAGGTAGATAGCTAGTGGGAAGCAGTTGCATAGCACAGGGAGATCAGCTCGGGGCTTTGTGACCGCCTGGAGGGGTGGGATAGGGAGGGTGGGAGGGAGGGAGACGCAAGAGGGAAGAGATATGGGAACGTATGTATATGTATAACTGATTCACTTTGTTATAAAGCAAAAACTAACACACCATTGTAAAGCAATTATACCCCAATAAAGATGTTTAAAAAAAAAGAAAAAAACTAAACAAGTCTCAGAGCTCAAAGAGGGTTGAAGTCTGGGACTTTTGGAAATCTCAGAAAGCTCTTGCCTTAGTAGTAAGAATATTCTAGCTCTAGAGAATAGGCAACTCTAAAATCAGAGAAAGATTAAATCCTGAGCAAGAAACATTAACTGCTTGATAGAATAAAGTCCAACACCCTTTTAAGGAAGAGACAAAATCTAGAAGCTCAACAATGTAAAATTCAGAATATCTAGTACCCCCCACCAAAATTTTAGCTATATGAAGAAACAGGAAAATGTGACCCATAACCAGAAGAAAAATTAGTCAATAAAAACATTCCTAGAACTGGCCAACATGATGAAATTAATAAAGAGGTTTAAAAACCTATTATAAATATGTTAAAGAATTTAAAAGAAACATAAACATGGATGATATCAAAAGAATGAAATGAAACATCCAGAGGTGAAAAATACGGTATCTGACATGAAAAGGTTGCCAGCAAAAATTTAACAGCAAATTAGTTACAACAGAATAAGAAGTGGGTGATCCAGAAGACATACCAACAGAAACATTTCAAAATGAAACATGAAAAGAAAAAAGACTGAACAAAAAAATGAACAGAGCCTCTGTGACCTATAGGATGATAGCAAGTGGCCCAATACATGTGCAATGGAATTTCGGGAGAAGTGTGTGTGTTGAGGAAGGAGCAGAAAAATATGTGGATAAATAATGGCCAAAATTTTGTCAAGTTCAGTGAAAACTATAAACTCATATATTTGGGAATTATAAAGAGTCCCAGACATTATAAATGCACAAGAAATCTCACCAAGGCACATCATAATCAAATAGCTGAAATCCAGGAATAAAGAGAAAAATTTCAATGCAGCTAAAAAGACACACTATTTCTGTCCTCTAACATAAAAGGGGTCTGAATAAAGGAGTAAAGATAAGATTGACCATGGATTTCTTGGCAGAACTTTGTAAGCCAGAAAACAATGAAACAACATCTTTAAAGTGTTGAAAAGAAAACAGCAACCAAAAGTCTTCCCTCCTAGCATTCTACATCCAATGAAAATATTCTTTAAAAAAGTGAAGGCAAAATAAAAATGTTTTTTAAAAATCAAGACCTGGAAGGATCTGTCACTAATAGATTTGCATTACCAGAAATGTTTTTTTTCTTCCAACATCCTGTATATTTTGTTTATTGTCTGTCTTCCTCATGAGAATATCAGGGCAGGGATTTACAAGAAATGTTTTAAGGTAGTTCTTTAAGTGGAAGGAAAAAAACACCACATGGAAACTTATTTACAAAAGGAACGAAGAGTGCTATAAGTAATAAATATGTGGGTAAAAGTAAAAAAAAAAATACCTGACCTGATATTGTTCTATACCTTGGTTGTGGTGAAGGTTACATGAAAGTAAAAGTTTGGTAAAACTCATCAGCTTTGTGCTTTGTGACCACCTAGAGGGGTGGGATAGGGAGGGTGTGAGGGAGACGCAAGAGGGAGGAGATATGGGGATGTATGTATATGTATAGCTGATTCACTTTGTTATATAGCAGAAACTAACACAACATTGTAAAGCAATTGGACTCCAATAAAGATGTTAAAAAAAAAAAGAATGTAAATGCTTTTTAAGTGTTCCAATGTCTTTATTCCTTGGATATGTGATAATCATTTAAAGTTATGTCTCTGGGCTTCTACTTTCTACTGGCTTTCAAATAGGTGATCACAAAATTGTATCTAGTAGTTACAGTTGCAGCATCTTTACTTACCTTCCATGCTCAAACAACCCAGCCATGTAGGCATTCTCAGCCTTAGGATCTGTTACTACTTTGGGCTCCTAACTTCTAAAAATTATACTGTTTTATCCCAGTCTCTACAAAAAGAAAATGTATTATGTTATGAATTGATTTGTTCTGTGGAAATATAACTTCAAAAATACTATGAAATACTATTAATACTATGAAAAATGTATATATACTTAGGGTCAGGGACTCCAGAATTGGGTATTTTGCATTTTCACCCTTTATTTATCTTATTATTTTTCCTAAAAGATTTGATCCCAGACTTGAAAATGGAAACAAAACATTTAGGGGAGAGAAAGAAGTAGTATTGTTGGGTTTCTGTTATGTAATATTCTGGGCTACTCTTCATTGCGGTGCACATGTTTCTCGTTGTGGTGGCTTCTCTTGTTGTGGAGCAGGGGAGCTAGGTGCACAGGCTTCAGTAGTTGTGGCTTGGGCTCAATAGTTGCGGTTTGCAGGCTCTAGGGTACAGGCTCAGTAGTTGCGGCGCATGGGCTTAGTTGCTCCGCGGCATGTGGGATCTTCCCAGACCAGGGCTCAAACCCGTGTCCCTTGCATTGCCAGGCAGATTCTTAACCACTGCGCCACCAGGAAAGTCTCCTAACATTTTTTTTTTGAGTGAACTTATATCTCAAACACCAAAGAACAAATGAGAAGTGTAAAAAAAAAGCACTGACTTTACCAACTCCCACTACAGTTTTCTGTCTTTAAACACTTTTTTAAAGTTCACTATAAATTGCTTGACAATGGCATTCACAGCTGTGGTAAGGGGATGGGAAGTGGATTTCTGTTGCCAAGTTTCCTGAGTGGTGCCTGTAGCAGTCCTTTCTAACTCTGTGGTTACACCCAACACAGCATAGATAGTCCCCAGGAACTGCAAATTCTTTCCTTTCTGCAAATTTACAGTGGCAGCCAAGGAAAACAGAAATCACTGTGACTTGACGGGAAGGAGACAATTGCCAACTGTAAGATGGCAGTGGAAAGACATACTGTTTCAAAAGAAATAGATCTAACTTGTCAGGAAGGCATGCATCTGTATGAAAATTCATGAAGCAAGGTGTAGAAATATGGTGGAGATCATTTGGCCATTGATGATAAAGAAGAGAGAAACAGAACTGATATCGTCGTGGAAGTAAACTTCACACTAAACGGCCCGAGACTGGAGATGCATGGTGTTTTCTGAAGGCAGCCAATACCACTGACAAAGCAACAGAATCCAAAAGCGATGGGGAAAGGGCTGGGGCTTTATCTAGACAGCCATGAAAGTTTTATTCTGCTAAAAACATGTATCGGATCAATTATTGCCTTGCTTTCCTAGTAGTTACATGTCTCAGATGGTTGAGGAAGCAATAAGGAGACCTATAACTCAATCTCATTATGAATTTCAGGGAAGGACTAGATGGTGATGTGTCAGTGCCAGGAAACTTGTGAAACCATCACCCTGATAACTTGCAGATTTGTAAGAGTGAGGGGTGGGAATTTTGGAAAGAGTCAGAAACACACCCTGGCCTTCAGGAAAATAGATCTCAAAGAAACCAGATAGAAATAGTTAACATTTTTTAAAAGGAACGTAGCTCAATAGGGAAGGGCAGTTCTAAAAAGGGGTTGGGGGTGGGGGAGAAAGTTTAACTATCCAATTATTACTTCCAATATATAAAAGAGTTTTCAAAAACTTTTGGGCTTTAAAGAAATAAAAAGTATTCATTTGTTGGATAGTGAATTCCCCAATCACTGGAAATGGTAAACAAATTCTACCCAATTGCCTCTGAATAATGGAACCAAGGGGATTACTATATTACATACGAGTCTGGACTAGATCGGGTTCTTTAAACTTTTTTTTTTATGTGTACCTTGATTTCTTTGGCAGTTTGGAGAAGCCAGTGGATCTGTTCTCCTAATAATGATTTTAAATGCAGAGGATTGCAAAAGAAACCAATGATATTGAGATACAGTTATCAACATTTAAAAAGCAAATTTGTGATATAGTAAATTAATAAATGTGTGTCTTCCTTAATGCATTAAATAATAAGATCTAGCAGCAGGTCTAATGACTATTGTAATTTTGAACGGCAGTGAGTGTAAATGATATTTCAAGACACCTGCAACAAATTTGATGTGTCACGTGAAAATATACCAGCCACAGGTACTATTGAGGTTTGTTACCTAAATTCATAATTTAAGGAAATGCTACAGTACAGTTAGACATTTGTGTAAATAAAGATGTAATTTTTCTCCCATCCAAATTCATACATCCCTTGAATTCTATTCAGGGAATGGCTGAATCCTATCTAAGGTGCATGAGATCCTATGGAAGTGATGGCATATAAAATTTCACCAGATCTCTGTTTCCTAGAGATTAAAGCCCAAACTTTTTAGAACTGCATAAAAAGCCTTCAGCGTGGCATTGGAGGGATAGGACCCAGAGCCAATTTGCCTGGATTCAACTCTCTACTCGGCCACTTACCAGCTTTGTGATCTAGGGCAAATGACTTAAAATCTCAGTGCTTCAATTTCCGCATCTGCAAAATGGGTTATAATAGAATATAGAGCATTGTCTGAAACTTCAAAGAAATCATTCTTGTATATAATAATTATTTATTACTAATACCCAGCTAATTTCATTTCTTACTTTACTTACCCTCTGTCTCCAAACTGTGCTCAGACATGCTAAGCTAATTGCCATTCCACGAGAATATCAGTATTGTTTCACCCCTGTATGCCCTTACTCAGAGCACTTCTTCTGCCTGAAGAATCTGTCCTAAATATCTTGCAGCCCTCCCCGTTCTTTTTTTCTACTTTTCTCCTTCAGACTCCACCAAGCCAGCATGGCAATACTGCTGGCAATAGAAAAAAAAGCCATTTTATCTCATCCAGAGCAGATTTACCAATTCCTACTTTTAGCCCTATAACACTTCTTCCAACCACCAAATTCCAATATGTATTGACTCTGGCACTGTTAGGCATAATACACTTGTGTATGTATATCATAGCAAATGGTGCCCTTATGTCCTTTTGTGACTTTTTCATCCCAACAAATGTAAGTTTCTTAAGGATAAGTCCCATGATTTGATATTGAAGCCCATGGGATAAGCCTAAAGCCAGGTGTACTTCTGATGAATAAATGGATGGATGGATGAATAGATGAATGCATGGTATAGATGTAATCCAGGATTTTCAAATATTCGTATGAAGACAGAAGTCGAATAGCTATGCTAGCGGAAAACAAAAAAAAAATGATTTAATCTCTCCAGTGATTTGCTTGTAACTGTAATCCTTGCCCTTCCTTCCTTAGGAATTGCCATGCAGATATATGTCTTCTTGACACTTCAGAACAATTTCTAACTTACTGGGTTTCTGTAGAAATCCAATGATATAATGCGTTATGAAATGTAACTATGCATATGTAAATAATTAAACTGTGAATTTAATATGTTCTCTCAAAGTATTTCCCCTCCCACTACCTTTCCTGGCACTGTCTTTCCCCCAACACTGCCCATCTGGTCAGAGTGTCACAGCCCTTCTCTGGATCAGTAAACATCCACACATCACTGGCTTCCTGAGGTCACTGAGCATTGGTTACTCAGAAAAGAATGGATGGGGGTGACTAGGTATCACTTTTATCCTTTTCCCTGACACAGAGGTGAGTTCCGAGTCTAGCCTTGAAGTCAGGCCCCTTGGGTTCTAAAGTTGAATTAAATTCAAACCCTGAACAAGTTACTCCATCCTTTAAGCCTTGATTTTCTGACTATTTCCACTTCTTCACCTCCTATTTCTCTCTAATCAAACTTTAGTCTCTTCGGCCTCCATGTCATTCCGTGGTCATTCTCTGCTATTACCTTATTCAACATTTCAGCATCAACGGACACAAGAAATCACGTTTTCCTCCTTGAAACAGTTTCTCCTCTTGGCTTCCTGTGACTCCACTCCCTCCTAATACCCTACCTGCCTTCCTGGCCATTCCCTTTTAATTTCCTCTGCTGGATCTTTTCTCTCTACCTAACCTTTAAATCTTAGAGTGACTCACAACTCAGGCCTGAATTCTCTTTTCTTCTTTTTCTGTGTCTAAGAATATCTCATTCAGTCCCAAGACTTCAAATACCACCTGTAAATTAAAATGCTAATAACTCCCAAGTTTATATGTCCAACCCTGACTACTCCCCTGAGTGTTAGACTCGTAGCCAACTTGGCATCTTTATTGGATGTCTAAAAGGCATGCCAAGAAAAACTCTGGATTTCCCTCAACTCAATCCTAATTAAGAAAGAAACACACACTAAAAAACCCCACTCTTCCCCCTACTCATCCTCATCTCAATCATGACACAACCTAACTGCTAAGCTAAAAACTATGAATCATCTTTCACTTCTCTTCCCATCACCCCGACCCACATTCATCCTACTACCTAATAGTTCTACTCTCAAAACTTCTCTTTTATCTGTCCTGAAGACTGAATCACTTTCACTTATACCACTAGCATCTGAGCCACTTACCATCTTTCTTCGGGACTATTCAACATGTCTATTTACAGTCTTGGACCCCTGCGATCCATTCTCTATGGTGATCTTTTAAAATCATAAATCAGACCATGCCACTCTTTTATTCTGACTCTCAGAATATAAGCCAAACCCTTTCCCATTGCCCACACGGCTTTATAGGTGCTGGCCCCCAGCTATGCTCTCAACCACTAATCTAATACTATCGCCTTTGTTCACTGTGGTCCAGAAGCATTAGTGTTCTACCTGTTTCTCTTAGATTATTTATATTTCCAAGCCTTTATTAGCACTGTTTCCTTTTTCTAGAATGTTCTTCTCCCAGATATTTATATGTCTAACTCTTCTATCATTTAAGTCTGAACTTAAAAATCATTACCTCAAAGAAGTCTTCTCTCACCACTCTATTTAATGTCCATCTTTATTGCACAATCCTATTTTATTTCCCTTATGCCACTTATTACTATCTGAAATGATCTTATTTGTCTCCTTGTTTGTTATCTGTGTCCTTGTCTAGACTTTAATCTCAATCAGACCCATGTCTTGTTAAACACTAGAACACTACCTCACATATAGTAGACACTCAGGGCATATTGTTTGAATAACTAATTGATTGAATGAATGAATGGCTGAATTTTGTTACAGTGTAGGAGTTGTTATGAGGACTAACTGAGATGGTACATGTAAATTGCTTAGCAGGCTGTCTACCACATTGTAAGCGCTCAAAAATACTCAATAACAAAGCAAAAAAGTTAGCTTTTGTTTTTTTAAGTTTTATTTTTATAACTAGATTTTTTGTGGGGTGGGGGAGAATGTAGAAACCTAAAGGTATAAGTTTGAAAATAAGTAACTTTTGGAGTAAGGTAAAAGACGATGTTGGAAAGGGATGGAAAAAGAAGAAAAACAGTGAGACAAGATAGGGAGTTCCCAAGGCACTGGTCCAGGAGATTAATTCTAGGGTAAAAAGACATTGGAAGCAGGTACACAGGGACCTCTTAAGGGAGCTGAGTTACTGAAGACAAATCTGCCAACTTTTTAATTTTCCCAATAATCAGTTCTTCATTTCCCATCACTTTTTAAACAAACGCAAAATAATTATAATCCAGTTCTCCAACTATGGCTTCAGAAAAGACATTGCTTAGCTCACAGAGAGCTCTCTTTGGTGGAGAGAAAGGGATGGGGGAGGATGGAGACCCACAGAAAGGAGAACATCTATCTTTGATGCCATCAAACCCAATGTTTCACTCTCTGGGAGTGTGCTTTAAAATGTTCTTTCTACAGACTTGTGGTTGCCAAGGGGGAGGGGGTTGGGGGAGGGAAGGAGTGGGAGTTTGGGGTTAGCAGATGTAAGCTATTGTATACAGAATGGATAAACAACAAGGTCCTACTGTATAGCACAGGGATCTATATTCAATATCCTATGATAAACCATAATGGAAAAGAATATAAAAAAAGGAGGTATCTATATATGTATAACTGAATCACTTTACTGTGCGGCAGAAATTAACACAACATTGTAAATCAACTATACTTCAGTAAAACAATAAAAAAAATTTAAATTTTTTTCTAGTGTGGCTTGCACCTGTCCTGGCCACATATGCGACTAAGCATACAGTGGTGGACACTGTGACCTTTCCCTACACTTTCCTGACCATATTTGAAAATAGCATGGAGCAGTGTCCAAGCTGGTGGCCACCACTCATGGGAGTCCCATTCAAGCAGAAACATGTGGGAGGTGTGAGAAGGGGATATGTTTTTCTTATTAATTGCCATGAATCAGGCCACCGGGAGTCATGAATGGGAGAGTTGGGGTTAGTACAGTATGAAGGAAAACAAAGTTTATTCAGGCATCCATTGTGCCTATATTTGACACAAATAATTAACATGCATTTTGCAATCAATCTATGAAAACTCAAGACGTATTAAAGTCCCAGTAACAATATAACTAAAACTGTTGAGAATTAGATCTCTCCCACTGAAATCTGTCACATATGCATTCTGCCCACACAGAGAACCGCACTCAAGACTGGATTCGACCGTGTGCAGCTTCAGCTGGCTTTATGTTAAAATGCTGGGAGGTTCAAGTGAGATGCTATCTGAACCTTATAAGTCTGAAAATATCGCAGCAACGCAATGTTCAAAGAGTTACCTTATGCTAATGCTATAAATTCAAGGAAATGTTGCTACAGAGCTAAACCAAGTGGGTTGGAAAAGGAAAACAGTGTAGAGAAAAGATTAATCTTTTGACTCAAGACATATGAGAGTTCAGAATCCCGCTCTGCTGAGTGGCTTTGGAAAAGGTGCTGAATTAGCACAGTGCCTGGTACCTAGTAGGGATGCTGTAAATGTCTGCTGATTGAAAGAACTGCTTTGAACTTCAGTGAACCTATCTATAAAATGGGGATAAAAAAATCTACCCTACAGGATTTTCCTGAACATTAAAGGTAGTGTGGATAAACTGTCCAGCTCCCAAAATACATACTCAGTACATTGTAACCGTTATAATTTTCCTTTACCCTCCTGGCAATAGTCTCCTTGTGATATATCCTTCTACTACTTTGTCACTTAGGATTGGCAGGCCCTTCTATTTGGGTTCTTTTGTCTCTTCTGAGGGATTTCGTAGGATAGAAGAGAAGAGCTTATATGACAGATTTGTATCCCTACACTTCAGGCTTTACTGGAGACTTTGCCTGACCTCATAGCTATATTTTTAAAGTGTTTCCTGTTTCCATATGTAAACTAACTATAGCTAAGGATGTAAGAAATTAACTATTAATTACAGATAGCTAGAAATACAGGAAATTATCGCTATATGTCTCCTCATAATTTACAAATTTCTCCAAAATACCATTTCTCTTGCTGCTGCTCTTGGGTCTTTGTAAGGACCACAAAGAATTCTGGAGGAAAGGGAATTTTAGAGAATCCAGATAGCTGGGTGGAAATTCAGATGTGATGGTGATCTGGTTATACCATCTGTCACCCTTTTGAGCCTCAGTGTAGATTCAGTGAATCTGGTCAGTCAAGAGGCTGCATTTCTCTCTTCTGGCCCCATTCTTGTGAACACTGGGCACTTAGACAAGAGGGAGGTAGGTCAGAAGTTCAGTTCAACTTAATCTGGTAAATACACACTCAAACCTACTGTGAGCCAGGGACTGCAGATACCAAAGTGGGTAGGGTGAGGTCCCAGTCTCCAAGAGCCTCACTTTTCAGTGGGGGAAATGGAGCCATCAAAGGGTCATTTCACTGTAATAAAATACATGTTAACTGATAGGGGTTGACTGAGTCTTTGGGAGGCAAGAGGAGGGCATTGGACCTCTTCACGGAGAAAGAGGCGCGATGGAAGGAAGGAAAATAGTTCAGAAGATTCTGCTTCTGATGGGAAGGCGCGCTCCTGCTTGGCAAAAGTCAGGAAGAGGGGCTTCCCTGGTGGCGCAGTGGTTGAGAGTCCGCCTGCCGATGTGGGGGACACGGGTTCGTGCCCCGGTCCGGGAGGATCCCACATGCCGCAGAGCGGCTGGGCCCGTGGGCCATGACCGCTGAGCCTGCGCGTCTGGAGCTTGTGCTCTGCAACGGGAGAGGCCACAACAGTGAGAGGCCCGCGTACTGCAAAAAAAAAAAAAAAAATCTGGAAGAAGAGCAGCTCAGACTGGGGAGGGAATATATGTACATTTTGTGGACTCAGAAAGAAGCCAGAATGGGTGGAGCTAGACTTAGGCCTTCAGACAGAAGTGTCCTGTATGTCCCCCTTTTTGCATCCATTGCCTTGTTTTACCGTTAGAAGCCCGAGTCATCTCCAGGCCCGAATCTTAACCTCACTTCGAACAGCACATATACTGCCTCACTGCCCACAGTGCAATTCCTAAGTGACCTTCGGCTGTGTCTCTTGCCTCCTGAAGATATCACAGTGGGTATCTACTGTGTCTCAAATAAAACTCAAGCTCCATGCATATCTGTCCAGAGCATGGCCCTGGTCCTCTTTTCCATCTTCATCTCCAGCCACCTGTCCTTTCCATTATATGGTCCAGTGTTTGCTTCGTATAATCATTCTCTCACTTCTTGGCCTCATAGGCACTGCTCCGTCTGCCCTAACGCTCCCTCACCCATCTCTACCTACAGCCTGTTAAAGACTCAGCTGAGGCCGCGCTTCCTCCCAGAAGCCTTTGAGGTCCGTGCTCCCCAACCTTGCCCCCGCTTCCCCTGTCACTGCAGTTCTCAATCTGGTTTAAATCTCCCCCTCTTCTCTGTGCCCACACTGTGATCCTCCCTCATGTTTTCTATCGCTCCCACCAGGGATGCAAGTTTACTGAGTAGCAGGGCTTCCCCTTTGTCCCGTTCGTATCTCCAGGTGTACTCCACTTCCATCTGGGCTGTGTGTCCTTTGTTTGTCCCCTCCATGCCACTCTTCACCCCCTCCCGGCTTTGTGCCTTGGGAGCCGGACTTGTATCGGCTGCCAGCTGTGTGGGCCTATGGGAGGTCCCTGCTGGAGACTGGAAGACAAGAAGAGAATAAGGTCTAAAAATGAGCCAGGCTGCTGTAAACTGTCTGTGTCCCTCTCTTTTTTTTTTTTTTATTTTATTTATTTATTTATTTTTTTTTTTACATCTTTATTGGGTGTGTCCCTCTCTTAAAGGCCAAGGTGCATCTCAGGAGGCCTTCTCCATTCAGGTCTCCCTCCTGGGTTCTAGTAATCTTTTCTGACCGTCGCCCCTTCAGACCTAGGGGTAGTGATGGCTCCCCCTTGTGACTAAGACCCAGCATTTTACACTACATCTTGCTAGTGTCCTTATCCCAGCCCACACCTTTGTTTATGTCCTTTTTATTAAACTCTATGCAAATCACCTCATTTAAATGCACTGTGTGCTGACACACCAGCACATAGAAGTAACTTAATAGACCTTTCAGAAGGAAGAAAAGAAAGAAGGAAGAAAGGAGGGAATGAAGGAGGGAAGGAAGAAGAAAGAGAAAGAGAAAAGTATAGCATCTATGAGGGAGGTATTTCCTGAGCTGGACTCCCTAGGCACTTTTTATATTTGTGATCATTTACTATGTCTAGTTGGTACTTTCACTCTCCTTTATCATCTCTTCATTATTCTTTGTCACTGTTCTTTTTTAGTAGTGTGATTTGTGAAAACTGCCCTGAGAAGATGCTGCAAGCTCTGACTTCCTAGAAGGAGGAGAAGAGGAGAAAAGGGAAGGTCATAACCTTCAGAAAGAACTTCACACCCTCCAGCCTGAGTGCAAATATCTCTGGTGCCACCAATGGAGCAGGGAGGACCTACAAGAGAACTTCTGAGAAAAGGCAGAGTCAGACCTGGAGGGTGAAGGAGAAAAGAGGGCTCATGCAACAGAAGGAAGGATTCCAGAAGACTCCACTGTTAACTGAAGCTGGTAGAGAATTAATTAACCACAGACCAAAATAAGTTATTAAAAAATAGTCACTATCATTCTCGCTCAACTTTTCTCAAGATGATGAATGTTTCTGATACGGCTGCGTGTGAAGAATTTGACTTGCAGCTCCAAAGCTTCTGAGCTATGAAGCCCTTAATGGCCCCCAGCTCAGGTGGGCAGCCTGGCAGGAGACTGCCAGGACAATGATGCTGGTGTTACAGGGTCTTAGGCCTCAGGGAAGGGGAGAAAGAGCTTGGGTTAAGCCTTGTCCTTGTCTTCACCCTAAAGACTGTCGCAAATACTTCAGCACAATTTTCTTCCAATTCAAAAGCCCAGTGTTAATGAATTTGCAATTTAACATGGCATTCGAGTTGCCAAAAAAGAAAATCTCCTTATTCATGACTTTTATACATAAAAAGACAATTGATATTGCTAAATAGGGATAGCAAAGCATTTTGCTCACCACAACTGAACGATTTATCATTGCTTACTTCAAATCACCGCTCCCCAAATTATTACCAAGGTGAATTTTTAACATGAACCTGTGATTTTTCTAGACCACATGTCCTTTGAACCCGAACCTTCTCAGCTGGAACATGCCTGGAATACATGCACAGATGATAGAAAAAGACCCGAAGTCCAGAATCCAAGTGGCATTGGGAATTCCAGTCCACTGAGAACTTTTTACACCTACTTCCCTTGGCTAGAAAGTAGCTGAAGGGAACTTACTTGGAGCCGTAATTGCGTGTTTTGTAAAAGCTATCAAAAGTTGCACACAGATGCGTTTTATAAAGACCTAAGGTGTGTTCACACTTCTTGGCAGGTGTGTAAGCCTGTGGCTCTAACAAACCGGGGACAGGAGCCACAGTGGTGGCTCAGGTGGTCTTGAACATGTCTCTTTCAGATGAATGTAAACATCCCTTCTGCATCTGTATGGCTCGGCAGCAAAAGCTGCAAATGTGTTCCTGTCATCAGAGCCCTTCGGGCACTGCTATTGTCCCATAAGCCATAATGAATCCCACAGTCAAACATCGTATGGTGTACAATCTTCCGAACACCTGCACTCTTCAAGTCCTGCATTGGACTTATGTGGGAGTGTTTGTCCTTATTGGCATTGAATGATACAAACTAGGCATCACTGTGACCTGGAAAGATTCCATCAGGAACCCAAAAAAAGAATAAAAGTAAAGGAACTTCAGCCGAAGATGGAGCACTAAGAACCTTCTCGGTATCAAGATATTGAAAGGACTTCACTTACCAGTGCAGGAAAACCAGGCTCGCGTTTGGATATTACTTTAGCTGGAAAACACTATTTTGTTACATTAACATCTGTGCTAATTATTGTAATAATACTGAGTTTATACCAGTAACAAATCAATTGTAACGAGCTGAACAAAAGAATTGAGGTAGAATTCTTCCCTATAAATATACTCCTGTCAGCACAGTCAAAACACAGTGCTAACACACCACCAGGGTCTGGAAATAACAAATTTTAAAACGGGCCTGTCCTTTTAATCTCTTAATTGGCTGTGTGAGTAGGAAATCAGATTTAAAGCAAAGTCTCTGTCCACCTGAATTTTTGAAGGATAGTTATACTTCCTGACAACCGTGGCAAGTTGTCAGTATTTTGTAAAATGTCCAAGTCTGATTAGGTGTAGAGGGGAAGAGTTTTCAGTGTTACAGAAGGGGCCTCAATCTGAATCTTGGAACGTAAACAGAAGGATTTTATAGTGGCTCATATAGCTTCTTTTAAGAAGTGCGATTGACTGTCTTAAAAGTTAATCAATCCCCATTTTTAAAATGGTTTCCCAGCTGATAAACTTAAACACAGAAGAAACAGTTTTCATTCTAAAGCAACTCTACAAACTTAGATAAAATGGACTTTAAATGTCATCTGTGTAGAGGATTAAGTTGTTCAAGCTGCTTTCCTGTGCATTACTCTATTTTGTCCTCATAACCCAGGAAGTGGGTAGGGTAGGTAATAGTCTGTTTAAGAGGTTCGGAAGGGTTAGATGATCTCCAGAAGGTCACAGTACTAATTAGTAGTTAAACTATTTCTAGAACCTAGATCTGTATGCACCTTGTTTATCACAACGGGTTTTCTCCTGATAAGTTATTTATCGGTCTGGTCATTCATGGTATTTTATGCTGAGAGAACCCTGGGAAGATTCGTCTATATTTAGGTTGTTGGCATGTGTTGCTATCTATACACACATCTTTAGAGTTTCTCAGAAATAAACAGAGTTGCTTTTGTTCCACTACCAGAATAAATAATGGATAACAGAAGAGGGAGAAATATCGCTTAAGTTGGGGGACTGTTGAACATGAGCATCTAAGTTTGTGCACGTGTGTGTGTGTGTGTGTGTGTGCAAGTGTGTGGAAGACAGAGAGGGAGAGTCTTAAGAGACTGCATTATAATACATTACAGCCCATAATATGATGTCGTGCAGTATGTCTCACAAAACGTTATGGAGCACCCAGATGTCATAGGTCAATCAAAGTCAGGTTGGCTGAAATGTGTGTTAAAGTGTAGGAGATTAAAATATTATGCCTAACACTGTATAATGCATCATGGAAAAATCCTTGTAAGTATAAATTAGCTTTACTGTTGAGTATAAAATCTCCCTTTTGGTTATTTATGAAGCTTCATTTTGAAGATTGCCTTCACTGACTAACAAGCAAATCAGAGCTTGTCATGTGCAAATCTTGTGAAGATTGCAAGGCCAGTATATAATTAGCCTCAAAAGAGTGTGACCAAATTGTGTAAAAAATAAAAACCCTGTGAAAAGGAGCTAAGAGGATCCCAAAGAGGTCGGGGTGTGGTCAAACCATGGGAACCCTTTAACTTCAAATTTTCCTGACATGGTTCTGTTCAAAGTTCTCTAGAAAAAAGGAAAATTATGGAACAAAGATTCCTATTCTGCTATTCAAAGGGCTGCTATTTTTCCTAGATCAAAGAATCTGGTGATGAAGAGAAGTTTATACAGCTCCAAGTATGAAAAACATTCAAATTGGGGACAACAAAAAAAAAGAGCTGGCAGCAGGAGAAAATAGAGGTAAGGAGGAGAAAGGTCCAAAACAGTGGCTTTGCCCCATAACAAGGGTTTCATGAATACCTGCTGAGTGAGTGAGTAAGTGAGTGAGTGAAGCCACAGGAGCTCTTTCGCCTTAGACCGTATCATCGATCCCACCCTTCATCAGGTGACCTTTGTTCTCTCCCTTCCCCTAATTGTCTTTCTACACTAAAAATCTGAAGCAAGATTTCAGTGCTACACTTCACCCTCTGGCTAATCATGTATGTAATGCCCTGAAGTCATTTTTGCATTTCCTGTAAGGCACGTACCACCCTTTCCACCACAGAGAGTCTGGCTTGTGAGGTCAGATGGTTCTCACAGATGACACGTAGGAGACAATTCCTGACTAATTGCTGTTGTTTAAACCCTCCTCTGTGTCAGTCTCCAGGGATGGGATCCTGGTCTCCACAGGGACCATGACATAAGTAGGGTCTATCAAGGCTGTAGTTAATGAACCCTGTTGAGATCATTGCCCAGCAGGGTGGAGTACAGGCAGACCCTGGGTGTGAAGGCTTCGAGGGGTAACACCCAGGAAGTGGCCAGATGACTCAGTGGGGGCACTTTGTTGAATCAGACTGGAGAAATAATACTGTGATGTTTTAATGTGCAATGGAAGACACCAAGTTTCAAAAGAGTTTTTTTTAATGCCTATTATCCACAATATATTGTCACAAGATCCTGGGACCACTCCCTTCTCGTTTCTATCTTTTCATCATTTAAGTGTGGAATTTGTGCCTTCAGACGCACTGTTACATCCCAGCCGGTGTATCTATAAGAAATTATCTGCTCTAGGAAACTGAAATGATTCTCATTCTACCCTCATTAACTATAAATGTGTAATTAGTTTAAAAATATTTATTGAGCACCTAGAAAGTGTCAGGAGTTCTACCGCTTATTAGTTCACATTGAGGCAGTCTGCAACCCATATTCTTCTGAAAATGTTTTCAGTGATTATCATATACCCTATTAAATTATCAGCTCTCTGAGAAGCATGATTAAAGAAATATCTTAATCTTGACACTTGAGCAAAGTTAGTTTCTGTGTAACTCATATAGAGAAGAGGAGAGGCAATGGAGAAAAGGAAATAAGTCCTTACTAACAGAGCCTTTTGAGTGTCTCCCAGAATTGAATAAGCAATAAGGAAAGAACTGATAGGGTAGTGGTGGCGAGAATCATACCTATGATACATCCACTCATCTGGATTATAAATTGCTAAAATAAAGAGAGCCTACCCACAGAGCCAATTTTCCCAACATCTGTACTACTTCTTCTTGGTATGAATATATACCTTTTTGTGGTCCTTGTGTCCAGCAAATCTTTCTAGACACTAGAATACTTTAAAAAAAATGTCTACTTTAGTAAAAGAAGTGTTTCAATGAAGAAACACTAGCTCAGAAGTCAGAAGGTCTAAACTCTGTTGGTTCCAATAATTGTTCCTAAAAACAAATCTTGTGGGAGTGATTTTCTTCCTGAAGTGGTAGACAGAATAATGGCCCCCAGAGATATTTACATCCTAAGCCCCCAAACCTGTGAACATTTTAACTTACATGGCAGAAGGAAATTTGTAGATGGGATTAAGTTGGTGATCTTTAGATGGGGAGATTGTCCCGGATTATCCGGGCCTAATGAAATCTCAAGGATGCTGATGAGAGGGAGACAATAGAATCAGAGTCAGAAAAAGGAGATGGGGCAAGAGGATCAAAGGTTGGAGTGATGTGCTTTGAAGGTGGAGGAAGGGGCCGTGAGTCAAGGAAAGCAAGAGGCCCTGAGAAGGTGGAAAAGGCAATCAACTCTCCCCTGGGGTCTCCAGAAGGAATGCAGCCCTGCTGCCACCTTGATTTTGCCCCCATAGGACTCTTTTCAAACCTGACCTCCAGATTTGTGAGATAATAAATTTGTGTTGTTTTAAGCCGCTGAGTCTGTGGTAATTGATTACAACAGAAACAGGAAATTTGTATTAGGATGTGCCTTAGCAGAAGCTGAATAACTGACATCCTTTCATTTCATTCATTTGCCAGATATTTCTATGCTAGCTACCACATGTTTGCTAATACTCTGGGAACTGAGGATACAAGAGTAAGCTAAATAGACATGATTTCTGTTCCATTAAGCTTACAGTCTAGTAGGGGGTAGGATTGTGTTCATTTACAGATGTGAAAACTTACAGATTTATCCAATGTGAACATTAAACCAGTTGTTTGTGTGGGAAAACAAAACAACTGGTTAACAATGTTTTCCACTTTTTAATAAGTTAGGTTGGTGTCCCACTGTGACTCATTGCCTTTTTATGTCATAATTAAATTGCATTATAATTGTAACTGTGGTTGTCTGCTTGCCAGGTTCTAACTCACCCTCTGCTTTCTTTAAAACCTAGGGTCAGAGAAATAAATTAAGACCCTTAAAGGCCTTGTGATTCTTTAATTCTCATGAAGCAATCTATGTTCATAACCTCAAGGTATGCCACAGATACCTTAGCTAATAGTTGACTAAGTGCAAATACATCTTGAGCTGTCAAAGCCTTAGTGACAAAGGAGTTTGAGACATTGACAATTATTACAATGGACGAAAGCATTCCTTTATCCAACATGTTCATAAATTGCTAAGTTTCAGGACCCTTCATTTATACAGTGTACATCCAAGGCTCTGGGAGAGGCTCTAGAAATGTGTTCCCAAGGCCACAAGTCTTTGCAAGGTTTGAAAAAATAAGATATTAACCAAAGACATTTTGGTTAAGGTAGCTCTTTCACTCCAATTTTTGGTCCTACTTTCCTCCATTCAGATGGTGTTGATGTGGTCATGGGTATTTCCTGGATCTAGCTCAGGTGAGTCTGAGGATGCACGTTTTTTGGTTCAGTGGGATGTATCTATGTGGTTCGCAGGCTACATTCATGTGTAGCTGGGTTCCTGCCATTCATCCCAGTGTAGTGTTGGGTTCCAGGCTTCCTCTCTCCCACTGTGCTGACTCTCCTGGTGTCGTGCCATAAAGATACAGGGTCAGAGGTTCTATCTGGTATGAAAGTGTCCCACAGCACTCAGCACCAGCTGTATGTGGAAAGGAAAGAACAGCCAAGGTTTGAAATGTATGGTATCAGAAATGTATGGTATCTGAACTGAGTAATTCTATAACATGTAAATTTGTAAGTAGGAAATTGAGTTCTCCTTTTTGCTTAGTCATAATAGAAGTTCTCTCCAGTCAAGACTGTATTTGATAATGGTGTGTATACAACTACAAATGCAATGCACAATTTGTCTTTTTTGATACGAATTTCATGAAATAGAATTTGTCAGAATTCCTGTTTGTACAGCCCAAACCTGTAGCGACACCACCCAAAGCGAGGATGTCTGTTTGTCAAGTCACTGACGTTTTGCTCATCTCAACACTTAATTTAAAAAATCAGTCAACCATCCTAAAGAAATGACTGACTTGTTTATTGGTTGTTACAGGAAAAGGGGGTCTGAATTACGTAGGGAAAAGTAGAGGGAAACAAAGTATCGTGGAGATTATCAGGCAGTTCACTGAGACAAATATATGATTTCTATGAATTTTAGGATATCTGTGGTACTTAGTTTCCTGACACTTATTATTTGATTTGATTTCATTTCCCATTTGGAATAAATAAATATTTCTGATGTTGAATCCCTAATTGTGTATTTTTAAAAGGGGTCCCTCCAAAATGTTTTGAGTTTTAGGTTCCATGGAGACACCCTGCAGGAAAGTAAGCAGAAAAGGAGTAGCGGCACTTACTGGATCAGGGGAAGCTTGCAGCGCATCGTCATTCATCACGGAGAAAGCAGGGCTGTGTGATCTGCTGGGGTGAGATTGTACAAAGTGTGTTCCCGAGTGGAGCTGGTTCTTCCCTGTTCAGTGTGCGTTTAGACTTGACCAAAGACAATGGGGTGGGGTCCTGGATTGAAGGTCAGGAGAAATTACTTTGTGTGATCAGATCTTCATTTGAGAACTGTAAATGAGTTCCCAGAACCTCTCTGTGCCTCAGTTTCCTTATCCATATACTGTGGTGTTTAAGAGCATAAGCTCCAGAGTCAGAGCACTTGGGGTCAGAGTGGTCATTTTGCCACTGACTGCATGACCTCAGAGAAAGACACATTGTGCTAAGCTCTGGCTTCCTCATCCATAAGCAAGATAAGGAAATGATAATTCTTACCTCGGAGGCTTTTGTAAGGATCAAATGACATAATGACTGTAAAGAGCTCGGCACAAGGCTGGGCAAACGTAAGTACTCAATCAATAAATGAGGGTTATTATCTTTCTATGTAAAAAGCCCCACAACTATATCTGAATATCTTGCTTAGAGAAATGATAGAAGGGAGAAATAATTAAGTAGCATCAGAAGAAAAAGAAATGAGACTAGGATTGAAATGTACCATAAGTGCTATAATTTCATACACATGGGGGTTAATAGTCTGTGAAAATGCTCCCCTGTTGTTGCAGGTCACAGGACTCGGTCTGCACGTGTGTGTGTGTGTGTGTGTGTGTGTGTGTGTGTGTGTGTGTATCTGTTGAGAGGCAAATGAAGCATAGACAGGGAAGGGCCAGTAAGGAGAGCAACAGCTGGCCTGCCGGGGAATCAGGCCCCCTACTGTTGCCTGACTCCTGCTGGCTCTCTGTGTGGACATCTGTTCAGACATCCTGGACCCCACTTTCCAGGGTCCTATCATGTGAGGATCAGTAACGTGCAAGCTGGTTTCTACTCAGTGCTGTGCTGAGTTCCAAGGCAGGTGCAAGCCCCTGGCCCCTAATCCTCTAGTCAACCAAAGTTGGCTCAGAAACCTCCACACACCATCCCATCCTTCAGCCCTGAGGATGCTACAACATTCTCAGAGATGTGGACAAAATAATGCCCTCATGACACTGCCACTGGTGTTAAGAAGGAAATGGGCAGAACGGAAGAGATTTGTGCAAAGGTCTGGGCAAAGAGGAGGATCTATAACAGTCATGAGATTTTCTACTCTTCCTAGGAAAGAGAATACAAACTGACACTTTATCTTGTAAGTCTAATAATTCTGTTTCATCCCTAGTTTTACTACTCTTGAAAACGTAGGTCTCTTGAAATTCAAAACAGAATTTTGAACTAAAAACAGAAGAGTCCTATTGGTACTTTATGTATGTATATATACCTGCATAATGATTAACCACATTCATACAATTGCCTCATTTAAGCCTCACAACCGTCTTCCAGTCAGGAATTTCAGGCTTAGCGTCCACTGTTTACATGTAAGGAAACTAGTGCTATAAGGTTAAAGGCGTTGCCTAAGATTGCCTGATGGAGATCTGTAACCTTGTCTTCCCATAAAGAGCACAGACACATATGAATAAATACTTTGAGTCTGAACACAGCCTTTAGGTGTATGAACTCATGTGAATATTTGTGAAATAGCAAATTTTTCCTCCTCTGGTATTGCTCTCTTTCCCTCCAGTGGTTAGAGCAGAGAATCAGTCTCAGGGCCCTGGCTTAGAAGGGTTACAGGAGGGGGCAGAAAACATCCTCTGGTCTTCCTATACTTGGTTTCCAAGAGCCCAACTCTTGGGAGAATATGGCTGATTCAGGATATTAGGCCACCTAGTGAAGAAAACACAGGGGCAGAAAGATTTCCTTTCTAGACTTCGAAACACTTTCTTTGGGATTATGGGGAGGAGAGACAGAAGGGACAAGTTAGCCCTGAGGGGATAGAGGCTGAGAATGTGTAGGGCAGAGCCAGGGAGAGATAACATGAACCTGGGCAGGGAATTAACATTCAGGCATATGGGACAAAGGGTGGCCCGGCAAGGATTCTCATGGCCCTAGCGTGCCAAGAAAGCAGCGGCAAATTCCTGCCCCCAATGGTGTCATGGAATCAGCAGGGGAGCCACAGGCCTGAAGGTGCCACAGGGACAGATGGTTGACAGTTTCCCCGTAGCTGTCTGTGTGGAGCAGATTCCACCCCACGTAGGGCCTTAGACTTCCTCACGACCTTCACAAACACTTGCCAAAACTTCAGGAGGGAAGGGGCCCATCAAAGTCACAAAGTTGGATTAACAACAAGGTCCTACTGTAGAGCACAGGGAACTCTATTCAGTATCCTGTGATAAACCATAATGGAAAGGGATCTGAAAAAGAATACACATATGTATGAGTCACTTTGCTGTACAGCAGCAATTAACACAACATTGTAAATCAACTAAACTTTGCTAAAATTTTTTTTAAAAGTACCGAAGTTAAGTTTTCTGCCATGCTAGTGGAGTGATGTCTGAAAGGAGAAATTAAGTTGAATTTTAGGAAAATAAATGGTAGCTTGCACACCTGAAGTTGTAGACTGAGATTTAAACCCACCATTTTGTCTTAAAAAAAAAAGAACAAAAGCAAAGAAAACATACGGCAGTGGCAGAAGTATACATTCATTTAGAACTGCAGTTGTTATAGTTGAACGTGTCAGATTCTGTTTCTCCAAAACAATCAAGGGATAGTTTTCCATCCCCTTATCTGAGCCCTACTAAAGGTTCAAAACCTAGAAAAAGCCATCAGATAGAATCCAGTGAGCTCTCCCTCTGGTGAAACCTCTCATAAAAGAGGCTTACCCTATCCACTGTGCAGATCTCCGATATCTAAAATTTAGTGCATTCCAAGGCAGACACTGCATACTGGGTTCCTTATCTCAAAAGCAGAACTGGCATCTAGAAAATATAGGGTACTCAGTTTTCTTGTCTATCCTCTTAGGCATTTTGAACTCAAAGTTTCCTAATCCCAATGACAAGGAACATAGATTTCTCTGTAATGGAAAACAGATACAAATTATCGGTTAAGATGACCCTGCACATATACTGTCGGTTAATTTCTTTTTCATGTTTTGCCTCAATTAAAATTCTGAGCTATTCTTTTTCTCAAAATGAGTCTGGTAAAATCATCGTTTTTTTCTCCCAAGTGGATATAACATGGAGTTGTGCATACAAGCCTATTATTGCATGTTTGTCCCATTTACTGTCTCATTTTTTTGCTTCCCAGGCAAACACATCATTAGCTTTTATGCCTCTATGGCTTTGCTCCTGCTGTTCTTTCTACCAGGAGTGCTGTTCTCTTCCTTTGGTCCTGGGGAAATTTCCCTTCTTCTGCAAAGTCCTCGTTAGCTTCCCCGGAGGGACCCCTCACTCCCCTTTGCTCCCATCTCATTTCACACAAGACTCTGAGGTTGCACACCTTCCAGCAGTGACCCACTCCCAAGTTGGAGCCTTTGTACTTCCCGTCCCTGCTGCCGAGATGTTCTTCCCCGAGATAAATACACAGCTCACTTCTGTACCTTCTTTAACTCTTTTGCAAAGTCTGCCTTCTTAGAGAGGCCTCCTCCGACTACTCAAATTAAAAGCCTAACTACTCTCATTCCCCCCAATCCTGGCCCTTTCTCTGATTCATTTTTTCTCTTTAGCACCTATTATTTTCAATTGTACTATGTATTTCACTCATCTTATTTATTTAGTTCATTGTTTGTCTTCCTCACTCTCATGTAAAATTTCTGACTATTTTATTCACTATTCACCATCCACAACACCTGGCACACAGTAAAAGCTCAATAAATATTTGTTGAATGAATAAATGAATGACTGTATGACTGTTATAATATTGCGATTACATATCTACCCACTTATCTATTTCTTACCCATTCTTGCATGTTCTTTAGCAGTTAGCACAGTGCTGGGTATAGACAGAGCACCCACAAATGTTTATCGAGGAAAAAAGTACATGGATAATCTGAATTAACCATGCCTTGCTTACAATTGAGATAGGATGGAAATTTCGCCCTAATCCACAACATACTTTTGTAATATCATAAAATAACAGTACTTCCTGGGCAATGGAGGCAGATCTTCTTCACCAGCAAGTAAATATATTTAAAAGTATCCAGAAATTATTCTGATGATATTGAGTATTTGAATACTTTTTCCCATAAGGCAAGTCATGAAATTCCACAGCAAATATTTACTCAGTACCTAGTATTTATCAGGCATTATGATAGACATTAAGCATTATTCAAAGTCAAAGAATTTAAATTCAGCTCCAAAGTGGTCTGAAACAATTAGAAAAGACTGAAGAGTTTTGCTTGAATGCCTCTGTTTGTGAAAAATATGTCTCAGTCTAGAAATTCAAGCCCTGTACATAGGCTAAAGTGAGGAAAAGTAAAACCATAAAGTGGAATTCAAAACATTAATAAAAGAGTAGAATCTACAATAGAGAGCCGCTAAAGTAGAAATAAACCAAATGCAACTGAATTACACAAGAAGGCCATGCCACCTTGTGGGTACTGGGAGTATTTTACCATCCTCCACTTAGACCTAGAGGAAGGGGGACCAATTAGAGAGAGGGAGTCATTAGAAAATATTTCAGCAATTTTTTTATGGTAAATAAAACACATGGTACTTATTTTTAGATTCTGGAACTGTTGGAAGTGTTTTGTTTTGTTTTTTTACCAAAATATCAATACATCTTGAACCACTTTGATGAAAGAGATACACTGGAGGCGATGAGGATGCAATCTTTCAAAACAAAGATTATCTTCTTTATAAATGAACTTGAACATCTATTTAAAGATTCAGGCATGCACTCTTTCCTGCTCTTTTCTCTGAACAAAAGATGTAGATTTTTTAGACAAAAAAGTATTCAAATGAGTAAAGTCAACAACACATACACTTTGATATAATGTCTTGAAGAGTAACCAGAGATTTTATTGCCTGTGTAAATTCGTACCAACATATAGCTTAAAATTTAGATTAAAAATACTATGTAATGAAAAATATGTTTTTTCAGAAGCATTAAAAGTAGTAGCCACGAGGCTACCAAATGTCTCTGTCGCTTGTAGGTAAATCTGTTCTTATGTTGAGATGATAATTTGGGGGGAAAATAAACATTTGTGTACGTTAATAGGTGCATGAAGTAACAAAAGGCTTTCTAGAAGGTAAAAACTACAATTAATTTTTCTTATAGGAAGAATTGTCCCTGGTCTCAAATTAGAATCTTAGAATCATAAACCTTAATACTGGAAAGTACCTTAAATGGGACAGAGGGACTCATTCTAATGAATCCTTAGGCAACTAAATGATTTCATCTCCTGTTATTCTTTATCTGAGAAATTACCAAAAATGAACAAAAAAACCCTCTCCTATTGTCAAAATATAAAAAGTAACAAAAGCAGTTGTGACCACCTAGAGGGGTGGGATAGGGAGGGAGAGAGGGAGATGCAAGAGGGAGGAGATATGGGGATATACGTATATGTATAGCTGATTCACTTTGTTATACAGCAGAAACTAACACAACATTGTAAAGCAATTATACTCCAATAAAGATGTTTTAAAAAAATAACAAAAGCAGAATAACTGGTATAATTGAGTGCTAGCTGGAAAGGGTGTCAGAGATCACTGAATCTAGGGTTTCTTAAAGATATTTGTTACACTCTACCTGCAAAAGACATTAAGATGTGTCACTAGAAAAAAAAATTTTTGAAAATACTGTACTAAAGTACAGCTGGGGTCTTTAACTGCAGAACCTTCCACAGCCTTTACCATGCTAATGTAAATTTGGAGAGTATAGTATGCATCATTTCCCAATTTATTTTAATTTATTTTATAATTTTACTTCTGCAGACAATTTCACAAGTCTAAAGCACAAATTTTGAGAGCTCTGATCTAAGCCAATTCTTTATTTGATGGAGAAGGAATTGACACCATATTGGTATGCAACTTGCCCAACACAACAAAACTAAAAAATGGCATAGATGGACCTAGGTCTCAGTTTATTCTAATCCCTAAATTTAGTAGTTTGTTCTTTGCTGGATGTCACACTGCATTCATTCTTTCCAAATTGTCATAATTCAAAATCACTGCTCTGAAAAAAGCCAATGTGTTAAGAAGAAAAATTCACTAAAAATCTTTTTTCACAATTTTATGCTGTGAGTTATACAATCATTGACCACCAGAAAATCCAACACCTCTAACTCAGCCCCACCCCTAAAGCTGTGACTTCCCAAAATTACATCTTTGTGGTTTCCTCAAAGTGAGACCACCAGATAAGAATAGTAATACAAATTGATCAACTATAGTGTTTCTGCCTTTCTTGGGTTCAAACCCAGATGTATAGTCAAATTGGTTGGCTTTAAAATGTTCATTTTGAGAAAGTGTCCTTGACTATAAATGAAGTGATTCAAATATTTAGAGAGAAATTTTCATGCTTACTCAGTGATGTGAAAAACCATGACATTTACCAAAAATAGGTCTTCATATGCTTTAGCTCTTACTTTCATGTGGAGAAGTGGATAGAAGGGGAAGATGCGGAGGTCATGGTGCTGTGTGCAGCAAAGGCAAGTTTTTCTCAAGATCGTGGAGCAAAGGGATGGATGAGTTCAATGACGTATCTACAGGTCCTTGGCGATTGAGGCATTGTCCTGGGAGCCGAAGACTCATCTACAGACGGCTTCAGGATGTCTTGGATGGGAAAAAAAAAAAGTGGCTCTCCAGTGTAATGGAATCCTGTTCTGGTGAAATCATTCATTCAGCTCTATTTTTTTTTTTTTTTTTTTTTTTGGTACGCGGGCCTCTCACTGTTGTGGCGTCTCCCATTGCGGAGCACAGGCTCCGGACACACAGGCTCGGTGGCCATGGCTCACGGGCCCAGCCGCTCCGCGGCACGTGGGATCTTCCTGGACCGGGGCACGAACCCGTGTCCCCTGCATCAGCAGGCGGACTCTTAACCACTGCACCACCAGGGAAGCCCCAGCTCTATTTAATAAAGCAATCTTTATTGCTTTAGAAGATTGACAGACACTTACATTGCTTTTAGGAAAAAAAAAAAAAGGGCACCTTGAATTTGATAAATCACTTAAAGTACCAATGATACAGAACCCTGGAAAGTAGGAATGTGACCTCAATGTAAGACTCCAAAACACCTATTTTCAGGGTAGGCTCCCATCCACAGATGCCATTTATCCCTCTGAGGCATCTTTACTTCCTCCCCTTGTTCCCTGAAGGTTTTTAAAGGAACTCAAGATTATGTTGACAGCATGACTGGAGCAGTTAAAAAAGAAAATAAATAAAAAGGAGATTGAAGGCTCTCATTTGGACAAATTGGGTCTTCATTCCCTGCTATTGAGGACAAGTTTGTGGTTTTTTTTATTTTAATGTGTTTGTAATTGTAAACTTAAAATATGCATTAAAGTGGACAATTGCTCAGTTTTCAAAGCACATTTTTAGAGCTCCTGTCAACCCACCTTTTTATTAAAATGATGCAAAAAGAAGTAGAAAGGAGAAGTACTGAATATTAAATCTTTCTCCAGCCCTCTGTCTGATTCTCTTAAGGTCTGTACTGATATTTTTAGGCTTTGAGCACATATAAAATTTCATGGCTGTTTTAATATACATACAGGCTTGAAACAGATGAAAGCTTCCATCTGAATGATATAGATTCCCACTCCCACACGCAGTACTCAGACAAAACACATGAAACTAAGTTTAACTACTCCAGAGGAAAAAAAGCTAATTCAATCCTGCCAGGATCTGAAGCTGAGATTCTAAGGATTTTAGGCTTTTTTAAATCTGTTCTTTAGCTTTTTAACACACTCCCCTCTGTTATGAGCTCTCACATGGAATCAATCCCAGGACTTGTCTGCTGTCTGCGGAGTGAGCCTTCATTATTCCACATGGATGTGATCTGGGGACTGTGACAAACAACAGAATATGAAGTCAGTGAGCAGAGAAGTTTGTTCTCTGGTAGAAGGAGGCAAGGTCCTTCACGGAGGCTAAATTTCTGTTCCTGGATCAATAAGGAATCTACGAAGCAATGAGTAGCATGGAAATGAAGAATGATGACCTTCTCTCCATATGGAGTCAAACCACATGGGAAAGGTGGGAGCAGGCTTTTATTGAGAACTTATTATGTACTATGCAGTGTACAAGGTTTTTTTTAAGGTATTTAATTTTATGCCAGGAAACCTCATAAGTGAGTTATCTATAGTTTTTTTGTTTTTTGCTTTTTTAACAGAGAAAAAAAGAAGAGGGCCCAGGGCTTGCATAACTTGCCCAAGTCTACACAGTAACTAGGAGTGTCAGAATTTGAAAGACCCAGAGCCAGTTAGAACTGTAAGACTAACTCAATGTATGCCGGCAATGGAAAATTCCTTATATTCTCTGTAACTAGAGTAGACACAAAATCTACCTACACAGCAAACAAACAATTGCTCTACACTTAGTCGTTACCCAAATCTTGTACAACGGTTCCAGCGATTGGGAAGACCCTTCTGAATGGAAGCATGTATATGTTTGAGTTCTCAGAGTGAGAAAAAGATGTTTTCTGTTTTATTAGTAAGTCAAAATCCCATCACGTTTCTTTCTTTTTTACCTTTTTCAGCTTTATTAAGGTATAATTGACAAAATTGTAACCTATCATGTTTCCTAAGAGGAAAATAAAGCAGCCAGATTGCCACCACTGCCCTACGGACCCAATTCAATCCTTCCAATGCCAAACATCTACCAATTTCACTTTTGTTGTGAAGTTCCATGGCTCTTTGCAACCTAAGGAATACACTGAATGGGATGAGTCTAGGCCCATTCACTAAAAGACCTTGTCTCTCCTATTAGGAGAGCACCACAACTATTGAAGCCCGCGCTCTGCAACAAGAGAGGCCACCGCATGACAATATGTCATATGAGAACTTTCAGAAGAAACCTCAGTGCATATCTTTTATAAACCTGTAAGCTTAATATAATATTTGATAACTGCTAAATATATTGTTCACTGAAATATACTTTCCAACTATCAAAAAGGAAACAAAAACTCAATTGTTCATATTTCCAAACTTGTTTTCCTGTGCTATGGTTTTCAATTGGGTCCTTATAAAACAAAGGCTACTTGTAGCTGCACTATTTCCCCTTCCTTCCAAGTGTGGGGAAACAATTCTCTATTCTCTATGGGTCTATTGTATTTCTGCACATCTTGAAAGAGAAGCATTGACTGACCTTTCTTCCAGACTATCTTTTCAAGGAAACTTATATCACAGACAGGCTTTGAATATAGAGACAGTTTCTCACTTCGGAGCAAAGATTAGATTTGCTTAACAGCTTCAGAAGATGGAAATAGGGCTTCCCTGGTGGTGCAGTGGTTAAGAATCCGCCTGCCAATGCAGGGGACACGGGTTCGAGCCCTGGTCCGGGAAGATCCCACATGCTACGGAGCAACTAAGCCCGTGTGCCACAACTACTGAGCCCACGCACCACAACTATTGAAGCCCGCGCTCTGCAACAAGAGAGGCTACCGCATGAGAAGCCCGCGCATCACAATGAAGAGCAGCCCCCGCTCACTGCAACTAGAGAAAGCCCGCGGGCAGCAATGAACACCCAACGCAGCCAAAAATAAATAAATCTATTAAAAAAAAAAAAACAAAGAAGATGGAAATAGTGTCTCCCTCCGGAACAAAGGGCAGGTACGCTTACTGACTATTATAAAAGATTTTGGTTCCCTAAGCTCAGAATTCCTCTCCTGTAACATAACCCACTGTGTGTGCAGGTGTCATCCAGTCCTCTTTACATCAATCTGGGCAGACTGACGCTAGAGGACCTGGCACAAGAATGCTGATACTCTGACTGCTTCTCTTGCTGTGAGTAACAAATTGTTCTTAGTCTCTGATCTAGGAGTCCTGTGTCTTCTACCTGCATCTATGATACTGTGGCAGGTTAACATTTTTGTTTGCAAGTGGAATGAAATCCCAGACCCTTCTCAGTGTCTGGCAGTTTTAGAGATGAGGACGGGAAGTCGACTGGTCATGGCAACATGAAGAAGGAAGGGTGGTGGTCTCATAGGCCAATTAAAGGGACTTGATGGAGTCCATACAATCAGTAGTGAATATGCTGGCCAAATTGTATGGTGTACTGGGCAGTAAGTATTCCTTCTCTCTGTTAAGGAGGAGGTATTTGGAAAGTGGTTGAAGACTGAACACAGGAAAAAGTTCAAAGACAGCTGCCCAGACACTGCTCTGGTTTTTGCTAACTCTCCTCCAGGTCAGGGGTGGGGAAGGCAGTGGTGGAGTGGGGATGGCAGTGGTGGAGTGGGGGAAGGACTTCCTTTCTCATCTGGTGGGCAGCCTCAGGTCCCCCACATTGTAACAAATAACAAGATTCATCCTGGTATGCCCTCTTTCAGATAAGAGTTGCAGAGACATAACACCTACACTGCACATTAAAGGAGAGAAAGTTTTGACCATACAGGTAGAACTTGGCTTAGTATGCTCAGGATAGAAGGAGGAAGGGTGCGTAATACCTATCAAGGAAGACTGGTGACAGTTGGCCCATCAAATGGCTCACACTCTGTCATCACGCCAACCTTCAATCTACTTGGAGATGACAGTAAATGTCTCAAAGTTTTTTTGTGATCAGTCCTTGTTGATAAAAGTTACCTTTGGCCTTTTGAAGGGAGATTTCCCCAAAAAAGACTCCCAGGAGAATTGGGTTCTTTTTGTCCTGATTGGCTTTACAATAGTTGAAGATGACCCACTAAAGAGTGATAAACGGACCCAAAGAAATGTACATAACTTCTTGTGGTCAGCGTTGTTGTCCTGGAAAACTTCCCTAGCCCTTAGGATGAACCTAGGCAAGAATGTAACATGCTTTCTTAGTAACAGCCGGCAGTTTCCCCAGAGTAAGATGGATCTTCGAAGAAATGGATTCAGTCAAGCCTGAATCACCCAGAGATAGCAAACCTTGCAGCCATAGCTAGAAAGCAACATGACTTTGGCTGTAGAATCTAGGGGTCCTCAAAGTTTAAATAGAAGGTACCAGGAATGATGGACTTGGCGCTTGACATAGGGCTTTTTGTATAGCAATATCATGAGAAATTTGTTTGGTGGAGACATGAGTTCAATATCATAAAGATAAAGTCTCCCTCCAGAACAAAGAGCATAAATATTTACTGCCCATTGTGAAAGATCCAAGTTCCCTATGTACATCAGGCTCCTCTCCTGTAACACAACCCACTGACCTGAAGGTGTGACCTGGCCCTCTTTGCATCAGTTTGTGAGAATTGGGGCTCGGGGAACTGATGCAAAAATGCTGATGATCTGGGCTTCTTTTGTTGCCGTGAGTATTAAACTGTCTTTTGTCTCTGACCCAAGAGTCTTGTGTCTTCTACCAGCATCCATGGAACTATGACAAGCCAATTTGTTAGCGTGCAAGTAAAGTAAACTCGCAGATTCTTCACAGTTCTTGACACCAGACAAATTATGACCTTCTGTAAAGATTTAAGAATTTGAATAGATGCATGCTTTATGTGTGTGTTTTCTGTTGTCTAGGAAAACATTTAAGATGGGGAGAAACATTTCATGAAAGTAAAAATGGCAAAGGGGAAAACGACAATGAAATATAGCTCTTCTCTTGGAGTTTGATTTAAAGCTTTTCTTGTTCTACTGCCTGAGAACCCACCATGGAGCCTTCCTATTTTAGGTTTAAAAATTTGACTTGTAAACATAAGTGCTCCTGGGAGTGCAAGACACTAGGCCAACTAGTGGGTCATTCACACTTCAGGGTAATCAAAATAATTCCCTCTCTTCAACTAATTAGACTCATCACCCAGAAATAATGGTAATTTGATGTGTTTATAGAGCGGTATGGGAAGGGAGGCAGAACAAAAGGAAGAGAAAGTCAACACTGGACTAAATATTGAGCCTGCACTGTCCCACCTGCTTTTGGCAGCCAGAATGGAGCACAATTGTAAGACACACTTAAAGGAAAATGCCCGGAAACAACATGACAAAAATGATACTTGATAGACACTAAAGACAAATTGCTTCCACATCCCTAGAGATTATGCAGAGATCAGAGATATAAAGTGGCTGGAAGATTCAGTGAGCCTGGTCCACTGCATTTTCCTCTGTGTCCCTAAGAGAGACTCTTGACCAGGTTTTGGAGATGAGTTATTTGTAAATTTGGACAGTCCAAACATTTTTTATCACCTTCAACTTTACTTTTGAAGTATTGACATAACCTAGGAGTCCAATTTTAAGAAGTTTCAATAAACATTTGTTGCTTTCACTCAAAAGACCAATCCTAAGAAGCCACACTGACAAAGTTAAGACAGCTGAAACTTCATGAAATGAGGTCTGTTAGTACAGTTGCTAATTGAGTCACTAAACTTTTTCTCAGCTGGGTAGAAATAAAATACAGTATTGCTTAGAGACTGAAAAATATTGCTAGGAGGAATAAGTTTACAGATTTGTCATTCAAATCATCATTTTTCTGTAGCTGAGTGGTAACAAAAATATATTTCTTTCAGATAATCAAAAAAAAAGTTTGTAAAATTACCTTTAAAACTTAGTAACTTATTTTTTTCCCAGAGATTAAAATAATAGAGCTTTGCACATAGTGAACTTTAGTAAACATTTGCTGATTTGAATTGAATTCAGTATAGTAGAGAGGAGGATACATTAGTTTGAGTTCTAGGTTCAAATGATCTCTTAAACACACCTCTCTCTGAACGTTTTGCTCTACCAAAATAAAACAGCATAAATTTTCTTAAATCAATGTTTTCCTTGGGCCTGCCTGTAATATTTTGTTGCCCAAGATCCTTTAGTATTGCTGTGGGTTCGATGCCTGCCACATCAGTGACTATAAGTGGCTCTTCTGATTTTCAGAATCTGTCTACCCTATTTTTAAAATATAAAATGTGAATATCTATTCAAAGATAAGAGGTGAAGATATTACTGTATATTAGGCCTCTCTTATCCATTATGGTAAAACAACCTAGTTTTAAGTAGCCAAGATTGGGAGAAGACGGGCAGTTATCAAATACGGTCCCAGAATTCTATTTAAGTTCAATGAACTTGATGTTACTGCTGCATCTTTGAAAACCAGTAGCTGTGGTCATTCACAACGCATAGTAGCATTATTTTCTGAGAAGGGAAAAACTAGGGAAGGAACAGTTTTGGGGGTGTGTAAGTGAGAGACAGACAAACAACAGACAGACAGAGACAGAGAGATTGAACATCAAAGGTTAAGAACTATAGGAAATACTCTGCTCAAGAAACCTAATGAATGTCTAGCTCTTATACTTCCCTTCTTATGCAATATGACAAAGTCTCGTCAAGAATTTTCAGTTATATCATTTTCCCTACAGATAATCCACTGCAAACACACATAGACACACACAGGGTGCATACAGAAATACAAATTTGTCTCAAGAATTACTTTGCTGCTCTAATAGGATGTTGTGTGGGAAGGACTTTTTTGTTATCCACAACTGCAGTTAAGGTTCAAAACTCAGACTGTAAAATTACACTTCAGCCCATAGATAGATGCTATTAAGTTCTGACAATTGGGGTCAGGTGTATTAGGAGGCACAGAACTGGCCCTCTTACAGACAATCACCACTACAACTTCTTTTCCCACAGTCGATATAAAAAAATGACTGAAGGTGAAAGGAGGGTATGGACAGTCAACCTCATGGAGAGAGCATTGTGCTGAAGTTACTTCTTCCCCTTCTGTTTTCCTTTTTACTGTAGACAAATCAACGGAATTAAACTTTGAAGAAGGAGAGGCTATCCCATGCCACGCCATGCCTTCCTTTCTACTCCAAACTCCTTACTACAGAAATCTAGGCTGCAATGAAGAGAGCAAGAGCTCTGAATTGAATATGAGATTGAAATTTTAAATAGGTCTGGACAAATTTTTAACAACTGTAACTGATGGGTAAATCATACATATGCCCAAGATGCTATTAGGGATGAACAAAGGGGAATTGCTATAGTACAGTGAAAGGCAGGGTTTGGCAAAATAAAATTGTATTACACGTCTATCCCCAACAATATGAGATTCCTCAATTAATCATTTCACACTTTGAATGAATCAAAAAACATATGCTAAGTGTTGTGCAATTCACAATCACTGCACATACAAAAAAGGGCAAAATGAAGCCCCAAGATATCTGAGAAATGCGATCAATTCACAAATGCATTTTTCTGCCTGTTATCATTGAAGCATTTTTCTAAACATTTGCTGCTGTCTTTGTGATGATGCTAAGAACTAGATCTCTTTTGTGGTTTCAACTGAAGGTAGGGAAGGAACACTCATTTGCACATGGTAGGGCATGGGTGGGCTGCAGGAAAGAGGGAATTTATGTGTTTGTGCCTACTAGTAGACATCTTAAAAATGTGATCCCATTTCGTCTTCAAAGTGCTACAGATAGATAGATAGACAGAGTTAATTATCAAAATTAAATATTAGGAGGTTTCAACGAAAAAACCCCACTATGAAGAACTTAATTTTTCTAAAGTATGGACTTTTAAAAAATATCTGACAGCTTTGTGGATATAAAAGAATTCCCTATTATAGTCACATAAGCCCAAGACATGTTGCCAGAGTCACCTACGAAATCAATATAAAACTGCATGAAAGAAAATCTAACTTCTATTTCTCCTTCTTGACAGTTTCCTCAATTAGAAAATGAAGGGAGCAGAAAAAACCTCTAAGGTATACTCCAACTCCTACAGTCTAAGATTCTTACATAATAAAGTGAGAAGGATAAACTCAAAAGTTCAGTTGTTTGTATAAAACAGATCTTAATTAGCCAGGTCTAAGGTTATGTCCACAAGATGTCATCTAATCAGTTGAAAAGCGAACATTTCAGCCAAACCGTAGATTAGCTACTACATAGTGGACCGACGGCACTACCAAAAAACCATACTGACAAAAAACCCCACTCTGCACTTAAAACAAAACAAAACAGAAAAACCAAAAAAAAAAAAAAAAAAAAAAAACTATGGGTGCAGATATGACCAAAGATCTCTTTGAAATTTCTCAAGTCCCACAGCCTTCTTTCCAATGAGAAACAATATCCCCAACAAATTCCCTCCTAGAAGTGTGGTGGCCATGGATACCAAGTGGCATTTCCTCTGGAAAATTTTCCCCAGGGAGGCCTTTGAACTTCAGCCTTTTGGGTTTCACAATCTTGAGTTAACCGCATTGAATGCTAAGGCTTGAACAGATTTTATTCTCACTCCTTCATTTTGCAGGTCAGGAAACTGAGGCTCAAGTCTTCGTTTCTTACTCTACACCGGTGCCGATTTCGGTGATGTTGGCCACTACATTTTCACCTCTTTAAGATAATTGCCTTAGAAATGATGCAATTCTTTATGTTTCTCCTACTGAAGAGAAGAGCCCAAACTACTAAACCTATTTCAAAAGAAAGAAGTCTTTTCCATAAAGACTAGAAATGACATGTTGCAGTGAAGGGGAAAGATGTGGTAAGAGGAAGTATGATAAAGACAGGGGACTTTTTTGGTGGTTTAGATAAATTTCTCATCAGGTGATTTGTCATTTGTTGAGCTGAAGGCAATAGAAGCATAATTTCAAACTCTTCTAAGGCTTCACATTTGATTTAAAATAAACCAAAATGGACTTAAAAAAATAAGTTCCCAAAAGAATACTTTGTTCTTTTTCTCTGAAGTGAGTCCAAAATCAACAACAACAAAAATGAAACTGCTAAGGGATGGAATGTCTTAATCTGGATTAGTTAGGTCATTGTTTAATTCAACTTAATTTAACTCAACAAACTTTTATTGGGTATGTGATATGCGTAAGGCACTATCTTTTTAATTTTCCTATCTCATTACCTTGTATCTCTGAACTTTAGAAATGAGTTGAATGGGAGGTGACAGGGTGTGTAAATTAGAATTCAGGATTATATTTGGCCCTTAAAAACTAAATTCTTTGTTCTTTCTTGACTGACTAGTTCCTAGTGGGGATGTGATATTGGAAAAGTATTTGGCAACCCCAAATGAAAGGCAATGCTATTACTTATATTACATTACTTACCTTTTACTGAGTTAACGAACCCGTGCCTCCTTAGTATTCCAGTTGAATTACTGTGTATGTGTGTATGTGTGAGTGGTGGTGGGGTGGCCCCTTTCTCTTGGTTGCCTCAGAACTATTGTTCAAGAGCTACATCTAAATCACTTAGAGAAATGATCATCACTTCATATTAATGTAGGCAGAACAATCCTTCTAGATGGTCTAATGTCAATGTCTCCACTTGTAAACCAGCAGAAGCACAAGCTGTCTTCCCAATTTACTGATCTCAAATAGGTGGTAACTTTACAGTCTCTGAAGAAAGATTTAACCCAAACATTACTAAGGTTGGGAACTTTACATTCCCATCACTATAACTGTGGATTTACAAACATAAACAACAAAAGCAGAAATGCAAATATTAAATTTCTTTTAGTTCTGTGTTTTCAAAGTTGATATTAATCATCTATACAAAAGTTTGATTCATTAATGTAGGTGAGCAAAGATTGCCATGAGATTATTGTATTAAAGTTTTTCATTTAATTACTCCCTAGAGAAATAATACTTTTTTTTTTTTTTTTTTGCGGTACGCGGGCCTCTCACTGTTGTGGCCTCTCCCATTGCGGAGCACAGGCTCCGGACGCGCAGGCTCAGCGGCCATGGCTCACGGGCCCAGCCGCTCCGTGGCATGTGGGATCTTCCCAGACCGGGGCACGAACCCGTGTCCCCTGAATCGGCAGGCAGACTCTCAAGCACTGTGCCACCAGGGAAGCCCGAGAAATACTACTTTTTAATAAAATGTTAGATTCATTTAGCACTTTGTTACCCCTAAGATGTTCAAAGACTTCATAGATATTGGCTAATTAAATCTTACCACCGCACTTAGGTACAAGAAGACCTAGGAAGTATGGCCCTCATTTAAGAGATGAAGACAAAGAGAACCAGAACATGATGATTCATCAGGTCTGACAATAAGCAGATGGCATATTTCAGAGATGCTTGGGAACAAAGGGAGAGAAGCCTCAGAGCTTCCTACGCCAGGACACTGACTTTCCCGTCCAAGTATCTGGCTCTCGTGTCATTGCCGCAGGTTCAAGAGTTCAAACTGGAGTGAGGAGTATAAGAAGGACACTTTTTCAGAACAAGTCCTTTCCAGTGTAGTTCTTTCTCTCCCAGAAGATAATGATAGAGGAAATCTAAGCCTCGTCTTACACGCACTCACAAGTAACTCGACACAACGTGCTGTGGGGACACCCATTCTACAGATGGAGGACCCAACTGGGAGGGCGTTAAGCTTTTGATAAAAGGCTTTCTGTGCTATTTGTTTTGTACTAGTGTTGTTGATGCACATGGCACCATGAAAAATAAACTGCAGAATCAGAAAAACAAGACAAATCCTGGCTCTGCCCCCTACTGGCCATGTGAAATGGAGTTACTGCACCCAAAGAAAATTCAGTTTCCTGATCTGAAAAATTGCCATACTAAAAACTCATGTCCCAGCATTATTATGATACCATTGATAATGGTAAAATATTTTAAAAATTTTGGAACTTAAGGGACTAAGAAATGTTATTTTTCCTTCCAAAATAAGAGACGTTCCGGGGGCAGGGAGGCAGGGTGGGGCGGGGGAGTGGTTGGAAGGGCTGTGTTTGCTAACTGGTTTTTTTGCTTGCAGTTGAACCCATTTTGATCTGTGCAAGATCCCACACAGAACTCCACTTAGTTCAAAAGTCAAAAACTAGTTCAGATCATTAGAAATGCAAAGTAAATCAACTTGAAATTTTCTTTGTTAGCAATACTAATGGAGAGGTTATCATTAAGCCAGGGGTTCAGTTCAACTGGAGCTTAAATGAAGGGGAAATTGTGTGCTTCTACCCAGGGCTCAGTGTCTAAAACCCAAAGTCAAGTTATGAAACGCCTCACAAAGTGATGAAGCATTAAGTGGAAACTGCTGACCCCATAGAACTAGCTCTTATTGGCACCAAAGGGAGACGATTCTACTCACTGTAGTATCTAGACCTAGAAGGGCTGTCAAAGTCAGTCACTGCTTTTTCAAATGGACTTTACATTTTCGGTCAAAATTTTTTGCATATCACTACACTGTCATATCTCATCTGGTTTTCCCATGTCTCCTCACATAAAAGAATCTTTTGACTAGAAATAAAACATTCCCAAATCCCTTTTTCCTTTACCAGCTCTAAAACAAAACACAGTTACTATGGAAAGCCAGAAGGAGCACCAAGAAGGAATCAAACCTTTAATTTTTATTTAACTTTCCCATAAATCTCGATTTGGGGGCTCCTATAGTGATGAGAGTTCCTTGAAAATTGCAGGGGGAAATGTAGAATTCCCAGATTGACAACAAAAAATACACACTCCTTGTGAAAAATATTTCAGAGAAATGAAAACTAATTCTGAAATGTCCGAACATCTCGAAGCATGAATAAACATAAATACCTTTCAATTGCCCCATAATAAATATTCTTTCTTCAGGATGGGTGCTCAAACTAAATGAAATGATTGTTTAGGTTCAATATTCTGATTTAGTTCTGGTTTATTAGTTTTTTAAAAAACATGTGAGCTTAGGTCTGGCTCAAACAAGTTCTTTAGGCTTACTTTGAAATGGTTTAAATTCAGTTGACAGTTCAGTTAAAAAAAATAACAATAAGATCAGGTTCATATCAGGTTTAGCAAACCTTGCAGTTTCATACGGTTTGGGATTGAAAGGTGTGTTCAGGTCAAATCTGGGTCTTGGAGGCCCAGTCGATGCCCCGGGGTGGCACATACGAAGAGACAGCAAGCTGAGTTTTATTCAGTGCCTCTTAAGCAAGGGAAGAAAAGGGGAGCAGTGGTCTACTTTGTGAGGAGGAAAAGAGGGGCCCCAGTCTTCTGCAATTCAACCTGAGAAGTAGCTGGACTGTGAAACTTGAGATGGCGGCATTTGAACCAAGAGAGGTTGGGGGCTGGGTAGAGGAGGAAGGAAGATGGTCACAGGCCAATTTCTTCTCTTTACAATTCCTTCTGCATTACCCAAGGCCAGTCCCAGGAGGCACACCCACTTCTGCTGCCAGGAAGAGTCATCTCCCACCCCAACACTCTTCCTTGCCTAACTCAAGTGGCACTTTTCAGACAAGCTTTCCCGATTCATTTCTGAAATTTGATCCCCATGCTATACATGCTCATATCTCCCTTTATTTTTCCTTCATTGCTCTAATTACAACTGGTGTTATACAAATACTTGTGTGGCTAACGCTCATAGTTGGTTTTGGTTTCCTTCGTTAGACCATTTGCTCCATCAAGTTAAGAACAACGAGTGTTTTTAAATCTTCTATTCCCAGCCCTGAAGCAGAGGGCTTGATACATAGTAGATGCCCAATAAACAGGTGGTTGAACAGGTAACACTCTGCTTGCAAATGTCAATCCCATCCATTAATGGCTTTTCCCATCTTCAAGTACTATCTTACATTCTCAATACCCTTGGATGGGTTACATCTTCAGCAGTTGGCAGAAATAATAAAAGCCATTGCTTACCGAGGCCTTAATATGTGCTGGATATGGAACTAAAGACATTATTTAATCTTGTAATTTCAACACTGTGAAGTGCATAAAATTATTATTTCTGTTACTATAAGTGAAGAATTCAAGCCTGGATTAAGCCGGGGAGCAAGACACATCTTGGTGTGGAGTAGGGAAAAGGGGGTTGGTGAGATGTGTGGAGAGAAAGGACAGAGAGATATAGTGAAGGTAGGAACGTGCCAGCGATCATTCCTTATATCACAGTCTTCTCAGAGTCAGCCCTGTCTATGCCACTTAATAACAACGCATAGCCCATAAGTGTGGCTGCTATCTGCAGCGCTGGACGAATATTCCATAGTTGAATCCTTTTTCCTGGTGCTCAAAGGAACGAGAAAATAGCAGATCAAAGGAGAATACTGAAAAGAGATTTGACTCTGTGACCCTTATTGTTTAATATCTATGAAATATGTTCTTTCTCTTCGCTTCTAAAAAATTATGGCTAAGACCTGGGTGGTCAGAACAGATAAGTCTCTGGCCCTCTTCCAACCCTGTGACTTTACAATTCTATGTTGCCATAATAATTCCCATATATCCTGTCAATGGACTCGTACTTCCCTCAGACTGAAGATTTATCTAGCAACCGAAGTCGGTCCTCACAACATCGAAAACGTCGTCTAAAATGGATGGTGTCTCAAAGATATTTTTTGAACCTCTATTTATGTACCACCAAGATAAATAAGTAGGAATTTGGCAATTAAAAAGTTAATTGGGTCAGTTGTGACAGCCACACTTTTTTGGCATCTCATTCCCATCCTCACAGCCATGATGAGAAGCAGCTCCTCTGGATTTCGTCGTTTAACACTTTAACTCTTCAGTGACATCTGGTAGACCCACGAAATTGCAGAGCGTGCCTTTCTCCTGCACCTCGGCAACTCTCTCCTCTTCTCTCTACTTCTGGGGTTCTGTAAAACTGCACTGATAAAACACTGGTTGAAAGCTTGACAATTGTACTGACATATATTTTTGTATTATAACTTTTTAAGCATGGGGGGGTTTCTGCTAGTGAACGGAAATGTAGAAGTGTCTCAGAGGGTTTTAACTACTCAGACTGTAATTATTTGGGCATTACTCAAAATTGCTGGACTAGAGACAGATTTGAGGCATGAATACATTTGAGAAATAATTATGTTAAATTTAGATGGTTGTGCTGAAGTAGAGAGAGCTGCTCGTTTAGGGCTAGACCCATAACTCCTGGATTTTCCAATTTATATAAAAAAAGCGAGGACAATAATTATCTTGTTCAGCTGCTTTCCTACTGCCCCAAGTTTTTCCACTTCCATCTCAATTCACTTACCTATCCCATGAGGAAGCAGGAAATTATAAAGTGCTCTCCCTTGGGCCACATGGCAACCTCTCCCCTCTCATTTTGCAATAATTTCCTTTTGTAAACCTCTAGTTATTTAAAGTGATATGTTTTAGTAAAAGAGAAACAAGAAAGGAAGTCATAATAATACAAAGACATTGCATCGTCATATCTGGTTTTACAGGAACTTTGAAAGAGAAAAATCCATAAATATGCCAAAGGAAAAGGTTAATGAATGAATTACTTCCACTTTGGCAGTCATTGCAACTAACACACACACACACTTGCACAAAGAATGGAAGAGAACATGAATTAGAAGAGAAAAAAAAGTGAGACATATTCACAATATTAAATTCAACAAAAAGAATCCAACAGACCAGGGCTATAGGCTTAAGTGAGCTTCTTTAAATATTTTTATTTCATTATTAATATTTTATCAAAAAATGATAGTTTTAGCACAAATTCCAATTTTCAAAGCGTGCATGGCTCCAACACTGAGGTTATCTTGTTTGGCATTAGAATAGCTCATGTCTACATTAAAGCTGGAATCTTAGAAGTGACATAAACAGGCCTTTTTCTATAAAGATAAAAGGCTAAGCTTTAAAGGATTTTATATTTATAGATAAATGTTTCCATAGTAATCAGTACTATAAAACTTGCTGGTGTCAGCAGTCCTTTGCATACAGAAATGGCTCATATTAAAATGAGCTAGATTCAGAGAATCAAATGTAGATTCTCTTACCTTAAAAAAAAAAAAAAAAAGACTTCTGTGAGAAGACCAGAAGTTTTTTTGAATTCTGTTGGAAACTCCTCTACTTTTGGTCACATGTGCCATGTACTCCCACGGAACACACAAGGGATGAAGGCTTGACCTTTGAAGACAGCATGGACCATGATGGAAAGTAATTTAAAACAACACACTCATTATTACATCCTCAGATGATGAGCTTGGAGCTATGTATTTTTGATTTTCCCAGCGTCTGAGGTCAGTTTTGTTTTAGGAAGAAAGGAAGTTCAGGAAGAGGGAAAGCAAAGAAGGAGGCAGATTAAAAAGAAAAGACAACTGAATTGCTTTAATAATAGAGTCAGAAATGCATGGGATAAATATCACTCAGAAGAGTATAAAACAGGTAAGGAACCTGTTTTTAACATTTATGGTTATCTCAGCAGAAGTAGAAACATATGTTTACCAAGAGACATGTACAAGAACATTCATAGCAGCCCTATTCATAACAGCCTCAAACTGGAAACTATCCAAGGCTCTACCAACAATAGAATTGAGATAAGTTGAGGTGTGTTTACAGAATAAAATAACATAAAATGAGAATGAATAAACTATTGCTACATACAAAGAAGAGAGGCACACAAAAAGTACATATTGTATGATCCCATTAATGTAGAGGTAAGAAATGGACTGAGCTAACCTATGTGTTAGAAGTCAAGACAGTGATTACCTTTAGGGTAGGCAGTGACTGGGAGGGGAAAATGGAGGTTTCTGGGGCCCTGATAGTGTTTTCAACTCGGTACTGGTTATATTGGTGTGTTCACTTTGTGAAAATTTGTCAAGCTCTACATTCAAACTTTATGCACTTTTTTTGCATGTATATCGTACTTTAATAAAAAGGAAAAAATACAGCATGGAGGTGGCCTGAACATTTTTCAATAAATGAATGTGTGTGTGTGTGTCTGTGTCTGTGCTTCCATTGTAATCAGCTCAGTTTTATCTGTCCTGGATACTTCCTCATTTCTGTTTCTCTCATCCAGCAACCATTTAACCATTTGACACTCATAAGAAATTACTTTCATAAGGCCAAGGATGCGTGTGTGTGTGCCTACTCCAACCCCAGTTCCCCACCTCTTAACGTTATCTTTGGAGACACATATTCAGTTGTTCAGCTATGCAAAAGCCACCAAAGTCTGGGACTTTTTTGGGGGGAAGAAAAGAAATTTTTAAATAAAGAATGAATCTATGTTGCAGTACACACAGAAGGTCACAGGAGTGTTAAGTATAGGGTGGGAAAAGTGCTTCCTTTTCAAAGACGTTGTCCGGGGCTGCCCACAGGCTCTGCTGGGAGCATGCTGTGCTCAGAGGGGTTGGCAGGTGGAGGTGAGACAATGTCTCTATTGGCTCTTCCTTCGGGGTCTCGAGTTGGTCGTTTTCTTGGGTTTCCATGTGGTACTCAAGGGTCTGATAAATGGAAAATTAATTGGGAACTTTAAAAAACATCTTATTCCAGGGTTTTATACTGCTTGTTCTGCAAAGCTTTTAACTGAGACAAATACTCTTTAAAAAAAAAAATTCTTCAGAATCAGAAGCAGTGGGCTATGAAGAGGGAGTAGTGAGGGTGCAGTGCTAAGGAGTATAGGCACTAGAGCCTCTAAGTGTACTTTGCCTCTGGGGGCCTTAGTTTCTTTCTGTTTGTTTGTTTTAATTTTTTAAAAATCTTCTTATTAATTAGATGATTGATTTTTTTACTTTTGATGTTAACTAGCATCAAAAATGTCCATTATATCTAGTGTATGTAGTTAGTTGGAAAATGCAAAGATATTAAACTATCTTCTCTGATACAGCATATATACTTATGTATACTTCGTATGCTTTTCTTTTGGCGGCTCTGCCCTGTGGGATCTTAGTTCCCCCACCAGGGACTGAACCCGGGCCCTTGGCAGTGAGAGCACGGAGTCGTAACCACTGGACTGCCAGGGAATTCCCTTTTTAAAAAAGTTTTTATTTTAGGGCTTCCCTGGTGGTGCAGTGGTTGAGAGTCCGCCTGCCGATGCGGGGGACACGGGTTCGTGCCCCGGTCCGGGAAGATCCCACATGCCGCGGAGCGGCTGGGCCCGTGAGCCATGACCGCTGAGCCTGCGCGTCCGGAGCCTGTGCTCCGCAACGGGAGAGGCTACGACAGTGAGAGGCCCGCGTACCGCAAAAAAAAAAAAAGTTCTTATTTTATATTGGACTATAGTTGATTTACAATGTTGTGTTAGTTTCAAGTGTACAGCGAAGTGATTCAGTTATACATATACATGTATCTATTCTCGTGTAATGGTTAGCACTCTGGACTCTGAGCCGTAGTGTCTTAGCTGTGAGATGGGAGAGGATGACAGAACATTCCTCCAATGATCACTGTAAGGGTTAAATGAGATCATAGTAGAGTCAGGAGGTCATGACGTTCTAGCACAAAGCACAGTGAACACTCAGTAGTTGTTAGCTATTGTTACTATTAGATTATTGCCCTTGAGAACTTTTCAGCTTAAAATCTGGATTTTTCCCCTGCATGGGGCTTATTAAAAAAATGGAATCGTGGCTGTCCATATTAGAAGGTCGCCAAATATCATGTATAATCTTCAAATAACCACAGGTACACTGGCGATTCTTTTCATGGGTGAAAGCTGAACCCTCAGTTTCAGAGCCACTGTGAAAGAGTCATGACGTGTGTCGGAGGCCAGTTTCCAAAACGACCACAGAAAAGAAGTTTTTCAAACCTCAGCTTTTCCTTTGTTTCTCATTTCGTTCCTTTTGGTCTTGTCTATTCTCTGCTCTCACCCCTTCACCTTTCCCATCCGGGCTTGCTTCCTGACGTTGGTGGACGTTTAGGAGTCAAATATATGCCAACATCAGGAGGCTAAACTGACACTGAAGGAATTAGTCATGAAAGGAAGGACAAAATGAGACCAGAGGAAGGGACTGTGTGTGGGCAGGATTCATTTGTGTGCACACATAATACTTTTGGACTGTCTCCTGAGATGCATAGCACGGCAATTTTGCTGCCTGTACTCAAATATATTTAATAGCCCTCATTGCATATCTATTTTTTTTCTTCTTTCCTTTTTATTGTATCCGTATGAAATGATGGATGCTAAATAAACCTATGTGGTAATCATTTCACAATATGTGTAAGTCAGTCCGTCACCTCATTGCATTTCTAATCATGTTGCCCATAAGGAAATCTCTATCCTGAGATATGACAGAGGCACGACAGCCATAAGGACTAAATACTGGCGAAACAAAGAGTAAAATATTTTACCTGCTGTGCTGGCCTTCATATTTGACCAAAGCAAAACAAAAACAAAAGCAGACAGAAACAAAAAACTGACAGTTTCCTTTTTTTTTCCTTTTTTCCATTTTTTTGACAGATCCAAAAAAATGCTAATCGCTAGTCTGGCAGGTTTTCCAATATTTCTTTTCACTTCTTTCTCCATTTCCCTTTCTCAAGGAAAATAAGAAATATAAATGCCAGAGTTCCATAAAAAGAAAGTTTTTTCCTTTCCTTTTTTTAGCCACATATTGATGCGAGAGCAGGTAAGCAAGGTTTTGTGACAAAATTGTGGTTCTTCAGTTTTATAACATCGAGAAATCTGGGTAATTTAGATCCATCATCAGATTTGCCTGTATCTACGAATTTAACAAATTGTACAGGTCGGGTCATGATCTCCTGCTATGGCTTTGCATGATTGAGCCATAGCATGAGATTGCTTAGCTGAAAACACTACGTTGCATTTTCAGGCATATCTTTCAACACATGTGGTGCGTTCATGGCTTGTGGGCTCCTGAAATCTTACCATGCTTTGAACCAGAGGTACCCACACAAATCCTTATCACAGAGGTGAAACTTGCCCCAGGCCCAACTGCTCTTATAATATCGTGGCAACATCTGGATGGACAAGAAAATGTAGTTAAAATCTGAATTCAGAGCAAATTCCATATGAGATGAAACTGGGGCTAACGTTATAGAAATAGGAGATGGAATAAGTTACCTAATGGTATATTCACTGTGAGCTTCATTCTCTAAATTTTGATGACTCATGTAAAAGAAACATCTGTAAACTTAAAGATGGGACGAGCAAAAGTAGAGAAAGGTGGAGATCTTTTGCAAACAAGCCAAACCGTGCTTTCTACAGCTTTCTACATCCATGTTACACAGGAAGTTCATTGTATTGAAGGGCCGGCTATAGACCACAGAGACCCACACATTGTGGCAGATTAATATTTTGATATATTAATCAAGGTTTCCCCATGTGCATTTTCTTTTCCTGCTTATTTTCTTCATACAGGAAACTTTCCAATGCCTCAAGAAAAGTTAAAAAAAAAAAAAAAAAAAGAATCAAACCGTTGGCTGTGGAAAGTTTCAAAAGTTTAGGTTAGAAATTGTGCTGGTGGTTGTATAACTCTACAAATACACTAAAAGGTATAGAATTGTACACTGAAAATGGATGAGTTGCATGGTCTCCGAGTTATATCTCAATAAATTTGTTTTTAAAAAAGGTACAAGTTTAGATCAGGCCATAAACCACAGATTTGCAAGAAGAGAAAGAATCAAGCTACCCTGTATTCAAACTAAATAAATATTTTTTTTGACTCAGGAAGGAGAGCAGTTTAAAGTACAGGGTTTATGATGTAGTGTGCTAGAGAAACAGGCCTCCTGGGGTCTCCACTTCCCCAACCACACGCCAACTCTTAGGAAGTGGGTAGAAATTTCCAGATAGTTTTGAGGAATGTGAGAACAGGGAGAAATCTGCTTTATTTTCTTGTAGTCCAAAACTCCAGAGCAGAAAGGCGTATAGAGGTGTTCAGGCACTTGGCAGTGAGACAGCCTCACGGAGTTTGCTGCAACCCACAGTTGTGTGATACCAGAGGAATGTTTCCCGATATCCAAGAGAACTCAGACATGGCACAAAAAGCCCAGGGTTTGAAGGGACAAGGAGTTTATAGCAATAATCTGTGTGGACTAATGACCAAAGACCAGATAACAATGAGGGCATCCCAGCAGGCGACAACATGGGTACATTGCAAAGGAGAGGGGCACAGGTCCACTTCCAACCCCACGTCCTGGTACCACATAATCCTTCCAAATCTTAAAAATAAAAAGAGAAAAATAATAAATGCAGGACAGGGTGTGGAGAAAAGGGAACCCTCCTACACTGTTGGTGGGAATGTAAATTGGTGCAGCCACTATGGAAGTTCCTTAAAAAACTAAAAATAAAGCTACCATATGATCTAGCAATCCTACCCCTGGGCATATATCTGGAGAAAACTTAAATTCGAAAAGATACATGCACCCCAATGTTCATAGCAGCACTACTTACAATAGTCATTACATGGAAGTAACCTAAATGTCCATTGACAGATGAATGGATAAAGATGTGGTACATATATACCCAGTGGAATATTACTCAGCCATAGAAAGAATGAAATAATGCCATTTGTAGAAACATGGATGGACCTAGAGATTATCATACTAAGTGAAGTAAGTCAGACAAAGACAAATATCATATGATATCACTTATATGTGGAATCTAAGAAAATGATACAAATGAACTTATTCACAAAACAGAAACAGACTCATAGACATAGAAAACAAACCTATGGTTACCAAAGAGGAAAAGAGGGGGGAGGGATGAATTAGGAGTTTAGGATTAACAGGTATACACTACTACCTATGAAATAAACAACTAGGTTCGACTCTTAGCACAGGGAACTATATTCAATACTTGTAATAATCTATAGTGGAAAAGAATCTGAAAAAGAATATATATATAAAACTGAATCACTTTGCTGTACACCAGAAACTAACACAATATTGTAAATCAACTATACTTCAACAAAAAAAATCAAAAACAAAACAAAACCAAAAAACAACCCTAAAGCAAATGGAGGAAGCCCTGAATTGACTGAGAGTAAGTCTTTTGCCTTCAGTTTTAAACAAATGAAGAAAGTCCCATTGATTGAGCACTGAGTTTGGAGATGAAAATTTTGGCTAATATAGGGTTATTTTTAAATCAGCATATGAAATCATGAGAGCCTGTGGTCCTGAGTGCTACAAGCTCTAGTGGGCTGGTTTTTACAGAGGGTGGGGAGAGATTTTTCTGCCATCTCTGCCTCTTGAGGTAGATCAACTGGGCATTCCAGACTCAGAAGGGAAGAATCAGGAAATTAAAGATACATTTACATTTTCTTTTTAAGAAATGCTATAGCTGAATTACTTTCTCAATAAAGGTCTCTTTCCCTGAAAGGTTACACTACAATGACATCAAGTCATTTCATGGGTTGAGTTATTCTATTAAACCTTGAACAATCTGTTTAGAATGGCTTTGAGTTAGAAAGGAAAAAGTATATTAGAATGTTTATTACAGGGTTTTTCCATGTGAGTCATATTACAAACTGCCATTCGATTTATCCATGTGTGCTCTTGATTCTTTCTCTTCTTCCATCTCAAGTGTTACTTCTTGGTTCCTTCAGCTGTACTTTCTTACAAATCAGAAGTCAGTGCTCTCAGAAAATGTACATGTTTGGTATCTACCATTGATAAAATCACATCTTTCTCCTACACTTACCCCATTTTTCTGTTCTCCTGCATATGTGAATATGAATCTCTCAAAAGAAAGATCTATGTACATAAATTCCTCATCTCCCATTTATATTTCAATTATCTACAATCTAATTTCTTTTCTTTTCTTTTTTTTTTTTTGCGGTACGCGGGCCTCTCACTGTTGGGGCCCCTCCCGTTGCGGAGCACAGCCTCCGGACGCACAGGCTCAGCGGCCATGGCTCACGGGCCCAGCCGCTCCGCGGCATGTGGGATCTTCCCGGACCAGGGCACGAACCCGTGTCCCCTGAATCGGCAGGCGGACTCTCAATCACTGCGCCACCAGGGAAGCCCTCTAATTTCTTTTTTAAAAAATTATTTATTTATTTTTGGCTGCATTGGGTCTTCGTTGCTGCGCGGGGCTTTCTCTAGTTGCAGCGAGCGGGGCTACTCTTTGTTGCAGTGCACGGGCTTCTCATTATGGTGGCTTCTCTTGTCACGGAGCATGGGCTCTAGGTGAGCGGGCTTCAGTAGTTGCAGCATGCGGGCTCAGTAGTTGTGGCTTGTGGACTCTAGAGCGCAGGCTCAGTAGTTGTGGCACATGGGCTTAGTTGCTCCTCGGCATGTGGGATCTTCCTGGACCAGGGCTCGAACCTGTGTCCCCTGCATTGGGCAGGCGGATTCTTAACCACTGCACCACCACGGAAATCCCTACAATCCAGTTTCTACTCCAAGCACTTTTTTGGGGGGCTGCACCGTGCGGCTTGTGAGATCTTAGTTCTCCTACCAGGGATCAAACCTGTGCCCCCTGCAGTGGAAGAGCAGAGTCCTAACCCCTGGACCTCCAGGGAATTCCCAACTCCAAGCACTTTCAAAGGAAAGGCATAATCACTTGACAACATCACCAGTGAACTCCATGATTCCCAATTCAATGGACTCTTTCCTATTCACAATGCATGCAGTTTTGCAGCAGTGTTTGTTACAGGTAAATACTGCTTCTGTCTTGAAATTATGTCTTTTCTTGGCTTTTGAAAAAACACACTGTTTTGATTTTCCTTTTACTTTTCTGGCATTCTCTTTTGCTGGATGCTTCTCCTATAACTAATCTCTAAATAGAATTCAAGGCTCAAATAGGAAGCCTCTTAACTTCTTTAAATAATCCACTTGGAAATCTCATCATTCCCATGGGCTTAAATACCATCTTAATTTTGATGACTCCAGAACTTACCTCACTTCTGAGCTGCATACTCACGCACCACATCGCTTATTTAAATAGGATACCTTACAAACATTTCAAACTCAGCATATCCAAAATGGAATTCTTGATTTCCTCCTCAAAACTGTTTCCCCATCAGAAGATCCAGTCTTCCCCTTCTCAGTAAATGTCACCACCATCCACTCAGTTTCTCAAGTGAGAAGTACAGGTGTCATCCTTGATTTTTCCTTTTCCTCACGCCCCACGTCCATACAACAGTAAGTCTTGCCAAATCTGTCTCCAAAGTACATCTTAATCAGTTTGTTTTTCTACATCTCTTCTGCCCCCACCACAGACTAGTTCACTGTCATCTCACTGCATGGGCTATTTTAGGTTTGATTGATCTCATCTCTTCCATTCTTACCCCTCATCCTGCCATGCTCAATACAACAGCAATAATCAGCTTATTAAAATATAAATTTTGTCTGATGTCACTCCACTGCTTTGGTGTCTTCCCATAGCTCTTAGAATGGAGTCCAAAGCCCTTATCATGGCCTGTGAGGTCCTGTTCACCTCCCCAGTCTCAACTCACACTGCCCCTGCTCTTCCTCAGTATGTTCCCACCACTCTAGTATCTCTGGGTTTTTTTTTTTTTAATGTCTCAAGTCCTCCTTTCTGAAAATGCTTCAAATTACTGTTTTCTCTGCCTGGAATGCTCTCATCCTCCAGGCTTCAAGCTAAATATCAACTTCTCAGAGATTTCCTTCATGATCTGTTATTTTTTTTTAATGTCTGAGAATTCTTTTTTCAAAAAAAAAATTTTTTTTTGGCCATGCCCTATGGCATGCAGGATCTTAGTTCCGCAACCAGGGATCGAACCTGTGCCCCCGCAGTGGAATCTTGGTGTCTTAACCACTGGACCGCCAGGGAATTCCCCTTGACATGCTATTTAAAGTAGGCATCTCTCTGTCTGACTTACTTCACTTAGTATGATAATCTCTAGGTCTATCCATGTTGCTGCAAATGACATTATTCCGTTCTTTTTTTATGGCCAAGTAATATTCCAGTGTGTGTGTGTGTGTGTGTGTGTGTGTGTGTGTGTGTGTGTGTACACATATATATACCACATCTTTTTTTTTAACATCTTTATGGAGTATAATTGCTTTACAATGGTGTGTTAGCTTCTGCTTTATAACAAAGTGAACCAGTTATACATATACATATGTCCCCATACCTCTTCCCTCTTGCATCTCCCTCCCTCCCACCCTCCCTATCCCACCCCTCTAGGTGGTCGCAAAGTACCGAGCTGATCTCCCTGTGCTATGCAGCTGCTTCCCACTAGCTATCTATTTTACGTTTGCACATATTCTTTATGTGGAATCATAGAAAATTATACAGATGAACTTATTTACAAAACAGAAATAGACTCACAGACATAGAAAAAAAACTTATGGTTACCAAAGGGGAAAGGTGGGGCAGGGAGGGATAAATTGGGAATTTGGGATTAACAGATATATGCTACTATATATGCAATAGATAAATGAGGTCCTATTGTATAGCACAGGGAACTATATTCAATATCTTGTAATAACCTATAATGGAAAATAATCTGAAAAAAAATATATGTATGTATAACTGAATCACTTTGCTGTACACCTGAAACATTGTAAATCAACTATACTTTGATTTTTAAAATTAATTAATTAATTAAAAAACAAAGTAGGTCTCCTAATTTTCTATCTTAAGCCCCTTTCCCTTAATTTCATAACACTTAAATGCTAATTGTAACTACTCTACTTATTCTTGTCTAATTTTTGTATCTTTCTCCTTCACCAAAATATAAGCTCCAATATGTACAAAAGGTAAACCATGATCATTACGTTCCTTATTATATTCCTAGAGATTAGCACAGGGCCTGGCACATAGTAGGTACTCAAAAAACATTGATTAGTATTATCACAATAGAAATCGAGTTCATATCCTCACGCATTTGTAGATAGATAGAGAGGTAGATAGGTAGGTAGGTAGGTAGATAGATAGATAGATACATACATACATACATAGATGTGCACACGTAAGAGAGAAAGAGAAAAGTACATATCTGTGTAAGCACACATACCCACACCCAAAGAGACAGTGGCTGTGGCATAGGCACCGTTTGATTTAAACATGATATAGAGACAACATATATTCAGTAATACTATCACTTATCTACTTGTGGGGTTTGTTGAAATAATGATCTCCAAAGTTCATCTTTCTACCTATACCATTATTAAAGTGTTTAAAACTTTATCAACCTTATCAAAAGGAGTGATTAACCAGGACTTGATAATGTGTCACATTACAGTAGGAGCTCAATTATACATTTGTTAATGGATGTTTATATGTTTGAATACTTACTTGAATTCCATTTTCTCACCTCCCTATTTTCATTTGGATATGGCTTACTTACTTCAAATTTGGTCCAATGCTTTATACACGTGTCTGCGTGCTATAGGAGAGTGTGTCATCATTCTCTGCTGATAACGTTCCAACATTCCTTCTTCCCATATATTACTTTCTCTGGGTATGAAATTTACTCTAAATGACTTTCAGAAAATGTCCCACCGTAATCAATAAAAAGGAAAAGTATCTGTTTCCATCAGAGAATATATTTCCCATGTCTTGTGTGATCAGGTAGGGGGCTGTAGCTGCTGCCTGGTCTCTAGCATCTAGTATTCCTGGGGACTCCTGGGGAGTCTCCCATCTCAATAATTACCCTGCCTTGTGTCTGCAACGGTTAATTTTATGTGTCCGCTTGCCTGGGCCATGGTACCCATATATGTGATCAAACATTAGTCTGGATGTTTCTATGAAGGTTTTTTTTAAGATGAGAGTAACATTTAAATCCATAGATTTTGAGTAAAGCAGATTCCCCTCCATATTGGGGATGGCCTCATCCAATAAGTTAAAGGCCTTCAAAGAGAAAGACCAACCCCCCCCCCCCAAAGAAGGGGGAATTCCGACAGCAGACTGCTGTTGGACTCATACTACAGCATCACCTCTTCCCTGGGTCTCCAGTAAGCTGGCCCACACTGTAGATTTTGGACTTGCCAGCCTTCACAATCACATGAACCAGTTTCTTAAAATAAATCTCTCTCTCTATCTATCTACACACACATACACACACGCACACACACACACACACACGCACACTTCTATTGCTTCTGTTTCTCTGGGGAACCCTAACACTGTTTCCATCACCAAGCCGTTTTCAATTTGCTACCCATTTTTAAGAGTACCCTAGAAGCTGCTAACATAGAGCCCAGACTAGGGCTCATTTTTCCTCTTTTAAACTTTCACAAAGAGTAAGACTTACTGTAATCTGGGTAAATGGACAGAGTGTTCTCTGCTGTGGAACACATTAGACTCTGTGGCCTCGAGACTCACCCTGATCACCCTTTCCACCAACGCGAAGGCATCGTATTCTGTATATAATGTCATAGCAGAGAGCTAGAGCTGGACAATGCAAGTTCTCTGCTTTCTGCTCCTCTATTGACCAGTCATATTGACTTTGACCAGGTCAAGAACTTTTCGTTGCTTCAGTTTCCCCATCTCCTTGTATAACGCTTCTTTCTCCAATATTCTGAGCTCCTTCCATAAGCAGATGCCCCAGAAGAGCAAGTGTGGCTATTGATCTGGTCCTACAGTCACAGAAAGGCTCCAAATAACACACCTGAACCCATTACCCTGCTTTGTTACACATTAAAAGCCTGGAGATTACCAGAAGTATTTGGTTTGGGTTGTTCTTTGAAAGATATGACTGTTCCCACAAATATGCCTAGAATACTCGTGGAGGACTCTTGAATCACAAAGGCAGGTCCTTCCCTCTTCTTGCCACAGTCTTTGATGGTGGTAAGGAATGTGTTTACTCAAGTTCACAAAGGAGAGCTTGGTTTGCTCTGTTTTAGCAACAGATTAGAATTTTCAAAGAAATACTGGCGTGGGTCATTTATTGGAATAAGCTTTGAAGCCATGCTGAAATCTTATCAGTGTGTCAAGATGTAAAAACTCCCACCTGTACATCTCCCTCCCAGGAGCTCTTCTGAGCAGCTGCCGCCTCCTCCTTCGCTTGCTGATTATGTGTGAACAGAAGCAGAGCGTAGACTCAGCGCTGGGCACTAGAGACCACGGTAAGTCATTTCTATCTCCTCGTGGCCTATCTGGTAGGTAGCTTCAAAGCAAACATGAATTCCTAGGGATGTATTATAAATATATTATGTGATTAAAGTGTGCTGGCTCACCTGCAGTGGATTTGTACTCACTCTCTCGGAACCCCCATTTTTCCAGCCATAATCTTCCCAAAGGGAAGGCCTTGCTCACTGGGCTCTTTTTAAAAGGTGTGCAAATCTCAACACCGCAACCATTTAATGCCACAAACGTGATTGTAAAGAGAGCGCAACAGAATGAAAATACTGTCTTTTCATTACCCATCAACAGAAAGAAGGCTTATGTGTAATACACCCGTTGCAGGCGGGTCTAGTGTGTATATTCATTCGTTCAGGAAACACGGCAAATTCCTTCACTTACAAAACTGTACAAAATAAGGTCAAAAGTCAGCCCAAAAGTATCTTGTGAAGAAAAGGTCCTCCAAAGAAGAATCGACCTCCCTCTAACTTTTGACCGTTACAGCTTTCTCTTCTAGGCAATTTCTCTGCAGACCAACCATAAACCTCTGGTTTTTAGAACAATTCAGCTCATGTGGGGTAATTGCGTTTGAGGGCATTCACAGAGTATGCTGTCATATTTTAACTTCAGAACTTCTTTTGGTTGAACAGGATTTCTCCCCATCTCTCTAACTGCATCCACCCCAAGCTGCAGGCGGCTGAACTTCATTCTGTAAAATCCTCATCGCCAACACACGAAAACCAGAGAACTAAATCCAGAAAGCGTCAGACAGTGGGGCTGGTGGACAATGAAATCAAGACACACCTCTGATCTAACTTCATGCTTACATATATTTTGAAAAGGGAAAACTTCAAGCAAGCACGGCATAGGTTTTTACTTTCTGGCCTACACGGCAACACTTCTCTTCCACTCTCCTGGAAAGCTGAGCAAAACCTCTTTCACAAATAACACCCAAGAAGAATTTACCGCCTAAGTGTTATTTTCCCAGCTCAACGTCACAATTACTTAGTGTGCTGAGCACTATACGTCTTTTAATTTCCTATAATCCCTCCCCATAGTATAATGTGGAATTCCATTTATTCTATTTTAAAAGGGATGATGTCATCCAGGGTGGAAACTGTGACCTGATTGAAAGTACCAAAGTCTTGCTATGTCTCAGACTGGGCTCTGGCGCATGGCGAAGTATAAATTAAACTCTTCTGCAGACATTTGATCTCTTGCTATGAAAAGGGATACTGTGTTTCCTCTGTTTAACAGTATTCTCTGTCCACTGTGAAAAGAAGCCTGTTTGCTTAAAAAAGTGTGGCATATTTTTTCCACTATGAGTGGCACAGCAAATGAAATCACAGCACACCCCAAATATACTTCCAATAGTCTACAGGAATTGTACATCGATCAAGAGAAGGCTGTGTTGAAATTGTGGTTACTTAATATGAGAGGAATAATTTAATAATATGACTGAACACAACCGCATCTCTGGATGCTAAGAAGGGCAGCTCCTGCTGAGTGTCCACCTGCAGACAGCTCTGTGCAAAGCAAGTTAAACAGAAACAGCCATGCCTTCTAATTCCAGCCCATCTCCCTGCACCCCAGAGGCTTCCCACACACAAAGTTAGGATATCACCGTTACCGGTGGGACCTTATTCTAAAAGTGCATGCATGCTTTATCAATTGAGTAGAAACACTCTCTCTTCTCTTTGCTGCTGCAGATCCTATGTGCTTTATTAAAATTGTAATTGTTCCTTGTGAAAGGATGTAAACTCTGAAAATTTCTCTGATAGCATGCGACGAAAATGCCCTACGATAAACCTTTTGTTAGTCTCTGGCATGTGGTAGGTGCTGTTTGGATTGAGTGAACAGGGCTATCACCCTTGAGGGAAAACTCTAGCAGAGATTTTCAAACTCTGCTCTGCCCTGTCTGTGGAGGTGTTTCAGGAGTTACCAAAACACCATTTTCCATTTAACATCAACTCTTTGTTATCCTCATGACTTGAACTCTCCTCTCCAACCACAGGGAGGCTGGTGAATTAGGAAGGTGCTGATTTAGAGCTGGGAAACCCTGCAGACATGCTCGCCTACCCCACTCCTCTAGCCCCGGATGAAAATATAGCTGTTCCTACTTGTCTATATACTGAGGTTTTGGAAAAAGTATCCAGCTGCTTTAAAACTAGTTTGAAAAAAACCATTGCTGGCAGGCAGGTTTTTGCCTTAGGTAAGTTTCATTTGTAATGGTTTCTATGGAGGGATGGCATAGATGAGGATGATGACAGAGCAGGTACCACAGACCCAAAATTTCACCTTCATTGTCACATAAGCATGTATTTCATTGTATTTGGAAGAAACAAATGATTTATTTTTCTTAACTGAAGCACCAATTACAAATTTCTTTCACTTAGTAATGAAAAGAAAATATCGCCTGACCCACAATTTTTTTTTACTCCAAACTAATTGGCAGTACTTTAGTAATCTGGAGACCCAATAAACAAGTTGGCACAGTGGCTTTTTATATTGCTTTCATTCCTTCTACTAAAATAACCTACAAAATTATAGAATGTGTAACCCCAACGCTTTCCTCATTATTTTGATGCTACATTATAGCGTCTCTTAAAGTTTAATGCTACATATAGCATTGAAGCATATAGAGTTGAAGAATGCTGTCTTACTCAATGTACTCGATCATTTGTGCAATGTTTCCCAAAGTTCCCTGAAGTGCAGGAACAGCTGGTGAGCTTGACAAAAACAGATCCTTGGACCCCAAACCAGACCTACTGAAGCAAAGTTCACAGAGGGCATGTCTAGTAGGCGGCTAACAGGCACCCAGGATGATTCTTATCCTCACAGAAGTGGCGAGAACTACGGGTAGAAGTAAATCAAGTCCAGCCTCAATTAAAATGGGTGATTGCCCATTTCACCCTGAGTGTAGCTCTCCCATTGCAGAGGGGTCATTCAACTCGAGAGGTTAAAACCTGGCTGTCTTGGCAAGTGTACACAGCTGTCTTGCCAAGACACTAGACTAGCTGAAGTGATCAGTTTGGTTTCAAAAGTTAAATACTTTACATCTGAATGACATAATAGATACGTACAGAACATGTGTTTTTCCAGTGTATGTAACTGTAAGAGCATTTGCTTCACCCAAATATCCCCTTCATCTTAATGCATTGGAAAGAGAAAGTAACTACCAGAATATGGCAGCAGAGATGGGGAAAGCCAGATTGTGTTTATCTTATTTTTGAAAACTTTTATTGTGCAATTTTGCATTACCCCCACAACCCTGGGGGACGCTTCTGAGTTTCCTTTAAACTCCTCAAGAATACCATTCCTCAGACACTAAGGAACTGGTGGTATCGCATGTTTATCCTTTTGAAAGTCCTTCATAAAATGATTGGTGTGTGTCTTCATGGGTGACAAATAACGTCCCTCAACGAATGATACATTAACTTTGCAAGAAAAGGGAAATGTTGAGTGGCTATCTGTGAATTCAAACAGTGTAGACAGTGAAGCGAGGAAAGGCGGGTCAAGAAAATGTATATTGGGCTTCCCTGGTGGCGCAGTGGTTGAGAGTCCGCCTGCCGATGCAGGGAACACGGGTTCGTGCCCCGGTCCGGGAAGATCCCACATGCCACGGAGCGGCTGGGCCCGTGAGCCATGGCCGCTGAGCCTGCGCGTCCGGAGCCTGTGCTCCGCAAGGGGAGAAGCCACGACAGTGAGAGGCCCGCGTACAGCAAAAAAAATTAAAAAGGAAAACGTATATTACCAGTGTAACGAGATTCACTTTGGGACCCCAAATGAACAACTAACCAATTAATCACTTCGGAGCTGGAATCGTGCAGACTGGCCAGATTTATCTGCCTCCTTGCCCTTCAAAACCCTTCAGAGGCTCAGAGGCTCCTATAGGATCGAGTTCAAACTACTTAGCCTGGCACCGGAAGTGCTCTGTGGATCCCGCTTTCTCTTTTCTCTTCATCTTCTTTCAGTCCTAAACTCCACTTATGATTCAGCATCAGTAACCCCTTGTGGGTTCCTGTAAGGATATTTCCCACGCCTTGCTGGTGCATCACCTCTATCTGGAGTTGCTGCCTTAGCTCCTGTCTTCAGGATCTAGCTTAGGGGTCATCTTCTTGAAGAAGACATCCCTCCTCTGTACTCCGTCTTTGTCATTGAAATAATTGGTGTCACGAAGCTGATTGGCTTTTTTTTTTTTTTTTTTTTTTTTGCGGTACGCGGGCCTCTCACTGTTGTGGCCTCTCCCGTTGCGGAGCACAGGTTCCGGAAGCGCAGGCTCAGCGGCCATGGCTCACGGGCCCAGCCGCTCTGCAGCATGTGGGATCTTCTCAGACCGGGGCACGAACCCGTGTTCCCTGCATCGGCAGGCGGACTCTCAACCACTGCGCCACCAGGGAAGCCCCCCTGATGGGCTTTTATGCCCGCAACACCCAGTACAGAGCCTAGCCCATGTAAGGTTCTTAAAAGGACGGCTCTGGACTAAAGGAATCTTCATCAATCTCTAGAGCGTTTGTGAGTAGTTGAAATGATGAGACCAGATCATCCCTCCCAATAGTGTTTTCTGTTGTCTGCTGTCCTTCAGAAATGACCACAGTAAGTTTTTCTTCCAGCCTTGGAGAGCCCAGCAGTACAAACAAACGCTCCGTGCACTTCTGATAGCATATATTCTTTGGTATGCAACGTGATTCTTTTTCTGCCTATTACGTGTATGTTGAAAAAATTAGTTGCACCTTTTCCTTTCGAGGTGCTTAGAAACCATGTTGTTTCACATACAAAGGCCTATAGAGCAATGCCCACTGCACTCTGAATGAGGCCTTTGTTCTCAGTGCTGTTTTGGTAGGAAATGGTTGCTATTTAGGTCTCCAAGAGGGAATATAAACTATGCTCACCTAATCAAACAGACCAGTAAATGCAGCAGTTAATCTGACAACTTAAAATTCCTGAGCCGCATTCTGAGAAACAATCTAACACCAACGATCATTTAAAGCCTATGTAAATCATAAGCCTTTTGGTGACTAAGAGGTTTATTGTATTTTATTTCATTTCATTTTATTAATTACTGCAAACGCCTGTTTCTAAATCATATTTCAGCTTGGAGATTCCTTGCTGGTGGAAAAGATAAGAAATCACATTGGAAAATACAGCATGAAAGCCGACAAATACCATCCGTTATCCGGATGTCTAGAGAGGAGGGAGATGGGACGGGTGAAGATATAAAAGGGAAGCGTGACGCTATCATACTGGTGCTCTAGAAAGGGGAAGTGATCCTGAGGACAGGAGAAACCCAAGTGCATGTCTGGGATGCCTAATGAGCTAGCTGGCCCATTGTTCTGTCTTTTCAGATAGTTACTTCAAATTAATCTGCCCTGTGGTTACAAAAGAAAAAGCAGTACATGTTTGTTCAAGTTATTTACAATTTTACAATGCCCTCACAAAGTCACCTTGAAGGTTTAGTCACCACTTGAGGAACAAAAGCACTGAAACAATACGTGCATGAAAAAAAAATCCACCTTGTTCTTAAAGGCCACATACAATGATAGGTTAAACCCAAGCAACAAAAACAAAAAGATCTCTTTGTTTGAGGGATGGGATATAAATATCACCATTTAGATCCTACCTGTTTGCTAACCATGGCAATAGCCTCTTAAAACTATGTCCTTGCAATATATCAGGGAGCAGAGCCCAACATGCACACAGCATGTATTAAAAGCTCTATCTGAACTATTTCTTCCCTCTTGAAAAAAAAAAATCTAGGGTTTCTGGTTTTTAAAGGAGCCATTGTCGCTTCTGGTAGAATGTTTATCTTACCGTCTCCTGCACAGCGGAGGGCATTTCACCTATAAAGAGTGATTATAGAGCACTGGGGCGATTTGAATACTCTAATCAATGCTAGTTAAAGTAGGAATAAATAAACTTTCATGGCACCAGGTTTCCTACCCTTCATGGAAATTATTGTTAATTTATTGAATCAATAATCTTAAAACAATAAATTATGATGCCCTTTGTTTTACTAAGCCCTTCTTGCAGTGTGTTAAAAGCCAGGGCTTTATAAATATTGCAACAGGCGGGGAGGAGGTTTTTTAACCAAGCCTTTGTATGTGGCCGGTTATGCAAGAGATTCACTATAAAAGTGAAAAGTGTATGTGTGTGGTGGAGGTAGGTGGGATGAATTGAACATGAGTAGACCCTAATAATAATAACAATAATAATCCCTGTACTATTTAAAGTGACTGAGCAAGGATGTTGGATTCTTCTTCTCATTAACTCTGTCACTGTTTGAGATGATTTGGTTTCACCCTTCAGCTGTTCAATAATTATTACTTATAAAAGCATATTTATTGCAAATCAAGGAGAAAGATTTGGGGTTGGTACAGGCTGGAAGTTGCCTGTCCAGAAGGAATCCTTGTCCTCAGTATTTTTCTCTTAGCCACATTCCCAGGTTTTCATCTGTTCTCCACTAAAACCCTTAGGAAAAACAAAACTCCTGGATTTACCAGGGGGTAGGAGGGGGAGGGATAAATTGAGAGATTGGGATTGACATATACACACCACTCTATATAAAATAGATAACTAATAAAGACCTACTGTAGAGCACAGGGAACTCTACTCAAAACTCTGTAATGGCCTATATGGGAAAAGAATCTAAAAAAGAGTGGACATATGTATATGTATAACTGAGTCACTTTGCTGTACAGCAGAAACTAACACAACATTGCAAGTCAACTATACTCCAATAAAAATGATAAAAAAGAAAATAGGTAAATAAAATGTACAATTCAGAGGTTTTTAGTAAAACAAAACAAAATGAAACAAAAAACTCCTGGATTCATTTTGAATTTCACATCTCCTACTCGCCTGACTTCTTAAGGATAAGATAGAGTGCCTCAAACGGTGCCTGGCGCACGGCTGACTAACGCAAATAGGTTTCCTCTCTGGGGCCATCCTGGGACTGCTTCTCCACCCCACACATGTTTAACAGGTCATAAGAACTGTATCCTTGAAATCTTTCTTAGTTTTCTCATTATGTTTTTACCTTTCATAGCAATCAAAGTATCTTTGGGGTACTTATTCATCCTGTTACAAAACTGTACCCAAATGCAAAGTCTCTGGCTTTAAAAAATAAAATATAATGGAGAAAAGTGCACATTTGGGGTAATATCTGCAGATGAGGCATTACTGTAGAAGCGATGTCCCAGAAGCTCCTAATATCCAAAGCTTTCTGTATAGATTAAGCTCCTCTAATGGCTCTATAGCTTCTATGTACAATTATCTGCTGGCTAACAGCATCCCTTAAAACAGACGTCAGGGATCTTTGAAGCCGAGCTCTGCATACCTTAATTACGGAACCAATTTGGGACACTATTTGTTCCAACATTTTGTAAAGGCCTTCCCTAGATTATAAGAACACATCGAATTCAGGATTATTTTTTTGTGCTTGGAGACTACAGAATTGAATGCAGGCAGTAGGCATGGCCCCCCAGGGTGCTGGCATTTACCACCACATTCTACGGGGGGGGGGGGGGAGGTTTACAGTTTTTGTTACAGGGCTGACCTAAAACCAGAAATATTATTCCCTGGAGCTGAACCTGTGACAGAAGTTCCCAGTCCTTGGGATCCAACTCTGACGATGGGACTGTAATAATTTAGCACCTGAAGGGCCCAACAGGGAAACTAGAAGCTGACCATGTGTTCCATTAGTCATTGGTATACTGCTTTGAGGAATCCCCTGTGAGTTCAGTAAAATTTCAAGGAATCTTCCTGGGATTCTGAAGAGTTCAAGAGAGGCACCTGGACCAAAGGTGGGAAAGGAAACCCAATACGTGTTGAATACCTGCAATAAGCCAGAAGTGGGGACTTCCCGGGTGGCACAGTGGTAAGAATCCGCCTGCCCATGCAGGAGACACAGGTTCGGGCCCTGGCCCGGGAGAATCCCACATGCTGTGGAGCAACTAAGCCTGTGCGCCACAACTGCTGAGCCTGCAAGCCACAACTACTGAGCCTGTGTGCCACAACTACTGAAGCCTGCACGTCTAGAGCCTGTGCTCCCAATAGGAGAAGCCACCGCAGTGAGAAGCCTGAGCACCGCAAAGAGGAGTGGCCCCCGCTAGCCACAACCAGAGAAAAAGCCCACGTACAGCAACGAAGACCCAACGCAGCCAAGGGAAAAAAAAAAAAAAGCCAGAAGTGATGCTAATCTAACCACATCCTTCTCGAGCTCAACATTGGCAGAGGCCCTCAGTCTGATCCACTTGGAAGAGATGCTCCAAGCAAGGAAATTCCTGGACCAGGTGTGCTTTACAGGAAGGCTATGGTTAAAGGAAGGATTCTAGCCCAGTCCTAAATATATATTCCCAAAGCAGATCAAGGGCTCCTGGAATCTGGTTGCAGAATAAGGGAGAATCGACTCCATGGGTATTAATTACATTCAACTGCTAACAAGACTACTCAGTCAGTAAGGACTGGCTATAATAAACATAAAAGGATGGATAGTACGTACTTGCTATTACGTGGCAAGCACTACCACTGGTGACGTGCGTCTGTGTGTGTATGATTTCATTAGTTCTCACAACAACTCTTTAACTAATGTGTTGCCAGTCTCGATTTTAGAAACAAAGAATGGATATTCAGAGGGGTTGAGGGACTTGCCCAAGGTAACACAGTGGCAGAGCCATTAGTCACATCTGGGCCTTCTTCGATTCGAAGTCCATCCTTATGTCACCAGGCCATGCAGACAGATGTCTCCTAAAATTATTTTGTCACTTCAGTCTGTGTATCTTCAGGGACTAGGTAACTTTCTTAGAATTTTCTCTTTTACTCATAGAAATTAATCCAAACCTTGCCCTCATGGATATTCCACTCAAATTCTCATAAAGAAAGAATCAATATCCATTAGGTACAGGATTGAAAGACTTCAGTGAATTCATTCATAAATGGGAAGGTTCGATATTGATTTAACATTAGTGGGTCTATTAATATTAAATTTGATTAATGGTGTTCTTCTGGCATCTTCTGGTATAGCCCTTTGAGGTTTGTTCTCTTCTCCTTAGTGATCAATGGAATGGATTCTCCCTTTTTGTTTGGTAAGAGATTCAGGCTAGCTCAAGAAATGGGAGGAGAGGTTATTATACGGTGAGATAAATAAAATACTATATATATATATAATTATACACACAAAACATATTATATGTACATATAATGTATTAAGTATATATACACACAAAAACTGTATCTTGGGGGGCATCCAAGAACAGCCATACATCTGGGCTTCATGGCCAGATGTATTTAAGATAGCTCTAGAAATTGAGTTATTTTTGTCACTTTGTGTTGTGGATACCAGGGCTCACTGCTCAACACCCCCATCAGACTGAGGTTCTCATCCCCACTCAGGGAGTGTTGGTTTCTGGTGACTGGTAATTGGGTCCCTCTCCAGGAATCGCCCTTGGTGAGAAGGAGTCACCTAGCTCAAAGTTACTCATCCTCATGCAAGGACTCGTCTCTGTGAGGGTGTAAAGGCTCTGCCTCTTGCTCTCTTGGGCCCAACTTTGATGTATCATTCTAGCTCCAGAGCTCCCACTGGTTCTGTTGCCACTGCATCTAACTTGTCTCTCCCTCTGCCCAGTACTGCTTTTCTTTCTCCCTCATAGCTAAATTTCCAGAGAACTTTCCCCACTAAAACTCCTGGTAACTCCAGTAGGTTTGTTTTTCCTAAGGGTTTTAGTGGAGAACAGATGAAAACCTGGGAATGTGGCTAAGAGAAAAATACTGAGGACAAGGATTCCTTCTGGACAAGCAACTTCCAGCCTGTACCAACCCCAAATCTCTCTCCTTGATTTGCAATAAATATGCTCATGCCTTCCTTAAAGCAAGTACTCAAAAATGCTTTTCCTCTGCCCTTAAGTGATAGAAATCAGACCCAAACCTTCTTCTTCAGACTCATTTCCTGGGTTCTTTATTCTTGACATAGCTCCCCAGAATGTGAGTGGATTGTAATGTGTATAACACACTATTTGATCAAATAGACCATCGTCTGGACATATTGTTTCCAAATTTCAGCCAATTTTTGTTTCTCTGGGGTTGCCATGGTTAACAGAAGATGCATTGGGCTTGGAATTAGAGAGCCTAGGCCAAGTTTCTGCTCTACTATGAGCTGAGTGGTCCACAGTCATGTCTCATGCACCCAGCAGTTCTCAGTGGTAACTACATAGAGAGAACCTAAGACTCTGTTCTACAGTAGGAGCTGAAACAGAGAAATTAATATAATCCAGAGAAGCTAAGGGAACAGATGAAAAACAAGTTTGAAGCTACCTTCTCTTCTCTTGACCATTGAGTGCTACCCGTCCCCACCACGCTAGACAACTCTTCGGCTATTAGTGTATCTTCCACTATGATTTCCAAATTAGCATTTATTTCTGGGCTTCTAGATGGGTATAGCAGGACCACTCCACACCACAGGATGAACATGCTCTCTGGAGCATCAATTTTACCAGAATATACATTGAGAAAAATATATAAAATAAAATGTGTCCAGCTATGGCTCAAAAGTGCTACATTTGAGAATGAAGTACATGCTTCTGGCATTCCACACTGTATCCTTTCAATCACCTCCGATTACATCTGCTCTCGTGAAGGACAGCTCTCATGCAAGTTCACAACATCCCAGCCTGAGTGCCCACCCCATCTGTAATTTTTCTGTCTCAAGCCCTTTCCCCAAACCACCAGTGCTTTATCAAGCTGCCAGAAGGGCAGACCCAGAAGTGCAGGAGAGCTAATGTCCTTGGGCAGAATCCACAGCTAATGAGGGGTAAGTACCCCAGCCCCTGTCCTTCAGAGGAACAGTCCTAAGGCGCAATATACATGGTTCTGCAGAGGGTTGAGCCCCAGTGCCTGCAAAAAGAAGAAGGTCAGTGATGCATCCTTTACTGCCCCTCTTCCTTCCTTGCTCACTCTCCCACCTCTCTCACCTTCCAAATAAACTACCTGTACCCAAGTCTTTGTCTCAGGCTCTGCTTCTGGGCTTAAGGGCAGCCAGCTGGTTGGAAGAATGGACTTGAGCTACACTTGCCCAGCACTTTACAATAAACTAAAGAGATGCAATTGTATGCTTAAGGACATTGAACTGCCAACAGATATATGATAGACTGGAAAGCAGCATTCTCATCTACTAAATTTTAAAAGATGTCAAAAAGTTTCTCTCTTATGGTAGCTACTTTGGACCATGCTCTAAACTGCAATCTATTCTTCTCTCTGATTAAGGATCTAGGGTGGAAAAAATAGAATAATTCTGATCTTAATTATCAATATTCACCACTCATATGACCTATCAGGAGTTAATCATAACTGAATTGTCATTGCCAAGTCTACCAAACTGCGTTTCAGCAGGTGGGGCTTAGGGATGTTTAAGTGTTTGGTTCACTTCGTTACTTTACTCGCTATGAGGCTGAAGGAGGACCATGTTACAAGGAGACTCTGCCCTATTTCTCAGGCAAAAGAAAATGCAAGGCTGATTCAGTAACGTGGGCAACCGTGGCTATATGAGCCACATTATCATAAAATTAACTTCCCTGAAAATCTGACCAAAAAGCTACATACACAGGGTATATTGCTGCTCGTCCCTAGAGGATTTCAGGAACCATCGCTTAATTTAAAAACTACCATCACAATTAAGCCTCTTCCTAAACATAAATACTCATTGCATCCCAATTACATATATATGTATTTGGACACTCTGTCCCTTATTGATCATTTGTCTTGGGGAAAGATGGGTAAAACATTGTTGACGCTATTTCAAGGTGAAACTGAAGAAAGGAGGTGAATGAAAGGAAATTAGTGGCTGGTTTTTAACTCTTTGTTGTGTGATAGAATTTCAATTTATATCCATTAAACTATTCCTCAGGATGCCCTGTGCCATATTATCTGATTCATCATCCTTCACTTAATCTTGTAATCTGCATTGTATAAATTAGGGTCTTCTTTAAGTTTTACGAGAGAGATTTAAGTACTGACTTTGGCAAGGCATGTAGGTTGCTTTCGCTCTACTGAAGTTCAAGAAAAACGGTACTGTTTGTACAAGACTTCCATCCTCATCCTCACTGGCTTGAATTTTGTTTTGTTTGGAGAGAAGTGACAAACAAAACCCTCTATCAAAAGCGATGAGGAAGTCACAGTTTACAATAGCTCCTCTTTTAAAAATTTAACATTGTTACTTTAATTCCTTTTATGGTCAGTGATGCGTGCACCCCTGCATCCTCTGAATGTGGAAGACTTAGTGGTGAAATCAAATTGAGGCCCTGTTGTCGAGATCAGGCAACAAATTAATGGTCTGGTTATGGACATATTGTGTGTGTTCTGTGAACTTGTAAATTAGGGATAGATTGCTTTTGTCTTATCCTCTTTAAAATACAGAGACTGGACCCAAACATTGCTATTTGATGACCAAAAAAAAAAAAAAAAAAAAAAGCACAGCCACACTACTGTCATTCATCCAGCTGCTTCCAGCATGTGCTGATTTCATGCAGTGTCCAAATAATGACCCTTCTCAAACCTGGGGGATGGAATAAAATGGGTGACATGATAAACTCTACTGAATCACACCTCTCCTGTGTTCTAGTAGTTTGAATCCATCGCCAGAAACCATGTGCCCTTGGCATCAACTGGTTCAGGAAGAATTATACAAAGTACTCTGACTTTATTTTTCCCTCTTTGAAATGAAGGAGCATTCATTAGAATCTTGGTGTTTATACAAGAATATGTCATTCATATTGACATACACCTGAACATAAACACTTTTTTTTTCACTGAGAGCAGTTTGAAAATGGTAATGTTCCATGTAAATGTACTTATAATTTTGTTTCTGGGATGTTTCACTGCCTTGTTGGTAGTTATGTGTTAACATTTCTTGCAAGCCTACTTGATGTGAATTGATCTATAGTTTGTACAGTTCCCGTACCACCCTCTGCTAAAAGGCAGTACAGAGTTTTCCAGCTCAAGCCACTGAGGGAACAGTAAGGGTACATAGTTCTGGGGTGTAGTGACAGATTATGTGATCTTTTAAAAAATATAGGGGACTTCACTGGTGGTGCAATGGTTAAGAATCAGCCTGCCAATGCAAGAGACATGGGTTCGAGCCCTGGTCCAGGAAAATCCCACATGCCACGGAGCAACTAAGCCCGTGCGCTCACAAGCCACCACTACTGAAGCCCACACGCCTAGAGCCCGTGCTCTGCAACAAGAGAAGCCGCTGCAATGAGAAGCCTGTGCACTGCAATGAAGAGTAGCCCCCGCTCGCCGCAACTAGAGAAAGCCTGCGTGCAGCAACGAAGACCCAACACGGCCAAAGTTAATTAATTAATTAATTAATTAATTAATTAATTAATTTTAAAAGTATAGGATTTGACACAGACTTCAATAAGAAGTATATTCTGGGCTTCCCTGGTGGCTCAGTGGTTGAGAGCCCGCCTGCCGGTACAGGGGACACGGGTTCGTGCCCCGGTCCGGGAAGATCCCACATGCCGCGGAGCAGCTGGGCCCGTGAACCATGGCCGCTGAGCCTGCGCGTCCGGAGCCTGTGCTCCGCAACGGGAGAGGCCACAACAGTGAGAGGCCGGAGTACCGCAAAAAAAAAAAAAAAAAAAAAAAAAACAAGTATATTCTAATGTAACTCATTCATTGCTCAAACTCTTACCGCCTATTGTGTGATCCAACTATGTATGCCTGGGGAGTTTCAAAGTAACCAAGACACATTACTCTTTAAGAACTCATGGTCCAGTGAGGAGGGAAGGTCAACAGTCACAATCAGAGAGATAAGGCTCATATAAGATGCACAAAGGGCTAGATATATGGATGACGGATGACGAGGCAGTTGTATTTTATAGTTCCAGGAGAAAATGAACCTGATTTTCATTGTTTCAAATCCACGTGGCCTTCCTTGGAAATATCTTCTCGGTAAATTAAGAGAATTCAATAAAAAGTTCTACCTTTTTAGACTCTGATGCTCCAGTGCAGGGAAGAAAAAGAAAATGATCTATTTTTGCTCACATGGCTGCTTGATGGGCCATCATCTTGGTCAGAGTCAACTCTGCAGCATAACTCACAGTTCTTATCTCTGCAGCTGCACACAGGGCTCTGAATGTTCACACAGGGAAGCAAACCGATGATGGAAATCTCTTTCTAACAGAAATGTAGGCTAGATGAACTTTCTGTTACTTTAGATTTATTCTCCTTTTTGGAGGCAAATTCTAAGAAGGATGGATTATAGGCTCCTTGAAAGACCCTCATTTTACAGAGAGCATTTGAAAAAGACTAGAAGGTGGGGGGAAGTAGGGGAAAAGGAAGGAAAAAAGGGAGAGAAAGAGAGAGGGAGGGAGGGATGGCAGGAAGGAGAGAAGAAGAAATAAAGGCATGCAAGATAGCGATAGTATTTGGAGTAAGAGATTTTTTTTCTGCTACAAAAAATAACACAAGTCACACCACATCAATTAACACAGGAAGTAAAGAAATACTGGGGAATAAAATCTAGCCCACAGTCCTTCTGTAAATTGACTTTATCACTGGACAGTCATCTATTATTGAATATACTGGGTCAATTCACACTTGTCTATCCTGTTATCAAATGCTGCCTGTTAATTTTTCTGTGACCAGTTCTGGTGTGTGGAGCATACTAACCCAACTGAAAAATAACCAGGTCTTTGGAAGCAAAAGCCAAATGACCACAGCATATAATTCTCCCATTCTGGAGAGCACAGTTCACAGGAATGGTGGAGGTCATGCACAATCACAGGAACTCCTGCTAAGTATCCAGGAGGTCCAAAGGCTATCTCTGAAAGCCCTTTCGGAAGGGAGAACAGTCCACTGTGTCTTGGGCCCAGACCCTGAGTACACCTCCCTTCATAGACATTCTTTTGCACCATAAATTTTCTTTACTATAGTCAAGCAAAACAATAGAAGGGCATTAACATGCTCTAAGAAGGGAGATTCTAACTCCATTAAAACTAGAGACAGGTCTCCTTTTTGGCTTAATACTGATTGAATGTTTCCTAAGACCTGCAATTTGTTACAATTCTCTGATGTTTGTCACGGTGATGAATTAATACAGTTGTTAAGCACATCAAATAAGATTTTTCTCCTGGAGGGAAATCACAGAAGAGGAGAATTGTTAGGAAACTATTTCGGAAGTTTCCACTAAATTGGAGTCATTTATTGTTGCTGTGCTGTTAAATGATGAAACTTAAAAAGGGAACAGCTTTTCAGTATTTCCTTTAAATTGGTATTTTATTTTGGCAAATTATCTCTAGGATAATTGAGATAATAATAATATTCAATAGATATTTATTGAGGACCCACTATGTGCGAGGCACTGTTCTAGGCTCTGGGGAAAACTAGTGAAAAAGATTGCCCTTCTTAGGGAGTCTATTTCAGTACGGAAGACAATCAGTGTGTAAACTAACAAATAATTATGTAAGATGATTTTGAATATGTATAAGTGCTAAGAAGATATTAAAATATAGCAAGGGGATAGAGAATGACCGAGTCAGTATGGGGCATGGGGGCCACTTTTGTGTGGTCAAACAGGACCTCTCTGAGCTGAGACAAGAATGATAAAATCAAGAGAGATGTGCAAAGAACAAGAGTAAAATTATTCCAGGCAGAGGGAACAAGAAGTACAAAGGACCTGAGGTGGTTAATACTCTTGCTTATTACACCGTGGTCTGTAGAGTTCTTTGTAGCTTGGAGCACTTCCATATATACGGCTCCATTTGATCTTCACAACAGCCCTGGAAAAAGGGCACTGCAGGTAATGTTATTCTCACCTAACAGATGATGAGTCACACACCCAGTGGAGGATCACATGAGGCCTTAAGGTGCCCATGCTTTCCATCACATCATGATGCATCTCTGGGTTTCCCTGATTATGATGAGTACATAGATCATCTGAGTGGGTCGTTTAATGCCATGATTAGCTTCATTTTTTCTTCCCTTCGTGTAGCATAGTGGACACAGCTTGAACTCTGAGTCCAACAGACCTTCATTTGAGTTCCGGTCCTGCCTCAGTCACACATGCTACCTTCCTGCTGGTTACCATAGGTGAATCGTCTGCTCTCCTGTTCAAGCCTGACCTTCCACTCAGACCCTGGATCCCAGTCCCTCTAACCTACTAAAGACATCACTGCAGAAATCTGCCCCTCCCTCCTGCATCATTAAATTTTCCATCTCTAGGGCTTCCCTGGTGACGCAGTGGTTGAGAGTCCGCCTGCCGATGCAGGGGACAGGGTTCGTGCCCCTGCGGCTGGGCCCGTGAGCCATGGCCGCTGAGCCTGCGCGTCCGGAGCCTGTGCTCCGCAACGGGAGAAGCCACAACGGTGAGAGGCCCGCGTACCGCAAAAAAAAAAAAAAAAAAAAAAATTTCCATCTCTAGTGCATCATCCCCATCAGCCTATTAACATGCTATTTCTCCCACCTAAGATACTGTTCTCCTGACTCCATGTCTCCTGTGATCGGTGTGCCATTTCTTTGCTTCTCTCTTTATGAATACTGCTTGAAAGAGTTGTTTATACTTGTTGCCAACCTTTTCCTTCCTATTTTCCATATTCCCCATATTCCAGATGATCAGGATGAAAACCTTATCATTATTCTTCTCTCTCCCTCCCTCCCTCCCTCCCGTCCTCTCTCTCTCTCTCTGTCTCTCTCTGTCTCTCTCTGTCTCTCTCTGTCTCTCTCTCTCTCTCTCACACACACACACACACACACACACACACACACACACATCCCTTATCTAATTTAGCAGGAAATCCTATTAGCTCTACCTTCAACATATATCCAGATTCCAAACCCTTCTTACTGTCTCCACAACTACCGCCCTGGTCCAACCCATCATCCTCTCTTACCTGGATTACTAATAGCATCTTAACAGCCCTGCCTGCTGCTACAGGCTATGCCCAGGGCAGCAGCCAGAAGGATCATTTTCAAAAGTAACCCAGATTGTATCACTCCTCTGCTCAAAGCCCTCCAGGGGCTCTCATCTTGCTCAGAGTTAAATCAAAGCGCTCACGATGGCCTGTGGGGCCCACATGATCTGCTCCCACCAAGCCCCTTTGACCTTATTTCCTCCTTCCCTCCCTCCTGCTCTCCAGCTCTTGCCACATGGCTTCTATCCCCTGACTCCACTGCTAGAATGTGAGCCCCACAGAAGCAGGGATCTTTGTCTGTTTGGTTTACTCATGAATCCCGAGAGCCTGGAACAGTGCCTGGCATATAGTAAACATTCAATAGATATTTTTTATTATTTTATTTTATTTTATTTTTTTGCGGTACGCGGGCCTCTCACTGTTGTGGCCTCTCCCGTTGCGGAGCACAGGCTCCGGACACGCAGGCTCAGCAGCCATGGCTCACGGGCCCAGCTGCTCCGTGGCATGTGGGATCTTCCCGGACCGGGGCACGAACCCGTGTCCCCTGCATCGGCAGGTGGACTCCCAACCACTGCACCACCAGGGAAGCCCCTCAATAGATATTTTTTAAATGAATAGTCCATGTCTTCTTGACATAAAGTTAGCTGTAGATTTGCCTGGTTTTCACTTAATCTTATTAGCGTACAGAATTGCACCAGATGACGTCACAACCTTAATTACTGAATATAGTTCTCTCTTGAATATAAGGATATAAGGTGTAAAGCTCCATCTCACTTTGTATCACATAGACTTAGTCATTTATTAATATCTCTTTTACATGGAAAAACTGCTCCATTGGCTGCTACCTTGGTTTAAGGATCCAATCTCCATACTGAGGGACATACTGCTTGCTTTTGTTCAGGTTATTGGTTCTCCACTACTTGGGGGCCTAGAAATAGTTAGGAAATAACCTTAAAATAGGCAATTTATTCCTTCCCAAACAGAATCAAATCTACTGTTGAGTTTCTGTTTGGATCAATGAAAGCTGCCGTGCGAATATATAGTAGTTTTTAACTTGTTCATATAAAATAGAAAAGGGTTACTTACAAAATAGAAACAAAAATATTTCCTTTTAAAATGCTTCATGACTTAGTAATTGGACTAGAACTTTCTCTGGATTAATCAAGAACCTTTCCATACACATCAGAGATGATGATAAAAACAACAGTGCTCTACTTATTGTGCTAATCATTGCACAATATATACATATATTGAGTCACTATGTTGTATACCTGAAACTAATATAACATTGTATGTCAATTACATTTCAACTAAAAAAAAAAACCAAGGGTGCTCAAATATAGTCATGACACAGGGAAAAAATAATGTACCTTAGACAAACAAAAAGATGGAGGAAGTAAAACATTTAACATAATAAATTACATCTCTGACTTTGATTTGAAAAATTATTTCATTGAAGTCGCATAATTACTCCTTTTACCTCTACAACTGAAAAATGTTATGGCAGTTTTATGGAGTTTTTGCTTAACATTCTTAATGAGTTCACAATATGAGTCATTCACACATCTAAGATAAAAAAAAAAATTATCAGAATGTATTTTACACTCTTCCAAAGTTCTTCTTCTGTGGAACTCTCAGAACTTTGAAATCTGGTTATTAGTCCTGATACTTTTCCCCTTTTTATTCTCCCTTAAAGAAGAAATCAGTAAGGAGATCCTAAACACTAGACACAACCCTGCTGCCCTCTTCTGCAGCCATGTGGTTCACAGCACAACATTCAAACACATCTGGGTGCAGACCTCCTAAATCAGGCCTATCCTTGCAGGGTTTGTCTTGCTTTTTTTAAAAAAAATGAAGCAGGATCCTCAATTTTCCACAAAGCTCTACAGAGGTAATTACAACTGAGGATGGAAGGCAACACACAACTGATTGCCAAAGAGCTATGTTTGGATTATCTAGTCTTAATTAGTTTCAGTTCAGTTCAGTCCTACAGATATTTGTCCAACTTGCGGATAAGGTGCTAAGCATTGGACAAGTAAGGGTTGGTCCTGCTTTTAACACAGTATGTGTAATGGTGGAAATCAGTACAGGGTGCTCTGTAACACCAACGAGGGGTGCTTGCCTAGTCCTCGGTTCAGAGAAGACTTGCTGCACAAAAATCACACCTGGGCCAAATTTTCAATATGAGTGAAGTGTAAGCTGGGCAAAACAGAGTGGAAAGGGCATTTCCAAACTCCAATGATCCGTTTTTACCAATTTGATTTAAAAATAAAACTGGAAAATAGGAAGGTTGAGACCTAGTATTTTAAAGGAGGCTGGATTATCTATGTGCCTTAGTTTACCTGTGCTGAGCTCACTTGGGGTAAGCTGTAGTCCCATATTTTAGCTTGATCTATTTTGCCTTGCATGGTATGGACTTCTTCATAAAAAAAATGAGTTGCCGGGCTTCCCTGGTGGCGCAGTGGTTGGGAGTCCGCCTGCCGATGCAGGGGACGCGGGTTCGTGCCCCCGTCTGGGAGAATCCCACATGCCGCGGAGCGGCGGGGCCCGTGAGCCATGGCCGCTGAGCCTGTGCGTCCGGAGCCTGTGCTCCGCAACGGGAGAGGCCACAACAGTGAGAGGTCCGCGTACCGCAAAAAAAAAAAAAAAAAATGAGTTGCCTTGGTCTGAATTTTGAGAGTAAAATTAATATATTCTGGATTAAGTCTGAGTGAAAATACATTTTAACTCAGTTAAAAAGACATTCATTTTAACAATCAGTTTTAAAATTTTGACTGTGTGAGATTTTTAAAAGAAGTATTCAGTTTGAGTTTTGTTTACCAATATTGGAAGAAATCCTAACTTAAAAAAAAAAAAAGAGAAAAAAAAAGAAAAAAAGAAAAAAAAAAAGAAGATTGTATTCCAGTTTATTCAATCCTTTGTTAGTTTTTCTTCCTTTGTGCACCACTGTGCTTGTTTCTATAACATATGGGACTTCATACATTAAAGCAAAGCTTTGGTTTGTAAAAAAAAAAAAAAAAAAGTCTGCTGGTTTTAAATTCTAGTTTTTATTCCATGTATGCTATAGCCTGTTATAAAAAAAGTTACAGATCCTTTCTATTTTTTCCCAAATTTCACCCTACAGAAGTCCCTTTATTAAGAAATGAGAGTTAATGAAAAGAAAAGTAGGGTTACTGTTTATATGGCTGCAAATATCACTGGGGAAATATTTCATGTTTACATTTTGCTGAACTATTTATAGCAGGACACATACTACAGTAAAGCCCTCTTTTCCCCATATAATGGATAGCTTTGTGCCTGAATTCTATATACTTATATGGTTTACATTTTTATTCAGTCTGACCACATTTCATCCCACATTACTTTGTCCTCCAAGCCCAGCTATATTACAGCAACACCTTCTGGCAGAACAGAGACTGGAAATTTGGGGAAATAAAACAGCATTTTAAATCCAGACCAAATTTAACTATTTAACAAATCTCTCATATCAATTATTACAGTCTTTTCTATCCCCACTGGTGGTCTTTGAAAACTCTCAATTTTAAGCATCTGAGTTTCTTCCTCTGAATTAATGACTAACACCTATTGCTGTATTTTATCCATATTTTAACTATTTAGCGTATTCCTAAATCTAAATCTTCTAAAACGTTTCTTGCTTGGAGTACAATATCAATGAGTGAACTTTGGAGTCCCTCTGGTGGTCATTTAAGTCAGTTTTAAATAAGACTGATTTTTTTGTCACCTCTCTCTGCCACCAGCCCTCTGTTGCCTCTATTTCCACCGTCCGCCACCCCTCTCCCTTGCCATACACAATTTCTCACCCGTTCCTATAAAGTATATAAATACACTGCAAATAATTTTATAAATTCCTAACAATTAGGTTGTGAGAGCATTTTGACCATGACGTTAGATTTATAAGAAAATGCTCTCAGGACTCAAATCAATAAAATTAGAAATGAAAAATGAGAAGTTACAACAGACACGGCAGAAATACAAAGCATCCTAAGAGACTACTACAAGCAACTCTATGCCCATAAAATGGACAACCTGGAAGAGACAGACAAATTCTTAGAAATGTATAACCTTCCAAGACTGAACCAGGAAGAGATAGAAAATATGAACAGACCAATCACAAGTAATGAAATTGAAACTGTGATTAAAAATCTTCCAACAAACAAAAGTCCAGGACCAGATGGCTTCACAGGTGAATTCTATCAAACATTTAGAGAAGAGCTAACACCCATCCTTCTCAAACTCTTCCAAAAAGTTGCAGAAGAAGGAAAACTCCCAAACTCATTCTGTGAGGCCACCATCACCCTGATACCAAAACCAGACAAAGATACTCCAAAAAAAGAAAACTAGGGACCAATATAACTGATGAATATAGATGGAAAAATCCTCAACAAAATATTAGCAAGCAGAATCCAACACATTAAAAGGATCATACACCATGATCAAGTGGGATTTAATCCAGGGATGCAAGGATTCTTCAACATACACAAATCAATGTGATATACCATATTAACAAATCGAAGAATAAAAACCATATGATTAAAAAAAAAGAAAGAAAGAAAATGCTCTCACGTTTTGTGACACTGCTAAAAGTTAAAACTTTTGACAATTCCCTGGTTCCTCAATTGAAAATCATAGCTCTGGCTTCTTCCTTACTTAAACAGATTTTAGAAATTGATTTTAATTTTTCTTTTTGGCTGTGTTGGGTCTTCATTGTTGCACGTGGGCTTTCTCTAGTTGCGGCGAGCGGTGGCTACTCTTGGTTGCGGTGCACGGGCTTCTCATTGTGGTGGCTTCTCTTGTTGCAGAGCACAGGCTCTAGGCGCATGGTCTTCAGTAGTTGCGGTGCATGGGCTCAGTAGTTGTGGCACACGGGCTTAGTTGCTCCGCAGCACGTGGGATCTTCCCAGACCAGGGATTGAACCCATGTCCCCTGCATTGGCAGGCGGATTCTTAACCACTGCGCCACCAGGGAAGTCCTGATTTTAATTTTTAAAGAATATCTTTCTTCATTTGTGTGGCCCTTGATGACTTGTATTCCTCCTGATCCAGTCCCTTTAAACACTTCTTTAATTTCACTAATTCAAGAGTGCAAGCTGAATATAATTGTACTCAGAATACACCGCGGTATGGGGTAGTCAGTGTGCGTAAGTACTGTCTCTTGGCCTGATTCTTACCTATGTAGGAGCAGAGTCTTCCAGGGATTGGCCCTTGAGTGATGGAGGAGGCTTTCAAATAGATAAAATCTTGAATTGTGCTTAGAGGAGACTAAGAAGTTATTTACCTAAAGAGAAATGAGATGTCTCCTTGACATTATATGCTGTCCCCTTGACATTTCTGTCATTATCTATGTTTCTAGTCGATGGTCTCAGAATTTCAAAGCGTTCATCGTTCAGTTCCCAAGAGTTTGTGGTTTTTCTAAGTGGATATGTATTGCCTGCCTGCACTTTCAGTTGAAAAATATTCATCCTTCAGGGTTGTGTTTGCTTTTATTCAGAAAATGAGTATCTTTAATTTATCGTTTAGAAAAGGAAAAGGATGGAAGCAGTGATCATACTGATATTGAGATCATTGAGTGCTCCTAAATCTTTCCATTCACTGGCTCCCCAAAGACCTCAGAATGCACCCTCTTTCCCTCTTCTTATAAGAGGGTTTACTTGAGTCCCGAAATGATACACTATACAACGCTAGTCATCAAATCCAAGATGCCAACCACCCGTCTTATTATATTAGACTGAAGAGAATTGAATATAGAGCTGTGGTCGAAAATATTATCATAGCACAGATCATGCTTTTACAAATCGTAATAATATCAAAAATCTACATATACAGATACTTTAGACTACTAAAAATTAGTCAAACTGATATAATCTTGCCCATTAGGGACTAAATATAAATAACGTTGCATTTGTTCAAAGTCAGCACTAATAAGAAAACATACCGTGAATAGTTTGCAAGAAAAACATGAATGCTATCTTCCACTGCTTTTCTTAAGTGTCGCATCACACCACATGTAAAAAAGCCAGCAACAGCAGCGTAACTCCTTTGGCAGCATCTTTTCCCTGTAGTTTCTCGTCTCCAATTCACTTTCATATACTGTGTGGCCTCAGGCTGTTCAGTGTTTTCGAAGGAGGACTGAAGTTCAAGTTTTAATACTTTTAAGGGTTGTAAGCAATTCGATATAGCAAACAGAAAATATGTTTTATTGTTCTTTGAGTTTTTAATAAGTAGTTACTTTTGAATTATAGCAACCCAATCTCCAACATCCTGGCGTTCATCACTACTCTGAGGAAGGTTTTCTGAATCCCCAACTCTGTGATTTGTAGATTTTCATGAGTAACTGTTTCAACTGTTGTCATATGGTCCTAATTATTTCCAACTGGAGGATCTGGCTGACGACACTAGAAACATGGCTGCCTAGCACCATCTATTGTCCAAGAACAAAACAACTGTAGGATAAATAAAGGGGGAAATTGTTCTAGGGGGAGGACTTTTTTTTTTAAATTTTTTATACAGCAGGTTCTTATTAGTTATCTATTTTACACATATTAGTGTATATATATATATACACATGTGTACACATATATATACACATGTATATATATATATATACGTGTGTGTGTGTGTATATATATATATATATATATACACACATATATGTGTATATATGTATATACATGTGTATATATCCCGATCTCCCAGTTCATCCCACCACCACCACCCGCCACTTTCCTACGGGGAGGACTTTTAAAGACAGGATTTTTTTTTTTCTATTACTGCTGTAACAAATTATCACAAACTCATTGACTCAAAACAACCCAAATTTATTATCTTTGAGTTCTGGAGGTTAGAAGGCGGTAACAGGTCTCACGGGGCTAAAATCAAGGTGTCAGCAGGACAGCGTTCCTTCCTAGGGGAGAATCCTTGCATCTTCTAGCTTGTAGTGGACACAGCTTTTAGCAGCTACTCACATTCACTCATGGTTCCCTTGCTTCATCTTCAAAACCAGCCATACTGCATCCTTCCAACTAATCTTACATGGTCACATCTCCCTTTGATTCTGACCTCAGCTGGGAAATGTTCTCTGCTTTTAAGGACTCATGTGATTAGGTTGGGTTCTCCCCCCCAAACCCCCAATCTATCCAGAATAGTCTCCCCATCTCAAGTTCATTAATGAGATCTGCAAATTCTCTTTTTCCATGCAAAGTAACATATTCACAGATTCCACGGATTAAGACCTAGACATCCTTGGGCAGCCATTATTGTGCAGGGTCTGTGAGTTAGAGCATTAATTAAAAACCTTGAGCAAATATCAAAAATTCAAGTCCTTGACTTCTGGTGGCATCAACATGTTGGCAGTGGTTTATTACCATTTATATTGGAGACAGAGTAGAGGAAAGCTGCCTTCTAGTGTTTGCAACATTTTTTACTTTTATCATTTTAGTTCTTGTGGACTCACGGTACAGTTGGTTAATTTTCTCTCACTAATGCACAATAGGCAAAGTATTCTTAACATGGCCATCTCTTAAGAAAACATCCAACTAAGTTTAAAATTCCTTGTGGGAAGGGTCAGTCCTTATTTCTTCTTATCTTCCAACACCCAACCTTTGTCCCTCACCTCATCCTACCATTCAGCCTCGTCACCAACGCATGCGTGTGCACACAGAGACGTACAAACATCTACAGTTACTGACACATTCAATAAATGTCGTTATTTTCTAATGTTAATTTCTGTTCTGTGGAGAGCCTCTGCTTTGAATGCCTCTTTTAAAACATACAGATAACTTTCCCACCAACCTTACAACACCGAAATGCCATTTATGATGAGTTACTTTCTTTTCTATAGTAATGCCATTGATAGGTTAGTGATGGACACCTTCGACAGTGCTCAACACGCAGTTTTATTGTATTTATAACAGCAATACAGGTCACGAGCTGCCGGAGGCCCAGCATGCTGCTGGCATTTCACGACGAATCTAGAAGAGGAGGCAAAGGGTGGGAGCTAGAGTAACATTCCACAGACTCGCTCCATCCATACCCATTCCCTATGTGACCAGAGACACGGGTGGCAGTTGAAAAAAGAAGGCATCTTTTTTTTCTATTCCTATTTTTTTAAGATTTTTTTTTTTTTTTGATGTGGACCATTTTTTTTTTTTTTTTTGCGGTACGCGGGCCTCTCACTGTTGTGGCCTCTCCCGTTGCGGAGCACAGGCTCCGGACGCACACACTCAGCGGCCACGGCTCATGGGCCCAGCCGTTCCGTGGCATGTGGGATCTTCCCGGACCAGGGCATGAACCCGTGTCCCCTGCATCGGCAGGTGGACTCTCAACCACTGCGCCACCAGGGAAACCCCGATGTGGACCATTTTTAAAGTCTTTATTGAATTTGTCACAATATTGCTTTTGTTTTGTTTTGGTTTTTTGGCTGCAAGGCATGTGGGACCTTAGCTCCCTGACCAGGGATCAAACCCGCACCCCCTGCACTGGAAGGTGAAGTCTTAACCACTGGACTGCCAGGGAAGTCCCAAGAAGGCATCTTTTGGCTGACAACTTTGTTTAAGTTCTTGTTGACTTATAACCTGTGTCCACCACTTTAAAATCTCTAGGGGAGAGGAAATATCCAGAAAATAGTTTACTCTGGCCTCATTCACTCCGGGATGTGTTTGATGTTCCTCACTTCAGGATGGGGAGAACGGACATTTTGGAAAATAGCAGTCTTTTAAAGTAATTTCTCAAATTTGGTAATAAAAGAAAGGCACTGCATTTTTGAAAGGACTTGAAAATGAGGGTAGCCATTCAAGGTCTACCGGAACATCATTCTCAAAATAACTAGAATGTATACAGAGATTAAAATTTATCAATGACGTTCCCAACCATCTAACTTAATAATGACACCAACCCTAAGGGATAGATATCATTTTACAGCTGAAGAAACTAATGCTCATTTCTAATTGACTAGGATTCTGAAAGAGCATACTTGTTGGGCTTCCCTGGTGGCACAGTGGTTTAGAGTCCGCCTGCCAATTCAGGGGACACGGGTTCGTGCCCCGGTCCGGGAAGATCCCACATGCTGCAGAGCGGCTGGGCCCGTGAGCCATGGTCGCTGAGCCTGCGCGTCCGGAGCCTGTGCTCCGTAACGGGAGAGGCCGCAGCAGTGAGAGGCCGGTGTACCGCAAAAAAAAAAAGTATGGAAAAATGATTACCATTATATAATGCTGGTGGAGAAGACATTTTTTCTGTGTGAAATAAAGTCAGTCAGTTTTAATGACAGTAACCCACCTTTATTAGTATATAGGTTCAGTGGCTGTAACTGAGATTGCAAATAACCGACTTACACAGGCTAGAAGTCTATTTCTCTGACATGTGATAGTCCTGTTATAGGTAGTTCTGGACCACTGTGCTGTCACTAACAGACACAAACATTGTCCTTCAATGTTCTGGTCTGGAATCCCTAAGGCAGTAGTTCCCAAATTCTGTTGCACATTGGGTCACTTGGAGACTTTTTAAAACACTGATGTCTGGTTTCACCCCCAGACATTCTGATTTGACTGGTCCACAGTGTAACCTGGGCATTATGAGTTTTTAAAAGCTCCCTGGGTAATCCTAATGTGCAGCAAACTAATCCAACTTTTCAGAAGGCCAGTTGACTATATCAAAATGCGAAAATGTGTTTTAAAGTTAGTCTTTGGCTAAATTTCTACTGTACATAATGCATCCTAAGGAAAAGTTTAAGAATGTGACCAAAGATTGAAATAAAGTGGTGTTCATCTCAGAGTTGTTTATGATAGCCATAAATTGGAAATAACCTATGGTAGAAGCTGCTGGACCTTCAGCAAAATCTGTTTCCTGGACACACAGCTGGATTACATTTCCCAGCCTCTTCTGCTGGTAGAGATGATTATAGGACTGCGTTTCTGGGTGATGGAATGTGAGCAGAAGCGATACCACTCAATACTCTGTAACGACCTATATGGGGAAGGACTCTGAAAAGGGATGGATACATGTATATGCATAACTGAATCACTTTGCTGCACACCTGAAACGAACACAACATTGTACATCAACTATACTCCAATATAAAATAAAAATTAAATTAAAAAAAAGAAGTGATACAAACAGCCTCAAGTTCTTGTCCCTAACTACCTCCTGAGTGATCCTTCATGCTCTCTTGTCCTGATGTTGGTGAGATACAAAGAACCCAGTGAAGAAACCCAAAGCCCTAGATGATGATAAAGCTACTAGAGGAAGAAGCCTGGGTCCTTCCCTGGAACAACCATGTGGAAGACCATCCTGACTAGGAACATTGTGCTTCATGTGAGCAAGAATTAACTTTTACCAAAATTTTAGGATACAGAAGCCAGAGTTGACCCTAATACAAAATTTAGATGTCCAATAGTAGAGAAATTTGTAAAGAATCTGAAGTGACTTTCTGGCAACATAGACTTCCTTTGAATGACTTATCGATCACAATCTGGGCAGTCGCTAAACCGGAATAGATATAAAAGCATGTATTTCTGTTCTACTTTATTATCATCAATTTGTATACCAGGCTATTAAATGAATGCACTACCATTCACTTAACTGCACCCTTTGAGGTCATTCTGCTTCACATCTGTTTTTGACACAATAAGAGGTAACCAAAAAAAAGAGGTGCAGAGGGTAAAGTTACCCGTAACTAAATCCTTTAAAAATAAAATGACACATTCTGATCAGTAATTTGTCATGGAATCATAGAAGTGGAGAGTTAAGGTGAATTAAGTGTTGGTGAAGCCAGTAACCCAGATGGCCTGAATCCCAGCCACAACATTCCATCAAGGAGTCATTCATTTTTTTCTTTGAACACCTCCAATTATGGGGACTCAAAGAACATAGAATAAAAAGCAGCTTAGGGTTTTTGTGTCCATTTGTTTGTTTTTGTGGAGCTAATAACAAAGAAAAGAAGAGAAAAGTAGGCAAGAAGAAAAGCTCGCATTTATTGAACACCCATTGACTGGGCCCTGGGTAGAGCACATCCATACATATTATTTTGTTTCATCTTCACAGCAACCCTGTAGGGTTGATGTGCCCATTTTTCAGAGGAATTGAAGCTCATAGGGTTGAAATAATTGATACATCTGCCAAGTTCATGTATCTGCCAAAGCAACAGAGACAGTGCTTATCCCACCAGAGCATGCTACCTCCTGAACCTTAAAAGGAAGAAGTAGTAAAAGGCAGAGGAGAAAAGAGATTTGGCTAGTGATTGGCCAGCTGATGTTTAACATTTGTTTCACTGGAGAACTGGGCAAAATAGCATCATGGTAGGCACTTGGTTGCTAGAATTAAAACCCTAGGGGCTTCCCTGGTGGCGCAGTGGTTGAGAGTCCACCTGCCGATGCAGGGGACGCGGGTTCGTGCCCCGGTTTGGGAGGATCCCACGTGCTGCGGAGTGGCTGGGCCCGTGAGCCATGGCCGCTGAGTCTGCGCGAGCGGAGCCTGTGCTCTGCTACGGGAGAGGTTACGGCAGTGAGAGGCCCGTGTACCGCAAAAAAAAAAAAAAAAAAAAAAAAAAAAAAAAAAATTGATGAATTAAAACCCTAGGATGTGTATCCAGCTTCCTCTGTTCCCTAGCAGTATCTCCTTGGGAAAGTTTCCTAACATCTCTAGGCCTTAGCTTTCCTATCTGTACAATGGAATAATATATGATAGCTACGTCCTGTCATTATACTGAGGATGGTTTGAGATGATGCACATAAAGTGCTTTGCATGATGTTTCACAGATAATGGGTAAAAGGTACAGGGTTTGGTGCTCAGACAAGGGAGGGGTGGCAATAGTTGCATCAGTTGAGAAATTAAAACACTTCAGGGTGTCTGCAGTTTTCTCAGAGACATATTTCATAACTATATATGAAAGTGATGTAAATGCATATTAAAGTTTTAAAATAGTATATATTTTTTTCAAGTTCATATAATTCTCATCAGGCAAAAATTCTGAAATATTCTGGGCTTTGTATGTGAGTGTGATGTGATTGGTGTGTGCTTTGAAATCCATCTCTAGCCATCATCAGGAATTTTACTTGGTACTGTTCACTCTCCTTCCCTAATTCCTTCGACTCACAACATAGAATCTATGGTCTCTAGTCATTAAACACAGGGGAAAAACCTAATAGTTTCATTAAATGACAGAAACCATTACTTTAGCATAGTGATCTTAGCTTTTAAGTACACTTGACTCACGACTTTCCTGGTGGCGCAGTGGTTAAGAATCCGCCTGCCAATGCAGGGAACACAGGTTCAAGCCCCGGTCTGGGAAGATCTCACATGCCTCGGAACAACTAAGCCCATACACCACGACTACTGAGCCTGCGCTCTAGAGCCTGCAAGTCACAGCTACTGAGTCTGCGGGCCACAACTACTGAAGCTTGCACACCTAGAGCCCGTGCTCCACAACAAGAGAAGCCACCACAATGAGAAGCCCGCGTACCGCAACAAAGAGTAGCCCCTGCTCGACGCCCCTGCTCTTCACAACTAGAGAAAGCCTGTGTGCAGTAACAAAGACCCAATGCAGCCAAAAATTGATTAATTAATTTTTTTTAAAAAGTACACCTGACTCAGATTTTGAATATTATGTCAAGCAAATTAAATACTCCTTCTGTTTTCGGAACATATTAGTATAAATGACAAACATAAACAAGGTCACATAGATATATGGAAATCTGTTCAAAGAAAAACAAAGGAGCTTTCTTCAGTGTTTCCATTGTGTAATTATATGCATGCAATGATTTCATTGCTGAGAGAAAAGTAAAGGACTGTGTTTCTAATTGGGAATATTTTCAGCTCAATTCCAGTTACCTATGAGAATCAGGAAGAGATGGAATGCAAAACGGAAAGAAGTGTCCTGGTGAGCTGGGAAAGAAAGGCATTTGGAACTTTGTGCTGCTGCTGAGGAATTAAACAGGAAAATATGTAGAGTTGAGGAGAGCTATTCAACTGAGAGAATGGTAGTGGTTTAAAAATAAAGTACTGGAACTCTTTTAGCAAATAAAATCCAATGGCACTCCAATGTATAAACAAGCTAAAAATGGAATTGCTTTGTTTGAAGCAGGGTATGTAGAACTTCCTCCAATAACCCTCTCCTCTGTTGAAATGTTAGTATCTTCAGACCACAGGATGGGGATCAGTATCTATCGGAATGCATGATCATCACCTGGGGATGCTTGTTAAAGATGCAGATGTCTGGGTCCCATCCTCAGATTCTGATTCAGTAGGTCTGATGTGGGACGTGGGGATGCTTATTACTGAAATGTCCTCCTAGAGACTGGAGTGTACAGTGAGGTCTGGAAGTGCTAATAAAGCTACCCCAGTACAGTCTCTCTAAGCTAAGGTTGTTAAATAAATTCTACAAATAAGGTACCTCTCCAGGCTTTCAACAAAATAGAGCCTTGCTTTAGGTTGTTGCGGCTGGCAGAAAGGACAGACTGTTGCTCTATTTTGCCTTAACAGAATAATGGAAGCAATGGAAAAGGTTAACATTATACAGTTAAGGGATGGTCAAAGGTTGGCCTGAGGATTTGTCAAAGATGAAAAGAAAATACAAGAGCACTTGAAGACAGCAGAATAGCATCCCATCTCCACTCTGTAGCAGTCACTACAGAGAGTGGCTAAAAGCATAGGCTCTGGAGTTCAGTTCTTGAGCTTGAATTCATGCTTTTTTTGCTTAGCTGTTTGACCTTGGCCAAGTTATTTAATCAGGAAGTACAGGGATCACAGGAAAACTTCCACTGGGGATCTTCAGCCACCTGTGGCACCGCAGTGGGTAACTCCCAGCAGGACCCCAGAAGACAGAGGAAGCCACCATGGATGACCCCAGCTGCCACTGGAAAATAACGGCTCTCCCTTTGTGCACCCTCCAAACCTCATGGGAATGTCTACCATTTAGCAGAATCTAATCCAGAAACATATTGGAGAGGGATTCTGAGAACAGTATTTCTGGAGTTCGTCTCTGCAGGAGGAAAATGTTTAAGGGGACATGAGTGAAGCTGAGTTGCTGACAGACAATCCAGTGTACCCATACCTGTTCCCCATGTTTCAATGTCTTCTGATTCTGCTCACTCACCCTCCCTGTTCCTTCCTGCTGGTTCTCCCCAGCCTATTAAGAGTCCAGAATTTGCCACAGCCAAATGTTTGCACATTGCCTACCATAAATATGAATGTCACAAAACTCTGGCAAGCATACAACGGGAAGCAAGAAATACCACACATATTAAGTTTTGCAAGGGCTTACTACCTGATTTCTATGAAGATGACCTGATTTCTCTCAAGGCTCGTGGGCACATGGTAATTTCCTCAGCTAACTTACACTATATTATTTTACTCTTCTCAGGCAAAGGGAAGACCATGTTGAGAAAATGTTATAGCAACAGTGTCTTGGGTCACTTGAAATATGTGAGTCCATGGTTCCTTGACCATGTATAATTGGTACTAACTTAACTCACTCCTGTACGCCCTACCCATCCTGCCCCATCATTACACAAATACACACCAAAGCAGTCATGTTTGGCAATGAAACAGGCATTATTATTCTATAAGGTTTATTAAAGTCCAGATCCTGATTTGTGTGTTTGTGTGTGTGCATGTGTGTGTGTGTGTGTGTGTGTGTGTAGCATTATCCATATCCTAAAATAAAATGGAGATATAGGTTTACCCGCAAGTAGATCCTTCCTATGAAAACTTTCCTAAGTTGAAATGGTGTAAAGTGAAGAAGCAATTACTGTAGAACACATCTTGCTAATGGATGAACAAAATATATTGAGATAAAGCACAGATGCTCACAGACACAGTTCAAAGCTATGGTGGCTTGATCCTGAGATGTTGCATGTATTTCCCTGGGAAGGAGCTTGGCGGGGCCACTCAAGCTACTAGACCTGTGATGCCTCTATAACAACTCCTTGCAAAACAAATGCTGATTGCTATTTTCACTTTTTTTCTGAAAGTGGAAACCTGTTTGGATTTCTGTCCATTAGCAAAAACAGGGACTAATGAGGGTCTTCCTTAAAAGCAGCATGGCTTAAAGCAAACTTTTGAAAAGCAGTGGATACCAGTGTAATTACACTGACATCCCATTCCTTTTGGAAGCGGATCGCTGTGCTTGCTGATACATAGTACTATGTACACTTTAGAAATACATCCAGGAACTCACAAATCCATGTTAAATTTCTACATAGGTAGTAAGTTGGCAATTAAATCCTCGTGAGAAATAAATTCCCTATAGATATTTTAGAGTATAGACACAACAAATAGATAAAACAAAACATAGCAGTATTAAAAAATAGCTTCAAATACACATTCATCCTGCAGTATCCATGGGGGATTTGTTCCAGAACCTCCCTGGATACCAGAATCCGCGGATACTCAAGTCCCCTGTATAAAATGGTTAGTAGTCGATCTTCCATTTGAGGGGATGCAGAACCTGTGGATACGGAGGGCCCACAGTACTTATGACCCTGAACGTACACAGTGCCCATGTGAAAAACTTCCAAGATATGTTTCTTTCTAAACTTTTCCGCTAAATATTTGAAAAATGAAGGCACTTCTAGAGACATGTGCACATGGAGCCTAGACACAAAAACTGCTCAAAAAAATTATAATGTCATATGAGATGTTTCAAATTGCTGCATCTAACTTAAAATATTTAATAACTTTAAAATGACTCAAAGGCTGCATAATGAAACAATAAAAGAGAACACACCTATCGAAAAATCAGCTAGTGAGAGGAGGATTCAGAAGATAAAATTCTTACTTGTGAGCAACAGAGAGTATATGTTAATTTTTAAATGTTTAACTTCTTAGAACAAGGAAAATTACAGCACTCTTCAATCAACTCAAGAAATACTTTTGTATGGAAATATGTTAATATAAATGTTTCAGACATTACATGAAATTTCTAAAAAAAAAATTATCTTTTGTAAATTCTACTCTCTGAAATTTAAAAATGTAAGGGGGGACTTCCCTGGTGGCGCAGTGGATGGGACTCCGCACTCCCAATGTGGTGGGCCTGGGTTCAATCCCTGGTCAGTGAACTAGATCTCACATGCATGCTGCAACTAAGAGTTCGCATGCCGCAACTAAGGAGCCCACGAGCTGCAGCTAAGGAGCTCGCCTGCTGCAATTAGGGAGCCCATGAGCTGCAACTAAGGAGACCGCCTGCTGCAGCTAAGACCCGGCGCAACCAAATAAAAAAATAAATCAAATTTAAATAAAAATAAAAATGTAAGGAAAATGAGAAGTAATCTAGTATAATACAGTAATGAGTGTGTCATACATATATAAATAGAAGAGTTCTTAAAAGCTCTGTGTTTAATTTTTATGAAACAAATACTGCTTTAAATGAATAAGGGGGAAAACTAGCTCTTTTGGAGAAAACTATGGTTATGTTTTATGAAAAGAACAGTCATTTATTTATGTGGATTAAGAATCCATGGTTTGGATACTTAAGATTTTCTTAAAATAAAGTGAATCTATATCTGAGCATTCTCTTTTTCTAACATCTTTTAATAACCATTAAAGACAATGCAATAAATAAATTGGTTGTGTTAATATGATTCTTCACTATCTGAAGGTCTTTTGAGCGTGGAGAAGAATATTTATAACCCTTTGTGCTTTGTTTTATATATATATATTATATATATACACACATATATATTACATGAAATAAATATGATTTGGTAAGCAAATTTTTCCTAAGTATTGACTATAATTTGTTAAATTCCCTCCAATAATTTAAACTACAGTTAGAAAGTGAACATAATTAATTCTTTGGATTATGGAAAATTTCTTAAGCAGCAGAAAAGCATAAAAATTCAGTAATTGTAAAATGTTCTATCATATTTCTATGTAAACATATTTTAAAATATGAAATACAATATTTATTTCTTAATTATTAATACATTTGTTTTAATGCCTTCCAAAGGTGTAGCACTGCTTATTTTGATACCATTCCATGGTCTTAATGCTACCATATCTGAAATTAAAAAAATTTCATCTTAGAAAAAAAAAAAAAAAGAAAGAAAGAAATACTGCTCCTTGGGCTTCCATGGTGGCTCAGTGGTTAAGAAGCCGCCTGCCAATGCAGGGGACATGGGTTTGAGCCCTGGTCCGGGAAGATCCCACATGCCATGGAGCAACGAAGCCCATGCACCACAACTACTGAGCCTGCACTCTAGAGCCCATGAGCCACAACTACTGAAGCCCGCACACCTAGAGCCCATGCTCCGAAACAAGAGAAGCCACCGCAGTGAGAAGCCCGTGCACCACAATGAAGAGTAGCCCCCTCTCGCCGCAACTAGAGAAAGCCCACGTGCAGCAACAAAGACCCAATGCAGCCAAAAATAAATAAATTAAATAAATAAAGAAGAAAAGAAAAGAAAAGAAATACTGCTCCTTTGCGTTTAATCACTCCTTGCTTCAAGGAGATTGGTAATGACATTTTCTTCGGTCAAGTTGTCCTTGTTTCCATCCCAAAGGTTAAGCATTATCAGATCACTTTAGAGGTATAATTATATTCTTTACGAATTTGCTTTTTTTCCTTATTTTTTTACAGGCAGAGTAAGCTTATGCAATTTTGTATATGTAATGTCATCAAAATTTAGTTCAAAAATAATCAAATATTGAATCTTGTAAGTAAAATCATTTCTATAATACGGTATTTCAATTTTGAATGAATTCCCATTTATTTCTCCATCAACTGGGGCAATGGCTATTCCATAGCAGTGAACAAAATTTATACTTCTTCGTAACCAAAGAGGAATCTCTAATCTTTTCTTAATAAAAATAATCAAATTAATCAGCCTCCAGAAATTAATCAATGTTCCTGGATTTTAGTTCAATATTTCTAAAACTCACTCATGATCCAGTTACTCATTAAAAAATGAAGGCAAAATTAAGGTCATTTGATGACAGAGATTATAAGCTTATAATCTTTGGGCTTGTTCAACACCTGGTATTCGAGTCAAAAAAGCAAGTGGAGAAAATAGTATGGGCAGGGAAGATGCAGGGAGAGAAAAACACTAAGGAGAGAATATTCTTAATTTCCATAAGTAGACCCCTATATATCTCAAACACTCTCTTAGTGAAAACCCATTAGAAATAATACTTCTGTTTTGAAGTATTTATCAACAAAACTTGTGATTTATGGGCCAAGCATTCTGTATGAGAACTCACTCTCTCATTTTGCCTGGAAGTAAAGAGTAATTAGGTGAACACCTAAACATAGCCTAAACTAAGGAAAAATAAAAGTACCTCTCTTCGAAATCCATCAACCACCTTTTTGAAACATTCTTTTCACACGCTTGGCCCTGCCTCCTTCTTCTCTTGTTTCATTTCTCCTCTGCCCACTCTGGCATCCTCTTGTTCTTTCACACCATCTGTGTGTTGCATATGACACCTTCCTGTGTTCCCCGGTTTACTGCTGAGAATTTCACGTGAAACACCTGTTGCTCAGATGTCCAGTTTCTTTCTGTCTTAATCACTTCTCATTTAAGCCTTGGAATCAAGGGAATTCACTTCAACTAACATGAAATTACAAAATCACATTGATAAAACCAGATCTGAACTTCTCTGCATTTCTTGAAGGAGGAAAAAATATGCATATATCTTAAATTAGAAGGTCCCCATATTCAATCCACTAACTATAATCATATCAGTTATCTCCCATGACATATTAAGGTTGCCAGGTCAATATTGATAAATATAAGAAATAAGCTTGGGGACTTTCCTGGTGGTCCAGTGGTTAAGAACCCACCTTCCAATGCAGGGGACGTGGGTTCAATCCCTGGTTAGGGAACTAAGATCCCACATGCCGCGGGGCAACTAAGCCTGCACGTCGCAACTACTGAGCCCTTGTGCTCAAGAGCTCACATGCTCTGAAGCCCACGTGCCACAACTAGAGAAGTCCGAGTGCTGCAATGAAGAAGAACCCGCGTGCCACAACGAAGACCCAGCGCAGCCAAAAAAAAAGAAATAAGCTCAACAAGTGTTCCAATATTCTGAGGAAGTCAGAAATCTCAGGGAAGTTATCCATCCAGCTATATACTACTAGACTACAGCTGTAAATCTACGTAGTCTAAGAAGCATTTCCAAATTTATTCTACCCATTCCTAACAAGATAAGGTAATATTTGATTCCCTCTTCCAGCTTCCCCATATTAAGTCATAAATTTCTTGAGGAAAGGACATTTTCTATGAATAGACTGTAAGAATTCTGAGGGATTTGCAGTCAAGGACTAGACTTTAAAGACAGAAAAAGAACTTTCAGAGACTTCCCTGGTGGTCCAGTGGCTAAGACTCCACACTCCCAATGCAATGGGCCTGGGTTCGATTCCTGGCAGGGGAACTAGATCCTGCAGGCATGCCGTAACCAAGAAGTCTGCATGCCGTAACTAAGATCCCTCGTGCTGCAACTAAGACCTGGCGCAGCCTAAAGAAATAAATAAATAAAAAGAAACTACAGTGCAGAGTTCCTTGTGGAGGCAGAAGAGGGCAGAGAACCCGCAATAACAACCAACAAGAGAGAGCTAACAATGGACATCTGCCAAAGTAGAGAGCAATCAGTATCCAAAACGCAGTCCTGGAAGAAAGACCAAAATGTCCAGTAGTAACAAACCCAGTAGGAATATCCAGAACAACTAACAGTAACTGAGTAAATGCTTTACATAAATGAACTCATAGAATCCTCACAACCACAAATCACTATTAAAATAAAGTCATTAGGGGCTTCCCTGGTGGCGCAGTGGTTGAGAGTCTGCCTGCTGATGCAGGGGACACGGGTTTGTGCCCCAGTCTGGGAAGATCCCACATGCCGCAGAGCGGATAGGCCCGTGAACCATGGCCGCTGAGCCTGCGCGTCCGGAGCCTGTGCTCCGCAACGGGAGAGGCCACAGCAGTGAGAGGTCCGCGTACCGCAAAAAAAAAATAAAAAAAAAAAAAAGTCATTAAAATAAAATTATTATTAAAAAGAAAAAGAACTTTCAGGAAAGTCACTGATTGGGAGGTGTGAAGATATCCAGCATGAGCAATATTCCTTTGTGTTGGGTAGAAACAAATCAGATCTCAAAGCTAATTTAAGACAGGAAGAAGAGGTCTGCATGTCTTTTGGAAAATAAAAAAGTAATTGTGTCCACGTCAACAAAACCAAGCCTATGCAAAGTCTGATATGAAGAATAATCTGGGGGTGATCCTGGTAACTGAAATCAATGAGGACCTCCAATCACTGGAGACAGGACACGTTTTAAGTGTTAAGTGAAAGGAGTAAGGGTTGGAAAGTGCGTTTTATCAGGAAATGTATGCTCAAGTTATGCAAGCCATGAAAATGAGATTATTTTAGGAAAGCCAAAATAAGGACAAGATAAAAGTGAAAAGAACAGGGGTTGCCTGGAAAGGCTGCAGAATAAAACACTAGTTTAAACTCTTACGGAGGAAGATACAGAAACTGTACTCCATAAAAGTATTCATCTTCCCCACATTAAAGAACGAATCTTTCTCTACCAAAGGACAGATTTTGTATGAGGACAGATTTTGCTCTTTTAAGAGAACAATATTACTCCTTTACCTTTAAAAAGCCCAAAATATTGAGCTGTGATACAATTCCAGTTGTACTAAGCATGGCTTAGTATGCTGCTTCAAGTGCAAGCTTTTAGGAGCTTACCTTCAAAACCAAACTAAATGAATCTAGTATCCGCCTGCCAACGCAGAGGACACGGGTTCAAGTCCTGGTCCGGGAAGATCCCACATGCTGCGGAGCAGCCCCTGCGCCACAAGTACTGAAGCCCGCACACCTAGAGCCTGTGCTCGGCAGCAAGAGAAGCCACCGCAATGAGAAGCCCACGCGCTGCAACGAAGACCCAACGCAGCCAAAAATAAATAAATACATAAATAAATGAATCTAGTAAAAATGACACTTAATGGGAAAAAAAACACCTACCTGATAATATGTACTCAAGTACGGCTAACTGCCCTATAGCTATAACAACGAAAGGCTAAAGGAAACAAGCAGTCCAATTAAAGCCATAAAAGGCTTTAGAGAGACAAACTGGTCCATTTATTTATTTATATAAAGGTATAGTTAGCATGGTCTATATTTTTATAACTATAACTGACATTCGGCTATGTTATATCTATCTTCCTATCTATCAATATCTATCTAGAAATACAATTTAATCCAGGTACTTAGTTTCTAAGTACAGCAGGTAGGGGTGTGTGTGTGTGTGTGTGTGTGTGTGTGTGTGTGTGTGTGTGTGCGTGTGTGTGTGTGTGTGTGTGTAAGGCACTCAAATTAATGCCCTAAATGAGAGAATCTCAGAGAAAACTACTTTTATTCTACTTATTCCAAAGATAGATTTACCTTAAAGAGCCATATTGTTCTTTGGATACCTAATGCTGATATCACCGTTAGTTTATCAAAAACTTTGACTTAGTATGGTTGTAAACTTCCCCTTTCCATCTCTCAGAATAATGTCTCATGTTTGTTGACTCAGAGGAAAAATGATAATTTTATTTATCACTTAAACTTCAATGGGTTTCAAGGCAAAGTAAGCTAAAATTTACCAAAATAGCTTTAATTTTGTGCCAGGAAAAATTTAAATCTGGCGAAAGCTAAACCAACTGGGACATTTCAAGTTGAGAAGAGTAGTTGGGAAGATAGAAAATTATCTTTTTAAAACAGATATTAGATGCCACAGCTTTCTGGGTATTCTTCTGAGCTACTAATGAGTTGACTCAAAGGATATGGAATCTGAAAGGGAACTAGAGATTACTTGTTAATTGTTAACAACTCCCACCACCCCCTTTTTTTGCAAAAGGGGAAATTGTGATTGATGCCTAAACCATCACCTGAACAAACACTTCTCCATTTTCAGAATTTAAAAAAACCAAAAAACTTTAACGCATGAGACAATATTTTCATTGCAAACAAATGAGAAGCAACCTGTAATATATGGGTAAAGCTGCTGAAAGAAACAATACTAACCAAGAGAGAAACTAAATTTGGTAGCCCAGGTTACTCGTATGTGATTTAACTGTTCTATTTAATCTATAAAAAATAACTCCCTGAGTGTTGACGAGCTACTACTGTGGGTGGAGTGTGGATGGTACCTGTCCTAAATATCTGATCCGTGAAGCATACATTTAAAAACACATTTTATAGGGACTTCCCTGGTGGTCCAGTGGCTAAGACTCTGCACTCCCAATGCAGAGGACCCGGGTTCGACCGCTGGTCAGAGAACTAGATCCCACATGCAGCAACTAAAATCTCCTGCACGCCGCAACGAAGATCCCACGTACTGCAACTAAGACCCGACACAGCCAAATAAATAAATAAATATTTTTAAAACCCCACATTTTTATAATTAAAATATAGGAATGGAAATATATATTTAGTGCTCGCTTCGGCAGCACATTTACTAAAATTGGAACGATACAAAGAAGATTAGCATGGCCCCCTGTGCAAAGATGACACGCAAATTCGTGAAGCGTTCCATATTTTTTGAGAGAGTGACATGGACATATATACACTACCAAATATAAAATAGATAGCTAGTGGGAAGCAGCCGCATAGCACAGGGAGATCAGCCCGGTGCTTTGTGTCCCCCTAGAGGGGTGGGATAGGGAGGGTGGGCGGGAGACGCAAGAGGGAGGGGGATATGGGGATATATGTATACATATAGCTGATTCACTTTGTTATACAGCAGAAACTAACACAACACTGTAAAGCAATTATACTCCAATGAAGATGTTAAAAAAAAAAAGAAATATATATATCTACACTCAGGAAGAATAACCCACGGGAGCTTATTTTCATATTTGAATTCAAAATACCTTTAAAAATTTAGTTTAACATAACAGTTCCAGGAATACCACAAGCATGTTCATGCTGGTAACTTTCTATCAGAAAAGATCAGAAAGAGAGGAGCCTGGTCGACAAAAGATCTTTAGAGAGGAAAAAAATGCATATGTTATTACAATTCTTTGAAGGTGAGATAGAGCAGTTCTTTATCTAAAACTTCCAAGCAATGTGAATATCTTCAGTAGGTGAAAAGGCATTCCCTAAACTTTCATGCCTGGAAATGCACTCCTCGGTTGCAAGAACTTGAAAGTTAGATAATAAGGAAATTCCCAAGATCTAGCTGTTTATGGGAACAAAGTGTTTTACAAACAGGGACATTAAATGCCTTGGCTAAAGTCGAAATGACACTGTCTAAAGCATACAGTCTATCACTGTGCTGAGTCATAATTACTCATTCATTTGTCTTGCTGGGAATACATCTGTGGCATTCAAATTCAAGGAGGCTGAATCCTCAGTAGAGCCTGTTGTTCCGTTTTATATCTGGGTAGTTCATTTTGAAAGGAAGTTTGCACATAATGTACGATTAATAATCCCTTATTGAGAATATGTCCCGTAGAGCTGGTGACCCTCTTATAGAAGGACTTTTTGTTTGCAGTATCTAAAGGCTTAGGTCTTGGGCAAAATAATAGCCTGCTGTGGCTTTTTGAGTTTCTCTTCTAGAAATTTTGAGCAGACATTGAGAGCGTGGTGGTGATTATAACTCTGAAGTAAAGAGTTATGTTGGGGGACTTCCCTGGTGGATCCAGTGGCTAAGACTCTGCATTCCCAATACAGGGAGCCCAGGTTCAATTCCTGGTAAGGGATCTAGATCCCACAGGCTGCAACTGAAGGTCCTCTGTGCTGCAACTAAGACCCAGTGCAGCCAAATAAATAAATATATATATATATATATATATATTAAAAAAGAGTTATGTAGGGAGGCTTTCTAATAATCAGCTTGTCACAGCCTTGCAGGTTCAGGCCATGAAGAGTTGAGGCACTAAATTCATCTTTTTTTCCTTCTATAACCACAATACCCAGGTCATTCTAACAAAAATAAGAGCACAATTCTCATTCTGTATCCAAATTTCCCCAACTTTTCCCAAAGGCCCTGATGGCTGGTTTTGGTTCCCAGGTGGGGTGTGATCAATGATTCCCCGTTGCCATTTCTCCATCTCTAACTGGTAACCCCTAAAGCACTGCCCCCCCCCGCTGCCTGAATTACTTTAAATTGAAATTGTTATTGAGACCATTGTAGATTCACATGCTACATGTAAGAAATAATAGAGCTGCACTTTGCCCAATCTCCCCAGTGATAAGTAATATTTTACAATACTATAGGATTCTATCCCAACCAGGATGTTGACATTGATACAACCCACTGAACTTATTTGGATTTTCCTAATTTAACTTGTACTCCTGTGTGTGTATATGTGTGTATGTGTTTAGTTCTACACCTACATTCATTTTTGAATAATCATTTCAGCTAAAATGTATGGAGTACCTGCTGTCTACCTGGCACTGTTCTAAGTTCTTTACATGTATAATCTCATCTAATACTCACGTACCAAGTACTGTATACTTAGCTCCATTTTACAGACGAGAGAGGCTAAATGATGTGGCAGTGGCAGAGCAGGGCCAATTCACTTTACCACCAGGCCACACATCTCTCATTACTACAGAGCACCTCTTGGTTACAGAATTCAGCCCTGTGGAGCTAGACTGTGTCCAGAGGGCCAGGAGGCTGGGAACACACTTCTTAAATAGCTATAAAGTCAGTGTCTCTTACAGGGGATTTTTAGGTGAAATTATTCTATCTGATACTATAATGGTAGATATAAGACATTACGCAGGCTTCCCTGGTGGCGCAGTGGTTGAGAATCTGCCTGCTAATGCAGGGGACACGAGTTTGAGCCCTGGTCTGGGAGGATCCCACATGCCGCGGAGCAACTAGGCCCATGAGCCACAACTACTGAGCCTGCGCATCTGGAGCCTGTGCTCCGCAACAAGAGAGGCCGCGATAGTGAGAGGCCTGCACACTGCGATGAAGAGTGACCCTTGCTTGCCACGACTAGAGAAAGCCCTCGCACAGAAACAAAGACCCAACACAGTCAAATATAAATAAATAAATAAACAAATGTGGGGTTTTAAAAAAAATTTATAGTTATTCAATTTCAAATATTAAAAAAAAAGACATTACGCATTTGTCAAAACCCATAAAACTGTATAACACAAAAGTGAATCCTAAGTGAAGGATCGGTTTTAATAAATAATAACGTATTGGGGCTTCCCTGGTGGCGCAGTGGTTGAGAATCTTCCTACCAATACAGGGGACATGGGTTCTAAGCTCTGGTCCAGGACAATCCCACATGCCACGGAGCAACTAAGCCCGTGCGCCACAACTACTGAGCCTGCGCTGTAGAGCCCACAAGCCACGACTACTGAGCCCACGTGCCACATCTACTGAAACCCATGTGTCTACAGCCCATGCTCCACAGCAAAAAAGACACCACGATAAGAAGCCCACGCGCAGCAACGAAGACCCAACACTGCCAAAAATAAATATAAATAAAATAAATTTTAAAAAATAATAACGTATCAATATTGGTTCATCAATTGTAACAAATGTACCACACTATTGCAATACGTTAATAATAAGGGAATGGGGGAAGGAAGAGAATGGGAACTCTGTACCTATGCTCAATTTTTCTGTAAACCTAAACTAGCTCTAAAAAATAATCTATTAATTTACAAAACAGAAATAGACCCACAGACATAGAAAAAAAACTTATGGTTACCACAGGGGAAAGGAAGGGGGGGATAAATTAGGAGTTTGGGATTAAAATATACAGACTACTATACATAAAATAGCTATCCAACAAAGACCTACTGTATAGCACAGGGAGCTATACTCAATATCTTGTAATAAGCTATGATGGAAAAGAATCTAAAAAAGAATATATATATGTGTGTGTACATATGTATATATATACATATATACACACACACACACACACACACACAAACTGAATCACTTTTCAGTACACCTGAAACTAACACAACATTGTAAATCAACTATATTTCAATTAACATTTTAAAAATAATAATCTATTAATTTAAAAAATATTTTTAAAAAAGTCAATGGTTCTTTCAGATGGACCTGCCCACAAAGTAACTGAAAAAACTTTTATCTTTGGAAATCTCCATACTGTGGTCACTGAGCATTTATATTTCGCCACTTGCCTTACATTATCTGAAGGGGCAGGAATATAGTGACAAAAACTCAGGCACTTAGAGGGTGCCCTGGGGATGTGTATGGCTTTTTTCCCCTTCCACATCTTCCCCTGCACCGACCTCAGAAGCTGAGCAGGACGCAGGCAGACAGAGTAAAGTGCCTGTAATTCCCATCCATTCCTGGGCCCTGTGGAATTTGAACTTATGTTTACTGCGTTGTCACTCGGACATTAAATCTTAACTGTCAAAATATTCTTCAAGGCAGAGAGAGGAGTTCAGCATGGTATCCCAAAATGTCTTTTCCATACTCTTTTCGGCAGCTCTGAAAGAAAATGTTGCTACTACTCTCAAAAATACTGTTTTTATGTTCCCATGGAAATTCACAAAGGGAATATTATATTTAATCTTTACCATAAGCAGAAATACTTATTTCTGATGGAAATAATATTAGACATGGAAATCATGGAAAATATTATCTAAACTTTCATATTGAGTAAGAAATCCATCCGGTACCTCTTGAGTATTGTACACCTAGAGCAATCAGGAAAGTGGCCAATGACTACCCACTGTGGAAATTGTTCCTTTGACAAACATACTATGCTCCCAGGCAAACTGTACCTCTACACATTATCATATAAAACCAGAGAGACAAATTAATCTTAGGAGCTATTTGGAGGAAGATATCTGAACAGACCTCACACTCCTCTGCCCCAAATCACAATCCAATATGAACTCATAATCTTTTTCATTGGCTTTGGTAATTGTACCCTTTGAAGACAATCTGTGAATATGCATATAGCCCTTAGGCACTTTAACTGCCATTTCATCCAATTAACAGATAATTAAAAATGCTTTGTGTGAGTACCTTTTCCCCTTTCCTTTTATCACCAAAGAGTGAGCAGTGCCTGTAAGGATGAAGTGCAGGAAGCAGTCACAGCAATGGGAGATGTCAGATGTATCAAAAGCAAACATCCTTTCATCTCACTTTGTCACTTGACCCTCGAGGTTTGGGTTTTAATGATGAGCTATTCTCCTTTAACGAGTCAACTAGTTCTAATGGGACTAGTCATGAGATGTTCCCAAAGTTTCAGTATGTTGCTAGAGTCATCCTCACGTAGAGTGTCATAGACAGATTATTTTCAGAGCAAACGAGGACCAAATCATACTTACAGCTAAATTGGCGGCAAGATCTATTTAATTCTGCAACCAGTCTTTTCCACACTCAACAATGGGAGGAAATGGGCATAGATAGCCTCAAGAAAAGGAGCCTGACTAGATAGAATAATCAAGTAACTATATTTTAAGGGATTCTTTTTTCCTATAACAACCAAGATGGGCTATCAAGTTAACCTATGATAATGAACAACCATCAAATCTCAACCTCCATCCAGGTTTATTTCTCATTCATGCAATGAGTCCAACATGGATCAGCAGAGAGGTCTCTGCTTCATTTAGTCTCTTGGGGCCCAGGATAATGGAGGCTTCTTGCTAACTCATGATCCCACTATCACTGAAGTAGGGAAAAGAGGTGTGCAGTTGACACCACCAATTAAATGCTTCCACTTGGAAGTGACACATGTCAATTCCACTCATATTTCATTGGCTGAAGCAAGTCACTGGCTAAGCTTAACTTCAAGGGGGCTGGAAATTGCAATCTTAACAGAGACCCAGAAGGAGGAAAACCAGAATATTTTTGAGTAGATCTGCCTGTTCCCTGTGACTGACTCATAGTTTAATAATACTGTGCAGTTTGATAATTTAGCATCTAGCGTTTTGATGCTACGTGAGTGACCCTGAAGGTCTATGATAAGACCTATTGTCTTGCAGGAGGCAGATATTTAGCTAAAGAGTTAGCTCTGTGGTTCCCCACTTGTCACATTCACTGTAATTCAAGGAAAGTGATTAAAAACTGTGTCTCTTATAAGCATACTTAGTTGTCCGTTATGAGAACTTTTTACTGTTTTAGGAACTAAGAAAGGCTTTGTCTTCCATTGAAGAGTTGGCATGTTTCCTGTTGGGAATTAATTAGAATCTGTTGACCCTGCAGAGAACTAGGTTATAAACTTTGAATTAGCCCCAAGAGTTAACCTTATTTTCTTAGCTGCTTTTAACCTTGTTTTCCTCCTTTGTAATTAATTGTAAAACAATGGTATTATATTTATCCTTTTTATATACCACCTCAAGCTCTTTTGTGAAAGAGATGAAGAATGAATAAAGAATTGGAATTGAAAAAGACAAAACAAACCTGTCACTTTGTTAAAAACAATCATTTTCCTGGTTGTGATGCTGTACTATAGTAATGCAAGATGTTACCACTGGGGGCAACTGAGTGAAGGATACACAGGGTTCTTGTGAATTATTTCTTACAACTGCATGTGAATCTGTAATTATCACAAAGTTAAAAGTTTTTTAAAAAAATCTACAATAGCCTCCCAAAGATGGTTGACTGCTAGTGCTGGTGCTTTAAGTCTATTTAAAGGACTTGAAAATGTCAAGATTCTCTTTCAAACCAATAATTTAATGAAGAAATGCCCAATTTACCATACAATAAGATTCATTGTGGCAAAGACTTGAACCACAGTCAAGGGATATTTCCATGAATTACTAATAAAAAAAAAAGACACAAGATTTATACAGAAAGTGAGTACTTACTTTGTCTCTTTTTTTCCTTCCTTCTTCCTTCCCTCCTTCCTTCCCTCTCATCTTTTTCTTTCTTTCTTTTTCTTTTCTTTTCTTTCTTCTTCCTTCCTTCCTTCCTTTCTTTCTTTCTTTCTTTTCTTTCTTTCCCTCTCTTACTTTTTTTCTTTTAAAAGATACAATTAAATCCCTCCTATTGCTAAAGACTATGGTAAGCAATTGGTAAGGAAGACAGAAAGGTGTCTGCCCACACAGTGCTTATGTTTTAAAGGAGGAGACAGTAAAATTGCAATTGTGATACATGCTTAGAGGAAAACTAAGAGAGGGCTGAGATGAGATAAGGGGAGTGCGGATCCACTGTAGACGAGGTGGCCATCTGAGGAGATGGAGGAGGAGAAATAACTAACACTGTGAAGAGCAGAAGAAGAGCATGTGTGAAAGGCCTGGGAGAGAGATGGATCTGCATATTTTTGAGAACCCGGAAGGTGGTCAGTATGGCTGGAAGATGGTTGGTAAGGAAAAAGCAAAGATGATGTTGGCAACATTGTGGGCAGAGCAAAAGCCTAGTAACTCCAAGTGTTGTTATAGGTGATTGTCAGCTAGGACTGACATAATTACTGATACATGTTCTAAATTAAACAAGTTTGTTGTTGAACTAATAAATCGTAAAGTAGTCATTCTTTGTCTCATTCCTGTAGATACCACTACTGTTCCCATATTCCTCCATATTCAGTTTCCAAAGAGAAAGCTAATGAACAAGGATGTTAAGCAATTAAAAAATGCAAAAGAAAAGTTAGAATTAGTACTGTTGCAAGAGCCCTCCATATGTAAATAAAACACCGGCAACAGGCAATGTCCACTTGTTGACACACGTAGGACAAAATATAGGTATATTATGATTCTCAGCGTCAGCTCTTTCCACTGGGATGGACACTCTGCTCCTCGCGTCTTTTCCATCTGCCAAAAATTCTGATAAATGTATTTATAACTTATTTATTTTATTATTAGAGCTTAGGCTAAAATACAATAGCCCTCGCAAAGATAACACTATGACTTGAATTTACATTAAAGGCTAAAAGACTATCTTGGAGAGAGATTACCTCCTAGGTATAGAGAAGGAATGGCAATAGATGAGAGGATTAAATTAAGATATTGAGTGGGGCTTCCCTGGTGGCGCAGTGGTTGAGAGTCCGCCTGCCAATGCAGGGGACACGGGTTCGTGTCCTGGTCCGGGAAGATCCCACATGCCGCGGAGCAGCTGGGCCCGTGAGCCATGGCCGCTGAGCCTGCGCGTCCAGAGCCTGTGCTCCGCAACGGGAGAGGCCACAACAGTGAGAGGCCCGCGTACCGCAAAAAAAAAAAAAAAAAAATACTGAGTGGATTAAACTTTAATGGTGATATTTTATTTATTAAAGTTGTGCATAATGATAAAAGTATTAATCTTTATAATGTTTTGGATTTTTGTATATATTCCTTAATAGTTCCTTTATTAAAAGTAGATGATTACCTTCAGATTCTCTCCTAAGAGTAATTTTCAAGCAAATGAGCTCTTAAAAATAGAAAAAGGAGAGTGGAGGAATGGAAAGGATCGTGAAAAAGACTGAGTCCACTAATGACAGATTTCTCAGAGTGAAGGAAGCTTAGAGCAAGAAGAGACTTAAGGAGTCAACTAATGGAAGTCCTTCTTTTTAGAGCAGTAAATCTGTTCAAGGTCACGGGGCCAGTTGGCGGAGCTGGTGGAGGAGATATGGGGTCAGAGCCTCATGTCCAGAACTCCTGACTTCAGTCTGTTGCCCAGCATTACACTACAACTGCTTGGAGTTTCCTCTTGGTTTAATCACTGGTGACACCAAATTTCATTTTAGCAACACAAGGACTATCTGGAAGTTAGAAGTAGACCTGTTATTTACTGGCAAACTGGAGAAAGTACCTTAAACGAGGATGAAGAGGGGTAAAAGGGACAACCACAATGGCTGAACAGAAAAAGCCACTGAAGAAATAACTACAGTTGATTCTCCAGGGGGGAGTAAAGCAATGTAAGAAAAAGAGCATCATATCAGGAAGTATAAAAGGAATGCTGCCTGTAAGGACTGCATCCTCTCCATTGCCCAGAAGGTTACTAAAGCTCACTGTCCGGGTGCAGAGTCTGAAGGCTGAGAGAAGAAGAGAGCTTTGAGAGGGTTTTTAAAAAGACACAAAAGTTAAAGAGAAAAAATGAGGCACAAAGAGAATTGGAGTGTCACCTAGAGAAGAATTATTGAACACTGAACACTAATATTCTATCATTTTCTCCAGTGTGTAGATGTCTGTCTGTAGATAGAATATGTATGAAAATGTCTTCATTTGGCAGCAAAAAGGATTTTAGACTTCAGAGAAAAAAAATTCCTAACATGTTAAACATAAGAATGATCTAAAAGGGCCAGCTGTTGCTTCTGTCTGTGCTGGTTTAGGTGTAGTGCAGCCAATGTAAGAGTCACTTCTGGTCCACAGGAGAGCAAGAAACATTCTTCTGGTAGGAGCTAAACCTAACTGACTTGCCTCTCAGCACCCTAATTTCAGGTTCTAAGAAACCTGCTACACTCAGAGCTGGGGAAGGAAAAGCCACTGGGATCCCTTGGGCCCAGCGCTGCACCTGCACTGCCTCACAAGCACATTCCAGTCCCTCAGGTTATTAGACAATGAACTGTCACTGGCAGGGAACTTACTCTGATATAAATGGAAGCAGTTATCCAGGTTAGTGTTCCAAGAAAGTTAAGAACAGCTGCAACTTGGCTGGGAATCTTGTTTATCTTTTTAATTGTGTATATATGTCCAGAGGCTCTCCGATGGCTCTAATATAAAGAATAAATGCTGTGTGGGAATTCAGTAATTAAGAGTCTCCTGTTGTTTCCTGTGTGGTAATTTTCACGGAGACCACTGTGAAAATTTACTCACATGAGGCTGAGACAGAAAGGAAGTACCAGGAGAAAACTCAGAAAAAATTAGCAATTCAGGAAGTGCATTTCATTATCAAACCTGCACATGCTGGGTTTTGAGCAAACTTGACTACCTTGAGTACAGTGACGTAAAACCATTTCGACTTCAGAACAAATGCCTTTGTTGACAAAATGGATTCTATCTTTCAGATGAATGTTTTTCTGGGAACTCCCTGGTGGTCCAGTGGTTAGGACTCTGCACTTTTACTGATGAAGATCCGGGTTCAATCCCTGGTCGGAGAACTAAGATACCACAAGCCTTGAGGTGCGGCCAAAAAATATAACAATAATAATAATAATAGAGGGAAGAAAGAGATATAACCTAAACAAAATAAAGAATATCTATACAAAACCAACAGAAAATATTTTTAAAAATAAACAAATCTTTTTATAACCTCGCAATAGTTTCTCAGGAGTACCTCCATTTGATGTTTGCTGAGAAGTATTTAGATCAGCGTTTTCAAATGTGAATGTGCAAATGAATTACCTTGTTAAAATGCAGATTCCGATTCAGTAGATCTGGGGAGGGGCCTGAGATTCTGCACTTCTAACAAGTGCCTAGGGGAGGCCCATGTTGTTCGTCTAGTAACGATGCTTTGGGTAGTGAGGTTTTAGATAACTTCGAAACTCATCCAGTAGTTGTTTTAGATTTTAAAAGTCACTCTCTAAAAACAATAAATTAAATTAATCCCAAGCAACAGGAAGCTAAGATGATTTTCAAAGCTAAATGCTTATGTCTCTTTGGGCCAAGAAGGAGCTCTTGCGAGTTGAGATCAAGAGCAAGCTGGCAGACAAAAACAGTGCCAGGCAAGATGCCACCTGATGGGGGAGATAGGGCTCAGCCTGAATTACCTTGTCCATGGGTTTTGGCAAACTCAGGTCTAATCAAGGTCATTTTCAATAATGAATGGTTACAGTCTGGTTGATGGGGTCCAGCAATCATCATAATCGAGCAATAGGCAGTGATTTTGTTCCAAAGGAGTCAATCTGGATGGAAACTGGATTAGTCTATGTCTAGGTAGGAAGAGACGATGTCCAAGCTTGAGGCAGTGGCTGGGCCCCGGTCAGATGGGCTGAGGCTGTGAGCAGGGTGATTCTTACAAAGAACTGTATCAGCGCAGAAATCCAGTCAATCAGGATGGATGGACATGCAGGTTGAGGGTTAGGGAGAAAGCGCAGTGGGATCCAGGAGCTCATCCAAGAGACACCAGATGCTGGGATTAGGACAGCAAAGCTAATTTCATGCTTCTGAATTTCTGCTGTTAATGTACTATCAGACCTGTTTCCAATTAACTCAAGAATGAGGTGAGATTAAGTCTGCAGATGAGATGTCTTCAATACTTGGAGCTAAGTGGTGCTTCAAGAAAAAGTGTGGAGCTGACAAATATTGTGTACCTCCTAGATGCTGAGCACTACACAGGGTGTTTAATACACACCACATAATCATATTTAATACATACTTGTCAGTGTAGGCTGCATCTGTAAGATAACACGTCAGCTGCTGTGCACCGCTGCACATTTTCTAGCACCACACGTGAGTATGTTGATGGGAGTTTCCTTTTCTTGTCTTATTTTACATCTTGAGTTTTGGTGTCAAGTTTTCTTTTTCATGTGAGGTTTTGTTTCTGCTTATATGATTGTCATTGTTATTTGCCACTGTTTACAATTATATAATAGGATTGATTATATAATAGGATTAAAGAATTTTGCTCTGAGAAGATAGGAGAATGAGGAAGATGTAATCCTTTGAAGAGTTATCGGTCAAGTGGTAGAGGCAACCGTTGACATAAAAAATGATAAGTTCTCATGGTCACCTAGATGAGCACGGAAGGATGAGAGTAGAACTATCTGTGGCCTTCATATGCTCAGCTGAATACTAGCCATTCAAGTCAGTGAATAGTCATGAGAATAACTGTTGAAATGTGTTGGAATTATTGACATTAAAGAGAGTTTGCAGGGACTTCCCTGGAAGTCCAGTGGTTAAGACTCCAAGCTTCCACCGCTGGAAGCACGGGTTCAATCACTGGTTGGGGGACTAAGATCCTGCATGCTGCTCAGCACAGCCAAAAAAAAAAAGAGAGAGAGAGAGAGAGAGAGAGAGAGAGTTTGCATTAAACTGGGGCGGAGGACTACTCTTGCAGAAAATGCAAACATTAACCTCGTGCTTATGGCAAAAGCCAGCCCAAAAAATATGCCATTTCTTCTCATAGGAAATATGAAATCACCTTCTCATGTGACAAAAACCAAACTGATGAGGAAGTATTTTGGATGTTCTCTGTCCCCATCACTTAACCTCATTTGGCTTCTTATTGCCTTTAAATTGCCTTGTCAAATATCACTGGAGAAGCAGACCGATTGGTTCTCTTTACTCAGGAGTTTACAAAGACTGTCTTGCAAAATATAACTTTAATATATGGGGAAGGTAGGTAAATAAAAGTCCAGACAACTACAAAGATGATTCCTAAATTGAGAGTGGTAGTGAGAGCATCGGTAAGTATGGGGTTGGACCTGGTGGCTGTGCTGTGTGAGGTCAGCACGGTCCAGACGACTCCATGATGACCCTTGTAGCCTAGTGGGTCTGTGAAACTGATTTCTGCCACCAAGATGACTGCTCACCTGACAAAATAACCCCATCCCTTAATTATACCAAAAAGGGAGTTCTTACCATCTACTTTCGGCCGCATTGCATTCTAAGGACATTGATTCAGGCAAGAAACACTAAGCTAACAGTATTTTATGGGGTATTTCATGACCCAACACTAAAAAATATTTTCCTCACTGATGCCTGAAATTTCACTGGTGAGGTCTGCCTTCATTTAGTTAGTTTGGGTTGTATAACGTAGCTAGTCCTGGAATTCTGAACAAACTATCACCGGTGCCTTGTGCAATGAACAATTCTCTGAAAGCTAGGCATGCCTTAGGTAAGACACCAGAGTCAAAAGGAAATAATATAGCACATGATTTTCTTCCTTAGAAGAGGGAACCATAAGTAAGAGTGTTAAGAATGTTGTTCATTGTTGTACTAGTCAGGGTTCTATAGAGAAACAGAACCAATGTATACAGAACCTATATAATATTTATGTATAATATATAACATGACTTGAGGCCTTCAAATGATTGGATGTGGCCCACCCACATTAGGGAGAATAATCTGTTTTACTCAAATTCTACTGATTTAAACGTTAATCACGGACTTCCCTGGCGGTCCAGTGGTTAAGACTCGGCACTTCCAATGCAGGGGGTGTGCGTTCAATCCCTGGTCGGGGAACTAAGATCCCACATGCCACATGACACAGCCAAAAAAAAAAAAAAAAAAATGTTAATCGCATTAAAAAAAATACTGTTTGCACAGCAACATCTAGGCTAGTGTTTCACCAAACAACTGGATACCGTTGCCTAGTCAAATGGGCACATGAAATTAACCATCATGGTTATATTCATGTGGAACATGAAACAATTTGTATTTCTAAAAACCGAAAACACCTGATTACTTCTCAATAATTTTACCAACCACTGCTTAACGGCTTTTATCTCCAGGCTTGAGCAGATTACACGTTTCTAAACTCACCTTATGCAGTAAGGGGAGCTAGATGATGCCACTTGTCCTGTGGCAAGTATCTGCACCCTGGATCACCACCCCCACCAGGCCTAGAGGGAGGGGCTGATCCCAGCTTCTTCACCAGTATACGGTGAAGTATCTTTTAGCCCCTGTGTCTTTGTGTTCACTCTCTTATTTTTAATCAAATCTCATCAGTTTTACACATGAAGTGTTGTAAGTGCCTTACAATATTAACTCATTAATCTTTGTAATGCATGAGGTTGGTACTACAAGGATCTCCATTTTTTCACCAATTTAAGTAGCTAGTTGAAGATCAAAGGATCAGTGGGTGGCTCTCAACCATTACTTGTCAGGCAACCTGCACAGCAAGAGGTTTCGTTACATCCAGCTGTGGCTTGGAGGACGCCGGAGAAAAGCATGCACTACCTCTGCGTATCATTATCATGGATATCGATGAGAAATGTTTACTAGATTATCGTAACTATCTTGAAAACAATGAAATTTAATCTCTTAATTCAATCAGTTCAGTTTAAAAATAGGTATATTGCATTTAGGATACAATCAGCCTGAATCTTGCAACTCTAAAATGTTTTCATAAGTGAAGCTCTTGTGTTACACTCTACCCACCTCTTTAGGGTTGTAATTTTTCAAAAATCCTATTGACTTCCTGATGACGACCTTTGGAGAGAAGGAACCATGGGTTTCCATCAAAACTATCCTTGCTGCCTAGAGACATAGTTAGAGAACAAGCCCAGTGATGATTCTACACACACAGAAGAGTCTACGTGTTGGCTGTGGGTTTGTTGGTTACAGGAGTGACTCTACAAGTTGTCACAATTTTAAATAGTGTCAGGCTACCATAGAACATTTCATCTAAAGATATGATGGTGTCAAGCACCTATGAAAGGCCATGTATGTGGAATCAATTCTTGATTCAAAAAATATGCTTAAGATCAAATCGAATCAATGTAACAGAAAAATAATTACAAAGGCTGAAAATTGCCCCGCTCCCCGCTTTTTTTTTTTTTTGGCTTCTGTTAGTAAACCCATGTAGAAGAGACACTTTCTACGCTGAAGGAGACTGCTGTCTCATCTGATAAATCATATAAGCTCCAGTGAATGTATGTCATCACCCGCAGGAATGACAGGTCTATCTTTGTCGCTCTTGTGGGATTTGAGCATTGACACTGTCAGAGAACTTGACTAATAACCTTCACCTGGACCTTCCAAACTCTGCACATAACTTCTTGATAAAAATCTTGATAAAGGCCAATATTTTCACAGGTTGACAGGGTCGGGAGAAGAGGGTCACTGAGCACTTTGACACTTTTAAGTTCAGTTTACAGTAACTCCTTGAGAAGCCTTAGGTTTTGCTGCACTTGCAATTGTTGGGACAAATCACAAGAAAATGAATGAAATATGTGACCCTCAGAGATACTGCATCTGGCTTTATTCTCTCAAAGATATGTGCTCATGAGAGTAATTTATACACATCACTGTTTGACGAAAAGGACACATCATTTAAGTTTAAATCGAATGCCTTTCACTTTATACTGTGTTTTATTCTAAAGCCACGTGTGTGTTGTTTCATCAGTGAGATTCATGACAGTGAATGGGAAGAAGTAATCCATTCCCCTTATTCTGCTCAAAATGCAAAAGACAAGGCTAAATTTTGCTAAGGACGGATCCATCCCAGAGGAAAGGACAACTCTTAAATGCCCATTGAATTTCTTATCCACATGTTTGAAAATATGAGACATAGTTAGACTCTAGCCAGGGGTATGGTTTCAGGTCTTTCTGGTGTGCTTAATTCCTTCTCTCTCTCAAAGTCATTTTGGTTTAAAAACACCACACCACATTTACATCCCATGACCAAAAATCTTGGGACATCAAAAAAACGGTAATTGAGCATTATTATTTTATGCATTCAACAATGCTGATTTCAAGAGACTACACAAACAGGAATCCTTGAAATTGTTTTATTGATGACAGAATCAGTGTATAATTTGATGAGGATTTGATGAGGAACCTGCGAACAATAAAGAATATGTCTATTGCCAGCAAAATACAATTATTCCAGGTCCTTTAGACGTTACAAATACAGTTCTTTCACACCAGACGGTTCATACGTAACAAAGCCATTTAAGAATGCTTAATTGTGCTTCTACAAAACCTTCGAAGAATGAGGTAGTTTCCTTTACCCACCATATTTTCCACATTTCCATTATTACGCTTTCAGTGAGCTTAAATCCTTTTAACATAATCTTTAAACAATTGCTCATGAGAGCCCAGGCTTATTTATAAAATGTTTATTTCTTTCTACTTGATTATCCTTAAAGATAATCTCAAGAATCACTACACAACCAGAGAAATTTGAGACAAGCAATGGCTGGGGCTTTTTCATTACAATCAGACTTAGATGCAAGAGAACACGTTCTAAAAATTCCATAGTTAAGCTGGTATTCTCCCATTTCTAACTATAAACTGATTTAAAAACTACTTCCTCACACTACTTTTCTCTCAGCCACCATATCAAGTAAGCACAGATTCTTCAGCCTAGGGGGTTAGGCTCCATTTATTGGCTAACTATGGGATCATGCATTCTTTTACGTCAACAGGGGACCACCTGCAGAATTTATAGGTGCATACAGATTAGCCAGCTTATCCTTAAAATTTCATTCAGAATCTACTTACTGCCATATTCTTGAATACCAACACTCTTCAAACACTTATCAATGAAGTAGAAATTGAGGCAGGTTATTTGTATTCCTGTCTTGACGCTGAGAATGACTGTAATGACCATTGTGAAATTAGCTTGAGGAAATCGCAGCGCGTTGTACATTTTAGTTAAAAATAAAATGATAATATTCAACTAATTTCCAAATCAGTTAACCTTCACCAAGGCAAGGGGGATGGTGGCCAATAGTATTCCCAAGGGGGAAAAAGAAGTCACCATCTACTCCTTGCCACTTATTCTTTTATTCAGTCTCAAGAAGCTTCACAGATCTTAAAATAAAATGGTTGAAGAAATGACAAAATAGGTCTTATAGACTATGCAAGTATAAAGTCTTAACCATATTGGTAGTAATCTAAAGTAGTTCCCATGTAACATGACCGTTAGATCATTATCTCAAGATTATCTGATAAGCTGACCGCTATATTTAGTCACTTTCTAATTGGCACTATTTGTACTTGGCACCTATGTTGAAAGATCCCGACGGCTGGCAGAATGAGGAAAAAGAGCTCTCTTGGACAGCACAGAAGCAAGTTCGACTTTTTGCCTTACTTTCTCTACTACCATTTGTTCTTCCTCTGACATCTTCTGTAGTTAAAATTGTCTCCATTCAATGATGGGTAACAAGGAACCTAGCCATTGTGACAGTGGACATGTAGAGAAAATACATGTCAATGATAATACATTTTAAATTCATTCCCGTATCACAGCTCACAATTTTTACCATCCCAACAGTGGGTTCCATAGGTAGAACATTAGGTAGCTCATGTTTTAGACCTTATTAATCGGTATGTGGTATGCAAAACAAACTTTCAGACAGAAAGTATACAAAGATTGCTTAAAACTTCAACACTTGTATCCAGCAGATTTTTAAAGACCACCTCATTTGCTAAGACTGAATTTCATGCCTTTATCATTCACTAAAGCAAATATGTTTACATATATCTGATCCCAGGGAATTATTTACCTCCAAACACTTGATATGTTTCTATTCTATTGATATGTTTCTTTATCACTTCCTCTAATTAACATCTGAGAAGTTTTTTACTATGGTATGTATACTGAAGATGGAAAATAAATCACTTTCTTCTACCTTTGTATTTTTAAAAGAACTTTCTGGCAATGATAAAAAAGAATCTCTTTGAAATACTTTAAATGGCCTTTCTTTTAAAACCTCACACTGTGAAAAACTGTTGTATTAATGTTAAGTCTTCCACCTGCTATTTTCTGAGTAGCTGTAATCCATCATTTTCAAGCCAACAGTCTCAACAGTTTGATTCATAATTGACATTTTCCAGAAAAAGTCACTCTAGGAACATTTTGTTTATTTCAATAATACCTGACTTTAAGATCAGCAAGGATGCTGTAATTTGAGGTGTTCTTTTGTTAGACGAACCATGACAACTTAACATCGCTCCAAAGGGATGCAGTTAACAAATGTATCAGGTTAGCAGTAAACAGTAAACCGGGAGGTAATTCACACCAAGAACCCCTAAATACTAATCTACTGAGTAGTTTCCCACGAGAGGAAAGAAAGGAATGGGAAAAAAGGACATTATTTCTTTTAAAAATGAGATGAAAATGTTTAGTGTGATTTCTTGATAGCACACCAATAACAGAGGTGTGCTCTGGCCTTTGTCTCCTTATCATCTAACTGTATTAAATATTACTTTTATACCTAAAACTTCAAGTAGGAGAGTATAAACTCCACGAGGGTAATGTCTTTATACTACTTATTTTCTAAAACTAACTTTCTAATCCCTACTGTGAGTTGTGTTAGACACATATTTGTGGGTATTCAATCAACATTTCTCAAGTTAACTGATCCAATTAATTATAATCTCTGTGATCTTTGTCAATTAATAAGTAATGCTTATTCAGAGAGTGGTACTCTCTGCCTCCTCTCCTTGAGGAGATATCTGGAAAACAGACAGCTGAACAAATTCTACTTGTGGCAAAACAAAGTGATAGGTGTTATAAACATCTGCTAAAATTATGTGCCAGGATTACTATTTATAACTTAAGTTTTTGCATATCCTAAATCCACATTAAAGGAATAATTCTTTGATCGTATTTAGAATCAGGACATGAAATCAAAGAGCCCTCTTACAATGTTTCTCTAACCCCTGTCTAAGCTTTAGTGCCTCTCATGAATGTTTATTGCTCTAAATATTTTAGAAAATATCACTCATTGACAGTGAATGTTGTTGTTTCCTGCTTAAAATAGATTTTTCCCAATCATAAGGGTAACGTGAACATATAATTTTAAAAAGGAACTTTTAAAGGAAAAAGAATACAGTGATTGAGCACTAAGTGGGAATGGGGAAAATAAATAAGCTTATGTTGGCAGCTAACTTTATAGCACAAACTCCCTAAAGCAGAGCTGAAACCGAAGCTTTAGTAAAGTTCCTACAATTCTTTTGACCAAGATATACTCATTAATTGCGTTTAAGTGCCCCAGAGTACTCTGATTTCAGGAAAGCTAGATATGAGGAAGAGTTTTCACCCAGGGTGTACAATGTAGGCTTCCCAGATCTTCAGGAGGGCTGACATTGCCAAGTTATAGAATCGATGTGACATTGCGCTTTCTTGCTACCTCTGATCTTTTTTTTTTTTCTCGTGACAATCTTTTGAGAACAGAATAAACGGTGTTTACCAGGTAGAAAAAATAGTGATTCCCTAACAAGTTTTCTCAGTCATTTATTCCTCTTTCCCTTTTACTTTTCCTCTGTACTTTTGAAAGTAAAGGTTTTATTAGGTATTACTAGTTTATTCAGTCCTGCAGGTTCTGGGGAGCACGATACACATCCCTGAAATGGACTCTTCTTTTGGTGTATCATGAGTTGAAGCCTTGATAAATGACTGTAACAAAGAAAATTCCTAAAGCTTTAGGAAATGCTCAGGTTTTGTCTAATGCCTGAAAGCTTCGTTTTAAAATCTTGGTTTCTACTGATGTGTTTTGAAAAAGGCTGATGAACTTGGTCTGAAGTGTAAAAACTGAAAAAAAAGTGGAAGGAAGAGAACACGCAAAATAAGTTAATCATTATCATTTTAAGTGCCACCAGTTCTGTTTATATTCATGCACATGTGAACTGCTGAATCCCATTTGATCAACCCAATTAAACATTAACTAATTGCAGCCAATTATGCAAATATCAGCAACAATATTAATTTGTTGATCTTTTTGAGCAGATTAGCCTCACATGTTCCTAATGCTAGCCTATCTTACGCCTTAAATGATCAATTAGTGTTGCGATAACTAAGTCTTGAAGAATGGATAATTGCCTAGTTATAATGTGCCACTCTTGCTGTATTAATCCACTGCAATTAAACAAATAGTGCACAAGGAAAAGAGATGTGCAGATGTTCCCTTTAAATCTATTTAACAAGTTAGTGTCAAGGTCAATTTCCTGTCTTATTACTTAAATGAGAATGGCAGATTGTGTCCTCTGTTTTAGGAGACCTTGTTTCTCTAAATGTATATCCTTCATCTTCACAGAGTCTGGTAGAAAGGGCTTAAAATGCTCTTAAGGTCTGATGAAAGAAATCACACAGACATAATGTCAAGACATATTGTTCTCGAACTCTTACAACGAACATGTCTCGCCATACTAATTCAGAGATGCAAAGTATAAAATGTATTTGTGGCAAATAGATGATTTCCATTTCTCATAGGAATGTTGAGTCTGGTTATCATGGGCTACTTGACAGGTTAGGATTACCTTAAGTCATTTCTAGCCTACAATATTGAAAATAAGGTCCCAGGATTTGGCCAAGGCAAATGTATACTCTCAGAATGCTACTTGGTGAACAAACTTGTGCAGAGCATAGTTAAAGCACTTCAGCCCTACCTAAAAAGAACAGACTCTCCCAAGATTTCAGATCGCCAATTTAAAGCCCCCTAAAAGACATTTTTACCATTCCTTTTCATCTTATACTTCCCTCATTTTCATTTTACCGTTCCTATCTAAAAAGATTCTATGGCCAAAAGTCTTGGAAAAGAATCAAAGCCCCATTTGCTATGTGCTGCTAAATGCCTTAAGGAAAATTTTCCAGCACGGCAAAACTTTTAGAATTTTTTTCCTTGCTCTGAAAAGAGGATGAAATATGATCAGCAAGATGAAAGTTATTAGGACTAAAGGAAACCAAAATATAATGTCTGAGAGTTGACCTTCCAAGGGTAAATGTTTTCTATCAAGATTTGACTTTCCCCTAGATAAACCAGGATACAATTTTAACTCATGGCTCCTAAACAAGGAAAATATCATCTATAATCACTCTCCCTGTACCCTAACCATGTGCTTATCCAATCCCCATTCCACAGAAATGAGCACCTATAAAACCAGAGTATAAAATCCAGAGTATATACCTCTTTGCTTTCTACCAAAAAACTAAATATGATCTATTTTGTATTTATCACAACATTTATGTGTTTAACACGAAACCTATATCATTTCCATTTGGTTGGTACGGTATCACGATCTCTCTAGAGCTATTACTTTAATTCCAAGACAGTCTTCAAATAAAGACAATATGAAAATTGTTAATTAAAAATAAAATAAGTTAATCATTATCATTTTAAGTGCCACCAGTTCTGTTTATATTCATGCACATGTGAACTGCTGAATGAGGTAAATACAGACAAAGTCAGAATCGATCACAAATTCTAATAAAGAGGTTTCACAATATAGAAACAAAGAAGGTACACTTCTATAGAAGGTACATGTTCATTCATTCCTTGTTATGTGACAGGCAGGGGAATGCAAAGATCTATAAGGCACAAGACCCTCAGTCTTGTAGTGAAGCCTGACTGCTGATTACAACACAATGTGGAAAGGGCAGGGGTGGGCCTTGCTGATGCACCAGGAGAGCCTGGCGCAGACCGGGACATCAGGAAGGAGGGAGAGATTTTCCCTAAGACGGACTTAGGGGACCTGGAAAGAAATATGAGGGGAGGAAATCCAGTTTCTCAAAGTCTTGATTTAAAAACAACAACAACAACAAACACTTTCTGAGGATGAAGATGTGTGGCAGGAAATGGTACCTATGAAATTTACTCAGATCAGCTTTACAAACACAAAAACACTCACTTGGTTGAGGAGCAGAATGTAACTTATGCTAAAGAATAAACACTTTTTTATCTGACTGAAGTACCAAGGGAAGCACTCAGGTTATGGAGGAAAATTCTACGCTTAGATGGCTTCCATTCTCATCTTTCTAGAGAAGGTAAGGTAAGCTTCTAGGAGCGAGTTTATAAACTACCACTGGATGACTGCAATTCATCTTCTCTGGCACGAGGAAACAATCGCCCTGGAAACACTGATAATACAAACTACGTTATGCACAACTAAAAACAGGTGGCCAAAGAAATTTCTCATAATTCAAATGCAACAGTCTGTCCCAAGAACACACAAATGATAGCCTGTTCTTTTCCATTCAGGATACTGTGATTGTCCAATCACTCTCTTCTCTTCCGTACTACAACAAAAGCAAGAAAACATGTTTCAGTGTAAAAACTCACAGCGCAGGGGCAGCTTATAAATAAACGTAATGATATAACCAACGTTGTACAAAAGGTTCACTTCTGTTTTGAACATTAAAAGCATATTCACATTGAAAATAAGACTATGTGTAAACAAATACCTGGAAAGAATCACAAATTTTATAATTACTGTGGAGCTCGATGTATAGCTGGTATAGGTCCCTTACATATGCCTTTGCATTGCCATTCTGTATTTAGCGTCTCAGATCATGTCCCCCTTCCACATGAATTGCCTCTTTAGTACTAATATAACTTGAGTTGACATGAACACAAACAATAGAATTCCTGAACTGGAAAGAACATTAATGACCATCTGGCATGCAGGGGATGAGCCACATAAGTGGGGCTCTGGATTTCACTTCAGAGCAATTCCACTTCTACTGGTTTTATATAGTGGGATTCCAGGAAAGGTTTCATTTGTAGAAAATTTCTATGGCTTAAAAATCAAGTGTGAAGAGCAATGAACTCAAGCCCAGCTTCTCATTTAAGGACACTGAGGCTCAATGAAACTCTTAAAAAAAAAAAAAAAAAAAGTATTGAAGTAAAGTTGATTTACAATATTGTGTTAATTTCTGTGGTACAGCATAATGATTCAATTATACATATATATATATTCTTTTTCATATTCTTTTCCATTATGGTTTATCACAGGATTTTTTAAAACTTTTTATTTTATATTGGAGTATAGCCGATTAACAATGTTGTGATAATTTCAGGTGCACAGCAAAGGGACTCGGCCACATATACATGTATCCATTCTCCCCCAAACCCTCCTCCCATCCAGGCTGCCCCATAACATTGAGCAGAGTTCCCTGTGCTGTACAGTAGGTCTTTGTTGATTACCCATTTTAAATATAGCAGTACAGGGGCTTCCCTGGTGGCACAGTGGTTAAGAATCTGCCCGCCAATGCAGGGGACACAGGTTCGAGCCCTGGTCCGGGAAGATCCCACATGCTGCGGAGCAACTAAGCCTGTGCGCCACAGCTACTGAGCCTGCGCTCTAGAGCCTGCATGACACAACTACTGAGCCCACGTGCCACAACTACTGAAGCCCACGTGCCTAGAGCCCATGCTCCACAACAAGAGAAGCCACTGCGATGAGAAGCCTGCACACCGCAACAAAGAGTAGCCCCTGATCGCCACAGCAATGAAGACCCAACACAGCCAAAAACAAATAAATAAAAATAAATAAATATAGCAGTACATCACAGGATACTGAATATAGTTCCCTGTGCTATACAGTAGGACCTTGTTGTTTATCCATTCTATATATAATAGTTTGCATTTGCTAACCCCAAACTCCCAATCCATCCCTCCCCCACCCCACTGCCCCCCTTGGCAACCACAAGTCTATTCTCTTCTAGGAAGCTCTTAATCACAGCCCAGTTCTGCCTCGATGCAATGCTATTCCTTCTACATCACAATGTCCATGTGCTGGGTGCCTCTTAAAGAACTTTGAAGACCTCAGAGGGGACTTCCCTGGTGGTGCAGTGGTTAAGACTCCGTGCACCCAATGCAGGGGGCCTGGGTTCGATCCCTGGTCAGGGAACTAGATCCCACATGCATGCCACGACTAACATTACGTATGCCACAGCTAAGGAGCCCAAGAGCTGCAACTAAGGAGCCTGCCTGCCGCAACTAAAGATCCGGCACAACCAAATTAATTAATTAATTTAAAAAAATAATAAAAAGAGACCTCGGAGAACAGAATCTATCAAATTGGTAAAAAAAAAAACTGGAAGCCAGGAATGGGTCCACCTACAACCTTCTGGTTTACATGAAAAGGAGAATGAAGGAAGCCCAATGACTATAAGTGACTTGCTTAATCCATATCAGAAAGGGTTGCCTAAAGACGGTGGCCCCCCACTGTTGACTCTGTTGATTAATGAACCCTGGATAAAACATTCCCGAATTCTGCCTGATTTATAGATGGTGGCGACACAACTTAGGGGTAAGAGCAAAATATATGTTTTATTTTCCTTATGTGGATTCCCATTAATACATCAGACACTTTAGTCATTAATAATAATTGGGCATCAGCATACTGACATTTTAGCAGATCTTGTTACAAAACTTGATTCATGACCACTATAATTTCATCTTGAATCTCACCAGTTGAAGTGAATTTGCTTTCAATTAGTTGTTTTAGTTTTAAAAACAGTCAAGATCAATTTTCAATACAATGACAGTCATAGGCTGTGTAATTCTATGAACCTGCAGAATATGTGTTAAGGTTTATCTCTCTCATCCTATAATTTATGCTTTTATGTAAAATCACAGCATTCCGAGATGTGTCCAAGAGATGTGATAATACAGGTAATTCATAATGTCTAGACCTAGGTGGTTAACAATCACCTTTCATTTCAATGATGGATAATGTCATTTAATTTTCCAAGGCAAAATAATTCAGAGTAGAGACGACAGATTTTAGCAGGGATAGAAATTTTTCCTCAAGAGGTGTCCAGAGAAGCAGGGGCAAGAAAACACTCATCTGCATGAGCCAGGCTGTCCGTATACCACTGGCAGTGTCGTTAACACAACCACAGTGGCAGTCCCACACCTTTAATGTTTGCAACACAGCAAATCAAATCGAGCCTGTAGGATGGTACTTTGAGTCCACCTGGAAGGCTCAGTGGGATGCGCAGAATTTTTATCTTTTCATCAATTCCAGTTAGAACACTGAACTAAAACATGACTAACGACAAGCTTATTATTTGCATTCAATGCATGTATGGCAAATTTTACAAGGCCTTCGCTAAAATACTTTCTACATTCAGCAGAAAATTCTTAGCAACATAAAAGGTGAATCTTCACATCAGGTACTTACTCTCCACAAGGTCCAAAAAAATATAACCAGCACTGCTCACCAGGTAGCACTTCGCCATCCTGGTTCTAAACCGTACTCGATGGCCATGCAACGTTCTGTGATCCCGTAACAAGGGGAGAGTATGGATTAGGGAACAAGGAGGGGCTGGGAAGCTGGTCAAGGGACTGAGCCATCAAGGCAATCTGGAATGTTTACCAAGTCTGCACACGAAAGGGGTGGGACTCTTAACTTCCAGAACTGAAGTCATCAAGTTGTTCCACTGAAAACAAGAAAAATCCAGTAACAACTAATGGCTGTTTATTCTTACGAAGTTGTAGCCACTGGTGGGAAAACAGATTTTTGAAATTCTATCTGGTGACGTGCAATCAACACAGATCCTGCTTCTATCCCATTCAGCTTCCCTTATTTTAAACTGTTGAAGATGTACACCTCTGGGTCTTGGCAATCACTCCTCCCACTTTCTGAAATGGTAACAGCAGCACTGCTAGTTAGTCAAACATGCTACCCGGATACTGAAGACCCGGCTTCCAGCTTTTATCTGATCTTGACAGCAGTTGATGTGTATCTCACTTTGAAAAGACCTAAATCAGATTCTCTGAAGGTTTTTTTGAAAAATAATTTGACTGTTATTCAAGACCTTCCTCCCATCTCTTCTCAGAATGTGTTAATATGCAAAAGGCAACACATTTTTACTCTTTAGTACTTGCTTGGTGTGTCAATCACCCATTCATTCCTTTATTTAAGAAACATTAGTGAGTGTGTACTATGGCCCAGGCCCTGTACCTAATACTAGGTTTACCAAAAGAGAATAAAACAATGCCCACCCTCAGACAACCACAGAACAAAGATAAGTGTGTGACTAATTAGAACATAATATAAAGGTCATATGTGGGGCATCCTGGCGCAGAGCGGAGCTGCAGCTCGGTCTCCTCCGCCAACCCTCCCCCTCAGGCGCCATCCCTCCTGCTGGTCAGGCCCACCCGGACCGATCGATAAGATCCACTGCGGCTCGAGCCCCGGGCAGCTCACGGGCAGCCAGAGCTCCAAGGCTCCCCGCGGCGACGTGACCGGAGAGGAGGCAGCCGGCGCTTCCCACCCCCCTCCACACCGCTCAGGTCAGCGGACCGGAGGACGGCCACGCGAAAAGCCATGCAGACTCACCCCCCAAAGGTGAAGGGAGTCGCCCCGCGTGAACGGAACAGAGGAGGCAGCCGGGGCCACTGGCGATGCCATGGAGCCGGCACCCCCCTAGCCAGGGCGCTGAGGCCAAGGGGGAGGTCCCGCCCAAGGAGACCCCCAAGAAGAAGAAATATCTTTCAAGAAACCTTTCAAATTGAGCGGCCTGGCCTTCAAGAGAAATCGGAGGGAGGGGGCAGGGGGCATCCGTCTGCATCGTCACCCACAGAGGAAGGGCAGGAGCAGGGGGGTCGGTGACTGCGGCGAGGGAGGCACCGCCCAGGGAGGGAAGGCTGCCGCCACCCGAGAGCCAGGAGCCCCAGGCCACAGAGGAGAGGCTGGTGCAGGGCCCGGGTGCACAGCCATCCACCGCTGGGGGCCCTACACCAGCGGGCGGGCTGAATGAGTAGCCGGGTGAGGGCAGGTGGGTGATCTCTACGCTGCAGAAAACTGCGCTGTCCTTGTGGTCACTGCCTGGACCTGGTGCCCTGGCTGCCTTCCTGTGCCCAGAAAGGAAGGGGCTGTTGCCCCCTCACCACGTTCCCTTTCCTCTTCTCCCTCCTGTGGATTCTCCCATCATCCAGCTGGTCTTCCCCTTAAGGCCAGTTGAAGATGGTCCCTTGCAGTTTCCCAAGTTGGGTTAGTGATGTGAAATGCTCCTGCCCCTGTCCCTGCCTCCTTCCCTGTCCCCACCCATGCAGAAGGCAGTTGCTGGTTTTCTTCCCCAATTCTTTTCCAAGTAGGTGTTGTTTATTCCCCAAATCCCTGAGCCCCACGTAGGGGTGGCTATACTCCCAAACCCTGAGTGGCCAGCCTTCCCCTGTTGAGTTTTTAGTCTCGTGTTGTGCCTAGTGGCCCCTGGGCTGGGGAGGACACTGCCCCTGTGTAGGTTTTCATAAATGTCTTACTCGAGTTCAGACCTCCAGCTTGTGAATCAACTGTGTCTCTTTTTTGACTTGGTAAACAAGTATTAAGCTTTGGGGTCGAGGGGAGGTACGTGATGTGAAACAACTTCTTGTCTTTTTTCTTCCCCCTCCCATTGTTGTAAATAACTTAATGGCCAAACCCCAAATTTGTAATTTTTTTTTCCCTAACTGCTAAAACCATTCTCTTCCACCTGGTTTTACTGTAACATTTGGAAAAGGAATAAATGTCATCCCATTAAAAAAAAAAAAACGGTCATATGTGATCATTCCAGGGGCCATGGAAGCTGGAGGATGAAGCAGCACTTAAGTGGGTGAATATGTGTTTGTACTGGGGGAAAGGGACGCTGTTCAAGAGACTGAAAAGATTCCTAAAGGAGATGTGTCTCGAAGGATAACCAACACCTAATCAAGTGGGAAAACTGTAGAAGATACAGAAAGGCAGAAAGGAAGCAGCAGAGAGCAGAGCATAGTGGACGACAGAGAAGACCCCTAATGGCAGCGGCAAAGGTGAAGATGATGGTAACTGGAATAGCAAAGAGCAATGGGAGAGAGGGGAAACATGGGCAATGTGGAGATGTTCTCCAAGTTCAAGTTTGGTTAAGTATGAACACAGTAGTGTTTTTCTTTTTTGCATTTAAAAAAAAAGGAAGAAATAAAAAGAAAAACAGGACTTCCCTGGTGGCGCAGTGGTTAAGAATCTGCCTGCCAATGCAGGGGACACAGGTTCGAGCCCTGGTCCAGGAAGATCCCACATGCCGCAGAGCAACTAAGCCCGTCTGCCACAACTACTGAGCCTGCGCTCTAGAGCCCGCGTGCCACAACTACTGAAGCCCCCGCGCCTAGAGCCTGTGCTCCACAAGAAGAGAAGCCACCGCAATGAGAAGCCTGTGCACCACAATGAAGAGTAGCCCCCGGCTCGCCGCAACTAAGGAAAGCCCAAGTGCAGCAACGAAGACCCAAAACAACCAAAAATAAACAAACAAACAAACTTATTTAAAACAAAAACAAAAGAATCCTGTCATCTGAAATGTCCCCCTCCTAAGAGGTATTTGTAGGGCAATGTAAGATCCAGGGAACTATGTGGATAATTAGCCAAATGGGATGAACACTCAACCTCAGAGGTTCTTACTTGTATACAGAAGTACACAAGTCAAATAAAAATCAGATCTGTGGTTAAGAAGGTATCTTCCCCTCTAGGTCACACTGTAGGAACCTTGAGGTTTCTTGGTTATTGTTGTTCTCTTCTTCAATTCACCAGAGCACTTTGGAGGAAACACCACGTTTCCACGCAATGTCAAAGAGATCAAATGTAAAACATGATGCAATTCTACGCTTTTTCCTCAATAATTACACTTCAATTATTTTTCTTGGAGAGAAACAGACAATTTAGTAGCTTGGCTGACAGCACCAATTTGCCAGCTTGTAAGAGAGTAATTTTGAAACTGTACGTTCCATGCCCACAGGCACAAAATAATTGAAGAAGAAGAAAGAGGTGGTCTTAGATTCCAAATGGATGGTCCTTTGTTACTTAACAATTTGGAGCAGATTTGGTGCTTCTGGTTTGCAGTTTAATTCAGAATCCTTGTATTATCTCATGTATCCCCTTGTTTCTTTGTTCAGTGTGGAGCTCTGAACGTATCATTAGTTTTTAGTGTTACTACCATTTATACTTTACTACCTAGAATATTAACTTCTTGGCCACAAGCACCAAGTTAGATAGAGCATATACACAGGTAAGAGGAAAATGGTCTATTTCTTCTCATTTTCTGCTTCATATATAACTTTTATTTTTAAACCTTTTGATATGGTCTCACATTTAAATTGAATAAATTTGTCTTTCGTCTGTATCAGCGTGCTTTGACCTCTCCAGTTTTTCGGTCACTTTTTCCACTTCTCTATCACCAGCACCTGCAACTGCCTCTGGCATACAGTCTGTGCTCAATACTATGTATCTGTTGAATGAATGAATCAAAAGCATTCACTTCCCTCACCTACATTCCTGGCTTCTGTAATCTTACCCAGACAACTCTAAAAATAAAAATACATGAGCCATCCATGCAGAAATTTTTATTAAATTTCTTCGAATTACTTTGGATTGGTTCTATGCAGAAACCAACTCTGAATAAATTTTAAGTCTTCAATGTTAAGATATTCCTTTATTTAGCTTACAGAAAATTCCTATAGAACACTTCTACTGAAGAGTGTAAGACAACTCATTGGTTCTAAAAGCACAATAATTCTTTTCTTTTAATGCTATAAATTTTGCATAAAAGTGGCTAAGTCTTCAAAAAATAGCATTTTCATCCAAAGTTCTCTGTAGGGACCTGCTGCTTTCCCAACCAACTTTACATTTTTGCTTACTTTTTAAGACCCCACACCATTTGATGTCACCCAAGCTATCAAACTTTATTTCACATTTCAATATGAATCTCAGCTCCCTCAGGTATTTTCACTGACTGGCAACGATGGCATCCGGGCTCAGCAAACTTTAGAACAATATCTTTTATAGGTGACCCAGGTTTACCTGGTATATGATATGTCTACCTAGAAAGATGCTTAACTGCCTGATGACATTACTGTAAATTGTTGCTCAGAAAAAATAGGCAAAACAAAGTTAGCAGTATTAAAAAATAGGTGTGCACACTGTTTGACCTGATAATTACAATCCCAGGAATTTATCCTAAGGAAAAAATCAAGGATGCACTGTTTACAATAGTGAAAGAATTTCCAACAATTTAAATGTTCAATAAGATTTCTTTAAAAATTATGGTATATCAACATAGTGGAATTTAATTAAACTTTATACGTTGAATTTTAAAATTTATTGATACGAAAAAGCAAATGATTTATTAATTGAAAAAAAGGTTAAAATTACGTACGATCCCACTGTCAGAAAAATATCTATCTAAAAATACACTGAGTGCTTATAAAATACTGAAAGTTGAGATATCAAAAGTTAAGTGATTTTATCTGTGATGTAATCACAGGTAATATTAGTTTTTTTCTGTGCTTTCTTCTACTTTAAAGTCTTTTCTTTTTTAAGAAGTCTGTTATACTTTTCATGAGATTTTTAAGTGTTATCAAAATTTATATACTTTTTAAAAATGTTAAGTAATTGAGTCCCTGACTATATATATATTTATTCCCCCTTCTTTCCTTCCTTTTTTTTTTTTTTAAACTGTGTATCTTTTTTCTCATTTCTGCTTTGCTCATGTCCACACATACTATTGGGAACATCTTCCTTAAATTTAATTTGTTGACCTCAGATGGTAGCACTTACTCTCTTCTCTCCACTGAAGTATGATTTGGTTCTAGGCTTTGAATGAAAAAAAGACAGCATTTTAAAAATAGAAGCCCTTACCTGAATATCAGTCAATTTGTCCAAGATGCGGCTTGCAAGCTTAGGCCCATTCTCCATAGTTGGGATGTGTATAGTCTATGAAAGAAAACCAGACACAAAATCATTTGAGGATATTCATGTACACAGTAACAACAAGTAAGAAACTCAGCAATTTTACCGAAATAAGGAATGGCACTATGGTAACCTCATTATGGATGCTAACTCCTTATGCCAAAGACTCTTTTCTATTCTGAATTTGAATAAAAATGAACTAGCTGGTGATAGGTTGTTCGTTTCCTACCAACTGATTTCAGGGCATAACTGGTTTATATGCCAGTCTTCAGGCTGATTTGAGGAACCATGAGAAGCAGGGGTACCTAGAATAGGGGCTAAACTTAAAGAACCCTACGTCTTCCAGCATCCTGAGAATCTATGTGGATGAATGATTAATCTCCACATCTAACGCTCTTGGCAGGGAATGAGACCTCAAAAGACAGTGTGCCGCAAATTAAAGCAAGTCATTTCAGGGACATAAATTGAAGCACGTCCATATCTTCACAAAAGGCGCTGCCAAATCTGTCTGTTCTAAGCCAGACTTCCAGGGGCCACAAATTCCACGAAGTTGGACAGCATGGTTAAATTCAGGGCACAGAGATTTTATGTGCCCTGATTTATACTTTGAGTCACGCCCATTCATGCCTTGCTGGCTTGCAGGCTTTTGATAGTTTGATTTTAGTAGAGAGTCCGTACTCTTACTTTTCTTATTATGCCCTTTAGGGTAATAGGATAATTCGATGTGCCTTTTGGCTCTGAATGGCTACCTAAAACAAAACCATAAAAATGTATTAAACTTTACTAACTTACTTCTAGAGGAGAAGTAATAACTGGACTTTAAAAATCTGACCTAATGACAACTTTAGTTCATTTAAAAAGTGGACTGATAATATATTACCTAGATACTACCATAGTAAAATGTGAAACAGTAGCTTTATAATCAGTATAAGCATTCATATATGATAGAATAATTCATCTCCCTTGAAAAATCAATCTGTAGATGGAATTATGTCAGGAGCCAAGTTTGAAAATCTCAAGCAATGAAGCAACCACCATTAAAATTAGCAGGAAAAAAAAAAAATCAATCCACCCAGCTGAGGAAAAAATAATTATAATGTTGAATTTAAAAACCTATAGAATAGGGGCTTCCATGGTGGCACAGTGGTTGAGAGTCCACCTGCCAGTGCAGGGGACACGGGTTTGTGCCCTGGTCCGGGAGGATCCCACATGCCGCTAAGCGGCTGGGCCCATGAGCCATGGCCGCTGAGCCTGCGCGTCCAGAGCCTGTGCTCCGCAACGGGAGAGGCCACAACAGTGAGAGGCCCGTGTACCGCAAAAAAAAAAAAAAAAAAAAAAAAAAAAAACCCAATAGAATAGAGATAAACCCATGCACATATGGTCACCTTATCTTTGATAAAGGAGGCAAGAATATACAATGGAGAAAAAACAGCCTCTTTAATAAGTGGTGCTGAGAAAATTGGACAGCTACATGTATAAGAATGAAATTAGAACACTCCCTAACACCATACACAAAAATAAACTCAAAATGGATTAAAGACCTAAATGTAAGGCCAGACACTCTAAAACTCTTAGAGGAAAACATAGGCAGAACACTCTATGACATAAATCACAGCAAGATCCTTTTTGACCCAGCTCCTAGAGAACTGGAAATAAAAACAAAAATAAACAAATGGGACCGAATGAAACTTCAAAGCTTTTGCACAGCAAAGGAAACCATAAACAAGATGAAAAGACAACCCTCAGAATGGGAGAAAATATTTGCAAACGAAGCAATTGACAAAGGATTAATCTCCAAAATATACAAGCAGCTCATGCAGCTCAACATCAGAAAGACAAAGAACCCAATCCAAAACTGGGCAGAAGACCTAAATAGACATTTCTCCAAAGAAGATATACAGATGGCCAACAAACACATGAAAGGATGCTCAACATCACTAATCACTACAGAAATGCAAGTCAAAACTACATTGAGGTATCACCTCACACCAGTCAGAATGGCCATCATCAAAAAATCTACAAACAATAAATGCTGGAGAGGGTGTGGAGAAAAGGGAACCCTCTTGCACTGTTTGTGGGAATGTAAATTGATACCGCCACTATGGAGAACAGTATAGAGGCTCCTTAAAAAAACTAAGAATAGACCTACGTTATGATACAGCAATCCCACTACTGGGCATATACCCAGAGAAAACCATAATTCAAAAAGACACATGCACCCCAATATTCACTGAGACACTATTTACAAAAGCCAGGACATGGGTGCAACCTAAGTGTCCACTGACAGATGAATGGATAAAGAAGATGTGGCACATATATACAATGGAACATTACTCAGCCATAAAAAGAAATGAAATCGAGTTACTTGTAGTTAGGTGGATGGACCTAGAGTCTGTCCTACAGAGTGAAGTAAGTCAGAAAGAGAAAAACAAATACCATATGCTAACACATATATATGGAATCTTAAAAAAAAAAAAAAAAGGTCATGAAGAATCTAGGGGCAAGACGGGAATAAAGACGCAGACCTACTAGAGAATGGACTTGAGGACACGGGGAGGGGGAAGGGTAAGCTGGGACGAAGTGAGACAGTGGCATGTAAAATGGATGGCTAGTGGGAAGCAGTTGCATAGCACAGGGAGATCAGCTCGGTGCTTTGTGACCAGCTAGAAGGGTGAGATAGGGAGGGTGGGAGGGAAAAAGACCAATAGAAGGGACTTCCCTGGTGGCACACTGGTTAAGAATCCGCCTGCCAATGCAGGGGACACAGGTTTGAGCCCTGGTCTGGGAAGATCCCATGCCACGGAGCAGCTAAGCCCGTGCACCACAACCACTGAGCCTGTGCTCTAGAGCCCATGAGCCACAGCTACTGAGCCTGTGTGCCACAGCTACTGAAGCCCACGGGCCTAGAGCCCGAGCTCTTTAACAAGAGAAGCCACTGCAATGAGAACCCACTCGCCGCAAAAAGAGAAAGCACACGCGCAGCAACAAAGACCCAATGCAGCCAAAAAAACACAAAAACCCAAAATAACAATAGAATTTGTATTTATTATGAGTAATTTAAGCCAATTCATTCACATTATAAAAATAATGCCCACATGCCTCTGAATTATGAAGTTAGATGACGATGTTAATCATAAGTACTGGAGCTGTGTTGTAAAGAGGAAAGTAAAAAAACTAACAAGAAAATGGATGTACGGCACATATAAACAAGATTAATTTACTAGGAGGAAATTTCTTCTAACTAAATGCTTGAATTCCTTCTGAAAGATTTTAGTAAATGCCATGAGGTTTGCCCAATGAAAATTTTTTATGAAGTGGTCTAATTAATAATGATGAAGATGAAAAATGTAGGAGGTGATCATTCAAATGAGTTTTCTTTAATAATTTGCTATTCCTACTCCAGTAGTTCAGAAGTACTTTTGGAAACCAGAGACTGAAATTTCACTTAGTTGTAAAACCTTCCTTAGTGAGATGATAGAAAGAAATGAGTGTAGGTCTATTGGTACATCTCCAATCCCTAAACTGATGTAAGGCAGGTATGATAACGAAGGACAAAACTGTTGGAGTTTACAGGAAACCACTGGAAAGATGAATAAGTCATTTGCTAACACAAGTTCATCGGGACAAACTGCCACAGTTAACAGAACGCTAAGTTATTTAAAAAATCCTTCGCATCCTGGGTCCAACTAGCACTTTGTCCACATATTTAAAGAATTAAATTACAGGCAAATGTTTGAAAACGATAGGAAGTGAAGAAACAGTGTCTTACCTCACCCTTGTACAGTATATTCGAAACTGGGCAAACAACACAGGCGGTACCAGAACCAAACATCTCCCTCACGCGGTTCTCCTCCACGGCTGTGTTCAGGTCGTCCATGGTGAGGTACCTCTCTGACACCTTAAATTCTCCCTGTTTGGGATAGAAATAAAAATAAATATATTTTTAAGGAAAAGGCATACAAAAAATGCCCGGTGGTATGGACCATTCTACTTTACATTCTGACTGAACTCAGATAATGTCATAATTGTCCTTAGAGGGAAAGCTGGAGAGATCGACACCATCTTATTGACAAACACACTGAGATGCTAAGCAACCTACTCTAAGGTCACAGCATCTTTAAATGAGATGATGAGAATAGAAAATGTAAGATCAGCATGACAGAGTACATGGTATGTTTTAATACATGCCTGCTTTTCTGCCTTTTATTTGTTATGATGGCCAAAGTCTCACAAGTTGATGCACCCCAAGTGCTACTTAATGTGTATTCTAAACCCTATTTATCATAAGAGAAAATATATTATTATCTAATATTAATAATGATAGCCACCATTTATCGAGCATCCACCACATGCCACGTTCTCTAATTTTTAAGGTGGGTAATATCTTCCCCATTGTACAGATGAGGAAATTAAAGTTCAAGGAGGCTGAGTGACACCCTGAAGGCCACACAGCTAGTAAATGGCAGAAACTGGATTTGAACTCAGGTCTGATAATGACTGGCTCCAAATGTGGCCCTCTTTCTACTGTTTCTTTTATGGAGTAGAAACAGAGACTGAATTTAAATATCTGAAACATTTCACTACTTTAAAACATAGTGTATTTGGACTTTATTTGAGAAATTACATTGTATATTTTTTCTTCCTAAATTCACTGATTCAGTCGACTTCACAGCAGCAATCCTCTTCCTCCTCTCTGGTGCTGTATTAGGTTGAGTTTAATCATAGAATTACTGGTATACCCGCTCATCGACTTCAGCTGAACTATTTATTTGCTCAAGGATAGGAAGTGGAAAAAAAATCTGATGCTTTTAAGCTATGTTTAAACTATCTGTTTAATACTCATTCTTTAATCTGTTTAACTCTCATTCTCCTATGTTAGTGGTTAAAGTTCAAAGCTTGTCAGGAGGCTATTTGAATTCAGGGCAACAACGAATGAATCCATTTTTTTAAAATAAGATGAGAGTATTTTTTAAAATCTACAAATCCACAATAGATAAAAATGGAAATCACAGCCCTTGGAAAGATTCAAAACATTAGAAGAAGAATGCATCATGCTGTAAGTATATTTGGAAGGGTAGGGAAATATGCCTGCAACAGAAATATGGCTTTTTGTAAGTTTCAACCTATCTCAGTCTGCGATTGCAATTAAGTTGTACAAAGGCAAATAAATAAATAAATAAATTCCAGCAAATCAGCCAAGTGAGAACAAGCTGAGTTCTGCGTTGTGGAAAAGAAAAAAAAAAAAATCTCTTGTACATAAACAGAATTCTTTTTACTCTGCTCACCCTCACTTATTTTTGGACAATTTCCCCTACCTGGCAAACAGTGGTAACCCCCCGCGGGCCTCTTGGCATTTGTGTCTCACAGTTTTAAAAATAAATTATAGCTAAGGAGTCAGGAAGAAACTTCCTCTATAATAACCTATTTTTCACGCTAGCAAATCATTAGCGTGGGGGAATTTCCACTTGGAACTTCTCATCAAACCTTCTGTACTTGGTTGATTTTTTTCTTTAATAAAACAAAAATCACTGAGCTTGGAAAATACATCTTTCCAATTGAAAACACAATTAGGACAGGGCAAGCTGTTTGAAATTATACCAACAGTTTGTAAATGTCATGCCCAATGCGCCAGCCAGCATGCGGCAGTTGGGTCTTGTCTACTTCAGGATTTTGAGAATTATTTATAGCACGTTTTCTCTATTTCCAAAGCCTTTTCCAGAGAAACTGTACTCTCGTAGACGTGTGTGTTTCTAAACATTTGTCCTATTAGCACTGTTTCACCACAGTCTGCTCAAAGCCTTTTCTTGTCCCTTGGAGACCATTTCAATACATGGGTCAAAAGTTCCATCCAGGAACCTTTGCCAGATTAATCAACTCATTCAATATTCATCTTGAATATGCTAAGTCACTTCCAATACCGAATGGTTTAACACACGTGCCTGTGTCACTTGAATCAGAAAGGCTACTGAAAACAACTTTACATTTGCTTGAATGTTTAGATGTTAAAATAAGCATGTATGTGAATTTGGGAGGACAGGGGGCAGGAAGGAGGGAGAAAGAAGACCGCGAAACTAATACTGTCATGTTAGTAAGCATTTATATGTCAGTAAAATTCTTTAACTTCTAGCACGGTTACACTGGAATAAACAGAGGAAGGGAAGGACTACGTACCACTGCCATTTGGAAACAACACACTCAGACTTGAAAAGTTAAAGGCTGGCGAAAAGGAAGCCCTCGGAGGATAAACCAGATGAGTCGGTAGGAGACACCTGGTATAAAGCCTGAGACTAGCACTAGAATACTTCTGCACTAGGACGACCTGCTGAACTGGTTTCTGCCTGCCCTCCCTACAAACAATGCTTACTTGATAGTCTCTCCAAGACAGTCCTTCTAGAAGAGTTCTTTTCACTCAAGTTAAGATTTAAAGATTAGACAGCATTGGTTGGAACTACAGGATATTATTTCAATACTAAGCTGGACTTTTTTGGATTACTTTTTGTTCCATGCTTATAAAAGGGGCTCATGTCAAAGGCACCCACCCACTTGTGTGCCAGGTCCAGGATGCTCTGCCTTGTCACTCCTGGAAGAATGATGCCATCTAGCGGAGGAGTTGCCAGTTCTTCCTCTGTCAATTAGAAATTGGAATCATTTCAAACTTTATTAGCCATGCCTTTTATCAATAGCCATTTAAAAAAAAAGTTTCTTGCAATTTTGCTGGTGATAAACAAGAAAAGGAGGTCACTGTTCTGCATTGTCAAATTTTCCAAATCAACTCGTACTTCAGGTAGATCCTTATGTTTTTTAAAAAAAAAGGGAAGAAGAAAGGAAATCAGTCATCCTACCATCTTCAATTTATCCTTAACCTGTGAAAAATGAGATGGCTTCCCACTAACAAACATTAAGAGTTATAAAATACTCTTAAGGGGAACATTCCAAAGTCAAAATTTACCTCAGTGGATTAAAGCTGGTTAGTAATTAGGATAATGTAGATAGACCCTTACTCAGAAACACTGGGCATTACCAAACCTTCTATGAATACTGTGGAGAAACCCAGCCCTACGAGGTGTCCGTGCCCACTCAGGCCATCACTGCTCCCACACTGGCCTTTGACAAGTCTATCCAGAGTGATTTTCAAGCCTGGTGAAGTATCCACATCAAATATGGAGATGTTGACTCCACCCTCTGAGATTCAGATGTAATGGGCTCAGAGTGGGCTCAGGCATGTATATGGCTAACAAAGAAATAATAAAGAAAGAAGGGGCTTCCCTGGTGGCGCAGTGGTTAAGAATCCGCCTGTCAATGTAGGGGACACGGGTTCGAGCCCTGGTCCGGGAAGATCTCACATGCCGCAGAGCAACTAAGCCCGTGAGCCACAACTACTGAGCCTGCGCTCTAGAGCCTGCAAATCACAACTACTGAGCCCGCAAGCCTAGAGCCCGTGCTCCGCAACAAGAGAAGCCACGGCAGTGAGAAACCTGCGCACCACAACAAAGAGTAGCCCCCGCTCGCCACAACTAGAGAAAGCCTGCACGCAGCAACAAGACCCAATGCAGCCAAAACTAAATAAATAAATTAAAAAAAAAAAAGAAGGAAAAAAGAAATCCAAAAAAACCAAAATAACACTCCACGGGTGACTCACAGACCCAAGGCCCAGACACTGGTCTACTCTGAGAATGACCGCAGACACTCCCAACCGTGGCGAGGGCTGGCATTATGACCTGTCTGCAGGAGTCAGTGTGGTCCGCCAGCCACAAAGCCTCCTTACAGAAGGATGCCTCTGGTACTCAACATCCGCCCTCCTCCTCACCTCTGGCACCCAGGAAGCTGAATCTAGTGAGAAATTCAAACCTTCAACCATCGCTTTATATACACGTTGAGCCTTGTAACAGATGATGGGTTGCCCATCATGTGTCTGCAGAGGAATTCACAAGGGATGCTGGGAAGGATCACTGGGTAGCTAAAGCAGTGTAGAAATCAGTCTTTGAGCTCCAAAGCCATTTGATGCAGGCAAAAAAGACTTTAGAAATCACCTAGTGCACTCCTTATTTTATAGAAGGATAAACTGAGGCCCTAAAAACATAAGTGACTTGCCAAGGTTGGTGACACTGGGGACCAGTCGGGACCAGAGCCTAAGTCTCCCAACACTGTGGCCACCGCCCTTTCTTTCGTAAACTGTGGTCTGGGCTCACCCACTCCACTGTGGCCACATCAGACATCCTCGACAACCCAGCTCTCTGGAAGACCAAAACTCTTCTGTTCATTCCTGTGTCCCCTCAGCAATGTGCCTGGCCCTGAGTGGTATGTAATAAATGTTTTTGAATAAGAAAATAAATGAATAATCCTTTTTGCTAGGATACAGCAGTATGATTTCTTTGAATTTTGTTTCTAAAAATTATCTGCTGAAAATCACTTCTCAAAAGAAGAAAATTTGTTCTTAGGGCTACTTTTTGTCTTGTTTAGAAGTGTTTGTCTCAAAATAAACATGTGTTTTGCAATAGCAAGCTCGCTGGATGTATAAATGTATAGATCTATATGTGTGTACACGTATGCATACACACTGCACACATATAGACAAACACTTCTAGCGTTCCCAAACGGGACCATTCCTAATACTCGCTGAGCTCTAAGACGGCATAAAGTTAAATGAAAACAGCGGCCCCTCATGTGCAAATGCAGTTTTGTGAAATATATTTAACACCCAAAACTGTAACCACTAGCTTGAGGTCAAGGAACAGAACATCTGCTTCTCTGGTTGCCAGACAGAGATGATGACATGACAACATTTGGGTGAGAAATATTCATTTTCCTCTGCAACCACAAACATGCTTACAAGAGCCAAAACGGGCTCCAGATTGCTCAACAGGAGGAAAAGAGAGCCTACGAATGAAGCTTTTTCTTGACAGAGAAATCATTTTGGGGAGATGAAGGATTTAGAAGCAATAACAGCTGGATTCATCTGTGACTTCCCAAATTCAAGCACTAATGGGAACCAGGAATACCTCAAACACCATCAGCACAATTCTTCATTCGTTCAACAATATACACTGAGTGTCTATCAGTATCAGTGCCGTTGGCTGTTCTAAGCACTAGGGATACAGCAGTGAACCAAACCGATATAACTCCTTGCTTACTTTCTAACAAGCAGAGGCAAACAATTATATTAAATTGTATGTCAGATGATGGAGGCAAAAAATGGGGAAGGCGATGGGGAGTGCTGGGGGAGAGAGTTTAAGATTTGTATTAAGGAATCCAGGGAAAGCCTTTCTGAGAATGGGGTATGCGGCAAAGACTTGAAGGAGGGGGCAAGCAGCCATGCAGGAAGAGTGCTCCAAGCAGAGGCGGTGTAAATGCCTCCCAAAACCAACTGTGAACTCAACCACAACAACTGAGTCTTACTCTCAAGGTAGCTCCAGTGTGTGGTACAAGATAAAACTGTTTTCTCAACAGTGAATAGCAAGTGTGTGTGTTAAATTACTCATCAACGGAATAAAAAAGGAGAATACGGGGCCGTGCGATCTTACAACCAGGGCTGCTGTTACTGGAATCAAAACCCACATGAATAGATAACCAACAAGGACCTACTACTGTATAGCCCAAGGAACTATACTCAGTATTCTGTAATAACCTATAAGGAGAAAGAATCTGAAAAAGAATATATATACACACACACACATACACACACACACACACACACATATATGTATATACAACTGAATCACTTTGTTGTACACCTGAAACTAACACAACATTGTAAATCAGCTATACTTCAATTTAAAAGCAAAAATAAGAGCTCGAGGCTTTTCAGGGCATGAGCCATCTCACCTCCTTGCACGGCCTTGCAATAAACCTTTCTCTGCTCCAAAAACAAAAACAAAGACAAACAAAACAAAAAACCACATGAGTTTCAGGCCAAGTGCCACAAAATAGTGCACAGCCCTGTGGCAGCCACCTTGTCCCAAAGGAGCAGTGAGAGTGGGTGCTCATGGGAAGAACTCTGCTTTTGGTAAAGTTGGGGAGGGGGGGAGGAAAATCAATATCTTTCTGATTTTCAACACATTATTCTTTGTATTTTCCTAAAGCCACGTGGTATAAATCAAAGTTACGGGAGTTGCTTCAGTGTCTTTTTTTTTTTTTAAGCCCAAAGGTTATTCCTGACTTTCTACTTACTTCTCAGAGTACTGTTCAAACATTTATTCCATTTCCTTTCTCCCTCCTTCAAATTTTATCTCATCTGGCAGGTGAACAGCCTCAAATTGACGGAGGATCTTCACATTAAAACTAAAGTTATCTCAGGCAACCATAACCTGAAGAGTAACTCTTAAGGTCTTGTATATTTTATAAGAGCCAGAGAGAAATTCATTCATTTCTCCTCTGACTTTTAAAAGCCATGGTGCAAGCGGTTCATGATTACTGTTTGCATAACGGGTCATTTTTCACCAGGACAGTTTCTGGTGTTTCTGGTTAAATCATGTAGCTCTGATTCAGACTGTGCTTAAATCCTGACATCTCCCATCCATAAATAAGGATGGTGCCACTTCTGTATGATGTAACTGGTTTTGTTTGGGGTTGTGTGGGTTTTCTGGGGGGTGGGGATGGCAGTGGGCAAGTGGAAAGAATGAGTTGAATCAATTTATTATCTCCTAAGTAATACTGCCTGTCCAACACTGGCTGTCAACTTTCAAGCACGGCTTTTTTTTTTTTTTTTTTTTTGCGGTACGCGGGCCTCTCACTGTTGTGGCCTCTCCCGTTGCAGAGCACAGGCTCCGGACGCGCAGGCTCAGCGGCCATGGCTCACGGACCCAGCCGCTCCGCGGCATGCGGGATCCTCCCGGACCGGGGCACGAACCCGTGTCCCCTGCATCGGCAGGCGGACTGTCAACCACTGCGCCACCAGGGAAGCCCCCAAGCACGGCTTTTGATACAGGTCATATGAAATAACTCAAATTTAAAAATCACAAATATTCCAGTACAAATTTTGTTTTTCAAGAGTGTCAAGTACAAACAGCAGGTATGGAAGAATGAGCATGACCTATACCTGGCTTTTCATATGCTAAGGATTACCAATGGTCAACCCCAGGACACGGTGTACTCACTACACCTTCTGTTTATTCTAACTCTGACTGAAATATAAGGCTCATCTTATAACTCTGCAAGTAATGCTCAAATTAGATCTGAAGTCACATTTGAATCACCATTTTCCTCTATTTGTAGCCAAATAACAAAAGAGCAACAGAGGCTACTATAGCTGCTTTAAAATTAAACTTTCATTTACTATTTGAATTAAAACCAATCCCGAGACTTCACAAGTATTTAGAAACTTATTTTACATTTCTAGTCTCAGCACTCAGTACTGTGAAATGAACAGCCTAAAGAATGTAAACAGGCCTAAAAATGTTTTTAAATTTTTTGACTATTAAAATTCTAATGAAAATAAATGCACATATATGTATTTTTCCCTCCATTATTGGGAAAAATACCATTTAATTTAATACCATAGACTTTGCCAAAACATCACCGAACTGCTGTGGTCTCTGCCAACCAATTAAAAAAAATAATCGCAAAGAGGGATAAAGTGAGCATTCAGGATATTAAAGGTAACAAAGAAGTACTGATTTTTATAGTAACATGTATTAATAGTCTCAAATAAACCAGAGTCTAAAAACAATACCCAAATAGATTGATCTGTCCTTAAAAATAGTGTTCTTCATTCAAACTGAGCTCCAGAGTAAATATGCAAGGTTTCTAATGTATTGTCAAAATATGCAGGAAGGGCACGGGTTCGTGCCCCAGTCCGGGAAGATCCCACAAGCCACTAGCGGCTGGGCCCGTGAGCCATGGCCGCTGAGCCTGCGCGTCCGGAGCCTGTGCTCCGCAACGGGAGAGGCCACAGCAGTGAGAGGCCCGCGTACCGCAAAAAAAAAAAAAGCAGAAAGGGCAATGATTGTTCAATGAATTACAACAAGAGAGTACACTCAATTTCGTATCAGTAGAAACAGTAGACTGTGTTTATTACTACAGCATTTTATACATAGTATATGGTAAATAACCACTGAATTGATCCGAGACCCATCTCCAAATGCAAGGGATTTCAGATAGGAAAAATGATAAGATGGTAAAGGGGATAAGGCAGCATATCTTCAAATTGTGGAGATTTAAATTCCTTCAGTTGAGACTTACCTGGCGGCGCAGTGGTTAAGAACCTGCCTGCCAATGCAGGCGACACGGGTTCGAGCCCTGGTCCGGGAAGATCCCACATGCCTCGGAGCAACTAAGCCCGTGTGCCACAACTAATGAGCCTGCGCTCTAGAGCCTGCGAGCCACAGCTACTGAGCCCACGTGCCACAACTGCTGAGGCCCGCACGCCTAGAGGCTGTGCTCTGCAGCAGGAGAAGCCACCGCAATGAGAGGCCCGCTCACCGCAACGAAGAGTAGCCCCCGCTCACCGCAACTACAGAAAGCCCGCACACAGCAACGAAGACCCAACACAGCCAAAAATAAATTAATAAATAAATTCCTTCAGTTGACATCTCAGTAGTAAGTACATCTAAAGCCAAAAAACAAAAATAAAACTCAAAAGCTTTATAAATGCTGTAAACTTAAACTCATGTTTACTTGGACAGCAAAAGCACAGAATTTCTTAGATTTTGCAAGCGTGTTACTTATTCTCTTGTTCTAAGGTTCTAGTTCTTTTCTTTCCAGTACTGAAAATGACTCAAAAAGAGCCAAGAGCTGAAATCTGAGTGGATTACCTCCATCTTCATTTATCCAGTAAAGAAAAAGATTCATTGTTCCAACTTCAGTTATCTGATGATCCTCTCCATAGAGCCACAGAACCTGCTGACACGCGTTATCCATTGCTTCACATTGGGCAAAGAGAGATGAGCCGTAATTCCTTTTAAGAAAGAGGAAACATACTGATTATGACTATACTTCAGCTCCTACCTCCCACTAAGTCTTTAATTCACGTGTGGATGTAGTCAGTGTACTATGTTTTTAGTAACATATACTCTCTAGTTAACTGCATAATATTAAAGGAAACCCATTAGAGAACCTAAATGGTCTAATTGCACTCATTTGAGAAAGAGAGAGCAAAGAAAAATCATGGAATTCTAACTTGAAAAGTTAAACACAGGTAAACAGACAAGTTAGAAACACTTAAAAACTTATTTTTTTCACATACCAATCAATTTTACATTTCATTTAAACCCCACACCAACACTGTGAGTTAGCCACGATCATTATTTCCATGGTTCAGATGAGAAACTGAGGCTTAGAGAAGTAACTACTATCAAGTTACAGCTATTAATTAGCAGAACACCAACCCTGTGCTCTGAGACCTTTCAGTATAACCAAGAAACGCCTAATGTCCAAGGTCTAAATTCCCTAAAAGGTGAGGCAAGATGTTAAAAATCCTGATTTTAACCAAAAAGTATTCCAAAAGTCTGTTTTTCTCAACCAGCACTATTCACCTTGGATTACTCAAAATCAAAGGAACATGGCATATCTTCCTGGAATGACAATGTAGTTTAGTAGTTTATTCATTCATTCATTCATTCGTTACCTGACTCCTAGGAGAAGTTTAAGTAAACTTGTTAGGGGAACACTTTCCTCTGTGAATCAGAGTGTAAGATACAATTGACATTTAACACACACACACACACACACACACACACACACACACACACACACACACGGCCCGTGGAGAATAAACTCAAACTACAGAGATAAGAAATTGAAATATCTTGGAATTGACTTTTTTTAAGAAGATATATTTCCAAAAATCATTTGGAAGGAGAATTGAATTCTAAACTAAACAGAAATATTAATGTTCTTTATACCTTAAAATTTCATTTGGAGGGTGGGAAGGAGGGAGATGCAAGAGGGAAGAGATATGGGAACATATGTATATGTATAACTGATTCACTTTGTTATAAAGCAGAAACTAACACACCATTGTAAAGCAATTATACTCCAATAAAGATGTTAAAAAAAAAAAAAAGATGTTAAAAAAAAGTTTCATTTGGCATGGGTAGATTCATTCATAACGATGCCTAGCTCTCACTGTCTTCATTAACGAGTTCTCCAATTTTATGTTGCTTTAGGAGAAAAGGAAGTAATATTTAAATTTATCTTTTATTGGGCTTCCCTGGTGGCGCAGTGGTTGAGAGTCCGCCTGCCGATGCAGGGGACACGGGTTCGTGCCCCGGTCCGGGAAGATCCCACATGCTGCGGAGCGGCTGGGCCCGTGAGTCATGGCCGCTGAGCCTGCGCGTCCGGAGCCTGTGCTCCGCAACGGGAGAGGCCACAGCAGTGAGAGGCCCGCGTACAGCAAAAAAACAAAAACAAAAATTTATCTTTTATTAAACTTAAATGGGAAAATTATGGAGTATAATACAAAATATGAATCAATGTTTTAGATAAAACATGAGAGTCCTCAAATAAATGTGATGCTTGCTTGCCTTTCTATGCCCCTGGTTATATAATTCACTTTCCTTGGCTTTCAGAGGATAGTAGCAAACAAGTTTGAGAAGAACTGCCATGACAATTAGGCATAGGAAATAAACCCTAGGCCCACCTCGGACCATGAACCCCCAGAAGTACACAGAAATAATCAAACATATAACAATAACTGCTACAAAGCATTAATGTTACCTTCTACAAAATACCCACCTAGGCCTTTTAATGATATCTTTTACACCTGGGTGAGATTAAAAACTATAGTATTGTCTAAGTCAAAGTGTAAGGTAAGCACAAAAGCCATATATCATAGTGGCTACGTGCCATTCTCATCTGCACACGTACTCTTCCCACTATATTCTCTTTGGCTCTTCCCACGGAGCCAAGTCATTCTGCTTGGGTTGACAATCATAGCATCTTGTCCTGCCACGACTGAACAAAAGGGTGGGCAAGTAACTAAGCTGCTCACAAGTTCTTATTTGATTTCATTCACCATTCATTTTCATGTATGAAACCTGAAAGATGTATTTTCTCCCTTTGAGAGTAGCAGCAGCTTGTGTGCTATGACGTAAGCCTGGGTCTACTGTGTCCATAATCACCAGCCTTCAAAGGAAAAGGCATCTGAAGTAGGAGGGCCCTAAATTAACACATAGTCAGAAGCTATGACAAGAGACGGAGGTAGGACGGAAGCAGAGGGAAAGGGAGGGAAGAGGGACTGGAGAGGAAGCAGCATGGGCAGGACACAGGCAAGGGCAGAAGAAACCTGGCAACAATGATTTGAGCTCCTATTAGAACACAGCTACCATCCCACTTACATGAGCCAATCAATCCCTTCTCTGCTTAAGATGGTTTGAGCTGGTTTTCTGACTTGTAACTCAAAGACTATTGACTAATAACTAAACTATTCTAGAAAGCTATGGGAAACAGGCATCATACTATAGGGCTATTGCAATCTGGGGCATGAAGGGGTTTACTCAATCCAAGGTGTTAAGATTCCTTTAAAAGACCTTCAATATGTATACTTCAAAACACAGGTAATAAAACGTAAATTATCGGTCAGTCTGGAGAGGACACAATTCTGATATGCAGGAGGGCTTTTGTTTTTAATGGCAAATAGGCAATAACTGAGTTACATCATGAGTACTTTTGAATGAGTCTAAACCAGGCTGCAGGGGGAGTCTGGTAGAAAGAGCATGGGTTTGGAGCCAGCAGGCCCAGATGCAGCTCTTTTGCTTTTACTATTGGGTTATAAATGAACTAAAGCACGTCAGTTCATATTGTGCATCACTGAATTCACTTGGCAAGTAAAAATACTTGCTTGATATTCTGCATAGAATGTTTGGCAAAAATAAAATAATAAAAGTCAAGAAACAGGCTATATAAGCCTGTTATAGCCTATGAAATTAAGGTTGTTTTTTAATGACTATTTTAATTGACTTTTCTCTAGTTCATAAGATAAACTTGTTGAGACAAACATCTGAAGACAAAGAAACAATTTCTCTCCTAAGTATAATGCCCTTTGGTCTGTTCAAAAGCACATAGAGGGCTTCCCTGGTGGCGCAGTGGTTGAGAGTCCGCCTGCCGATGCAGGGGACATGGGTTCGTGTCCTGGTCCGGGAAGATCCCACATGCCGCGGAGCGGCTGCACCCGTGAGCCATGGCTGCTGAGCCTGCGCTCCACAATGGGAGAGGCCACAACAGGGAGAGGCCCGTGTATCGCAAAATAAATAAATAAATACTAATTGATTTTTTAAAAAAAGCTTAGAAGGTAACTAATTAATTATGTTTAGAAAAGAGCAATAATACACAAATCTAAGGTTCCTGACAAAAGTATTTGTCAACTAAACTGGATGATGGTAAATGCAAAATCCTTTGTTTCCCTTGGACTCCTCCAGGTGGGAAGGACAGGAGTAGAGAGCTTTGGAACTTCTTGGAAACAACAGGCATGTGTGGGACAAGTCCATTCTTTGGTTCCCGCCTGCCCTCTCGCCATTTTTCCTTTTACTTATGAGATCTAGTACTCTCTCCTCTAAGAGATTTCAAGTCAACTTCCACTGATTCTGGTCCAACTGAGCTTAACTATTTTATAATTGACTTTATTTTTTAGAGCAGTTTCAGGTTTACAGAAAAACAGAGCAAAAAATAGAGCTCCTATATACCCTTACTCCCCCACTTCAGTTTCCCCGCCAATATTGATACACTAGGTGTACATAGTAACACTGGGGCTCACTCCTTGTGTTGTACAGAAAGTTTGTTTATTTGTTTTTTTGGCCGACCTTCATGTTATGTGGGGTCCCAGTTCCCCGACCAAGGATCGAACCCGCGCCCCCAGCACTGGAAGCGCGGAGTCTCAACCACTGGACTGCCAGGGAAGTCCCAGAAAGTATTAATATTTAATTGCCCTATAGTGATCATATATTCTGTGAGACTGCATTATATCTTCTTTATAACAAATAACCATCTGCCTAGACACCAAACTAAAGATTTCCCTCCAATTTCTCAGTGTTCCCATGTTAACTTTTCCCTAAGCAGGTAGGGGGAGCTAGAGAGCAAGGTTTAAAGAAGAAAAACGTTTAAGTTATTATCTCTTCATCGAGATCGTTGCTTTACTGCACCCTAAGAGAAGTTTTAATAGAGTAATACAGGTGGTATGCAGTGGTGCATATGCATACGCTCTGTGAAGAAGTCTGAACAAGTAAAAAAGACATCAAGAGAGCAAACAACAGTAGTTTTGGACCTGGCTAGCCTAGGACATAGTCAGGAAGGAGTGCTCTAGCGCAGAAGGAAAAAAGTGACTTCTTTAGTTTAGTGGACTCCAACAGGGTTTCTCTAACCCCTCGAGGGAATGCAGTTATGAGGGAACACCAACAGGGATGACAGGACATAGAATTTTGTCAACATGCTATTTTCTTGGTAGAAAAGAAAGAAATAAAGTCTATGGTGGGGTCAAAGCCAGCTGTCAATGTCTCTCTGGCATCCCAGCAGCACATCCTTCAATTCTGCCAGGGCTCCAGGAATCTACATTTTGTTAACAGGGACCAGAAGACGGTCACTGAGTCACCTTGCGGGCCTGCTGCTGCCCTGGGTGTGTGATACACACAAAGGAAGAGCCATGCCGGTTAATCCAGCACTTCTTGTTCACCCATCAGGGCATTCCCGATTCACGGCCAAGTCCACCCCTGAAATTGTCTAACACTTGCAAATGCTCTTTTATTTCCAGCCAGCTACATATGGCCTATGTGACTGGCCTGACCAAGCCAAAGCACGGCTATCCCTCAGCCAGTTGGCAGCAGGTTTGTCTACAATCTGTGGCAATGAAGACAGCACTTCATGAAGCAGGCATCTTCCCCAGACAGGACTCCTCAGAGCCAACTGGGAGCTTGGGCCCCAGCACCAGATGCTCTTGAATGCCAACTTTCAGCCTGCGGCCAGGGCCCAGCATCCAGGGGTAGTTCATTCAAAGCACTGTTTTTATTCCTGGTTTAGTTACTTTAGCTCTTGCCTATGTATAACAGTCAATGTTTCTCCCTTACGAGGGGGCCACAGAGGTTATCCTTTAAACAACCAGCACATTCAAAACACTGAAAACTAAACACAGAAGAAAAATGAGCATTACAATGTAAAAACTAATATATGTACTTGTATTGAAGTGAAATGGCAATAACTAAATGGTCACGAGGGACTCTTTCCTTTAGACAGAAACACAGACTGACTTACCCTCCCATCTTGCAGTCCCCGGTCCCACCTTTCCAGGCTCTTACGTACTTCGGATTGGCCCACAGGGACACTGGATTAAAGCTCCCACTTGAAAAATAAGGTCCCACTGGGCTCAAGATTACAAAGAGCAGGGCTTTAGTAGGCTTCTTGACTCCCAGAGAAGGCTGTAATAAAGCAAAAGTACACACAACTGTTAATTTAAAATGCAGACACCAGTCTCAAAGTCTAGAAGAGATCTGTAACCATCTCCCAGAAGGGACTACGGACAGCTGTTACTTCTAAGTGCACTTTTTTTTTTTTTTGCGGTACGCGGGCCTCTCACTGCTGTGGCCTCTCCCGTTGCGGAGCACAGGCTCCGGACGCGCAGGCTCAGCGGCCATGGCTCACGGGCCCAGCCGCTCCGCGGCATGTGGGATCCTCCCGGACCGGGGCACGAACCCGCGTCCCCTGCATCGGCAGGCGGACTCTCAACCACTGTGCCACCAGGGAAGCCCCGGACAGCTGTTACTTCTAAAGCTGAGTTACACAAGCCTGATGGTCTTCTCTTTCAAGAAGAAAATACCGAGAATGGGGTACTTTGGTTCCATTTTACTTTGCTTTCTAAGTTAAGATTTTAAAGGAAAAGCAAATTTGTCAACTTTTTTAATAGTAGGCTTTTTCAGAGGAGTATATTTTTAACAACTAGCCATATAACACCTTTCAGTGTTGCACTGATTGGGAACTGAAAAAGGGAAGAACCTAGACATGATTTCAGTCTTTGGGGGTGAAACCTAATATCTGCTTCTCTAACTTGCTCTTCTGCTTCTGGACATGCCAGTGCCTCCCGCAGGCAGTGGGCTCGGGGGAGTGTGCCATTAGCACACCTGACTGTGAGAGACAGCAGACAGCAGGAGCGTAGCTGCACCAGAAGCAAAGACACCAGACAAGGTAACCTCCCCCCCCCAAAAAAAGACAAGAGGATGAAGGACTCAGGAATTCGTGTCAGGAATGACAAAGATAGAAAATGGCCTCTCCCACCAATACTGGAAAATCACAAGCCAACGATGCGAAATCATACAAATTCCTCCAGCACAGAAGCGGTTCTAAGTAATTACTGCCAGTTGTTTTTTGAGGAAAACAGAGACTGAAAAGTTTTGAGGGCTACGTATTATAAAGGCAAAAAAGGCCACTGGGCTATCCTGTGCAATTCAAGACCACACGAGTAAGAAAACAAGTCAGGACTCTTACATTAAGTGTTGGGATATAAAATACTTGTGTCTAGTCTTCAAAAGGAACCTGGTCTGCCTGGATGGGGTGGTAGTATGGCGTGGAAGTAATGAGAGGAGACTCCGTTCCCCTGATTTTGTGGCTGTTGTAATATTCGATGAAACTGACTGAAAGTGGACCTAGGGATATATTTTTTTCTGAATTTCAATTAAATCTCTTCCTCCACTACCTATTAGCTCAAGGCCCCTCACCCACTACTTGTGCCCAGATCATCAAGAATCAGGTAGGGAAAATATCCATGAGCAGAATAAAATGTGATTGTACATGTGCACACTGATGCCATCGGAAAGGCGTAGGAAATGGGAAGCTGAGTCCATTCACACTCCATGTGAATGTGAGGACCACGCGGGGCTTGGCTGGCCCCAGAGCAAACGGATTATAGGTGACGGATAACTGAGTTAAAGAAATGAGTCAGGGCTTCCCTGGTGGCGCAGTGGTTGAGAGTCCGCCTGCCGATGCAGGGGACACGGGTTCGTGCTCTGGTCCGGGAAGATGCCACATGCCGCAGAGCAGCTGGGCCCGTGAGCCATGGCCGCTGAGCCTGCGCGTCTGGAGCACAGGAGAGGCCACAACAGTGAGAGTCCCGCATACCGCAAAAAAAAAAAAAAAACAAACAAACAAACTAACAAAAGATATGAGTCAGCAAGCGACCACAGGTTTTGGTTTTTTTGCTCATTTGTGTCTGTTCTTTAGTGGGGACTAAAGAGGACACCCCTACGAGGGAAGAATGAGGAGACTTAAACTCCATTTGCTTTTTTTGGTTTCGTTACTTGGAAAAGAAATCCTCAGAATAACACACACATCTGCCTTTCTTCCCAACTTTGATAAAAATTGACTATCTTATCTCTGCACTTTTATTTACCTATCAGTTAAGTAAGTACACTTCATATCAGCAATGCTTTGAAGCTTAATATTTAAAAAAAATTTTTATTGACCATTATAATGAGGAATTAAGCTTCTCAACATAATTTAGAAATACAATATGCAGGACACATCTCAGTAATTTACCTAGCTTCTAATGTTCTAAATAAAATAGCTTATTTATGAACAAGCTAACAAGCATTTTATTAAATACCACATGAATGCCTGGACTTTTCTCACTCACGTATATTTTGCAACCTACACACTATTAAAAAAAGTAACAGGGACTTCCCTGGTGGTCCAGTGGTTAAGACTCACGCTCCCCATGCAGGAGGCCCGGGTTCGATCCCTGGTCAGGGAACTAAATCCCACATGCCGCAACTAAGAGCCCGCGTACCTCAACTAAAAGATCCCGCGTGCCGCAACAAAGATCCCACACACCACAACTAAGACCCAGCGCAGCCAAATAAATAAGTAAATATTTTTTAAAAAGTAACAATAACTCATGATCATGGAAATATTTTTCAGAGATAAATTTCATCTTATTCATTTCCTTCCCCTGATTTAATTGACAGGTAAACTTGCATTTATTCCACTAGGTGGTAGTAGAGAGAGCACAGATGGAAAACAGAATAACATGCATTAAATCTATTTCTAGAAAAGAGTATCTTGATAAACCTTCAAGCAATACTTTTTTTTTTTCGCGGTACGCGGGCCTCTCACTGTTGTGGCCTCTCCCGTTGTGGAGCACAGGCTCCGGACGCGCAGGCTCAGCGGCCATGGCTCACGGGCCCAGCCGCTCCGCGGCATGTGGGATCCTCCCGGACCGGGGCACGAACCCGTGTCCCCTGCATCGGCAGGCAGACTCTCAACCACTGCGCCACCAGGGAAGCCCCTCAAGCAATACTTTTACTCTTAGCAAGCAAGTAAATAATAGACTAGAGTTCTTCAATGCTGAGAAAAAAATGTGTTTATGTGTACTAACATTTTATTTTAAATTTAAGCAAGGTCAACTCATGCTTTACAAGCACTTCAAGCACTGGTGTTGATCACAGCTCAGTCACCTTCATCCTTAAATGATTATTTATGTCAAATGTCTTTTCATGAAAAGAACTATGACTTTACTGAAAATGGTCACTGCTTCATGAGTGAGAATAAGTAAAATGTAACTTTATGGAAGGGAAACAGGGAAACTTTATGGAATGTAACTTTAGGGTAGGAACAGACCTAATCATCAAGTTCCCTTCCTTTATCAGGAAGGGAACTTGGTGATTAGGTCTGTTTCTACCCTCAAGGAACCATTATTTGTTCCTTTTTCTTAATTCTCCCTTCTTTCATGGAAAGCAATTTAAATTCTGCACTACTCCTACAATTAAGAGTAGTTTATGATAGTATAATATTAATCAAAAGGGACTTCCCAGGTGGTGCAGTGGTTGAGAGTTGGCCTGCCGATGCAGGGGACACAGGTTCGTGCCCCGGTCCGGGAAGATCCCACATGCCGCGGAGCGGCTGGGCCCGTGAGCCATGGCTGCTGAGCCTGTGCGTCCGGAGCCTGTGCTCTGCAACGGGAGAGGCCACAACAGTGAGAGGCCCGCCGTACCGCATCCTCAATAATTACACAGTACTTTTCAGTTTCCAAGACATTCCATAGCCATTATCTCAGAAAATCCAACAATCCAGGAAGTTAAGGGTTATAATTCCTATTTTTAAGTTGAAGAAACTGAGGCTCAAATGATTCACCCGAAGTTTCAGTTATTAAGCTCTACACCTTCTACTCTTAGTCCAGAGCTCTTTTTCGATATGAGTTTGATAAAAAAAAAAAAAAAACAGTGAAACTCCCAGGATTTCCTAATGTGAAGAGAGTTCAAACCAGACCTTCCTTCTACCCTCAGCCTTCACCACAGCTCTCATACTCTAGGCAACCCATGTTCAAACCATACAGAACCCTTCAGATTCTTCCTCAATTTTCTACTTAAAATGTATACATTGAAGCCCTGACCCCGCAATGTGAATGCATTTGGAGATAAGGCTTTTAAGGAGGTAACTGAGGTTAAATGAGGTCAAAAGGATGGGGCCCTGATCCTGTCAGCCTGGATACACCAGAGCAAGTGCACCCTGCTCCCTCCCGCACCCCCCTTCCTCCCCCAACACAGAGGAAACGCCCTGAGGGGCACAGTGACAAAGTGGACATATACAAGCCACTAAGCGAGGCTTCACCAGAAACCCACTCTGTCGGCACTTGGATATTGGACTTCCAGCCTCCAGAACTGTGAGGAAATAAATTCTGGTGTTTAAGACACCTAATCTTTGTATTCTGTCATGGCAGCCCAAGCTGACTAAGACATCCCTTCTCTGGACTTCCCTGGTGGCGCAGTGGTTAAGAATCTGCCTGCCAATGCAGGGGACACGGGTTCCAGCCCTGGTCCAGGAAGATGCCACATGCCGTGGCGCAACTAAGTCTGTGTGCCACAAATACTGAGTCTGTGCTCTACAGTCCGTGCACCACAACTACTGAGCCCGTGCACCACAACTACTGAGCCCGTGCGCCACAACTACTGAGCCCATGCGCCACAACTACGGAAGCCTACATGCCTAGAGCCTGTGCTCTGCAACAAGAGAAGCTACCGCAGTGAGAAGCCCGTGCACCGCAATGAAGAGTAGCCCCCACTTGCCGCAACTAGAGAAAGCCCACGTGCAGCAATGAAGAACCAACACAGCCAATGAGAAAAATCATTTGAAAACAGTCTTGAGTATTGGCAAAAACTGGGCAAAGAGTTACTGCCATTTTTGTAAAAAGAAGGATAATACTTAATGTACAAACACATGTAAGCAGGTAAGAGGTGTGTATATTTATCTCTATATATCTCTAGACAGATACAAGAAAAACTGGCAACAGGAATTGCTCAGAAGGAGGTGAACTGTGGACTCTGGATCAGAGTAAGAGTAGGAAGGAAACTTCCTTTCCATTGTATACTTTTGGTACTATCTGAATTTGCTAATCAAATTTTTCCCTCCCCCAAATCCCTCCTTTAAAATCCCAGAAATATACTGGCAGGTTTCATGTGAAAACGGATATTCCTAAACTCAGAAGCATTGTGAATGAACTTTAGACTTAGTGTGACTATACATGTGTGTTATAGAATACATATAACATATTGTAAAATATATAATACAATATATAAAATCTGGAATGATTATGTCAACTATAATTGAGAGCAGGAAAGCTGGTAGCTCAGAGGAGGAAAGGAAATGGACATGAAGGCAGATTTACATTAAAACGAGATGGGGTGTAGGAATAAACTGGGAGATTGGGATTGACATACACACACTACTAGATATAAAATAGATAACTAATAAGAACCTACTGTACAGCACTGGGAACTCTACTCAATATTCTGTAATGACCTATATGGGAATAGAATCTAAAAAGAGTGGGTATATATGTATATATATCGATATAACTGATCCACTTTACTGCACAGCAGAAACTAATACCACATTGTAAATCAACTATACGCCAATAAAAATTTAAAAAAAAAAGATTATACTTTCCCCCAATGAATTGTATTGACATCCTTGTCAAACTAAATTACCATAAAAAACAAAAACAGAAACAAGACGGGAAAGCACTTATTAGCTCCCATCCGAGTTACCACAACAAGCAGTCTTATTCGACCAGGCCCCATTTCTTCACCACACTGACCTACATCTATCAACACATTCATTCCATGGGTCTGACACTCCCACAAGCTCCATGAGACACTGAGTTCCATGAAGGCAGGGAGGTAGCATCCCTAGAACAGCACAGTAACCAGTGCATAAAACATGCTACAGCACAGAGGCAAGAACACAGGGGTTCTGATTTCCCCTCTGTGGGCCTCAGTTTCCTCATCTCTAAAGTGATGCCAGTGGCACCTACACACAGGGCTGCTGTCAGTCAGTGCAGGGATGGCACCAAGCATAGCGCCTGGCACTTAGGAGAACCTTACAATGCCAGGTGATGGGGGTGATGACAGACTGGACCACTGTGTTTCATCAAAGAGAACCAGGACCTCCCTGAAAGACAGCTGGACTTTCCTGGGATTGGCCTACGACATCTTTCAGGGAAACAGTAACTCTTTCAGCAATTCCCTAGGTTGCATATTTTCAAACTGCTCATTGCATATAAGGAAACAGGGAAATGGAATCCCAGTAAAGGAACTAGGACAAAGTGTGGTTAGTGTCTAGCATGGGGAACTCTGCAGCAGTTAGAAGTGATGGACTGGATCTACACATAGTAACCTGGATAGAAATGAGAAACACAGCACAGAGGGAAAATGTTAAGAGACACAATGAGATGTGTAAGACAAAATCATTTATATAAATTAAAATTACAGGCATCCAAGGTAATAAGAGATACTTAAAACCCATATAAACCAAAAGAATATTCGTTCAATACATAAGAATGATTTCCAATGGCGGAAGAGGAGATGAGAGTAGGGAAGATAAAAGGGAATTAAAAAACAAAGAGAGGGCCTCCCTTCTGCCCGGCGATGGTAAGTGCATTGAACTGCGCGGTATCATTATTAACCATGTGCACCAACACTCCAAAAAAGTAAAAACAAAGAGAATAAAAACAATCTTCCCCTGTAATAATGTTGAAATGGGCAAGAACAGCCTCAAGAGGATGTCCATTGTTAAGAGTGGCCTGATAGGGCTTCCCTGGTGGCGCAGTGGTTGAGAGTCCGCCTGCCGATGAAAGAATCCTAGTGACCTAGAACCCACTGGCTCCAATCCTCCAGCCAGTAGCTCACATATCAAATGTAGCCACCATGAAAAGGCAACAAGTGATAATTACCAGACTGGACTGTATACACATTCATGTGGTGCACAAATGTTTAAACCCATATACTTCACTGAATGCTATTTATATCACGCTCATTTCTGAATTACAGGCTATTGTTTTTTCTGCCTATACCATGAATTAGAAGATTCTAGTTGATATAAACATAGCAACCAAATATAAATAGTGTTGACTCATCAGATGGTATCAGTTATTGCTTTCAATTCTTGGAAAGCAGATTTTTAAAACTTCTTGATTCTTAGGTCCAAAGCGTGATCCAACATGTAAGTTGATCGAGTGCAGTGGGAGAGGACTGCTTGGCAGGATTTTTATCACTGAGGTTCTTAAATCTGAGCAGGCATCAGAATCACCATCCAGACCTACTCGACCAAAATTTCTGGGGATTGGGATAAATATGTGTATTTTAAACAACACCTGGGTGATTCATATGCAAAAATTTGAGGGCTACCAATAGACAGGATTATTGGGACAACCAGCCAGACTATAAAATCAGATTTAAAAGCTTGTCTAACTCTAGATTACAGAATTCCAGGACTCTAAAGAATTGACTAAATCACAGAACTAGGTATGTTAGAAAACTACAGACCAACACGTTTCATGAGCGTTGACACAAAAATTCGTAGCAAGATATTTGCACGAAGTGAATACAGCAAGATATAATGTGTATTATTCACCATGAGCAAGTATGATTTAGCCAATGAATACAAGGTTGTTTTAACATCTAAAAATGAGTTAATATAATACATTATAATAAAGGACAAAACCACATAATCATGTCAAGACATTTAGAAAAAGCATTCAACAAAATCCAACCTGCATGCATGATAAAAACTCTCAACAAACTAGGAATAGAAGAATCAGATCTCAGAGTGGGAAAGCACCTCAGGATACCTAGAAGGTAGTGCTTTGAGATTAGAAACGTTTCAACAAAATTAAAAAATTACTTCTTCTTAGTCTGAAGTTAAATAATAATATTTAAAAACTCAGCATTATTAAAATGTCAGAAACTTAAGGAGAAGATGACTTTTTAAATTGTCCCAATTCTTTAAAGCTTATGAGGGAGACTGCAATTCATGAAATTCATTACGTAGGCTCTCAATAGTATTTCAAAAGGCATCAAAAAGGGTCCCAAAGGACCACTTAGGTACTTATCCTCTGGCCTTACTGCTTGCATCCATACGACCTAGTGGAAAATCTGGTAACCATACAATTACCTCGTAGAGAGCAGAATGGTTAGACTATAGCAAAAGCTCTGTCTCCTTGCCCCTATCCTTGAAGATCTCCATATGCCACACACCCCCTCATCCCCCCCACCCACATTCAACTCCCCCCATCAATTATCTCTCATATCACCCATTCTCCATAAGGCCAACCCTACCCAGCAGAGGAAGGAGATAGGGACAGGGTCTTTATATTTTATATCACATATTCACCCGCACAGATGGCCTTGGCCACTCCAGGCATGTCCTTCCTTTGCAAGGGCACCAACCAATAGACTGTGAGCTACTGGGAGATCTCACAGCCATGTTGTTTAAACCTGTTCCCCTAGCTCTCAAGTGCCTCCCCTAATATCCACCGTGAACTTTATTTCCAACATTTTCTGTGGGGGAAGAGGGCCCTCCACTCCCTCTCCTTACCAAGTAATCCCAAAACATGAGGAAAATGAAGATAAAAAAGTAGCAGCTCTCTCTCCTCCAAATTTCAAAACCATTACCACTCTTACCTTGGAGGAGCACTTACCTGGCCTTACACCGCTAAGCTGAGGAGATCATGGTTAGTCTTGATTAGCAGAAGGCAAACAGCCTCGCTCATTTCTTTACTTATTTATGTTGGTGTCTGTGGCTGTGTTTGTACCACAGTGGCAGAGCTGATTAGTGACAGAAACCATATGGCTCACAAAGTTTAAAATACTGACTATCTGGCCCTTTAAAAAAATGTTTACAGTCTTAATAATCAAGGGAAAGGAGCATTAATGATGCTACTGGGGGGGCTATTTTCAAACTACATACTAGAAGTTTCAAGCATAAACAATGATAACTCCCCCACCAAAGTACCCCAAAACAGGAAGTCAGTCTGCACCTCAGTTCCAATGAATGTAGGACGAATATACAGACTTGCAGATGTTGAGTAGGGGACCCACTCCTGATCCAATTTCACAAGCTGCTGAATACACTCTAAAAGCTCTTCCTTGTCAAATGCCTGAAGGAATGAAAAACATAATGAATAATGCAATGTTCTTCCATTGTAGCAGTAAGAAATGATCCTCATGAAAGCTTTGACTATTAAAAAAGTAATAATAGGGAATTCCCTGGTGGTCCAGTGGTTAGGACGTGGTGTTTTCAGTGCAGTGGCCCTTTTTCAATGCTGGTCGAGGAATTAAGATCCCACAAGGCCGTGCAGTGCGGGCAAAAAAAATTTTTTTTAATTATAAAATAATAAGGGGCTTCCCTGGTGGCGCAGTGGTTAAGAATCCGCCTGCCAATGCAGGGGACACGGGTTCGAGCCCTGGTCCGGGAAGATCCCACATGCCGCGGAGCAATTAAGCCCGTGCACCACAACGACTGAGCCTGTGCTCTAGAGCCCCCAAGCCACAACTACTGAGCCCGCGCTCCACAACAAGAGAAGCCACTGCAACAAGAAGCCTGTGCACCACAAAGAAGAGCAGCCCCCGCTTGCCGCAACTAGAGAAAGCCTGTGTGCAGCAATGAAGACCCAATGCAGCCAAAAATAAAAATAATAAATAAATTTATTAAATAATAATAATAAATAAATAAATATTTTAAAGTAACAATAATAAACCCAAACAAGAATCCTTTTTTCTGTGACTTTTCCCCAAACTGTGATGGAATGAGAGATTATCCACATGAGAAAGATAAAAAAGTGGTTCCCTACCTCTTACCATAACCAAATACCAACTGTAGTTGGATTATACACTTAAATGTGAGAAAACATTAAGACTTTTATAAAAAAACATACAAAATATCTCTGTCACCTTAAAGTAGAATTCTTAAATAAAAGACACAAAGCATAAATCATAAAGGAAAAAAATGGACAAAATCTGACTATTTAAAACTTAAGAACTTCTGTTCTTCAAACGACGTAAGTGACACACTGGGTGAACTTATTTGTAACATAACCAACAAAGGATCGTAACAGGAAAACGTTAAGATAACCTGAAAATCAGTAAGAAAGAGACAGATGATCCAACAGGAAAATGGGCAAAAGCAAAGAGTAGTTTACTTCTAAGGTGAAAAAGGGTTTTATATACTAGATGGGTGGGTGACAGTTTATAAAATAAGTAGTTTCTATTCACTTGGCAGGGCAAAGAAACATACTTTCAGAGATGCTATGGGTTATCCAAGGTAGAAAATGAGTCAGAAACACACAGGATTTGGCTCTTTAAATACTAACTTACAACAGCAATCACAGTGTGGTAATGTTATAGAAATCGGGATTGCCAATCATATAGGACATACCATCTCCCTGTATCAAGCACGGGATCTCTGATACTGCTGTCTAGATGTAAGATTTAGTGGAAAGAACTTCACTAGGGATTTTAAAACTTACATCCCTAGTGAAGCTCTTGCCCTGTCCCATTAGTCTGTGTCATCTTAGGCAAGTCATTGAACCTCTGTGGGCTTGAGTTTTCTTCTCTGTACAAAGGTGCTGCTAAAATTTACAATACATACCTTCATGACTATAGCTTACTGTTATGATTAAAATGGCAAGGAATGTAAAACCACATAACACAGTTTGTGGCAGTTGCTGTCCAATAAATGTTACTTCCCTTTCCTTCTGTCCTCATTTTAAAGCATTTCCCAATGATTTGTCTGTAATGGGTAAAGAGTGGAACTAGGAAGGAGTCCAAAGAAATTTCCTGAATTTCCCTTCTGCCTCTGAAGAAGGTCGGTGAAGCATGTGTTATAAAAGGAAGAAGGAAGGGCTTCCCTGGTGGCGCAGTGGTTGAGAGTCCGCCTGCCGATGCAGGGGACACGGGTTCGTGCCCCGGTCCGGGAAGATCCCACATGTCACGGAGCGGCTGGGCCCGTGAGCCATGGCCGCTGAGCCTGCGCGTCCGGAGCCTGTGCTCCATAACGGGAGAGGCCACGGCAGTGAGAGGCCCGCATATGGCAAAAAAAGAGCCTGGCTAAAAAGGAGTCATCACTTGGGCTTCTTCAACGCACAGCTGAAGGTTAGGGACAAACAAAGTATGTCAAAGGGGGAAAAGACTTCATTCAGTTCAGAAAGACAGCCTGGTCAAGTCTCAGGGAATGAAAGCAATCTAAGTCACCTCGTACCTAGGCATGAACCTTAGGGTCTAAATCCAACCCACCTTAGAATGAATTCTGCTCCATAAAAAACAATGTTATAGCCAGGACCCAGTGGCCGTGAGAAACCATTTTATATATCCTTTTTTTTTTCTTTAAATAAAACTTGGGCTAAAATATCTAAACAACTACTTAAATCACTGCATACTTGCTAGTGTCTTAAGCAGTTAGGCAAAACATCCCACATATATCTGTGCAGTACACTGTATTTTCATATCATAATTTCGTATGGTCTTTAAATTTTATTATTTCAGTTTGAGGCATATTTTTCTTCCTTATCCCATTATCTCCCACAGACACTCATAAAGAAACAGATTGTGGAGTTGCCAAATGGTTATTTCCTTGTATTTTTAACTCACTGATTAAAAAACAGATCAGAAAGAAATTCAGTACTCATATGGTTTATACCAAATACTGATCTAAGTATTCAGAAATGGTTTCTCTGGTGGAATTCAGTGACCCATTACAGCAAGAGAAACACAAGAGAAACTCCTAAATATACATACCGGCAAAGTGGCCCTCATAGCAGACCGGTACATTCTATCCATGTTGAGGCTTGGCCGAAACAGACGAATTTTATTATCTACTCCCCGAAATGCCTTCAATCCTTCAAATAACTGAAGATAAAAGAGAAATAAATGTTACAAGGTAACTAAATGAAAACAATCCCTGTGTTCAAAAGACTGACTTTTCTATGGGCCCTCATCTCCTTTACCATGTAAAGCTACTGACACAGACCCTAAATCTAGAAAAGCCGGACAGATTGGTTACAGTCACTGGGATAATAAGAAGTTCCTTTATTACCAAGATCTGGTGGGAATTCAGAGCTATCCTTTGCTTAACAGGAGCCAGATGTTAACACACATCAGTGGAGGCTGGAAGAAAACATCTCCACACAACATGGACTGACTGACTGCCTAGAAAATAGAAATGGAATCAAAGGCCCCGCAGTACCCGGCCCCCAATCCACCCCCAAACACCCATGTATCTTTTCATTTTATCTGGCTCATATGAACTCTGGAGAGCGGGTAATCTAGATGTGACCAGAGCTGGTTCAGTCTCCCAAATCACAGAAACCAAGCAGCTCAAGACTATACTATGTTAGGGCCACGCCACCTTCTCAGGGAGCTGCGACAGACAAACATGGGCAGGGACGTGAAAAGACTGAATTTAGTGCATACTGACAAATACAGAGAAAAGAGGAAAATCAATCATTTTAAAGGGAATTTTTTTCTGTGATAACCTACATAAGAAAAGAATCTAAAACAGGATGAATGTATGTATATGTGTAACTGAATCACTTTGTTGTACATCTGAAACTAACATAACATTGTAAATCAAGTACACTGCAATAAAATTAAAATCTTTTTTTAAAAAGGGAAATTTTTACCACAGGTTCTCTAAGTAATTGATAGAACAAATAGGCCAAAACATGGTAAAGATATGGACAATTTGAACAGGAACAACAAACTAACCTAATGGACACACAGAGCCCTGCGCACGCCACCTGTAGAAGGCATGTTCTTTTCACATGTTTTCTGACCTTAAGATAAGCTAGGTATCAAAACCAAAACTATAACCCCAAGATATCCACATTTTGGAGAAGAAGAAACCCATTACTTAATATTAAGTGTGAGTCAAGGAAGAAAAATGATGGAAATTAGAAAATATGTTGAACTGAATGAGAATGAAAAGGAGGGCCTTTAGATGCTTACAGCCTTCAAGCTTACGTGAGAAAAGAAATATAAATCCTGGAGCACAATTAAAAAGCAAAAACTGAGATGTTTTGTTGAAGTGCAAATATATGGGTAATCTTTTAAATGTAGTAGGACTAAAGCCTTAGTTAAAAGATATGGTTGTCAGATTAACTCAGCTGATAACATCTGAAACCCAAAAAAGCACAGAGAGCAATATATCGTACAAATACTTTTTAAAATAAAGCTGGTGAGGCTATATTGCTAAATATAAAACAAAAGACTTTCAGGCAAGAAGCTTTACTGGAGATAAAGAAGGTAACTTCGTAGAGTTCAATTTACTTCCCAGTTTAAAAATTATACACATTTGATATAGGTTCAAATTTATGCAAAGATTGTATGATAATCTCACTTGAAAAATACAGATGCAAAATACACAAAGAATAACACAGCCTAACTCAGCTGGATTTATCCCAGTAATAGAAGTTGGGTTTAACATTAGAAAATACAGTAATGAGATTCATTATATTAAGAGTTTATGTGGAAAAAACTATATGATCATCTCATTGTAATAAATGCATCTGATAAAACTGAACATTCGTTTATGAATTTTAAAAGTTTCCTGGATAACTAAGAAAAAAAGGAATCTTCCTTATGTGAGAAATAAACTTGTAGCAAACGTTATACTTAAAATGGTAAAAAATTTTTTTAATTGAACAGGAACATTGTTGATTTACAATGTTGTGTTAGTTTCAGGTGTACAGCAAAGTGATTCAGTTTTTATATATATATATATATATACATATATATATATATACATATTATATATTCTTTCTAAGATGTTTTTCCATTATAGATTATTACAAGATAATAGTTCCCTGTGCTATATAGTAGGTCCTTATTGTTTATCTATTAAAATGGTAAAATTTAAAGCTTTCCTTTCAGATTGAGAACATCACACACTGCCTGCTGCAACTACTGTAATTCAATATTGTACTACCAATATAATAATAATAAAATAAAAAGCATAAAGTTAGGAGAAGAAAAAAATAAAACTGTCATAGATCATGCAACACAGATAAGATTAAACATAGAAAATACACAAAAACTGATATAATCTTTTGAAATTATCTGTTTAGGCAAGGTAACCAGATACAAAATTATATTCCCATGTAACAGCAGCAGTTAGAAAATACAAACACTATTTACGGTAGAATTAAAAGGAATCCTTAAGTGGGGAAAATCTAAGGTAAGTGAAAGACCCATAAGGAAACTATAAAATTTTACCAAGTCATTAGACATAACTAAATGTAGAAAGCAATCCGCCACTCATAGATTGAAAGATTCAATATTATAAAGACTCTCTCCAAATTGATTTATATATTTAATGCAATCCAAATGAAAATCATGTCAGGGCATTTATTTTTCTTGTAACAAACTGAATGACAAAAGTTGACTGACATGATAAACTGAATCTAAAAGTAATATGGAAAAGCAAATGACCAAGAAATATCCAAGGCACTCTTGAAGAAACAGAAGGATTTGTCCTAGCAGACATCCAGACTCATTATAATGATTTGGAGATAAAGGCAGTGTGGCATTTGTCCAGATAGACAAGCAAAATGATGAAACAGAATAGAGACCCAGATAGACAAGACAATGGAATGCAAGTGGAGATCGAGAAGCAGACCCATGCCTATATGTTAAGATGTGACATAATGTATCAGGAGGAAAAGAACAGTCTTTTTAATGGTGCTGGGACAATTGGGTATCTGTAGGGGAAAAAAAAAAATTGGACCCTACTTCATACAAAAATCAACTTCTGAAATTAAAGCCCTAACTGTGAAGGACAAAAATCAATAATATAGGAAGATGTCTTCATAATCTAGGAATAGACAAAGAGTCTTTAAGCAAGACACAAAAGGACCAAACATAAAGCAGAGATTGATAAATTCAACTTTTTAAAATTTAAATGTATTTCTTGTCATCAAAAAATTCTGGAGAGAATAAAAAGTGTCAAAAAAGATACTTAAAACACATAACTGATAAAGGACCCATATCTAAAATATATAAAGTACTTCTAAAGATCAAAAAGAAAGGGAACACAATAGTGAGCAAAAGATGGAAACAAGCAGGGACTTCAAATAAAGAGATATCCATTGAAATAAACATCTCAATAATATGCCATTGCATTAAACTGGCTAAAAATTTAAAATCAGGTTATACTCAGAGTTGCCAAGGTTGATGAGTCATGGTTGAATGTGGTTGCTAATTCATGGCTGGTGGGTGTAAAAACTGGTAAAATCACTATGGAAAATAGTTACCCTTTTTGTGTAAAAATGAAGTTAATATCCAGTACCAGCAGCATATTCCTAGACCCTTAAGCAGCATTTCTCAAATTTTTTGGTGTCAGAATGTCTTTACACTCTTAAAAATTATAAAGGTCCCAAAGAGCTTTTATTTATAAGGTAATTCTATCAATATTTACCATTATCAGTAGTGAGAAATTTTAAATTTATTTATTTATTAACAATAAACTATGACATGTTAAAATATTTTCATTAAAATTATCTATATTTTCCAAGAGAATTAATGTTAAGTGTGGCATTGTTTTAAAATTATTGCAAATCTTTAATTTTTGGCTCGACAAAAGACAACTGGATTCTCATATCTGCTTCTGCATTCAATCTCTTGCAATGTTGTTTTGGTTGAAGTACACAAAGAAAACCCAGTCTCATATAGATATGTGGTTGAGAAAGGAAGTATTTTTGATAACCTTTTCAGATAATTGTGGATTTTCTTCTCTGATACTCCTCCAAAACTTGACAAGTGGCAGTCCCTTAAAGGTTAGTTACACTGTGGAATCAAACCCCATCAATGAGGTTTTCATACTCTGTTAATTCCTTAAAATTCAATGGTCCGTCAGTCAGAGTTCAACTGAGAAGAAAGAGAACCAGTAGAAATACGTAAAACAGGGACTTCCCTGGTGGCGCAGTGGTTAAGAATCCGCCTGCCAACGCAGGGGACACGTGTTCGATCCCTGGTCTGGGAAGATCCCACGTGCCGCGGAGCAACTAAGCCTGTGCACCACAACTACTGAGCCTGCGCTCTGGAGCCCGCGAGCCACAACTACTGAGCCCGTGTGTCACAACTACTGAAGCCTGCGTGCCCAGAGCCCATGCTCCGCAATGAGAAGCCCGTGCACTGCAACAAACGGCAGCCCCCGCTTGCCGCAACTAGAGAAAGCCTACGCATGGCAACGAAGACCCAACGCAGCCAAAAATAAATAAATTTATTTTAAAAAAACAAAAAAAGAAAAGAAATACGTATGACATTTACAGATTTATTAGAATAAAATGCCCAACGCATTTGTGGAGGCTGGCTAAGCAAAGTCCAAAATCTGTAGGACAGGCTGTGAGAAGGAGAAGATCACAAGCAGGCTGGACCCAGGAGGTGTGGGCTGCAGTCCATCTGCAAGTGAGTCAGGAAGGAGGGGCAGCGGAAGAGATTGAGTGCATGTGTAGGCCTAGCTGCTGCGTGGAAGTCCTGAGGTCAGGCTCACCCAGAATAATCTCCCTTTTGATCAACTTCAAATCAACTAATTAGGGACTTTAACCCCATCTGCAAAATTCCTTCAAACAGCACCTAAATTAGTGTGTGACTGAATAACTAGAAGAAGGCGTGTGTACGCAACAAAACCGCCACTGCCTTCCTATGTCCTCCAGTGCTCACAAGAGAATGTCCTTGCAGTCCATCCCCAGCAGGAGATGAAAAATGTTATTCTGGGGACTGTGGTTCAGAATAAGCAAATGAACACATCAAAAAGTCATCACAGGGCTTCCCTGGTGGCGCAGTGGTTGCGAGTCCGCCTGCCGATGCACGGGACACGGGATCTCTTGAAAGGGGAGCCCAGGGGTCTGTGGACCGCACTTTGAGAACTGCTGATTTAAAGAAACATGTATACAAGCACACCAGCATACTATGTACAAGATTGTTCACAGAAAAGGAAACCACACAAGCACACGTCAACAACAGACTGAATATATTCACATAACGGAATCCTATTGCTTCAAGGAGCATATGATGTGGTACCTACCACTCTTTGACCCAGATAACCTGGGCCTCTGCCCGGAGCCTCACACTTTAGAGGGCCTGTCACCCCTGTCTTTCTCCAGCTGTGACCCCCTTGGAGCAAGTAGTTGGCTGAATCCTTTTTCTAGACAGACTCCAAGTACTCAGTTCCCCAGAATTCCCTACCCAAATGGCCCTGATCCTATTTTCAGGGCCTCAATGGGCATCCTTGGTTTCATCCTCTTAAGAACAGACAGGACTACTAGGATGTCCACATCTAAGTCCAAAGATGGCCAAGGGTCATCCATTTGCAAGTGGTGTGGGCATCTACGTGTGTGCGCGAGGCCCCCGGTGGTACAGGATGGAGCCAGGACAGAAAGAGATAGAGGGTGGACTTTGGGGTGGCTCTGCTTGTACATTTGTCCCAGGACCCACAGATATTAGGGTTGGTCCTGGATGCTTAGAGCTCACATAACACTGAGCTCAAACAGGGTCACGGGCGCACGCACGCACACACACACACAAACACACATGCATGCACACTATAATTCCACTTATGCAAAGTTCAGAAAGAAGCAAAAAGAAGTGTTAGAGATACATACAATCCAAAAAGAAAAGCAAAGCAAAGTTACCACAAAAGTAAGAATAACGAGCGCCAGAAGATACAGGGTTTATGATGCGGAAGGGACACGAGAAGGCTTCTGGGATGCTCAAAGGGTCCAGGTCTATTTCCTTGCTCGGGTGGTAGCTACGTGGGCACTCATTCATAAGTATTCATTAAATAGTACATGTTTTCCAGTTTTTCAAATTACATTTTATCTCACTAAAGATTAATATCAACCTGAAAAATGAAGTAACTGTAATAAAATTGCATTTTCTTTCATCCAGGTTCCCTACTCACACTTCACATGTCTCTCCTTCACTTTTTGAAATCTTCACATATTTATCAAAAAATACTTGTGAAATCAAGAAAACCACATGTAATTGTAGCTCTAAAAATAAAATCAATAGGATTCTAAAATCAGTAGGGCTGATGAGTGGAGGAGAAAGAAATCCAAGGAGATTATTCGTACGTTCACTTTTGGATTAAAATAATATGACCACAGACAGGCTTTGAGCCCAGGAAGTTTGACTCCAGAACCTGAATAATTAACCATATGCTTTTTCACTTAAAACAATTAAATGAAATGACCCGTAGAAGATACCTAGGTACAGGGCATATTGCAGGATTTCAATAAACAAATGTAGTTATTTTATCATTATCATTCTGAATATTTACTATTACCACCTTTTAGTCTCCTAGTAAGTAGGCCATTGCTTCATTTCTATACCCCAATATTCTTAATGTGTTTTAATTTAACACATTAAAAAAGAGTAAAATATACTGGGGTCAAGGGAATGGGGAGTGTATCTGGCTAAGTGTGTATCCTGAGAAGGACCAGAGAAGCACCCTCTAACTATTTAATATTTTATGCTTATAATTATCCCACTCGTGCCTGAAGGATGACATTTAATTACATGTCCCTTAACATGCCTAACTACAAGTTATTGCTGTCATAAAACCATGCAGTTAGCATTAAAATTAAATATAATATTGTACTCAATGACCTCTCCTCAATCATTAGAAGATCTAAGAGAGGTGATTTAGTGAAATATTAACAGTACAGGCTTTTTGGTTGCTAATTTTCTTGCCAACTGTCATTCCCATTTGCTCTAAATAAGTTTTTAAATGATATTATAAGCCGATGTTACAAGTTCATGTGCACATTATATTTTTATTTCTGTATACCCTACAGCGTGCTTACCAGCTACATGATTTTTTAATTGAGATTTTAAAAAATTCAAGATTATCTGAAAATTTAGTTCTTAAGACTTACCCTCAATACAACTGTTTACAGGCCATTTATGATTGCCTCTAGTTAATATGGTAAAGCCCTGCTGCCCTAAAGCTATTTGAGCGGGGGAGCTACTTAGGAACCCCAGTGAAGACCAAGCATGTCGCCATCATTAATTCCCAAGTACTTACTTCCACCGCATAGTGGAAAGCCGACGAACCTGGATGCAATGACAGGTTTTGAAGAGGCTTGATGTGTGGTTTCTCCCATCCAAACTCCGAGGACCACTCCACTGTTAACATGTGATCCGTAAAAACCGTTCCAAAAACCAGAGTATTGGGGTCTGGTTTTTCCTTTAAAACGGTGGCTGGTGTGATTATTAGATCTTTAGCCTGGGGAAGAAAATCAGCACCATTAAAGAAAAGTAACTGAACATCCATGGCTAGATGAGACAGAGGGTAAAAAGACAGATACAATTTAAGTCACTGGCCGTCATTTGACTTTTAAATGTTGGCAACTAACGCAGAAACTTAACACTGTGTGAGAGAAGCAAATCATGCCTGCATTCAGAATTTGGACTGTTGTTTAAAATCTCTTCAATGTAGGGAATTCCCTGGCGGTCCAGTGGTTAGGTCAGGGAGCTAAGATCCAGAGGCCGCAGGGTACAGCAAAAAAAAAAAAGAGAAATCTCTGCAAGGTATACTGCCGAACAAATATCAGAACCAAAATTCAGTGGCATTTAGAAACAGGGACCAAAGAGTAGATGGAGTTAAATGACGCTAAAAGAACATATCTCTTCTTCACTCCCACCATAGAACCCATGTGGATCCTTCGAGAAAGAAGAAAGAGGGGTCTTAGAATGAAAACAGCAACACTCACAATGACTTGTTAAACTAAAAAGAATGTCATTAAGAACTGCCGCTCTTGGGATGGTTATACTCCAGCTCCCCCAAAGAATTCTTGGCAGAAGGCTTCCAAAACCCTCTGGGTGCGTCGTAGGGGACAGGCAGCAAGCAGAGTGAAGCAAATGTTTTCCTCGTTGAAAACAGAAGTAGAGATTGAACACTAAGATATAAATCCTCTATTCTGTATTGAGGAAACAGTGAACAAAGGACCCCTTATTCAAAGAAAGATAAATAAGAGTAATAGGAAACAACTTCACACAGCCCCATTTCACCAGCTCTCCACAGCCGGCTTGCCTATTACAAATGGCCAACACGTAAGCATCCGGATCATAGACAATAGCACCACTAACTATACAATAGCGGTAGAATACTGACAAAAACCACAGGGGAAGGAGCTTTTAGACCACTTAAAAACAACACTAACCAAGGACAAGTTCAAGCTGTTAATAGGTTCTAAGGAAGATCAGACTCCATTTCTTTCTATACACAAAAGTAGTCATTGGCCCCCAAAATCAAATACAGAATCTCACTTCGTATCACCAGCTCTGATCATTATTTTTTCAAATAATCTAATTACTTCGGATTAATTCACTGCTTTAGAGCTGCTTTAGTCATTTGATATATTATGAATGATAGTTATTTTTAGAAAAACATTTAGGCTACAAATGTTATTTACTTTTTGTTTGTTTAACTTTTTATGTTATCTTGGAGTATAGCCCATTAACAATGTTGTGATAGTTTCAGGTGCACAGTAGAGGGACTCAGCCATACATATGCATGTATCCGTTCTCCCCCAAACTCCCCTCCCATTCAGGCTGCCAAATAACATAAAAATGGTATTTATTTCAAAACAACCAGAAAGCTCACATTATAAAGTATAAGGCATTAAGGACAACATATTAACTGTAATTTTCAGGCCAGTCTAGTAACGCTACTTTGGAATATGCCAGTAAAATGCAAAACTTTGGGGAAAAAATTTCTTCTATCAGTACTTAATCCAAGTAAGTAAGTTAACCTAAAACCCTTTACTAAGTGCAAGAAAATAAATTTATTCCAGCTAAATTGTTTTGATCTTTGAATTCCATTTCTCTCCCCTTATCCTCTAGACTAGGTAGGATGTTGGGCAAATTTCACCTGATGGCATGGTCCATTAGCTGTGACAGAAACCTGATGACCCTCAAGCCAAAAATATTTATTATCTGGCCCATTCAAAAAGCTTGCCAATCCTTCTTGACTGTTTAGATAAGAAATCTGGGGCTTCCCTGGTGGCGCAGTGGTTGAGAGTCCGCCTGCCAATGCAGGGGACATGGGTTCGTGCCCTGGTCTGGGAAGATCCCACATGCCGCGGAGCGGCTGGGCCCGTGAGCCATGGCCACTGAGCCTACGCATCCGGAGCCTGTGCTCTGCAATGGGAGAGGCCACAACAGTGAGAGGCCCGCGTACCGCAAAAAAAAAAAAAAAAAAAAAAAGAAATCTGGCTAGAGTATTTGCAGTTAAATCTCCAGCCCTAGCACAGTGCCCGGCACACACAGCAGTAAAGTTTTCTTAAATGCTGAAAATAACTTTGGTTGATTTCAGATGCACTCCGTAATGAATGACAGACTCATTCACAGAAGATGGCCGGGATTTAAAGTGAGTGAAATTCTAACATAAACTTTTTATTACATGAATGGTTTCACAGTATTCTTCCACAAGGAAGTACCTGTGCTTTTGCTTTAGTTAGCTTTTTTGAAAAAGTGGCTGGGGGGATCCTGGGCTAAGAAAAATCTAGAACTATATCAATATAGTAAGACAAACTTAATGCAAAATTTTACCTATTAACACGATTAATAAAAGTTTCTTAATAACGGGAAAGCAGTAAGATACAAAACAAAAGCAGAAAGATGAAAGTAGGTGAAAATGTAGCAGAGAGAGTGAGTAGAAGGGGTGAGTTTTTTATCCCTGAATTCTGGATACATCTGAAATACTGCAAAGGTAACAGACCTTAGCTTTTTTTTTTTCTTTTTCAGTGACAAAACCAGTAATTTGCATGGTTCTTCAAAAGTAAGATAGGGAGGGAGGAAGGGGAGGGGGGGAAAAAAAAAGTAAGATAGGGCTTCCCTGGTGGCACAGTGGTTGAGAGTCCGCCTGCCGATGCAGGGGACACAGGTTCGTGCCCGGGGCCGGGAAGATCCCACAAGCCGCAGAGCAGCTGGGTGCGTGAGCCATGGAAGCTGAGCCTGCGCGTCCGGAGCCTGTGCTCCGCAACAGGAGAGGCCAAAACAGTGAGAGGCCCGCGTACCGCAAAAAAAAAAAAAAAAAAAAAAAAAAAAGATAAAAAAAAATCTCAACCTCCCATCTGCTATTTCTTCCCTTTTTTTGGCCATGCCCCACAGCTTGCGGGATCTTGGTTCCCCAACCAGGGTTCAAACCCGGGCCCTGGGAATGAAAGTGTAGAGTCCTAAGCACTGGACCACCAGGGAATTCCTCCACCTGCTATTTCTAACATTAGCTAAACAATTCTATCATTACCAAAGAAGACATACAGATGGCCAACAAATACATGAAATGATGCTCAACATCACTAACCATTAGAGAAATGCAAATCAAAGCCACAATGATGCAAATCAAAACCACAAAAATGCAAGTCAAAACTACAATGAGGTATCTATCACCTCACACCAGTCAGAATGACCATCATCAGGAAACCCAGAAACAATAAATGCTGGAGAGGGTGTGGAGAAAAGGGAACCCTCTTGCGCTGTTGGTGGGAATGTAAATTGATACAGCCACTATGGAGAACAGTACGTAGGTTCCTTAAAAAACTACAAATAGGGGCTTCCCTGGTGGCGCAGTGGTTGGGAGTCTGCCTGCCGATGCCGGGGACGCGGGTTCGTGCCCCGGTCCGGGGGGGTCCCACGTGCCGCGGAGCGGCTGGGCCTGTGGGCCATGGCCGCTGGGCCTGTGCGTCCGGAGCCTGTGCTCTGCGGCGGGAGAGGCCGCGGCAGTGAGAGGCCCGCGTATCGCAAAAAAAAAAAAAAAAAAAAAAAAAAAACTACAAATAGAACTACCATATGACCCAGCAATCCCACTATTGGGCACATACCCTGAGAAAACCATAATTCAAAAAAGTCATGTACCAAAATGTTCATTGCAGTTCTATTTACAATAGCCAGGACATGGAAGCAACCTAAGTGTCCATCAGCAGATGAATGGATAAAGATGTGGCACATATATACAATGGAATATTACTCAGCCATAAAAAGAAACGAAACTGAGTTATTTGTAGTGAGGTGGATGGACCTAGAATCTGTCAGAGAGTGAAGCAAGTCAGAAAGAGAAAAACAAATACCGTATGCTAATGCATATATATGGAATTTTAAAAAGCGGTACTGATGAACCTAGTGGCAGGGCAGGAATAAAGACTCAAATATAGAGAATGGACTTGAGGGCACGGGGGTGGGGAAGGGGAAGCTGGGATGAAGTGAAAGAGTAGCATTGACATATACACACTACCAAACGTAAAATGGATGGCTAGTGGGAAGCAGCTGCATAGCACAGGGAGATCAACTAGATGCTTTGTGACAACCTAGAGGGGTGGGATAGGGAGGGTGGGAGGGAGACCAAAAAGGGAGGGGATATGGGGATATATGTATACACATAGCTGATTCACTTTGTTGTACAGCAGAAACTAACACAAGATTGTAAAGCATCTATACTCCAATAAAGATGTGAAAAAAACAAACAAACAATTCTATCATTAGCTAGTCAACAAGAAGCAAACCACACAGGGTCCATCTACCTTTCAGGATTTCTAGGCTTTCCAGTAACCCTACCTGCCATGAAACCAATAGGCAATGGAATATATACAACTTTATTCCAACAACAATCTGCATAGAATATTTTAAAAACAAGACTATGGCTTTGCCTCATATCAAACTGTAGGGTGATTCTTTTTATTTTTTCCTTCCCTCACTCTTCCTTCCTCACCTGCTTTATTATTCTTAGTATTTTGCCTTTTTATTCACTCAGTGAACACTGCACCAGCACAGTGGCTCAGGTAGTGCACTAAACAAGCACAGCAAATACCAAGATGCAAGGGCTCAGCCTTCCTTCTCAGGCACACTTGCTGCCGGCCAAAGACAGGTGGCAGCCTCTGTGAACAAGTGTTATTCATTCATTCTGTTATGAAGGTTGTCGCCCCAGAATCATACCCCTTCCCCTCCCTTGAATAGAAACCAATAGAAACTCATCTAAGTTTCAGGACGAAGCTGAAAGAAAAAAAACAAGAACTGCTTAGAACCAAGTAGGCCCAAGATGGAGGAAGATGTGACTTCCACTAGACCCTGGGCCCCATTATACGCTCATTGTAATAAGTTAGCTAAATGCCACCCTCACCAGCACCATGACAGTTGACGATTGCCATAACAACCGGAAAAGCACAAAAAGCACGTACAAGGACTGAAAAGGAGAGCTGCATCAGTTCTGGGTTCAAATCACACCCCTGTTCTCATATAACTCATGAATATTCCTCCCACTCTTTCCAATTCCCTCCCTTTTACCTTGACCCTCCTATACAACCCGCCCAACTTGGGTTGAGAAGTTGATTAATGAACTAGGTTCCCACTTCTCCATTCTTTAACCACTGAATGAAGCTTGTGCTGTTCCAATCTCAGCGTTGGTTTTGTTATTGGCTGCACAATCTGATTGGAAAAAGAACCTCCCTGGGGGAAAAACTGGGGTCTTGGCCCAGGCTAGGACCCCGGCAAGGTCTGGTTGATCAATTCAGTAACATATTAACCTAACAATTTTTTTTTTTTAACCTAACAGTTTTTGAGCTACTATGTACCTGTATTGCTATAGGCACAAAGAAACTCAGGGGAGTCCTCTTCTGTTAGCGAGGGGGAAAAACAGTATAAAGAAATAAATGGATAACTAGATGTCAGGAGGTGATTAGTGCTATGAAGAAGAAAATGAAAGCAGCTTGAAAGGACAGAGTGGGAAAGAGAAGGATTATTTTAGATAGAAGCGTTAGGGAAGGCCTCCCTGATGAGGTGACATTTGAGCAGAAACTTGAATGAAGAGAGTAGGTCATTTAGATATCTAGGCGCAAAGTCTTTCAGGCAGAGGGAGCAAGTGCAAAGGCCCTGAGGTGGGAACACACTTGGCATGTACAGGAAACAGCAGAGCCAGTATGGTGGGGATGCAGGAAAGGGAGGGGCTGAGAGAACCAGTTACTCCATTGTACACTGACCGACATTCCAATTCTCCATGAGCCCTGGCTCTGTGTAACCAAGACTGTACGCCATCTTCTTTCTTTCCCTGGGACCGGTACCGTAGACACTGCTGGCAGTTAGGGTAAACCCAGTTTCTTTCTCCATCCCAGGTAATTTGAGGGATAATACTAGAGCCAGGCTACCATGCTTTAATTTCTCGCTGTTTTTACTAAGTATGGAAGAGCAAAGTTGGAGGAAGGAGGAGAGTTTAAATGGTGGAAAAATAAGAGAATCTGGGTAATGCTGAGCTTTTTCCTTGAGCCTCTACACTGCCCCCCTTGGCATCTGTGTTCTCAACCCTGGCCAAACACTGGATTCAACCATGGAGGTTTTTAAAAATCATTAAACTGGACCCCGTTCCAGAATCCCAGAAGGATGGAGCAGGGGGGTGCTTGTTTGTTTAAGTTTACCCAAGTGGATTCCAACTGTGCAGTCAGGGCTGAGAACCACACCACACCATCTCCCCTGAAGATTTCATCAACTTGAACAGCAATGGTTCCCAACATTGGCTGCTGAGTTGATTTACCTGGGAGGATTTTTTTTTTTTAAGAAAAATATCAATGCCCACACCCTATCTAAGCTCAGTGCAAAAGAAACTCAGGAGTGGGGCTCCACATCAGTTTTGGTTTCAAGCTCTCCAGAAGATGCCAATGCACAAGAAAGGCTGAGAACCAGTGACAACAGATTCAAATCTCACAGATTTGTGAATACTTACCAAAAGCCACTTACTCTCTTGCAATCATATGAACTTGGTAATCTCAAACTGAATATGTCTAAAATGGAACACATAATATTTCCTTCAAAATTGGGTCTCTATCTCTGATATTCATATTACTTTCTACTTCTTGACTTCTTTTTTTTTTTTTTCTTTTTTTTTTGCGGTACACGGGTCTCCCACTGCTGTGGCCTCTCCCGTTGCAGAGCACAGGCTCCAGACGCGCAGGCTCAGCGGCCATGGCTCACGGGCCCAGCCGCTCCGCGGCATGTGGGATCTTCCCGGACCAGGGCACGATCCCGTGTCCCCTGCATCGGCAGGCGGACTCTCAACCACTGTGCCACCAGGGAAGCCCAGACTTCTTAATCCTTAATTTATTCAAAAAATCATACTGAAAGAAGTAAAGAAAAATGAAAAGTAAAAATCTCCATCTTTTACCTGGCAACTACATATCCACTTCCCAGAGATGACCTCTGCTAGCACATTCACTGTGTATTTTTCCTCTATTTTCTTTGCATGTTCATTACTTTTTTTTTTGCTGTACACGGGCCTCTCACTGTTGTGGCCTCTCCCGTTGCGGAGCACAGGCTCCGGACACGCAGGCTCAGCAGCCATGGCTCACGGGCTCAGCCGCTCCACAGCATGTGGGATCCTCCCGGACCGGGGCACGAACCTGCGTCCCCTGCATCAGCAGGCGGACTCTCAACCACTGCGCCACCAGGGAAGCCCTGTTCATTACTTTTGAGCTTATCAAGTATCACGTTTAATCGTTACCTTCAAAAGTCCACGAACAGCTAAATGGCTACAGACTCAAGTCCAAATATTTTAACCCCAAAATCAAGGATCCCAAGCAAGGCACTAACTTCCTTTTACAATTCTACCTCTCACTAATGTTATGCATAAACCTTTTATCATTTACCAATCAATGCGTTCAGCTGCAAGTAAATAAAAACCAAACAGGAGCTGGTTTTCTCATAACAAGTCTGGAGGAGCCAGGCCTGCCAGCACCTGTTAATGTCAAGGCTCTGTGATTTTCTTGGCCGTCTCCTCTGGGTCAAAAGAAGGCTGCTACAGCTGTAGCTGTAGCTTCAGTGTTAATGATCTAATCAAAGTCCAAAGAAAGGGGAGGAAAAGGACAATACCAGACAAATCTGTTCCCTTTGACCGCAAAAGCAAAAATTTCCCAGAAATTCCCTATGCCTTATTGGTTAGAAATCTGTCATAGTGATCTCTCTAGCTGCAAGGGAGGCTGGGAAGGCAGGTTTGTCATCCAGGGCCGGTTGGAAAACTGTGAATCAGAGTTCTGTTAACAAGGAACGTGTCTGGGGCTGTATTTGCAGTACACATCAGCCTAGTGCCTGAACACTTACATATTCTTGTCTAACATGGGAAGAGACAGAAGGACTAAAACTTGGCTACAGATGTCTTCCCACCCTCATCTGTTTTTCTCCATTATTTCTTCCACTTGTAAAGCAGAAATCAGGTGTCTCCAGTTTATCCAAACTCCCTCCTTTCTTCCTCCAGCAGTAAATGTGGAAACTAGTACCCTCACCCAGCCCAGCAGTCTGGGGTATCCTCAGCTTTCCAACTGCCTAACACTTGCCTTACCTACTGCTCATGCAAACCCTCCAGACAGACAGCCCACTCTCCAAAATGCTTGGTTTCCTCTACAAAATCCTTCAGATTGATTTGAACAATTGGGAAATGGGAGTCATTTCTCTTTATCATTTTGGCCTCTCATTCAGCACAGTATCACGTCCGATTAATTCTGTTCTAAACTTCACTAAACCTAGATTTATCTTCACAGTTTTGGATATCTCAACATAACAGACTGTGTAAAAACAAAACTGAAAACAAAAACTTGTACTACTATAATTCATAAAAGACCTTTTTGTTGTTGTTATTCCAAACCCTTAGACAGCCAACTTGAAGAATGATCAAGGCCTAGTATATATTTTTTACTTTTCTGAATCCTCTCTTTAAAATACCTCTAAGACCACCCATAGTGGGTAGGACCCTCTTGCCCTGAGATCAGGTTAGTTAATGGCAAAGCCTTTTTCATGTTTTTATGCTCAACTTAGTGCTCTTTCCCATGCTCCAATGGTCTCTGATGACTTCAAAGTCAGGATACCATATACTTGTGGAAGAATTTGGAAGGCCACAAAGACTGGATTGTGAAATGGCAAGAAATATTGACAAAAACAGGGCATACTAAAAACCACAATTTCTTGACTCAATATGTGTGGTTGGGGAACCATTTGGTCTGAGATGGGGAAGCCACAGCAGGCTATTGCAACTGGACTGAGAGCACCTGAGGGCTGTATCAGCCGGCATTCAGGCAACATGGCATCAGTACTTCTCTGAATTGGCACTTAGACTTTCAAAGGCTATCTCTGCATTACAACTGTATCAGATGTTGCATAACTTTGTTCTAAAACAAGTGTGTTTGTCTTGCTCTATTTGGAAAAACATGGGTGCTACGTTCATTATCATTTACAGACACTTCCTAAAAATCTAATAACGAGGTACGAATAGGAGTAAATTAGGGCTTTTGGAGCGGCACATTCTGTGGAAGCAGGGAGGATGGGAAGAAACAGACAGCTGACCTCCTTGAAACAAGAACAACCCTGGAGTCCACAGAAAGATTCTGTAGGATTTCCCAGTAATAAGGCATCTCATTACTGGACTCTTGGATAACGGTTTCCTCACGTTAAAATGACTATCAAAATGGGGGGGAGAGATGCAATGTGAAAACTACCCATGAGACCCAAAAGGCAATTTAAAAGTTATAAATGGAGTTGATCAAAAGGGAGATAGAATACGTCCAAAGCCAACACGATCCTGTAAAAGCCACCATTTTTCTCCCCCAAATTATCAATTTCATTTTTCGTTTACCTCATCACATTTGCACAGTGAATACAACCACCATTACCACTCATGTTTTGATATGCAAATACATGAGTATAGACTATCAATACACCCCTCCTTACCTGAAATCTAAATTAACAAAGAGAAGATTACTTACATGATGAATTAACTCTTCACTTTGCAAACAATTCTTCTATGTATAAAAGTATAAAGGCCTTTGGGGAAATTTTTAATTTATCTATAACCTTTGAGGAATTTACTATATAAGATGACCCTCAGAGATTATGAAGTAGAATTCCTCTTTATCTCATTCTTTCAAGGACCCACATCTCAACATCTAAGTCCCTCAAATGTATTAGGAGCTTAGTCTTCATAGGCTAGCAGAGTAGATTGACTGTTGGGTTATAGAGGACATTAAAGGACAAGGAACAAATTCACAAACTTATTACTATATCCTATTATATTTTGGTTTTTAAAAAGTCCTGAGAGCAGAGATCTTCTATTAAATTTATCTTTGGATTTCCAATGCCTAGCACAGTCCCTGGCACATAGTAAGAGCAGGGTATGTGTGGAATTGATGAGTCAAGTTTCACTCCCTCTCTGAACCCTGCCAGGATGTGAGATCATTAGGACACTCTGTGCTATGGATGACAATTGACAGTGACTGAAACAGGCAGCAGAAGAGCAGAAGGAGACAAAAAAAAAAAAGCAAAAATCTCTGTGGTGTGGGGGGTTGGGAGTAGGTGGAGATAATGAATTATAGAGAAAATGATAATACACCTTACATTTATGATTTTATGATTTTTAAAGTACTTTACAAGATTCATTCTCTTTTGCTCCTCACTATTCCTCTGTGATGTATGAGATTATTTAATATATAAATTCCATAATTTAGAGAGAAAAGAAGGAAATACTGCCATTTTTCCTCTTTTACTGTAAAATGTTAGCTGCTGCTTAAAGACGAAATACATGAGTTTAACTTTTTCCACAAATAGGGTGAAGGGTTAAAAGTATTACATAATCATGTAAACCTCTAGGTGAAATTCAGGAACTGGTTACTTTCCAAGAAAACTTTTATAATTCATGAAATAAAATAAGCAATTAACTGCCAGGTAATTTTAGACACATCTGTACTGCACTGCTCTCCACTTTTCCCCTGGAAGAGTGGAATTTAAAATGCATGGCAGCTTATCTAAATTACTGTATAAACCCGTACAGTGAAAACTGCCCCAATCTCAACAAGAAATGGCTGTATTCAATTGAATTGCTGTTTCTCTTAGCCTCTGGCAAATAACTTACCTTAAAAGTCTCCACCACCTCTTTTGATCCTCCTTCTCCGGTACATTCCGCGGAGCATCCATTATTGCAGTCCTTAAAAGAAGAATTAAATCCATTAAGTAAAACTAGGTGGGTAACTGGGGTCTGGGGTAATCAATATCACTCACCATCACACCCTTCGCTCCGCTCCGGTCCGGTCCCCAAGCAAACAGGAAAAGGAGGATCAAACACCCAGGCACGAGCCCCAAAGGAGAGCGTCCTGCGAGGGCTGCCCTTCTCTTTCTGCCCTGCCGGAGGTCGCGGCTGTTTTTGTCCTCCACAGCCGGCTTCGGGCAGACTGGTTAAATTCCAGGTTCGCCCTACAGAGCCAGGGTTCACCAGCAAAGAACAAGAAGGTAATTGTCTCCCCCTTTTATCCGAGAAAATAGTCTAGACTAGGGCTTTAAGCCATTTATAGAAAAAACCTCCTGGGCGCGCTCAGCCTCGTGGTCTTGTCGATCACGGGCGCACAATAGCAAGCCTAGAAAAAGGATGGGGACCAGAGTGAACCATTTTCTCTACGGGCAGGGTCCTCCGATGCAGGCGCAAGGACACTAAACCCCACACGTGAAAGACAAAACCGCATGGAATTAGGGGGTAAATTTTAAACATACTTAAGGACACAATGGAAACAGGTCGAACTGGAAACGGTGAAGACCTTAAAAAAAAAAAAAGCCTAATCTGGTACAGCACTAGGGGAAAGAGGAAGAAAGGGAATCCAAGGAGGCAGAAGGCTGCGGTCAAAATATTTTGGGGTGGCGAAGGCACGCAGGATGCGGCTGTCAGTTCTGGCAGCCCAGAAATTCCGCTTCCCCCCACCAACCCCTCCTCCACCAAGGCGGCTTCCATGGCGACCCTCACGCTCCCCGTGGCTGTCCGCGCCGCGCTCCGGAACGGGTACCCGGCGGGACTTTAGACCTGTCTGGCGGGGGCTTCTCCGAGGAATTCGCAGGCTGGGACTCGAGATTTCGGGCAGGGCTGGGGAAAGAGGAGACTCCCGGATGGAGACAGCACGGTGGTGTAAGGCGAAGCAGGATGGTGCGGGAAACAGCAGCAGCGCGCCCGGCCGGGCCCGTGCGCTTCCGGGACCCGGGGTCCAATCCGCCCCACCCCTACGCCCGCGAACGCCCGGGGTCGGGGTACCTGGCGGGCGAGGGCTGCGGCGGCGGGGGGAGGGCTGGCCATGGGGCGGCTCCGGGAGCGCGCGGCTGCGGAGAGCTGCGGCGGCACGCAGCGCCCAGCTGGACGCGAAAGCGGGCGGCGCGGCCAAGCTCCAGCGCACGGACCGCGCGGAGTCGGCCGCCAACACCCGGAACCCCAGGCCAGGGCCAGGCGCAGGGAACAGCGCAGCGCCTCCAGCATCCCTGGGGGAGAAACCTTCAACTGTCTGGTCACTGTGGTCCTTCGGTCGGGAAACCCCAAGCCGTAGTCCCAGCCCCCAGGGCACGAGAGTGCAGGAGCGCCTTTCTGGCTGCAAGCACTCAGCAAGCATCCTTATTTACCAAACAACGCCTGGGTGGGCCTGGAAACGCCCCTCCGCCCAGGGGAAGGCAACTTCGAGGAAATTAATTTACATTAGGGCAGATTTTCCTTCGACCAGCCCACAAGAGGCAGTTTCTGCTTCCCTCCCCCTTCCTGCCCCGAGAGTTTGCAGCCGGGACTGGCAGTGGTGCCTGGGTTCTTGTCTGCCACCAACCTCCACGCGCAAACTGAAGGAGAAGAACGTAAATCCGGGTTTTAGATTTCTTTCCGCCACCTACCCAAGTCGGATTTGTAACTTGGGGTGTTACGGGGCTACTAGGTTCACATCCCCTAAGAGATGTTTCTCCCCAAACACCTTGATGCCACTTAGACCCACCTACCCACCCAACCCATTTATCGCTTTCAGGCAAAGTAGACCACGCGTTCCCAACCAAGCAGCTTTGACAATTTCTTGAGGTAGGCCTGTGATGGCAACATTTAGAAAGAGGGAAAAGGAAGACTGTAATGGCTGTTGTCTGCTGTGTGCTCCTGAAGCAATGTCAACCTAAATTATGAGCCTTTCTGGGCTTTTAAATTAATAGGAAGTGGTGACTTGTGCTGATTTGATCTTAGGAAGGGGAGAGAGCAGTTTATTTTGGGTAAAAGCGGTTAAATCCAGTCTGCTTTTAGAATTGATTTCATACAGCCCTGAAGAAAATACAGCTCTAATCTTATTGCTCAGAAAACTGCATTCACTTCTCCCTTCCTCTCTCGCCTTAATACTAGGCATAGAAAAGCCTCTTATGCTGGGGTGGAGCCCTGACAGGTCACATGTCACTAAAAACCAGAGTCTTTTTTATTTATTTATTTATTTTTATATTTTTTACACCTTTATTGGACAGAGTCCTTTTTAAAGAAATGTAAAATTGAATTGAACAAGTAAAGAAGATATACAGATTAAGTATACTCTAGGGCTGCCAGTTTTTGACTCCTGCCCCAAGCCTAAAAATAAGAAACCCTTAGTTGAAGAGCTACAGACAACTTATTTGCGTTCAAAATGTTGGTTTAAATGTCTACACAGGGACATGCCTGGTGGTGCAGTAGTTAAGAATCGGACATGGGTTTCATCCCTGGTCCGGGAAGATCCCACATGCCACAGAGCAACTAAGCCTGTGCACCAAAACTACTGAGCCTGCGCTCTAGAGCCCGCGAGCCACAACTACTGAAGCCTGTGTGCCTAGGGCCCGTGCTCCGCAGCAAGAGAAGCCACCGCAATGAGAAGCCCGTGCACCACAACGAGGAGTAGCCCCCCGGTCGCCACAACTAGAGAAAAGCCTGCGCGCAGCAACGAAGACCCAACGCAGCCATACATAAATAAATAAATAATAAATGAATAAATAAATAATTTTTAAAAAGTCTACACTGTACTGTTCATTCAAAGCCTATTATTGTTTTAAAGGTAGATCCTATATAACTCCAATTTTCTTGCCATTTTAAATGTGACCTGTAAATCCTCCCTTTTCAGCCAAGAAAGCACGTGTAATACAAGAATGGTGTTATTAAAGATTTACTACAGGGCCACCCTGACCTCTCCTCCCCTCCAGAGCCAAACTCTGAGAAGGTGCCATCTGTATTAACTGCTTCTATTTCCTTCCCTTTCAAGTGACTATAATTTGACTTCTGTCCAATTATTCCACCTACACAAGGTTCCTAGTAGCTTTCATTTTGCTCAACCCAATGGTTTTCCTTCATGTGCATTTTCATGGCAGCATCTAGATGCTGATGACTTCTTAATACATATTTTTTCAGCCCACCTCTCTCCTGAGCAGTAATGTGCTTACAGTCAAAAATCTGTCTAACATATTCATGAAGTATGTAACATTTGTGCAGGCGGTGGGCTAAGTGCTGGAGATGCAACGTGAGCACACCTCCATCCTATTACCATGCATTGCCTCCAGCCAAATAGAAAAATGTTGCTCGTGTTAAAAAAGTGTTAACTAATCCCACAAATGTGAAATTGCAAATGTAGCCAGTGCTGCCTGTGCTTTAAGAGCCTCTAATGATGGAATGATGGAATGTAACTGACTCAGAAAGGTCTGGAAAGGCTTTCCAGCAAGAAATCCTTGAGCAAAGATCTGGAGGATAAACAAATTTACTATAGGAAGAAAGGATGAAGAATGTTCGGGATGAAAGTGAGTTCCAGGCAGAAAGGACATCTTTGAGAAGGGAAGGAATGTGGTACTTATAAAAGAGAGAGAGCCAGGGCTGGAGGAGAGACATGTGGAGGGGGGTCCATCAAAGGAGAGCCTGGGAGGGGAGGCAGAGAGCCAACCAGCTAGTGCCTCAGAGAGAGAGTTAAAGGTTACATTTCCCCAAAAGGTAAAAGTATGACTGTCATATAGATATAAAATGAACTTGTAGAGTTTATCTAACTCATTTAATGAAGTTACCAGGCACAGGTTAAAACTGGTTCAAAGAACAGACACATTACTGGGTTAGTGAATTGTTAAAGGAAGTTGCTAATGGACATGAAACTGGCTTCTTCCAAGTGGAGGAGAGATGTTAGTTGAACCCTGACCTTCAGAATTGATTTGCATGTCTACTGACAAGAATTATTTTGCATTTCTATCAGTTAGCTGAACAATAACTCAAAAAACAATAAAACAATGTAAAACCACAATGAAAGGGCCCAAGGAATCCTCAGAAGGAGAAAAACATTCAAAAGATTAGGATCGGGGCCTCCCTGGTGGCACAGCGGTTGAGAGTCTGCCTGCCGATGCAGGGGACACGGGTTCGTGTCCCGGTCCGGGAGGATCCCACATGCCGTGGAGCGGCTGGGCCCGTGAGCCATGGCCGCTGAGCCTGCACGTCCGGAGCCTGTGCTCCGCAACGGGAGAGGCCACAAGAGTGAGAGGCCCGCGTACCGCAAAAAAGAAAAAAAAAAAAGATTAGGATCTGGTAGGGAATGGGGGTGGGAGTTGACAGGCTTGAAGTGCCCTCTGGCTGCAGTTTGGAGAGTAGAGGAGGGCCTGGGTGCCCCGGGCTATAAGGAAGCTATTAACAGAACCCACATGTGAGATGATCCTATTAAAAAGCTGGACTTGGCAGGTGGTAGGTGATGCCGATGGAGAGAAGCAGTCAGATTTCAGCAATCTTTAGATAGATTGGAAATGAGAAGAAACAAGGGAGGGCGAGGGGCCTAGGAGGGCTCCCTGGATTCTGGCTTGCTACTCTGGTTGTGATATTCACCAAGAAAAATGGAACACTGAAAGATGAGGTGGTTTTGTTTTGTTTTTTTTTTTTTGGCTGCATTGGGTCTTTGTTGCTGCATGTGGGCTTTTCTCTGGTTGTGGTGAGCGGGGGCTACTCTTCGTTGTGGTGCGTAGGCTTCTCATTGTGGCGGCTTCTCTTTGTTGCAGAGGACGGGCTCTAGGCGCATGGGCTTCAGTAGTTGTGGCTCGTGGGCTCTAGAGCGCGGGCTTCAGTAGTTGTGGCTCACGGGCTCTAGAGAGCAGACTCAGTAGTTGTGGTGCACGGGCTTAGTTGCTCTGCGGCATGTGGATTCTTCCCGGACCAGGGCTCGAACCCGTGTCTCCTACATTGGCAGGCCGATTCTTAACCACTGCGCCACCAGGGAAGCCCAGATGATGTGGTTTGAGAGGGTGAGCAGGAGTCTGGTTTGGGGCCTATTGAGTTTTGAGGTGCCTCTGAGACTGGCTGTTAGAGATACAAGGCTGCTAGAGATATTGAGCCTGTCTGAAGCTCAAATGAGAAGTCTGGATTAGAAGTAAACATTTGATAAGTCACTGGTGGTGATCACTGAAGCTATGGGTGTGAATGAGAATGTCATATCTCTGCCTTGGTTTTCTCATCTGTAAAATGGGACAATAGCAAACACTTCATGTTTGCCGATTGAGATAGATTATCATAATATATGTAACAGATGTAAGTTATTTAAAGCCTTCCCTAGTAAATCTTAATACCTTGTAGGTAATGATCATTTATCCTAGTTGGCAAACATTTTCTTAAAGGGCCATATAGTAAATATTCCAGGCTTCAAGGGTCATGTGGTCTCTGCTGCAACTACTCAAAATCTGTCACTGTATCACAAAAGCAGTCATAGACAATACATAAAAGAGCAGGCATGTCTGTGTTCCCATAAAATTGTTTACAAAAACAGTACAGAGTGGATTTGGCTTGTAGGTTACTGACCCCTACTCTATGAAGTTTCCCCAGCTAGAAATATAAGTGTCATCCTTCAGACACAACCAAGTGATCACCACCGTCTACATTCTAGCTCCAAAGAGCATGACAATCACCATTTTTCCAGCCATATTACCGCCATCCTAGTACAAAATAGCTTCCAGGTAACCTCTGCCTACAGGCTCGCTTCCCATTAAGCCATTCTTAGCATGTCAACCAGAGAAATTGTCTCAAAATGCAAACCTGAACGTATCTCTTGTTGGCTGAAAAATCTTCAGGCTTTACATCATCCTTATGACAGAATATTTTAGCAAGCTCCCCCACCTGTCCCTGGCTCCCTGGTTCACCTTTTGCTATTCTTCCTCTCTCCAGCCACCCGTGTAACTTAGTTCAGTCCTTCTTTTTGACATCAGGCCTTCTCACAGCTGGCTGTCTGCCTGCAACACCCCCCTGCTACTGCCCACTGCCTCTCTCATCCTTCCTTTCTCAGATTGACAGCACTTCTTTGGGGAGACATTTCTAAGCCCTGTCTAGGCTACATGGGTCCCTCTGCTATTTATTTCTATAGAATTCTTTCCACTACAAAATAACTGTCATGCTTTATTCTAATTATTGGATTAATGTTGCTCTAATTTTGATGATGGGAAATTGTGTCCATTTTGTTCACCTAGGAATCCCCCCTCACCCAATGCCAGGCACACAACTGAGACTTAACTATCTGTTGAATTGCAACTCTAATTTTTTTGAAGTATGTATTTAACATATTTTGGAATTTTAACTGCCAAAGTTTACAAATATAATAGACTAAAAACGTCCTCAGGGGCCACTCTACCGGTAGATCTAGGCTCCTTTCTCCATGAACTGCTCTCTCTAAATCTTTCTCCTTCCTTTTCCTCTGTTCTCATCCTTCTACTATTCCATCTCTTCCCTTAACCACCCATCATATGGGCTTTCAACATTTTATGACTGTTAAGGGATTCGATCAATGCTTTCCAGCAGAACTTCCTGCAATGATGAGAATGTCCTGTCTCTGCACCAAGCCGAGTAGCTATTGAGCGGTTGAAATGTGGTTACTGTGCTTAAGGAACTAAATTTTTAATTTTGCTTAATTTTCATTCATTTTCATTTACATTTAAATAGCCATATGTGGCTCTGGTCTTAGTGCAGTTTGGGGGCATTGTTATAAGTTTGGCCATAGCTGAGAGTTGCTGTCCTGGCTCTGTCAGTTATCAGCTCTATGATCTTTGGCAAATGACTAACCTCTTTTGAGTCTCACATTTTAAATTAGAGTAAGTGACAAGGCAATGATGAGATTCAACATGAAGATACTGTATAAGGGACTCAGCAGTCTTAGCATCTCATAATTGCTCAATAAATGTCAGCTGTTATTTTTCTGTTTTTTTAAATTAAAAACCATGATTGCTTTTCATTTATGTGTAGCCCTTAGGTTAGGTATATTAATAATCAGAACTATATCATATGAGGAGAAATCTTAAAAATCTACATCTAGCACTTCAAGTGTTTCTTGTTTTTAATGTAAAGTTTGTTAAAAAAAAAAAGAGAGGCTCAGTTTGGCTCATAAAGCAAACTGCACATCTATTATTTGCATGCCTTCTGCTTGGCATTGGGAGGACACAGATGGATGAGAAACAGCTCCTTCCTGCCCTGAGAACACCCCATCGTTGGAAAGGTTGACTTGACCTTTCCATGTCAATAATAATTTTTTTCTATGACCATAAAGAAATCTTGACAAAAGAATTCTGAGTTGGCCTTTTTTATGCCATGCCTCCTTTACCCAAGTAAAATTAGCAGTTCTTTGTATATACAACTAACCCCTCAAACAACACAGGTTTGAACTGCACGGGTCCACTCATACACGGATTGGATTTTTTTCAATAGTAAATACCACAGTACTACCTGATCCCCTGTTGGTCTTCGGAGGGCCAACTCTAAGTTATGTGCAGATTTTCAACTGCATGGAAGGTCCCTGCCCCTAACCCCCGTGTTAAGGGTCAACTGTAGTTACTGTGTCAGTTTCCTCAGGCTGTTGTAACAAAGTACCATTAACTGGGTGACTTAAAACCACAGAAACTTACTGTCTTAAGAGGGGTGGGCAGGGCCATGCCTCCTTTGGTACCTGTAGGGAAGAATCCTTCCTTGCCTCTTCCAGCTTCTGGCAACCTTAGTTGTTCCTTGGCTTGCAGTTCTAGCCTTCACCCTCTGATGGGAGATCACAGGTGTCTCCTTTCCTGTGTCTCTATTCTCTTCTCATAAGGACACCAGTCATATTGAATTAAAGACCCATCCTAATTCAATTTGACCTCATTTAAACTTGATTACATCTGCAAAGACCCTACTTCCAAGTAAGATCACATCCACAGGTTACTGGGGTTTTAGGGCTTCCATATATCTTTTTGAAGGGACACAATTCAACCCATAACAGTTAACTAACTTTAAATTTAATGATCACGCCATCGTTAGTGTCCTGTTTTCCACTTTGAATAATAACTTTTACCAGTAAAATGAATTGATTTACAAAACATACGACTTTCACACAACTTTTCATCAGGACTTTATGATTTCATGGGAACAGATCTTTAATAAGACTTACTTATAGGGCGGGGGCAGGGGGCAGGCAAAAAAAGAAAAATTTACTTATAGTCTACAAAAGATCAATCACAAAAGCATGGCTCTAGATTTTTCCCTTCCCTCTCTTGGCCCGTTCAGTAAGTCCCCAAGTCACACTGAGACTCTGCCTGCACATTTCACTTCTCCACCTGCTTCTCTCCTTCATCGCTGCTCCAGTCTCCCAGGTGGTCCCTCCACCCACTCCATTCTTGATCTCCCATCTCCTCCCCTCCCTCCTACATCCTCCGTGCTGTCCTCAGAGTGCTTGTTCTGAAAAGCTTTTTCTAAACTAGTCACTCCCCAGTTCAAAACCATAATGATATCTGCTACTGGTCCAGCCAGTTATGATGTCCTGGGCACTTTTGTAACCAAGCAGGACCCTATGGGGCCTTCCCAGGACAGACCCCTCCCCCATATCTTCTGCTTTAGCTCCTATCCGAAGTACGTAGATAACGGTATCTGATGCACATTTCCGGAGTTGTTTTACAGATGCTAAAAACCACGACCAGGTGGAAGAAAACTACTTGAAGATCATGAGTATGTAGCCCCCAGACCGCCCTGTTACCTCACCATCAACCAGTTAGAGAATTGTGCACCCTGCGACGCCCCTCCCTCACGTGGCCTTTAAAAATGTTTTGCTGAGGGCTTCCCTGGTGGCACAGTGGTTGAGAGTCTGCCTGCCGATGCAGGGGACACGGGTTCGTGCCCCGGTCCAGGAAGATCCCACATGCCATGGAGCGGCTGGCCCCATGAGCCATGGTCGCTGAGCCTGCACGTCCAGAGCCTGTGCTCCGCAACGGGAGAAGCCACAACAGTGAGAGGCCCGCATACCGCAAAAAAAAAAAAAAAAGTAAAAATGCTTTGCTGAAAAGCCCATCGGGAGTTCAGGGATTCTGAGCACTAGCTGCCCTGGACTCCTTGCTTGGTGCTCTATCATAAACGCTGCACTTTCCTCCACCACAACCTGGCATCAGTAGATTGGCTTTACAACGCACGGGCCAGTGGACCCAGGTTTGATTCCGTAACACTTTGGGTACACATTTTCTCACCTAATACTCAAAAGAGCCCCTCCCCGACACACCATAACTTCTACTTTCTTGATTTTCAGAGACTCAGAGACATTACTTAAATTCCCCGAGATCAAAGAGCTGTTAGTTAAATCAGTGTGTCCTCAAGACTGTGATCTTACCTACAATTCTGACTTGTTTCAGTGGCTCCAAATCTTACAACTGTAAACCCATCACTAACAATGATAGCATGCGTGGCAGACTGTATTCTCCAAAGACTGGCCACAACATTTTCTCCCATTGCATCTGCTCTTCTGTGCAACTCCATCATGAGGTGGAGTTTTCCCCTACCCTTCTGAATCCACGTGGGCCCTGTGACTGTTCTGACCAATAGCATAGAGCAGAAATGTAGAAGCGATGCTGCTCCAATTCTAGGCGTCCACTTTAAATGGCCTGGCAGCTTCTGCATCCTTCCTCTTGGAAGGTGCTTGGGGCTCCCTCACTTGGAACCCAGCCGCCATGCTGTAAGAAGTGCAAATGAGGGAGAGGCCATGTACGGGCTCACTAGTCAGCAGTCCTAGATGAGCTCCCAGCCAACATTCAGCACCAGCTGCCAGCCGTGTGAGTGGTCATCTTGAGCGTCCAGCCCTGTTGAGCGTTCAGATGACTGACTGAAATCACATGAGAAAGCCTACGTTAAAAGTACTCTGCTAAGACTCACCTACTAAGAGAATGAACTTATAGTTACTAGAGGGGAAGCGGGGGGAGGGATAGGGAGTTTGGGATTGACATGTACATATTTAAGATGGCTAACCAACAAGGACCTACTGTATAGCACAGGGAACTCTGCTCACTGTTATGTAGCAACCAAAATGGGAATGGAATTTGAAAAAGAATAGATACATGTGTATGTATAACTGAATCACTTTGCTATACACCTGAAACTATCACAACATTGTTTTCTTTTTTGTTTTCTGGCCATGCCATGCGGAATGTGGGATCTTAGTTCCCTGACCAGGGATCTAACCCATGCCCCCTGCATTGGAAGCATGAAATCTTAACCACTGGACCGCCAGGGTGGTCCCACACAACATTGTTAATCAACTATACTCCAATATAAAATAAAAAGTTAAAAAAAAGAAAAATCCTACTCTGCTGAGCCCAGATAATCTATGGACCATGAGAGACAGTAAAACATTGTTTTAAGCCACAGAGTTTTGGGTTAGTTGATTATATAGCAATGTTAACCAAAACAGCTTGCAAGCCTAACATATATAGTCGTTTATGAAAGTAACCTAATACATAAGTCATACACAAAAATAGGAATAAAAAAAGATGAGATAAACATGAGATAAACATGAAATAATTAGCATTTTTAAATATCTTCCTAATTATGGTGGTTTTCGTCTACCATCCTTGGCTACAGGCCAAATATACAGAAGGGCTAAGTAATCATTAATGACAGTAGATAGAATTCCCTTTTAAATAGTCTTCATGATGATACCACAATTTTGTGCCCCACTGCTTGTCAGTTCTGATTAAATCATTGGTATTTCTATCTCGGGATATGGATAATGGAGAAGCTGTAATAAGAATTGGAAAAATAGGGACTTCTTTGGTGGTGCAGTGGTTAAGAATCCGCCTGCCAATGCAGCGGACACAGGTTCGAGCCCTGGTCCGGGAACATCCCACACGCCGTGGAGCAACTAAGCCCATGCGCTGCAACTACTGAGTCTGCTGCCTAGAGCCCATGAGCCACAACTACTGAGCCCGCACTCTAGCACCCAAGAGCCACAACTACTGAAGCCCATGCGCCTAGAGCCCATCCTCTGCAACAAAGAGAAGCCCGCACACCACAAGGAAGAGTAGCCCCCACTCGCAGCAGCTAGAGAAAGCCTGCATGCAGCAATGAAGACCCAATGCAGCTGTAAATAAATAAATAAACAAATAAATAGAATTGGAAAAATATTAGCTGTTTTGTTTTTGTTATTTCCTTATTTTTATATCACTAATACTTTATGTTTTTTAATTTAACTACAGTTGATTTAAAATATTGTTTAGTTTCAGGTATACAGCTTCAGATTCTTTTCCATTATAGGTTATTATAAGATAGTCAATATAGCTCCTGTGCTATATAGTAAATCCTTATTGTTTATCTATTTTATAGGTAGTGGTGTGTATCTGTTAATCCCATACTCCTAATTTATCCCTCCCCTTCCCTTTTCCCCTTTGGTAACTGTAAGTTTGATTTCTATGTCTGTGAGTCTTTTTCTGTTTTGTAAATAAGTTGATTTGTGTTATTTTTTAGATTCCATATACAAGAGATATCATATAATATTTGTCTTTGTCTGAGTTACTAATCTCTAGGTCCATCCGTGTTGATGCAAATGGAAATATTTCATTCTTTTTTATGGCTGAGTAATATTCCATTGTGTGTGTGTGTGTGTGTGTGTGTGTGTGTGTGTGTGTGTGTGTGTGTTTCTCCACATCTTCTGTTGATGGGCACTTGGGTTGTTTCTGTGTCCTAGCTATTGTAAATAGTGCTACTATGAACATTGGGGTGCATGTATCTTTTCAAATTAGATTTTTCATTTCTTCTGGATATATGCCCAGGAGTGAGATTGCTGGATCACATGGTAACTCTATCCTCAGTTTGTTTTGGTTTTTTTTTTGCTTTTTTTTCTTTTGCGGTACGCGGGCCTCTCACTGTTGTGGCCTCTCCCGTTGAGGAGCGCAGGCCCAGCTGCTCCGCGGCATGTGGGATCTTTCCGGACCAGGGCATGAACCCGTGTCCCCTGCATTGGCAGGCGGGCTCTCAACCACTGCGCCACCAGGGAAGCCCCTATTCTCAGTTTTTTAAGGCAGCTCCAGACTGTTCTCCATAGTGGCTGTACCAATTTACATTCCCACCAACAGTGTTGGAGGGTTCCCTTTTCTCCACATTCTCTCTAGAATTTATTATTTGTAGACTCTTTGATGATATATGCTTTGAATTTTGTTTGTGTTTGTTTTATTCTGTTTGCAGAAATCTGTTAAAGGTAGTTGTCCCTTTTTCAAGGATTATCAATTAACACTGGCTGACATAATCTACAAAGCCCCTTAACCAGGCTCACATAAATTGTCACAGTCACAACCCCCTCTGCTGAAAGAGGATGCTCAAGGTTGCACAGGAGACCCTTCCCCTGCACTGACTCAGGACACTCAGTGCTCAAAGTCAGTGACTGTGACCCTCCGATGGACTGAGTAGACGGTGCCCATGTCAATCCATGTGAGTTAAATATACGTACAATTTCATTTTTTCCTACATGTTAGAAAAAACATAAATATAATCAATGCTTCTGACACCCCAGTGGTCTCTGTTGCACATCCTGGGGGTACACAACCACCTTGAAACCACTGGGCTCGCAGACAAAGTGCAGACTGCTGAGCTCGGTGGATTCTGCAAATTCTGAAGCTCTTGCTTTCTCTCCCTTCCTGCCCTTCCTCTCGCCCTCACTGGTACTTCTCATTTTCCTTCATACACAGAAGAAATCCTTAGCATGGCAAGTCTCTACACTAGGGTCATCTTGACGTACCCTAAAAAGGAGTGACAGAAGGACAGAGAAACAGACACCTGAAGATTCTAGGTAGAAAGATAAGACATTTCATGTTTGGAAACAATTATGCTTATAATATTGCATTTTACAGACATAGAACCACATATCAACTTCTGAGAGGGAGAAATTAATCCTAACTAAATGACGCTTGTTTTTTTAAATCCAGAGTATTAGATCCTGGATTGCTTTAGAGAACATTTTGTTTTCCACCGAAAGCAGCTGCTCCGCTTTTAAGAGTAGTAGTTAATCTACTTTGAGGAAATTAACAGCAGAAAGAAAAGGCCTTGGGCCACGACCAAGGTAGATGTATTAAGTTTTATACATATTTGTTAAGTATACTATTTACAGTAGAATCCACAACATACTCCCATTAAGATAAACTAATTTTAATAAGTACATGATAAGTAGGAAAAATGAGGAGTGGTTGATGATTGACATGAGCAAAAGATATACAGCAAAGGAAAGTTAGGTATTTTGGAATACAGTGAACTTTTGGAAAAAGTTAATGAAAATGCCTTTCATGTGAGTGTAATATATATTCAAGAAAATATAAAATACTAACTAACTTCTCTCAGATATGTCCCTTTGGCTGTTCCCTATCAGAACGGTAAACAGGACACTTATCACCACCTGCTCTTTGAGATCATTCCAAGTATGCAAGAGAAATGCAAACAAACGGGATGAGAGGCCATCAAGATTTCTCGAGGTGAAAAGGCCAAGGGCACACCTTGTCTATCTGTCGTTTCCAGCACGCTTTCTATAAACCTCAAATACTCTCATTTTAATGTGGAAAGATAAGGCACAGAAGGAACAGTGCCGTGTGTCTGTCACCTGGATGAATAACGGCCGCCTTCTTCAATGTTCCTCGCCAGGCGGGACGATTCATCAATCAGAGTCAATGGATAGAAGAGGCAAGGCTTTTCAACGAAAGTTGTAGTTGCTCCTGCTGCCTCGATCTTAAACATAGTCCAAATTCAGACTATCACAACACACGGCAAAACTTCCTGTTTCTAATGCCATTCTCCACCCCAGACGAGAAACAGCAATAAGACGAAGAAGTGAAGGCCAACAGTGGGTTTATCAGGACTTAATTTTAAAAGGTTTTATTGACACATCATCTGAACCGTCCATTTCTTTGTGCTCTGGTGGTTTGCTGGGCAATTTGGAGTGAATGAAAGAAAAGCTTTTCTCCTGTAGCGTGGGAGAAGGCTGTTGAGAAAAGGGAGATGGGAAAAGAGAACTGGCAAGATGCTTGCTCCATGGATGTTTTCCTCCCGGCAGAGCTTGGGAAAAAGTTAAATAAAGGTTGAGAACCTGGAAGATGCTTGGCTTCCTAACACTTGTCTGTCCTGTGTACTGTTTTGGAAAGTCTTCCTGTATCCCCAGGGGTGTGAATTCTGCAGGTTGGAGATGCTAGTTTAACCTTACGTTTACTAGAGCAGTTATGACACTTCTCTGTGTCTGTGAGTCTGTTTCTGTAGATAGGTTCATCTGTGTCATATTTTAGATTCCACATATAAGTGATATCATATGGTATTTGTCTTTCTCTTTCTGACTTACTTCACTTAGTATGATAATCTCTAGTTGCATCCATGTTGCTGCAAATGGCATTGTTTCGTTCTTTTTTATGGCTGAGTACAGATTTTAAAAAGCAATTTACTCTGTGCATTTGAGTATGATTAGTTTATAAAATATAAATAGATATTATGACTTTACAATAATGCAGCCATCTACTGTGTAAAATTGGGCTCAGCAGTAAAGAATTGCATTTCTCATACACTCTACCTTCTGCCATAGAAAAAGATGTTTTTAAAAGTGTGAGCATGTAAAAAAACTTACATTTTTTTTTAAATTGAGGTATAGTTGACATATAACATTATATTAGTTTCAAGTGTACAACATAATTCTATATTTGTGTGTACTGTGAAATGGTCACCACAATAAGTCTAGTTAACATCTGTCACCATACATAGTTAACAGAAATTTCTTTTCTTGTGATGAGAATTTTTAAGTTCTGCTCTCTTAGCAACTTGCAAATAGGCAATACAGCATTGTTAACTACAGTTATCATGCTGCACATTACATCCCCAGGACTTACTTACTTATTTTATAACTGGAACTTTGTACCTTTTGACCCCCTTCACCCATTTTGCCCAGCCCCCAACCCCACCTCTGGCAACCGCCAATCTGTTTCTGTATCTATGAGCTTGGCTTTGCTTGTTTGTTTATTTGTTTGTTTGCTTGTTTTTAGATTCCACATATGAGTGAGATTATACAGTATTTTTCTTTCTCTGTCTGACTTAGTTTCAGATAGAATAATGCCCTCAAGTTCCATCCATGTTGTTGCAAATGGAAAGCTTTCTTTCTTTCTTGTGGCTGAATAATATTCCTGTGTGTGTGTGTGTGTGTGTGTGTGTGTGTGTGTGTGTATTACAATTTCTTTATCAATTCATCTGTTGATGGACACTTGGGTTGCTTCCATTTCTTGGTATTATAAATAGTGCTGCAGTGAACATAGGGGTGCATAAATAGTGGGCAGCTAATAAACAACAAACATTTATTTTTCACAGTTCTTGAGGCAGGAAGCCCAGGATCATGGTACCAACATGACCGGTGAGGGCCTTCTTTGGGGATGCAGACTTTTTGTTGTGTCCCGGGTGGTAGAGGGGCAAGGGATCTCTCTTGAGCTTCTTTTATAAAGTACTAATCCTAGTCGCGAGAGCTTAGTCCCCTTCCAAAGGACCCACCTACTACTATTATCACCTTTGGGGGTTAGGATTCAACATGTGAATGCTGGGGGGACACATTCAGACCATAAAAAACTCCCAAGTTATTTCATATTTGTTAAGTGATGAAACACACACCCATACACACACCCCCACACACATTTTAGTGAAAGATGCAGGTGTCCTTATAAGCTGGTGTGTGAACCTGTTGTTCTCACCAAATGAGTCAAAGATGTGAGAGTTAATTTATGTGAGCGATGTGTCAGTGTTACTTTGACAAAAAGACATGAGAATGCACTCAAAACACAAGGTGTTCCTCATATAAACAATGAACATACTGCATCATAATAACCACCGTCCATCAGACACATTTATATCAGGCCCTTAATCCCACACATGTTTCATACAACAACACTATAAGGTAGGTATTATTATCATTATAAATTCCATTTTGCAGATGAGAAAATTGGAAAAAGTGTGATGATTTGCTAGGATGATGTGCAGGACTCAGTGCTCACAGCTGTGATTTATTACAGGATGAAAAAGGACCAAAGGCAGATGAGCAAAGGGAAAAGGCACATGGGACAAAGCCCAGAGGAAACCAGGTGCAAGCTTTCAAGGGTCCTCTCCCAGCAGAGTCACACAGGAAGCGCTTTGTTCCTTCAGCAACACGTTGCAACAACATGTGTGAAATGTCATCTACCAGGGAAGCGCAGTAGAGACTGAGTGCCCGAGGTTTTTAGCGGGGGCTGGCCATGTAGGCACCCTCTACCAGCACATAACAAATTTCAGACTCCCAGAAGGAAACAGATGTATGGCAGAAAGCACATTGTACAAATAGTTTAGGTACAGTAAGCCACTCTTATCAGGGAACTGTGGGAACCCTCTGGAAATTCAAGTTCCCAGACACCAAGGGCCAGCCTTGCCAGTAGACATTTCCAAGACTAGCAATCTCAGATCGACTTCATTAGTCCTTTTATGCACAGGAGTAGACCTGATCAACTGTGGAGAGGTTGTCATTGAGGGCAAAGGCCATGAAGTATCCAAGTGAAGTTCTCATGTTCACTTTGGAGATAACCAAACTGCATATCAGAAAGGTAGATTGCCTTGACCAAAGTCACATCTAAAAAGAGGCAACTTTTTGGCTGGCCATCCATGGTTAAGACTCCACGCTTCCAATGCAGGGGACACGGGTTGGAACTAAGATCCCACATGCCGCGTGGCACGGCCAAAAGAAAAAAAAAATAATAATAAAATAAAATAAAAGGAGGCAGTGCTGGTACTAGAACCCAAGTCTTCAGACCACACAGAGCACTTAACAGATGTGAAAGTAGAAAGCAGTCTGTGTAGTCTATATCCATCTCTGCAATTACTGGGGCTCTTGATCAATTTGTTTAATTCGCTGTTAGATTTTATTACAAAATGAACAAAAAAATACAAGTTGATTTTGCACAGGTAGCTTTTTGGTCTAAATGATGGCATGATTAGAATACTAGGTATTTTCAATCAGGTATGTTTGTAACTTACTCTCTCATTTCCTCCCTTTTCTAGACTGAGCATTTATTGAAAAATATTATAATTTTTAATAACTTATAATAAAATAACAAATTACGAGAGAGGAGAGAGAGAAAGGGAAACCTCTTCTTTACATGAGAATGCCAATGGACCAATGCTGCGAATAATATAATTAGATCAGTCAAGGGATGCTAAAATCATCAGATGAAAGGTGGCTGGAGAATGAGATAGCCACAGTCTCAAAGTATCATGCCACAGATTACATACTAATTAAAAAGGGGGAGGGAATTCCCTGGTGGTCCAGTGGTTAGGACTTGGTGCTTTCACTGCCGTGGCCTCAGTTCAGTCCCTGCTTGGGGAACTAAGATCCTGCAAGCCACGTGATGCAGCCAAAAATAATAAGTTTTAAAAATTAAAAAATTTTAAAAAATAAAAAGGGGGAAATATCCCTTTACAAGGAGAGAAGTCCTGGCCATCACCTTCACCAAGTGATCAAACTTAACATGTTCATGGAGGTACAAGCAAACATTATGTGTCTCCTGATGGGAGGCAATGATGACACAATCTCACCTCAGTGGTATTCTTACCGAGAGGTTTAACCTGGACCCTAAAGAAAAACATCCAGAATGTGGGGACATCCTACAAGACAACTGGCTGAAATTTTCAAAACAGACAGCGTCATGAAAAAGAACAGCAGCGAAAAAGGGATAGTTCTAGGCTGGAAAGAGACAAATGCAATGTGTAAACAACAAAACCAATAAGCACAAAACTATGAAAAATATTCTGAGGCCAACTGGAACAAGCAGCATATGGACTGGAAATGATCTCACTGCAGTAATTTTAATTTTCTTAAGTGTGCTATTTGGAGAATGTCCCTATTCCTGGGACATGAAGTATTTTGGGTGAGAAGTATCATCACAGCTGGAATTTATTTTCACATGATTCATCACTTGAGAGAAAGTTAAAGCACATGAAAAGCTTAACCACTGATGAATCTAGATAAAGGACATACAGGTTGTGTTTTGCATATTCTGTCATCTCTACAGTAAGTGTGATGGTGGCTAATTTTATGCGTCAACTTGGCTAGGCTATGGTGCCCATTTGTTTGGTCCAATATAAGTCTAGATGTTACTGTGAAGGTAGTTTTTAGATGTGATTAACATTCAAATCAGCAGACTTTGAGTAAAGCAGGTCACCCTCCGTAGTGTGGGTGAGCCACAACGAATCAGTTGAAGGCCTTAAGAGGAAAAAAAAAAAAAAAAAAGACTATGTTTTCCAGAAGAAGGAATTTGGCCTCAAGACTGCAACACAGAAACGCTCCTTGAGTTTGTAGCCTACCTGGTCTGTCCTGCAAATTTTAGACTTGGGACTACAGCATCAACTCTTACCAGAATTTCCAACCTGTCAACTTGCCCTATAGATGTTGAACTTGCAAGCTCGCAAAATCGCATGAGCCAATTCCTTAGCCTAAATCTCTCTCTCCATATATGTCCTATTGGTTCTATTTCTCTGGAGAGCCCTGCCTAATACAGTAGGTTTGGAAGTCCTCTAAAAAAAAAATTGTGGAGAAATTATAAAAATTCATACATATATATAAATTTTTCACTTGTCTGTAAAATGTGGGACAGAATAATTAAAAAACACATACAACCTTTAAACCCCACTTCAACTCTGAGTTACAGTCTTCATCCCCTTATTAAAAATTTTGCATAAAACAATAGTTATTTGGTTTGAGTTAAATTTCATCTCTACAAGAAAGCTAAATACTATATGATATCGCTTATATGTGGAATCTAAAAAATATAACAAACTAGTGAATATAAAATTTAAAAAGCAGACTCACAGATAAGAGAACAAACTAATGGTTACCAGTGGGTGGGTGGGCAATACAGGGGTGGAAAGGGGGAGGTACAAACTATTGGGTGTAAGACAGGCTCAAGGATGTGTTGTGCAACACGGGGAATAGAACCAGTACTTTGTAATAACTTTAAATGGAAAGTACCTTTAAAGATTGTGTAAAAATAAAAAATTAAATTGAAAAACATTTCACGAATTCCCTGGTTGTCCAGTGGTCAGGACTCTGTGCTCTCACTTCCAAGGGCCCGGGTTCAATCCCTGGTCGGGGAACTGAAATCCCACAAGTTGCGTGGTGTGGCCAAAAAAAAAAAAAAAAAAGAAACAAACAAAAGAAAAATTTCAGCTCTTTGGTGATGATGAAATGACCAAAAATCCAATTATGGGGGAAAAAAAGGAGAACTCAAGGTGATTTATACAGACAAGCTCTACGTAACAGTACTGGGAAAACTGAGAATATTATTATTTATCCTTAAAATATTTGTCTGAGATTCCAGTTAAACGTGGTGTAATACAAGCCCATTTCTCCACAATCATTCCAGAAACTCACTGAAACAACAGTATTTTTTAAAGTGTAATCCACAGGAGAAAGAGAATAGGAGACAATAGTACCGAGTGACGTCAGCCATTCTGGAAGGCAGAAAGCGGAAAGTGAGAAATCACCAACTCCGTAGCCTAGAAGGAACTGAAACCACATTGCAAAGGAGACACTGAAGAAAATCTGATTTCCTTCACAGAAGCTCAGAAAGACTCAGAAGAGAGGCACCAGGGATTTTAAAGCGGAAGTAGGGAGTTTTGATAAAAATCTGCATAACCATTACTGAATGGCATTAGCTTGGGATGAGTACAATCAGTAAGAGTTTTATTTTTCTCTCACCACCACCCTCAACCCCACTTTTTAAAACCTAGCTCCCATGTAGAGACGACCAGGCCGATCCTGTTGTGTCCCCAGTTACTTTTAAGTATGAGTCCAATCTCGTTTTCAAGTATTTAAAAGACCCAGTATGAACTGAAATGAAACTTCCATGTCACGTTGACGGCTGTTTCTCCCTGATCAACCCCGCACCCCAAACCCAGCATGGAATGTGGCCTCCTATTTTTTCACCACTCTCCTTGTTCCATCTTCTCTCTACTCCCCAGCTGCAATTTCTTGATCCCCCAGGGTCATGTGCACCAGCAACAAGAGGAAACGGGAACTGACTTGTCTAGGACCGTTATATTCTGGCGTTGCCCTCCCACACCGTCCCATGGCAAATGGTCAAATGCTGGCTTTTTATAGCATCATAGGGCATCTGTGGATGCTTCACACACCTGTCTTCTCTTACTGCCCCACCAAAGGAGACCTCTGCCCTGCAGTTCCCCTCTGCAGTAGTGCACACCCTGCCTCACTTCCAATGGGGCCCCTTCAGCTCTGGCGCTGGCATTATACCCCCTAAGCAGCCTCTGACAGTTGGCCTCTCCTTGCCCCAGAAAGCATCCTTCTTGGACAGGATCCTTTCTGGCTGATTCTGATATGGCTCCTTTCCTAAGAATCCTCATAGCTCATGGCATCTTTGCCCCACAAAACTCTGGAATTGTAAACTGCATCCTCTGAAGACCTCTCTCTTGACTCTTTCATCACAGGCAGCACCAGCCAGCCCCGACTGACCCAGGGGAGAGTCAGACACTGGTATATACCCCGCCCCCAAAATGCCGGGGGACACAAATAAAGTGCGCTCAAGAAATCTCCAGGCTCCACTCCAGACCCTTTCAGCAAAGGGACCCACTGATCTCCTCACATAGTTTTTGGTGAGGATCTTGTAGGAGAGATGGGAGTATCCCTCCTTCCCTCCTCCAGGGTAAAGGAGGGGAAATGCCAAGCACACCTTGCTTGGCCAACAATTTTTTTCCAAATAATGCTTTTCTTCCCTGCCTGCTCAATCTCCAGCCTTCTGTTAAATACAAATTGGAGATAAGTAATGAGTTAGAAGTTTATAGAACTAATTTTGCTGTCCTTTAGGAAGTTCTTTGGATACATCAAAAACGTCTGCTTGGAATGTATAGGTACTTGTCTCTCTGTGTTCCCTACAGGATCTGCTGGGGATTGGTTCCAGGACACCCCCTCAGATACCAAAATCCGAGGATGCCCAAGTCCCTTATATAAAACCACGTAGTAGAGTCGTGGATATGGAGGGTCGACTCTACTAGAGCCTCAGTGGAGACCATGGTCCCATTTAACATCCTGTCTTACCCATATAAGGTTCATATACACCTACCTCTGGGGCTCCACACCCACCTAGCCCAGCCAGGTAACTATGTCTTCCTAATTCCAGCAGGAAATGAGAGATTTAGTCACTGGAGGAATGAGCCACAAGAGATCCAGGCTTAAGGGAATCTAAACACTTTCCAGGGAAAATAATGAAAATCCACACACTAAATGATGAAACCACTAGTTCCCTACAGTGGTCCACAAAACATAGGCAGAAGGTCCTATGCAGATTGGATGATTCTTCCTGAAAAAACTATATAACGCCCTGAGAAAAGACCTAGAATTAAGGATGGTTGGGAATCCTCCAATGAAATGGCCTAGTCACTTCCCCGTGGTCATAAAACTGTGAAATGGACCAGAGAAGGCACCAAGCATGTGTACAGAGTTTCCCAGAGGCTTCTTGCTGCCTCATTCTTAAATATAAATGGGTTGGCACAGGTCACCAGATATTTGAAGAAAGCCTCCTACGTGAAAGGTAACCCCCTCTTCCCAAAAAACAGAAACAAATAAGAGGTATAGAGGAGGAACAATACAGAGAGTAGGAAGAAAATGTTTTAATTATAATTAATTTCCTCAGAAATATAAAAAAGATATTTCATCCATGAAACAAGAACATGATGTTATTATTTAAATAATTAGGGAATTTTAATGGTCTTAGAAATATGAAGACCAAAAGTTTTTAATTCAAGGAAGAGTTTGGAAGATAACATTGATGAAATCTCCCCCCTTCCCAAATTGGACATTTGGGGAGAAATTTTTTTAGAGGATCAGTCAAGGCAGTCTAGCAATAAACAAATAGGAGATTAAGAAAAAGAAAAGAAGAAAGAGGAGGGGAAGAAATTATCAAAAGATATATGACCAGAAAATTTCCTAGGATGAAAGGACTCATGTCATCGTAAAGTTTCCAAACACAAGCAATAAAAAGAGATCCTGAATACTTCTGGAAAGAACAAAGATAGGTTGCATGTAAAAAGGATCTGAAATAAGAGCGCCCTTTGACTTCTCATTAATGACACAGGAAACTAGAAAATAATATAGTAATATCTTTAAAATTTGGATGCAAAATCGTTTCTAACTCAGAAAGTTGTTCATAATCAAGTATCAACCTAGTGTGATAAAACAAAAGCATTTTCAGGCATGCAAGGAATCAAAACATTTACCTCTTATATACTCTTTAATTGGAAACTACTGAAGGATATGCTCCACACAAATGAGGAAGTAAATTAAGAAAGAGGAAGCCATGAGATTCAGAAATCTGGGGGCCTAACACAGAGGATACAGGATGCCAAGGAGAAGTCTTAGAAAGACAGCTGTGCAGCTGTCCTGGAGAGAAACCAGGACAGATTGGAACAAGAACAAGAAGGGTGGCAGAAAAAAAATAGTCCAGGAAAAATAAAAAAGGACTGACAGATAAATGGATACACTTGATCTATGCAAAATTATAGAGGCTACTTGAGAGTTGGGAATAATTCGTAATAAATAGGTAGTAAAGTGAGCAAATGGAAGAAAAGAATGCAATAATTAACTACAGGAAAAACAAAAGGTTGTGTAAGGAAAAAAATGTAACCATAATATACTATCTGACTCACCAGTGACTTTTTAAAATGTAATTCCATCTGTTGCTCAAATGATCCACTGCACTTTGAATAAAATCCATACTCCTTACCATGGCTTAAAGGAGTATTCATGATGTGGCCCTATCTTGAAATTTTCTCCTCTCTCACTAAACTCCAGGAAGTTTAGTAAGCTAACTCTGCTGCTCACTACCTCCAGATCACCCCATGGTTTTTCATGGTACTCAGGTCTTAGCACAAAATTCACCTTCTCTGTGAGGCTTTCCCTGACCAGCCAGTATAAATTAGTATTATTGGCTTCCCCTCAGCTCTATCACTATAACATCACTTCATTTTATTTCCTTGCTACTGCATCACTAATTGATGTACTTTATTTGTTAGCATATGAGAGTAAATTAGAATAACTTTAGTTAATATTTACGTAGTACTTATTTCAAACCACTGATAGAAGGGCTCTACATTTGTTATTTTATTCAATCCTCACAGCATCCTGTGGGGTAGGTACTATTATTACCACCATTTTATAGATAAGAAAACACACCAGCAGTCTGGTCCCAGATTTTGCCCACAACCGTCATGTTACGTGGCCTTTCCCTATGAGTGCCATGGGAGTGTTGACTCTGCCTGGTATTCATTCTCATAGCCTCAAGACCTCGAGCAGTGCCGGATGCTTACACAGTAAGTACTCTTCAAATATTTGTTCAGTGAGTGCATCATAGTAATCTGAAGTCATCATCTTGAGGGAAATGAGAAGAAGGGTGTGGATGTTCTTCCTTCTTTGCTATTAGTTATATCACCACATCTCAGTTTTGTTTACCTTTGGGCACCAGCTGCTCTGGTTCTTCTAGTTTTTGGATCTCTTAATCAAGAGATTTCTATCTTCCTTACAGGCTTTGGGTCCTTTGGTGGCTCCATCACATTACTATTATCTCTCCTTTTCTCTTTAATCCTGTTAACACTGTATTAACTTGTCTGCTACCCAAGGACTGAAGGACAAGATGGCCCCGCCCTCTGGTCTGTGCCCAGGGTGAGATGGATGTGATGGTGACTGTCTCTTGGACCAAGTGGATCCAGTGAGTTGCCTAAAGGGCATCTGGAAGACTCATTGATGGAGTGGTGGAGGAAGAGCAGGAAGCTAGAGACCACTCCTCACTGGACCTTTAGTCCAGGGAGAAATCCAGAGTGCATTTCTGGAGAAAAAGGATGATCTGGTCCCAAGGGACACTGAGACAAAACATTCCAGAGAGGGTTTAGACAGCCAGAGAGCTCAGGTGGCCAGGAAAGGGAGCTCTGTAAGAGTGCAACATGTGTTTCCTTTTATAGACCCCAAAGACCCTAAACAAAGTCCCAATAAAACCAACTCATTCCTCTACCTTTTCCACACCACCACCACCCCACTAGTCCAAGCACCATCACCTCTTCTTTGCATGTCACCACAGTCTCCTAACTCAGCCTCAGTCAGAGCGTGCTTTCCTCATGGTGAATCTCCTCACGTGAGCGTCTTTCATAATCCGAAGAGTCTGAGAATTTCCCAACCCATCAAGACCTGGTTCCTTCGGGCTTAACAGTTCTCCTCTCAACATATCTCTTTCCTTTTGCATTTTACTATAATCAGAAAGAAGAAACCAGGCTGCAACTTCAACACTTTGCTTGGAAATCTCAGCTAAATATCTCAGTTCATCACTTACAAATTCTGCTTTTCACATAACTGTAATACACAAACCCACTAAGCTTTCTTCTACTATATAATAAGGATCCCCTTTCCTCTGGTTTCCATAAATATATCCTCCAGTACTTTCAGAGCCCTCATCAGCGGTGCTTTTAACATCCATATTTCTAACAATCGGTTCAAGACAATGTAGGCTTTTCCTTTTGTACTCCTCAAATTTCTTCCATCCTCTGCCCAATGCCCAATTCAAAGCCACTTCCGCATTTTCGGGTATTTGTTACAGTAGCACCCCATTTCTAGGTGCCAAAATCTATATTCATTTTCTATGGCTGCTGTAATCAATCGCCATACATTTTGTGGCATTATCTTGCAGTTTTGGAGGTCAGAAGTCCCAAGGTGTCAGCAGAGCTACATTCCTTCTGGAGGCTGTAGGGTGAGAATCTGTTTCCTTGCCTTTTCCAGCTTGTAGAAGCCACCTGCGTTCCCTGGCTTATGGTCCCTTCTCCATTTTCAAAGCAAGCAGCGTAGCATCTTCAAATCTTACTCCCTCTCTCTTTCCCCCCAACCTCTGCTTCCATTGTCACATCTCCTTCTCTTCCTGTGACCCTCCTGCCTCCCTTTTGTAGACCCCTGTGATTACACTGGCCCCAACCAGAAAATCAAGGATAATCTCCCCATCTCAAGAGCTATAACTTAGTCATACCTGCAAAATCTCCTTTACCATAAAAGCTTCAGAGGATTGAGCCATAGACGTAACTGGGGGTTCATTACTCAGCTTACCACACTCACCAACCACTTATGCTAAGCCAGGTATTGGATTACATGCATTTACACAGTGGAAAAAAACTGGATATGCTCCTTGCCCTCAAGAAATGTATGATCTAGTGGGAGAGTCAGATATCAATCCCCAAACCGTACAGATAATCACACCAGTAAATAACTGTAAATTGTAATTAGTGCTCTAAAGGACTGGGAATCACTGGGGGGTTGTGAGGTTATCTCTGAGGTAGCGACATTCAGTCTGAGGCTGGCAGGGTGATAAGAAGCCAGCTGGAGACTTCCCTGGTGGTCCAGTGGGTAAGACTCCGCACTCCCAGTGCAGGGTGCCCGGGTTCAATCCCTGGTCAGGGAATTAGATTGTGCACGCATGCCGTGCACAATCTAATTCCCTGACCAGGGATCCCCATTTGCTCATTTTGTGAGCAAAATATGATTTGGTGAATTTAACTGACTGCAAGGTTGCCAGTGGTGTGAGTTCTAATAGTTCATTCCTCAAGGATGTTGGGAACTCAGGCCTCTGTATTTACCAGTGGTCTGGAAGGGAGGCCAGGCACGCTTTTCCTCATGGTCTTTTTTTTATTTTTATTTTTTTTTTGCGGTACGCGGGCCTCTCACTGCCGTGGCCTCTCCCGTTGCGGAGCCAGGCTCCGGACGCACAGGCTCAGCGGCCATGGCTCACGGGCCCAGCTGCTCCACGGCATGTGGGATCTTCCTGAACCGGGGCACGAACCCGTGTCCCCTGCATCGGCAGGCTGACTCTCAACCACTGCGCCACCAGGGAAGCCCTTCCCATGATCTTTTACGGTAAAGGAATGAGTGATTGAATGTAGGTCCAGAAGTCTGGGGGTGGGTGAAAGTGGACCACGTATGTGCCTAAAACACTCTTACTTCCTTGTTCACCTGACCTTCTCTCATGCTTCTGCTCAAACATCACCTCCACTGATTTCAAGCCTTCCCTGATTTCTCTGACTAATCTTTTTCATGTACCAAGGTACTTTGTGCAGACTTCTGCTGTAACCCGCATTATACTTTATTGTGTTACTTTTTATATATCTCTTTCTGAATAGAGCAATTTCTCAAGAGTATGAATAATGCTTGAATTATTTCCATTCGCCTATTACCTGGTATAAAGCCTGGTAGTCTTAGTAAGAGCTACGTGTTTAATTAAATGAAACTCAAGTCAATCATTGTTTGCTAGTCATTATTATAAATGTTAGGTTTCAAGAAGAGTTTGTATACTTATTTTTTTTTTGGCTTGTAAACAACAGAAGTTTATTTCTTATAGACCTGGAGGCTGGGAAGTTCAAGACCAAGGCAGATTTGGTGTATGGTGAGGGCCCACTTCCTGGCTCATAGAAGGCCATCTTCTCTTCTGTGTATTCTTAATATAATAGTTACTGTAAAGTTTGTTGTACATATTATGTTTACCTGATTTCTCAATAGATAATTTAAAAAAAATTTAATTTTACATTGGAGTATAGTTGATTTACAATGTTGTTAGTTTCAGGTGTACAGCAAAGGATAATTTTTAGTTAGTTATAATTAAATATAATAGTTTGGAGATTTTGCAAAAAATATATCCTTGGTCTTAACTGATTGTGCTGAATTACCCAGCATTTCAGATTTCCTTGATAATAGCTCTAGAGTCAAATTAATTCCACTACAAGGGATTTCCATTGTTTTGTTTTAATTTCAATTTTGAATGCAATAAACTCACATGGTCAGAAAGCAAATGTACAAACGTATACAGTGAAAAGGCTCATAGAGATTTTCCTTTAATCTGTGTATAGAGAGCTCACTCATTCTTTCCTCCATTAGTTGTTTTTTTTCTTTAACCTCATTCTTTTTTTTTTTGACTGCATTGGGTCTTCATTGCAGTGCGCGGGCTTCTCATTGTGGTGGCTTCTCTTGTTGCCGAGCACGGGTTCCACGTGCATGGGCTTCAGTAGTTGTGGCATATGGGCTCAGCAGTTATGGCTCACGGGCTCTAGAGCACGGGCTCAGTAGTTGTGGTGCAGGGGCTTAGTTGCTCTGTGACACGTGGGATCTTCCTGGACCAGGGCTTGAACCTGTGTCTCCTACATTGGCAGGCGGATTCTTAACCACTGTGCCACCAGGAAAGCCCCAAAAGACAACATTATGATGCTGGGAATGAGGGGTCATTTGCAACCACATTATCTTAACTACATAGTCTGAGATAGATTTAATAGCTCAACATCATTGTTAATATTTAGTTTAATTAAAAGTGCCTTGTGGGCTTCCCTGGTGGCGCAGTGGTTGAGAGTCCGCCTGCCGATGCAGGGGACACGGGTTCGTGCCCCGGTCTGGGAAGATCCCACATGCCGCGGAGCGGCTGGGCCCGTGAGCCATGGCCGCTGAGCCTGCGAGTCCGGAGCCTGTGTTCCGCAACGGGAGAGGCCACGGCAGTGAGAGACCCGCGTACCGCAAAAAAAAAAAAAAAAAAAAAAAAAAAAGTGCCTTGTATTTACGTGTACAGGTGTGAAGTGACATACAAATGAGAGTATTGACTGCAGCATTGTTTGTAATAAGAAAAGATTGGAAGTCACCCACATATTCATCAGGTGTAAAAGAGAATGAGATCCGGGCTTCCCTGGCACAGTGATTAAGAATCCGCCTGCCTATACAGGGGACACGGGTTCAAGCCTTGGTCTGGGAAGATCCCACATGCCGCAGAGCAACTAACCCTGTGGCCACAACTACTGAGCCTGCACTCTAGAGCCCTCGAGCCACAAGTACTGAGCCCACGCACCGCAACTACTGAAGCCCACGTGCCTGGAGCCCATGCTCCGCAACAAGACAAGCCACCGCAATAAGAAGCCCGCGCACTGCAACAAAGAGTAGCCCCCCCTCACCACGGCTAGAGAAAGTCCGCGCACAGCAACAAAGACCCAACGCAGCCAAAAAAAAAAAAAAAAAAAAGTTGTCTTTTAACATCAAATGGTAGACTGATGGACTACTGTGAATAAATGTTCTAAGAACATTGGTCAAGAGGAGGAAAGGTGCCGGTAGACCAGCAGACACAGTGTTAATGTAAGAGGCATGCATGAAATAATTAAAGGAGCACAAGACTTATTGACATTCTCTATCTACATATTCACTGAACTACTGACATTACTAATTAGAGCAAATAGAATACAGAACTAAAAGGAAAGGAAAATAATTATCAGGAAACTTTTAAATAGTGAATATAGTAAATGGCAAAATTGTCCACAGAAGATTTGAGAAGTCTTGGTTCTTTAGGTTTTTAAGTGGAATAGAATTGAAAGCTAGAAAAATAAACTCAAAAGAACAATCCTTCTTTAGCAGAAGTAAACGCCTAAAATGACCTAATAGATTTTTTCTTTCAAAATTCCAATATTCAATGAGCACTGCTTCTAAGTGCCTCTTTTGTTGGATTTGTCTGTGTACGCACTAATTAGTTTGCTTAAAAACTGCTTTGTTTGCAAACAACAACAAAATCCCCATGTTAAACAGTATTGGAATTTGTTAACATTCCTAGACACATGACTTTGTTCTATATTCTAAGTCAGTTCCTTGGAATGTGGCAGGGACGCTTTCTCTTTACATACTGCGTAAATCTGAAGACGGTAGCGATTTAGTGGACTGGCATTGTTGAGTTTGATCCTTATGATTTTCATGGGTCCAGTTCATATTGTTATGTAGCATCTTTTTGAATGAACTTTCCCAGAAATGTGTGCAATGAATGCTTACAATCTATGTACAGTTTCACCACCCCTAAAAAATCGTCAGGAAAAACTAGCTGTATAAATTGAATTTGGCAATAAGCATTAAAACATGTAATTACTAACTGTTGTCTGGTTTTATAACCCTCTATCTTTTGGGAGTCAATTAAAACTTTGACTTCAAATAAATCCAGATGTGGAAAAAAATGTATCTGCTCTTTGAAAACAAAGAAGTATAAAACAGAATCAATTAATCTGGATCTAGGAAGTCTAGAAAGTGGTCATTGATTTACCTCAACCAATATCTGTAAGAGCCCCAATGATGGTACAAGGTTCACAGAAGAGAGGAAATGTGAGTGCAGAAATTGCAAGATACGATCAATATCTTATTTCCTGACTTCAAAAGGTAACCCTACTCTTACCTTACCATCTTCCACCCATACTCACTCTACTGTAAAACAAGTCACTTTCTCAAAAAGTGCCTGGGGGCTGAGCCACATGGTGAGTGGCATGATGGAGGGCACAAATGGGGAGGCGGTATGAGGAAGAAGCAGTTAGAAATGAATATATGGAAATGCAAAAGCTCATTTTGAGGAATAGCAAATCCTCCATAATGATTGGAGGAGCACATCCACATAGAAGAGAGGATAGATTAGGAAAAGGCCTCATGCACTAAGTTCAGTTCAGTAGACAATGGTGAAGTCATAGAGGTATTTTGAGTGGGTGAATGACATAATCAAAATAATGCTTTAGGAAAATTAAGAAAAAATAATCTTGAGACCAGTTGAGAGACTTTTGAAATAATGCAAGCAGGAAGTAATGAGAGCATAAATCAGTACACCAGCAATGGGAAAGAGAGAACATACAGAAACAGATAAAACAGAATCCGCAGGATATGGTATCTGAATGTAGGGGATAAGAGAATAAGAAAGAAGTGAAAGATGGTTGGACTTGGGCCAGATCTCCACCCTTGCTGTAATTAGCTGCAGCTGAGGCAGTGGTCATCTGGTAGCAACATAGCCATGTAGACCTATTTGGGTAGGGAAGTTACCAATGAAATGGGAAGGGTAGGCACCCCAAACTACTAAACTCTGCTAAGAAATTGTGTACTAACCCTGTTTAATAAAAACAGCCATGCATGCACTTCAAAATGAGATGAACAGATGCAACAGGAAGGCTTCCTGGAACCTCCCTTCTCTGACTAAAAGCAGAAACTTCTGAGAAAAGAGGACTGCCAAAAATCTCCTCTCCTGAAGAAGACAGAAAGTCAGTACTGAGATGGACCTGCACAAATATTCCCCCACTAGTATCCCCCATATACTTACCTTCCCACAGTTTGCTGCCCTTGGAAACTTAAAACGTTTGCCTTTACAAATTTGTTTCTCTTTGTTAAGATGCTATATAAACCCAAGTTCTAACCACCCCTTGAGTTACTCATCACTGAGTTTCTCCTGTATGTATGCAAGCTGCAAGAGCTAATAAACTCTGGTTTTCACTTGCTAATCTGTCTTTTGTCAGCCTAATTTGCATGATGCCAGGAAATGAACCTAAAAGGAAAGAGGAAAATTTTTTCTCCCTCCACTACACTATGTACTTTAAGAGATAAAAAGAAGAAACTGATAACTCATGTGTTGCTAAAAGGCAAAGAAAATAATTGCTTGCCTTTTGGACTAAAGGCAGGTATTTTCAATATTCAAAGAGCAGTGTGGCTCTCTTGCTTATATATTTACATATCTCAGCTGATTTCAGGTGCAAGAGCCAGTAGCACTCCACTGTTCTAAATAACTAGATCATTTCAGTATTTTCCACTAGTCTTTCATGCTGTATGGACTGCATTGCCTTGGTTTTAACAATAAATAATTTAGATATAAAATTTTGTGCCTATATGTATTTGTGCATTTTGCTGAGGTGATTATCCATTCTTCTAAGATTTGCAAAGTGACATCAGACCCAAAAAGAGCTAGAACCACCGGTGAGGGAGACAGAACACTGGACTAGGAATCAAATATATCTAGTTTCTCGTAATGTTGGGCAGTTTGTGATCTTAAACAATTTAAGTGAGTTTTCTGATCTTCATTTTCCTTGCCTGTAAAATGGGAGTTAATAATAGTCGCCATGCTTTCCTCATATGACTGTTTTTTGTTTGTTTTTTTTTGCGGTACGCGGGCCTCTCACTGTTGTGGCCTCTCCGGCTGCGGAGCACAGGCTCCCGACGCGCAGGCTCAGCGGCCATGGCTCACGGGCCCAGCCGCTCCGCAGCACGTGGGATCCTCCACGGACCGGGGCATGAACCCGCGCCCCCTGCATCGGCAGGCAGACTCTCAACCACTGCGCCACCAGGGAAGCCCCATATGACTGTTTTGAGGTTACAATTCAATGTTACGTAACTTATATAGCATTTAAAAATGTAAAGCATCTCGCTTTTGTTAAGCAAAGAAGTCCTTCCCAAAACCTGGATGTGTTTCTACTATGAACACCAACACTAACCTTGCAAGTACAAACACCAGTACACCAGCAATGGGAAAGAAACCCTGAAAACCATGGAATCCCTGAGCAATGCATTATTATGCTTCCCCAAGTGACCTTACAGCTCCATTTTAACTCTACCTTTTATCTTCAAAGTTCAAAGAAACATTTACTGTGATTTCAGATTCCTGCACTAATATCTAGTACTAAAATCAAAACAATATAACTTTGAATCTGAATCAGGTAAAATGAAATGAAATGTACCAGGCAAAATTGTCCTTTAATAGAGATGGAATGTTAACAACTGCTGAGTGATCACCGTGTGCAAATCCACCCTTGGCCTTATGCCGGAAATCCATTGAGATCTTTGCTGGTCACGTAAGAGACATTTGTAGCTTGTTTGGTTTAGAACATCCCAACAGGTGCCCCTTCTGTCTAGATTTATAAGGAGTCAAGTAGAATTTGAACTCTAATTATGTCCTAGGATTCTTAACCATCTCCAGTCAAAATAGCAAAAACATTTCTCAGACTAGGGGATAGACTGTACATGCAATTGATCAAATATTCAGATCTACATATCAAAATTTAAAAAAACTAATGAATTGGTTCTTTTTAGATGAAATATAAGACTATTAATGGAACTAGGTGAATTTTTCAATCACAAAGAATCACATATTTTTCAGTATGACTTTTCCTGATTATTGCTTGTTGTAATGTAATTCCCTCTATTTTTTTTTTTTCCACTTGTCTTCCTTTTTCTTCTCTTCTTGATCTTTTCCCTAAATTTCTGGAGCATGATCATATCTTTTTTTAAGATTTTCTTTCTCCCATTAATCACTGAACATGAGAGAAATATTTTGCAAAGTGGCTTTTCCCACAAAAGGGGCATGGCCTATATGACAATAGGAAAATATTTATATGCTATACTGTATTAATAAGGTGATCCAGTTTCTAAGTTATTTTAAGGATGTAAGACTCAATTTCTAGGGTACTATCATTCATCTTGTAGATTTGAGAAGACTGATTAGAAGCACAGGCGCAACTGACACATCATGAACCCTTGTGTGATGGAAAAGACTGATTCTGCGGTGGCTTCATATTTACAACTGACATTGCGAATCATAGACTAGATCTTCTGATAAAAATGTGTGCAAATATTTACAAAGTTATGTTTAGGAATCAGAGCATCCCAAATGCTTCATTTGGAAACATTTTAAACATTTGAGTTGCACCCAAGTTTGACGTACATGGATTCCAATTTCAGTAGCCTTAGTTGAATGGCCACTGACATGTATTACCAAATGGGCTACAGAGACTCAGTAAAGCCCATCAGTAGGAATGTTTACCATATGTCACTTTAAGTGTTTAGAGCATTTGGACAGCTGTTAAGGGGATAAAGTTACAACATAAAGGCTGCCCACATTTACAACTGTAAAGTGAGCAGACCAGCCATGGTATCCTCCTGTGCTCAGAAAGAATGATGTACCATATAGGAAGTGGAGGCTGCCTGGGATAATGATGTCTATCATGGGAGGTACCAGATTCTCACTCTAATGGGGTAACTAAATCCCCTCGGGCATAATAAGGCTGAACATTCCACTGGGTTTCCGTAGTGTGGCATCTGTTAGTTAGAGGAATTACAGTTGCCAAGCCTAAAATAAGACAGAGAAAACTCTTCATTTTCATCTTTCTACACCCATTGAGGAGAGGCCATTCAGAGAAGCAAACAACCTGAAATCCCCAAAGATATAACTAACCCAAACTCTCACAGTGCCCACAGTTTAGAAACAACTCTTCATTTATGCACAGAAAAAGTTTACTCATAAGCCTAGACCTCTCAGGTTATACTATCCAGCTGTGCACTTCTTTAAAAAATTACAGAAACTTCAATTTAATAGAGTCAGGAGCCCAGAACAGGGAATTCTCCGGGCCCGCAATGACAGCAGAGCCCAAGGAGAAGAAGAAAGACTCCAGCAGCAACTCCGTCAGTGAAAAGCCATGGACTCTGTTTACTAGAGCCGTTCCAATGTCCTCCCCTCTATAAAGACTTCTTTCCTTGCTGTGCAGAGACTTGCTGGTGGCTGGCCTTGGTCGCGAACCCCGAATTACAATTCTCTGCTGATCCCGAACAAACCCATCTTTGCTGGAGAAATATTTGCCGCAGTCTATTTGTTTTAGGTCAACCCTTCCCTGGTCTATCTCTTAATATTAGAAATAATGAACTGAAGGGGAGCAGAATAGATCACCCCTAAAATATGCCTCTTTGGCAGAAGGATTATTTTGAACTGATTATCTCTGAAAGGCTGCAGACACAAAAGAATATTTGAAAACAGAGTAGAAGTTGCATTTACAAGGGAAATCCCCATTTGTAAGGGTGTCTGTACCGAGAAGGTACCGACTTAAATCTGTAGTTTTCTGTGCATTGTCTGATAACCTCCCATAACTGGTTTGCTCCACTGCTCCAGCATCTTTCTTTTGTCTTTAGCTGAAGATGATATTTAAGGTGATAGCTTGGGCCATTGCAGGGAGTGACTCAGTTTTCCTGGGTATCTTTCATGTATACAGGAGGTATACATGTTATTAAACTTCTGGGGTTGTTTTCCTGTTAATCTGTGTTTTATTACAGGGATATCTTAGTCAAGAATCTAGAAGGGTAGAAGGAAAATTATTTTTCCTCCTCTACAGAACTAAAAGTCCTGACCTGATGTAAGGGATAACATCTAAAATTATGAAAATAATTGGGAGATACACAACTACTGAAGGAAACCATAACTTGATTTTAATTCTTAGCATAAACCTCTGTAATAATCAGAGGACTGTTCTTAACTTTTTTTCACAAGATTTTAAGCCCATTTCAAATGATTAGACCTTCTCAGTTTCAATGAGCTAACAGGCAAGATCAATTCTTGCATACAAATGGAAAATTTTCTTAACTCATCTTCCTTTCTCTCTGTAGTTCTAAAATTAAATGAAGTTATTTATTATGGAAGCTCACTAAATGAAATATTGGCCAAAATTAAACTCTCATTTTTTGTTCTCCCTTTTTCTTTTTTTTCTTTCTCACCATTGCAGGTTCTACCAATGCCCTTTTGTTAGGCCTGCTTAACTAGCTATGCATCTCTGAGCCTGGCCTGAGGGGCCACATCCTGTGTCTGGAATGTGAATCCCCTCTCCCTGCCCCACGTCCTGTTGGGCCCCCTGCGTGCACACACACACACACAAACAGCCCTCTCCCTTCATTTAACCATGCACCCCTGCCAATGACTTCTTATCTCTGTCTTTTCAGATATGTGTCTCTTGTAAATCTCCAACTTAATTCAGTAAGTTATAGTATGTAATTACCATTTTTATACACATCCTATTCAATGTATACGCTATTTTACTCACTCGGTTGCCCATTCTGTAAGTGTCCATCTTAAAATAATAGCTCCCAGGCAAGACCATGTCTGGAAAATTTGCTGAGGACAGAGCCTATCATGGTGTCTTGTGCAAATAACTTTTTTTTTTTAAATGATGACCTAAGTATGAGCAATACTTAGGTAAAAGATTAGTAGAAAGGTTTTTTGAAATAATAAAAACACACTTAAAGGAACCTTAAATGCTCCTTAGATCATGCCTAAAATACATAAGCGTTTCTTTCTTAATCTTAGTAACATATCAGAAAACAGAAATGAGACTACTTGAAGATATCTTCAGTTCCTGTGTTATAAAAAATACGTCGTAAAAGGGAAGGGGGTTTCGGACTCATGTTAAAGCACCCATGAACTTACAGATAATCAACTACATACAGATAATCAACCACAGTTCCACATGGTACAGGGGAAAGTTGGAAAAGCAAGACTGTTTATTCTCATAATTTTCTCCTTTTACTCACTAATTCAATACTCAATCAAAGTGTATTTTTCAGCTGAAAGTAGACAGGCATGAGCAAGTCAGAAATAATGTCTTAACTCTAGAAGAGGAAGGCTGCTGAATTTTTCACCGCGGCGTATTTGCATATCTCTTCTTAATACAGAACTACGTTTCCACTCGTTTTCTGCCTAATCATAGTGGAAATTTTTGTTTGGTGAAAAGGCACCATTGACATATTATTTCTCGTAAGTGAAACTGTAGACTGGAATGGGTTGTGGATAAGCCCAGTTGAAAACCATACTTATCTCCCTCCTTGGAAACTCTGAAACTCAGCTTTTTTTTCTCCTCAAAGTTCAGACTGCATATAGGAATCTCCTACTTCCAAGATTTAGAAGGCAGGACTACTTGCCCATCCTTCACTTTCCTTTAAAAAAGCTGCCCTTCAGTTTTTCATATCATTGCAGTTTTCCAGCGCCTAGGACCGGGAAAACAGAACCCTTAAATCTGTTCATTTCTACACATAAACCTTCCCAAGGAATAGGCAGCTGGGCTAATTATCCTTGATTAGCATAAGAATAAAAGACCCTAGGGTGTTCTTGAATAAAAGGATGCCCTTAGGCTTCTTTGATTTGTAACTCTTAGAAGCTTGACTATTCACAAGAAACAAAGTAAGACAAGCCTTCTGTTTTAATAGCGGTGAGACAGCCCCCCTTACCTAGTTCTGCACCTCCCTCTTTTATAACGTAACACCGAGCAGAAAACCCGTTTACAGCCAGTGACATCCCCCAGACCTCTCCTCCGAAATTCCCCACCTCCTGTGCATCTTAGAAAATTGAGAAGAGCTTCCTCTTCCTTTCCGCGCTTCAAAACAGGCAGGGGAAGGAGCTGCGAGCAGCCTTTTATCTCGGTTCACGAATGCAGCTGTGAAAGAGCTTGAGGCGGGCGGTACATCCTGTGAGCGGGGGTTAAGCAGAAGTCTGAAGAGAAGAAGAATGTAAGGTCCTGTCCGACGATGACTGATAAGGGAAAAATTGCAAACGTTTGCGTGGCAAGAAACCGTGTGGTCCTTCCTCCGTCCCCTTTCTGCCAACTGTGCTTTTGAGGAATCGCAGGCTCAATCCACACACACATTTTTGTAAAAGTACACTCAGAATCATAAGCAGTTACCTTCATTGCTCGGTCGGCCGTGAGAGCAGCTCGAGGAAAGCGGAGGCAAAGGCGCTGCGTCCCAGGCGTTCCGGGCGGCGCGAGTCTGGGGAAGTGGCTGGAGTGGCGGCGGGCACACGTGGCGGGCGCCTCGCAGACTGGCCCTGGCAGCGGCGATCGCTGGCCCTCCTGCAGATTGCATCAGCAGGAAGAGTCTTGAGGCTGTGTTTCCCCCAGACGGGCCCCAGTGGGGAGAGCCTCTTGCGCACGAAAATTCTGACCCGGCGTCCGGTCCAGACCCTTACCCACCGCTCACTCCTGGGGGTGGAGGATGCCAGCTTTTCAAACGCGTAACCCCTGAATTAGTGCCTGGGTGTGCGTATATCATTGATGTGGGGATGTCAAAGAAAAGGAGAAAAACAGGTCACAGATCATGATTGTCATTCCCTCCTTAGCTGGCTGCCTGCCCACCTCACTTTCCACTCCCCAGAGTAACTTTCCTGCATGCCCCCATCAACACAAATGTGTGTGTGGATGCTTAACTAAATTTGGTTAGGTGAATGAATGATAGAGTCTTTCATTTGATAAATTTATTGAGTTTTTTTTTTTTTTTTGGTGTCTCTGCGGGGTTTGTGGGATCTTAGTTCCCGGACCAGGGATTGAACCCGAACCCTAGGTGATGAAAGGGCGGAACCTTAACCACTGAACCGCCAGGGAATTCCCTGCTCTTATAAAGTGCCAGGTACTGGGCAAGATTCTAGGGGGTAGAGTGGTAAAAAAAAAAAAAAAAAAAAAAAAAAGTGATACACATGGAGCTTATATTTTATTTTTTGCGGTACGTGGGCCTCTCACTGTTGTGGCCTCTCCCGTTGCGGAGCACAGGCTCCGGACGCGCAGGCTCAGTGGCCATGGCTCACGCGCCCAGCCGCTCCGCGGCATGTGGGATCTTCCCAGACCGGGGCACGAACCCGCGTCCCTTGCATCGGCAGGCGGAGTCTCAACCACTGCGCCACCAGGGAAGCCCATGGAGCTTATATTTTAGAGTGGGAAACAGAAAATGGACATGAATCAGGTAGCAAAATGTCCATCAACTGATGAATGGATAAATAAAATGCGGTATATTCACACAAAAGAATATTATTTGGTAATAAAAAGAAATGAACTACTGATACATGCTATAAAATGAATTAACCTTGCAAACATTACACAAAGTGAACAAAGCCAGTCACAAATGATCACAAATCATAATTCCATTTATCTGAAATACCCAGAATAGGAAGATCCATAGGGACAGAAAATAGATTGTTGTTGCCAATCTAGGGAGGGGGGGAGTAGAGAGTCGCTGCTAATGTGTACAGGGTTTTTTGGGGGGATGATTAAAATGTTCTAAAATGCAATTGTGGTGATGGTTGCACAACTCTGTGAATACAATAAAATAGAATTATACTCTTTAAACAGGTCAATTGTATGAAGTGAATTATATCTCAATAAAGGTGTTATTTTTTAAAAATCAGGTGGCAAGTAGAAAATTTTATGGGGATAAATAATCATGGTAAAGGGATAGAGACTGATGGGGTGATAGACCTAAATGAATTAATGAGTAAATTCTGAACCATGCCTGGCAATGACTTCTAGATCCAATGACTTTCCTATGTAAGCAACAAAGGAAGAGAGAAGGTGATATAAAGGCAAAGAGCTTGAAGGGAAGCTAGAAGTAAAGCGAAAGAGGAATTGTGGGAATTAACATCTACAGAAGAATATGAGAACAATCTCTCTATGGCTCTGTCTGTTCTCCTATTTCCCTCTGATGTTGAGAGGAGTGTCCCACAGAGGTCCCTCATTGCAATATGCAAACATTCCACAAACTTCCCTCCTGGACACCAAAAATGCTGTTTCCCAAATGAAGAGGGTCATCGTCAGCCAAGATTGTGATGCTGTCAGTGGCGCTACACTTCAAGAAAGTCACAGTTAAAAGATACTAAAAGAAGTTGCATTCTTTAAACTTGATGTATTCCATATCTTTATCCATGGGCAGTGGGCTTTTTGTTTGTTTTGTGTTTGTGTGTTTTTCTGAACTCGAAGAAGAGACAGAATTTCTAACAGTTCCCAGAGACACTAACTTTGAGATTGATTTCAAAGCCCCAGACAGCCCAGCTCCATTTTGTCATCACTGTCATTAAAAAGTCTGTTACTAGGCTTCCCTGGTGGCGCAGTGGTTGAGAGTCCGCCTGCCGATGCAGGGGACATGGGTTCGTGCCCCGGTCCGGGAAGCTCCCACGTGCCGCGGAGCGGCTGGGCCCGTGAGCCATGGGCGCTGAGCCTGCGCGTCCGGAGCCTGTGTTCCGCAACGGGAGAGGCCACAACAGTGAGAGGCCCGCGTACCGAATAAAAAGAACAACAACAACAAAAAAAACGATCATCTAAGTTTTCTCCTACATTATCTTCTAGGAGCTTTTGTAGTTTTGTGTTTTACATTCAAGTCTATGATCCATTTTGAGTAATTTTTGTCAGAGGCATAAGATCTGTGTCTAGATTCATTTTTTTTTTTTTGAATGTGTATGTCCAGTTGTTCCAGCATCATTTGTTGAAGAGACTATCTTTGCTCCATTATATTGCCTTTGCTCCTTTATCAAAGATCAGCTGACTATATTTATGGGGGTCTATTTCTGGGTTCTCTATTCTGCTCCACTGGTCTACTCTTTTACCAATATCATACTCTCTAGACTCTTGTAGCTTTACAGTAAGTCTTCAAGCCTGGTAGTATTAGTCCTCCAACTTTATTCTTCTTCAATATTGAGTTGGCTATTCTGGGTCTTTTGCCTCTCCATATAATCTTTATAATCAGATTGTCAATACCCCTAAAATAACTTGCTGCAATTTTGATTAGGATTGCATTGAATCTATAGATCAAGTTGGGAAGTACTGATATCTTGACAGTGTTGAATCTTTTGATCCACGAACATAGAATATCTCTCCATTTATTTTATTATTATATTTTTCATTAAATTTATTTATTTATAAATAAATAAATTTATAATAAATAAATTTATAAATAAATAAATTTATTTATAAATAAATAAATAAAAAGGTTGCGGTGCGCGGGCTTCTCACTGCGATGGCTTCTCTTGTTGCAGAGCGCGGGCTCTAAGCACGCGGGCTTCAGTAGTTGTGGCATGTGGGCTCAGTAGTTGTGGCTCATGGGCTCTAGAGCGCAAGCTCAGTAGTTGTGGCACATGGGCTTAATTGCTCTGTGGCATGTGGGATCTTCCCGGACCAGGGCTCGAACCCGTGTCCCCTGCATTTGCAGGTGGATTCTTAACCACTGCACCACCAGGGAAGTCCTCCCCATTTATTTAGTTTGATTGTATTCATCAGAGTTTTATGTCTTTCTTATATAGATTTTGTATATATCTTGTTAGATTTATACCAAAGTACTTCATTTTGGGGGGTGCTAATATAAATAGTATTATATTTTAAATTTCAAATTCCATTAGTTTATTGTTTGTATATAAGAACACAATTGACTTTTTTATGTTAACCTTATGTCCTGAAACCTTGCTAGAATGACTTATTAGTTCCAGGAATTTTTTTTTTTTTTCGTAGATTCTTTCAGATTTTGTACATAGATGATCATGTCATCTGCAAATGAAGACAGTTTCCTGTCTTCCTTCCCTATCTGTATGCCTTCTATTTCCTTTTCTTGACTCATTGCATTGTCAAGGGCTTCCAATAAAATGTTGAAAAGGAGTGGTGAGAGGGGATCCTTGCTTTGTATCTGATCTTGGTGGGAAATCTTTGTCAACGAAAATTAAATTAGCCATCAAGTTAAGAAGAAAAAAAGGGCATTTTATTCGAGCCAAACTGAGGATTATAACACAGGAAGCAGATTCTCAAAGCTCTGAGAACTGTTCTGCTTGTTAGAAGTCAAAGGCATTAATCATATACATTTTTGAGACAAAGGATCAAACATCAAAATGACATACTGGTAGTTTACCAAGGATACATAGTCCAGATAAGCACGTACAAAACAAGCAGCAAGTCACCATGACCTCCTACAGAGCTGGGAAAGAACACTATTCTTTTAAGAAGTTACTTAGCTAGGGTAAGAAGAAAGAAAGAAAAAAAATTGATCTTTATGGTTGAGCGGTCCCTCCCAACTTTGAGGAGCTCTGGTTAATGTGTAATGCAGTTGCACCCTGCACATTCGGGAGGGAAGAGGCCCAAACAAACACAGAGAGAGAATTTTATGTTTAATTTTTTTCTTGTTCTGCCTTAAAACACAAATTTTATTTCATCAGCTTCACGTTTCTCACCATTAAGTACAATGTTATCTTGAGATATTTTGTGGATAGTCTATCAAGTTGAGAAAGTTCACCTCTCTTCCTAGTTTACTGAGAGTTTTTATCATGAACGGGTATTGAATTTCGTCAAATACGTTTTCTGCATCTATTGATATGATCGTGTGGTTTTTCTTTTTTAGTTTGTTGATGTAATGGATCACATTAATTGATTTTCAAATGTTGCACCAGTCTGGCATATCTGGAACAAATACCACTTGGCTGTGGTATATAATTCTTTTTATACTTTCTTGGATGTGATTTGCTAACATTTTGTTGAGGGTTTTTGCATCTATTTCATGAGAGATATTGGCCTGAAATTTTCTTTTCTTGTAATGTCTTTGTCTGGTTTTGGTATTAGGGTAATACTGGCCTCATAGAATGAGTTAGGAAGTATTCTGTCTGTTTGTATCCTCTGAAAGAGCTTGTAGAGAGTTGGAATAATTTTTTTCCTTAAATGTTTGGTAGAATTAACCAAGGAATCCATCTGGGCATGTTACTTTCTATTTTGGAAGGTTATTTATTATTTATTCTGTTTCTTTAATAGATATAGACCTGTTCATATTGTTATTTTTTCTAGTGTGAGTTTTGGCAGATTGAATCTTTCAAGGAATTGGTCCATACTCTTTTTAGAGACATTATAATTTAATGTATTAATGATTTACAATCTAATTTATTAATATTTCACCTCCTGTTCTCAGTGATAGACACACAGACCTCAGAGAATTTACAACTTCTGTTCTCAGTCACAGGTCAAAAGTCAATATAGAAACACAAAAACTCTCTGGTCATATCTCAAAGAGCTATTCTCCTTCCCAGTGGGCACAAAATATTTTCTGAATTGACTTGTGCTCACGAATAGACAAATACAGAAACAAAAAATGACTACAGTGGAAGATTGATCCTCATCATTCTCAGAGAGATCACCAAGGGGGCAGATGATGGAATCAGGTCCTCAGTTATTGCAATTATTGCTGCCACCAATGAGGAGATTTCCACCATGTGCGTCACATGGAAGTGACGTCTAAAAGTCCATTACCCACGACTTCCTGGACCATACTGTAGAAAAAATGTGGTCCAACCGCTATTTCCTAAGGACTCAGGAATATACAGGGTGCTCTCTCAATTATAAAACAAAGACCCAGCTAGTGGTCCAGGACCAGCTGTGTGTTGCGGCAGCTCCACTGGCTCACAAGAGCCATTCCTAGCTTTGCAGCCAGGGACTCCATGTTGGTAGCTCATCATTGGCTATATTGGAAGTACTTATACCACAGAAGTCAGTAGATGCTGAAAATAAGCCCCTGTGCCACTTCAAAGAACCAGTTGTTAAACATTTACCACTTTTTTTTTTTTTTTTTTTTTTGCGGTACGCGGGCCTCTCACTGTTGCAGCCTCTCCCGTTGCGGAGCACAGGCTCCGGACGCGAAGGCTCAGCGGCCATGGCTCAAGGGCCCAGCCGCTCCACCGCATGTGGGATCTTCCCGGACGGGGGCACGAACCCGTGTCCCCTGCATCGGCAGGTGGACTCTCAACCACTGCGCCGCCAGGGAAGCCCCATACCACTCTTTTTTTATCCACTGGTTTCTGGACCTAGTAATGAAAAGACAAATGGCCCAAATCACAAGTTAAACAGAATGTGGATAGATTAGTAGATTTGGCCAAGAAAAGAAATAAAAACAAATACACAGAATTAAAAGAAAAGGAGACTGAGGGAGAGAGTCAGCAGAGGGAAAATTCTATTGACCCATGACTGGGCTTAAGCAGCCCATGAGGTGTACCTCTAAGGCAGGTTAATTGACCCTGGCAGATGAGTCCACTTGGACATCTCAGTAAGACCTCCCAAACTTCCAAAGAATAAACTGCAAAAGCTAGTAACACGACTCCATACGAATATAGAATGAACATGTGTCAAAAATTTATTTCATTCATTAATGAGGGAGACAACATGAGAATAAAGCTGATTCCAGAAATTATAGGAGAGACAGAAGTATTTGTAGTCAGCGAAAGAGGGAATGCAGAAACAAGATGGCAAAGTTATTTTGCATAATTATTTAAACGAAAGTTTAAATTGACGTATTTCTCAAATAGAAAGACCATTTTGACTTGGGGCCTTTGCAGATCCTTGTTATTATTCAAGAAGGAGTGTGATAGAGATTGTGTGACACTTGATTTAACGGCTAATGAATGTATTGCACTAGCACCACGAGGATGGAAGAGACTAATTGCCTTCCAAGAGTTTATCAGGTAGTGGAGACAGATACTGCAGAGACCTCTCTAATAGATGATAGATTTTATAACCTACCTAATAAAGAAACAAAGTGTTCTGGAAGGTTAGAAAATAGAGCTAGTAGTTCTTTTAGTATAGGACAGTTCACAGTAGACAGACAATATTTTACTTGTTGAAAAAATATTTGAATAACTTAATTCTGGCTGACATTCACTGAGTATTGTCTTTGTGGCAGGTACCACTTTAAGCACTTTATATGTATGAAGTTGTGGAATGTTTACAAAGCCTCTTCATATTGGTAGTATTATCATTGCTGTTTTCCTGATGGTGCGGCTGAAGCACAGAGAGGTTAAGCAACTTGCCCGAGGTCACACAGCTAGTAAGTAGCATAGCTGGGATTTGAAACTGGGCAATCTCCTCCAATCAGGACTTTTAACCACCATGCTCTGCTGCCAAGGAAGGAAGGGAGTTACAGAAAGAAGTGGAATCAGGGAACTCTGCATGAAAGAGGTGGCCTTTATATTAAGTCTTTCTGTAAGAACAAAATCCTGTGTAAGAGAGTAATACTTTTTTTCAAAAATGGCAGGAATATGTCTGCAACATCAGATGTCCCATATCATTAGTGTTTTTCACTAGTGTCACAACTCCCACTGAGAGGGTTTATGGGAAATTTGGAAAGTCAGTGAAGAGCAAAGAAATAGATTACAGCAATTCACCATCACAGGTCTAGATGGTAATCTCCTGGAAGGCAGTCCTAAGGTTCTGTTCATTTTTTTCTCTAATATCTTGATTTTACTTAAGTTCTATTCATTTTTGTACTCTCAGTTCCAGGAGATAAGAAAAAATTTTGTATTATGTACACATCTGTGTCACAAAGTAAGTAACCAGAATTTTCTGATATCAGGCAAATTTTCTTTCTTTTTTTTTCTGTTTAATTTTTTTTTTATTGAAGTATAGTTGATTTACAATGTTGTGTTAGTTTCAGGTGTACAGCAAAGTGATTCAGTTTTATATATATATATATCCATTTTTTCAGCTTCTTTTCCCTTAAAGGTTATTACAGAGTATTGAGTATAATTCCCTGTGCTATACAGTAGGTCGTTTTTACTTATCTATTTTATATATAATAGTGTGAATATGTTAATCCCAAACTCCCAATTTATCCCTCCCCCCACTTCTACTTTGGTAACCATAAGTTTATTTCTTCTGTCTGTGGATCTATTTCTGTTTTGTGTATAAATTCATTTGTATCTTTTTTTTCGATTCCACATATAAGTGTTATCATATGATATTTGCCTTTCTCTATTTGGCTTGCTTCACGTACTATGTTCACCTCTAGGTCCATCCACAGGTAACTTTTCAATAATCAAATGCAGCGCTGTCAGATGGAGCTTACTGTGATGGCGAAAATGTTCTATATTCTGCTCTGTTCAATAGAGTCGCCACCAGCCATGTGGCTATGGAGCCCTTGAAATGTGGCGCATGTGACTGAGGAATGGAACTTTAAAAAGTCTTATTTTAATTAATTTAAATTTAAATAACCACATATGGGCAGCATATATAATCATAGGAGTTCAATTTTTTCCAAAACCTCCGGTGTGGTTCCAGATAATGAGTGGTATGCAGATTGGTCAGTTGGTGTCTTCATAGTCACAGCTTTGTGGGCTAATGTATAACAGGCAGGATCTGCTCTCAAGCTGGAAGTGGCTTGCCGTAGCAGTTTCCTCAAGTTTAGGAAATATAAAGCTGGAATGACATACTTGTGGTCATATTTAATTAATTTTTACCACTTGGGAAAATATTCTTAAAAATAGACAGCACTTCAGATATTATGGGTCCACAGGAGACTTAGAAATCACTCCCAAACCTGGAAGAGATATAGATTCTCAGGGATCTCAGTTGCACTGTGGATTCTTTCTTTTTTTTTTTTTAATAAATTTATTTATTTATTTATTTTTGGCTGCGTTGGGTCTTCGTTGCTGCGCAGGGGCTTTCTCTAGTTGCAGTAAGCGGGGTCTACTCTCCATTGCAGTGCACCAGCTTCTCATGGTGGTGGCTTCTCTTGTTGGGGAGAACAGGCTCTAGGCACGTGGGCTTTAGTAGTTGTGGCATGCGGGCTCAGTAGTTGTGGCTCGCGGGCTCTAGAGCACAGGCTCAGTAGTTGTGGTGCATGCGCCTGGCTGATCTGTGGCATGTGGGATCTTCCCAGACCAGGGCTCGAACCCGTGTCCCCTGCATTGGCCGGTGGACTCTTAACCACTGCGCCACCAGGGAAGCCCAGCACTATGGATTCTGAGAGAGATTAAATTGCTAGAGTGACTGTTCTGGAAGAGAACAGGCTGCATATAAAATGCTGTGAAGGAAGTTTCTAGGCTTGGATGTAATAGATTATTGAAGGATAGCTGAATTTCAATTTCTTAGTTTTCTATAATGGATTTCGACCGTCCATTGACATTGCAAGTCCAATATGGAAAAGCTCTATTTAAAACATGCATGTCTGTGTGTGTGTATGTGCGTGTGCGCACACACATACACACACAAGCACGTGGCTTTATTTTGGAAATATTGGAAGTTAAAGAAAAGTAAAATTTGACTACTCAGAACTTCCATTGTTAATAATTTGGGTTTACTTTTCAGGCTTTTTCCTTTTCTCTTTATATATTTGAGATCATAGTATATATAATTTGCTTTTATTTGCTTTAAAAATTTAAAGATTATTTTTGTACTGTTCTCGTTTTATCAGCTTTGGGTGTCCCCCTGCCTTTTTAGTTGTATTTGAGAGTTAACAGAAGATCAACTCCTCAGAACTGTGTGCTGCAGAAATGCCACCACAGCCTTTTGAGCTGCCAAAGAGCTTTATTAAGTCAACAAAACACTTTCTCAGCTTTGAGCTGCTGTGCAGCGGGATTCAACACAGACATTCCACTTGTCTGGATTTTCCATTTTGAGACTCGTGTACGTTAGAAAAGTATGTAAGTTCTACCATTTTCTTGTTCTTATTTCCTTTATTTATGCTTTTATTGATAGCCATATTTTCTAAAATAAGAGGTATTCATGGACATAGGACTTTGGTTGGACATACAGAATATCTTCGAGGAAGGTGTTATAAAGTGTGTAATTTACTTTTAAAAACTTCAATGTAGTTGGCAGAATATTACGTATGTGCCAATTAGTTGAAGCTGCATTTCCAGGGGTGACCAGCTGCCCTGCTCTCCAGCATGTGTTCCAGGGTCGTTATCTAGCTCAGCACAGAAAAAGCCAGCTCTCTGCTATCCGAGCTCCGCCATCAACCTTGGCAAATTAGTATATTGGATGTTAAATATGAGTTTTTATTGCCACAACTAGTGTCTGTTTAGTAAGAGTGTGGATGTTAGAAGCTGGTTCTCACTGGGGAAAAGAATACTCTCTCTCGATCTATGTATAGGCAAAATAATTTAGGGACCCCCTCTAACTCAACTCACAATCAAAGGTATGATAGGCTCCCCCCAGTGAGCCCTGCCTTTGTGTTATCCCTGAATCTAAGTGTGGGCTGGATTTACTGACTTGATTATAATGAATAGAATATGGCAGAAATGATGGGATATCACTTCCAAAATTAGGTTTAAAGAGACTTTGCTATTCTTGGTCTGTGTGTGTGTTTGTGTAAATTCTTCATTTTCTCTCCCACTTTCTCTTGGATTGCTCACCCTGGGAGAAGCCAACCGCCAAGTTGTGAGGCAGCCGTGCTGAGAGACCCATGTGGTGAGGGATGGAGGCCCGCCAGTAATCACGGGAGTGATCTTGGAAGTAGAACCACCAAGCTACACAGTTCCAGATTCCTCACCCGCAGAAACTGTGAGGTAATACATGTTTATTGATCTGGGCCTCTAACTCTCGGGGTGATTTGCTTCCCAGGAATACATAATTAATAAAGACAGATGCGTAAGACCTAAAGAAGCGGAAAGACACTACTTGGGGTGTCCGATATATTTTTGGCAATTATATAGCTAACGCTCGGAGTGCCTGCATTGTGCTAGGCAGTCAGTGTTCTGTGTACTCTACATATAGTAGTTCATTTAATCCTCACTTTGATCCTGTTATTATCACCATTTTACAGACAAAGACACTGCCACAGAGAGGTTAAGTCCAAGAGGCAGAGTTTAGAGGAAACCTCGGCAGTCTAGATCTTGGGTCCATGCTCTTAACTGCTCTGCTGTCCTGCTCCTCTTATGGTTAATTCTAGTGGGGAGAGTGAAGCAAGTTTGGTCAGAATAGGCAGGGGTCATTGCCATTATAGGCAGGGGCGGAGGAGGCATAAGCAGAAACAAGAAGTTGGAAAGGCTCCCTAAAGGCTAACTTTGACTTTACTAAGCATACTCTACATGAATAAAATCATACCCCCACCCCCTTTCTCCCACTAAGAGCAACTAGCAGACTAGGAGGAAATCTGCCTGTTTTGGGAGCATTTTTCAAGAGACACAGAAAGCCTAAGTAGTAGATAAGGTAGATATGGCCATCAGTGCCGTTTTGTGATAATATCTTTTTTTTTTTTTCCGGCTGCGCCTTGCTGCTTGTGGGATTTTAGTTCCCTGACCAGGTATCGAACCAGGTCCCCGGCAGTAAAAGCACCCGAGTCGTTATCTAGCTCCGTTTTATCCCTGTGAAGATGTCTGTTTGCTCAAATAAATTAACATTTATTTTAATAAATGTTAAATACACAGACATTATCCCTGTGATAATGTCTGTTTGCTCAAATAAATTAACATTCCCATCCCAAATGACTCACTCAGAAGAAATAAACTCATCAACAGATTGACCCACGCAGCCTTCCTCCAGGATAAAACAAAACATATTATTGTGATTTTTTACAAATAATGGAGGTCATAGGCTATTTTGCTTTCTTTCTCTTCCTTTTCACAGTGACCTCTGTGCAACATATGTGGCACTTAAAATAGCGTGAAGGGAGCAGGCACTCTGGGGTCTCAGCAGAGCCCCAGATTCATTCACGCCGGTCCTGTCCATGCAGAGGCCACCAAGAAATCCCCAGCATCTGTGCTATGAGCACTGTCACGTGACTGGCGGAAAAAATAAATCCCCAGCACACGTTGGTTGTTGTTGACAAAAATGCTATATTGAAGGTCAGGAAATGAAGCCCAGTTGAGTTGTCCCAGCAAGATAATGGTAGACAAAACAAATTATTGGAAAGAATTTTAGAGAAGGTGTAAGTATTGATGACTCCCTCTTATGACCTACGCAGTGCTGACTTATATCACGGGAGTCAGGATCATTCTACCCTTGTCCCAGTTTCACACCTGGCTGCCGATTTTCAGGACTAGAAGTTCTTGTCTGAGAAACTTCCTCTCTCCCATAACACAACAAAGCGGAATCTGTTGATTTGGGTATGTGGAGAATGCGCAGGGTTTACGGAGAGTGATTCATTATTCAACTCCGTGTGCTAGTTACTTTGTGAGTAGTTTTATGGGGGAAAAGTCATGGTGAATAAGTGATTGCATTTTGCGTATCATAAAAAACAAGAAGGTGGGTGGAATACTTACGTAACACAATACTAACACTGATTCTTACCTGCCAGGCGGGAAAAATAAAAACATGTTTGTCTTGCAAACTAATCAGAGCTCTGGTTCAAGTATTTAGGATTGCACATTTGGGAGGAATGAAATTCTCTTCCATTTTAAAAATATGGGTATGTGTTCTATTTGGTGTTCTAGTATATAATATGGAAACATGAACCACTTGAGGGCTTGTTTTTGAAAGTATACCCCAGGCTGATATATAAAATATAAATGGCTCAGTCACTAGAGCCATACACAGCCTCCTCTTGGAGAAAGAACCTAAACTTTGGGTTTACATAGTTATTGGAACACCCTACCACTGCCACTCATTGCCACAGTCATACCCTTGACCTTGTTTGTTTTTTTTTTTTTTTTTGCGGTACGTGGGCCTCTCACTGTTGTGGCCTCTCCTGTTGCAGAGCACAGGTTCTGGACGTGCAAGCCCAGCGACCATGGCCCACGGGCCCAGCCGCGGAGCGGCATGTGGGATCTTCCCGGACCAGGGCACGAACCCGTGTCCCCTGCATCGGCAGGCAGACGCCCAACCACTGCGCCACCAGGGAAGCCCGACCTTGTTTTTAACAATAGCCAGAGCCCTGTTGAATCCCAAATTCTGGATTCCACTCTGACTGCCATCTTCTACCCCACCTTCACCGTTCTTTCACTCCACCAGCATCTCCCCTCCACTGATTCTGTTACTGTTGCATCGTCCTGTATCCCCTCACTGACATCCTATGTTTCCTCTCTGCCCAGGCTAAATCCCGTGTCCATCAGCAGAGTCACTGCTTTGCACACACTCTCAGAACCACTGACTCCTCATGTCTCATATCAAACTTGCTTGGATAAATCACAACCCTAGTTAACTCCAATTTTCCATTGACTCTGTGCTTATACCCACGCAGCTAAAAATCATGCAACTGTGCTAGCTGGTCTCACGTGAGATTTGGGACAATGAACCTTCGTGCTGACTCTCATACCGTCCAGCAATCATACTGTGCTTCCCTAATCCAGTCTCTCTCATGCTTTCTCCTAGGTTCTGTTACACGTTTCCCTCTCTCCTCAAACTTCCAACACTATTTCCCTTTGCTGAGATAATCGAAACAATCAGAAGAAAACATTCACCACCCCTCCCCTGTACCCACCTACCTGCATCTGGGCCCAAACTCAGTACCTTCCCAGTCCTGGGGATAGGCTGTCTCTGTGGCTAGCCCTTACCGGCTACTAGGCCTCCTTCTCTGATACATGGTCACCCACAATTTCCACCATTCCCAACTCTCTCTCCTGCAATCTCAATTTTTCCCTCTGCAGCAGATTATTCCCATAAACACGCAAGCATACTCTTATTTCTTCCAACTAAAAGAAACCCAAAGCACTAAACTCCCTTGACTCCATTTCCTTCTCTGCTATTGTCTATTTCTACCTTTCCTTTCATAGCAAACACTTTTTCTTTTTAAACAGCTTCATTGAGGTAGAATTAACACACAAAACCCCAGCACATACTTAATGCATACAGTTTGATGAGTTTGGACATACGCCTACACCTGTGACACCATCACCATTACCAAGGCAATAATTATATCCATCACCTCCAAAAGTTTCCTTATGTCTCTTTGCTCTTTTTTTTAATGGTCAGAATACTTAACACAAGATCTACCTCTTAACAAACTTTTAAGTGCACTATATAATTTTGTGAACTATAAGCACAATATCATACAGCAATCACAGTGAACTCTTTTTCTTAAAAATTAATTTATTTATGGCTGCGTTGGGTCTTCGTTGCCGCACGCTGGCTTTCTCTAGTTGCAGTGAGTGGGGGCTGCTCTCCATTGCGGTGCGCTGACTTCTCATTGCGGTGGCTTTCCTTGTTACGGAGCACGGACCCTAGGTGCTCAGGCTTCAGTAGTTGTGGCTCCCGTGCTCTAGAGCGCAGGCTCAGTAGCTGTGGCGCAGGGCGCTTAGTTACTCCACAGCACGTGGGATCTTCCCGAGCCAGGGATCGAACCCATGTCCCTTGCAGTGGCAGGCGGATTCTTAACCACTGCGCCACCAGAGAGGTCCCCAATCACAGTGAACTCTTAAGAAGGAGGATCCACACTCAGTCTCTAATTTCTCTCCTGTTCACTTTTAAACACATTATAATTGTGAACTTAAAAAAAAAAAAAAGCACAACGTGAGGGCTGTTAAGTTTTATTTGGGTCTTGCTGAGGACTATAGCCCGGGAGTCTCTCAGGTAGCTTGAGGAACTGCTCCAAAGGGGTGCGGGGGGAGGTCAGTATGTATGTGATTTTGGTGAAGGGGTTACGTGCAACCAAGCACAGATCTCAGTAGAAGGTCGCTGCTGGTCACGAGGAGCAGGTGTCTCTGTTAATGATTTTAGTGCTTTTCTAGGTATGAGAAGATGCAAGACACTGGGTTCATAAAATTTTCTCCTGAAAATAACTATCTGAAGGCCTGTTCTGCCAGTTTTTCCCAGAGCACAGAGTGCCTCATTCCTGATCTCTGCCCTGAACTCCTTTCAGGGTGTGTTAAAGGTCAGTGACTGCAGTGGCTAGTGACTTCATTCTTGTAGAACTAGATGGTGAGCAACATTCTTTTGTTCGCAAAATGAAATTGCTCTTTTCAAGATTACCACTTACCTGCTCCTTTATGGCTAATCCCACATCATGTCCTGGTCCTCATTTTACTTGACTGATAAGCAGTTGATCACTTTGTCTTGCTTGAAACTTTCCCCACCTGGCTTTGAGGACATCACATTTACTGGATTTTCCTCCTTCTACTTTCCTTTTTTTAAAAAAAATATTTGTTTATTTATTTATTTGGCTGCATCAGGTCTTAGTTGCGGCATGTGGGCTCCTCGCGGTGTGTGGACCTCTCTCTAGTTGTGGTGCATGGGCTCTAGAGCGCGTGGCCTCAGTAGTTGTAGCGCACGGGCTCAGCTCCCCCTGAGTATGTGGGATCTTAGTCCCCTGACGAGGGACCGAACCCGAGTCCCCTACATTGGAAAGCGGACTCTTAACCACTGGACCACAAGGGAAGTCCCCCTTCTACCTTTCTGCTGCTCTTTTTCAGTCTCTTTTGCTGGTTCCTCCTCATCTCATTACCCATACTGATCAATGTTGACGTGTCATAGGTCTCAGGCCTTGGACTTCTCTTTCCCATCTGCCTTCACTTCCTGGGTGAGCTCAGTAGGTCCCACAGACTTATATGCCACCTTTATGCTGAGGACTCCCTGTTTTGTTTTGTTTTTTAAATTTAATTAATTAATTTATTTTTGGCTGCTTGGGTCTTCGTTTCTGTGCGAGAGCTTTTCTCTAGTTGCGGCAAGCGGGGGCCACTCTTCATCGCGGTGCTCGGGCCTCTCACTGTCGCGGCCTCTCTTGTTGCGGGGCACAAGCTCCAGACGCGAAGGGTCAGTAGTTGTGGCTCACGGGCTTAGTTGCTCCACGGCATGTGGGATCTTCCCAGACCAGGGCTCGAACCCGTGTCCCCTGTATTGGCAGGCAGATTCTCAACCACTGCGCCACCAGGGAAGTCCCAGGACTCCCTGTTTTATACTATCTCCAACCCAAACCTCTCCCCTGAATCCAGACCATGTACTCAACTGCCTATTTGACAACCTCCACTTGAGTATTTAATATTTATTTATTTATTTAGTTTTGCGGTACTCGGGCCTCTCACTGTTGTGGCCTCTCCCGTTGCGGAGCACAGGCTCCGGACGCGCAGGCTCAGAGGCCATGGCTCACGGGCGCAGCCGCTCCGCGGCATGTGGGATCCTCCCGGACCGGGGCACGAACCCGTGTCCCCTGCATTGGCAGGCGGACTCTCAACCACTGCGCCACCAGGGAAGCCCCGAATATTTAATATTTAATAGGATCTTAGACTCAACCTTCTGAAACTGAGCTCCTGATACTCATCCCTCCCTCTACGACGTCTCAATTAATCGCAGCTGCATTCCTCCAGTTGCTCAGGTCAAAATCTTTTTTTTTTTTTTTTTTTTTTTTGTGGTATGCGGACCTCTCACTGTTGTGGCCTCTCCCGTTGCGCAGCACAGGCTCCGGATGCGCAGGTTCAGCGGCCATGGCTCACGGGCCCAGCCGCTCAGCGGCATGTGGGATCTTCCGGGACCGGGGCACGAACCCATGTCCCCTGCATCGGCAGACAGACTCTCAACCACTGTGCCACCAGGGAAGCCCTCAGGTCAAAATCTTGAAGTCATTCTTGAGTCTTCTGTTAGTCTCATGCCAGCATATCCTGTCTCATCTAACAGCATCTATCAACCTATCTACCTCTCTATCTATCTACCTATCTGTCTATCTATTCATCTATCTATCTATCTATCGTCATCATCTGTCCATCTCTCTATGACTTCTTGTCATTATTTCTCCTCCTGGATTCTTGTTATAAACATCTAACTAATCTCACTGTTTCTACCCTTGACTCCTTTCAGTTTATTCATTTATTCAGAGCACATACCTGCTCTCCTTAAAATCCTTCAACGGCTTCCTACCTTGCTTAGAGTAAAAGCCAATGTTCTTCTATAACCCAAAGATCTTACATGATTAGTTTTCCCCATTAATGCTCTGACCTCATTTCCTATTACTCTCCTCTATCCTTTTCACTCCAGTCACACAGGCCTCCTTGCTGTTTCTCAAACCTGCCGGGCAAACTTGCACCTCAGGACCTTTGCACTTGCTTTTCTGCCTGGATGCATTTTCTCGGGTATCTCCTGGCTAGCCTCTTCACTTGCTCCAGGTCTTTATTCAAATTCAGCCCTAGGTAAGCCCTCCTTTGGCTACCCTATCTACGATTGCAGCCTTCCCTCCAAACTCATTCTTCACATTATATTTATTTGTCTTTCTTCAGCATTTATCAGACTAGCATGCTATGTATTTTTCGTCAATTATGTTAATTTTGTCTCCTTTGGTAGGAAGTAAGCTCTATGAGAGCAGGAAGTTTGCCTATTCACAGTGTATCCCAGCATTAGGATGTGCCTGACACATACCAAGTACTTGATATCTGTAGAATGAATGAATTATAACAGGGATGAACATGATGAAAATATACAGCCTGACAAGACATACACAATGTTGCTTACTTTTATACAAATTGTTGATAACTATTGTTAAAAAAGAGTTATTTTGGGGCTTCCCTGATGGCACAGTGGTTGGGAGTCCGCCTGCCGATGCAGGGGACACGGGTTCGTGCCCCGGTCCGGGAGGATCCCACATGCTGTGGAGTGGCTGGGCCCGTGGGCCATGGCCGCTGAGCCTGCGCGTCCGGAGCCTGTGCTCTGCAACGGGAGAGGCCACAACAGTGAGAGGCCCGCGTACCGCAAAAAAAAAAAAAAAAAAGTTATTTTATTCTCAATATTCCCACATCATCAAAGGTAGCGTTCTGTACTCAGACAACAGTTAAAACTCTAGAATTGTGAACTGCTACAAAAATGTGTGATTTTTTTTAACTTTAGGAAACGCCCACTGTGATTTTTTTAAAATTATGGTATAAAGTATTATCCCTCATGATATACTGAGTACATGATAATTATCACAAAATAAAGCATAAGATAGGTTTATTGATTTCTAGGTCATTGCATTTCAACTGATGACCAGCAGAGGGAACTGCTGATCCACATTTTTTACCCCTATGTATTAAAAAGCGCTAAACTAAGGGGCAGGTTTCAATGATGTAAATGACATTATCTTACAAATCTACATAACATGGTAATGAATCAGCCACCAAAATAGAATGACTTGAGTTTTCAAAATCTATTATTTTTTCTCTTTTTTATTCATTTATTTAAACTGATGATCTTGTACATGAATACAGTACAAAAAATATAAAGAAATAACTAAATCTCTTCTCTACCCGTTTCTTACCCCCCAGATTATCATTTTTCTCTAGTTTTTTCTGTAACTATGTATACCTATGTTTTGCTTTGGTTTGTACTGTATGTATATTTTAAAATCAGAAATTGAATAAACACTGTTCTTCACATTAGGGTTGATTTATAACTTGAGCACATAATTTTGGGATTCCATTATCAGTCCTTAGAGAACCTCTTTCTTTTAAACAGTTGTATTTTATTGTAAGGTGTGAATAAACTCTAATTTATATAACCAGTCCTTATTGAAGGATGCAAAGGTTGTTTTCAATATGTTGTCATTTCAAACAAAACTATAATAAATATATTTTAACATTTATCTTTGTAAATATGTGCAAGTATATCTCTAGTATAACCTCCTAGAAAAACCTGGTAGTCATGTGAAAAATAATGAAGGTGGAGTCCTATTTCCCTATATACCAAGATAAATTCTAAATGTATTGACTCATGAAAGTACTAGAAAAGAACATGGGAGAATGATTTATGATTTTGGAGTCAGGAAGGACTTTCTAAGTCTAACAAAAACTCAGAAGGGGGCTTCCCTGGTGGCGCAGTGGTTGGGAGTCCGCCTGCCGATGCAGGGGACACGGGTTCGTGCCCCGGTCCGGGAGGATCCCACATGCCGCGGAGCGGCTGGGCCCGTGAGCCATGGCCGCTGAGCCTGCGTGTCCGGAGCCTGTGCTCCGCAACGGGAGAGGCCACAACGGTGAGAGGCCCGCGTACCGCAAAAAAACAAAAACAAACAAAAAAAATAAAACTCAGAAGCCACACAGAAAAGATAGAAATCTGAGTTTATTTTTTTAAAATATGCGTGGCAAAAATACCATAAAAGTAGAAATGACGAATTGTACAAATGCATTCCTAACACATAAAATACAAAGAACTAAATTTCTTCATACGTAAAGAGCTTTTGTAAATTGGTAAAATCAAGCCCGTATTGAAAAATGACCAAAGAATACGAAGAAATAGAACCTAGAAATGGAAACACAAATAGCTTTAAACACATGAAGCCATATTCATAAGGAGAGAAATGCAAATTGAAATGAGGAGATGCCATGTTTCACTTCTCAGGTTGGCAAAGATCAACACATTGCTTTGATGAGGGTGTGGGGAATCAAACAGGCTCGCAGATTGTTGGTGAGATGATAAACTGATACAATTGCTATGGAAACCAGTGTAGCAACAGCTATCCCAATTTTCAACAGAAAGTTTGTGGAGTGTTTTGTTTTTTAAGTCATATCTCTTTCTTTGAATTAGCTGCATGTACTTAACCAGAAGGAAAGGCTACCAGAGTTTAAAAATAAAAACAAAATATTTTAAGGGAGGTATTATGCCCTTTGTGTAATGTGGATGACAGCCATATTGGGCTATGGAAATTAACATGACAACAAAAAGAATCTCTGAGTGTATATCAGTCAGGGTCCCTTAGGAAACAGACGGCACAGTTTTTTAAAGGGGAGGATGAAAAGAATTTTGATCATGATCGTGTGGGCAAGGTTAAGGGAAATAATAAGGAGTGGGGAGTGCCACGTGGTGCTGGGTCGTGGCTCTAGGGAGCCATCAGCATCCCAGCAAGGGCCAAGGGAGGGAAGATGTTCAGAACCAAGTGAGGGCTGTCACTTTAGGAGAGGGCTGCCTGACAGGAGCTGTGGAAAAGCATGGACCACTGTCAGACAGACCTGGCAGGGTGGGATCCAGGAGAAAAATGTCCCGAGCTCTTTCTGCTCATGCCCATCTATTTTCTGCTGGTGCCTTGTACTGGCCAAGTTCAACGGGAAATCAGAGGGCAGGGGAGCCAGACTGATGCTGTCCATAGAGGTCAGTCTGCTGGGAAACTGAATAAGGACGAGTAGGTCTTGCTTTATTTCAGGAGCGTAAATCTTTCCTGAAATTCTCTTTCCTTCCTTCTCTTCTTCCAATAGTGCTTCTCTTCCCCTCCAACCCAGTTTTGGTTAGATAAAATGAGTCCCTTAGATCAACCAGAGATTAATTCCAGAGATCCAGCTACTGGCTAATGTCTAACAACATTAAAGATTGCATTAGAGGGACTTCCCTGGAGGTCCAGTGGTTAAGACTCCATGCTTTCATTGCAGGGGGCATGGGTTTAATCCTTGGTCAGGGAACTAAGATCCCATGTGCTGAGCAGCACGCCAAAAAAAAAAAAAAAAAAAATTCGTTAAAAAATTTTTAAAAAGACTGCATTAGAGAGAAGGGGATATATGTTATTTAAATAGATTTTTTTTTTTTTTTTTACCTATTTACACAGCAAGATTTAATTTCCTTGAAATGTAATTTTGAAGAGTTGGGGATGGCATTTCTTAAAGGTTCTCTAATTATAGCAAGACAGAGAGTTGTTTTCAGGTCTGGCAATACTAGGGGCCCTGTCTGGTCAACCTACCTTAAAGGGAAATGACTTGGCAAGGAAACATGTTATCCATCCTACGTGCAGTATATCCAAAAGCCAAAGCCCCATCTTGGCTCTTTTGGGGTAAAGTCTGCATTTTATCCCTTTGTACTCCCTCCCCTGTTAACAAAGCATGTTTTCGGGGCTGGAGAAGCTGTTTAGTTATATGCAAATACTATGTCACTTTACATAAGGAACTTGAGCTTCCACAGATTTGGGTATCCAAGCGGGTCCTAGAACCAATCCCCCATGGATACCCAGAGGCGACTGTATTCTGTTAGAATCAGCCCAAGGCAAACAATAAAAAGTGATGAAATAAATAAGTGATAAATAATAAGTGATGAAATAACATGTTTATTCAATTCATTGCAGAGCCATTGGAATTTATTCAGATTATTCCTGAATAAATTCAGGTTACTCGTTTCACTGCTCTGAGAAACATCAGGTATGAAACACTCATTTGGAGGAGGAAGAAAGAGTAGAGTTTGCCAGACAGGTGATACAGTCTAGTGGATTCAGAATTTGAATATTATTTCTGGCTCTGCCACTGGCTTCCTTTATGACTAGGAGGAAAATCTCTCTGGGTGTTGCTAGTTTTAGTATCTGTGGATTGATAAGAAGATAACAAGCGTGGATGTTATAAGAGAGTTCATTTCATGGGAAATTAAACAGGGCAAGTCTAATGAGAGGAGTGGGCTAATTAGTTATTTCTGGCACTATTTTGTGCTTTAAGAGGACATTTAATATCCGAATAAATACACTGAGTTTCAGAAAGTGTATCATACATATGTTATCTCATTTAATCCTTGCAGTAAACTCAGGAGGTCATTCATAATATTGATGCAATTTTGCAGACGAAGAAACTGAGGCACAGAGAATTAAATATCAATACTTTGTCACAATGTATGGACACCAAGGGGGGACAGTGGAGGGGGTATGGTGGGATGAATTGGGAGATTGGGATTGACATATATACACGAATATGTGTAAAACAGATAACTAATAAGAACCTGCTGTATAAAAAATAAATAAAATAAAATTCAAAAAAATATAGAATTTTTCTTTATAATGTACTATCAGAGACCACTTTGGGTATTCAATGTTTTCACTAGTGGGCAGAAGGGCTAGGATTTGGCCCAGGTTATTTGAAACTAGAGCCCCAGTTCTTAAGTACTACACTTCCTCTCCCTCTTGCCTGGTGGCAGAAATGATGACGACCCACAGGCATAGGAGCATATATAAAAATCTTGATATTCCAAAAATAGATTTTCAGAGCACCCTATGGAGAGTGGGGGAAGAGAGAAAAGAGGGGAGAAGTAGGAAATCACCCATGCTAAGGTCTGTGAAGCGTGTGATTAGGGACTGCAGAGGTCGGGCTGGGGAAGCACCACAGGTAGTAAGTAAACCTACCAGTTTGAGAACAAAATGTTCCAGTTATGATGCTTCGGGTTGTACATTTGGAACCCTGATTCTGGTTTGCTTTTCTGTTTGTTTGTTTTGTGGTGGGTTTGTTTTGTTCTGTTTTTAAGATGCTTGTCACAGCTGAATATCATTTCCTTGGATGGGAAATGGCATTATATGAGGTTTCGTTTATTTCTGAATCTGCCTGTGTCCTCCCTACTTAAACTTACATTTTTTGCACTATTCCACCCCCTCCCACCTATTTCACGGTTCCATCAGGCTGTTTACCCGGTGCTGCCAAAACAACAAGCTTAATCTCACCACTAGGCTTTACTCAGTCTCGCCCCACCTCACAGGTGTGTCCAAGCCCCTGTTATGCAAAATAATGTATTATTTAAAGCCCAGCTTATGTCCCACCTACAATACTTTATAATGGCTTCTCAACCCACATTGAACTCACCCTATCCTGACGTCCCTTGGCGCTTAACGTACCACTCATCTACTTCTTTGCTCATTTACTGCAGTTTCCATAATTTATATGCTATGTCTTCCAAACCAGATAGGGTCCCATAAAAGACGCAATAATTAATAGCGTTAATCTTCGAGAAACCATACGGCATTTGGCCCAATAGAAACATATGAAATTTAATTTAAAAAGTGACTTTTCGGGCTTCCCTGGTGGCACAGTGGTTGAGAGTCTGCCTGCCGATGCAGGGGGACGCAGGTTCATGCCCCGGTCCGGGAGGATCCCACGTGCCGCGGAGCGGCTGGGCCCGTGAGCCATGGCCGCTGAGCCTGCGCGTCCGGAGCCTGTGCTCCGCAACGGGAGAGGCCGCAACATACGCCCGTGAGCCTCGCCGAACCCGAGAGACAGGTGTAGCTGGTGAGTGGCTTCCCTCTTCTCCAGCCTTTGTGCCTCACCTCGCTCCGTACCACCTGGCAGACGTTAGCTCCACCCACATCATCTGATCTGCAGGCCTCTCTCTCCATTTCCAGTTCTCAGAAGACGGTTCTTGGATGCTGGTGAAGGCAAGTGAAAATAAGGTGGTGAGTTTTCCCGGAGCAAATAATGAAACTTTGGCTGATGGTGGCTCTTAGTCATCGAAAGTCAAGAAAATCCTCCCCTAAACAGGGAAAAGCAACCCCAGATGTAGCTACTTTGTTGTCTCCAGTTCAATGTGTTTGTTGTGAATGAGACAAACCTCCAAACTTGATACACGGAGGTTCAACAGAGCTCACTGAAAATTTGAAACAACTGTAGGAAAAAAACCCAAAACACTGAAAACATTGGGAGAAAAGATGAGTAGCTGAAAGCGATAGAGCTAGCTTCCCCAAAAACGTTTTTTTGGAAACAAATCCCAGAATTGTTTTCAGAGAGTAAAGCACTGAGTTGTTGTCTCTAGCCTTGGTCATTTGGAATGTGTGTTAGTAGAAGGTGGTCATGTGGTTTTGTAGACTGTCAGAATGTGGGAACACCCGAGTTCTTGGCGTTAGAGATATATCATAGGTTTTTTCCTGGTCTCTGAGAAGAAAACCAGACTTCTTATAATAAGGACTGAAACAGAAGAACACAGTTTTCAGAAGCATAATCTGTGACTGTACTATTTCAGGAATGGTTCCAATATGAGATGTTTATAAGCTTGGTATGACCCAGCCAAGGAGCTTAATATAACAAGGTTAAGAGAGTGGTGGGAGGAGATGCTTCCAGTCTCACCAGCTTGCAATTATTAGAAATGAAAAAGGTTTGTAGATGGCAGACTCACTGAGCATTTACTAAATCTGGGACTTGTGGTTTGCAAATCATTTTGATTAACAGCTGCTACCATCTATCTAGAGAGGGTGGGAAAAAGTGTTACTATTTTATCACATTATATACTAGTCACAAAGAGACTAAAAACAGTGTGATTTGGCAAATATAAAGTTTACTGGTTAAGTAGAAATCCATGCTCTGCTCTCCCACTGGTCTCCCTAAAGATGAGTTTCCTGGGAACATCTCAGTGAACAGATGTTTCTTCTTATGTGTCAATAAAGAGTTTACTGGCATCTAACTATGGAGAACAGTATGGAGGTTCCTTAAAAAACTAAAAATAGAACTACCATATGACCAAGCAATCCCACTACTGGGCATATACCCTGAGAAAACCCTAATTCAAAAAGAGTCATGTACCACAATATTCATTGCAGCTCTATTTACAATAGCCGGGACAGGACAGGGAAGCAACCTAAGTGTCCATCAACAGATGAATGGATAAAGAAGATGTGGCACATATATACAATGGAATATTACTCAGCCATAAAAAGAAACGAAATTGAGTTATTTGTAGTGAGGTGGATGGACCTAGAGTCTGTCATACAGAGTGAAGTAAGTCAGATAGAGAAAAACAAATACCATATGCTAACACATATATATGGAATCTAAAAAAAAAAAGGTTATGAAGAACCTAGGGGCAGGACAGGAATAAAGACGCAGACATAGAGAATGGACTTGAGGACATGAGGAGGGAGAAGGGTAAGCCAGGATGAATTGAGAGAGTGGCATGGACATATATGCACCACCAAATGTAAAATAGATAGCTAGTGGGAAGCAGCCACATAGCACAGGGAGATCAGCTCGGTGCTTTGTGACCACCTAGAGGGGTGGGATAGGGAGGGTGGGAGGAAGACACAAGAGGGAGGAGATATGGGGATATGTGTATACATATAGCTGATTCACTTTGTTATAAAGCAGAAACTAACACACCATTGTAAAGCAATTATACTCCAGTAAAGATGTTAAAAAAAAAAAAAGTTTACCGGCATCTAATTGTTAGTGAAGGACTCTTTTGGCAAAAGGAACCCCTTGTTTATCTACCTACATATACATATGTATTTACATTTTTTACATACATTAATTAAGGGCTTTGCCTTAATTAAACCACCAAGTGGAATTCACTTAGGTGAGTCATGAAAGATTTGCCTGGATTTCATAATTAATTAACAAGTGATTGTTAAAATAAGCCTACTTGATCTTAAGTTTGAAAGTTCAAGATTCAAGCAATAACTATTAGTAAAGGGAGAAGAACTTTAAATGGTTGTTAAAGAAAAGATAATTACATTGTCAACATAATCTTTTTTGAGTCAGAGTTTGATTCAGAAATCTTTCTAAAAATCTTCTTCAAGGACGTTATTTTTGTATCTCTGTATAAATCTTGTCTTTCTTTGCAAAGAAATCCAACTGTTTTCTTAGTGACTGAAGAATATGGATATTGAAAACACAAATTATGCTCTAATATTTTTTGTAAATTCCTAAGGCATATGAGATAGTGTCTATGTTATACATACATGGTGAGTTTATTCTAATCTATTGAAGACTTCTTTAGGAACTCAGAACAAATGTAGAAAATTTTCTGTAAGTCTCAAAGAGTGCAAATGTCTTAGAGATTAATGTTGAACTCTGTAGTTACATCACTGGCGAAAATAATCTTACTTCAGATAAGAAATACATCACACTTGTTTTATAGATGTTGCCATGCATTAGAGGTTTTTAGTTGCTGCTTTATAGTTCTGGATCAGGGAGATGGTTGAAACGTGTTGATTCAAGAGCTTTACTACATACAACAAGGCAATTCAGGCAATAATAATAACGGGACTCATTCTAGAAATGAGAACAATGGGATATAGGTAAAACAAGAGGAGAAATAAATAAAATTAGTGAAGTAACTTGTTTGGATAACCTCTAATATTATTTTATATTACATTTATCTAATGTGAATCCAAATAGACATTCCTACAGCAGATTTATGATTCCACTTAATTTTCTGTTTATAACCTTGGATTTAGCAAACAATCTGTATAACATGCACAGCGCATGACACATAATAGATGCCCCCAATCTTTCCCCGTCCTTACTCCCAAACTAGGATAACCCCTATTATATGCTCTCATAGCCCGTAGCACTTTTCTTTCCTAGTGTGTAATTATTTATTATCTCTAGGCTTTAGGGTGTTAGATTTAGCTAGTTAGAAATGCAAGATGCCCAGAGAAATTTGAGTGGTAGATAACCAACAAATAATTTTTCAGTATAGATTTTTTCCTGTGCAACTTTTTGATGCCTGCGACATACTTATACTAAAAAAATTAGCCATTGTTTATCTGAAATTCAAACTTTATTCAACATCCTGGATTTAATCTGGCAATTTTAGTATCTGACTTTTTTTTTTTTTTTTTTGCGGTATGGAGACCTCTCACTGCTGTGGCCTCCCCCGCTGCGGAGCACAGGCTCCGGACGCGCAGGCTCAGCGGCCATGGCTTACGTGCTTAACTGCTCCGCGGCATGTGGGATCTCCCCGGACCGGGGCACGAACCCGCGTTCCCCTGCATCGGCAGGCGGACTCCCAACCACTGCGCCACCAGGGAAGCCCAGTATCTTACTTGTTTTTATCTGTAGCTCTCACAGACCAAAAATTTTAGGAGAGCAGATATTCTGTTTTGCTCGTCATTGCGCCACCCATATCTGCACTGGGTTTAGCACATCTTAGGTACTTAATAGACATGGCTTGAATGTCTAAAGGAATGAATGGTATGGAGTACAACTGAGGTTCAGAGAATTTAAAAACAAAAGAAGCCATTGGGATTTCTACAAGTGTACCATCTTTACATAGTAAATATTCAATCACCTAAAACAGATAAATAAGGAGGAAATTCCTTGTAAAAGAGAGACTCCAAGCAACCGATTCTACTAGTACAATTAACCTTCAGTTTTTAATTTTCACTTAGTACTCTTTCAATGACAGTTATTGCACAAAGCAAGTTAGGCTTGTATTTTTAAGCATTTTGGCAGATTGCAGTAAATCTTTTCTACCAGGATCTAAAACTAAAAGAAAATGTTTGGACAGGACGGACAGGAGACCGTGGAGCAGGGCTCCCTTAGGTGAGTCATGGACGTTTAGAAAACAGATGGTAGGAGGAGAAAAATGCCTCGGAAAAGCAGATAGAAATGTAGTGTCTAATATACTCGGAACATTCATCTGGATCAGTCACAAATGCCCACAGAGGGAGGCTCTTCAATGGGGCTCAAATAGCATCCCACATGGAGGTTCACAGATGTTCTTAGGCAGACAGATCTAGGAGCCTGAGGTTCAAGTTCTAGGGCTTCTGTTAGCCCCAAGCTCAACCTGTCCCTCAGTTCACTGGCTCTAGAAGGGAAAAACAGTCACATCACATTGAGAACACTGACAGATACTTAGCCAGTCTTTACTTGATACGGAGAAGTCAGATGGCTCCTGCCGTGTCCCCACCCCAGCCAGCCGTAGATTTGGAATGCACTGTATTCTCAGGTGAATTCTCTTCTGTCATTACCACTACTTCACTGCCAACCTCCCACCTGAGCAATGAGAAGTTCCCATTTGGATAGGGGAAATTCTCCAGAAAGAGTAGTAGCTACAAGTCGTTGAGAGCCAACACTCACTGCAGCTGGGGAACGAGTCCACAAGCCTTGTAATTATTTGTATTATATAGAACTGTTATCAGTGATGCCAACAATAATGTATTGAGTATCTAAAAGAGAATCACATCATGGCTTTTGAATACCAGAAAGTAAAAGTGTTATTGAGGAGACAATGTACATACACATTTGAAGTAGTCCAAGAATAGAAGATAAAATCTAATTAAATGACAGAATATACAGTACAGTTATACATTCTAGGAGAGAACAGAAAGCTTGAGTTCATTGAGTATACGCTGATTCCAGGATTTTAATAGGGCAATGTGTTTCAGGCTTGGCATTGAAAGATAAGCCTTGGATAGACAGAGAGGAGGGTGTTGTCAAGTGACAACATAAAGGTTCGAAGATGACCCTTACCTTAAATAGCGAAGGATTCTGTTGATGGAAACTTCATTAGCTTGTAGCTGGTGGCCAACGTCTTGAGGTAGAATGAGCCAGATTGAGAAGATTTTGAGCATCTTCTTCTTCCCAGTCTTTCTAAATGCCCCTTTGTTTATTTTCTTTTAGGGGACTTTTTAAAAAGAGCCCTGAACAGAAATTTTCGTTAAGGTTCTAAAAATCGTAACTTTCAAACTCTTTGTAATTATTCAACTGTTTGTTTATAACTATTCAAGTTATTGTAACTCTTTGCATAGATTAAATTTTACCAGTTTAGGCAAAATTTTGGATTTGTTTCCAAGTTCTTTAATTACTGTCTTATAAGAAGTGAGATCATGCTTTTTTTTTTAAAGGTCATATATGCTGCCATTAAATAAAATGATGCTGCAGTCAGACCATCTTTGGCACAAATCTTAGAGATGTGACCAATAGAAAATTACTTGACCTTTTTGAGACTTAGTTTTATTATCTGTGAAAAGGGGATATTTCTATATATCTGACGGGGTTTGTGTGAAGTTTAGACATAATACATGTAGAATGCTCAATAAAGGGGATATTTATTAACTTCTCAATAGCTGAGAATCAGAACAGGTACTCAAATGGGAGCTTTCATATCATCACCATCATCGTATTTGACATATACGTGAAAAGCAATGAGGTTAGGGGTCCTCTGGAGCAGGACTGACTGGGTTCAAATCCGGACTCTGGCATTCACCTAAGGTGACTCTGGGCATGTCCCTATTCTCTCTGTGCCTGAAAATGGAGCTAATAGTAATGCTTGCCTCATAGAGTTGTTCTGAGGATGAATGAGTTGATACATATAAGGAACTTAGTACCACGCCTGGCTCATGGGAAATACTTTATATATGTTAGCGGTTATTATTTTCTAGAAATTTGAGGGCCAAAGTTAGACATGCGGAAATTTGTTTAATGCATTTGTTTAAACAACAAGGACTTACTGTATAGCACAGGGAACTATATTCAATATTTTGTAATAACCTATAATGGAAGAGAATCTGAAACAGAATATAATGTATCACTGAATCACTCTGCCGTACACCTGAAACTAACACACCATTGTAAATCAACTATACTTAAATATAAAAAAGCAATTGTTTAAAGATAGTTGTTTAAAGACATCTTGATCCCGCCAAAGTCGGTTTGGGAATAACTAGCTATTGCTACACTGTTGTTAGGCCAATGCTAACTTTGAAAAACATGTCTACTTTTGCCGGTACTTTAGCCACTTCCTCTGTCTCATTGGAGGAAAGTCAACAATGGCCTCTGTCAAGAAAGCAGCTGAGAAGCGGCATAACCCGGTGCAAAGCATCTGTAGAAAAATCCAAGCCATCCAAAAGAGAGAAGAGAGTACAAGTCCCATCCGACAGATTATCAGATACCAATCTAGCAGGTTTGACAGTCCACAGACTAACCCCAAGAAAGACTTTGAAGAGGTACTGAAGAAAATGATGACTGCTGCCATTCCTCTGCCCGACCCTCGCTCCTCAAGCCCTGAGAAAGTTGGTGCCTTTACTTCACATCCTCAACGAGCATCTCCAAGAACCCCATCCATCTCTCATCTCAGCCCTCCTGAGTATGCCACATATTCTCTTATCCTCACAAGCTCGGAAGACATCTCAAGGCCTAGATCACAGAGCTCCCAGAATTACACATCTTTGATACCACAGACCAGAAAAAGGGAACTCTTCTCTAACAAGGATTTGAAAAACTGTTGTAGTGAAAATAATTTCAGTGCCTTAACCCTTGACTTTGATTCCACCTCTAATCAGAGCTCTGAATTTTTTACTCCTCAGGATTCAGTGGTGAAAAAATTATCTCTGAATGAAGAGGGTAAATATTCATCTTCTAATATTTGTTCTTCTGATAAAGCCTTGAGCATATCCCTATGAGAATACCTGAACTAAAATGAAATACCAGTGTACATTATCGAAACTTGGAGGGAGGCGTCCATCTTTCCCTTAAAATTGTGTTTTCCTCTCTTAAAAAACTCTTAGATGTGAAATATAAGTATTTTCTATGCTTTCAATTATAAACCTGATAGAAATTCTAGATTGTATTTACAATCATAATCATTGGCATTCCTCTGCTGACCTGAAAACAAACTTTCTCCTGGGCAAATTAGAATGGCATGATGGGAAGCCATAGATACAGGGGAGCTAAAGTTCATATAGTTCCAACATGCCTTGCTGAAAACTACCATTTTAGCATTTTTTGTGTTTGTGAGAGTAAAACATGTAAGAAAATGTAGAGCCAATAAAGTAGACCAGGGGAGAATGTAAATTTTGGAGGCCAATTTCAATGAAATTTTGGAATTCTATTTAGAGGATTGCTTACAGAGTCCCATCTGTGATAGGCCCTGAAAAACAAAACAATGTAAAATGGCACATTTTCTGTAGAGCTAATCTTTACGTTCCCTCTATTTTTTCTTAAAATATTTCTATTTGTGCTACACTATTTGCTTTTTCACAGAGTGCTTCTAACATTACAGGGCAGTAAAGCTCATTTCCCTCTTCGTCATCTCTTCTTTTATTCTACCTTTATAAAACTTATAAGGAAAGGAAAATGAATAATCAGAGACCCTTCAAGACCACTTTTTCTGCTTGATCTATTCAAGTTCAGTAACCAGTATTGTGGACTACTCTTTATTTAAATATGTTTTCTTGTTAAAATTAAAACAAAAAAATTTAGCAGTTAAGCATATTAGCACAGAAAAGCATCTGGATATGCAAACTTTTTCTTCTACTAGGGTGGAAACAAGGAACTGATGATGGCAAGGAAGATGTAACCTATAGCAATAACAGGACCTGTGAAGAGGAGTTGCTTACAAGTATTTTTAATGCATGTGACACCAAATGCAGAGGTCAGTCGAAAATTATCTGCTCCAATGTTCGGTGGTACTCATCACGTCATTGTACTTTCTATTGCAAGAGAAAGGGAAATGGCTTATGTGTGGTGCTCTGTGCATCTGTGTCTACACACGTGGTGGGTACAACCTAATTTGGGAGGAAGGGTGGCCGTCTAGATGTTGGTTAATTTCTTTGTACCTGTTTTGCATATTTTACCAGTGTCTTGAATGATTTTATTGAGCTTATCAACTGATTCACCAGCTGCAATCATTGACTGGAACTACTTACCTCTCATAGTTGTTGCCTCACAAGAAATATATACTTCATACGTATAAAACTGCTGCACAAATTTAGCTCAAATTTTTGAGTTAATTTTAGATTTTCAGTTCTGTTTTTCTTAGAGATGTGTTCTTTTTAAAATTTCCGCAAGTAATTTTTAGCATGTAAATGGCTTGTGATCACTGTAATAAAATTAATAATTTATAGAAAAGAAGGGAAAAAAACTCATCAGTAATCCTGTTTCCCTGAGTAAGCATTGTTAATGATTTGTTGTATAACCTTCCACAAATTCCTTGGTCAATATGGTTTTGTTTTATTTGGATGAAAACTTTTTTATTATAGATCATTACAAACATATACAGGAGTAAAGAGGTATAACCCTTATAATGTAAATAGTGTCGTAAATAATGATGTCTCATTTCTAGCCCCACCCACTTTCCTCTCCTCCACTCTGGATTAGTTGGAGACAAATCCATGACATCATATTATTTCACCTGTAAATATTTCAAAAGATATTTTGAAATACGTTCAAAAGATAAAGCCTGATTTCAGACACAACTATACAATGTCATTTTTATGACTAAAAAGGTGACATACTTTCTTAATATCAAATATCTTATCAGGGGCTTCCCTGGTGGCGCAGTGGTTGAGAGTCTGCCTGCCGATGCAGGGGACGCGGGTTCGTGCCCCGGTCCGGGAAGATCCCACATGCCGCGGAGCGGCTGGGCCCGTGAGCCATGGCCGCTGAGCCTGCACGTCCGGAGCCTGTGCTCCGCAACGGGAGAGGCCACAACAGTAAGAGGCCCACGTAAAAAAAAAAAAAAAATCTTATCAGCATTTGTTTTCTCATTTGTGTGAGAAATTTATTTTTTCTTAAACAGTTTAATTGTTCCAATCAATATCCAAGAAAAGTTTGTTCATTGTTATTGGCCGTCTAGCTTATCTCTATGTTCCCTTCCTATTCTCTCTTTTTTGTATTTTAAGTTATTTGTTAATGAAACTGGTTCTTTTATCTCATAGTTTCCCCCAGTCTGAATTTTGGTGATTGTGTGGTCTTAGAAACACAACCTGTTTCTTTGTCCCCTACATTTAGAGGTTTGATCAGATAAAAGTTTTGTATCTCCTTTTGGCAAGATTCCGCATAGACGGTGTATATATTTTTATCGGAAGACAAAACTATTTGAGGATGAAGGCCTAGATTTATTCTTTCATTAGGTGTTGTGAAAGGTGATAGTCTATTATTCCTTCCTATTTTATCAGCTGGAATATCTATAAAAGGAAACTCTACCCTGCCTAGCAACTATTTGGCCGTGGCTGAGTCTTGTTTCCCAAAGGAAGGGCAGGATAAAAGCTTGATTGTGCTTCTGATTGAGAGTAAATTGCAGATACTGTGCCTTTTTACCCCTAAGTACATCAGTGTGTATTTCCTACAAAGGACATTTGCATGCATGACAACAGAATGATTGTCAAAATTAGGATATTTAACCTTGATACAATATTATTATCTAATTTAAAAGTCTATATTCAAATTTTGTCAATTTCCCCAATAATATTCTTTATAGATTTTTTGTTTCCATGTCCAGGATCGAATTCAGTTGTCACATCTCTTTAGTCTCCTTAAATCTGGAGGAGCTCCTCGATTCCTTGTCTTTTATGACCTTGAAATTTTTGAAGAGTATATGCCAGTTACTTTGTAGAACATCTGATATTTCCTCTTTTTTTTTTTGTTTTTGTTTTTTGGGGTTTTTTTGCAGTACGCGGGTCTCTCACTGCTGCGGCCTCTCCCGTTGCGGAGCACAGGCTCCGGACGCGCAGGCTCAGCGGCCGTGGCTCACGGGCCCAGCTGCTCCGCGGCATGTGGGATCTTCCCGGACCGGGGCACGAACCCGCGTCCCCTGCATCGGCAGGCGGACTCTCAACCACTGCGCCACCAGGGAAGTCCATGATATTTCCTCTTGATTATTCAGGTTCTACATTTTTGCAGGCACACTACGGAAGTGATGTTATGTTCTTCTCCGTACAATATTTCAGGATTTTTAACTTTGATCACTTGATTAGTGTGGAGTTTGCCAAATACCCCTATTGTAAAGTTACTATTTTTCCTTTATAATGGCTGTAAAAAATCACTCAGTCGATCTAAGAAAGAAAGGGAAAATTTTATTCGAGGCAAGTTGAGGATTATAACTCAGGAACAGCCTTTCCGAAAGCTCTGAGAACTGTTCTGCCTGTTAAAGGTCAAAGCACATTTTGAGACAGAGGGCTGTACGTTCAACGACATATTACTGACAGTCTACACAATCCAGGTCTAAGCATGCAAAGCGAGTAGTGGTTCGTGGGTCATCGTGGCTCCTTACACGATTAAGAAGGAAGGTTATGTCCTAAGGATTTGTCTTACTGATGCTCAGAGAATGTTGCTCTTTTTGGTTGAGCAGGTATTTGTTCTGATAGGGATGTTTGGGATGCATAATGTAGATACACAGTGCACAGTAGAGGGGAGAGAGGAGGCCAAAGAGCAGAGAAAATATTTTATGTTTACATTTTCCTTGACTTGCCTTAGAATATGAATTTTTATTTCATCAGTAATTAATAAATATGGGAAGATACTTTGAATCTATGTAAACATTCTGTTCGTCATCAAACTTTCACTCACTAGTTTTAGCATCTGTGATATTATGATTTATTATAAGTAGTATATATTTGGCCTTTGTCCCATTTGTGGTACAGAGCTCCTAAAACCATTAGAATTTCCTAAGTGATGAGAGCAATAAAGGTGCCTTTTTTATGTTAATGAAATGACTTTTGGACCCCACCTTAGGACGAGGGCTAGTTGCCAGTGGAGCCAGTCATGTGATTAGGTGGTTGGAACTTTCAGTCCCACTCCCCAGACCTCCAGGGAGGGGAGAGGGGATGGAGATTGAGTTTCATCACCAATGGCCAATGATCTAATCAATCATGCCTATGTAACGAAGCCACCATAAAAACCCAAAAGGAGAGGTTTGGAACGCTTCCACGTGGAGATTTGGAAAGTGTGGCATGCCGGGCAGAGTGCGGAAGCTCCATGCCCTTTCCCCATACCTTGCCCTGTACGTCTCTTCCATCTGGCTGTTCCTGAGTTATATCCTTGTATAATAAACTGGTGATATAGTAAGTAAAAAATTTCTTTGAGTTCTGTGAGTTGCTCTAGCAAATTAATGGAACACAAAGAGGAGTCATGGGAACCTCCAATCTATAGCTGGTCCATCAGAAGTACAGGTGACAACCCGGCCTTGAATTGGTGTCTACAGGGGGTGGGGTCAGTTTTGTAAGACTGCGCCATTAACCTGTGGCTCTGACACTATCACCACATAGGTAGTGTCAGAATTGGGTTGAACTGTAGAACACCCAGTGTCTTGAGAATTGCTTGTATGTGTGTATGTTGTGGGGTAGGGTAGGGGGGAGGGGGAAGAACCCTACACATTGGAATTGGTGATCAGAAACATAGCATCATTTGATATTTCTTGCCTAAATCAATTCTTACCATGGTGGTTGCCAAATAGAAAATGTTCAATTTCCAATATTCTTTCTATATTTTTTACTTGTCAATCTATCATCAGGGTTTTACCATTTCTCTAACTAAATGAATTAATATCACTATGAATTTCTGGATTCTTCTTAATTCAATATATATAATCTGTTACTATCATTATTTATTTTGATGCTCAAATTGTCCCAGAGTTGGCTGGCAAGATATTCTTTAAGCTGGCTCCTATGTCTGTTTGCATTGTCCCCATCTTTCTTTGAGCATCTCATTACTTCCTGGAGCAACCAGGTGTCCCAGGTACTAATACTTTTGAGACATCCCCATCCTTTTTAGTAGCCTCCTTGTTTTCCCTAGTATTATAAAAGTCTTTAGGGCTTCCCTGGTGGCGCAGTGGTTGAGAGTCCGCCTGCCGATGCAGGGGACACGGGTTCGTGCCCCGGTCTGGGAAGATCCCACATGCCGTGGAGCGGCTGGGCCCGTGAGCCATGGCCGCTGACCCTGCGCGTCCGGAGCCTGTGCTCCGCAACGGGAGAGGCCACAACAGTGAGAGGCCCACGTACCGCAAAAAAAAAAAAAAAGTCTTTAGACTTATCTCATACATTTCCTGCCCCAACCTTGGAATCAGTTATTTCTTCAAGGATCCATGGTTCCTTTTAATGGGAAATAATATATAGAGACCACAATCTGGGGGCAGGGGATGGTGGTTGTTTCTAGGCGTTTTCAGTGGGCAGACCTAAGAAGTACTTAAAAATTTTGAAGATATATTGCATCATGAGTTCACAGTCTTCCTTCTAAAGCAAATTCAGGACTACAGCGTTTTTACTCATCTCATATTCTGTATGCCCTTTTTCAACCACAGAAAATCTTGGTTCTCAATGACACCAGTATAAATGTGCCTTTGCTTTCTTCTACAATACACACACAATGGTTTCAGATGAGCAGTACCCAAACTACTTATGTTGTTTCCTGTTGCTGAATTATGACACACTTGGTGGCTTGAAACCACACACACATTTACTACCTCACAATTTCTGTGAATCGGGAATTCACACATGGTTTACATGGGTCCTCTGTTAAGGAACTCACTCACAGGCTGCAGTCAAGATGTTGGCCAGGGCAGCTGTCTCATCTGTGGCTCCACTGGGGAACGACCTGCTTTAGGTGGCAGGATTTAGTTTCTTGCAGTTGTAGTACTGAGGGCTTCAGAGGTTTGCTGCTGTCAGCTGGACAGTTTCTTACTAGTTGGACCTCTAAACATAGGTAGTCCATAATATGGCAGTTTGCCTCTTCAAAGCCAGCAAGGGAATGACTCCAGCAAGATAGGCACTGTGATCTTATGTAACTTAATCATGCAATTAGATACATGTAATCCTGTCTCCTTTGCCATATTCTACTGGTTAGAGGCAAGTCCCAGGTCATGCCCACACTCAAGGGAGGAGACTACACAGGGGTGTAAACATTAGAAAGCAGGGATCATAAAGGGGCACCCTGGAGTCTGTCCACCTCACCACCACAATGGTTTAAGGCTTGTTTTTGGTCATTCTTTCTCCTTAAGCTATATACAACAAGTTCCCTAAGTATGTACGGGAATGTTCCCAGACTTGCTTTATAATCTGCTTTTGCTCACTTAATAATTTTGAGTACTTGTCTGGGTCAACAAATTTGCTTTATATACTGTACTTTTGGGGGATGTAACATAATATATTTAAACAATATGTCTCAAGTGGATATTTTTTTCTCTATTATAAACAGCACCATAATGAACATTCTCATAGCAAAACATTTGCCTATACTCTTAATTATATCGGTAGGATGAATGGGACTTATTTATTGCCCCAAAGCCTCTCTGTTTGGACAGAATTTAAGGAACTGTTTCCCTGAAGAAAATAAGGAAGCTCCACTGAAGGGAGATGGGAGATGTGTTAGAAACAGAACCAATGGGTGTGTGTGTATGTGTGTGCGTGTGTGTGCGTGTGCGTGCGTGTGTAAGGTACATAAAGAGATTTATTGTAAAGAATTGACTCACATGATTATGGAAGCAGACAAGTTCTAAGATCTGCAGGGTGAGTGAGCAAGCTGAAATCCTGGAGAGCTGATGATGGTTTAGTCCCAGTCAGCGTCCAAAGACCTGAGAACCAGGAGGGAACCCGTCCAAAGGTCGACAGGCTGAAAACTGAGAAGGAGCTGATGTTTTTGTTTGAGTCCAAAGTCAGGAAAAAAGACAAGTCCGGGTTCAAAGGCAGTCATGCAGGAAGAACTCTCTCTCACTTGGGGAAGGGTCTGACTTTTTGTTCTAACCAGGCCCACACACATTAGGGAGGGCAGTCTGTGTTACTTAGTTTACCAGTTTAAATGTTACTCTCATTCAAAAACACCCTGACAGACGCAACCAGAATAATGTTTGATCAAATATCTGGGCACTCCATGGCCCCGTTAAGTTGACACATTGCAGAACCATCACAGAAGACCTTTCGAGTCCTGAGGTATATGATACAGGTTCCAGAGTTTTCGTGGTGGAAAATGAGATATAGGTATTCTTTTTGACTCTCCAACTCTACTGCAAACAGGAATAAAAATCATCTCTCTAAATAATTATTAATAATTTTACTTCCATTTCTTCCTGTCACAGCCAAATGGCATTATTCATTAAATTAATACTCTCTTTAAAGTTGTTCAGTCTCCTTTACAACTCTCCCCTCCTTCTAATTATGTACTGGACTTATTCTATATATATATCAGGGTCTCTGCTTACCTCCTGGGGGAAGAATCTTCACTTCTGCATCTACCCTATCAACCTTCTACTTCCTTTTCCTTCTCCCCTTCAAGCAGCTAGCCTAAGTCAGGACTTAGTTAAAAGACGTGTCTTATGCTTAAGGAAGATTGGTGTGTTAATAACTAACATAGTCTGTTTGACTTTAATTTCTGAATGTGATAGTAGGACTGACTGTGTCTGAGAATGACTTTTCTACCCCTCCCCCCAAATAAAAGTCAGACCACTTACTGGAGGCTGAAATTTCATCCGAATGTTTTTTTAAGAAAAGAATGGGAGACAAAAATAAAGTGGCATTTTGATCACTTCCCACAAGTGACTATTGAATACATATATCGTTCTTATTTAGATCTCACAACAACTCTGTGTAGTAGGCATCATCTCACAGACAAGTACACTGAGACTCAGAGAGATTGAGTAATTTTCCCAGAGCCACACAGCTGATACAGTTCAGAGCCAAGATTTGACCCTAGTCTGTTAGACTCCAACCCAAGGCCAGTGCTCTTTTTACTCTGTGATACCAACTCAGCAGTACTGCGAGGGTTATAAGGCACGTTTAGGTTCCCAAGGGACCTAAAAGAGTTAAGTGCCTCAGTTTTAAAAAATAATCTTTCCCCACCTTTTAAAACTAACTTGGCTTTCTTCTTCCTAAGGCTCAGTCAGAGTTACCAAAGTAATAGATTACCTGAGACAAACAACTAGTCAAGGTTCTGAAGATGGTAGCCTTGAGGAGCTGTGGAACAGGCTCGATCCTGAGAAGAGAGACATGCATGTGAATCTGGAAACCTTCCAGGCCATCATGAGAGAATGGATAGCTCACTGCAGAAACAAATGGTAATCATCGTCCCAGCAGGATGTGTTTTCAGGTTCTGTTTTAACAATTGCTTACAATGAATGCTAATCATTGTTTTCTGTGCTGATGGAAACACTGTAATCTGGTGCTTTTCACATTTGAGTGTGCACTGGAATCACCTAAATGGTATTCTGCCTGATTGTTGGGTATCTCCACCATGATTGAGTAGGTCTGGGGTTAAGCCTGATAATTTGCATTTCTAGCATGTTTCCAGGTGACACTGATACTGATGGGGGGAGTTGGTGGGGGGGTGACGGGCACATTTTGAGAACCTATTATGTTAATTATGATAACATTCATTTATTGTGATTAGGGGCAGCACATATTATTACATTCTTCTGGCATAGGAGTCAAGCAAGTTATTGGTACTGACCACCAAGTCACCAAATGAATCTAACTTCATCATGAACTCCCTTTTAAGGTCAGTGGGGAGATGTAGTCAGTGAGTGTAATTTAGAAGCCTAGAATATAGGGAGGCTAAAAGGAAAAGGAAAGGATGGTGAAGCTGAGAAAGGAGAAGGAGAATGGTACCCATGAGATCAGGTGCCCTGGGCGGATACTGGAGAAGCATCATCTTCTTTCACAGGAAGCCTAATCCTTTGGCTTTTACTCAGCCACCAATCTCCAGCTACCAGCTGATATGTACTAAGGGTTTTCTTAAAGAACGCTTTAAGCCCAAACGGTGGCAAAACTTGCTAGATTTCATGCGGGGTTAGGATGTATATGTTGCAGGAAGGGGGACCCGTTCCGGGGCCTGAGAGTGGACTCTTGTCTAACACTCAGAAATGAATTGTCCAAGGAGACACGTGTGCTGACAAAGCAAGAGACTTAATTGGGAAGCGGTGCCCAGGTGGAGAGCAGCAGGGTAAGGGAACCCAGGAGGACTGCCCTGCCACGTGGCTCGCAGTCTCGGGTTTTGTGGTAATGGGGTTAGTTTCCGTGTTGTCTCTGACCCATCATTCTGACTCAGGATCCTCCCTGGTGGCGTGCGCATCCCTCTGCCAAGATGGGTTCCAGCGTGCGGGTTTCTGGGAGGTTGGCAGGACATAGAGTCTCTTCCTTCCTCTTTTTGGCGCCTCCCACATTCTCCTGGTTAGTTTTCTGCGGTAGCAGTGTGTGGTGTTTTTTTTTGTTTGTTTTTGTTTTTTTGTCTGTGTTGGGTTTTTCGTTGCTGCACACGGGCTCTTTCTAGTTGCGGCGAGCAGGGGCTACTCTTCGTTGCGGTGCGTGGGCTTCTCGCTGAGGTGGCTTCTCTTGTTGTGGCGCATGGGCTCTAGGCGCACGGGCTTCAGTAGTTGTGGCTCATGGGCTCTAGAGCGCAGGCTCAGTAGCTGTGGTGCACGGGCTTAGTTGCTCTGCGGCACGTGGGATCTTCCCAGATCAGGGCTCTGACGGAGATGTTGTTTGTTATACACGAGTTAATTGTGAAGGCAAGATAAATATATATAAAAATATCTAATGTTACTAGTAATCAAAGAAATGCAAATAAAGAGAACATATCATTTTTGCCCATCAGGTTAACAAAGATTTAGAAGAATGACTCTATCCCATGTCATCAGGGCAGGTGGAGAAATAGGCCCTCTCCTACTTTGTTGGTAATAGTGTAAGTTGGCACAGTTTTTCACGGGCAATTTAGGAATGTGTATCAAACCCTTAAAAATATGTAATGTGGTCAAATAATGTAACTTCAGGAAAAATAACCAATCATATACTCTATATATGCAGAATGTTGTTTATGATAGTGTTAAATATAAGCAATGTAAATATTTAAAAGCAGATATTTGGACAAATGACTTACAGTACTTCCATACACTAGAATCCTAATTAGTCACTCAAAATTATAATTAGATAAATATTTGACAAGAGAAATATTCATATGTATTAATTTCAAACTATCGGCCATAGATCTGTATAGGTAGTACGATCCCTTATTTGTCAAGAAATAAAAATATGCACAGAAAAGTTGGGAGGAATATACTCCAAAATGATTACCTCTGCACGATGACCTTAAGTTTGTGTCCTCTTTTCTTATGAATTTTCTATTCTTACTAAAATATTTAGGTTTGATTGTGTAATAAAAATATCAATAATTCATTTATAAAGTGGAGTGAGGGCTAAAGAGAAAACTTATTTTTATAACAAATATAAAGGAAAAGAAAAAACATGGGAGATATAAATACAAAATATCAGAACAGAAACTCAGAAATGGTGATGGATGTAGATCTAGGAATAGTAAGAGTGATGTCTGAGTTACTCTGCTCAGTCATCTTCTGACAGACATCTCACATTGAAATGCAACGGGATGGAAGTACAAATTTAGTGGCTTTTGTAGCTGCTCTAGAGAGGTCATCTAAGGGTTTGGCATTTAGAAAGATTAAGTGATAAAACTAAAATCATAGTATAAAGACTTTTGGAAAAGAAATGGTTGAAATTTTAATATGTTTATTTTGGGGGTTAGAGCTAGCATTGGTGTCCTGGATAGAGGCCTGTGAAGAGGGTTCCCCAAATTTCAGGTGTGAAATGTTCCAAGGTACAGTTAGTCTAGGTTCAACTTGATTTTTCATGGGAAAGAACACCATCAGTGTATCCCCAGTTGTTCGTGTCTTTTCCTTCCCAATTCTTTAAGGCCCAAGATCTTGCTACCTCTACAAGTGTCCACTTATCCCTTTAAACTACATCAACTTCCTGACCCACTGAGACCTCCCATCCCCTAAGCACAGCTGCTGTACTCGACACCTACCTACTTCTGTACGCACATTCTCTTTTCACGTTAGATTAAAAGTTTACGGAAGGTGGAGGTACGCCTTATATTTCTTTTCTATGACCGTATTTAAGCACGGTGTTGGGTTCCAAGTAGTTGCTGAATGAATAGATGGTTTTAAAATTCAGAAAGAAAGGCCTGAATAAGAAAGTACAGAACACAACTGAAAAATTAGCTAAGCTTTGGTTTGACAAAGAATCCTAGCTCATTGGTTTTGTTTTTTGGTTACAGGGAAGGAGTGAATAATGGATCAAGCAGCAGAACGGGTAATTCTGCTTTGGAAGAGGACAGCAGAAAATCAGGGGTAGCAAGTATGAATGTGTGTCTTTGGGATTGTTCTGCCACTTTCTTGTGGTTTGGAGAAATGGATTTTTCATAAACCTCTCTTATATGTGTTTCAGTTAAGATGACCACAGATATAACAGAGTCTGTATCACGGAGCTTTGAGGCTTTGGGTGGAGACGTGTTTAAAGGAGTCTTGTAAGCATTCTTACTTCCAGTGCTTTCTTAAGTGCCTCAAGTTTTCTTATTTATTTCGTAGATTTATGTATTTTATTTACAGTAAAGTCACTTAGCTCTTCTTTTTGTGTGTGGTAGGGCTAACATAATTTACTTTTAACTTTTACCTATTCTATCCCAATTGCATTAGAAGTAGTTTCACTAGGAACACAAATTATGGAAGATTAGTATGACATGAATTAACATTTTCTCACTCATGAAACACTTCTCCTTCTTTGACTTCATGTGTTTTCCATGGAAAACAAATTCCATTTGAAGTACAATTATGACATTGACCTTAAGCTCTTTGGGGGATTACTTTTTTATTTTTTATTTTTTTTGCGTTACGCGGGCCTCTCACTGCTGTGGCCTCTCCCGTTGCGGAGCACAGGCTCCGGACACGCAGGCTCAGCGGCCATGGCTGACAGGCCCAGCCGCTCCACAGCATATGGGATCTTCCCGGACCGGGGCACGAACCCGTGTCCCCTGCATCGGCAGGCGGACTCTCAACCACTGCGCCACCAGGGAAGCCCTGGGGGATTACTTTTAAAGCACTTCTTTAATAGATACTTTTAGATATGAATGAGAAAAGCTGTTTTCTGCTAAATGTGAGTTTTAGATATTAAGGGGAGGTGACTCTATCCTTCCTTAATATTATTTTTTTGCCACACACCACATGGCATGTGGGATCTTAGTTCCCAGACCAGGGATCGAACCCACGCCCGCTGCATGGGATGCACAGAGTCTTAACCACTGGACCTGTCCTTGCTTATTTTATCTTTGCCACTTCAGGTTTATCCATGCGAAAATGGTGGAGTAGGACCCATGTAGCCAATCTGTGCTAAACTCTAAGAAAATATGGCAAAGAGGAAGACAAGGCCTGGGACTCCATGAAACACACAGTCCTGACTCTCACAGGGTTTATGATCACATGTCAGGGGCCAGAGTGACACTCACAAACATTAACAAGCTGTAGAAAATTATAGGAAAGATGAGTCCTAAATTGTGAGCTTCAGGCTACAATTATAAGACTCTAGGAATTGTTTCCTAGTTAAAGGCCTATTCAAACCTGCCAAGATTCCTGACTGAAAGAGTACAGTGTCAGTTTATTTCAGGACTTTCCATAACCCAGGCAGAAATAGGAACTCTTCAGTGTAGACAGCGGCAGGTGTTGGGAGCAAAGTGGAAAGGAGGAAATAAAAGCTGTAGAAGTCGACTTCACTAGTGGCAGGTGCTAAATAGCTGGGAATTTTGGAAAAATCTTTGATGCTATTGTAATAGGTACTCGAATAAATACTGTGTAAATAAACTACACTTATGAGGATGAATGAAGACAAAGTAGAAAATCTCACAGGAATATTTAAGCCTGTTTGGGCTTAACCGTTCGCCTTACTTTGATAGGAGGGGATTAGAGATGTTGAAGATTATTCTCATTCATTCTTTCACCTGCAGAGAGGTGCCTGATTTGATTACCTGTGTAGCAGACCTGCATTTCAACAAGCAGAAATTGGAGGAGGAGAATAATAAGCTCAAATTGGCATTAGAAAGCTTAGAAGACGCTAACAGCCAGTTATCAGAGGACTGTACTGAATTGCGCCTTCAGATAAAAAGGTGAGCCGTGATGGGGTTACTGTGTGCTGGGAGCTTTCAGTTCTTTTTCCTTTTTTAAAAAAATAAATCTGTTTCTTATTGAGATATAATTCACATAGCAGAAAATTCACCCTTTTAAGGTATACAATTAATTCAGTGGTTTTTAGTATGTTCACAAGGTTGTACAGCCATCACCATGATTTAATTCCAGAATATTTTCATCACTCCAAAAAGAAACCCCATACTGATTAGCAGTCACTCTTCATTTCCCCCTCGTCTCAGCATCTGGCAACCACTAATCTACTTTCTATCTCTCTGGATTTGCCTGTTCTGGGCATTTTCCTATAAATGGAATCATACAGTATGTGACCTTTGTGTCTCTCTTCTTTCACTGAGCATCACATTTCCAAAGCTTATCCATGTCGTAGCATATATCACTGCTTCATTCCTTTTTATGGCTGAATAATATTCCATTGTATGGCTATACCTCAGTTTGGACCCTTGGTTTATTTCCACTTTTTGACTCTTATGAATAGTACTGCTATGAACATTTGTGTACAAGTTTTTATGTGGACATACGTCTTCAGTTCTCTTGGGTGTATACCTAGGAGTGGAATTGCTGGGTAGTAACCTATACTTAGCGTTGTGAGGAGCTGCCGAACTGTTTTCCAAAGCAGCTGCACTATTTTACTTTCCCACCGGTAAGGTTTGTTAGTTCTTTTCTAGCGATGATGTTGTCTATGTCATTTGATCTCTGTGTAAGACCAGTATGCCTAAGGATCAGGCGTGAATCCATCCCAACAGCCTGTGGTTCGGTAGAACTCTTACTCTGTGCAAAGTCCCGTGCTAAGTATTATGAGAGATACATTGATGAGTCATGTTTAAAATGTACCCTCAGGGTACCTGGAGCCTAGAAGGATGATAAGAATTTCATGATCTTAGCTTAAGATAGGAGGGGATAACGGACCTTGGAGACATACCGGATAAAGTGTCAGATGCTGGTACAATAGGTTGCTGGGAGATGCTTGAGCATCAGGAAACAAGCAACATGCTTCTCACAGAGTATGTGTGTACAGATGTTGTAGGTCTAAAATTCTGAACAGAAAAGTTCTAAGTTAACTTGAAGAGACAGTAAAGCATTCTGACCATGAACTCTTACCCTCATAATTTTTGACCAGCCTCCAAACCAATCTATAAAATTAAAAAAATATATGCTAACCTTTGGCTTCCCTGGTGGCGCAGTGGTTGAGAGTCCGCCTGCCGATGCAGGGGACAGGGGTTCGTGCCTCGGTCCGGGAAGATCCCACATGCCGCGGAGCAGCTGGGCCCGTGAGCCATGGCCGCTGAGCCTGCGCGTCCGGAGCCTGTGCTCTGCAACGGGAGAGGCCACAGCAGTGAGAGGCCCGCGTACCGCAAAAAAAAAAAAAAAATATATATATATATATATGCTAACCTCAAGCTCTCTCCATTCCATAATTGGCTTATTTATTATTTATTTGAAATATAATAATTCAAAGTTTCTTTAAAAAAGCAAACAAAGTATGCTTTGGGTGAATGTGTCAGACAGGGCTTTTGGTTGCAAGCACTAGAAGCCGACTCTGGTTAAGTTAAGCAGTGAAGACATGTCTTGAAGGGAATTGGGTAACTTGCAGGATGGACAGAAAGGCTAGAGAATCTGGATGGACAGCGGAAATGCCAGTGTCTACAGAATTAAGCCTCCTCTTTTCTCCCCCACCCCCAGTTCCCACCCCCACACACAATCCTTCAGGAAGAGCCTGTTTCCTGTCGGCGCTCCCAGCCTATTTTTGATATTGGCTGTTGTCCCATCATGGTATAGTTTGCCTTCTGTGTTAATGTGTCCTCGTTAATGGGAGGAACCGTGTCTTATTTATCCTGGTTGCCCCAGCGCTTAGTAGAATGTCTGCCATAGAAGAGCAGTCCCTTCCTTCCAGTTGCCTGCAAACCAGAAATCTGTCTCCTTTTACTTCCCCAGACTTCACTTCTACATCAAATAGCAAGTCCTGTTAATTTACCCACTTCATCTCTCGCAGATAGAGTTACTTCCTTCCATTCCCATAGCTGCCACTCAGTTCAGGTCAGCCTCACCTTTCACCTGGGTCACTGCAGCAGCCTCCTGGTTAGGTTCCCCGCCTTTTCCAAAGCTTGTGCCGCCCCAGCAGGCAGGTTCCTCCTAACTGCCAGTCTGACCACATCATGCCCCTGCTGTAACCACTTCAATGCATTCCTTTCGCACTCAGGGTAAAATCCGAAGTCCTTCATCTGGTTTGCAAACCCCTTCACGATGGGGCCTCTGATGCCTTGTCTCTACCTCCCGTTTCCCCCTCTATGCTCCAGCAATATCGGACTGCTTGCAGTCCCTCAATGAGCTTCTGTTCTGTCCCTCTGTCCCCCTCTGTCCTCCTCCCCTTCCTCCTTCTCATTTTCTGAGCTGTCTTCCTTTTATAGTATCTACAGAACTTGGGTTCACTCCAGCCTTGCTTCTTATTATACTGTAATAGCAATTATGATTGTCTGTTTACCTTACTAGACTCTAAGTTCCAGGAGGGCAGAGTTCTTAGGATTGGGTTCATCTTTACCTTATTCAATGCCTATTAGAATGAATGGCATGGAGTCGGAGCTCAATAAATATTGATTGAATGATCAATGTAATTTCTTAGTAAGGAAAAAATTATACCTTCTTCAAGACCCTGCTCAGAAAACAGTTTATAATCTTTTGGGAGTACAAATAGGTAATTCCATGATACAGATGACCATAATACATTTAATAGGTTTTCCTTTGTTGGACATTTAGTTTCTTTCCGATGCTTTGTTATTGTAAACAATGTTGCAGTAAACCTTTTAAATAAAATATATGAGATAAAGACTATCTGTAACTACTTGTTTGTTTAGTTGTCATCTCCTTCACTAGTATGTAACCTCTCTAAGGTTACACCATGTCTCTTTTGTCCAACATCATGGGTCCTCTTGCAAGGTACAGCCCCTGATCATGATATTATTCAATAACTGCTTGTGGGATTGCATTAACTACTATTACATCTTATTAGTAGAAGGAAAGAACCGTGTGATTCAGCCAGTGATGGATTTCAAAGGGAGCCTCCAAATCTCTATCTTCAGGAATATGTTTGTTTCCTTCTATCCTTTTCCCCCCATCATGCTCCACCCAAATCCCTTCCTTTTCCAAGGACTGTGGAAGATCTTGTGTAAGTTTTTTTTTTTTTTACTGTTGTTGGCATCTGGTTTGAGTTTTCAGTGGTTTTCAACTTGGGTTTAAAAATAGTCTGTGGCTTTACTTAGTATCTTTGACGGTTATATTTGAGGTTTTGCTCATTGCCTTCTCTCCCCACCCCACAGTGCCCACCAGGCTATTATAAGAACAAATCTGTTAAGAGAAGAACTGGAGGAACTGAAAATTAGTATGAACGCTTCAGAAGAGCAGAAGACCATGATTGTAGCCCAGAACAAACAATTAGTAAGTCATCCAAGTACTTTGAAATGGACCTATATTAATAGTTTATATAACTAAAATCCAAGAGGGTTTATTTGGCAACAAAAATCAGAAATCAGTAGACTGATGAATGAATTGGTAACACCTTAGAAAAATAAAGGCAGGTAGGATAAAAAACTGTGTTTTCCTTTTCAACCAGGATTAAAATTCTTTACAAATTAGTCATATTTGCGATGATTTGTGAAGATCTAGAATGCCTTCTGAAGTTAATGGGCGAATTCATAAATATCTGACACTAGAAACCACTTACATTTTCCAAAAAATTTTCTCTGTCAAACTTTCACCTTTTTCTCAGTTTTTTTTTTAAATCCATTTTCTCAGCACGTACAGATTAGTAATTAGTTCCATTAATCAGTCCTTATGCTAAAGAAGCACAGGCTTGTAATTTTTAGAGCAAAACATTATTTAGACTAAGCTTTAATTCAACTACCAGAGAAGTAATTCTTTTTATTGGGAATGTTAAACTATTATCTAGAGCTTTAGTAATAATCTTCAAAATCCTTCCATCAGTATTTGCGCATTGCTAACCATGGTGGGGGGTCAACTGAAAGTCATTCAGACTAATTTATTTTTAGGTCTAAGTCATCAGAAGACTTGGATTCCAGGCCTGTGTCTTTCACTCATGATTTCCTACAACCAACACAACTTAGCTTAGCTTTTGCCTCAACAGTCAAATCTGGGGACTGGACTCATTGAGTGTCAGGTGACTGCAAGTCTCTGTGAATGCATTACAGCAAAGACTCATTCTGGGACCACTGAGGAGCTTCTACTGGAAGCCATGTAGAGCAATGATCAAGAGCCCACCCTTGGGTGTCAGGCAGTGGAGTGGGCATCCAAGTCCCGACTCTGAGGGCTATCTAACTTTAGGCAAACCACGTAACGTCTTTAAGCCTCAGAGTTCCCCTGTGCAAAGTGGACATGGCAATACTGCCTCCTTTAAGGCTGGGAGGATTAAATGAATTAGTACATGTAAAGCAGTAATGTCCTCTTTCCTCCTGGGGCTAGATGTTAGCTGCTACTAAAGTGCAGAGTCCTAGATAGACAGTCCTAATCCTTTGCACTTTTACCATTCAATGTTTTACAATTTCAAAAGAATTTTTAATATTTCCTCTCATTGGTCCTCACAGAGATTCTGTGAGGTAGAAACAGAAGCTGATATTCTTTTTTTTTTTTGCTATTCTTCATTTTAAAAAATTAATAGAGTTATAGCTAAAGTTTAGAAATGTTTTGATTATTCAAAGTCCATTGTCTAATAAATGGTAGAGTGAGAACTGAACTCAGGTCTTCTGATTCCAGCTATGTGGTGTGTATGTTCCTTCGTTCTTATACCAATGACATCCTAGCCTGAGATGGCCTCCCTTTTATTTTTATGTTATAAAGGTAGTACCTGTTCGCTCTGTAAAAATAAGAAAATATATATTAGCAAAGAAAAAACAAAATCCCACAAAATCTTTACCCTACCCTATCCACAAGATTTACTGTTAACATTTTGGTGTATATCCTGTCCTGGAATATGTTTTCTTCTGATGGTTCTGAATTTAGGGCTCCTAATTATAAAATGATTTTTGATGTTCCTATGTTCTGGTAATGTTGAATCTGAGAATATCCACAGCTTCAAATAGAAAGCTAGTACTCTTTGATTTCAAGGTGCTGTTTAAATAGATGAGTTCACACTATCTGTCATAAGCAGATGGCGGTAAAGTAGCAGGGAAAAATACCACGCTGTTTTCTTTTGTTTTTCATCTTTCCTTTCCTGTCATAGTTAGATTGAGTCAAGAAGACTGACTTTTCACTGATCCCAAGAAACTGAAGCCAAAGGCTTAACCCCGTATTGAGAATATCTTAGGCTAGGATTATTTGTGGTATGTCAATGCCATATTTAATGTTGATAAAAAGAAAAAATGTTGATAGCCCTGGAAGCAAATATTTGGTATTTTCATAAACTTCTCAAATACTTTTAAATTATTTTTCTCTTAATAAATCAGGAGGCAGAAAACCGGGCTCTGATTCTTAAGATTCGGACTCTCCAAGAAGAGGTATGTTGAAATTGTGAAAAGGGCACAGATAAGCATATGGAAATCATGCAATCATGGGTGCTGACCCTGGGTTAAATATAAATCATGTGAATTTCAGGCTCCTGTGGACCAAATACCAGGTTGCTTTGTCAAATGATAAGTGAGGAAGAGTAGACAGGGTTTTCCTGTCTGGACAGAAGTATGTTATACCTTTGTAATCATCCATGGTAGAAATGGGATGTAAGAAATTCAGAGTTAAGATGAAATGAAATTAACTCATCCAAAAACTATACAAATCAAGAAGGAAAGTATAGACATTATCTAATGATTTTCTATTATTATTCCATGAAACTAGATGGAAAAGGTCTTTGAGTCTAAGACCCAGATCTTAAATTCACTGACAGTCTAACCTTGGAAAAGCCATTTATCTTTTGAGGGATCAATAATACCTATTCCCTACAGTTATTTTAAAGATTAAGATAATGCATGTGAAGCCATTTGGTTAACCATAATATACCTCATATATATTAGGAAATACTAGTAAAATTGCTAAAAAAAGAAAAATTCTATGCAATATATATTTTTAAGCAACAGAATTAAAACATTGAAAGAACAGGTAGCAAAGCTACCAGAAAGTTACTATTTTGGAGGAAAATTCTCTATAGGTACCTTTTGAAAGTTAATCATTATGTACGGTTTTTTGTTTGGGTTTTATATAAGTTTATTAGATGTATTTATTAAGCTGCGGTGAACAGTCTGATGAGTTTTCCAATTTATGGCCCAAGTGGACATTAAAAAAAATCATAGTAGATAGGAAAGGAACAACTAAAGATTGGAAAGAAACCCTGTGTTAGATTCAGACATGTTACAGCTACAAGACCAGGTTTCCATGAAACTAATGCTTTACAGTGAAGCTCCCAATGTAAGATATTTTTGTCCTCATATTTCAGATGATTGACTAGCATCAAAGAATTGTACTATACCAATTTAGAATTGAGATAGAAGGAAGGAGACTTAGAACCCTTCATCATGAGATAGCATTACAATTATTGATTTACATTAGGAAAGGCTTATAGATGTCGCTAAGAATCCTTTAGGAAGTAAAAATCAGATGCAATGTGAAGAGTAATGGCACGATGGTTCGGGTGATTATTCACTTACATTTATTCGTTTGTTTATTATACACACATTCATCGGGAGATAGACTCTATTCTAGGTGTTAAGGATACAGACTTAAACAAAATAGCCCATGTGACACTAGCATGTTAGGTGGTGATTAGTGCCACAGAGAAAAGAAGAGCAGAAAACAGAGTTGTGGGGAGTGCAATTTAAACTAGGGTGGTTAGGAAAAGTAGAACGGTGAAGTGAATTATTTGGTTAAAAACTAGAGGTTAAAAACTAGGAGGTTCGGGCTTCCCTGGTGGCGCAGTGGTTGAGAGTCTGCCTGCCGATGCAGGGAACACGGGTTCGTGCCCCGGTCCGGGAGGATCCCACATGCCGCGGAGCGGCTGGGCCCGTGAGCCATGGCCGCTGACCCTGCGTGTCTGGAGCCTGTGCTCCTCAACGGGAGAGGCCACAACAGTGAGAGGCCTGCGTACTGCAAAAAAAAAAAGAAAAAAGAAAATACTAAGAAGTAGGGGAGAGCCAAGGGAATTGGAGGGGTGTGGAAGAGAGAGATTGTAACGATTGACCATGGAAGAATTTAAGCTGAGTCGAGAGGGAATGGAGCTCACGGGAAGGTGGAAGGATAATGAGAACGTAGTAGGATCAATGGATTGTAGGCTCCAGTGGGGATTGAAGGTTTGCTAATGCACAAAGAAGTAACCTGGAAAGACAAGAAATGGTGGTTGAAGAGTGAGATGTTGCAATTAAGATAATGGAGGGATCCCAGTTGCTGGTAATGACAACTTTGAAGGTGTGACTAGGGAGTGAGTGCTCGAGGTGAAATGGAAAATAAGAAGGGATTGCTGGGAGTATTCCTGGATGATCACGTTAAAAGGATTGTGTTATTTTTGGACAAAGTCTAAAGTTTTGTCCCTTAATTTAAAATGGATTACAGTGTCAATGATGAAAATACTACTTCCTAAAAAACATTTTGTGATTTCCTTTTATTTTTTTGGTCTGAATCTAAGAATACTATCTTATTTTACATTAGAATGCTAAGAACATTATGGATATATATAAATTGGAAAAGAAGATTGAGGAATTGTCTAAAACTGAGAAACACCATCAAGTAAGCACTTCTCAAATACTGGTAAAATATTTTCTTTCATCAAACTAATATTACTTTTTGAAGGTGTCTATGACTCATTGACACAATAACCTTTCGTTATCAATTTTGAAATTTGTACTGCTCTAGATATCTGAGTTATATAAAACGCAGTTTCTCAATGTAGCAGCTTTACTGATATATAATACACATGCCATTAAATTCACCCACTTAAAGTATATGAGTCAGTGGTTTTTAGTATATTCAGAATTATGCAACCATCACCAAAACCAATTTTAAAATACTTTTATCATCCAAAAAGAAATCCCTTTAGCCGTCACTTGCCATTCCTCCCCAACCCCAGACAACCACTAGTCTGCTTTCTATCTCCATGGATTTACCGATTCTGGACATTTCATATAAATGGAGTCGTATACATTAGATGGTCTTTTGTGATTGGCTTCTTTCACTGAACATAATGTTTTCAAAGTTCACTCATGGAGGAGCATATATCATGACTTCATTTCCTTTTATGGCTGAATAATATTCCACTGTATGGAAATAGCACATTTTGTTTATCCATTCTTCAGTTGCTGGACATTTGGGCTGTTCCTACTTTTTTACTATTATGAGTAATGCTGCTATGAATAGTTATGCACAAGTTTTTGTGTGGACATATATTTTAATTTCTCTTGAGTATATACCTAGGAGTGGAATTACTGTATCATATGATAACTCTATGTTTAACGTTTTGAGGAACTGCCAGACTTTTCCCAAAATGACTGCGCTATTTTACATTTCCACCAGCTGTGTATGAGGGTTCAAATTTCTCCACATCCTTGCCACCCCTTATTATTATTTATACTTGTTATTATAGTGACAATTTCTAATTTAACAGTATCTGATTTTGCAAATCCCTGAGTTAGGGAAGATTTCAGCTATTGTACCTTCTTAATGCAGAAAATGAGGAGAGATGGGGGAAAAAATCTATCTTGATTTTCTAATTCAATTCTATTGCCTTAAGGAATGATATCTTACAAAAATGATTTTTATCTATATTACATCTAGAAAGTCTATATTTTGTGTATTTTTGTTTTATCTGCAATACATTATTATCAGGAAACAGAAGACAATTGTCATTAAATTCAAGAATTTGTGTCATGCTTATTCTCATCTCTAATGGTTTATTTGAACAATATTTTTTGTTGTAGTGTGTGTTTGAAATGATGATGTCCTTAAATTTCATATCTATATGAGAAATTCTCAATTTTCTTAGCAGACACCCCCATATACATATATTATAGCAGTTATAATTTAGATATTAAAATTGATTTTATTCTAGGAATGACTGTTTTGGAAAACACAACTGTCATAAACTAGTGAAAAGAACCAGAAGACACGGATTCAAATCCTGTCTTCTCGACTTAAAAGCTTTGTAACCACAAGCAAGTAGTTAACTTCTCTAAATCTCAATTTTCTCATCTATTAAATGGGTACGATAGTTTCTACCTCATCCACAAGCTTGCTGGAAACTCAAATGAGATGATTATGTGAAATACCTTTAGAACTATAAAGGGATATCAAATATATATGATTATGATGAAGATGATTCTACTTCTGACTATGCTGATTATTTTTCCAGGTTTTCCATTCAATCAATATACATTTTAATCAATTACATTCTATTTAGAAGCCTACACCAACAAGCTTGCTTTTGGTTTGAATAAACTGATATATCCTTAATATTCACTTTGCTAAAAGAAATCTTGAACATTTTTAAACTATGTTTTTAAAAGAGGAAGAGCTTTCTATATGTCCATATGGACTCTGTTCGTGTCCTATCTAGATTTTTAATTTCATCAAAAAAATGAAGACTCTCTATGTCCTCTTATTATATGAAGTGTGAAATAGTGGGAAGAGCCCTTGGCTGGAGTTGGTGACTCAGATTCTAGTCTCCATTCTGTCACTTACTGGGTGTGACTCTGGGCAAGTTTCTGGGTAGTTCTGAGGTTCAATTTCCTTCCTGGTAGAGCAAGGGCAATGACCCTGACCTCAAGGGTTGTTGTGCGGCTAATGTGAATGTTCTTTATAAAGTGAAAAACACATGCACATTAAAGGTGCCAAAGAAACATGTCTCCCTGTTGCATGATTTTGTGGCACTGTCCTTTACCAAAGCAATGTCCCAATGGCCTTTCCTAAATGTGTTTCTTTTCAGATGCAGTTACACACATATGAGAACACTTTGCTTAATAAAGATGCAAGTTTGCAGAAGGTTGGTCCTGTCTCTTCACATGAGGGCCTGTGGGACTCACTAGCTCTCTCCAAGTCATAAAGAAAGGAGATGGTCATTTGTGTAACTTCACCCCTGTTAACATATCTGATTCTAATATTCTGTCACAAGACATTTCTTTATTTGTAAGAACAAAAATATTCTTCTGAGTGAAGAATACTGACTTCTCCATCTGGGATGTTTTAACGTATCCTCTATAAATTCTGGTGATGTTCATCCCTTTATTCAACAAATACTAGTGTGCCAATTTGCCAGTCATTGGCTAGGTAGTGGTGATGCAATTTTAATTCATAACAACACAAATGAGTGTGCAGTCAGTCATTTTAGGGAAAAAGAAGAATATATCCTCAGTTATTTTCTACCTAGTTTGATTGATTGATTTGATAGATAGATATTATTCTATTTATCTTTGTGTCCTGTGATTATAGCCTATCTGGTAACAAAGTTTGCCGGTTACCAAGTTGCTGGTTATGGTGGCTTTAAAAGACCCAGGAAGGATACACACTAAGTTAATAAACTTCCACATTCCAAGACAGGAGAATGAAAAAAGAGCAGTATTTCACTTCTTTTCCTTCCCCTGCAGTTTATGAGGTTTCAAAGGAGCCATTCACGGCTTGTGGACATTGACCAAGATACTGAATATTGTACCAACTGTATCACCTCATCGTGGGTGTTCTCACTCCCCATGTAGTGCCGGGGGGTAGTGGTGGTTGCTCACTTCCTCTGTAACTCTGGTCTTTCCACCATTTCGCACTCCTGCCCAGCACTCATAATGCACTTCTCATGCTCCAGGCACCATGCTAGTCGTGGGATAGAACTATAGGTCAGACACTGACTGTACCCTCTGGTCTTGCAGTACGAAACTATGGTTTTAACAGAGATATGGTTTGAACTGGATAAAATTGGATGCCTTAATAATTCATTAGTCATTCTGCAGGTAAAAAACTGCTTTTTTTCTTAAATGTACCATAGTAATATAATTCTGACTTGGACTTAAGAATTACCTTGCAGGGTATGATTCCACTGGACAGGCAAAGACAGAACGTAATTAACACCAGTCAGATACAGCTGCCTTGCTGTCCCATTCTTTTCTGCTTAGTTTTAATCACAAACACAGACTAGTTCAGTTTTCCAATAATGAGATTAGTAGAAGGTCTCATCATCTTTGGGCATTTACAATTCTTCAGATTGATAGTCTAGTAAATACAATTTAGTGGACTCATACATTTATTTGCTATTAATTCTCTCTCCTACTTTTCAGAAGGATTTAAGTATAGAAGAACTTAAGTCAACCATCATAGAATATGAAAACGTTATAGAGGTATACCATAATTATCTCACAACTTGCAAGGTGGGGTTATTAAACGTAAATGTGAATGTCCCACTAGAGTAACACGTGCGGCCTAATGTTGTATGTGATTTCCAGAACTTACGAGGGGAGAAAAACAAACTGGCTCATGAGTTACAGCACTTGCAACAGGAACTCATCGTGTAAGTACAGAGCACCCCTTCACGAGCCTTCTGTCATGTGCCCCCGCCCTACATTCTTCACCTACCGAGCTATGTGCAGTTCTTTGAATGTGCCACGTTCTTTTCTTCTGTACCTTTGTAAGTGATATTTTCTCTGCTTTTCTCCTAAGAGGACGAATTCCTTCACAAGTTTTCCATTACCCTGCCTTACCCTTCCTTGCTTTTCTGATACCTTTAGATTAAGTAATCCTTCTAAGTTCATGCATGGCACGTTATTCTTACTTCTTTCCTAGCACCCACTACCTTATATTATAATCGTTTGTTTCTGATTTTGTGTCACGTGCTAGTCCAGGAGTCCATAGGTAACAAAAATGAGTGCAGTCAGTGGGGTAAGTGCACATACTTACATTAGGGAAGTGCATTATCCAGGTAAAGATGGGGGGTTACTCTGTTTAGCTCCAGATAATTGTTACATCAAGAATATATGGACCCAGTGTGGCCACATGTTCCCATTTTTTAAAGAAAAGCCAGAAATCTAGATTTTTAGTGAAAATTTTAACAATTTTAACTATTGGCTCCAATTCTTAAGAAAAAGAAAATATAGCTTACCTGTTTGCAACCACCTGGAGTCACTAGTGTGTGCAGCTCCTGGAGGGCAGGGACTACCTCTTTCTATTTATTTATGTATTCATTCATTCATTCATTTATTTATGGCTGTGTTGGGTCTTCATTGCTGCACGCAGGCTTTCTCTAGCTGCAGTGAGCAGGGGCTACTCTTTGTTGCCGTGCATGGGCTTCTCACCGCGGTGGCTTCTCTTGTTGCGGAGCACGGGCTCTAGGTGCGCAGGCTTCAGTAGTTGTGACACGTGGGCTCAGTAATTGTGGCTCGCAGGCTCTATAACGCAGGCTCAGTAGTTGTGGTACACGGACTTAGTTGCTCTGCGCATGTGGGATCTTCCCAGACCAGGGCTCTAACCCATGTCCCCTGCATTGGCAGGCGGATTCTTAACCACTGTGCCACCAGGGAAGTCCCAGGGACTACCTCTTATTCCCCTCTGTATTCTTAGGTACCTTATACAATCCTTGGCACACATGGGTGCTCACTGATTGTTTGGTGATAAATAAACCTTATTGTGGTGACTTAAAACATAATATTGGAGGCGTACCTAACCAGACGACTATGTTTTTTCTTTTCTTTCCCCAAGGAATGGAATCCAGTTGAATGTCAGTGGAGAGCATAAGACTGTCAACTCTGAAGGAGAAAAATCTCTACATTGTGAACTCTTTCTTGCTCAGTCTGCAGAGGTAGGTGATTATCATCAAATGGAAGGCTTTAAAAAATAATCACCACATGGGATAGCTTGCTATTAAGTGAAGTTCTGTAGCTTGCTGCAAAGCACTCATGACATTTTGAGGGAATCTGTTGATAGTTTATAGAACCTAAGTCTAAAGTCTCTTAGCCTGGAAGAACAGATCTTTTTCAAGTTATGGCTGAAAACTATAGTGAGACTCCAGCATGGGGTTGTGGAAATGTGTGTTCAGTGAATCTGGACTTTAGAAATCTTTATATTCTTTATATTTTTCAGGACAAACTACCTGCAGTGATCCCCAGCCTGGGGTCTGAAAGATAGCGGTAGAGATCCATGAACTATTTTTAGTATTTCTCCAAACCCCCAAAGTAAATGTATCTACCAAAAATAAAGATGCTCAGAAACAAGATGAAATTTCTTTGCTTTAAGATGTAATTGTACCAACACAAATTAATGACACTGATTATTATGTTCTGAACATAAATTAGCATTTTTATATGTTTTGGGTTAATTTTAAAATGGCAAAATGAATTATTGGTTTAAAATCTCCAGTTTGGAACTACCCTGGTGGCGCAGTAGTTGGGAGTCCACCTGCCGATGCAGGGGACACGGGTTCGTGCCCCGGTCCGGGAAGATCCCACATGCCGCGGAGCGGCTGGGCCCGTGAGCCATGGCCGCTGAGCCTGTGCGTCTGGAGCCTGTGCTCCGCAACAAGAGAGGCCACAGCGGTGAGAGGCCCGCCTAACGCAAAAAAAAAAAAAGAAAAAAAAAATCTCCAGTTTGTTCGTAGACCCATTTCTTTACACTAGGGGAGGAAACAGTCGAAAGCTTTCTTGTGGATGAAATGTTGGGACCCACCTCCCTACTATATTTTTACTCCTTTGTACTTTCCAGTTTTGTGCTTGTTATGTTAGGAAATGTTTTATTAGCAAATTGCTTTGTTTCGCTACTTTGATGGTCTTTCCATGTTGGGTAGATGATGGATATGCCCAGAATGTCCTCCTGTTGACAGCTGTGATATGACCTTGAAAGGAGAGAATGTCCTTGGGGCAAATGCTGTTTGAATTTCTCCTGCCAAGGATGCAGGGCAACATATGCTGCCTTCACCTAAGGCCGTCTCAGGCAGCCTCGAACATTCTGCTGAGGGCTGTGCTTTCCTGACATTCTGTTTCAAATACTCATCATTTTTACTGTGTTTTTGATACCAAGCCAAACTGCCAGACTGAATGAAGTGATGGCAAATCTGCCACGGCAATGTGTTTTTATCCCCCGTCCTCCGAGATAATAATGGTGCCAAGATGCCATCCTGTAAAGCTTTGGAGTTCTGAACAGGGGTTAAACAGCTGGCAATGTTTTGGCTCTGAAGTTTATCCCACTAATGGATTAGGAAGTCTTTGCCTTCTAATTGGAATCTGGAATAAGAGCCCTATGACCTTCTTCCAACAGATAGCAAGAAGAAGGTTAACTTTGTTGTCATATATCTAAAATATGACAGGACATAGAGACTTTGAGAGACGTATAAGAAATTTGCTTTGTGAAATATCATCTGAGAGTATCTTCTATGAGTGGAGGACAGACAAAAGAAACCAGTCTGTTTTCAATGGGATTTATTGCATGCCCCCCAGCAGTTTTTTTTTCTGTGAATTTCTTTCCCTTCCCCTCTTTTCATAAAATTAAAGCCATAAAATATCACCTACATGTAAATGTTATCTATTGGATACATGAATTTTCCTTAAGAATGAGTAAATATTAAGTTAAAGCCATCTCAGAGAGAAAATGAAAACAATTTTGGGGGGATATTAGGAGGATTTCATGAAACTATTTAGAACTATTTGATGGGGATAATTACATCGACCCATGGGCATCATTTTCATAGAATAAAAATAATGTTCTTTATTAAGATGACAGAGTTGTGGACATTTTGGTAATTGTTTCAGAACAATGAAACCAAGTGGCAGTGCAATTTAATCAGCTTGTCATCTCTGGACACAATGATGGACCAAGAAATGCTGCTGTTACTGAGAGAGCTTGAACAAAAGGGAGTGGAGTTCACAGCTATGCTTCAGAAGCTGGTATTGTATAACATCTGCATATTGTGCTGTTTCACTGGCCAGGAACGTCTGCAGATAACTGACCTACAGTCTGTTTGCTGAGCACAAGCATATCTGTGTGTTGGGACCCAAATTTATCTTACTATGAAATGAGAAGATTTTTCTCAAACCTTCCTGATGTGGATCTTCTAGTTCTGGGTCAATCAGGACTAACGAGTTGACCATTAGATATGGATTGCTTAAGCTTGTTTTTCCTACAGGTTAATCTTTGGTATCAAAGGGCTGAAGATGCAGTATCTGTTGAACAGTTTCCTTCTGGCTAATGGCTAGTACCTCTTTCTCCATTTAGATTTTTGACTGGAAACTCTAGATGGTCAGAAAAGACAGAGAACAACATTTTCATGTTGGTATTTCCAGTCCCTTTCACAGTAGCTAGCATATTCTAGGTAGTATTTAGTTTGATGAATGAAAAAAATCCATGAAAATGCTTGTTTCCTTCTATTTGAGAGGAGAATGAAAATGGGTAGGTTTTATTCTGGAAAACAGTTCTATCCAATATATTCAGCATGTATGGGGCACCTGATGAGAGTTAGCGTCTACACATGGCAACATCCTGGGATAAAGGAAAGCCACTGGGTGGCCTTAGATGACAAGAAACTCTCTGGTGGCTTCCTAAATTACCTGTACAAAACCTTGTCTAAATTACTTCTTCTTATATAATTGCATATGGCTTTCACTGAATTCCTGGTTGAAGATGTGGAACTCTTTTTCAGCATGAAGATGTTCCTGAAGTTGAAACACTCATTGATAGTTCCCTACAGTGCGTAACTAGGGCAACTAATCCAGAAATTACTGTGAAAGAAAAGTGGGAGAACAAGCTTACTGTAAGTGTTCTATAGTTTGTGATTTTCCTGGTTTTTCTTCTACTTTCTTAGCCCAGGTAACGCTTATTATACACAGTATCATTTCTAAGACTTTACTGTAGTGTCTGCCATCTCATTCTGGCGATGTGTGTGGAGTGTGCATATATGGGTGACAGAGTGTGATGGGTAAGATAAGTGTGTGTGAGTGTGAGGGTGACAAATGAAAGAGACGGTGTGAGGATATGGGATATGCCTTGGAGAGACAAAGAGTAAATAAGCTGATTTAATTAAAAGTGTATTTTATTTGAATCCTTGCGAGGACTGGCTGGTGTAAGCTTGAATTTTTCCTATCAAAATTCTCTAACTTTGATAGAATGATAATTGTGCAAAAGAATCTTATTCCTGAGACTCTGACAGTTTTATTATACCAGAAATTAGCAGAGTATCAAAAACGGAAACTTCTGAGGTAGCTAGTCCCAGTTTTGTTAGAAAGGAAGCATATAAAAAGAAATCTCTTTAATTTATCCATCACTTATTATCTCTGCTTCTTGACTGCCAGACGACTTCCTAACATCTCTCAGCCCCCTGAGTTAAGCTAAAGCATGAAGTAAACTCTGAAAACTCTGGAATATTAATTTCAGCCCTTGCCAAACTTACCTTTTTAAAAAGGTTTTTAATATGTGTTTGAATATGGTAATCAACAAATACTGATTTTATTGCATTTCCTAGTCCCATTATATTCTAAAGCAATTGTGATTATTGATGAAATGGTCACGTATCTTAAGAAAAAGAAAGCAAAGCTCAATTTTAGGCACACTATGGGTACCTAATATGTACTTGTTAAATTGAGATGATCACCCCACAGGATAATCAATCTGTAGGCAACTGAGAATTGCTATCTGTTCAATTAGAATTTTAGAGTCCAGTAACCGTGAATGCTATTGAGGTGGGAATGGCCACAGCATGTTATATTGCCTCTTATTTCTTTATATTTAACATTGGAACAGTGGAGTTTGTTTTGTGGCTCTTCTTATAGGAATTCAAATATATCAAGGAAGAGAAGCTAAACCTTTGTATATTAATGCTGAACAGCTTGAGAAACCACAAAGAATCCCTTGATAAAGAGTTTGCCGAATTGATAGAGATTCTGAAGAGATTCAGGCTGGAATATTTTTATTTCAGAAAAGAATTTCTTCCCAGGTGATGATCCCTTATATATAAGAAACCCATGCTTTATATACGTAACATGTTTGTAATTGTGCCGTGACATTCAGTTTACTTTTTTCAAGTTGTATACCTTGATTTCAGATGACACTTTTTCAGGGAAGACATTTTATCTGACAATTTTGGATTGTGAAAGAGTACGAAATTGACTTATATATTCAAAATTGCAAGTCGCAAACTTGAAATCTATGGAAATCCATATATTGAGTTATTATTCCCTAGAGAAGGAGTTTGGAATCAGACTATAGAATTCTTTTAACCAGAAGGGACCGTAGAGATTATTTAGTAAAACCTCATAATTTTACAGAGGACTGGGGCAAAGGGATGTAAAGTGAATTGATCAAGACCTGAGAGTTATTAACGGAAAATCTATGAATAGCTCTGTTAATGGAAGGACTTGATGCTGGGACTGTTGACTCCTATCCCATTGGGCTTTATGTTCCATCTCAGGGTACAATGCATTACATTGGGCCCTAGTCAATTAAATTTCAATTTCAGGGTACAATGCATTACATTGGGCCCTAGTCAATTAAATTTCAAATTTCATAGGGAATAGAAGACTCTAAATATAAAGTGACTTAAAATCTTATCCTTCCTCTCACCTTAATTCTTTTTTTAAAGTACCTGTGTTTTATGTATGTGTGTATGTGTGTATGTATGTATGTGTGTATGTATTTATGGCTGCACTGCACGGCTTGTGGGATCTTAGTTCCCTGACCAGGGATTGAACCCTTGCCCTCAGTGAAAGCACAGAGTCCTAACCACTGGACTGCCAGGGAATTCCCCTTACTTATTATGTTTTCTGGGGAAAACTCTCGAAATTTGTACACTGTGTGAACCACATACTAAACAAGGACAGGGGTTAGATCTTTTGTTAACCACTATTTATATAGCTGCTAATGCCTTACTTAGCATTCCCTTAAGAAATGCTTTTTGACTGACTGAATGAATGAATATGGGTGTATTTTTCATTTAAATAAAGTAAAAGAAAAAAATGTACTTAGAGATCAAGATTGCTGAAAGAAAATAGCAAGAAGAAACTATTTTATTCCCCCCAAATAAGGAAACTAGGTATCAGAGAGAGTTTAATACCAGAAGGAACTCTCAAGAAGATGATCTTCTGCTTTCCCTAAGAAACCGGGAGGGCTTCCCTGGTGGCGCAGTGGTTGAGAGTCCGCCTGCCGATGCAGGGGACACGGGTTCGTGCCCCGGCCCGGGAAGATCCCACATGCCTCAGAGTGGCTGGGCCCGTGAACCATGGCCGCTGAGCCTGCGCGTCTGGAGCCTGTGCTCCACAATGGGAGAGGCCACAGCAGTGAGAGGCCCGCGTACCGCAAAAAAAAAAAAAAAAAAGAAACCGGGAGCCCAGACTTCCCCATAGTGGTAAAGGAGGAATGGGTTAAGTAGATACGCAGCTTCCTTACACAGATACCATCTCCACAAAAGGGAGCATTGAAATTCTTCTGTTTAGCAACAAAGAACTATTTGGAGAGAGGCCTGCACTAGAGTCATCTAGGAGTAAGTGAATCTTCTGTACTATCCTATTAGACACACAAACTGCCCAGTTAAATAATAATAGGTACGATTTATTGAGAGCTCATTGTGTTGCATGTAGTGCTAAGAATTTGACACACGTTTGTCTCCAGAGAGGTTACCCTGGTGGGGTTAAGTGAGAGCTGGGATCAGGCCTAGATATGGTCTACTTCAAAACCTCTATTCTTTCAACTATTAATCCCCCACCTTCTACTTGTTAAAATCGAATGTAATATTTATTAATAATATTCTAGGAACTTAGCATTGGGCAAAATAATACTCATCAGTGGAAGGATGGCTTAGCCCCTGCCTTCTAAACATAATTTAAGGACACAAAGCCATATAGAGGCTACACACAAAATGATTTGGCTATAGGTATTAACTGTGAATAAGAACATGAGTGAAGTATTTTGTGGTGGTGAGAGGGAATTCTATGTTTAGATGAAGTAGGAAATATTTATTAAAATTAAACTTTCAGGAGTTAGCTGTTTGCTGAGGAGAAAGCTTCCGTTTTGGTGCAAGAGAAACAGACTCCAGTGCTGAGGAATGGAAAGAATTGAGTGAGGCAACGAGAGGCAGTGAAAGAAAAAAAAAAAAAAGGCTTTTGGAGGGCTTGGTGAGAAAAACATGTCATCATTTGTACATGCTTTTGTACATCCAAGTGCCGCCTCTTTGCCAGACTTGTTTTCCCTCTAAATGCTAGGGAATTATAGAAAATAGGACAGAAACCTCTACCTCCATGAAACTAACATCTATCAAGGGACACAGATAATGAATGAACATATAATTATATAATATAATCCCAGGGAGTAGTAAGTGATATGAAGAAAATTAAAGCAGGATAAGAAGACCAAGAATGACCAGGACCTAATTTTAGAAAGAATGGTTAGGAAGGGCCTGTCTGAGGGATGATAAATTGAGTAGATAAATGAAGTGAGAGAGTGAGCTATGTGATGATCTGGGGAGTGTTCTAGGCAGAGGAAATAGCTAGTACACAGGCCCTGGGGTTGTAACGAGCTTGGTATGTTTGTGGAGCAGCAGGAGGCCGGCATGACAGGGATGGGATGAGTGCTGGGCAGTGGTAGGAGATGAGGTCAGAAAGATAGGCAGGGGTCAGGTCCACAGCCTTGCAGTTCATGTTTAGGAATTTAGGTTTTATTCTGAGTAGATGGGAAGCAATTGGAGGATTACAAGCAGGGAAGTAATATAACTTGTGTTTTGAAAAATCATTCTGGCTGCCATGTAGAGAATTGTCTATAGAGGGCAAGAGTGAAAGCAGTGAGACGAGTGAGAAGAGGTATTTTTCAATAACAGATCACCAATTAGAGATCCTGAAATCAATTTACTGGATTATGACCCACTTAAAAAAATAAATATAAAAATATCAGAATACATTGTATATAGTAAGTGTAAGTAATATATCATAAAATTTTTGTTTCAGCTAGGTGTGTGTGTGTGTGTGTGTGTGTGTGTGTGCGTGTGCGCTTAGTTAAAATATAAAAAAATTACTGAGTCATGGTCAAGAAAGCCCCTGAGATAAGTGCTATTGTAATAGTCCAGGTGAGGAGTATAATGTGAGCCAGGGTGATAGTTATGAAGGTGATATGAAATGGTTGGATTCAAACTATATTTTGAGGATGGATCAGATCTGACTTACTAGTGAATTAGATGTGGGAATGCAAGAAAGAGAATCATCCTTGACTTAGGTGGTTTTGGTCTGAAAACTAGGTAAATGGGGTGCTAGATGGCAAAGTCTGGGGGAGACTCAGATGTGGCAGGAGTAAAAAAATCAAGATTTAGCATTAGGACATGTTAGCAAGGAGAGTTGTTGAATTTAAACACACACGCACACCCAAAGCTAAAGCTACTATGCCTCTCAACATGATAATGAAAATCTCTATAGAAGAAAAATCTTTGAAGTTTCAACATTTGTTGAATATCTTTAATGAATGGTACTATCTAATTTTTTAAAGCTTTTTCTAAGGCTGCTGTGCTTCATAACGTAAATAAATGTTATTGTCTTATAGGTACAAATACATATAAGTGATTAAAAGCTTTAGTATCATTAAATACGGGTTTCTGTTGGGCCTTACAGTCCTTTGGCTTCCCCTTGAAAGATAATGGACACTCCTGATAGCTTAGACAATTCCCGGAAAAGATAAAAGTAGATAAAATTGATGTCTTAAAAAACAGAGGAGGTGATGTCAGCAAGAAGGTGGAATATGAAGCACTGGACCCTCCTTCTCCCAATGGGTACACTGACTCAACAGTAATACATGAGCAAATTCCTTTTGTGAGAAACCCAGAAACTAATACTTAAGAGGCTCCTTCACCTTAGGTAACCATGATGGGTAACCAACCACATCAAAGATGGTAGGAAAATTCTAGATACCCTTGCACCATAATTCCTGCTCCTGGCACAGTGTTATATGATCAGAAGGAACCCCCCAGCTCCTAGCTTTTTCCTGAATAGGGAAAGAGTTGGACTATTGTGCCCAACATTCCAACTTTGCGGAGGACTGCCCAAAATACCAGCTTCTGTCTTACCTGTCTCAGAATGAAGACAGAACTGGGTGTACTGTAGACATCTGGGGGACACTGAGAACAAAGACAATGGTTTGAATTGGGACACAAGCACTCATCATAGTCCCTCCCCCCAGCTCAGAGCAGAGTAAGTGGATAAAAAATTCCGGATCACACCTTCTCCCTAGGGAAGGAAAGAGTTGGATCACACATCCAATATTCCAGCTATTCTGGGGGGTTCCTAAGAGACTGGCTTCTGTCACACCCATCTTAGAGTGATGATGGGACCCTTATACCCTGGATGCCTAGGTTCCACTAAGAACAGAAATGGTGGGTTGAACCAACGTAAAGATTTGAGAGGCTCCTAGAATCTCTGCTCAAAGTGACTGGTAAGGAATTTTTCCTGTATAAGTCCAGTCTGCTAATACTGGGAGAGGTGGATCTTTTTTCTGATGTGAAGATACCAATACAAAGAGTCAAGAAAAATGAAGACACAGGAAAATATGTCTCAAACAAAGGAACAAAATAAATCTCCAAAAACTGTACCTAATAAGACAGAGATAAATGATTTACCCCACAGAGAATTCAAAATAGCTGTCATAAAGTTGTTCAATGAGATTGGGAGAACAATGCATGAACAAAGTGAGACTGTCAACAAAGAGACAAAAAGTACCAAACAGAAATCTTGGAGCAGAAGAATCCTGAAAATTTTACCAGAAGAGTTCAATAGCAGATGCAGAAGAAAAGATCAGTGAACTTGAAGAGAGGTCATTGAAAATTATCCAGTCAGAGGAGTAAAAAAAAAAAAGAGATTGAGAGAGAGAATGAAAAAGAGTGAAGAAAACTTAAGGTACTTAAGGGATATTATGAAGTAGACCAATACATGTATTATGGGAGTCCCAGAAGGAGAAGAGAGAAAGAAAGGGACAGAAAGGTTATTCAAAGAAATAATGGCTGAAAACTTCCAAAATCTGGGGAAGGACACCAGACCCAGGAGGCCTAACAGATCTCAAATAAGATGAACCCAAAGAAATCCACACTGAGACACATTATAATCAAATTGTCAAAAGTCAAAGAGAGAATTTTGAAAGCAGCCAGCGAAGGGTTTTGTCAGGTACAGGGGAGATCTCATGACTATCAGTGGATTTCTCAGTGGAAACCTTGCAGGCCAGAAGGGAGTGGGATGATATATTTGAAGTGCTGAAAGTAAAGAACTATCAACCAAGAGCACCATACCCAGCAAAACTAACTGTCCCTCAAAAATGAAGGTGATATAAAGACTTTGCCTACAAACAAAAGCTGAGGGAGTTCATTACCACTAGGTCTGCCTTACAAGAAATGGTAAAAAGAGTTCTTCAAGTTGAAACAAAAGGACCTTAAACAGCAATATGAGAGCATATTAAAGTATAAGTTTCACTGGTAAAGGTAGATATATAGGCAAACACAGTAAATCACTCTTAATTCTAGGATAAAAGTTTTAAAAAAGTATTATAAACAAAAGTATAAAAATTTGTTAATGGTATACTATATAAAAAGATATAAATTGTGACATCAAACATAAAATGGGGGGCAGAGAGGTAAAAGTGTAGGTTTATGGTATGTGATTGAAGTTAAGTTGTTATCAGCTTAAAATAGGTTACTATAACTGTAAGATGTTTTATGTATGTCCCATGGTAACCATAAAGAAAATACCTATAAAAGATACACAAAAGAAAAAGAAAGGAATCAAAACATATCAATATTAAAAAAATCAATGAAACACAAAGGAAGACAGGAAAAGAGGAACAAAAGAACTACAAGACAGAAAACAATTAACCAAATGGCAATGGTAAGTCCCTCCCTATCAATAATTACTTTAAATGTAGATAGATCAAACTCCCAAAATAAAAGACATAGAGCAGATTGAATGGATTAAAAAACAAGACCCAACTGTATTCTGTCTATGAGTCTCATTTAAAAAAAAAAATTTTATTTTATATTGGAGTATGGTTGATTTAAAATGTTGTGTTAGTTTCGTGTGTACAGCAAAGTGATTCAGTGATATATGTATAAACATATACATATATCCATTCTTTTTCAGATTCTTTTCCCATTTAGGTTATTACAGAATATTGAGTTGAGTTCCCTGTGCTATACAGTAGGTCTTTGTTGATTATCTATTTTGTATATAGTAGTATATATATGTTAATTCCAAACTCCTAATTTATGCCTTCCCGCCACCTTTTGCCTTTGATAACCATAAGTTTGTTTTCGAAGTCTTTGAGTCTGTTGCTGTTTTGTAAATAAGTTCATTTGTGACATTTTTAAAGATTCCACATATAAGTGATATCATATGATATTTGTCTTTCTCTGTCTGACTTACTTCCCTTAGTATGATAATCTCTAGGTCCATCCATGTTGCTGCAAATGGCATTATTTCATTCATTTTAATGGCTGAGTAATATTCCATTGTATATGTATACCACATCTTCTTTATCCATTCATCTGTTGATGGACATTTAGGTTGCTTCCATGTCTTGGCTATTGTAAATAGTGTTGCAATGAACACTGGGGGGGCTGTATCTTTTTGAATTATGGTTATCTCCAGATATATGCCCGGGAGTGGGATTGTTGGTTGAAATGGTAGCTCTATTTTAGTTTTTTAAGGCATCTCCCTACTGTTCTAAGAGACTCAGTTTAGATTTAAGAACACATATTGGCTGAAAGTGAAGGTGTGGTAAAAGGGATTATGTGCAAATGCTAATCAAAAGAGAACAGGGATGAATATACTTATGTCCAAAAAACTAGACTGTAAGTCAAAATCTGTCACAAGAGACAAAGAATATTATAAAACGATGAGTCAATTCACCAGGAAGATACAATTATAAATATAATTGCACCCAATATCAGAGCACCTAAATATATAAAGCAAACATTGGCCAAATTAAAGGGAGAAATAGATAGCAATACAATGTCATTGTAGGAGACTTCAATACCCCGCTTTCAATAATGGAAAGAACATTGAGACAGAAGATCAATAAGGAAACAGCACACTTGAACAATACTATAGATACAATGGACCTAACAGACATATATAAAGGATTCCACCAAATAGCTACAGAATATATTGGGGCTTCCCTGGTGGCGCAGTGGTTGAGAGTCCGCCTGCCAATGCAGGTGACATGGGTTAGTGCCCCGGTCCGGGAGGATCCCACATGCCGTGGAGCGGCTAGGCCCGTGAGCCATGGCTGCTGGGCCTGGGCATCTGGAGCCTGTGCTCTGCAATGGGAGAGGCCACAACAGTGAGAGGCCCTCTGGGTAACTGAGATCTTGCAAGCTGCACAGCACAGCCAAAAAAAAGAAAAGAAGAAGAAGAAAGATCTCAAACAACCTAACTTTACACCTCAAGGAACTATAAAAAGAAAAGAAAAAACTAAGTCCAAAGTAAGCACAAGGAAGGAAATAATAAAGATTAGAGCAGAAATAAACAAAATAGATAATATAAAAACATTTTAAAAATATCAATGAAACTTGATTTGTTTGTTTTTGAAAAGATAAACATAATTGAAAATCTTTTGCTAGGCTAAGGAAAAGAGAAAACTCAAATGAGAAATGAAGGAAGAGACATTAAAATTGATGCCACCAGGGGGGAAATGGGACATAAGAGACTGCTGTGAACAATTATACAGCAATAAATTGGAAAACTTTGAAGAAATGGATAAATTCCTAGAAACGTACAACCTATCAAGACTGAACCAGGAAGAAACATAAAATCCGAACAGACTCATAACTAGTAAAGAGGTTGAAGCAGTATTCAAAAAACTCCCAACCAGTAAAAAGCCAGGACCAGATGACTTTACTGGTGAATCACCAAACATTAAAAGAAAATTAATGTCAGTCCTTCTGAAACAGTTTCAAAAAATTGAAGATGAGGGATCATTTCCTGGTTCATTTTATGAGGGCAGCATTATTCTGACACCAAAACCAAAGACATTACAAGAAAACTATTCATCCTTGATGAATATAGATACAAAATCCTCAGCAAAATACTAGTAAACCATTTTAAACAGCCCATTAAAAAGTTGATACTCCGTGACCAAGTGAGATTTATCCCTGGGATGCAAGATGGTTCAACATATGAAAATCAATTAATATGATACACCACATTAACAAAATGATGGATAAATAGCACATTATCATCTAAATTGATGCAGAAAAACTTTTGATAAGATTCAACACCTTTCATGATAAAAATATTCAAAAAACTAGAAATAGAAGGAAACTACCTCAACATAATAAAGGTCGTATGTGAAAAGCCCACAGCTAACATCATACTCAATGATGAAAGACTGAAAGCTTTTGCTCTAAGATCAGAAACAGCTCAAGCATGTTCGCTCTCACCACTTCCATGCAACGTAGTACTGAAAGTACTAACCTGAGCAATTAGGCAAGAAAAAGAAATAAAAGGCATCCACATTGAAAAGGAAGTAGTAAAATCATCTCTGTTTGGAGATGACGTGATCCGTATATAGAAGGACTCCACAAAAAGCAGTTAGAACTAATAAACAAATTCGGCAAAGTGGCAACATACAAAATCGACATACAAAAATCAGTTGCATTTCTATACACTAATAATAAACTTTCTGAAAAGGAAACTGAGAAAACAATCCTATTTAAAATAGTATCCAAAGAATAAATAAGAATAAACTTTAAGGAGATAATGACTTGCATACTTAAAACTATAAAACAACACTGAAATAAATTAAAGAAGATGCAAACTAATGGAAAGACATCTTGTGCTTATGGATTGGAAGATTTAATGTTGTTAAAATGTCTGTACTACCCGAAACAATCTACAGATTCAATGCAATCTCTACCAAAATTCAAATGACACTTTTTTACAGTAATAGAAAAGAACAATCCTAATATTCATGTGGAACTACAAAAGACCAAAACAATCTTGAGAAAGAAGAACAAAGCTGAAGGTATCACACGTTTTGATTTCAAAATATATTACAAAGCTACAGACCAATGGAATAGAATAGAGTGTCCAGAAATAAACCCTCACATGTATGGTCAACTGATCTTCAAGTAGGATGCCAAGAATACCCAATGGAGAGTGGATAGTCTTTTCAACAAATGATACTGGGAAAAATGGATATCCACATGCAAAAGAATAAAGATGAACCCTATCTTACACCATATACAAAAATCAACTCAAAATGGATTGAAGACTAAAACATAAGGTTTAAAACTGTAAAACTCCTAGAAGAAAACTTAGGGGAAAAGCTTCATGACATTGGTCTTGGCAATACTTTCTTGGATATGAAACCAAAGGCACAAGTAACAGAAGAAAAAATATGCACGTAGTTCTACATCAGACTAAAAAGCACACAGCAAAAGATGTAACAGAGTGAAAAGATAACCTATTGAATGGGGGAAAATATTTGCAAACCACATATCTGAAAAGAGGTTAATATTCAAAATATAGAAGGAACTTCTACAACTCAATAAAAAAACCCAATTTAAAAATGGGCAAAAGAATTGAATAGACATTTTTCCAAAGAAGATATAAAATTGGCCAACAAGTACGTGAAAAGATGTTCCACATCACTAGTCATCAGGGAAATGCAATTAAAAACCACAATGAGTCATTCACAATGATGAATGAATCACACCTGTTAAGAAGGCTATTATAAAAAAAAAAAACCCCAAAAGATACCAAGTGTTGGCAAGGGTGTAGAAAAATTGAAACCCTTGTATACTGTTGGTAGGAATGTAAAATGGTGCAACTGCTATGGAAAACAGTTTGGAGGTTCTCAAAAAATTAAAAATAGAACTACCATATGATCCAGCAATCCCACTGCTGGGTATATATCCAAAAGAATTCAAAGTAAAATCTCGAAAAGATATTTGCACACTCAGGTTCATTGCAGCATTAGTCATAATAGCCGAGATGTGGAAACAATCTAAATGTTCATTAAGGGTGAATAAATAAAGAAAATATGGTATATACATACAATGAAATATTACTCAGCTTTTTTTAAAAAAAATGTTTTTGAAAGCTTTTCAAAAAAGAAGGAAATTTTGCCACATGTGATAACGTGGATGAATCTTGAGGATGTTATGATAAGTGAAATAAACCAGTCAGAGAAGGACAAATACTGCATGATTCCGATTACATGAGGTATTCAAAGTAGTCAAACTTATAGAAGCAGGGAGTAGAATGGTGGTTTCCAGGGGCTTGGGAAGGGCAAATGGATGGTTGTAATTCAACGGGTATAAAGTTTCAGTTACACAAGATGAATAAGTTCTAGAGATCTGCTGTACAACATTGAACCTATAGTTAACAGTACTGTATGGTGCACTTTCAAGTGCTAAGAGGGTAGACCTCATGTTAAATGTTCTTAACCACAATTTAAAAAAAAAAAGAAAAACCTGACTACATGCTGTTGGACAATGCTCAGTAGAATGTGTGTTTAGGTTGTTAGGTTGTTTTTATTTTTGGTTAGGGTTTTGTTTGTTGGCTTACCTTAGTGGTGAAGCATTCTCTGAAACCATCTTTGTCTCTCACATGGTCCTTCTTGTAATCAGGGCTGGATTTATGTCAATGTGCAATGGGATTCTGACTATGTATTAACATTTGAGAGGTATGCACAAGGCCTAAACCTGACAATGTCTTCCTCACTGCTTTGAAACTCCCAAAGGTTCTCATTCATTTGAGCTAAGATCCTTATTCAGGTCACGTTGTTTCCAGATAGCCATTGATATATTGATATATAACATGGTTTAAATAATCTCATCAGCTAACAGATGCATTTTCATATATTTGGGGGATTAGGGTTGGATCCAAAAGAGAAGTAACATAACAACACTAAGAGATTTGGGGTGAGGAAGAAAGGGAGGGGAAAGGCTTTAGAAAAGAGAGGACTGCAGTGGAAATACTAACAGCTAACTTTTGTCTGTTCTTGGGAGCAGCCCTTCCTGTGCTCATAGCACATAGTTATACCATGACTGACAATTCTTAAGGAGAAAGGCTAAGGTCATGAAACAAAGCACTTATTTCTTTTTTTCTCTCTTTTTTCTTTTCCCTTCTTCGCCTTTCCTTTCCTTTCTTTTTTTTTTTTTTGAAAAAGCTAGCTGTGCTATGTAAATATGGTACCTGTCACAGTGACCTTATTGTAGTGCCAACGTAGCTAAGCACTATTAATGTAACTTGTGGGGAACTGAATATTCCAGTGTAGAATAGGAAACTAAATGTTCTTATCTGTAAAGTGAGGTTATCAGACTAAGTGATCAATACGATTGCTTTAATTAAAATTCTATATTTGTGAAGCATTTATCTATATTGTAAATACTTTCACTTTTTCCTCTCATCTCTGAGGAAGTATATTAAGTTTGAATTTGTCATAACTTCCCAGGGGGTGACTCTTAGTTGAAATGTCACTGACAGCTTGTGGTTTGGACTTTTTTTTAACTAGGCAGAAACAACTAGAAGCCATCACACAACTGCAAGAGGATGCTGTCAACCAGGAAGCCATCCTCAGGAAGAAGGTCCAAGAAGCCAGCCAATGGTTGGAGGGGGCAGCGGAGCAGGTAAGGTGGCCTTTGACTACATTATATGCACAGGAAGTCTCCTCAGATGTCCTTAAAACCCTGAAGTAAAAATGGAGGAGGAACCAAAAAAACAAAGAGGAACTGCAAAGTTCAGTCCCTCTCGACTAGCAGTGAGCGGAGGAAGTAAAGGGGGAGTTGTAAGAGGCGGTGTCAACAGCCTGCTGATGAAAGAGGCAACTTTGCAGAAAGAGGCGACTTGACATACCAAGACTTTTGCCGCTGTAGAAATAGCTCAGGCATACGAAGCCCATGCAAACACAGAATTGCAGAAGTTCAGTGGAGGCTTATCACTTCCCTGAGAAGAAAAGCACATTTTCAGTTTCGTGTGCATAAGAGTGAGTGCTCAATTGCTTTCTTTCCCGGCCACCCTGCTAAAATCCAGCATTAACTGTCGGTATCCAGGTGGAGGATGGAGATCAGGCAGCCCACTCTGCCAGGGAAAAAGCTAAGCCTTTGCTGCGTAAATTAGAGGAAGCAATTTCGGATCAACGAAATCTCCAGACTATAAATACTGAGTTAGTGAACACTTGCCAGACACTTGAGCAGAAGACAAGAAAACCGAAAAGTGAGTAGCAAGTATTTGTTATGTCTGAATTCGGTCCACTCTGAGGTGGGGCAGAAGGACTACAGCCATTTTTCTAGATTCCAGCTGCTATCTTATTACTGAATTCATGATGATGAAATGGCTCCAGAAGCAGTGTTATGGGCTTCCAGAGAGATCTGCCTAGTGGCTAGGTGGATGGATTTAACCATTAACTTTCCCTTTTGGTTGTCTACTACAAGCTGGATTTTTCCATGACTGTTATTTCTTTAAAAATTAAACAAAACCTCTCAATATCTGTAAAAGTAAACATGGAAAAAAATCTTGTATGCATGAGATAGTTGAACTTGCAAATTGTTGACATATTCTACTCTGACTTTATTAGCTGGTTTGTACCCATCATATGGTAGAAGAGGCCCTGCCTCTCTATTTTCTTTTAAGCAGTAATTTTAGAGTTGAGCAAAATACTTATGAATTCAATGTGTATCAAAGTATTATATATGTGTGAAAATTCTTTTAAAATTTTGTGTTCTTCACCTATATATTTTACTTTAAAAACTAGAACATTTGCCATTTTACCTAAAAGTAGATAAGCGTTTACTGAGGACTGGGGTGAGAAGACAATTGTCAAATTACAGAGGTCAGATTATTTTTAAGCTTATTTTATTCTAGAAACATGGTTCAGTAAAAATGAAGCTTATGTATGTGACCATTTATCAGACAACTGCCTTTGTCCAGCCAGCTTCTCGTTCTAGCAGTATAAAGGTTCTTTTTATAGAAAGTTATTGGTTTGGGTAATAACTAAATAGAAACTTAAGGTAAGCTAGTGATGGAAAATTTCAGACTTGTGTTTGTTTTGGATTTATTATATCCTTTCTACTGTTATCTGAGAAAGCTCTTTAAGAGTTTAAAGGAATTGGCTAGTTCTAAGATAGCAGTGGTTATTCAACACTTCATTATTATTTTTATTTCTAAGCCTTGTAGAACTTGATCATTTTCAATAACAGTAAGTGTCATTTTACTCTGCTTAACTCTGTCAGACAATGTAAAGCATGCTTTAAATTACATAATCTTTATGTTATTTTTTTGTATTGCTCAGAGGGCATTGGAGAATGTCCCCTTGTGATTGGAGTTGTTAATTTTGAGCCATGAACATGCCTTCGTTAAGGCATTCCAAATTTGGTTTATGGTGTGTTTGCTTTAGACACTGTGCTTAGAGGTCCAATCGTTTGATCCAGTTATTTTTATCCTTTGCTTAAATCAATATTGTACCCCATAGTTTTATAAAACAAAGGATTTATCCCCTCCTCCAACCTACTATGGCTTGTAGTACCTTCTTGGAAAAGTCAGCCTTTGTAACTTATTCCAAAATATACATTCTCAATGTTATGAACTTGCTAGTGTCTTCCCAGTCTATCCTCAGGGGATAGTTGGTCCAAATATCATTTAAAATAGAATATGAAAGCTGCCCTATGTTGAATGCATGTATTTTTTTCTGGCTGGATAAAGTAGGGTGGACGCTTCCTTTCTGTCTTGAATTGCTCACAGTCTCACAGGCTTTATTAGCTCCTTTACTTGTTAGTATCTTTTGCTGCCCAAAGAAGGCATACCTATCAACATTTTGCTCTTAAGACCCTTTGCTTACGAAGATCTTTCCAATAATGCCCTTAAAAATCAACCTTTATAAGAAGAGGGTAGCACATATTTTCAAAAAGTCTATAGAGCAGATGTTCCAGATAGACTGTGAACAAACGTCAACAAGGTAGGACAGTTACAACACAAACACATCCTCACACATTCCACCATGACCACTGCCATCACATACTGTTTGAATTCTGAGTCAGACAACAAAACTGTTTAAATCCACTTAGTTCGTGTGAAGCTTTCCGGTTAGCTTCATAAATTCACTAAGTGTTACGGCAATTGCTTTCTGCTGCATCTAAGACAGGGTCATTAGCAAATTGTGTGAGGATGCAGTTGTTGTGTCCAAATGTTTAGGTCAATGACAATGTTCACAGACTGGAAGTAGGAAGTCACTTATGACATCTGATGAGATACCTGATTTTAATGTTGAATAAATAATATTGTTCCAGTTTTCAGTTGCCATCAGGACTGAACGGATTTATGAGGTAATTAGTGTGCCTGCTTGCCCCCCTGAAATGCACCATTAGAACTACTAAATTTCTTGAACGGTAACATATATTTTCTTTCTTCTGCTTCTTCATATGTATCTAAGTATCTTAACAAAGGCAACAGTGCATATGTAAATGAATGTTTGCTTTAAAAAGGAATAAAGCTTCTTAGATCTAGGGCATGCATGCAACATATTAGGGTGAATCCAATGTGCAGGAAACATAGACTAAATGATCTAATCCAAGCTATCACCCCTTTAGTATTCATCCTTTTTTGCCCTTATCTACGTAAAATCTTCATTGACTTGCTTATTCAACAGACAATGAGTGAAACTGTATTTCCTTTAGAAACCATAAATATTTCTTTGGAGAGAGAGCCTGAGAAGCTCCTGTATATTATAATTCCTTATTTGAACATAGTATCTGATATGAACTTTATAGTTAAGAGAAGGCTTTCACCTAGATGAACTCACTGGAAACTCTCTTCTAGCTTGCTATTCTTAGCGTGGAGGGCATGATGTGTGGGGCAGATAACAGCCTACGGTTTTGAGGATGAATGCAAGATGAGAGCCACATGTCCTGAGCAGTCAGTACACAAGAGGGAAATGAGACAGGAAGGGGGATTCAGGTGATGGAGACACTTAAACACAGGTGTTGGGGTGAGCACCAAGGAGAGAACCAAAGTCAAATACAGCTTGCTGGACAGCTCTGATGGGATGGGGGCCTACATTTTCCCAAATGAAAGATGCAGGTATGGATGAAATAATCTAGGAGAAAGTATTGCACAAAGATAAAGAGCATGGGATTTGAGGTTAAACAAACCTAGATTCTAAGTCTACAAAAGACTTTGATAAAGTTGGGCAAATCTCTTTCCCTCTCTGAGCCTCAGTATCTTCTTCCAGAAAATGCCAGAGTTGTTAATTTACAAATAACGTAACAAATGCAAACAGTGGCTAATGCTTGGCCATACTGGGTACAGTCTATTCTGCTAGAGTATGTTTCTATCACGTAAATTGTCTCTTTCATGATTGACAAATGGATGAAGACGTGTAAGGATAATATGGGCATTTCATTCACAATTTTCCTGGGTCTAGGACCTGGATTGGTAGGAATACAACTATAACCTTCAGCAGGAGAGGAAAAAGCCCTCAGCTTGGCTGCTAAGAGGCAGCAGGAGACTTTCACCTTTATTTTAAGAAAATTAAAAACAAGGGTCTGCACCTGGGCCTCCCTCCCAGCGACGTGCCATCCCAGCCCCGCAGAGCTCCGTTTTGCGGCAGGTTGTATTCCTGCCCGCGTTGCTGTAGCAGCCCCACTGCCTCAGAGTTCCACTTTCATCTGCATTTTCTCAGCACCCCACCAGCACTGTGCCATTTAAAGTGCCACCAGCATTTCCACTCCATTGTTTTTGTGCATTTCTAGGATCCTGGGAGTCAGCCTTTAGCCATCTTAAGTTGCATGTCTCAGTGATCCGTGTTATCTTTTTAAGTACTGCTACTAATTGTGCTTGTTAGCGCTCTGGTTACAATGTTGCATATACATTTTTAGTGGCCTCTTCCTAACCCTATTTATTTTATAAGCCCCATTGTTTTCGTTCTTGTTGTAGTTTTTTGTTTCTTTGTTTGTTTTTCGATCCGCGGGCCTCTCACTGCTGTGGCCTCTCCCGTTGCGGAGCACAGGCTCCGGACGCGCAGGCTCAGCGGCCGTGGCTCACGGGCCCAGCCGCTCCGCGGCATGTGGGATCTTCCTGGACCAGGGCACGAACCCATGTCCCCTGCATCGGCAGGCGGACTCTCAACCACTGCGCCACCAGGGAAGCCCTCTTGTTGTAGTTTTTTAATTCTTTGTTATTGATGAGTAATTAACATATCATACAACGTTCAGATCTTAAGTGTACTGTCGAACCAGTTTGACAAATGCACATCGAAACACAGAACTGCTATAACCCCAGAAAGTTCCCTGGCGCTACTTCCCAGTTCCTCCCCACTTCTACCTTCACCACCACAAGGAGCAACCACTGATCTGATTTCTATCACTGGTGGGTTAGTTTAGGCTGTTCTAGAATTGAGTTATACAGTATATACTTTTGTGTGTGTCTGTGCGTGTTTCCTTGAGCGTAGTACTTATCTATGTTGTATTTATCAATGGGATGCCCTTTTCATGGTTGAGTCATATTTCTTTGTAAGAACATTCCACAATTTGATTATCTTTTCTCCTATTATTGGACATCTAAATTATTGGGTTGGCCAAGATGATTTTCCATAATCTTATGGAAAAACCCGAACGAACTTTTTTGGCCAACCTAATATTTACAGTTTTGGGTTGTTAGGGAGAAAGCTGCTATGAACATCTGTGTATAGGTCTGTGTGTGGACCTGTGTTTTTGTTTAACCTAGGATAAATATCTAGGAGCAGAGATATTAGATCATAGTAGAGCTGTAATTCTAACTTTTTAAGAAACTGCAAGCAGTTTTCCATAGAGTTTGTAGCATTTCACACTCCTAGCAGCAATGTGTGGGAGTTTCAGGTATCCACAACCCCAGCATTTGGTGATGTCAGTCTTTTTCATTTTCTCTACATGACGGAGTATCTCACTGTGATTTTAATTTGTTGGGCTGATTAGCCATTGTATATCTTCTTTGTGAAGTATCTAAGTCTTTTGCCCTTTTTCAAATTAGGTCACTTGTCCTTTTGTTACTGAGTTGTAGGATTTCTTTTCTTTATATATTTTAGATACAAGAACTTTGACAGATACGTGTGTTGTGAATTATTTTCTTCTAGTCTATGGATTTCAATGAACTTTAATATTTGTAATGCACAATGCTATAGAACATTGAGTAACACATTATATTACAGTGTTATGAAGTCCATAATCCATAAACGTCAACGCTTATTGATACCTAACATTATTACAGCTCATTATCATGGTTTTGATTTTCAGCAGCCAATTAATCGCAGGGCCTTTGCCTGAAAGCTTTAGTGCATAGTCATTTAGAAAGTTGTTTTATCTCAGCTTCCTTCAAAGAAAATGTATCCAAGACAACTGTTCTCATCCTACGTCACAGATGGCAACAGCAGGGGAAACAGTGGCCATTGTTTTAGTTGCTTCCATGTGAAACCTAAATGCCCTAGAGACATGGCAGGTCCAACTCCAAACACATAAAGAAGAATGCAAAGGTACATGCAAATTAACGTCATAAGCCAGCTTGTTTCGCCTTATGAAACATATGAAAATAATTGCTACCCATTGCACAAAACATCTGTTGAAATGAGGTTTACAACTTGGAACTTGTTTTGAGATGGACTATTTCTAAAAATCAAGATTGCCTGGTGGGAAAGCAGATGGGCAATTTAGACAGTCTTATACTAACTCATTATTTCTTCTGAACACAAGCTTAATTTGGAAATTCAAAGACAGTGTTTTGAGATACACAACTTCAGAAGCATAATGTTGGCCACTTCTGAAAACTTTGATTGCTGTTGCTCAGATATAGGTCAGGAGGAGGACAGAGCCTTACTTCTTAATACAGTTAACACAGAGAATTTTTAAAAACTGAATCTTTACTAGAGTTCTAAGTATTAAGAGTTTAATTTTTCTTAACTTACATATGTTGGAAATAGTTTAAAAATATATTTTCCTCCTTGTGGGCCTCATAAACACTGTCAAGCTTAATTGGGAAATGTTATTTTTACAAAAAAATATTCTTACAAAATAAATTTTACATGGGGAATTTTCCACATAATTGAAGCTTTTCAAGCTCTTTATCCCTGAAAAATATTTATAATTAGATTCTGTAATTTCCACATGTATTAGCATTATTTTCATGGCGCAGAATTTCTTCAGGCTACTGAGATATAAAACTGTTGGTCTTTAAAATAAGAAGCACCAGATTTCTATGTGTTTTGGACACCAGAGTATCTGCTGTTAATTTTCCTGGCTGTTAGTGGGTTTTTTTTTAAGTGGCAGCTATTAATACACCTCCATCTAACAGAGCTTCGTACCCTCATTTAATTTTTGTTTTTAATCATCTGTGGGCTGAGAAAACAGTCAAGCTTGTGAGAATTATGTATAAATTCAGAGCCCACTGTCTGAGTGAACTGTGAGGATCTGCCACATGGATAAAGGGCATGGATATCAACATCTATTTTGGTTGTTCCCAAGATTTCAGCCTATTTTCTGGTTCTTGGCTATCTTTCAAAGGGTATAGATTGTCAAATAAGTAATATGTTGCTATTTAACTTAAGAAGTTAAATAGGTATTTTTATCACTTTCATTATTCCAGAGAGGACAATTTGGAAGTTACTGGGAAGCAGATTTCAGTTAAGTAGAGAGACACATATTTTTAATTTCACAAAAGAGTATAGTGAACGGAGCGTTGTCCTATGAGCCTGATCTCGGCTCCACGAATAACCATTTAGCCACTTAAATCTTCAGGATATCAGTGTCTTCATGATCCCAGACCTACTTGTAGGAATCTGAGATTCTATGGCTCCATTTCCAGGGCTTCCATTGCTTGTAGCTCAAGCAGAGGCTTATTGAAGAGACAATTTCCCCATGGGTAGGAGGTTGGACCGAGTGACCTCTGAGGTGTATTCCCTTTTTAGCATGAATAATTCTGTGACTCACTTCTAGAAGATAATTCACTTGCATCTATCAAGGTTAATTTTAAATACTCAAGGGCAATAATGGTTTAGTTGCTCCTACCTGTTTTATTTCTGCTTTCCCAGTTTCACGAGTCATGAGTTGAGAACGTCATTCTCAGAAGCCGTTGTTTTCTCTTTCCTTTCCTCAGGCCTCAAATTGAAAGCTGTTAAAAGTTTATGAAATGGGACTTCCCTGGCGGTCCAGTGGTTAAGACTTCATCTGCCAGTGCAGGGGGTTCGGGTTCGATCCCTGGTCGGGGAGCTAAGATCCCACATGCCTCGGGGCCAAAAAACCAAAACAGAAGCAATATTGTAACAAATTCAATAAAGACTTTAAAAATGGTCCACATCAAAAAATCTTTCCACATCAAAAAATCTTTAGGAAAAAAAGTTTACAAAATGAACTAAGGGAAAAGGGGGTTACGAATTGTCATATTAATCTGGTTATAAATTCTCTTTATAGCAACAATTGAGTCACTAAGAAAGAAGTTAATTAAAGGACAACTCCACGGCTTGCTGTTTCAGGTAAAAAGCAAACAAAAACACCCAAACCTCTATGATATGTGTTTACTGTGGGCAAGTTGTCCAGTTGGTGTTAAGATTTTGAAGCTAAGTTATAATATATAATAATTTTAGCCATAAAATTAAATAATCAAGTTAGAAAAGATGCTCTGGTAGACTTTGTTTTCTTATGCACTGAAAGCATTTAGCAAAACAGGAGGGGAGAATGCACATGAGTGCGTGGCTCCTAATAACATCTTTCAGAGAGGAAGCATTTCAGAACTGTATCTGTTAGCAAAGGGCCAGTTTGCTAGTCTTAGGCACCTCCTCTCTGAGACTCTTGAGTGGGCTTTGATGGTTGCTGTCTATTTTCTCTCCTAGTTGAATTAAACTTTCAACTCCTCTCTGTCTGGATATCTCAAGATATCCATGGTACAGTTAAATGTATTTCTTTCTCTTCTGACACTTGGTGAATTTCTCCTTTCTGTTCATAAATAAAGAACATAAGGAACAGCAAGGTTGGCACTGGAGGGAAGGGGCTGGAGGAGGAAAGAGAGAAGGGTGATATTTGCATGTATCTGTTTCTAGGGCATAATACAGGCACATCTGTTTAAGGAGAAAAAAAAAATTCATGTAGGAGATTAAGCTAGGCAGAGTGCCTAAAAATCCCCTTACAATAAGTTGAACTGGAAAAATCTCCATAATCATCTCAAGAACACCAATTTTCTATTACAATGTAACTGATAGACGTATCTACCCCTTGGACAAAAGTCGCAATTTTATTGCTGTAGAAATTTCACAGACAGCATTTCCACTCTCTGAGTTATGTCTCCAACAAGCTTCTTTGGTCTCTGCTTGAAGATTTCAGTGACAAAGCCATTCAGTTTCCTGTTCCTGATCTTTGGATTTCATTCCTAGAACAAGTAATGGGGAAAATGCAGTGAGAGGTTTACCATTACAAACTTGTTCCCTTAATGCAAAATACAAGATAAAGAACTAGTCCATTTTCTCCTTCTCAGGTAGCATCACATCTTAAATCTAATGTATTTTGTATCTGTCACTCTCCCATCATTCTGTCTTTGAATGCACTCCACCATTTTTCTTATGACAGAGCTGTTTAGATGAGGAATTTCCTCACTACGATCCCTTGTCCTGCACGGATAGAATTCATCAACCTCTCCAGGAACAGTTGGTGAGTTTAAGCTTTTTGAAACTATTTAACTGCCAATTGTGAATCTCCTATTATGCCAAAATAGAAAGTTAAGTCCAATGTGTATTAGAAAGTTAGAATTCTAAGCTATACTGATTTTCTTGAGAGGGTATCAGACAAAGCAAGATACCTATTTTTTTCTTTATCATGTGCACACACACAATTTTGATAGGCCCTAGGAAATGGTACTATTTAAAACTTTTTGATTATGGTATCATGAAGAAGAATTATATAACTAAACTTGCCCCTCACTCATATTTCTTTCCTCAAAGCCTTTGTTTATATGAAAGTGTTGATTATTGGGAATTGATGTTATCTTTCTGTTAAATTATTGAAGAGTGATTTTTAACAAGAATTACATTTTTACTGATAAGCTACGTCCCTTTTGATCCAAAGCATGAAAACTTTGTTACTTGATGTCATTTATTTTCTTCTCAAACTCTTTTGCGGGAGAACAGTGATATTCTTTCTAATTTTGGAGATGAAGAGAGATTATGAAATATATTACAGCCCTTTGGAAAGCTAATAGTACTTGATATTCTGTTCAGAAGCAGTGTTGCCATAAACGATATAGTGGTCAAGAAGCAAGAATACATCAGCTACCCCTGACCTTCAGACGTACATGCTGGTACACACCTCTGCTGGGTAAGCGTGGATAGACCCTGTCCTATACCCTGTCAGACACAGCTGGGGGTGGGGTTCTTCTTGAGAGGGAAAATAATTAATCACAATTATATAGCAAATGTTGAAAACTTAGACGTTTATCCCTGAATTCAGTCAGTCAACTTATATTTGACCACCTACTCTGTGCAAGGCACTATTTTATGTTTACTAGAAAGTGAGTCCTAAGGTAGCTCACAGACTATTAAGGAAGTAAGACCTGGGTTCAGAGAAGGCTCTGTAGAAGAAATGAGTGTTGAACCAGGCATGGAAAGACGGGCTGCATTTGGAAAAGCAAAAAGCTTGGAAAAAGTATTCCAACTGGGGAGAATGACATGAGGGGGGAAAAAATGCAAAAGTTTTAAGTGTTTGGAGAAGAGTCCATGCTGGATAAGTCACTGTGGAGATAAGAGGGCTTGGGTCAGGATGGAGTAGAATTTCAGTTTGGAGCATGTTGTAGGTCACCTCATGGACTATTAATGCCAGTCTAAGGAGAATGAACTTTATCTTAGGAAATGCTGAAAGTGGTGGTATCTCTCATCACAACCTGGATGTTGAAAGCAAAAGTTAATGGTTGGTTCCGAAATGACAAAAGAAATGGGATGATTATCAAAATAAATTTAAGAAGGAATAAGAAGCAAGTAGAGGACTTGTGGATCATTTCAACTAGAAGAGAGAAAACTGCTACCACTACTAACAAGTGGCCAGTTTGTGTCAGACAGTAGATAAGTGCTTTATAGAGACGATTTTACCCACACTAACTCAGTGATGGTAACAATACTATGGCAGCACTGAAGGAGTGCCCGCTATGTGCCAGGAACAGTTCTCTGCTCTCAGAACTGTATGTTCACGTACCTGTTAATTCATTTAACCCTCACCATATCCCTGTGAGGTAGATGCTAATGTAATTCACATTTTAAAGATAAGGAAGCAGGAACACTGAGTAATTTGCAGACCTGTATGTTCATGTAGCTGTTAATTCATTTAATCCTCACCATATCCCTGTGAGGTAGATGCTAATGTAATTCACATTTTAAAGATAAGTTAGCAGGAACACTGAATAATTTGCCTAAGGTCATGTGGCACTTAAAAAAAATTTTCTTTATTTATTTTTGGCTGCATTGGGTCTTAGTCGTGGCAAGCAGGATCTTTCGTTGCAGCGCACGGGCACTTCATTTTGGCACGTGGGCTTCCCTTTAGTTGTGGCGCGTGGGCTCAGTAGTTGCAGCGCACGGGCTTAGTTGCCCCGAGGCATGTGGGATCTTTGTTCCCCAAGTAGGGATCAAACCCGAGTCCCCTGCATTGGAAGGTGGATTCTTAACCACTGGACCACCAGGGAAGTCCCCATGTGGCACTTTATATGTAAGTAAACTGAGGCTGAGTTGGTTTAGTTATTTATCCGAGATCACACACCTGGTTTATGTGTCAGGGTCAGGATTTGAACTAAAAATTGTGATTAATTTCAAAGCCTATGTTTTTTCTATTAAATTCTGCTGCTTCCTATACTCAGAAAAATATGACAAGACAGTTTCCTCAAAAAAAGAAAAATTGTCACCCTATTTCCTGCACTCTTCAGTGGTTTACAATTACAATGTCGAACTGTTTTTCTCTTTAGGAGTTGATAAACTGTTTCTGTAAAGGGCCGGATAGTAAATATTTGAGGTTTTGCAGGCTGTACGGTTTCTGCTGCAACTATTCAGCTTTGCTGCTGTTGTAGCCCACAAGCAACCTTGGATGATACTGAATGAATGGGTGTGTCTGTGTTCCAATAAAACTTTATTTACAAAAACAGGAGGCTGGCTGGATTTTGCCCCCTGGTAGCAGATTGTTATTGACCCCTCTAGTTGCTTACTAGGTAAGGGTTTCTGTTTCTCCTCCTTCACCCCTACCACCTGCTTAAAAAAATAACTGACATTTCTACCCCTCATAACTAGGCATCAAAATTTAGGGGGTGGGGGGTTGTAATGTTAAAATGTTAATTGAATAGATAAAGAAGATATGGTACATATATACAATGGAATATTACTCAGCCATAAAAAGGAACGAAATTGGGTCATTTGTTGAGACGTGGATGGATCTAGAGACTGTCATACAGAGTGAAGTAAGTCAGAAAGAGAAAAACAAATATCGTATGTTAACGCATATATGTGGAACCTAGAAAAATGGTACAGATGAACCAGTTTGCAGGGCAGAAATTGAGACACAGATGTAGAGAACAAACGTATGGACAGCAAGGGGGAAAAGTGGTGGGGGATGGTGGTGGTGTGATGAATTGGGCGATTGAGATTGACATGTATACGCTGATGTGTATAAAATGGATGATTAATAAGAACCTGCTGTATAAAAAAAATAAATAAAATAAAATTCAAAAATTCAAAAAAAAATGTTAATTGAATTGAACTGACTTCTGTTTTTTCAGAAATGGTCTAATCTCCCAAGAGGAAAAGAAATAGTATATATATATAATTTGAACCATTAATTTCTATATTTATTCTTTTCTGTTCTACTGCAGATGCCTTGTATCTGGATAGTCTTACAGCAATTCCAAGACTAGAATTGACACCTTTCTCATGTGTAGCCAACCGAATCCATGCTTCACGTGAAAGGCCCAAATATGGAGAAGTAGAGGAAGGTGCTTTGGATGTGACTGGAAGGCACAAGTAAGTTCAAAGGGCAAAATACACTTGGCCTACTTTTCGTGGGTGGCCTATTCCTATTGCCTAAACTTTTAATCAGTAAAAGTTTCATATCTTGACATCACGACATCTTTATTGTGGAATTTTTATTGTGTAACTTCTCTAACTTTCTGAAAATTGACAATTTTAAAACAAAGATACCTTTATAGTTTTCTCTATAGCTCTTTTGAATTTCATGATATCCATTCTTAAAGTGTAAAAGACAAATTAAGCTACTTAAAATGTTTCCCAGTTTTTAGGAATATACTATGTACTGCTAGGTTAACTCATTCAGCTAGGTTTCGATCATCTTTCTATTCCTTCACACTCCAGGTGAACAAGTCTTTGGGACTCTATCCCTGTGCTCGCACATACCCTCTCCCAAAGCTCATCTGAGCTCACTCACCTTTCTAAGTACACAGACATTTCTTCCTTAGGAAAAGTTCAGAAATGTCAGTGGAGTTTGTGAGCACTGTTCACCCCAATGAAATTTCCTTTCTGTATCGAGGGTCAGGAAGCAAGACTCTGAATTGCAAATACTTCATTTTCATTTGGGACTAGATTCTCTATGGTTATAACCTCTCTCGCTGATGGAGCTTAGAGCTCTCTTTCATCATGTCTCCGTTAAGACATGAACTTAATTAGAAATTCGGTAAAATTGGGGCAGGGAAGGGGAACTATGTGGTAGATTGGTATCTGCTGAAATTTGCAGTTTTTCCACCTGTATTAAGGAACTTTACTGTCTATTATTAGGTGTCCAGGCCCTACAGGTGGTCCCCACCCAGGAACAGATCTTTCAGGTTGCATCAGGATGAATAATGACCTAAGTATGGAAGTGAGTATTGGACTATATTTCAACTTCATTTTTAGCTCTACCATATCCTGACCCTCTTCTATGGTGTTGTTTTGTTTTGTTTAAGTATTATAGAGACTCTTATGGCAAGTACAAGTCTTATACCACAGAATTCAGATGCATGAGAAATGTCAACCTTTGATGGCATCTGGGGGGATTTCTACCCCTTCTATAGTATGAACTCAAGGATATATAACCAAATGGAGATTTTGATGAAGTGTGCTGAACTTTTTGTTTGAAAGGCAGGCTGGTTTGGGACTTAAATTCACTACTGGCTATCAGGAGTCTCAGGTCTCATTGACTCTCTCGAGGTAAAGGCTAGATAATCTTTGAGGTGCTGGTACTTTGCTGTACAGAGTAAGGCAAAGCCCAAGGAGTACCCATGGCTGCAGTTAGGTGCTAATAGTACTCCTCTAGCCAAGAAGAGAATACTGAGTAGCTGAGGGCACTTAGGCAAACACCCCAGGTCGTGGAGATGTGCCTGGAGCACTTTCCTTGGTCAGCAGTCTGAGCCTGAGGGAACGTGATCTCCTCAGTCAAATGGAGCAGACCATTCTGTTCCAGAATCTGGAAATCCATCACTCTTCCTTTTTTTAAAAAAGGTTTATTGGGCTTCCCTGGTGGCGCAGTGGTTGAGAGTCCGCCTGCCGATGCAGGGGACACGGGTTCGTGCCCCGGTCCGGGAGGATCCCACATGCCGCGGAGCGGCTGGGCCCGTGAGCCATGGCCGCTGAGCCTGCGCGTCCAGAGCCTGTGCTCCGCAAGGGGTCACCACAATCAACTTTAGGACACTTTGATCCCCTTAGAAAGAAACTGCACACCTACTAGCAGGCTACCCCTATCCGCCACCCCACTCCACCCTGGGCAGCCACTAATCTGCCTTCTGCCTCTATAGACCGGCCTATCCTGGATGTCTCATATAAATGGAATAAGACAATACGGACCTCTTGTGACTGGCTCCTTTTCTTAATGTAATGTTTTCAAGGTTCATCCGTGTTGTAGCCTGTTATCAGTGCCTCATTCCTCTTTATGACTGGATCATACTCCAGTGTATGAATACACCACCTTTTGTTTATCCATTCACCACCGATAAGCACTTGGGTTGTTTCTACTTTTTGGCTACCATGAATAATGCCCCTAAGAACATTAGCGTAAAACATTTTGTGTAAACATATGTCTTCAGTTCTTTGGGGTATGTATTTAGGAGTAGAATTATTGCATCGTATGGTCACTGTATGTTTACCACTTTGAGGAACTGCAAAACAGATTTTCAAAGCAGCTACACCATTTTACATTCCCACCAGTAATGTATGAGGATTTCATTTTCTCTACATCCTTGTCAACACTTGTCTATCTTTTTCTTAATTAAATTAAATTTGATTTTTTAATTTCTACTTTATATTGGAGCATAGTTGATTAACAATGTTGTGTTAGTTTCAGGTGTACAGCAAAGTGATTCAGTTATATATATACATGTATCTATTATTTTTTGTCTATCTTTTTGATTATAGGCATCTTAGTGGATGTAAAGTGGTATCTTGTGGTTTTGATATGCATTTCCTTAAAGACAAATGATGTTGAGCATTTTTCATGCACTCATTGGCCATGTGTATATCTTCTTTAGAGATATGTCTACCCAGATCTTTTGTCCATTTTAAAAAATGAGTTTTTAAAAAAAATGATTTATATGAGTTGTTCTTATTCTTTTAAGTGTATGTATCTCACATTTTTCCATTCCTTAGTACCCCATCCTATTGAATAGCTGAGAAAAGGAAAGAAAAAGGAAATGAATCTATTTTGCTATTCCTTAGCAGTTCTTGTAAAGTTTTAATAAAGGAAGTTGAACTTGGAAGCTTACAGGATGTTTGGTTGTTAGTAATTTCCCTTTTATCTGGTACTGATTTCACCAAGAAAGGGGAAGGAACCAACATCAGTTGTGTACCAGGTGCTTTGTAGGAAAACATTTCCACGTGCCATGTTATTAATTCTCTTTACAACTTTGAATGGTAAGTATTCTCTGCTTCTACAGATGAGGCAACTGAAGTTCAGAGAGGTTAAATAACTTAACCAGGATCACTCAACTAGTAAGTAGCAAACCTGGGATTCAAATTCAAGTTTGTATAGCTTCAAAGATTAATCCCTTCTTACAACTCCTCTGAGAACACTGAATTTAGACGTTTCAATCATAATAACGACTCCTAGTTACCTTGAAAGTAGTTTTTTGGCTAAGAAATAAATTTGCTCCCTTTTGTATCTAAAAGGAGCTCCTAATCCACTCTCATTAGGATATGTGACCGAATTATTTTGTCTCGACACCCATGAAGTAGGAGTGAACAGAGATCACAAGACAAACTCCTGTTAAATGCTCCTGCGGAAATGTATAGATTCCCTGAAGGTTTTCCTGCTGCCTCCGTGCCATTTCGTCCATAGGCCCCAGGAACTAATCTGTCAGCTGTACTCTATGGCTGTTCCCACCAATGTCCACTGTTTCCCTTTTCCTCTGCTCCACTGAGGAATCCGGGCAGCCTGTTGACTCCCTCATGCCTGTCCCTTGAGTAAATCCCCACCTTCTACCCCTTCATGCCCCCCACCCATCTCTTAAACAAATAGAACTCTCTCCTTAGATAATGCTTATCTATGCATTCTCATTCATAAGAATTAGGATGAAACATGAAATTAAAATTACAAAGCATATAACCCGTGTTTGTCCCAGCGACCCATAAATCGTTGTGTTTTCCTAACTCTTTGGCTTCAAACTCTTGGAATTTCATCACTCTTGAGGGCCTTCAAAACAAACAACTTGCCCTGGTATTCAAGCTCTTCTCTAATCTGGTTGCAACCTACCTTTCCATCCTTTCCCCATCCATGCCTTATAATTGTCCCTAAATGTCAGCCGAACCAGGTGGTCTGTATCGTTGGAATATGTGACACAAAGCTGTTTATGCTGTTTTCTCTGCCCAGAACACTTCCACTTCTCCACTTGTCAAATTCTATTTGACTATCAAGGCCCATTCCAAAAACCAAGTGTTCCATAAAACCTTTTGTGGTAGTGAGAAATGTTTACCATCAAGCATCTCTAGTCCTTCTTGAGATGGAAATCGTAATGGATTAGAAGTCAAGAAGTGAGGGTATTCCCTGGTTTGACCTCTCTGCTACTATGGAAAAGTCTTGTCATTCAGGCCTCATTTTCCTCATTTCTCAACCGTAGCACTCAGGAAAAAAATAAGTTCACTCTTTTCTTTTAGACCTCAGTAACTCTGTGCTCCTCTCGTCTATATTTTGGTTACATTGTAGTTCTTTGTTTTCTTAACATGTTCCTGTATCAGATTATAAACTTGGTGTAGAGTGCCTTTGGCCATTAACCAATGTGCACCTAGCAACCTGAATAGATTTGGTATGCAGTAGCTGCTCTATTAATTTTTGTTGAATGCCTATTGACTTATTTATTTTTGTACTCCCTACAGGCTCTATTTAAAACATTGAGTGAGCACCCAGTGGACTTGTTGAATTGACAGTCTCGCCCTCTTGCTTTCTGACTGGTGTTCCTGAGAACCTTAGATTTATTTTTTTAATTCCTCTCCCATTTTCATAGAGGAAGCTATATTCTAGCATCTTTTTCAGAAAGCACAATAGGAGATAAGAGTGAACATCAGTATTCATAAGGGGATCTTTGGGTGACCAAAGGACTCTAGCAAGACTAATACCTCAAAAAGAACGTGTCTTAGTAAAATAATTTGGGGTCCAGTTTGGGACATTCCTGGGGAGAACAGAGCTACTTTAATGACCCAGTGAAATCTATTTATTTGGGATATTTTAGCATAAAGAGGAAGAAAGGAAATAAATTATTTCCAGTCCTCATCTTTTAGAGACTCAGACTAAAATATTTATGAAAGAAATGTCTATGGTATCTGGGATATGCTTCAAAACAATGCTAAGGTAGGTTTAGTGGGTGACGGTATAGATGAAAGGAGATGGGCCATAGGTTGTTAATTGTTGAATCTGCAGAATGGGTACACAAAGGGTAATTATTCTATCCTGTCTACTTTTGTATTTATTTGAAATATTTCCCAGTCATGACCTAGAATTTTTAGCCACATAGTGTAGGCTTTGGAATTAAGCAGTTGTGGGTTTAAGCTGACTCTGTTACTTATTAGCTGTATGAACTCGGACAAGTGGCCTAACCCCTTTCAGTTTGTGTGTGTTCCCTTGTGAAACAGAGATATTACTTTGCAGAGTCCTTTTCAGGATTCAAATACACACATACACATATACGTATATTATGCATATACATATACCTATATATCTCTGCAGCAGCTGAATTCTGGCCTAACCAGTCCAGGGAAACAAACCAAGTAGGTCAAATTTAGAGGAGAGACAAATCTCAGTGCTCTGTCTCCCCACTTGCTGATGCATAGGAAGGCCTTTTTGATTCATGGGGTCCCTTCTCAGCATTTCCAAGAGCCTCTATACTGGTGCCTACCGGTATATCCCAATGTCCTTCTGATCTCATCAACTTGTGGGTCCCAGGGAAGGACACTTCACCTCCTGAGAGATCGCTGGAGAAGGTAGTTGGTTTCACATCTCTGCAGTCCTTTCTGTTTGTTGCCCACACTGTCCATAGTCCCTGCCTGCTCCACGGTCGACCTCCTTGGAACGCTGTGTCTGGACCTTTGGTGATCTCCTCTTCCTGGTCGGTTGGGAGATGACTCTCACTTCTTGTTTCAGCACCTTCAGAGCTGGGTACTACTGTGGTGTTGGGTGGACTCCTTGTGATGCAGTTAAAATTATCCTCTACTTTTCAAGGAAAGTAGATAATCCAGCAGGGCTGGCTAGTAGCACAGTCTCCCACTGAATCAGGGATTGCTGCTCCCTTCTATAGCTAGACCCAGCTGTTCATTTGGCCCAACTTTCTCAGTTCTTCCTCACTCTTGGCAATTTCTCTCTGGGGCTTAGTTGTCTCTCCTTATAATCTTTCCTTATTCACTGCTCCCACCATTGAGTCTGAAGAGCAACCAAAGGATTTCTGGGACTTTGCAAAACTGGACTTGTGATTAGGTACCTGTGTTTGTCCCCAAACACTCCAAGAATTAAGAAGCTTCATGAAAATTACATGACGATGAAACTGATTCTCCCCTCTACCTACTCCAACCTCAGATTTGACCCCAACAAGACACTTTATAACATATATAAAGTACCTGGTTCATAGTAAACACTCAGAAAATAGCAACTGTAACTATCACCCAGAATCAGAATTATCAGCAGTGTGAAGCTCAGAGGATACAGGTCAGAGGACAGGAAGATGAATTTCTGTTTTCTCTTTGGCTGTTTAAAAAAATCACATACACTAAATATTAAGTGCTTTGCCATCCCTTTGAGGTCTCCTTCATGTCATTACATGTTTTTGCCTAAGATATACTATCACTAGGAGAAGGTGATTTATGAGGCAAAGGACAGAATCAGTTTTAAAGTATCTCAGATTTTCTGGCCATTGTATGTCCTGTTCTCTCAAGCTGTGCGTGGGTGCAGCTTTAATAAACTTGGAGAATAAATAACATTGCCAGTTGCAAAACTGGGACATGTAGAAGTTGGCTTATAACTGTATTACAAATGAACCTCAAAGTGGTGGGAGTGTCCTGCGGACCTGAAGGTGTGGTGTCCTTTTAGTTAGAAATTGCAAAAAAACCCCAAAAAACTCGTGAAGGAATTTCGTTTTATTTAGGTTATAACAGTTGTAATCTTTTGATGTTTAATTTTACCTTCTTTTCTTTTTAGAATATTGAAACCAACTTCAAGTCAAGGGCATTTTTGTTTTTTTTAAGTTAGAATAAAATAAGTCTATATAGACTCCTTTTGTTCGGTTTTTCTTCTTTTCTCAGAAAATCATATTAGTTTATTTGAGCAACGTCAATTGTCTAAAATGGATCTAAAAGTAAAAATTACATCGGTAACATGAATGTTTATTAGTGGAAGGGTTTCTGATCATAAAAATCTAAGGATGAAATAGCACGTCATCTAGAAGAGTAACCCTGGGAGATTATCTAGGCCTGTTAATTGCCCTTACTAATACCTTAGAAGTTATTTCTTATTGTTCTTCATATTTTCTATCTAAATATTAAAATAATACTGCTGTGTGTGTGTGTGTGTGTGTGTGTGTGTGTGTGTGTGTGTGAGAGAGAGAGAGAGAGAGAGAGAATATGTGTGTATGCATCCTGCATTTGCTGATCTAGCCCGTGGGAGAATGTCTTGCTTTGTTCCATGAGTACCTTAACTACCCCACCCTACGTTAGACTTTTACTCTCAAAAGCAAATGGGCTGGACCACGGATTTTCATGTAAATGTTATGCAGGTTGATATTTGAATGGCTCGAACAGGAAGAACATGCTTCCTGCTCTATGCTGTCGGCATATGTTAGACTCATTGACTTGAGCCAATCTTCTACATGTAGGTAAGTCTCTCTTCTGAAATTTCTTTTTCTTGCTTTTAGTCAGTTTCTTGATTTTCCTTGGTTTTAAAATATATCCAGTAAATTATCTTTTTTATCATCTGCCCAGATCCTACAGTTGTTGTGTGTGTTAGGTTCTCCTGTGGGTTTAAATAGGGGTGCCTTTTGAAACTGGAAGAAAAGAGCACAATTGTAGAAAGTTTTTGCTGAGTTATTTTTCACCCCCCCTTCACAGGTACAGACACCCTGAGGGGCTATATCTTCAACTTTCATTAACTATAACCCTAAATTTGGAAGGAAAAAAATCTCCTTCTTTTATCTGCTGCTTCTTGTAAGGAGGAAAAAAATGTTAGACCAAATGTATGAAAAATTAAGATTGAGATATGTTGTATATTATGTTGTTTTCTGATTAGTGAGATTTATAAAGATTAATGAATTGGGAGTAATATCCAATAATATCCAATATCCTTGCAACAGAACAATGTAGTAACGTACAGCTACAAAATATATGCCATTTCTCGAAAATCACAGAATTGTTACTTATTTAATCAATAAATATTTTACGTTTACCAAAAGGTTTCACATATAAAAAATAGGACAAAAGAAGGGCTTTACACAGACCATATGGCAAATGAGATTTATTTCTAGTATAATGAAAGCAAACTGTATTTTTGCTACATTTATTATTATTTTGACTTTAAATAATAAACTTTTTTTTAAAAAACAAAGTTTACAGAAATAATGTGTTCCCTTTCCCCTAATACTGGAAATCAGTTTAATTGAATAGAAAATAACTGCATTCTCTTTCATACCTCTTAAATTCAAATACAGGTATTCATGACTCTGATTGGTATAAGAAGAAATATTTTTCTGACAAAATTAGCTTTTTAGTTAGTGCAATATAGTTATTATATATAATATGTATTATTAATTGTAGCACGGTAATAAGTGTTTTTTCAAGCCACACATAATAACAGATTTGTATGTTATGGAGAGTAAAATGGGCCTGATTTTTTTTATTATTAAGGAGTCAATCCTTGTTGACTTTTATGGAGGATACTTAATGTGACTGAAGAATGTTTAATTTCTTCATATTTTTATAGCTTCATTTCTTATATATTGGCAGATAGTTAAATAAGCATATACTAATGACTAGTACAATCTATTTAAATATCTTAAGGATAGAGAATGTTTAATTTTTTCATATTTAATGTTTAATTTTTTCATATTTTTATAGCTTCATTTCTTACATATATATTGGCAGATAGTTAAATAAGCATATACTAATGACTAGTACAATCTATTTAAATATCTTAAGGATAGAGAATGTTTAATTTTTTCATATTTAATGTTTAATTTTTTCATATTTTTATAGCTTCATTTCTTACATATATATTGGCAGATAGTTAAATAAGCATATACTAATGACTAGTACAATCTATTTAAATATCTTAAGGATAGAGCCAATATCATTTAACTACCTGTGAAGTATAAGGTATAATTTCTCTTCAAAATTGAATGCAAATATTACCCTACTCTGTTCTGTGCATGTTACTTTCCTCTGTGGAATGCTGCTTATAATTTGCGAAGTATTTGTTTTACGTATTTGTCTTTCTGACTGGCCTGTGAGCTCCTCTGGGACAAGGACTGTGTTTTTGGTCTCTCCAACCTTTCTGTTTTGTGCCAGAAACAGCCTTTCACTGTTTCTGGCCCAAACTGGGCCTTTGATGAAAGTTGTTGACTTAAATTAAAGTGATGTCACAGGAGGCTTCAGTTACATATAATCTGACACAAAGACATTTAAAGCAGGGACAAAAATGAAATAAAAGAGAAGATTGCCCAACATTTATATGTAGGAGGATTAGGTGTAAATTCTTGCCGTGCAAGTTTGTGGAGTTTTCTAAACATTTGAGGGGAACATTTTAAAAGTTTATATTCAAATCATCTACCAGTCTAAGACAATCACTGTGAAGTCTGCCTCTCCAATAGCCTTAGGGTATTTCAGAGACAGTTCTGTTTACAATGAAGACAGTTCTGTTTACAATCAGACTGTATTTAGTCTGATTGTTTAGACTGTTTAGAGGCTGACACCACCATTCTGAATACTCCTGAGAAATTACTTTATTCATTGGTTTTACTTTCCTTACCTGAAATAAGTAAATCTTTTTTTTCTTTTTCCGTAAAACCCACTGCGTAAGGTTGTTGGGAGAATTAAATGAGATGATACATAAAAGGGCTTTTGTAAATTTTAATGTGCTGAACAGATGTAAGCTATTGTTTTTTGTATTGGATAACTATACATTCAGCAAACTCTTGCTAAACCTTTATCTTTCTGTGACTATAGTCAGTATTATCTTGGAGAGAGTCTAAATTCGGTTTATGATATACGGCGTCCCTCCATTGAAACCTGTTGTTGGTTGTGCCAGTTAACCAGAAGCTGTGTGTTTGATTATGGAATATTTAAATGTCTTCAGTTTTGCATTGTCTGTGCATATTTTGGATATGTCCAAGTGATTTCAGTTTTAATTTATTAAATTTTTATACTTTTTCCTAAATAAACCAAATGATAATGAAAATATACTTATTATTGAATAGAAAAACTTTTTATTAAAGAGGAACATGTGTTCCCACTGTATTTTTTGAAAGAGAATAAGTGAACCTAATCTCCTGAAGTTCCCCCCAAATTAGGAACTCTTGATAAACGTTAAGAAGCTCAAATGAGACTTTCACATGCTTGCCCTGGAAGGCTGGGACCACAGTTTTGTCAAGTTCTTTTTGAGCCCCAAGGAAGAGGTGCTGACGTAGATGTAATCCCTCAGATCTTTGAGAATTGGATTAACTTTAAAATGTTTTATGTGTCTAGCTAGAAAATTGAGAACCATTTTTAAATCAACAAGCCAAAATTTTTAAGTTGAGTAATATTTCCATAAATAGAAATGTTGTTTTATGCCCACCTAGAATGTTCTGTTTAAAGAAAACTTGAGTTCATGATATAAACTCTATCTGCCCTTTAAGCTTAGAATTTGTTTTGCCCAAGAATTTAAATTTTCTTTAAATATTGGACTCGTAAGTATACTTAAAATTGGATTTTTTTTTGCAAGTACAGCTTTGAGGAAGTATGTATATCAGTCTGCCCTGTACCATCCCATTCCCATATCCTCTGCAGAAGAGCAAAGCAAATATGGGTTCATTTAAAACTGTATGAAAATGTTTGCTTAACACCACTTCTCTGGAATGGAAAATGTCAAATTGTTAAACTTGTTTCTCTCTCTCTTTTTTTTTATCTTAAGGAGAATGGTGTTGAACGCTTATATTCCGAGAGCCTGCCACAGTCCAGGTTTGCTTGTTTGTCTCTGTGTATGACTTTTGATGCATATTCAGTTAGTTTCTAAGAGAATTCTTTGGACCAGACACTCTAAAATACTTCTACTTTTTTGACAGGGAATATTCCACCCTACCATCTCCTGGACACACTTCATCCACAGAGAGTACTGTAACTTCAAGTGGTGAGTAGATTAGAAAAGATATAAAAATAGAGTGTTAGTATTATAACTATAAGCTTGGATGTTCTGTGACCTGCTAAGGTGTGTGCAAATGAAAAGGACATAAGCAAATAATCCTTCTGCATAGTATTCATGCTGTTAGTTTCCTCCTGTTGATAGATTCTGGATCAGAAATTTTGCATATGGCTTCTGGTGTCATTGATTGTAAACCACTCTGTGAGAAAGAGGAGGATAAAAGATCAACTTCTGCTGTGAAGAAGATCAAAGGTAAGCTGTTGAAGGGTTCAAGACGAGTTTCCATTCTAAAACACTAAGCAAACTTGGAAGCTAGTGGAGTAACCATCCTCAGTGGCTCAGTAATACTATTTTATAAAAGAAGTTTGAAGACAAAGTCTGGAGAAAAGAAGTCCAGAGGTGACCATGGCCTTCCTGTATGACAATGTTAGCAACTTTTTTCCAATTCTGTATTTAAAATAAAAATTACAGTATATTTTAATGGGATTTAAATATTTCCTTATGGCCAAAATTGATTGGACACACCTGAGTCTCAACTGTGATGCAAATGTGAAATCACCTACTTAGGAATTCTCAGAATCCTAATTAGAATCTACTGGGTTAAAAGGATGGACCGATTAGTGATGGTCCACTCAGGAGGCAGATATTAACTAGATAACATGTTAGATCCTTTTCTGCCATGTGAGTCTGAAAATAAAGTGCTTATTCTGAACCGTTCCCAGTGAGACATCACTACGGTTGACACTCATGGGAAACATAGGCTCTCATGCCAACCAAAAACACCGATCAAGGAAAACTCATCTAATGTTTAAATTGGGACAATTAAATTTGAGATACAGGTGCTAAGTTAAAGGAGCTGTAAAATTGTAGAAATGGAATCCATTCCTTCAGTTGACTGAAGAATATCTTTATATTCTACCTAACGCCAAATAAGAAAAATTTTAATTAAAACTGCACCAGGGTGCTAGTTTTTACCTGTCATGTAGACAAAGATAAAAAATTTGACTGCACACTGTTGGTAAGGTTGTTGGGGGGAAAAGAATTCTCATACACTGCTGCAGGGAATGTAAATTATTGTAATTAGTATGGAGAGGAATTTGACAATATCTACCCAAAATTTAAATGTACATATTCCATGATAAAACAATTTGGTTTCTGGGACTTTATCCTGTAGATCTAAGTACATACATACTATATGATGTATATGGAAGTTTATTTACTGCAACATTGTTTGTAACAACAAAATATTGGAAACAAGTTAAGGATCAGTAGAAGACTAATTAACATATTTTCGCATATCCATGTAATGGAATACTAGTATACATCTGTAAAACATATATAAGGAAACTTTTTTCTTGGAAGGATATCAAAGAACTATTTTTTGTGTGGAAAAACGCCAAAGTACAAAACATTATGTATTGCATGTAAAAATTTGTGGAAAAAAAATAGAAAAAAGTTTTTGTGTATATATAAAATATCTCTGCAAGGCTAGACAAAAATTTGTAACATTGTCTATGAGGAGGTAAAGTAGGTTTCTGGCAGGCGTGACGGGAGGGAAAATTTTCACTGGAAAACAATTTTACGCTTTTTCATCTATGGGCCATGTGAATCTACTACCTGTTTTAATTTTTTTTTAAAGAACTAAAATAAAATTTCCATAGGGAGAAAATTTTATATCCCTGAAGAAAGGGGTTACCATTTTGCTCTTATTTCCATGTAAATTAAAAATATCTAATACATCCTTTAACCATTCTGTTTTCTTAAAAAGAAAGAAACGAAATCTGACTATAGCCACTGACCTTTGTGCCTGCACTGAACTGAAGTCAGGACAATGGATCATGTGAAGAGGAAAGTCATCATCAAGTGCATTACAGTACAAATAAACAAAGGGAAATTACAAAAAGGAGTGGCATAAATCAAAAGTGCATCGTTTCTTCTTAGTTTGATTACACTTTATTTAGAAAGATACTGTGTTTTGGAAGGATACACTTCGTTTTCAGCCTTGCATATATAATTGTTAAAAATCTGTTTGTCAATCTATAAAAAAAAAAAAGCTACTAAGTTACTGATTGTTCCTCCTTTCATTCAGTTTCTGCAATTATACTAGTAATGTGTTTGATTTTAAAAAGCAGCAGTAGCTGCTTTTTATTTTAAAAACCCTACTGTTTGAAGGCCATTTATACAGGTATTCATTTCTGTTAAGAAATCTTATGTGGTTAGCTTCCTTGGGAACTTTAGCTGACCTAGTCCTGAATCTGAATGAATGGACACATTTAAAGTTTTTTAGTACAAAATTTGTCTCACATGTTAAGCACTTTGCCACTTACTATTCCGCCCGCATTGCCACCCTCACTATTCCTTCCTCTTTTACTTGTTACTGCTCCCCTTCCCCCCAACACTGTTGATGTGTTTCCTCCTTCTTATAGGTGGAAGTCCAGCTCCTGAAAATATTGCACTCCAAGGCTCTGTGAATGAAGAAAAAATCATGTCAAATCAGGTAAGGAGGGGCTTCCCTGGTGGCGCAGTGGTTGGGAGTCCGCCTGCCAATGCAGGGGACACGGGTTCGTGCCCTGGTCCGGGAAGATCCCACGTGCCGCAGAGCGGCTGGGCCCTTGAGCCATGGCCGCTAAGCCTGCGCGTCTGGAGCCTGTGCTTCATGGTGGGAGAGGCCACAACACTGAGAGGCCCGCGTACCGCAAAAAAAAAAAAAAAAAAAAAAAAAAAAAAAAAAAAAAATCAGGTAAGGAAACATATGCATGTTAACAGTAAAAGTAATGGTATGTTGCAATGATATTTAGAACTGTCCCTTTAAGTTTGCAAAATACTCTTAAAAGCACGATTGCATCTTATCCTTTCAAAATATTATGAGGTTAATAGAATTAGTTATACTAATATTGTATAGATGAAGAAGTTGAGTCCAAACCATCCAGGGTCACTCAGTAGACTCAGGTAGGACCTCCTGACTCCACACTGATTTTTCTTTCATTCATTCATTCACTCATTTATTCATCAAAGATCTGCTGGAAACAAGCTAAATATCTATCTGTAGAGTACTCTTAAATAAATGAAGGCATTAATAAATAAGGCTAAACAAAACAGTGATATCTATCTTAAAGATGTGTTATAATTAATGGAAGAAACATACAATTACTCAGTAATTAGACTAGTCAGCGATATGAAAGAGAAATGGTTGGGGTGAGAGGACAGAAGAGGTGTCATGGAGGAGGTTCCTAGTGAGTGGTATCGAATGTTATACAGGTACATGGCAAACTGCTATAAAACATTATAAGGATGAATATTTAAATATTTATAGAAAAATAATTAAATTCCTTTCCTTAAAGGGAAGGCATATCGCCACTGGTATGAATTTATAATTATTTGAAGGGTAACTTACAGACTATGGGCAATTCTACGTTCCTTTAAGGGTCTCATTTATACATCAGTCCCTCTCTGTATTCTGTGTGCGGAGGTGTGTGTCTGTGTGTGTGTATTATTATTGTTTTCCCCTCAGTGTATAAACATTCTTTTAGTTAGGCCTATTTGATTACAAGAAACAGAGACTCATGCAACTAACTCAGGTTAAGAGAAGGTTGTGGCATGTATACATTGAAGGTAATAAGGTAGATAAAAATTTTATACAATTCTTATCTGAAGGGAGTGGAGTAATTGGATATGTGATTTGGGATAATTCTTTGTAGTGTAAAGTATATATAAAGTGTAGTGTTGGCTAGCCCACATGCCGAAAGTGGTTGCCCCTTATAAAAAATGGACAGAGGAAAATTCAAGTCCTCTAGTCTTTCCTAGCTCATCTCAAAAAAAAAAAAAGAAAGAAAACTTTAAAAAATAATGGATTAGAAAATGTAGTAATGGAGGTGGAAAATTGGTTAGAATGCTATAGTAGTAATTCAGGCAAGAAATGAAGATAGTATGAATTTAGTGATGATGGAAAAAATGAGACTCATTTGAGAGATACTTGGGGTATAGCATTCACAGTACATGGTAACTGATAATCAGGGGTCTGGGAAAAGGTCAACACCCAGGTTTCTGGCCTAACCTACAGAACGAATAGAATAACATGAGAGTAGGAGGGAGTGAGAAGAATTTGTGGGGTAAATTTAATTTAATTTAATTTGAGGTAAGTCAAGTTTCAGGTTGATAGGAGACATCATTAATACCCTGTAAGGAGATTTTATAGATAACTCTATACCCATATTCATAAGCTCACCCGTGGGACTTTCAGAAGCAGACACATATTTGTGAATTACCAGCAAAGAACCAAGCAGGTGGATGAGATTCCCCAAGGAAGGAGGGCAGGCAGAGAGAGAGCACAGAGGATAATGGACTCTTGATGATTCCATTGCCTAATAAGAGAAGGCAATGGTGGAGGAGACCAAGAAGGAGCTTTGTAGTGATGGGGGGACGTCAGGAAAGGGGAACCAAGGGATGAAAAAACTTCAAGAAGGAGGGGATTATAGATCGATTTGGATGCTACAGTGAGGTCACATAAGATAAAGGCTAGGGCTTCCCTGGTGGCGCAGTGGTTGAGAGTGCGCCTGCCGATGCAGGGGACACGGGTTCGTGCCCCGGTCCAGAAGGATCCCACGTGCCGCGGAGCGGCTGAGCCCGTGAGCCATGGCCGCTGAGCCTGTGTGTCCGGAGCCTGTGCTCCGCAACGGGAGAGGCCCGCGTACCGCACAAAAAAAAAAAAAAAAAAAAAAAAATAGATAAAGGCTGAAAATTATCCATTGGATATGGCAGTCGGGAGTTCACTGATAACTGGGGAGGGCAGTTTCCTTGGAGCGTTAGGTGCAGGGGCAGAGTAGTTCACTGATCACAAATGGGAGATGAGGAACTAGAAGATGTCACAGGGTTGAGGGGGGATTAAAAAAACTGGAGTATGTAAATATTGATAAGGATGATCCAGTGTTTTACCTGTATTATTTCATTTGTTACAGTTGTCCAGAACTTACATGACATGGTGTCAAGGGCCCTACCAAGGAAATTTGTCTTGGCCTCATTTTTTATGGAAAATTTCTGAGAATGTTGAATAATAATTATCCTAAAATAATTGTATACCTATAGCTTCTCCTTTAGATTTCCCCAGGCAGTATAGAGCAACTCTCCTATTATGGTGATTCTCGTATGGATACCTTTGTAGGACAGTTGGTCAGTGACCTTAAAATATATTCAGATGGAGTAAAAGCCAAACATAGCACAATCTTAGCTGCTATTTTGCCATAATTTCTCCAACAATCCATCTGGAAAGCTGCGTGTGATAGTCCTAGGTCACCGCGCCCCCTCTTCATCCATTCAGTCCTATCTCTCCCTCAAGCTCCAGCTTGTTCCTTGTCTGCAGAGACTTTCCATGCTTCTTAACCCATGGTGTTGCTCTCTTCCTTTTGCAAAGCACATATTTATCTCTCTCTCATTTACTTGGCAAGTAATCCTAGTTTGCTCTGAAGTAACTTGTATCATGATTGCAGCTTTTCATGTACTTCTGTTTTTTATGCCTCAGCTAGATTAGAAACCCCCTTGGAGTCAGTCCTCTTTCCTTCTGAATGCCTAGCACAGTTCTTTGCATACTATAGAGTGTTTTTTGAACAGGGTAGGCAGGAGAGGACAGGAAGTCGAGAAATGATTAGCTATGAAGGATTTCCACTCTGTGTTTAGCAATAAAATCTCTTTATGATTTTAGGAAGCCAAAGGGGAACCAGAAACAATAAATGAGCACAGAAAAGAATGTGTGGCAGGAGGTAAGGAATGTTCTCTTCCAACCCCCATGTGAACTTTTGTTCCCTGCTGGTATGTTTTATGGATGAAATCTTTCTGAGTAAAGATATGGCATCTACAACTCTGCATGTCTAGATAAAATCAGCCAAATAGAACTGATTTTGATTCAATTTGTAGCGTTTTCAAAAGGCCGTATTTATGTTGCATTGCCTGTTAAGCCCAGAGGTCTTGTAATAACTAGTGCCCTATTGTGAACTAAGAACCATGCCAATGTTGGTAGCAAATTCTAAGCTCTACTCTGAGATTTTTTTATTGTTCTGTCTAAAAGCAAATAAGCCAGTATTTGAAGAATGAGTGCTAATATGCTTCTCTCCCCATCTCCCTTCTGTTAGGATGGAATAGTGAATAGAGTTCTGCCTTTGGAGTCACTCACTGTATGCTTGGTCACTCTCTTACTTGCTGTGACTTTGGCAAGCTATTTAAACTTGAGTCTTAATTTCTTCATCTGCAAAGTGGAAATGATGAGTAAAAAAAAAAAGAAAGTACCCTTTATGAAATTAGACTGTACTAAGTACTAGCTAAATTCTCTATATGCATAGTTTTATTTAGTTCTCCCCAATACCTGTGTGAGCTAGGTAAGCTGCAATTCAGTTTCCTAGCCTATAAACTGTAGATAAGAACGGTACCCACCAGAGAAGTCTGGCTGTTGAGGATTGAAGAAATTATGTATAAAGCACTTAGAAAAGTGCCTGATAAAAGATGTCATAAAAGTTGCTGGTTTTAAATCCTTGGTCCGCAGGAAAACCAGGGTACCAGATGAAGCTATGCATTTAACCATGGAATCAAATCAAATAAACATTCAAATGCAGAAAGAACAAATTGGGCTGTTCCTTGACTCTGAGACATCTTCAGGTTTTCAAAGACTATTCACGCGCTGAAGTGTGAGCCCATAATTTCAACATGATCGTGATCCCCAAAGCGTAACATAACGTTATCTTATATTTAAGCAAATGCATTATTAGCTGGCAGTCTTCTCGGACATATTTCAATGAACGCCTTTGTTTAGTGGAGGGAGGCCCTAACAACATTGGATTGAATGTGCCTGTAGCTGTCAAGCCTGTTTAACCAAATACTATCTTATTGTCTTTTTTTTTTTTATCTTATTGTCTTTTAATAGGCACTGCTGTTTCCTCTCTTCCTGTGAAGTCAGTTAACTTTAGACAAAGTGACAAGTAAGCTCCTCCTCATATAGCACGCTCACATTTTTTGCTTTTCTGTTGAACTATGTTTGAGTAAGTTCTTTCTCTTATCTTACAGCACTTCTGCTAATGAGAAGGAGGTGGAGGTAAGTTTCAAGCAAATGTTTTTTCCTTTAGTAAAAAAAATACGTGTTTCAGACTCACTCGCCTGCAGTCCCTGCGAGCTTTTGCACAAGCTATCGTACGTTTGGTGTCTGTCTGGCTTGGCCATGACAAAGTGCAGGGAAAGCCTATGCGTGCCATTATGTCACTGGGAGGAGAAAGAAATGCCTCAGTGTAATTTGGTATTAAACTGGAAATTTGACTACATCCAATGTTCTGTCCTCACCCTCACATTATTTTGACAACAGGCCGAATTTCTCAGGTTATCTTTGGGATTTAAATGCGACTGGTTCACCTTGGAGAAAAGAGTGAAGCTTGAAGAAAGATCCCGTGACTTGGCAGAAGAAAATTTGAAGAAAGAAATTGCTAACTGTTTAAAACTGTTAGAGGTGAGACTCATAACATTTGGGGGCTACACGTTCGGTTGTATTATTAATAAGGTTTCCAAAATTACGTAAGAGTTTACTTGTATGACTAAAACCAACAGTAGGTACCAAGCCCTGCCTGACTCAAATGTGAATTAATAAGAGGTAAGAAATCAGGGTCAGGCTAAGATAAAAGGCTCACCAATAGAATGGTATAAGTAACAAAACAAATAAATGTCGTTTAAAGTAGTTATGTGAATCTTCTGCCATCTCTCTGTATCTTCAAATAGATTTCAGGCAGAAGAGTAATTATGCAGAAAACTGAGCAACAGGAGATAATATCAATGTTAAGCTCCAAAGAAGAGAATCAAAAGACGATTTCCATTTAATTAACTGAAAAAAGAGAACGGTGGCATTTCAGTCTTGTCAGATAATGGGCAAACCTTCTGTAAGGTACACAGAAGTGTAACAACTATTATTCTTCTATTTTGTGCAGTCACCATAAATATACGGATGGGTTGGAAAATTAAGGGGGCTAATTTTGGAAAAAGAAAATAAAAATATAGAAACCATATTCTGCTTTTTACTGTGGTTAAAAAAGCACATAATGTAAAATTTACCATATTAACCATTTTAAGTGTACATCAGTAGTGTTGAGTATATTCACATTGTTGTGAGATAGATCTTCAGAACTTTTTCATCTTGCTTACTGAAACTCTATAGCCATTAAACTATTCCCCTTTTGCCCTTCTGTCAGCCCCTGGTAATCACCATTCTGCTTTCTGTTTCTATGAATTTGACTACTTTAGATAGCTCATGTAAGTGGAATCATATAGTATTTGTCTTTTTGTAACTGGCTTATTTCACTTAGCAGAATGTCTTCAAATTCATCCATGTTGTAGCATGTGGCAGGCTTTCCTTCCTTTAAGGCTGAATGAAATATTCCATTGTACGTATATACCACATTTTGTTTCTCCATTCATTTATTGATGGACATTTGAGTTACTTCCACCTCTTGGCTATTGTGAACATTGAATATTGTTGCTATGAACATGGGTGTGCAAATATCTCTTCAAGACCCTGCTTTCAGTTCTTTTAGAAATATGGCCAGATGTTGGATTGCCGGATCATATAGAGTTCTATTTTAAGTTTCTGAGGAACCACCGTACTGTTTTGCACAGTGGTGTTACCATTTTAAAATCCTACTAACAGTGCACCAAGGTTCCAATTTCTCTACATCCTGGCCAACATGTTATTTTCTGTTTTCTTTTTTTTTTTAATTAATTAATTAATTTTTGGCTGCATTCGGTATTCGTTGCTGCATGCGGGCTTTCTCTAGTTGCAGTGAGCGGGGACTACTCTTTGTTGCGGTGCACCAGCTTCTCATTGTGGTGGCTTTTCTTTGTTGCGGAGCATGGGCTCTAGGCATGCAGGCTTCAGTAGTTGCAGCACGTGGGCTCAGTAGTTTTGGCTCGTGGGCTGTAGAGCACAGGCTCAGTCGTTGTGGCACACGGACTTAGTTGCTCCGTGGCATGTGGGATCTTCCCAGACCAGGGCTCGAACCCGTGTCCCCTGCATTGGCAGGCAGATTCTTAACCACTGCGCCACCAGGGAAGTCCCTATTTTCTGTTTTCTGATAGTAGCCATTTAATAGGTGCAATGTGGTATCTCACTGTGGTTTTGATTTGCATTTCTCTGATGATTAGTATTGTTGAGCATCTTTTCATATGCTTATTGGCCGTTTGTATATCATCTTTGGAAAATAGTCTAAGTCCTTTGCCAATTTTAAAATAGGATATATGATTTGCAAATATTTTCTCCCATTCCATAATTTGCCTTTTCATTCTGTTGATTATGTCCTTTGATGCACAAAAGTCTGTAAGTTTGATGCAGTGCTGTTTTTCTATTTTTGCTTTTGTAACCTATGCTTTTGGTGTCATATTCAAGAAATCATTGCCAAATACAATGTCATGAAGATTTTCCCCTGTGTTTTCTTCTAGAGTTATATAGTTTGGGGTCCTACATTTAGGTCTTTAATCCATTTTGAGTTGATTTTTGTATATGGTGTAAAATAAGAGCCCAACTTTACTCTTTTGCAGTTTTCCAACATCATTTGTTAAAGAGACTATCCTTTCCCCATTTTGTAGTCTTGGCACCCTTGTCAAAGATCATTTGACCATATATGTATAGGTTTATTTCTGGGCATGCTGTTCAGTTCTACTGGTCCGTCTTTATGCCAGAACCATACTGTTTTGGTTACTGTATCTTTGTAATGTGTTTTGAAGCCAAGACATGGGATACCTTTAGCTTTGTACTTCTTTTTCAAAATTGTTTGGCTCTTTGGGGTTCTTTGAGATTCTATATGAATTTTTCAATTTCTGAAAAAAATGCCTTTGGGATTTTGATAGAGATTACATTGACTCTGTAGATTGATTTGAATAGTATGGACATCTTAACAAAATTAAGTCTTCCAGTCCATGAACACAGGATGCCTTCCCCTTTGTGTCTTCTTTCATTTTTTTCAGCAATGTTTTGTAGTTTTCAGTGTACAAGTCTTTCATCTCCTTGGTTAGGTTTATTCTCAACTATTTTATTTTTTTGGATGCTATTGTAAGTGGAATTATTTTCTTAATTTCCTTCTTAGATGGTTCATTGGTAGTGCATAGAAATGCAATTGATTTTTGTGTGTTGATTTTGTATCCTACAACTTTGCTGAATTTGTTTATTAGTTCTAACAGTCTTTTTGTGGAATCTTTAGGGGTCTCTTTATGTAAGATCATGTCATTTGTGAAAAAAGATAATTTTACTTCATTCTTTCCAATATGGATTTTTTGAATATATTTTTTTACTTGCCTAACTGCTCTGGATAGGACTTGCAGTACTAAGTTGCATAGAAGTGGTGAGAGTAGGCATCCTTGCCTTGTTTCTGACCTTAGAGGAAAAGCTTTCAGTCTTTCACCATTGAGTATGATTTTAGCTGTGGGTGTTCATATATGGCCTTTATTATGTTGAGGTAGTTTCCTTGTATTTCTGTTTTTTTGGATATTTTTATCATGAAAGGTGTTGAATCTTGTCAAATGCTTTTCTTATCAGTTTAGATGATCATGGGATATTTATCCTTCATTCTGTTAATGTGGTGTATTGCACTGATTGATTTTCATATGTTGAACCATCCTTGCATTCCAGGAATAAATCTCACTTGGTCATGGTGTATAATCCTTTTAATGTGCTATTGAATTCAATTTGCTAGTATTTTGTTGAGGATTTTTACATCACTATTCATAATGAACATTGGTCTATAGCTTTCCTGAAATGTTGTTGTCTGGCTTTGGTATCAGGGTAATTCTGGCCTCAGAGAATGAACTTGGAAGTGTTCCCTCCTCTTCAATTTTTTGCAAGAGTTTCAGGAGGATTGGTATTAACTCTTCTTTAGCTGTTTGATAGAATTCTCTAGTGAAGCCATCTGGAACTGGACTTTTCCTCTTTGGGAGATTTTTCTTTTTATAACTGCTTCAATCTCCTTACTAATTATTGGTCTACTCAAATTTTCTATTTCTTCATGATTAAGTTTTGGTAAGCCATATTCTGTTTGACTAACAACTAATATATGCTGTTCTCTTTCTAACTAATGGTGGTTATTTAAACTGCAGTAAGAAACTGTATGTCTGACAATGGTCATTCCAGTTGGTTAGCAACTTTCCAGTTGCAACTCATACATATCTGCCTGTTTCAAAAGTGGCTGCTATTTCATTGAGCATCTACTGTGTGACAAACAATTGGCATCTATTACCTCTCATGTCACAATATTCCTGGAAAGAAGATGCAGTTGTCTCCATCTGACAGATGAAGAAAAAGCAAATCAGAAAGCTTGATATTATAACATTTGTAGAATTAAGATGCAATTTACAGTCAATGATGCCTTATGGTTTTATTGGCAGCACTTTTTCTTTCTGATGCTATATAAAATTTATGGTATTTTAGACATGCGCAAGTATTAGAAATTTGCTCATGATCACACAGCGAATGAGCAATGGCTTGTTGGCTTCCAAATATGCTGTTCTCTTAATTCTTTCTCCACTCCAGTGAAACAGATGGCCTTCCATCAGGAAAGCCATCATCTTGGTTCAAGGGCAGAGGTTTGAGATAAATATTCATAAGGCAATGAAGGCGTAACGGCCTAACCAGCCCAATCTCACCTTGTCATCAATGGAAGAGCAAATATAGTAATCAGAGTCATATCTAATTCGAGTATATTTTTATTACTTTTCTTAAAAGTTCAAACTATGCTCTTCATATAGTGCATTCAATTCATTTATAGGCATAATTTCTTTACCATTGCCAATTAATTACATCCCATCCTATTAATTGTAGAAGAAAGATATAAACACACATGAAGGAGTAGCAAATTTGGGAAGTAAAGAAGGAAGGGATCAAAAATAGTATAAAAGGCTTTGTGAATACCTGCATAGGTCTACCTCATAACCAACAAAGGTATTAATATTTCAGTATCATTCATTATTGGTCTTTGCTGCTGCTTTTCACCTTCCACAAAGATAATAGATTCATCTGCATTTACAATATAGTCAGTGTTAGAATCACTTGCTGAATACTTGGGTTGGATACTTTTTAATACTTTACTTTCTGTGCAGTCTTTAACACCTCTTTGTGAAGATGACAGCCAAGCCCAGGAAATCATTAAGAAGCTGGAGAAAAGTGTAACATTCCTCAGTCAGTGCACAGCTCGAGTGGCCAGTAGGGCTGAGATGTTGGGAGCCATTAATCAGGTAATTTGTCTCCCTTTCTCCGGTTACAATGAAATTACTAAAAGTGGATTACATTTCTAGGAAAAAACTATATTTGATCATTTCAGAATGCTCTTGATATTTTCCTGTTTTAAAAAATGCTACAATAAATATCCTTGTTTATGCATCTTTGCACACTTATTCATAGAGAAGTAGATTTTCAAAATTTTCTTTGTGGGAAAATCTGGGGAGACTTTAAATTTTTGAATCTCTACGTAAACAAACTTGTTAAAATATATTTTCCTAAGAAGGAGACATTTCACTGTGATGATAGTTTTAGTCTGAACATTTGTTATACACTTCTAATATTCTAGTTTCTTTTTAACCCCTCGCCAGGTAGTAATATTCTTTGTTTTATTTTTATTAAAGTTACATATGTGCATAGCTTTTTAAAAAAAAGTCAAGTAGGGCTTCCCTGGTGGCGCAGTGGTTGAGAGCCCGCCTGCCGATGCAGGGGACGCGGGTTTGTGCCCCGGTCCGGGAGGATCCCACATGCCGCGAAGCGGCTGGGCCTGTGAGCTATGGCCGCTGAGCCTGCGCGTCCGGAGCCTGTGCTCTGCAACGGGAGAGGCCACAACAGAGAGAGGCCCGCGTACCGCAAAAAAAAAAAAAAAAAAAAAAAAAGTCAAGTAGTTCTCAAAGCCTTCTTGTCCCATTTCCCATGTTCCAGAGCAACAACTTTCAACTCTTTTGGTTTGTTTTTTATTAATATTCATATCTCCAAATAATATGCTTATACTGTCACCAAGTGATTCAGTTTTAGATATTTATTGGTTTCCTACTACAAAGATGAAAATTTATTTATCAATCATTCCCCCTCACACCTTTTCACTCTCTTTCACCTTATTGTTGATCTCTCTTCTTTCCTAACCAAGCTTAAATTCCATGGTCAAACACAACATTAGCTCCCTTGCATGAACCCTCAACACTTTTCCTTCTCCTGTTTTCTTTTAATCATTAGGAAAATCTACAACTTGTTTTAAATCCATTTCTCCACCTGATTATACCTGCATAGCTGGAAAACCTCACACCTCTGTGCTGACTGAGTTCTTTTGAAATTCATCACAAACCTCAAGCGGTCCTTGGGGCTTCCCATCTTTCACACTTTCTCCTTTCTCCTCTCTCCTCAAATCACCATCATGTCCTCCCCTCTCTCTCTGTCAAATAATGACTTTGCTTCTTAACTCAGTAAGAAAGTTGAGGCAATCAGAAGGGACCTGCCAAAAGCTCTGAACCTACAAGCACCTAAACCCTTGACATTGCCTTCCTTCCTGGTACGAAAGATGAGTTGTCTCTCATCCTATCCATGGCTAACCATCCCACGTGTGTATAAGATCTCATCCCTTCTAAATTACTCAGAATCTTGGGCCCCAATTCTCCCTGCATTCTTCCATCTCCAGTTTTTCCCCACGCTACTGAATCATTCCCATCAACACACAAATACGTTGTTTTTAAGACAGGAAAAATAACACTAAACAAACACAAACAAAACAATCTTTCACTCTTTCTCCACCACCCTGTTTCTCTGTTCCCATTTTTAGCAAATCTCCTCAACAGAATTGTGCTGTTTCCAATTTCTCTCCTCCCAGTCTCTCTGAAACATATTCTAGTCAGCCTTAACCTACTAATTTTCCTTAACCTGTCTGCTACATTCAACACGGCTGAGCTCTTCCTCCTCCTGGAAACACTCTCCTCCTTGGTTTCCAGGTACCACAGTCCCCTGGTCCTTCTCTCTACATCATGGAGCAATCCCTTCCAGACTCCTTTATGGGTCCCACCCTTTCTCCCAGCCCTCTTAATCTTGATGGGCCCCAGGGCTTCACCTGTGCACGTCTGATTTCCATCGTCACTCAATCCCCATACTATCCTATATAGTCAACTAATGACTCCCTAATTCACACACTTATCCCAAACCTCTGCCATGAGTTTCAGACTAGAACCTGCTACTGTTGATGGAGCTTGGAAGTTTGATAAACAATTTAAGCTTAACACATCCAAAAATAAACTTCTGACAGTCCCTCCAAAAACTGTTCCACACATAGTCTCCTTACCTCAGTAAAGGGCAACTCTGTCCTTCCAGTTGCTGGGGCTGGAAAACCTTGGGGGTAATTCTCAACACATTTCTCTCACACTCCACATCTAATCCTATGGTCAATCCTATTTACTTTACCATCAGAACATGTCTGGAATTCAACCACTCATTTCCCTCTCCACAGCTACCACCTTAATCTAAGCCACCATTCTATTTTTTTTCCCAGATTACTACAATATCTTCCTACATGGTCTTCTTGTCTCCATCTAAATCCAATCCCCACCCCACCCCCATAGTCGCTTCTCAATAAAACAGCCAGAATAATCCTTTTAAAACTTAAGCCAGGTCATGCTACTCTTCTTTTTTTCATGTTACTTATTGGTTCACAGCCCTCAAGTGGCTCCTCATTTTTTTCAGAATAAAAGCCAAAGTCCTTATGATGGCTTAGAAAGATCTACATGATTCCCCTGCCTTCTTACCCCTTGGGCTTTATTTTCTGTGACTGTCTTCCTGGGTTATTGCACGCCAGCCACACGGGACTCGTTTCTGTCCATCATGCTGCCAACTCAGGCCCCCAGTCCTAGCTGTTCCCTATGCCTAGAATATTTTTCCTCTAGGTGTCCACATGTCTTAGCCCTCACCTTCTCCAAGTCTTGTTCAACTGTCACCTTCATAGAATAGCCCAGCTGACCACCTGAGCTCCCTTGTAAAATTTCAACCCCTTCCGCCCCAGAGCTTCTCATCCTCCCTTTCCCTGTCTTTTTTCATAATGCTGATCACATTTTAGCATACTATTATGTTTTACTGACGTCTTATTTGTTGTCTACCTCCTCCCACTAGAATATAAGCTCCATGAAGGCAGGAATATATGTCTGTATGGCTCACTGCTTGTCTCCTCAATGCCTAAAATGTGCATAGCAAGTACTCAAAAAGTTTTTGTTAAATGAGGGAGTATACGACACCAAAAGCAATGGCAAAAGAATAGATAAATTGGACTTCCTCAAAATTAAAAACTTTTGTGTATCAAAGGACATTATCAAGAAAGTGAAAAGATAATCTACAGAATGGAAGAAAATATTTGAAGATCATATATCTGATAAGGGCCTAGTATCCAGAATATATAAAGAACGCTTGCAGCTTGACAGAAAGAGAAACAACCCAATTAAAAAAATGCAAATACGACTTGAATAGGCATTTCCCTAAAGAAGATATACAAATGGCCAATAAGCACATGAAAAGATGCTTAATTATTAGGGAAATGAAAATCAAAACCATAATGATATACCTCTTCACACCCACTAGGATAGCTATAATAATAGAAAAAGAAAGGCAGGAAGAAGGAAAATAACTAGTGTTGACAAGGATGTGGGGAAATGACAATATTATTATCATATTATTAATATATTATTTAACTATTAAAAGGAATGAAGTGTTAATACATGCTACAGTGTAGATGAATCTGGAAGAATTTATGCAAACTATAGGTGCTAGACACAAAGGTCACATATTGTATAATTCTATTTATATATAGTATCTAGAATGGGTAAATCTTTAGAGAAAGGTAGAAGATTGGTATTGGCTAGGTTTTGGTGGGGAGGGGTGAGTGGGGAGTAATTGCTTAGTGGGTGTGGGGGTTTACTTTGGGGTGATAAAAATGTTTTGGAACTAGATAGAAGTGGTGGTTGCACAACATTGTGAATGTACTAAATGTCACTGAATTGTTCACTTTAAAATAGTAAATTTTATATTGTGAATTACACATCAATATAAAAAAAAGAAAAAATACAATGAATGTATTTTTCCAGGTTCCAATTCAAACAAAACTGTAAATAGATGTTTTTGAGGCAATTGGGGAAATTTGAATATGGATTAGATAATAAGATGTTTCTGTTAATGTTGTTAGACGTGATCATGGCATTGTGGTTATTTAAGACAATACACTCCTATATATATATATTTTTTAGATACTTACTGAAATGTTTATGAGTAAAACCACATGATGTCCATCACCTGTACTTAAAAAGAAACAGCATTCAAAACTTGAGATGAAACTCATATAGCAAAATGTTAGTGGTTCTTGAAACTGGTTAATAGATATGTGTGGGCTTATTGTCTACTTTTTGTGTCTGTTGAAATTATCGTAATGAAAAGTTTTAATTAAAAAAGTGGATGAATAATATTAGATCTATATTATCTGTAAACATTATTACGCCCGTGTAAATTCTATTCATAGCAGAGACAGTAGTCTGTTATGATGTCTTTTCCTCCTTTGCACAATGTTCATGTTCTTCGTGGAGTTAATCATTTTCCTTTGCCATGATTGTTATGCTTAGTTTTCTATTTACTTATCTCTAATTTATTCTCAGCCTCTCCCAGGGAGTCTAGATCTCACAATACATTCAAACTCATCAGGTATTCTGTCCATTTCTTCATTGAGATGTTGCTTCCAGAGATTTTTGACCTGTCAGTCTCAACTGACTGTTCTTCAGGCTCAACACAAAAGTCTTAGGAATTCTTAAATGAAGATTTCTTTCACTTCTGTCTTGAGTTGAATCCCATTTCCTGAATCCCATACCTCCTTCTTTGCTGGCTTACTTTTTTATTTTGGTGGAACATCTCACGCGTTTTTCTGAGGGAAAGAATGCTTGGGAGGTAAACTTATTAAAATGTTATATAACTGAAACTGGCTTTATTCTTTATGTCTTTACGGTAGCTGGGTGAAGGATTCTAGATTAGAAATCATTTCCTTCATAATTTTTCATCTTCTTCTTAGCTTCTGGAGTTGCTATCAAACTTTGATGCCATTCTGACCCCTGAACTTTTGTTTATAACCCCTTTTTACTTTCCAGAAGCTTTTAGGATATCCTCTTACCCCTACTGTCCTTCCTTGGCATGGGTTTATTTTCAACCACTGTTTTAGGTCCTAAGCTGGGAAGTTATTTCTTGAGTTCAGAGATTTTCTTGAACTGTTTCCTTTTCTACATTTGATGGAATTTTTCTACATTTTCTATACTTCTTGAATTCCTTTCTCCTGAACTGGTCCTTTCTTCTCTGTTTTCTACATTTTTGTCATTTTGCTCTAGTTTCAGAGAAATTTCCTTAACCTTATCTTGAAACTCTTAAGTTACATATTTTTTAATCATTTTTAATTTCCAGACTTTTAAAATTCTCAGAATGTTGCTTTTTAATATCTTGTTCTTATTTCATAGATGCAATACTTATTCTTACTTTTCTGAAGATATTGATAGTTTCATTGAAATTTTAGTTTTTTTCTTTTTGTTTTGATTTCCTTTTCTCAGGCTAGAGGCTTTCCTCTGACTAGTGATGACCCACTATACAGCTGACTGGGAGCTCTGTATATGTTGGGTGGGGACGTTTCTTGTTGGCTCTGAGCTTCACACAAGCTAGGTTGTGTCACTGGGATACTCTTAACATTGGTAGTTTTAAGACTGTCATCTTGCAATGTTAGATTCCTCAGAGAAAAGTCTTCCAACTGCCAGTCTTGAGAGTATAAGCTTGGCTACAAGTGTTTGATAGTTGGAAGAATAAGGCTCCATATCTCTAGATTCAATATATATATAGACTTTTGCTTAAATCTATTCTTTTCTGTATGATCCACTCACCATCAACTATTTGTTACTGCTCAATCCACAGACACTCTGGTTAACTCTCTCTAGACAGCCAGCTTTTGTAGTCTTTCACCAAATTGGTAGAGGGGCTCAGCTGACCTGAGTAAGGGAGGGGATCTGTGGATCTAGTCACTTTTTACAGATTTTCAACCATTTCTTCTGTTCTATCTCCAAGCTTAATTCCAAAGGCACCACTAATTCCTGAGCATTTGCAGCTTTCTGTGGTATAACCCACGTGGCTTCTAGGCTTTTCTTACTGCTTTTTTTAGGGTTCAGCTTTTCAGGTCTTAGTCATTTACCACCGGCCCTTCTACTTGGCAGGTGTTCAAAAATTTGTTATATCCTCTTCCGTTCTATTTACCCTTGTCTATTCGTGGCTAAAAAAAATCCCTTGTCATTTTTGTAGGATTTAAGGATGGAGTGAAGATAAGTGCTTGTGTCTCATTCACTGTCTTTTAACTGGGTATCAAGAATAGTATTTTCAATGTAAATTTGCTCTTTTTTTTTTTTTTTTTTTTCGGTACGCGGTCCTCTCACTGTCATGGCCTCTCCCGTTGCGGAGCACAGGTTCCGGACGCGCAGGCTCAGCGGCCATGGCTCACGGGCCCAGCCGCTCCGCGGCATGTGGGATCTTCCCGGACCGGGGCACGAACCCGTGTCCCCTGCATCGGCAGGCGGACTCTCAACCGCTGCGCCAGCGGGGAAGCCCTAAATTTGTTCTTTTTTTTTTTCCTGCTAGGAAAGCCGGGTTAGTAAAGCCGTCGAAGTGATGATTCAGCATGTAGAAAATCTGAAGAGAATGTATGCCAAAGAACATGCTGAATTAGAAGAACTAAAACAGGTTCTTTTGCAAAATGAAAGGACTTTTAACCCTCTTGAAGATGAAGGTAATAAAAGTTTAAGATAATTGTATCAGTTATGTCGTTCTAACTTTCTTCTTTTTCATTCTCTCTCTTACTAATTCTTATTATATAATGTCTTTAGTATAAGACCCTTATGTTAAGATTATATTAGAAGGATATGATATATAGAATATAAGAAATAACTCATTCCTGTTATTTATATAGCCCAGAGTAAGATGTCAGTTAGAAAGCAAATTAGGAGACAAGATGGATTTTATGGTAGACACCAAGATTTCATTAAAATGATGACATGAGCGAATATAACTAATCCAACTCATTGAGTTGACCCCAGTGTTGTCTTACTTAGGATATGTTAGAATTGGCTTTTTCTCCACACATAAAGCAAGGCACAGTAGCATAAATGAACCACTCTTATCAACAATGGTTTTGTATCCCTCAAACAAGGAAGGACTGTGACAGGGTAAGCTGATCAATAGATTGGAAAATAGGGAGACATCTGAGACCATGGAGAATATCTTAACAGAAGGCTTATATGAACCTTATAGTTTTATTTTAAATAGACAGTATGAATGTCTATAGGCAGAATTTTCATTTTAATGATTCTGTTCCCTCTTCTTGAAAAGTAAGAACATGTGATGATCTTCTGATCTGTAATTTTGGACTCATTGATTCAGCAGACATTCATTTAGTGCCCCCCTCTGCTAGGCAGGCATGGTGGACATTGGCAGTGACACAGAGGACTGTATTCCATTGGTTCAGATTACTAACGTTGTGAATCACCAAATAAATGATAACCAGATATTTATATTGCTCAGTAGTCTCTAGGGTCTTAAATATTTTCCAACCATTGCTTTTCTGTGTAAAGAATTAAGACCGTTGCGTTAAATTGCACATGTAATTCCAAAAATACACAAATGTGTTTTCCCTTTCAGGTGACTGCCAAATTAAAAAACGTTCAGCTTCTCTAAACTCTAAGGTAACAAATGTCTATCAAATGTTATAGCTGAGATGGTTTTAAAATATTACTTGAAGCAACATGGCTTTAAATCATAAAACAGTGATTTTAATTCATATATATGTGTTATGTATATATACATGTGTGTTTATATATGTACGCTTTTGTACTTCTTGCAATATTTGTACATCAATTAAGTTTGCCTGGCAGCAAGAGGAAAGCCAGTATAACGATAGTTTCTCTCTCATGTGAAACCAAAGTTGGGAATAAGCAGTCCAACAGCTTCACAAAATCCCAGTCCCCGTCTCTCTCGCCGAGTCATCGACCTCAGCACTTTGCTTCCATCTCATAGTCTAAGATAGCTTTGTCATTTCTGGGTACCAAGTCCTGGTCATTATGTTGAGTCCTGCTCCAAGAAAAAGGAAGAAGCGAGAACAGGTGTTCTCTCTACCTCTGAAGACACTTCCTAGAAGTCCCAGATAACATTTCCCTTTTCATTCTTTGTTGGAAATAAGATGAAAACAGCTTTTATTCTGGAGGCTGTATGCTTAACTAAAAATTAGTGGGGTTTGTTACTAAGTAGAAGGGGAAAACGGGATATTGAAAGTCAACCAGCAGTTTCTGTCAGTTTGAAAATCAAGATTTCACTGAATTTTTGAGCAAGGGACTTTAAAATCATTCCATCCAAGTCTTTTTCACAGATGAGGAAATTAACTTTCACAGAAGTTAAGTGATTAGTTATGATCCTGTAGTGACAGAATCATGATTAGAACCCAGGATTTTGGACCACAATTTGATATTTTTGATGTTCAACTAACCTATAAAAATAAATTAGAAATGGTGGCTTAAGAAAAGTATTCACATAAAACTTCTTCAGTTTATTTCCTGAAGTTCTACTTATTTAAATGTGAAGAGCCACAAAATATAACATTCTCCTGTACAAATCTCAAGGCTGAGGTATAAACACATCCATTCATTATAATGTCATACTCATCTTTAAATGTATTAAATGGAAAAAATGAAACCATGAAAAAAAATCCCTAAAATAGGTGCATATTTATCTCGAGTTGGGGAAAACCTTTCCAAGCATAAAAGAAATGATAGCAAAAGAGGGGAAGAGATGAGGGACTTCCCTGGCGGTCCAGTGTTTAAGATTCCACGCTTCCATTGCAGGCGGCACGGGTTCGATCCCTGGTCAGAGAACTAAGATCCTGCATGCCACATGATGTGGCTAAAAACAAAACAAAACAAAACCAAAGATAACAAAAAAAAAAAAAAAAGAGAGAGAGAGAGAGAGAAAGAGATGAAAAGATTTGGCTACATTAACAATAAAAAAATTCTGCCAAGAAATATCATTAACAAAATTAATATAGGCAAATATCATAAACAGGTGGTTCTCAGAGCAGATACATACAGGGTTATTTGGCATAGAAAGACACTGTTCAGTGTTACTGGAAACCTAAACAGAAAGCCTTATGTTCCTTACTTGATTGGCAAAAATTATCCATTGTTGGAGAAGGTAGAATATAAATTGGCAGAATATTTCTGGAAGGCAATTTGGCCATAACAAAATCCTAGAAAATATGTCTCCTGTTTAACTCATCAGTGATCAAGTACATGGATGTGTACATTCAAGAATACCCATCAGTGTTTCATACAAGGATAAAACATTGAGAATTTTCTAAGTGTACATTTTCCCCCTTTGGGTAGCCATCTTCTCTTCGAAGAGTGACCATTGCCTCTTTGCCCAGAAATATTGGAAATGCAGGAATGGTAAGCAAATCCCTAAGTGTTCTTAGTCAAAAGCAAATTTATTTCCATATGACAGAAATATAAATTTACTACACTAAATTCATATTTTATTATTTCCTTAACATCTGAACTTTAAAGGTGGCTGGGATGGAAAATAATGACCGATTCAGTAGGAGGTCAAGCAGTTGGTAAGTGTAATTTTCTGGTTGCTCTTTGGGAACCTTACTGTTTTATAACTGGGCTAAAGTAAATGTTTGAAATAAGTGATATAGTAACATTTGATTTGCATGGAGTATATGCAGAATAATTATAAAAACTGGCATATGTTCATGAAATTATTTCTTATGAAATAAGCATTATATGAATATGCCAAGGAAAAAATAAGAATGTATCATTTTTGTATTGATTTAGGTAGTGGGAAATAAATTGGTAATGGCTACAGAAGTATTTGATTTGACAAGTGGCTATAATCATCTTTATTTAGGCGTATTTTGGGGTCAAAGCAGAGTGAACACCGTCCCTCATTACATCGATTTATTAGCACCTATTCCTGGGCAGATGCTGAAGAAGAAAAATGTGAACTGAAGTAGGTGAAGCTTGATGTGTTTATTAACCTGATGTGCCGGGCATAAATAGTGGGGATCAGTTTTATTCTGTGGAGATGAGGTCAATGCTGCATCATCAAAAAGATCATTCATTGTTTAAGACTTTTGTGAACTGTTAAAGTACTATATAAATGTTACTTGCTAATACATTCACTCTCATAGCACTCAGTACTTCAAGGTTTGAGGTCTTAAGTTAGAAAAGAGCCTGGAATTTGCCAGATATGTGAAGAGAAGTTTTTTCCTGTATAGGTTTCTTGTCATCAGGGGGAAAGGTCAAAAAAGAGCCACAGAAATAAAATTTTCATCTACTTAGATGAATTATTTACAACATATAATGTAATATGTAATATATGCGCATTATATATACATGTCTTCCCTTTAAGTAAATGAAGACTAGGGGAAACATAAAACTCTACATTGCTATCTCTATCTCTAGCAAGTTAAACAAATAAAATATACTCCTATAATGAAAGGTAGAGGGCAAGTGGGAGGGAGAAGAAGAAATGCTGCCCCTAAATCCTTGGGTGACATTGGACAAACTGCTTAACATTATTTGGTCTCAGTTTCCTCGTCTGTAGAGATCTTAATGAAATGATTTGATGTTGATTTTATAACACGTTCATTGCGTGCCTGTTATGTGAGACACACTACGCTCAAGCTTAAGAGGTATAAAGATGAAAAAGACATAGTTCCTACCCTCAAAGCCTTTACTTTTTCCTTAAATAATCCTGGGAGTCTAATTGCATGTACTGAACTCTTTTTAGATTTAGAGTTAACATAATGGATATTTTCTAATCTGGGTTAAAAAAAAATCAAGAGTTTCCTTGAAAAGATTATAATCTATTTTTAAATTTTTGTCAGTGTGGTATGATTTCTACTGCAAAGTTTTCGCAAACGAAGACTGAAACCTTGAAAATCCTACAAGAATTCTGGCTTTTGGGCTTTGTTGCCTTTAAAAACCAAACTAAAATCTATCACATGCGTTCCCTATAGGTGTTTGACTGAAAAACAAAAACAAAAACTTTGAGACACAATTCCCTTTGGCAGTTGTGAGGGGATTGTAAGTTTGGGATTTCAATATTCAAATCCAACTAGGGACTCATCAGTGAACATGAAACATGGAACATGAACATGAAACAAGTTTTGTTCAGGTAAAGGACCCCTCTTTAGATAATATGATTTTATCTAAATACAGTCAACCCATTTGCTACTTCCCAGCTCACTGACCACTAATAGTTTATTTTAGGTAGTTTTATACCAAACATATCTTCATAAACATGTTTAAAAGTATTAAGATTTTTTAGAGAAAGAAGAAATGACGCTTTGACGTTATTCCACTTTAGCACTGCTCAAAAAAACCTACAGAAAAAAGAGTAAAATCAATTGTTAATGAGAAAAATTTTATGATACGTTGAATGAAAAATACACGGAGAAATATAGCATCCACATTTGCTTTTTAAAGTGTAGTTACTAATACACACACAGACACACACGCACATGCTGAGAAGGAAAATCACAGTAACAACAGTGGTTAATTATGAGTGGTGAGAATTGACTAACTTACACATGTTCTTCGTAAATCTCCCCTTTTTATTTGTTCTTTGGCTAGCATCCCAATTTTCTACAACAAACATTTGCTATTTTTCTAAATACAGAAAGTTACTTTAAAAAATTAAATTCCTGGGCTTCCCTGGTGGCGCAGTGGTTGAGAGTCCGCCTGCCGATGCAGGGGACACGGGTTTGTGCCCCAGTCCGGGAAGATCCCACATGCCGCGGAGCGGCTGGGCCCATGAGCCATGGCTGCTGAGCCTGCACGTCCGCAGCCTGTGCTCCGCAACGGGAGAGGCCACAACAGTGAGAGGCCCGCGTAACGCAAAAAAAAAAAAAAAAAAAAAAAGAAAGAAAGAAAAGAAAATTGAATTCCTATAAATGGTTAAAAATATAAAGTTGGTGATTTGACTTTTAGAATTACTATTTATCAAATCTTTCTAAAGCAAAACGAATATCTGCAAGCTTCCTTAGTAATACAGGAAAATTTAGCAGTATCTTATAAATGATAATAGTACATTATCCATAGTTTAATATTTAAAAACAATATTTATTTACAGAACTAAAGATGACTCAGAACCACCTGAAGAAGAAACAGTAGAAAGGACAAGAAAGCCAAGTCTTTCTGAAAAGAAAAATAATCCATCAAAATGGGATGTCTTTTCAATGTAAGTTGTCTACTTGCTAAATGATACCATTTTGGTGGAATGGGGAAAGGTAAGGCAGGGTTAGCAGAATTAATCTTAATCAAATTACTTTACTAAAAGACCTTTCAAAATGTTAAATTTAAGATGAATAACAAACTCCATATGGTGTTTAACAATTATCCCTGAACCTATGAACTACAAGAGGCAGGTGAGTTCACAGTGTTAAGAACTTGGCCTTGGAACCAGATGGCCCAGGCTTGAATTAGCTCTCTGACTCTGTGTGACCTGGGCAAGTTCATCCATTTTTGAGCACTGATTTCTTCACCTGTAAAATAGAGATGATAATAGTACCTATGTCTTTGCTGTCATGAGTAAATGAATTAGCACATGTAAAACACATAGTTAACTATTTTCAAAGACTTATATGATGCTGTAATCTTTTTTGGTGGGTGTTTCTAAAAGGAATTTTAGGGTTTCAGTACGGCAAAAGTCCAGGGTATGGTGAGAAATAAGTGACATGTTTATAAGTACATATATCTTGCTCTACCCAATGAATAACATTATTTCTTCTACCCCAGGAATATAAATTGCCTTACCTGATTGAAAAAATGAACTTAATACTCAAATGTACTTGTTAGGAGTTAAGTAATGCCTAAATCACATAATTTTCAGATTCTTACCTTAGCACATCATTTCTTTAATTCTAGAAATTATAAGGGGTGTGGGGAGCAGATTGTGGCCAAAGCCAAGAGGCTAGATCATACTATGTAGCTTATTATGAGGGGGTGTTGGTGGAATTATGCAGGGCAGACGCATGACCTGATTATTGTTGACAAAAGGAGTGTTTCTAATAACAGATTATTGTGATTACCACATGCTGACTTTGTGTTTTCCTTGTAGTTATAACACAATAGCTACCTGGGCAACAAATCTCAAGACTTCCATCAGAGAGGCCAGTAAGGCACTCTGGCTTTCTGTCGCGTTCATTGTACTATTCGCGGCATTGATGAGCTTCTTCACAGGCCGATTTTTCCAGAAGTCTGTGGATGCTGCTCCCACACAGGACGGGGACTCCTGGATGTCTCTAGAACATATCGTGTGGCCATTTACCAGACTCCAACACAATGGGCCACCGCCAGTGTGACTGTGGCACATCCTAATGTGCTGATGCTAATCTTGATTTTTAAAGTTTCAGTATCTGAACTTTGTAAATTAGTAGCTTTTAGCTGGGAAATTATAGCATGGAGCCAGAGGTTCTCAGAATGACTGTAAGATATTTTATATTCCCTCTTTTTGTGATTACCTTCCTAACTAAAATACAGTGGGGAGGAAGCCCACCTACATGATTTTTTTAATGAGCTTTTTGAGGAGGAGATATTATTGTTTGTTAAAATTTATTGAAATAAAGAACCATTCAAATTTTCATACAGTGAATGTTGGAAGTCTCAGTAGGTCACATATGCATAAGGAAAAAAACCCTAATTCTTAGAAAGTAAAATTTGAGTGTAAAATGCTGATTAGATCATTCTAACAGCCTATTTGGCATATATCCACTCATTACACTTTATTGTAGAAATACCGGATTTTTCTCCAAGTTGCTTCATTCTTCATACTGAATAAAATTTATCAGTGGGGATTAAGAATAGCTGAGTAATCTAGTTGAGAGTAGCATGTGGCATACAGAGTCAACAAACTGGCAGCTGGAACACCTAACTTTCTTCATTGCTTCTTTAGAAGCAAAATCCTTAACCATGTGATATAAAGTAGAATGAAACTCAGTTTCTTCTTTAAGGGCTTCAGAGAATGCATCACTGGATTCATTGATTTTGAGACTTTGTGCCCTGCCACCACTAAACATTAAAAGGGTCCAATTAGGATTCTGAATGGGTTCTTCTTTAGGAAGGTGTTCCCTCACCTAAAGAAAAAGAAAGAAAAATATGTTACTAGTTCCTCTTTTATTGGGTATTTTGACAGTAGAGTATTTTATTTGAAGGGCTCAGTTGAGTTCCCTGAATTGCTAAGATAAAAAGAAACAGTCTTAATGTCTCATTTTTTTAAAAGCATGAAACTGTTTATATCTTGGTGTTTATGGAACTTATCAAAATGTATTAATTCCTTAACAATATTTATTGAATGGCTTCAAGTGTCAGGTACTCTTCTAGGTGCTGGGGATAAAACAACAACAAAGAAAAAATAACTAAACGTATTAATAAGTAACAACTGCAACAATAAAAACCTTGTCTTCAAGGAGCTTATATTGTAATAGGAGAAACACACAATAAACAAGATAAATAAATATGGTGGCTCATTTATGCGAAAATATTCATCAGTCATCGTGTAGACTATGATAAGATGATACATTCTTTATCAGGCAGTAGGAAATGTGCCAGAAAGTTAAACTGGAGGCCTAACCCTCTCAGAGGAGAAAGTCTGTGACTCATAGATGATATATTCACGTGAAAGGCTGACATTTGTTCTTCAGTTGATGTAAAGAGAGATAAGGTCTCTAAGCCTGAAATCAAGAGCATTTGATACCATAATGGACAACGAAAGTATAACCTTTACATCGTTTGGTTTTATTTATTTATTTTTTTTGGGCGGTACACGGGCCTCTCACTGTTGTGGCCTCTCCCGTTGCGGAGCACAGGCTCCGGACGCGCAGGCTCAGCGGCCATGGCTCACGGGCCTAGCCGCTCCACAGCGGAGCACGAACCCCTGTCTCTTGCATCGGCAGGAGGACTCTCAACCACTGCGCCACCAGGGAAGCCCTGGTTTTATATTTTTGACAAAATTAAAGAAAATGAAGTTGTAAAACTCCATTTTGAATGTTAATCATCTTTTTCACCTTTTTAAAAGGAGAAACCATGGTCTACATTCATTTAGCTTTTGAGTATCTTCTTTTGGAGCACAAAATAGTTTAATGGGGTTTTTGCATACTATACCTGAAATACAACTTTGTCAGAATTGCATACTGTATTCCACTTGCTCCAACCAAATGCAAAAGCAGAACTTAACAGGGCCATTTGTCGATAAGCTTTCACTTCTACCAAAGGAAGCTGTCAATATACAAACAAATAGAGTTGATCGCAGAGCCTCTCTAGTCTCCCTTCCATCCTTGGCCCCCTACAGTCTGGTCTGGTCTCAACACAGATCCATCTAAATGTAAGTCAGCTGAAGTTAATCAGACAGAGAAGACAAATATCATATGATATCACTTATAAGTGGAATCTAAAAAAATGGTACAAATGAACTTACTTACCAAACAGAAATAGAATCACAGATGTAGAAAACAAAATTATGGTTAACAAGGGAGGAAAAGTGGGGGGGGGATAAACTGGGAGATTGGGATTGACATATACATACTACTATATATAAAATAGATAACTAATAAGGACCTACTGTATAGCACAGGGAACTCTACTCAATACTCTGTAATGGCCTATATGGAAAAAGAATCTAAAAAAGAGTGAATATATGTATATATGTATAACTGACTCACTTTGCTGTAGAGCAGAAACACAACATTGTAAATCAACTATAATCCAATAAAATTTTTTAAAAACTATTAAAAAATAAATTAAAATTCAAATATTAAAAAAATAAAATAAAATGTAAGATTACATGACTTCTTTCTCAAAACGGGGCAATGGCTTCCCTTTTCAGAGTAGAATCCAAAGTCCTAACAATGCTCTACAAGGGCCTCTGTGGTCTGACATCCCCCATACACCCCACTATCTCTCTGACCTTATCCCCTGTTCTTCTCCCTTTGCTCTCTCGGCACCCCGGCCTCCTTGCTGTCCCTCCCATCCTCAAACACATCAGGCCACACCCTCTGGGCTCTTTCCCCAGGTCTTCTCTCCACCTGGAAGCTGATATCCTTCCAGAGATATCAACTTGGCTAAATTCCCCACCTTGAAGCGTTGCTCAAATCTTGTCTCCTTATTGAACCCCTCTCCCCCTACACCCTATTTGGTATTGTAACTTTCCTTTTCCATACCACTTAGCACCTTTTGACATATAAGATAATTTTGTTTATTATGTCTGTTGTTTATTTTTGCCTCCCTCAACTAGAATGTAAGCTCCACAAGGGCAGGGACCTGTGTTTTATTCACTGTTTCCTAAGCATCTAAAACAATGTCTAGAATATAGGTGTTCAGAAAAAAAAAAGTCTTGAGTATAATATTCTGAAAAGATGACTAGTATATGACATTCAGCATTTGTAGAGTAACTGGCAATTTGAGTTACTAAAACTAAGGTTGGTTTTTTTTCCTACGCATATATGTATGCACTCTTATTGACAGGATTATTTTCAAGTGTTCTGTCTACCTATATTGCCATTTTCTGGTATATTATAAACTTGTTCTTGAGTATAGAACTCTTCTGCCCAAAACACCTTTCATGATTAGAAGCCACTCTGTCTTCATTCATGCATCATAAATATTTGCTAAACATCTATTGTATTCTAGGAATAGGCTTGGTGCTAGAAGAATCAAAGCTGATTAAGAAACGGCCACCCTCCTCAAGGAGCTCGCAGTTTAACATGGAAGGATCTCATTTAACTAAACTTATGCGTCATATGAAGCTGTACGTAGACAGGGAGGCTCTGTCGAGAAATAGAAGGAAGTGGGTTTGGTGGTCCTTGTATGTCTAATTTTGCCTGACTTATCATATTTGGGAAACTGCTGAGTCATTTACTCTTTTAAGAAATCTTACATGTATCCAGTCTGGAAGGAGAAAGAAAGCATAGGAAATGCGAAGTTGCTCAGACTCTACCTTTGCACTAAACTGACCAGCTGTGGTTACGCTCCATGTGTCATTAAGAAGATCATCATACAATAGATTATTAAATTTGAGAGAACCCTGGATTTCTGGTCATGCTATTTATTCCTTCCTTTCTAACTATAATCTTATATAAGTGAATATAGAAAACCATTGGTGTACCTTAAGATTTATATAAAATTTAATACTTGCTAACATTCTAAATGTCCAGCACATTAAATTTGGAAAGATACATTCTTACCTTATAGTTTATAACAACATAAAAGTGAGAGTGTCCAGTAGGGAAGATATTCAGTCCAGCTTCTTTCAAAGCAATAATGAAAGAAACAGGAGTCATCCACTTTTCTTCCAAAACAGAGGAATGCTTTTTGTTATTTAGTTTGATTGACGCTAACATGCAGAGGTTTTCCTAGTTTCAATAAGAAAAAAGAAGCGCTTATACAAGTTAAAGAAACTATTACCTCATTATCATTCTAGGTCCAGCTGTTAGGTTCTTTACACTATTAAAACAAAATCCTATATTAAAAAGAATGCAGGACAGATATGTTTTAGGTCTGACCCAAAAGCTCCACTGCAAAGTCTCCACGTTACCTTGAGCAGTTTATCAACTCTTCTTGGGCTCATCTGAGCAATCCAGGGACTGAACTGAAGGATCTCCCAGGTCTCCTACTTTATAAATTATGATCTAAGAATACTACATGTGTTCATATTGATATATAATAGCTATTTGACAGCAATCATGTTGCAACTTTTAAGGATCATAATTTTTTATACATATATAATAAAATTTTAACATAATAATGGAAAATTATTACCCAGTTTTAAAGTTTGCAAAGTGGTGGGACTTCCCTGGTGGTCCAGTGGTTAAGACTTCATGCTCCCAGTGCAGGGGTCCCGGGTTCAATCCCTGGTCAGGGAACTAAGATCCCACATGCTGCAACTACTGAGCCCTCATGCTCTAGAGCCCACGTGCTGCAACTAGAGAGCCTGTGCACCAAACTACTGAAACTGCCTCAATGAAGACCCAGCATGGCCACAGTAAATAAATAAATAAATTTATTTATTTTAAAAAATGTCTGCAAAGTGGCAATTTGAAGGTGTACAGAGTTCACATCTCTCATCTGACTTTAAAAGCCAAATTTGATGATATTCTAGCCTTCCTGCCACAGTCATAAGGAATTTCAGGTTATCTCTCTTTTTTTCTCTCTCTCTCTTTTTAAAACAACTTTCATGAGGTGTATCTTACATATCATAAAATTCACCCAAGTGCACAGTCCAGTGATTTTTTTTGGGTAACTTTACTGAGTGGTGCAACTCTCACCATACATCAGTTTTACAGCATTTTCATCCCTCCAATAAAATCCCTTATGTCCATTTACAGTTAATCCTCATTCCCACCCTCAGCCTCAGGCAACCACTAAATCTACTTTTTTTGTCTCTAAATTTCAGACTGTGTAATTTCTGAGTGACGAGCAATGGAGGCACTCAAAAGGGATTTCAAATGGCTAGGTGATAAGATCAGGAAGCCTCTTCAGAGTGGATCAAAAACTCTGAAAGTCATACTGCAACCAGGCTTATATCTTCACCAATTGTTCTATTCCTAGTAACTTTAGGGTACAAATTTGTACTTTACTTATTACATGCTATTTCCTATCTATTTAATTTATATTTCATTTAGAAATTACAGTTCAAGGTATATCGTAAATAGATTTATAAAAGACACATTTCAATATGTAAATCAGCAGTGACTGATTGCTTTGACACACTTACAGTCATGAAACAGATTTAGCTCTTTGACATGACTTGCTATAACAGCAGTTTACCTTAATTTGTATTTGAATCTCAGTAAATACTGTAGTCACAGTCAGAAGTACTTTATTCACATCAAGTGGTCTTAGCTCCCATGACTGGTATGGCATATTAACATGAGCATCTTGAATCAAGGTAACAGGGCCAAAAGTGTCCAGGCTGAATGTTATAAGTCTGTCTTCCGATTTGTAAGATACATTGCTGATGCCATCAGTTTTCCAGTGTTTACCTTTATAATTAGGAAGAATGTGACATGAGTTCCATTTTTTTCCTCTGCAAAAATAAGAATGAAACCACTCCCATAACTGCAATATGTATAAATTGATTTTTCACATTTAGAATAGAATCTCCACAAAAAGCCAGCTTTGCTGGGAGTTTCTTCCTGTCTACAGGATCAAGTCCAAACTCCTCAGCACAGCTGTGAGACCTTTAGAATGAAGCTCTAATTCTGATTTCCGGCTTCCTCCTTTGCCACTTCTCAGACCTCTTTCCAGCCACACCTTTTCTTCTTCTGCAACAACATCATATACCTCTGAGCCTCTGCACATGCCGTTCTTTCTTCCTAGAGGACTCTTCCTTTATCTTAGACAAACTCTCTTCATCTTTCTTTTTAAACAACTTTAAAATTCACCTGTCTTGAGTATGCGATTATTTTTAGTAAATTTATCGAGCTGTACGACCATCATCACCACCCAGTTTTATTCAGTTTTAGAACATTATTATCCTCCAAATAAGATCTCTTATGTCCGTTTATAGTTAATTCCCATCCCCATCACCAGCCCCAAGCAACTACTAATATACTTCCTGTCTCTAAAGATTTGCCTTTTCTGGACTTTTCATTAAATACAATCATATAATAGGTGGTATTCTGTGTCTCTTACAACTCAATAATAAAACACAACCCAACTTAAAAATGGGCAAAAGATTTGCATAAACATTTCATCAAAGAAGACATACAAAAGTATAGTAAATACATTAAAAAAGATGCTCAACATTACCGGTCATTGGGGAAATACAAATTAAAACCACAAACTACCATTTCACACCCACTAGAGTGGCTATAATCAAAAAAACAGATAATAACAAATGTTGGCAAGGATGTGGAGAAATGGGAAACCTCGTATCTTGCTGGTACAGCTACTTTGAAAAACAATTTGGCGAGTTTCTTAAATAGGTAAGCATCAATTTACCATTCAACCCAGCAATTCCACTTCTAGGGATATACCCAAGAGGAATGAAGACATATGTCCACATGAGACTTACATGTGAAAGTTCTCTTAGTCTCTTAAGGACCTGTTCAATATTCCACCCTAGGAGAAGCCTTCCGTAACTCTCCAGATGGGACCCAGCCACTGTTCTGCTCCTTAGCACTTCTTATTATATAGCACCTTACTACATTGTATTATGATTATCTTCCCTCTCTGCCTCTCCTACAACTTTGAAAACTCCTGGAAGAAGGAACTATGTCTCATTTATCTCTATCTTTCTTATTGTTCAGCATATTTATGGAACAAATGAATGAATCATTATCTTTCTAGAACACCCTCTTCATTCCCACTTGGCTTTCTCCTCTTCTCACATGGAGGGTTTCACTGACTATTTTTGAGTCTCAAATTCAATATAATAAATACGATTATATTGGAAAACTAAGTTCTTTATAATTCCTCTTTTTGTTTTTACATTAACAAAATTATTTTAATTTTTAAACGTAAAAATTAAGTATTGCCTATAAATAAATTCTTCAACTTTCTAGTATGCCCTGGCAAAAAAAGTTTCCCCATGGTTTAAAAATTACTGGAGTTGTAGATTACTGTCGTATAATTACTGTAGTTAGAGTCAATTTTTACATATTGTATTTCCCTGAATCATGTGGGATAATTTACCTTGTCTAATACTAATTGAGTATGAATAAATTTTAATGTGATAAATACTTAGGAACATTACCATTAAAGGAAAGGAAAAGTGAAACCTCTAAAAGCAACATAAAAGGAAAAAATTACCTAATGTTCATTTTGATATACTTTATGGTTTAATGTATTGATAAAAATATACTGTTTTTAATATATAAATTATTTCTAGAATAAATAATGTCTTGTGGCTGTGTCTATACAAGCAAAAATATGGAGTAGTGTAGCAACCATGAAAAAGTTTAAAGTACAAAATATTCTCTAAATTCTCTGCCCCCATTAACTAAATAAAGTTAATAGCTCTGTGCTTTAGTGATCTTATCTGTTCTAAACCTATCATCTAGTATGTAAACCCTTTCACAAGTAAATAGATGGATGTAGAATAATTCACCTACACTAAAAACAAAGCTATTCGGCTTTCATCTAAGAGCCCCAGAATGTGCATACATTAATTCACAAGACCGAGGCCTTTCAAAGTTTAGCCTGCCAACCCCAAATAAGGTATCTGCTAATGACTGGTGAATTATTAGCTTGTATTTCTGTTAGTACTTCTGATTTCACTGATATTTATTTAACATTTTGAATAAGCAATAACTTCCCATGATTCGTCAGAAGTTATAAAGAGGCATACAGTGGCTAGTTTTCCTCTTTCTCAGGTTTCCCATTTGCCCACTCCACATCCTCAGTACCTGGCTGTAATAAGCTTTGCAACTTATAAATCATTAGCATTAAAATAATCAAATTTTAATCACTCCAGTGTGAATTATTTGGCCATCTCAAGAGAGAGTAGGCTTTTCATTTGTTTGTTTTTGATTTGCTATGCTATCTTGATATTTTTGTTCATTTCCTTCTTTTTTAAAACGTAATTGTATAAACATAAAGACATTTCTCAGAGAATATGGCAGATATAAACACTTCAGCAACTAATAGTTATAAAAAACTCCAATCCCTATTCTTTTCCATCAAGAGCAAACAAAACAAAGACCCTAGAATTGGCAGAGAAATATGTAAGATTAGAAACTCAGTTTACACGCTGCATTTCCTAATTTGATATAAGAATTTATATTATTGTATCTCTTTTCATTACATAATTATCAAAGCTGGTTAAGACATTGCTGTACCTTCAGCATCCCACCTTGCAACCATGGGATTCTCAAAAAAGATTACGTTCTCATGAACCTCAAGCATGACCTCTATGGGTGGGAAAGTGTTTTCTGTTTCAAAGTCTTCTGCCGTTTCTGGAGGATATGTATATTTCTGTAATCCTTCTTTGAGTATCTTTTAAAAATGACCAAAATAATACCAAGTTAGAAGCTGACTGGTAACAGTTAAAGATGTAAATATTGCTGAATAAGCTATACAGTTATTTTAAATAAGCACTGCAGTTTGGTCACATTTAACTATAGATTGACTAACAAAATGTCACAATAAAATTAAAGATAATGATTTGAGGAAAAAAAAATCACGACACTTGAATGTAATTCAGAACCCTCCTATGGGCCAGGTTCTATGCTGGCTGGGACTTAACTATTCATTTTATCCCTCCAAGTAACTGTACAAGGCATATATTTAACAGAGAGGATAACTGGCACTTACAGAAATCAATTAATGTGCCAAAGATTACAAAATGACTTCAAGAAATGCCCGAAGTCAAAAATAGATCTACAGGGCTTCCCTGGTGGCGCAGTGGTTGAGACTCCGCCTGCCGATGCAGGGGACACGGGTTCGTGCCCCGGTCTGGGAAGATCCCACATGCCGCGGAGCGGCTGGGCCCGTGAGCCATGGCTGCTGAGCCTGCGCGTCCAGAGCCTGTGCTCCGCAACGGGAGAGGCCACAACAGTGAGAGGCCCGCATACCGCAAAAAAAAAAAAAAAAAAAAAAGTTACAAAATAGAGGAAAAAATTGGATGGGGAAAATTTCTAGGGCACGTGTGAGATTATTAAAAAGGGACTTGGAAAAAAGGAGGAAGGTCTCTTTGTTGCAGGAGAGAAAAACAGGTGTGAAGGAGGATACTTTGGGCTCAAACTGGGAGCCTGGAGTGGTGGTATCAGGATATCCTGCCAAAATTCAAGAACAACAATTCTTTGGATGAATCCTTGAAATTCCCAGTTCAGGGTGGGACCTTCCTATGGATAAAGAGTTTTGAAGGCCTACCTCCACCAAAGGGTGTCTTTCTTGGCCTCCTCCCTGTCCTTCAATTATCCCTGAGGTAGGGAAAGTTGATTCAAGTAGATTCTTCAAAGTGGCTACAGACCAGATTATCTCCCCACGTTCACCCTAATAACTGCATTCTCGTTTGTGGGGAGAAGGGGAAAGGAACAGCAATATCATCCCTAAGAGGGTAAAAATGAGCTTAGGGGGGTCATGAAACAATTGTACTCTTTTAGGTATAAAATACAGATACACATATAGCATATAAGCAGATACACAGTATATCTGTGGTATTAATATTTTGGGCTGGGGGGCAGTTGGGAAAAAAATGTCTACATAGACTCCTTAGAGGGGTGATAATGGAAAAAAAATAAAAATTGAGAAATACGTCCCTAATTCAAGAATGCATGAAGATCCTTAATGGATAGGATTGTGGGTGAGAAGTGCCTGACCATCTATGGACATGATGTGTTAGAGCAGAGAGATGGGGATGGGAGGGGGTTGGGAGGGAGCAGGGAGAAAGAAAAGAAGGGCAGGAGAGAAAGAAAAGAAGGAGGAAGGGGCCATGACAACATAACTGGGTGTATCTGGGATGTAGGCCACCAAAAGTTAAACCAAGCCAGTGCTAGTGCAAGTGTTACTGCTTATTGAAACAGAAGTGAGAAACTCCTTGAAAAATGATGAACAACTGCTACCATCAGTATCCTTACTACTCCTGTGGGCTATCTGTACATCAGCAGCATTGGCATTGCCTGGATCAGTGCTTCTCAAACTTTAATGTGCATATGAATCACCTTAGGGTCCTGTTAAAATGCAGATGAAGTAGATCTGAGGTGAAACACCAAATTATGCATTTCTAACAAGTTCCCAGGTGATGCTGATGCTTCAGGTTCACAGACCACACTTTGTATATCAAAGATCCGGACGAGTGGTTCTCAAAGTTTGGGATGTGTTTTGCTAAAACACAGACTGCTGAGTCTCGCCTCCAGAGTTTTTGATTCAGTAGGACTGAGGTGGGGCCCATGAATTTGCAGTTCTAGCAAATTCCCAGATGATGCCAAGTGATTCTGCTGCTTCTGGTCAAGGGACCACATGCTGGGAACCACTGATTTAGACCAGAGTCCACCAACTGTGGTCCCCGAGAAATCCAGCCCACCACCAGTTTTTGTAAATAAAGTTTAACTGGGACACAGCGATGCCCGTTCATTTACATGTGACTGTTTTAATGTTACAGTGGCAGAGTTGAGGAGTTGTGACAGAGCTGGTATGGCCCACAAAGCTGAAAATATTTACCACCTGGTCCTTTACAGAAAAAGCTTGCCAGCCTCTGAAATAGACTGTCATTATTAAGGCCAAATTGGCACACTATAATCATAGTGCTATAGGTTTACAATTAAGTTAACATGTATGAATTCTAGTTTTAAAATCCATATTATTTCAGATTCCTTTCCTTTAGTATCTGATTCAAATGTATACATTCAAGACAGTTTAAAATTACATTGTTTCCTTTGTGCTTGCTTAATAGGGTTAAATTCATTAGATGTTTAGATCGTTTGAGATGAAGTAAAAGCATGAGAAATTATTTTATTCATAAATTTTGATTCAAGAATTAACCTACTTCCACAATCATCCAGCCCTTCCTCGGTTTACACTGTGGAGGAAGCTCCAAAATATCCAAGTGGTGCACTCCACCCAGAGCTGTGAATTGGCATAAATCAACCTCATTTTCTTCAAAGAAATATGGCTTTTCAGAGGCATTCTCTAACAGCAACAACTGCGCTGAAATTCATCAGATTAGTTCAGTTTCTAAACAGATCATAACATTTCTGTATTTTCTTAGCGGGAAAATGAAAATGTTCTAATACTGGTAAATGAAGTTTTTCTTTAGCTGCTAAACATTTTCAAAATGTGGTTGATTCAAAACTATTCACAAAGCTAAGCTTGAAAGTGGGAATAGGCATGCATAATGTTAGGGTGCAGGGGAGGGCCCCATTTATATTTAACATACTAACGTTTTAGGAATTTGTATACAATAAGGATGTGTTACTATTAACATAAAAATTTTAAAAGTATGGTTTATTGTATGGGAGGAAAAATAATTTTCCCACTACCCTTCTGAGTTCTTGGCCGAGACTCCTATAATAAAAGACAGATTAACAAGAGAAAAATGAGCAGGAGTTTATTAACATGTACACCTCATATATACATGGGAGATACCCTGAGAAAAATTAGTAACTCAAAGAGGTGGTTTAGAACTCTGGCTTATACAGCATCTTCTACAAAGAATAATAAATTTGTGGAGAAATAACAGGACAAAGGAAAGCAGTTTTAGGCTTCCAAGGGCAGAGATAAGGCCTGTTATGTAAATTCCTCTGGCACCCTCTCCAGGCTGATAGGGTCTAAACTTGTCTCTGGGAATTAACCTTTAACCTTTGTCCCTCCTAGTAGAGAGGGGAGGAAAAACACTTTTGAAAGTTTATGCCCTGCTTTTAGGCAAATAGGAGGAGGGTAAGGACCTTTTCTTGCATCTTTTTAATTGTTTTCAGCTCAAAATAATTCTTATGCCAAAGTGACAGATTTTGGGGTGGCATATCCTGCTAACCTTCATTATAAAAGATCAAAAGTGGTTTAACACAAAATTTAATAACTGACAAATTAATTTTTTTAAATTGGACATTATGGAGCTAAAAATCTGAAAGAAGTAAAATGTTAAAAAAATAAATTTTGGCCCATATATGAAATGAAAGCTAATTTTTTTTTTCAACAAAAATAGGCCCAGCTTATAGAAAAACAGGGATGGAGGTTTGAAAGTGAAGAAACTGGACTGGATAATCTTTGTGTTCAGACATTTTACAGGGAAATTCTATGATCCCATAAATCTCAGTGCACAATCAGGGGATATCTGATGTCACATACCATCATTCCCACCTTTCACCAAAATTCTTTCAATAGAGTGTAATAGATAAGAAGAGGAAATCAGACCCTTACAGGTTCCATCCTTGACTAGCTGTGTGACCTTATACAAGATATGCTAATTAACATCTCTAGTCTCAGTTCCTTCCTCAACAAATGCATATAATAGTAGTATCTATCTTCTACAGTTTGGGGGAGCTGTGATTTAATACAAGAAAGGAGTTTAGAACTGGTGCCAAGCCCATAGTAAAAATTCAGGAACTGTTAGTCTTATTATTTATCATTACAATTTTCCTCTCCCATTAAAGGAAGCACACTGAGATGGCACTGAATTTAACCCACAGACGTTAGGCACCGAAAATAAGTGGAAATATCCAGAGAAAATTCCAGTTAAGCAATTGCCCCCTTTTCCTTGTATACATTCAATAAAATGTATACCTTAAGTAATTTTCAAATGTTTCTAGCTAATAGTCCATTTACCTGAAAAGAAAGTCAGAAAGAATACTGTGTCCCAATTTAGACTATTTATGATATATATTATTTGGGGATCACCATGTAGAAACCTTGGTATTATTGACACAGTTTCATGAATTGAATATATTATCATATTTCTAACAGGAAAATTATCTCATAAGGATTATAGAAAAATTATAAAGATATAAACCTAGTTGACTGCTGACACAAAAGTGTATTGGAAAAAGTGAAGTAGACAAGAAGCCTGCTATAAAAAAAAATGCTAAGAAATATATAAAAAGTATATTCCTTAGAAGTTATTGGGAAAGAAGCATAATGATAAAGTTAGTGGAAAACACGTATATAAATCTCAAACCAAAAGATTTTCAAATTAGACATCACTATCATTTTGACATATTAAAACTATATCCAGTTTCTACTTGCCAGGATAAGACTGAATACAGAAGTGTTGAAAAATTTCTGATCATGTACCTGTGCTTGAGAATGTTCAATGCAACACTGCTTGCAATAATAAAAAAAATTAGAAATAACCTTATTGTCTACTAATAAGGATTTAAATAATGTCCCATTATTGGATGACATTATACAGATACTTTAAAAAGTAAGGTTACCAATGTGCTCTGACTTAGAATCTTGTTGAATATTATTCATTTAAGCAGAATATATATTGTGTTCTATGTATGTATGTACAATGACAAATACTGTTAGGTGAAAAAAAGTAATTTTCAACAAAAACATCTGTATGATATGATCCCATGGTTTTATTTAAAACCAAAAGAGAGAGAAACAGAGACAGAGAGAGAGATTGCACAAATTTTAAAAAGTTGTTAACATTGGTTATATCAGAAGAGGGATGAGGAAGAATTTTCACTTTATACTTCTGCAACATCCTAGTTTTTTTTTTTTTTACAATGTCCCTGCATTTCTTTTGTAAGCAGAAAAATCCCAATAAAATTAAATTCTAAAAATGTAATTTAGAGGAATACCTGCTGAAACTGTTTCACTTAATAATTTCATCTCCAGTTCATATTTTGTGGCTTCAGATTCTTCCTGGACAGAACTCTACAGAGAACACAAGGACAGATGCGTGTGATCGTCAGTGTCTGCTGCAGCCCAGATTCACTCTCTTCCTGTTCCAGTTCCCACTAGATTTCTGCTACCTTAATTCCAGGGCCTCAGATGGACACTTGCTCTGGCCTAAAACTGGATTCAAAAACAATATTTAAAAAATTAATTTAAATGAGAGCCCATCTCCACAGAACCTCACAAGGGCAGGAGCTAGCCTGCTCAGATTCTTTGCTGAAAACCCCTAAGTGTAAAATAGAGAGACTAGGAAGCAATGCAAGCTATAAAAATTTTGTATTTGCATTTTGGTTTTAGCCAAGTTTTAGATTTTGCTTGATTTTGGCAATAAACTCTCTGATAGACTAATTCCAAAGCCTGCTTTTGGGTAAGCCTCTGAGGGGAATTAAAGATGCTATGTACCAAGTAATGTAGAAGATATCATTACATCCTGGTGTAGTAAAAAGAATACTACAAAAAGAGGACATAGGAATTTATATTTAAATCTGCCACTAACTTACCTTTGTGACCTTGAGCAAGTCATTTAACCAATATGGACCTCAAATGCCTGATCTAACAACCCATTTGGTATGTAACTGTGTGCCAGACATATTATACCTCTTGCAAACAATCCTAAGAGATAGCTATTATTTTCATTTTACAAAGAAGGGAACTGAAGCTTAGGGAGATGACTGGTCTAAGGGTCAAACAAAATAATAAAAGTAAAGAATTTTGTACGCTGTAAAGTACTAGATAAATGCAGTATTATGAAAATTTGGTATGTATGTGCTAATATTTGCAAACTGGATCACATCCAGCAAACTCCATTTGATCTCAAATACCACCTGTACTTTTCTACAGCAATAAAAGAACCTTATATCGGAATTCTAGTCAGAAGCTTAATGCCAGTTCATCCCGCCATGCCTCTCACCCTCATCCACCATACAAAGCCAAGTCCCCCTTAGTAAATTATCTTTTCCCTACTCTCATCACGATATTGCCCTGTATCTTCCTCTTGACCAGTTTTAACACTATGCATTCTCTGCCAGCTCTTTCCATCAGGCCTCTGACACTTCTCACTTATTAACTCATTCATTCAAAGAATTTTTATTGAGTGCCTAAATTGTACAGGCATCCGTAGATGCTAGAAGCAAAAGGAAAGAAAAGACAAGGTCCCTGACTTAAGGAGCTGCCAGTCTATTAGGAAAGCAGGTAAACAAACAGGCGTAATACCATTTGTGGGTGCTGTAGTGCAGTAAGGGGTCCACAATAGAACAGAAAGGAAGAAGAGTTAATTCTGTGGGAAAAATAGTCTGTGGGTGGTGAGAAAAGGAAACGCTACCCAAAGGTGGTAAAGTTTGAACTAAATCTTGAAAGATAATTAGGTCTTCCCCAAAATGGTGGGAGGGAATTTTAAGTATGAGTGAAGGCAGAAAGGTATGAAGCAAAACAGGGTTACAAGCACCCCTGAGTAGTCAGGCATGGTTGGAATGAGACAGGCTGGGAGGGTGTAAAGATTTGAAGCTGGAGAGAGGCAGGCCAGCCTGTGGAGAGCTTTGGATGCCACTCTAAAGACCAGAACTTCCTCTGTGGGTAAAAGAGGGCCCCGAAAAGATTTTTACTAGGAAAGTAACAGGAAGAAATCTGCATTTGGAAAGAGTATTCTGGTGCCCACCTGATGAATGTATTGCTTTGTAAAGAGTAGGAAGTCCAAGGTAAGAGGATCAGGGCCTAACTCAAGATAGAAGCAATCGGACCATTAGAAGGAGCATGTGTGAGAGACGATAAGGAAGTAAATCAACATAACTTGGATGGCAACCGGATATAGAAGTAAGGCAACGGACAGGCAAAGACTGATTTACAGATGCTTGGCGTAGGTAATAAGATGGATGGTGGTAACAATTACCAAGAAAAGAAAAGGAAGAATAGGTTTGGGGAAAAAAAGTAGTGAATTTGATTGTGGATATGTTCCATTTGAGGTGCCCATGGAACATCTAGGCAGCCTTTGATATTATCTACCATTAAAAAGCCAGTTGCATTTCTTTCTTACAGGAAGGATTTTCTCCAACAATAATATCAAAGATATCAAACCAACAAGTGAGTCAGCCTTTCCAATTCACATCTTCAAAGAGTTGAGAATTCTTCAGCATGTAGATCAAACTGGTTTTCTACCTTGCAGGGAGTCCAAGAATTTAGACTTTCTCAACAGAACGTTCCCCTTAATAACCACAGTACTTCAGTATGCAACAACAAGAATTTATCAGTGTCCGTATTACCACATAAGAGAATAATCTTGTATTTAAGTCAACACATTGCCTTTATATAATTCATAATTTTTATAATTCTATGTTACTCTTTAGTTCAATTGACTCTTTTTGAAGTTAGACTTCTGGAGGAAGGAAGCAATGGGTCAATTTACATTCTGATGCAAGTTCCTTAATCTTAATAACTATTCTAGAATGTTTTCCTGTCATTGCAGCTAGAACATACTCCTGCACAATAATTAAACTCCAAACCACATTTACTGATACTATAAGCCTTCATAGTTTTATACATTCTAAAACTCCTTGTGTTTGTTGGCAATGTAACCGAAAAAAAATACTTCTTTCTTCATATTGATATCATGTTTATATCTGCTAATGAAAAGTCCTCCTTCATCATAATTGTTTTAGAAATTTTTCCATGTATTTTTTTCTTCTAGCTAAACTTTAATAGTGTTTTCTCAAGTCTCAACAGTTACCAACTGGAATTTGTATTTGAATTGCACTAAATTTATAGATTTATAATAAATCTATCTAAAAAATAACATTTCTTAAAACTGTTTGCCTGGAAATGTTGACAGAGTATGAAGCAGAGAAGGTAGTTAAAGTATAACTTTTCAATGACACCTTGGTTCAACAGGTATAGGAATTGGCTTATAACAGGGAAGAACTTCACAGAACACAAGCAATTTTTCATTGTAACTTGATTAATGTGCAGTTATTGTAGTGTGGAAATTCTTTTAATATATGTGTAATTTGAATTTGATATAAAAACATAACCTGGGTCATGAATAAGATCATGGAAACAGACTAGAAATTCCAGAAACAGATCTCAGGATCCACTTGGGAATTTAGCATATGGCATTTCAGATCAATAGAAAAAGCCTAGGTTTATATGGTAAGTGTTTTGAGACAGCTGGCTAAGATTTGAAATAAAATAAATTTAGATTCTCCCCATTTTACACTAAAATAAATTCCAGATGGATAAAAGATTTAAATGTGAAGGCATAACTAAACCAATCAAAAGCCACAAAAATCATGAAAATATTAGAAGAGAACATGGGAGACTTGATATCAATAATTATCAATGGGGCTTCCCTGGTGGCGCAGTGGTTGGGAGTCTGCCTGCCAATGCAGGGGACACGGGTTCGCGCCCTGGTCTGGGAAGATCCCACAAGCCGCGGAGCAACTGGGCCCGTGAGCCACAATTACTGAGCCTGCGCGTCTGGAGCCTGTGCTCCGCAACGGGAGAGGCCGCGATAGTGAGAGGCCCATGCACTGCGATGAAGAGTGGCCCCCGCTTGCCACAAGTAGAGAAAGCCCTCGCGCAGAAACGAAGACCCAACACAGCCATAAATAAATAAATTTTAAAAATTATCAATGAAATAGGTGATCTTGATATTGGACATCTGCAAAATGTCAGTACTGAATACTGTACACATTTGATAGAATGTCTTGAATTTTACTGTCCGTCAAGAGAATATCTACACAAAGGAAGTTCATTGATCTGAAATCCAATGTTTTCATCATCAAAAGATAATTTAGCTACAGCTTCAGAATAAAGTGTTGGGATTGGCTCTTGATAAGGAATTGAAGATGACTTTTGAAAATTCAGCGTTGTATGCTTCATTTTGTACAAAAGATAAGAATGATTACCCTGAATGGGTCGAAGCCTCATTCATTCCTGTGGCTTTGATACCATCTATAGGCCGGTGGTTCCCAAATCCATGCTAGTGATGATCTTCAGACCACATACACTGTGCTGCTCAGCCCTGGAAAGACACAGTCCACACACACACGGTGGCTGGATCTGATTTTCCTCAGAACTCCGGATTCACGTTTGCCTACTTGACATTTCCATTTGTGTGTTCCACACTTACCATGTCCCCACCAATCCTCTGGTTTCTGTCACTCTCAACCAATTCAGCCCATACTTGTCCATCTCAGTAAATTGCGCTACCATCTTCTTAATTCCCCAAATCAAAACTCAGCAGGATTTGTTTATTTTACCTCCCAAACATATCCAGCTTTCCATGTCTCTTACTACCACCTTTGTCCAAGCCACCATGACTTCTCATGCCTTTCTAGTACTACTGAACTCAATACCATGCTACTACTCTGGCCCCTCACAATTTTTTTATCTACGTAATGGCCAGAATAACCTTTCAAGGTGATAAATCATGCCATTCTCATACTTAGAGCCCTCTAATGCCTTCCTACTGCATTTACAATAAAATCTTAACTTCTTCTGGCCAACAAAGCCCTGCTTCACCTCACTTCTGCTTTTCTCTCTGACGTCATCACATGTCACTCTCCTCTTTGCCCACTGTACATCAGTCCACTGGCCTTCTTCCTGGGCTTCACTCCTGTCTTATGACCTTTGCAGTAATTTTACCCTCAGATCAGAATATTTCTACCCTAATAATTACATAGCTGATTCCTTCTGGTCATTTGGGTTTCAGCTTAAATAATAACTCATCATACAAGCCCTCCCTAAACACCCAATCTAGTTACCACCCTGATTAATTCTGTGCACGCCATTTATTAGTATCTGCTATTTTCCAGTTTTCTCTTATTTATTGTTGGTTTCTCCTGACTTGCAAGTAAATTGCGAGAGCAGGAATCTCATTTGTCCTTTACCACTGCCCTCTGAGGGCCAGAACAGTGCCTGGCATATAGAGGTAGGCATTCAATAAATATTTGCTGAATGAGTAAAGAAATAAGAACAAGGTCCAGGCTATGACCGGGGAAACAGGCTGAAGTAAGTCTGTAGGAAGTTAAAGGGTGATGAATGCTAACGCTAGGTTTTGCATGTCGGTTATCCTCATAGATTTTTAATTTATCCATGATGATGCCAAGAAGTCCCTGAATCTCTAAGGCTATTTATTTCATGCCTCCACACTTTTCCCTCTGAGCAGAACAATTTCCTTTCCTTCCCATCTCAACTCCTCCATGCCTATCAAAAGATTTAGCTCAAAGGTTACCTCATCAGAGAAGACTTCCGGTCTGTTCATTCTGTTTTTTTTTTTTTTTTTAAAATTCATTTTGATCTCTTAACTCCCATGCCTAATATCTCTCATTGCACACATCAAAACGTACGGTAACTGTTACACTTATCCACAATCATGTCAAATTCCTCATAAAAGGCACTTAGTAAATTTTATATTTCATATGTGTTTTATATATTATATATACTCATATTTATATTAAATATATAATACATATACACTCATATTTATGTTAAATCTGGTATCTGCTTATTTATTTTTGGCCGCACTGGGTCTGTGTTGCTGTGCGGGGCTTTCTCTAGTTGCAGCGAGTTGGGGCTACTTTCCTTGTGGTGCGCAGGCTCCTCGTTGCAATGGCTTCTCTTGTTGCGGAGCACGGGCTCTAGGCACGCGGGCTCAGTAGTTGTAGCTCTAGAGTGCATGGGCTCTAGAGTGCAGGCTCAGTAGTTGTGGCGCATGGGCTTAGTTACTCCGCAGCATGTAGGATCTTCCCGGACCAGGCCTTGAACCCACGTCCCCTGCATTGGCAGGTGGATTCTTAACCACTGCGCCACCAGGGAAGCCCGACAAAGACTAGTTTTAACTTGAACTTTAAAAAGTTCAAAGGTCCATTATATCATGCATGCCCCTTAGATCCCCAAACTATTTCTGAAGATAATTATTATTTTTAAAAAGCAACATTTCTCATATTTTGCTACACTGAAATTAGACTTTTCGAAAAATTTTCTAAGATATATTAATTGGAAAGACAGTATTAGCCAATACTAACATTATTGTAAATATTATTATTACACATTTAAATGAACTAAAATATGGTATTAAGAGCCCTCTAGTGGCAAAATTCTTAATAGATCCATGAAAAAGAAAGACAATTTGGACCATCTTCTAAACCTAAGAGATTTAATTTTTAAACTAACAAAGTACTAAATACTTGGTATTTGTAATCACATCACATATCAAGCATAATTAAAGTATTTTGGGCCATAGACTCCTGCATTATTATACTAATATTTGCCTTGCAATCAGCCTCCAAATGTATTAAAAAGATACAAGAAATGTAATATTATATTACAATATGCCAACCTAAAATTATAAAAATAAGCAGCTTATCCTAAAGAAAAAATTTTTAAAATAGAGAAATCTCTTCCTCTAAAGCCAAAACACAGTAAATTTGCCTACTGATCCTACAGGTAGTCCCTAATTTACATACACTCACACAAACACATGTACACATACACATACAAGTTAAATTTCATCAATTTATATGCCAGTTTAAAAAATGTATACCATATTTTACCATACCAAGAAAACAGTGTTATGAGTGACATTTAAGGTTATGATAGTTTCTATTTTGCCGTGATTATAAAGGAATACAAATCTCACCACTGCCCATAAATATTGCTTCACATTCTGAGTTCCAACCGGACTGCAAGAAGCACACTTCTCCTGAGGCCGCTGTGGGGTTGGAAGTGAAGCCTTCCTATCACCATCCGTACTAGGCCAGATCACCCCAGGGCACAACTGCTGAGGAGAGGGTCCCAAGAATCCCTAGTGACAAGCTTGTAGATTCCCTAAAGTGACAGAAATGGTTCCCAGCACACTCAACTGGAACTGAGAGTCTTAAGTGTCTCAAAAACACAGGATAATTTTAATGTGGGGACTGGTTGAATTCTTTGATACGAGTGATTGTTCTTACACAGGTTGTTCACAACAAATCAGACTCAAGTTAGGGCCTACTTTTAATCACTTAACCGTCCATTCATTCGCTTATTCCTTCATTCATTCAATAAACATTTATCGAAACTCTATCGCGTACCAGGCCCTGTGCTTACTGTAAATATGAAATCTATCCTTATCCTCCTAAATATGATTCATATCCTAAATATGAATATCCTTATCCTCGTCCTCGAGATCATAATTCAGTGTTTAAATTAAGAATTTTAATAATTAAACAGAATGATAAAAGCATAGTAAAGATACATCTAATTTAGCCTGAAAATAAGGGGAGAACTTTGTGGAGGTAAAATTGAAAGTGATAAAATAAAATTTATATTTTAAAGCAGGACAAGAAAATTTAAGCATAACATATTCCCTGCCTGTATTGGGCCCTCCCTAATGTACAATGTGCATCTGAGTTATACATTAGCCAGACATCCTCAAAGGTGGGAACGCCTGCCACAAAGATCAATGTTTTTATCCTTTCTTCTGATGTCAGCAAAGTAACTTCTTAGATTAGCATTCTTTCACAACTCTGTAAGGGGTCACGGTGATTTACTGCTCACTTTGTACATGCTTACCTGGATTATGTATCTTTGGTGAACTTTATGTAAAATGTCAGTGTGTGATTTTGATGTACAATCCTTTGTCTTGAAAATGTATATGACTGTGCCTTCGACTTCTAACAAGTGGAACAGTTCTCAGACCTTCTGAGAGTCTGTCTCCCAGGTTATAATTCTCAGTTTGGCTCAAATAAGATTCTATTTTTTCTTCTTAACTTGATTGTTAACTTAATTTTTGTCAACAAAGGTTAAGTCTTAAAAGACAAGTAGATGTTAGGTAAAGTGGATGAGGATGACGGGAGGAAGGGAATTTCACAAGGACAGAATATTTATTGAAAATTCAAACAATATAGAACTGTAAAGAGAATAAAATATCACTGATAGTATATCATCATCCCATCCTTCTCACACTCCCTCCCCGCCGCTCCAAGATAGCCACTGTTTGGATAAGCAGGCTGCCAGATTGTTTTCTACGATTTCACAAATAAGTATTTTTTTTCCCTTACAAAAACAGAACCCTATTGCAAATATAGTTTTGTATCTTGAAAAAAATATCTTAACAATGCATCTTAGGTATTTTCCCATATAAAAGTATATACGTTCTAGTCCAAGATGGCGATGTAGGAGTATCCCGAAGCCACCTCCTCCACAAACACACTCAATCTACAGCTGCATACGGAACAATTTTCTCTGAAAAAACCCCGGAAACTAGCTGAGTGACTCCTACACATCGGGTGAATGGGAAAAAGCCCACACAGAAGCAGGTAGGAGAGGCTGGGACACAATCTCGCCATAAACCCACCCCTGTACAGCAAATCACAATCAGGAGGGAACTTACAAACATGAGCTTCTCCCCAAGGAACAAAGAGTCTGAACTGCACGTCAGGCCTCAACTTCTAAGACTTGCACCTGAGAAACTAGCCCCCAAAACATCTAGCTCTGAAAGTCAAGAGGGCTTGCTTCCACCAGACCCAGAAGGCTATGCAAACTGAGAAGAAGTTTTTAAAAGGCCCCTGTGTGCAGACTCACCTGCCCCAGGGCCCAGGTGGCCAACTGAAAAGCAACCCGACTTTCTGTGAAAGAGGCTTATTTGATTATCTTAAAGCGTAGGCCTGAGGGGTAGGCATCTACTATTGAACACACAGCTAGGGGGCCTACTGAATTACTCTCCAAAAACAAGAGGCCAGCAGGTACCATATCTTTGTGCTCTCCTTCTATTTTGGTCCAGATCACCAGGATCTCCCAAAAAGGAGCTTGTATCACCCAGCGGACACCTCTTACTCACCTGTCTCTGGTGGCCGGTGGGGCTCACATTCACAGGTCCCAGGGACTGAAACAAATGAAGAAAGACCTCTTAACTGGCTACCACCCCCAGGGCACAGCAGAGAGGCGACACACCCAGGAGCTCAGTCTTTCTGTGAAAGAGGCCTATTAGTTTATCTTCATAGCTGTGGCTTGAGGGGTAGGCTTCTAACTGAACACACATCTAAGGGCCCACTGTAATCCTCCCTAGAGACCTCAGAAGGAAGGCACTATCTCTCTTGAGCACCAGTGTTTCCCAGGGGAAGCTTCTACATGTGTCTGGTGCCCTGGTTTCTACATTTGGTACCCTGGTTTTGCTGGCGGCTGCCCAGGGCCTGGCCCTTGATTGCCTGGTTCTGGTGGCCAGCAGAGCTTGTATTCATGAGTTCAACAGGATGGTAGCAAAGAAAGAAACAGTTCTTAACTGGCTATCACCTCAAGGCTCAGCTCAGAGGGAGCAGAAGATCCCAGAAGACTATCTCCCAGTCCTCCCCTGAAAGATGCATACTTGTACACTTTAAAATTTGTTGCTTGAAGGTCTGGCTTCCAATCAGCCTGGACCTAGGTGTTGACTGAGCTCCGTCCTTTTGGGACACTGACAGGTCTTGGCACAGCCTCAACTATTGGGAGCCACTAAAAATAAAGTAGGTGCTTGGACAATCACAAAGAATTGAGAGACAACCAAGGTAGTGTTGAAGGATATATTTCATCTCCTACACTAGACTACTCCTTCAATACTGGGAGAGGTGGCTGTTTTATCTAACCAATACAGAGAGTCAAGAAAAGAGAAGAAACAGACGAATATATTCCAAACAAAAGAACAAGATAAAACCTCAGAAAAAGACCTTAGTGAAACAGATGAGTGATTTACCTGATCAAGATCTCAGAACAATGGTCGTAGAGATGCTAACTGAGCCTAGGAGAAGAATAAAGGAACATACTGAGAATTTCAACAAAGATAAAATATAAGAAAGTACCAAATAGAAGTCACAGAGCCAAAGAATACAATAACTGAACTGAAAATACAATAGAGAAATTCAATAGCAGATTAGATAAAGCTAGACAAAACGATCTGAGAACTCACAGACAAGGCAGTAGAACTCACCCTAGCAAAAAGAAAAATGAAAGATAGCTTAAGAGACTTATGGAACAACATCAAGCAGACCAACACGTGCATTATGGGGGTCCCAGAAGGAGAGGAGAGAGACAAGGGGGCAGAAAACTTATTTGAAGAAATAATGGATGAAAACTTCCCAACCTGGGGAAGGAAACAGACATTCAGATCCAGGAAGCTCAGAGAGTACCAAAAAAGATAAATTCAAAGAAGCCCACACGAAGACATTTTATAATTAAAGTGTCAAAAGTTAAAGACAAGGAAGAATCTTAAAAAACACCAGGAGAAAAGCAACTTGTTACATATAAGGGAACCCCCATAAGATTACCAGTATATTTTTCAGCAGAAAATTTGCAGGCCAGAAGGGAGTGGCATAATGTATTCAATGAGCTAAAAGAAAAAAAAACAAACACAAAAACCGAAGCAAGAATACTCTACCCGTCAGTGTTTTCATACAGAATTGAAGAACAGAAAAAGAGTTTTCCAGACAAGCAAAAGCTAAAGGAGCTCATCATCACTAGACCAGCCTTACAAGAAATGTTAAAGGGACTTCTTTAAACTGAAATGAAAGGGTGCTAATTAGTAACAGGAAAACATATGAAAGTATAAAGAAAAATATATGTAAAATTCAGAATAATGTTGTAAAAATGGTGGGTTAATCACTTATAAAGCTAGTATGAATGTTAAAAGACAAAGTAGTAAAAATAAATATAACTACAATATTTTGTTGAGAATAACACAAGATAAAAATATGTAAATTATGACATCAAAAACATAAAACGTGGTGGGGGGTAAAAGTGTAGAGCTTTAGAATACATTCAAACTTAAATTGCTATCAATTTAAAATAGATTTTTATAAATATAAGTTGTTTTATGTAAGTCTCGTGGTAACCACAAAGCAAAAACCTATTGTAAATACACAAAAGACAAAAAGAATCTAAGCATACCAGTAAAGAAAATCATCAAATTGCAAAGAAAGAGAACAAGAAAAGAAGAAAGGAACAGAGGAATTACAAAACATCCAGAAAACAATGACCACAATGGCAGTAGGTATATACCTATCAATAAATACCTTAAATGTACATGGGGTAAATTCTCCAATCAAAAGACACAGACTGGCTGAATGGATAAAAACACAAGACCCAGCAATGTGCTGCCTGTAAGAGACTCACTTTAAATATAAAGACACACACAGACTGCAAGTGAAAGGATAAAAAGGGATATTCTATGCAAATAGAAACCAAAAGAAAGCTGGGGCAGCTATACTTTTATCACCAAAAATAGACTTTAAGAAAAAGGGTGTAATAAAAGACAAAGAAGGTCATTACATAATGATAAAGGAGTTAATCTAATAAAAGAATATAACATTTGTAAATATTCACACACCCAACATAGGAGCACCTAATATATATAGCAAACAGACATAAAGGGAGAAACAGAAAGCAATACAATAGTAGTAGGAGACTTTAACACCCTAATTTCATCAATGGATAGATCATCCAGACAGAAACCAATAAGAAAACATTGGCCTTAAACAACACATTAGACAAGATAGACTTAACAGACATGTACAGAATATTTCATCCAAAAGCAACAGAATACCCTTCTTTCTCAAGTGCACATGGAACATTCTCCAGGCTAGATCATATGTTAGGCCACAGAACAAATCTTAATAAATTTAATTAAACTGGAATCATATCAAGCATCTTTTCAGATGCTTGATATGATTCATACCAACAATGGTATGAAACTAGAATACAGTTACAAGAAAAACACTAGAAAATTCACAAACACGTGGGGCTTAAACAACATGCTACTGGACAACCAATAGGTCAAAGAAGAAATCAAAAAAATATCTCGAGACAAATGAAAATGGAAATAAAATATACCAAAACTTATGGGATAAGGCAAAAGAGGCTGTAAGACAGAATTTCACAGCGATAAATGCCTACATCAAGAAACAAAAAAGATCTATAAACTACCTAACTTTACACCTCAAGAAACTAGAAAAAGAACAAATGAGGGCTTCCCTGGTGGCGCAGTGGTTGAGAGTCCGCCTGCCGATGCGGGTGATGCGGGTCCGTGCCCCGGTCCGGGAGGATCCCACATGCCGCGGAGCGGCTGGTTCCGTGAGCCATGGCTGCTGAACCTGCGCGTCTGGAGCCTGTGCTCCGCGACGGGAGAGGCCACAGCAGTGAGAGGCCTGCGTACCGCAAAAAAAATTAAAAGAAAAGAACAAAGGAAGCCCAAAATTAGTAGAAGGAAGGAAATAACAAAGATCAGAGCAGAAATAAATGAAATAGAGACTAAAAAGACCATAAAAAGATCAATAAAGCTAAGAGCTTTTTTTTTTTTTTGCAAAGATAAACAAAATTGACAAAGCTTTAGGTAGATTTACAAAGAAAAACCCTAACCCTAACTCGTAACCCAGGCCCTTCACCCAAACCCAAACCCCAAACCTAACCCCTGGCTCATACCTATAACCTTACCTGTACTATAAACCCTAACTTAACCTTAACCAAAAAGCCATAAAATCATATAACCATATAGCTATAGTCATAAACCATAACCATAAACCTAACCATAACCAGAAACTGAAACCAGAACCATAATCCATAAATTATAACCAGAAACTGAAATCAGAACCACAAACCATAATTTATAACCAGAAACAATATACATAACCAGAAACCACATCCATAAGCCATCAACCATAACCATTAACTATAACCATAACTAAAATATAAACCATAAATTATAAACCATATACTATAACCATAAACTCTAACCTTAACCCAGCCCCAGGTCAGCTCCCATACCAGCCCCAGCCGTAGCCTTAGTCCGCTAAACCAGCTGTTCCCAACCTTTCTGGCACCAGGGACCGGTTTCGTGGAAGACAATTTTTCCACGGACGGGAAGGGGGAGGGGGGCGGGGGGGATGGTTCAGGCGGTAATGCAAGCACTGGGGAGCAATGGCAAGAGGCAGATGAAGCCTGGCTTGCTTACCCGCCGCTCACCTCCTGCTGTGCAGCCGGTTCCTAACAGGCAGCAGACCAGTAGCAGTCCGTGGCCCGCGGGTTGGGGACCTCTGCTCTGAACCACTAACACCAACCCCAATCTAATCAAATCATACGAAGACATTATAAAAAGAAAACTACAGATCAACACTCCTTCTAAATATAGATGTAAGAATCCTTCACAAAATAATAGAAATATGAAACCAACAGCATACTGAAAAGATTATGCACCAAAAGCAAGTGTCTCTACACCAGAAATTCCAGGTTGTTAATATACTGAACCAAGCAATGTTATAGATTATTAAATTAAAACCATGTAGTGTAATACATGACAATTATTGCATGATCATGTAATTTGATGCAGAAAAAGCTTTAAACAAATGCAAGTGCAATTTCATCATATAAACACAAAAGTAGGAGGAAAAGGACATTCGTTCGATATGAGACAAAGCATTAGACAAAACACACAGGAATATCATGCTCAATGTTGAGGACTGAAAGGTTTATCCCTGAATTCAGGAACAAGGCCACGTTGTTGGCTTTCACCATTGTTACAATATAGTACTGGAAATTCTACCCAGAGCAATGAGGAAAAACATAAAAGGCATCCACATATGAAAGGAGAAAGTAAAACCATATCTATTCACAGACACAGATGACAGCATCTTACATATATGTTTCCAAAGAATCAACAGAAAAATTATTTGAGCTAGTCAACTAATATCAGCAAAGTTAGAGGACAAAATATCAATACACAAAAATCTGTTTATTTGTATGTACTAGCAATGAATATTCTCAAAGGGAATTTAAGAAGACAGTTACATTTTAAATAATGTCGACACCAATAAAATACTTAGGAATAGATTTAATCAAGGTGCAAGACTGTACACTGAAAATCATAAAACATAGCTGAAAGAAATGAAAGAAAACCTAAATAATGTGAAGACATCCCATGGTGATGGAAAGACTTAATATTGTTAAGGTGGTAATAGTACATAATGCGGTCTACAGATTCAATGTGATTCCTATGAAAATTCCTGAAGGCTTTTGGGAAGAAATACACAAGCTTATCCTAACATTCATATGAAATTTCAAGGGACCCCAAAGAGCCAAAACAATCTCAAAAATCAAAGTTGGAGGCTCACGCTTCCCAATTTCACATGTTAGTACACAGCAACAGTAAATAAAACATTGTGATACTGGCATAGACATATACATATAGATCAGTGGAATTGAATGGAAAACTGAGAAATAAACACATCTATCTATAGTCAATTGACTTTTGACAAGGGCGGAAAACATTAAATTGGGGAAAGAATGATCTTGTCAACAGATGGTGCTAGGCAACTGGCTATCTATGTACCGAGGGATGAAACTGGACTCTTACCTCATACCACATACAAAAATTAACTCAAAATAGACAAAAGGCTTAGTCAGCCCTCCATATATGTGGGTTCTGCATCCACAAATTCAACCAAGTGTGGAGCAAAAATATTCCAAAAAATAATTCTAGAAGGTTACAAAATGAAAAACTTGAATTTGCCTTGCTGGTAACTATTTACGTAGCATTTACAACATATTTACAACTATTTATATAACATTTACATTGTATTAGGTATTATAAGTAATCTTGAGATGATTTAAAGTATATGGGAATATGTGTGTAGGATATATGCAAATATTATGCTATTTTATATAAGGGACTTGACCATCTGTGAATTTTGGTATCCACAGGGCAGTCCTGGAACCATTCCTTCATGGATACCGAGGAATGACCGTATAAACTCTAGAAGAAAACATGGGGATAAATCTTCATGACCTTGGATTTAGCAATGGTTTCTTAGATCTGACACCAAGGCACAGGCAATGAAAGAAAAAAATAGATAAATTGGATTTCCTCAAAATTAAAAACTTTTGTGCATCAAAAGACACTATCCAGAAAGTGGAAGAAAGCCCACAGAATGGAAGAAAATATTTGCACATTTTAATAGATCTGGTAGAAGTCTGTTATCCAGAATATATCAAGAACTTTTACAACTCATCAACAAAAAGACAAAGAAGCCAATTTTTTAAATGGACAAAGGACTTGAATAGACCCTTCTCCAGATGAGACATACACATGGTCCACAAGCACATGAAAAGATGTCAGACAGTAAAAATGGTGTGAGGCCATGGGCAATTATTAGGGTGGTAGCCTCTACAAAACTTCAAGGTGTTTGGATGAGGATAGCTACAACGACAAGTGCCACGTGGTTAACGGAGGAGTATCTGATGAGTGATTTTAAGTCTGTTTGGTGCAAACAGATTAAGCTGGTTATAATTATTCCTCATAAGGATAATATAAGGGATGGATCCACTATGTAGTTTAAGGGGTTTAGGATTATTGTGATTTGTAGTATACCATAGCCACCAAGTTTGAGTAGTACAGCTGCAAGAACTACAGATCTGGAAGTGGGAATTCTACATGCCCCTTTGGCCATCAGAGGTGTAATCTGTAGAGGGGCATTTTTTACTATAAAAGCTATCATGCATGCTAATCAGAGGAAAATATTGAATCAAGAGTTAGATATTGTTTGGGCTCAGTACTGGATTATTACAAAGTTTAATGAACCTATAATATTTTGGATATATACTAGAGCAACTAGAAGTGGAAGAGATCATACTAGTGCGTAAAATAAAAAGTAAATTCCTGCAGTGAGTAGTTCTGTTTGGTTTCCTCAGCGAGAGATAGTAATTAATGCTGGGACTAGTGTTTTTTCAAATAAGAATAGAATCAAATCAATCCTGTGGCAGTGAAAGTTATAATTAGGAATATCTGTAGCATAAATAGTATAGTGATATATAGGGGCAGTGATTTGAGCTAGTGATTCTTTAGATAGGAGGAATTGGCTGGCTATGAGTATTAGTGATGAGTCATGTCAAAGTAAAAGTGCTGATAGAGAATCAGAGAAGATTAATGAAAAGTTAAGGCTGTTGTCATTAAATTGGTTAAGAAGGAATAAGCTAATAAAACTAGTAAACTGAAAGTGGTGGTATTAATTCAAATTATATATTTTTAATAATCATATTAGTGGTATTAATATAATAGGTGGCATAATAATTTTTAAAATTGGAGAAGGTTGAGATCTTGTACATAATCAATATCATAGCTGTTTGATACTATTACTAGCAGGGATAATCCTAGTGCGGCTTTGCAGGCTGTGAAAACTGGTAAGATGATGGGTCTTATGCCAGCTAGAGGGAAATGGATGTCTAGGATTACTAGGGTTGCCATAATGAATAATGATATTATTCCTTCCAGAAATAGTAGGGAGGATATTAAGTGGAATTGGTATATTAATACTCCCTAAGGGAAACTGTAAATGCTAGAATAATATTTACGTAGACAAAAGGAACTTGATAATTATGAATTTAATCATAATTTAATGAGCCAAAATACTTTGCTTTAATTTAAACTATCATATTTGGTCCACTCTAACCCCTTTTGAGTCCACTTGTAGGCTAAACGTATTGCTAGCAGTGAAATTAGGAGTAGCGCTATAATGAGTATTGTTATTAGATTGTTTGTTTGGGACGCTGAAGGTAGGGGCAGAAGGATCATTTCTAGGTCAAAGAGGAGAACCATAATGGACACTGTGAAAAATTTTATGAAAAAGCGTAGGCATGCTGATCCTATAGTGTCAAATCCACATTTGTAAGGACTTGATTTTTCTGTGTGTTTAGTTGGGGAAGTTAGAATGTGATAAATACAAGTAATGAAACTTTTTTGGATGATGTCATCATTGATACATTGTTAGGATGTTGGTTAATAAGCCCAAGGGTAATAAAAATGTTGAGTTTAAATGGAATCATATGACTAGACCAGATGCTCTGTGAGGGGCTGAGAGGGCTCCTGTAAGAGGTCAGGGGCTGGGATTTACTATATGGAATGCATGGGTTTGGTGGGTCATTATGTGTCATTGTGTAAGCAGAGGCTTACTAGCAGGGTGCATATGTAAGCTTGAATAAGGGCTGCTGCAAATTCAAGGATCGTGAGTAGAATGAGAATAACAAATGTAATGAAGGCTGTGGTAGGGATAATGCTTATTAGGGCCAGCGTTGCCCCTTCAATTAAATAAATTAATAGATGGCCAGCTGTGATATTAGTCATTAGTCATACAGCTAGGGCCATTGGTTGGACAAATAAGCCAACAGTTTCAATAATTACTAGCACAGGGATAAGAGAAATTGGTGTTCCTTGTGGTAGAAAGTGGGCTAGAGATGCTTTTGTTTTATGGTGGAAGCATAATTACAGTTCCTGCTCATAAAGGGATTGCTATTGCCAAATCTATTGCAAGTTGTGTGGTGGGTGTAATGAATGTGGTTGAGACCACTATTTATACTATAAACGAAAATTACCTCAAAATGGATTAAACATTTGAACATAGATCTGAAACCACAAAACTCCTAAAAGAAGACATAGGTGGGGTAAATTCCTTGACATCAGTCTTGGCGATGATTTTTTGGATTTGACACCAAAAGCAAATATAACAAAAGCAAAAATAAACCAGTGGGACAACATCGAACTAGAAAGCTTCTACACAGCAGAAGAAACAACTGACAAAATGAAAAGGCAACCTACTAAATGTGAGAAAATATTTGCAAATCAAATATCTGATAAGTTAATATTCAAAATGCATAAAGAACTCATACAACTCAATAGCAAAAATGGGGCTTCCCTAGTGGTGCAGTGGTTAAGAATCTGCCTGCCAATGCAGGGGACACAGGTTTGATCCCTGGTCCAGGAGGGTCCCACATGCCATGGAGCAAATAAGCCCGTGCTCCACAACTAGTGAGCCTGAGCTCTGAAGCCTGTAAGCCACAACTACTCAGCCCGTATGCCTGGGGCCTGTGCTCTGCAACAAGAGAAGCCACCACACTGAGAATCCCGTGCACCACAATGAGGAGTGGCCCCCACTCGCTGCAACTAGAGAAAGCCCGCGCACAGCAATGAAGACCCAATGCAGCCAGACAAACAAACAAACAAAAAGCAAAATGCCCAACATTCCAAATAAAAAATGGGCAGAGGATATGAATAGACATTTTTCAAAGGAAGACATACAGATGGCCAAAAGGCACATGAAAAGGTGCTCAACATCACTAGTCATCAGGGAAATGCAAATCAAAACCACAATGAAATATCACCTGTTAGAATAGCTATTATCAAAAAGACAAGAAATAAGTGCTGGTGAGAATGTGGAGAAAAGGGAATCCTTGTGCACTGTTGGTGGGAATGTAAAATGGTGCAGCAACTATGGAAAACATTATGGAGTTTCTTCAAAAAAATTAAAAATAAAACTACCATATGATCCAGCAATTCCACTTTTGGGTATTTATCTGAAGGAAACAAAAATACTAACTCGAAAAGATGTATGTACCTCCATGTTCACTGCAGCGCTATTCACAATAGCCAAGACATGGAAGCAATGTAAGAGTTCATCAATGGATGAATGGATAAAGAAAATGTGATATATAGAGATAATGGAATAATATTCAGCCATAAAAAATACGGAAATCTTGCCATTTGAGACAACATGGTGGACCCTGAGGGCATTATGCTACGTGAAATGTCAGACAGAGAAAGACAAATACCGTATGATCTCACTTTTTTGTGGAATCTAAAAAAAAAACAAGTGAACTCAGATACAGGGAACAGATTGGTGGCTGCCAGTCTCAGGGGTGGAGGTGGACAAAATGGGTGAAGGTGGCCAGAAGGTACAAACCTCCGGTTATAAATAAATAAATTCTTGGGTTGAAATGTACAACATGGTGACTATAGTCAATAATACTGTATTTTATATTTGAAAGTTGGTAAGAGAGATCTTAAAAGTTCTCATCACAAAAAAAGAATTGCAGCTATATGTGATGATGAATGTTAACTCAACTTATTACGGAGATTATTTCACAGTATATAGAAATATCAAATCATTGTGTTGTACACCTGAAACTAATATAATGCCGTATGTCAAGTATATCCCAATAAAAGTTTTTTTAATTAAAAAAAGGATATAAAGTCTATATCATCATTTTGAAAGGCTACTACTTGACTGGATATTTTATAATTAATCTGTGGACTATATTCGCTAATACAAAAAAACTTCAATGAACATTGTAGCATTCATTTTTATTTACTTGTTCTATTATTTCGTAATAATAAATCACTAAAATTAAAATCACTAATAGGTACATTTACATAGTACCAAATTTCCCTTAAGACTACAAATTTTTTAACAACAGTATGTGAAAATGCCTTCAACCTCTCATGCTCAATCTGATAAGAAGTGATACAATGTCGGTTCGAATTTGATTATTTATTTGGTTATTTTTTCATATTTTTATTGACTAGTTGCATTTCTCTTCTCATCTGTCTACTAAAGTCCTTTGCCTAATTTTATATTAGGAAATTGTCTTACCAATTTGTATGAGTTCTTTTTTTTTTTTTATACAGCAGGTTCTTATTAGTCATCAATTTTATACACATCAGTGTATACACATACACTGATGTGTACACATGTCAATCCCAATCGCCCAATTCATCACACCACCACCATCACACCCGTTTTCCCCCCTTGGTGTCCATACGTTTGCTCTCTACATCTGTGTCTCAATTTCTGCCCTGCAAACCAGTTCATCTGTACCATTTTTCTAGGTTCCACATATATGTGTTAATATACAATATTTGTTTTTCTTTCTGACTTACTTCACTCTGTATGACAGTCTTTAGATCCATCCATGTCTCAACAAATGACCCAATTTCGTTCCTATTTATGGCTGAGTAATATTCCATTGTATATACGTAACACATCTTCTTTATCTCTGGGCTTTCTATCCTGTTCCATTGATCTATAGTTCTGTTTTTGAGCCAGTACCATATTGTCTTGATTACTGCAGCTTTGTAGTATAGTCCGAAGTCAGGGAGCCTGATTCCTCCAGCTCTGTTTTTTTCCCTCAAGACTGCTTTGGCTATTTGGGGTCTTTTGTGTCTCCATACAAATTTTAAGATTTTTTGTTCTAGTTCTGTAAAAAATGCCATTGGTAATTTGATAAGGATTGCATTGAATCCGTAGATTGCTTTGGGGTAGTATAGTCATTTTCACAATATTGATTCTTCCAATCCAAGAACATGGTATATCTCTCCATCTGTTGGTATCATCTTTAATTTCTTTCATCAGTATCTTATAGTTTTCTGCATACAGGTCTTTTGTCTCCCTAGGTAGGTTGATTCCTAGGTATTTTCTTTTTGTTGCAGTGGTAAATGGGAGTGTTTCCTTAATTTCTCTTTCAGATTTTTCATCATTCGTGTATAGGAATGCAAGAGATTTCTGGGCATTAATTTTGTATCCTGCAACTTTACCAAATTCATCAATTAGCTCTCGTAGTTTTCTGGTGGCATCTTTAGGATTCTCTATGTATAGTATCATGTCATCTGCTGTGATGACATGTTTTACTTCTTCTTTTCCAATTTGTATTCCTTTTTTTTTCTTTTCCTCCTCTGACTGCCATGGCTAGGACTTCCAAAACTATGTTGAATAATAGTGGTGAGAGTGGACATTCTTGTCTTGTTCCTAATCTTAGAGGAAATGCTTTCAGTTTTTCACCATTGAGAATGATGTTTACTGTCGGTTTGCCGTATATGGCCTTTATTATGTTGAGGTAGGTTCCCTCTATGCCCACTTTCTGGAGGTTTTTTATCATAAATCGGTGTTGAATTTTGTCAAAAGCTTTTTCTGCATCTATTGAGATGATCATATGGTTTTTCTTCAATTTGTCAATATGGTGTGTCACATTGATTGATTTGCATATATTGAAGAATCCTTGCATTCCTGGGATAAATCCCACTTGATTATGGTGTATGATCCTTTTAATGCGTTGTTGGATTCTGTTTGATAGTATTTTGTTGAGGAGTTTTGCATCTATATTCATCAGTGATATTGGTCTGTAATTTTCTTTTTTTGTAGTATCTTTGTCTGGTTTTGGTATCAGGGTGATGGTGGCCTCATAGAATGAGTTTGGGAGTGTTCCTTCCTCTGCAATTTTTTGGAAGAGTTTGAGAAGGATGGGTGTTAGCTCTTCTCTAAATGTTTTTAGATAGAATTCACCTGTGAAGCCATCTGGTCCTGGACTTTTGTTTGTTGGAAGATTTTTAATCACAGTTTCAATTTCATTACTTGTGATTGGTCTGTTCATATTTTCTATTTCTTCCTGGTTCAGTCTCGGAAGGTTATACCTTTCTAAGAATTTGTCTATTTCTTCCAGGTTGTCCATTTTATTGGCATAAAGTTGCTTGTAGTCATTTCTTGGATGCTTTGTATTTCTGCAGTGTCTGTTGTAACTTCTCCTTTTTCATTTCTAATTTTATTGATTTGAGTCCTCTCCCTCTTCTTCTTGATGAGTCTGGCTAATGGTTTATGAATTTTGTTTATCTTCTCAAAGAACCAGCTTTTAATTCTATTGATCTTTGCTATTGTTTTCTTTGTTTCTATTTCATTTATTTCTGCTCTGATCTTTATGATTTCTTTCCTTCTGCTAACTTTGGGTTTTGTTTGTTCTTCTTTCTCTAGTTCCTTTAGGTATAAGGTTAGATTGTTTATTAGAGATATTTTTTTTGTTTCTTGAGGTAGGATTGTATAGCTATAAACTTCCCTCTTAGAACTGCTTTTGCTGCAAAGCATAGGTTTTGGATTGTCGTGTTTTCATTGTCATTGATATCTACGTATTTTCTGATTTCCTCTTTGATTTCTTCAGTGATCTCTTGGTTATTTAGTAACGTATTGTTTAGCCTTCATGTGTTTGTATTATTTACGTTTTTTTCCCTGTAATTCATTTCTAATCTCATAGTGTTGTGGTCAGAAAAGATGCCTGATATGATTTCAATTTTCTTAAATTTACTAGGCTTGATTTGTGACCCAAGATGTGATCTATCCTGGAGAACATTCCGTGCGCACTTGAGAAGAAAGTGTAATCTGCTGTTTTTGGATGGAATGTCCTATAAATATCAATTAAATCTATCTGGTCTATTGTGTCATTTAAAGCCTCTGTTTCCTTATTTATTTTCATTTTGGATGATCTTTCCATTGGTGTAAGTGAGGTGTTAAAGTCCCCCACTATTATTGTGTTACTGTTGATTTCCCCTTTTAGAGCTGTTAGCAGTTGCCTTATGTACTGAGGTGTTCCTATGTTGGGTGCATATATATTTATAATTGTTATATCTTCTTCTTGGATTGATCCCTTGATCATTATGTAGTGTCCTTCCTTGTCTCTTGTAGCATTCTTTATTTTGAAGTCTATTTTATCTGATGTGAGTATTGCTACTCCAGCTTTCTTTTGATTTCCATTTTCATGGAATATCTTTTTCCATCCCCTCACTTTCAGCCTGTATGTGTCCCTAGGTCTGAAGTGGGTCTCTTGTAGACCACATATATATGGGTCTTATTTTTGTATCCATTCAGCGAGCCTGTGTCTTTTGGTTGGAGCATTTAATCCATTCACGTTTAAGGTAATTATCAATATGTATGTCCCTATGACCATCTTCTTAATTGTTTTGGGTTTGTTTTTGTAGGTCCTTTTCTTCTCTTGTGTTTCCCACTTAGAGAAGTTCCTTTAACATTTGTTGTAGAGCTGGTTTGGTGGTCCTGAATTCTCTTAGCTTTTGCTTGTCTGTAAAGCTTTTGATTTCTCCATCAAATCTGAATGAGATCCTTGCTGGGTAGAGTAATCTTGGTTGTAGGTCCTTCCCTTTCATCACTTTAAGTATACTGTGCCACTCCCTTCTGGCTTGTAGAGTTTCTGCTGAGAAATCAGCTGTTAACCTTATGTGAGTTCCCTTGTATGTTATTTGTCGTTTTTCCCTTGCTGCTTTCAATAATTTTTCTTTGTCTTTAATTTTTGCCAATCTGATTACTATGTGTCTCAGTGTGTTTCTCCTTGGGTTTATCCTGTATGGGACTCTCTGCACTTCCTGGACTTGGGTGGCTATTTCCTTTCCCATGTTAGGGAAGTTTTCGACTATAATCTCTTCAAATATTTTCTCAGGTCCTTTCTCTCTCTCTTCTCCTTCTGGGACCCCTATAATGCGAATGTTGTTGCGTTTAATGTTGTCCCAGAGGTCTCTTATGCTGTCTTCATTTCTTTTCATTCTTTTTTCTTTATTCTGTTCCGCAGCAGTGAATTCCATCATTCTGTCTTCCAGGTTACTTATCTGTTTTTCTGCCTCAGTTATTCTGCTATTGATTCCTTCTAGTGTAGTTTTCATTTCAGTTATTGTATTGTTCATCTGTTTGTTTGTTCTTTAATTCTTCTAGGTCTTTGTTAAACATTTCTTGCATCTTCTTGATCTTTGCCTCCATGCTTTTTCCGAGGTCCTGGATCATCTTCACTATCATCATTCTGAATTCTTTTTCTGGAAGGTTGCCTATCTCCACTTCATTTAGTTGTTTTTCTGGGGTTTTACCTTGTTCCTTCATCTGGTACATAGCCCTCTGCCTTTTCATCTTGTCTATCTTTCTGTGAATGTGGTTTTTGTTCCACAGGCTGAAGGACTGTAGTTCTTCTTGCTTCTCGAGGGCAACCTTTTTATAATAAAGGACCGGGACCTCCCTGGCAGTCCAGTGGTTTGGAATTCACGCTTCCACTGCAGGGTGTGTGGGTTCAATCCCTGGTCAGGGAACTAGGGTCCCCCATGCTGTGCGGTGCAGCCTTTTCCCTTAGTGACATCATGTCCCGGCAGGTCCTGAGGAGACCAGGCTCCTGTTAGAGAGAAATGGACCCCATGATGTCCCAAAGCTGAAGCACCAGCGGGTCCTGAGGAGACCTGGCTTCCGTTAGTGTGGACTCGACCCCAAGTTGTCCTGAAGCCCAGCCATCAGCATGGACTCAGTCCCACGTGTTCCAGAAGCCAAAGCCCCAGCGGGTCCTGAGGAGACGGGGCTTCCGTCAGCTGCACCCGGAGACAATTCCACAGCTATGAGTTCTTTATATTAGGATACTAACCATTTGTTTTATATGTTTAAATATTTTTCCCAGTCCATTGTCTTTCAAGTTTGTTTACAGTGAGGTTTATTTTGCTATACAAATGTTTGAATTCATAACCTCCTTTTCTTGTATGGTTTTGATGCACTAATAAGTAAGAAGGACCTTCTTAGTACATATGATAAAATAACTTCCCTACATTCTCTTCAAATACTTTTATTATTTTATGAGTCTTTGATTAGTTTTTTTTTATATTAAAAAAAATAAAATCTGTTACTTTTTTTTAGTCTGTAGAGGGAAGTATGAATGGAAATTTATTTCCTATCTTAGCTAGCGGTCACAGTGCCAATCATTATATTAAACTTATCCTTTCCTTTGTGTTCTGGAACTTCTTTTACATAGATACTGATCTCCTACTTCTTTCCCCATCTGTTTTACTTTTTTCCCCCATAAATTCCACCAAATTATCTTTATCCCCTTCTTTTGAGCTGCTGACTCTCTTTATAAATCCAATGATTTTTTTTTTTTTTTTTTTGCTACTCCACTTGTGGGATCTTAGTTCTCTGACCAGGGATGGAACCCGTGGCCCCTGCAGTAGGAGTGCAGAGCCCTAACCACTGGGATGCCAGGGAAGTCCCTCCACTGATTTTTGCTCCCTGAAGCCTACTCACATTTACAAAATGTGCTCTACAAATGTGCTCTGTTCAAAATTAGTGACAAGTGGAGGCCCAGCTGACAATTGTTTCTATCAGCTCTCTTTCCTTTCCTCCCCAGCTTAGCAGGGCAAGTGGTTCTGAGGTGGGAGATTGATTCTTCACTCTCTGCCGTTTACTGCCACTGTCTCCCCCCTGCCCCAACAATCCTCTTTCAGCACAGGGGATGGCTTTTCCCACCTGCCTCGGTACACTTAGGCACTACTATGGGATTCTTCTGCTTCTGTGGAAATCATCCTTACTTCAGCATTACTCATGTTAACTTTTCAGAATGCCGTGGAGGTTTTGGAAGGATGGGAGAGCACACATCCATAAGCATAAGCAACTACACACATACCTGTTTGGTGTGATGAGAGGACTGGCTCCTGGAAACAGGGGTGCTAACTAAATTAAGTTTAGTCTCATCTGCTAGGCAATTTTCTCTTTTTCAATCCCCTGATAACAAACTTCTGCCAGCCAGGTTCCTCCATGTACCATTCACACAATTCTCAGTCAAGCTTCCCAGGCTGTGGTGAAGTTTCATAGGGTAAAACTATTTCTGCTATATTACTAATTGTCTGATCTTTAGGCTACTTATTTGAGAAAAGCTTCAGTATTCCATAAAATATGCATTACCATCCAGTAGAATGCTTTTCCTTGACGTACTTTTGTGGCATTATCAACATTAGCATTGGTATACCTGTAGTCATCATTATAAATTGAAATGGTTCAATAAAACATTAAAGAATAATAGAAAAAAAATAGATATAGTTAAACACGTTGGAAAGGGTCATTTAACTGAGGAAAGCTTAGCTTGGTAACTTTGAGCTCACCAGCTGAGAGTAAAGGAAATGACTTCTTACTCTAATAGATGACAGACCTGGAGAAAAATATATAACTGCACTGTTTGGTATTATAGTGAATTCATATGATGATATATTTAATATAAAACTATTTTTGGTAGTTTTATACACAGAACTATAATGAGTCATTACTGCATAAGGCTGCTTTAACTGAGACATAAATGTATAAGGAAGAATTGCTTTAGGCATCTAAATTCAAGTAATATTTCAAATTATATGTTTTCTAATTATTGTTTCATAACTTTTAAGTTAGTAATGTCAAATTCTTAGGTAAACTGTTGATGGATTTTTCATAAAATATGATCAAGGAACTTGAGGAGCAGAAGTTATTCAATATTTTTATCAGATCAAGACCAAACATTTTTAGATACTCTTTTCATACGACAATTTTGATAGTTTTTAATTTGTTCTTTGTTTTCATGAGTTTTCAGTCACAAATCCCGCCAAATTTTATTGTAAGTTTATGAGTCTTCATTTTATTTTCTACTGAACATTTAAATAATGTAACATCCAGCACCCATTTACTCATTCTTTGTTTCCCCCCTCTTAGAAATCAGTGTGTCACTTCCACTCACATCTTACTAGCTAAAGCAAGTCACATGGTCACCCCTAATTTCAAGGGAGCGAGCAGTGTAATTCTTCCCTTCCTGTCCAGGAAAGGGAAGAAAACTGGAAATATTGTTGAACTCTAGTAATGCTACCATGTTACCTGAGAGGGAAAATGAATTTTTTCATTATAAAAGCTACCAGATTGCTCAAAAAACATTCCTTTAAAAGTGACAAATTTTTAAAGAAGAACCAATCACTTATTTCCCACCTCTGTGAAATATCAGCTATATACAGGTTTCTGGGTTCCCCTCTCCTTATGCCTTTTTAATTTTTTCATCATTGTAATCATACTCTAAATACTGTTCTTTGTACTGACCATCATGTCTTATCCATTTTTTATATTGCTGTAGAATCATTGTAAGTTTTGATTCTGGTGGAATCAAATGAAATTTTTCAATTAAATATGTTCTAAGAATATCTAATAATCCTTATTCTGATTTCAAATTTGTATTCAATTTAATTCTTAACCCTCACCTGTGTTTAAAGAAAACAAACCAATAAACCAGTACACTTCATATCTTAAGTACTTGCAGGAAAACCTGGTCCTTCCTAAAATGCAGATTGTCCATGGCCAAACAAAAAGCTGCTCAGTTCTGAGAAAGTATTACTAAATTCTAAAGGGACAATTTATTCTACCTTAATAAGTAAGTAGCTTGAAAATCCTTGAAATAGAAAGAAAAAAAGAACAGAAACCAACTAATAGAATATGATTATTAAATTGCTTAACTAACATATTATATCTAAAGATGTCCAATTTTTTTTAAAAGATGTCAAATTTTAAGAGAGTATAACAGTTTAAAAAATATCAGTTTTTACTTCATATAATTCTTTCTTACAAAACCAAAAGCTGAGGAAGTAAGAGTAATGTAAGATAATCCTTCAGTTTGTGAAAGTATTTATCACAAGTTCCCTAAGTGAGTTTGAAATATAATAAATACGCAAAAATTAAATTGCTTCAAAGCTTTTCGGGAGTGAACCTAAAATAAAAATTAGCAATTCCTGTCCTCAACTTTAGGATGTGGAAGCAACAGGCTCAACTATGAATAGTGACTATGAATAGAAGGCAAGAAAAACACACACACACACAAAACTGAGCCATTGGCAAGAAAGTAGCTTTCAGTTTCTAGTTGTTTAGGAAAAAATCTTGAGAATGCATGAAGGGAATCTATAACACCTGTTACATGAAGAAAAAATGTACATTTAAAGTGTCTTAGGGAATTCCCTGGCGGTTGGGACTCCACGCTTCCACTGCAGGGGGCACAGGTTCGATCTCTGGTTGGGGAACTAAGATCCCACATGCTGCACGGCACAGCCAAAAAAATTAAAATTAAAAAAATGCAATTAAATTCTTATTTAAAAAAAATAAGTGTCCTACCGTTTGTCCTTCAATACCACCTTGTTCGTCAACTTTTGTTTCTTCCTCATGAACTGAGTTAGACTCATTTTCTTGTTCTTTATACTCTTCTTTGAGATCTTTGCTGACTGCTGCTTCTACACTCTTAACTTCGTCTTTGCCAAAGTAAGTTACCGTGGAAGTGTGTTCTTGTGATGCTGTTGGAACAGGGCCTAATGGCGTGACATGATCATAGCGAGTATGTAAGAGTCGCAGAGCAATGTCAGATGTTGCTAATATCCTTGGAATTTCAAATCCAGTTTGTGTCTCAGAGAATCTGATACTTCTGTACCTGTTAATTTAACAAAAAGGATGAGGCTTTAGAAAATTCTATGTCTGTTGTAAGCTTATACCTAAGCAGTATTTCTCTCCACTTTAATTTCACCACAGTTTTGAGTCCTGACCCATACTTGCTTTCTTTGAAGCATTTGGATCCAGTTGCTCATGTTACCTTCTCAAAACTCTCTCTTGGGATCCATGACTCTATACTCTTCTCCTCCTATACTCTTTTCTTCCATCTCTGACAGCTCCTTCTCTGTTTCCTCTGTATGGTCTCCTTCCTAAGCATCCCTTAAACGTTGATGTTACTTGACTCTCCATCCCGAGCCCTTCTTTCTTCTCCCTCTACATACTCTCTCTGGATATTATTATTTCTATGACTTCAATTATTATTTATATTATCAGGAGTGTTTAACATGAGTTCTATGTTTCCTAGGGGAAGAAGCATCCCTGAATGAACTTTAAAAGGTCCAAAAATGCCCTTACATATGTGTGAGCATATGTAATAAAGTTCATAAGAGTCTATGACTCCCCAAAAGTTAAGAACTATCAATCTGTATGACTCTGCAAAATATGTCTCCAACTCAGATTTCTCTCAATGCTTTCAGACAGTTGCACTTCGATGTGTCATAGGTACTTCAAACTCAACAAGTCCGACACTGAGCTCATCATACTGACCACCCCCTGCTCTCTCAACATCACCATCAAAGTAAAACAAAACTTGTTCTGCTTCCACTATTCCTTATCTTAGTAAAAGATACCATCTAATTCTCTTCTTAAGCCTGGGTAGTTAATACAGGGATATTCATTTTACTTTTCTTCTTTTAAAATTATATAATTTCCTTCATCCTTCTGGATATAACATATTTTATACTGAAAATGGTTATATTAATATATTGACTCTGATTTAAACCACAGAGTATTTTGTAGCAAATGTAACTTGGAAAATACTTTTTTCCTTACTTTTACTAAATATCAGAAATAAAATCCAATACTTTCCACTGTCATAGGACTAGTCTTTTCAGAGTTGGGACCAGAACCTAGGCCTCCTAACTTTTATTCAGATCATTTTTCCTAAAACTTGCTGCCATACTAACTCAATTATTTTGAAATGTTTGAGATAAAGCAGCAACCAAGTGATCGTGAATTTATCATTATCTCTATCATTCCTCAGAATGATATTACTTTGTTGAAAACAATCAGGGAAACATCACTTAAATTATCTAAAAAATAATAAATATGAAAAGTATTCTTTTTTGAAAGCATTAACAGTTCACAAAAGATAAATCTTTTAAAAGTTTCAGATTGCCATGTAGAGAGCACCTACCACTTCTACTTTTTGGTGGGGAGGGAGGTTAAGTGGGTGAAAAGAAGAGGAAGACCCTGATATTTAGTCAGTGTATATTTGTGCTAGACACCACACTATGTATGACCTTTACATGTGTTAACATTTAATCCTCAGCCCAATCCTATTAAGTTAAGTGATATAATCATTTTACTGTTGATATACTGAGGCATAACAAGGCTAAGTAACTTGCCTAAGATAAATGGCAGGTCTCTGAGTCAAACCCCAGGTGGCTGACTTTCTAACATGGGTTTTTATAAGTATGCCATGCTGTAATGCAACAGGCATCTGCTTGGTCATGTGACTATATAATGTCTTCAGACCTATAGTATCACCCATGGGAATACCTTGGATTCTTCTTGAGGTTTGCCCATACATATACAGTAACATTTTCATCTCGAATGACTTTTTCCATGTTTCCACTGTCCAGATCTGCTAAAGTACTAGCTTGCTGTAAGAAAAAAAGAAAACATTATTAAGATTAGAGGCCTCATAAATTACGCAATTTAGATAAGTTCCTTCATCACTTAGGTGTTGGATTCCCTTCAATATTAAAAGAGTAATTTGGGGACTTCCCTGGTGGTGCAGTGGTTAAGAATCCGCCTGCCAATGCAGGGGACACAGGTTTGATCCCTGTTCTGGGAAGATCCCACATGCCGAAGAGCAACTAAGTCTGTGCGCCACAACTGCTGAGCCTGCATTCTACAGCTCGCGAGCCACACCTACTGAAGCCCGCGCGCCTAGAGCCGGTGCTCCTCAACAAGAGAAGCCACCGCAATGAGAAGCCTGGCGCACTGCAACAAAGAGTAGCCCCCACTCGCCGCAACTAGAGAAAGTCCACGCACAGCAACAAAGACCCAACGCAGCCAAAAAGTAAATAATAATTTAAAAAGAAACCTTGAAAAAAATAAAAAGAAAAGAGAAATTTGGGTAAAAATAAGGTTCAATCAAAATAACAAAGAATTGTTTTTAAAAATTCTCTAAACAACAAAAACATATTTACTCAATTAAATGTGCTCCCCATTTACTACTCAGTTTCTCTTACGGTGTCTAAGGATTGAAGTTGCTCCTGTATTCCCAGGTAGCACTTGTGGATTACTCTTAGGTTACCCTTTTCAATTTTAACATTATTTGTGACTTTTCATTTTAACTATATACATGCTTCTTTATCCTTACCTTATTAAAATGTAGATTATGCTACTGCAAAAGTTAGCCTATTTCTGAACATACCAAGTTTAGAAAACAAAATATCCAGATGAGTTTTGTGTTTTACTAGTCCAATACTCGATAATCAACATTAAACACACAATTTAAGGATGTTCTTAAGAATTCTTTTATAAAGACTAACATAGCTTGATGCCTACTGCTTAAGATATTAGCTCTATCAAAGGGCTTAAATAAATCAATATGTATTTGGTTCCTATAATGTAAAAATTTAAATGTACTGGGAGTTGAATTTATTGCTTTTTTTTTTTTTAAGTGATTGTTCTGGGAATTCCCTGGTGGTCCAGGGGTTAGGACTCTACTTCCATTTCACGAGGCACAGGTCTGATCCCTGGTTGGGGAACTAAGATCCTGCAAGCTGTGCCAGTGTGGCCAACAAAGAAAAAAAAGAAAAGAAAAAAAAGAAATAAAAGTGATTGTTCGCCCACACTTTTTTTTTTCTGTGACATTAACTTTTTGAAGTGCCCAGGATAATTGCCTTGAAGAACTGTTCCGCACTGTGAATTTATCTAGCTGTTTCCTCATGGTTTAACTTGCTCCTCTATTCCCTTTATTTTTTGTACACCGGAAGTTAGGTCTAGGTAGGTTTAATCAGATTAGATGAACAATTTTCGGCAAGAAGGCACAACAGGTAATGTTGTGTGCCTCACATTGCATGCTATCAGGAGGCATATGATGTATACTGTTAGCAATGTGGACTTGATCACTTAGTTAATGTGGTGACTACCCCCACCTCCCCTTGCAAAGTACATTTATCCTAGTCAGTAAGTAATCTGTGGTCTAATACTTTGGCACTATGAGAATAATGTGTTCCTAAACTTTTCGCCTACTTATTGAGGTAGCCACTGATGATCCTTATCAATTATTACATTGGGGATTGAAAAATGGTTATTATCTTACTGATCATTCCTTCCACATTCATCAGGTGGTATTCTTCTGTAAAGAACTGTTCTCTCTACCCGCCACTCCACTTTCCCCTTTCCATTTTGGAATATCACTATAGACTCATGAATTTTTATTTTATTCAAGGTTCTATAATCCAGAGGTCCCCAACCTTGTTGGCACCAGGGACCGGTTTCGTGGAAGACAATTTCTCCATGGACTGGGGTGGTGAGGGGGAATGGTTCAGGCGGTAATGTGAGTGATGGGAAGCGATGGGGAGCGGCAGATGAAGCTTCGCTCGCTCACGCACCACTTACCTCCTGCTGTGTGGCCCTGTTCCTAACAGGCCACGGACCAGTACCAGTCCTCGACCCAGGGGTTGGGGATGCCTGCTATAATCAATTATAGTCATTATTATTTCTGATATTCAAATTATCCCCAAGTTGATCACTGGGAGCTTCTTTAAGCTAGTTCTGTCTCTTTGGCTACTACTCCATTAGTCTTTGAGTATTTACTTGTTTTCTAGCACAAGATAACTCAAACTCATCTTTCAATAACAACCTTATCTTTCACTTTCCCTGCCCAAACTCGAATCAGACATTTACCACAATTAGACCTGGTTCCTTTTTATGGAATAAAAAGAAATCTGTTTCATACTGATACTTCCATTACAAATTTAACATTACGGTATTTTTTTCTAATCTTCTTTTCTTCTATATATCTTTTTTCTCTTAGAATAAAAATCTTGATTACTAATAATTATAATACATTTCCTTACTGGCTTTTTCTTACAATATAGATAAAATAGCTGCAAAATTATAATATGACTATTACTGCCAAGAATAAACTTAACAATAAGCCTTCTTTACAGTTCTTTTTATAATTAGAACATATTCTGCCAAGCCTATAAAGGTGATTGTGTTCTAGACCAAAAGAAACCAAGAGAGAAAATAGCCAAAAGCAAGGTGTGACCTTACACTGTTTTCTGATTTAAAAAACAAAACAAAACAGAAACAGCTATAGAAGATATTCATGGAATATTAGGGAAAATTTAAATGTGGACTGGATATTGGAATACATTATGGAATTATTATTAATTTTCTTAGGTATAACAATGGCTCTATGATTATTTGAATATTATCATTAGTGCTAAGATATTTGGGAAAAATAGAGTGACTACCAGTAATTGTAATCTTGTGTCAACTGATTTATCTAGAGTGTACAGCTAACATACAAGGTTTTGTGAATTTATTTTCATAATGGTCCTGGTAAACTTTCGCAAGTATAAGAAAAAAATCTAGACTTTAGCTACACTGATAATGTTTCATTTCTTTAAAAATAAAATATTCACAGTTGTTAAATCTGGATAAATACATGTGCCTTAAATTGTTCTACTGACTTTTCCATAACCTTTTAAATCTTCAAAAAAATAAAGGACACTGGACTTTAAAAATTATATAATATAAAATCTTAACTCTTCCAAAGGTCAATAATAACATATAAAGCAAAATATCACACTTACTCTGAGAAGTATTTCTGTGGCTATGTTAAACTTACGATGAAGGACCTCTTGCAGTTCTAGAATTGATCCTTGGTACTGTATTATATTTTTCTCTTGCAAATCATATGATGGAGTTTCCAATAAAATTAACTTCAATTTCTCAATTAACTATAAGTAAAAGTATAAGTAAAAATATAAAGTAAAAATTTACGATGAAAGTAATCTGACACACAAAGAAAAAGTGAAATGGGGGACGTTTTATCACTTTTGAATTGAGGAACACATCACCAGTAAAACATATAAAAATACTTTCCTGTATTTATTCTATTATTTAAGATCCTGGAAAAATAAAATATTTCCTCCCAAAACTCCACTATAAGAATTCTAGGGCTTCCCTGGTGGCGCAGTGGTTGAGAGTCCCCCTGCCGATGCAGCGGACATGGGTTCGTGCCCTGGTCCGGGAAGATCCCACATGCCACGGAGCGGCTGGGCCTGTGAGCCATGGCCGCTGAGCCTCTGCGTCTGGAGCCTGTGCTCCGCAACGGGAGAGGCCACAACAGTGAGAGGCCCGCGTACCGCAAAAAAAAAAAAAAACAAAAAGAATTCTCTACTATGTGTAACAGAGCTGTCATTAGCAAGCTGATAGAGGAGGCACAGCTTGTCACTACTTAAGACTGTGGAACAATAGAAACAATGACAATATGATGAGGAGGAGGAGAGTGAGGAGAAAGAGGAAGAGGAGGAGAATTACTAACATTTACTGAATGCTTACTATTTGCCAGGAACTGTTCTAAATGCTTTAAATGTTTTAATCCATTTCATCCTCATCATAACTCTATAAGGTAGGTACTGTTTATTGTGCCTATATTATAGACGAGGAAACTAAGGCAACCTGGTTCCACCAGTAAGGAGCTTGGAAGACGCCACTCAATCCTAACAAGTGAAAAGCTGAACAGACTGAAAAACCAACCACTATTCTTTGATCCATAAAAGAGGGGAGGACACAGAGCAAATCCCTGTCCCCAAGATTGGAGATCCCTACAGGTGAACACAGGGAGTCAGTTTATCAGAGCTGAGTGTCAGGAGCAGAAACCACTGCAGGAACCAGTGCTAGGTCTGTAAACCCAAACTGTAAACAATGAATTGCTGGGAACTCAGGGTGGACAATTCTGAGAGTTAAAAACTCCCAGGGTGGGGGGCTTCCCTGGTGGTGCAGTGGTTAAGAATCCGCCTGCCAATGCACAGGACACGGGTTCAAGCCCTGGTCCGGGAAGATCCCACATGCCACAGAGCAACTAAGTCCATGTGCCACAACTACTGAGCCTGTGTGCCACAACTACTGAGCCTGCATGCCACAACTGCTGAAGCCCGTGTGCCTAGAGCTCTGCAACAAGAGAAGCCACCGCTATGAGAAGCCCGCGCACCACAACGAAGAGTAGGCCCCGCTTGGTGCAACTAGAGAAAGCCTATGCACAGCAACAAAGACCCAACACAGCCAAAAATAAATAAAAATAAGTTAAAAAAAAAATCCTCCCGGAGGATGAAGTCATGGGAGGGTGAGAGCCCATAGTATTATGAGACTTACCTGCAGGAGCTCAACCAGGTCCCCACAATAAATATGGGGGAAAGAAATTCCCTCCCGCTTCTGGCAGGAGGAGGGGGAAAGGAAGCATTTTGAAATAGGACAGAGCACTCTGTTCTTCACAACGCTTGATCTCAGGGGAAATTAATTAACTAGAGCCTAACCTGCTGGAATTTTATCAGAGCCTAACTCACCCGGGGGAAAGGAAATACCCAACTCCAGCTGGCTCTAGCCATTCCCTCTCACCTAAGACGGGATAAGAAAAATTAAAAATGCTTGTGAAGTTCACCATCCAGAGGCATAGGCTTACTTAAAGACAGACCTAATCACAGGACTACAGAACTCTTCCCCTCTCCCAACCTGCCTCACCACCACATTACTAAAGGCTTATTTACAGCAGTTCTTTTTACCCAGTACATCATGTCTGGCTATCAAGAAAAAATTACAAGGCATACCAAAAGGTAAAAACCACAATTTGAAGAGACAGAGTAAACATCAGAACCAGACATGGCAGGATATTATAATGATCAAACCAGGAATTTAAAACACCTGTTTTTAATATGCTAAGGGCTCTAATGGATAAAGTATTCAGCATGCAAGAATAGATGGGTGATGTAAAGCAGAGAGATGGAAATCCTAAGAAAGAACCAAAAAGAAATGCTAGAGATTGTAAACACTGCAACAGAAATGAAGAATGCCTTTGAAAGACTTACTCCTTAACTGGACACAGCTGAGAAAGGAATCTCTGAGCAAGAGGATTTATCAATAGAATCCTCAAAAGACCAAAAAGCAAAGAGAACAAGGACTTAAAAAAACAGAACAGAATATCCAAGGACCTTGGGACAACTACAAAAAAAAGGAAGCACACACATAATGGAAATACCAGAAGGAAAAGAAAGAGAAAGGAACAGAAGAAATATTTGAAATAATAATGACTGAGAATTCCCCCCAAACTAATGTCAGACACCAAACCACAGATCCAGGAAGCTCAGAGAACACCAAGCAAGATAAATGCCAAAAAAAACCCTATTTAAGCATACCATTTTCAAAATACAGAAAATCAAAGATAAAGAAAAACTGACAGCAGCTAAAGGGAAAAAAACACCTTACCTTTAGAGGAACAAAGTTAAGAATTATATCCAACTTCTCAGAAATCACACAAACAGGAAGAAAGTGGAGAGATATTTACAGTGTTGGGAGAAATTAATGTACAGCATGATCAAGGAACAACTAATAGCAAAATTTAATTTTGAACACTGACATAGATAACATACAGAAAATTTCTAAATTAAGAGAGATAGCTGAGTAGTATGGGCTCAAGCCAGAAAGCTGGGCTTCCATCCTTGCCACCTCTTACCAGTGGTGTGATTTGGGGCAAGTTATTTAACATCTCTGGTGCCTCGCCTTCTTTGGTTGTAAAATGGGGATAACGGTGCATACCTCACAGGGTTATTGGGGGAATTCAGCAACAACATGAATAAACTGAACCAGGCTGAGAAAGCCTGGCATAGTAAATATTATATAAGAGTTTGTCAAATAAATAAATTTGATAATTTGGAACTTGGTGTTTACCATGCAATCACTGCTATCCAATTCTTTCTGTTCGTCTTGTGGCCTCCTGCTTTAGTTTCCTATTATTATTGATTACTCTACTCATCTATCTCCTGTTTTGTTTCACTTATCCTTTTCTCATCTTCCCTACTATTCATTACTTCTGCTTCTGTATCCCACATTCATAACAGGAAGGTGTCACATCCAGCTCACCACTGGTGAACTTTAGTACTACTTCCTGCTGCCTTCCTGCTATTCAAAGTGCAGCAGATTCCTGGACCAGCATCACGCTATGGCAGCCTCCCTGGGAGAGAGAATATGCAATGGCAAGAATACTGTATGATGAATCCATTAGCATCCAAATACTTCATGGGAGGCTCTTTGGAGTCTTTGGAAAGTCAGAGTAATACCCATCTAAGGTCTCATAGGGGACCGTAAGCAAGTCACAACCCGTTTCTTCATATGTAAAATGAATCTCATAAGCTTGTTTTCCAGATTAAATTAGACGAGCAAGTTATGACCTTAACAGTCTGGAGTTATTCCATTTTATAGCAACATGGAGAAGAAGTAAACCACAGTGACAAGAAGCACAACATGGCAGAAATGGAAACAAAAAGCATTAGAGGATAAAAGGACCAAGAGGAGTGAATTCCTTCTAGTTTCTAATATTATGTAGGTGTGTCTAAGTGTGGATTCCTTTCTTTGTATCCTAACTTGGGATTTGTTGGGTTTCTGAGGATTCTGGAAAATCGTCAGCCACTATCTCTTTGAATATTGTCTCTCCCTCCGTCTTCTATATCTCTCTGTCTCCTTCTGGTACTCCTTGTCAATATACATTTAGTCCTTTTTGCTCCATCATACATGTCTGTTAACTACTCTTTGATATTTTTCATCTCTTTATCTCTCTGTGCTGTATTCTGATAAATTCTTCAATCTAACTCCTGACTCACTCACTATTAAGAATTCTCAGTAGAGACATTTTTGTTTTCCCTTCATTAAGCTAAACGTGAGCCAATCAAGCTCTTATCATCTCCCTTTGCAAAGCAGGTTTTCCCCTATTTATCCACATTACCTTTTTGAGGCTCCCAGCCATAAAAGCGTCTCTGATCCAACTTGCTACCTTCCTTGTACCCTAGGCTTTGCCTCCTGATTTCCCTTTAAACCAGTGCTAAGCCACCAGGGGTTAACAAACAGACACTCTCTGGGAGGCCACTGACTTTGAGACTTGCCCACTTTTCTGAATTGTTTTATGGCCTCCAAGATTCTCCTTTGCCTTCTTTTGAGCTAGGCAATGGATTTAAATGTCGTTAAATTCTTTTCCCTAGCATTTTTAAGTGCATTTGTAATGTGGTAGCTCCTCAGGTTAGCCTATCCATTCTATTTGCAGAAACAGAAGGTAGGATATTCTTATTCATCTTTGTACTTCCAGTGCTTAAAAGAGATGCCTGGCTCATAGTTAACATTAAAAAAAATACGTGTAGTGAATCACTGAATAGTGCACAATTCTGGCTGAGGATAAAATCATACATTTTTGCACTTGAGTTATCTACATAAATGGATGCAACTTGATATTTTCTTGTATTAGATATACATACAGTTACTATTTCAAATTTATGTTAGGCTGATCTTACCTAAGGTGGCAAGAGGTTTTTAGGAGTGGCAAAAATAAAAAAGAAAACAAAAAGATGAGCAAATATGTTTCTCCACAGCCAAGGAATTAGTAGTGTTATTAACTGAAAAATACTTTATTTAATTTATTTCTAGTTTTAGTCAATATCAGACAATTGTAATTTACATAATTTAAAATTACAGAATAATACTTAAATACTTACATTTAGCACTAGTTTACTCTTCGCAGTCACTGCCTCAAAAGTCTCATTGGTTTCCTCTTTCCACAAGCTAATAAAAGTATTAATTTCTTGGGATATTGAAGGATCAGGACTCCCATCACATTGAATGTAGTGTTTCCACTGTGGAATAAAAATGTTTGAAGGTTCACACTGATGAAAATTCAACCAAAGATTAAATTACTTCTTTTCTGAAGCTTATAACCTTGTTTTCCATATTAGGCAAAAACCATATTATGACTTTAGTTACTTGAGATATCTCTAAAATAACCAAATTCCTCTTCATCAAAATAATTTGAAAGCCTCAATATTTCAAATAAATAGAAATTCTATTTATTGTCATATTTTTATTTTTAAAAAAGTATTTATGAGTTGATTTAGTTTTGCTTTCCTCTCTAATCATATAGCTCCTGTAGGTACAAAAACCAACACTTGAGCTAATTTCTACTTCTCAAATGACTACTAATTCTTAACTGCCACTGTCATTTTAGTATTAGTCCTTCCATTCATTTTGTAGTCTATGCAAATTCTACATTTGTAATCATATTGTACTTACAATATTTTTGCTTTAAATTATACTATAATCTTTTGCCATATTACTACAGTTTTTCCTTTTTATCCTGATAATCATCTACATTGTTTCCAAAGTTACACTGTTTTGAGCAACACTAGATTGCCTTAGGCTCAAACTTTTAATATTTTAATTTAGGATAATTTCCTCAGTATATATTCCCCCAAATTAAATCAGAGTAAAAGGATATAAAAATTTCAAGGATCTTATTACTGACAAATAGATTTCTACAGAGCTATATGAATTTACTTTGCTACAAGCAATATGAGAGAGATTTGTCAGATTAGAGATTTTTTTATAGACAAATTTAAAGTTTCTTGTTATTTAAACAGATATTGGATTATAACTCCCTCTTGTGGTACAAAAGTATTAGCTAAATAAATAAAATCAGTCTTACCTGAGAAAGCAATCTACTGTCTCGTTTCAATTTCTCCGCTTCAGGAAAACATGCCTCTAATAAATAAAGTTCTTCAAGCTCTCCATTTCTTCTTTCTAGATCCTGTTTCATAGGGATAGATACATTGATATCTTCTTTAATTTCAGCTTTGTGTTTCATAATGGATTTCATAAGAAATCCATTGCCTAGCTCAAAAGAAGGCAAAGGAGAATCTTGGAGGCCATAAAACAATTCAGAAAAGTGGGCAAGTCTCAAAGTCAGTGGCCTCCCAGAGAGTGTCTGTTTGTTAACCCCTGGTGGCTTAGCACTGGTTTAAAGGGAAATCAGGAGGCAAAGCTTAGGGTACAAGGAAGGTAGCAAGTTGGATCAGGGACGCTTTTATGGCTGGGAGCCTCAAAAAGGTAATGTGGATAAATAGGGGAAAACCTGCTTTGCAAAGGGAGATGATAAGAGCTTGATTGGCTCACGTTTAGCTTAATGAAGGGAAAACAAAAATGTCTCTACTGAGAATTCTTAATAGTGTTAATAGTGTTTCTTCACATACGTCAGTCAAAACAACACATTGTAACAGATGGAATGATGAAGTAGGTATGAGATCCAGTTGTCTTCTGTTAAGTCAGAGATTAAAGAGATTTAAAAAATATAAACAACGCCACTTATTTCCCTAATTAAAAAATATATATATATAAGTGTGGTGATGGATGTTAACTAGATTTATTGTGGGATCATTTCACAATATATATAACTATCGAATCATTATTTTGTACACCTAAAACCAATATAATTTTAAATGTCAATTATACTTCAATAAATATATATATATACTGTAATTGTTTTTAAAATATGTTAATGTATTTTTTATTCATGTTTATGTTTAACAATGTTTAATCACTATTAATATAATAGATGTTTTTAAGTTTCTGTTTTAATTTCTAATATAGTAAATATTGATAAACATAAACAAAAACTCCTTGAGGATCTTCACTTTTTAATAGTAATGAGGTTTTGTCCTGAGATTAAAATATCACAGAACTACTGATTCAATAACGAAAAATTCTGGTGAAAAAGAGAAGTGAAATTTTAAAAGGAGAGGTAGAATTTGAACATTTTTTGGTCCCTATTTAATTATCTATACAACAGATTGAGAATAATAACTTAATGGTTACAAGCATGGGCTCTGAAGCAAGACTACTTCTGTCTAAGTCCTGGCTCTGAAATTTATTAGCTGCTTAATCTCTCTATTCACCAATTTCCTGATCTGTGAAATGTGGGTAATAATTTACCCACCATAACTTTATGGTAGGATAAAATGAATTAAACCAGTTCAGATAGGCCTAAATATTACTGGTACCTATGGGTACCAGTAGGTACCAGAATGACGTTAAATGGCCAAACAGATCTGATAGCCACATAGTTTGTCTTCAGTAATAACAGCATTAATGTTTATTTACTTTTGCTTCAAGTTTTCGCAATTTTTCTTTCTCAGCTCGTTGTATTTCAAGTCTTTCCATTTCTTCTTTTTCGTATTTCACACGGGCTTCCTCTAAAGAACAACAACAAAAGAAATTTTTAGTCTGTTTTATTCTTTGTTTTTTTTTTTAGTCTGTTTTTAAGCACTTAAAATTATTTCAAATATTTAAGATGTAGTAATGGTGGAATATTTGATAGAAGTCACAACCTTTACTGTGTGGTAGAAATAAAACTGCTAGATTTCTTTCAAAAAAGTAACATGACTCTCGGACTTCCCTGGTGGCGCAGTGGTTAAGAATCCGCCTGCCAATACAGGTGACACGGGTTCAAGCCCTGGTCCAGGAAGATTCCACATGCCCCGGAGTAACTAAGCCCATGCACCACAACTACTGAGCCTGCGCTCTAGAGCCCGCAAGGCACAACTACTGAGCCTGCATGCCACAACTGCTGAGCCCGCATGCCACAACTACTGAAGCCTGTGCTCCGCAACAAGAGAAGCCACTGCAATGAAAAGCCTGCGCACTGCCACAAAGAGCAGGCCCCGCTCTCCGCAACTAGAGAAAGCCTGTGCACAGCAACGAAGACCTAACTCAGCCAAAAATAAATAAATAAAAATAAATTTAAAAAAAAAAGTAACATGACTCAAAATTTCTGGCTCACGATGATATTTCTCTTCTCCAAAAAGTTTATAGCAATCCAATAATGATTTTAATCAATGAAAAATGACAAATCTATCATGGGTAATTAAGAGGTAAAATCTTCAGAAGATTTCCATAATCTGTGACATCTACATTATCGGAAGTAACTATCTTTATTTTTATTTTTATTTTTTTTTGCGGTATGTGGGCCTCTCACTGTTGTGGCCTCTCCCGTTGTGGAGCAGAAGCTCCGGACGCGCAGGCTCAACGGCCATGGCTCACGGGCCCAGCCACTTCGCGGCATGTGGGATCTTCCTGGACCAGGGCACGAACCCGTGTCCCCTGCATCGGCAGGCGGACTCTCAACCACTGCGCCACCAGGGAAGCCCAGAAATAACTATCTTAATCTTCCCTTGCTTTCACTATTAAAAAACAAAATATGAAATACATGTTGAAGAATATGAGTTTAACCCAATATAATAAAACATTCCCCAAGATGTAGATCCTGATACTGTATTATTATCATGAGTCACCTAAAAAAGATTTATATGATTATACATTAAAAAATCAACATGGAAACTAAGAACAGACATTTAAAACCTGAATCTGAATCAACAGATGTTCTTCATGCTAAAAGCTACAACCATCTGAAATATTCAGATTTTTTTTTAACATCTTTATTGGAATATAATTGCTTTACAGTGTTGTTAGTTTCTGCTTTATAACAAAGTGAATCACTTATACATACACATATATCCCCATATCCCCTCCCTCCTGCATCTCCCTCCCACCCTCCCTATTCCACGCCTCTAGGTCATGACAAAGCACTGAGCTGATCTCTCTGCTATGCAGCTGCTTCCCACTAGCTATCTATTTTACATTTGGTAGTGTATATATGTCAATATTACTCTCTCACTTCGTCCCAGCTTACCATTCCCCCTCCCCATGTCCTCAAGTCCATTCTCTACGTCTGTGTCTTTATTCCTGTCCTGCCCCTTGGTTCATCAGAACCATTTTTTTTTTTTAGATTCCATATACATGTGTTAGCATATGGTATTTGTTTTCTCCTTCTGACTTACTTCACTCTGTATGACAGACTCTAGGTCCATCCACCTTACAACAAACAGCTCAATTTCGTTTCTTTTTATGGCTGAGTAACATTCCATTGTATATATGTGCCACATCTTTATCCGTTCATCTATCGATGAACACTTAGGTTGCTTCCATGTCCTGGCTACTGTAAATACTGCTGCAATGAACATTGTGGTACATGACTCTTTTTGAATTATGGTTTTCTCAGGGTATATGCCCAGTAGTGGGATTGCTGGGTCATATGGTAGTTCTATTTTTATAAACTATTCAGATTTTTAAAGTGACTTTTTATTATTTTAAATGACCAAATTTTCATTAATTTTTTGCTATTTAATTTGAGTTTCAGAATTCTTACTGCACAATCAGTACCAATGCCAATTTAATCAATAAGTATAAACATCTTATACTTAATTTAATTAAGATAGGGTTGCCATATTTAGTAAATAAAAATATAGGATGCTCAGATGAATTTGAATTTCAGATAAACAATGGACTCTTTTTTTTGGTTCAAGTATATTCTAAACATTGCATGAGGCAAATTATCCCAAATTATCCACTGTTTGTCTGAAATTCAAATTTAACTGGGCATCCTGTATTTTAACTGGCAACTCTCCTTCAAGATATATCTGAAAATGATTGGTGTGTACTAACAGAAATTTCTGGGTACCCTTTAAATAGTAAATAGCTATTATAAAACATTAAATTCAAAAAATTAAAAATTTTGAAAATTGTTTTTAAAAAGTACTGACTGGATGACAGAAATACAAACCTACTGTTAGTATTACCTGCATGTGACAATAGTTACCACTGTGTGTTTTATACCTTCCTCCTTTTGTCGTCTCTCCTCCTCCTCTTGTAGCTGCTTCAACTGGTCGGCTTTGGTGATTCTCTTTTTCTTACTGCCAGACTTAATAAAGGCCACAATTTTTAAAAAGGTTATTCACATGTACTCAAATTACTTAAAAACACATATCCCTCAACCAGCAATTATGAAAAACACTTTTACTTTCATGAATCCAGTCTTCTACTCATTCAAATAAGACTGCCTATTAAGTGAAAAGCCTTGACTCAGTGCCTTGAGGACAAAGTATGGAAACAAGTAGGAAAATTAACATATAAATTATTCAAAGGCAAGAGTGACAGTGACAAGTATATACAAGTTAATTCTCTCATTTTCAGTTTTCACATCTTTAAAGTGGTGCTAAATAAAACCTCATTTCATTTTTGTAAGGATTAAAATAAAACATGTAAAAATATCTTTAACACTGCTACATGTCTATAAAAATTAAAGATTTTTTATGACTAACAGATATAGAGTTATTTTGCAAGTTTGGAGTAAGGCCAAATTGTTTTCAACAGCTGGGATCAAGTAAAATTTTTATAGGGTATCGAGTATTAAAGTTTGTGCCCAAAAGATTTTAACATTCAGATATGAGAGGAAGATACTCCAAGGGGGAAAGGCAGGCATAAGATATGGAGTTGGGAGAGCACTGGATAGGCCCTAGGAAAACCCCAAGAAGAGGTAATGATGGACGTGAGAATGGAAAAGAAGGTTGGAGCCTATGCTGTAGAGATTGGACATTGTGCTAAAAGAATTGGAAACCCCCTAAAAGTTTTCCAGGTCTGTGGCTATTATCTGGAAAACAAACCTGGTGTTAGGGGGAAAAATGATTGTAAAGATTATACATTTTGGCTACTATTAACAATAATTAATAAAGTCATGACAATGGAAATGCAGATGGGGGATGGATCCAATAAATATTTTATAAGTTAACTTATTTGATAATGATTAAAATTGGAGTCATGGAGAGGAAGCAGTCAGAGAAGAATCAAAAAAGAAGAATATTAGTCCAGAAGATGCAAACTTGAAAGAGAAACTGTTTAGAGAAATTTAATTAGTATGAAGTGCTGGTGGAGAATCCAGGCAATGCTTGCAGGCTTTGAAACTGAAGAACTGAGATGTAGCCAAGAGATCAGGGCCACAGAATACAGATTTGAGAACTATCTTGGTGATGACCGCCTCCCTTCCATTTTCCCTAAGGGAGAGTATGGAAAGAGAAGTGCACCATCTAACTTTAGGAATCAATTGAGTGGTTAATCCTAGGGATACATAGACTCTTGGATGACCACCTGCTCTTTTTGGCTCACCTACTGCAGGATGCTCCACTGGAGTCTCCAATACATTAGCCCTATCACTTTTTCACCGTTCATCAACCCCCACATACTGTCACTTCTTCCTTACCCTGGTTAGATTTCACAGTTCATCACATAATCAATAACTTATATATCTCTGCCTCCTCTATTTTCCTCTCCCTCTGAGAAGCTCAGCGGGCAAATTCCTAGTTCTAGTTAAACCCAACTCTCCACTTATTCTGAGCTAGCAATAGGAGCAGCTGGACCTTGCCAGAGAAAACTACATGAGCTCAAAGTTGTGAGCACACATTTTAAACAGGCTCTAAGCACCATACAGCATTCCTATTGCTATTTCATTCTCTTCACTCTTCCAAAATCCTCTCCTCTTTCTTACTCTCAGCTGTTGACTTTACATCACTAGAAACTTTTAAGAATACGCTACTTTACACACCAGATCTTTTAATTTACCTCTACCTTTGTCTCCCTTCCTGTTACACTGGATGAACTGGATGTACCTTCTGCTATTTAAGTCTGAATCCACCACTTTTACACTAGATCCTATCCCTTATTGCCTATATAAGACTTGGGTCCTGTAATTAACACCTCTTGTTATTCATAGCTCTCTCCCTCCCTGGATTTCACATCCCTCTTCCTCTTTTGCTCCAATGCTGTTACCCTTTATATTAGACTGCCTAAAAGGAGTTGCCCACTGCTTTCACGTCCCCATTTTCTGCATGCCCCATTCTAATCAGGCTTTCATTTTTATTGTTCCATTGAAACCTCTCGTGTCATGGAACCTTAAGATGGCCATGTTTCCGATGACAATGGCCAATTTTCAGCCCTCATTTTACTCATCTGTTATCATCATTTGACAAAGTTTTCTTCTTCCATCTTGAAATATTTTCTTCATTAGGCCTTCAGGTTGGTACTATCTGATTTTGCTTCTTCCCTCCTTCTTAGACTTCTTTTCTGGTTTCTCCTCCTCAGACGTAGTTGATTAGTAACTTTAAAAACTATTTGTTCATATAGTCCCTAAAAGGATTTTGAAAAGCTATGTACCCCCTTCACACATTTTTACGTTGACATTGAAAACTTTTTACCACAAGTTTAAATAACTTCAAATGTTGTACTTTCTAGTATATCACATATAAAAGTAAACTTTTACATCACTCCTTTAAATATATCCATCACTATTTAAAATATATCCAATGGATCTATCGATACATACTATAGTGATTTGACGGCCAATATCAAATAAAAAATATGAACAAGCTTTTCTTTAATAAAAATTTTAATCCTTTTCTCTTTGAATTCATATTTCCATTCCACTTCCCCCACAGAATCTTATCCTAGTGTAATACACTTGAACAACTTTTGTTGATCTTCCTATCATATTTATGTTATAAAAATATGTATGAAATTTTTAATTTCCTTGACTCTAAGTTTCTAAGCAGTACAAATTTTGCTCTGGATTGAGTTAATTTTATAATTATTTTCAGTAGACAATTGAACAAAGCAACATTTTATATTACAAATTTTGATAGGTAAATATTAAAACATAAAAAGTAAAATTTTACTAGATATGCGCCTTTTGATGAGATTGTTGGGTTTTTTCGTTTTCCTGGTCAGTTCATAATCCAAGGATAAATGTTAGCTATTGCTGAATGAAACAAGGATTCAGACAGATTCTATTTTAATTTTTATAGCTATAAGAAATGAAAAATTTGGTTTATATTACAAAGCCGATGGGAATAGGTTTGTTACAGCTGTATCGTGTAGTTATTTGAATTCTTTCCACAACATATGCCAAAAATTATATTGACTTACCAAAAAAATTACTCCTAGAGATAATCACTGATATTTGTAATGTCCTTCTTGTTTTTCTTTAAAGTTTTATTACATATGTATATATTCTTAAACAATAGTTTTCTTACCTTTGAATTTCTTCATAAATCCAATTATACTTTATGGATACAATTGTAATTTACTTATTTACTTATTGTCATAAAATATACATAACAGAAAATTTACCATTTTAAGCGTTTTTTAGTGTGCAGGTCAGTGGCATTAAGTACATTCACATTGTTGTACAACCATAACCTCCACCCATCTCCAGAACTTTTTCATCATCCCAAACCGAAACTCTGTATCCATTACACATTACACATTAATTCCCCTTCTGCCCCCAACCCAGCCCCTATCAATCACCATCCTACTTTTTGTCTTTATGAGTTTGACTACTCTAGATATTTCCTATAAGTAGGATAATACAATCCTACTTGTCCTTTTGTGTGATTTACTTCTTTAGATACAAATTATGGTTTGTAAGATTCACCCAAGGGGGGGATATAGCAGTACCTGTATATTTTCACTGCTAAATAGTAACTCATTAATTTATTTATCCATTCTTCTACTGATTGACATTGGATGGTTTCTAGTTTACTATCATGAATAATGCTGCTATAAACCTTTGAGTGTATGTATCCTGGTGTCCATACAAGAATTTCTCTACAATGTATACCTAGAAGTAAAACTGGTGGGTATGTGCATTTTCAATGTTGTTGAAGCTGAGTTTTCTAAAGTAATTATTCCAATTTACACTCTCATAATCATTATCCTAGTCAATATTTGTTAATTTCAGTAGTTTCCTTCTCTGGCAGTTTTTTGTTTATTTAAAATATAGATACTTCTATCACGCTAAAGAGGTGCCCTTTAAGCTATTAAATGGTAAGACATAGTAACTGAATTTTTAACTCCATCTAATTGTATTCATTTAATTTCTTACATTAAACCAATTCTGCCTCCCTGGAATAAGCTGAATTGGGTCATAATTTATTATTATTCTATATACTTCCAAGTGAGCTTGCTAACATTTTGTTTAGACATTTTGTATTTATGTTCATGAATGGGCTTCAATTTTCCTTTCTCATGCTATTCTCAGGCTACCCAGGTAACTCAAAATTAATTAGAAATGTTTCCTCTTTTTTCATGCTCTAGAAGGATTTGTATAAAAGTGAAATAATTTATCTTTGAATGAAGAACTAGCTAACAAAGACTTACAGACCTAGAATTTTCTTTCTGGGAAAAATTTTAACCACTGATATAATTTCTTAAATGATTATAGGACTATTCAGGTTTTCTACTTCTTCAAGAAACAGTGTGAGAAGGTTTTTTTTTCTATTTGTCTAATTCATCTAAATTTTCTAATTTATTGGCATATAAAGCTGTACAAATTATGTCATTTATTGTTAAAGTCATGTCTCTCTTTTCATGCCTAATACAGGCATACCTTGGAGATACTGTGGGTTTGATTCCAGACCACCACAGTAAAGTGGTGGAATATTGCAAGTCATAAATTTTTTGGTTTCCCAGTGCATATAAAAGTTATGTTTACACTATACTGTAGTCTATTAAGTGTACAATAGCACTGTGTCTAAAAAAATATACACACCTTAATTTAAAAATACTTTATTGCTAAAAATTGCTAAATATCATCTGAGCCTTTAGCAAGTCATAGGGTTTGAAATATTGCAAGAATTACCAAAATGTGACACAGAGACACAAAGTGAGCAAATGCTATTGGAAAAATGGCACAGATAGACTTGCTCAACACAAACCTTTAATTTGTAAACAATGCCATATCTGTGAAGTGCAATAAAGCAAGGCACAATAAAATAAGGAATGCCTGTATTGATTATTTATGCTATTTGTTCTTTTTGATAAAATTTACCAGAAAATTGTCAATTTTATCAGTATTTTCAGAGAAATAAATTGTGGCCTATTTGTTCATTCAACTATTTTAAGAAATACTGAGAGTCTAATATATGATAGGTATTTGAGATATATCAGTAAACAGAAATCCTTGTCTTAATGAACTTATATTCAAATGGGAAGAGAAAGACAAAAACAATAAACAAACAATTTAAAAATAATGTTTAAAATTGAGGACTAGTTGATTTACAGTATTATGCTTCAGGTATACAACATAGTGATTCACAATTTTTAATGATTATACTCCATTTATAGTTATTATAAAATACTGGCTATATTCCCTGTGCTGTACAATATATCTCTGTGGTACAATAAACAAAATTGTAAAATAATTTATAAAATATTTTAGAAGATGAAAAGTGCTATGGGAGAAATCAAAGGGACTCCAGACTGCAGGGGTCATTGGGGAAGGGATGAATTACAATTTTAAATACAGTGTTTAGGGTGGGCCTCATGGAGAAGGTAACATTTGAGTGAAGACTTGAAAGATATGAGGTTATAAATCCTCTCTATTGTATGTTTTCTATTTTATTAATTTTTATATTTGTCTTTATTATTTCCTTCCTCCTCCTTACTTTGAGTTTCTTTTTCTTACTTCTTGAAAATGATGCTTAGTTTCATTAATTTTTCATCTTCTAAAGTATTTAGGGCTACATATTTCCCTCTAAGTACTTCTTTAGACACACTCACAAATTTTGAAGTATTTTTCTTATTACTGAGTTAAAATTATCTTTTTACTTCCATCTTGACCCACTTGAGAATTTTTTTTTTAATTCCCAGCATATTGTATCTTCCTGTTCATAATTTATTTCTTTGAATTTTAAGCTTAATTTCATTGAGGTTATAATACATGCTCTGAATTGTTTCAATTCTTTGAACTTTGAGAATAGTTTTATGTCTCAGTACATTGTCAGTTTTGGAATAAAAAATATATGTGCTTAAAATTCTCTAGTTGTTGAGTGCAATGTTCTAAATATGTCTAATTCTTATTCTAACAAATCTAATGATTTGTTCATGTTGTTCCAATCTTTACGTCCTTACTGTTTTATTTTTTTTAATGCTTTTCTATCAGGTACTGAAAGAAGAAATCTTCCAGTATGATTGTGAACTTGTCTATTTCTCCTGACAGTTCTCTGAATCTGTGCAATGTATATTTCAAGGCATTATAATTAGGTATATACAGATTTAAAATTATATTTTCTTGGTTAATCAAAACTTTATCATCACAAAATGACCCTCTTTGTTTCTAGAAGTGCTTTTTGTCTTAAAGTCTACCATGTCTAATATTAATTATACCAACTTTCATCTTTCTATTATTTGCATAGCATGCCTTTTTCCATCATCTTACTTTAACTCTTCTGTATTTTTATTCTTTAGATGGTATTTGTAAAAAGATTATTGTTAGATTTTATTTTTTATCCAATCTGACAATCTTTCTCTTTTGATTTTGGGTTTGTCTTGCCTTCTTTTCATATTTCTTGGTATCATCAATTGATTATTTTTTTGTTAGTGCACTATTTTCCCTCTACTGGTTTGGAAGTTATATACTCTATTTATATCATTTTAGTGGCTATCCTAGAAAGTCAACCTATGTACCTAATATATAAATACATTTACCATACTACCAAACAGTACAGGGACTTTAGAACATCTTAACTCAATTAATCCTTGCCCTACCCAAATTATACATTATTGCTGTCATATATCTTTTTAAAACAGTTTTACTGAGATAAAACTTATATACTATATAGTTCACCCATTTACAGTGTAGAATTCAATGGCTTTTAGTGTATTCAGAGTTGTGTAACTACCACCATAATCAATTTCAGAACATTTCCATCACCCCCCAAAAGATATCCCATACCCATTAGCAGCACCCCCTTCCATTTCCTCACAACCTCCCAGCTCTGTGAAACCACTAATCTACTTTATCTATAGATTTGCCTATTCTGGACATTTCATATAACTGGAATCATACAATGTGTGATCTTTTGTGATTCGCTTTATTCATTCAGAACAATGTTTTCAAGGTTCTTCCATGCTATAGCATGTATCAATACTTCCATTTTATGGCTGAAAAATATTTCATTGTATGGATATACCACATCTTGTTATCTACTTATCAACTGATGAATATTATGTGTTGTTTTCATGTATCTATTTTTTAAATCCACATGTTATTATGTGGATTACTGTTTTATACCTTATGCATATAATCTGTTTTGCAGCAGATGAAAAACACAGTTTTTACCTGAGAAAATATTTTTCTTTCACCTTTATTTTTGAAAACTATTTGAGCTGATACAGAATTCTAAGTTGGCAGTTATTTACTCTCAGCACACTGAAGACATCACTCCACTGTTTTTGGCTCCCACTGTTGCTGTTAAAACCACAAGTTCAAGTTTTGCCCTGTACTGCAAATGCCCTCATGAAAAAGAGTTTTAGTGCGTCCATTACTTCTTTGGTTCCTTCCTTAATTTAGGTTTTCTCCTGATAATTTCTTATTACCTTATCAGCTCTTAAGTTCCTTTAAGATGGAAGTTTTGATCTTTACATATATATTTTAGTCAGCATTATTTATTGTTTTCAGCAGAAAGTTTTTTTTTTTTCCTTTTTTACGGTACGCGGGCCTCTCACTGTTGTGGCCTCTCCCGTTGCAGAGCACAGGCTCCGGACGCGCAGGCTCAGCGGCCATGGCTCACGGGCCCAGCCGCTCCGCGGCATGTGGGATCCTCCCAGACCGGGGCACGAACCCGTGTCCCCTGCATCGGCAGGCAGACTCTCAACCGCTGTGCCACCAGGGAAGCCCTCAGCAGAAAGTTTGATCCAAAAAATCTTACGCCCAATATTACTGGAAATGGGAAAATCAAAATAATATTTTGAAAAAATTATTTTATTTTACCACTTGCTTTGATTTTAAATTGATCAAAACTTTAAAGCTATAGATTTTGCTCATTTGAAGTATTAAAAAAAAGTCAATTTACCTAATTAGCAAAGCCCAGCCTTCAAAGTTAAACCAACTGGACATATCATACTTATTTCCTATCACAAACAGTTTGACTTCATGTTTCTATACTAATAAATGTGTTAATATGCATCCTCATGATAAGCTATCTCTTTTTTTATTATAAGCCAGGTATAAGCTGGTTCCATTTCCTCACACATTGTTTTAAAAGATGCAATTATTTAATGTCCTGAACTTAACACCATTTATATTTTAGGGTAAACACTGAATGTTCCATAGAAACCAGGACTCAAATTTTAGGCAACCAAAGCTTCTTTGTGAATATGGTATTCCTAAATTAAAATAGGATATAAGTATAGATATGAGCTATAGGGCCCCCTTTTTGCCCATTCTTTACAGTTCCATGCCTGGAGGTACTTGGGCACCAGTCTCAATCTATTCAAATAAAATCAGTTCAAAGTATTCCAAGTTCATCTATGCATTAATCAGTCTGTAAGGCATTTTTCCCTACAATCTAATCAATGTCTTCTGCTATTTCATGCATTCTACGAAGTACAGTGGTTTCCTGAAGAAAACATACTGATGTAAATGCAGCGATGGGTGTTTTAATAGGGTACCAGGTGTTATAACCTTTTCTATAGTCTTGTACAATTTCCTAGTTTTTGCAATGAATAATACTAATTTAAATTAAATGAAGTTTCAAAGGCAACTTTAAGGTCTATGCAAAAATATTAAGCTCATTTACATTTTTACTGATACCCTTAATCTTTCTTCATTAAAAAAATTAATGTTATTATTTTTGAAGTCTGAATGTTTTATCAATAAATTACACTGTGAGAGCATTTTTTTTGCATCATCATTTGACAATCTTACAAGCAGTGTCACTAAATAAAGATTATTACCAGTCCCACCACTCCACACTACAAAATATAGGAATTCAGAATATCTCAATATTTCAAATGCCACATTTCACCACTTACTTGTAAGACAGACAAAAACAAGAAGTCATTAGTGCCTTGATTAAAGAAAGCCTTGCCAACATGAGTGTTTTGAAAGGTCCTTTAGTTTCATAGCCCAGGTTCTAGGGCAATGAAGTACAGTAAGATTTAGAATGGATAGACCTTTGTTTTGTAAAGCAGAAGCGTACTTGCAAAAGGGGAAGATGTAATAGCAAAAGTGCGGGGCTTCAAGACAGTAAATTTTTTCCAGGAAAGAGTATGTTTTACTTTTAGAAGTAGGTTCACCTTGGTGACCTACACTGATGCAACAGTTTCCTAACTGGTCCTCCTACTTCTATTCTTGCTTCCCTACAGCGAATTCTCCACTGACCGTTTAAAGATATAAATCAGATCATGTCACTCCTCTGCTTACAACTCTCCCACACTCAGAATAAAACCCAGACGTTTCACCGTGGCCCAGTTGGCTAAGAATTGGCTCCTACTTATCTCCCCCAACCCTTCTGCCCACCCCTCAACCCTCACCATCCCTCCACCTCACATTTTATCTTTCATTTCAACTTTGCTCACTCTATTCTAACCACCAAGGTCATTCCCAACTATGGGTCTTTGCAATAACTGTTTCTTCTGCCTAGAATGCTCATTTCATCCTTTCTCTTCTCAAACTTTAGCTCTTTAATCACCATTATAACATTATACCCTACCCCACATTTCCCACTGACCCCTTTCTTGGTTTTCTGTACATTCAAAGCAATCTGAAATTATATTTTTTCTTCACCTCCCCTCCCCAGAAAGAATGTAAGCTTCATGAAATGAAATCACTCTTTTGAAGAGATATCTGCACCCTCGTGTGCACTGCAACATTATTCACAATAGCCAACACATGAAAACAACCTAAGTGGTGTCTATCCACAGATGAATGAATAAAGAAAATGTGATATATATATATATATAATATTATTGGACAAATTGGAATAATATATATTATAATATATTATAATATATTGAATATATTACATATTAATACAATATTATAAATATTATATTATATTATATTATATTATATATATAATAGAATATTATTCAGTCACAAAAAAAAGAAGAGGATCTTATTTGCAACAACACAGATGAACCTGGAGGGCGTTATGCTAAGTTAAATAAGTCAGAGAATGAAAAATACTGCATGATCTCACTTATACATGGAGTCTAAAAAAGCCAAACTCATAGAAACAGAGAGTAAATTGGTAATTGCCAGGGGCTGGGAATGGGGGAAATGGAGAGGTGTTGGTCAAAAGGTACAAACTTCCAGTTATTAAAATAAATAAGTTCTGAGGATCTAACGTACAGCATGGTGACTACAGTTAACAATACTGTATTGTATATTTGAAAGTAGCTAAGACAGTTGATCTTAAATGTCCTCAACACACACGGGTACACACACAAAATGGTAATTACGTGAGGTGATGGATATATTAACCAACCTTATTTTGGTAATCATTTCATAAAACATACATATGTCAAATCATCACATTGTATACTTTGAAACTTATAATACAATGTTATACGTCAATTATATCTTAATAAAGCTGGGACAAAAAGAATGTAAGTTTCATGAGGACAGGGACTCTGTCTTGCTGCTGGACTCTTATTGCCTAGAATACTGCTACATCAATGAAACAACTATTTTTCCATATGTTTGCAAGGCCTTATATACAAGGATCTTCATTTCTACCTTGTTTGTAGTAGTGAAAAATAGGGACAATATAAAAATCATAGATATACTTTCAATGGAATGTGATACAGATATGAAAAGAAGTGATATAATCTCAATGTGCTGAAACAAAAAAAGGTCCCCAAGACATATTTACTCCATAGAATCTATAATGCCATCAGATGTAAGATTCACATTTAAATTACTGATATTGTACCAAAAAAGGAACTGCCCAAGATGTGAATGTAAAAGGAAATGCCTGTATATAGCTGAATAATAGGTAAACACAAATGAACCTACAATACAGAAAGATACAACAAGGAAACTTGCATAGCTCAATCCTGAAAAATGAATAGAACGAAGAAAAAAAAATCCCTGAAAATTTAAACCACAAGTCAGTTAATGTGGATTTGCAGTCTGACTCATACTATTAGTGTGGTCCAAAAACTCTCAGGAAGAGAATTTAAAGTAGTATTAGGTTGGTAGTAAGCCCAAGTGACCGACAGAAGCAAACATCTCTGGAGGAAATAGATGTCAATTCAGGACTACAATGATTGTAAGTTATTATCAACCATAAAACATATCTCAATTTCAGTCATGTTAAAATATGAGTATACTAGAATTAATAAAATGCAACATCATCAAGTGAAAACTAGAAGGTGCAGAATGCTCCCATTATGTGGGGAGAAAATGTGTGCGTGTGTGTGTGTGTGTGTGTGTACTTTTTAATGATTACAAAATGAAAGGAAAGATTTGCAGTGGTTCTTTTAGTCTTGGCTAGGAGGAACTTTTACATTTTCATGCTACTTTAATTTTGTACCATATGTGTTTATTACTTTTTTCCCTTAAAATAAAACTTTAAGAAATCAGAAATAAAATACACCTTTCCATGATTTTTTAACCATACTGTAATTCCCTTTACAGGCTCACCTCATCCCCAAACCATAATCTTTAAGAATGGAAATAACTAAAAAGTGAGTAATTTTTTCCTTATGTTTGGTTTCAAATTTCACAGGATGAATCTCACCATTCTTTAAGGGAAACAACAATATGAAGAAAATAATCCAAATGTATTTATTTAGCACCCATACATCCATGGTTAAGTACCAAAGTCATTAGAACAATGAGTTTTCAGATTTAAAACAATGCCTCTAAGATTTCACAATCTAAAGCTGAAAATGAATGCCCACACAAACTAATAAACTATTGTAGACAAACATATATATGATTGTAGTCCTCCAGAATACTTCCCCCATAAGAATGTGCCCAGAGTCTTCATAAATTTTGTTCAGTTATTTATATCCACAGTCCCTAAAACAGTATCAGGTTGGTAGTGGGTTCAAGTGACTGAGAAAAGCAAACATAGATGGCACTCAATAGCATTTTTGAAGAAATGTTGAATTGTATAAATATTGAATGAACATTTATATAAGCATTTCTTCTTTTTTTTTCCGGACGCGCAGGCTCAGCGGCCATGGCTCACGGGCCCAGCCGCTCTGCGGCATGTGGGATCTTCCCGGACTGGGGCACGAACCTGCGACCCTTGCATCGGCAGGCGGACTCTCAACCACTGCGCCACCAGGGAAGTCCAAGCATTTCTTCTTAAATAATCAAGGGCCCAAGTCTTTTAAAGTAGTGGTAGGGTAAATGGGGTTTCATATATTCATTCAACAAATATTGATTGAATTTCTACTACGTGCCAGACTAAATGCTAATGGACACAAAAATTAATATGACATGCTCTTGACCGTGAACAGCACATAATGATAAATCATTACAATAAATGATAGGCATTATAATTGCAGTATGGACAAATTCATGTGCTATGAGAACACAGAGAGTATAATTGATTCCATAACAGAAAATGGCGGGGAAATTAACGGAGTAGTGACTTATCAGATATGCCTTAATGCTGGCATTCCAAACCTAAATCCCTATTGGACCAGGTAGGTAAATAATGTAAGGGATTTGGTCATAGTCTGGACGACAGCAAACCGAAGAATTTATGCATTTCTCAAAGGGGTAGCTGCTACTTAGTCTAGCCAACTGTTCCCTTATAGGACTGTAGGTCCAATGTTATCAGGTTTCCAATTTTTCAAGAATAGGTGGAAATCACATTTTTGCATGAAACTACTTTGGCAACTGATTAAAAAAGACCTTTTAGAGCAAATGAACTATGTCTATGTTTGCCAGTCAAGAGATAATAATCTCTGCTTTCAGGTATAAATCTACTAAGAAGAGAGAAAAAGTTATTTGAGACACCCCTTAATGAACTCAAATTTTTACAAAGCACAGAAAAATTCAGTACGTGTTACCATGAAACCCATTTAAAGACATATTATCCTAGGGTTCGCTTTTAAGTCACAGAAGGTTTTAGAACGAAATTTTTATGTGTTTATCTGAAATGAAGAAAAGTGTTCCTAATCAAAAATTTTCTAGAGTGCAAGTAATAAAAACACCTCAAATCTAGACACAAGTAAAAATTAAAAGGTATTTTAAAAACTCTTTGTGAAATTAGAACTATCTTTTTATGTCAAATTTGAAATACGTCCTGTTATTGTAAGGGATTATTCCATGATTTAAATAGCATTAATGTCTAAAGACTAAACTTAGTAAACTCTATAAACTATAAAAACTACTGGAAAACGTTTAAAAATTGTTTGTACAATGTCAGTGCTTTAAAACTATTTTGAGAAATAATTTCCACCTACCTTTTTTTTTGCTTTGGGACCCTAAAAGTTGGAAAAACAAAAGAATTGATAAATTTAAAAATAATTCAGACATTTAAACAAAACTATCCTGATTACCTAGCATATTAAAATTAGGAGAAGCTGGGTAAAGAGTATAAGGGAACTCTCTGTACCCTCTATGCAACTTTTCTGTAAATCTAAAATCATCTCAAAATGAAAAAGTTTTTTTAGAAAAGAATTCAGACAAAACTACAAGCAAGTCTAGGAAAGACTAAGATAGTTCACCCACTGAAGCATCTTTTGTAAGTAGATTTTACACTCATTCTTACGACGATCAATGATCCATGTTTAATGAAATGCCCGATCACAAAACAGAGCACCAGTCGAGAAGGCACTAGTTTAAAGGATTCTAAAGAAGAAGAAATCACTGACATTAGTGTTGGTACTAATGTCAAGCTTGAAAGTGTGGGAATGATCTCATGTTATAAAGAAACAATCTTTCTGTAAAGTTAGATTGCTGATTTTATAGAAAGAGAACCCGTCATTTAAAACAGGCAAAACTATGACAAAATGATTCTATTCAGCAATGTGTCCTAAAGCAGATCTATGCTTTTTTGGATTTTGGAAAGTACAGTATTTCAATCAATATTTACAAGTACTTTTTAGTAACAGTACTTGTAATCTCCTGATTTGGCCCACGTGTTCATTAGATTTCTGGTAAGGAATTTGTAGGGGACCACGTGACTATAAGATCACACACTTTCCACATTTGACGACTTGTACAGGAGAAGTTAGTGGTTCAAGCCATAAGGTTATCACTGTATAAAATATAAATGTTAAAACTGACACAAAGCAGTAGCTTATATCTTCTTGAAAAGTGCATATATTTCACTAATTTGCTCAGCAGGTATTTATTAATGATTTACACTCAAAGCACTCTGAGATGCTGGAGATGATATGAATAATAATGGAGACCTGGCTCTCATAACTTTTATAAATGTGTTTTATTTTTTATCATATTTGTTATCAATTAATAGTTAACATGCTTCCATCTTGAAATAACTACTGTACAGCAGAACAGCTAAACAGCATTGGCCCTGTTCCCAAGTAGCCACATTTTAAAGGTGGGGGAATTGTCATCTCTCACCAGTGCTTTTAATGTGATGCAGGTTGAGTTTACGTACATATCCTCACCCATCCTGCAAATCATAGGAGCATCATGTAGTAGAGAAGTTCTCAAAGTTACGAGGGCATAAGAATCACCTAGGATGCTTGTTAAAATGCATATTCCTGGGCTAAAAGTGTACACACTCACTTCTCTCTCCCCATTGTAATTCAGTTCATGTTATTGGTTGAATTGTGCCCCCTCAAAATTCATACATTAAAGTCCTATCTCCCAGTATCTCTGAATTTTACCTTATTTGGAAAGAGGGTCCTTGCTGATGTAGTTAAATTAAGATGAGGTCATACTGGAATAGGGTGGATCTCTGATCCAACATGACTGGCATCCTTGTTAAAAAAGGGGAAATTTGGACACAGACACACACACAGGGAGAACGCCAGTGAAGAATGAGGTAATGCTGCCCCAAGCCAGGAAGTACCAGAAGCTGGCACCTGCAGGGGGAGCATAACCCTGACAACACCTTGAACTTGGACTTCCAGCCTCTAGAACTGTGAAACGTTAAGTCTATTGTTTAAGCCAGTTAGCTTGTGGTATGTTGTTATTTGGCAGCCTTAGGAAACTAATAATGTAGATCTGGAGTCCAGTCTGTTCCTGGAATTTGCATTTTAACTGGTATTCCAGGTTTATTAGAGGCACATTTTCCAGAAACCACATTTTGAGAAAGATTCCTAGAGGGATCTAAGAACAAGAAACTTATGTACCGATTGGAAGATAATAAATAGGTGCTTATTGTTCCCTTAAGTTATCAGCAGTTTTCAGTCCACTTAAAATCCATTTACTTTCTATTCTCCCTGACATGAATGCTCTCCATGCCCTATTTCTTCTCATCACTTCTGGTAAATTCATAATCATACTTTAAAACACAGCTTGAAAAGCACTGCTCTTCCCTTCCTGTTCCCGTCCCCTCTCCTGCCCCAATTTCAACATTTCCAACTTTGCGTTACTCCATTGTAGTCACTTCAATTATTACAGTTATAAAACTGTATTGTAATTAATTTGCTAAGTCTGTCTTCCATACCAGGGAGAGATGGTAATTTTCACCTTTGTGTCCTTGGCTTCAGCCTAGTGCCAAGCACAAAGAACATGCTCCATATTTTCCCTTAATCAACGAATTAAATAATTAATTACATTTTCCACTTCCTCTGGTTTTAATCATAGAAGAAGACGGAAATCACATTTAAGAAAATGGGAAATGAGAACATCTTACAGCTACATGTTGGCCTGTGTTCTTGGAGAAGGCATGACAGCTGAGGAGTGCAGAAAAACAAAACAAGAAGCTTTATCATACTTAATAAACACAGGACAGGTTGCATACCCTGAATTACGAAACAATCCAAATTTCCACAAAAGACCACACAAAATAACTTGTGAAAGCAGAGTAAATTGATAAAGCTTTTCATTAATTGATAAGGAGGCAAAAAAACACTTCCGCCAAGCTGCAATAAAATAGCAATTTCATGGGAATGTCTATCACTATTGGAAGTTACTAAATTGAGACCGATATTTAAATTTAGCAAGAGGTCGAGATTTTAAGACATCATCTGACCGCACTGATCATTCCCCGTTTGCAGAAACTGGTTTTTACTCCCACCTGTCCGCCGGAGCCTGGACAGAAGGCCACAGATCTGGGGAAGGTCATTCCCCCCCCACCCCCACCCCAAGGATATGGGCTCTTTCCTAAACCGACTCGCTCCCCTCTGATAAAATATGACAGGCTCTTGTTACATCATTTAACACGGTGCAGGAGAATCAATGCTCGCCCCTTCACCCAGCTCCCCCACTTTCCCTGCTCACCATGCTGAGACAGACACTACCTCCGTAGTCGGCCAAGTCGGAGCTCAGGGTTGTGAGGACAAACGCTCGCGGGTTGTCAGGACGACAAGCCCCTCCCACTGGCGCCAAGGCGGGAGCGGAGATCCGAGCTCTCCCGCGCAGTCGCACTGAGGTTCTTCCGGACGGCGCCCCGCCCCCTTCCCTGACAGGTTGCCCCACCCACCTCCGCCGCCCCGCCTCGGTCGACTGCCGCAGCAGTGGGAGCGTGAGGAGGCTTTTACGGCTGCCGCGTGCCGGAAAGTGCGTGAGTGCCGGGCCCGAGCGTTTTATTCTGTTTTCCGAATCCTGAGGTTTGGAGGCGGTGAAGTATGCCCTGGGCGAGGACCAGCGGGTGTGGGAAAGGGTTTCTGCGCGTCTTCCGACGTTGACAGTCCCTCTCCCTATTTCCCTAGAGTAGCTGGGACGAATCTTTCTGTGCGGTTTCGAGAAGGAAGGGGGCCGCCGGCTACGCGACTGGGTCGAGTGACTGACACCGGCTCGGCTGCCTGGGCCGCCACCGCTTAGACCAGCGTGGGGCGGGGCTCGATTGGCAGTTTAGAAAAAGAGGTAAATAAATTGGCTCCCGGAGGGTTGTTTATTTCGAAATTAATAACCTTCGGATTCTTCTCCCTGCACCTGGTTCTGTTTACTTCCTGGGCACGCAAGGTATATGCCGTTTTTCCTTAGAGGCGCTCTAAACAAGAACTGGAAATGATTTGAAGTAGTTCCTGGGTAAAGTATTCCTTACAGGTGGCGGTCTCTGAGTCCCAGCAAGACTCGCTATATTATGTGCCCAGGGTCAAGGTCACAGATTAACTGTACCAACCGGTAGCACAACCCGTCGAATGTCAGTCTCCCCGCATGCAACTCTGGCAATTTAGACCAACAGGAAAACTAGAAGAAATTAAGAGATTGAGAAATTAAGGTCCTTCCAAAGCCTGTCTGAATTCTCTGATTTTACATCTAAACCCTGTTTTAGCCTGACAAGACATGAAATGCTTTCAAATTATTGCCACCATTTCTCATCTCTGAATTCTCATTTTATAATGCGCTGTCCCTTGCACTTTCATTGACTAAAGGTATTATTAGTAAATCAGTATTACTGACTGAGCGGGTCTTTGTGGGTTAAAGTGTTATTCTCCCCACAGAAATCCAGACTGTGTCATAGCTATGACACCTCGCCTCCACATCCCTGGTAGCAAGATTAAAACGTCTTAACGTCGACTTCATATAGAGTTCTGAAGCTGTGTGGTGTGGAACTAAGCTTTTGTTTTAGTTTTTCAACCAAGGTACTAATATTTATGATACAAAAGCTCAGTCGACTCTGATGCGGGTAAGGAGGTGCGATGGAAATCACAAACAACTGTAAAATGGTGGGCTTCTAGAGGAGAGACTTGCTCAAGTTCTCATTCCACCAGCTTCCCTCCTAGGGAGAAGGATTTGCTGTGGATGTGTTAAAACAGGCTGGACTGTGTTCTAGGGGAGCCACTGTGCTGTGAGATTATACCAGTGAGCTTGTTTAGTTCTTCTCTGCTACTTCTCTTACAAGCTGCGGAAGAAGGCCCAGTTCCCGTTCTCTGTTACCTTCAGACAGGTGTAGTACCTCCCCCGTATGAACATACACAGCCATCTCCTTTCAACTCACTTTTATAATCTGGCTTCTAGGTAGGCCTAGACCAAGCAGTATACAAGCTTTTGGGGGCAAGCTCTCTTGCCACCTACCTCTTGGATTATGTATCCTTTGGTGCTGCAAGTGTATTGGGATACATTTTTGTGTGAAGCTTTTTAGGCTTAACTACTTTGGGGAAATGTGCTTCATCTGTTTGAGTCAAGTCAGAACTTCATGGAGAACAGTGACTAACAACAGCTCTAGACACCATAACCCCTAGTTAAATGACTTAACCCAGAACTGGAGTTAGTTACGTCTTACCTCCTTGGCCCCGAAGTCATTGGGAGAGAGCTATCCCCATCCAGATTCTCAGGATGATGGGGGACTTCTCTCAGTCGCTAACTCGTTTGGCTCTCTACAAAGAACAGTAACCTCCATGACTTCATGCAGGGTTAAGGAACAGCCCCAGGTCCCTGCTGCATTTAAATTGTTCACCAATACTGAACCCAAGGAAACCTATTTCTCCCAAAGGCTAAAATAAACTGAAATGCCTGAAGGTCAGCATGCAATAACAAACTTCCTTAGCTCATAAAGTAACATATCAAAGAATGGGACAAGCTTACCTTAGTCAGAGCAGCTACTTTTTTGCTGGGCAGGTCCTTTATTATATATAATTTGTAAAGAGGGCAACAGCTAAAGAGGATGATTTAAGCCACATTTCTAAACAGTTTTACAAATTACAAATTGTGAATTAAATAGAGCTATGCTCTTTGCCAGGAATTAAACAGCTTATAATTTGCAATTTTAAATTACATCTAATATAGATTTAATTTACAATTATTTTAAAAGCACAAGGTTCTTAAGAGTCATCATTCTTCAGTAAGATTAAAACACATGAAAAATGGCTCTCAGCAAAAGAAGAAAAAAAGTTTTAAAAATGAAATTCAGTGTTGATGTACCCGGTTAAATACACTCATCTAATTTCACTCCCTTCCAAAACCATTAAATCCTCAGTAAACCAATTTAAAAATAAAAGAAAAATAGAAGAGGAGATGACAACAGTAAAACTTTAGAAGCTGCAAAACAGATGAATGTGACCTAGCACACTAGAAAAGCCCAGTTTATACTGCATATTGCTCAAAAGGCACTGGAACAGGGCCACTGTAATTGGAAATGAAGAACGAAGTAAATCAGAGAGGATGAAGTGAAAGCTTTTTGAAAACCACCCCTAAGTGTCTGCACCCCTCACTCCCACAGAAGACTGGAGGTTTTATTTCTGGACAAAATAATACTAGTCTCTGGAGTGGGGTGTCCTCAGGCATACTAAGTACACCAAAACCACACTGGAAGCAGATTAGGTGTGTTTGGGTATACATGATGCTGAACGCAAGGCCCTGGTTCCTCTTCTGCTTCTTAATGTTACATTAGCAAATGCTCAGAAGATTGGAAGACTTTTCTCTGGGGAATCTGACCAGCCGAGGAGAACCATCTAAGATACTAACATCAGAGGTTCCCTGATAAAGGGCCCACTCAGATCACCCTAAGTAAAGCCCAAAGTCCCTAAGCTGCAACCATGTATGCAGATCTTCTGAAGTTTTTTTTGTCCTTTCATTTGTAGGAGCAGATTGAAAAGGACTACCTTTTCTGGAGGAAAGCTCAGAAGTGATAACAGACAAAAGCAGAAAAATAGCAATTTGGAGGAAAACAAGAAAGCTAATATTAATGAACTCAGAAAAATTGCTCTGCTACGTTGTATGCTTGTAATGTGAGCTAACTCATAAATTGTTAGTAAACAGAAGTATACAGGTATTAACATGGAAATAATGTTGGCTCCTATGTGATTTTTTTTTCCCTAAGAAAGAGGAGCCAGAGAAGCAGATTTATAAACTTCAGCAAGAAAAGGTCTTCACTTAGTTGCTGTACTGGCAGCAGGACCCTTTCAAGTATGTTTGTAAAACAATTTAAAAAATGCTCACCCCCAGGGCTCCCTCCTCAGAGAGGTATACCCTGGTTTTTGCAACTGTTGTCCTGGTTACAGTTGAATCACCTATCCTGACCACTGATTGGCCGTCCCAAGTATTGGGAATTATTTTCTGGTGAGGCTGTCATGGTGCCTTTACAGAGCTGCCTCTCCCTAGCAGCACGAACCAAGTACACATAAAGAAGCTTATCTGTCCCACTGGATGTCGCCGGCTCCTCGTGTAGCCCCTTATGGGTTGTTCACTTGGCCTCTTCACCACCGATCTTACTGCCCGTCTCCTGTTAGTTGTGAACCTGCTTGACCCTCACACCCAGTTTTGCCTCTTTAGCCTTTCTTAGGAGGGCACTCTTGATTTGATCAGGCCTCTTCCCAGTGTCCTGTTTTAGCCTTGCCTTGAAAGCAGGGTAAAGGCAATTCTCCTCCTGACAAGAAAACTGAGGCTCAGAAAGGTTAAGTAACCTGTACAACACTATGCAGCTGGGATTCAAATCTAGTTCTATCTAATTCATTCCACTCTGGTATACAAGGAGGTATACACCTTGTATACACCTACATATCCAGCTTTGCCAATCCATTTTCTGTAGTTGTCCTGTTTCCTTCATAGAACTTATCACAATTCATAATATTGTTTGTAGTATACCCCTCTGGAGATGTTAGTTCTGTGAGAACAGGTATCTCATCTGACGCATTCATAGCTACATCTCAGTGCATGGAACATAAAAGTGCTTAATAAATATTTATTGAATGAAAAGAAAGGGTACCATTTTACCAATGTGTAAAATCCTTTTTCTTTGATTCTTTTTTAAGACTACAATGCAGTTATTTGTAAAAATTTTTCTTTTTCTTTAGGTACATTAAATGTAAAAGTGAATACTTTCCATGATACGTGCAAATGGCCAGTTCTTTAAGAGGAGAAGTACTGAATCTTTATAAAAATGTAAGTAATTATGTTGCCAATTTTATAAATGTTATATGACATAGATTGTTTAGAAATATATAATCTTTCTTTTTTAAGCTGCTGTATCTTGGACGAGACTATCCAAAAGGAGCAGACTATTTTAAAAGGCGTCTGAAGAGTGTTTTCCTTAAAAACAAAGATGTGAAGGACCCAGAGAAGATCAAAGAACTTATTGAACAAGGCCAATTTGTAATGAAAGAACTAGAAGCATTATACTTCCTTAAGAAATATAGAGCTATGAAACAACGCTATTACTCAGATACCAACAAAACTAACTGATCACTATTACTATAATTTGAAAATCAGTGCCAGCTGTTTATGTATACCAGCTATTACAAAAATAATTCTAAAATGTCAAGGTAATACATTTTGTTAAAAATACTTTACTGAACTAAAATAGGTTTCCACTTCTGTTCAAACTGAGAGCTTTATCAGCAACCTTTATGCTCAATTTTTATACTAAAATAGCAATTTAACTATATGATGCTGCCAACTACCAATTAAAAATTGATGAGCACCCAATTTTGAATGAAAATATAATGTACTTAATTTTTGCCAATTCTTAGCCCATCTCTGCATTTTACTGAAAAAAGAATGCCGTTTAATGCACATTTAAGTAAGCAAAATAATTTCTTGCAAGTTTATTGCCCTTAACTTTTGAAGGAGTTCCTTATTTTTGACCCCATTTGGTACATTAACAGCACAGAGTCAAGGTTCACTGCAAAAGAATGATTTAAGTGCAGTTAGTAGAAGTAATAAGTATAGAGTAAGATTACTTCTGAACTAGAAACAGCCTACCAGCAACTGGCATCACATATATATACCTAATTATTTCCATTATTAATTTTTGCCACTGGCTGCCTTTGGGCCTTAAATCACCCGTTGTGTATCAATTACCTTCTTCAATAAAAAGTAATAAGTAATGTTATTCTATTCTTTTGTCATAAAGGCAGATTTGTTTCGCATCCACTTCTAAACGAGTTAACGTGGCACAGGACCTAAACCTAACGTGGTTTCAAGCAAACACTTAAACCTTTACATAATGTTCACAGCACCTTTCATAAAGAATATATCCAACTTACAAGCTGCAAAAAAAGATTTACTAATATACTATAGCGTCTGTGGCTTATAAACTACCCCATATCAATTATGGGGCTAATGTTTCAAATTTCCATCAAGAAGTACACACTACTGGGAATTCCCTGGTGGTCCAGTGGTTAGGACTTGGCACTTTCACTGCTGTGGGCCCAGGTTTGATCCCTGGTCGGGGAACTAAGATCCAAAAGCTGTACGGCACGGCCAAAAAATAAATAAATAAATAATTAAAAAATTTTAAAAAGAGTACAAACTATGATAGTCACCATAACTATTTTTATTACATTACAATAATTAGGAGCAGTACAGTTCATGACAAAAATATTACAAATTTCAGATCACTTCACAGCACATACTCCTATAAACATTTAAAAGTTAATTTTAATTAAAAGAGTGGTCATTTTTAAATTTAATGTTTGATATGACCAACATTCCTAGGTCAGCGCAACCAAACGATGGAAAACAACTGGATCACACTGCATATGTCCCACAAAAAAAAAAGCACAATGTACAAAATGTGCATGTTTCAGTTTACACTATACAAAAATAGTTAAAATACATTCCAGGTAAACATGTTACATTAAGAAATAGTACTAGTAAGAAATTGGCACTCAAAGGAAAAATGCAAAAGTATTTTCAACAGGAAAACACAAGACAGTGGAATTGGAAATTTTTGGATAAAACATTACATAACCCATTTAGCTCTCTATAGGGAAGGGGACCTTCTGTAATTGACACTTCTGTAGGTAATAACTTTGTTTTTCCTAAATTCATCTAAAAATTGCCTATTATCATCCCAAACAGGCACTTAAAACTATTAAACTAAAACAAGTGTTACTAGTTACAACTCTTTTTAAAGAACTGATGTGAATATATCTTTAGAAAGAAAGAAATTTCATTTTCTGAAGGAATTTACAGCTGTTCAGTTTATGCTGTTCAATTTCTCAATGCAGATTTCATGCTACCCAATATCAACACCAAAGTTATTAAATATAAGTTCAGCTTTAAAATAACTAATGGGTTGTTAAAAATCATTAATACATAATCATCAAGAAATTATTACTTTTTGGCAAATGGAAATGGCAGATAATTCTTACTGCCTACAAAAAAACCTAAATGTGTATATATTGTTTAGAAAAAATGGATAGAAGAAAAAAAAATCACTGGAATACAAATGAGATGAACTTGTGCAAACTGCAACTTAACATGCCTCACAAAGTTTCTACATATTTTAGGACAAAATTGTGCAATGGTGGCTAAGATTCTGATAACCTATAAAAGTTAGGTTCTAATTCCTATGCAGTGTGACTCAGTTAAAATGGAACCTAGAATTCCTAATTGGAGATATTCACTCGAATTTTACTACATGCTTCTGCTACATTCTTCCATAAACATGTTAATGTCTAAACCTATGTAATTTAGCAATTTTTTTCAACTTCAACAAGGATTTTTATCTTTAAGGCTATAATAATTAGATAACATTTGTTATTTCTAGGATTATCTCTCCCCTTTTAAAATCTCTACAAAAACAAACATTTTATTAAACCATTCAAAATTCACATAATAAAGGATAATTACCACTGCCATAAAAAAATTGCCCAGCTACATCAAAAATTCAAGAGTCCTAAAAATCCCCTCAGTTATACACTGCAATTCCTGAAGTATGGCCATTTCTTTCTCTTGTGTGGAAACAAGAGGAGGTACTATATAAGTGTAAACACCCTAACTAGATAATGTTCCATAAACCTGTAGTTTAGTATAGCATCTCAGAAATCATATTGATTTTTACATAGAAGTCTCCTTTTCTGTGAATTAGGTCTGGCATCTGTTTATTTTTACCCAGATAAACAACTATTTTAGAATTCAATGTTTAATTTTTAAAGTCTATTTTAATTACTTATACAAAGAGACCATACTACACACAAGGGAATTTTAACATTATCTGACATACAATTTAATCGGTACTATAATTGTCCCAACAGAATCACATCACTATGTCAAATAAAAAATAATATTCAAATTTTACTCCTTTAAAACAATGAAGTAAACTAATTTAATTTTAAAAAGTAGCTTGATTAAACAGTTACATTGGAATCAGAGCAAAACAATTATTTCAGAACTGGAAGAAACTAAGCTTAGAGACCAAATCACTTCTTTGCAAAACTACAATATGCATTATATCTGGGTCATGTGCCAGATGCCTCACTAAAATATGGACTGCTCTAGAATATAAGCACTACCTAAGGACAGGGATTATGTCCCTTGTCTGAGGATACTCTAATATCCCCAGTGCCTTGTGTAGTGCCTGGCATCTAGAAGGCACTCAGATATTTGTTGAATAAATGAATTCTGCTGAAGAGTAAGATTTATGAATAAATTTTAAAGTATCTTTCATTGCAAAATTTTAGCTTTTAAAACAATGGAATGTATCATTAGCAGGGCTAGTCCTCGTTGTAGATTACATAAGGAATTCTTTCAGCACTACCTTTGTTAAATTCTCATTCCACTGGATAGGGATCTGACTCCTCATAGCAGGTATGAAAATTCCTACTTTGTCCCTGATGGACCAGGCAGGAAAGAGATGATGTTCAAAGGATCAAGATTAAATTGCTACAGCCACCACCTGAAAATTAACCCTTAGGTCAAATTCCATTATAGCGTCTGTCGGATTATGCTGAGCCTGAGGAAGTAAGATGTAGGGCATTTTGATGTGACTTGATGGGAAGCCTTCATGGAGATATCCAAAGCAGCAATAAATTTTTGAGGTTAGGGGAATGAGAAGTATTAAAAGAAAAAACATCAAGTCAGGGGGCATGTAGAAGGGTAGGCAGGCAAGATGACACTAATATGGGAGAAGTCCTGAAAGCGGAGAATGGATATTCAGAAATAAACTTCACCTCTTGCACAATTTTGCCTAAGACTGGCACTGAAGATGATAACACAGGTAAAAAGTTACAGATTGTGCTGAGACTGACAAATAGGTATATCCTTATGTAAACTGAATGTAAATCACATAGTTATAATGCTAGATACAGCCTTTGAGATGACTTCTTTTAACATGAAGAAATGGATAGTAAGTGATTTGCCTAAAATTGGAGTTATGAAAGACACATAACTAGAAACTAAGTCACCTTCCTCCTTGTCCAGTGATATTTTCACCTCAACACACCATCTCAGTTCAAATATTTTAAAATAAGTTAACGTTTTAAATGCATTGAACGAATCATTTTAACGTTAATTTATCTATTTTATAAGCATTAGATATTCTTAATTATGGACCAGACTTGTAAAGTGTTACTTTAGCCAGTGTTAAGAGAACTAGCCAATACTCAAGATTTTGAAACTTTTTCATTTTGTTTTAAAAAAATTAAAATCTTGCCACCCCACCCTAAAACCTCATTTAAAAATAATGTTTTTTTAAAGTTTCGTTTCGTTTTAACAAAAGTGACGTTCCTGAGTAGGACTACCACATAGTGAGAATGTACCCTGCTGAGCTATCCAAACTCTCTCCCAGTCCCCATTTTTGACCAGCCCAGGCATGACAACATTGGAAGACCATAGGGATGCAGTCCATACTGTGAAACTCTCAGTGAAGCTCAAAGCTCACACAAGGCCTGGCCTTTCCACCTTGGTCTCCGTAACACCTACTAAGCTAACTGGACCAAATAATTTTTAACATCATTACCAGTAGAATTAAAACTACTTTCAAAGACTGAAGTTCAAGAAAAGATTTATGCTAAGAAAGAGCAGTCTGACACGGGGAGACTATATTTAATTCCTATGAGAATTTTTGTAATTCAATACATGTTAAATTTTTTTCAATTATTACAAAAGTTTAGTAGCATGTAAATATAGCCCCAAAATGGTTGTTACAATCCTCATTACATTCTGGGTTTGCCTTAACAGGAAAAGCTATTCAGAGTATTATAGGAATTCACCTAATGTAGAAAGTAAATGGCCTTTTAATATTCCATTGCCTTGTATTTTTTTCAATTTTTTCCCTTTTTATAGAAAAAATATAATATTTGGGGGAACGTGACCGTTGACAAATAGCAGTGGAAAGAAGGAGAAAACTTTTGTGAACAGTGTACCTTTACATTCATTAAGGGTAACTGAAACTACAGGACATGAAACCTACAAGATGAATCTACAGGAAGCTCATAAATTTGTGTTCCCTCAATGCTTCAGTAAAACCAATCGTGAAATCTCAACTGAAGTTATAATTAGTAATTAATCCATGTATATGATTGATAAAACACAGAATAGGGATGATTTGAAAGGCTCATTAATTTGTTTCACACTCAAGTTCACAATTGGTAAGAAAAATAGGAAGTAATCAACTGCATGCAACAAAAACCCCAGGACAGAAATCTCAGGTGTTCAGTTTCTTTTTCACAGGCATTGCTAGTTCAAAAACCAAAACTCAGGGAATACTGGCACTTAGAGGAAAAAAGTTTCCACTGTCATTTTAAAATAAGCATTCAAGATAAAAGCTAACAGTATGGATGGAGCAGAAAGACAATTAGGTAATGCTAAAACAAATGCTAATAATTTAGTGTAATGTACAAAAATTACCACTTTTACTTAAGTACGCCTTAAGAAAAAAGTACAAATTGTATTTACATAATTATACACTTTGTCTTTGACTTCTTTTTCTTCTTTTTACCTTCTTTGCTCATCTTTTCTTTATGTTTTCGAATTTCTCGAACTAATGTATAGAAGGCATCGTCAACGCCCTGAAACACATAAGTATTAAAACGTGAATATGTATGATGGTTTGAGGTATACAGATAACAGAAAAGATATATTACTAATGGAAACATTAATATTGAGAAGGAATAAGGATACGTAACATTTCTCTTTAGACAACTGAATATATATCAGACTTCTAGGATTCTTAAATGTCTTCAACGATATTTTGTTAACATTATAGGAACACTGATTTTCACAAAAGGCAATGAAAATCAATGGCACAGAAACTTACGTATGCTTAGTTAACACATTACTTTCCCCCAGAACTTAATTTGCTACTAATTTTTCCATATTGGCACACCTCAGTCACTGAAATCCAAATGTATTTGTGTATATATGTGAATAAGTATTTATACTTAATTATCCCTGAGTTTCTAGATATTTGATACAAGCCATGCAAGTAAATACTAATTTCATAAATATTCGCTGCATTTGACCTCTGGTTCAATACTTATTTAAATCCATTAGATTTAAGGAACTACCATGAAGTATACAGTATTAGATTATACTTTCAGTTTTCTAAAGGCATTAGTTTCAGTTCGTATATTTATGATATGAGAAGGAAATTTAAAGTGACCACAACAGGGGACTTCCCTGGTGGTCCAGTGGTTAAGACTGTGCTTCCACTGCAGGGGACGCGGGTTCAATCCCTGGTAGGGGAACTAAGATTCCACATGCCGCGCGGAGCGGCCAAAAAAAAAATTTTAAAAACAAGTAAAGAATGTGACCACAACACAAGACACAATACTTTGAAAAATGTAATGCCTCTATTTGTGGAGAAATGAGCTAAATCATTTAAATGGTGGTAGAGTCTGATGATTTGGAGATTTTTTTAAAATCATTATTTTTTTAGTTTATGTTTAGTATATTAAGTATTCAAAATACTTAATATAAAGTCAGATTAATATTTGACATATAAAGTCAAATGCTGTGTATCTTCAGAGAAATTTCCATTTGATCATTTTGGCCTACATCTAGCTGTGATCAAAAGCAAGGTATCCAAATCGGTAATGGTTGAAAGTGATTTCAAGTCAGAATAATTTTCAACCTAATCATTCATACAGAACATGAAAAATGGCACTTTGAAACTGGTGGCAGGACAGTAGATTTTAACCCTGCAATCCTGAATTATACAAGATCTATACATAAGTCAATTCTTGTCCTACCCCTATTAAAAAGCAAATTAAATATAAAAGCAAAATAGAGAATTAAAGAAAAAATATGATCCTCTATGTATTTTAATATCTGTTTAACTGATTAGTAACTGTCAACAAAAGCCTGATGTTTTCAAACCTAGACACTAGAGGGAGTCTTAGGAACAAATACACAACAAATAAAGTATAAATCAAGCCACTTTAACAATGAAAACTGGCTTTTTACTCAATTTAACCACCTCTGCTGAATATTAATATAAACACATTCATTAAGTTATATTATCTTAAAAATAATTGAAAATTTAACAGCGATATGATTTCTCCTTTATGCATTACTAAGATCTTCTACAATTACTATTTCAAAATAATAACTAAATTAATTCGGGCATTTTCAGTCTAGTTACATTTAACTAACTTTCGCAACAGAGCTAAAGTTTAGAAAAGTATTACCAATATTTTTAAAGAATTAAACACAGAGTGGGAATGAGAGGCTTGCTCACATTTAAACAACAGTAGTGGGATAAAAACCAGCATTACTGATTTGAATACTAGTGAAGAAAAGACCCCAGTAAAGCCCCCAAACTGCACTCACTGATGTTCCCCACTTTCTGATATCATTACTGATTATATGTGTATGATGACATACACTTCTGTTTCACACAGAGGATAGAGAAAAAGTGATAAGACAGTTTATCAGCAATACAATCAAGGCTTAATATATATAAGCCTTCATGCTAACCTTCTAAACACATAAAGAGCAAAACACTTCCGATGATACAATAAAGAATAATTATTTTATTATTATAAATAATACCAACCTTGACTAATTTCTAACCATAAACTCTTAGAATGGGATGGAATCTTAAGGGAGGATATACTCCAACTCCCCTACCCTTCACAAATTCCCTTTGATCACACATCCTTATGTAGTCTACTCCATTTCCACTGTTTTTATAATGAAGAAAAATGTCAATGATACAAAAATGCTGAAGCAGATAAAATGAAAATACATGAGATGGATATAGAGAAGACACATCCTAAGGTGAAAACAATATATAAGTATTTAGGAGACAATGAAGGCAGAATCTGATAAGATTACCTTCTTCTAAGATTCTGACAAATACTTTTAGTTCATACTGCACTGAACTCTCCTTTATATATAATCTTATTAATAATTTCAATGATTAGTAAAATGTTAAAACTGATCAAAACAGGGCAGTGAACACCTTTTACATTCTTATATACACATTTAAAAGACAAAATAGGGTACCAGTAATTATTTTGTTTAAACCCATCATTTTAGGACTAAGAAAAATTAATTTGCATATATTTATCATTGTCAAATTAATTTTGTAAAAATATTTAAAATTTTAAATATTACCAAGTACACTTTTTTCTTATATAAATGCTATTCATGATCACTGAAAAAATAAGGATTTAATTCATCATGCCCAACAATTTCACATTCAGACTACACAGGCACTGAAATATAGTTTGCACAATATGAAATTTTAGAAAGTATATGCTTTCACCTTTGTTTTAAATAAAAATTAAAGCATAAAACTTATTTTATTCTAAATAGTTCTACTGTAAAAATCATCTAATAGTAAGACAATGGGAGAAAAGAAAACTATCACTTAACTCTGGTCATGGCTACTGTTATTTTAGAAGTTTTACTTTTAAAATTGCATTGCAATGTTAAGTTTTATCACAACTTCTAAATTAAATACTGCTTTATACAATGATACTCAAAAAATATTAAGAGTTTATAAATCTTGGGCTTCCCCGGTGGCGCAGTGGTTGAGAGTCCGCCTGCCGATGCAGGGGACATGGGTTTGTGCCCTGGTCTAGGAGGATCCCACATGCCGCGGAGCGGCTGGGCCCGTGAGCCATGGCCACTGAGCCTGCGCGTCCGGAGCCTGTGCTCCGCAACGGGAGAGGCCACAACAGTGAGAGGCCCGTGTACCGCAAAAAAAAAAAAAAAAAAAAAAGGAGTTTATAAATCTCAATAAAAATTAATGCCAATCATTAATTTTGCTTTGTTTCTTCTTCTGAGTTTAGTTCATTAGTATACCACATAATATCTTTTGGAACTTAGTCTACTATTCAGAAGTATATTTTATATTTTGGGGAGATACATTATTTCATACCTTCAACTCATATAGTAAACAATATCAACCCTTTAGTTTAATCAGCCCCAAAAATGATATCCTACAATTTTATTTCATGTTCTCACAGAACATTATATGTTACAAATAATATGCATCAAAATCTTAAGCTCTGGCATGAACTTTCTGGTACCTATTGAGTGAAATATTTTCTAAACAAGACCAAATTTAATATTGGTTGGTTTAGAAAGGAAGTTGAGAAATTCCACTCAGTAAATCCAACTGGGCAGCTACTGTGTGCCAGGAACCTCGTTAGGTCATGGACATGCAAAGATTAAAAATACACGATTCTGGCTCTCTAAGATTCTCACCATACAGGACAAACAAAGAAGCGGTTATTTCAATTTAACATGGTTAAGTGTGTAACAGTTAAGAGCAGTAAACTGGGAATACACAAGAAGTGCATTATGCCCAGTCTAATAGTTTTTAAAGAAAGATTCTTAGAGAACAAGAGATGAGACAGTCATGAAAGTGTGTTAACTAGTAAGACTAGGGGATAAGAACACTGGCATTCCCAACAAGAGCAACAGCCAAGACACAAGGGAAGGTAAGAAATAACATGGTGTTGATTTACATACGGACAAAAAAATTTCAGACGAGAAGTTTTTAAGAGATAAAGCCAAAGGCTAGGGGGGAAGGAAGGTGTTAAGAGCCTTATATATGCTACGAAACTTGAGATTTTATTCTGTAGGTAACAGGAAGTCAGTAACTAGATTTAAAGCTAAGAAAATGACATTTCTTTTAAATCTCTCTCTCTTTACGCTGTGAATGAAGGCAGCAACAGGTAAACCACGTAAGAGGTTACAATAGTCCCAGCAAGAAATGATAGGGGCCTGAACTAATGATGTGATAAAAGTTAGAATGTACCATAATAGGAATTTGTGGTTGCCTCCAAATGGGTGTGAAAAAGAGGGATTTAGGAGTCATCCCAACACTCCAGGTTTCTCAGCTGGGTAAAAAAGTGATGTTGATGCCGCTAAGTTAAGAGAGCACAGACAGAACAAGTATTTGCTTGTGGAATGTCCAAAAGAAAACACGCACTGTAAGAGTGACCCTTTCCCACCTTCTGGGCCATTCAATTTACTCCTCCTTTATATAGTTCCTCATATTTTTTCTCTCTAGACTCTAGGACAAATGCAGAGTAGTCTATAGGCATCAAAACCATCTCAATTATAATGAATACCCTTTAGATGAAAAATAAATGTAATTAAAAAAATAAAATGAGAAATATAAATAAATAAATGTATTAATTGTGGAAACAAACTACAAGTTTCTTATTTTTTAATACTTCAAATTAGAATCCCACACCTAGGTAGTTCTAAAGCGGTTGCTACTTTGTTACCTGTGAAAGACATCTGCTTTCTGCAGAAATTAATATGCTGAACTTACCAGATTACATTACAATGCATTTTTTAATTTTCACACAGCCAGGAGTCTTTTCTTCTTTGCTGATTTTTTTCAATCTGTATTGTCGGATCTCTCTCACCAATGTATAAAAAGCATCCTCCACTCTCTGCATTGTAAAACACAACTTCTTTAAAGTCTGTTTCATTGGTAATAGTAATTTATTGGGACAGCCATGTGCAAGAAATTTGGAATTATGAGCTTTACTTGAGAATGTTTTGTTTTAAACAGACATCAGATTGTTTGAATAAAATGGAGGATTCAATTTTAAAATATGGGCTTAAATCCTGGTTTGTTCTTTGAAGTCAGTTTTGTTTTGTAATGGGATTAGAATTTTTTTTAATTTAAATTAGGAGTTAGAGATTATGAAAAACCTAAGTACATGTATTATTAGTATTAATAATGCAGTCATTTTAGTTTGCTAGTCATGGAATTAATCAAAGCCTAAACTGAAGTTAGACTGAAATTATTTCTTTGACTTAGGGAAAACAAGTGATTTCTGTACTCCAGCTCTGAGTGGGAAGCGAGGAGAAAAATGGTACAAAATGGACGTTTAAACTTTGTTTAAAAAAAAGACTGTTGGGCTTCCCTGGTGGCGCAGTGGTTGAGAGTCCGCCTGCCGATGCAGGGAACACGGGTTCGTGCCCCGGTCCGGGAGGATCCCACATGCCGCGGAGCGGCTGGGCCCGTGAGCCATGGCCGCTGAGCCTGCGCGTCCGGAGCCTGTGCTCCGCAACGGGAGAGGCCACAACAGTGAGAGGTCCGCGTACCGCAAAAAAAAAAAAAAAAAAAGACTGTTAACATCAGTCTTTCTATGAACCAAATGTGACAAAATGGACTCAGTTCCTACAAAGTTAATAGGTATCAAAAGTATGATATGTAGTTTTAAATTTAATCAGGCACAGAGAATCAGCCATTTAAGTATTAAGTAAACCAACAGCTAAGGCTTAATTTTAGCATGTACACATCCATTGCTTATAATAGTTAAGAAAAAAAAGGCACTTCAATTCTTGAGGGTATATTAATTTTTATAAATCTCAAGAATATGTTAAGAACTGCTTCAGTTGAACTCAGTAATTTACCTTTAAAGTAAAACTTTAATTTAAAATTCATAAAAAATTAAGTTTCAGTTAAGCAGTAGGGATTTAAATAATATGTTGATTATATATTAAAATGTACATCTCAAGTTACTTATACCAACTTGTGATGTATTTCTACTCAACTAATACAAAAGTCATTATAGCCCAAGAAAATCTGAATATCTTATATTTTTAATGAAATCAATTTAATCGACTAGCTAGCTAAACCAACTACAAAATAAAAATTCCAACTATTTTTTAAAATCATTAAATGTTGGTACTTTAAATGAGATAGCCACTTTGTACCCATATATAAAATTTTTAATATTTTATATTTATCAGTAATTCTTAAGAGGAGATGGTTTGCTTTTACTCATAAGTCCTTAAAAATTACATATTAGAAATTATTATTAAATTAGATAAATAATTTAAGGCACTAAAATAACTCTAGTAAAGCATGTAAAATATAAAGTATGAGCTGGCATTTAAGGTATTTTCACAAATGATTCTCTTTCAATTTGAAAATCAATGCAAGAAATTTAAAACATGTATATATAAATAAAACAAACCAGGTAAAGCTCATATTTTTTAAGAATAAAAACTTTATTCCTGTTTAAAAAAAGGTTGTAAGGTCAATGTAGAAGTACTGAAATATACTATGATGGAGGAAAAAACAGGGTTTTGTCCTCTACTAATTTAGCAGAAGCAAATTTTGATTGTAACTTATTTCTAAAATTAGTTTGAACGTGTCTACTTTTTAAGTGTGCACATCCCCATCACCAATATCAGAATATGTGATTTTTGTTTCCAGCAATGCAGAGAGAGAATTGGAAGCCAGTAATTAAAAAGAAGAGATTACTACCCACCACCAAGAATTCAGTATCAGGACCTCGGAGGCTAAGATAATTAACAACACTGAAAGATAGTTATTCCAGAGTGACTTTTTTCATTTCTCATTTTTACTAATAGGAAATTTAAATTAGATTTTAAAGAATCAGTTATTTACCATATTTTCTCAGACTTAATTACTTATTTCTTGATAATATGCTTTAAAGTCATACGGACATGAAGAGAACATTATTGATCCTTGTATATACCTTAAACCACTGGCACAGAACACTGGTTTCATATTCCAAAATTTGTAGGTAATTTTAAAAGATTAAGTACAGCCGAAACAGATGTTTAATACCTACTGTGGCTAGCTGCTAAGGTCTTAACTGGCATGCAATGATTTATTCTTGGGCATACAGCTTGTTGCCACATATACTCATTTTCAGATGTCACTTATTAAACTTTAAGAACAACTGAAACAAAAGTACATGTAAAAACAACAGTGCATGTGTTTATATATGTAAATTTTAAAGTAAGTTTGTAAAGATACATTTGTAACTTTTTTTAAATCAGGAGCTCAGCCATTATCTGAAAATGTACTGTGAGACTATGGAAATAGAGCACTTCAATACAGGAGAAAGAACTGTTAACAGCATCATTCTGTATCCCGGTGCCTATAATGCTTTCACTACGCGATTTAATTTTAAACAAGTACTTCTTCTAGTTGAATAGTTTATTATGTGCAAAAGCTCTTTCAATGAAATAAATAACACCTCAAATACCCTAACTATAGGCAGATGCAAGAATACTAAATACTAGCCCTTCTTGGGGGAGAGGAACGGGACGAACAAGATGTATTCTAAAAAGCAACTTTGCATCACTGAATTGGAAAGAAACCTTGCCAAACAACAGCCCACCTCAGGAACTACTGAAATGCATCAATACTACTACTTGGGAGGCTATACTATGCATTGGTGCACAGCAGGTGCTCAGTACTTGCTTTGTCTAGTTTTAACTCATAAAAAGCAAAGTTCAAATTACTGATCTTATGTACAGAAACCCAACTATTATTAAACAGAGAAATAAGGCACAAAGTTTTTTTGTTTGGTTTGCTTTGTTAAAATAAGTTGATGATAAGCTTTCTTTAATGGAGGTCTTCTAACAACTAAATTTAAGTATCTAGAAATTAACAACAAAACCCGGAAAATTAAATACTCAACATTTTTAAGTTCATAAAACAAATTTTCACATTATGCTCAAATTGAGACCTCCAGAAAGCAAAAAAGCTGAATCAGGAGTAGCAGATACTCAGAGAATTCTGCTTTTGTCATCTGTTTTACTGAATGATCCCCACTTTTGATTTTAGCAGACTGGAAAACACACAGCTGATTACCACGGTGTCAATGTTTTGGTTTCAACAGCCTTTGCAAACACAGCCATATACTGCCCAAAGAGGCCAGAAAAATATGTCAATTACTAACTGCCCAGATAGATGTGACCTAGGTAGCAGCCTTTATACACTAGGAACACAGGGACCACATACAGCATACTTGCAGAAAATAAAAACTACTTTGGCCTTTCAGATGTGGACTAAAATGATAGTTAAAAATATAATTCAGGGCTTCCCAGGTGGCGTAGTGGTTGGGAGTCCGCCTGCCGATGCAGGGGACGTGGGTTCGTGCCCCGGTCCAGGAAGATCCCACATGCCGCGGAGCGGCTGGGCCCGTGAGCCATGGCCGCTGAGCCTGCACGTCCGCAACGGGAGAGGCCACGACAGTAAGAGGCCCGCATACCGCAAAAAAAAAAAAAAAAAAAAAAAAATATATATATATATATATATATATATAAAATTCACTGTATTCTAGCCATAAAATGGGCTTTTTAAAATAAGAAAGTAATTAAGTTGGTAAAATATATAGCCTACAACCCTTACCTGTAAAAAGACTAGAGTAAAATTCCTCTTTCTCTTTCACAGAATAAATTTTACTTTAAAATTCCTAATGTTAGCTTGTAAAATTTAAGTTGAAAGTCTGACCTAACTTCTTATGTCTAGCCAAAGAATACAGTTTCCCCAGAGAATCAATGGTCAGCACACTACAAGTTGGTCAGCACACTACAACCCACAAACCCAATGCAGCCACAGCCTATATTTTTGTACTGCCCACAAGCTGAGTGATTTTCCCTTTTTTAAAGGGTTGTAAGAAAAAAAAAATGCAACTGATACCACCTGTGGCCCACAAAGCCTAAAATATTTATCATCTGGCCCTTTGCAGAAAAAGTTTGCCAGCCCCTGACTTATATCTATGAAAGTTCTAAATGAATGTCTGAATATAATTTTTGTTGTTTGTGTTTTAGGTTCGTGCTCAAGACCAAAACTTAGGGCATGAAGCGAGTAGCTGCTGATAAAATACAACAAGGATATGCATATTCATTTTGTTCAAATAATAAATAAGTAATAGCAGATGAGTAACAAAACCCTCTGCAGAAAATAGGGCTTCAAATTTTCACAATAACTGGAGGTAAATTAAAAGTTATGAAAATTTACATATTTCATTTTCTCAGTTACTTGGAATAATTCTTTAAAGTCTTCTAAAAGCATGCAAATGTCAAATTAATTTCAACAGAGAAAGATGAATAAACTTTTGAAAGGCAAATCAACAAGTCCATGTAATAAAGAGAAATCAAGTATCTAGGAAACTAAATGTCTAAGTTATAGTTTAGCAACATAAATTACATAACGATATCAATAAAACAGGACATAAATATAAGAAAAGCTGAGTGCTAGAAGGTTAAGAAATAAAGTACAAGTATTCCTTTATATTATATCACTGTATATTTTTTCTGGATGATCCATAAAAATGTCTACAAAGCAAATTTAGGTTAATCCATTTGGTATCACACACACTACATCCCCTTCCCTATCCAACACCCCCCAACCGCCCCCCCAAACCAGTATAAAACCTAAAAATCTATTTAAAAGGAAACTAGGTAGTTTTCTAGATTAGTTATGAATGCTGTGGTATATTAAAGCATTAATGTCAAACACTTAAGAATCAACAGTACTTCTGAGATAGTAACCATACAACAAGGAAAGAAGACAGAGCTATTATTTTAGGCTCTTATCAAATGAGAGTGGAGGGCAACACTGCAGAAATAACAAGACTTCCTCTTACTGTCCTTTATTACCTTTCTACTCCAAATGTGGTCCATGTACCAAAGTCAGCATCACCCGAGAGCTTGTAAAAATGCAGAATCACAGGTTCCAACCTAGACCCTAATTCTAATTCAGAATTAGAATCTGGATTTGAGTAAGAAGCCCAGTTGATTCTTGTGCATATTAAAGTATGAGAAGCACTGCTTTATTTGCAACCCTTTACAACATCAGGCAAAGTCTTAGAGTTTTTCTTTTCTTTGTACAGTGTAAACTAATGTGTCCACTAGTCTAAAATGTATACTTTAAAAGTTACAACTAATACAAGTTAATAAACTGTTAACAGTATAATCTAGGTAGTAGGTTTGCAAATGTTTTCCATAAAATTCCTTCAATTTTATATCTGAAAATGTTTCATACAAAAATGGGAAAAAAAAGTTATAATATTATAATCATGTTTTCTGAGTACCTCCCAAGGGAAATCAAGGAGTACGGTCAGAGAAGACCAACAAAGACGACAAAAACCAAACCTCTTCCCAGTCTTTGGGACCTGGGAATGATATGAATGAAATCTTAATTCCTCCAAAGTAAAGTGAAGTAATGTATACACCAAGTATTTCTTTAACTTATAAATCAGGTTTTAGAATAAGATCATCTGTATTATGGTCAAAAACTATTCTAATTCAGCTTTTAATCCCAAAACAAAGACTTAAAACAGAATTCATTGTTTTTTTCACTGTGTACCAAATTTGTACAACCAGAAAGTGGTAAGTATGATCTTCCACTAGGGAAATAGACATATATACTAGCTGAATGATGGTTTACTTTTAAATTTTTACCCCTTTACAAAATTCAGTGAAAGGTCTAGAAGGTGTTTTTACAGGTTTAACCATGTAATAAGTTGTTCATCACTCTTCTTAACTTCTAGCATTATAAAGTTAAATTCCATGAAATTGGTTTTCTGGGCTCATAGGTACAAATAACCAGACAAGGCCCCAAACAAATGTTCATCTTGTATGGAACATATTAATATTCCATCATAACCTTATATTTTCCTTTCTAGGAATTCATTTTTTCTATATGTTAAACTCTTATTTCATAGAAATAAGGCTAAATAATATCAATTATTTTATTTTACCTAGAGAAAAAGTTACTTTTAAAATAGTTTCTGAAACGAAATTCAGGATCAATCTGGTGTTATTTTTTTCTCAGAACACAGTAAATGAATAACTGAGAATTTCTATTTACTTTTTAAATATTCTCTTGCTTTAATAAAAGCTTTCCTGAAAAATATATCCTTTAAAAAAAAATTCTAAGTAAAATTCTTCAAATACAACAAAATTTAATCTAGAAACATATGACATAATACTCTTAAAAGCACTTCAAAAATAGGAAACTCAAAATTTGTTTCCCTGTTCTTTGACTTTATAAATAAAACAGTAAAAAATAAAATTCCCACGTTTCTCGAATCCTGACTATAACATGTGCTGAACTGTTCAACGTAGAAAAAAGCCAAAGCCAAAGATAACAGGACACTGGAATAAGAAGTGTTGCCCTCTCATATCCTTAAGAGAACATTTACCAAGTAAATATTGTTATATTTCCTATTTTACTATAATGGAAGAAAACTGATAAATTACATCAACTGATATAAAAGTTATGCTATCAGGTATGTACATTTATTAATATTCATGCCCTCCTGCTCCCAAAATGACATTATTAGAATATATATTAGTAAATAGTGATTAATGATTAAAATCACTTGATATAGTTTGAGAGAATAGATTTGTATTTATTACAATTTTACTTACCTGTCTTGTCTTTGCAGATGTTTCAATAAAAGGAATTCCATAACTTCTTGCTAAGTCCTGAGCCTGTTTTGTGTCTACTGTTCTAGAAGGCAAATCACATTTATTTCCTACTAGAACCATAGGTACATCTTCAGAGTCTTTAACTCTTTTTATTTGTTCTCTGGGGAGGAAAAAAAAAGTTACATCAGAGGAATTAGTAACAAAAATCTTTCAAAAACTATTTATAACTTTGTCTCATAAAATATGGTTAAAAGACTTTTAATGTAATTCCTAGTTCCCATTACACCAAATTTTCCTTTCTCCTCCTCCTAGTTATTTTTCTCTATCCTAAACAGAGAACTTCTATGTCTCTTAAAAGATCAAATACCTAGAAATATAGTAAAACTACAATCTAGTAGGTTCATATGCACGTAGGTTACAATAAAACAGAAATATTGAAAAATTCTAGGCCAAAAAAGTGCGAGGACTAATTTTTAAAATTATAATCTTAGAAACATATACTATATACGTTGTTAAATGTACACATATAATGTTTTTATAAAAATATGAGTTACAACATTAACATAATGCTTTACCTTCATTCTTAAAAAAGAGAGCACCAAGTGGAAAGATTTTGATTTCTATAGGAACATTTTAATAATAGTCGCTTTTATGCAAATTTGTCGAGATTCTTTAAAAACTGTATTGCTCTAATACTTCAATCTTGTAACTTCAGAGTTGTGTTTTTTCCTTAATTATCTAAGGCCAACATTTATCTGATTCCAAGAAATTCTACACTACACAGAGTTATTTTTAAGGCTATTTGCGTGGTGCCATCTCAATTGCCTTTTCACATTTTTGTTCATGGTTTTCATTTTCATGATGGATCTAGCTTAAAGCCTTCTCAACCAGGCCTACCTTCCAATTCTAGCACTACTACTAGGTGATCTGGAACAAGTTGCTCAACTGCTCTAATCCTTAAGAATTTCACTTGTAAATCAGGGATATTACCTACCTAACAAAAATTATTTTAAAATTTAATTTGTGCAAATTTGTGCATGGCAGTTAGCAGACTCAATAAATGGAAGATACAATTACTCCTCAATGTCAACTTATTTTATTCAACTTAAACCCACCTATAATGGTGAATATCTTCAAATGATTTAGTATTATTTATGGCAAATACACAAAGAAAGCCCTCCCCAGTCCTCATGTACTGGTCCCTCATTGCACTGTACTCCTCTTGACCTGCTGTGTCGAGAATATCCAAGAGACAGGTTTCTCCATCAATTACTACTTGTTTTCTGTAGGAATCCTGAGAAGGGAGAAACACAGTCTGGGTTATTACGGTGCACCTTTTACTTCTAAAAAGGTGTTAGACACGACTTAAGAACCAAAAAACAACCCAATTCAAAATTGGACAAAGTACAAGAATAGACAGGTCTCCAAAGAAAATACACAAATGGCCAATAAGCACATGAAAAGATGCTCAACATCATTCAGGAATTGCAAATCAAAACCACAATGAGCTACAACTTCACACCCATTAGGTTGACTATTGTTTTTAAAAAAAGGAAAATAACGAGTGCCAGTGAGGGTGCAGAGGAAACTGGATCCAGCAATTCCATTCCTAGGTATATAAACCGAAAGCAGAAACTCAGACACTTGTATGCCAATGGTCAGAGAACCATTATTTATAATAGCTAAAACGCAGAAGCAACCCAAGTGTTCATTAAACAGATGAATGGATAAACAAAATGGGGGGGCACGCACACACGCAGTAGAATATTGTTCAGCCATAAAAAGGAATGAAATGATACAGTCCACAACATGGATGAACCTTGAAAACATTATGCTAAGTGAAATAAGTCTGACACAACAAGACAAACATTCTGTGATTCCACTTATACTGAGATACCTAGAATAGGTAAAGTCACCGAGACAAAAAATAAAATAGCGGTTACCTGGGGCTGAGGAGAGGGGAGTTGGAGAATTGTTGTTTAATGGACACAGAGTTTCAGTTTGGGATGATGAAAAAGTTCTGGAAACAGACAGAGCTAATGGTTGTCCAATATCGTGAACTTACTTAATGCCACTAAACTGTACACTTAAAAATGGCAATGATAGGGCTTCCCTGGTGGCGCAGTGGTTGGGAGTCCGCCTGCCGATGCAGGGGACACAGGTTCGTGCCCCAGTCCGGGAAGATCCCACATGCCGCGGAGCGGCTGGGCCCGTGAGCCATGGCCACTGAGCCTGCGCGTCCAGAGCCTGTGCTCCGCAACGGGAGAGGCCACAACAGTGAGAGGCCCGCGTACCGCAAAAAAAAAAAAAGGCAATGATAAATTTTATGTGTATCTTACCACAGTTTAAAAAAAGGTTTTTTTTTTTTTAAAAAGGTGTTACACAGAGATTCAACAATGCAAGTGCATAGATTAATAACAAAAAGACCCAAATTCTCTGTAAAGGAAAATAATTTTTACAAAATGGGATAGCTCTACCAACTCCTATTATTCTGGATGATTTAGGTGGCAAGAAAAATCAAGCAACTTACAAAAGTGTCATGCATCTATTTTATTTATAGTCAAAGGAATACATAAGAGAATGGTCAATACGGAGAATTTTAGTGCCCTTATTTAATCCATTTCTGCAGTCCTAGGAACAATATTTAACAGCCAGATAGATACTATGATAATGCTAAAGAGAATGATTGTTCTGTCTGCAAATTCTGTGAGACCTCTAGTAAAAAGAGAGGGAGTGGTTGAAGGAGAGAGAAAGAGATGGATATCTTAGAGACCATGCAACTCCAAGATGGTGTAAAGGAAAGAAGGTAGGTGACATAACTGAATCTTGAAATGAAAATCTTATTTTCCTCTGACTTTTGATTAATACTCACGCCTAAAAGATTTCACATACTGTCTGCCAAAATAGGCTTCAAAAAATAAGGAAAAGGGCTGGTGCAAGGTGAAGTCATGGAGTCAGAGGCAGGGCTAATAATGGGTATAAAGTATAAGCCCAAGGACACTGTTTCTTATTGTTCCACCCTTAGTTCATGAATTACTTCACAGACCAATCTATCATTAAAAAAATGGTCATGGAAAATCATGTTTTTGGAAAAGTGTTTGAAAACTGTTCACAGCATAAGGAGAATACAAAGATACACATGTAGCATGATCCCAATAAAATATCTCTGCACATCTGTATAAATGTATCTTGTATGTACATATATTAGAAAACTTGTGGTGGTATGTACATCAAAATGTTAACGAAGGGTATGTCTCTGATGGAGATAATTAATCTAAGAAATAATTGAGCTCTTGCTTACCGTTTTTTGTGGTAATAGATATTATTTTAAATGTATTTCTTTCTTTGCTTTTTAATTTTAAAAAGTGTGAAAGATTACCATATTAGAATGATCTCATGCTTATCGTTTAAAGTAAACTGTATTTTCCAAATTTTCTATAATAAAAACCAATTATCTCAACAGTCAGAAAAAAAAGGATAGATATTTAATTTTCTAAACAAGAAGCTCTTGACTAAAGATTTGAACATTTGGTTGACATTTTATTTTAGCCTATTCCTTTAATTAACTATTGATCCTTGAAAGAACTCCTGTATATTATAAATTGAAAACCATTGTTTTTGGAGTAGAATGAAAGAGCAGGAATTGAGAGCAAAGCACAGTTTCTTGGAGTCAGTCCATTCATTACCCAGGTGTGGCTACGGCACATGTGAAACAGACGGAAGACTTTTCCTCACCTACTGCTGTCACCTCGCATTCTTCACTTACCAGTACTAGCTGAAGTTAACCTTATGGTTAATGGTTTCTTTAATCTTTAAAATTTTCTATCAACAATGAAATTAAAGACTAGCTTCTGGAGCCACACAAATCTATACCTAAGGTGTGGCTGGAGGATTACGCACATGTGCCCACAGGTATCGCCTCTAAGATGTATACCTCAGTGAACTCCCATTTAAAAAATTTTCAAACACTTTGGGTTTCAAAAGTATACACTGTGAAATATTAGTAGTTTCTGCATGCATTTCATAGCATGTTCCCATGATGAACACTCCATCAAAGGGACTGAAAACTGGGAAAGAAGTCCCTATTCACTCCTATTAACTTTTCCCTTCTAAACCCCAAAGATATTGAAAGCAAAATTCTGAGTCACATTCTGTTATTGAAAAAACGTAATCTACAACGTGCCTATAAACAATGAGGAAGAATATGCTGATTACAAATAACAAGTTTAGGTTAAAAATTCAGTATTTCCCAAGTTAATTTTATTTATTTATTTATTTGCATTTCTTTTTTTTTTTTAATAAATTTACTTATTTTATTTATTTATTTTTGGCTGTACTGGGTCTCTGTTGCTGTGCACAGGCTTTCTCTAGTTATGGCGAGCAGGGGCTGCTCTTCGTTGTGGTCCACGCACTTCTCATTGCAGTGGCTTCTCTTGTTGTGGAGCACGGGCTCTAGGCGCACGGGCTTCAGTAGCTGTGGCTCACGGGCTCTAGAGCGCAGGCTCAGTAGTTGTGGCGCACGGGCTTAGTTGCTCCATGGCATGTGGGATCTTCCCGGACCAGGGCTCGAACCCATGTCCCCCGCATTGGCAGGCAGCTTCTTAGCCATTGCGCCACCAGGGAAGCCCCCAATTTTAACTACAGTCATCCTTAGAAGCATAATTAGTCACTGAGCTATATAAAAAGGCAGTGCAACTTGATAAAAACTTAAGAACAAAAGTGTTAAATGGTGAGATCTGATCTGAAAAGAAATGACAGGTTTTAAGACAAAGCAGACAGCAAGCACAACAAAAATGATATGTAAGTACTAAAGATTTTGTTTAGCCAGAAGAAAAAAAGTATATGGAAGTAGAAAAAAATGTATGCATCAATGCAGAATCTTTCCCAACACGAGAGCCTAAATAAGGGTACAGCAAACTGTGGCCCACAGGCCAAATCCTGCCCACCTGTTTTTGTATGGTCTATGAGCCAAGAACAGTTTTTAAATGGTTGTTTAAAAAACAACAACAACAAAGATTATGTGACAAAGACCCAATTGACCCTTTACATTTTGCCAACCCCTGCTCTAAGCTAATACCTTACCACAAATCTAAAGTACTCTCAACATATATTATTCCTTTTATATTTTAAAAAAAATCATCACTGAGAAAGTACAGGTTATCAAAGCCTAACCAGTTTAAAACCACATAAATTCCACAATGAAACTAGTTAAAGACAGCAAGAAAAGAACCAAGACTTTACATTTTTAATTAGTATTATTTCCAGCCTTTCAAACAGAATACACTTTTAGATCAGATACATAGGTTACTAACATCCTTTGGACACTAGGATAAAAGAAAGCCACTTAAAAACTAACTCAACATAATAAAATATTAAATGAAGGAAAGTTATTCCATAGATTTCCCCTTACTCCCAACTAAAGTACTATTTTAATTTACTGAAGTAGTAGGAAAAAAAAAACCCAAAACTTTTCTAGGGCTTCCCTGGTGGCGCAGTGGTTGAGAGTCCGCCTGCCGATGCAGGGAACACGGGTTCGTGCCCCTGTCCGGGAAGATCCCACATGCCGCGGAGCCACGGCCGCTGAGCCTGCGCGTCCGGAGCCTGTGCTCCGCAACGGGAGAGGCCACAGCAGTGAGAGGCCTGCGTACCGCAAAAAAAAAACTTTTCTAAATGAAGTACACTATGCTGGCAAAAGTTAAACATAGAAGTCAAGCATTTCTGGTGATACAGTAACAGGTACAATCCTTTTGGAAAGCAAGTACATTACTTATCAAGAGCCATACCAATGTTCATAGCCTTTGACACAGTGATGCCACTTCTGGTAAGAGATGCTAAGAAACTATGGTTTATTTTTTTAAAACGACAGCTAAAATGGAGATATACTTAACATGGCATCCTAAATCATCATACCATAAAAAAAAATTACATAGGCGCTTAATACCCACAATCTTATGCCGTTTATCTATTTTCAAAACATACTCCAAATCCAAGCACTCACCACCATCACCCTAGTCCAATGTGACTGTCTCATGCAATCTCCTGCAACTGCTTCCTAGTCTCTTCTCCACATAGCAGCTGGTGATCCTATTATAATTTGTAACTATGTATTTATGTGTAATTGTTCAAGTCTATACCCCCTACTTGGCTTTAAACTCCATGATGGTAGGGCTCACATCTGTTTTGCTCACCACTATGCACCCTGTGTGTCAGTCTTAAACACAGCAGGTAATCAGTACTGTCTGTTGAAGAAATGAATAAACCCATTCAATGTAAATATATGCAGACACTGTAAAAATAAACACAAGTATAAGATATTATAAATTATATTAAAACAATGAAGCTGTAAATTTTAAATTATACATTAAAAGTATTTTAATAAATGTATCCAAGCAAGTTTTATATAATATTAAAAATTTTAATTACTATTAATGTCAAAATATAAACAAAATATATAGAGATTTTTAAACATTTTGGGGAAGGAAGAGAATAAGCTTACAGAAAACACGGAGGCCTTTAACTGTATTAAGTTTTATATCTTGAAAAAGAAAAAAGGATCTAAAGCAAATGTGGCAGAATGTTAAGATAGGGAAAACCTGGTTTGGGGCGCACATGACGCTTATGGTATTACTTTTCCATACGGCATTAAGGGTGTACCCATTCCATCACCACTCACTCAACAATAGGTTTCATATTTTTATTTTTGTCAGCTTGTTAGACCAAAAATCCTATTGTTTTAATATCTATTTCTTTGAGGACTAGTAATGTTACATAGTTTTTCTTTTTCATATTTATTCCCATTACCTGTGTCCTTTGCCCATTTGGAATTTTTGTCTTTTTTGTACTGGCTTAATTTTTTAAGTGTTTTCCAATTTATTAACATGCCTTCAAGTGTTGTTTTATGTACAGAAACTCATCTGCAGACCCAATGGAGGACTTCGAAAGTTAAGACTATATCTTTCGAGAATGAGATACACTCACTGACCAGGACATCATTTTGTCATTTTTCTATTATAATTAACAGTAACCAAGTTACTCAGTATGTTCATATGTCAACATATTCAATTTAGTTTTCCAACTCAGGCAGTTAAAGTTAATCCTGTCATGGGAAGACATAGTATAGTAAAACAAACAAACAAACAAAAAACTAAAGAAATTAGGACCTTTTACTAAAAGTAACCATATTACTATTAATAGTAATTATGACAGCCAACATTTACTGAGCCCTTATTTATATGCCAATTTATATTGTGATAAGCATATTACAAGCCTTATCCCATTTAATATCCATCTTCATGCTGCTGATTCCATCAGATGCTCTTGTAAATATGAACAGGACTGCTGGAAATGTCAGCTGAAGTATTATTTGAGGATTTACTTTTGAAATGTTTGTAAGATTTTCTTAATGTGTTATTGTAAGTATTTTTCATGTACTGCTAAATAACACCTATAGGAAAAAACTTACTTTTACCCTCTTAATGCTCAAATATTTTGTTACTCTTCTAAAAGATTATTTGAATCTATCACAGAATGATGTGTTACACTATTGGTTACAAACCATCAAAAGTTGTTGTACACAGCTAGTTCTCAAAGACAGCTAAAAACATGTACAATAGCCCAGTATGTTAGAATTATAATAGGGAAGAAACAAGGAATTGGGGATATATAAGCACCGGCTTATTTGTTAGTTCATTCCCACCTACCTACTCTATTCTCCCTTGCATCACAGGAACACTTAGTAAAAATCTTCTGGATGTCATATACTGTGCCAGGCATTATAGTTTCTAACCTCAAAGAGCTAGGTCTGGTGGAAGAGATATGAATGTAAACAAGTAATTTAAACACAATGAAATAAATGCAACACCTTATGGAGAACAAAGTACAATGGTGACAAACAGGAGAAGACATCAACTTTGCTTGTATGAATTAAGAAAGACAGGAGGGCCACTCCAGGCAGGAAGGAGCAAAGAGAATGCACAAAACCAGGAAACAGCATGTTGAATACATGGAACCAAGAAGTTCAACACAATTTTAGCTTAGAGGGATTATAGGTAAGTAGAACTGAAACTGCACCATCAAGCAGAGGCCAGCTTATGGAGGGTCTAATATGCCATCTTAAGAAGTTCTGAACTTCATCTTATACTAAATCACTAAAAGATTTTTAAGTAGGAGGGACGATCAGATCAACAATGTCCACTGTTAGCATTATTATGACAAATGAGACCAGACTGGAGGCTGGGAGATGAGTTTAGGAAACTTTTACAAGAAATTACAGAACCTGGCCCTGGTGGCAACAGTGGTTAAGAACCTGCCTGCCAATGCAGGGGACATGGGTTCGAGCCCTGGTCCGGGAAGATCCCACATGCCTCGGAGCCACTAAGCCTGTGCGCCACAACTACTGAGCCTGCGCTCTAAAGCCCACGAGCCACAACTACTGAAGCCCACGCACCTAGAGCCCGTGCTCCGCAACAAGAGAAGCCACCACAATGAGAAGTCCGCGCACTGCAACAAAGAGCAGCGCCCGCTCGCCGAAAGTAGAGAAAGCCCATGCGCAGCAAGGAAGATCCCACGCAGCCAAAAATAAAAAAAATAAAAGAAATGACAGAACCTGAACTAAGGCAGCAAAAGCAGTAAGATGGAGAAGATTAAACAGTTTTGAGAAATACTTAACGGGTAAAACTGACAGAACAACCCTCATACATCACTTACAGCAATGTTTACAGCAGCATCATTCAAAATGGCCAAAAAGAGGAAACAATCCAAATGCCCATCAACTGATGAATACATAAACAAATATCCATACAAGAGAGTATTATTCAGCCATAAAAAGGAATGAAGTATTTAAACATGTGACAACATAGATGAACCTTGAAAATATTATCCTACATGAAAGAAGCCAGACACAAAAGGCCACATATTGTATGATTTCAATTACATGAAATATTCAGAACAGGCAAATCCACAGAGACAGAAAGTAGATTAATGGTTGCCAGGGGCTGGCAGAAGGGATTGGGGAGTGACTGCTAATTGGTATGGGGTGATAAAAATGTGACAGAATTAGATGGGGTGATGGTTGCATAACTTTGTGAATATACTAAAACCCACCTAACTGTACACTTTAGAGGATGAATTTTATGTTATGTGAATTATATCTCAATTTTTTTAAAATGGCAGAGCTTATTGTTTAGAGATGGGAACATAATGGGAAGGGGACAGGAAAATGAGTTCAATTTGGGGCATGTTGAATTCCATATGTTCGCGGGTTGCTCTGGTGCTATGACCTGCAGGCAGCTTTGATATATAGGGCTGATGCTCAGGGCTGAAATCTAGGCTAAAGATACACTCCTGAATCTTCAATCTATGTCACCTGCAGAACCCCACTTACTTGCGGTGTGAGAATGGGCAAACTACTTAACCTCTAGTCTACTCTAAGCTATTGTTTCTTTTGCTGTAAAAGTGGGTAAATAATAATGAAGAGGACTCTGTATACAGGTTAGGATTAAAGACCAGGAAAAAGTGCTCTAAAAAGTTAACTGTGTTATTTCATATTTTACATTGTACATGCTATTACAGGCCCAAAGGGTAGGGGGCAGGCCACTGGCTACTAGGAACTGTATAGCAACAGCAGTATCTTGCCCTTATAAGAATCACTGGACATCTACATTTGGACTACTTTTTCCAAAACCACTCACTGTATTTCAAAATAAATATAATGGAGCTGGACAAGCTCCAGGGAAAAAGAGTAAAACTCTGAGGTTTATGAAGGATTTCTGTACTGATTAGGGAGTAAGGGTGTTAAAAGAGCTTGACACCTTCTGTCTCATGACGGAATTTTTGGTTAAGACATTCATTAGAAGTAAGGATAAAGAAAACAAAGACTTCTTTACTAAATAATGGACATTTGAAATTATAAGAATGTTGAATCTTAGCTTAGGACTGGAGAGAATAAAATGTGTACTATGTCCAAGAGATAAAATCTGAATAAACTCAAAGAAAATTTGCATAACAGATTTTGAAAATAAGGATATTATAAGCCTACATCTGTAACCTGTTGAAGTCATGTGGCATTCTCCCATAAATTATCACTTGATGCCAAGGTCAGAATGTGAGGCTGGATCAATCATGGATCCAATCTTAATAATTACAGATGTCAATATAATTTTCATATTTTGAATTATTGTATCTCTCAGCTGTTATTTAATTGGCCTAATACCAATTCCTTTAACTGTACCTCTTTATCTGTTATACATCTGTATTATCCAATTTGTTGAGGTTTTAAAAAGGGGGGAAGAAAGTAAATATGAAGTAATCTGATGGTATCTAATACTCTAGTGACTTCTCTCCCTCAAAAATTAGGATTTATTTTTCCCTCTCAAACAGTATATGCTCATTTTTTAAAAAACAAAAACACTACAGGGCTTCTCTGGTGGTGCAGTGGTTGAGAGTCCGCCTGCCGATGCAGGGGACGCGGGTTCGTGCCCCAGTCCGGGAAGATCCCACATGCCGCAGAGCGGCTGGGCCCGTGAGTCATGGCCGCTGAGCCTGCGCGTCCAGAGCCTGTGCTCCGCAACGGGAGAGGCCACAACAGTGAGAGGCCCGTGTACCGAAAAACAAACAAACAAAAAAACACTACAGAGTTTGGCATACGTCCTACCATATTTTAGTACATATTCACATTGTTTTTAAATAAAAAGACTCATACTCTACACAAAGTGCTACGATACAGCTTCTCTTACATAATGGACAGTTTTTCAATGTCAGTACATATAGATCTACCTAATCCTTTCTGAAAACTGTATAATATAATTTGTACAAAGATACCATAACTTACCTCACCTATTCCCTACTGGTAGATGTGTAGATTATTTCCACTTTTAAAAATTATAAACAACACTGCAATAACACTCCTGGGTATACATCTTAAACACTTATCCAACTGAATCTTTCAGATAAATTTCTGTAAGTGGAATCAATTGGTCAAAGAACATGTAGTTTCCATTTTGATAAATACTGCCAAACTGATGGCCTCCAGAAAGTTTATAAGAAGGTATACTCTCACTACAGCATAAAGAGTACACATTTTCCATGCCTTTCCAAGCCTGTTATCATTTTAATCTTAGTCAACGTGAAAATAAAAGATGTTATTTATTGTTTGAACTTGCATTTCTACATTAATGAAGTATCTTTTAGTATGTTTCGACAGCACTTTTTGTATGAGTGTGGATAGGTTGGCTATTTATATGCCTTTTTTTTCCTATTTGGATGTTTGCTTTTTTCTAATTCAAATACAGGAGAGCTTCTTGATTGACAGATGATGCAAGTAGTTTTCCCAGGTTTCCATTTGTCTTGGATTTTTGTTAAAGGTGTTTTCGTCTTTATGTAGCTAAACAGCTCAATCTTTTCCCAAATGGTTTAAGAATACTTTGAGGGCTTCCCTGGTGGCGCAGTGGTTGAGAGTCCGCCTGCCAATGCAGGGTACACGGGTTCGTGCCCCGGTCTGGGAAGATCCCACATGCCGCGGAGCAGCTGGGCCCGTGAGCCACAGCCGCTGAGCCTGCGCGTCCCAGAGCCTGTGCTCCGCAACGGGAGAGGCGACAACAGTGAGAGGCCCGCGTACCGCAAAAAAAAAGAGAATACTTTGAAAATGAAAAGGATTCCTACTTTTCTCTCAATGGAGAAAAATATTTAATCCCAATTCCACAAATAAAAAAGCTAACCTAATGTTAAATTATTCAATCTGTGTTGATTGACATTATCATTTTTATTTCAATAGCTGTCTAATGTTTAACATTAAAACTTACACAAGGTAGAACCAGTGTACTCATCATGGGAGAAAGAAGACATGGAGGAAGAATGAACTCATGATTTTTAAATAAAATCTACTGCTTAGCTCTGTCTGTTGAAAAGGGTCTAGAAGCAGTGACACTCCAGTAGTGACACCACCTAACATCCAGGACTTAATTTCTAAATATCATTCCCTAGTAAAAGGAATTAGGGCTCTCTGGACAAATGGCTGAATCCAGGGTAGGGACAGGGAAAGAACAAAGGGAACCTGGAATACACTGTGCCAGAAAGTAAGAAAGAGCTCAAAAACTGATGGGGATGTGTCAAAAGATACAGAGGCCAGCTTGAAAGGGATTCCACTGGCCAAATCAAAAATATATTTGAGCACCAAAATCAATAATGACAAGAATAGACTTTAACACATCAGATGAAAAAAGAATCCATGAGTCTGTACGGATACAAATAAGACAAACCAAATAAATAAGGAGAGGGAAGAGAAAAGAGAGAAACCTTACTTATGGTAGATGTCAAATAATAAATGTAGAAATAATGACAGAGTTAGATTACCTACCACTTTGCAGTCACTATGGTGGTAGTTTGCTCTGGTTAGAATTATCAGTGGCTACTACATCCCACTGGGTGCAAATATGTTGGAGAACAGGATATTTATAGTCTCAAAGTATCTCCCCACAGAGTACACATTAATTACAAAAGAACTAAAGATACCTTTACAGAGAGACAATTGATAGATATGACCTTAACCAAATAACCAATGTTAACATAACATCATCAATAATGGGACAAGCCAGCATCTTGTGCCTCCTGATGTGATACACCAAGGAGGGTATAACATCACTTACATAGTATTTCTACCAAAAATGTTTAATCCAAATCTGACCAGGAGGAAACAATCAGACAAAACTAAAGGAGAGGACATTCTACAAAACAACTGGCCTGAATTCTTCAAAAAGTGCCACTGTCACGAATGACTAAGAAAAGCTGAGAAACTGTTCTAGATTTTGAGACATGACACATGATTTTTGATCCTGGGATCAGGAAAAAAAAAAAAAAAAGAATTGCTGAGAGCACATTCTGGGAACTGATAAAATTTGAACATGGACTATATGTTAGATAAAACATTGTATCAATGTTGAATTTCCTAAATTTTGTTACTGCGTTGTAGTTATACAATGAATTATTCTTATTGTTAGAAGAGGGTCAGCAAACTTGTTCCGTAAAAAACAGACAGTACTTGGTCTCTGTTGCAGCCACTCAGCTCTGCCACTGTAGTGCAAAAGCAGCCATAGACAACATGTAAACACTCAAGCACAGCTGTGCCCCAATAAAACTTAACAGAAACAGACACAGGCTGTATTTGGCCAGACCCCTGTGTTTAGAGGTAAAGGGTCCTAACATGCGCAACTTATTCTAAAAAAGTGCAGCAAAAATAAATAATATGTATTCAAGTATGTGTGTGTACATACACAGGCACACACACATAAAGTAACTATGTCTAGTTTAAAGGTTAAGAGGTATTCACTGTACTATTTTTCACTACTTTTCCATAGGCTTGAAATTTTCAAAATAGAAAGTTCAAAAATTACCTAAGGTAAGCAATATAGCCCTACTTAATCCTCTCAAATATTTTGTTTTTACTACCCATTTCTAATTTTATTACATTAAGATCACAATAATATAACTGTTCCAAAAACCTAGGCACTATGAGACAATATAGTTAAGAGATATAAGAAATCTATCGCCCTCCTAAAGCATAAAGCCTCTAAATTAAGTTATATATAATTAGGATCACTGTCTAGAAACACTGCTCTCCATATACATCTAAGACTAATAACCTCCATGAAGGCAGTGATGCAGTTCCTTTTGCTCCTCAGTGTATCTCTAGACCGTAGGAAGGCTGCATGGTACAGAGTAGGCACTAATAACATTTATGGAACTAAGAAATTAGTTGCATTGCTTAAACCAGACTCTTAAGAGACGCCAAACGATAAAGGATAAAGTTTTCTTTTCCTTTAATTTATTTCCATTGCCAACTTTCATTTGCATGTTTTTAAAGCTTTGTATTTATAAAAACCCAAGTTAGAATAAAATGTGTCCAATAATTTTCAACATTCAGGGCTCAATAAATAGTTATTATTAAGTACTTATTCTTAAATTGATCTAAATACAGTGCCTGAATTTTGTGTTAGTTTATTCTAAAAATCAGGCGTTCTCAACTATTCTACAGTCCTATAAAAATTTACAAAATGTGAACTTTCACAATTTGCCACTTTCGAATAGGCCCTTCCTAACACCCCATGTAAAACATCACTAAGTTCTGAACTCTGTAAGGTACCTCCTGCGTACCTGAAAAGAAATTCACAGAGCCACAGTGCCCCTTCTCATTCCCTCAGACAAAGTGACCTCAAGCAGTGCTAACAAGGGCACCACCCTATTTTCTCCTACATGGCCACATTTCCTTTCTTAGTCAAAAATATTCACCCATATATTTAATTAGTTAGGTCTAACTGGTCCACACAGTAATCTTAATAACATTGGCAAAGTAAAACTGTTAGATTTTTTTTTGACACTTTAGATTGTTAAAACATTAGTTATATAAAATAAGTCTTTTAAATAAAATTTATACAGTTATAAATTGATTATACCCACAGTTTAAAAAGAAAAAATATCCAAACTTAGGATTTCATTTTTTATTATAAAAGCGAATAAGCTGACCAGTAGAGGGCACTCACTTGAAAGGGGGGAGAAGAGTGGCCACAGTCTTGAAGAGAAATGGATGTACAAAATTGCTGTGTTGTACCTTGTTTTAAAAACAGAATGTTTTAACAGAACACTAGTGTAAGCTAATATAACACATTGTTAGTTTAGAAAATGTAAGGTTTAGATCTATATTATGTTTAAAAATCTAACATAAACGATATTCAGGGACTTGAGCCTCACAATTTATAGGACGTTTAAAGCTATATGTAACGCATAGTATTGGGGTCTCAACCTCAGCACTGCTGACATTCTGGACCACGTGATTATTTTCTGGGGGGCCCTCCTGTGCACTGCAGGAGGAGTAACATACCCCAGCCTCTGCCCACTACAGAGGCCAGTAGCAGCCCCCTCTTCAAGCTGTGACATCCAAAAACATCTCCAGATTTAGCCAAATGTCCCGAGGGGCAAAGTCACCACCTATTCCTTGTTAATAACTACTGATACATATGTTAAAAAACAAAACCAAAGAAACAGAAAAATAACAGCTTACAATATTAAACAGAGCTTTTCTTACACCACTCTTCAATACTGGTTTCGTATTACAAATTTTCTCTCTATAATTTAAATACCTTAATCAGCAATTCCATAATTAACAAGGAAAAAATTTTTAAAAGAGAAACTGATACATCTTGGTGAATAAACACTCCGCGGCTCAGAGCACTAAAGATGGAACAAATCAATCCAATTATGACTCCATTCTTTCTTACTGACTAGAAAACTGTTTCATCAAAGAAAGGCATAATACTTGGACTGAATTAGAAATGTCACATTAACAGAAGCATACAGATGTCAATGAATTGGAGACTGGGAAAAAATACTTCTTTCTATGTCTATTTTTATATTGTATCCAGTAGATACTTGTTAGATATTTGCTAACTGACCAACTGACAGTTCTGATCTCTACTTCCATTTTTCTGCTTCCACCAAATTTTACCTTAGAAAACACATTTCAGAGAACATGTTTTTATAATAACATGATCTCCAAACTATAAAAACATATACTATTTCTAGCCTGGTACTGTGTTTGGGGACTGAGTTTTTAATAATCCTGCACCACTAACAAGGTATTTCGTTCTCTCTTGGAACTCTTCAGTGGGCTTCAAAAAAGATAAAGGTAAAATCTTTTCAGAACAGAAGTAAAGGTGATCATCATGTGCAAATATAAACATGCTCCATCTACGTGTCATACCTAATTCTATATCATATCTCTGCTATTAAGATGCCATTAGATAGTAGGCTAAGTTCAAATTTTGATATATTAATAATCTGAATCAGCCTCCAACACTAAATATTTTTAGCTTGAAGGCTAATTTTTCATTTTTATAAAGCTATACAAGGGTGCAGTGGAAATTCCACTTAACTTGGTCTCAGAAAACTTAAAATTCCACCACTTGCTAGCTTAAGTATCCTTATGCAAGTTACAACCTCTCAGAGACCATTTTTATTGATAAAATGAAAGAAACAATGACCACCTTCCTTACCTGGCTCACAGTTTTGGGTTGGCCAAAAAGTTCACTCGGGTTTTTCCATAACATGAAAAAATCGAACGAACTTTTTGGTCGACCCAATATAAATCTCTGAAAATTCTAAACCACTAGAAAATATGGTATTAGTTAATTAAAATTTTTTCCTAAACTTCTGTCCATTTGTTTAATGCAGAAAAACTGATGAGAACTCCAAATGTGCAAAGTCTATGACCTCTCTTATTTTCTCTGACCTACACTGTTCACCTACCAGAAACTTAACAGCAGTAGTGATACCCACTACCCTTCAACTTTTTACAAAAATGCCATGTCAGTATTTTTGTTTAACCACTTATGAAAATAAACTACTAAATTCTCTTGCTTTTCTTCTAGTTGAACTACACCAAGAATTCAATGTGTCAGTTCCCTCAGAGACTCACTGTAACTTGGGAGATAAGAGACAATCTCTGATAACCATTTCCCAGGTGGCTACACTAGTGACGGAATGTCAGTTTCAAAGTTCACAGGTAATCAATGCTTCCCTGGGTCAAGTTTCTGGTTTGGCAGAAATCATAATCAGAGTTAATGGGTCTGAGTTTATAAACTTTTTTTTAACCTTCCCCCAAAATAAAGGATTGACTTTTAGTTTTATTTCTTTAAAATTTATATTGCACTTTAACAATTTTGACCAAAAGATTTCCTAACCTTTTTTTTTTAATCACATTCTTATACATCATTCTTGACCTCTGATAGGAAACAGTGTGTAATGGAATTCTTCAGATTTTCAGAAAAGATGGAGGGCACTTCTGCTAAAATCAAAATCATATTCCAGAATCCCAGGAAAACTGCCATGCTTAACTTAAATTCTGTTAAAATGTCCTTTTACTTCCAATTTAAATGGTGGAGTATGACGAGTAACCTTGGCTTCAGAAATAGGTGAACTATTTAATCCTCCTCAAAGTAAAAAATAAACAAAACCATTAGCATTGAATTGACTTGCCAAGAGGAAATACAGAGAGACTATTACATAGGTGGTCCACTTCAGTTAGATTCTTCCCTTTTACTAATGCAAATTATTAAACTTGGAAGCCAAATGAAAGCTGCTTCTATGTTTAAATCAGATCTTTGTAAATAAGGGTTATTTCTTCATTTTTTTCCCTCCAGTACCAGAAATATCTGACATTTCCTTATGAACATTTCCTTGTCAATCCTCAAAGTTCTACACTACATAAACATCTTCCCAAGGCCAACAATGCTCTCAGAACCTACCTAAGTGCAGTCAAGGTGTTTTTTTAAGACATTACACAGCACAATACCTTAACAGGGCATTTTTGACCTATTCTAGACCCTACAGCTTGGGACTCAGAGAAAGTTATGGGAAATTTTTCAGAGCTGATTAAAAAAACTGGTATATCAGATCTAGAAAAAAGCTAAGGGATTAGGAGGATCGCTTACCCTGGGGTAAAGAAGTCTAAGAAATAATCTAATAACATAAATCTATTTCAAAGATGAGCTGATATTATGTTAAACTTCACAGGAAGATTCAGATTATGCATGAAATATGCTAATAATTACATTCTGGAAATTAGTTAACAAGGACAGTTGTGTGCCATTCCCTCCTGCAGGTCTTTGGGATTAAATAAATCCTTATCTGCTTGAGATCAACTGAGTATAGTGCTGCCAGAAGGCAGTGGGAAACATACTACGTGACCTCTCAAGGTCTCTGCTAGGCCTTTATTCTATCATTTTGCTGTTGGCCATTCCTTTGGTATATTTTTATGAAACTGAAAAAGTCTGAAAATTATTCATTAATCAATTTGTAATAAAAAACAATTCTAACATTGTCTTGAATAAATTGAAAAAGGGCTGTAAAGCAAAGGTAAAGACTGGTGATGGTACTCTTACATATCACCTGATATACATATACATAAACGCAAAGAATGAGCTTTCTAAAATGCATCAGGTAGTTGTAGGTTCTCCACTACTTCAATGTGAAGAGAAAACATGAAAATACTACTAATTCAGTGTTTTTAATTCAATCATCAAATGATTACACTTCACCAGTATAAATCAACTCTATATGTGACATCAAAATACCAAAAAAAAATACCAAAACCCCATAAAAATAGGCACATTAAAAAAAAAAAAAAGACTGTTAGATATGTCTCATCTTACAGATAAGATGTAAATTCACATTTTCACCCTGTGAGAAAACTCTGAAAAACACTTCCAATCCAAATGCACATACACTAACACGGAGTGAACGTCACAGATAGTATTATTGTCCTGAGAGAAAACAGGCTGGTGTCTCATATATCAGAGTAATGCCTTGAAATCCAAGTACATTTTAGATAACTTAATAAAAGTATTATCAGTATAACTACCTTGTGATGAGTAGTCACAGAAAATGATCAGAAAAACCTTTTTTTGTACCCAAAGGATGGGCCTGCACAAATCAATATGCATATGAAAACAAGATTTACCTCTATCGTAGGATCATATTCATCCACAAAGTGATTCTGAATTAGCTGTATCGTCAAGGCACTCTTGCCTACGCCACCAGCTCCAACTACCACAAGTTTATATTCAGTCATTTTCAGCAGGCCTTATGACAAAAATGGAAATGTGACTCAATTAGAACGTGTGCCACACGTGAGGTTAATATAACCCAAACACTCTTATCAATACCTCTTAACACAAGTTCACCTTTACATGGAACATTATTTCAAAATACCTCACAAAATTCAATGACAAAACTCCGGATGACTACAGATGTGTATTGGTAATGAATTGTACTTCGTTGACAAACTCCTCCATGAGCATTTGAGAAAAACTCATTCGGAGTACATAGTTCTTTTACCTTGGATTCAGGTGGCTCCATCTCAAGAGCCCGTCTGCTCTTCGGCAGCAGGTAATGGCTCTCGAAGGAGCAGGCCATGACTTCATTCAGTACAAGTGTCAAGCACACTGCTCTATACCCTGAGGACACACCCCCACAAAACTTGCTGACAGCTATCGCCACAGTATTCCTCATCGACTCGGGCCCCTAAGAGTTACAGTGGATATGCCAGAGTGCCTCTGTTGGGGCCAACAGCTACAGAAAACTTTTAAAAAGCATCATCATAGTAGTTCTCCTGGACAGTTAGCAAGAATCAGATGGGGGTGGGGGGAGGACTGTCAAATAAAGCTGGACAGTACATTGGGAAAATAAAAACTGAGATGCCAAAGCAGATAAGGACGATACCTGGTAACATTTTAATCTGTACATTATCTGCTGGGGAAAATAACGGTGTAAAAACCTAAGAGAACTTCGAGAATTTTTAACTAACTATTCAGTACAGATGATGTGATCATCAATCACAATCTATAATGCTATATCAGTGCTGAAAAATAGCACTTTGCACAAGAAAAATATAATTATATAATATTTAAAGACAAGCACACTTTTAATGAGAGAATTTTTAAAAGATGTATTTCTCAGTAATCCACATGACTTTTATTCTCTGCTTCTCATACATCATCTCCCAACAGTAGCAATAAATATCGACAACTTGTAAGGTTAACGAAGCCAAGACAGAAAATAATTTTTTAGTCAGCTGTTTCAAACTTTCTGAAAGGAAAATGAATTTATTTACTTTAATCTCCTTTCCCTCAATAACTACATGATATTACTACAAATAAGTAGTGAACTGAAGAAAGAATGGCAGTGAATGAACAATAATTTATTACAGGGTAAGTAGCTCAAAATTAATGAATGTACAGATATTGTATATAAACACTATATACATGCAGCATCCTATTTACCGAAGACCAAGAATTATCCCAATAGGCACCTCACCACCCTACCCCCCAAAAAGTAATATGTTTTTCCAAGTGATAACATACTAACTACCTCTTCACGCTATTCCTGAACCTACTCACAGAGAGCAGACAGGCCAGACAACTGTCGTATCACAGTTCCTCCCTGGCCTGCTCTGCGGCACCTAGCCTTGTCTAGGGCCACCACAAACATGTATCACATCCTGTTTGCTCCCCCTTTTCATTCCTAATATTGACCACAGCAAATGGGATAGGTGAGGATAATCTCACCAAAATGTATCCTCTAGTTCCCTGCCCAGCCCACCCCTCCAATAAAATTTGGATAGCCCAGAACAGTAGCTCTCAAAATGTGTTCCAGGAACCCATTAGGGTTCCTAAGACTTTGGGAGAGGGCCCAAGAGGTCAAAAACTGGTTTCACGATAATGCTATGATGTGATTTACCCTTTCCACTCTTATTCGCTCACAAGTGTACAGAATTTTCCAGATGTGTGATAATAGATTGAATACAGAAGCAGATGTGAGGATCCAGCTGTCTACTAAACCATATAATTAGAGATTTGCAAAAGTGCAAAACAATGCCACTCTTCTCACAATTTTTGTGTTTGTTTTGGAAAAGTTACTTTTCATTAAAAATTCTACTTCCGTTACCAAGTAATAGGCTTATTATTTCTTTTTTCAATGAATTAATATTTTTTTAATTCTCAATTTTAATTTCTATTGTGCTAAATATTGACACACTCCAAATTGGGATCTTCAATAACTTTTAAGAGTGTAAAGGGGTCCAGATCCTTATGACCAGTAAGTTTGCTAGTCTAAGAGAGACTGTGGACAAATACTGGATTAGAGCTTAGTTGTACATACATGTGTGAATTCTGAAAGACACACACCTTCTGGTCTACTTCTTTACAATGGTTATTTCTGAAAAAAATCTTTGACTTGGATTTCAAAAATCAAGTAACATTTAAACCCACTAGAGAGAACTGGGTTCCCAAAGAAGATCAATAGGCCAGAAGGAGCCCCCTCACCCAAAGCTACAAAAGCTAGCAAGCGGTGTAACTGGGAACAGGACAGTCTGTTCAGGAAAAGAATTTTCACTTTGTCATAAAACAAAATGAATTATCATTTCATCTACTATCTCTTAAAACCAAGAATGCCTGTGGATGGATACAGTCTAAAGTAAACAGTATTGTTATCAACCATATTTGTCATCTCTAGTCTATTACACGCCCGAGTCAGCATTTTGGACCTTAGTCACCTAAGAATGACATCACTCACAAGGTTGATTCTGAGATGATTATGAACAGACTTTTTTCCCTTTGTGATTTCTTTTTGAATGATTTTTTCCATTACAAATGTAACATGTATATTGTGTAAAAAATTAGAAAATACCTTTCTGTTCTTAACCCCTTATTTTGGTGGATATCAAGATTTAAGAAGGCTACTTGAGGACTTCAACTACAACATGCACATGCCTAAGAGTATTTCAGGCAGTTGGCTGGCAGATTGCTACAATTAACTCCTCTGGTAGGTCAGTTAAAAAAAAAAATTGTGTGACAGCCGTTTAGGAGTACGGTAATAACTCCTGGGATGGGGGTCAAATATGTACGCATAAGGGTAATACAGAAGAGATGGTTGAAAGGACAACAACAGGCAAATTAAACTTCAAATACAATTCTAGCTATTGCTGTCTACACTCAACTAGAAAGGAAAAAGCCCTGCTTCTGCTCTGCGGGTTTGCTGCGTGTGTTTTAACTTGACAAAGCAAAACAGACCTTCTGGGATTAACTTTTTCTTTTTCACTAAGTACAGGCTTTATGTTGTAGGGTGTTGGCCACCTGTTCTTCCACCACCATCTCTACCTCCACCTCCTCCTTTGTGGCCACAGCAATGTCACAGCCCATACATGGGGGAGGGGAGCAGTCAGGAACTCGGCTGCAGATGCATTTTTTTCCAAACACAATAACCTCAAACAGTGGTCTCTAAGCACTTTCCTCTGCGCTTCCAAAACGCGACCTCCCCTATTACTCATATATCCCCCTACACACTGAAAAAAGGACCACAAGCCGTCCAGTCCGCGCTCGAGGGAGAAGTTTATACCCTCGTCCTAGAGATGCGAGACGCAGCACAGAAGGCAGTAACCGAGGCAGCCGGGTGCTGGGAAGGGAGGAAGAGGTGCGGGAGCGAAGGGAGCGAGAGGGAGAGGGAAGGACGGCGAGGGGGAGGGGAGGCTGGAGCGCAGCGGGAGTAACCTCCACCGCACCCGACCGCCCCGAGGGGCGGCCCGCCCGGCCCGCGAGTTTCACCCCGGCCGCCTCCAGCCGCGGCTCTCGGCGAGGAGGAAGGAAGGGGTTCCCCGTCCAGGAAGCAGCACCAGCGGCGGCCGCCTCCAGCCTCACCCTCCTCAGCCCCGCACCGCCCATTCCTCATTCCCCGCGTCGCCGCGTCCCCGCGTCTACCCCGGCAGACCCCCCCCACCCCGTCCGCCCGCCCGGGCCCCGCGCCCGCGCCCCCTCCCCGCTCCTCCGGGGACCCCCAATTCATTCACTCGTCGCCGGCCCCACCCGGCGCCGGAGAGGAGGGTCGGGACCCCGGTAGGGGCCAGGAGGGGTGGTCCGCTCCGTACCTCTCTCCTGCACCTGGGAGCCGCCGAGCCTCTGGCCCCCGCCGCCGCCTTCAGTGCCTGCGCCGCGCTCTCTCCCCGTCCGAAATGGCGGGGGCCGGGAGTACTGGCCGAGCCGCCGCCGCCACCGCTGCCGCCGCCGCCGCCGCCGCCACCACCGCCGCCGCTGTGCCTCCGCCGCCGCGGCCGCCGCCTAGGGAAATCGAGCTCCGAGAGCACCGATGAGTTCGGGGCCGGGCGGCCGCAGAGGGCAGTGCTATCGATGCGCTCGGTGCTCGATTCCTCTCCAGACGAGAGTGCGGGGAGGGAGCGGCTGAGGGCGGTGTGGGAAGAGGGAAGAGCGAGCCTGCGAGCGCTGCCGGGGAGAGGGAGGGGGCCGGGCCCGGCCGTGGAGGGGGCGGACCAGGTCGGCGGAGGAGGGGCGGGGGCCGGGCCGGCGGAGGAAGCAGTCGGCCGGGGCGGTGGAGGGCTGGGGGCGCACGGCCGGCGAAGGTGGGGCCGTTCTGGGCGGTGCCTCGGCGCGCGCGGCTGGGCGGGAGGGGGCAGCGGCGGACCACGCGGGACCCGCCCCCAGGCTTCATCTGCAGCGCCCAGCTCGCAGTCGCAGGTTCGGACCCGGGACGCCGCACGCTGCACTCCGCGCACCTAGGAGACGCCACAGGCACCCCACGGCGCCCCTCTCGGGTCCACACGGTGGAGCTGCGAAGATCCCGCCACCCCTGGGGTCGGCCTACACTTGGGCACATTCATTTACTATCATTTACTGCAAGTAAATAAACATGCAGTCACCCAAAGTGGGAGGCGACTTGGGTGATTTACGGAGAGACCTGGCCGCCAGTTCCCCGACCCGGGGCTTTCTGAGCACGCCTTGGTGAATACCATTCTCCACACTCTGGGGCTGGGAACCTAGCCCCAGGCCCAGACAAACGCGACAGAGCCTTTCATCACTAATTAAGGGGGAGGGGGTCTGTTGTTTTTCGTTGTTGTTTTTATGGATATTTCGAAGCCATCAAGGGTCACTCAAAACGGCGACCTCAAATGTACCTATTGCCCCTGACAGCACAAGTAGGCGACAGACTATTTTTAAATAGAAGTGCCCTTAATAGTCTAGACCTGAGGAGAATCATTCAAACATTAATTAGAAGACAGATTAATCACTTAACGTTCAGGGAGTTAACACATTAAACAATGGAACCATTAAAACTGCTAGCATGCCCAGAGCCTGCGTTGATAAACTACCTAGCAAGGTTTGGGGGAGTTTTCTTCTAAAGATTGAGGCCTGGCAGACCAGCGCCTATACCTAATAGGACCTCCCATCTGAGTCTCTACTTGCAGTTCTGTCCCTCTACTCCGCCTCATAGAACAGGAAGAATAACACAGCTATGTTAAATCCCAACTAGTAAGTCTGTTAACCTAGGCCTGACACCAACTGTCCCCTTTTCTTCCTACCCCTTATGTGGGCTGTACTCTGCAAGGCTGAGTCCTGCCTCCCCCTTCTGGCCCTTGGTACCAGGTGGAAGAGGCAGAAGAGAGGAGGTGGAAACAGGGAAGGGAAAAGAATATACCTGCTCTAGTTCAGGTAGATGCTAAACGTTTTGCACATATCATCTTATTTAATCATCACAACAACCTCATGAAGTCCGATGCTTTTCTCTAGTTTACACAAGAGGAAACAAATTTAGAGAGGTTAGAAATGGGGCCCAAGTTCACACAGCTGAAAGGAAGTATCCTTCATGTCAGATCGCGTTTGCTCCTCTGCTTCCCACTCAGAGGGGCTCCCATCCTGCTGAATATAAAAGAACGCATCTTCTCCAGGTTCTCCATGGGCTTAAATTGTTTGACACCCCTGCCTCCTTTCCTCTCTGAGCTCTTACCCAATAGTCCACCTTCCTCACTTCCAGACTTACATGCTCGTTCCTGGCTGTTCCTTGAAAATGCAGGCAGGCTTCTGCAGGGAATTTGCACGTGCTGCTTCTGTATATGGAACACACTGTATATCCACAAAGCTTCCTTTGACACTTACTTATAAATCGTTGTTCAAATGTCTTCTTCTAATGAGTTTCCCAAAAGATCATGTGATATTGCATCTCTCCCTCCTCCAAAATCCTCTCTCTCTTCCTGGTTTTTTTTTTTGCGGTACGCGGGCCTCTCACTGTTGTGGCCTCTCCCATTGCAGAGCACAGGCTCCGGACACACAGGCTTAGCGGCCATGGCTCACGGGCCCAGCCGCTCCGCGGCATTTGGGATCTTCCCGGACCGTGTCCCCTGCAACGGCAGGCGGACTCTCAACCACTGCGCCACCAGGGAAGCCCCCTCTCTTCCTGTTTTTCTCCAGAGCACTTATCACCTTCTAATATACCATATAGCTTACTTATTTTGTTTTCTTGTCTCTTTCCCGTCAGAATATAAGCTCCATAAGGGCAGGGATTTTTGTCTGTTTTACTTACTGCTACAAACACAATAGGCACTCAGTAAATGTATGGAATGTTGAATGAGTGAAGTTATGTACCCTGCTTCAGAACTGTGTGAATCTAAATCCTTCCTTAGACACAATGCCTTAAAGTCTCTGTAATCTCTGTTCACCTTCTTACAAAATCTGCCTTTAAACTCACCCACATCACTTTCTGATAAACCACACCCTAGGGAGTCTAGAAAAGTCTGCACATAATGGACACAGTTTTTGTTAAGTGAATGAATTTGCACTTATGTGTACGTTGCTTTGTAGTCACTCTTCAATGTAAATCACAGATTTATTTTGTCCAACTTCAAGTACATGATAAGCTCTTGTTTTCTCTGACAGCTGCTAATACAATGTTCTCCCTGTAGCTGGTGCTCCATAAATCTTAAAAGGACTGTAATATAGAAGAGGGAAAAGCTTTATATAGCACTTTTATGCTGAGTGTGAAAATTCTGGCATTAGCAGAGACCTAATCGTCCACGTGTCTCAGTTATCATCTGGGTTCAGGATTGCCAAAACAGACCTGTATCCCACTCTCTGTTCTGTGCACTCTACACCCCTGCCTCACCTCACACACTTTCTCTCTTCTTCCTTTTCTCACCTACAGTAATGGATACACATGCAGGACAAGCCTTTCCACCATTTGGTCCCGAGCGCTCTCTCAGAGCAAGCATCCTTCTCCCCCACACTCTTTCCTTGACCCAGGGCTTAGAGCAGTGGGTCTCAAGAGAAAGCACTTCATGAATCACCAGGCATACTTACAAAAATGCAAGTTCCTAGGCCCCTGATCCAGATATTCCATTCAGTTGGTCTAAGGTGAACCGGAAATCTTCATTTTTAACCAGGTGATCCTAAGGTGGTGGTTGGCAGTCTGGACATTGAGAAACTCTGATCTAGTTACTCAGATTCCTCTCTCCTTGGCAGCTGCACTTTCTGCTAGCTTTGGGGATTTCTATTCCTCAAGCCCAGTGGCTGCATTGAATAGCCTTGCTGGCTCTCCCTTTCTTTGCCCTCCTCAAGGACAAGTGCACAGGCCGGCACGGTGATCGCAATGGGAAAAGAGAGAGGGAATAACAAAAAATATAAACTTGGGGCTTCCAGACTTGCTCTAAGATGTAACTGAAGTTTCTACCCTCTACTGTTATACTCTTCTGGGAAAGCAGCCACGTATACACATGCACACACACACATCCTTTTGATCTTGCTTAATGAAGATCATACTACCCTTTTCTTCACGGGATGCCCTGTGATATAATCAAAGCCAAAACAACAGGAATACCCTTGTGTTAATTGGGCTTTTATGAGATATAAAATGCCAGGACATGTTCAGAACACTGCAAATGCTGAGGGTTTATTTAAAGGAAATTAGGAAACTTTAGAAAACTGTATCCCATCATCAGCCAGAACTCCTGTCCATTCCGGGAATCCACTGCAGTTCCTGTGATCCAACAACAGGCTCCAGTGCCTTGGTCAGCCCCTCATTAACAAGCATCCGTTGCCTATACTCTAGTAACTTTGCCATTCTCCCGAGAATCAGCGCCCCCCTGCTTCTTTCTCGTACAGTCTCCGCTTCTACTGCTACCTCTGCTTCCAGTGACCACTCGCTGTGAGTTGCCTTTAAAACATCCCAAGAGAGAGGATCTGAATGCATGTCATTCATTATTCAATAGGGAGGGCCTTTATGGGACACAGTTTTCCTGATGGGCCCACCTGATTGGTGGCTGGCCTTCTTTATGTCTGCTTAGAGACTGTTGCCTTTGTTTGGGTGCCAATCCTGGATCCAGACAATGGTGGCCAAGCAGCAGGACACAGAGCAGGGAAAGTTAAACGGAGGAACCACCTAGGGATGCTCTCATGGACCCTCCATCAGTTTTCTCAGATGGGAAATTTGTACCGCTGAAGAGGTGCTATTGAATTCACTTACCCAGCACATAGTCTCCTCTGGACACATTTCATTAGACTTTTGTGTTCCTCTTTGACATATCTTTTTTCTCCACTAGGTTGTTAATTTCTCAAAGTCCCTGCCCCATTTAACTCTACATCCTCTAGCACATAGTAGGGCCTCTATTTCTTGTAGTGAATGAAATTATAACAAAACTTCAGCCCTGTCTCTACACAGTTACTTCATCTTCTCTAGCTAATTTCCCATATCATTTCTTAATGAATATCCAGTCATCATCTCAAATGCCTGTCCAAACCAAAATTCCCCATCTTATTCCCCAAAAGAATTCCCTCTTCCAATTTTTTCCATCTCACTTATCACTCTCATGATCCTTCAGAACATTTAGATTTGAAAACTTAATGTTTAACCCATTCTGCATGCAAGTTCCTTGTAGTGATACTTCCTAGTGTTTTCTCATATCTGCCTCTTCTACATTCCTTCCTTCACACCTGTGTTTCTAGAACGGCTTCCTTAGGACTCCCCTACCTCCTGTCTTTCTTCTTTTCAGTTCAGGTGCTGTTGCCAACTGAATCTTCCTGACACATGTCTTTCATCATCATCAAACATTTACTCTGCACCTACTGCATAGAGGCTGCACTCATACAGATTACATATTTTAGAAGTGCAAAGAGTTACTAGCTAAGTTCCTAATGAATACCTAAAGACTGATAATTACCTTAGAAAATTAGAGAGGGAAATGATCACTGGCCCCAGCTAAGCCTTCACTAAGACTGAATCTTGCTGATACATCTTTAATAACTGCATCAAGTCCAAATTTTTGGCTCCCAGCTTTATATAGCACACGTGGTCCAGCACCATCCTGTCCTGCGATTTCGTCCCGCACCTTTTCCCAAAGCAGATGCCTTCCACTCCTCAGGCAAATCTCCACTGTGCCACAAAGCTAGGATATTATGTCTTTGCTCCTTTTTTTCACCAGGTACTTTTTGCCCTTCTCTTTGCTAAAATTCTCTTTCAAGATCTAGAACGAGTCCTTCCTCCTTTTTGAAAGCTTTCTTAATGATGCCATCTCTTTTTCATCTCTCTCTCTGTCTCTATTATTTCATATGGGTTAATCGTCACCCCACGTAAATTCTAAAATCCCAGAGGCTGGGGACGTGTGTATGCATATGGCTGATTCGCTTTGGTGTACAACAGAAACTAACACGGTATTGTGAAGCAATTATACTCCAATAAAAATCTATAAAAGAAAATAAATAAAAAAATAAAATAAAATCCCAGAGGCAAGAACCATAACTTAGGTGTGTGACCCCACCCACTCATACAAGCCTAGTTCCGTGCAATTACTCAATAACTACATGAATACATATAACGCTGTTATCAGCAAGGTAAACATGAAGAAAGCAATGTTTGAGGAAGATTACAATGGCAGCTAAAGACAGAAAAGATTAGAAGGAAAAAAGACCTCAGGTAAGGTGTTTTGGGGATGGTATAACAGTACCCAGTGAGAGTGGGAATGGTGCACTGGCTGGATTTGGTGAATCAAATTGGTGAATCTCTTCAAACTTTGTGTTTAAGAATGGGGCGGTGACGTAAGAGCTACCATTTGTTAAACTCCTCCTACAAGCCAGACAAGTTTTATATACTCGTTAAAACAAAGAGCACATCTGTCCCATATCTGTCCACTTCTGTTCCTCACTGCGACCCCTGTAGTCCAAGTCCCCCATCCAGGGGGACAAGTCATCTGCTAATGGGTCTCCCAGCTGCTACTCTTTCTCCTCTGGAATCATGTCCCATAGTTGAGCAGCCAGACTGATGCTTTTCAAAATGCAAATTGAATCATGTGACCAGCTCAAGTTCTCCAAAGATTTTTTATTGTACTCAGAATAAAATTCAAAATCCTTCAAATGTTTCATGAGGTAGTTTCTACCTATTTTGGGTCCCACCACGCACGACCCTTCTCCTCAGTAGGCTCCAACTACACTAGCCATCTCTTCCTTCCCCACAGGTATCAAGCTCATTTCCTCCCCAGGGCCTGGTTCCTGCCTTCTCCTGCCAGAGAGCCTCGGCCTGTCTTTCAGGTGTCAGCTTAACACCACCACTTCAGCGAGGGATTCTCCCACACCCGGTCCAGATCAGCACTCCCCACCCTGTTCCCTTACTTCTGCCCTCCAACTAATCCCTCTTTAGCACAGTGGCCTGTTTTATTCCTTTACTTAGCACTTACATCTGAAATTATCTTGGTCATTTGTTTGCTTGTCTGTTCCTCCCCTGAAATATAAATTTCATGAGCCCGAGACCACTGAATCCTCAACGCCCAGAGAGAGCTTAGTGCATAGTTGGCACTTAATAAAGATTTGCTGATAAGTTGCTCTAAAGAAAATATAAGAACTAATCATCCACTCTAAGTGAGGTCTTTGCAAGTTAAAGTCTCTTGCTTTTATTTCTGTCTACCTAATGCAATAAGACTTTATTGAATGCTTGTTTTGTTTTTAAGAAAATTAGAAATCAGAGGTATATTTTAAAACTGCTTCCTTTTAATTCCCCAAGGAGGTGCTCATTGGATGACCTATTGATTATAAGCTTGATTTTCCTACTTCCCGTCTCTCCTCCTTAATCAGTTATTAGATAAGTTGTAAGTTTCTTCTGTTCCATTTGTGGTAATGTGCATTCAACAGAGCTTTACTTGTACGTATCAGTTTAACATTCTGGAGTCTAGGGGTATTAACCCTTTGGGACCAGGTGTTTAATTCAGTATCCATATGTCCTCAGTTGAAAGAAGCAAGTCACTTTTTTTTTTTTTTTTTGCTAAATTCTTCTAGTCTCTGTGGAAGATTATTTGCCTTGTCAAATATCCAGTGAAAATAACTATGTTTCTAAAAGTAGTGAGAAGAGTAGCATTGTTTTAACGTGTTTGCAAATCTCTTAAATGTCTGGCTTAACAGAAGAAGCTAGATTCTCATATCTGCTCATGCATTCTCTGTTTAGACATGACAGGTAGCATCTAGCAAACTCCACTATACACTCATAAGAGAAATCAAAGTGAGAAAAGAAAGCAACATCTAGGTATTGTTACGAATATAGGTTTGACCTTGCAGAACACCCAAAAAGGTCCTGGAACCTCCAGGGGTACCTGGGCCACACTTTGAGAACTACTGTTCAAAAGAACTCTTTCTTAAATTTTTGCTAGTAAAACGGTCAAATTTAATAAAGACCAATGCAATGGTTAGCTTTTATAAAGTTATTGTTTTACTTCTCAGAGCAGGCTCTCTAATACAGTCCATATTAGATGGCATCTACTGATAATGGTATGTGGGAGAAATTATCGCTAAGATAATATACACAGGTAAAACAGAGGCCTCAAATAATGGACTTCTTGCAATAATTGAAAACTTGTTTTTAGGCCAGTTTTGTGTTCTTCAGGATCTTGAAGCCCTTTACAGATGTTAATTAATTTAACTTCCCAGGTCACCAAAGAATTGTTTCCAGATATAATTTTTGTGCATTTTGCAGACAGTTTAACTGACAAACAGGGTAGCAGGGCTTGTCCTGGCTTGAAGGAAAGCTGTAAACAAAAACAAAGAATTTATCATCTACCTATTGTGACTATAAATGCACTATATGTTCCCCAGGTTGTTTTAATTTACCAGGTTTGTCAGGAGTATGGATAATGTCGTTATAATGGAAGTGTCTATGTCTCAACAATACTTGACTTTTTTTACTTCCTTCTTTCCTTCCTTTCTTATTTTTTTGAAAAAATACCAAAACTATGAAACTTCTCAGACACTAAATCTTAGCCCAGTTCCATAAAGTACCTTGGCCTTCTAGAAGTCATCAATTAAGTGACTTCAGACTCTTACTGTATCCCATCCACTGATGTTTGTCAGTCACAACAAAATCTTGTCACTGCTCCGTTGAACACCTCCAATAGCTTACCGTCTCATTCAAAAGCAGAACCCTCAAAATGACCCATGAGAGACCGCCTTACCTTCCTAATGGTGTGTCTTCCTCCTCTTTTGTTGCTACACTGGCCTCCTCTTGTTCCCTGGACAGATCAGCAGATGCTCACCTCAGAGCTTTTGCACTTGCTGTTCCTGCTACCTGGGAGGCTCCTTCCCTCAGATCACCCCATGATTCACTCCCTCATTTCCTTCAGGTCTTTGCTGAAATACCACTTTCTCAGTGAGGTCCCTGACCACCCAATTTAAAAATGCAACTTCCACTTCAGAACTGTCTCTTTTCTTTATTTGCATTTCTTTTCTCCATAGAACTTATCACCATCTGTCATACAGTATGTCTCACTTACGTATTTGTTCATGATCTGTCTTCCCCCAACTAGAGACTAAGCTATATATGAGCTAGGATTTGTGTCTGTTCTATTCACTGTTGAATTCCCACCACTAGAACACAGAGTAGACACTCAAAAAATATCTGTTGAGTAAAAAAACAAATGAACTTTGACGTGTGTCAGAATGGTAAGAATGGGACCAACCACAAAAATACACTAAAATATAATAAATATGTATTTCCAGAAAACCATCCTGAAACAAGCTATTACATCAACAAATGAGGACTAATGGACACTCCACTCAATTGTTTCTCCTGGCTTCAGAACGTTGTACAGCTTGTATCATTTTTTAAAAGTTAATGGTAGAACTACCCAAATGAATTCTTTAATAGATAAAATTGTAAGTGGTGTGTAAATTCTCCTCATGATTTTGATGAGAGAAGGTACTCTACCTTTGAACATATGTTGAATATTTCTTGTTCTTCTCTTTGTGGTTTAGATTACTTATTAGCCTGATGTAAGTTTCATGAAAACAAATCAAAATGAACTGATAACCAATCTAATTTTCTAAGTGAAAATTCGTTGTGATTAAATATACTTACATATATAATCAAAGCGCAAGTTCCATACAAGTGTATGTAATTGTTGACAGAGTTTGAAAAAATTGAAGTTCAGAAAACAGAGGTAAAAATGAAAAAAATATAAGAGTCTATGTCTAGTTAAGACTGAGAAGGTGCACACGTCCGGATGGTGTGGGAGTATGCTTTGTGTGTGCTTTAATCACACTGAGTAATGCTTACTGGTGACGGCGTCATCAAGGCCTGCAGCTGTCAACTAAGCAAGGTGTTGAGATGATTTAGTTGTGAGAATATCGCAAGTCATTTGTAACTAATATTAAGATATTTCATTCTTGAGTTGGCTTTAAAAAATTTAATTCACGTTCAGCGTTATCCCTAGCACATGCTTCTCAAGCTGACTTGAATTCTCATGTGCTTCCTTGCGTAGGAGTTGCAGCTAGTTCCCGTGGGAGTATATGATGAATGCGATGATCTTCAATCGTTTCTGTCTCAGAGAGAAAACATAGAGAATCAACGGTCTGGTTCTTTTTCTAAGGAAAAGCAGAAATCCTGCAAAATAAAGAAAAAGGAGAAAGAAAAGAAAAGCTTTGATGCCATTATCAATATACTGTTGGGCCGTCTTTTTCAAATATTTCTTGAATAGAACACTTGAAAACCATTCATCATGAGCTTGCTTTCAGATGGTTAAGGGCAGGCTGCTGTGATTCATGTAAGTTCACAGGGTGAAATGTAAGTCTGTAAAATCCTAAACGGTGTCATGTTATGCACTGAGACATTAACATATGAAACTCAACGTCCAAAGGTTGAGATTGCTTTTGGTTTTCTTTCAAACCTAAGAATTCTCAGAGCATCTGAGAAAAAAAACATTACTTTGTAAAAGGATTTGGGACTGGTTAGGTTCAGAAACATCTCTACCCGAAATAGTAAACAGTGTGTGGAGTGGTTTTTATTTTTCCTTATGTGCTGTGGAAGAAACAAGCTGTTATGGAATTTTGCATCTTATCTTATTTCTATAAATTAAAGAAAGATGTGTAGTATTGCTGTGGTACTGACTTACCATAAAGAGCTGGAATAAATAAATAATGAGGATGCCTATAAATGCAAGACATTTACACAAATAGTAAATTGTAACACTGGAAAGTATATAGTTTTGTATTGATGATAATCCTCATTACCTTTCACCAGGGCTTTTGTGCTGGGTTCTTAACTTGCCCCACCCCTGCCCCCGTACGCTATGATTTTTTTTCCCTCTTTAAATCCACTTCCTATGCTATTTTCAGATTAATCCACTTGAAGCACGATGCTGACATCCCTCCCTCGTTTAGAAATCATGATTGCCTACAGCACAGATACCTACAGAATAAAGTTCAAATCTGAATCTACTTTTCCAACCTCATTTCCCACTAGTATCCTCCTTCAGGTGCTTTATTAGAAGCTAAACTTCCTTACTTCCCTACTTTTCCTGCCACTAAGAATTTGTCTGCTGACTGGAATTCTTATTTTCATGTCTGAATTCTCTCTAATCCTCAAACAGGAGCGAAAACCGGTTCTAATGGGGGAGGAGTAGAGACCCAGGTGTAAGAACTCTTCCTTGGGTTTATGGGGCAGTGAATAAAGTCGGCCCCCCATATCCATGGCTTCTGCACCTGCAGCTTCAACTAAGCTCGGATTGAAAATATTTGAGAAAAAAATTTTGGAAAGTTCTCAGAAGCAAAACTTGAATTTGCCTCATATGCAGCAAGTATTTGCACAGCATTTACATTGTATTAGGTATTATAAGTAATCGAGGGGTGATTTAAAGTATATGGGAGGATATGTGTAGGTTATATGCAAATCCTATGCCCTCTTACACAAGGGACTTGAGCATCCTCGCATTTTGGTATCTGCAGGGGTCCTGGAGCCAATCCCCATAGATGCTGAGGGACCACTGTACCTTCAAATGGTGCAACCCTTTAACTGCTCTTTTCCTAATGTCCTCTCCAATGTATTTTCATCTTGCCCTTAAAAACTTTCATGACAACATAATAAGTTTAAAACCATTTAAAAGTCCCATTTTTAGAGAATATGTTTGGAGCAGCAGTCCCTCCCTCATTCCCAATGAGGCACCCTCTGACTTCAAAGCTCTGTTCAGATGACACTGACTCCATAAAAGCTTGTCTCTGATTCTCTTAGCGAGGAGTAATTTCCACTCTTCTCAACTCTCATTATACTGTATCCACTTCTTTTATTCAATATCTGTGGGGACTTCTAGGTGGCTGGTGCCCAAACTACAAGGTAAGAATGATCCTACTGCTAAGTATTTCATTTAACCCTTTGACCCTCCCGTGTTTTTGTGGTGTTAGGAGGGTCTTTTCAGTGTGCAAGGAATAGCCACACCCAGGTTATCCCCTAATTGATAGAAATACATTGTGAGGGACTTCCCTGGTGGCCCAGTGGTTAAGAATCTGCCTGCCGATGCAGGGGACACGGGTTAGATCCCTGGTCGGGGAAGATCCCACATGCCACGGAGCAACTAAGCCCATGAGCCACAACTACTGAGGCTGCATTCTAGAGCTTGTGAGCCACAATTACTGAGCCCGCAAGCCACAACTACTGAGCCCGTGCTCCGCAACGAGAAGCCACTGCAATGAGAAGCCTGTGCACTGCAACGAAGAGTAGCCCCTGCTCACCGCAACTAGAGAAAGCCCACGCAGAACAACGAAGACCCAAGGCAGCCAAAAATAAATTAATTAATTAAATTAATTTATTTTTTAAAAAAGAATACATTGTAAAACTCTGTAGGGAAGTAAGAAAAAGAACCACAGTCTCTACTCTCAAATCAATGGAGAGGCTGAACCCAGGGCATAGCAATGCTCTGGACCCTCTAGGCTCAGAAGAAGCTCTAGCGATCAGCTCAGCTAGCTGTCCGCATTCTAACTCAAGTAGCACATCATTGCTTGCTCCTTATTCTAGCTTTCTGCTGTCACAGTGACAGTGACCATTTATCTCTACTTCTTCAACTTCAGCCACATTAACTTCTGGAAGGTGAACTTAATCAAGCTGGCTGGTGAGGGACTCACCAATTTTGGACTCCTGTCTTGGGCAGAGCTTGTGCCCCAGACCGCTTCTGGAATTTGGTGTTGGTCTCAAATCCAATCTTCAAAGCATTGGGATGCATCATGTATATTTAAAGTAACAATTTTCAGCTCTTTTTCTTTGAAGTTGGCTATGAATATATCAGACAACAGAAGCTTCACACCAGACATACCTTTATTATAGCTGGTTGTAATGTTTCATATCTCCTAGTTGGATTGCAACTCTCTTGAAGACATAATTGTGTTCCATTCATTTGTGCATCCTCCATAGAGACTGGTTTTAGTACCTAACACAGAGTAGATGCGCAATAAATATACGTTGCTATGTGCCAAGATTATACCCCGAATATAAACCCTACACCTCTCAACCAAATGCTGTAAAGTCCAATCTGGCATTGGTTATTCTCTAAGGTGGTTGTGCATCACCCCTGTTCTCAGCAGCCGTCACACTAAAATAGAGTTTCACTGCTTTTATATATAGTTCTAGCCAGAAGGGTGCAAAGCCAAAGGTGGCGGGGGGAGGTGCAGGCTCTTTGTCAGTTTGCTTTTTTCTCTACTGTGATATGTTATAAACAGTTGCATAAGATTTCACTAGAGCCTAGGGCCTCTACATACATACGAAATGCTGAACTAATGACCAGTTGATTATTTAAATGTAGTAGAAAAGAACTTCAGTGGTGGAGCAAGAATGTGAAACAAAGTTTAGATCCCTTAACCACATTTCTAGTCCAGCCCTGGTTTGGCAGCCCTCCAGAGGGGCCACATTAAGATATAGGTGACGGGCTTCCCTGGTGGTGCAGTGGTTGAGAGTCCGCCTGCCGATGCAGGGGACATGGGTTCGTGCCCCAGTCCGGGAAGATCTCACATGCTGCGGAGCAGCTGGGCCCGTGAGCCATGGCCACTGAGCCTGTGCATCCGGAGCCTGTGCTCCGCAACCGGAGAGGCCACAACAGTGAGAGGCTCGCGTACCGCAAAAACAAAAAGATATAGGTGACATTCTGAAAACAGAGACTTACTAGTACATTTTGTTATATATATTTTTTTCTCTGAGTAATTTGTTGTTTCCCCTTCTTCTTTATATCTTCTGGATTGTATTTCTAGGTAGTGGTCCAATGCTCACGTAAAGCAAAACATTTTTATTTTTTTGTCTTTAACACTACTCTCCTAGAAATTTTATCACTAGGTTCTGTCTCACGTTCACTTTGCAAGATTGTTTTCTCTAACACAAATTATCTATAACTGTACTTTGTCATACATATTTCTGATAAGTGCATATTTCTTTTAGTAATGATCTTTCCTAGAAAGAATACCAATAAAAATAAGTCCATAAAAAATGTAAGATGTTTATGTAAAATCTCATTTGACTTTCAAATCACTTATCAAATATGAATGCTTTCACCCCAAAAGAGAATGATTTATTTGCTCTTCCTGTGTGATTCACTTAGATTGTGAAAAGAGAAACACAAAATCATTTTGTTAGACATTTAATTGGAAATTTTTCCGTTAGAAACATTGCTACTTGAACTGAAAGAATGAGAGGAATGAATGTTACATGCATAGTAAGAAAAATTTTATGAATTTATGAAACAGCACCACCCCTGTTTAGAGAATAATTCTAGTCTAAAGCATTAACGAATTAAACAAATGAATATTTAGCCTTTCCACTGGAAAAAAGAACAGGATGAATTCTTTAGACAGTTCTATTTCAGCATATGATCCATCAGTTTTAACCTCTTGAGTTGCCTTGGGAAATTATGTAAGTAGTTTCCATATTAAATGTTTTGTTACCCAGGAAATGCAGGCTTTTGTGGCACAGCTCTTCAATATTATACATAATGTATGACCACCGTCAGCCTCAATTTACATTCAGCAAGTCTTCCTTGCAAAGCATCCATACCATTAACAGAGATAAACGTATTTACCCAAAACTTTACAAACCACTCTGCATTTGCCATAATGAAAACTTTAATAGCCCAAATGGCATTCTATTATTTGCAAATTAGGCGATGTCACTCACGTACATAAACTGGTATCCTCAACACACGGAGTGCCCTTCAAGAATCTCAATATAATACGCCATCTGTGCATTGCTTCTGCAGGAATCTGTGAGCGCTCACAATATGTTCAGAGTCAGAGGTACTCTCGTAGTTGAAAATTTCTGCTAGAGAATCCTTTCTGTGCTGACTTGGGAACAAGGAGCTGTAAGGTAATGTTCAAAAGCATAATTTGCTTTCCTGTAGAAGATAATTTCCTTTCCTAAAAGAATATATTTTCTTTTTTAGGCCTAAGCCAAGGGATTTTCAAGATAGAATACAAATTATTTTATAACAGAATAAAGTGGAAGTACAGCTAGCAACTGGGCTTGAGCGTCAACTTTCTCCCTCACTTATTTAGAGTAGAATGATATGGTGAAAGCCTTTGACGGCTTTACTTTAAACTTCTAGTTTGTTCTCTGATGAAAAAAGTTCCCTTTAATATTTAGAGCACTTTTTAGAAGTTAGGGCCCCCTAGTAACTCAGTAACCCACAGGACCCCCTGCCCCCATCTGGTTTTATTGTTCTAAGGGCCTATACTGCTATTTTTCCTCTTCTCCTTCTCTGCTTCACTTTCATACTTGATCAGAAACCACAATGCTTATAGCAGTGGTAAAAAAAAAATTAATTTTATATTAAAAATTATTTACAGAAATTTATATTTGGACTCTAGTGATAGACAATAAAACAGAAATAGATATGTTCAAGGTATACCCAACCATGAAGAAAAACTAAAGTTATAGCTACACCTAGTAGGAAACTGACTGAGAATAAAAACTTTGCTTCAGTTCAACACATTTTGTCTCTTGAGCAGAACCCTTTGGCTAGGAGATAGAAATATTTGTTTTCGCACGATCCCAGCCTTACTGCAGCCTGTGGCAAACTGGGAAGGCCAAATTCTTTAGTCCCCAGTCTTCTTAAACCACCTCCAGACTGCGTTTGGTACCTTTGCTCCCACTGTGTTCATCCCTGTAGGAGCTATGGTCTTTGTTTCTTGTTCACTAGAATGTAAGCTTCTTGAGGTCAAGAGTCATGTCTTGTTCACTCATACATCCAACAAATATTCACCAAATGTCTACTATGTACCAGTCACTATTTCGGGCACTGGAGATACAGTAGTATAAAAACAAAACAAAGCAGAACAAAAAAACTCCCTGCCCTGGTGTAGCTTGGAGTCTTAAGAGGTTCAGTGGTGTGTTGTATTGCCTTTCTCAGACCTGCTTACCTGTGTGTTTTCCATGCTCTGATGTCTCTTGTCCCTTCAATGTCTTCATTCAGTGCCTCTGTTCCAACTTAGTCTTGCTCAGCCTCTGGTATTCAATAAATATGTGTTGAATTGAATAATTGTTTCTCTGTGTTCAATGGAGACATGGCCCGTGGCATCTCTAAAGTTATAAACAACATGAATACCTTGCTGTGGGGCCCACCCAAAGGTAATGTGGGACCTGAAAAGAGAGAAAGATTTGTGGAGACGACTCAGGTTTGCAGAACAGAAGAAGTGGTCCAGGGTCACTGTGGCAGGGCCTGTGCCGTCCAAGATCGGCTCAGGATCTTGGCTGAGCAGAGATGAAAGTGGCTAGAAACATAAAAAGGTAATTTGAGAGGTACCAGGAAACTCCCTTTCACCACCTAAGAGCGTAAGCCTTAAAGAGCTGGGCAGAAGCCAAAGAGCTGGTTGAAACAGGGAGGTCACCCTAAGAGATACACATTTTCTTCTTGAATCTTACCCTGCTAGGATTACATTTTCTGGCTGGGAATGGAGGTAAAGGGAGAATGGACGTGAAGATGGACCATTGGTAATGAAGCTTTCCTAAAAAATAAGGGGCAGAGCCTATTCTCAAGATAAATCAAAAGATGGATGGGGATGAGGAAACTACAGTGGGGCAGCTGACTATGATTAAGGTTAAAGACGGCCTATAGGCCCTTGGGGGGCCCTGTGGACTCTGAGAGTTACCAACTCTACTATCCAGGTTTAGGCCTTCAGTATTTTTCTCTCCGGTTAACCTCAGCCTTCAGTAAAAACTTGTTCAATGTTTGGAAAGAAATAAGATTCGTATTTAGCATAGCTGTAGTAGCAAAAAATGGACTAAGAGATCGTTAATATAGAATATAATATAGTCACTTAAGAATGTCATGTTGCCACTAAGAATGGCAATACAGAAGTACATTTATTTATTTATTTATTTATTTTTGGCTGCGTTGGGTCTTCATTACCGTGCACAGGCTTTCTCTAGTTGCGGCGAGTGGGGGCTACTCTTTGTTGTGGTGCGTGGGCTTCCCATTGCAATGGCTTCTCTTTGTTGCGGAGCATGGGCTCTAGGTGTGCGGACTTCAGTAGTTGTAGAGCGTGGGCTTTGCAGTTCTGGTGCGTGGGTTCTAGGGCATGTGGGCTTCAGTAGTTGTGCTGCACGGGCTCAGTAGTTGTGGCTCACGGGCTCTAGAGCACAGGATCAGTAGTTGTGGCACATGGGTTTAGTTGCTCCATGGCATGTGGGATCTTCCCTGACCAGGGATTGAACCCGTGTCCCCTGCATTGGCAGGCGGGTTCTTAACCTCTGTGCCACCAGGGAAGTGCCAGAAGTATATTTATTATAATTTATTCCCAATATATTGCTAAATGAAAATAATAGATTATAAAATTGTATCATCCTGTTTCTGTAATAAGAAATAAAGATTTACATATGTGTTCAGAAGGCTATTCAGTAAATTATTCACGGTGAAAAATAGTGGGTGGTGAAATTTAAAGTTTTTAATTATTTAACAATTTTAGCAATAAGTTTGCTACTTGTAAAATAAAACAATACATAACTTTAAAAAATAGAAATAAAGAAGTAAAGGGAATCAAGGATAAGAATCACTCTTGTAAAAGCCGTACAATCATTACAGCTGCCAATTTGTATCCACAGGCACTGCTCAGGGCACTCCAGTGAGCAGGTCAGATGTGACTCCCATTCTCTCAGAGTGGAGAACCTAAGAGCAGAGCCATGCTAACAGTTTGCCACTGTCTAATCACAGTGGAGTAGAACGAGGTCTGGCTTTGCCATCAGGCAGAGGTGGGTTCCGCCATTTTACCTGTGAAGTCCCTGAGTGAAGAACTCAGTTACTGTTGCCCAGGTCTCAGGGCATCCATGGTACACAATCTTCACCTTACTGTCTAGAATCATACTCCTTAGTCTTCCTTGCCTGGACTCCAGAAGGCTCTTTCGAGCTGTCACATGCCCTTTAATAGAGTTCTTCTTCCTTTCCTAAGGCTGACTATGCAGTAAGACTTTCCCTTTATTACTTTGTTTAAATGAGCATTTATTCACTTAAGGAGCAATGTTTTAAGTGGTGCAAGTTAGACAGTATGGCTAGTGAATGGAGAGAATGTTAAAGCGTGTGAGTGTGTGTGTGTAAGAGAGACTGGGGGTGCATCCTCAGAGCCCCTTAGAGTCTCTCCCATCCTAAGGGACTTAATAAAGCAGTAAGTCCCTGCACTGTTTGTTGGTTGAAGACCTTAATGAAAACAATGCCTGACAATAAGTTTGATAAATTAGTGGTATTTACTCATTGCATTTCTTACAGGCCACCAAGGAGAAGGGAGCATGTATTCATTCAATACATATTTAATGTGTATTATTTTGAAAGGCAAAGATAGAACAGCGAATAAGACAGACAACACTCCTGTTCTCAAGAAGAATACAGGGACTTCCCTGGTGGCGCAGTGGTTAAGAATCTGTCTGAGAATGCGGGGGACACAGGTTTGAGCCCTGGTCCGGGAAGATCCCACATGTCGTGGAGCAACTAAGCCCGTGAGCCACAACTACTGAGCCTGTGCTGTAGGGCCCGCGAGCCACAACTACTGAAGCCTGAGTGCCTAGAGCCCATGCTCTACCACAAGAGAAGCCACTGCAATGAGAAGTCCACACACCGTAAGGAAGAGTAACCCCCGCTCGCCGCAACTAGGGAAAGCCCCCGAGCAGCAACGAACACCCAACGCAGCCAAAAACAAATAAATAAATAAACTTATATAGAAAAAGAAGAGTACAACCCAGCAGCAAAACAAAGACCCCACCCACATAATGGTTTCATCTTATTATAAATCCCATATGCAAGCACTAGGAAGGCAGCAAACCATAGGCTCTTTGCACTGAAATCAAGACAGATCTCGGTTTATTCTCAGGTCTAGTGATTTTTCAATTTCAGATTCTATGTTTTAGAAATTTATTTTTTTATTCAACTTTTTTTATGAGGTTTTCCATTTACAAAGGAAATGTTTTAATTTTATTTTAAAAATAAACTTTATATTTCAGAACAGTTTTAGATTTATATAAAAATTGCAAAGATGGCCTAGTACAGTGATTTTAAATCTATGAGCCTTTGAGCAAGTGACAGTCTATTTGAGTTTCGGTTTCCTTATCTGTAAAGTGGGAAATATAGGGTGGTTTTCATAGGGTTGTTGTAAAAATTAAAAATAATATTTATAAAATATCTCACAGTTAGTAGGTGTTCGATAAATTCTAGCTCTTATTATGGCCCTCCAGCCTTGTGACTGGGTTCAGTTAAAGGCTAATGTCATTCCTGGACTTACAGGCAAGTCATTTATGGCCTTTCAATTTCTGTGTCATCTATCCAAGGGACACTTGGGCGGTGGCCACATCTCCAGGGTGACCTGAATACATACTGTTCAAGGTCAGAGTCGTGCCAGTGTTGGAAAAAGAAACCCTTACTCTAGGAATTCCTGACTATGTAACCATTAAATCATGGCCCCTCTTTTAGACAACTGACATACTTATTAGGCTGGAAGAATCTAGAGTTACAACGCTTCACACTTTTCGGCATGCCTGCTCCACAGCCAACTGAATTCATCCAGAAATGAGTAAGACTGAATGACTCACTAATGGTGAGAATGGCCAGCCAGCCAATTGGAAGGAAAAAAAGAGGTTTACAAGAGAGCGTCACCAGTGATGCTTCAGGCTGTGCTCATAAAATGTGCATGACTACATCACAATGCGTGTTTAAAAAAAAAAAAAATCTATCTTCCTTTGGCCTTTGTAAAAACTGTCTTTTTTTTTTATTAAAGAAAAATGCTGAGATTCATTGCTATGGGCAAATGATTACTTTTACAGAGAACATTTTTTTGAACACTACCAATATGCCAAGCACCTTGCTCAGGACTCTATGTGCATTTTTCATCTAATCCTTCCTACAACTCAGTGAGGCAGTCACCGTTGCTCTATCCACTCTGCAGAGGTGGAAAATGACACTGAATTTGATTCCAGTGCTTTTAACCCCTAGACAGTACTGTGTCTGTGTGTTATAAGGTTTTATTGAACAAACAATTTGAACACCTACTCTGCTAGGTATTATGCTGGTTCTAGGGATAATGGAGAACAAAGCAGACATGGACCCTACCCTCACACAGTTCACGCTGCAGAGGAAATATGGTCCATTATGAAGGGATTTCAATAAAGTTTGATGATTATTATAATGGGAGCAAAGTAGGGTATCAAGGGAGTAGAGTCAAAATATAATTTCACACTGGCTGAGCTCTCCAGCTAGTTCTGAGACTGCATGCATTCCACAGAGAAGTTTCGATTGTTGATTACATGTCATTTAGTTTACAAACCTATAATCCTTTATCATCTCACTAGTTCTTTTTTCTTCTTTCTCTCTGTTTGTTCTTCTTCCCTTTTATCCTTTATTTTCTTTCTTTCTTTTTTTTAACACCCAGATTAAGAGCATATTTGGTTTCTTCCCTGTTGCCATTAATTTTCGGGAATTCAAATTACTGTAGTTTTGTTCATAACTGGAAGAAGGGAGATTTTTCAGAGATTACTTTTTTCTATTATACAAAGGAAGGAAAAATATTTGGTAAGGTTTGAAGGCCAAGCTCTAAGACCCTTTTGAAAAAACATCTAATCCAACTCTTTTCTGAAAAGGCACTATCAACTGTCCAGAAACACCTCTTAGTTAAAAAACTCATTGAATTTTTAAACATCAATCAATTCCTATTAAACAATACTGAGTTATGTAAAATGAGTTAGAAATATGTACATTACATTTCCCGTGAGGACATTTGAATGCTGAAAAGAGAAATTCCTTTAAAGAATCATTTTGTTTTTGCCAAGCCAATAATATTTGAAAAATAATTTGGAATATTTTGTGAAACCTCATATCCCAAGAGATTCATCCATCTCTCCCAAATTGTTCGAACATGTGTTTTATTTCCACACCTAAACTTATCCAATTTAGTCACTCTCCTCGAATTAATAAAACCTTTAAAGGAGGAGGGGAAATAAAAGCTACCAAGCTACAAATCCCAACTAACTGTGACTCAGATTTGAGGATTAGTCTTCAGTTTTTGCTTTTGCTTGAAGAATCTCTTTGCAAATAAGAATAGCCACGATACACGGAGCTCCCCTTATATTCCAGGCACTGTGCGCTTGCTTTCAGTATTGTGTTAATTCTATTCTTCGGGGGTGCAAAAACAGAGAAATGGTCGCTTGGCTCAATTACTGTCGGTTTCTTTAAAAGGATACGATATGGGGAAGTAGAAGAGATAGATAAAAGTCTCATGGAAGCCTCATGGAAAACTAGATTTTTGTTCTAGCCACTCAGCAACAACTGAGTGAAAGCTCTGGTCTAGTCGTATAAGCGACCCTCTGGTGACCTCACAGGAACTCTTGGCTTGTTGCCAGGCACATGACTCAGCTCCTCTGTCTGTTTCTCTCTACCTGCTTATTTTTCCAACTATTGCTACTGACTCCACGCCACTCACGTTCTCTCTGCCTCATGGCTTTGCTTACTCATGGCTTCTGTTTCCTGTCACCCTTCTCCTCACTTCTGCATTTACCCAACGCTGACCCTCCCTGGATGTTTCATACTCAAACTCTGCGAGAGAGAAGAAAGTGCGCGCCTCTCGTGCCAGGCTTCACCACGGGCCACCAGACTCCATCACAGGCCGCCAGACTCCAGGCCTTGTCAATCCCTGTCGAATTGGCAGGGTTACATGGCAAAAACACAAGGTTAATATGCCTATACGGAACCTCTCACAAAGAACTACTCTGACGCTTTTCAGGAGAGAAGAGTGAAGCTGGCTGGGTGCCTGAAAAGGCCTGCACATGTGTTATTATTTCAGTTTGAAACTAAACAAATGCCATTTATGTAGAGAGTAAATCCTATCATCATCATCATCATCATCATATCTACCTTGTATAATAATATCTAAGGCTTGACAAATATTACCTTGAATTAGTGTGTTGCTCTGGTTTGTCAAATATTCTTGTTAGTAGAAGACGGTTTGGTACTCTGAATGAGGATTGTTGACTTTAGAGAAACTAGAGTGAGAAGGCATAATGGCATAACCCAGTAGTTTTCAAACTGGGGATGTTCCAGGGCAGTGGAGGGACAAGGTAGGAAGAGAAGTAAAGCAGCAAAAACAGCTGTTCAACCGAAGCATCCAGGAATTTGCCTGTTTTCTATTTTTCACATGCACGGAAGCTTTTGCCTTAAGAAAAGATTCCATAGCTTAACACAAAGTTTGAAAGCTATCCTAAGAGATATATGTCAAATCCCTGTTCCTCCTCTTTTTTGTTATATCAAAATGCATAAATTAATTACTTTCTTTTGCCTTTCTTTCTTCTTTTTGAAAACAGGGAGAATGGTACCTCTTTCACAGGTTTGATGTGTGGATCTAATAAGACACAGCGTACAATGCACCAGGGTCATTGTAACTAAATGAATGTTAGCTCCTGTCCACATCAAATACTGAACAGTATAATTCTACTAGTCATGACAATCTTTCATTATTGGTTTAGAGAAGGATTTTTCAGGAGTGTCATAAATAAAATGCTGACTAACCGAGTTACATTCAGTCTTGCTATAGAAACGTTTATATTGTATAATAGATATTGAACCATACAATTATTGTGAAAATTCAGCCTTCCAGAAACTTTTCATTGTACAATCAAGTAATTAGGAAGAACATAGGAAGGGGCATTACCCCATTGCGTTATTCACACAGATTATCTAATAAGCAATTCAGTTGTCATTTAAATCATAATTTCTTGAAAATATTAAGTGGTTTTCAAATATAAGGTATTATCATTTTTATAATTATGACTCATCCCTGGCTTCTAGGTACTTTTTCTTAACAACATTTTAAAACATTCATTTTACCTTGTTGATAATGTTTCTTTTTCAAAAATCTTTCCCACAGTGAGATCATTGTACAAAATGCAGTTCCAGGCATCAAGAACACGAGTGTGACTAAAATCTATTGCCTTACGCATAAAAATGATGATTTTTCTGAAGTGGCAGTTTACAAGGTGGATAAATAAAGATTCAATATTCAGTGACTTTCCCAATTTTATAGAATTTTAGGATTTTACATGTTCAGGGCATTTAATTGATAAATGAGAGAAATAAGTACAGAGAAGGTATGTGAGTCACACCATGGTTAATGCTGGGACCACAAACAAACATGGGTCTTTTGGCTTTCCAGCCTCTGCCTCACATTGAGATCAGTGGAACAACCACCTACAACCATTGGCTGAGTTATCATCTGAGGCTGAATCTGAACTGAATTCCATGAAAAAAAAAAACCACATGTAATAATTATCAAAACTAGAGAACATGGAAAATAAAAGCAGGGGAAAAAAGAGTAAATATTTAATGCTATTTAACAAGCTTACAAACACCACATGAAAAAATAAAACTTTGTATTGTATTTGTGTATTATACTCTAATACATCAAGGTAAAAATCCAATATTCTAATAGAGAAGCCAATTAGAAAATCCAGTGATTAGTCCTCCTTAGATGATAATAAGAGAAGTCTTCAATTACTCATTTGTCTGACAGAAAGTCTTACCTTTATTATATTGACTAGTGGGAAAAATGTGTTTAAATGTCTACAAGAAGTTAATATTTATTTTTCTATGAGTAACAGCAACTGAGATTTAATATGTTTGAGTCAATATAGAATCTTATTTAAACCAACAGATTATTCTTTGCGTTGAAATGGAATTCAAATGAGTTGATTTGCTATTTTTCTTCTATATTGAGATAATAGTTTCTGTGAGGGTTGGTGCTAATGTGTATACCAAGTTAAGTGTGCAAAGCAGATAGGATAGGAATACTGGGTATCAGCGGCTGCCAACTTAGTCTCTGACTATCTCTCTGGGAAAGAACTATATTATTGTAGTAAGTTTCTCACTTTTCTTTCCAATATTCCTTCAAAGCTGTGTGAGTTATCTGTTGTGATATTGATGATATATTTGTTTGGGCTAACAAATTATCCCCAAACCAGTGACTTAAAATAACAATAAACATTCATTATCTCTTACATTTTCTAAGGGTTTAGGATTTGGGTGTGGCGTGGCAGGGGGTTTTAAATCAGGTGTCTCATGAAGTTGCAGTCATCAGAAGGCTTTTCTGGGGCTAGAGGATCTGCTTCCAAAGTGGCTCACTCACATGGTAACAAGTTGGTGTTGGCTGCTGGCAAGTGGCCTTACTTCTTCTCAATGTGGGTCTCTTCTTGAGACTAGTTGAGCATCCTTACAACATGGCAGCTGGCTCCCTTCTCTGCAATCAACGGGAGAGACCAAGATAGAAGCCTTAATACTTTCTATGATCTAGCTACAGAGTCATGGACCATCACATCTATTGTACTTTATAGATCACATTCCTATTCAATCTATGAGGATATTACACAAGGGAGTGACCATCAGAGTTGAGGATCTTTGGCAGCCATCTGTAGACTGACTACAAAAAGGATAATGTATTAGTCAGGACACTTTTTGTTCTCAAGTGACAGAAACACAACTCAAATTCACTTAGGCAAAGGGAAATTTATTGGCTCACATGACTGAATTATCGTTAAGTATAAGCTGTATCTGTGCCTGAAACATTAATAAAACCCTAGGATACACAAACACCCTGAGAACGCTCTGTCTTTCCCACGAATCTGTTTCTCTTTGCATGTCAGTGATATGCTCTCAGACCTATCACATGGTCAGGCACACCCCTGCTCCTTTGCTTTCTTTGGCGAAGAACAACTCTCTTTCCTAAATCCTGGGGAAAAACTCATCATATCATCATATCATCATTTTTATTGCATCATATCATATTTTTGCATCATATCATCATATGCATCATATCATCATTGCATCATATCATCATTTTTATGGCCATTGGTTTGGGTACTACAGTCAGCCATTACCACCAGAACCACCATGTTGGAGTTCAAGGCAGACAAACTTCCCAAAATAAGTGGTGCTGGTCCTAGAAGAAGAGAAGAACCAAGTAATAGTGGTCTACAAAAATTAAATATCTTAAGTTACCTAAAAAACAGCCAAGTTGGGCTTCCCTGGTGGCGCAGTGGTTGAGAATCCGCCTGCCGATGCAGGGGACATGGGTTCGTGCCCCCGTCTGGGAAGATCCCTCATGCCGCGGAGTGGCTGGGCCCGTGAGCCGTGGCTGCTGAGCCTGTGCGTCCGGAGCCTGTGCTCCGCAACGGGAGAGGCCACAACAGTGAGAGGCCCGCGTACAGCAAAAACAAAACAAAACAAACAAAAAAAACCCAGCCAAGTTGGCAGTTTTTTTTTTTAATTAATGCACCTTGAATAGGCAACAGCTGCCTCTCCCCACTGCCACCATTTCCTTTCACTCACCTTTCGTCATTAATACACTTTAAAATTTTTTGCCATCAAGGGCAGTATTTGTTAAACAAGAAAGCCTTTTAAGTCCTTTATCAAAGGTTTATTTTGAAACCTATAGGTGCATTATTTTACTTTGGTATAAATGTCATTTGCAAATAGTTCAAATGAACAGTGCAGGTGCTGAATCATGTGAAGCTAATAAAAGATAGTTACGGGCTTCCCTGGTGGCGCAGTGGTTGAGAGTCCACCTGCCAATGCAGGGGACACGGGTTCGTGCCCCGGTCCGGGAAGATCCCACATGCCTTGGAGTGGCTGGGCCCGTGAGCCTGTGCGTCCAGAGCCTGTGCTCCGCACGGGAGAGGCCACAACAGTAAGAGGCCTGCGTACCACCAAAAAAAAAAAAAAAAAAAAAAAAAAAGATAGTTACAATGGTAGAACGGACAAATAGAATATTTGAAATCTGGAATGAGACGAAATTTGATGAAAATGCTAAGGACATAAAAACTGATTCTCTATTTGTCTACCTACATGTATGTAATATTCAGAAAAAGAAGATATTATATTTATATACATATGTATATATTAACATAAATACCTGTACATATATATAAGCATATTCAGAATAGAAGAATAAGGAAGAGATATACTCACTGCTGACAATATATGATAAAATACTAATGGACCAAAAAAATGCAGAATTCCTCAAATCCTCCTTCCTTTTTCTATGTAGAGAACACTGAACTTTCAACTGGAAAGTGTAGATCAATCGCCACTAAAGGGCATCCGAAGCTGGAGATAGATAAGAGGATAACAAGAGAGCACCTAATTGCTTTAATGAATTTAATACTCCTGAGCCAGCCAAAGACTTATTAAGTTACTACACAACTTGTAAATGTGCTTGAGGACTTGATTTCAGTCATCTTCGAGAAATCATGAGGTTCTTCAAGTAGAATGTGCTGACCAGCTGTTATTACTGAACTGAACCCAGAAGTATTTCCCCTTGTGGATGTGAATAAACCACATAGAGGTACTTTCAAAAAGTAACCTCCACAAATCACCTTATCTGTCTAGTAATAACAAGGGCCATATGCTTCAGAAGTGTCATTTGGAGAGGCTCAGTTCAATCCCAGTGTTAGAGTCAATCCACACAAGTTACCCGGAGATCAGCCAGTGTCATTGACATTTCATAGAAGCTGAGCAAGCGATCCCAGAAAGAACCTGAGGTCATTTATTTGAGCCAGCTGGCCACATCCTTCCTTTTGGAACCCTCAGAGATGACTTTCTCACAGATCCTATGAGCATTTAAAAAAAACTGTTTCAATGATAGGACAGCTGTAGGACACATTGAAATTGAAATATAACACATCAACAAATGTGAGTCCCGTATGTAAATTTAAATACAGTAGCTACATTAAAAAAGTAAAAAGAAACATGTGACATTAATTTAACGATGTACTTTATTTAACCCAGTATATAAAAAATGTTATACTCTCAACATGTAATCAATACCAAAAATTACTGTGATGCATTTCATGTTTTTGGTACTAAGTCTGAAATACAATGTATGTTTTAAACTTACAGTTCATCTCAATCTGAACCAGTCACCAAATGCTCAATGGCCACATATCCGTATCGCAGGAGGCTGCTGTGTTACCTGACAGCACAGGTCTAGTTTAGGATTATGGACAGTGGTCCTCAAAGTATTGTTCTTCCTTTCCAGGAGGACCTGAAGACTTACCAAGATTACTCTTTGCCAATGTAAAGGGAGCTTCTAAACCCGTTTTACACTTCTTCAGCTTCTTGGCATCCCCTGTCGCATACGTGCTCCTTTTTTCAGTTAATTTGATAATGCTAAAAATGGGGGCAATTCAACGCATTTCCTATACTTTTCTCCATGGACCAAGCTGTTTTAGAAAGACTTTGAGGGCAGGACATATGTGAGTTCAAATCCCGTCTGTGCCGTTTTGACTACCGCAGAGGCTTCTGGTTGTCCCTAATATCTGTCTTCCCCTCTGGAGATGTAGAAAACTTGGCTAGGTACAGAGACACTTAGAAAAGGAACAACTACATTTCCAGCATAATTTGCAGCAAGATATGGCTACCTGCCTAAGTTCTGACCAACAGGGTGTAAATGCAAGGGTCACGGGGAAGCTTCTCGGAATCTTCCTAAAAAGCAGCATGGTGCCCTTTTTGACCTCTCCTTCCTTCCGCTTGCTTAGAGTACATATGCAGCCATCTTGGACCATAAGGTCAAGGCCATGCATAGTTTGAAACATCATATCAGCTCACGGTCTTTCATACAAGAGAGAAATAAACTTCTATACTTGCCACTGTGGTTTTGGATTTTCTGTCACTTGCAGCAAAATCCTAATACAATGATCTTGGGTAAAGATTTAACCTCTAAACTTATAAGAAAGGTGACGAACATGTCTGTTCTAATGCCTGGTACAAAGTAGTTACTTTACACTGTTAGATTTTTCTTAAGTATATTAAAATGACAAATCTACTCAACTCTGTAGGTTTCTAAATAAACTCATTTGTTCCTCTCCCAGCTCAGTTCCCTGGCTTCTTTCTGAACTTGCAGATGATGCAAAGATCTTCATTGCATTTGCATTTCTTTCCAGAAAATTGCCTGACTTCCAGTTTACTCATGTTCATGAATGCCGGATGGCTCAGAAAAGCCTCTGCAAGAACCTTTCAAATAAATATTTAGAAAGGCATTATGAGAGCACTTAGCAGTGCTATTCTAGAATTTCTAAAGCAGCAAGATACCAAGATCATGAGGCCCTTCCTTACTTTAAGTCACATCTCTCAACCAAGCAGATCTACTTACTGTGCTATTATTTTTAATAGGAAAACAAAATCATTCAAGCATTCTTTTAACAGATTGCTCACTTTCCAGGAGAGTGAGAAGCATAGGGAATACTCAGTGTTCTATCAGTTGTTTTCCAAGTTCCTTTTTTGATAGTGGAACAACATGTGAAAAATTTCAAGGAACCTCACTTTTTTAAAACAAAACTTCAAATGAAAACAGTGATATCAAGAAGTATTTATTGAGAATGCCATAATTAAAGGTACCTGTCAACATACATTAAGTTTCCAGAGGATGCCAATGTGTTTAAATCATATATGACACACTCTTGTGTGCGTTGTCACTTATTATGCTTTCGAAGAATGGTTAAAAACCAAAAAGGATGGGAGTATGTCAAAAAGACACAGGAGTTAACCCCAAAGAACTCCCAAGGACCAAACCTAGAAAATTTGAGCAACAAAATAGAGTATTGGTTTATAATTCAAGAAATAAAATAAATATCCATAAGTCCACACTGCTTTAAATAAATGATGGAATAAATAAAGAAATTGGGGATAAGGGACAAATCTTTCTTATAAGAAATTGCAAATAATATACTTAGACACTCCTGCTCCAGGAGGTGGAGCTTCAGTCCCTGCCCCTTGGGTATGGGCTGCACATAATAACTTGCTTTCAAAGTGTGGAAAGGAAAAAAAAAAAAACCAGTAACCTTCCAGCAGAGAAACCTGGCACACAGTGCCTTAACAACGAGATTAAGGTTAATATCATCAGTGATAAGTCATGTGGGTGTCGTGATGCAAGGACAATGACAATTCACCCTGTAGAATTCTTCCCCAAATCCATAGTCCTAGTCTAATCATGAAAAAAAGGCAAACCTACAAAATGCCCAACCAGAGCTCTTCAAGATTTTCAAGATCATGAAAAATGAGGAAAGACCAGGGCACTGTTGAGATAGGAGGAGACTAAGGAGACATGACACCTAAATGTCATGTGTATCCTGGACTAGATCATGGAATGGGGAAAGGACATTAGTGGGAAAAAACTGGCAAAATCAGATAAAGTCTGTAGTTTAGTGAATAGTTTTGATGAATGTACCATAGTTACATAAGATGTTATCACTAGGAGAATGTTAAATGAACATTTGTAGAAAGTCTATTGGGTGCCCAACACTGTACAAAATTATAAATATAAAATAATGGATATATTTATATAATATTCATATTACGCATAGTTCCCTCAAGAGTTATTAAATAAAAGAAATATGGTTGCCCTCAGGGAGTTAAGCTATAAAAATGAATTAGAGAAAAAATAATGAAAATCACCTTTAAACGATGGCTAACATTTAAATAATGCTTAATATATACCAGGCACTATTCTAAGGACTCTGCATATACACATCAAATTATTTAATCTTTATGAAACCCCATGAAGTAAGTACTATTACTATTCACATTTTTTCTAACTTTTTTTTATTTTGAAATAATTATAAATTCATGGAAAATTTCGAAGAAATGTATAGAGAAGTCCCATGCACACTTCCCCCAACTTCCCCCATATTAACATCCTACACAACTATATAGTAGACTATCAAAACCAAGAAATTGATATAATCCACAGAGCTTATCCAGATTTCACTACATATATGTGCACCTGTTTGTGTGTATCTCGCTCTATGTATTATTCCCATTCTACAGATGAGGAAACTGAGGCCTAGAAAAACTAAGTAATGCTCCCAAGGTCACTCAATTTGTATGTGATGAAGCTGTTATTCAAATCTGGGTTATTTGGCTGCAGAATCCATACTCTTAACCATTAAGTTCTACTGTATCGCAATTTAGTCAAATATTGCAGTAACTTGAATGATTACATCAGCATATCTAAAGAAAGAATGTAATCACAAGTTACCTTTAAGGTTCAGGGGAGGGGTCAGATAAAGCTTAGAGCAACTGGCTCTACTCAAAAGAACAGAGTAACTGTGCCCACCCTGTATCTATATGAGGATGAAGATTTGGGACCAACTGACCTCGAGTTTTATGACACAGTCATCATAAAAAGCAATTCTTATAATTAAAGGAGTATCTCAAGCTATCTTTTTGTGTGTGGTTTTTTTTTTTTTTTTTGCGGTACGCGGGCCTCTCACTGTTGTGGCCTCTCCCGTTGAGGAGCACAGGCTCCAGACACGCAGGCTCAGCGGCCATAGCTCACGGGCCCAGCCGCTTCGTGGCATGTGGAATCTTCCCGGACCGGGGCATGAACCCGTGTCCCCTGCATCGGCAGGCGGACTCTCAACCACTGCGCCACCAGGGAAGGGAAGCCCCTCAAGCTAACCTCTCAAGCTCTCTTAACTGAAGAATACATCTGGGGAACAACAAATAGCCCTTGTCCTTATTCATGACCACAGAACATTATAGCCGTACATTTACTTGTAACGTCTCATAAAAAATGGAGTCCTCATAACTACTATGTAAACTCAAACAGAAGCTCCTTGAGGACAGGAATGGTGTCTGTCCTGTTCATAGTACCTCTTGTTGAATGAGTGAGAGAATGAACGAATGAATGACTGAACTGATCACTGGTATTGTCAGCAGGACTTCCCGCCAAACAAACACACACATTCATCCATAATGCTGGAAACGTTTGAGTGCTTGTCAGTCCTCTTCCATTCCTAACATCCAATCAGTCCTCAAGTCCTAGGGAGTCTCTTACCACTTTTTCACGCCTTCATTTATTTTATTTTGTTTTTCCATAACCCAAACTACCATCCTACCTACACTAGTTCCCACATACTCTGCTCCCCTTCCTCTTATGATGGAATAAATATTTCTTCTCCTGTCCAAGGCCAAGTTCTCCTTTTGTGCTCTTGATTTCATTTCTTCATTTTAACGAGGTTTATTGTCTGTTTATATGTTCATAAATCAAGTAACAAAGTTATTTTTTCATATTGGTCTATTTAATAAACAGTTTAAATAATAAAATAAAATTGAGTTATAATCAATTTTTTAGAACACTCTGCCTCTCAGTTTTCCAGGGTCACGTATGAAGATGGACTTTCTCAATTAATGCATTTCAGCGAATGCCAACATTTCATGGCATTTCAGTCATTGCCAACAGGGAAATACTGATAGAAAATGGAGATGGATGATAGATTTACTAATTAGAGATTGTATATTTTAAAATGTCACTAATACTACATTGATCTTTATAATTATGCTTCAGACTGAGGAGTTGGAAAATAGCAGGAAAAATCAGCAAATTTTGTTCAGGGGATACTATTTGATGTGCTTCCTCCCTTCCTTTTTTTCCTTATGTAAGTCAAGTATCTTTCAGTTTCTGCTTTGTTTTAATAAAACACTTTTTTTGAAAAAATAAGGAACAGTTATTAGATTTTGTAAATTCTTTCAGCTCTATTGAGGTGTAGTTGACAAATAAAATTGTAAGATATTTAAAGCATACATTGTAGTGATTTGATATATGTATATATTGCAAAAGGATGCCTGCCGGGGCTTCCCTGGTGGCGCAGTTGTTGAGAGTCCGCCTGCCGATGCAGGGGACACGGGTTCATGCCCCGGTCCGGGAAGATCCCACGTGCCACGGAGCGGCTAGGCCCGTGAGCCATGGCCGCTGAGTCTGCGCGTCCGGAGCCTGTGCTCCACAATGGGAGAGGCCACAACAGTGAGAGGCCCGTGTACCAAGAAAAAAACAAAACAAAACTTTAAGCTTGTAGATATTAAAAATGAAATGTTGGGGGAAAGGCAGGGAGATGTGAAGGATGTGGGGAATCCTAGACAGTGTTCAATGGCTGGAACTTGGGGTAGTTTGGCAAAAGATGAAGCAGGAAAGGCAATCAGAAGCATGACTGTGATGCCCTTTCATGCCACACTAAGGAGTTTGTATTTTATCCTGTGTAGCAATATTGCTCAATTGTCTTTGTATTCTAACTGCTAGTGTTTTTAGTTATGCCCTCATTAAGCTTCATCTAGGATTTTGCAGTGTATTTATTTAGTCGAATTGGATATAATTGAATTAGATATGAAGGATGCACTTATATTCCCTGTGAGTTTACATAACTTTTCCAGCTTTAATGTCAGTCAACTTGAGATGTTTGTGTATAAACAGACATTGCTGTTTGAATGCGTTGCCGGTTGACAGTAGTTTCAAAACTGTATTTGTGTTTCTAACCCTTAGCACTGTACTTTGAATTTTTCCTCAAATGAGCAAGTTTTACAAATGGACAATGAGAAATTAATTTTTTTTCTCAGTATAAAATACTCAAGCAAATGTTGAATATAAAATATCCTAGTAAACACTAGGGGGTTGCATAAATTATCTAATTATAAAAAATAGCCTCTGCTTCCAAGGTGTTGATAGTCAAAATTCCTACATTTTATGAAACACAAATATAATTCTTTAAAATGTATGCTTCTTTAGCCGGACAGGCATATATTTGTCAGATTCTGTGAGTCTTTCCCCCTTTCATTATTCTATTCACATTTGATAATGAGGTAACTATTTGCAAAGGTATAATGGTCAATGATATCATCAGTTTGAACACATTAAGTGTTTACCATCTATGGAGATAAGGCAACAGGGACTGAGATCCTTATATTTCCCAATAGCTTCTTCCAAAATGCAAATTCACCTCCACAAGAAGCTTTTAAGAAAATAATACTTTTTTTTTTTGGCTGTTTCTCGGAATCCTAACTCCCCGACCAGGGATTGAACCCAGGACCATGGCAGTGAAAGTGCAGAGTCCTAACAATTGGACTGCCAGGAAAGTCCCGATAATAATTCTTAAAACACCATATTATTTATGTACCAGACCATTTCTCCCTTTGAATAAAATTTGGCTATTTAAAATTTTCTTTCTTACTTCTTGCAGTCTGTTTACATTTGGATGATTTTAAAAATATGGGTATCCCTCAAGAGATTAAATCTTCTCAACCTACATCCTTGTTGGTTATCCATTTTAAATATAGTAGTGTGTACAACAAGGACCTACTCTATAGCACAGGGAGCTCTGCTCAATATTATATAACAACATAAATGGGAAAAGAATTTGAAAAAGAATAGATACACGTATATGTATAACTGAATCACTTTGCTGTACACCTGAAATTAACACAACATTGTTAATCAACTATACTCCAATATAAAATAAAAAGTAAAAAAAAACCTTCTAAACCTACTATGTGAAACATCTATTTGTTCACGAGAATTCTTTCAGTTTTTGCCAAACTTTGTATTCTTAGTTTTGCTTAGTGCCTGGTATAAAATATATAGATAATAAATACTATTTGAATGAATAAATGAATGAATAAATAACAGCCATGATACCAGAATACTAGAAAATACAACTAATGACGATGCATCTAAATATTCAATTAAACAACATATATTCTCCTCTTAGCACTAAATCACAAAATATTAGGTACCCATGCATGTATCAAGTTACCTTTTCATTAAATTATACGGCACATGTAGTATTTTGTCTGTGAAACCATTATCGCAAAAATTAGTTGTTTTATACTAGCTTTGGTTGGGAAAAGGAAGTATCATGTCCTAGTTAGTATATTCAATAATTCTATTACTAGACTGTTTCTATTAACAGATACTTGGCAAATAGAAAATCTCTATTGACAAGTGTTTCTGTGACTGATGTACAATTATAATGGATATTACTTAAAAATAAATTTAAAACCAGAGTTGAACTCTAGGCAAAAGTTTGAAGCTTATGAATTTTGTATTCGGAGCCCTCCCCCTCTTGTGTCTTCCCCTCTCTTTCACTTCGTAGGATTGTGTATCCTTTACCAAGCAGACACTGGTTGCATAATCAATAACCAATTTCCTTGACTGTTCTGCCTAACAGACCCCCACTTTCTTAGGTATCCATCCTCCTCCATGGGGCTAGGTGCTTCAAGGGATATTGGCTCTACTTCCAGCTTCAGGGGCTAAATTCTGATTGATCTAAGGCATTCATGGCGTTCTCACTCCCCTGGCCAGAGATTGATTTAGGCACCCAGTTGTGACATAATTCCAACCAAAACGGCATAATGGGGAAGTTTGGGGGCTTCGGGAGAAGGTTTGGCCCTCCTGCAGTGCCATCTCCCTTTGGATATTGTTGTGTTGTGTCTGGAATTGGCATCTGGAGTTGTTACAGCCTTCTTTACTAGGCTGCTGGTGAAGCCAACACGCAGAGAAGGGCAGAGGCAAGAGATTACAGAGAAGTAGAGCTGAACTCTGTGTTTGTAGTCTACTGGAATTCAAAGCCAATCTTGCTGCTAAAAGTAGCCTAACTAATAACCTTTCCTCTGAGTACTGGATATTCTCATATTTTCCTTTGGTATCCCAAAGCCTTTCACTAGAAACGATCCAATCTACCCTCTACAGTGTTCCTCCCTCTACTTCGCCACTACTTCTAGCTCATTATTCATTAAAACTTTCATTATCTGACTGCCTCTATTTTCAACTGGATTCTAGGGGGAAATCCATCTGATGCTAATTTTCACTAGAATATTTCCAGGAGACAACCAATCGGATACTGAATGGTACTAAGCTGAGAATGACTGGGCCCCTTGAAGTGTCCATGTTCTCAATGGAGAAGTTGTTAATTGAAATAAAATTCGGATTTGTTCAAGTTTAGAAATGTGACAAAATGAAGAGAATTTCAGGCAATGTGGGGTGATATCTAAAGTTAGCTGTTAACTCATTCTTCCTGAGGCTAGGTTAAACTATATCGATGTATTTATAATGTTATGTAGATTTTATCAACTCAATCTTGGGACCCTGACCACCTATGAATGACATACATAGGGAGATAATTAACCCGAATGTTTGCCTTTCATTCTCAACCTGGTCTGGAAGATGAGAATTTAATATGTGTGTGTTTAATAATTAACATAAAGCCTTTCCTTAAAGTCTTTTTGTTAGGGCAAAAAAAAATATGTGAAATAGATTACATTAGAAGGGAAGAAAATTATTTTCTTGAACAAAAGGAATGCCTTAGCATCGTGTCTTGAATAGCTCACCCTAAAAGCTGATTGCGAAGAGTAAAGCTTACTTGATGGTCTGTGATTTTTTACTTTCTAGATGGCCTGCACATCTAAAGGATTTCATTCAAATGGGGCTAGATAGCCCCATGGTCACATGATGGACTCTCAAACATGATTGGCGCCACTTAATAGGATCGTGGTTAGTATTGCCGTCTGAGAAAGGAGAACATGTGACTGAGGATCAATTTCACATCATCACAACTGAAGATTCTTTTGTCAAATCAGATTCTTCTGGGGATACTTTGAAAACCTCAGGTCAAGTGACAGAGAAGCTGAGAAAGGCTTGTATGAGCCTTTATGATGAAAGGAACTATTTTAAAGGCTAAGATAGAAAAAGAAAAGCCGATCCTTTCTGCATAGGATATTCCAGCCCTCTCCTATGAGTGAAGGCAAATAGGAAATATTTTTCTCAGACCCAATGGTGGTAGGTCCATTATTCCACCAGGTATAAAGAGCTATGAAAATGGGATTATGATTCATTGTGTCCCAGCACCTGGCACAGTAACTGGTACAGAGGAAATGTCTAATTGTCATTTACTGAATGTCCATGGAGTTGAAAGTCTTAAATGAAAGGGTCAATTCTCTAGCAGTGGCCATTGCCAGGTCCCTCAAAGGAGTTTCCTTATTCATTTGCTACCATTGTTTTTATCGTTCATAAAAATTAGACAAATAAGGAGAGTTACATTTTATTGGGCACTGATAAATAAATATATATAGTACTATTCAGGTACTAGGTATTATTCAGATACAAAGATCAATAAAATGGGGCTGCTATTCTTTTTTTTTTTTTTTTTTTTTTGCAGTATGCGGACCTCTCACTGTTGTGGTCTCTCCCGTTGCGGAGCACAGGCTCTGGACGCACAGGTTCAGCGGCCATGGCTCAATGGGCCCAGCCGCTCCGTGGCATGTGGGATCTTCCCGGACCGGGGCACGAACCCGCGTCCCCTGCATCAGCAGGCAGACTCTCAACCACTGCGCCACCAGGGAAGCCTGGGGCTGCTATTCTTGAAGAAAGATTGCAGACTTACAAAACAATAATCAGGAGGGGAACCAAGTCACTTTGGGAGCCCAAAGCAGGAAGCAATTAAATGCCTGGGGGAGCCAGAAGCCTCTCCCTAAGGGTCTAACAGCCTTACAGCCAATGTGCACTTATTGAATGCCTACTGTGCGCCAGTGGAAAGAAATGGGAAGCTTACACAGACACAGGAAGGCTGGGTTGGGACAATGCCCAAAGGTTCAGTGTAATTGTAGCATAAGTTATCTCTGGAGTCCAGGGGACGTGGGGGGAGGGATTGGTGTCAGGAGATAAAACTACAGGCTGAAATGAGCCACCAGGATTTCAGGGAGAGGGACTGACACAATCGAACCTTGTTTTGGAAAGTGTTTCACATGAAGAATGAATTAGAGGAGAGAGAGATTAAAAGCAGAAGAGCCAGTTAGCATGTCTTTTTAATAACTCCTAGGAGGAAACTAAAATCATTGCCAGTGAGAAAGAAGAAAATACAGAATCCAGAGCTTTTAAATAAAAAGACAAAAGTACAATCAGGAGGACCAGGTGACTGATTATATTATTTTTTTAATTAATTAATTTATTTTGGGCTGCACTGGATCTTCGTTGCTGCGCACAGGTTTTCTCTCGTTGTGGCGAGCAGGGGCTACTCTTCGTTGCAGTGCACGGGCTTCTCATTGCGGTGGCTTCTCTCGTTGCAGAGCATGGGCTTTAGGCGTGTGGGCTTCAGGAGTTGTGGCGCCGGGCTTAGTTGCTCCACAGCATGTGAGATCTTCCAGGATCAGGGATTGAACCCATGTCCCCTGCACTGGCAGGCGGATTCTTAACCACCCCAGGTGACTGATTATTTGTGGAGTGAGAAAGGGGGAAGTTGAGGATTATTCCTAGGAGATATACAAAATCCCAAGGAGATACATAAATGATTTCTCCCATAAAAACTCCTGTCTTTATAGATGACACTAAATCACTGAAGAGAGAATAGTATAATGAAAGTAGTAATTTATTAATAATAATAGGTAACAGATTGCAGACATGGTAGGGTACTGATAATTGAAGAAAAGATCCTCATTAAGTTCACAAAGAGAATGATATGAAATAAAACATCCCCTGAAATTCAGCACTATTTATTATTATTAATTTTATCATAGATGTTATCAATAGTAATAAATTGTAATTGTTTAAAATAAACCTCAACTATATACAAAAAATTGGAAGAAACATCATTTAAATTATGCTTCTAGATCTTCAATTAGAATTTTTCTCCTTGATTTTCAATTCTTACCTTGAGTTTTCTAACTTAATTTTCACATATTTAGCCCCAAAGTCATATCAATAAGCATTACTAGTCATATTTAAAAAGAAAAGGAAATAGCTAAGTCATCTGTTTTCAGTTTTGATGCTGAGTTGGTCTAGACAGGATGAATTTATTTTAACAGAGTTTTCAGCTGGTAGCCATTCTGCCCTTAGAAATGTGATTTTTCAATTGAGGATATGTTATTCTAGTATTGGCATTGTTAAGAATGGCTCTTTGGTTCTTTATAGTTATTCGCCTATTGTTATTGATAGAAACAACAATAGTATAAATATATGGTAGATTATAGTTTTAAAATGCCTTTAATTTGGTATTTAACTTAGACATTTGATATAGATAGGGCTGATAGAATTAGGTCCTTTAAAATAAAGTTTAACTCCTTTATTATGAAATATAACACACATACAATAAAGCATGCAAAACATGTAGCTCAAGGAATTAACATAATCACGTGTGTCACCATCTCCAGATCAAGAACCATTGTCAGATCCCCAAATCCCCTCATACCTTCCTCAACTCTCACCCTAACCTCTACTGCCCAGGTGACCACTTTTATGGCCTGACTTTATGGCCATCATTTTCTTTCTTCTCTTTATAGTTTTACTACCCATCTATGCATCCCCAAATACTATGATTTTTGTTTGTTTGTTTAACTTGATTTATACAGAACATATAAATAACAGAGTAAAGAAAACTGTTTTCCTTTGTGCATGGCTTCTTTCACTCAAGATGTTTTTGAATTTTACCAATGTTGTTTCCAGCTGTAGCTCATTCATTTTCATCGCAATGAAGTATTTTCATTGAATGAGTACCTCACAACTTATTTATCCATTTACTGTTGATGGAAATTTGGATTGCTTTCAGGTTAGCTAATGCAAATAATGTTTTTATGAACTTTCTTGTACATGTGTCCTGGAGTGCACATGTGCATAAGTTAGGGTAAATATACCTGGTACTGAAATTGTTTAGACACAAAATATGTACTTACTAGATAATGCCAAATTGTTTTCATTTGGTTATACCAATTTATACCCTTGTCAACGGCATACAAATGTTCTTGTTTTTCTTGCTATTCACTATCATATTGCGATTGTTGGTCTTTAATTTTATCCTTTCTGGTGGGTGTGTAGGACTATCTCCCTTTAATTTGCATTTTTTTGATTACTAACAATGGGATTGAGCACTTTTTCATGTGTTTATTGCTATTTGGATATCTTTTCTTGTGAAGTATCTGTTGAAATCCCTTGTCCATTTTTTTCTGTTGGATTATGTGTCTTTCTTATTGACTGGTAGGTGTTCTTCATTTATTTTGTATATGAGTTCTTTGTCATTTATTTATATTTCAGCTTGTTTTTTTCTGGTTTATGGCTTGCTTTTTCACTTTCTTCTTGATGTGTTCTGATAAAAAATTCTTAATTTTAATGTAGTCCAATTTATCAGTCTTTCCCTTTATGGTTATTGATTTTGTTTGTTTTGTTTGTTTATAAGAACTCTTTCCCTACCTCCAAAAACTTGAAGCTTTGTAGATTAAGAAATGGAGATGTATGAGTAGAAATATGGGGTGGTTTGGCAAACTTGAATTCAGGTATTTTGATACCAAATTCTGCTTAATCTCCATTACAGCATGCTAATATCAATTTTAATGCAAAATTATTTGTATTTAGTTTAGTCACAAATCTTTCCTCATTGCTTGAAGTAGTACAGAGTTTTACAATTATGGAGGAGGAGGTGATGATACTTAGGGCTAAAAATCCATAAAGCTCCCACTTGTCCCTTTATGCCCTCAGCCAGGAGTGGAAGGATATTTTGCAAGTATTTCCAACTTTGATGCTTGTATAGCATTTCCTCAGCTGATTAATATTCCCATACCTCCTCTGGCCCCATTTCTGTTCCGCACACACAAGACCAGGCAAAATACAGTGCAATAGGGGATTTAAGTTTGTAGAGTATATATATACTAAGCCAATAAATCACCTCAAAATTTTTTTGGAATAGCAAAGGATATGGAAAGTTATAGAGAAGGATATGTAAATAAATCAATAACCCAGCATGTTCCCTGTTGAACACGGGCCTCACTAAGTTTCCATAGGCATGTACAGCTACATATGATACCACCTGTGCTGAATAAAGATTCCACCAGATTTGAGGAGCATCCAGAGTTCCTTGTAAACACTCTGGCGACTTCCCCTAAACTTCTAACATGCCTAGCTGCATTCTTGTTTGCTCACTAGGAGCAAATGACTGTTAACAAATCAACTCCAGCACATCCCTAACATACAGCAGTGTTAATTATATGTCATGTTGTACATGTCAAGTACTTATTTATCTTAATTGGAAGTTTGTACCTTCTGATGGACTTCATCTAATTCCACCTTCCCTCACCCCCCACTTTTGGTAGATACAAATTTGATCTCTTTTTCTGTGACTTTGTTTACTTGTTTGTTTTTGAAATATAATTGACCTATAACGCTGTTAGTTCCTGGTACACACACAGTGATTCAATATTTCTATACATTTCAAAATGATCACCATAAGTCTAATTGTCATCTGCTACCATACAAAGGTATTACATAATTATTGACTATATTCCCACAGTATACATTTTCTACCTGTGACCCATTTATTTTGTAACTGAAAGTTTGTACCTCTTAACTTCCCTCACCTATTTCTCTCCTCCCTTCACCTTCTTCCCCTCTGGCAACAACCTATTTATTCTCTGTATCTATGACTTTGTTTCTGTTTAGTTATGTTTGTGCAATTATTTTGTTTTTTAGATTTCACACATAAGTGAAATCATACAGTATTTATCTTTCTCTTTCTGACTTATTTCACTTAGCATAATACCCTCTAGGTCCATCTATATTGTCACAAATGGCAAGATTTCATTCTTTTTTATGGCTGAGTAATATTTCATGATATATATATATATATATATATATATATCTCATATCTTCATCATGCATTTATCTATTGATGGGTGCTTATGTTGCTTTCATATCTTGGCTCTTGTAAATAATGCTGCAATGAACATAGGGGTGCATGTATCTTTTCGAATTAGTGTTGTTGTTTTCCACCCAGAAGTGGAATTGTTGGGTAGTTCCATCTTAATTTTTTTGAGGAATCTCCGTACTATTTTCCATAGTGTTTGCACCAATTCACATGTCCACCAACAGTGCACAGGGTTCCCTTTTCTCCACATCCTCACCAATACTGTTGTTTGTTGTCTTTTTGATAATAGCCTTTCTGACAGGCATGAGGTAATATCTCATTGTGATTCTGACTTGAATTTCCCTGATAAGTAGTGATGCTGAGCATCTTTTCATGTACCTGTTGGCCATCTTTATGCCTTCTTTGGAAAACTGTCTATTCAGGTCCTCTGCCCATTTAAAATTTTTTTTTGATTAAGTTGTTTGTGTTCTTTATATATTTTGGATATCAACCCCTTGTTGCATATAGCATTTGAAAATATCTTCTCTCATTCGATAGGCAGCCTTTCCTTTTTGTTGATAGTTTTCCTCACTGCACAAAAGCTTTTTAGTTTGATCTAGTCCCATTTGTTCATTTTTGCTTTTGTTTCCCTTGCCTAACGAGACGTATTCAAAAAAATATTGTTAAGACTGCTGCCAAAGAACATACTACCTATGTTTTCTTCTAGAAGTTTTATGGTTTCAGGTCTTACATTTAAGTCTTAATCCATTTTGAATTTATTTTTGTATATTGTGTTAGAAAGTAGTCCAGTTTGATTCTTTTGCATGTAGTTGTCCAGTTTGCCCAATACCATCTCTTGAAGAGGCTGTCTTTTCTGAATTGTATACTTTTGTCTCTTTTGTTGTGGATTAATTGCCCATATAAGTGTGGATTTTTTTCTGGCCTCTCTATTCTGTTCCATTGATCTATGTGTCTGTTTGTGCCAGTACCATACTGTTTTGATTACTGTGGTTTTGTAACATAGTTTGAAATCAGAAAGCATGATATCTCTTATTTTGTTCCTCTTTCTTAAGATTATTTTTGTTATTCAGTGTCTTTTATGTTTCCATACAAATTTTAGAATTACTTGTTCTAGTTCTGTGAATAATGCCATTGGTATTTTGATAGGGATTGCATTGAATCTGTAGATTGCCTTGGGTAGTGTAGCTATTTTAACAGTATTAATTCTTCCAATCCATGATCACAGTATATCTGTCCATCTGTTTGTGTCATCTTCAGTTTCTTTCACCAGTGTCTTATCAGAGTATAGTTTTTACCTCTTAGTTAGATTTATTCCTGGGTATTTTATTCTTTTTGATGCAATTGTAAATGGGATTGTTTTTCTTAATTTTTCTTTCTGATAGTTCATTCTTAGTGTATAGAAACACAATGGATTTCTGTATATTAATTTTGTACCCTGCAACTTTACCTATGAGTAAATTCATTGATGAGTTCTAGAAATGTTTTGGTGGTGTCTTTAGGATTTTTCTATGTAAGATTTTCTATTGTGTCATCTGCAAACAGCGACAATTTTACTTCCTCCTTTCCAATTTGATTTCCTTTTATTTCTTGTTATCATCTGATTGCTGTGGCCAGGGCTTCAAGTACTATGTTGAATTAATCATGAAAGTGGGCATCCTTGTCTTGTTCCTGATCTTAGAGGAAATGCTCTCATGTTTTCACCACTGAGTATGAGGTTAGCAGTGGGCTCATCATATGTAGCCTTTATTATGTTGAGGGGTGTTCCCTCCATACCCAGTTTGTTGAGAGTGTTTATCATAAAAGGAAGTTGAATTTTCTCAAACTTTTTCTGCATCTATTGAGATGATCATATGATTTTTATTTTTCAATTTATTAATGTGGTGTATCACATTTATTGATTTGTGTATATTGAACTATCCTTGGGATAGCACCCATGGGATAAATCCTACTTGATCATGGTGTACGATTCTTTTAATGTGTTGTCAAATTCAGTTTGCTAATGTTTTGTTGAGGATTTCTGCATCTATGTTTATGAGTGATATTGGCCTATAATTTTCTTTTTTTGTGATATCTTTTACCAATTTTGATATGAGGGTGATTACTGGCCTTGTAGAATGAGTTTGGAAGCATTCCTTCCTCCGCAATTTTTTGGAATAGTTTGAGAAGGATAGGTGTTAACTTTTCTCTAAATGTTTGGTAGAATTCACCTGTGAAGACTTCTAGTCCTGGACTTTTGTTGGTTGGGAGTTTTTTTAAATTACTGATTCAAATTCATTACCGTATTTGAGCTGTTCATATTTTCTATTTCTTCCTGAATCAGTCTTGGGAGATTATACATTTCTAGGAAATTTTCCATTTCTTCTAAGTTGTCCATTTCATTGGTATATAATTGTTCATAGTAATCTCTTCTGATCCTTGGTATTTCTGTGGTGTCGGTTGTAACTTCTCTTTTTTCATTTCCAATTTTATTGATTTGGACCATCTCTCTTTTTTTCTTGATGACTCTGGCTAAAGGTTTACAATTTTGTCTATTTTTTAAAGAACCTGCTCTTAGTTTCATTGATCTTTTCTATTTTATTTTTTGTCTCTATTTCATTTATTTCTGCTCTGATCTTTATGATTTCTTTCCTTCTACTAACTTTGCATTTTGTTTTGTCTTCTTTCTTATAGTCCCTTTAGGTGTAAGGTTAGGTTGTTTACTTGAGACTTTACTTGTTTCCTGAGGTAGGCTTGCCTCACTATAAACTTCCCTCTTAGAACTGCTCTTGCTGCATCCCATAGATTTTTGGTCATTGCATTTTTGTTTCAAAACAAAAAATACATGTGTTTGTCTCCGGGTATTTTTAAAATTTCTTCTTTGATTTCTTCAGTGACCCATTGGTGGTTTAGTAGAATATTGCTTAGCCTCCATATCTGTGTGTTTTTGCAGTTTCTTTTTCTTGTATTTGATTTCTAGTCTCATAGCATTGTATTTGCAAAAGATGCTTGATATAATTTCAATCTTTTTAAATTTAATTTACTGGGACTTTTGTGTGTATGTGTGTGTGGCCTAGCATGTGATCTATACTGGAGAATGCTCCATGTGCACTTGAAAAGAATGTGCATTCTGCAGGTTTGTATGCAATATTCTGTATATATCTATTAAGTTCATTTGGTTTTATGTGTCATTTAAGGCCAGTGTTTCCTTATCGATTTTACGTCTGGATGATCTGTCCACTGATGTATGTGGAGTGTTAAAGTTCCCCACTATTATTGTGTAACTGTCAATTTCTTCCGTTATGTCTCTTAATATTTGCTTTATGTATTTAGCTGCTCCTATGTTGCATACATATATATTTACAATTGCTATATCTTCTTGGGTTGATCCCTTTATCATTACGTAATGTCCTTCTTTGTGTCTTGTTACAGTCCTTGTTTTAAAGTCTATTTTGTCTGATGTAAGTATTTCTTTCCTGGCTTTCTTTTCAGTTTTATTTGCATGGAATACCTTTTTCTATCCCCTCACTTTGTGTGTGTATGTCTTTAGATCTGAAAAGAGCCTCTTGTAGGTAGCATATATATGGGTTCTGTTTTTGTATCCATTCAGCCCTTTACGTATTTTAATTGGAGAATTTAGTTCATTTACATTTAAAGTAATTATTGAGAAGTATGTACTTGTTTCTATTTTGTTAATTGTTTTGGGGTTGTTTTTGTGGTTCTTTTTCTCGTTTCTTCTTTTAATCTCTTCTCTTGTGATTTGATGTTTATATTTAGTGTTATGTTTGGATTTCTTTCTCTTTTTTGGGTGTGTCTATTATAAATTTTTGCTTTGTGGTTACCATGAGTTACATATATAATATATATATTTTAATTTTCTAATCTCTTAAGTTCAAATGCATTTTAACAACCCTGCATTTTCACTCCTCTCTCCACCTTTACTGTTTTTGACATTATATTTTACACCCTTTTGTTTTGTGTATCCCTTAACTATTTATTGTGGATATAGATGATTTTACTACTTTTATCTTTTAAATTTCCTACTTGACCATTACTGTATATTTGACTTTACCAATGAGCTTCTTCCCTTCATACTTCTAGTTGTGGCCTTTTCTTTTCTGTTTAGAGAAGTCCCTTTAATATTTCTTGTAGAGCTGGTTTGGTGGTGCTGAACTGTTTTAGCTTTTGCTTGTCTGTAAAAGTTTTGATCTCTCTATCTGAATGATAGCCTTGCCAGGTAGAATATTATTGGTTTGAGGCTTTTCCCTTTTATTGCTTTAAATATATCATCCACTTCTACCTGGCCTGCAAAGTTTCTGCTGAAAAGTGCACTAACAGCCTTATGAGAGTTCTTTTGTATGTAACTTTTTGTTTTTCCCTTGCTGCTTTTAATATTCTTTCTTTATCTTTAATTTTTGCCATTTTAATTACCATGTGTCCTGCTCTGGTCCTCTTTGAGTTGTTTCTTTTTGGGACTCTGTGCTTCCTAGACCTGGATGTTTGTTTCCTTTCCCAGGTTAGGGAAGTTTTCAGCTATTATGCCTTCAAATATGTCCTCTGCCCTTCTCTCTCTCTCTCTCTCTCCTCCCTCTGGGGCTCCTATAATATGAATGTTAGTACTTTGATGTTGTCTCAGAGATCTCTCAAACTCTCCATTTTTTAAAATTATTTTTTCTGTGAGCTTGAGTGATTTCAACCACTGTGTCTTCTAGTTTGCTGATATATTGTTCTGTATTATCTAATCTACTGTTGGGCTATATCATTTAAGGGTACCCTTCTGTGTGGACTGACTACCGTGGGTGTGCTGGTAGCCATGGCTGACCCCCAGTGTAGTTGGTTTCCAGGCCCTGCTTTGTACATAGGCTGCCAGCTACTGGTGGCTGGGGTCAGATTCTGGCTCTGCTGGCTGTACAGCCAGAGGAGTCCTGGTTCTAGTTCTGGTTCACAGCTGGGCATGAGGTGACTGGCTACAGAGTCCCGGGAGGTTCCAGGGCTAGTGCTAGCCTAGTGGTAGCCAGAGTCGGATCCCACAGTAGCTGGCTATGGGACTAGGGGTCCTGGAGCTAGTGTTAGCCTGATGATGGGCAGGTCCATGACCCAGGGAGAGCATGGGGCTGGTGTTTGCCTGCTGGTTGGCTGCGTCAATTCCTGACATGACTGGCTAGAGGGTCTGGGGTGACTTGGAGCTGGTGATTGCCCCATGGTGGATAGAGCTGGATCCTGACAAGGCTGGCTGAGGTGCCCAAGGTATCCTGGAGCTAGTCTAAGCCTTCCAGGGCACAGGGTGTCCCCGTGCTTGTGCCCACACACTAGTGGGTGAGGCTAGATCTTGAAGCTAGTATTGGCCCACTGATGGGTAGATCCAGGTCCCAGTGTTTCTGATTGCAGGGCCCTAAGTGTTCAGGAGTTGGTGTTGGCCTGCAGGTGGGCAGGGTCACGGCCCATGGGGTCCTGGAGCTTGTGTTGGTCTGCTGGTGAGTGTACCATGTCCTGACCCAGCTGGATGCGAGGCCTCAGTGGTCCCAAGGCTGGTGTCTGCTTGCTGGTGGGTGGAGTCACGTCCTGGGGTCTTTGGCTGCAGAGCCTGTAGGTTCTGGAGCTGGTGTCACCATGTTAATGGGTGGGGCTAGGCCCCAGGGGATCCTGGGGCTGGTGCCCACCTCTGGTGGGTGGCACCATGTCCTGGATTGGCTGGGGGACCAGGGGGTCCTAGGGCAGCCGGACTGCTGATGGGTTGGGCTGTGTTCCAGCTAACTGCCTGGCCTGGGACATCCCAGGACTGGTGCCGATGGATTGTAAGCAAAGCCAGGTCCCGGGACTAATAACCTAGAAGGATGATTCCCAAATGGCATTTATGAGCACAAGTGTCCTTGTTGTGGGATGCACTCCCCAAAATGCCTGCTGCCAGTGTCTATGTCTCCAGGGTAAGTTTCAATTGCATTCTGGCTCTGCAGGAGTTTCTCCAAGATCAGCAAGTGTGTTTGACCCAGACTCCTTTCAAACTACTGCTTCTGCCCTGAGTTTTCAAGCATGTCTTTTGTGTGTGCCCTTTAAGAGTGGAATGTCTGTTTCCCACAGCCCTCTGGGTCTCCCAAAAGCAAACTCTTTCGGCCTTCAGAGCCAAACATTCTTGGGGCTCATCTTTTCGACGAGCAGTGCTCCCAGGCAGGGGAGCCCGATGAGGATCCTGGACCTCATGCTTACTGGGGAGAACTTCTGTAATTGTAATTATCCTCCCATTTGTGGGTTGCATACCCAGAGGTAGGGGTCCTACATACACTGCGTCTCCGCCCCTCTACCCATCTTGTTGTGGTTCCTTCTTTATATCTTTAGCTGTAGAGGATCTTTTTTGCTAGTCTCCAGGTTGTTTTCATGGATAGTTACTCTGTAAATAGTCGCAATTTTGCTGTGCCCGTGGGAGGAGGTGAGCTCTGGGTCTTCCTACTCTGCCATCTTGGCCCTGTGTCTAACATACATGCTTTTAAAAAACAAAATTAGGGCTTCCCTGGTGGCGCAGTGGTTGAGAATCTGCCTGCCAATGCAGGGGACATGGGTTCGAGCCCTGGTCTGGGAAGATCCCGCATGCTGCGGAGCAACTAAGCCTGTGAGCCACAACTACTGAGCCTGTGTGTCTGGAGCCTGTGCTTCGCAACAAGAGAGGCCGCGATAGTGAGAGACCCACGCACTGCGATGAAGAGTGGCCCCCACCTGCCACAACTAGAGAAAGCCCTTACACAGAAATGAAGACCCAACACAGCCATAAATAAATAAATAAATAAATAAATAAATAAATAAATAAAAAGCCAAGCATTTGAAGTCCTTTAAAAAAAAAACAAAAAAATACAAAATTAGAATTATATTGCATGTACTGTTTGTAGCCTAATTTTTATTTCCCTCTCAACACTGTATAACTCGTATTGTTCTATAATATAATCAATGAATTACTTTGTCTATAGTCTAAGTAAATTATTGGCTAGCAAATGTGAAAAGTAGATGAGGAATCCTGTAACATGATGCTACTTTCCCTAATAATAAATCTAATTTTTTTTTTTTTTGGGCCACGCTGTGTGGTTTGTGGGATCTTAATTCCCTGACCAAGGATTGAAACCAGGACCCAGTAGTGAAAGTGCCAAGTCCCAACCTCTGGACCACCAGGGAATTCCCAAGAGTAAATCTAGAATTTACATTTTGATGCTAGAAGGACACTTGTCACTAACTTTTTCTCATCATTTGCTTTTCCTCTTAGGATATCCGACAGATTATTACTTAGTGTCTCATTGCTCGATTTCTCTTATCTCCTGCTGGGATAACCTTTGGTTAGGGATAGCACTGGCAGAATAATTTGGTCTATAATTCAATCTTCAACGTCTTTTTCCCCTTGCCTCCAGTGTACCTCTCACTGTTTGTCACCATCCCCAAGAGAAAAGGGCTCAGAAAGATTCTGCTCTTCTGGGAAACTTTCCTATACTAGTGTCTTTTATTGAGATCTCAGAGTCAGCCTTACTACCATGACCATCAGTCCTATTTCCTGGGATCCACTGGACTTCTCAGGATGCAATCATTATCTATCCTACCCTCTATTTATCAGAGCATGCTACATGCTTCTGCTGGGGTAAATTTTGTCAGGCAATTTCTTCTACAGAGTATTCTATTTAGCTGGTTAGGTTTCCCAGAGCAAGACATGTAACCCAATTTGCTGTTTGGTTTACCTCACTTGCATGGAAATATGACATTTAGAAATTTTAATTAATCAAGTAAGAGAATGACTTCTTAGAGTTAAGATTTTTAAAGTCCCCTTTCCCTGGGTCCCCATTTCTCTGCTTCCCTCTGACTTGAAGCTATTTGTGGACTTCTGTGCTCTTCTTTTCCCCAGAAACCAAAAAGATTATTTGGAGAAGATCACCATTTATACCTAGCTCTCAGGCCCCCCTCCCCTATACGATCTCTGACTCTGCTTGTGAAAAACAAGTTGAGCCCCTTCTTGTCTTGAATGGTCATTTTCCTCTCCCTTTTGAAGAGGAAGATTTGTGAGAAGCAAGTTTCTCTATTAACCTATTACTCCTACATGTTGGTAGGTAATTCCTTCCACTCTTTTTTTTTTTAAAATTATTTATTTTATTTATTTATTTTTGGCTGTGTTGGGTCTTTGTTGCTGCGCGTGGGCTTTCTCTAGTTGTGGCGAGCAGGGGCTACTCTTCGTTGAGGTGCTCAGGCTTCTCATTGCAGTAGCTTCTCTTGTTGCAGAGCACGGGCTCTAGGTGCATGCGGGCTTCAGTAGTTGTGGCACACGGGCTCAGTAGTTATGGTTCACGGGCTCTAGAGCACAGGCTCAGTAGCTGTGGTGCACGGGCCTAGTTGCTCCGCGGCACGTGGGATCCTCCCAGACCAGGGCTCGAACCCGTGTCCCCTGCATTATCAGGTGGACCCCCAACCACTGCGCCACCAGGGAAGCCCCCGTTCCACTGTTGAATAGATTCCCAAAAGCTTCTCTCACCTTCGACCCTGACTCCACTTGGTCCTCTCCAGTTGAGTTTCTATTATCCACACTAGGCATTTTCTTCCCTCCTTTGTTGGAAGATTCGATGAGGACAAGCTAATCCACCATCTTATCTCTCAACTGGGGTCCAACCAAAAGCCCCTGATATCAAAAGATGTGCTGAGAATGAGCTGGGATTTTGGTAAGATATAAGTCTCTCTCCTCTGTTTAACATTCCTCTTAGATTTCTTTTTTTTTCTATAAATTTATTTATTTATTTTATTTCTGGCTGCGTTGGGTCTTCGTTGCTGCGCACAGACTTTCTCTAGTTATGGCGAGCAGGGACTACTCTTCCTTGCGGTGTGTGGGCTACTCATTGTGGTGGCTTCTCTTGTTGCGAAGCACAGGCTCTAGGCGCACGCGGGCTTCAGCAGTTGTGGCTCGCGGGCTCTAGAGCGCAGGCTCAGTAGTTGTGGTGCTTGCACTTAGCTGCTCCGTGGCATGTGGGATCTTCCCCGACCAGGGCTTGAACCTATTTCCCCTGCATTGGCAGGTGGATTCTTAACCACTGCACCACTAGGGAAGTCCCCTCTTAGATTTCTTAGAGCCATACCACAGTGCCTTGATAATCTATCATTGTGTAACAATTCATCCCTAAATCTAGCAGCTTAAAACAGCAAACAGCATTATCTCTGAGGGTCAGGAATCTGGATTGATTTAGTTGGGCGGTTCTGGCTCAAGGTTTTGTATGAGGTTGCAGTTAGATAACAGTCAGGGCTGCAGTCTCTGAAGTCTTGACTGGGGCTAAAGGATTTGCTTTCAAGCTCATCCGTATGACTATTGGCAAGTAGCTTTAGTTCCTTACCATGTGGTCCTTTCCGTTGGGTTGCTTATGATATGACTTCTCCCAGAGAAAGTGATCCACGAATAAAGATAGATAGAAAGGTAGATAGAGAGATAATCTCCCAAGATAGAGGATGGAGCTAAAATCTTTTTTTTAAACAGGCTCTAATCACAGAGTCCCCCTTGCTGTGAAGAGTAATCCTCACAATGTAACATTTCTCCACACAACACCTGTCATTCAAAGCACATATTTTAACTGTGTGAAAATTCTCTGTACCTGGGACGGTAAGAGGATTTCCTATCAGGTGCCTGGAGGAATGGTAAAGTTACATTCATGATGAGCAGCAAAGAGTCTATGACTGATCACAGATTTCTGCATTTGGGTATGAATGGTCTTATTGTAGCCCATCTGCTGTGAATAGGCTGTGCCCATCCTAAAAAAACTGTCTGTTTAGTGGTTCTGGGATCCCCCTAGGTTCTTTGACCATCGGCCCATTTGGACAAATGTGTAAGATGCCCAGTCCCAAGGATCTTGAGGAAAAAATGTCTCCATGCATTCTCTGCCCCAGACCTTGGAAGGTGAACTCCAATAGTTCTTTTTGGTTGACAAGTTCAACCAAAAAGAACACGTAAAATAAAATTTCTCTTGTGCACACTTTTTTTAAAAAATTGCATTTTAAATGGAAAAGGTTTAAATCAGAAGAATTTGAAAGAATTTATGAAGTTGCTACAAATATCCAATAACACACACTAGCATGAAGCAAATTGTATTTGAAAAGAAGCTCAAGAGGACAATAGTTTCTCTTAAAGCGAAGGGGGGAGAAACCTCCTGACACGATTTTATAAAACAAATATTTTAGGCATTCATGAGAACTAGTTCTGGAAGCTTGTGTAAAGAAAAGACATATTCTTTTCCAGCACCCACATAGCTGTGACTACCCTGTCAACAGTCTCCAGACTTCAGATAATTGGCCCCAAGATTTTCAAATACTTTAGCCAGATCCCTGGGGTAAAATATTTGCCATTTAAATGTCCTTTGCTTCTTTCAGTCATTTCTCTTTTTTTAGTATCTTACTTGCTTCTTTGTCTAATAATTAATCTTACGGATCTATGTAACCACGAATTTTTTTTTTCTCTTTTAGGATGAACATACAGTTTTAGGACAAAGACGAGTTTCTGTGATTTAGGATATGCTATATTACTCAGCATTAAGTATCTTTATGATGGTATATGTAGGGGAGAGGAAGAAAAACATTTTTCTATACACTTGAAAATGAGAAGGAGTTAAGGAGTTACTAGTAATTAATGGTTCATCAAATCTCCCTTTAGTTTACCAGCTAACATTTAAAGTAGTATAAATAATTCAGTCAAGCAATTTTTGAACCCCATAAATATTTTCTAAATACTTACTCTGAACATTGTGTCAACAGTGGTGGCTATAAAGATTAATAAGGCAGAATCCTTGCCCTGAAAAACATACAATCTTATGAAGAAGGTAGGTACACAAGAATAATTTCCAATTTTTCTGTGATAATTGAGTAATATTGGATTATGGGTAAATGGGCATGCTCCCATTCCAAAAGAAATATGGTTTTAGATCTTTTAAAAAAATAAGATAAAGAATAATCTCTTCCATAAAGCTAAAGTAGAAATGGAAAGGATTGGGGTGTTTATACTTGGGGCACCAACAGTCATGTTTTACATAGTTCACAGTGTATGAAACATCACTCTGGTGGGATATAATGATCCCACATAAAGAAATTGAATCTCATAAAGATTATTATATTCCTTGAAAGCCACATAGCTAGTAAGAGTTAGAACCAGGACTCAACCTCAAATATTTGTACTCCAAATTCAAATATGCAGTATATGCAAGTAATTTTTCTCTATATCTATGTAAGCATCTTTGATGTCCAGGACAGCCCCACATGCAGGAGTACACAATTCAGTAACTCTATTTCCTAAGTTTTTTCATGTTTCTTCTTAAGAAAGAGAAATGACTCTAAAGTAATTACACAAACTTACTTAGTGGTTGTCAAGCTTCACTGAAGAGAGGAAGAGAAAGAAATGTCAGAGAGAAGATTAGATTAGCAGCATGACTCCAGCTTCTAAACACTACAGGAGGTTACTGGTTGTAGTTGTATAATCTACTCTAAAGGTATCTCAGAACAAGACCAATTCTCAGCTGCTCAGGGAGGTTTTTAAACATAGTTCTGCCTGAAGGTCAGAGAGTAGAGCCAGTAACTTCAAAATCCCTATAATTACATGATTTCGGGGAAAGGGCAATAAAAACTTCTTTTTTAACCCAAGTAGAAGCAAAACATTGAGTGTCTAGGTTGCTGGTCAATAATGAATAGAATGAACTTTACTTTGTGTAACCTTGTAAAACGGAGGCAATAATCTCAAACTTTTTTTCTGCCATTATTAAATTCTAGAGTTGGAGACTTGTGACAAATAACCCAGTCTTTTCTATGTTGTAACAGACAACTTTCCCTGAGGAAAACAAGTTTAAATTTCAAAGACAAAAAGAGAAAGTGTTCCAAACGTATGGACACAAGAGGGGAAAGTGGCTGGGGGTGTGGTGGTGTGATGAATTGGGAGATTGGGATTGACATGTATACAATAATATATATAAAATGGATAACTAATAAGAACCTGCTGTATAAAAAAATTAAATAAAATTCAGGGCTTTCCTGGTGGCGCAATGGTTGAGAATCCGCCTGCCGATGCAGGGGACATGGGTTCGTGCCCCGGTCCAGGAAGATCCCACATGCCGTGGAGTGGCTAGGCCCGTGGGCCATGGCCGCTGAGCCTGCGCGTCCGGAGCCTGTGCTCCACAACAGGAGAGGCCACAACAGTGAGAGGCCCGCATACCGCAAAAAAAAAAAAAAAGAAAAAAAAACTATGGCAGGAAATGGTGAAAGAGGAGGGTTTGGATTACTCTCTCTTCTCATGCCGTTTAGGTGCCCCTCAAGCCATTCAACTTCAGCAGATCATTATTTGCATCTACTTTTTTGAAGAAGCAGAGATCAGGTAACACGGGCTTCCTTCACATGCTGCCTATCACCATGAGTTTCTCTGGATCTCTGAAGAGAAAGGGGCTTACTTCCTGTCCAAGGAAGACTCCCCATCTACACGTGATCTCATCCTCTCCATTCTTCTCTAGAGCCTTGTTCTCCATCGGTGAAGTTCCAATCACCCTTGCTGACTTAACTTCTCCTCAACCTATAAACATGTTCTATTTTCCCCACCCCGTCCTAATGTCCCACCTGCTTTTCTTCATTACCAACCCTTCACTTGAAAATCTAGGTCTACTCCTTCCACTCTCCTAAAATGGTTCTCCCAAAGGTCCCAGTGGCTTCCAAATCCACTGGCCTTTTTCTGTGTTCTTACCCTCTCTGATCTCAACAGCATCTGACACTTGACCACCTACTTCCTGCTGAAATTCTCTTCCTTGAAGTCTTGGACTCCCCTCCCTGGTCTTTGACCTCACTATGATTCACAAACTTTTCTCTCTCTTCTACCCATTAAATGAAGTGCTACTGAGGACCTTTCTTGACCCTCTCTTATCTTACTCTTTTTGTGCTCTCTTTTGCAGAGCTTATCTCAACTCTTTTTCCTTTTTGCAAATGATTTCTAAAGTTATGTTTCCAATCCTGACTTCTCTCCTTTTTCAACGCCTGAACTTCCAATTGCCTACCACATGCCTCCACACTCCAAAACAATTTAAAATTTAAAATCAAAGCAAAAGGAGTCATACCATCTCTGAAACTTGCTCACCTGGATTAATGCATTTCTAGCCTCCAAGAGCATTTAGGAGCACATTCAGCTCCTTGCTTTCTCTTGTTTCCTCCATGAACATAATCAGTGGAAAAAAAAAAAAACAACAGACCTTGGAACAAGATTGACTCGGGTTGAATCCGTCTTCTGCTGCTTTGAACTGTGACCTCAGACTAATTGCTTAATCTCCCTGAGTTTCTTCATCTGAATTAATCAAGCATCCATATTTACCAAACCTACATGTTGCACCAGTTAAATGAGATGTTTTACAAACCGCATGGTACATGCCTGACCTATAAAAATATGCAAATAATTTTTGTTTTTTTAGTTTTGCTTACAAATATTCTTTTCTGTCTTAGCATTTTCTCTCTCTATGTCACTGACATGTCACCACCTTAGTTTCGTGTCTCATCATCACTTGCCTAGATCATTGCAAATTTTTGAAAAATATTTTCTTGCCTGCACAATCTCCCATCCTCCTGTCCATCCTCCTTACTACTACTAGGGTTCTTTCTAGAGCACTGACATAATCTTGTGATGCCACATGGCTTACAGAATAGATCACAAGCTCCCCATGTTGGTATTTGAGTTACTCCAAAACCTGGTCTTTTTCAACCTTCTGTAGTCAATACTCCATGTACAGCCCCCTGAGCCCACTGCCTTAGCCATACTGGGCTCTTAATTAGACACTCTTCACTTTCCCACCTCCTTACCTTTGCTCACTCAATGCTCTTTGTCAGCTAGGGTGTCCTAGGACCCAGTTAAGCCATAGAGCCATTAGACCTGTTGTCTGCAGTTTAGTGAAGCGGTCCTGAGAGGAAACCATAGGAGGTAAACTTTATTTAACACAGATATTATGTGCCAGGAACATTTCTAAGTGCTTTGGAAGTATTAACTCATTTTGTTCTTATAAGGGCCATGTGAGTTAGGTACTATTATACTCCTAATTCAAAAGATTAAGAAACCAAGGTATCAAAAAAAAAAAAAAGCATATGTCATGTGCCCAAGGTCATAGTAAAGAACTAAGAAATAGCAGAGCCAAGCTTCCAATACAGATGGTCCAGATAGTTAAGAGTCTGTGCTCTTAACTAGTCGCCATGCTGTCTATCCTAAACGTTTGCTGGGGCAGTGCCAAGGTCAGCAATTCCAGCTACGATTTCCAGTCCAAGTGAAGCTATACACCGACAGGCAGGACCAAGATAGAATGCCAGACAGGTCAGGAATGAGATGCATTGATGTGTGAAGAGGTTCAAGGCTGACAGCTGCAAGATGAGCAGACAGGAGTGATGTCGAGCAAAGTTCAGGGGCTCATGACCTCTTTTAATGCAGTGTCCGCCATGACCTCTGTGTGGTCAAGTTGAGATCGGTTCAGGGATCCAACACAGGCAAGTCTATCTTGTTAACTGTTATTTATGTGTCCCTGTCCCCCATGAGAGATGAGCCTCCAGAGAGGAGGAATCATGTGTTCCTCATCTTTGTAGCCTCCACAGTATCTGATATAGCACATTTATTTAATCAACAAATATTTATCAAGTGCCTATATGTGTTATGAACACTGTAGAGTTTAGGACCATTCCATGGTTCCTTCCCTCAGAGTTGCTTTCGTGTTTTTCTCTAATTTAATCTCTAAATTGTACAAGACATCTGACTGCTACGAGCTTTCTCCACAGTCTTAGCAGAAGCTATACAAATCACCTCAAAACTGCAAGGCTGTCTGGAAATGAATTAGGGCTGAGACTTAAAGAAACGACTCTGGGACTTTTAATTAGAAGTGCAGATGCACCACACAGATTCCTTGCCATTTGGCGAAGCAAACCTGATCCCAGTAAAATTGCTACACTTGGCTCAATTACAAGTGTTGTGCCTTGTCCTTCTCTGTATTCCCCCTGGTGTCTTGCACAGATTCTAAATATAGTAGGTTTGCTATATATTCCAGTTGCTAAGAAATGTAAGTGAAAATTTCATACCTGAACACTTTCTCTTTTTTTTTGAATTTAACTATTTAATTCTATGAGAAAAGTGAAAATTCCAAAAGAGGATACAATTATAGCAAACCAGTAAATAAATAAACAAAATAAGATATAATGGCAACTGTTGCTATAAAAATACTGAAATAACCACCAAAGAGATTTTTTGGTGAATTCCTAAAAGTGATAGTTAAACCACTTAACTATACTTTGTCTTAGATGACCAGCTACATTTTCTAAAGCCTCATGCTAGAAAAATGAGAGGCATGTTTTTACTTTTAATGATTGTTCCTCACACTGCATTTGCCCTATTTCAAGACAATAAGAAACATCTTTGCACAGTGTAAGTAACAACATGGCTGTTGATGATAACAATAATAGAAACATTTCCAGTTCTCCCAAACTGTAGGTCAGCCAACCTCCTGCGAAGTGTTCTCCACTTCTCCATTTTTCTAGCGATATGACTGGTGTAACAAGTGGTCTCAGGATTTTCCCGGTTGTAGAGAAAGAGTTCGTATGTGGCTGCTCTGGTTCAGTTCTCACAGCTCTCCGAGGAACACAGAAAAGAGCTGGATCCAGCAGCCTGCTCAGCCAAAACCTCAGGAGAAAACGTGAGAGGAGGGTGGTGCAATTAAAGCCTTCCTGTATGGTGCAGTTGCAATGTGGTTGAAAGAACTGGTCAGAACATCACTTTTCTTTGTTACAACATTTTTCATTTAAGGAGCTCAGACATCTTTGGCCTCCAGAAATTCCCATTACGTGGATAGACACAGTAACAAGTACAGGGCAGAAAAGTCACCCAGGTATTCACTTAGTTTGCTTAGTAAAGGCAGAGTTTGGATCACATCTTACGTTTGACCTCTTCAAAATGTTTTCCCCTAAGAAATAATTTCCCCATGCATTATGGACTGTTTACTAAGTGATAGGCTCTATGTTTCATATTTCCATAAGTTAACTTGTTTAATATTATCAACAATCCTGAAAGGTAGCTTTTATTGTCTCGGTTTTTTTTTGGCTATGTTGGGTCTTCGTTTCTGTGAGAGGGCTTTCTCTAGTTGTGGCAAGCGGGGGCCACTCTTCATCGCGGTGTGCGGGCCTTTCACTGTCGCGGCCTCTCTTGTTGCAGGGCACAGGCTCCAGACACGCAGGCTCAGTAGTTGTGGCTCACGGGCCTAGTTGCTCCGCAGCATGTGGGATCTTCCCAGACCAGAGTCCAAACCCGTGTCCCCTGCATTGGCAGGCAGATTCTCAACCACTGCGCCACCAGGGAAGCCTTATTGTCTCAGTTTTATAAGTGAAGACACCAACTGTCTGAAAATAAGTAACTTCCCCAAGATCATTCAGCTAGAAAAATGTGGAAGTGAATTTTGAATGTAGACTGTATGGATGCAAAGCCCATGGTCTTTACACTCTAGGAAGCTACTTATCCATGGACACCCTACTCCCACCCACACATACACTATCATCTTCCCCCTCAGGCATAGTCTTATTCTTTGCTTTGGTTTTTAAAAATCTTGCTTTTCAGTAAATTTATTCTTAAGAACTGAAGGGGACTTCTCTGGTGGCTCAGTGATTAAGAATCCACCTGCCAATGCAGGGGACACGGGTTCGAGTCCTAGCCTAGGAAGATCCCACATGTCGTGGAGCAACTAAGCCTGTGCTCCACAACTACTGAGCCTGCACTCTAGAGCCCACGAACCACAACTACTGAAGCCTGCGTGCCTAGAGCCCATGCTCCGCAACAAGAGAAGCCACCGCAATGAGAAACCCATGCACCGCAATGAAGAGTAGTCCCCGCTCGCCGCAACTAGAGAAAGCCTGAGTGCAACAACAAAGACCCAATGCAGCCAAAAAATAAACAAATAAATTAATTAATTAAAAAAAGAAAAGTACTGAAGAAGAGAGCTCCATAATTTGATTTCTGAAAAGTAATCACCAGTGTTACAAATGCTCTTTCTGTATTAAATTTTATGGGTCCAAACTACTTCAAGATATATATGTAATAATGTACTTTGAGAAAAATTAGAAAATACATAAACATTTATAATTTAGAATCCACTGAAGTCTGGTTTCAAACTCAGTATTCAGCCAAAATTTACTGTGGCTTCAGTTTCAGACTTAACTTTCATTTCTGAAAGTCAGAGTAGCTGATTCTATAACGTGGCATCAGTAACATAAACAAGGTATGTTATTCAGTTTAATATTAGTATCTGAATATTCAGTTTCAAATATAAGTGATTATAATATTTATGCATTATATATCTATAATATAAGCAGTCTAGAAATAAAATATTATAATGAAATTTATAATATATGTATTTATAGAAATATTATAATGCTTTTAATATGAACATTCTAGAAAGTACTTAGAGTAAAAGTTCACTTGTGTGCCTTTTTCAGATTTTGTCAGCTGAAGCATAAATGCATTCTGACTTCTGAGAATAAAACGCTGCAATAATTAATAATGTTTGTAAGCTTATGAATTTTATGTACCAAAAATGTCCTTTAATTATTAAGAAACTTCAAATATTTAAAGATTGACAGTTATTGTGAATATAGATCCATAATTCCTTGTCCCAAATTTCTCATGGAATGCAGAAATATTCAGATTTTAGGAAGGTAATACTGTACATTACATGTACTGTATCTATCAATTCTTCCAGAGGGTAAAAATGGGGGACTGGGAAACAAAATAATGAAACACATTACTGCCTAGTAAATGCATGAATGCTTCTACAAAGCTTCACATCAGATCAGACAAATTTTGCAGCCAAATGAGTTATGAAAATATTTTCATTTCTCAGAGCTTTGGGATATTTAAATTCCAGATAAAGGATTGTGGACTTTTTAAAAGGAGACATTAGCAAGATAGCTTTAGGAAAAATAACAAACGTTTTACAAACAAATGTTCAGACACATAAAAGTAGTAACTTAAGACAGAAAAAGAGAGATAGATATTGTTAACATCATACCATAATGCTAATCTAATAAAGTCGTTTTGTGAATGAGGATTCATAACATTAAACAAAAACCGTCTTTTAAAATAGTATTTAAGTCTTTGTTAGTATTTAATTCCATTTTAGGCTATTTTTTTCAAAAAGAAGCCTCTATTTGTGATTTCTTTGTACCTTGTGAGGATGAATTAAAATAATTCAATGTTACCATATATAAATTCCGCAAGGATAAAAAGCTCTATAAGTATGTACAATAACATTCATGATGAAGATAACATGCATGCAGGAAAGAAGATAACCTTAGAGAAAGATGAGATACTCAAAGTATACCTTGTACTCACTATTCAAACTTCAAAACAATAGACTTTGTAAGAGTGCTTTATAACAGTGGTCCCCAGCCTTTGTGGCATCAGGGGCAGGTTTCATGGGTAGCAGGCGGCGGGGGACTGAGGGGGGAAGGTTTAGGTGGTAATGTGAGCGATGGGGAGAGGCAGTTGAAGCTTCTCTCACTTGCTTCTCACCTCCTGCTGTGCCGCCCGGTTCCTAACAGGCCAAGGACCAGTAGCGGTCCGTGGCCCAGGGGTTGGGGACCCCTGCTTTATAAGATACTTTCTTATGGTTTTGAGTCCATGGACTCAAAAAATGTATGCAAAAGGCTAGCTAAAATGATTGGTATAACTTGCCAACTATGAAAAGATGAAGGATTTTTCAGACTTAACCACACCATGAATCCTATGTACAAATTTTCTTCCAGAAAATGTTACTGAAAAACATTTTCTGCTTTTTTTTTTTTTTTTGCGGTACGCAGGTCTCTCACTGTTGTGGCCTCTCCCGTTGCGGAGCACAGGCTTCAGACGCGCAGGTACAAATTTTCCTCCAGAAAATGTTACTGAAAAACATTTTCTGCTTTGCACAAGAGTGATGTTGCTTGAAAGGGGGCATCTCTCCAATAACACAAATGTAGGCTCTAGAACAATCTAACAGCTGACTGTGCTAAGAAATTATTGTTCCTGAACTGTAACATCAAACTTATAAAATTTGTCTAATTTTTAATAATAAAATTATAATCATAAAAAAGTTTTTAAAAATAACACTTCAGATTTATTTTTGTATCCCAGAAGTTGACTCTATAATGGTGATATTAAGCTTCAGCCCCACCAAAAATAGATTTTAATACATGGCCACTTGTGTGTATTTGGTCACTTATATATATTTGAAATATATATATACATATCACCAAATATTTGGTATATATATAATTATTATTTTATAAACAGAATCGTAATGTGCATTCTGACTAAATCATTCTTTTATTATTGGATAGATTACCTTTGCTGCCCAATTGAAGTGTCAAATGTAATTTTCAAGTTTGGACTATAAAAAACTGTATAGTGACAAATTTTGACAGATTGTTACTGATGAAAAATCAACTACTGTTTATCTAAATCCTATTATGTGTCACATATTGAACTAAGTACCTTCAACCAATAGCTCTGTGAGAGAGGAGGTTTTAGTATTATTCCACTTTCACAGATGAGAAAATTGAGGCTCAGAGAGATTTAAATGTTGAGTTTGAACCCGATTCTTTTTTACTTCAACTTTACTGTTCTTTTCACCATATCAATGTTGTTTTTCAAAACTGAGTAAAGAGGGAGGAAGAATCTTGAAGACCCCAAGTGTTGACAAATTATCTTTATTATAATATGATTTAAAAATATATATATATATATAAGACTAGGTAAAACTCCTAATTATTGTGGCTCTCATATGACAATAAACCAAACCAAATTTATAAATCAAAGTCAAATAAAACCAACACAATATAAATCCACAATATTAACATAATGGTTGATGTAGTTTTGCTGAAACTAAATCGTCACTTTTGCATTAAATAGTAGAAAGATGGATTTTGTGGGTTTTACTTTACTTATCTACATGATTTCTTTGCTTTCCCACATGATGAATCCTTTGATGCACTGCCATTAGCACTGCAGTTATTTTTTCTTTTTGATATTTGACTATCACTTATTATTTTGTTTTACTAGTAATTTTAATAATGTCCTGCAAAATACAATAATTAGAACAATTTTGTAAATTTTTACAATTTTAAATATGCTAATGTTAATAAACTGTCATAAGTTGGAATGTACATACAGAGACACAATATATACACTAGAATCCTGCTCTAAGATAATAAGTTATCAACCAGAGCAGTTTCTCTTGAGTTCAACCAGTCTATACACCATGCTCAATGTAATGCTTCAATTTTCCTACCACTTTCCTCTATTCAGACTACTGGGAAATCTTTACTTGTGCAACATATCATGATTTTACTTGGCTTGCTATTAACCCCATCATAAACAGAAATGCAAATGAGGACACTGAAATCATATGACGCTACTCAGTATAACATAGTCATTCTGATTTTTCAAAAGATACTTGTTTTCATTGTTTTAGGTAACAAAAAGAAGCACAAAATTTTAAAAAATTCTCTTTGAACTTCCAGACTCCTGAGAAGACAAAATGGACATAAACATAGGTACCATTAGATGTTAGTAAGTGTGCTGTAAAACAAAACAAAACAAAACTTCTATCGTTGAATATGTTTGGGGAACTCATTACCACGTTAAAGTTTCTGAGAAATTCTCGTTAACTTCGTTTGGTTTATGTAGTGCAGAGCAGCCAAGAAACGCCTCAGTTCAAACTGGAATGCATTTTGGTGAATGCCACTCTAAACAACAATATACAGGGCACTAGAATCAATACAGCTAGAGAGAATCTCATAATTTCAAGGACTGATCATCTTGAAATATTGACTGATGAATTGTTTTTAACTCAGACTTTACAAAAAATTCTTTTCATAGCTCAGTCTTCAAAGGTTTATAGAAATCAGTTATCTGTTTATACCATATTAAGCAGCTAGTAATAATATCTGGGTTTCACTCTTATTTTAGAGAGAAAAATTGTATCTTTCATTGTGAATATGGCCACAGTGCCTAATACAGTGTCTCGCCTGTGGTAAACACGCACTAACTGTTTGATATTTGACTGTTGATGCAATTTCTCTATGCCCCAATTGTAATTCACAGGCGTGATTTCTTCGATAATAACCAAGACCATAGGGACTGAAGCACATGATTATAAGTGACAAAGCCATGGTACTGGCAGGAAACTCTAGCCCTGTTCCTATTGAATAAATGTGAATAAAATTTATGGTATATGCATGAATAAAATATACAGGACATTTTTATTTATGAATACAGTAAACAGGGTTGGAAAGAACACAGGATGTATTTTTAGCCTGTATTTTCCCTTCTTATAACTGGATGGTTTGATGCTTCATGTTTTAAAAAGATGTTTTCATTTCCTTTGAGATTTTTATGAGTTCTTTTCATTTGGGAAAAACTGCTACCTCCTGTGGCACATAGGTCTGCAGAAGCTGCTGTGGATTTTGGCCCTGGGGATGTAGGCGTTATTGTGTATTTCTACGATAAATTTTCAGGGATATTAACTTGCCTGTAAAAATATGCCTGTGGGCTGAATCTTGGCAGTTAGCATTTTAGTAAGAGAATATATTACTAATATCTGAATGTCTAAACAAGTAACACATAGGTAAGCTATTTTAAAAATTGAGTGACAAAAAAATTGGCTGTCATTGCTACCTTTTGAATGTGTTTGGCTATAACTAAATATCAACTTTAAATTTATTTTTTAAAAAACATTTGAGAAGTAAGGATTTGAGTTCGCCCTGCATTGGCTCACCTCATCATGAAAAACAAATAACTCAAGTCCTTCATTTGGAAAATTGGTGACACTGAGCTAGACTCTGAGTCAATATTAATACCTATTGACTTAGGTTCTCGGGTTTAAACTTTGAAGGATAGCAGTGATTTGGGGTTCTCATTATGACTTCCCTTTTTCTTCATTAATTTAGTTAGTTTAATAAGTATGTATAGAGAGTATTTAACATCCCTAGCTTTGTCCTGAAAGTCTACAATGGCAGCACCTAAGAACCGGAGGGCATTAGCTTTGTTTAACAGGTGACTGTAACTTGAAGTGAAGATGAAACAAATACAAGTAAACCACATTGTAATGTAAGTCCATTGTTCAGAGGTATTGCCATTAATAGTTTATGGAAAGGGAGACAAATGAACTAATTAACCCACAAATTGAAAAAACCAAATGAATAAATAATAAGCATATTGGGAAGACAGTTTAGTGTAGTGAAAGCTTCATGCTTTGAATCCAGACTGTACCACTGCCACCTAATCTCTTTTAGCCTTAATGCCTTCTTTTGTAAAATTGGGATAATTATAGCTACTTTGCAGGGTTGTTGTAAGGATTAGACAAATACAAATGCTCAGTAAATAGGGACTATATGATGAATATTATTTTCATGGCCAAGTCTCCGTTGGAGTTTCATGGCAAGTACTATGGGTAGTACTCAGTAAGGGAAGGTTTATGTAGTGCAGAGCAACCAAGAAATGCCTTATCTTTGCAAAGGTAAGAGCTGCATGAGCAATAGACAGTAGAAAAGGCAAAGGAAGAAGCTTGACTTTAGGAAGAAGCCTTTCTTTGATGTCAAGACCTATGCGCTAAAGTCACATGGTGTTACCGATCCAAACTTGGGTCCCCTTGCCTGCTACACAGCAAAGCCAATCTTCTGACACCGTGCTGTGGTAAAGGAAAGTACAGCATTTATTTGCAGGGCACCAAGCAAGGAGAATGAGCAGCTTGTGCTCAAAAGACCTGAATTTCCTGATGGCTTTCAAGGAAGGGTTTTTAAAGGCAACATTTGGGGTGAGGGCTGCAGCTCATGGACTTTCTTCAGACTGGTTGGTGGTGAGGTAACAGGGTGATGTTTCTGGAATCTTAATCATTAACCTTCTGGTTCCAACCAATCTGGGGTCTATGTGCTTGTAGTCAGCATGTAGTCACCATCCTCTACCTGGGTGAGAGTCTTAGTTTCTGCAGAACAACTCAAAGATATACATCAGATTCGTATGCACATCCCTTGGGGAGGAAGTAGGACCCTGTTTTAATACTGAACTATTGTTCAAGCTATCTTGCTTGACTACTTTTCCTTTGTTTCTGCATTCCCTCACTTCTCTAATTAGTAACTGCTTGAGTCTACTCTTTGGGACTCAGGGAAGACCTAGAAAATTAAAGCCTTTTTCTGCAAACAAGAAACGGGAGACCCAGAGGTGCTTTTGTACCCAGGAAGGCCCCATAGGGTCCTGCTTTGTTTCAATCCCCCCTTTTCTTTGATACTCCTCAAGCTTGAGGGGAACTGGGGTATGACAAGAAAGGGAATAAAGTTTTGGATAGAGAGGTTAATCATAAACTTGGCAAGGGAGCTCCATTTTAGGGAGACTTGGTTTCAACGGGAGGATCGTAAATCCAAAACCTCTGCATTTTCACAGTCAGTAGTATAGTACATTGTTTTTAACACCATGTTTCAGTGGGATGTGGTTATTAAGACTAAAATTTCTTTTGTCCAGAACTGAGAAAGAGCTGACGGGAGTCCTGTTGCAAAACTAATGAAGGAAAATAATCAGACTATGGAAAAACTCATCTGTTATTGGCCATATTTTCATGTTTTGAAAAATATACTGGTTTATCATCCAATCACACATGAAGTTGAGCACTAGGCTTGGTGTTTTCAAAGACATGGTCTCATTTCATCCTGACAACAGTGTTGATTATCCTCATTTTAACTGTGATAAAATAGGCTCAGAGAGACTAGCAGAGCCAGGATTAGAACATAGGTGTTTGCCTTTAACCACGATCTTGCACATCACATACATGCCCATATTCCTATCACGTATCACAATGAATTTATACTCCGTTCTTAAATATCCAATGGATAACTGGGGGAAGGGCGCAGAGGGTGAGGGAGTCAAAGCGTGGAGGGAGATCAGGAGCTATTGGGGTGGAGATGGGAGTAGAGTAGATAAACAGAGGGACTGAAATGGGGATGGGTAGGGGGGAGACCATCAGACATATTCTAAGATCATGGTCCAAGGTGCTCTTAATTCACCAATCCTGAGGTTCTCATTGAGACCCCAGAAACATATGTCCTATTTTCTCATTTACTACAACATCTCACAATTGGGGTGGGGGTGGTGCATAATTTGATATTGTGCTGATTTCTATGATAATCTTTGATACCTGTTTTTGAGATAAGCAGCTGCTGAAACTCCATCTCCTCCAGCAAGCTTTCCAGGATGGCCGCCAAGGAGCAAGGACTCCCAGCAGCTCCACCCAGTGCAGACATTGGTGAACCCCTTGGACTCCTTCACATTTGTCACTCTTCCTCTTCAGGCCAGCTGACCTTTCTGTTTATTCACAGTAAATCTTACCCCTTTATTCAACACTGACAATAACATCTCTTTTATCATCCACATAGTGTTATCTGGTTATCTGTCTGCCTCATCTTGGAAAACAGAACTTCCTATCTACTGAAAGACTTGGGAAAAATCTTGAATTTGCAAACCTGTGAGCGTTTCCATTTCAAGGATGGAGGAAGAGCTCCCAGGAGCCAAACTGGCCTGTCACTGAAGCTTTGGGATATTTTCTGGACTCCTTTCTCTCTCTGCATTTCCAGGTTCACTCTTGTATGATACAGGCGAAGTTTTCAAAGACAATGAATTTCAGCCAAGCAGAGCCCCGGCCTCGAAAGCCTGTGGTGTGACACTGCAGTCTAAGCCCCTGCCACTGACAAACAAGAGCATCTAGACGACCAGTGAAAAAAGTTGAAAGCAGATTATAGAATTAAGCATAATTTTAAAGCCTATTTTACTTTATTACATAAGGAACCCATGTTTATTGAACAAACTTTGGAAAATGGAAACATTTTGATATGATTAATTAATTAATAACAAAGGCAGAGGCATCTCTTAGCTGGTTTGGGGGCACTCTCCACTTTCTCTGCTCCCATTAAAGGACAGATGTGATAAGAGGAAGTTCTTTTTCCTCTTTCTTTTTTCAAAACCTCATCTTACAGGGAGTGGCAGATCTAGAATTTTACACAGAGGGGCCTAAGGGCCATGTCCTATTATTTATTATAAGGAGAGGGTTAAAGCTGTGAGTTTGCATAGCACTTGACATGAGACGTAGAACACATATTATTCATTTTAAAGAATGGCTCACGGAGATGTTTTGGAATATAACGTCCTCCTAAGCCATACTCCTAGTGTCAAAATTGCTGCAGAGGAATATTCAAGAGATTATTCAGTTATCTATTCAGTAAACAAGCATTTATTGAACACCTTCTATGTGCAATGCCATTAGGTAGATTCTAAATGAAAAGGGAGACAAAGACATGAACAAACTTTGGTCCCAGCCTTTATAGAACTTTTAAATAACAAAAAAGATTTGTTTGACATTTAGGTCATTTTCTACTAAAAATAATACTGTGATGAAATCCCTGTGGTTAAATTCTTTTGCACATATATAAATACTTCCTTGGAATACATTTTTAGAAAGGGATTTGTAAGGTGTCATTTTGATGATTTTAGAACTTATGATAAAACAACCAGACAAATCCATGAGACATAGATAGAATTTAATGGATTGTTATTTTAATACCTACAAGCGTTGGGTGGCTCCAAAACTTTAAAAATATATAAAAAGAATACAAGCGTTTGACTCAAAAAAACTTTACATATCTTGAAAGCCAAAGAAATACAAAATCAAATGAGGCAGTTTCAAGAGTGGGTGTCACAAACCTAATATGGCTTGAAAATTAGGGGATAAAATGATTCAAATCTAAGGTCCTTGGCTAAGTGACCACCTTTTGTTTTAAACGATGAACCCTCTGTTAGATGCTATAAATAGGACTCAGTATGCCAGGTGCCCCTCCCGTGTTACAAACAAGGATCCAATGTTGTCTCAGCCTGGACCATCTGGTCCTTATGAAGCTTTGGCAAGCTGAAAAGACAATGTAAAAATTTCATGGGGAGGTAACCATCCAAACTGTGAAGGATGACATAATTACTTCCTTGGTGGTTAAGCATCTTTCAATTCCAAGAAGATTTAGAAAGTTTTTCATGGTATTAACATATTTTGTGTTAGGAAATCTGTGTATACTTAGTATTTTTGAGATGTTTGGAATTTGTTAACAGATCAGTTTTTTGGTTACCACTTTCAAACCGCTAATACACGACAGATTTAGACTTGTGATTTAAGTTGAAATCTTATCGAGGTGATATATAATACATATTAGAGTAGCTAAGAGATCTTAAAGTTCATTGTACTTACAAGCTTATTTTATTTTATTTATGGTTTATTTGGTACCAGGAAGATTTTGTTTGTTAAATCAGAAAATTATAGTGTAAAAAAAACCTATATTTTAAATTTGTAAATAGAATTTAAGATGTTCAAAGGAGTTCCTTTAACTGTAAATGAGATCAAACATTAAGTGATGGCCCTCAGATGTGACTGAAAATATTTACTGAACTTAGAATATTATTTGTAAACTGAATTTAACACCTTAATTTAAAAAACTACTGTTTAGAAATTTGTAACTTTAGTTTAGAAATTCTGAATAATTCTTTCTACACAAAAAACCCTCCCTGTAAGATTTTTTTTTTTTAATGTGACTTTTAACACAGGATTAATACAAATGAACAAGTCTAGGCCTCTGATAACTACTGGGTTGTCTATGTCTGAAGTTTCAAACTCTTTATTCCTGATTGAGTTATTCCTATGATACACTTATAAGCTGATTGGCATAATAGAGTTTTAAGTAAAGAAAATAAATTATTTAAAGATACATAATTTTCTTCAGTGAGGATATAGATACATGTTTTGAATTCAGAGATTCAAAAGAAACTTACTGATTGAAAAGTTTTCATGCTATTCGGGAGAAAAGAAAGAATTGAGATGACTTTATGAAAAAACTAATTAAAGAGTTGTGAAATAGGCCCCATAGGAAAAGGTTTAAAGGTCTGGAATATTTAAACTAGAGAAAACCAAGGTGAAGTGTCTCAACAAAGTGGGTTGACTAAATTTGGCTTATAAATACTAGTTGAAGTACCTACAGCAAATTCCCCCCTCTCTCTGCCCACATTAAAGCAAATAAAGCTAGTTTTTTATTCTTGAGCTTGCCTATTAAGTACAGAATTTGAGGATCTCTGGATATAGGAAGAGATATTCTATGAATTATTTGTTAAACAGATATTTTCTTTCCATTAGAGAGAGTGCAAAGAAAGAATAAGCTTAAACTACAGCAAGAAGATTATAGGTGGACATTGAAAAAAATTTCAGATCTCAGATGGCATTATACAAATAATGTATTATTTCTTTTTGCTGGGAAAAGGAACTAAAATACATAGAGACTATTCTTTCTTGATTAGTAGAGACAACCATAAAAAGATGCTGAGAAAACTCACAGGGTAAAGGTGAAAGGGAAGGAAGGGAGGATTCGTAGCCCTTGGGCATAGTCAAGTCCTAGGCAAAATTTTAGAGGGCAAATTCAGCCATTTAGTTCTTCCTACTTCCCCACTTCCCATTCAGGTCCCAGGAAACTAGCTCCTCAGGACCCTCACGTTCATAGTCCCTGTTCTGAACCACATGGTCTTACTCTAACCAACTTGTCCTCATCCCTCAGGGCTTTGTTTTTGATTAGATAAAAACCTGCCCAGGACCTCCCTGGTGGTCCAGTGGTTAAGACTCCATGCTCCCAATGCAGGGGGCTGGGGTTCGATCCCTGGTCAGAGAACTAGATCCCGCGTGCCGTAACTAAGAGCCCACATGCTGCAACTGAAAAAAAAAAGATCCTGCATGTCGCAGTGAAGATCCCACATGCTTCAACTAAGACCCAGCGCAGCCAAATAAATAAATGTTTTTTTTAAAAAAAACCTAAACAAAACAAAAACCTGCTCATCTGACAAACAGTGCTTATTAAGGTGTTAATGAGTACCCCTTGGCTAATGTTATCTTTGCTCAAATAGCACATTTACTTTATAATCAGATTCTTCTGAGTATTTATAACTTCACTCAAAGCAATGACTTTAACAATAGAATTCTCTGGAACTTTATTAGATCTGGGTGGGTAAAGCAGACTTGAGGAGATTAAATACTCCATGTATACAAATAATTATTAAGCACTTCTTTTATTCTACATAGATTAGATAGTGATAAGTGCAAAATAGACAAGTAAAGCAAGAAGGTGGGGTAGAAAGTGTTGGTAACATTGGGGAGTCAGGTGGGGAAAATTTTCAATTTTAAATGGGAAGGTCTTATTGAGAGGACATTCACATACAGACTTGAGGGTGGTAAGGGAGCAAAAGCCATGCGGATATCTAGGGAAAAAGTATCCCCAAAAGAGAACAGCAAGTACAAGGGTCTTGAGACAGGAGCTAGCCAGGTGTGCTTAAAGAACAGCAAGGAAGGACATATGACTGGAACAGAGTGAGCAAAGGTGAGAGCAGTAGGAGATGAGCTCAGAGACATAACAGAGTGCCAGTTATGAATGACCTTATAAGCTGACTTGCCATTGATGGAGAAGGAGACTGTGGGAGGAGCTGATCTGAGGAGGAAATATCAAGAACCCAACATGCGACATGTTGTGGAAATGTCAAGGAATTATTTTACCTATGAGTCTAGAACTCAAGAGAGGTCCAAGTTGGGGCTATAATTTTGGGATATATATTTAGCCAAATTATTTATAAATTTGGGGTTTATATCTATCTATATCTATCTATAGATATAAAGATATATCTATATCTGTAGACATAAAGAATTGTGAGGATTGAGCCCTGGGGAATACACCAGCATTTCTCTGTGACCCAAACAGGGCAGCTTGGCCTTATCTATTCTCCACTAGCAATCTCATCCACAAGGCTTAAACTGTCCTAGTTCCATCTCAATAAATTTAAAAGACCCTGTGGGAATACACTCAACAATACTGTATGAGTTTATTACAGTAGCTGCTGTGACATGTGGTTATTCCTTGGGGAGCAGTGTTTTGATCCATTTCATTTGCTCCAGACACCTTCCAGTACTGATATATTTCAGGACTGAGCACAGTCATGCTCTAGACATCTTCCCGTCCAGATATTTTCCATTCCTTGAAAGGTTACAAATTATGATAGCAATTTCCTTACCATGAAATAAGAATTTAACAGCTACTTCACAAGATCATCTTGATAAAATAGAGAATGCATCTAGTAGAGCATCTGGGGGCATAGTGTAAAATCCACAAATGTTTATTATTTCTTTCCCCAGATACAGTCTGGAAGACATTTTGGTTTTGTTTTTGTTTTTTTGGTTTTTTAAAGCTAAACTATAGTTGATTTACAATATTGTGTTAGTTTCAGGTGTACAGCAAAGTGATTCTGTTAAACATATATATATATATATATTCTTTTTCAGATTCTTTTCTACTATAGGTTATTTGAAGATATTGAATATAGTTTCCTATGCTATACGGCAAATCCTTGTTGTTTATCTATTTTATATACAGTGGTGTGTATCTGTTAATCTCATACTCCTAATTTATTCCCCTCCCCCTTTCCCTTGAAGACATTTTAAAAAAATCCATTGGACCAGAGTGTAAAGATATGTTTCAGAAAATCGCCTAATGGTACCTGCAATTATTAAAAAAAAAAAGAAGAAGAATGTGCAAGGAACTTCCAAGATTATCTTGGAATTGTACAAAAATATTAAATGCATAATCTTCTCTCCTTTTGTATTGTAATGCTTTAATGCTTTGTATCACTGAAACAGTTCTTTATACTGCTCAAATTGTGTCAACAATCCTGTTAGCAATAATATTTGTGTTAATATTACAGACTGGTAATAAAAATCTAGGCTTTTAGAAGAAAGAGAACTTTCCTAACATGGTGCTCCTTCATACTTGTAACATAGCACTGCTTACCTAGCGGTCATTAGATTATATATTAATGGATGTCTATGTGTTCCTTTAACAACTATTATTTGAAGGATTTAACATGTACTGGGCAGTGTACTAGCCATTGGAAATTCGTTGTGAATAAAACATCATCTGTGCCCTGGGAAAGATTTTTTTTTTATTGGAGTATCGTTGCTTTACAATGTTGTGTTGGTTTCTGCTGTACAGCAAAATGAATCCTGAAAAAGATTAATGTATGGTGAGAGTGAAGAATAAAATAGAGTATGGCAAAATTTACAGTAGGAATAAGTTCAATGCACTATAGAGGACAAGAACACCATGATTTCCCCCCAAATCTGCCATAACTCATTGAAGATTTAATTTATTGGAGGTCTACCTTCTGGTGTCACAACTCTATGAGTAGCAGATAATTTCAAATATAGCTTTGAAATGGAATAGCTCATTAGTATCCTTAAAGCTTCCTTTTTCCTTTCTACAACCGGAAGTATGAATATGAATGCCTGATTGGCCAGCAACAAAAAGGATAGGTATTACAGTCATTTTGTAAGTCAAGCCTGAATCACTGTTTTAATGAGTAAATCTTTCTGTAAAGGTGCAAGAGTATAAATGTCTTGGCTAAAGAACACCAGCCTTGCTTTCCTCCAGGAAAATCAGATCTCTTGAAAGTATTTTGATTTTCTCCCTGGAGTATTTACATTCAGTGGTTCCTGGAAGCAAAATCTCTAACTGGACATAGTTCCTGTGTGTGATAAGCTCTTAAGCCATTTCACGGTTAGTATTTTTCACCTGAATTTCAAGGTAAATTGCTAGCCTCTCTCAACACTTACTGAGCATGTACAGGTTTGGGTTCTGTGGGGTGAGGAACCTGATAATATTCACCTCATAGCCTCACACCTGTCTTTCTGGACTTTGTGAATTCTCTTTGATCAATTTTCAACCACAGAGGTCTTTGTGATCTCTGTTCATGGAGGTTTACCATGTGACGCTCATTAAGGCAAGAGAAAGGCAATAATTAAAACTCAGCAATACTCTGAAGCACCTAGAAATGATCCATACTTAGTGGGGAGCAACCTTATTCAAAATTCCTTGCTGATTCACTGACAAGTAACTTCAGAAAACATCCCTGAAAAGGCTGACATTTCCTACTTTTGAAAACATTAAGTAATTCAATAAGGTTGAATTAGGGGCAAAATTCTGAGGAAAATAGTCATGGTTTTAAATTATTTCCTGTTTTTTTTTTTTTTAAATTTAGGAGTATACTTTCCATTTCAGTGGGAAAGAATTATTACAGTATTTGCCTAAAATAAAAAAGTCTCCTTTAAAGCTAGGCTTGTACTGTAATAATTTATCTTGCATATTTTCCAATGAAAAATACGACTCTAACACTCAAATTCCTATCCTTCTTGCTTCTTCCTAGACGTCAGTGAGTGTATATATAGATTTGCATTTTGAAGTGGATTTGAGATTTTTAATCATGCTTATAATTTTGTTAATAAAGATAAAGCACGTACTAATGAGGTCAATTAGTGAAGGCCTTAGAAACCTGGACTTAATAAATGAGCTATATTGTGTGTGTTTATTTACATTCTCTCTGTTAGACTGTCAGTTACTAGAGATCAGGGACTGAAATCATTAAGTATGCACAGACCCGGCACATAATGGAAGCTCAATAAATAATTCTTGAACTGGACTCTCAAACAGGCCCTAAATCAATTAGACTATGGATAAGTAAGAATAGAAATGAAAATTAAAAATAAACTTATAACTCTGGTCATATATTTCTTTAAGATATGGATATGCCCCAGCACTATATATAGGATGACTAAGGTACTATAGGTAGGAGGTAATGCAGACCTCCAGGGCAGTAATACATTTTATGAGCAAACCAGTCTGAAAGTAGATTTTTGTTGTTGTTGTTGTTTTCTTGGTTGTTGTTATTTCTCATATCTGCAATTAAATGAACCGAACTGCTGCATCCAACAATTTTCGGTGCTTATTCTCTATTTAAAACCATATATAGCAAGATTCCCAGAGCAGTGGAGTCTTATAATGGTTTCACTTCTTTCCTCTCTCAACAGCTGTGTGTCCGTGTGTGTGTGTGTGTTTGTGCGTGTGCGTGTGTGTGCGTGTGTCTGCTTTTTCACATCATTACTTATCTATTTAATGGGGAAAACTGCTGAGAAAAATCATTGTAAGACTGAATTTTGCCTGCTGTGACAAACTAAAAAATCTGAAAACAAAAATGAATCAGTTTCAGCAACTCATCTCTTGCTTCACTTTCCAACACTGGATCTATCTGCAAAATTTAAAAGTTTTAACTTAAATGTTGTCTTTCCCTAAAAATATACAGTATGAGAAGAAAGTATAATAAGACCGTAAGATGAATGCAAAGGCTTTTGTTTGTACCAGGTTTCCAGGTTCCACATTAATGCATATGAGCTAACATCATTCAGAATGTCTCCCTCTAAAACGTTGGGCTCGGGCTTCCCTGGTGGCGCAGTGGTTGAGAGTCCGCCTGCCGATGCAGGGGACGCGGGTTCGTGCCCCGGTCCGGGAGGATCCCACATGCCGCAGAGCGGCTGGGCCCGTGAGCCATGGCCGCTGAGCCTGTGCGTCCTCCGCAGCGGGAGAGGCCCGCGTACTGCAAAAAAAAAAAAAAAAAAAAACACAAAAAATCGTTGGGCTCATTCTATCCTCTTTGGCCAGAGGACAATCCTGGGTGTGAGGAAGGGGTCTTTTGAAAACACCTCCTTTCCAGTTGTTTTCCTTTCATTAATTGATTAAGTCCATAACTATTTGTTGAGTGCTTACTAAGTATCCCCTCCACTACAAGGACACAAAGGTGAAAAAAGCTAAGTCCTTCTCCTTGGAGCAATGGAAGAGTTACCCTGAGATGTATCCAGAGTGTCTTTTCAGCTGCATCTGGGAGGTGGAGGTACAGTTGGTGTGTGGGGAAAGCTGGGAAGAGGAGAGTGAATAGCACTTAAATTCCTTAAGAAGGAATGTGGGCTTGTTCTTTCGGATTTCAGATGGCTGCTTCTCAAACTGCTGTGTATGTACTCACCCAGGGGCATCTGAGGCTTTAGGATAAACATAGTGCAGCTCCCTAGAGTAGCAATTTACCATGAAGATTTGGGGAGAGAAAAACCACCATTTTTATATAAAAATAAACCTGTATATATTGTAAAGTAGAAAGCAAAATTTTCTGTTTGACACAATTGCTTAGGGCTTTGCCCAGATTCTCAGATTTCCTCTCCCTCTGTCTCTGCAGCCATTACGTGTCCTTTGTAATATCTGGGAAGTACTGGGCAGTCATTGATGAGCTGGCATACAGCCTGGCCCTGCACATGGTCACCCAATCCTTATCAAGAGGCTGGTAGTACCTTCAGACTGGCTGCCCTCCCCCTCCAAAAGGAAAACCACCTGTCAGTGCTAGGTCCATTTCATCTTCCTCCCTTCTCAGGTTTGTATTTGAGTAGGTGTTCAAAGTTTAAGTGAAAGGATAGTAATTATAGCACCACTTACCAAGACTACTATGTGCCTTGCACTTTACATACATGATGATATTTAAACCTTACCCTCCTGCTAGGAATTGTGTTTGTTTTGCATATGAGAAAACTGAGACCTAAGGTCACATAATTTGGAATGGTGGGATCAGAATTTGAGGTCAGGGCTATCTGACCCCGCAGCCCATTTTCTAAGTCTTTCCCTTTATGCAACTTGGCTTGGGAAAAAAAAAAAAAAATCAGACTTAGTCAACCATTTCTGCGGTCAATGAGTCCTGATGCTCAAAACATCATACTTGTACACAGTGTCCTAAACCCACAGAGACAAAGCCATGCCTACAGGTATAAGCCTGTCCATTGTGCACTCGTGGAATCTCCACCCTGGTTGCCACACCTTTTTCAAAGCCACAGGACTCAAAACAAACACCGGACAGGGGTGGTGAAATGTAGGTGCCTTAAGCTGGGGTGGAGCCCGACTTGGGCCCAGCTTCCCACACAAGGAGTGCGTTTTGTATATTATTAGCTTTACACCTGGTATATGAGAATTAAAACCAAACTAAAAAAGCTAACACAAGCAGCCTCAGTGAGTGCCCCTCTAGGCTTTTGAGACCACTGCCTCTCCATATAAGTGGCCGGTGGGATTTGTTTGCAAATGTATGTAAATTGGCACCTAATTTCCTAGTCAATCAATGTTTTTCTTACACCGTTATTGTAGAAAACCCTACTTTATCTGGCAAAGCATTAATTCACTAGAAACTTGTATATTATTTTACAGACACTTGCAAATCATTTTACAAAAGACGTTTTCAGAATCTTGACCTGCCTTCATATATTTGCATGAAAAAAAATGAGCAGTTGAAGGGCAAGAAACATATTAAATATCTGGTAAGAGCCTAGTTATGGGACTTTAGCCTGCCTGAAGAGCCACATGTGAAGTTCATTAAATGTCACTTCTGATTTAGTACGACTGGAGGGCCCATGAAGCGGCAACATTAACAAGCAAATGGGAGATTCTGAAGCAGATCACATTTCTGAGGAATATTGTTCTGGACTACTGTTCTGGAATGCTATATACATGATCGCTTTTCTTGCTTTCTAATTTTTCTAGTTTTGAGAATGTGTTATTTTGTAATCAGAACCAAACATCTAGTGTTAACAAAAAGAAAATTATTCCAGCTGCTGCCTTAGGCTACCATAAATACTTTCCAAGATTCCCAACGTATCCTATGATTTCTTACTGAATTTTAGTCACTAAAAGATATGCAAGTGGTAGGTGCATCGGTACTGTGAACTAGGGAGTGTGATGAAACCATTAGCTTCTAATTTATTAGGATTTAAAAGGCACTGCTGTATAAATACTTTGTCAAGAACTAGCAGCAGGGCTTCCCTGGTGGCACAGTGGTTGAGAGTCCGCCTGCCGATGCAGGGGACACGGGTTCGTGCCCCGGTCCGGGAAGATCCCACATGCCACGGAGTGGCTGGGCCCCTGAGCCATGGCCGCTGAGCCTGCGCGCCCGGAGCCTGTGCTCTACAACGGGAGAGGCCAAAAAAAAAAAAAAAAAAAAAAAACTAGGAGCAGAGCTCCTGTGGAGCAGAACTAGAAAGTCAGCCCGTGCAGCAATATACCAATCAGAATGGGCAAAGCTTGCTCTTCATGGCTTTCCCTTCATGGAGAAACCCCAGCTTTCTCCAGGCAGTCTTCAGGGTTCCTGGGCTTTAGGGTCTATGGTTCTCAGGACAAGAAAGCCTGGACTAGCCTGTTGAGGTGGTTTTAGAAAATACCTCATCATCCAGATATTTGCTCTCTTCCCAGGATAAGAAAATCTATCCTGAAGGGAGTTGGACCAGTTTCAGGGACTCCTTGGAGAGAGACTCATCAGCTCTACACAGGTTCCCAGAGGTATGAGCTGAGCAAGAGGACGTCATATTTGACGAGTACCTTGAACTCCAGACAAGATACTCTATTAGGCTTTCACATATATAGAACCGCTTAATTTCATCCAAGCCTTGCAATTACTGTACATTGTAGATAAGGCTCAGAGAGGTTAAGCAATTCTCCCAAGTTCACTCAGCTGGTAAGTGGTAAATCCCAGTATCGAATGAAAGTCTGTCTGACTTTCAAGCCCAGAATACCTTACATCCAAGAGGGTCACAGGAGAAACCCTGAATAAGATCTCAAAAGGCATAAAAAATAATCTGGGGATGTTCTAATGCCTAAGGCCAGTGTAGCACTGGAGGTGGCAAATGGGAGACTGCAGAAATTAAGGAATGATGATGTGTGCTATGAGGTCAGTTTCAGCTTTTGGGTTGCTTTTGGACACTATGAAGCATATTTTAAAGGAAGACTTGCATCCATAACAGCTAAGACAGAAAATAGACCGAGGGAAGGAAGAGGTGCTTCTGCAACTAGTTTCTAAATAGAACTATGTAATCAACAACATCAGCAGCTTAATTAAGAAGAGATGATGATCAAGGGGCACGTTTTCAATTAAGAACAGCACCATTCAAGATCAACTTAACTGATACCTGTTCCTCAATACTGAAAACCATTATATAGCCATGATATTATCTTATTCATAGAGAGCTTAATGTACTAGGAAAGATTTGTTCGATCTTGTTTCAGTTCAAATCAAAACTCTATAACATTTTTTGTCAGATAAGCAGTGAAGAGATGTTAAATGTGGGTCATAAAAAGGCTTCCCCTGGCCAAGTCCTCTATTATTGCCACTCCAGGTTTTCTCTATTGCATTGCCCTGTTTTGTTTTCTTCAGAGCACTCTGAACTACCTGAAATTATCTTAATTTATACATTGCTGTGTTTGTTTTTTTTTTTTGCGGTACACGGGCCTCTCACTGCTGTGGCCTCGCCCGTTGCTGAGCACAGGCTCCGGACGCGCAGGCTCAGTGGCCATGGCTCACGGGCCCAGCCGCTCCGCGGCATGTGGGATCCTCCCTGACCGAGGCACGAACCCGTGTCCCCTGCATCGGCAGGCGGACTCTCAACCACTGCGCCACCAGGGAAGCCCCATTGCTGTGTTTTATATATATTCTCTACTAGAATATAATCTCCACGGGAGACGTCTGGTTCATCACCGTATACCCGGTGCCTACATCTGCGCCTGGCAACTTGTAGGAGCTTGTTGTAAATTTTATTCAAGAAATGAATAACTAAGAAAGTCAAAACATTTGCTTTAGAGATTTAAAAATATATGTACCTGGCTAAGTTTTGTTTTGGATCTGGTAGTGGAAGAATGATGGCTACATCTAAAAATGTTGCCTCATTATTTGGATTTTTAGTTACTATTTTGTATTTTTTAAAAGAATACCCTAAAATATGTATTATGGGTAAAATATAAATTACATATAAAGGCCAATATTTATTGTGTGCTTACTATGTGCCAGGCATATATTATCAACTCAGTTAATTCCACTACAACACCATGAGGTAGGGCAGTATTCTTACCTCCTAAATTTTATAGATGATAAAATTGAAGCACAGGGTTGTAAGGTAACTTATGAAAGCTTTCCAGCAGAAAAGTGGTGGAATAGGGATTCAAACCCAAGCCATCCAAGTCCAGAGGCTATAGTCTCAGGACTATATTCTATATTCTACTGGATTTCTACTAGATATGAATGTTATATATGGATACGTTCTATTAGATATTCTGCTGGATTTCTATTAGATATGAATGCTATATATGGATATGTTCACTTTTTTTACACAAACATAGCAGGAATCATTACATACTTAGAGAAAAGAAACTTTGAACATTCTATAATGGTCCTGACATATGGTGCAAACCCTGGTCTAAAAGATAGATGTGACCCCATAGGTTGTGTACTAGTCACACAGGGGGAAACCAGTGACTACACAGGGAGAAATAAGACTACACCTTGACTAATTTACCAAAGTTAAATTGCTAGTGAAGAAAGATGGATATCATGTGTCCATCATGGATGGAATACCTTGAGAAGAGCATAACATCTCTTATGTAAGGATGCATAACCTGAATCTAATAATAAGGAAACATCAAACAAGCCCAAGTAGAGGAATATTCCATAAAGCAAACATCTGTAAAGCAAAGATGTCAACGTCATGAAAGACAAAAGAAAGCTGAGGAACTAGTTCAGGTTAAAGGAGAATGAAGAGAAATAACAATCAAAGGCAATGCATGGCCCTACACTGAGTCCTGTATTGAAGAGAGAAAATGCTACAAGGTTCATTATTAAACACATTGACAAAGTTCCAACACCGACTATAGATTAAAGTATTCTAGCAATACTGAATTTCCTCCATTTGATAACTATACTGTGGTTCTAAACACAAAGAATATCCTTGTTCTTAGGAAATACATGCTGAAGTGTAAAGGGATAAAGGGGCACGATGTACGCCACCTACATTCAAATGGTCCAAAAAATAATAGAGTGATAAAATATGTAGCAAATTTTAAAAATTTGGTGAATCTGTATAAAGTGTATTTTAAAGTTCTCTGTTTTATTCTTGAAACATTTTGGTAAATTTGAAATTATTTCTTCAACTGAAAGTTTAAATTGAAAAAGAAAAAAATGCTTCAGGGAGGCACTGAGTTTATTACTTGATATACTATAACTGACTTATATAGACGGTATTTCAAGAAAGAGGATTTGTTCAGTATCTTATGCAAACTAGGGCACAGATATAGTTACTTTACAGGTTTGAGCTGTTGGATTGTCATCGTGATTCAGTCACAGGAAACACCAAGTTGTCATTAATTGTGATCACTGGTTATTAGCATTGTTTCTCATTTGTTATACAGTGAGATGTTTGTACCTGTATACTTTAAAGATTCTCTGATACTAAAAGTGCTCAGAATCAGCTCAAACAACTGGGTATCCTGCTATGAAGTAGAGAGAGTTACTGAGTGATCTGCAGTACTGAGTGATGTGGGTGTGGGGAAAAGACTAACAAACTACAGCGTGTTAGACCTAGGATGTTACTAGCTCTTGAATTTACAAATTAAGCTGTAGAGGAAAGAATGTAATAATTGGCCAAAATTATGTATTAGTATGAAAAAGAGAGAAATAAAGAAAAAGTGGATTTGGGAGGTGGGCAAAAATAACAAGAAGTAATAGAATGCCCACTTTTTGCACTGTTATGTAATAATTTTTATGTCTAGACTTTGGCTAACTCCTATACGGCACACATTGGTTCCTAACCTTTATCACAGTTTGTGGAAGCAAGAGTTTGCTCCGTTTTTACTTGTTACTCTAATGTTTAAAAATTCCCAGTTTTGATAGAGTTCTTTTTAAAAAATAGCTCTTTCAATCATGGGGTAATTTGAACAGAGTACCCAGGAGTTCCCTGGAATCCTTTTTATCTTGAGGTCACATAGATTCCTTACAGTTTGAGACAGCCACTTAATTTTGTGTGATGGTAATCATTAGGGATAATAGAATGTAAAAATTTCCGCCCATACACAGTAAGAAATGGGGGAAAAAATCTAGTACCAAGTCATTAAGATACATTTTTAAAATTGTCTGCAAATCTGCTTGTAACAATGATTCTAGCCACCTAAATTCAGCTGTTGAATGGCGAATCTATCCAAGTGCTGTGCAATTCAACTTGACTGCATCATATTACCTTTCAGAGGTGAGGCTATCTCAAGACAGAATAATATAAATACAATCCAGCTAATATCTATTGAATGCCTACTACATTCCAGGCACCAGACTTCACATAATCATCTCATGTAGCCCACACAAGTCTGCAAATTAGTTGTTGTTGCTATAAAATATGTGTATGTATGAGATATATATATATATATATATATATTTTTATTTATTTATTTATTTCGGTACGCGGGCCTCCCACTGCTGTGGCCTCTCCCGTTGTGGAGCACAGGCTCCGGATGCGCAGGCCCAGCGGCCATGGCTCACGGGCCCAGTCGCTCCGTGGCATGTGGGATCTTCCTGGACCGGGGCACGAACCCGTGTCCCCTGCATCGGCAGGCAGACTCCCAACCACTGCACCACCAGGGAAGCCCTATATATATATTTAAATTCATTTTTATATACCTAAATATATATGTGTGCATATATTTAAATTTAGATGTGGAAACTGAGGTCTATGAAGGTTAAGTCCCATAGGTCAAAATTCACACTGCCGGTAAGTAGACCAGGATTGAAATGTACATTTATTCATGTTTGTCCCCACTGTCCCATACTTGAAGTGCACGCTTGGCAAATCCCTAGCCAACTAGTGCCCACTTTACCTCGGACCCAGGCCATTTTCTAAAAAGCTTGTCTTAGGTGTACAAAAGTCCCTCTGGAATTTCAGGGACGAAACAGCTTTTCTTACCTACCTATAGAGGCTGACTGTTGTTGTTGTTACTATTCTCATTATTATTATTATTTTGCCTGAATACTCAAGTAGGACAAACATAATGTTGCAAAAATTGCTCTCTTTAATTTTTACTTTCATATTGAATTTTACCTTCTTAGTGCTTTGATACTTAATGTCATATTCTTCTCAACACTTATGACAGCTATAGTCGATCTTCATTCTTTCAAATATTCACAACTGTGAATGCCACTTACACCTTTAAGATTTCAGTTTACTTCATGGGAAAGCACTTCACTGACAGAAGACATTGTCCGTGAACAGCAAACAAAACTCTTGCTGAAGAATTGTGCAGGAGAATACAGACTACATTTTGTACCGTATAAGGGATCTGGAGCAAGTTAGTGTTCAATAAATACTGAAGAATACACCAATTGAACTTAAATTACCATTAAACATTTCAGGCTAATTTTATACCTTAATGGAATGATATCATTTTCATAACAGTAGAAAGAAATGATTAAAACCGCTCCTTGTATCTTGCATTTATTTGATATTGGAGCCCTCGCTCCCCGCCCCGCACTGGTATATTAAACCTTTAATAGTATTGGTATTGTTATGCTCATGTTTGAAAAAGAAAAGGAAATCAGATAAATTGTGATTTTCCCAAGGTAATACAAAGATTGCAGGTCAATTAATAGCTCCTGGTTTTGTCAACTTATGCTTTAGGTCTTATGTCCTAATTTTTTTGTTTCACAGAGAAATGTATTTTCATTCATTCTTCACATCATCACTGAAGATATGAAGACATTCAAGCCCCTGGTCCAGGACAACATAAGAAAGTACTTTGTATTAGTTGTAGTCAAACCAGATGATTTCTGAGGTTTCTTACAAATTTGATATTACTTCAGGAGAAAAGCATTTAATACTGAAACCAAACAAGCATATAATATAGATCAATGTCTTTTCAGAGTGTTATCTATCTGTTATAAAGTATATGAACAATACAGAGTTGTGGTTAACACAAAAATTTGACATCTGTTGCCATACTTTTAATGATTTCCCCAGTGACTATGTCAGAGCCAGTATTTCTCCCTATTTCTCTTTCTATTTAAAGGGCAATTCCTTCTCCCTCACCCTAGACATTGCTTCTGAATAGTAATTGCCAAATTCTTGAGTGATCCCACAGTCCTGGCCACAGGCTCAAGGAGAGGGCATGCGAACCAATTTGGGTAATAATAGTAACTACATCCTTGGCCACAGGAGTGGTGCAGGAATGGGCATGTGACCCAAACCAGGCCAATCAGAATCCTTTCTTGAGATTTTTGCTGACCTAAGATGGGACAGGAAAAACTTTCTTCTCTGATACCATGAACAGGTGGGTCTAGAATCTGCCAGCAATGACCATGTCCCCACTGGGTGAAAAAAGCAAGCCCATAGTTAAGGAGGAATACAGCTGAGATCCAGAAAGAAAAATAGCAGAGAGTTTTGATGGCATTTAGATCCTTGATTCCAGATATTCCTCAGGCCTGCTTCACCCATGTCCTTTGGAAACGTGATCCAGTAAACTCTCTCTTTGTTTATGATAGCTCAAATAGGGTTTCTATCATTTGCAGCCACAAATATTCTGAGTAGTACAATTAATACGTAAAATTGAAAATGGAATCCTCCTAAACCCCTTCTCAAGAGGTATTCGTCAAGGCTTATGGATATAAGTTTCAGAAACCCAATCTGGTCCATCTTAAACAAATACAGAGATTTATTTGCTCCTATAACCAAGCTTTCGGAGGGGCAAGTGTGTGAGCTGGCCTTGAGGACTCTGGAAGCCGGGACTCATGACTAGCTCTGTCCCATCTTCACTTTTCCCTGCTTGTTAACTCCATTCTCTCAGACTGATTCTTTTCCACCAGGAATGAAACTGGCTACTGGCAGCCCAAGAATCATTTTGTGACTGGGGAGAGAAGAGGTCTTTCTCCTCTTACAAGAAGCCAGTTACAAAAGCCCCCGGCAAGGACTCTGATTAGTTTGACTTGAGTCACAGTCTAATCTCTGAACTAATCACTGTGGCCAGGGGCCCTGGGGTAGTACAACTGAGCAATTCCTGCAGCCAGAGGGACAGAATTGAGAGGAAAATGGCGGCTTCCATCTGGAACAATTGACAAGAGCAAGAAGAGGTGGGGTTTATCAGATAGAGTGGGTTGCTGTTTCTAGAAGAAAAGAAAGGTGGGAAGCAGATAACAAGTTACTGTTCACATGCTCTCTGTTAGCATTTTGATGCATACCTTCCTTTTCTTTTGTGAGCAAATGTAGAAAAATAGGAAAATTCCAATGTATCTACTCATGCTGGATGCATCCCGATATTCAAAATAAAGCGTGTCTAGAATCGACATTTCTCTGTGAAAAGGGGACATGTCATGCTATATCTGGTGTTAATAGGTAGGGGAAAAATGTCCTCGTTTCTAATAGGTGGCATTCTGCTTTCTTTCAGGACCAGGAGAAAAACAGAATTTTCCCCAAAGAATTTGGAGCTATAGGCATAAACCTGAGGACTGGGGTTGAATTCCCTGTCTAACTTTGGCAGAGGACATCCTTCTTCAAAGATGTTACAAAGATATCCTTCAGATAAAATTCTGAGATGACTCTGTCACTTCTGCCACATCCCTTAACATATGTTTCTAGCCTAGTTCTAGGCGAATAGCATATTTTCAATGAGTAGATGATAACTGCCTTGGAATCTAAAATAGGTATGTATTTTCACCAGGCCATTGTTGTGCACTGGGGAGATCACATTATATATATAAAATATTACATATATATTTTACATATGTGTACTATAATACACATTATATTACATATATAAAATATATAATGGCTACATATATTTAATATGTAATATATAAATATAGTTAATGTATAATATAAATACATATTTTTTATATATGAAAAGAAAATAATGCCTTTGCATTCTGGTAACATTCAAAAATTATCTGCAAGGTTTTATAGTCTAAGCTCTGTAGCCGGGCTCCAAGAGGGCCCCAGGGCTTCTCACCTCCTTGGTGTTCATGCCCCTGTATAGCCTTTTCTGACAATGAACCAAGGCTGCTCTGTGTGACCAATAAAGTAAGACAGAGGTAATGGTGTCTGAGACTAGGAAACTCTGAAGCTGTGCCTTGTCCTCTTATTATTCACTCTGGGAGAAGTCAGATGCCACGTCGTGGGTGCTCCACAGCTCTACGGAGAGCCCTACATGGGGGGAAAACTAAGGTCTCCTGCCAACAGCTGCCACCAACTTGACAACCACAGGAGTGGGTCACCATCAGCCCCAGTCAGGCCTTTACATGAGGTCAACCTCGCGGGACAGATGAGAGAATCTCTTGAGAAGACTGAGCCCGAACTGCCAGGGGAGGCCTTTCCCTAATTCCTGGTGCCTCTAAATTTGGGGGGGGGTATTTGTTACACAACAATAATAACTAATATACAAACTAACCAAAATAAATTCAACAAATGTATCTCAGTTAAGTTTAATAGCAACCTTTTTTTCTGAAATCCACTTTTCCTCTCAAGTCCCCTTTAAGACGTCAAATTGGACGACGTTACCACAAAAGGAATATGATTTCTGATTCTTTCCTCCTGCTGAGGCTACTATTCTGAGCAAGGCATATCCCTAAGGCACTCTATTTCTAATAATTAAGCATTTGTCTTCAGCCAATGAGATCTCTGTTACAGAGAGAACTACAAACACTGTTTTCTTTGCCAGTAGTAAAAATTCAGGCGCCAGCTGAGGTCACTAGTAAAAGAATACAAAGTAGCAGTTAGGCAACATCTCTCCACCCCACCCGACAGGTTTTCCTTTAAACGCTAAACAGAAATAAACCTTTAAAAGCACATATAACAAAAATGCTGCTGTTCATATATTTTAAAATTTTTGTTGTTTACTTTCACTAAGTAACTTGTTGAGAAAATGTGTGTTACTGAAATATTTTTAGTTATGTAAACTTCTTGTTAATTGCTAAAGGAAGGGGTTTTGGGAAATATTCATGCTAATATTTGCTTTCCTGAGCACCAACCGTCCCTTAGCTACATGTTCAAAGGATTCAAAGAAAGAGCGTTAAAAATTGCAAAGAAGGAAGAAAGGGAAAGATCTATTTTTTTTAAAAAAGAACTAGTTTCAGGAAAATTCAAATTGAGCTAGGCATTCTGACAAAGGTAACAACAAATTATGCCAAGTTAATATTTAAAATTACAGAATTTAACATGAGTAAATATTAAAATGTGGCCTCTTTTTAGCTACAGGGTTAAAAAAAAAAGCCTTACGTTAAAAATCACTGCTATTCAGAAAGTAGATTAGCCTAGGGCTGGGGGTATGAGGAATGGGGAGTGAATGCTAATGGGTTCAAGGTTTCTTTTTGGGGGTGATGAAAATGTGCTAAAATTAGATTATGGTGACGGCTGCACAGCTACGTAAATATACTAAAAAACATTGAATTACATACTAGAAATGGGTGAATTTTCTGAAATATAAACACATCTCAATGAAGCTGTTTTTAAAAATTGTCATGGATGACCCTGAAAACATTCAGTTAAAGGATTAGCAGCGTGCAAAAAGTCACCAAAAGAATGGTTCTAGTTCAAATGTTGTTTTCCTCCTGCTTCTAAGCAGTTGCATGTTCACAACCAAAGCTAAACTCAAATTTTAAGATGCCCCAGTGGTACATTTAAGCAATTCTCTAACAAGAAATACAACTAGGAAGCTCTTTTAAGCTGAAAGTTATGCTTCACCCTGTGCTCAGACAATAAATCTGACAGACTTTGAACTTGCCGTCAAAACTGAAGAGAGAATAGCTACAGTTTGCAGTTACTATCAAGGCAAATCTACGGTGCAAAACTGAAACTCTTACGAGTGCAAAAGGCATGCTTTTCGTAGACATTACTGTCACCAGAACAAAGTGTACCAGATATTTTGCATTTCAGTTCTTTCAAAGGATTACGAGGAAATTGTTTTTCCACAGGTTACCTTATATATGTAACAGTGGCTCCCAAATATGTAAAAGCCCAGTTTTTTGTTTAGTTCAGTTTTTTACTCCTGGAACAGCAGCAACAACAAAAAACCCCGTTAATTAGACTTTGTTGATTACCTGTCATGTAAAAGTTTTTGAGGGTTAGTTCTTAAATAAAAGGCCAAAGCTAACTAAAGGCACCCTAACTATAACTCCGTGTATACATTTACAAGTTCGTTAAAAGCTTCTTAAATATCCAAGGCCCAACTGTATATTTCATTTAAAAATATATCATGAAAATATAATATTTAAAATAAAATATAATATGTATAATGAAAGAAGCCAGAGACAAAAGACTGCTACTGTTGGTTCCATTGATATTAGGCTCTGGAAAAGCAAAAGTAGAGGAACAGAAAATAGATCAGTGCTTCCCAGGAGCTGTGGGAGAACGGCGCTGACTACAGAGGCACATTAGGGACCTTCTGGGCTGAAGAAAATGTTCTGTATCTTGATTGTGGTTGTCATCCCTTGACTTTGTGCGTTGTCAAAACTCACAAAGTGGAACTGTACATTAAAAGAGATAAATTTTAATGTAAGTAAATTATAGCTTGTACTCTCATATAAGTAAATATATTATAAATATTAAGCTATTTTGAACAAGGAGTATGCTGTTAGAGTTAACTGAATGATGCTGAAAATACATTATGACATGAAAAAAAATTGAGTCTACAGGTATTGGAGGTTTTATGATGTCCCCAAATTTTTATCTTCATTGTAGAAGCTTGATGAGAAAAAGTTTTTAAAAACCAGTCTGGATGGTTTAACTCTACAGGCTAAAATTAGCTCCTACAATGCAGATGATCAAATGTTTTACAGGGTTATTAACCTTCATCACTCACTTGATTATTTATCATTTACTGCATCCTCTTATTATTTCTCTTTGCTTTTATTATTACAACTACTTAATAGCTATAGTTTATTAAGGGCCTACTAAGCCATTCTCTATTTTCCTTTTCATTCTCTCCCTCTGTGTGTGTGTGTGTGTGTGTGTGTGTGTGTGTGTATATATATATATATATATATATATATATATATAGCAATTTTTAACAAGAGTTCATTTGGCTTAGTTCCCTTGATGTGAACACTTTCTTACTGTTTATTGGGGTAGTAGACTACGTACATTATAATTATTCTTGGTATGTGTATATATCTATGGCAATGTTACACATCTGTTAAGTAAACTAGGAGAGATGAACCTAGATTTTTCAATTGGAAAAACCTATCTTTTCATGTTTATTTCTATTTCCCACTATAATGTGAGTTGTAGGAAGGGGCAATGTGGGTTTACTCATTTTCAATCTCTACTATACCTACCTCAGCGTAATGCAAAGAGCAGATGTGCATATACTGTTGCACAAGGACAGAACTGACCACTAACAGTCATCACAGAGAGTTGTAGGCTAATGTAATATTAATCTTATATCAAAATCTTTTTGGAGGTATATTTAAGAGTTAGAAAGAAGGGCTTCTCCCATCTTGCATAACAAAACTGATTTATAATTTATCCTTGAAAGTGACGGCCGTTTTATTTTTTGAAAGGTAGTTCCACTTATCCTGTAAGGCTTGGAGGTATAACTTGTTTCCATTCCAATGAATTTATGATGCCATTTGATTGTGGTTGTGATGGCTTTTGTAGATTGGTGCTCAACATCCTTGTCATCATCTTTCTAACATGCCTGCCGATTCTACAGAGGCTGGAAAGTCTCCCAGATTCCTTGCAGTTGGGTCCTAGAATTTTAGGGTCAGCCAGAGAGGCTGCGCGGCATGCGGGATCTTAGTTCCCCAACCAGGTATCAAACTCTTGCCCCTGGCAGTGGAAGCGCAGAGTCTTAACCACTGGACGGCCAGGAAAGTCCCTCCCTGGTGTAGTTCTGTAAGAGCAAATCATCCTTCTCTTGCCCCTGCTTGCAAGCACGGCTCTGGAGGTGCTGAGTTTTTCTGTGGCAGCATCAGTACAGCACCCCTGCTGTCCAGTCACTAGCTTCAAAGGCAGGGGCTGGAGCATCTATTTGACTGGTGTGGGCTGTAATGAGTATGAAGGGGTTCTGAAGCCAGCAGCTGTGGCAGTAGCTCCCTGATTTTGGCAGTGGTAGTGTAGCTGGTCCAGTGGAGTGGCTTTGCAAATTGTCCTTAAAGCTCAACGTTGAGTCTGTTTCTTCAGCCATTTCAATGATTCTTAAGCCATTGAATACCCCATAATAAATCCTTTCCTCCTTAAACTAGCTTGAGTAGATTTTATTCTCGGCTAATGAACCCTGACCAATACAGAAATGAAATGGGTTATAGTGATCTATAGACAAAAATTAAATGGAGGATGGCACAATACTGTCCATCAATATAATGACCAAGATGACTCCTGAGCCTAGCTAAAAGGAATAGATTTACATTGTTTAGATGGATATTGTCTATTTGTAATCTAATGAACTCCAAAGAGAAGGCTAGATATTGCATGCAAACTGAACATTGCCTGAAATAAGAAAGCATCGATCAGGACCCTTAATGGACTCTATTTTCCTTTTGATAAGCACTATTTAAAAGTGATTTTAGGCATGATTATTAGAAGTAGGAGGGAGGACAATAAATGATTGAACCATGTGGAAAACATTTTTGAAGAGAAAATTTTCTGAGATATGCTAATTTTATGAAAGTCTACTGATTTTAGTTAGTCATGAGAAGTCTTAAGCAAGGCCTGTGAGAAGTCAAAGCCTCCCAAAAAGGAGGACCCCCAAGAACTAATGGACAAAGCATTTGAAAGTACTAGAGGAAAAGAGGAGCCCTTCATGAAAAGTTTTGCTTGGGGGTCTAAAATCACATACGGAATATAAGTGTAAAATTTTATTTTGAAACCATATAATTAATTGATGTTACACAGCTTATTGTAAAGGATTTTGAACTATTAGAGGTAAAAATACCCTTACAATGTAGACTATGATGATGATGATCTATTCTGAAGCACATTTTTCTTGAAGGGTAGTTATAGCCACCATAACAACTTTCATGATGCTTTAACTTAAAACAGTTAAAAGGAAGTCTTACAGTACCACCTAGGTGTGCAGGTTACGTCATGGTGAATGTGTCAGCAGTGTGGACCTGCGATTTAAAAAGAGCTGACAGGATCCTACTGTATACAAACCAAAATAGGACATGCAAAAACCATGCAGTAATTTTTCCCAATATATGTAGGGATGGTTAAACCCATAGTAGAAACTCACATCCAGTCTGAGGCTTCATATTTTTAAAAGAATGTGGAGAAACCAGAAAGGGAACAGCATAGCACAAAGACTGATTAAAGAACTAGAAAATAGGGCATAAAAATGGTAAGGAATGGGAACTGGTTTTTTTTTAGCCATAAGAAGGTTAAATGGTCTTAATATGTAACTTAGCTGGCCATAAAAATAAAATAGACAAATAACTCTAGACATCCTAACCACCTAGACAGTAAGAGCATAGAATTAAATAAATAGGAACATAAAATTTGCCACAAAAATCGCTTAAGTGAGAACAGGTTCTACCTTTTGATTCCAAAATAGCTGGCCAGATCGGCTGAGAGAATCTCTACAATGCAAAAACACCAGGCAAGTGGAACTCTGGCTGAATGCTGGAACTCCTGTGGTGTCTATGGACTGCTAGATAAATATTCAAATATTTCATTTTAAGAAGAAATACTCCAACTGTTATTTATTATGGGGAAAACCATGAATGGAGAGACTAGCATACTGTACCCATTGCAGATATTTCCAGAAGTAGAATGGCTAAATCACATAGACATCTAGCTAGCTGTATTAGCAAGTTACAGCAAGTTTTGTGAATAATTGCGTAGGGCATACTTAACAGGTACTGACAGATTTGAACATCCAGTAGTAGCACTTAGGCTTTAAAGCTAGGCTCCATGCCAACAGGAGAAAAACAAATGATTGGCTCGTGGGTTCCTGTCTACTTTCTGTGAGGTATCTGCCTTGCCACAGTCTCAGCGTTTTAAAGAATAAACTTGGTCATTTTAGGCTGGTTTCTAAAATAAACGAGGCTAGGATTAAAGATGGCAAAACAGCACATGGCTGTATCAAATGTTACTTATTACTTCTTGTGAAATCTTCTGAAATATTTTGATAATAAAATGAGAGTCTTTAGTTGTTTCCTCCTGACCCCCCTCAAAAAATCACGACTGATGCCAGAACAATGTGTTAGACCCTAGACCCCACTAATGACCACACATATCAAGAAACCCAGTGTTTCTATAGAATCACGATTTAGATTCCTCGAAGGAAGATGGGAGGGGAGTTTGGAGGGGAGGGAGTGGGGAGTAGAAAAGTGGTGTTGCTAGAGAGGTTCTGGATGTTTTCTGGAGTTAGATATAACCCTGATGCTTTAACTCTGCCCTTACAGAACCCTAGAATTCCAAGTAAAAGTGTTACTAAAATAAAGAAGTGTGGGGAAATGTCCTCAGCCCAAATGAAGGAAAAAAATGCACAATTATCCAATGGTCTTGAAATAGTTCCAGGATTCTGTTTGGACAAGCAGGTAAAATGAGAGTTCCACATGTTCCCTGTTGTGGAAATCTGTGACTTTTTTTGTTGCCCTATAGGCCCTGCTCTGATCAATTGCTTCTGTTCTCCACTCCATGGGCTTCTGATAGGACTGTCAATCAGACAGCTCTGCCTGCCCCATCACAGGCCTGAGCATCAGAGGACTCCCTTCCCCAGATATAGTGGTTAGTCCAGCATGGCTACAGGTTCAGGCTGGGCCTTGGAGATTAGCATGGTTTCAGGGGAATAGAGGTCATTTCTCCTTCTGGGACAACCAGCTAGCAAGGCTATGTACACCTGGGATGATGGAAGATGACCTTTCTTGCCACTGGGAGAGAGTCTGCAAGAGAATGAATCCAAGGAAGAGATGAAGCTAAGAGATGGAGAGTAAAAGAGAAGCCTGATAGCAATGTTTGAGACATGTATAGCCATGGCAGAGACAAACCAACCCTGGGAGTTTTTATTTCAAGTGAGCTTCTTTTTTTTGTTTAATCTATGTGCACTTAGATTTCTGTCACTTGCCACCAACAGTCCTGACTAATACACTTCCATTTTACAGACTGCGAAACAAAAGCACCATAACTGTTAAAATCTATAGTGAACAAGATGTGAGAAAAGCCACTGAAATATTCACTAATCCATAAGCAACTGGATGTGTGGACACCATTATATTATCACAGTTTTATTTATTTGGACTTAAACTCTTTTGGAGTTTGTGCAAGGTTTTGCAGTGCACAAGTGAAGGGCATAGGCTTTGAGTCAGACAGCCCCAAAGTCCCAGTCCCAGCTGACACTTACTGGCTGAGAGGCTTAGGTGGGAAGGGGAACCTCCCCAGACATCAGTTTTCTCAACTGTAAAAAAGGAAGAATAATCATCTCAACCTCATAAAATTATTGTAAGGCTTAAATGAGACAGTATATGTCATCTTTTGTTTGTAAACTCTCTGTAAACCATCCAGTGGATGGCACATGGTAAGGATTCAATAAATTCCTCCTACTTTTTTAAGTAGATAGCAAACATTAATGTTACAAATGAGACCTAGGGGAAGGTTAAAGTACTGGGGAAAAGACTTTGTGCATTTTAAAGCATTGAGGACTTTCCCCCGTCTTACTGTAAAAGACACTTGTTCTGAACACAAAGCTGTTCTGAACACTTGTTAAAACTATTCTTTTAAAATAAATTCTACCTACGAATCCTGTGTACAGATAGCAATACTACTGTGAAGGAGTGTTGAAAAGTCAGGTTATTTTTGTCCTTATCTGTCTCTCCTCCCTCACCCCTTTCATCCCCACCAGCTTCCTAATCTCAGGTTCCGACACTACCATCCAACCTCAATCCAAGCAAGATGGCAGGAAGGAATTAATCTACTTCTCCTTTACCGTCGTGCCTTATTAAATTGACTGTTTATGCTTGGATCTATTTTTTCATCACCTTCTGCTTTGCTCTTCCTGCAAAAGGCCAAACACAGCAAGCCACATTTCCCAGGCCCTGTTGTCAAGTAGCTCCTAGTTAGGCTTGGACAACAGAGATAACAGGGCCAGGGGAGGGCATGTCTTCCCTCTCTTTGCTTCAGGTGACTGCATCTCTTTCATGGCCCAGCTTCCCCCCAGCAGCCACAGTTCCTGGACGCTGGTGACACCACCTGTCCCTTTGGTCCCTCTAGTCTTGGGGGTAGTATCCCTGCTCTTCCTAACCTTGGGGTTTCCAACTGTTTCCTATTTGCCCTTCCATTTTTCTAACACTCTTTACAATAATTCCCACGTTAAATTTCTTCTGTGAAACCTGCTGGCCTGGGTTCTGCTTTCCTGATCAGACACTGACTGACAGAATTTTCTCTATCCAACTAGTGACCGCGCCTTGTCAATTTTTGACTCTCTTTTTCTTCATCCCTTTCTCACTGCCCTAATGCAGGCATCATCTCTCACCTGGACTGATCTAATATCTTCAGTCTAGCTCCCCTTAAAGACCTTTTCTACATTGCAGCCGGAGTAAGCTTTCCAAAACACAGTCATCGGGCTTCCCTGGTGGCGCAGTTGTTGAGAGTCCGCCTGCCCGATGCAGGGGACACGGGTTCGTGCCCCGGTCCGGGAAGATCCCATATGCCGCGGAGCGGCTGGGCCCGTGAGCCATGGCCGCTGAGCCTGCGCGTCCAGAGCCTGTGCTCCGCAACGGGAGAGGCCACAACAGTGAGAGGCCCGCGTACCGCAAAAAAAAAAACCCAAACAAACACAGTCATCTTATTGTGACCTTGTTACTAACCTTCTTAAAACCCCCTTCAGTGGCTCTTCCTCTCATACAAGAGCTAAGCTCCTTAGTGCGACAAAGCTTTTCACAACCTGTCTCCTTACCCTTGCCAACTTCATCTCTAGCTTCTCAGTGTTCTGGTAACACCAACTTGCTTACAACATTGGCTCACACACCCACTCACACAAAAACATCCTGCTGTTCCACCTCTCTGGCCTTTGTTATAGTGTTCCCGTCCTAGCTACCTACTTGTGGCTAACTCTCCTTCAAAACTCCGCTCAAAGATGTCTCCTCTGGAAAGCTTCCGTGAGGACCCAGGCCATGCTTCCTCTGCCTACATTTACCCTATTTTATTAACGTACTCTGTGATGAGTCTCTTTCATCTAGAGTCTGTTTCATCTCATCAAGAGTCCCAACTGTGTCTTCCTCATTCGTATGGGTTTCTGTACTTCCTATCAAGAGATACTGGTTGAAGTGAACTGAACTATACCCCCTTGCACTCTGGCAGGCCAAATTAGGAACCCATGAGTTATCCCAATTTCCTTCTCCTTTATTCCCACATCCAATTAGTTAACTAATCTTAATTTTACCTCAGAAATTGCTCTGATACCTCGATCATTCTTTCTCACCCCACAGCCGCTGCCCCTGTCTTCTAAGTCATTGTTTGTAAGCTTCTTTGACCATCACCCACGCTGATAAATACATTTTGCATCATGACACAGGATATGCATTCTGCAGTTCAAGTTTTTAATAAAGTCACTTCTAAGACACAGATAATTTGCAAAATGCAACCAAGAGAAAACTTACTCAAGACTGACATCTCGTAATTAATCACCCATTTTTTCTCACTTTTGTCTTTTATCTTCCAGGTAATAAACCCTACATCATACTAAATGGCTTCAACCCTGTCATGCTTTGTATCTAAAACAATGCTGGCTATGTTAAAACACAGAAACTTAAACATGCTAAATTTTAAGTAAATCCACTTTGTTCATTTTGAAGATTTAAATCTATTGTAGAAGTGAATTTATTAAAAATTCAAATTGCCTGGAAAGTTTATGCATAACAAACAAGTAAATCAAATAGCAGCTTTATGAAACACTGATCCTTATTTCATAAGACTCTTTAATATTTTCTTTTCCATTTAACCTTACTTTTTCTAAATGCAAGTGTGACCCATGAAAATTACTTTAAGATCCACTTATGGGTTGTGACCCACAATCTGAAAACCACTGTTCTAGGCTTTCGTGATCACGTGCTTGAACTACTGCAATTACTTCCCAATTTGCCTCCTTGTCTCCTGTCTGGCTACTAGGCCACTACCTTTCTAAAAGAGACAAACCTATGTCACTTTCCTCCCCCCTGCAAAAAAAAAAAAAATGTCCTGGGAGTCTGACACCACCACCTATAGAATAAAATCCATATTTTTTGGCATGACATATAAAGAGGACCAGGATTAGTGCCAGGTCCTCTTTTCACCCTTATCTCCACCCACTGCCATCACCCTTCACACTATACCCTGCAACTTTTACCTCTCCCCTCACTGACTGACACCTTCCTAGCTCCATCCTTTTATCACTGCGATTTCCTCCACTTGACATGCCCTTCCCCTCCTTATGGGTCTGTTTATCCTACTTTATTCTTCAAGGCCCAAGTACCAATGTCGTTATTTCTTTTTGTCTCCCTCACCTTTCCCCCTCACCTCTGAGAGACTAGCAGATTAACAGCTCTATCATCTGTATTCCCATCTGACAATTTGACATTATCATAGCTGCTTTATATGAATATATATATTTTTAATTTATTTATTTGGCTGCATTGGGTCTTTGTTGCGGTGCGCGGGCTTTTCATTGCAGTGGCTTCTCTTGTTGCAGAGCACAGGCTGTAGGTGCGCAGGCTCAGTAGTTGTGGCACATGGGCTTAGTTGCTCCACGGCATGTGGGATCTTCCTGGACCAGGGCTCAAACCCGTGTCCCTTGCATTGGCAGGCAGATTCTTAACCACTGTGCCACCGGGGAAGTCCCTATATGAATTTTTATATGTACCTGTGGCATCTTTCTGAATATGAGCCTCTTGAGTGCAGAATCTTGGTGCTGTTAGAAGAGATAATGACTATAAAACACTTGGAACAGAAGTTGGCAGGATCAATAAATATAAATTCCTTTTCTCTTTCACTCATATTTGTGCCCTATCACTTAACCACATGATACACAATAAATGTATATTAACTTCCAATCTATAACTTAATACCTTATATGTACAATTATTTAGTGTATGAACAATACCCTGCATTTATGTAGTACTTTACATTTACATCTTACACGGTATTTCTGCAAATATACCCCATTGGTCAACCAATGGGAAATGCTGTAGGACAAATGGAATCCTACTTTATCAAGGAGGAAACCAAGGATGGATCCAGTGAAGCTGGCTATTATTGACCAAGGCCACATAGCCAAACTCAAACGCAGACCTGACTCCAAAGCCAGCTGCATCTTGTTCTCTTTTGGGTAGAACTACCCCCAGCCATTAATGCCTCGCAGCCACCCATCTGCTGGCAGACCCCCGCCCAGACTCAGGGAAGAGCCATGGCTCTCATCTGCCTCCAACTTACACCCTTCTACCTCCGGTCTTGACTCCCCTACTTCTTCAAAGACAATCTGAACAAAGTTCCTTTTCTGAAGATGGCTTCCCCTCAAAAAAGGATTTGGGGAGACATATTTCTCCTTTAAAAAAACAGCAAAACAAAACAGAGACAAACCAAAAAACCCCACAGCAACAGAGAAACAATAAATATGAGGCAGTTTGCTTACTAATAACAGGGTCAGTCAAAAATCAGGCCCAGGTTCCACAGGATGTTTTTTAGTTTGTTTTGTTTTTGCTTTTTGTTTGTTTGTCTGTTTTTAACAGCTGCAGTGAAGTGGCAGGGCTCTAGGAACCTACTGTAAATATCTTTCACTTTCACTCACCAGGGGATAAAGGGTGACAAGGATGGCAGACAGAAAGCATTAAATAATAACTTCTAAGCTCTATTTTAGCAAGTGGAGGGCAAGAAAATCCAGATTTACCCAATGCCTGTTATATCCTGGGGACTCAATATACATATTTGATATAATTCCCACATCCCCAATCAATCAATCAAGTACTTTTTTTCTTTTTTTTAACATCTTTATTAGAGTATAATTGCTTTACAATGGTGTGTCAGTTTCTGCTTTATAACAAAGTGAATCAGTTATACATGTACATATGTCCCCATATCTCTTCCCTCTTGCGTCTCCCTCCCTCCCACCCTCCCTATCCCACCCCTCTAGGTGGTCACAAAGCCCCGAGCTGATCTCCCTGTGCTATGCAGCTGCTTCCCACTAGCTATCTATTTTACGTTTGGTAGTGTATATATGTCCATGACTCTCTCTCGCTTTGTCCCAGCTTACCCTTCCCCCTCCCCATATCCTCAAGTCCATTCTCTAGTAGGGCTGCATCTTTATTCCTGTCTTGTCCCTAGGTTCTTCTGACCATTCTCTCTCATTTTTTTTTTTTAGATTCCATATATATGTGTTAGCATACGGTGTTTGTTTTTCTCTTTCTGACTTACTTCACTCTGTATGACAGTCTCTAAGTCCATCCACCTCACTACAAATAACTCAGTTTCGTTCCTTTTCATGGCTGAGCAATATTCCATTGTATATATGTGCCACATCTTCTTTATCCATTCATCTGTTGATGGACACTTAGGTTGCTTCCAGGTCCTGGCTACTGTAAATACTGCTGGAATGAATATTGTGGTACATGACTTTTTTTGAATTAGGGTTTTCTCAGGGTATATGTCCAGTAGTGGGATTGCTGGGTCGTATGGTAGTTCTTATTTTAGTTTTTTAAGGAACCTCCATACTGTTCTCCATAGTGCCTGTATCAATTTACATTCCCACCAACAGTGCAAGAGGGTTCCCTTTTCTCCACACCCTCTCCAGCATTTATTGTTTGTAGATTTGTTTTTTTTTTTGTTTTGTTTTGGTTTTTTTGCGGTACGTGGGCCTCTCACTGTTGTGGCCTCTCCCGTTGCGGAGCACAGGCTCCGGATGCGCAGGCTCAGCGGCCATGGCTCACGGGCCCATCCGCTTCACGGCCTGTGGGATCCTCCCGGACCAGGGCATGAACCCGTGTTCCCTGCATCGGCAGGCCGACTCTCAACCACTGCGCCACCAGGGAAGCCCTGTTTGTAGATTTTTTGATGATGGCCATTCTGACCGGTGTGAGATCATACAAGTATTTCTTGAGTATTTTCTACTCTGTGCCTCACACTGAACCAGGTGCACGGGGAATAATGATCCTTCCTTACGGAATTGCCAGTCTAGTGCAGCGGTTTTCAACCTTTCTTCCACCCCAATACACCTGAGGGATACAGAACATCATTAGTACCAAGGGCTCATCGTGTTCCAACTTTTAGGATACACTTATGGCAGACTGGGAGTGGTGAGGGGTGGATGGGGTTTCGTGGTGCAGGCTGATGAAGTACCCTGAATGATTCTGATGTAGTCCCCTTCTACACGAATGAGGACACAGATTCAGCTAAGTTAAAAGACACTCAGTCTACAGGGTAACGGTGCTGTGATGGGAAAGCACAGTTCTTTGAACAAGCTGGAGGTGCACCCACAGTGGAGCTGGGTGGAGCTCGAAGAGCTTTCTGGAGGAAGTGACACACCATGAGAACTGAAAGCGTTAGTAGGAGCTTTTAGTCAGAAGAAGGGGCTTGTGGATGAGATGACATGGTACGGCAGGCAGCATTCTCAGAATAGCCTCTGCTAAAGCTCAGAGAAACAACAAAAGAATTTGGCGCCATTAGGAAAACTGCAAGGGACTTCCCTGGTGGCGCAGTGGTTAAGAACCCACCTGACAATGCAAGGGACATGGGTTCAATCCCTGGTCCGGGAAGATCCCACATGCCGTGGAGCAACTGAGCCTGCGTTCTGGAACCTGCGTGCCACAACTTCTGAAACCCGCGCGCCTAGAGCCCGTGCTCCACAACGAGAGAAGCCACCGCAGTGAGAAGCCCGTGCACCGCAACGAAGAGTAGCCCTTGTTCGCCGCAACTAGAGAAAGCCCGTGCGCAGCAATGAAGACCAAACGCAGCCAAAAATAAATAAATTAAAAAAAAAAAGAAAAACTGCAAGAATTTAAGAATGGCTGAAGGGTGGAGTGTGAGCAAGGGGAGCAGCTAGAGACCTCGGTCTGGACCCACTCTTGAGTGGTTTTGTAAGCCGTGCCAGGCTGCATTCCAAGGGCAATGGCATCCACTGAAGGGGACTGACGGAGGGGACATGGCTGCATGGTGGAGGAGGTTTTTGGGGTTGGTAGACAGAAGGCACTTAAGATCCTGACCCATGGTAGGAGTTGGCCATTAGTTGGATATATGGGTTAAGAGAAAGTGGAATTAGCCAGGCTTTGGCTTGAATAACTGAGTAGGGATGTGCAGAGATAGGGCTGACCTTTCATCCTAGGTGGCTGGGAGACAGAAAACGAGCAGTTCAGTTTGGAACATTTAAGTTTGAAGTGTTCAAGTGGGGATGTCCTACATATAGATCTGGAGCTCAGCAAAGAGACCTGGGCAAGACAGAAAGACTTCAAATGGTAACAGGGGACATGACCTGGGTAGAACCATCCAGGAGAGTGTGTTGAGTAAGAAGAGACTGAGGCTAGGAGGGAACTTTGAGAAACACAAGCATGCAGAAAACTAGAGGGGGAAGAAGAGGCAGCGGAGGAAGATGTCAGGAGCAAGGCTAGGGGTAGATGGGTAGCAGGTTACTTCCATTTTACAGATGGGAAAATTGGGTCTCATATTCCACAGATGGTCTACCGCTTTCCAGCTGGCATGAGGCAGAAACGTTCTTCAATCTCCATCAGGTTCCTGGCTTTCAAATCACTTGTTTCTAGTACACAAAATTGTAATTGTATAAACAGGTATAACCTTCTCCTCCTTAACTCTTCCTCCTTTGAATTTGCCTTCCCAGTCACTAATCACAGACAATCTGCCAACACCAGGTTCCCTTCAGTGGCTCTCTCTCCTGCCTAGACGATAATGACAGCGGAATGATGCAACCAAAGGGAAAAGCAAAGAGAGGACTCACTGGACCTTGAATTAGGCCCCTTTCCCAATTTACATGGTAACTCACTCAGTTCTTTAGATCTGACGTTATCCAATGGCCTGAGCTAGGAATGAAGTGCTGTGTAAAGTTTAATCATTAAACGACTTTATAAGGCTGTTGCAAACATGGAGCAATGAGAAAATTGGCTTAAATAATTCGGGTGTCCAGGAGCAGTCTCTCTTACTTGAGGGGATTAAACATGCCACCTGACACCCACCATGTTTACCCAGGACTAGGTTTATTGTAGTTGACAGGTAGCAGGGACGAACGAAGGCTCTTGCCTTTTCGGTGAGATGCGAGGTGAGCCTGGAAGGTCCCCTGATCAAAGCCAGCTCCCGGCCCCCAGACAGTGCAGGCTTCGGAGTCAGATTGCCTGGTTCCCATTCACGGTCGGGCACACACTGATTCTCAGAATCTGTTTCCTTATCTGCAAAATGGGGATAATAGCACTCACCTCACCCAGCTATTGCGAGAATTAAATGAGACAGTCTGCCAGAGCACTCAGCACACAGCACAGATAACCATGAGCTGCTGTCACCACCTTTTTTTGTGCTAAGCTTTGCTCAACGGTGGAGTGGGCCCGGACCCTAGGAGAACTGGTAGTAACCCTACCAGGGTTATTAAGGGTGGTAACTGCCCTTACCTTATAATGACCCTGAGCCAGGAATGAGGGAGCAGGTGAGACTGCTCAACGTTTTCCAAGACAATGTACTAATTCACGATATTCTCCTCAAGAGATTTCTAAGAAGCAGTGGCAAGGCCTCAGGAGGTGGGTCCCTGGCAGAGAACAAGTTTCTTGTGACCATGCCCCTCAATACTGAGAAAAGATCCCTGATAAGGTGTGGAGAAGCCGTCCTGCTCTACACACGGCTGGGATTCCTCCCCCTTGGCCACCTGCTTTCCTAAGGGCAGCAGCTGACATTTGGTGCACTTCGCCACCCCCCTCCCTCCTGGAATTTAGGACATCCAGCTAAGCGCGGGGCTAGCTTTAAAAGGAATTAGTCGTGGTTCCTAAAGAGCCCGCCGGGGACGGCATGTGGTGGCCCAGGGCTGGGGCTCCGGGCACCCGGGCCCGGGGTCCCCTGGGCGCCGCCAGCGCCCGCCCTACGCATGAAAGCCCGCAGTGCCGCGCCGGGACAGCACCGAGGGCCCGAGCCCGCGGAACCTCTCCGATGAAAAAGGAAGAGCCAGCCCTGCAGATGCAACCGTTGCAATTTGGGTCTCTTTCTCTCCTCTGACGTAATGCCAGTTTCCTGCTTTCGCACTGCAGTGTGCAGCTCGCTGGCCTGGAAGTCTGAAGATCAATGGACTGAACGCCAAGATAATCACGGCCACTATCTTGCAGTTTATTTTCCACGAATACACCCCGCCCCCAAATTCCACGACTCTTGGCTTTTCAGGCGGTATTGTTCTCCCTTCCCCCCAGGAAGGCCGCCTCTACACATAGCCCAGCACCAGGAAACGGCGTCGGTTTGTGGCTCAAATGTGGGGCCGGGGCGGGGTCGTTCAAACCTTCTGTCTCCCTCCCCATCCCCACCCGCCCTACAGCTTTGAGATTTCATATCCCTGGCTTTGTTTTAAGCAAAACTATTGTCGGAGCTGCAGCATCTCCCCCCCTCTCCAGAAGCCGAGCTGGGAAGTGGGTAAAAACTACTGAGGAACGTGCTCGGACGCTCCTCCACGCCTAACACCCCCACAGGGAAGAGACCAGCAGCGACAGCCCCGCCACCGCACTCGCGCAGGGCCAACTGCAGCGCCACCGCCGCATCCGAAGCCGCAGCGGCCGCCGCCGCCGCCGCCGCCGCCGCCGCCGCCGCCGCCGCCCAGCTGAGCCCGGGTAGACTCCCAAGGGCTCTTTAAATACGATCTATAAATACTACGGGCTCTCGGCGCGCGCGTCACGGCAAAGCCGGCCTCCGATTGGCTGTCGTAACCCCGCTATTTGCATAGCCGGATTGCTCAACCGGGCGGCGACAGCGGCCGAGCGCGCCCCTCCCCCTCAGCGGGCGCGCGGGGCGCGCGGGCCGGCGGGCGGGGACAGCGGGGTGGCGGCCGCGCGGGCCGGGAGACGAGTGCGAAGCGGCGGCGGCGGCGGCGGCGGCGTCGGCGTCCAGAGCGGCTTGAACTCGGGAACCTTTCGAGCCTTGAGTCATGCAGCCGGTCTTCCGGGACGCTGGCTGCCTCCCAGAGGATCAATTTTGGCAAGCCGAGGGCCGGCGCTTTTTAGACTGGGTCTTTTTGCTTTCCACAGAAAGAAAAAGAAAGTTTGCAGGGTTTCACCGGAGCAAACGCTCTGGGTGGCTTGCGAAGGCACCACGTGACACCTGGACACGCAGCTAGAGGCCTGTCCAATGACTTGCGACTTGGGGTGTTCAAAAAAGGCTTTTGCACGATCACAAGTAAGACCTCGTTAGCTTGAAAACGGAACAAGGCGTGTTCGGAAAATGCAAGATGTTTAAAGCTAAGTCTTTTAAAAAAAGCACCAATTAGCCAATATGAAGCGGCGATGCGGAAAGTTTCCCCCCTGTGGTTCTATAGGGGAAGAGAATCTCTTGTAGCGACTGGAAATGTTCAGCAACTTGGCCCTGACCTGAGCTGGTTGGCTCTGGGAAGGCGGGTGGTGGCAGAGAGTGTCAGAGAGGGAGAAAAAGACCACGCTTTGAAATTCGGGAAGCAACCCGATGTTGCGGAGTATATTGGCACCCAGGATTCTGTCGAGAGGATGGCATTGATCGCGGGTGATAAATGTGCAGATATTGTTTTATATTAGTATTCAGATGTTACAAAATCATTTATCTGTACAGAAGGTAAAGTGAGAATAGGAACTGTATCTGCCGTTTGTTGCAAACATTTTAGGTAAAATCTGTGACATAGTGAATTCCTTACTTTTGAATGCGAGAAATACGATGACTTCCAGTTTCTTCGTTTTGTTTTAAAATGTCCTCCCCTTAAAGCGCACACAACACATGCTAAGGTTACAAGCATTCCCGTAACAATATCCGGGGATGACGCTGAAAGTATATGTTGGTGTCTTACACCTAGTCGGTCCTCAGAAAATAGTGGCATGAATCACACAAATACATCATTTAGAAGATTTTTTTTTTTGCTAAAAAATCTAAGGTCTCATTCAGTTATGTTTCATAAATGTTCTACTTCGATATCCTTCTCCCTTAAAAAAACTCAAAGCTCATACGGACTCATTTTTTGACACTTAACTACTGTTATTTGGACGCTAGCGAGTATGCGGCTCTAAAAGGTTTTAAAAAAGAACTTCGGATTTTGACAGAAGAGCGCCCTCTGCTGCCGAATAGTTTATGGGCAACGCTCCTGAAAAGTGAAACACTTGGGGGTATGCCCATCGCAAAGCTGGCAAGGTGAACTTTAAGGTATTTTTCACTAATATCTTTTTTGTAAGTCACTTTGTAATTCTAGCCATTTTAATCATTACTTCTAAGCTAGCAGAATAATTCAGTTGTGAATACTACCTTAAATACCATTCTCGTTTCCATAGTAATTCATACCAGTTTATGCTTTAAAACCAATACTAAAGCAGAAGATAGACCTGTTTTACAGTCGTTATTCTCTGCGTTAACAGATACCAAAGTAAAAAAAACGCTTTAATCATTGAAATACTTTTTCCAATAATTTTAGCGCTGTGTCATATGAATCATTAAAATGGACTGATTTGAGCACAGACTACTTGCGATCATCTTACATCAGCGTTTTGCTTCTCTGCTTGTTTCCCTCTGTCTTAATTAGTGTTTCTGATGTCCCAGGCCAAGTATAAATGCACCTATAATCGCTGACTTTTTGGTTATCGCCTCTTCACCATAAAGACTGTCACTTTATTATAGTATTAATTTATTATACTTTCACAGTATTTTCTTTTTCCTTAAGTTTTCCTTAAGTTACATTTCTTTTACTAATTCATTTCTTTGTTGTCTGTATTAATATGCTCAGATGAAAACAGATTTTAAAAAGTCCCAAGTAACTGTGTAAATTGAAAACTGCACATCTTGACTGCTACTTCCATTGGTTCTCATTTTTTAGAGCTGCTCATCTTGAGGAGGAAGGAGCTACATTCAGAGGTTAGCTGCTGGTACAGCTTTGAGTCACTAGGAGGTAAGAGGATAACTGGTAAACCACAAATGAAGAGCTAAGGGAGGTGTATATCTCCTGCTGTAAATGCTAATATGGGCATTTCAGCTGCGTTCCTCACAATAAGCATTTTACCACTCTTTATAGAAACATACAGATAATGATCATGAATTAGTCTGTGGTTCTCAATTCTCTCTCAGTAGCAGAGGCAGAAATGGAAATAGAGACCATTATTATGCTGAGAAATGTACTTAGAAAAAGTAGTCTCCAGGGCTAGAGAGAGACTCTGTCCTTGTATAAGGCGGGGGTGAGCAGCCCAGTACTCTCACAGAAGTCAGGTGTTCCAGATGCTCTGTGAATTGGGCTCCCTTCTCCCAGTTAAGGGTGCAGGAACAGCATCTTTTTCACATGGATGCTCATATGATCACCACATCTCAAGCCATTTCTAAAGGTGGAAAATAAATGTTGGAAGTTGCTGCCATGGGAATACGCCTGGCAATTGTTTATTTCCCCCCATTTATTTAGTGGTAATTACAAACTGTTCTATCCACATTCTACTGTGCACACATAGTTGATAAACATGTCAAGCTAGGGGGCAGACTGGATACATGACAAAAGGCTTATGAATTGGCCCAACTTCGTTGCGGTTAGGTCAACACATCCCTGAGATCCTGGGGTGATTAATAAATTAATTAATTTGCAGTGGACTGCAATGCTGGCTTCTCAGTCCATTGACCAAGGGGTAGTCTCTAAACTGTGTTACCAATGTCCTTGCTTGACAGGGAGATTATATGACCCATAGCATGTGAATATGGGAGTATGTATATTCACTATTGGCAAAAGTGGTTTTCTTTCTGTATTAAAATAGGACTCGAGTTTTGTATACACTGTCTATTGAGGAGCTCATAAATTCTGCTTGTAATCCAAAAATACTTTTGTTTTGGTAAAAATGATTTTATAACAAAAATCCAGTTGACTTTCATCTTTTTAAATTACTCCTTCACAGTTACACTTACTCATTTAAATACACCCCCCGCTTTATGTAATTTTGCCCTGTACATCAGATGGCCTAAAGAATATTATTAGTAGAATTACGATTTAATGAGAATTTAGTATATATCAGGGACCAACCAAGGTCTCTTGTAACCCTTATTTTATAAGGGCAGTCCTATTGCTATTTGCATTTTACGAAGAAGGTAACTGACCCTTAGGGTACATAACTGGCTCAAAGTTAGTGTCAGAGCTGGGGTTCAAATCCGAGTCCATCTGACTCCAGGTCAAACCCTCAGAGAATATTGCAAATATATAAAATTAAAAATGAAAGCCATAGGCTTAATACTAATCACTTTCTATGGTATCCTAGAGCAATACTTCCCAAATTATATATCAGAAAATGTTAGTTCCACATGATCTGTTGTGAATGGCATGAAGAAACAGAAAAGTTCCATGATCAAATGTTTTGGAAATAATGGGTTAAACCAATATTTTTAAACTGTAGAACTGTGCAACGTTAGTGGGAGCCATTCATGCTTGTAGTCATTGTGGATTTGTATAGTTATTACAGCATTTTTCCAGGCGATGGCAAAAACATGTCTTTCTGTTTTGCACAGTGGTGCCATTTGAACTCTCATCGGTGCTAGAGGTGGGAATAATATGAAACGCATAACAACTGCACACTGTTCCCTTTTGTGCATTGCTAACATCATCACTTTCTGGTGTTTGTTGAACTGACAGATTATTTGTATCAGATGGATTTAAAAAAACAGCTAATTATTTTTAGGGTTCTAAATGCCTTACACTATTACTTGTTACACCTAAAAGATATGTTTGGAAAGTTCAAAGATTTTCTTGCTAGTTAGAGACTTCCCAAACGTAGTATAAGGACATTGGAATAACAAAATGTAAAACTATTTTTATTATTTATTTTGGCAGCGCTGGGTCTTAGTTGCATCATGCGGACTCTCTTAGTTGTAGCATGCAGGCTTCTTAGTTGCAGCATGCACGCGGTGTCTAGTTCCCCGACCAGGGATCAAACTCAGGGCCCCTGCATTGGGAGCACGGAGTCTTACCCACTGGACCACCAGGGAAGTCCCTAAAATTATTTTTTAAGTAGGCTAAGAATAAGTAGTTGGTTCAAGTAAAAATACTTGAAATATGTGTGCATGCACTAATATGTATGCATAATACACATTCGTTTAAACTTGTTGAGAGGAGAGGCTATTTTTGTTTCTTTATCCTTGCCAAACACCTGGCCCACAGAAGGCATTTATGCATTTAGTTAGTGTTTATTGAGTGCTTTCTTTTACCCAGGCATGGTTCTGTTCCAGACGCTAGAGATAAGGGTGAAAAAGTCCTCATGGAGCTTACATTTTATTGGGGAGAAATAGACAATAAATGGAAAGAGGGATGTGAAGCCAAAAAAGTGAATAATGGATATTGAAACACTTGTAGGGTTAGTAGATCAGAATTCTCAGTGAGACAAAAGCACTTTTGAAATGGGTACCAGAGGAAATGCACTGGGAGGAGAGGAAAGGTTTGAGATCACTTTTTAGGAGGTGATGTAATGATTGGTAATAATAAGGAGAAGTTATGACTTTAGAGTTGAGGGGATTAAATGGAAGAAAATAAAAGGACTATTGGAGAGAAAAAGATCAAGATGCTGAGGGACCTGATGTTGAATGGGGCAGCGCGTGAGTGATGCAGTCATTGGAGATGGAGACAGAGACAGAGCGAAGAGGAAGACAGCGAGCTCTGTGCTGCTTCTCATAGAAGCAACTGAAGGGATCGTAGGTGACGGCGTGAGGAGGGGCAAGTGCTGGTTAAGCGGGCTGGAAACTTCATAAAGGATGGAGTTTCTGAGACAGAGGAGGAGAAATGGTTTGGAAATGGCAGTTTATATAAATATAAAAAAGTAAAAGGAGGTGAGAGGACCGTGGGGAGGTGTGTTCCCAGGAGCAGCCAGAGTTGAATTAGGTCAAGACTGTGATGGAAACATCATTTTGATGAATGAATAAATATTGAATTTTCTTTTCTTAAAAATTTTATTTATTTTATTTTTGGTTGCATTGGCTCTTTGTTGCTGCACGCGGGCTTTCTCTAGTTGCGGCGAGCGGGGGCTATTCTTTGCTGCGGTGCGTGGGCTTCTCATTGCGGTGGCTTCTCTTGTTGCAGAGCGCGGGCTCTAGGCACGCGAGCTTCAGTAGTTGTGGCACACGGGCTCAGTAGTTCGCGGGCTCTAGAGTGCAGGCTCAGTAGTTGTGGCGCACTGGCTTAGTTGCTCCACGGCATGTGGGATCTTCCCGGACCAGGGCTCAAACCTGTGTCCCCTGCTTTGGCAGGCAGATTCTTAACCACAGCACCACCAGGGAAGTCCCTTGAATTTTCATATAGATATAATTATTTTGAATAATTTTTAACTTAACCTTTTAATTTAATATTAAAGTAATGCATTCCAATTCCCTTTGTTCATGCTGTGATTTGTGTTTCAATACACTCATAAGGATCAAAGTTGGAAGTAGAAGAGAGACTTCTTAGTTTAAAAGTATGTGTTGAGAGGGCAACTATCTATTTTTTACTGTATACATGTCAGTATTTTTGAATTTATTGCAAGTAAGTACTCCTTTTATAATAAAGGGGAAAATGAATTATTTTTCTTTACCATAAATATCTGAAAATAAGGCCATCAAAAATTAAAATGGATATCCTGAACAATTTTCCTTTTATTCTGGAGTAGGAGAGTTTCAGAAAAGGAAAATAGTCAATACGTTTTTTAAGATTGTTCTGCCGTCTCCATCTCCCTACCAAAACATGAGTTGGGGTTGGATTTTCTCCAAATACTTGAGCAGCTTCCCCTATCTCTTTGCAGAACAAGATGCTCTAACAACTTCCCATATTATATCCAGGTTCTCTTTGATATTTACTCATATTAAGGAAGGGTATATAGGAGTTCTGAGGAGAAAAAAGACTTCCCTCTGTTTCCCATTTTCTAAATAATTGACTCACTTGTGTATTGTGCTAGTGAGCTCTACCAAGTCTTTTTTGTTTTGTTTTGTTTTGTTTTTCCCAGCTTTATTGAGATACAGGTTTCCTCCACTATCCGAAAGTAGAGCTTTCCTATGAAACCTTCGTAAGCCAAAATGGTGTAAAGCGAGGAAGCAATTACCTTAGGACACATCTTGCTAATGGATGCACAAAATAAATTGAGGCAAAGCACAGATGCTCACAGACACAGTACGAAGCTATGGTGGCTTGATGCTGAGATGCTGAGTGTAGTTCCAGGGAAGGAGATTGGCAGGGCCCCTCTCACTGCCCTGGGTGCCCTGGGCCTCTACAATGGCTCACTGAAAAACACTGATTGCTATTTTTGCTTTTCTCCTTTTTTCATAAAAGTGAAAATCCTCTTTGGATTTCTTTCAGTTGGCAAAAACAGGTACTAATGTAGGTCTTTTGTAAAAACTAAGTGGCTTGAAGCAGACTTTCAGAAAACAGGGATTCCTGCATAATTGACAAATAACATTGTATAAGCTTAAGGTGTACAATGTGATGATTTGATATATGTATACGTTGTGAAATTATTACATTAAGGTTAATTAACAGATCCATCACCTTGCATAGTTATCATTGTGTGTGTGTGTTGAGAACATTTAAGGTCTATTTACTCTCTTATCAACTTAAAAAATTATTATTTTTAAATTAATTAATTTTATTTATTTATTTTTGGCTGCATTGGGTCTTCGTTGCTGCGCATGCGCTTTCTCTAGTTGCAGCGAGCAGGGGCCACTCTTCATTGTGGCACACGGGCTTCTCATTGTGGTGGCTTCTCTTGTTGAGCAGCATGGGCTCTAGGTGCGTGGGCTTCCATTGTTGTAGCATGCGAGCTCAGTAGTTGTGGCTCATGGGCTCTAGAACTCAGGCTCAGTAGTTGTGGCTTGTGGGCTTACTTGCTCCGCGGCATGTGGGATCTTCCCGGACCAGGGCTTGAACCCATGTCCCCTGCATTGGCAGGTGGATTCCAAACCACTGTGCCACCAGGGAAGCCCTCTCTTATCAACTTTTAAGTATACAATGCAGTATTGTTAACTACAGTCACCAGGCTTTACATCAGATCCCCAGAAGTTACTCATCTTATAAATGAAAATCTGTACCCTTTGACCAACATCTCCCCATTCCTCCTGTAAAAATAGAGCTACCATATGATCCAGCAATCCCACTTCTGGCAGATGAAATGAAGTCACTATGTTGAAGAGTTATCTGCATCCTCATGTTAATTGCAGCATTATTCATATTAGCCAAGACAAGGAAATACCCTAAGTGTCCAACAACAGATGAATGGATAAAGGAAATGTGGTATATATACACTGGAATATTATCCAGCTGTAAAAAGAAGGAAATCCTGCTGTTTGTGACAAAAGGGATGGGCCTTGAAGGTTTTATGTTAAGAGAAATAAGTCTGACAGAGAAAGACAAATACTGCATGATCTACTAAATCTTTGAGTAAATAATTCAACAATCCTTTAGGCTGAATATTGCTTCCTCTTGGGTCATACTTTATCAACTATAGATAAAACAGGCCTATTTAATAAATAAAAAGGAAAATGAGCACTTACTATGTGTAAGGCATTATGCTAAGAGCAAACCTTAGATTACCTCATTTAATCCTTGTAACATCTCTTTGAGGTAGGTTGTTGTCTAATTTACAGATGAGGAAACGGAGACACAGAGAGAATAAGTAGCCCTAGATCATACGATTATTAATTCCTGGAACTAGGATAGGAACCCAAGTCCGCCACACCCCTGAACACACAGCCCTCTGTTTAGGTAGATATTTTCATTTTTTTCAGTAGGGATTTTCATTTTTACTGTGTTTTGGAGCTGAGATTGTCACTAAAACTGGATATTTCTCCACAGAGCTTTAGGGAAATGTCTTTAGGGTAGGAGAAGCTTCAACTTTCCATAAAAGATTATCTCAAAATCACTATATAATGATAAGAATAAATGATGTTATCTATAGTGCAATGAGTGCTATTCATGATGTTGTTCTATGTGACTTGAACCAAAAGTTTGGAGTACTTGTGACTCTTTAGGAAAAAAAAAAGAAAAGAAAGCCTATCGAAACCCCTCAATGATTTTAAGTGGCATATCTGTGCCAGAATCCTGACAGCACACTCAGCTGGGATTTTTTACCCCCCAGCTTTATTGAGGTATATAAATGACTAACAAAAATTTGGCATATATTGAAGGTGTGCAATCTGACATTTTGATATACATATACATTGTGAAATGATTGCCACAATCAAGCCAATTAACATATCCATCTCCTCACACTGTCATGATTTTTTTGTGTGGTGAGAACACTTAAGATCAAGTCTCTTAGCAAATTTCAAGTATTTAATACAGTATTATTAAGTATTGTCACCTTGCTGTGCATTAGATCTCCAGACTTATTCATCCTGCGTAACAGTGGAATTTTTTAAACAGATGTGTTTATTAAAAGAATTATTTACAGAGGAGTGGGTGTATTAAGGGACTAAGGGACCCAACAAGGGATGTTAAGATACCCAGGGGTAACAGCAGGAAGCCATTACTTTCATAGATCTGGAGGGCAGGAGAGGAAAGGGTGTTATCAGAGCAGGTGAGAGTGGTGATCTTGGAAGTGGCCTCCAACAAGAGCTATAGTTGTTGCAGGACCAGCCATGGCCAGAAGGGGGTGAGCAGACACATAAACAGGAGGAATCAACGCTCCAACCAGAAGCCAGGGGGCAAGGGCCTGGGGTAGGGGTGAGGAGTTTCCTACCACAGAGGTCACCCTTCTAGGGCACAGAGCAGGATGGAGAATGGATTTGGGGACAAATTGAGAAAAACAGCCAGTTATCTATCAAGGACAGACCTAAGAGTGGTAATTTAGAGCTAAATAAGTCTCCATTATTTAGTAGGAACACAGCTATATTCAATAAAAGGCAATACTTTAGGAAATAGCTGAGATCTATAGAACGTTATTTTAGATTTGAACTACAGTGAAAGGCACTTTGGTATATGTCAGCACTTAGTAGCTTAATTGGTGTGTGAGTCAGCTCCAGCTGCCATAACAAAATACCATAGACTGGGTGGCTTAAACAACAGACATCTGTTTTCTCACAGTTCTGGAGGCTGGAAGGCCACAATCAGGGTGCCAGTAAGGTTGGGCTCTAGTGAGAGCTTTCTTCGTGGCTTGTAAATGGCTGTCATCTTGCTGTGACCTCTTTTCTGCATGCTTAGGGGTGGGGGTGGTGGGGATTGGGAAGGGGGGTGAGGGGAGATAGAGAGACAGACAGAGAGAAAGAGAGAGACACCTCTTTCTCTTCTTTTAACGACACTAATCCTATCAGATTAGGGCCCCACCCTCATGACTTCATTTAATTGTAATTATCCTTCAAAGGCCTCATCTCCAGATACCATTTACATTGGGGATTAGAGCTTCAACCTAGAAATTCTGGAAGAAAATTTAGTCCATAACAATTGAGATCTCGCTCCAAAAAAAAAAAGAAAAAAATAGAAAAAAGAATTAAGAATTTGTTCGCTGATACTTCTTTTTAAACTTTTTATTTGGAAATAATTTTTTTTTAAGTTGCAAATATAAGATAGGGAGTTCCTGTATATGCTTCACTTGGCTTCCCCTAAGGTCAATACTTATATAACTATTGTATAAGTATAAAAACTAGGAAACTACTATTGTAACAATGCTATTAACTAAACTTATTCAAATTTCACAAGTCTTCCCCCTAAAGTCCTGTTTTTATTCCAGGATCCCACACTAAATTTAGTTGTCTCTAGTCTTCTCCAATCAGTGACGTTTTCTCATTCTGTCTTTTTCTTTAATGACCTCAACATTGCTGATGAGTGCTGGCCAATTACTTTGGAGAATGCCTCTCATTTGGGTTTTTCTTAAGATTAAATTGAGATTCTGCATTTTTGGCAAGAATACCCCAGAAATGATCCTATATCTTTCTCTGTTTATCATTTCAGGGGACACATACGTTGATAATGTCATCTTACTGGGTTTTTCCAGTATAATATTACTATTTTTCCCTTCATAGATAAATATCCTTAGGGAGATTGTTATCTGCTTCATGATCGTTTTGTGATACCTTAAAACAGAAGTGGGGAAGGGAAGGAAACTTCCTGCCCTTAATATTTTATGTACTATCACTCTGTGAGATGCACAGAGTATGAGAGAGAGCAATGTGAGGTTATTATTCCTATTTTAAAAAAGAGAAAACTACATCATTTTTAGATTAAGTGATTTGGCCAAGGTTACAGAGGGAAGCCTATTTTTAAAATTTTGAATAACTGTTGGATTTTCAGAAGAACTTACAAATATAATCACATTATGTGACAATAGACTCTAAAATTCAAATTGTTTGATACCAGAACATAAATTGACTTTTTCATTCATTTTCAGGTGCCTGCAATGCGCTAGGATTTATACAGTCTTTAAAAGTAGATCACAGCTCAGACTGAAGCACTAGTTTAAAACCATGGCACATCTCCAAAACTCATTTAAGGAACCAGGTGGTTAGTTAAACCTTCAATCAGATTATTATTTAAGTGCTTCTTAATAATCATTCTGTGGTTTAGGCAAAAATGATAGAGGAACACTCTGAAAATGTTGCGTCCTGATTTGGGGGCCAATACAAGGACCATTTACCACAGATAAATAATTATAAAATGAATAACTATAATGATGACAGCAATTTTTGAGATATTTAGGATAAGAATTTGTCAAGTAAATTGTTGTGAATACCTTCTGAATAGAAGTTAAATTTGAGTGAAGGTGGAAAATGGCACCTAAATTTTAATTATATTTATATTGACATAGATAATTGTGTAACATTGCCTAGAATATCTAAGGATCAGAAAGCTAAACGGACGTAAGCACTAGATATGTGAATACATAATAATTACTCCCACTGAAAAGATTTTAAAATAAGTTAACCCAATTCTCTGAATTGAGATTTCATCTAATAAAAGCAAGAATTAAAACTTTAAAAAAGATTTAATAGTGATATTCTTTTAAAAATGATTTTAATCTCTCTCTCTCCCTACGTCTGATTCCAGTTCCCCAGAGGCAAGCATTTTCTTAGAGCTTCTAGTATTTACTTCTACAATTGGAATAACCTGCTTATACTGTATTTCTTGATTTTTAATAAATGTTTAATATTACCAATTGACTTCCTACTGTGGAAGGTGAGGATTTAGCTCACTTACAGCCAATACTTTACTCCCATTTCAGCTTTCTTATCATATTAATATGATTTTACCATAATTTTTGGTTAGATGATATTCAGTGTTGATAATATTAGGACTGTGTAAAGATTACTTGCAATTGAGCCATGTAGGGGATTATGTTCCTTCTTTGAGCAACTTTTTGTTTTCCCTGACATTCATGATTGTCTTTTTTGTCGCTTGCTTAGTTTTCTTTTATTAATTAATTGTAAAACTCTCAGCTATTAAGTATCACACATTATAATAAGGTGATACAATTGCTTCCTTCCCTTGCCTTCTTTTCCTTTCCTATTTTCTCCTCCCTCTCACTCTGTCCCTGATGATTCATAATGCTGAGCGCCTGTTCACAGACCTGTTGTCCATTTGTGTGACTTCTTTGAGAAATATCTATTCAAGTCATTTGCCCATTTTAAAACATGATTATTTGTTTTCTTGCAATTGAGCTGAGTTCCTTCTGTATTTTGAGTATTAACTCCTTTGGTTTGCAAATATTTTTTCCCATTCCATAGGTTGTCTCTTCACTGTTGATTGTTTTCTCTGCTGTGCCGAGCCCTTTTAGTTTGATGAAATCCTATTTGTCTATTTTTGCTTTTGTTGCCTGTGCTTATGGGTAATTATTATTTTTGCTTCTTTTTTTTTGTTGTGGTAAAAAACACATAACCTTAATTTTACCACCTTAACCATTTTAAAGTGTGCAGTTCAGGAGAGGGACGTCCCTGGCAGTCCAGTGGTTAAGTTTCCGTACTTCCACTGCAGGGGGAGCCAGTTCGATCCCTAGTTGGGGAACTGAGATCCTGTACGCCGCTTGGCCAAAAAAAAAAAGATTTTAAAGTGTGCAGTTCAGTAGTGTTAAGTATATTCACTTTGTTGTTTGACGGATCTCTAGAACTCTTTCATCTGTACCCATTAAACACGAATGCCCACTTCCTATCCCTCCTAGCCCCTGGCACCATCATTCTACTTTCTGAATTTGACTACTTTAGACACTTCACATGAATTGAATCATACTGATTTTGGCCTTTTGTGTCTAGCTCACTTTGCTTTGCATAATGTCCTCCAGGTTCATCCATGTTGTAGAATGTGACAGAATTTCCTTCTTTTGAGAGGATACATAATACCCATTGTATGTATGTACCACATTTTCTCTATCCATTCATCTGTTAATGGACATTCTTGGCTACTGTGATTAATACTGCAATGAACATTTTTATGCAAATATCTGTTCGACATTTTTCTTTGAATTCTTTTGGATATATACCCAGAAATTTGATTGCTAGATCATATGATAATTCTATTTTTAATTTTTTTATGAACATCCATACTGTTTTCCATAATGGCTGCAACGTTTTACATTCCCATCAGTACTGCAGAAGGGTTCCAATTTTTCTGCATCCTTCCAATGAAAATGTTATTTTCTGTTCTTTGAATAGTGGGCACCCTAATAAATGTGAGATGATATCTCACTGTGGTTGTAATTTGCATTTCTCTTAGGATTAGTAATGTTTTCATATGCTTGTTGGCCATTTGTATATCTTAATTGGAGAATTGTCTATTCAAGTCCTTTGTCCACTTTTTAAATAGAGATATTTGTTGTTGTTAATTTGTAAAAGTTCCTTATATATTTTGGATATTAATCCTGCATCAGGTATATGATTTATAAATTTTTTTCCCATTCCATAGATTGCCTTTTTCCTCTGCTGATTGTTTTTTTTTAATATGCAGAAGTTTAAGGTTTGCTATAGTCCCATTCGTCTATTTTGGCTTTTGTTGCCATGCTTTTGATTGTCAAGTCCAAAGTGCTAAAGCTTTTTCCCATATTATCTTCTAAGAGTTGTATAATTTTAGATCTTACATTGAAGTCTCTAATCCATTTTGAGTTAATTTTTGTATATGGTATAAGGCAGGGGTCCAAGTTCATTGTTTTGCATGTGGATATCCATTTCTCACAGAAGCTTTTTTTTTTTTTTTTTTTTTTTTTGCGATACGCGGGCCTCTCACTGTTGTGGCCTCTCCCGTTGCGGAGCACAGGCTCCGGACGCACAGGCTCAGTAGCCATGGCTCACTGGCCCAGCCGCTTCACGGCATGTGGGATCTTCCTGGACCCGGGCACGAACCCGTGTCTCCTGCATCGGCAGGCAGACTCTCAACCACTGCGCCACCAGGGAAGCCCCACAGAACCATTTTTTGAAGAGACTCACCTTTCCCCATTGTGTAGTCTTGTCACCCTCGTCAAAAATCATTTGGCCATATACAAAAAAATTATTATATAAAGTAAAAAAATGAAAATACAACTTACATTTCTAGGAAGATGGTGTAGATGTACATTTCCCTATTCCTCCCACTATGTACAACTAAAACCCCTGGGTATTATATGTAAAACAAATATAAGAATCTGAAAGGTAGAGATAAGAAGGCAGACTTACTAGGGACCTTGGAACCCAAGGACCAGCATGGTGGTAAGTATTCTGAGTTTTCTCTTTGCTTCATATATCCTAGACTTGGAGCTGAAAAGCCGGCAACTCAGAAACACCAAAGAGCATTGATAAAAACCCCCAAAACAAAAATCCCAAATTGATATACAGATTTAACATAATTCATATAACAATTCCTACAAGAATTCTTGTAGATTTGTATAAGATTTTTCTAAAATGTATATGGAAAGATAAAGAAATAAGCATAGTTAAAACAATTTTGAAAAAGAAGAATAAAGGTGGGGGGGAATCCATCTACCTAATTTCAAGACTTATGATGTACCTGCAGTAATCAAGACTCTCTGGAGGGATAGACACATGGATCAGTGGGACAGAATAGGGGACCTAGAAACTGCCTCAATCACACAAATATGCCCAATTGATTTTTGATAAAAGTGCAAAAGCAATTTGATTAAGGAAAAACAACCTTCTCAACAAGTGGCAGTAGGACAGTGGGACATCCATAGGCAAAAAAAAAAAAAAAAGCCTTGATCACACCTTATACAAAAATTAGCTCATAAAGGGCCACAAAATTAAATGCCAAATGTAAAACAGTAAATTTTTTTAGAAAAAAATAGGACAAAATCTTTGGGAGCAAAGAGTTCTTAGCTCTTAACTGTTAGGCAAAGAGTTCTTAGACTTGAAATCATAAGTAAAATTCATAAAAGGAAAAAATTGATAAATTATACCTCACCAAAATTTAAAAATTTGCCCTGCAGAAGACCCTGTTAAGAAAATGAAAAGATAAGTTGTAAATATGAGAAATATTTGCAGAACACATATCCAAAAAAAGGACTAGTAACTAGAATATACAGAGAAACCTAAAATGCCAAAAGTAAAGAAACAAAACACTCCAAAAATATATGAAGAGACAGCTCACTGAATAGTATATACAGATGGTCAATAAGCTCATGAAGAAATGTTCAACATCATTTGCCATTATGGAAATGCAAATTTAAGCCACAATGGTATATTGTTACATACCTATCTGAACGGATAAAATAACAACTAGAAAATGGCAACTACTGGAGGAAATGCTGAGTAACTGAGTCCCTCATACATTGTTGGTTGAAATGTAAAGTGGTATAGTTACTCTGGAAAACAGTATGGCAGTTTCTAAAAAAATGAAACATGCAATAACTGGATGACCCAGACATTATACTCCTGGGCATTTATCCCAGAGAAGTTAATACTTTTGTTCACACAAAAACCTGTAGACAAATGTTTATAGTAGCTTTATTTGTAACAAAATCTGGAGATAATTTAGATGTCTTTCCACAAGTGAATAGTTAAATAAACTGTGGTACCATGGAATACTGCTCAGAAATAAAAAGGAATGAACTACTGATATATGCAACAACCTAGATGAATACCCAGAGAATTATGTGAGTGAAAAAAAGCTTAATCCCAAAAGGTTACTTACTGTGGGTTCTATTTATGTAACATTCTTGAAATGACAAAAGTATAGATATGGAGAAAAGATTAGTGGTTGCCAAAGGTTAAGGAGGATATAGGGGTGGGAGAAAAGTGGGTGTGGCTATAAAAGGGCAATTTGAGGGATGCCTATGGTGATGCAAATAATCTGTGTTTTGACTATGTCAATATTAACATCCTGGTTGTGATTTTGTACTATGTTTTTGTGAGACATTACCAGTGGGGAAACCTGGGTAAAGAGTACACGTGATCTCTGTATTATTTATTGCAATGGCATGTGAACCTACAATTATCTTAAAAAGTATAATTGTAAAAAGTGTAAGTACTTCCCTTACTTTTCTTCAATTTAACTACCATTAAACATTTTGGTGCACTTTTTCCAAATAGTATGTCAAGACAAAATCCAGATTTCAGATAAGGACTCCATGGTCTTTTAGACCATGTTATACATACTGGTCTGAAATGCTTACCTTTTCCATTTGATAATATAGCTCAGACAGCTTTCCAGGTCAGTACATCTCTCTCTCTCTCTCTCTCTCTCTCTCTCTCTCTCTCTCTCTCTCCCTCTCCCCCCCACCCTCCTTAAAGACTGTAGGGTTATCCATTGTAGGGATGTAGAATTCCATTCCCCTGTTAATAGACATTTATGTTTGTTATGGATTGAATGGCACCATCCTTTCCCCTCTCTCCCCAAAAAGATATGTTGAAGTCCTAAAGCCCAGTACCTGAGAATGTGACCTTATTTCTAAACAGAGTCTTTACAGAGGTAATCAAATTAAAATGAGGTCATTAGGATGGGCCCTAATCCAATGTGACTGGTGTCCTTATAAAAAGAGGAGATTTGGACCCAGAGACAGACATGTACAGAAGGAAGATGATATGAAGACATATATTCTCCATGTAAAAACAGAGGATGGGAGTGCTGCATCTACAAGCCAAGGAATGCCAGAGATTACTAGCAAATCACCAGAAGCTAGGAAGAGTAAAGGAAGGATTCCCACAAATTTCAGGGGGAGCATGGTCCTGCTGACATCTTGATATCAGACTTCTAACTTCTAGAACTGTGAGATAACACATTTGTTCTTTTAAGCCATTCAGTTTGTGATACATTGTTACAGCAACCCTAGGAAACTAATACAATGCTGTTTCTTTATTTTGCTATTACAGATTGCTACAATGAACATTCTTATACACATAGCTTTATGCCTTCTTGTTATTTCTGTAGGGTGAATGCAATTATGAATCATTGTGTATGTGTATGGTGCATGTTAATATGTGTATTAGTCTTCATGGGCTGACATAACAAAATACCATAGATTGGGAGGCTTAAACAACGGAAATGTAATTCTCACAGCTCTGGAGCCTAGAAAGTTCAAAATCAAGGTGCCGGCCAATTCAGTTCCTGATGAGAGCCTTCTTCCTTGCTTGCAGAGAGCTGCCTTCTTGCTGTGTCCTCACATGGTAGGGAGGGAGGTAGCAAGCTCTGGTGTGTCTTCTTAGAAGGACACTAGTCCTAGCAGATTTGGGTCCCACCCTCATGACCTTATTTAACCCTAGGGTCCCAAAGGTCCCATCTTCAAATACCATCACACTTGGGGGTTAGGGCTTCAACATAGGAATTTTATAGGGACACAGTTCAGTCCATAGCATTCTGCCTCTGGCCCTCCAAAATGCATGTCCTTATTGCATGCCGAATACATTCATATCATTCAAACAGCCCCCAAAATTCTAACTCTAGCATCCACTCTAAAGTCTAAGTCTCATTTAAATATCTAAATTGGTGAGATTTGAGATATAGTTCATCCTGAGGCAAAAATCCCTCTCCAGCTATAAACCTGTGAAATCAGACAAGTTACGTGCTTCCAAAATAAAATGGTGGGATGGGCATAGGATAGACATTCCCATACCAAAATAGAGAAATAGAAAAGAAAGAAGGGATGATGCATCCCAAGCAAGTCCAAAACCTGGAAAGACAAATTCCAGTAAATCTTAAGGCTCCTCTTTGACTGAATGTCCTCCTTCCAGATCCACAGGGGCAGGGTCCTGCCTTATGGACCCACTGGCATGGTGGTCCCACCCATCAGGCTCTCCTGGGCAAGGTCTGCTCCCAAGGCTCCAGGTACCCCTAATCCCATGGCTCTGCAGGGTGGCCCCACCTCTGAGGCTTCAGGCAGAGACCATCTGGCTGGTTGAAACCAAGGTGGTTGCCCCAGCCTTTGAAACTGAGGAGGCAACCCCAATGATCTGAATCACCTTTGGCATTATTTTTTCCTTTTCTTTAAGAATAGTATATATTCTCAGCCAAATAGCTCATGATCCGTTCCTGTAGGATCTCAGAAGTCCAATAGTCTTCCTTCATTCTGTCCCACATTTTCCTGTTTCCTTTAGTCCCACCTGTTAGTGATCCCATCTCTATTCCTGGCTTCTGCTGAGATGGCTGATTAAATCCATGAGTCTCACCCCTGATCTTTTTTTTTTTTTTTTGCGGTACGCGGGCCTCTCACTGTTGTGGCCTCTCCCACTGCGGAGCACAGGCTCCGGACGCGCAGGTCCAGCAGCCATGGCTCACTGGCCCAGCCGCTCCACGGCACGTGGGATCCTCCCGGACCGGGGCACGAACCCGTGTCCCCTGCATCGGCAGGCAGACTCTCAACCACTGCGCCACCGGGGAAGCCCACCCCTGATCTTTTTATCTAATGGTTATTGAGCCACACCCTTAGTGTTCCATTCAGAACGAGCTTTCTCTTTTTTTTTTTTTTTTTTTGCTATATGAATAGACTGAGAAATTTCTAAATCTCTTAAGTTCCTTTTTGTTTAACAATTCCTTCTTCAATTCATTGCCTTCCTTTTGCATTTTACTGTAAGCAGCCAGGGGGAACCACGCTGCTCTTTCAACACTTTGCTTAGAAACCTCCTTGGCTAAATATCCAATTTCATTGCTTATAAATTCTTCCTGCCACAAAACATAAAACGCAGTTCAGTCAAGTTCTTTGCCACATTAAAACAAGTGTCCCTTTTCCTCCAGCTTCCAATAACCTATTCCTCATTCCTTCTGAGACCTCACTAGAATGGCCTTTAATATCCATATTTCTACCAACATTTTGTTCATAATTATTTATGTATTCTCTAAGAAGATGAAAACTTTTTCTCCATCTCTCCTCTCTTCTATCTGAGCTCTCATCGGAATCACGTTTAACGTCCATATTTCTAGCATGCACCTCAAAACTCTTCCAGCCTCTACCCACTCTCCAGTTCCAGAGCTGCTTCTGCATTTTTAGGTATTTGTTACAGCAGTATCCCACTTCTTGGTGCCAAAATTTGTATTTGTCAGCTTGGGCTGTCATAAAAAATACCATAGACTTGGAGGCTTAAACCATAGAAATCTAATTCTCACAGTTCTGGAGGCTGGGAAATCCAAAGTCAAAGTACCAGCCAATTCTGTTCCTGGGGAGGGCCCTTTTCCTGGCTTGCAGATGGCTACCTTTTTGCTGTGTCCACACATGGTGGAAAAAGAGGCAGCAAGCTCTCTGGTGTCACTTTCTTAAAGAACACTAATCCTAGCAGATTAGGGCCCCACCCCATGACCTCATCTAAATGCAGTTACCTCTCAAAGGTCCCATCACATTGGTAATTTGGACTTCAGCATATGAATTTTGGTGGTACCTAATTTGGTCCATAGCAGTACGTATATGATACACGATTCACTTCCAAATTACCCTGGTTGGCATTATTTTAATGTGTGTAACCAGGAGAAATATTGTCTCTTTTGGGGATTGGCGCTGAGTTGCAGGATCCATGGTAATGAACTTCCTTATATAGCGATTATTATACTGCCTAGACATTTTAATCACAGTTATGTGTAAATGTGTATTATTGTTTGTCTGTTAACATTGACATCTCAGAGAATAGCCACAACTTGCTACTACAGATACCATGGATTCAATAGCAGAGACCAAAAACAGAGTTGGTCTTCTCTACTTCCAGCCTGGCCTTTCTATACCCTTTCTCTTGGCCCATCACAAGTCCCCCCCTCATTCCTTTCTTCTCTCTCTTCACACAACCTGTCAAAATTTCCTTTCTGAAAAAGACTGTAGTAACAATAATTTACACAATTTTAAGGATTTAACCAAATTACCTTTTCATTCACAAAATTTGCTTTTTAAGCCTGAAATTTTAGGCATTAATGAGCAGACAAAAGGAGGGTTTGGAAAAACGAAGGACCAGTCCAAGTGCACTTAAAAATCAGATACAGATGACCTCTAGTCCTGTATGGACCTGGTTAGCATGGTATTTCCTACCTTCCTTCCATCTCTGAACCCTTAGGCTGTGCACATATATGATGTGCTGCTGCTGCTGGTTGATCTTCAGGCACCTGTGACCTATTCCCCCTCTCTCTGTCCAACTTAAGAGCCAGGAAGGGGGAAGGAAGAAGACATTTCAACATGGAGGCGGGGAGAGGACAAGTGGCTGAGCACCTCAGCAATTCCTAAGCTCAAGTTAAATCTTCATTCTCCTGTTGCCCTTTGGAAATACAGTGGGTAACACACGTGGCTTGGGTATGGAGAAAATTCTCGGAGGACAAGCTATGAAAAGATGTTGAAGTCCAAACCCAGCTTCAAAGTAGGGCTCACATCTTTTCTTTTTTTTCCTCCCAGCACCATCCCTCTCTTCTAAGGGTTTCTCATCTGCTTTGTTCTCCTGGTCATGAGGTTTTTTCATTTGCTGCTGACAACATAAACTATGAATTTAGTAAGGGTTTGGTTTAACTTTGGAGTAAAGCTAAAGCACAGCTGCTTCCTTTCTCTTGTGCCTTTTCCTCCTCCCCATCATTTTTCCCTATAAGTTTAGACCTTTACTATTTTAAAAATTTAGCCAAATATCTGTATTTTACAATCAAAACTGTTTTTTGAAAACATCAGTCTCATTTTTCTTTGTTAAAGAACTGACATGCCTGAAAGTTCTAGGACTCTAGCCACTCACTGCTACATATTATTAAGAAAAATGATTGTTGGACTGTTTTGAATGGGAGTGTAGCTGTGGATTTTTTTTTTCTTTCCCCTGCACACACCTCAGGAAGGAAAATACAGAAACACCCTTTTGACTACTCTCTTGAGAAGTACTCCTTAAGCCCAGAATAACTCCAAACAAGTAAAACCTTTGTGTTTAGCATAGAGTGGATCTGGAGGAGAAGAGGATGTAGAGAAAGACACAGAGCATTGGGCTCTTCTCACAAAGAAATTCTGTGCTTTTAGTCTCTGTGCTTTTAGTGTCTCTAAAAGCTGTTTACTGAGGGGAGGGGTGGTAGAAAATGTACCCATTACAGGGGTTGTTTGAATCTCTAAATCTGACTTCAGTTTCTAAGGTAAATGACCTGTGTAAATAAAATTGAAATTACCTCAGGTTTCTTTTTGCAATATTCTTCCCTCCTTTTTTTGCCCATGGTTGGCATTCCAGTTTGGGTTGTGCTTATAAGTAAAGCACCAGGTGTGTAGACAATAAATAGTTCCAGGGACTGGGGCTTTTTATACTCTCAGATTCATCAACTCACAACACCTCAGTGGAAACCAATCTTCATTTGGGGAAGCAAAATACATTTTTGATATTAGTCCCGTGGAACAATGGACTCTATTCACCATGGAATTCCCACATTTTCAACTCTTACAAATTTTCTAACTTCTTGCCTTGTCGTTATTTCTGATTCATTCTGTCTAAAACCGAATTTATCAGCCCCCTCTGGTCCCTCACTGAATTTGTTGAAGAAAAAATTGGGTGTTTTCTTCTAGGCACTGGGCTAGGTGCTTGGACTACAGTGGTGAAGAGGCAGTAATTCTCAGCCCTTATGGAACTTCCATTTGAGCAGGAGAGGTCAGATAGTTAACAATAATGATCTTAATGACTATAATTTCAATGGAGACAAATGCTATGAAGGAGATGCACAGGTACTATGAGTGAGTTCAACTGGAGGAATCTGTCCTAATCTGGGGGATCAGGAAAAGTTCATTAAGGAAGAAGTGTCCAGGCTGAGCTCTAAAGATGCTTAGATATCCACTGTGGGGTACTGTGTCTCCAGGGGAATCAATAGCTGTGGAAAGTGATTGTGAGGAAGCATGTGTTAAAGAAATTGAGCAAAAGCTCTGGTTTCTGGAATAGAGAATGAAGGGAGAGTGATGTAAAATTCAGTCTTGTGAGGTAGGCTTGGAGCATGAAGGCCTTTGAGTCACCTGGGAGATTTAGAATTTTGTTCTAAGAGTAGTAAAAAGCCATAGAAAGATTTGAACCAGGAGAATCACTTAAATAGAATAAACTAGAATAACTGACTGCTGTCAGGAGAATGGAAGCAAACTCTGGTAGTTAAGATTTTTGTTCATCTAGCACACTTCTTGCCCTCCACTTCTGGTAACAGTACACCTCTCCTCGTTTTTGTTTTTTCTTTTTTTTTTGGCTGCATGTGGCTTGTGGGATTTTAGTTCCCCGACCAGAGATCGAACCCAGGCCCCCTGTAGTGGAAGAAAGGAGTCTTAACCACTGGACTGCCAGGGAAGTCCCAGCACCCCTCTGCTTGTGGAGAACCCCTTCCATGTGATTTGGGTAAGGTTTGACTCCCTCATCCCCTATCACAGGGATGGGCACCGTAATTTATCTAAATGTAACTAATCAGAGTTTCCTGTTCTCTTGGCCTCAGGGTTTGGTTCAGCAGTGGGCAGTGACCCAAGTCAGACTAATATCCTCTCCAGGACGTCTGCTCAAATTCTCAGGAAAGAGATAAACCCTGTCTCTCTGGGATTGTCAGCTGTAAGGATCAGGTCAGATCAATAGGGAAAAGATCAGTAATCTTTTCTATCATTTGGAGAGAGCCATCTGAGACTAAAACCAACCTAGAGGGAAGCATATCTAAGAGATGGAGAGAAAGATGGATTCCTGAATAAATTAGGCAAATCTATAGATCTAATCATGAATAGTTCATTTCCTCTTGGTTATGTGATGCAATGAATATACTTCCTTTTAAAAAAAGTAATCTAGGGCTTCCCTGGTGGCGCAGTGGTTGAGAGTCCGCCTGCCGATGCGGGGGACGCGGGTTTGTGCCCCGGTCCGGGAAGATCCCACATGCCGCGGAGCGGCTGGGCCCGTGAGCCATGGCTGCCGAGCCTGTGCGTCCGGAGCCTGTGCTCCGCAGCGGGAGAGGCCACAACAGTGAGAGGCCCGCGTACCGCAAAAAAATAAAAATAAAAAAAGTAATCTAGTTTGAATAGAATGTCTGTCATTTGCAATCAGAGTCCAGACCAATACTGGAAGTAAGAGTAGATGCAGGGAGATGGATTCAGTAGGTAGTAGTGATATAGGTGAGAGATGATGATTGGACTAGTGTGGTCATAATAGAGATGGAGAGAAGCCAACACACTTGGAATCTGTTTAGGAGATACAATTGGAAGGATTGAACAATTGATTAGATGGGGGGGTGAAGGGAAAAGGGGAGTGTCAAAAATATTGGCTGGTTCTCTACCTTGCATATCTGAGGATGCCATTCACTAAGGCAGGAAACACCCAAGTAGGGATAGTTTTGGGCTAGCGGTGAAAGGAAGTTTTTAGCTCAATTTTGCTCATGTTGTTTAGTGTTCCTGAAAGACATGTGTCTGTTAATGGCACTATCATTTCTGCTAATAAGTGAGACTTAAAACTATTACCTTCTTTGACTTAACTCTCACTATCATTTCTGAAAATTCAGGAAGACCTTAAGGTCTACATTTTAAAAAATCAATTTTTTTGAAGCATAGTTTACCAAAAAAATTGCATACATTATATATGTACCGTACAATGAGTTGTGATAAATGCTCATATCTATATAACCATCAACACAATGAAGATACATTTCTGGGCTTCCCTGGTGGCGCAGTGGTTGAGAGTCTGCCTGCCGATGCAGGGGACACGGGTTCGTGCCCCAGTCCGGTAGGATCCCACATGCCGCGGAGCAGCTGGGCCCGTGAGCCATGGCCGCTGAGCCTGCGCGTCCGGAGCCTGTGCTCCGCAACGGGAGAGGCCACAACAATGAGAGGCCCGCGTACCGCAAAAAAAAAAAAAAAAAAAGATACATTTCCATCACCCAAAAATTTCCTTTGTGCTCCTTCCAAATCTATCACCTGCTCCCCCCAACCCTTGGTCCCAGGCAAACGCCAGTCTTCTTTTTATCACTAGATTAAATTTGCCTTTCCTAAAGTCTTTCATATAGATGGAACTGTGGAGTATGTACTCTTTTATGTCTGGATCCTCTTACGTAGCATAATGTTTTTCGAGATTCACCAATTTTATTGTTGAATTATTCCACTGTATGGATATACCATGATTTGTTTTTTTGTTTGTTTGTTTGTTTGTTTTTTTGCGGTATGCGGGCCTCTCCCTGCTGTGGCCTCTCCCCTTGGCGGAGCACAGGCTCCGGACGCGCAGGCTCAGCGGCCATGGCTCACGGGCCCAGCCGCTCCGCGGCATGTGGGATCCTCCCGGACCGGGACACGAACCCGTGTGTCCTGCATCGGCAGGCGGACTCCCAACCACTGCGCCACCAGGGAAGCCCCCCATGATTTGTTAATTCACTCTCCTGTTAATGAATGAATATTTGAATTGTTTCTAGTTTTGGACTTTAGAAATAAAGGTGCTATATACTTGCCACGCACAGGTCTTTGTGTGAACACAGTTTTTATTTTTCTTGAGTAAATCCCTAAGATTTGCATTGCTGGGTCATATGGTAAGAGTATGTATGTCTAACGTTATAAGAAATTGCTAGTGTTTTCCAAATGGCTACTTCTCCGGCAATTTATGAGAGGCCCAGTTACTTCCACATTCTTGTCCATACTTGATATTGTTATTCTTTCTAATTTTAGCTATCTTAGTGCATGTGTAGTGGTATTTCATTGTGGTTTAATTTGCATTTTCCTGATGATTAATGATGAGCATTTTGCTATTTTTTTATTTGCCGTTATTAAATGAGGTGCTTATTTGCTATTTGTAGGTATACTTTGGAGAAGTGTCTATTCAAATTCTTTATTTTTAAAAAATACTTTTTTATTTTGAAATAATTATAGGCTCATAGGAAGTTGCAAAAATAGTACAATGAGTCTGATGTACACTTCTCCCAGCTTTCCAATAGTGACATGTTATGTAGCTTGTAGTACAGTATCAACACCAGGAAATTTACATTGGTATTACTGTTAACAGACTTTATTCAACTTTATCTTTAATAAACCTGCATTTTGTTGGTATGTGGATGTGTGTGTGTGTTCCATGCATTTTTATCCTACGCAAAGATTTGTGCAGTTACTACAACAATCAAGATACAGAATTGTTCTATTACCACAAAATGACTCTCTCATGCATACCCCATCACACAATCCATCCCATCCTTTGTCCCTATCCTTTAGTACCAGTGTTTGTTTTCTATCGCTATGATTTTATCACTTTGAGAATAAATAGAATCATATAGTATGCCTCCTTTTGAGACTGGCTTTTTCACTCAGCACAATTCCCTTGAGATTTACTCACATTGTTGTGTCTATCAGTAGTTTGTTCCTTTTTAGTGCTGTGTAGTATTCCATCATATGATAGACGTATCAGAGTTTTAACACTTACTCGTTGAAAGACATTTGAGTTGTTCTAGTTTTCGGCTATTTATAAAGCTGCTGTGAACATTCATGTACAGATTTTTATGTAAACACAGGTTTTTATTTTTTTTTGGATAAATGCTCAACAGTGCAGTTTCTGGGTTGTATGGTAAATGCATGTTTAATTTCACAAAAAGATGCCAAACTATTTCCCAGAATGGCAGTACCATTTTGCATTCCTGCTAGCAAGGTATAGGAAATCCAGTTTCTCTGCATTTTTGCCAGTATTTGGTATTGCCACTTTTCTTTCCTTCCTTCCTTCCTTCTTTCTTTTTTCTTTGTTTTAGCTGGTTTAATAGGTGTATAGTGATATTGCCTATGTTTTTAATTGGGTTGTCTTCTTATTATTGACTTAAAAGTATTCTTTATACATTCTGAATGTATGTCTTTTATGAAATATATGTTTTTCCAACACTTCTCCCAGTTTGTGGTTTGCCTATTTACTTTCTTAACATCTTTTAAAGAGCAAAGGTTTTTAATTTTGATAAAGTCCAATTAATCAATTTTAAAATTCTCTTTTTCATGATTTTTTCTGTCATATCTAAGAAATCTTTGCTTAACCCAGGGTCAAATAATATTCTCCTATGTTTTTCTTATACTCATATAGTCTTTGCTTTTATCCATAGGTCTGTGATCCATTTTGAGTTTATTTTGATATATGCTATGAAGTAAGGGTTGAGGTTTGCTTTCTTTTCATGTGGATATCCAGTTGTTTCAATGCCATTTGTTAAAGAGCTTATCCTTTCCATACATAATTACTTTGGAAACTTTGTCAAAAATTGACCATATATGTATAGGTCAGTTTCTGGACTTTCTATTCTGTTTCATTGATCTGTATGTTTATTCTTACGCCAATACCACACTGTCTTGATTACTCTAGCTTTAGAGTATGTCTTAAAATCATGTAGAAAAAGCAACTTTGTTGTTCTCTTCAAAATTGTCTTGGCCTATCTAGTTCCTTTGCATTTCTATATAAATCAGCTAGGATTTTAACTGAGACTGCATTAAATTTATTAATTAATTTGGGGAGACTTGACACCTCAGCGATATTGTGTCTTCCACCCCATGAACATGATATGTCCCTCCATTTATTTAGGTCTTCTTTAATTTTTCTAAACAATATTATGTAGCAGTCTTTCACAATCTTTGTTAAGTTGATTCCTAAGTAGTTTGTATTGCTTAATGCTGTTTTAAATATTATTTAAAAATATTAAGTTCCAAATCGTTCATTGCTAATATATAGCAGTTGATATTTTACATGTATTCTGTGACATTACTAAACTCCCATATGAATTCTAGTAGTTTTTTTTTTTTTAGATTTCTTAAGATTTTCTACATAAGTAATCATACTGTCATAAAAACACTTCTCTTTACCTTTTCCTATCTGTAGACTTTTTGTTTCTTTTGCTTTCCTGATTGTATGGGCTAGGACATTCATACAATATTAGATAGGAGTGGTGAGAGCAGATGTCATTGCCTTTTTCCAGATCTATCTGCTGAATTTGGATTGCTATTACTTTATTAAAGAATTTTACACTAATGTTCATACGGCATATTAGTAATTTCTTTTAATACTTTTGGTTTTGGTTTCGGGGTAATACTGACCTTGTAAAATGAGTTGGGAAGTGCTCTCTCCTCCTCTGTTTTCTGAAAGACCTTAGGTAGGATTGATATTATTACTTCACCAGTAAAGCCATCTGGATCTGGCATTTTCTTTCTGGGAAGGCTTTCAATTATAAATTCAATTCCTAGATTAGAGTTATACCTACTCAGATTTTCTGTTTCATTTTGAGCCAGTTTTGGTAATATGAGTCTTTCAAGGAATTTGTCCATTTCATATAAGTTGTTTATTGTCAAAAGTTTTGTGTCATTTTCCTATTACCTTTTTAATGTCTGTACACTCTGTAGTGAGTCCTGTTTTGTTTCTGATACAGTTAATTTCTGTATTCTCTGTTACTTTCCTGATCAACTGAGCAAGAGGTTCATAAAATTTATTTTTCTTTTCAAATACCATATTTTCCCAATTTGTAGTCTCCATTTCATTGACCTTCCCTATTGTTTCTTTTCTATTTTATTGATTTGATTTTTCCTCTCGTTTCCTTTTACTATAGTTTTAATTGATATTCTTTTTCTTGCTTCATAAGATTGGAGCTTACAGCATTGTCTTGGACCTTTCTTCTGTTCTATAAATTTAAAGTTATGTATTTCCCTCCAAGCACTGCACTGTTGGCATCACACGATTAAAAAAAATCGAAATATAATTCATGTACCCTAGAATTTACTCTTTTGAGGCATGTACAATAAATCGGTAGTTTTTCGTATATTTACAAGGTTGTCCAACCCTCACCACAGTCTAATTCCAGAATATTTCATCACACCAAGAAGAATCCCTATACCAATTAGCAGTCACTTTCGATCCCACCTTTCCCCCAGCCACTGGCAACCATTAATCAATTGGACAACATTTTGTTTACTGTTCATCAGTTGATGTACATTTTGATTGTATCCTCTTTTTGGCTTTTATGAATATTGCTTCTCTGAACATTCGTGTACAAGTTTTTGTTTGAACATATGTTTTCAGTTCTCCTGGGCATATACCCAGGAGTGGAATTGCTGAGTCCTATGATAACTCTGTGTTTAGCTTCCTGAGGAGCCACCAACCTGCTTTCCACAGTGCCTGCACCATTTTGCATTTCCACCAGCTCAATTTATCCACATTCTCTCTAAATTTGTTATTTACATTTTTTATTATAGCCATCCTAGTGTGTATGAAGTGATATCACATTGTGGTTTTTTGTTTGTTTGTTTTTGTTTTTCAGGTCATCTTTATTTTTACTGATTTTCTGTGTTCTTTCAATTGTGTGTTCACATTGTGGTTTTGATTTTCATTTCCCTAATGACTGATGTTGACTGTCTTCTCTCTTACTCAAGGGGTAGTCAGCCTTTTTCTTCAATGCAGGCCTTCAATTGATTGGGTGAGGCCCAACCACACTGGGGAGGACAGTTTGCTTTACTCAGTCTACTGATTTAAATGGTAATCTCATCAAAAACACCCTCATGCAAACACCCAGAGTAATGTTTGGCCAAATATATGGGCACCCTGTGACTCAGTCAAGGTGACATTTAAAATTAGCCATCATAAAAAAAAAAAAAAAATCTTAAAAATGCAAAAAATCCATGACTAACAAATACCAAAAATTTAAATAAAAGAAGGATCAGTAAAAATAAATAAATAAATAAAATAAAATAAATAAATAAATAAATAAATAAATAAATAAAATTAGCCATCATGCCCATCTTCAAGATTTTGGTGTGGGGGGGTTAAGCTCCACCTCCTGGCTTGGGGAGTGTCTACAGATTTTTGAAATTCTTCTGTAAGGAAGATTTGCCACTTTTTCCCCATTGAGTAGGTCTTTGTTCCTCACAACCAACCAAAGGTGCCCTAAAACAGAAGGCCTAAAAGCCATGAAGGAGATAAATGTTCCTTTGGTATGATGTTTTAGATTAAATAATAGAATATTATTAAATCTAGAATATTTTAGATTTAAACAATAGAAATTTAAAAAAAAATCCAGATCCTTCCCTCATATCCTACAGAATTTAGTGTCTTTCTGGTGACATTTGGTGAACCAGACCTCCCACAATGGTATGGTTCCTCTCAGTTTATCAGATATTTACTGAGTAGCTATTATGTGCCAGGGATGATGCTTAGACTGAGAATATGATGACAAGAAGTCCTGTATTCAAAGAATTATAATCCAGTGAGTCAAGCACAGGTGTAGAGATAGAAAATTTGGGTTGAGTCCTGCTTTGTCACCTACTCTGACCTTAGGCAGGCAGGTTAAAAATTCTTTGAATGTCAGCTTCCTCATTTTTCAAAAGAACATAATGGTAGTGATGATAATGATAATAATAATAATAATAATACCTGGTTCACAGGGTTGTTGTAGTAACTAAATAAAACAGTGTTTGTGAGGAAAAAGTTTTTAGATTGCTTCTCAAATGCTATTGTTCTCAATAACAACAATAGGCAAGATAGGCAAAATAGATGTCATTATCTCCAACTTTTGTAGCTTTGGCATAATGATTAAGTATCTTGTGCAGAATCACACAGCCAGTTATGTGCGCTGCTCACTTCAGAACACAGGTCTTTGCATTCTGTTGTTTCCACCCCACTGCACTGCAAGAATCTGATGCATTCCTCTGTATAAGGGCAGCCTGTCTATTTTTTAAATTATTCTGGAACACATTTAAAAATCCATAATGTGAGATTAAAAAAAAAGAAAAAACTTCTGGTTTGCATTTATCTTGGCAGCTTGGAGAAAACATATTTTTCTGGGCATGTTTGGAAATGGATGATCGTTTTTGATTCTTAGCCATAGCCTCCAGGCTTTCTTTGGGACACTTTCAGAGATTATCTTTGGGATTCAGGAAAGCATAATGTCATTTTATTTTTCAAATCCTCAGGGTGTTAGGAGTTTTGCGTCTTATTTTTCCAGACTGCCCTTTCGTTGTAGCTATTATTTTTTAAATCTAATATTCATAATTCATTTTGTTGAAGAAGAGATTTCATTTTATGCCAATAAATATGTATGAATATTGGAAGATGAAAAAAAATGCCTGAGCTCTGAGTGCTGGCAAGAATTATAGGGCATGGTATAGTGAAATAGAATGTGGGGATTAAGTCACTGTGCTCCTCTGTATAAACCACATGATTGAGAAGAGAATGGGAATCATCTTCTGCTGAAATTCCTCTTGGAAATACCTTCAAAAGCATATTGGAAAAAGATAATTAAATTAAAAGGACACAGTTTATTTTATTTGTAGAATCATAATCCTTCATGGGAGATCTGGGTAAATAGACTTCAAAATTTTGGCTTTGTTCAAGATTCCTTGACACATTTGGTGGTTTGAAAAAATAATTTAAATTCACTATCTGAAAATTAGAACAACTATAGTTCATAACACTGTACTTGGAACTTGGGAGTTAATTATATTAATGGCTGGCATTTAATATATGATGACTATGTGTCAGACCATATGCTAAGCATTTAACTAGCTATTAACTCATTTAATCCTCTCCACACTACGGGAAGTAAGTATAATTATTGTTTCTATTTTATAGATAAGAAAACTGTAGTAGGAAATTTTCAGTGTATTATAATCATCTGTTTACATATTGGTCCGTTCCTCTGGACCTGAGGGTAGGCATTGAACCCTCATACTATTCATCTCCCATGCTTAGCACAGACTGTGGTTCATAGGCAGTCAATAAATATGATCTAATCTATGCTTCAGGAAGCCACTGAGCGTACGATGGATTGAAGTTCATTGTTTAGGCAAAATCCAATAAGAATTTATATTTGGATGAAGAAAGTAGGAAAAGAAATATAGAGATGTGAAAAGGTAAATAGTAAGTGATATAAGATTTTAAGTAAAGGCAGCATTATAAGCTATCTCTAAAAGAGCTGTTTGGGACTATGTTAATGGGTTAAAGACCATGTACAGGCTTACCTTGTTTTATTGTGCTTCACCTTATTGTACTTTGCAGTTATACATTTTTTTAAAAATTGAAGGTTTGTGGCAACCCTGCATTGAACAAGTTCATCAGTGCCATTTTTTCCACCAGCATTTGCTCACTTCGTGTCTGTGACACATTTTGGTAATTCTTGCAATATTTTAAGCTTTTCATTATTATGTTTGTTATGGTGATCTGTGATCAGTGATCTTTGACGTTACTGTTGTAATTGTTTTTGGGAGCCGCAAGCGGCGCCGATATAAGATGGTGAACTTGAGAAATGTGTGTGTTCTGACTGCTCCAGGGACAGGCCACTCCCCCATCTCTTTCCCTCTCCTTGGACCCCCCATTCCCAGAGATACAACGGTATCGAAATCGGGCCAATTAACAATCGTACAATGGCTTCTAAGTGTTCAAGTAAAAGGAAGTGTCACACATCTTCCACTTTAAATCAAAAGCTGGAAATGATTATGCTTAGTGAGGAAGGCTTGTTGAAAGCCAAGATAGGCTGAAAGCTAGGCCTCTTGTACTAAACAGTTAGCCAAGTTGTGAATACAAAGGAAAAGTTCTTCAAGGAAATTAAAAGTGAACACACAGATAATAAGAAAGCAAAACAGCCTTATTGCTGATATGGAGAAAGTTTTAGCGGTCTGGATAGATCAAGCCAGCCACACATTCCCTTAAGCCAAAGCCTCATCCACAGCAAGGCCCTAACTCTCTTCAATTCTGTGAAGGCTGAGAGAGGTGAGGAAGCTTCAAAAGAAAAGTTTAAAGCTGCCAGAGTTTGGTTCATGAGGCTTAAGGAAAGAAGTCATCTCCATGACATACAAGCGTAAGGTGAAGCAGCAAGTATTGGCATAGAAACAGCAGCAGGTTATCCCGAAGATATGCCTAAGATAATTAATGAAGGTGGCTACACTAAACAATAGATTTTCAATGTAGATGAAATAACCTTATATTGGAAGAAGATGCCATCTAGGACTTTCGTAGCTGGAGAGGAGAAGTCAATGCCTGGATTCAAAGCTTCAAAGGACAGGTTGACCCTCTTGTTAGGGGCTAAAGCAGCTGGTGACTTTAAGCTGAAGCCAGTGCTCATTTGCCATTTTGAAAAGACCCTTCACAATTATGCTAAATCTACTCTGCCTGTGCTCTATCAATGGAACAACAAATCCTGGATGACAGCACATCTGTCGACAACATGGTTTACCGAATATTTTTAGCTCACTGTTGAGTCCTACTGCCCAGAAAAAAAAAGATTCCTTTCAGTATATTACTGCTCATTTACAAGCAACTGGTCATCCAAGAAGAGCTCTGATTTTCATGCCTGCTAACACAACCTTCATTTTAGGGCCTATGGAACAAGGATTAATTTTGCCTTTCAAGTCTTATAATTTAAGAAATACATTCTGTAAGGTTACTGTTGCCATAGATAGTGATTCCTTTGGTGGATCTGGGCAAAGTAAACTGAAAACCATCTGGAAAGGATTCACCATTCCAAATGCCACTAAGAACATTTGTGATTCATGGGAACAGGTCAAAATATCAACATTTATAGGAGTTTGGAAGAAGTTGATTCCAACCTTCATGGATGACTTTGAGAGGTTCAAGACTTCAGTGGAGGAAATAACTGCAGATGTGATGGAAATAACAAGAGAACTAAAATTAGAAGTGGAGCCTGACTGTTAGCATTTGCCTTATGTATTGAGGTTCTCCTATGTTGGGTACATAAATACTTACAATTGTTATATCTTCTTCTTGGATTGATCCCTTGATCATTACGTAGTGTCCTTCTTTGCCTCTTGTAATAGTCTTTATTTTAAAGTCTGTTTTGTCTGATATGAGAATTGCTACTGCAGCTTTCTTTTGATTTCCATTTGCATGGAATATCTTTTTCCATCCCCTCACTTTCAGTCTGTATGTGTCCCTAGGTCTGAAGTGGGTCTCTTGTAGACAGCACATACACGAGTCTTGTTTTTGTATCCATTCAGCCAGTCTAAGTCTTTTGGTTGGAGCATTTAATTAATTTACATTTAAGGTAATTATTGATCTGTATGTTCCTATTACCATTTTCTTAATTGCTTTGGGTTTGTTATTGTAGGTCTTTTCCTTCTCTTGTGTTTCCTGCCTAGAGAAGTTCCTTTAGCATTTGTTGTAAAGCTGGTTTGTTGGTGGTGAATTTTTGTAGCTTTTACTTGTCTGTAAAGGTTTCAGTTTCTCTGTCAAATCTGAATGAGATCTCTGCTGGGTAGAGTAATCTTGGTTGTATGTTTTTCCCTTTCATCACTTTAAATATGTCCTGCCACTCCCTTCTGGCTTGCAGAGTTTCTGCTGAAAGATCAGCTGTTAACCTTATGGGGATTCCCTTGTATGTTATTTGTTGCTTTTCCCTTGCTGCTTTTAATATTTTTTCTTTGTATTTAATTTTTCATAGTTTGATTAATATGTGTCTTGGCATGTTTCTCCTTGGATTTATCCTGCATGGGACTCTCTGCGCTTCCTGGACTTGATTGACTATTTCCTTTCCTATATTTGGGAAGTTTTCAACTATAAGCTCTTCAAATATTTTCTCAGTCCCTTTCTTTTTCCCTTCTTCTTCTGGGACCCCTATAATTTGAATGTTGGTGCATTTAATGTGTCCCAGAGGTCTCTGAGATTGTCCTCAATTCTTTTCACTTTTTTTTCTTTATTCTGCTCTGCGGTAGTTATTTCCACTATTTTATCTTCCAGGTCACTTATCCGTTCTTCTGCCTCAGTTATTCTGCTATTGATTCCTTTTAAAGAATTTTAAATTTCATTTATTGTATTGTTCATCATTGTTTGTTTGCTCTTTAGTTCTAGGTTTATGTTAAACATTTCTTGTATTTTCTCCATTCTATTTCCAAGATTTTGGATCATCTTTACTATCGTTACTCTGAATTCTTTTTTCAGGTAGACTGCCTATTTCCTCTTCATTTGTTCGGTCTGGTGGGTTTTTGCTTTGCTCCTTCATCTGCTGCGTATTTCTCTGTCTTCTCATTTTGCTTAACTTACTGTGTTTGGGGTTTCCTTTTTGCAGGCTGCAGGTTTGTAGTTCCCCTTGTTTTTGGTGTCTGCCCCCAGTGGGTAAGGTTGGTTCAGTGGGTTGTGTAGGCTTCCTGGTGGAGGGGACTGGTGCCTGTGTTCTGGTGGATGAGGCTGGATCTCATCTTTCTGGTGGGCAGGACCATGTCCGGTAGTGTGTTTTGGGGTGTCTGTGAACTTAGTATGATTTTAGGCAGCCTCTCTGCTAATGGGTGGGGTTGTGTTCCTGTCTTGCTAGTTGTTTGGCATGGGGTGTCCAGCACTGGAGCTTGCTGGCTGTTGGGTGGAGCTGGGTCTTAGCATTGAGATAGAGATATCTGGGAGAGCTCTTGCCGATTGATATTACATGTGGCTGGGAGGCCTCTGGTGGACCAATGTCCTGAACTCGGCTCTCCCACCTCAGAGGCTCAGGCCTGACACCTGGCCGGAGCACCAAGACCCTGTCAGTCATGGCTCAGAAGAGAAGGGAGAAAAAAAGGAAGAAAAAAAAAGTTATTAAAATAAAAAAGAAGAGAGCAACCAAACCAATAAAGAAATCCACCAATGATAACAAGCGCTAAAAACTATACTAAGATAAACATAAAAATCAGTAACTAGTCAGTCACATACAGCAAACCCCAAGACTTCAGTTGCTCCCAAAGTCCACCACCTCAATTTTGGGATGATTCTATTCAGGTATTCCAGAGATGCAGGGTACATCACGTTGATTGTGGAGATTTAATCCGCTGCTCCTGAGGCTGCTGGGAGAAATTTCCCTTTCTCTTCTTTGTTCGCACAGCTCCCGGGTTCAGCTTTGGATTTGGCCCCGCCTCTGTGTGTAGGTCACCCTGTGGCGTCTGTTCTTTGCCCAGATAGGAGGGGTTGAAGGAGCCGCTGATTCGGGGGCTTTGGCTCACTCAGGCCAGGGGGAGGGAGGGGTACGGATGAGGGGCGAGCCTGCGGCGGCAGAGGCCGGCGTGACGTTGCACCAGCCTGAGGCGCGCTGTGTGTTCTCCCGGGGAAGTTGTCCCTGGATCACGGGACCCAGCCCGCAGTGGCGGGCTGCACAGGCTCCCCGGAAGGGGCGGTGTGGATAGTGACCTGTGCTCGCACACGGGCTTCTTGGTGGCGGCAGCAGCAGCCTTAGCGTCTCATGCCCGTCTCTGGGGTCCACGCTGATAGCCGTGGCTTGCGCCCGTCTCTGTAGCTCGTTTAGGCGGTGCTCCGAATCCCCTCTCCTTGTGTACCCCGAAACAATGGTCTCTTGCCTCTTTGGCAGCTCCAGACTTTTTCCCGGACTCCCTCCTGGCTAGCCGTGGTGCACTCGTCCCCTTCATGCTGTGTTCACGCCCCCAACCCCAGTCCTCTCCCTGGGATCCGGCCTCCGAAGCCCGAGCTTCAGCTCCCAGCCCCGCCTGCCCCGGCGGGTGAGCAGACAAGCCTCTCGGGCTGGTGAGTGCCGGTCGGCACCGATCCTCTGTGCGGGAATCTCTCTGCTTTGCCTTCTGCACCCCTGTTGCTGTGCTCTCCTCCGCGGCTCTGAAGCTTCCCCCGCCGCCACCCGCAGTCTCCGCCCGCGAAGGGGCTTCCTAGTGTGTGGAAACCTTTGCTCCTTCACGGCTCCCTCCCAGAGGTGCAGGTCCCGTCCCTATTCTTTTGTCTCTGTTTATTCTTTTTTCTTTTGCCCTACCCAGCTACGTGGGGAGTTTCTTGCCCTTTGGGAGGTCTGAGGTCTTCTGCCAGCGTTCAGTAGGTGTTCTGTAGGAGTTGTTCCACATGTAGATGTATTTCTGATGTATTTGTGGGGAGGAAGGTGATCTCCACATCTTACTCTTCCACCATCTTGAAGGTCCTTCCTCTCATGGTTTTTAATGAGAAATATGAAGTGAGTTGGATCATCATTCCCCTATATTTCAGGTACCATTTTTCTCTGGCTGCTTTCAGGATATTTTCTTTGTCTTTTGTTTTTAGCAGTTTGGCTATGGTATTATCTGGGTATGGATTTTTTTGAGTTTATTCTGTTTGAGGTTCAGTGAGCTTCTTGAATCTGCAAGTTTATCTTTTGCCAAATTTGGGCATTTTAAAACCATTTATTTCTTTAAGTATTTTTCTGCATGATTCCTTTTGTTCTCCTTTGGAGACTCCAATGACATAAAGATTAGACCTTTTGGTATTGTCCCATAGGTCCTTTAGGTTCTGCTTATACAAAAACTTTTAAAATCCCTATTGTTCAGATTGGATACTTTTTACTGATATCTTGAAGTTTGTTAGTGAGCCCATCCAGTAAGGTTTTTATTTCAGTTATTGTACTTTTCCAGTTCTAACCTTTTCTTTTGGCTCTTTTTTTATACCTTCTATTTCTCTCCTGAGACTTTCTATTTTTTCATCTGTTGCAAGCGTTTTTGCATTTACTGATTAGAGAATGATTTTAATAACCATCTTAAAATCTTGGTCCAATTTCAACATTTTTGTTCTTGGATGTTGATTGTCTTTTCCCTTGAGAAATGTCAAGATTTTACTGATTCTTTATATGTTGAATAATTCTGGATTTGATCCTGGGCATTTTGAATATTATGTTATGGGATTTTAGGTTTTGTTTAAACCGGTGTAGTAGGCAACTGAACAGTTTAGGTTTAGCTTGCAAGTTCTTAGCCTGCCTCCTTTTGTCTGTGACTCCAACATCAATGCAGTTTTCAAAGCCTTTGCTGTGCTACTTGTGTCTGTCTCATGTGTGTAACACCAGTGAGCAGTCTGGGTCTTAGGCAGTGGTCCATCTTGTAGATCAGTTCTTAATGCTGTTTATTTAGGGTCAGGTCCATATATGCAGAACTCAGAGATGAGCCCAGGAGTTCATACATAGTTTTGTTTGTTTGTTTGTTTGTTTGTTTGTGGTATGCGGGCCTCTCACTGTTGTGACCTCTCCCGTTGCAGAGCACAGGCTCCGGACGCGCAGGCTCAGCGGCCATGGCTCATGGGCCCAGCCACTCCGCGGCATGTGGGATCTTCCCGGACTGGGGCACGAACCTGTGTCCCCTGCATCGGCAGGCGGACTCTCAACCACTGCGCCACCAGGGAAGCCCCATACATAGTTTTAAGGCATTGCTTTCTGGAACTTCCTTCTGTCTGTTATTCCCCCCAGGGAAATCTTTCCTGCTCTTAGGCATCCCCTTCCTGGTCTTCTAACTAGAAACTAGAAAGCCATGGCTCTCATTTCCCTGGTCTCTTATGCACTTCCCACAACTGTGTCTGCTACTGGGACCAAGTAGTGAGAGATCAGAGAGAAAAGAACAAAATTGGGGGCTTCCCTGGTGGCGCAGTGGTTGAGAGTCCACCTGCCGATGCAGGGGACGCGGGTTCGTGCCCCGGTCTGGGAGGATCCCACATGCTGCGGAGCGGCCGGGCCCGTGAGCCATGGCCGCTGAGCCTGCGCGTCCGGAACCTGTGCTCCGCAGCGGGAGAGGCCGCAACAGTGAGACAACAGTGAGAGGCCCGCGTACCGCAAAAAAAAAAAAAAAGAACAACATTGGATTCCCCTTACACTCTTGGATCAGTGGTTCCTCTGGTCAGAGACAAGGGTTTCCTCTCTCTAAGTTTTAGGCATTTGTTCTGCTATTGTTGCCTCTGTGTCACTGTAGGATTACCCAGGGGCTGGGGCAAGAGAGGGAAAGAAAAACCCAGAGGATTTCCCTCGATCTTTCTGATCCATAAGAGGCCATTTTCCTGCTCCTTGGACAAGAAAGAGAGGACTTTTTTGGGAGCACTTTCCATCTGCTCTGGTATATAATTCTGGATTTTAGGTTGCCTTTGAGTCCAGGCTGGGAGAAACTAGATTTCAGGAAGACAGAAACTCACCCCCAGTTTAGTGGCTCTCAGATATCTGTTTGTCTTTACCAATCTACCGCTACCATTTCCTTTTCAAAGTTCTCCATATATCCTTTCCAAGGGGCTTAGTTGCATTCAGTGGGAGAGAGAGGGTGGGGTATGTTATCTCCATTTCATTTGGAACTCAGAGAGCTCTTCTTTGCTCTGAATTACTTCAACGTAATATTTCTTAAGATTAAGGACTTTCTCTTATGTGACTACCTTATAATAATCAGAATCAATAAACTTAACATGTCCATAATACTGCTATCTAACCAAAGTCCATATTCAAATTTTATCAGTTGCCCTAATAATTTCCTTTATAGTTATTCTTGTCCCTGGCTAAAGATCTATCCAAAGAGCATGCATTGTATTTAGTTGTCACGTCTCTTTATTTTCCCTTAATCTGGCTCAGTTCTTTAGTCTTTCTTTGCCTTTTATGGCCTTGATGTTTTAAAGATATAGACCAATTATTTTATAGGATATCTTTAAGTTTGTGTTTGATGTTTCCTCATGATTAGACTCGGTTATGTATTGTTGGCAGAAGTACCACATGAGATGTTGTGTTCTTCTTAATGTATATTACAGGGGGTACATGATGTCTATTTGGACCACTATTGGGTTGTTATCTTTGATCACTCAGGTAAGGCGTTGCTTAACAGTTTTCTCTACTGTAAAGTTAGTATTTTGTGAATATTTTTAGGGGTTGGAGTTTGAATATGATTACAAGGTTAGAAGGAAAACTCTAGACTAGTGCTGTCCTATAGAACACTCTGTAATGATGGAACGTTCAATTCTGCACTGTCCAATAGGTAGCCATTTGAAATGTGGCTAGTGCAACTGAGAAAATTTAAGGGGTAACATTTGAAGTTGAAAGTTTCCAGAGAAACTACCAGTTCCTAAAGAGTTTTTTCATACCCTGGTTTCCTGAAATGCTCTGAGAAGAAAAGAGTTGCAAGGTCAAATAAATTAGGGATCAGTCTTCAGAGCATATTTGGTGAAACACAGTACAATATGCAGCCATCTTGTAATGGCAGCATGTAGTATTTTTTCATTTGTCCTAGTGCTAGGTGTAGGTGAAATTGTCAGCTAATTATTTTGTGAGTCCTCCCAAAACTTCTTAAGTGGTTTTTATAAATTAATTACTGAAAAGTACAGCCAAGTCGATGGTAATGATGGGGTTTGCACCTGGGCCAGTCATCTGACTCCAAAAGCTGAGGTATTTCTAGTACATCAGCAATGGTCATGGAGAAAATGTTATTGAAGTTCAGGTTGCCTCATGAGACTTTGAAGTCTCATGATATAGGCAAGAGTGCTTCAAACATTTATTTCTAGTACTTGGATTCCATTTTATCAATGCAGACCCAGGAAATGTTTAGCATTTATGGAATGTGGTCATCTCAGTCTTTCTAAGGGAATTAATATTAATATTAATGGCCCTTATCAATGCACAGCATAGCTATCTGAGGATGTGTTTCTTTCTATTTAAGTAAATGAAATCTCAGAACAGATTGCCTTAGTGAAAGTCATTCAGAGCATCAGAGCAAATATTCTCATGCAAATATATAGTTATCACAAAAGGGTCTAAGTGTCTGTCAAAATCACACACATAATTAGTTACTGAAGGGAGCATAGGATAGTTGGAAGGTGTGAGGAAAGGAGGCTTGGAGCAGAGAGAAAGGAGAACAATTTGCAGAGACAAAGAACTGTTGAGCCAGAGACTAGAGCCAGCAATTGGGTGGTTTGAATTAGAGGAGAGTAAGCTATGTACAGTGTCTTCTTTCTCTTCCTTCAGCTGTAGTTCCTTTGGGAAGCTCTTTGCTGAGCCTGGGTTGGAGAAATTTCATTCTCATAACAGTAACTTGTTTTGACTGGCTCACGCCAGCAGTTGAGAGCTGTAGTTTGAAGAATTCTCAAGCAAAGGGATTTTGTCTAGTTGATGAGCTCAGAATTCAGATAAGATCTTGAAAGTGGTAACAAGAGTCATTTGTTGTGTGAAGCTGTAATTCTTGAAGGTAATTGGGTTTAAAAGCATAAGTATTTCAGAGATTGATTTCATCCTCAATAAAAGTAGATTTTACTTTCTTTTAAGGTACACATTGGAAGTTGTGACCCAGAAATGCCCCTCTAAGACATTACAGATGGCTATTTTCATGTGCTGTTTGGCATATGTTCAGGGAAACCACAAGGGAAAATTGGCTTTGAAATGCTTGTGCTGTAAGGTATATGCTGCGATACTTTGTAAAGACTCATTTTCTTGCCAAATATAACATTCAGTTACCAACTGGAAGTGTAAAAGTTCATATTTTCATGAAAATCTTAGCAATGAGTTTGAACATAAACAATTAAGCAATGCTTAATTATGTTTCATTTTTTCCATTCTTCAGTGCCTACTTACTTTACCACTAGAGGGCATTGTTGGCAGGGATATCAAGAGAAAGTAAAACAAAGAACTTTGTCTTTTTTTTTTTTTTGAGATTTTTTTCAGTTTTCATTTCAGCCAGTTAATAATAATGTACATTCAAAGCATACTTTATTTGTTACCTTTTTCTTCTGTTTTGCATCCCAAATACTTAACTTTTAGCCTTTTTTTGGTGCATTAATTTAATAAAAAACAAATTGTAAAATTTTTTTCAGGTTTCTAACAAATTCTAAATCTAGATTTTTTCCTCCTCAAATGTTACATATTCTTGCAGATCTTCTTTTGGTATATCATTGCACAGTTAGGGACTCATTCTTATTTTTTACTTGCTAAACGGTTGAAAGAATTCCATTTTCCATATCATACCTTTCCTGATATTTGTCAGAGGATCAGGGGCCTATTTATAACAGGCAAAGTCTCTTTTACACACAGATGTTGAAATCTAAAAATGATAAGAGAAGTTCTTTCCATTTGGGGACAATTGTATAATTTATTGGAAGTTCTTCATGTGCAAAGTTTGCCTCTAGAATTCATTGTATTAGACACGGTCCTTTAGTTGCCAGTAATAGAAACCAAATCAGTCATGCTTGTGCAAAAAATAGGGGGTGATGGTAATTTATTGTCAGGAAACAGAGATGTCTTATGGACTGTGGCCAATACAAGAACTGGAAGCTAGAGATCTATCAGGATACTCTCAGTGTCTTGTGTCTGCTGCTGTCTATGTCATTACTTTATTCTGTTCTCTCTGTATATCACTATTCTCTGCCTCTTGCATCTCCATGGCAAAGTATGTCAATAGAGTGAGTGAAAATGACAAAAGGTCTCTTGCTTCTCAAGAAGAGGCGGTTCTAGCGTTCTGTGAAGCTGGCTCCCTCGGGGTGGTGCAATACTGAAGTGATGAGTGGATTCCATGGTCATGGGCTCACTCCCACATCTTCTTCATGGTGAAGTAGGTCTCCTGGTTGGATGCCTTGTGTGGGTTTCCAGGCCTGTGGTTGAGATGCTGCATAGGCCCCTGAGTGTGGTGCTGGCTGAGGCTCTGGAATGTGTGTGTATCCCTGTGAGGACGAATGGCTGGCCTTTCCAGGATGTAGGGGTTCCACGTAGTCAACTTACTACTAAGTGGCTGGTTGACTTCCTTGAGGAATAATGCCATATTGGGGGTTCAGTACTGGTCTCTGTTGCTGACAAGTCGGATATTCAAAGGCAGCAGTAGCTAGATTGGTCTCGGTAAGAGGGGTCCATGCTCTTGGGCTCACACATAACTTCTGTTTCTACCACCATGTTTGCTCTGTTTGTGTGTCTATCCTGCTTGCTCTGGGTGACTGATGACAAAGACTGGCTAATGTCAAGTGACTATTCATTTTGTCTCCTTGGTTGTTCAGGGCTTTTTCTGTGGTAGATGCTTTCTGGTCAGTATTCACATATAATACACAAGTTTTCACACTTCATGCTGTCACCTATATGTCTATCCACAAGACTCCTTGTTTCTCATCTTCCAGTTCTTTTCCTTCCAGTTCCCTAGCCAGACAGTCAGGCCATTGGATGCTGCCCAGGGATTTATATATATCCTCACCTTGGATCACTTCTCCTTTCACCCAAAGCCAATGAGCAATTGTAGTGTTCACAGGTCTACCATTGAGAAGAATCTCCTCTCTGTTGTCTTTCCAGGTGTAGCACAGAGGTACTGAAGTTTTAGTTTGCATTAGAATTATCTGGACAGCTATTCAAACCATAGATTGCTGGGCTCAACCCCCAGAGTTTCTGATTAAGTAGGTCTTCAATAGGAACCAATACTTTACATTTCTAACAAGTTTCTAGGTGATACTTCTGGTCTGGGGACTGTATTTTGAAAGCCACTGCTCTAGAGATTATAAAATGCATAATCTACACTTATTACAGTCTATAAGTAGCATTTTACCACTTCATGAACAATATAAAAAGCTTTTATCTCTAAAACTGCCCTTACTTATGACTACTCTTTTTGCTTTTATTGTCATGTATTTTACTTCAACCTATGTTATAAACTCTACCACATGTTATTTTTTAAATTATTTGTGTTGTTTTAAATAGTCACTAGTCTTCTAAAAAGTTTTAAACGAATTAATCTTTTACATTTATCCATATGTTATCCTTTCTGGAGCTTTTCATTCTTTTTAAAAATTTCATGCTTCCATTTGTAATCATTTCCTTTCATTCTGAAGGACTCCTTTTAGAATGTTTTGTAGATCTGCTGGCAAAAATGTTCCTCAGCTTTGCTTTGCTTGAAAATGTCTTTATTTAACCTTTACTTCTGAAAGATATTTTCACTGGGTAAAGAGCTCTAGGTTGGCAGTTTTCCTTCTTTTTTTTTCCTAGCACTTTGAAGATGTCATTTAATTGACTCTTGGCTTCCACCATTCGTATAATTGTTCCCTTGATGACATCTTTTTTTTTCCTCTGGCTACTTTTAAAATTTCCTTTTATATTCAGTCTTGAGCAGTTAATCATGATGTTTTTAGGAGTTTTTTCTTTGTATTTATCTTATTTGGGGTTCACTGAGCTTCTTGTATCTGTGGTGATGTCTTTCATCAGTTTTGGAAAATCCAGAGACATTATCTCTTTAAATATTCCTTCTCTCCATTCTTTTTTTCCTCTTCCAGAACTCCAGAACACAGGTTAGACCATTTAACAGTCTTTTTCTTTTTTAAAATTATTTTTCTTATCTGTGCTTCAGTCTGAATAATTTATTTTGAGTTGTCTTTGAATTCACTGACTCATTCCATGAAATCCTAATTTTGTACACTGTATAGTCCTAGAAAGTTCATTTAGTTCTTTTTAGAGATTCCATTTCTCTGCGTAAATTCTTCATATTTTCAGCCACTTTGTCCATCTTTTCCTTTATTTAACATGTTTATAATAGTTTTTTTAGCTTGCTTCTTTTTTTTAAATTAATTTATTTATTTAAGGCTGTGTTGGGTCTTCGTTTCTGTGCGAGGGCTTTCTCTAGTTGTGGCAAGCGGGGGCCACTCTTCATCGAGGTGTGCGGGCCTCTCACTATCGCTGCCTCTCTTGTTCTCTGCGGAGCACAGGCTCCAGATGCGCAGGCTCAGTAATTGTGACTCACGGGCCCAGTTGCTCCGCGGCATGTGGGATCTTCCCAGACCAGGGCTCGAACCCGTGTCCCCTGCATTGGCAGGCAGATTCTCAACCACTGTGTCACCAGGGAAGCCCCTAGCCCCTAATTTTTTTTATTGGAGTATAGTTGATTTACAGTGTTGTGTTAGTTTCTGCTGTACAGCAAAGTGAATCAGCCATACATACACTTATATCTACTCTCAGTTCCAACATCTGGGTCATCTCTAGTTTTACTTCTATTATTTTCTTGATTAAAAGTTACTTTTTCCTACTTCTTTGCATGTCCTTTTTTATTGTTAATTTTTAAAATTTTATTCGGGACGTTGTATTAAAAACCTGTAGATATTGACGTAACTGTGTTTCTTTTCAGGTAGGGCACATTTTCCTTTACCAGGCAGCAAGGTTGAGGGACTAATCACTTCAATTCCATCAGGAATTGAGTTGGGATGGGAATGGGTTACAGCTTTAGGTTGCTTTGGTTCTCATCTGGCTTGAAATGTGTTGAGAATGAGATCTGTCCTGTTTTTAGTACAGCTGCTCTCCCCGATCTGACTTGGAGATTTAATCACTCACGCAATGGGGAGCTCTCTCTACCTTTCCAGCCTAGTGCCCCAGCTTCCCAAGCTGCCCAGCATTCATCAAAAGTCTCAAGGGCAAAGACTGACTGGTGGGGAGAGCTGCTTATTCTTTTGTGGATTCCTCTAGGCTCAAATATATCACTCATGCTACTGTGGCTGTTATAGACGCTGTTAGATTTTCCTTTCCCTTGGAAGAAGAATCCCTTTTCTCATGGCAAGCTCAATTATCTACCTAGCTCAAGCTTAGCAGATGCTACTAGGGAGGAAAAGGTTCTTCCCTGTCTGGAAGATAATTCCTTTAGACTTTTTGGCATCCATTTTTTCTTCTTTTCAGTTTATCCATTTTCCCCCTACAGTGAGAGCTATAACTTTCTATAGACTTTTACATCATAACCTAAAATAGAACTCATCTAAATTGTTTGTAACCCCTATGAAAACCATGCAAATTAGATATTATCACCTTTATTTGAAGGTGAATATCACCTTAAAGATTAAGATGAAGCTTAGAATGGACCACTTGCCTGACATTATCCTATTTGAAAGGACAGAATCCGAATTCCACTGCAGGCTGAACTTGCCATGCCTCCAGAGCTAGTGCCACCTCCCTTCCCCACCCTGCACTTTACTCCTTTCACTATAAAGGCACTGCTGTAAGGAGGCTCAGGAAAAAAAAAGTGTTCTGTGGTAGAATTAATCTAAGAAATGCTGCAGGCTATCTTCCCCTCTTTAAGATTCATGATATCCACCAGCATGTTAAAGTCCTACAGTAAATAACTTGTTTAATACAATGTTTTCTAAACTTGTTTGACTTCAGGACTTTCCCCCACCTCAGCAAATAATAGCAATATCACTCCACAGAACTAGAGTTGTGTGGAGTACATTTTGCACAGAACAGCACTACATTATTGTCTCCTGATTCTGCTGGTTATGTCTTCCAAAAAGGTCATTTAGGCATTATTTTATAATAATTCACCAAAGCATTTAATGAAGAACGCAGCACTAAATTTTATTAATTTAATTATTTCCTATAGAAGAAATACACGTTTAACTGAATGTTTAGAATAAATCTGTTTTAAGCCGTGCCTTTACCAAAAAAAAGGTAAATATGAGAGAACAAAGTTAGCATAATAAATTATATTGTTTTATTTAAAATAGATTATCTTACATGAAGCAAGTTGCTCTACCCTTATCAATAATGAATCATTCTGCAACATATAGAAATGGTACTTTAGAAATATTTTATGTCAGAAGAACAAGGAACTTCAACGACTGAGAAACTTACAGCTGTCCAGACAGAGGTCATAAAAACAGAAGTATTTTCTCCATTAGGTAGATTCACTGGATATCACTATCTTGCATTAATATCTTTACCTGGATTTCACTGTAAAGGTTAAAATAGAACTTATACAATATGTATGTTGCAGGAAATATGTTAGAGTGTATTAATTTGGTTAAGACTCATGATATAAAATTTCTCGTGAACTAAAAATCAAATTGATTTCCACTGGATCTTCTGGAATTTCTACCAGATTCCAGGGTCAATGAATGTCCACGTTGTTCTTTGAGACAGGAGTCCTTTACGTGGTTTAAAAGCATCATTGGCCATGATCTGCTGGGTGAGAAAGCTCAGTGTATTAGACTCAGATGCACTAGGCAGTTACTATATCCAGGACATGATGATATGTTCCCTGACCCTGAATACCAAATGTTTACCGAGAAACAGGTGGCTACCCTTGACCAAAAAATCCACACTTCATTCATCTTCCCACTGTTACGTGAATAAATGCTGATCAGTGGTTCCTGTTACAGGGACTATAGAAACATGACTTTTACTTTTACAGAAAAATAGTGACCCCTGACATACTGAGTTTCAGCTTAATCAATTATAATCTCTTGGCCAATCTTGTTTTATGTATGCTTCCTCCCATTTTGCACTATCTCCAATCCCTCCACCACTAAGTGGATTATTTTAAGGCAAGTACTAGACATTGCACTTCAGAATGATTCTCTAGGACTTTCTGTTTCCCGTACATTACTCTTTTTTTTTTTTTGCGGTACACGGGCCTCTCACTGTTGTGGCCTCTCCCGTTGCGGAGCACAGGCTCTGGACACGCAGGCTCAGCAGCCATGGCTCACGGGCCCTGCTGCTCCGCGGCATGTGGGATCTTCCCGGCCGGGGCACGAACCCGTGTCCCCTGCATCGGCAGGTGGACTCTCAACCACTGCGCCACCAGGGAAGCCCTGTACATTACATTTTTTTAGAAAAATTAAACCTTTTATTTTGGAAGCGTTTTAGATTTATAGGAAATTTGCAAAGATAGTGCAGAGAGTTTCCATAGTACACAGAGTTTCTATATACCCTATGACAATCTCCCCTATTATTATTTTACATTAGTATGGTGCATTTGTCACAATTACTGAGTTAATACTAATGCATTTGTATTAACTAGCGTCCACAGTTTTTTCAGATTTCTTTAGTTTAGTTTTTTTTTTTTTTTTTTTTTTGGCTGCACCACGCGGCATGTGGATCTTAGTTCCCCGACCAGGGATCAAACCCACAGCCCTGCAGTGGAAGTATGGAGTCTTAACCACTGGATGGCCAGGGAAGCCCCAGATTTCTTTAGTTTTTACCTAATGTCTACCTTCTATTCTAGGATCTTATCCAAGGCACTGCATTACGCTTAGTTATCATGTGTCCTTAGACTCCTCTTGACTGCAGCAGTTTCTCAAATTTTCCCTGTTTTTTTTTTTTAAATACTGGTCAAAGTATTTTTTTTAAATTATTTATTTTTGGCTGTGTTGGGTCTTCGTTTCTGTGCGAGGACTTTCTCTAGTCATGGCGAGTGGGGGCCACTCTTCATCGCGGTGCGCGGGCCTCTCACTGTTGCGGCCTCTCTTGTTGTGGAGCACCGGCTCCAGACGCGCAGGCTCAGTAGTTGTGGCTCACGGGCTTAGTTGCTCCGCGGCATGTGGTATCTTCCCAGACCAGGACTCGAACCCGTGTCCCCTGTATTGGCAGGCAGATCCTCAACCACTACCCCACCAGGGAAGCCCTGGTCAAAGTATTTTTGTAGAATATTCCTTAATTGGGAATTGTCTGATGTTTTTCTCAAAAGTAGACTGGGACCATGGAATTTGGGGAAGAAAACTACAGAGGTGAAGCGCCCTTCTCATCACATCATATCACTGGTGTATACTTTTAAAACCACGTATCACGATAGAGGTTAACCTTGATCACCTGGCTAATATACTGCTGTCAATTTCCTTTACTGTAAAGCTACACTTCCCCCGCTATTTCCATACTGTACTCTTTGAAAGGACGACATTCTGTGCAGTCTACATAATGAGGGGAATTATGTTCCACCTTCTTGAAGGGAAATATCTACGTAGATTGTTTGGAATTTGGCTGGGAGGTTTGTCCATTCTCTCCTATTTACTTATTCAATCATTTATTTATAGCAGTATGTACTCATAGGTATGTCTTATATCTTGAGTTATAATCCCATACTAACTTATTTATTTGTTGCTCCAATTGTTCCAATTTTAGCCACTGGGAGCTCTTTCAGTAGGTTCCTGTGTCCCTTTGACATATAGCTATCACTGTGGGTTTTTTTAATGTGATTGACTGTTTTTTGAGCACTTCCTTACTATGCTTTAGGCCCATATTGTGTCTTTCCAGCCCCAGTCCTAGAATCAGTCATTTCTGGCTCCTTTATTGGGGGATGGCACTAGAACTGGGTGCTAGATGTGCTCATCACTACTGGGGTGTCACTGCTTCCAGGTTCTCTCAGTTGACAGAGCAAAGAAATACACCTGTGTATGCACATATCAATAAGTATTTCTATATGTAACCATCTGTATATATAATAAGCTAAAAATGAATTCATAGTGATGTCTCCAACTCTAATTCAATACCACATAAACCCATTCAAGCTTTTTCCCCTTTGTAATCTCCCTCCATCAGTGAGAAGCCTGGCTCTTGCCATCTGCCATCCATTTATATGGTAATTTAATTCCCGTATACATGTATAATGGTTTCCAAAATGTTAACCCAACCTCCATGGAAACAACTTTATCAACTAAAATATAGTTCTTACGTATAATTTCTTTCATCTTCAGTCTTAACAGTCTTCATTCATTTCCAAAGTTATTTAGGTCAGCACATTATTTCCCCACCCCTCTAAGGATTTATAAAATCCAAAAGAGCACAAAACTATAATAACAGAGTAAAAGCAACCCATAGGCCATTTCACCCCCCTAAAATTAACAATAATTCCTTAATATTATTAAATACTTAGTCAATGTTCATTTTTTCTATTATCTCATAAATGTTTTATTTTAGTATTGGCTTGAGTCCCAAATATAAACAAGTTTCACCCATTGAATTTGGCTGATATAACTATTAATTTTCTCTTAATCTGTAGGTTTTCTGCTCTCATTTCTACCTTGCCATTTATTTATTTATTTATTTGTGATACGCGGGCCTGTCACTGCTGTGGCCTCTCCCGTTGCGGAGCACAGGCTCCGGACGCGCAGGCCCAGCGGACATGGCTACGGGCCCAGCCGCTCCGCGGCATGTGGGATCTTCCCGGAACGGGGCACGAACCCGTGTCCCCTGCATCGGCAGGCGGACTCTCAACCACTGCGCCACCAGGGAAGCCCGCCATTTAGTTTTTGAAGATATGCTTCGTTTGCATTTCTTCCTACAGAATTTTCTTCCTACGGAAATTCTGTCCTATAGAATTTTCCATTTGCTGGATTTTGCTGATATTTAATATCTTACTTCTTTCTCTGTATTTCCTATAATCCAGTATTTCTGTAGTCTGTATTTCTTGTAATCTTGTATTTAGATCTAGAAGCCTAAGCAGATTTGATGGGAGGAGGAAGAGGACACTAATATTTCATAGGCAGAGTTGTGTACTTAGGACATTCCATCTAGAAGCACAGTGTCTACACATCTCTCTTTTTGTGATGTTAAGAATGATCAATGCGTTAAGATATTGTTAATCTGTTATAAAGTTCATCATCAGCCTTTTACCTAATCATTTTAGCAACCACTGATGATGGTTACTTAGATCTAGTATTTCATCAGGGTTTAGAAGTCAAATCTGATGTATTCAGTTTATAAGTGCCAAGAGGAACTAATATTTAACTACCCATTCTCTGCAAGAAAAATATGGTATTAGAGTCTGGATTAATTGTGATAAGGTGAGAATGATGGCATATAAGAGTGACATTTGGTTTTACTGCATTGTTCTAACAGTATAACTTGAGAGCTGAGTTGGAGAGCTGGGAAACACTGAGTAATGATATACTTCTTCTTTCTAGGAATGCTAACTGATTTTCCCAATGTCTCTTAGCTAGTGAGTGGTAAGGCTGGAAACAGAATATAGGTCTCTGGACTATGGATTCAGTGTCCTTTCCACCAAACCCTGATGCCATCCTGCTTTTGTGTGCTCTTCAGCACTGGGTCAGCAGACACAATAACATCATTTATTTGGCAATATGGAAAGATATAGGATTTCCCTATTTTAATACAGAGGAAAGCTTGCTTTATTAGTAATCAGTTTTGCTTCACAGAGAGAAGAGGTGGTCTATAACTCTTGGTAAGAAGAAAGACTCTGTTCTGGCTGGGGGCGGGGGTTGTCACTGGATGGCTCCTTGCTGATTTGATCACCCAGGGTGAATGGTTAGTGAAGCACTTATTTATTTATTCTTAACCCCGGCTAAGAAAAAATGGTGACTGAAAGTAAAGAACTGAATGTCTGACCTTTACAAAATAAAGGCATTCCACATATTGTCTTGGCATTTTGCATTGTTTCTATCCTTTTCTGTGCTAGCCCCTGTACCTCTGGAGCTGAGAAGGCTGTGATTTACATCTCCACACTCCCTTTCCAGCAGAGGTTTGGATTCAATTTAAATAATGAAAACGAGATGCATTCATATGAGATTTAGAATGTAAAGGAAAGTTCCTCAGGCATCAGGGGCAGGTGTGTGAACTTCCGCAAATGTGGGTTTTTGCAGTTGCCTACTATAATTCCCTGCCAGTTACCCTCCCCAGGGCTGCAGGCAGCTGTGACTTTTAGCAGTGGTTTCCTGCAGTTTTTAGACCGATGGGCAGCAGCAGGAACCTGCTGATTCTCTGGACAAAAACTACACCTAAATACTGAAGGCTAAATGATCCCCCATCCCCTGCAATTTTTGCTCCCAGCTCCTCCAGTGGTTTTGAAAGCATCTACTTCAACGTACGAATTCTTTTCTGTTTGAAATGCACAGAGTAGTTTCTGTTTTTCTAATTGAACTCTGATATAAAAAGTAATTAGTGTCCGTGTCTGAAGTTCAAATGGTAGGATCGATTTATATCTCTGATAGTAAAGAAAATAGGAAGATGCAAAGTAAGCTGTAAAGCAGAAGAAAGAATCACATAGTTTTAGTTAAAAATGAAAAAGTACAGAAAAGTCATAACTGTCCACATTTCACTTTGTCTTTTTTTAACCTTAAAGACAAAGCTAAGTCTACTTTAATCTTCGTCATCCGCCCAACATCATGTTCCATTCCCTTCCCCATTTCCCAGAGAAACAACCCTATTGAGTTTGTTTATATACTTGCAACCCGTATTTTACATATAAGTATGTAGTAACATTTCATGTGTTTTAAAAACAACATCATATGTACATATTCTCCATCTTGCCTGTGTGTCTTCAGCCTCACATTTTTGAAGTTGATCCAGGTTCAGTTGCTTCAGCTGCTGCGTAGTGTTTCCTGGTTGATTTTGTATTAATTTTGTATTAATATGTTCACCTACTGATGGGCATTTAGGTTGTTTCCAATTGTTCGGTATCATGACTTTTATGCTGTCAATACTATAATAAGCTCCTCTTGTTCTGAATGCTTTCTGAGTCTTGAATTTTAACGAAGCTAAGACAACATATATATTTCAAAAATATCTTTCACCTCTTTGTATTTTCTTGGAAGACAGTTACTTAACAGTGATGGGGTCCACGTACCCTAAAAACAGAAAAGTCTGATTCTAAATGATCAAAAAATCATACAGTTTAGATGAACAGGATTTTCTCAAATTCTTCATCCCTTCTGACTAGATGAAGCCATGGAGACAGAAGGGAATCATCCGCGTTAATAATTACTCGTGAGTCTTTGGCTTTTAAATTGTGCCATTGCAGTGTTTGCTTCGTAGTGCCTTGTGCCCACACCAAAAAGTAGCCGTAGGAAACTCCATGCCTCGTTTGGAGGCTGCTCATCTATACCTTTTGCTTAGGCTCAATGTCAGTTCTTGCTCCCTAACAAATCCCCTGGCAGTACAGAAACCAATGTTGGAGCACAGACTCTAGCAAGTGTGACAGTTATGCTTAGTGACTCTCTGGTGTAGTCCTTCACAAGCGTATTTAGTCACTCACTTGGCATGTTTCATGTAGAGATATGCTTTGCAGAGAAACAATTCCAAGAGGGTTGAAATGAGTCATAGTAGTTGATTAGTCTGTGGTGGTGGTGAGTCACTGGAACCAAAACATTTTGCAAAGTGCCTACTGACAGAGGACCAGATGCTCTGGTTTGAGCTAGTGAGATGTGACATTTTGGAAAATAGGAAGAAAATTGTGATATCTTACTATCTCCCCATGGAACATGCGGCCAGCTGCCTAGAGGAATACTTTCATTTTTGTGTAGACTGCTTCCTTGACTTAGAACACCCACTCCAGTGCTACCACTCTGACTTGCAAATTCCTATTACTCATCGTTCGAGATCCATCTCAGGCCTGAAGTGTTTCCTGAGACACAGTTACTCACTCCCATCACGGAGCCTCACAGCTGTTGGTTTCTACTGTGATTAGACCATCTATCGTGTGATACTGTGATTTACCTGCCTTTGTATTTATCTTCTTCATCATTCTTCAGGGGCAGAGACCTTGTGTTAGTTGTCCTTATATACTGAGCACGTGACACATAGTAGGGCTTGATTCACTTTTTAAAAATATTTATTTATTTATTTTATTTTTGGCTGTGTCGGGTCTTAGTTGCGGCGTACGGGCTCTTTCATTGCAGTGTGTGGGCTCTTTGTTGCGGCACATGGGCTTCTCTCTAGTTGTGGTGAACAGGCTCCAGAGCATGCAGACTCGGTAGTTGCAGCACCTGGGCTCTCTAGTTGTGGCGCACAGGCTTAGCTGCCCCGTGACATGTGGGATTTTAGTTCCCCACCCAGGGATCGAACCCACATCCCCTGCTTGGAAGGCAGATTCTTAACCACTGGACCACCAGGGAAGTCCCTCGATTCACCTTTTTTTAAAAAATAAATTTCTTTATTTAGTTTTGGCTGTGTTGGGTCTTCATTGCTGTGCGCAGGCTTTCTCTGGTTGCAGTGAGCGGGGGCTGCTCTTCATTGCAGTGTGTGGGCTTCTCATTGCGGTGGCTTTTCTTGTTGCGGAGCATGCGCTCTAGGCGCGCGGGCTTCAGTAGTTGTGGCATGCGGGCTCAGTAGTTGTGGCTCACGGGCTCTAGAGTGCAGGCTCAGTAGTTGTGGCACACGGGCTTAGTTGCTCCATGGCATGTAGGATCTTCCTGGGCCAGGGCTCGAACCCGTGTCCCCTGCAGCGGCAGATGGATTCTTAACTACTGTGCCACCAGAGAAGTCCCTCGATTCACCTTTGTTTCTTTGTTAAGTGGGTGTGTTACTGTTTATGTAGGCACCAGGAGATGCTAATACTTATAACAGTAATAGTTAACTTTTACCAAATGCTTCTTATTCTAGGAGTTTCATGGTTCAGGTCTTACGCTCAGGTTTTCAATCCATTTTGAGTTAATTTTTTTGTATGGTGTAAGATAGTGGTCCAGTTTCATTTGTTTGCATGTGGCTGACCAGTTTTCCCAAGAGCATTCATTGAAGATACTGTCCTTTTCCCATTGTATATTCTTGGCCCCTTTGCTGTAAATGAATTGACCACATATGCATGGGTTTATTTCTGGGCTCTCTATTCTGTTCCATTGATCTATGTGCCTGTTTTTATGCCAATACTATACTATTGTGATTCCTACAGTTTTGTAATATAGTTTGAATCAGGTAGCATGATGCTTCCAGTTTTGTTCTTCCAAGTGCTTCTTATGTGCTAGGCACTGTCTTAAGTGCTTTAGTTGTATTAACTCATTTTATTCTCCAATACCATTCAGGAGGTAAGAACTGTAATCTCTTTTACAGATAAGGATGTTGAAGCACAGAGACATTAAGAAACGTATCCTGCCATAGAGCATCTAAGTGGCGGAGTTAGGAATAACACTCAAGCATTCTAGCATCAGAGGTTGCATGCTTAGACACTATGCTATATTGCCTCTATTTTATGTTAGGAAGATAATCTAGAGATAATTTTAATGAAACAGAATAAATAATTTTACATTGGAAAATAAAATTGCAGTCACTAAAAGAGAATGTTTCAGGATTAATTTGAAGACTGTACTCGAATGAGTTAGAGCTGTATGTGTTTGCCTAGAGGGAAATCTCTGATGTATAATTAAGAAAAACAAATTTTAGAGTAACTTGGTGTTATAATTTCTCGTGAATAAGAAGAAAATAATAGAAGGGTCATTCAGGCTGGACCTCTTCCTTCCACATCTTTCTCTATGCTGACAAAACATGTGCATGAAGGCTGGGCCGTAAATATGGGTTATGACACAGAAGGGGACTAAGTAGGGGAGTGAGCTTATTAATTTTCCTTTTGAATTTATTTCATGATTTCAGTGGCAAAATGTCATTCTTTTAATATTTGAAGAAGAATTTACTGAGGAAAACGTTATTGAAGGTGAATACAGTAAAATTCTAGAGAGAAATTCCAGAGAAGGTGACTTGCCAAGTCACACCTGGTAGGTGAAGTTGACTTAGTTCAAAGCGGTTTCCATGAAACGCTCATTTTAGCAGTGGTTGTTTCATTCTTAAGGACTGTGGAAAATGAAGAAACTGTGGTCTGAGGCTGGTAGGCCAGGTCTAGTGGGGGCACCATACTCATTTATGCATCTCCCTGACTCACGTCGCCCCACTTGCCCCTCAGGCCTGGGCGACTTGCTCAGGGAGGAACCCTGGCCACTTGCTGTCCTCTGCTAGCTCAGCCTGTTGTGGGTGAGGACTCCTCAGGCATCCTTGTCTGACTGAGTGTCTCACAAGGGCTCTGGCTCCTCCTGCCACTTCCGGGTTCTGAGGAAGTACTTGCTATGGGACAGGAGATCTGGCTTCCCCGGCAGCTGCCCCAACGGGATGGAAACACAACCCGGGAGTACAGGGGGAGGTGCTGCTCCGTGCAGCTCACTTGGACAGGAAACAGAAGAGGGCCAGAACACAAATCCTTCTCTCATCCTCCCCTTGATCAATTCTTCTGAGGCTCAGTGGTTCCAATGGCCTTTTCAGAGACGTCTGTGCAGCAAAGCAACAGACTAGGTCTTCTTGTGGGGCTGCGGCCATCACTGTAATGTACCGCCTTGTGTTTGCTTTCTCTCCTTCACTGTCTCCCTTCCACCTTTGCCCTCAGGCTCTTGCTGTCCTGGGAGTAGGAGTGGTAGCACACAAACTGTACATCAGGCTCTGTTTTCTAGGGGACCGGAGCCAAGATGTGGTGGGATATAACCTGGTTTAGAAGCATGGGTGCCTGATGTTATAAATAGTCCTTTGTGCTGAAAATTGGGAAGCACTATTTGAAGTCTGAGTGCTTGACTTGTGGGTTTTAAAAATTGGTTTTTGTCTGATACAAGGAAATGTAAGTTAGACACAATTATTTAGGAAAAATAAGTTTTCTCTAAATTATATAGAAAGGAATTAACTTGGGATTTTTTGTGAAGCAAATTGTGTGAATGAATTTGTTGAAATACCTTGATTCTTTTATTTTATTGATTTATTGATTTTATTGATTTCTGCCTTTACTAATAGGATATGTCTTTTGAATTAACACCCTGTTGTGGCCAAGTAAAAAATGTCAGCTTTATCCGACAAATATTGGCATTTTGACCAAGGCTAAATATATAGTTAAAATAAATTTAAATAAAAGTAATACATACTTATCTGGAAACCTGATAAATACAATAATGTATAAAAACTAAGAATCAGCTATAGTCCTACCATCCAAATACAGCCATGTTCACATTTTGGTATATGTCTACCCATGTTTCCTATGGATAGGATATGTATATATTTTACATTGGTATGCGTAATATGGCAATATATACACCAAGTAAACATGTAGAATAGTTTTCACATATTAATATCTGTATATATTTTATAAAACACAAACATTTTATATATGATTTGGAGTATTATTGTTTAACTTATATATTATGAGATATTTCCTAAGTTATCACATATTCTAAAACATGAATTTTAATGGAGACATTCGGTATTTCATTGTATGTACAGGTCAGAGCTTATATTTAACCAAATACTTTGTTGTTGGACATTTGAAATGTTTTAGATAAGGGGGCTTGTATAAGTTTCCTTTTTCTTTACAAAAATGGTATAGAATTTAGAGAGATAGAAAGGGCCTTAAGAGATGGTCTGGTCCACGCCTCTGTGTACGACCCTTTAATCATCCCTATAAGCTGGACTGAGACAGTAAAATTGTAAAAAGGCTTTATTCCACTCTATTTTCTTTTATCTCTCTTCTTGCTCAGTTGCCCAAAACCTTCAGCCCCTTCTCTCTCTGTTTATTGCCAAAACTAATTATCAAAACCTCATCTATCTGGTTTTAATAAAAATGACAACAGCAGACAGAGCTGAGGCATGTAGTGTTTACTGTGTACCAGGTTCTAGTCTAAGCACTACATTTATTTTAACTCCTTTAATTCTCTCAAAACCTTCTGAAGGAGACACCCTTACTATCCCCAAGTCAGAGACAAAATGGAATCACAGAGGTGTTAAGTTAATTATTCAAATTCACTTAGAGTTAGCAAGTGGTGGGGCTAGCCTTTAAGCCCAGGCAGCTAAGGTTTAGAACCTGAACTTTAACCACTATGTGATAACAGATGCCCCCGAGCATAAACATGCCAAAGAAGTTTCATTCTGAGTTCTAATTTCCATCATTGGAAAGGGCTGCCTGGAACGATGTGTTGAGAAGGATTCTGGGGCTATATCTGGTTTTAGAGGGGAAAAGGGCCATGATATATGAACAATGTCTCCCTTCTGTGAAACGAAAGAGTGATTGCATATTTGCCATCTTTGCCTTACGGTTTTTGTTACGCTAGAATTAGTTCATTTCAAAGGGATAAAACTCCAGAGATAAAAAAAAAAACATTCTGTAGGTGGAATAGAGTTTACTTATACTATTGTTTTTGTTTTTGCAGGAGGCAGATGAGAGAGCAGAGGTTAGGGCGATTTCAGGCTTTTGAATTCACCCTCTTGGTCTACCACCTTCCTACCAACTGACATGCTTCCCCTATCAGTTCAAATGACTCATTTGAAGATCTTTATCTTTATATTCGTTTTAAAAAATTGCCTCTTTCATTCTGTCTGTCCTTAGTTCGAATGAAAGCAGAGGACAATGAAAAGCACAAAGAATCTGGGGACAGAGTTATGGGCTTATAGTTTTTGCTCTATCAAATTAACTGTGTTTTCTTGTGTAGTATTTACTAAACCTCCTTTTAGCCTCCATTTTCTCATCTGTAAAATAATTCTTACGTAAACTGTTGTGAAGATGAAGACAGGTAATTGTACAGGAAGTGCATTACTGGCAGGTGATGAATGTTCTCTCCATCACTCTCATATTCATCAATACATTGTATCCTTTTTTTTTTTTTTTTTTTTTTTTTTTGCGGTACGCGGGCCTCTCACTGTTGTGGCCTCTCCTGTTGCGGAGCACAGGCTCCGGACGCGCAGGCTCAGCGGCCATGGGCCACGGGCCCGGCCGCTCCGCGGCACGTGGGATCTTCCCAGACCGGGGCACGAACCCGTGTCCCCTGCATTGGCAGGCGGACTCTCAACCACTGTGCCACCAGGGAAGCCCCATTGTATCCTTTTATATTCTTGTTTTCTTTGATTATTTCTGACAGAGGCCATTTACTAAAATGTTCACTAAATTTTTTGTTGTTCTTGCTTTTTGGCTATATGGAGATATCCTTATCAAGCTTCAGCTATGGATATTTCAGAAATGAACACTCAGTTGAAGACCTGGCTAGTGCTTGGTAACTACACAAAACTGTATTATGGGTTATCTTGGTGCTTGAATTATACTTTAAGAAGAATTATGGAAAGCCTGCTCTCTCTTAAGTTGCTAGTGCCATCATTTTCTAGATTGCTCAAGGCAGAAATTTAGGGGTCATCATATTCATTTGCTTTTGTTTTAGATGACTTCTGTTGCTCACTGATCTGATGTTCATCTCATCTGTGCAGGAAAGAGTTTGCGCACCTTTTAGAAGGACTACTTGGGGGGCTGGCCCTTGGACGCTATCTTGGAACTTGGCTTTGGAACTGATACATTGATAAGGCTGTTTGGCCCACCTGGGCCCTGACCCTGCTCTACCAGCTTGCCTAGATTAATGGTACAGATGGTGCATTCATGGTGAACGCCTGCTTTCCTACCGGGAGTCTGGAATTTTGGTAGTTGTGGGTCGTCACACAGGCAGAGAGGGCCAACGTGACCGGCCTCCAATGAAAACCTTGCACTTTGAGTCTTAAAACTGGTTTCCCTGGGAAGAAACACTGATTTCTGTTTAAGAAGGAGCGTGTTCTGTGTGACTATCCGCCTGGCTCTCCCCATTCCAGCCCCAGAGGAGAACTTGGGAAGCCTGTGTCTGAATTCCTCCAGACTCCACCTTATGTGTCTTTTCCCTTTGCTGGGAATGCTGTGTATTGTTGCACTGTAATAAACCGTAGCTGTGACTATACTGCCTCTGTGGTGATGAGCCTGTGAGCCCTTCTAGTGAGTCACCCAACGTGTGGGTGGTCCTGGGACACCCGAAATACCATCTGTTGTATTTTTCGTGTCTTAAAGTTTAATTTGAGTCTTTTTTGTATCATTCATGTCTCCTTTTAACAAGCTAAATCTTTTCTCTACCTTCTTGAACATATGGAATATATTTATTATAATTGTTTTAATGTTCAAGTCTGCTAATTCTATCATCTGTGTTATTTCTGGGACTCTTTCCCTTGAATGATTGGTTTTTTTCTCCTCATCAGGGGTTGTATTTTCTTGCCTTTTAGCATACGTAGTAAGTTTTTTTTTTTTTTGCGGTACGCGGGCCTCTCACTGTTGTGGCCTCTCCCGTTGCGGAGCACAGGCTCTGGACGCGCAGGCTCAGCGGCCATGGCTCACGGGCCCAGCCGCTCCGCGGCATGTGGGATCCTCCCGGACTGGGGCACGAACCTGCGTCCCCTGCATCGGCAGGCGGACTCTCAACCACTGCGCCACCAGGGAAGCCCTAGTTTTCAGTGTTTAAGGCGGGAGGGTAAATCCAGCCTGTTACTCTGTCATGGTCACAAGTGGATGTCCAGACCTCCACACACTTCTTTGAATCAGGTAGTTGAGGGTCTTGACTTCTCATCACTGAGATACTGCCTGGCACATAGCAGTTGTTCAAATATTATCTGTTGAAAGACGAAATGAATGAATACTATATAGTTAAAGGTACAGTAGTATTTTTCATTTCCCCAGACTAGACACTTAATAGTAAAACTTCAAAAAATTATGTTTAGATGTATGCAGCCTTGAGGTAAAATCCCTGCTCTCACTTAGTAACCGTCTGACCCTGTGGCCTTTTCCCTTCTGAGGACAACATGTACCTTGCAGGACAGGGGTGAGAGTTAACTGAGAGGTGCTGTACAAGGAGCACACAGTCAGTTCTGAGTGAGATGGGAACACTTGCTATTGTTCTTGGCCTGCTTAAGTAGTAACCCTATATTGATATAAGGCTTTATAATTCATGTGCTTTCCATAGATGTGTCATATATAATCCTAACAATATATTTTCTCCCAAATAATTACCTAAGGTTAAAGTCCCAAGAATCTTATGAAAGAAGAAAAAAATAAGACAAGCATTTGAAGACTTGAGAGCAGAGCCTTACTTTTTTTTTTTTTTTTTTTTTTTTTTTGCGTTACACGGGCCTCTCACTGTTGTGGCCTCTCCCGTTGCGGGGCACGGGCTCCGGACGCGCAGGCTCAGCGGCCATGGCTCACGGGCCCAGCTGATCCGCGGCATGTGGGATCCTCCCAGACCGGGGCACGAACCTGCGTCCCCGGCATCGGCAGGCGGACTCTCAACCACTGCGCCACGAGGGAAGCCCCAGAGCCTTGCTTTTGAACATCACACTCTATCTCTGCCTTTGAAGATGAACATCCAGGCTTGCATGATAGACTTTGTCTCTCAAGCTTTTAACCTGCTCTTCACCTGGTTGTTTATGCCAAAAGCTGTCTTCACAGACTCCCCTTTGTGCCCACCTTCTGTGATGTAAAGCCTATGATTAATATTATGTGTTACCTTGACGGCTGATAAATTTGGGAGGGCCTTGAGTGGCCTAATGCATGTCCCCCTTCCCACTGTGCTCTCATGGATAAGGCCCTCTAGCCAAACAACCGTCCTTATGAAGGGGACCAGGCGCAGTTTCAGCTTATCCTCAAGGGATGGGTTTTAGTTTCCTGCCAGACTGTGGGATTATTCAAACAAACCAATCTCATTCTCCTGTGGGAACCAGGGGGCACCCTGACCTCTTGATACTACAAAGCCTGCTTCCCACCCCCCTGGTTGTTCACTCGCCCCTGACTGCAAACTCCGTGTGGCCCTGTGTGGGTGCTGTGTCTTCTTCCCCTGAGCTGTGAGCTTATGTGACTAGTACTGTTCAGCCCATCTGTCCAGAATTGGGTGTCATGTGTTTGGTCGTCCCCTCAGAACCCTAGGACAGGAATCTTTCCCTGGATAGTAGGGTGAATGTTGTGCTAATTTCTGCTATATAGCAAAGTAACTCAATTATACACATATATACATTCTTTTTTTAACACTCTTTTCCATTACGGTTTATCCCGAGAGATTGGATATAGTTCCCTGTGCTATACAGTAGGACCTTGTTGTTTATTCGTTCTAAATGTAATGGTGTGCATCTACTAACCCCAAATTCCCAATCCATCCCTCTCCCTCCCCTCTCCCCCTTGGCAACCACAAGTCTGTTCTCTATGTCTGTGAGTCTGTTTCTGGAAAACTCTAGGAGCTTATAGACACAGTTTCCCAGAAGAGGTCAGGAGGGGGACTAAGGAGCCAACCCCGGCTTCTCCTTCTCTGGGTCTGAGTGCTGGCCCTCCCACACACTGGGAGAAGGTAACGGAGTGTGGCAGGACAGGGTGTTCTTTCTCTGCACGCTTCTTCCTTTCATCCTCACCCCTGATGGGAAGGAGGCTTTTAATCTGATTACGTATCTAAGTTATGCTGTGAGAGGTGGTCCATATTAGGAGGAGGAAGGTTTGCCTGCCTAATAACCTCTTTGGTCAAGGATCCCACTGGAGAGGTTGGGAGCCAGTTATATCCCAATTGGAACCAGGAGCAGTAGTTGAGTTGGCTCTGGAGAGGTGGTGGGTGGGAAGGATGAGCCAGAGCCTTTGAGTGGGAAAAGGGATAGAAAATGAAGAAGTACCAGTAAAGTGCCTGTTCTGTTGGAACTCACATATTTCAGGATATAAAACATCCTGAATTTTTAAATAACAAGAATACAATTAAATGAGAAAAGAGAAATATATGAAATGTGACTATACTTTATTCTCCCTGAAAATGCCTACTGTTAGATTTATTAAATTGAATAAGTTGGGAATCCAAAAGTTAGTTTGAGCTGAAAGGAGAATTTGTTGAATCAGGATATTCTTCATAGGCCGCTGATTGAAAAACCTTTCTGCTAGCTGGTGACTAGTGCGGTTGTTTTAGTTGGTAAAGATCTCTTTCCACATTGAATGAATCAGAATGGTCTCGCCTAAGAGAGTGAGACAAAGAATCCTACTAATACTCCTCAAACAGCTTGGGAACAACACAGATGATACACCAGGCTCTATTCTAAGCACTTGTTTACATGCATTATCTCCTTTAATCCCCAGAACAGCCCTACGAGGTGGGTGCTATCACTGGCTGTGTGACTTCTGACAAGTTACTTACCCTTTCTGAATCCCGTCTGTAAAATGAGTGGAGCCACAGTACCTACTTCAGAGCGTTTTTGTGAAAATTAAGGGATAGGATCAATGTGAAGCGCTCAGCCCATTCCTAGAATACATTAACTGTGAAGGGGAACAGAATAGGCCACCCCAAAATATGCCTCTTTGGCATAAGGATTATTTTGAAGAACTGCAGACACAGGAGAAAACTCTGAAAACAGAGTAGAAGGGAAATTTACATTAGAAAGGGGGCCTGTACCAGGAAGAGAGCTACCAGCAGAGATAAGGGTTTTTGCCTGAGCGTAACAGGGAAGCCTTTGTTTACTTCTCTTTGAAGTCCCAGTTCCCGATGCTTTTCCTAGCTCGGGATGGTATATAAGCCTCAATTTCTGGCCGCTTTTGGTATCTCATATTTTTTGTGGGACTCCTGTACGTACATACTTAAAATTTTTTTTTTTTCCTGTTAATCTTTTATTACGGGGGGTCTCGACCAAAGAACGCAGGCGGGTAGAGGCAAAATTATGTTCCCTCCCCTATAACTGCTAAAAGGATTTCTTGTTTAAAAGCTACGCTATTTTTGGGCTTCCCTGGTGGCGCAGTGGTTGAGAATCCGCCTGCCGATGCAGGAGACACGGGTTCGTGCCCCGGTCCGGGAAAAATCCCACGTGCCGCGGAGCGGCTGGGCCCATGAGCCATGGCCGCTGAGCCTGCGCGTCCAGAGCCTGTGCTCCGCAACGGGAGAGGCCACAACAGTGAGAGGCCCGCGTACCGCAAAAAAAAAAAAAAAAAAAGCTATGCCATTTTTATTCCCGACTGTCCAAGGGAAGAGTTTACAGACTATGGGTGTTAAACATATTTGAAATTTTCAAAGCGCTCAGAACACTAAACATTCCATCACTGGGCCATCACGTGAGTTCAAGCCCTGGATAGTGCAGGAGGCAGGTGTGTTAAAGCTAGGTGTGTATTTGCATCTTCTGGCCCAGATGCACACAGTAGGCAGTGCAGGGCGTGGAACAGTTCAGTGGCCAAGACGTGTGGCGCCAGATTGCCTGGATTCGAATCCCAGTCCTGGCATTTAGTAGCTGTGCAACCGTGGGCATTTAGTTAACCTCCCTGCACCTCAGTTTGTCATCTGTAAAGTGGGGAGAACAGCAGCACTGGCCTCAGAGGATTGTCATGAGGATTAAGGGAGACAGTGCAGGTGAAGCCTGCCGGGCATGTAGGGAGCACTAGTGAATGGAGTTAGGACATGCTGGTGAACGGCATTCGAGTAGAGGACTGTGGGACGTAGATCCTAATACAAAATGCTAATAAGGTGTCAACCAGGAGTTCTCACCCCTGTCGTGTGGAGCACTTTCTGGAAGGAATGATTTTTGGATGCTTAAACAGCTAGCGTGTTGAGTACAATTTGCAAGATGCCGTGCTGAGTACTTTACCTGTTTTAACTTATTTGATCTCAAATAATGCCGTAAGATAGGCGCTGTCGTTCTTCCCATTTTACAGATGAGAAAATAGAGGCCCAGAGAAGTGAAATACCCATTGCTCTGAGCAGTAAGCAGGACTGATGCTGAAGGGCCGTATGGCTGTGGGCTGGAGTGCAGAGCTCCCTCGACCATCGCGTTCATGTGCTGCAGGCTGGACTGTGATTCAGGAGGCAGCTGCCTGGTCTGGGAGGGGCGGGATGCACCCTAAACCTCTGCAAATTCACCTACCTGTTCGCAGAGCGGGGAAGGTGTGTGGTGGTGGAGAGGGAGCGGGACACGTTCCTTACCCTTCCCCGGAAGCCACTGCCACAAGAGGCCACCTCGATGCTGAGCCTGTTAGCGGAGGAGGTGGGTGCCTGGCGTTCCTGTGAACTGATTAAAAGCAAGAGAGAGGGATGGATCTGGCTTCGTGGGGCGACAGGCCTCTTCGTTCAACACTGAGGTGAGGCGGAGACGGCTCCTTTATGCCCAGAAATATCCATCCTACCACCTGTCTGAAAACGCCTCTGTTTCTAGAATTCCCTGTTTACAAAGGGAAGGGCACAGGGACCACATTAACTGTCTTCAGGTAACACTGATCAGTTCATCCTTGGAGTCCCTGCTTCACGTGTGTTTGTCGAAAAGATTACATATAATGTCCTCCAGCAGAGGGCAAGAAAAGGGAAACAGAATAGGAAACTACGTGATGTGTGGTTGGGTGGGAGAAGGGATGCAGTGGGGAGGAGAGGGGCTCTGAGGGGGAAATTGCTAGGGCAGCAGAGCCAGTGCTGCCTGCTTCCAATTTCTGTTACGCTGACCTTAAACGTCATTCAGGAGGACTTCATGTGAGTCTTTGGCATGGATGTTTCGCTCTGACCCTTGGGAGAGAGCAGACAGGAGTACTGTCTCTTTCATCTTTAAGAACACTTTCCTTTCTATTCAGCAGCTGCCTTATTGCAACTGAAGTTCCCATCAGTCAAGTAGACATTAAGTGGCTTCTTATACAAATACTTGCTGACTTTGCAAGGGCCTCTGAAAAGCATTCTATTTCTTATAAATTCTTTGAAGTTTTATTTTGGCTCCAGCAAGTGTGTACAGATATATCCAGAGATGGAAAGTGTTCCTGTGCAAATGAACTCCACAACCACGAAGTGATGGGAAAGACAATATGCTCACAATTCCCTGTTGGGGCAGCCCCCAAAGGTCACCTCCAGGTAACGTGATGGGGAAGTTGCTTTTGCTGTTAATTATTGTCCACGTTTAGACTAGAAACTTGGCGAGCTAAAAAAAATTTAAAGTGTTCATGATAGTCAGTTTGAAGGATATGGATAAATGAATTGAAGAAAATAAAAATCACTTGTAATTACAATACTGAGACGACTTCCATTAACGATCTTTGCTCAGAATATATCTGTATCTCTATCTTTGTCTCTACTGATCTACCGATCTATCTATGGCCATAATAGTGTTTTGAGATATTAACCAATTTTTATTGTAAATTTTATCAAAGTATAATATACAGACAGAAAAATGCACAGATCATAAGTGTACTTTTGGACAAATTGGTGTTTTGTTTTTTTTTTAACATCTTTATTGGGGTATAATTACTTTACATTGGTGTGTTAGTTTCGGCTTTATAACAAAGTGAATCAGTTATACATATACATATGTTCCCATATCTCTTCCCTCTTGCGTCTCCCTCCCTCCCATCCTCCCTATCCCACCCCTCCAGGCAGTCATAAAGCACCCAGCCGATATCCCTGTGCCATGCGGCTGCTTCCCACTACCTATCTACCTTACGTTTGTTAGTGTATATATGTCCATGACTTTCTCTCGCCCTGTCACAGCTCACCCTTCCCCCTCCCCATATCCTCAAGTCCGTTCTCCAGTAGGTCTGTGTCTTTATTCCTGTCTTACCCCTAGGTTCTTCATGACATTTTTTTTTCTTAAATTCCATATATATGTGTTAGCATACGGTATTTGTCTTTTTCTTTCTGACTTACTTCACTCTGTATGACAGACTCTAGGGCTATCCACCTCATTACAAATAGCTCAATTTCATTTCTTTTTATGGCTGAGTAATATTCCATTGCATATATGTGCCACATCTTCTTTATCCATTCATCCGATGATGGGCACTTAGGTTGTTTCCATCTCCGGGCTATTGTAAATAGAGCTGCAATGAACATTTTGGTACATGACTCTTTTTGAATTTTGGTTTTCTCAGGGTATATGCCCAATAGTGGGATTGCTGGGTCATATGGTAGTTCTATTTTTAGTTTTTTAAGGAACCTCCATACTGTTCTCCATAGTGGCTGAACCAATTCACATTCCCACCAGCAGTGCAAGAGTGTTCCCTTTTCTCCACACCCTCTCCAGCATTTATTGTTTGTAGATTTTTTGATGATGGCCATTCTGACCAGTGTGAGATGATACCTCATTGTACTTTTGATTTGCATTTCTCTAATGATTAGTGATGTTGAGCATTCATTCATGTGTTGTTGGCAACCTGTATATCTTCTTTGGAGAAATGTCTATTTAGGTCTTCTGCCCATTTTTGGATTGGGCTGTTTGTTTTTTTGTTATTGAGCTGCATGAGCTGCTTGTAAATTTTGGAGATTAATCCTTTGGCAGTTGCTTCATTTGCAAATATTTTCTCCCATTCTGAGGGTTGTCTTTTGGTCTTGTTTATGGTTTCCTTTGCTGTGCAAAAGCTTTGAAGTTTCATTAGGTCCCATTTGTTTATTTTTGTTTTTATTTCCATTTCTCTAGGAGGTGGGTCAAAAAGGATCTTGCTGTGATTTATGTCATAGAGTGTTCTGCCTATGTTTTCCTCTAAGAGTTTGATAGTTTCTGGCCTTACATTTAGGTCTTTAATCCATTTTGAGCTTATTTTTGTGTGTGGTGTTAGGGAGTGATCTAATCTCATACTTTTACATGTATCTGTCCAGTTTTCCCAGCACCACTTATTGAAGAGGCTGTCCTTTCTCCACTGTACATTCCTGCCACCTTTATCAAAGATAAGGTGTCCATATGTGCATTGGTGTGTTTTTTATAAGCTGAACATACCTGGGTGCCTAACAGGTAACTGAAGAAATGGATGTTTCCATGAACCGGTGTGCATTCCCTCTGCGTTTACCTGTACGCTGAGGTCCTTTCTCTACCTCAAGTAGGTAGAGTTTTCCAACTTCATGTCTTGGGTAAAGGAGGCATCTTCAGATCACAGAGAAAACGGACCTGACTTTTTGACAGAGATCCAAGAAGATGAGAGATTTAGAAGAACATGAATCAATTTGAGCCAATTTTTTTTTAACCCTAAGCCTAGATAAAGGATTCTTGGATGGGGGAAGAGGAGAGAAGAAAGTAAGCAAATCAAGCAAAGACGTCACTGGGTCTCCTAGAAGGGGCGTTGGCCCAACCCTAAGTTCACAAACTCTATCAGAGAAACTGTGGACTGGAACTTGGATCCACATGTAAAGGTTTCCAGAGCCAAGAGCATCCTGCTTTCAGTACAGTGAAGGCCTGAACCCTCATTCAATGCAACCAAAGTAGCTCCCCATGCTCCATGTGTCAGCATAGCCTCCCAAGTCCTAAAGTGCACATCTTAGACGTGAGGGTGATTCTGGTGCAGAGAGTCCTTGGTCCTCGCTTTCAAAAACATGGGTGTAGGTTTTTGTCCAGGCCATGACCATGCTTCCCAAGCTTGTCTGTGCATCAGAACTACCTAGAGGCCTTGTTAAATACACAGATTTCCAGGACCCACTACTGAATTTGATCAGGTCTGGCCATCTGAATGTTGACCAACTCTCCCAGGGATTATTATGCAATCAGTCAGGCATCCACTGGAGGATTAGATTTGACATCGGAGGATTAGAAGTGCTTTGCCAGTGGCCTGTGAAGTATATCACTTTATAAGAACAACGATTCAGTGCAATGGTGTCCAAGTGACCCAGTGGAGCCCACTTAGAAGCTGTTGATGGAAGAGGAGCAGCTTAGGTGGTAAGGCACCTCTCCTGTCCTTCATTCAGGCAGACAGACCCCCTTCTACCTAAATGGACTTGCATAAAGTATTCCAAGGTCAAGAGAGTTTAGCAAACCACTCTCAATTCCATAGTATCAACCATTATCAGCCACATCCTTTGCTCTGTCATTTATTTTATCCACAGAGGAATTTATGTGAGGATGAGGGTACCCCTGGCAAGAGCTTTGCCGGCCAAAGTCCTCTCTTCATTCCCTGAAGAAGAGACGTGCAGCTATGACACTGTTGCTCTGTGCTTTCTAGCATCATGCCTGCATCCGCAGGCCTCCTGAGGCTCCCAAGAGATTCTGCCATGGATTAGCTTATGCCCTTCTGACTAGAGAGTACTCTGGGCCTGGCTTGGAGGCGTTTAGAGCTCTGTTCCTAATTATTAAAAGCATAGCAAGAGTGCAGAGAACATTTACAATAGTAATAATAATAAAAAAGAACTTTAAAAGCCAAGGCTATAACAGACAAATAGTCTATTAACCTCTTCAGATGAGCTAATTTAAAGTGAGTGTTCCAAGTGTAATACCTGCTAGGATAATGTATGAGCCATTGACTGGTAACATCTAGAATATGTACTGCTGAAGCCAGCACCAGTGACCAGGCAGACCTTTTCATTTAGGGCTGCCGCTTAGTGGGATGAAAGTACAGTTGAGGCTCCCTGTCTGCCAATGGGAGTAAATGGAAAAAAATGGAAAAAGAAGAGCCAGGATGGAAAGAAAGCTAGAATTTGAGTGCCCCCAAAATAATCTTTTGAATGTGATACTGGAGGAGAAGTTAGACAAGATACAAAAGGAACTTGTAGGAACCAGATGATTTATGTTCAAAAATAGAACTATCCAGAAAAAGAAGGATGGAGAAGAGGTAATTACTGTGTCACTCAAAATCCTGGTGCTGGCTGCAGGGTAAGATGGTGAATGTTCTAACTTCTCAGCTAGATTCGGGAAGCAAGGATGGGAAAATCAAATCAGGTGCTGTTTGTTTATTTCAATTTGATTTTATCAAAGTAAACTTCTTATTGATGTATGTCTTACATACATAAAAGTACAAAATCATAAATTGATAGTTAGGTGAATTTTTACAAAGCGAACTTAACCCTTATATAAAGTGAGTGCAGGATGAAGAGGTAGAACATTAACGGTTCCCTGGATGCAACATCCTGCTTCCTCCTAATCATTGGCTCCCACGAAGGAAACCACTATCCTAACTACAAACATGGGGGATTTGCCTACTTTTGAACTTACATAAATGGACTCATACAGCCTGTACTCTTTTGTATCTGCCTTCTTTTGCACTGCACTGTGTTTGTGAGTTCACCTATGTGTGTGTGTGTGTGTGTGTGTATGTGTGTAGCTGCTCATTTTTTTGACTGTATCATGTTTCTTCCTATGGATGTACCACAGATTCTCTGTTCTGTTGTCAGGCCATTTAGGTTATCTTCAGCTCTTTGCTGTTACAAGCACTGCTGCTATGAACTTGTTTGAGTGGATTATTTTTAAATAATCTTGGGTGACGGGGTTCAAGATGGTGGAATAGAAGAATGTATGCTCACTCCCTCTTGCGAGAGCACTGGAATCATAACTAACTGCTGAACAATCATTAACAGGAAGACACTGGAACTCACCAAAAAAGATACCCCACATCCAAAGACAAAGGAGAAGCCACCGTGAGATAGGAGGAGGGCCACAATCACAATAAAATCAAATCCCATAACTGCTGGGTGGATAGCTCACAAACTGGAGAACACTTATACCACAGAAGTCCACCCAGTGTAGTGAAGGTTTGGAGCCCCATGTCAGGCTTCCCAACCTGGGGGTACGGCGATGGGAGGAGGAATTCCTAGAGAATCAGACTTTGAAGACTATCGGGATTTGATTGCAGAACTTCGACAGGACTGGGGGAAACAGAGACTCCACTCTTGGAGGGCACACACAAAGTAGTGTGCTCATCGGGACCCAGGGGAAGGAGCAGTGACCCCAGAGGATACTGAAGCAGACCTATCTGCTAGTGTTGGAGGGTCTCCTGCACAGTCAGGGGGTGGCTGTGGCTCACCATGGGGACAAGTACACTGGCAGCAGAAGTTCTGGGAAGTACTCCTTGGCATGAGCCCTCCCAGAGTCCACCATAAGCCACACCAAAAAGCCTGGGTAGGCTCCAGTGCTGGGTCGCTTCAGGCCAAACAACCAACAGGGAGGGAACCTGGCCCCACCCATCAGCAGACAAGTGGATTAAAGTTTTACTAAGCTCTGCCCACCAGAGCAACAGCCAGCTCTACCCACCACCAGTCCCTCCCATCAAGAAACTTACACAAGTCTCTTAGATAGCCTCATCCACCAGAGGGCAGACAGCAGAAGCAATAAGAACTACAGTCTTGCAGCTTGTGGAACAAAAACCACATTCACAGAAAGATAGACAAGATGAAAAGGCAGAGGGCTATGTACCAGATGAAGGAACAAGAAAAAACCCAAGAAAAAAGACTAAGCGAAGTGGAAGGCAACCTTCCAAAAAAGAATTCGGAATAATTATAGTGAAGATGATCCAGGACCTCGGAAAAATAGTGGAGGCAAAGATCGAAAAGATGCAAGAAATGGTTAACAAAGACCTAGAAGAATTAAAGAACAAACACCTAGAAGAATTAAAGACCAAACAAACAGAGATGAACAATACAATAACTGAAATGAAAAATACACTAGAAGTAATCAATAGCAGAATAACTGAGCAGAAGAATGGATAAGTGACCTGGAAGACAGAATGGTGGAATTCACTGCCACTGAACAGAATAAAGAAAAAAGAATGAAAAGAAATGAAGACAGCCTAAGAGACCTCTGAGACAACATTAAACACAACATCATTCGCATTATAGGGGTCCCAGAAGGAGAAGAGACAGAGAAAGAACCCGAGAAAATATTTGAAGAGATTATAGTTGAAAACTTCCCTAACATGGGAAAGGAAATAGCCATGCAAGTCCAGGAAGCACAGAGAGTCCCAGGCAGGATAAACCCAAGGAGAAACACGCCGAGACACATAGTAATCAAATTGACAAAATTTAAAGACAAATTATTGAAAGCAACAAGGCAAAAATGACAAATAACATACAAGGGAACTCCCATAAGGTCAACAGCTGATTTCTCAGCAGAAACTCTGCAAGCCAGAAGGGAGTGGCATGATATACTTTAAGTGATGAAAGGGAAGAACCTACAACCAAGATTACTCTACCCAGAAAGGATCTCATTCAGATTCGATAGAGAAATCAAAAGCTTTACAAACAAGCAAAAGCTAAGAGAATTCAGCACCACCAAACCAGCTCTACAACAAATGCTAAAGGAACTTCTCTAAGTGGGAAACACAAGAGAAGGAAAGGACCTACAAAAACAAACCCATAACAATTAAGAAAATGATAATAGGAACATAGATATAGATAATTACCTTAAACATGAATGGATTAAATGCTCCAACCAAAAGACACAGGCTCGCTGAATGGATACAAAAACAGGACCCATGTATATGCTGCCTACAAGAGACCCACTTCAGACCTAGGGACAACTACAGATGAAAGTGAGGGGATGGAAAAAGATATTCCATGCAAATAGAAATCAAAAGAAAGCTGGAGTAGCAATACTCATATCAAATAAAATAGACTTTAAAATAAAGAATGTTACAAGAGACAAGGAAAGACACTACATAATGATCAAGGGATCAATCCAAGAGGAAGATATAAGAATTATATATGCACCCAACATAGGAGCACCTCAATACATAAGGCAACTGCTAATGGCTATAAAAGAGGAAATCGACAGTAACACAATAATAGTGGGGGACTTTAACACCTCACTTACACCAATGGAAAGATCATCCAAACAGAAACTTAATAAGGAAACACAAGCTTTAAATGACACAATAGACCAGATAGATTTAATTGATATTTATAGGACATTCCATCCAAAACCAGCAGATTACACTTTCTTCTCAAGTGTGCACGAAACATTCTACAGGATAGATCACATCTTGGGTCACAAATCAAGCCTCAGTAAACTTAAGAAAATTGAAATCATATCAAGCATGTTTTCTGACCACAACGCTCTGAGATTAGAAATGAATTACTGGGAAAAAACCGTAAAAAACACAAACACATGGAGGCTAAACAATACGTTACTAAATAACCAAGAGATCACTGAAGAAATCAAAGAGGAAACCAAAAAATACCTAGAGACAAATTACAATGAAAACACAACGATCCAAAACCTATGGGATACAGCAAAAGCAGTCCTAAGAGGGAAGTTTATAGCAATAAAATCCTACCTCAAGAAACAAGAAAAATCTCAAATAAACAATCTAACCTTACACCTAAAGGAACTGGCAAGAGAAGAACAAACAAAAACCAAAGTTAGTAGAAGGAAAGAAATCATAAGGATCAGAGCAGAAATAAATGAAATAGAAACAAAGAAAACAATAGCAAAGATCAATAAAACTAAAAGCTGGTTCTTGGAGAAGATAAACAAAATTGATAAAGCATTAGCCAGACTCATCAAGAAAAAGAGGGAGAGGACTCAAATCAATAAAATTAGAAATGAAAAAGAAGTTACAACAGACACGGCAGAAATACAAAGCATCCTAAGACATGACTACAAGCAACTCTATGCCAATAAAATGGACAACCTGGCCGAAATGGACAAATTCTTAGAAATGTATAACCTTCTAGGACTGAACCAGGAAGAAACAGAAAATATGAACAGACCAATCACAAGCAATGAAATTGAAACTGTGATTAAAAATCTTGCAACAAACAAAAGTCCAGGACCAGATGGCTTCACAGGTGAATTCTATCAAACATTTAGAGAAGAGCTAACACCCATCCTTCTCAAACTCTTCCAGAAAATTGCAGGGGAAGGAACACTCCCAAACTCATTCTATGAGGCCACCATCACCCTGATACCAAAACCATACAAAGATACAACAAAAACAAAAAATTACAGACAAATGTCACTGATGAATATAGATGCAAAAATCCTCAACAAAATACTAACAAACAGAATCCAACAACAGATTAAAAGGATCATACACCACGATCAAGTGGGATTTATCCCAGGGATGCAAGGATCCTTCAGTATACTCAAATCAATCAATGCGACACACCATATTAACAAACTGAAGAATAAAAAACATATGATCATCTCAATAGATGCAGAATAAGCTTTTGACAAAATTCAACACCAATTTATGATAAAAACTCTCCAGAAAGTGGGCATAGAGGGAACCTACTTCAACATAATAAAGGCCATATATGACAAACCCACAGCAAACATCATTCTCAATGGTGAAAAACTGAAAGCATTTTCTCTAAGATCAGGAACAACACAAGGACATCCACTCTTGCCACTATTATTCAACAGTGTTTTGGAAGTCCTAGCCACGGAAATCAGAGAGAAAAAGGAAATAAAAAGAATACAAACTGGAAAAGAAGAAGTAAAACTGTCACTGTTTGCAGATGACATGGTACTATATACAGAGAATCCTAAAGATGCCACCAGAAAACTACTAGAGCTAATCAATGAATTTGGTAAAGTTGCAGGATACAAAATTAATGCACAGAAATCTCTTGCTTTCCTGTACACTAATGATGAAAAATCTGAAAGAGAAATTAAGGAAACACTCCCATATACCATTGCAATGAAAAGAATGAAATACCTAGGAATAAACCTATCTAGGGAGACAAAAGACCTGTATGCAGAAAATTATAAGACACTGGTGAAAGAAATTAAAGATGACACAAACAGATGGAGAGATATACCATGTTCTTGGATTGGAAGAATCAATATTGTGAAAATGACTCTACTACCCAAAGCAATCTACAGATCCAATGCAATCCCTATCAAATTACTAATGGCATTTTTTACAGAACTGGAACAAAAAAATCTGAAAATTTGTATGGAGACACAAAAGACCCTGAATAGCAAAAGCAGTCTTGAGGGAAAAAAACGGAGCTGGAGGAATCAGACTCCCTGACTTCAGACTATACTGGAAAGCTACAGTCATCAATACAATATGGTACTGGCACAAAAACAGAAATATAGATCAATGGAACAGGATAGAAAGCCCAGAGGTAAACCCATGCACATATGGTCAGCTCATCTTTGATAAAGGAGGTAAGAATATACAATGGAGAAAAGACAGCCTCTTCAATAAGTGGTGCTGGGAAAACTGGACAGCTCCATGTAAAAGAGTGAAATTAGAACACTCCCTAACACCATACACAAAAATAAACTCAAAATCGATTAGAGACCTAAATGTAAAACAGGACACTATAAAACTCTTAGAGGAAAACATAGGAAGAACACACTTTGACATAAATCACAGCAAGATCTTTTTTGATCCACCTCCTAGAGTAATGAAAACAAAAACAAAAAGAAACAAATGGGACCTAACGAAACTTAAAAGCTTTTGCAAAGCAAAGGAAACTACAAACAAGAGAAAAAGACAACCCTCAGAATGGGAGAAAATATTTGCAAAGAAATCAATGGACAAAGGATTAACCTCCAAAATATATAAACAGCACATGCAGCTCAATATTAGTAAAACAAAGAACCCAATCAAATAATGGGCAGAAGACCTAAATAGACATTTCTCCAAAGAAGACATACTTATGGCCAAGAAGCATATGAAAAGCTGCTCAACATCACTAATTATTAGAGAAATGCAAATCAAAACTACAATGAGGTATCACCTCACACCAATTAGAATGGGCATCATCAGAAAATCTACAAACAACAAATGCTGGAGAGGGTGTGGCGAAAAGGGAACCCTCTTGCACTGTTGGTGGGAATGTAAATTGATACAGCCACTATGGAGAACAGTATGGAGGTTCCTTAAAAAGTAAAAATAGAATTACCATCTGACCCAGCAATCCCACTACTGGGCATATACCCAGAGAAAACCACAATTCAAAAAGACACATGCACCCCAACATTCATTGCAGCACTATTTACAATAGCCAGGTCATGGAAGCAACCTAAATGCTCATCGACAGACAAATGGATAGAGAAAATGTGGTACATATATACAATGGAATATTACTCAGCCATAAAAAGGAACGAAACTGGGTCATTTGTAGAGACGTGGATGGATCTAGAGACTGTCATACAGAGTGAAGTAAGTCAGAAAGAGTAAAACAAATATCTTATATTAATGCATATATGTGGAACCTAGAAAAATGGTACAGATGAACCAGTTTGCAGGGCAGAAATAGAGACACAGATGTAGAGAACAAACGTATGGACACCAAGAGGGGAAAGTGGTGGGGTGGTGGTGGTGGCGTGATGAATTGGGAGATTGGGATTGATATATATACACTAATATGTATAAAATGGATAACTAATAAGAACCTGCTGTTTAAAAAAATGAAATAAAATTCAAAAAAAACCTTTATTATTATCTTTATATTATTTCAAAAAATTCAACTATTTTTCTTTTAGAAGAACATAATGCATGGCAAAATATTTTCTGAGATCTAAGTTACACTTCAGCACTACCATTTTCTTTTCATATAACAGTAAAATATTAGTATGCATATTATCAATGGTACTCATCACAATCTTCTGCTTGACTTTTTGAATAGTGGGAGAAAACTGTAAACACATGATTAGAGGATTGAGAAAGTATTAAGTATCAAGAAAATTACATTTATGGGCGAGGCTCCTTTGGTTGAGGAGAGAAATTTATTTATTTAAAAAATTTTTATTGAAGTAGAGTTGATTTACAATGTTGTGTTAGTTTCAGGTGTACAGTAAAGTGATTCAGTTATATGTGTATAATATATATATTCTCTTTTACATTCTCTTCCATTATAGGTTATTACAAGATATTGAGTATAGTTCCCTGTGCTGTATAATAGCTCATTATTAGTTATCTATTTTATATATAGTAGTATGTATATTTTAGTCTCAAACTCCTAATTTATCTGTCTCTCTACCTCCTCTTTGGTAACCATAAATTTGTTTTCTATGTCTATGAGTCTATTTCTGTTTTGTAAATAAGTTCATTTGTATCCTATCTGAGATTCCACATATAAGTGATATCATATGATATTTGTCTTTGTCTGATTTACTTCACTTAGTATGATAATCTCTAGGTCCATCCATGTTGCTGCAAATGGCATTATTTCATTCTTCTTTTATGGCTGATTGATAGTCCGTTGTATATATGTACCACATCTTCTTTATCCATTCGTCTATCAATGGACACTTAGGCTGAGAAGAGAAATTTATAATGTAGTTTTCTGTATTTCATTATAGTCCATAATCTGGATGATCTTTTCATGATAGGAAATCCTTAAACCAATTCATGATATCTTATAACCCTCAATTAAAGTTTCATTTAAAAGTGTTGTTTCCCCATGAGTGTGTTCTAATTCTGGTGTTGTCCTGAGGAGGGCATGGTGGATGGGGTGCATGGGCGCTATCTCACTGCTGTTCTCTCTGCATGTTCTGTAACGTCCATGTTGCCTCTACGTAGCTGTTAGGATCAGGTTTAGCTCCACATGACAAAACAACAATATGAGACAAGACGAAATAACAGGGACTTAAACTTGATATGGTTTATTTCTCCCGTAAGCAGTCTGGGGATATAGGATGATATCTTTAAGATAGCATCAGTGATCCTAGCTTTTGTTTCCCTTGTCTGTTGTCCTAAGCCGATGACTTCCATTCTTATACTTACCCCATGGTTCAGTATGGTTGCTAGTGATCCAGCTGATAGCATGTCTATGTTATAGGCTGGAAGCAGGAGAGAAGGAGGAGAAAAGGAGGTAGGGAGGGGGGAGGAGGAGACAGAGGGGGAGGGGGAGGGAGAGGGAGAAAAAAGGCATGACCTCTGTCTAGAAATAGTTCCTGAAAGTGACAAGCACTTCCATTACATTCTCAAAGCCAGAATGTCATTGGGAAATATGGTCCTTATCTAGTCATATTGCTGCTGCGTATATATTGGGGCTTTGTTAAGGAAGAGGAGAAAAAAGGGTGTTGGGTAGAGGTAGGCATTTAAAGTGTTTGCGACACTTTCAAGATCTTAGGCACATGCTGGGTTTGCTCAGAGGTGGTGCAGCAATGTGGTAGACAGCAGAGAAGGGCACGGAGGACCCTAAACATAAAACTGTACCCGAGAAAAGCCGGCATCAGACCTGCCTGACTTGACAAATTCCTTATTTTCTCGGGAGCACTTTATTTAGCAGTATGTTTTTGCAAAATGTAAAAGATAAAGATAGGAAAAGTAAGTCCTTAACTTTCATTAAGAGCATGAAGAGACAGTGTGTTTGGTTTGTTGGCTGGTTTTATTTTTGTTGGTGAGGCAAAGAAAGGAAGATGACAGAGCCTCCTCTGGTGATTTTCACTGGTAAAGGAAAGAAAGTCTGGCCAAGTTTTTCTAAGTGTGGTCCTGCCCGAAAGTAGGAGGATGAACCAATTACATTTTAATAGATTTTTTAAATTACTAATGGAAAATAAACAAAAGTTTAAATGGCTCTTATTGGATTTACTTTATATTTACCAAATGACTATTATTTAAATATTACATAGTTAATAACTATAACTATTACAGCATATAGCATAGTCACATTTTTAAAACTTTAAAACATTCAAATTTTTTTGAAATACAGTTCTCACTGTTTCTTAGTCTTTGACAAGTGACTCGGATTCTGTACTGCTCATTCTCTGAACCTGTCTGGTGTGTTTGTAATAATAATAATAATGATAGCAGCAACAACAATAATAAATATGATGAAACCATGTGAGTTTAATATTATCATTTAAATAAAATGGGCATGTAGGCTAAGAATAATCTTGAAAATCAGGGAAGAGTATTACTCAGCTGTGTGGTTAGGCAGGAATCCCATGGAGGAATCAAAGCCCCCACTGAATATTTAATGAAATGTGGCACAGTTATGAGGGAAGATACATACTTCAGTGTAAAATGGCTAAGCAATTGCACATGCTCTCCTTTTGTGAGCTTTGTACCCAAAATAACTTGACTAAAAAGAGAAATCTAGGGCAAATAATTTTATTCATTTAACAATGCTATATAAGCTTGTTTTTCTCAGGAGTTTGGAAGGCAAATGTGGCAGAACTCTCCATTTCACCAAGTATCTATCACACACCAATTTTATACAGTACTACAAAGTTTTGGATCCCTCTTATATATAAACATGTGATATTTCTCCCTTCTCGTGGTACAGTGGGGAGGGTACTGGAATAGGCCTTGTGGACCTGAGTTTTCTTACTTTGCTAGTAATGGGCGGGGGTGGACCAGATTAGTAAGAATCAAACAAAAAGGAGAGGGACCTCTTACTGAGCTCCATGTGTCACTGCGCTAAATTCTTCACATTCCGTCTCGAGTAATTTAATGCATTAGCTCTACAGCTCTACGAGGTAGGTATGTTTACTCTCTCCACTTTACAGGTAAGAAAACCAAGGAATAAAGAGGTTAAAAACTGGCCCAAGGTCACATGGATGCTGTGGGGTTGACCTGGTAGAACTAAGAGATCTAGACTAGATATTTCTAGGGTTTCTCCTTGTGCTGACCTCCTTGGACTCTATATTTCATTTACGTGGATATTAAAACCACATTGGAAAGTCGTCTGTGAGCGTGGTGGGCAGCATTCCTGACTGAAAGGAGGAGACACACCCCTGGATGGCTGAGTAATGGAATATGGTCCTCAGTGTCATTTACTGGACTGATTCACATAAATGATATTTTGGGACTCTCTCAGGATTTCCAGTGCTAATCTGAAAAGTAGCTGAGGTGCAGCTACTACTGGTGGCCAAAGTCATCCAGTGCCATCGCCACTGTACTAAGGTGAGTGACCTAAGTCAGCGCAACTTCTATGCCCTCTGCCCCCATCTCCAGAACCCTGGAGTCCATGGAGGGGCTGCAGGGGATTCATTACCTCCTGAAGTCAGGTGAAAATTTTGTATGTAGGTGATATGAACATTTTTTTCTGAGGGGAAAATCCATAGCTTTCCTATGGGGAAACATTACCTTTGTTTTTTGCCAAGAAGTTTGGCATCAAAGGGAAAGTTAGATAGTAAAGATATCTTGAAGGGAGAGAGGAGGCATAAGTCTATTTTAATATATGAAGGAGCCTGGCACGTCTTTCATCTCAGTGGAAGAAGGCAATAGAGGGGGAAAGATGGAGGACACAGCGAAGAATGACCAGTAGAGCATTGTTCTAATGGGGATGGGTAGAGACAAAATCAAGATCACAGATTGTGGAAGAAAGCAGCAGGGGCAACTTCTTCTCTGGAGAGGAGAGAGGCAGATGGGGAAGACAGGGACTAATGAGTTGGAAGGAAGAAAAGTTGAAAGATAAGTTACCGGTTAAAAGTCAGAGGTCAGGGTTAAGACTAGGATTGGGAGAAAAGTACATGAGTTTGGAAAAGCTGCCTTGGGGGATGCAACCAGCACGGAGGCCCAGCTGGAATGGAAAAACATGGATTTGTTTTGGAACCAATGAACATAGTCATGAGATTCCCCCGCTCGGGGCGGCCCCAGATTAAAGTGCTGCTGCCCCGCCTTATTCACGCCTCCTTCTACCTGCACAGCTGCTACGCGCGGCCGCGCAGCTCGTGCACTGTGCAACGCGGGAGGACGCGCTCCCACTGTACGCGCAGTGCGTGTGTTTTATCCTGGCGTTCTGGCAGATGGCGGTAAAGCATCTTTTTCTCACAAAATCAGTATGCTCCAACTTTCTAACCAATGGAAGCAAAGTGTCTTGAAGAGGGGGAGCCTTTCTCAAATTGGCAGAAAGGTGCTGTATAGTCTAGCAGCGGCTCTGAGTGTAGAGGGCTAGGAGAAGTAATGTGGTGGGTGCCAAGATGCAAGTCAAAAAAATCAGGCCTCTGCAGAACAGACCTGTGCTCTTCTGCCTCAGCTAATGCACAATTGTCCTAGTTCGTGCCGCTCTTAAGCAAATACCACGGATTGCTGAAAACCTAGCCCCATTCTCCCTTTCTCCTAAATCCTCTTCTGAGTTCAATACCTGATTTTCTTTTCTGCTGAAGTCTATTTGCCAGCACCTTGTCTGCTACTCACAAGGCACCATGTTTTATTACTATATATATTTTATTACTATATTATTAGATATATTTGTCTTCATAATCCTGAAATGATTTGAAATCTGAATATGACAGAGTTATAGTGGAGCCACTAAGGCGCCATATTGGTCTGTGATGGTCAGTCATGGGCTAGAGAGCCCCTTCCTCTTCAGGCAATCTGTCTCCCTTGTTGCCTGAAGATATGAGGCTTATGACATTCTTTAAAATCAGGAATCCGGGAATTCCCTGGCGGTCAGTGGTTAGGACTCCGTGCTTCCACTGTAGGGGGCCCGAGTTCGATCCCTGTTTGGGGAACTAAGATCGGCATGGAAAATCAGTGGGCTTCCCTGGTGGTGCAGTGGTTGAGAGTCCGCCTGCCAATGCAGGGGACACGAGTTCGTGCCCCGGTCCGGGAGGATCCCACATGCCGCGGAGCAACTAAGCCCGTGCACCATGGCGGCTGAGCCTGCGCATCCGGAGCCTGTGCTCTGCAACGGGAGAGGCCACAACAGTGAGAGGCCAGTGTACCGGAAAAAAAAAAAAAAAAAAAAATCAGCATGGAAAGTCAAATCAAATCATCAAATCAGATCAAATCAAATCAGGAATCCTTAGGCCTCAAGGTACCTTGTTCCATAAGGCTCTACAAGACCCACTCACCCCTTGCCTCTCTGATCTGACCTTCCTCTACTCTCCTCCATGCTCCCCAGTTCCAGTCATGCCTCCCTCCTGTTCCTCACACACACCAGGCCCATTCCCACCGTAGAGTCCCTGTGCTTGCCATCCCTCCTGCTGCAACTCCTCCATGTCTCCACTTGGCTTGTTCCCCCATCTTCACAGTATCAGCTGACATGTGACCTTCTTAGGGACACCTTCCCTGTCCAACCTATTTAAAATTGCAATAAACCCCCTCCACTCTTTCCTTATCACCCTTCCCTGTTTTGTTTTCCAGCCTAAAAGCACCTTCTAACTTGCTGCGTTGATGTACTTACATATTCTGTTCATTGTTAGTCTCCCACCACTAAAATATAAGCTCCGTGAAGGCAGAGATTTTGTCTGTTTCCTGCCTCCGCTCTGGTCCAGGATACCCCCCAGCATGGTGAACAGCCCATGAGAACAGAGCCGGCACTCAGTCATTCTATGTTGAATACATTGCTTGAAAATAGTTTCATATATTACTTTTCTAAATCATATATACAATGACCAAAGTATTTTCTAAATCAAAAATCGGTCTGACATTTGTAAATCACAAATTGTAGGGTTTGGGCACAAATGCTGCATTCTGGGGTTGATGATTCAAAGACAATGGAACAGTGATTTGAAGTCGGGATGGCCCTGTAAAATCCAGAACTTACCATGGCTAAACGGTGCCTGGATAGACAATAGCTGAGTCCTAGTAGAAACCCTTTAAACCCTGAAAGGGGATCTGGTGTAAATGTTGACAGTAGAGAGATTCTTCAGGAGCCACAGCTCCCGAGACTTCTTTCAATTCAAAACTTAAGTAACCACTTAGTTTACATAATAAGTTAGGTCAGTGGGTATGTACTTAAGTCACCAACCTATAGTCATACATTATTTCTTCTTCTGATTATATACATTCTTATATATATGTTCTGATATATGTGTTATACTGTATGTATATGACTGAAAATAAATTCCTCTGGGGTTCCATTTAAACACCCCAAGTCAAGCAATACGTTTTTTTTTGAAACCCAAATCTCTTCAGCGGTATTTTCCTTTGTGGTAATGGAAGATAGCTGGTTGTAGATGATTAGATGGAAGTGAAGTAATTTGGAAAACAGTTCAGAGCAAGTTTGAGAGGAAAATGGAGGAAAAAACAAACAACAACAGTGAAGAATACACATTCTCTAAACTTCAGGCTGTATAATGGCTGTTGTCAGCAGTACACATTTGAGTTATGAGGTAAAGTGATGAATTGGCTGGGTCTCAACAGGAGATGACATTGGGACCCGATAACTGAACATTGCATATTGAGCCCAGAACCACACTAGCCTCAATAAGTCCCCAGCATCCTTAACTGTACATTTCCCACTAATTATATTTTTTACGGTTGTCAGAGATCATTAATCTTGAAGTTCTAAGACAGTCTACTTTCATGAGAAAACAATAATTAAAGCCCAGGACTTAACACAAGTCTAACTGCCATGATAATGAATTATTAATACTTATCTGTTGACTCGTTGTACTTTTTGAGAATGATCTGGGTTTATCTCTTTTCCTTACGGACAAAATCAGTTACATTTTGGATAGATCCTTTGCTAATGTTCCCAAGTGACAATCAGTATTGAAACTCAAGAGGCACAGGCAAATGGCTCCTCCTAAAATGAAGAGACAGGAGGTAAAGTGGAATCTATCTCATTTCCATGGTTTTCAGAAGACGTACCTCTCCCGTCTCCAGAGCAAGCTCAGCGTGTTCTCTGAAGTCCCATCCTCCCAGCGCCTGCCTGGTGACTTTTATGTTTAGGCCCCTCACTTTGAAAAGGCACAGGCTTAGGAAACAGCTGTTCACAATTAAATTAATTATCATTTGTCAACAGCATTCTGAGCTCAGAAGTTCTGTGTTCGCAGAAGAGAAAGCTGCCAGGCCACGGTGCTCTTCAGAATGCGCCTGCACTTACATCACCCATCTAGTTTGGGAAGGCGGCTTTAAGGTTTTCAAAGCAGTGACAGTATCTTTGTAAAACTATTGTCACACACTCCACTAATCTTTTTCTCTTAACTTTAGAGCATTTGCTCATCATTTGTCTGAGATTTTATTTCCCTTGGATTTTGACACACCACTTCAAAATGGAAGACCAACAGCAGAGAATAAAGTGGGTATAAGAAAATCAGTGTGGTCCTCTAAGAATGAACACTTAACGGATGACGCTGAAGTTCCTTGGCAGTGACTCTGTGAAATTTAAGAATCAGAATTCTAACCATTTAACTCTTGGTTAAAACTTTTCTTTGCCGACGTAAGTAATCTGAAGAGCTAACTAATACTTGGAGGACCCAGAGCTTTAACTGTACTGACTAACCCTAAAGACTGTGTATGTTCACGTAATGCAAAGTTCAGTCAGGAAGGGAATTAACCTCAAACTTGAGAAAAAAGCAAGTGTGTTTAAGTTACCTGGGTAGGTACTTTTGAGTTCTTCTTCTTTTTTTTTTTTAAATTTTTTAATTTGAAAATGGGGGAGTCATTTAGAAAGGGGGAGTCATTTCTAAAATATTTAGAAAATATTTTATCCAATTAGAGTTTTCAGTTAAAGTTAAATCTTCTCCCTATTTTAGTCTAATTTATTTTATTTTAGCATTTTTGAACACCCCTCAAAAAATCCAACATGTAGAAAAGCAACATGCATGAATATGTTTCTTGAAAATAGGAAACATTTGGGAAGTGATTTAAATGTCCTATAGGTGAATAGAAAATAAATTATGAGATTTGACCCAATGGCCATTTTAGTTTATTATGAAGACTACGGAGCAACATGTACTGTGCTTATGATAAAATTACATAAGAAAATCCAATGATATTATTGAAAAACAAAAAGAAGGAAAAAACAGGATATAAAGATTGTTATGTACTGATTTCAAGTGTACCTGTTTCTGTAGCTTTCAAAATCTTTATGATATGGCTATAAATTTATTATTTAATTCAAAGTAATATATTAGACTTATTTTTATACCAAAGAGAGTCTGTGAAAACCTCGCGGATAAAATCTAAAGGAAACTAGAAAGTTTAGTTTTTGAAAAAACTATTTGAGTTTAAATTAAAAACCAGTTCAGCAAATCTCTTTTTTTTTTTTTTTTTTTTGGTACGCAGGCCTCTCACTGCTGTGGCCTCTCCCGTTGCGGAGCACAGGCTCCGGATGCGCAGGCTCAGCAGCCATGGCTCACGGGCCCGGCCACTCTGCGGCATGTGGGATCTTCCCGGACCGGGGCACGAACCCGTGTCCCCTGAATAGGCAGGCGGACTTTCAACCACTGCGCCACCAGGGAAGCCCAGCAAATCTTCTCTTGAGCTTCCTGCTCCACCTCCCCCCGACATTTGTTCAACATTTAAAGGTTTTGAATAAGCCTGTAATGTGTAATTTATTCTTCTGTAATGCTATCCCATATTTTTTCTAATCTCTCCTTTTTAAAAAGATAGCAAAATAAGCAAATAAACCCACAGTTAGCAAAGAAACACTGGATAATGATGGACATCTACAGTGGTTTTTGTTAGCTGCAAAAGAACTAGCAAAAGCTCCATTTGGCAATTTCAAAGAGCATTTACTTATGTTCATGAAATGTTCCTAACATAAGTGAATTTTAAACTGTAATACTTCCTTCAAGGACGTCATTTCTAAAACATGTGGCAATTACAGATCTTAACGAGGTGTATATTCTTCAGTTGCCAACAAACAAGAGTAACAAATTTATTATCTAGAAGGAGAAGATAAATTCACAAAATTTAAAAATGAAGCATTTACAAAGGTATGGGAAAAAGGAAACCTTATTTTATGGGGCTATGAAAGGGAACTAGAAATACGAAAATCACTTTTTAAGTTTTTGCGAATAGCTTCAGTTTAGAACTAAAGCCTTTCCTTTCTCTTTACTTTTGCACTATTAAACTGTTTTGCTTTTTAGTGGTGGGGAGCAGATATAGGGCCATCGACATCCTCTTAACGTTGAGCCAGCAGTCCTAGTTGAATACAGAACTTAATGAACAAGGATTTGTGAAGTTTCTGTGATCCTAGAAATATACTGAGTACTCTAATTAGTGCTTCTCTAACTTCAATGTGCCTACGGACAACCTAGGGATAGAATTAAAATGTGGATTCTAATCCGGTGGGTCTAGGGTGGATTCTGAGGTGATGGATTTCTAATAAGCTCCCAGGTAATTCAACGCAACTGCTCTAGAGACTAACATTTGACTAGCACCACAGAACACCAAAAGGCAAATTTGCATGCCTTTGAGAAAGTGAAATACAGTAGACAATTGGCAGAAGTAAACCCTCGCGCACTTGGCCAGATGTAAGTAAAGCAGCTGCAACAAAACTCCAGCTGACTGCTGGTGTCGGGGGCTGACGTTGACTGAGGATGAAATGAGAGCTTAAAGTATCTAGTTCAAGTGGCTGGTACCAGGTAGGTAACTGTATTTTCCTCTTCTTTCCATAAAAATAATTACCAAATGAAACGGTTAGGGAACACAACCTGATAACATTTCAGCATTTTATACTGATAAAATCAAATGCTGATTGGAGAATGGGCCAGTGGGTGTCATGTAGTGTGCAGAAGACATTACTTAATATACTTGAAATCAGTGTTGCTTTTGCTAGATGACTGGCTTTATTTAGCAAAAAAAGCTGGAAAAAGTGACTTTCCATAAGAGAAGTAAGAGGGAAGTCATCTGTGGACGTGGTGGGTAGGTGGAGAGTTAGAAATGGACTAGGAAGCTAAGGAAATGGGGCTAAGAAGGAAGGTTGATGGAGCAATATGCCTTTATAGGTGGAATGTCCTTGAGAAGTTCCGGGAGATGGTGTGATATTGTGATTTACAATAAGAAATATATATTTGGTCTTCCGTTCCTGGCACAGAGTTCCCCAAACCCTTGGAATTTCCTGTGATGAGAGCAAAGGTGTCTTTTGTCATGTTAATAAGTGACTTTTGGAAACTGTCTGAGGATGCAGGCTGGTTGCCAGGGTAACCAACCATGTGATTATAAGGTTGGACCTTTCAGTTTCACCCCCCTGACTTCCAAGGAGGGAAGGCAGGCTGAATTAATCACCATCAGCCAATGATTTAATCAATCATGCCTCTGTAGTGAAGCCTCCATAAAACGCCAGAAAGATGGGGTTTGGAGAATTTCTGGTTGGTGAACGCATGGAGATTCGAGGGGAGTGGTGTGCTCTGGGGGAGGTCATGGAAGCTTCTAGCCCCTCCCCCATACCTTGCCCTATGCATCTCTTTCATCTGGCCGGTCCTGTGTTATGTCCTTTTATAATAAACCAATAATCTAGTAAGTAAAATGTTTCTCCGAGTTCTGTGAGCCACTCTGACAGATTAATCTACCCAAGGAGGGGGTCATTGGAACCTCTAATCTATAGCCGGTTTGTCAGGAGCACAGGTGACAACCTGGACTTAGGATGGGTGTCTGAAGTGGTGGTGAGAGAGGGCATCGTATAGGACCGAGCCCTCAACCTGTGCGATCTGATAATATCTCCAGGAAGACAGTGTCAGAATTGAGTTAAATTGTTGGACACCCAGTTGGTGTCTGAGAATTGCTTGGTGTGGGGAAAAAACCCACACTTTGCAATTGGGTGCAGAGTCTTATATGGGAATGCTCAAAAGACTTCAGAACAGAGATGTTAAGACATTCAGTTCTAAGTTACTTGCTATGCTGTAGGCTAAATGACACAAATCCTCTCTATTGCCCCGAGGCAATGTGTCCTGGACACATACAGCCTTGTAGGAAGCACTTTGGGGTGTGGAGGATTCTGGTCATGTCCAGCCTGATGGTTGTGTTCAGCCTGTGGGAAAGGACAGCAGAAGGCAAGACAAGACTAGCCCATGTTGAATTCAGCAGGAGGTCATCAGTGACTTAACTCCCTAAACAATCAACAATCCCCAGAGATACTGGAGAGATGGGGGTTTCACATGTTGGGAGCAGGATAATGAGTCTTTGAGAACATTTAGGGAGTTGACAATTTACATAAAAATAAGGTGTTAATTGAAGCAGTAATGTGCACAAAAATATGGAATGGAGAGATATCATGTGACCAGAAATCAACTCGAAGACTTAACACACCTTAGATTTCACTTGAGATTTCAAACTATAGGGGAGTAAGAGCCATCATGGGATCTTGAACTGTAATGTGTTTAATTTTCACTTCGTAGATTTTCACTTTGGCAAAACTAATAGGACAGCTTTAGAAAAGCATATTGGTCAATCTGATTAGGACATTTTTCAAAAGTCTTTAAAATTAGAATATCTCCCTATCCCCCATGAAGTTTTTACCTGAAAATTTTATAAAACATAGGTTTAGAATAGCTCAAGCCAACTTTTCAATTTAGGTTCATACCTCCCATCCTTTCCCTTAATAAGATACCTTCCTCACTTCCTGAGACAGCTCCTTGAACAATTTCCCAATAGCATATTTTCATAATGAAGATTGACAATACACCATTTATTAGCTAGGGAACATGAGTTACATTGTACAGGTTGATATTGCCTTAACACTGAGGGGCAGGGGCGGGGGGACTGTTACACAGACCATGGCTGCCTTCTCTGAGTATTTGTATGCTTTGTTCTAACAGTAGGTGATGCAGGTGAGAAGCATTTTAAGAGGCCCATGCTGACCACGGAGACAGACCTTTACTCAAGCCAAAGCTCAGTGTAATCAACCACCATATTTGCTTAATGATTTTTAGTTTTTTTGTTTGTTTTTGTTTTTTGCGGTACGCGGGCCTCTCACTGCTGTGGCCTCTCCCGTTGTGGAGCACAGGCTCCGGACGTGCAGGCTCAGTGGCCATGGCTCACGGGCCCAGCCGCTCCGCGGCATGTGGGATCTTCCCGGACCGGGGCACGAACCCGTGTCCCCTGCATCGGCAGGCGGACTCTCAACCACTGCGCTACCAGGGAAGCCCGATTTTTAGGTTTTATAATGTACATGTATAGCTAGAAATGCTCTACTCCATATTTATTTTTTTCTCATTGAAAAAAAAAATTTTTTTTTTAAAGCCAGTCTTACCAAAAGCAAATTTGGAAAAGTTGAGGTTTCTTAGAAAAATAACTGCCGTATTATAGTGGGATAAATTCTATCTTTATATGTCACCGTCCAATGTACTGCCAGATTCCAACAGAGAATCTGGAATTGTTATTTCCCTTCTATAACATATGGGAGCAAGTTCAAACACTTGGCCCCAGAACACAAAGCTTATGATTTGGTTCACTCTCCTTTTCTTGCCTCATTTCCTTGTTCCTTCTTTTATTCCATCTTCTAAATGCACACCAATATGAATGACCATTTTTCAGAGCCACCCAGAGGCTTCCATTTATTTTCTGTATGTGATCAGCTTCCTTTTCTCCATTTGCTTGAACCATCTTCACTTGTTTCTTAAAGTCAGCTCCATGGCACCTGTCTGGTATTCATTCTCCAAAGAACACACAAGATTTTATATTTAGCTTTATTGTAGTACTTCTTTGATACTTTATTTTATTACAAGTATCTTTTCCACTGGTCTATGACTCCCATAAAAGCACAAATTATATTTTGAAAAATTCCGGTGCTTAGCATATAATAGACGCTCAAAAAAAATTAGTGATTAAGAATGCATGACAGGGAAAAATAAGTTTGCAAAATACAAACTCAACAGACAACTACAAGCCCTTCAAGACATGTCTCCAGCTAATCCACATAGATTTTAGTGATTTAAGGAAGAGGAGAAAAGGTTAAGGGCTTCCTGAAAGGTGGTTCTAGAAATTAAGAGGAAAATTATAATCTCTAGAGCTACTTATTGCTTCAGGGCAATATTTCAGATTTCCCTTGTTTCAGGTAAGCTGACAATATACCCCCAATAAAGGTAAGGTCACAGTTTCTTGCCTGTTGTGATGGGATTCTTTGAACATCAGGATTCACCAGCTGAATGATGGTGAATTGGGGATGTCTTAATTTTCCAAGATTGGGGCAGACATGCTCAGTTAAGATTAAAAGGGAAAGATCAAGTTAAAAAGAAGTATGTTTTTTTTTCTTGGTGATTTATACATAGTGTTGTTGTTTTTTTTAACATCTTTATTGGAGTATAATTGCTTTACAATGGTGTGTTAGTTTCTGCTGTATAACAAAGTGAATCAGCTATATGTATACATACATTCCCATACCTCCTCCCTCTTGCATCTCCCTCCCACCCTCCCTACCCCACCCTCCTAGGTCGTCACAAAGCACTGAGCTGATCACCCTGTGTGTTGATTCTTCCAATCCAAGAACATGGTATATCTCTCCGTCTGTTTGTATCATCTTTAATTTCTTTCATCAGTGTCTTATAGTTTTCTGCATACAGGCGTTGTGATCAGAAAAGATACTTGATATGATTTCAATTTTCTTAAATTTACCAAGGCTTGATTTGCGACCCAAGATATGATGTATCCTGAGAACGTTCATAGTGGTTGTTTTAAAATAAGGCCTCCTATAGAGAAGTGGTGTCTATGCCTCCTCCTCTTGAGTATGGGCTCTATAACTGCTTGACTAAGAGAACATGGCAGAAGGATGCTGTGTCATTTTCTGCATCCAGATCTTGAGAAATTGGTAGCTCCCACTTCCTGTTTCTTAGGACACTCACTCTTGGAACCTAAGTAACTTGTGTGAGGGAGCCCAAGCTGCCTTGTGGAGAGCAGTCAGCACCAATTTTCCTGCCATGTGAACGAACCATCTTGGGAACGGATGTCTTCCCCATGCTACCCCAGTCCCCGAGCCCCTTGTGGTTCCCCTGTTTTCAGCAGAGCAGGAAGTATGAGACACAAGCTTGGAAAGCAGTTCCTATGGTACTTCTGCTCATGGTTACAATGTTCCTCCTTCTAGACCTAAAATTATTATTGGTTGACTAATATAAATATAATGTGTAATTCAGGCAGAAGGTAGTATTATTAGTCACCTTTGCAATCTGTGGATATTAAGGCAAAATTTGACTGCCTGGCGATCCTGTTGGTCTCTTGCTTAGAGAACCTTTTCCCCTCTTTCTCAGGACCACAGTACAGACACAAACACAACCTATTTAGAACAGACAATACTGTTTTCAAACGATTCCTAAAGTTTTACATTTCTCATGCTGTGGTAACATATAAGCAACAGGCTTATATGAAATTTCACAGTATTCAACACGCTGAGACTGTCTTCAGCCTAAGAAAAAGAAAATATTAGGAAAAAGAAAACTCCTCTAAAAGTAAAATTTCTATTGCATCTGTTTTGTCTTGTAATGTATTCCAAAGAATATGGCTATGTTATGGATATGTCTATATAGATATATTTCAAGTCAGTATTTTTGTAAACATAGATAATTGAGTGGTAACCATTTACATTATCTGAGCACAAAGTTGTATTGCTACCACGCATTTTAAAACTTACTCAGATGGCTAGATTCTAAAGCCTCCTCTACTTGGACTTGGCATTAAGTGCCAAGGGCAGGAGTTTATCCCCGAAAAGAACTCTAGCCCTGACACTGATCTGAAAATTTGGATTCCTCTGCAAAGCTCTTTGGCAATTAACCAAAAATACTTCATCATCTGAACAGTGTTTATCCTTTCACAATTTCTTTCACTATTTCATGCCAAAATAATGAAGTAAGTGTGTGTGTGTGTGTGTGTGTGTGTGTGTGTGTGTGTGAGAGAGAGAGAGAGAGAGAGAAGAAAAGTGCTGGGGTACAGCTCAAAATGTTCACCTATTTTGGGGCGTATTCAGCGGTAGGTAAAGTTTTGGGTTTATTTTCATTGTAATTCATGTAGTTCATCCATCTGTAGATGATTCTGTTTCCCTAAACAGTGAATATTATTATTATTTTAAACATCTTAATTGGAGTACAACCGCCCCACAATGGTGTGTTAGTTTCTGCCCTACAACAAAGTGAATCAGCCATACGCATACATATATCCCCATATCTCCTCCCTCTTGCCTCTCCCTCCCACCCTTCCCGTTCCACCCCTCTAGGTGGACACAAAGCACCAAGCTGATCTCCCTGTGCTATACGGCCGCTTCCCACTAGCTAGCTATCTTACATTTGGTAGTGTATATATGTCCATGTCACTCTCTCACATTGTCCCAGCTTCCCCTTCCCCTTCCCCGTGTGCTCAAGTCCATTCTCTACATCTGCGTCTTTATTCCCGTGCTGCCCCTAGGTTCTTCAGAACCAAGTGACTATTATTTAACAATGATCATTACTCGGATGTTTTATGAAATAACCCTCACTGCTCCTGTAAGATGATTATAAGCAGAGTGCTGCTGCCAAATTGCAGAGGCAAAAATGAAGTAGTGAATTTCTGGGACCATGAGATAAAGCTCACTGCTGTCTAAGGCTGCTGAAGCCTAAATGATCAATCTTATACCTTTCATTCAGAAACTTAGGAAAACAAAATGCTCCAAACCCACATTCTTTCTTTGTAATCCCTGAATAGTCTTGCCTGAGTATTACCACTTAGGTAGTTAATGATTTGTACCAGTAGAGGTAGGTCATTCTTCCCCTTCCTGTACTGTTCTAGAGAGACTGATAGCCCTTGAGCAGGAAGATAGTTGAGGCTTGTGCTAGAACACTCCATGGTGATGTCACTGACAAGAAATCTACCACACTGAGCATTTATTTCTCTTTTTCTTGCAAGAGCAAAAGGTTATACACTTTCTGAGAGCTCGCTTCACAAAAACAAGCAATACTTAAATGCACCATATTTTTGACCACCCAGAGAGGAAGTGTTCTTACAGAAGAGCTCAGAGGGGATATTGTTGTTGATGAAGTGTCAATGAATCAGATATGTAGGTGAAATTCTTCTGAAGCTACACAATCTTCAAATATAAGGAAGACTATTTGAGCTGAAATATGTTTTGGATTAGGAAACCTCTCCTCAGTCGAGGGAAATAATTGGAAACACCTGAGGCTCACATGCCGTTTCTTTTATGTGTTTCTATCGCAAATCTTTGAGGGAAGGAGGTTGGGAGGGATGCCTGCACGGGTGAGGTCGCTTATTGGCTTTAGTTCCCAGAGCCCTTTGGGTTGTACATTTATACTCCCAACTTGAACACGATAATCACAAATGGAGGCAGCTGGAAGAGATTATGAACCATGAAATGTTAACTTTGATTGTACACTCTCGGATGCTCTTATTGTCTCCTCAAATACCGTGACTACACAGTTTCTATGGTAACTATGAAAAAGAAAAGCCTACACAATTTAGCCAACGTGTGATTCAAAGATCATACATAATGGTTCAGAGTGGCATAAGGTGTTATTCAGAGTTGTCTGAAAAGGTAGAAGTCTACTCCTAAGTGTCCAAAGACTAAAGAATTAATGTGATCAGTGTGACTTGGTGACTAGAAAATATTTGTGCTTCATCATTATGCATGGGTTAAACGTGAATCCTTTTTATCTCCAACCAAAAAGCATATGACAAATTATTTTCTCAAGAAATATAACTCTTCTCAGATGCTTTAGACTGGCATATGGCTTTTCTTCCATCTTGGAAATACTAATCTGATTTTACTAGAGTTTTGTTTATTTACCATTTTAACTATTTTTAAGTGCATTCACAATACTGTGCACTATTTCCAGAACTTCTTCATCATCCTGAACAGAGATCCTGCACCCCTTAAACAACAACTGCCCACTCTCCTCTTGCTGACGCCTGGTAAAAGCTATTGTACTTTCCACTTCTATGAATTTGCCTATTCTAAGTACCTCAGAAAAATGGAATCCGAATATTTGTCCTTTTGTGTCTGGCTTATTTCACTTAGCATAATATTTTCAAGGTTTACCCATGTTGTAGCACATATTAGCATTTTATTTTTTTACTGGATGAATAACATTCTATTGTGCGTATATACCCTATTTTAAAAATCCATTCATCTGCTGATGGACACTTGGGTTGTTTCCACCTTTTGTCTCTTATGAATAATGCTGCTATTGGTATACGTATATGTTTGAGTTCCTTGGCGCATGACTTTTTAAAAATAAAGTATTTTTAGCCCTTGATATTTGGATATAGTAAAACAAAACTCAATGATCACCACTAATGACCATTTTTTGGGTTATTTTACGTTTATTTTTTTAAACAGAGTATATCGGGGGAAGGTCCTCACTTTGCTTGCTCTACCTCACCTTCCAAGACTGTATATGCCCCATCTTCCTGCATATGTTACATAAATAAGCAGAAATTAAATTAAATGAAGCTGGGCTACCAGGTATAGACAGGATTTGTTCTCAGAAGCTGACGCAATCATACCTTCTGCGTATAAAGAGGGTCACCATTAAAAATGAGCAAGTTCATTAGTTTTTCAGCTTCTATACTCTTGATGGGTATAGAATAAGATTTCCAAAGACTAAGAAGTGAGAATTGTAAAAAAAAAAAAAAAAAAGTAGCTCTATCAGATTATTTAATTAAACCACTCTTGGCATTTCCTATCTGTGGGATTTTGTACCTAGTATCACGAGGTGGAAGAGATTATTTTGGCATTTGAGTTGCATGTAGGCAGGTTTAAAAACCCCCAACTAGTTACTCCATAGAAACTTCATCTATTACTTCCAGCCATTAAGAAGCCGGATTAATGCGTGCTTTTGGGAGACAGATTCCAAGTGTAGAGAATCAGACCACAAGATTCAGAATTCCTGAAACACGTGCTTTTGGAAGATGCATCTGCAGAAATGGCAGAAGTTGTCGACCTAACAGCTGGGCAGGGTATAAAAGGCTGAAATTAGTGACTGGGAAACTTCATGTGCGTAAAATGAAAACAGTGATGGTTTTGCTTTTGACCAATGTTTTTCTTCATAACAGCCTAGAAAGCAAATGTTTTAACTTGTCCACGAACTCTCTCTCCTGCTTTAAGAAATGGTTACAGGAAAGTCCTGAGGAATTATCTTTTCTAAAAGAAACCGTGTTCTCGCTTGCTGCTGGTTTCCTCTCCTGGGTGGAAGGCAGGCTGCGTCATGTCAGGCATCCTTGTGTTGTTCTCTAGACTTGGATATTATTGTCCTGAACAAAAGATAAAATGGCAATGCATGATGAAATATAATACAAACTGGAAGTATGTTGAAATTGTCATAGCAATATAAAGTAGAGATGATGAGTCTTTCCTTCTCATTAATCTTAAATTAAGACCAGGAAATAGCAGATCTAGATCATACTCATGGATGGGGGATGATAACAGGAGGGAGGAAATTATTCAGTGATGCCTCACCTTTTGCCAGGGTGAAAGGATTATTCATTTTGGTCTCCTTCTAACTCAACTCTGTAACTTGTGTGCTTGTTCAGGTTACAGTTCTTAGGCTGATTTGTGATGTGCAGGGTTTTTTGACTCCTAAGCAGCGTAGCTATTTCAGACTAACTGGTCATGGATACTATTTACTTCTGGTCTTAAATACGAAGATCAAAATGATTCTGAGACAACCAGCTTAATGACTTGTTTCTAAATGTTCACACCCTTCATTTCCTTCTTGGTGGTACTTAAGTAGTACCTAATTATCTCTGCCATTAAATATCTAAGAGGTGCCCTAGATTTAAAATATACCAGGTAACATGCACACAAATGTAATAAAGAAGAGAAGGTTTTGTTTCTCTGTTTGCAATTGCTTGAGTCTTCTCTAGGAGACTTAGCAGGAGACTCCTCAGCCTGAGATGTTTATGTTCTACCCTCCTCTGTGGAAATGGAGCTGGACACATCTGCATGGGCATGTCGTTTCCTTTAAACGATGGAATACCTCTGACCCAGCATGGTGAAAAGTCTAGATTGCAGGTCTTTTTATTCCTCCTGTACGGCCTAGCCATGGCACAGTAAGGTGAGGCTGGGAAGACAGAGGACAGGGTAGCTGACAGACTTTGAAGGAAAGAAGTTATAGGAAACAAATATTCATGAAATTTCAACTGACTGAAGAATTTTGGAAATAGACCACTTTGAGGGCAGAGAGGAGAGAGATATTAGTACATATATAGAAGGAAAATATAACAAAATACAGATAGAAAACACTGACATCAGAAAATTTAATCATTAGACTTTCAAAACTCCTTTAGCAAGGTTTCATATTAAAAGTATTAAATATTAGTCCTCCTTTCTATGCTGCTAAATACTGACTCTTAAAACTCACTATTTATGAGTTAAATACTCACTCATAAAAACTGTCCCCAGGAGGAGAAATTGTTATGGAAGGTTCTTGTCAGGGTCCTAAGAAAGTTTCAGTGAAGGGCTAGAAGGACACCCCGTGTTTGAGTTGTCCAGTTTGGTCCATTCAGAACAATAAGTATTGTGTGAACACATGTCAGTTCATGGAAGGACGCTATCACTGGTACTTTATTAGGAGTCCTAATACAATACACGGGAGTATCTCGTAAATGTAAGAACTTTTGCCAATTGTGAACTCAATATCCCATGCTTGCAATTTTGGTGCTGTCTTCCCAGGTCCTAATCAACTGCATACTCTTGAGGACAGTGCTGGTGATATGTAACAAGTCCCACTTCTGCCCCTGATCCTTCTTCCCTCTTTATTCTCTATCCTAGATTGTCATGTCTCCTAGCAATCTGCGAGTTCATGTGCCAGGTGGGACATGATGTGGCCTTGCTAGAGTTCTCTTCTCTAACCTGTGGAAAGTTCTGTTTCTGCAGCATTCTGTGGCATTACCCATCTGCACTGCCCATTATTCAGACAGCAGAACTCTCACACATTCCTCGCAAAGAACTAAGCAAAGAGAGCTTTTGAGAGCTGTGACTCCAAGTGCAATGGCATGGAGTTATTCAATTGTAGCCTAGACGTGATTAGCAGTTAAAGAATCTAGAGATTGAACTTTAATTTTCTGTGTTTGTACCAATAATTGACACTCTTAACTTAGCAATTTTGGAAATAGGACTTGAATCTTTTTTAGTGTGTGGAGAAGTCTTAAGATTCTCACGGTAGCCAACTCCTTTCTTGTAGCTCAAGACAATCTTTATTTATTTATTTATTTATTTTTGGTTGCATTGGGTCTTCATTGCTGCAAGCGGGCTTTCTCCAATTGCAGCGAGCGGGGGCTACTCTTCATTGTGCGAGCTTCTTATTGCGGTGCCTTGTCTTGTTGTGGAGCACGGGCTCTAGGCGTGTGGGCTTCAGTAGTTGTAGCATGTGGGCTCAGTAGTTGCGGCACGTGGGCTCTAGAGTGCAGGCTCAGTAGTTGTGGTGCACAGGCTTAGCTGCTCTGCGGCATGTGGGATCTTCCCGGACCAGGGATTGAACCCATGCCCCCTGCATTGGCAGGAGGATTTTTAACCACTGCACCACCAGGGAAGTCCCAATCAAGACAATCTTAATGCTTGATTAGCAGAGTGATGTGGAAGAGCGTTGGCATTAGGCTAAGATTCTAGTCTTCACTTTGCCAGTTCCTATCTAAGTGACTTTAGGAAAGTCACTGAATCTCACTGAGCTTAAGTTTCTTCAGCCATAAAAGGGAGATAATATCAGCCCTACCTACCTCATAGGTTCAAACAAGATAATGTGAAAACCGTGAAATCCTGTACAAATGTGTAACAATACGAGTCACCAAGGAATGGTCGTGAATATCATTGAGAACTGAATAATGACTTTGTCTCTGAACAGTTTTCCATGAATAGATATACCAGACTCAGGAGCTGACTGTAATACAGAAATTATTCACTGACAAATGGAGTAAAACTTTGCTCCTAGTAAAGACCTCAGAAATATTCTGAGAGCACACTGATGGTCCATCCTAAAGATGTCACCAGATGGGGACGGAGGCTCTGAGAAGACAAAAGTAAGGCATCCAAGGAACCTAGAACTTTTCAAAACAGAGTGGGTAAAAAAAAAAAAAAATCAGAACTACCAAAGAATCTCCCACAGAGAGGTTCAGTGAACAAATCTGTGACCATGGTAGTTAAGCAGAATAATGACTGAGGAAGACCAACAGAGGCTAAAAACTTTTGCCAAAATTATGTTATTCAATATCCCATGAGAGGATTCAGAACATTTTTTTCCAACCAAAACCAACAACAACAAAAAATCCTTGTTTTTGTATATAGTAAAACTCAACTGCACATTCAGTATTCAGTATAATTCCCTTCTGGCTACAGAAGTGAAGGGTAATTGAATTGTAGAAGGGCTGGTTGCTAATGTCTATGGCAGATTTCAGATCCCATCCTTTGCATTTCAACGACATGCCGCTTAGGGCTATGCCAACTGGAAGAAATGGATCTCGGTATAGAGGAAACTCTAAGACTTCTGGGAGCAGAGGTTATATCAGTGGAGGCCAAGGCTGGATTCTTCAGCTTTTTGCAATTAAAAAATCTTTAGTTTAATTTTGACCCTGTGGTTGATTACTAGGTGAATTTTGGTAACTTGTCTCTACAGACTTCTGTTTCTTTCACTCTAAAATGAAGTGGCTGTAATAAACCCCTTTACAGTCCCAACGTTCTACGAGAAGTGTCTGAGAAGAAAGGTTCTCGGAAGAATAGGAAGAGGTAGCCATCACATGTTTAAGAGTTTGGAAGCTGAAGGATAATGAGGCTATAGAAATGGAGAGAGTGGGCTTGTAAAAAAGTAGGTAACCTTCAGAAAAACAGATGTTGATTAGGAAAAACCTAGGAAGAGACAAGCTGAAAGAAACTGAACAGCTGAGCAATCAGAGAAAACTGGAAAGGTTGGTACACAGATGTGGGTAGCTAGTGGGACCATGCAAGGCCAGCAGGCTGTGTAAAGTCAAGTCACTTCTGCCAGAAGAGTTTAGAATACTAAGAAGTTGGTGATCGGGTGGCTGTAACTTTATTCTTAAATCAAGGAGTGAATCTAAAGCTTAGTCAGAAAAAAAAAGAGCAAGAAGACATATAAGTAGATTAGTCATGGACTAGGGCAACAAAGGATGTCAACTAGAGAAGAACACTGACCAAAAGGATTCCTTGACCAAAAAACACCTTGTCATCAGCACTTTGGGGAAGAGTTAAACACAACCACTTACAAAACAGAAAGCCACTGAAATCTTCCTCAGTTACTTAGATGTTGATATCAGCATGAAAAAGATGAGGCAATGCAAGAAGTGACTGATTAAATGATGCAAAGTCATTTATCAACTGAGTAGCTGAGGCCAGAGTTCTTAATCTTCCCTTTCATCACCATTTAAAAGCCACACAACTAGAGAGCTTCTGCAGTCTCTTTAACCAGAATAACTTCTGTTATGCTATTAATAATCTGTTGCTCATAGGAATTAAAATGTACTGGTATAGTTGTAAAATTGATTTTTTAGTATTTGAAGTGACTCTGGATTTCAGTCACTCTTACTTGTCCATCCACAAGGATAGGATGAGGATAGAGGGCAAAAAGTAAAGATGTGATATTTCTTTGTTTCCCATTCTTAAAAAGTTTATCATACAACAGAGACGACAAAAGCTGATGGTTCCAAAAGCAACATAAATATTTAACAGAAAACTGATCACTACAGGATATATGAGAACAATCCATGTTCTGAGGGCTCTTAAAGATGTATCTACAAATTATTTTAGTCATTAGTTTTCTGCAAAGAAGGCAAATTTGCAATATCTTTATATACTTACCTTTAAAAGTTGAATTGTCTGCTTATTGCTTTTGTAACTCAGACGTCCTGTTTTTCCTTGATCTCTGCAAACCCAAAAAGGAGGGTGGGGGGCGGTTAGGGGGATGGGCAGGATCCAGTCCTATATGCCAAGCATTGATTTTTCTCATTGAAACAAACCATGAAATAAACTAACAACAAAAGGATTATCTTTCATTTGAAGAAGAAATCTAAGGTTTAAGGACAGTATATAATGGTAACTTGAACTAAAGGGTTTAAATACCACTTGAAAAGTATTATTTGATTATTAAGTCCAAGTTTTCAATGAGTCATTTTAAAAGGAAACATAAATTTCAAGATATAATTAATTAAAACTTTGAGAGAAGAAATATCTGGAAGATATATTTTTTAAAACTGAAGTTGCAGAATAATTTTACCAGCCTGTAAAATTCCTCAAATGCTTTCTACAATTCCAGCAGCCACAATGATGAAGTAGCTAGTGAAGGGAGGTACAGGAATAAGGCTTCATCCGGAGGGATATACAAGGAGATGTGTGGACAGAAGCAGACACCGCCTAGCCTGCCAATTTAGGCGGCTCTACTCTGGTGATGAATGAGGTGACTGATTCATCACCAGGGTAGAGTGGTGGCTTCCCTCACTTCCATATATTTAGGCAGGGATTGAAAGTCACTTTGTTGAAATATAATTCCTACCTTAAAAAAAAAAAAGTGTATCACATTGAAATAGTGCTGGATGGATGACCCCAAGTACAAATTACTTCCAACCCAGCGATGAGATGTTATTTTATTCTTGTAAAATATGAAAGGAAAGAAAAATAATATTCTAGGTACAGACAACAATGAGCTCCTCTGGAAAAAACCACTACAGGAAAGCTCTTCAACTATACCCAACCCTTTCTTCTTCTCTGTGAGCTCAGAAGAAGAACTATCAAGTGAAATTGCTAGTATTTGATTACAAAGAAACAATATCCAGAAGCTGGATGTGAAAATGTGATTGGCAAGGAAGAGTAACAAAAATGCAGGGTGTTTCTAGTTAACACAGTGTTTCCCTCAGCCACTAATAGGTTTCTAAATCCAATGAATCAGGATGCTGTTTGGCACATCACAGGGTAAACTTTCTGAATAGTGAGTTATGGACCTGGAATATAAACAGGCTTCTAAGATATTTTCCTTACATAGGCAGTGGTTTAGATAGAACAATCTGGTCATCACGTCTCATCTTCTGGAGCAATTTGTTGGCCTGAAACAGATTAAATATTTTATGTGTGTCCTTCCAGACTGACTAGCCTGAGGATGAAGGTTTTGAATTGCACCCTGAAAGTGAGTTCTTCAGCAAAGTACTGTATTTTAGAGCTAAAAACACTTACAGAAAATTCCCATCTATAATTTCTTTAAGTTTAATGATGGGATTATCACTGGTAGTGGTGCTTGTTTCCATTTCAGAGTGTGATGGTAATTTCTTGGGGTTATTTGAGCCCCAAATATTTAACACTTAGTAACTTTAATCTGAATACTTTGACTTCCTAAAATAGTATTTTGTTTACTTGTGTGAAGAAGTGGATCATTAATGACGTATTTCCATAAATGAGATTATAATCTTTCGTAACTTTAAAATACTTTTGTTTTGTAATGTTGAAATGTTTTGAAATAAAAGACCTAGTCATGAAGTTACAAATCATTCTGTCATTAAGACTAATATCTTGTCAATGCAATAGGATAGAAAGCCCAGAGATAAACCCACACACATATGGTCACCTTATCTTTGATAAAGGAGGCAAGAATATACAGTGGAGAAAACACAGCCTCTTCAATAAGTGGTGCTGGGAAAACTGGACAGGTATATATAAAAGTATGAAATTAGAACACTCCCTAACACCATACACAAAAATGAACTCATAATGGATTAAAGACCTAAATGTAAGGCCAGACACTATCAAACTCAGAGGAAAACATAGGCAGAACACTCTATGACATAAATCACAGCAAGATCCTTTTTGACTCACCTTCTAGAGAAATGGAAATAAAAACAAAAATAAACAAATGGGACCTAATGAAACGTCAAAGCTTTTGCACAGCAAAGGAAACCATAAACAAGACCAAAAGCCAACCATCAGAATGGGAGAAAATATTTGGAAATGAAGCAACTGACAAAGGATTAATCTCCAAGATTTACAAGCAGCTCATGCAGCTCAATAACAAAAAAAAACCCAATCCAAAAATGGGCAGAAGACCTAAACAGACATTTCTCCAAAGAAGATATACAGATTGCCAACAAACACATAAAAGAATGCTCAACATCATTAATCATTAGAGAAATGCAAATCAAAACTACAATGAGATATCATTTCACACCAGTCAGAATGGCCATCATCAAAAAATCTAGAAACAATAAATGCTGGAGAGGGTGTGGAGAAAAGGGAACCCTCTTGCACTGTTGGTGGGAATGTAAATTGATACAGCCACTATGGAGAACAGTATGGAGGTTCCTTAAAAAACTAAAAATAGAACTACCATATGACCCAGCAATCCCACTATTGGGCATATACCCTGAGAAAACCATAATTCAAAAAAAGTCATGTACCAAAATGTTCATTGCAGCTCTATTTACAATAGCCAGGACATGGAAGCAACCTAAGTGTCCATCATCGGATGAATGGATAAAGAAGATGTGGCACATATGTACAATGGAATATTACTCAGCCATGAAAAGAAATGAAATTGAGATATTTGTAGTGAGGTGGATGGACCTAGAGTCTGTCATATAGAGTGAAGTAAGTCAGAAAGAGAAAAACAAATACCATATGCTAACAGATATATATGGAATCTAAGAAAAAAAAATGGTCATGAAGAACCTAGGGGTAAGATGGGAATAAAAACACAGACCTACTAGAGAATGGACTTGAGGATATGGGGAGGGGGAAGGGTAAGCTGTGACAAAATGAGAGAGTGGCATGCACACATGTACACTACCAAACGTAAGGTAGATAGCTAGTGGGAAGCAGCCACATAGCACAGGGAGATCAGCTCGGTGCTTTGTGACCACCTAGAAGGTTGGGATAGGGAGGGTGGGAAGGAGGGAGATGCAAGAGGGAAGAGATATGGGAACATATGTATATGTATAACTGATTCACTTTGTTATAAAGCAGAAACTAACACACCATTGTTTTTTGTTTTTTGTTTTTTTTTGCGGTACGTGGGCCTCTCACTGTTGTGGCCTCTCCCGTTGTGGAGCACAGGCTCCGGACGCGCAGGCTCAGCGTCCATGGCCCACGGGCCCAGCCGCTCCGCGGCACGCGGGGGCACAAACCCGTGTCCCCTGCATCGGCAGGCGGACTCCCAACCACTGCGCCACCAGGGAAGCCCTAACACACCACTGTAAAGCAATTATACTCCAATAAAGATGTTAAAAAAAACAAAAAAGAAAAAGTTAAGGTTATAACAAAATATATTAAAAAAAGACTAATATCTTGGAATTCTTTATAGGTTCATTAAAGAAACCTTTATTTCAGCTCTGAGAAGAGACATATAAATGGTTCTCACTTGTCTATTTTTTTAAAAAAGAAACTCCTACAGAAGTATTGTGATATTGCAATCAGAATTTTCTGAAATCAAGCAACAGAAGAGAAAAATCATTACTTTTAAATACATGATTTAGGGGCTTCCCTGGTGGTGCAGTGGTTGAGAGTCCGCCTGCCGATGCAGGGGACACGGGTTCGTGCCCCGGTCCGGGAAGATCCCACATGCCGCGGAGCGGCTGGGCCCGTGAGCCATGGCCGCTGAGCCTGCGCGTCCGGAGCCTGTTGCTTCGCAACGGGAGAGGCCACAGCAGTGAGAGGCCCACGTACCGCAAAAAAAAAAAAAAAAAAACATGATTTAATATGATTTTCTTTTATAAAAGAGTTCCTACTTTTTTGATATTATTTGATAATAAAAAATGAACTGAAACCCTTGGCATTTTGTAGTGTTCTTACAAGTAATTATATTCTATTCAGTGTGATTGTAAGAGGTCCAAGTAATTGGCCTTCTATATTCCAGAGGATAGGTATTTTGTTTTAAAATTTCTATATATCAATTCATACAATTTCTAGTTATACTGTTGACTAATACTGCCATATGTATATATATACACATTTTTATATATATATATATATATATACACACACACACACACACATACACACACATATATTAACTGAAAATCTGGCCAGTCATAGAAGTGACATTCGACGTTCCAAATTCTTAATCTGGTAAATGTAAACAATGCAATACAGGTCTAAACACGAGTAAACAGAACAGATACTAATATGAAGGATACGTAAAGAACATTTATTTCAAACTTGTATTTGTTTTGCTTTGTTACCATCATGGATTGGAAGTATATTCTTTTTTTATTTTTATTTTTTGCTGTTTTGGGTCTTCATTGCTGCGTGAGGGCTTTTCCCTAGTTGCGGCGAGCGGGGCTACTCTTCGTTGTGGTGCGCGGGCTTCTCATTGTGGTGGCTTCTCTTGTTATAGAGCACAGGCTCTAGGTGCGCGGGCTTCAGCAGTTGTGGTGTGTGGGCTCAGAAGCCATGGCTCACTGTCTCCAGAGCGCAGGCTCAGTAGTTGTGTCGCACGGGCTTAGTTGCTCCGCGGCATGTGGGATCTTCCTGGACCAGGGCTCGAACCCGTGTCCCCTGCATTGGCAGGAGTATTCTCAACCACTCTGCCACCAGCGAAGCTCTGGAAGTGTATTCTTATGGGAAAATAAATACTTTGATCCCAGAACAGAGAGGCTGGATCTATTGAAATGCAATGAGTCAGGCCCACAGTTTAACTAAAGTAAAATTCCATAAATGTGATCTTACTATAGAGCTTACGCTGATGAGATTTTTTTTTTTTTTTTCCTGCGGTACGCGGGCCTCTCACTGTTGTGGCCTCTCCCGTTGCGGAGCACAGGCTCCGGACGCGCAGGCTCAGCGGCCATGGCTCACGGGCCCAACCGCTCCGCGGCATGTGGGATCTTCCTGGACAGGGGCACGAACCCGTGTCCCCTGCATCGGCAGGCCGACTCCCAACCACTGCGCCACCAGGGAAGCCCCCTGAAGAGATTTTAACTGTTCCATTCCTGTATGCTGTTATCTAAGTTTCCTTTGTTTTCTAACTGATTGACTTTTAAAGTGTGGCTTTGCAACCCTCAGAAACTAAGGAACATTATTGTTATTATTACTATAATAACATTTTTATGGAAGACGGTAGCAGCTGTCGAGTCCACAATTAAAATGAATGCCACTGCAGTGTGTAACATGGATGACAGATGATAGGCAAGCGTATTAGACAGTGTGCAAATACAGTGCCTTAAACAGGGTACACCCCCACACTGTTAGCTTAAAGCAATGTCTGTAGGATAATCTCTGCCGGCTAGTTTCTGCCATTTGATTTGAGTTACAGAAGGAATCTGACAAAGTTGTCCACAGTCTGTCAGCTATTTTCAGCAAGAAGAAAGCGCATGCTTGGACTGGGAACAATGGCGGCAGAACAATGCAAACACATCTGCTTTGTTAAAGGGTCCATAGCCTTTCCAAGAGCGACTCTGTTATGCTGTGGTCAGTGCCTTGCCTCTGTGCTCTAATACAGCGGTCCCCAACCTTTTTGGCACCAGGGACCAGTTTCGTGGAAGACAATTTTTCCACGGACGGCGAGGGGTGGGGTGGGAGGATGGTGTCAGGATGATTCAAGCACATTACATTTATTGTGCACTTTATTTCTATTCTTATTACACTGTAATATATAGTGAAATAATTATACAACTCATATCATGCAGAATCAGTGGGAGCCCTGAGCTTGTTTTCTTGCAACTAGATGGTCCCATCTGGGGGGGATGAGAGACAGTGACACCCAAGTGTGTTACTTACGTTCAGTCTACTCTGTGATGTTGCTTTGGTCACCGTCACTGCAGAAAACCCTGCTTCACAAAGATAGGATGTTGGAAATGGAAGCAGGTTCCTCATGCATTTGTGGCAATCTCAGGATATTCCGGCTTGACTTCAATCCAGAACGTATGGAGATTTGAAGTTGTCTCACACATACCTTTAAGGCCACCGTCATTTGCGATCTCAAGCAGTTGATCCTCTTCTAGCACGGACAAAATCGATTATTCACAAATGGGTCGTGGATCCATTCCTTCCCAGTTCAGGGGTCTTCTGTGGTTAAGAAGTAACGCTCAAACTCTTTTGAAAGCTGAGATAGGTGATCGTGCACCAGCTGGGAGAAAGAAGCCCCTGGCTCAGTCTCCTTCAAAATCTCTGCTAATGTTTGAAACATGTCAAAAATCCCAATGTTCACTCGTCACCCCCATAATTCCAGTTTGGCTTTGAATGCAGCCACTTTATCTGCCGACTTGAATACAGTTGTCGTTCTTCCCTGAAGTGACATTGCGCTCGTTGAGCAGGTTGAATATGTCACACAAGTAAGCAAGTTTTGCGACCCATTCTGTGTCACTGAAATGTGCTGCCAGTGGTGATGGTTTTTCTAAAAGTAATCTCTGGAGTGGCTCTCGTAAGTCAGAAACTGTGGCCAGTGATCTACCTTTAGAAACCATCTCACTTCTGTGTATCAGACAAGACGTGTGTGCTCTGCACCCATCTCCTCACAGAGCTGTGTGAACAGACATGAGTTAAGGGCATATACTTTAATGTGGTTGATAATTTTAATCACATCCTGCAAAACACTGTTAAGTTCAGGTGACATTTTTCGGGTAGCCAGCATTTCTCTATGGATGACACAGTGCATAGACTCACGTTCAGAAGCGACCTCTTTGACCTGAGTAGTGAAACCAGAAAGCCGTCCAGTCACGGCAGCACCTCCGTCTGTGCATATACTGACACAAAGTGACCAATTCAGTTTTCCTGTTACGTAATCATTCAACGACTGTGGTGTTGGTTGGCAACAAAAGGGCACATAACATATCCTCATGCACATCCTCCTGAAAAATATATTGCACAAAAACAAGCATTGTTGCCTTGTCAACATCAGTAGACTCGTCAACCTGGATTGAGAACCACAGTGAGTCATTAATCCACTCTAACAATTGTGCCTCAGTATCCTCTATTTCATCAATTCATCTAATTATGGTGCTAGCCGAAAGAGGAACACGTGCCACCTTTTGAACTGCAGCCTCTCCTAAAAGTTCATGACAAATGTCCTTAGCGGCAGGCAGGATCAACTCTTCACCAATACTAAGGGCTTCTCAGCTTTAGCAATGCGGTTAGCCACTAAGAATGATCCTCTCAGTGCAGACACATTTGAGGAAGTTGTGGCCTTCAATAATTGCTTCTGTTCTTCGTGTTCATGTTTTTTTCTTTTGAGAAACTCCAAAGGCTTGTCTTTTAATGCAGGGTGCTTGGTCTCTATGTGGCGAAGTGTTTCATGGCTTCGTTGGATAGTGGGTCACCACATATTATACAAAATGGGCTTGGAGAATGTGAAACACCTGTTGCAATGAACCCGTATTTAAGTAGGACTCTTGGTATTTTCTTTTAAATACAGCTTTCATTTTGTTGGCAGTCTTAGAGTCTTCTGCTGTCTCATCATTGGGTCTTTCCCCCTTTTCAAAGCAGCTCTCCAGCGACATTTGTGTTTTACTCATTTTGGCTAGGGTTAGCTTGTGGGCTTACCAAAACTGTGACTGAGACAAGTGCGCAGTGCTGGAAAGAGGTGCGGACAGAAGTGGTAAATAAAATAATGGGTGGGCCAGGCAAGGACTAAAATAAGTGGATTCTGACTGAAAGCCTGCCACCAGATGCAGCCGTACAATTGAAGTACTTGCCACTATAAAGCCTGCCACCAGATGCAGCTTAATTGTCATCTGCCACTCACGGATAGGGTTCTGATATGAGTCTGCAAGCAGTTGATTTATTGTGGTCTCTGTGCAGTCAGACCTCTCTGCTAATGATAATCCGTATTTGCAGCCGCTCCCCAGTGCTAGCATCACTGCCTCAGCTCCACCTCAAGTCATCAGGCATTAGATTCTCTTAAGGAGCGTGCAACCTAGATCCCTCGCATGTGCAGTTCACAGTAGGGTTCTTCTCCCTTGAGAACCTAATGCCGCAGCTGATCTGACAGGAGGCGGAGCTCAGGCAGTAATGCGAGCGATGGGGAGCGGCTGTAAATACAGATGAAGCTTCGCTTGCTCGCCTGCTGCTCACCTCCTGCTGTGCAGCCCGGTTCCTAACAGGCCACAGACCAGTACCAGTCCATGGCCCAGGGGTTGAGGACTCCTGCTCTAACATCTCCAAGTGCATACTACATTCTATCAAAAGTGTCTTTCTTGTTTTTTATTTTTCTAAATTTTTATTGTGGAAGATTCCATACATACAGAAAATATGAAGGGATAATACAACCACATCTGTATACCTGTCACCCAGATTCACTAATTAATATTTTGGCACATTTGCATTATCTATCTATGCTTATACCACACCAAACCGTTAGGAAGCAAGTAAAGATTTCTGTATGGATCTATGAACAACGAATATAACCTCAGTAAAATTAACACACCTAAGGAAAAAACAGTGATCTGTCCATATCTAACATTCATTATATATTTATATTTACCTGATTGTCTTAAAAATGTCCTTTCTAGCTGAGATTTTTGTTTCCTTTTTGATCAGTAGTCTGTTAAGTGAAACTAAATGGTAATGATCCCATGTGGGCCATCTCGTTTAGACTTAACAAGGGCTGACACAAGATGGTTTCTCTCTATCTTAGTCTGGAGATGTGCCAATACAGGGCATTTAGGATGGCTTTTCTATCCTCAACACATGGCTTCATCCCTGACTTGAAAGATGGCAGCTCCACCCTGTAATCATGGCACAGAGGAGACACAGAGGAGCACACTGTCCAAGGGCATGATCCAGATGCTGTGTACACAATTTCTGTTCACATTCTATCATACAGAATGTAGACGCATGGTTCCGCCTAGATACAGAGACTGAGAAAAACAGGCTTTATTCTTGGTGGCCATGAGTTTAGGTTTCCCTGGACCTATGGGTCTTGTGTCTAAAGGAACAACCGTTTAGGGGCAGTAATTAGCCATCTCTGCCATGAGATGTTCCTGGAAATGACTGCGCTCTGATGAACTATAATAAGACGAATACATTGCAATATATTGATATGCTTAGACATATTTCAGGTAAGACTATTTTTCTCCTACACTAAATAAGCCTCATATTATTCACATTTATTTTGAGCTCATCAGTCTATTTTTTTAGGTTTTCTTTCTCCTTCCTTGTCAGGGTATAAGTTGTCAGTGCTCATTACTGTAACTATGCTTTCTTCCCTTTCTAATTTTCCTTTTCTTTGTCATCAAGTTTCTAAAAATAAACTTTTATAAGTATAACATACATGCAGAAAAGTTCACAAGTCATAACTGCACAGCACGATGAAAACAGTGATTCATGTAAACACCACTCAGATCAAGAAATGGAATATTGTTAGTATTCTAGAAGCAGTTTTGTGTAATCTTCAAGTACTATTCCTTTCTTTCTTCCAGAGATAACACTATTCTGACCTTTAACACCATGGCATAGTTTTGTATGTTTTTGAATTTTATATAAACGGAATTGTATAATATATGTTCCTTTCAGTATGGCATCTTTTGTTCAATATTATGATTCACTGGTGTTATTGCATGTAACAGTAGTTAGTTTTCATTGCTTATGGGATTGTATTAATATATCATAATTTATCCATGTTATTGTTGATGAACAATTGGATTGCTTCTATATTTTGGCTAATACAAATAGAGTTGCTATAATTATTGTATTTGTCATTTGGTCCACATGTGTATGTATTTGTTAGGCATATATAATTCCTGGGAATAAAACTGATGAATTATGGGATATTTGTAAATTCATTTTTCTTGCCTTATTGCACTCGGACTTCTGGTACAATGCTGAACAGAAGTAATCATAAAGAGAATTCTTGCCTTGAGCTGAATCTCAAGGGGAAAACTTCAATTACTTCACCATTTAGTATGATAGTTTGCATTAGGATTTTTGTAGATATAAAGGAAATTCTTTATAATCCTAATTTTCTAAGGTTCTCTCCTCACGGGTGGGTATTGAATTTTATCAAATGATTTTTCTATATCTATTGAGATGGTTATAATTTTCTTCTTTATTCTGTTAACTAATTAATTTTCAAAGCTTGAACCAACTTTGCATTCTTGAAATAAATCCACTTTGTTTGTGATATATTATCCCCAAATAGCCCATGTATCAAAGAAGGTCACATTGAAAATTAGAATATATTTTGAACTGAATGATGATGAAAGTATGGAATATATGTCAGCAACACAACATTCGTATACTATTCTTTCAGTGTTTATCCCAGATTCCAGCATGCATACTTGATTTACTAAAGTCTAATATAAATTGTTACTTTTATAACTTATTGGACAAATCATGAGATTTAGAGTACTTTAACTCCATTTACTCCCCTCCCAATTTTTGTGCTATTGCTGTTGTTATTATAGGTTAATTGTGTCCCTCCTAAATATATGTTGAAGTCCTAACCCCTTGAGGTTGTGAATTGGAAACTGGGTCTTTGTAGATGTAATGAAGTTAAGATGATGTCATACTAGATTAGAGTGTGCCTTAATCCAATGACTCGTGACGTCCTTAAAAGAAGAAGGAAGTATGGACACAGATACACAGATCATGTGAAGATGGGGGCAGAGGTTAGAGTGATGTATCTACAAGACAAGAAATACCAAGGAATGCCAGCAACCAACAGAAGGTAAGAAGAGGCAAGGAAGGATAATCCCCTAAAACCTTCAGAGACAGAGTGTTTGGCCCTGGTGACAACTTGATTTGACTTCTAGTCTCCAGAACTGTGAGAGAGTAGATTTGTTGTTTTAAGCCACTGAGTTTATGGTACTTTGTTACGGTAGCCCTGTGAAACTAATACAGTTGTCATGTATTTAAATTCTCTCTATATTTTAAACCCTATGAGGCAATATTAGTATTGTTTTGTGTAGTGAATACTCATTTATGTTGATCCATGTTTTGACTGCATTTTTTTTTCACTTCTTCCAACATCTCTGTGCATCCTTCTAAGATCATTTTCTTTCTAGTTGAAGTATTTCCTTAATGTGGGTTTGCTGTTGATGAATTCTCTCAGCTTTTGTTTGCCTGAGAATGTCTTTATTTATTTCACCTCATTTTTTGAAGTTGATTTTTGCTTGGTATAGAACTCCAGGATAGTTCTTTTTAGTACATTAGCACACTGAAGATTTCATTCCATTGTCTTCTGACTTCCATTATTTGGTTTTCTGAAGTTTTATTATAATATATAGGTGTAGTTTCCTTTGGATTTGTGCTGCTTAGAATTTATTTTTCTTGTTTCTGTGGCTTGATGCCTTTCATCTATTTTTGAGATTTTTGTCATTATTTCTTTAAATATTACTTCTGCCCCAGTCTTGCTCTCCTGTCCTTTTGGGACTCAAATTATAACTCTACAAGACCAACTTGTCCCCAGTCTCTTTTTCTAACCTGCTTTGTTCTTTGTCTTCTTCTTACTTTTCTATTCTTTCCTTCCTTCCTTCTTTCCTCCTTGATTTTGGAATATTTTCCACTCCACTTCATTTTCAACACTGCTTCCAAAATTCTCTTTAAAATGCAGATATAACTCTATAAGATGCCTGTTTAAAAACCTTCAGTGTCTCCTATTCTGTCTGTCCTTCATCAAACATGTATTAAACTATTGTGTCATGCGCTGTATTTAGTGCCATTTATGTAAATTAAAAATACATCAATTATACTATACATGTTTTATGAATTAATATATATGTAATTAAAGTGTGATAATGAGGACCAGAATGACTTATTCCTATTTCATATCAGAACTCAAAAGAAGATCAAAGGGGATTTCAAATTTATGGGATTTTTGGTAATGTGAAGCAATATGACAAAATGTTAGCATGCATTAATCTTGAAGGATAAGTACATGGGTGCTTTTAACGTTATCCTCTATACTTTCTGTATTTTAACATGTTTAAAAAACAAAATGTGCTTGGTATAAAGTAAGCATGAGATGTGTAGATGTTTCTTTAAAATTATCTTAATTGTTAGTCTCTAAGCTCTTCTATAATATATTTGAGAGGCACAGTTAAAAACAAGGCAGCTAGTCCCAGTAGAAGAGTCACGTGCAACTGAGATTCTTTCTTCTGTAACTCAGCAAACTAGCTTATTTATCACTGTAGGGGGAAGAAGCAGGATTGAAGAAATTTTGAGTAAAATTGGTGAATTTTTGTTTTATCTCTTTTTTTCTTTGTCAATTGTTGAGGAATGTGCTACTGATAGCAAATAGCCCAATGGTAGGCAAATTAAAAAGAGACTGGCTAATTAGCAAACAAGGTAACTTTCGCTTGAAGAATCATGTTACATATTTTTTCAAGGAAATGAACTGTTGATTCAGGGACTGCTGTTACCCAATCAATGATCAACAAGTCATTCATAACATCTGTCTCTTTGTGGCCATCTTTCTCAATTGAAATAAAAGAAAAACTCTTAAAATTCTCATGTATATCTGTTAATATTGAAAATTTAATGAATAGAAAATTTAAAAAGTATGTAATGATGAACAGAGACCCTGAAGGTATCAAAGCAACTCTCTTTTAAAATTACCATTACAGGGCTTCCCTGGTGGCGCAGTGGTTGAGAGTCCACCTGCCGATGCAGGGGACACGGGTTCGTGCCCCGGTCCGGGAGGATCCCACATGCCGCGGGGCGGCTGGGCCCGTGAGCCATGGCCGCTGAGCCTGCGCGTCCGGAGGCTGTGCTCCACAACGGGAGAGGCCACAACAGTGAGAGGCCCACGTACCGCAAAAATAAATAAATAAAATTATAATTACATAATATACAAATACAGGACTTCCCTGGTGGTGCAGTAGTTAAGAATCCGCCTGCCAATGCAGGGGACATGGGTTCAAGCCCTGGTCCAGGAAGATCCCACTTGCTGTGGAGCAACTAACCCCATGTGCCACAGCTACTGAGCCTGTGCTCTAGACCCTGTGAGCCACAACTACTGAAGCCCCTGTGCCTAGAGCCCGTTCTCCGCAACAGGAGAAGCCACCACAATGAGAAACTCGCACACCACAACGAAGAGTAGCCCCTGCTCACCGCAACTAGAGAAAGCCCACATGCAGCAATGACCCAACGCAGCCAAAATTAAATAAATAAATAAATTTATAAAAAAAATACAAATACAGTGAAATTTATGTTGAATAGAAAAAATTACTGAATAATCAAGGTGAGTTGCCACCACTATAAAAAGGTGCAACAAGAAAATTTGAAGTCAAATTTCTCTGGAAAACAAGTTGTTCAAAATAAGTAAAACAGTCAAGGCTATCATTAATTGGCAAAAAACATGAATGTACTTCTTGGAAATCTCAAATCTAACTCATAAAGTACTAAATATGTGTGTCTATAAAATATGTATATTAAATGTATATGTGTATATAAAACATTACTGAAAGAGTCTTTAAATATCAGACACAAGTCTTTTACTTTACAGATGAAGAAACTCAGGCACAAAGATACAGGATACTTAATTTTAGGCAATGGAATACATTCAGGAATTTACAGAATTTCCATCATTCCACTTCTAAAAGGTATTATTTTGGAGGGTGCTATTTCCCAACATGTGTTAGCTTACTAACATGGTGGTTCTTATACTGTGTGTACAGAATCCTGTGATTCCAGAGAGGTGTCTGAAAGGTCACAGGGAAGGAGGAAAGAAGAAGATGGGTGTAGTGGGTAGTGGGAATCACTCTTCATCTTGGACGGGTCTCCTTTTATCCATTTCATATACTGGGATTCTGCAAAGATTTCATTTAAAAAAGCATCCCTGGGGCTTCCCTGGTGGCGCAGTGGTTGAGAGTCCGCCTGCCGATGCAGGGGACACGGGTTCGTGCCCCGGTCCGGGAGGATCCCACATGCCGCGGGGCGGCTGGGCCCGTGAGCCGTGGCCGCTGAGCCTGCGCGTCCGTAGCCTGTGCTCCGCGACGGGAGAGGCCACAGCAGCGAGAGGCCCGCGTACCACACACACACAAAAAAACAAAATAAATAAAATAAAAAAGCATCCCTCTGCTAAGTATAGGTTTGTAAATCATTATAACCTCACCGGGATACAGCTGCTCCATGAAAGTCTTTCTCCACAGCTTAGAATCTGCACTGTGTCTAATCAGTTCTTCTTAATCATTTGGCAGCATCTGGTAAACCTCATGGACTTTCTTGCCAGAAAACATCATATAGGCATACATTTTTTTCTCCAAGTTTAGCCATATTCATGGACTTCCTGAAGTCCATTAACAGATCCTAGGCTAATAACACCAACTCTAAAAGCTTTATTTAGAAGATTTAAATAAGAAATTTCTGGGTGAAAAAGAATAAGAATTTGGTAATAATATTAGAGTGTGTTTGGAAAAGATGGATATTTTTAGCACAGCTTAACTTATAGGACCAATTTATCTTGCCGAATGAAAAACAAAATATACTTTTGACCAAACTTCAAGAAGCCTATGTACTCTTTTTTTTTTTTTTTTTTTTGCAGTATGTGGGCCTCTCACTGTTGTGGCCTCTCCCGTTGCAGAGCACAGGCTCCGGACGCACAGGTCCAGCGGCCATGGCTCACGGGCCCAGCCGCTCCGCGGCATGTGGGATCTTCCCGGACCGGGGCACGAACCCGTGTCCCCTGCATCGGCAGGTGGACTCTTAACCACTGCACCACCAGGGAAGCCCAAGCCTATGTACTCTTGCTGGCCATGCTGTTCTTTGGATTCATTGATGCACTCAGATAACTGTGCTAGAGCAAATAAGTGAATGGCTCATGGTACTTGCTTTCGAGGCCATCTGTTCTTGAGGATATGAATACTTTTTAATACTTAGAGACTTTTACAACTTAACCACCTTTTCACCAGTTCCACACACACACACACACACACACACACACACACACACATACTCACCACTTACTCTCCACTGGAATAAGTATCCCTTTGACTTACCTGGCTAGATCAGGCTTGGCTGACTGAGACCTGGGCTGTCTGTCTAAGCTGCGTTCAGTCATGTAGGTGTTGTGAGGATCAATCAGTGAACAGTAAGGATGTGCAGAGACATGAGGACTGTGGCACCAGGGGCTGTGATTGGGGAAAAGGGTTGGTGGGATTTCTTTTTCTCTGTAAAAGAAAAATTAAGCCCAAATTGAACCCCAAAGGCACTTCATACGGTGGCATTAATAATGAAAGCTCAATTAGAGTGAAAGCATGTTCCAAGACCAGAGAATATGGCTTTTCTAGACTTTGTGGGCAGCCCCATTATTCACATCAGAAGCATTTGCCTACAAATGAATAACATAAATTCTGTTCTTTCAGCCACAGCCAGCTCTTGATCCAAGATGAAAATTCTAGATGATGCAAATCTTCCTCCACCTAAGCACTGCCAAAGGTGTGGTGATAACTTCATCTCTGCACTACTCCACGGCCTTACCTCTAACAGCAGTGCTGTTATGGAATGAAATGACCAGAGGGGTCTTGATATCACCCAGTGGAAATTGACAGCCTTTATCATCCCATGAGTTTACCCTACTAGCTCTGTGTTTTTATGTTTTAAAACATAAAAGCTATTATGGTTTTTATGGTCTTATTCAAAATAGGAGTGTTTTGGTCTTTATTGATTTACCTATTCATCATATATCTACTTGTCAGCCAGTCACTCCCACCGGTTCGGCCCTTATTAATTGTGGGAAGGACTTAATTTAAAAAAAAAAGAAAACAAGCAACTTTTACCTTGTAAGAGAAGCTTGAACTCGTTCCACCTGATATTTTGAGATATCTTGCTTAGATTGGTCTTGTTTTTCTTTAGTTGTAGTTGTAGCTGCTGGCCAATGAAACATGTGCCTTTGAGATGTTGGACTTACTACTGAGCATCTGTCACATTCAATGTCAGTCTCTAATTTCTCCCATGCTTGCTTCCAGTGGATAGGAGTGTACCAGGCAACAGCCTAACAAAAATGATTTATTAACATGAAATACTATTGAAGTTATAGGTTTTCTTTTTTAAATGACATAGGCTTATTGCAATAAAATTTCAAAGTCAAACTGTAATGTCATTTACGTCCTGTGTAAGGATTAGTGAAACACATGATGAGGCTGTAGTAAGACATCCTGGCCTTAGTTTCCAGTTGTGAAAATTACAAGCTGTATAACCTCAGGCAGATTAGTCACCTACTGTCTTGGACTGTGTCCTCATACGTAAAATGGGGAGGGTGGTGGTGAGGGTGTTATATGAGGGTGTGGTGATATTCAGTTAAGCTACTGAATTTTGTAACTATAAAGAACTATGCAAACAGTAGTTGTAATATTAATAAGTTAAATTTTTAATAGTTAAGACTCTATCTATCTATATATCTATCTAGTCTTATTTGAGATGGGGAAATGGGCATTAGAACTAAAGACATGGAGAGGAAACCACATTCTCCAGGCTAGAATCCTAGGTAGGCAGGTTTTTTTTTTTGGTTTCCTGAATATGTGGCATATATGTGCACATATATGTGCAAAAATTATTCAGAAAAATCATGTGTAGGGACTAATAATTATGTTTTTGTTCAACATGAGAAAAGTTAGGCACCGAAGTGTGCCCTATCATTCTACTTGTTCTCATGATCTGTTTTTAGTTTATAAAATTAGAGGTTTGGGTTGATGCTGTAACCATTGCCAAACCCTTTGTTTGCCAGCTAAACAGACATAAAAGCAACACAAGGCAAGTGCAGCTAGGCTAGGCCCACAGCAAAGAAAGAGAAAGATGAAATCTTTCTTAAAAGGTTTAATTTCATGGCTCACAGCAGGAAAACCCCACGTTTGGTTCAGTTCATCAGTTAGGGATTCTCTTTTTTTGCAGCTCAAACATAGATATTTGCGTGGCAAATATGTTTATGATCTTTTGAGTGCAATCTCTCTCAGTTAGATTGTATGCCTTTCCTAGCCAAGGGCAATATTTTATTTCTTCCTGTACTATAGGGGGCTTAAAAACCTCTGATGATAATGACAGTGATAATGTGATAAAATGATGTTTTAATTTCACCTCTGGAATGTTGACCATAGGAACCCTGTAGGCTCTTTTGTCTGGTTTTATTTTACTGTTGCCATTTTGCCTATCATGTGACCTGGAGCCAGCCATTTAACTTTCCAAGCCCCATTTTCTTCCTTTGTAAAATGCTTAAATAATCTGAGAATCAAAGGAGATAACGTACATATAAATAGCCCTTTGAGTTCCTGTGGCACAGGAGCGGTCTGTTCCATGTCTGAATCTCTAATAGAAAACAGTGTATTGGGAAAGTCCCAGGCGTTGAATCATATAAGATGCCTATTAAATTTCTGACATGTAATATAGAGGCTACAAATCATATAGGACAACAATGTGGTGGGTGAAAAATATCTAGCCCTGTTTAAAAATCAGTAGACTCGGGGCTGCCCTGGTGGCTCAGTGGTTAAGAATCTGCCTGCCAGTGCAGGGGACGTGGGTTCGTAGCCCTGGTCCGGGAAGATCCCACAAGCCGCGGAGCAACTAAGCCCGCAAGCCACAACTACTGAAGCCCGCATGCCTAGCGCCTAGAGCCAGTGCTCTGCAACAAGAGAAGCCACCGCAGTGAGAAGCCTGCGCACCACAACGAAGAGTAGCCCCCGCTTGCCGCAACTAGGGAAAACCCGTGTGCAGCAACGAAGACCCGACGCAGCCAAAAAAAAAAAAAAGAACAGGACACTGACTTCACCATTAGGTTTGCACAGGATTGTTGTACAATTGGGGCTTGTCCTAAATCTGTTTTGTTCCTTCCAAAGAAAATCTGATGGTGGCTGGTGCTTTGCTTCAGATGCTGCTGCCCAGACCTGAAAGAAAATAGTTCGTGAATAACAGTTGCCATTGGAGTTCAACATAGTTTTATAAATGTCAGAGGGTTATTGCAACACATCTTTCTAAGCAGGTGAGGTTTTTAAAATATAATGACTGTATAATATGTAATGTCAAGCTGTGTAACTGAACAGCTACTGTATGTGGTTTAAAGTAAAGCCCAAGAAAGAGAGGGGAACTCTCCAGTGTCACCTAAACAAACCCTCTCTTTGTTTTTTCTTTAAAGATTATGTTTGCTGAGTTTTAGGAACTTAGGTATTTTATTTTGATAGTTAAATCATAAAAGCACAAAGTATTGTATGCCAAATTGAAGAAAGCTATGGAAATTTAATTATGGGTATTCATTTATATGCAGAGATGGACAAAGTGGCACAATTAACCAACAACAACCAAAAAATCACATTTAACAGAGAGATCAAGGGATGAAGAAAGCACTGGTGCTAAGCCATGGTCTGACTGGGTAAATGAGTTTTCCCTGAACAAATCTAGCTCATAGTATTTATATCTTATACTCACTGTTACCGTGGAATTGGCCTGCATTTTGATATTGGGAAGGAATTGGTACAGAGAGACTGTTTGTCCATCCACATTTTGTTGGAGAATATGATTTCCGATTTCCAGTTCTTTGTCAAGGGAAGAGTTAATGAGCTTCACGCATAAACCTTTGACATTCACTTCAGCTATTTTAATGTCTCCAAGAGCACTAGAAAATAAAACTCAAAGATTATAAGGTGCCTTCAGATGAGCGTGTCTTTAGCTCACTTTAAGGACTGAATAATAAATATGCTTTGGAAGTTGTTCCTAAGCTGTATATTCTGTTGGACAAATTCCATGTAGAAATAGTGTATTTTGTGCCTTAAGCAAATGGCTTGATTTCTTAGTTCTGTTTGGTTATCTGTGCAACAAAATGATCTTTCACATAAAATAAACTTTAAAAATGCTTTAGGTATCAAGATAAAAATGCCATTGGGAGGTACTATTATTATTATTTAAATTTCCTACTGTTCTTCACAAGAAATACTGAGACATGAAACTCTCAAGTAGATCAAGAGGAAAGTTAAACTATTTAGTTTATTTCTGATAAGGTTACTGTGAACATGAATTGCAACTATATGCTTAAAAGAATTCTGCAAACTTAAAACATACACATATAAGATGGTATTTTTTCCCCTTCTAACATTTTGAGAGCTTAGTATGTATCAAGGACCAGGTTAAACATTTATATATCAGCATTTTTCAGAGTGTGGGTCACAACCTATAAGTATTGGGTTGGCCAAAAAGTGCCTTCTGTGTTTAAGTAAAAATAAAAGACACATTTTTCATTTGCACCAAGAACTTTATTGAACAACGTATTCATCCTTTTATTCCACTATCTTCTGCCATTTTTCAGGCAACTTCATAATTCCATCTTCCCAAAACTTTTTATCTTTTTGAGCAAAGAACTTGTCCAGGTGCCTTTTACAGTCTTCCGGGGAATTGAAAATTTTTAGTAAGAGAATTTTGTAAAGACCCAAATAAATGGAAATCCGAAGGTGCCATGTTTGGTGAACATGGCAGATGAATCAGAACTTCCCAGCCAAGCTGTAACAGTTTTTGCCTGGTCATCAAAGAAATATTATCCTGATGGAAGATTATGTGTTTTCTGTTGACTAATTCCGGATGCTTTTCATCGAGTGCTGCTTTCAGTTGGTCTAACTGGGAGCAGTACTTGTGGGAATTAATCGTTTGGTTTTCTGGAAGGAGCTCATAATAAAGGGCTCCCCTCCAGTCCCACCATATACACAACATCACCTTCTTTGGATGAAGACCCGCCTTTGGTGTGGTTGGTGGTGGTTCATTTCGCTTGCCCCACGATTTCTTCCATTCCACATTATTGTACAATATCCACTTTTCATGGCCCATCACAATTTGTTTAAAAAGCGGAACGTTTTCATTACATTTCAGTAGAGAATCGTATGTGGAAATATAGTCAAGAAGGTTTTTTTTGCTTAACTTATGTGGAACCCAAACATCAAAGCGATTGACGTAACTAAGCTGGTGCAAATGATTTTCAATGTTTGATTTGGATATTTTGAGTATGTCGGCTATCTCCCGCATGGTATAACGTTGATTGCTGTCAGTTAATGTCTCGAGTTGATCAGTATCAACTTCAACTGGTCTACCTGACCATGGAGCGTTGTCCAGCGAGAAATCTCCACCACAAAGTTTTGCAAACCACTTTTGACACATTCGATCAGTCACAGCAACTTCTCCATACACTGCACAAATCTTTTTTTGCATGCGGGTTGCATTTTTACTTTTCTTGAAATAATAAAGCATAATATGCCGAAAATGTTGCTTTTTTTCTTCCATCTTCAATATTAAAATGGCCACACAAAAATTCACCAATTTTGATGTCTTTTTTTAAATGCATGCTTATATGACAGCTGTCACATACAATCTAACAAAATTGTTTTGAATGAAGTTAAAGACAACTAAGTGCTACTAGAGTCATCTTACGGAAAAAAAACGAATGAAACTTTTGGCCAACCCAATAATCCATGAAATCCCTTTGGTGGGTTAGGGACATAACTTTAAAAATGAAATATACCCCTACCAATAATAGGAACCAATACTTATGATGTGCCAGGCACTTTTAAGATATTATCAATAAATCTATGATTTCATATCTATAATTCCAAAATGCAAACATATCTGAAAAACCAAAAGATTCTTAAAAAAACACACTTAAAGCAAAATCTGACCTGAATTCCTTTGGTGGCAAAACCTGACCTGAAACTGAGGACAGGCTAGTTACTGTCTTCATTCATGATTTGTGTAACTATTCATAAATTTGGCTGTGGAAAGATTACTGTTTGATTTTGGATACTTCTCCAAGCCCTATTGGGGTGTTACGTAATATGTGTTCTAGTCACCATATTACTTTCTTAAAATCCTCCAAATTCTGAATTTGGAAACATGTAAGTCTCCAAATGTTTTGGTAAAGGCATTGTGGACTGGTAGTTACTTATTTAATTCTCACAAAAGGCTACATATTTCTTATTGAAGTTCACCATAAAAAATTTGAAAAAAACTGTATTACCTCATTTAATTCTCACAACAACCCAGTGAGACAGGTACTATTTTTAGTCCAACTTTATAGAAAAGGAAACTGAGGTTTAGAGAGATTAACTGCCATGTCCAAGTTCTCTCAATAAATGTCAGTTCTTGTTCTTCTTTTGCAGCTAGTAAAATCTCAAAGAAGTTTGATCCAACAATTCAAATTGTTTAAATTTTGTATACACCCTGGTGGTTGAGCACTGCTAGAAGATACACACACACACACACACACACACACACACACACACACACAGTATAGACTGCTGCCAGCAAATGAATTAGTGGCCTCCAGCCACATGTGGGCCCTTAGCGATTGGCAGCAAACTGTGTTCTTCATGAGCTGAGCCAGCACCTTCTGTCATTCCCTCAACAACATTCAAATCCCTGCCTCACATCTCCAGTTTTATTGTCAGAAAATGATCTCACTAAGAAAATAGAGCCATCAGAAAGAAGTGTGTTTTCCTGCTTTCCACTTAGATGCAGGTTCACCCATGCCCACACTGACCTCTTCGTTCTAGCCACCTCGTTTCAGTGCAAGAGGAACCCTTCTCCCATCTAAAGTGAAACTCTGCTTACCACCTCCTGCTGCTGCTTTGGTGTTTCAGTCCCATTCATTTTTCTCCTTTCACACCAACCTCTCCCTCTAGACTGCCTCTTTCCCCCAAATATGTACATATCTTCCAAGTGCTATAACCTTAAAAAAGAAAAACACAATCCTCCTCTGGCTTCCACTTCCTACTGCCATCACAACCGAGCTTTTGGAAAGACTACGGCATGAGTTCTTCATCTCTTACTCACTCCCTCAATCCACGACCACATATTTCTGCCTTAGACCAAGATGATTAAGGCCCTCTTAAATTGGTCATCAATTAGTAAATTGAGTGGTAACTTTTCAGTCTTTGTCTTTTTTTAAATAGAGGTATAATTGACATATAACATTATATTAGTTTGGGGTGTACAACATAATGATTCAGTATTTGTATATAAGGCAAAATGATCACCACAATAAATCTAGTTAACAACATTGATCACCATATATAGTTACAATTATTTTTTCTTGTGAGGAAAACTGTTAAGATCTACTCTCCTAGCAACTTTCAATACAATACAGTATTAGTAACTGTGGTCTCCATTCTGTACATTACATCCCAATGACTTATTTTATAAATGGAAATCTGTACTTTTTGACCCCCTTCTCCCATTTTGCCCACTCCCCACCTCTTGCTTCTGGCAACCAATCTGTTCTCTGTATCAATGAGTTCTTTTTTTTTTTTTTTTAGATTTCATTGATAAGTGAGATCATATGGTATTTGTCTTTCTCTGACTTATTTTACTTAGCACAATGCCTTCGAGGTCCATCCATGTTGTTGCAAATGGCAAGATTTAATTCTTTTTTTATGGCTGAATAATATTGCATTTTATATTTATACCACATTTTATTTACCAGTCATCCACTGATGGACACTTAGGTCGTTTCCATATCTTGGCTATTGTAAATAATGCTGCAATGAATATGGTGGTGCATATATCTTTTTGAATTAGAGGTTTTGCTTTCTTCAGATAAATACACAAAAGTGGAATTGCTGGATTATATGATAGTTCTGTTTTTAATTTTTTGAGGGACTTCCATACTGTTTTCCATAGTGGTTCAATTTACATTCCCACCACTCAGTCTTTGTCTTAATGTCTCTGTGATACCTGCCTCTGCCAGACAGGTCCTTCTCTCCTTGTTTCCCCAAGTCCACTGTTTTTCTTCTACCAGTCTGGTTGCTCCTTTATAGTCTCTTTTTCAGATTTCTCTTCCTTCATCCATTTCTCAGACGTGAATCCCTGGGATTCTGCCCTTAATCCTCTTTTATTCCCATCACACTCTATACACGTGATATCACCCACAAACAGGGTTTTCAGCAACCATTAATACACTGATGACTGCTAAATCTAAATCCTTTTCCTGCTGAGCTTCAGACCCATAGACCCCGTAGAAAGAAAGGCCCCAAAGATACCTCTAAATCAACATGCCCCAAAATGAATTCATCATTTTAGAAAAGTAGAAAACCTATTCCAGGAAATTTCATCATCATTTATCCTGTTGGCCACGCCTGAAACTTCTATTACTCTCCTGCTCTCTTATCCTTTTTGCCTTATCTGTGATGATGTTCTATTAATATTACTCTTTAGTATCTTCTGTATATAGTGCCTTCTCTCCATCCCTATTGCTGCTGTCTTCATTAGGCTCTCATCACCTCTGTGTCACAGTGTAACAGTGTCTTAACTGGTTTCTCCAGTCTTGCTCCCTCCTAACCATTCAACATTTTGCTTCCAGAGCAATCTTTGTACAAGGATAAATCCTTCAAAGTCTGACCATTTCTTTCTAGAGAAAAACACCAATGTCACAGCATGGAAACAAGGCCCTACGTGATCTATCAGCCTCTTTAATTTCTTTTTTTTCCCTACTTCCTATCTTTGCTTAAATTGCAAAACCACAAGAATTTCTCACAAGACTTGTGATAATTCATGTCATTGCATGCTTCACCCATTGCCTATGCATGCGCTGTTCCTTCTTCTTGTTCCACAACACTTGAAATTTTCAGACTTCTTAATACTTAATATCTTGGGTACAAAATATCTCATTGTTATTTTAACTTGATTTTCCCTGTTTATAGTGCAGTTGAGTAAGCTACTTATTGGCTACTCAGTTTTCTTTTGAAAATTGTCTTTCATATAATTTAGTCCATTTCTATAAGGTTGTTTTACATTTTTAAGATGGATTTATAGTATAGTATTTAAATATATACAGAAATTTTTGAAAGAACTGTGTGGTAATAAGTGGGTATTATCCATGTTAAGTTGCTAATAACTTCCTATGACAGCAAGAGAAAACTAACATACGCTTCTTATGAATTGTAGAATCACAGTGCTAAAAATATTGCCTGCAGTTTTGGTCTCAATGCCCTCACCAGAGATTTATTCCAGAGTTTTCTGTTTTCTATTTTTCTGTTGATAAACCAGCTACCAATCTTTTTGTTGTTCCTTTGAAGGTAAGTGTCCTTTTTCTCTGGCTGACTAAGATTTTCCTTACTTCTGTTTTAGAAGTTTTTCTACATCATACCTAAGGTTTTGTTTGTTTGTTTTTTCCCCTATGTTTTCTCTTGCTGGGAGTTGGTAGTGTTGTTTGTACCTGTGGCTTGATGTATTTCATTTTTGGGAAAATTCTCTGCCAGTATTTCCACCAATACTGTTCTACCTCAGTCCTTCTCTACTCTCCTTAGTGACTTCAATTACAAGCATTTAGATTTTTTAAAATCTTGCCCTAATTTTTCCTTATGCTTGTTTTTTCTAATCTCTTTGCTCTCTATAATTCAGCCTGGATGTTTTCTTCTGAGAATGTTCCGGTTCAATAATTCTCTCTTCTGTTGCATCAAATATATTGTTAAACTCATCTACTTTTGAAATAGTAATTTCTGTTATTGGATTTTTTTTCTAGAATTTCTTACTGATTCTTTTATTTTTAGTTTCCAGTTCTATGCTAAAAATTTTTCTTGTCATTTAATTCCTTGACTGTTTTAGTCAAGGTTATTTAAAAAATCCCTGTCAGATAACCATAATATCTGGATCACCTAGGGCTGTTTTTATTGTCCATTTTTAATCTTAGTTTTGGGTCAACTTTTATTGTTTGTATGCCTTGTTATTTTTGACTTAGTGCCTAGTATGATAGATTAAACATTGCAGAGGTAATTTAAAGCTATGTATAATTTTTTCTTGATCCAGAGAGGATTTACTTTAACTTCTGGCAGCCATCTACATTGGGGGGAAACCACTTTAATCCAATCAGGGTGTGAAATAATTTGACACTAGGCTTTGGCCCCAATTAGGCTGGTTTATTTTGAAGATAGCCTTAATACTGTGTGTACCTTTGAAGTTACAACTGAAAGCCTGGGGTGTTTATCAATGACCCTCCTTCTTGACAGGCCCTGAATCAAGCCAATTTTTAATTCACCCAGTCCCGTGAGACTGCCAAAATCTCTGAATAACTTCTCAGCCTCTTAGCTGCTGCTTTCAAATTGACAACTGTTTTGAGGAGAAAAGTGGCTCCAAATGTCAGGTTATTACTCTGAGTTTCCTCTCCTAGAAGAGGACTTGTGAGAATATAAGATGTAAAATCTATGAAATCTTTATGTATTTATTTATTTATTTGGTTGTGCCGGATCTTAGTTGTGGCAAGCGGGCTCCTTAGTTGTGGTTCATGGGCTCATTAGTTGCAGCTCACTGGCTCCTTAGTTATGGCACATGGCTCCTTAGTTGTGTCATGAGAACTCTTAGTTGCAGCACGCGTGTGGGATCTAGTTCTCTGGCCAGGGATCAAACTGGGGCCCCCTGTATTGGGAGTGTGGTGTCTTAACTACTGTGCCACCAGGTAAGTCCCAATCTATGAAACCTTGATCTACACTACCAAACTGCCTTCAGTGGTCTCACTTTATACCCATACTACATTGTATGAGGTTGCCTGTTTTGTAGAGAGGTTCACTTTTGAGCAATGTATATACCTGTTCCTTTCTTTTACATTACTGTTATGGTTTTTACTAAATTGTAGATATAACGTTTTTACTCTTATATAATAGCCCTAGAATTTCTCTATGGCATCCTCATTCTAGTGTTAACTGAATTCTCTGTGGGATGTTCTTATTTTTTGACAGAATTCCTTTTTGTTTTTGAGACTTGCTTTTTCTGCCTGGGAAGATGAGCAGTAGTTTGAGTTTTTCTTTTAACCAGATAAGACTCTAGAATAGCTCAGTTATCTCTTTGTTATCATATATGTAATTGGATATGTACAGTTGCTTTTCAAAAACATTTCATTATTCAAGTGAAATGTTTATTCATTCATGTTAAATTTTTTATTTTATGCATATAAGTAGAATAAATTAGCTTGTCTGAAGGAAAAAATACCATTGTTCATATCAGGGCTAGCCACTTCATTTGCCTTCCTTTTGATATAAGGCCAAAAGTTACAGGAAAATACTTCACATAATACATGGAAATTCACTGAGCCAGGGCTGTTAATCTGCTATCACACAACGTTCTGTAGTTATCTTTTTTTTCTTCCCTGTAAGCCTTCCCATTTTTCCTTAGTAGGAAAATGACTTGAAACCTCTAAGTTGTGACTGGCTGAGAGTATAGAGTGATGTACCAATCATTCTGTCAGTAGCCTTTGCATGGTCTTGATTTATAGAGATTGAAAAGACAAATGGCTATATCACTTCTTTAAAAATGACAATTTTTCGTTATTTAAGCTCTGATTTCTCTAGTTGTTGGAGTCTACTTGATAGCTCCATGCTACTTTACTTATCTTACTTTAGATTTTTGCTACTCTAAAGTTTATTAAACTTATCTTTAGCATTTCAGTTCTTCCAATATGCATCTACCTAACATTATCTATGAAAATTGGCACCTGTGTTTATAGTTGCCATTAACACAAGGAAAGACAAAGACCACATGATCACACTTTTTAATCAGATTCAGAAAAAGCATTTGACAAAATTCAACATCTTTTCACTACAAAAACTCTCAAAAAATAGGTAAAGAAGGAACATACCTCAGCACAATAAAGGACATATATGAAAAGCCCACAGCTAACACAATCAATGAGGAAAAACTTCCTCTAAGATCCACAACAAGGCAAGGATGCCTATTCTCACCACTGCTATTCATCTTAGTACTGGAAGTCCTACCCAGAGCAATCAGGAAAGAAAAAGAAATAGAAGGTGCCAAATTAGAAGGGAATAAGTGAATTATCTCTGTTTGCAGATGACATGATCATATAGGTAAAAAACCCTAAGAACACCACAAAACAAATTCAGTAAATTGTAGGATGCGAAAATCAACATACAAAAATCAGTGGCATTTCTGTACACTAACAATGAACTAACCAAAAGAGAAATTAAGAAAACGATCCCATTTACATTAGCAACAAAAGAACAAAATACTTAGGCAATAACTTAACCAAAAAAATGAAAGATTTATACACTGAAAACTACAAAACACTGGTGAAGGAAATTTAAAAAGACACAAATAAATGGAAAGACATTCCATGTTCATGGATTGGAAGAAGTAATGTTGTCAAAATGTTCATACCAGTCAAAGTGATTTAGAGATTCAATGCAATCCCCATCAAAATCCCAATGGCATTTTTAAACAGAAGCTGTAAAAAAAAAAAAATCCTAAAATTTATGTGAAACTACAAAAGACCCCAAATAGCCAAAGCATTCTTGAGCAAGAACAAAGCTGGAAGTATGACACTTCCTGACTTCAAATTATATTATAAAGCTAAAGTAACTAAAACAGTGTGGTACCAGCATTAAAAAAGACATATAGACCAATGGAACAGAATAGAGAACCCAGAAACAAACCCACACATTTATGGTCTACTGCTCTTCAACAGGAGTGCCAAGATGGGGAAAGGATAGTCTCTTTAATAAATGCTGGAAAAGTGGATATCCACATGCAAAAAATGAAATTGGACCTCTATCACACACCATACACAAAAATCAACTCAAAGTGGGTTAAAGACTTAAAGGTAAGGCTCAAAACCATAAAACTCCTATAAGAAAATATGGGGGAAAACCTTCTTGACATTCGTCTTGACAATAATTTCTTAGCTAACACACCAAAAGCACAGGTGAGAAAAGCAAATATAGAAAAATGGGATTACCTCAATTTAAAAAGCTCCTGCACAGCAAAGGAAACAATCAACAAAATGAAAAGGCAACCTACAAAATGGGAAAAAATATTTGCAAATCATATATTTGATAAGGGGTTAATATCTAAAATATATAAGGAACTCACACAACTCAATAGCAAAATATCAAATAATGCAAATAAAAAATAGGAAAGGACCTGAATAGACATTTTCCCAAAGAAGATATGTGAATGGCCAACAGGTACATAAAAAGGGGCTTAACATTACTAATCACAGGGAAACACAATCAAAACCACAATGAGATATCACCTCACACCTGTAAGAATAGCTGTTATCAAAGAGACAACAATAAGTATTGGCGAAGATGTAGAGAAAAGGGAACCCTGTGCACTGTTGGTGGGAATGTAAATTGATGCAGTGCTATGGAAAACAGTGTGGAGGCTCTTCAAAAAATTAAAAATAGAACTACCATATGATCCAGCAATCCCACTTCCGGGTATTTGAAGGAAATAAAATTACCATTTGTTGAGTTATCTGCACCACCATGTTCATTGCAGCATTATTCACAATAGCCAAGATACAGAAACAAAGTGTCCATTGACAGATGAATGGATAAAGTGAATGTGGTATTTATTTTATAAATACAGTTGATTATTGAACAGTGCAGGGGTTAGGGGTGCCGACCACACACACAGTGGAAAATCAGCATATAACTTTATAGTCTGCCCTCCATATCCATGATTCCACATCCACAGATTCAGCCAAACACAGATCATGTAGTACTGGAGTATTAATTGAAAAAAATCCACCTATAAGTGAACCCAAGCAATTCATACCTGTGTTGTTCAAGAGTCAGCTGTATATATATATATATATATATATATATATATATATATATATATATATATATATATATATGTATATATATATACACACATACACACACACACACACATATATATATGTAATGGAGTATTATTCAGCCATAAAATGAAGGATGACCTGCCATTTGTGACAACATGGATGGATGTTGAGCACATTATGCTAAGTGAAATAAATCAGACAGAGAAAGACAAATACTCTATGATCTCACTTATATGTGGAATTTTAAAAAGCTGAATTCATATAAACAGAAATTAGAACAGTGTTTGCCAGAGGATAGAAGGTAGGGGAAATGGGGGAAATATTGGTCAAAGGATAAAAACTTCTAGTTATAAGATGAATAATTTCTGGGAATCTTATGAACAGCATGGTGACTATAGTTAAAAATACGGTATTATATACTTGAAACAGTGGATCTTAAATGTTCTCACCAGAAAAAAAAAAAGGTAATTATGTGAAGGATGTGTTAACTAATTTTATTATGATAATCATTTCACAATACATATGAGTATCAAATCATCATTATGTAAGGTAACTATGTGAAGGATGTGTTAACTAATTTTATTATGGTAATTATTTCACAATACGTATGAGTATCAAATCATCATTATGTAAGTTACACAATGTTATTTGTCAATTATATCTCAATAAAAACCCCCAAAAGACAAAAAAATGAAGTTGTACGTCTTAAATATATGCAATTATGTCAATGATATCTCAATAAAACTGTCTAAAAAAAGTGAAAGAAGAAATGGTTATAAGCAGATCCATACTACAAAAAACGTTAAAGGAAGTTCTTTTCAGGTACTAGCATAATTAAAATGGATGGAAATATAATTTATAGATCAAAAAAATAAACAAAACAAACAAACAAAAAGAACTAAAAAGCAAAGCAGTGAAAATACATAAGGGTAAATATATAATATTTTTCTTATCATTTAAATTTCTTTTAAAAATTGATTATTTAAGCCAAAATAACTATGGAGTATGGGATTTACACCATATGTAGAAGTAAAATATGTGACAGCAGAAGCACAATGGCTGGGAAAAGAGAAATGAAATTATAGTATTCTAAGGCTCTTATACTATTTGTGAAGTGGTAAAATATAAGATGAGGGTAGTCTGTAATAGGCTCAAGATGTATCCTATAAACCTGGAAGGAACCCCTAAAATAAAAGAGTTATAGCCAATCAGCCAACAATGGAGATAAAATGGAATATAAATAATGATTAATTTCAAAGAAGACAGAAAAAGAAGAAAAAGAGAACAGAACAGTTGGGACAAATAGAAAATGAACAACAAGATAATAGAATTAATCAACCATATTAAAAATTACTTTAAATTGTTTAAATGCCCAAATTAAAAGACAGAGATTGTCAGAAGATGAAAGAGCAAGCCTACTGCATGCTACCTGTTGATACAAAACATAATATTAAATATAAAGACACAAATAGGCTAAAAGTAAAAGGATAAATAAAGATATACCATGCTAACACCAGTAAAAGAAAGCTGGAATGCCTATATTGATATTAGACATAGTAGATTTCTGAGCAAAGAATAATGCCATGGATAAAGAAGTTTATTTCATAATGATATAGACATCAATTCTATATTGGAAGAAGATATAACAATCCTAAATGTTTATACACATAAAAACAGGGCTTCAAAATACATGAAACTAAAACTGATAGAACTGCAAGAAGAAATCAATGAATCCACAATTATAGTTGGAAATTTCAACACCCCTTTTTCAATAATTGATGGACATAAAATCAACAAAAAAGACAATAGACTTAACACCATCAATCAATTTGACCTGATCAATATTTACAAAACACTCCACTCAACAATAAATATATTTACCAAAACATTTACCAGGATAGACAATATCTGCTATAAAGCAAGTCTCAATACATTTAAAAGGACTCAAGTCATATAAATTATGTTCCTTGACCACTATGAAACTGAATTAGAAATCAGTAACAAAAGATATCTGGAAAATCATCAGAACTGGAGAAGTCTGTAAAATATTTGGGAGCTAAATAATAGACTTCTTATTACTCAAGGATCAAAGAAGAAATAAAAATGGAAACTAGAAACTATTTTGATGCCACAGCTAAGTGCTGAATCTTGGGAAGACTATCCCTGGGAGAGGACTCAATCTAGCTATGCAGAGATAGCAAGGAGAGCCTGGAGTGTGTTCTGGGTGGAGCAGTGGTGGCCACTGTCAGCACACTCAGGAGTACACAGCAGCTCTCCCAGTGAGAGTGCCCTGGGCTCTGCCCACTCCATACTGCAGCTTAGCACTAGATCTGGGTCCTGGAAGAAGACTGCCACAGAGGCAGCCCAGATCTCAGGCAGCAGCTGAACCACCTCAATTCCTGCAGCCACAATACCTCAACCCCCAGCCCCAGCCTACTTCACATCACAGCTTTGCACTAGATTTAGGACAAACACAACAAAGAAAGGTAAGTGACCTTGGTGCTGCTTCTGATCAGAACCGTGGACACCTACACAAGTGGTGCATAGGTCCTCTGTGACTGCACAGACCTCATTGCTTCAGCAATCACCTCCTTTGGGGAAGGGCGTGCACTCAAGGGCAACAGAGTCTGATTGAACCTGATCCTCAGGGCTTCTGCTCCAACAACTGGGAAGTAGACCCTGCTCCTGACAGGGCAGCAACAGCCATGGAGCAGAGAGTAAGTCCAGCCTCACAACCTGCACAGGCTCTACACACTACAACACCAACCACACCCCTATCAAGGGGATAATGGCCAGCACACCTTTAGGAAAGACATGGCAAATGTCCATATCAAAAGCAGTCCTCACACCAAAAACGCTGGACACACAAAGTCTACACAGGGATGTTCCCACATAAAAACACCTCTTCAAGTGATGTTCAACACCACAGCAATCAGACAAGAAAAATTGAAAGGGAAGAAGGTAAAACTGTCAGTATTGCAGATGACATTATACTCTATATGGAGTCTCCACACAAAAACTATTAGAACTAATAAATGAATTCAGCAAGGTAGCAGGATACAAGATTAATATACAGAAATTTCTTGCATTTTTATACACTAATAATAAAGTAACAAAAAGAGAAATTTAAAAATCTTATTTCAAATCTCATCAAAAAGAATAAAATACTTAGGAATAAACTTAACCAAGGAGGTAAAAGACCTATATGCTGAAAAATATAACACAGTGACAAACGGAAGTACAGATGATTCAAAGAAATGGAAAGATATATCATGTTTTTGGATTGGAAGAATTAATATTGTTAAAATGGCCATAGTACCCAAAGCAATTTACAGATTTAATGCAATCGCTATCAAAATACCGTGACATTTTTTTCAGAACCAGAGCAAATATCCTAAAATTTATATGGAATCACAAAAACCCAGAATTGCCAAAGCAATACTGAGGAAAAAGAACAAAAGCTGGAAGTGTAACTCTTCCACACTTCGGACTGTACTACAAACCTGCAGTAATCAAAACTGTGGTATTGGCACAAAAACAGACTTATGGATCAATGCAACAAGATAGAGAGCCCAGAAATAAACCCACACACCTATTATCAATTAATGTATGACAAAGGAAATAAGAATATACAATGGAGAAATGACCGTCTCTTCAACAAGTGGTGTTGGGAAAGCTGGACAGCTAAAGCTGGATGTAAATCAATGAAATTAGAACATTTCCTCACACCATATGCAAAAGTAAAGTCAAAATTGTTTAAAGACCTAAATGTAAGACATGACACCATATAACTCCTAAAAGAGAACATAGGCAGAACATAATTTAACATAGGTTGTAGCAATATTTTCTTAGATCAGTCGCCCAAGGCAAAAGAAATAAAAGCAAAAGTAAACAAATGGGACATAACCAAACTTAAAAGCTTTTACACAGCAAAGGAAACCATCAACAAAACGAAAAGACAACCTATGGAATGGGGGAAAACAATTGCAAATGATGCAACCAACAGGGGGTTAATATCCAAAATGTATAAGCAGCTCATACAACTCAATAGTGAAGAAACAAAAAACTACATCCAAAAATGGGCGAAGACCTAAACATTTTTCCAAAGAACACACATGAAAAGATGCTCAACATCGCTAATTATTAGAGAAATGCAAATCAAAACCACAATGGGGAATCACCTCACACCTGTCAGAATGGCTATCATTAAAAAGTATACAAATAATAAATGATGGAGAGGGTGTGGAGAAAATAAAACCCTCCTGCTGTTGGTGGGAATGTAAATTGGTGCAGCCACTATGGAAGACAGTACAGAGGTTCCTTCAAAGCTAAAAATAGAGTTACCAGCAATCCCACTCCTGGGCATATATCTGGAAAATGTGGAAACTCAAATTTGAAAAGATACATGCACCCCAATGGTCATAGTAGTACTATTTACAATAGCCAAGGGATGGAAACAACCCAAGTGTCCATCAACAGAGGAGTGGATAATGAAGATGTGGTATATATATATATATATAAAAAAATGAATGAAATATTGCCATTGGCAGCAACATGGATGGACCAAGAGAATTTTATACTTAGTGAAGTAAGTCAGAGAAAGACAAATAATATATCACATGTGGGATCTAAAAAATAATACAAATGAATCTATATACAAAACAGAAAGAGACTCACAGATATAGAAAACAAACTTATGGTTATCAAGGGGAGAGGGAGGGCAGGGGAGGGACAAATTAGGAGTATGGGATTAACAGATACAGACTACTACACCTAAAATACATAAGCAACAAAAATTTACTGTATAACACAAGGAATTCACTATCTTGTAATAATCTATAATGGAATATAATAAAAAATGAATCACTATGCTACACACCTGAAACTAACAAAATATTGTAAATCAACTCTACTTAAATTTTTAAAAAAAAGGTATTTTGAAGTGAATGAAAATGAAAATAAAACACATCAAAATTTGTGGGATTCCACTAAAAGCTGTAGTTAGGGGAAATTTTACAGTGCTAAATGCTTGTATTAGAAGAGAAAATGTTTTCAAATCAATGATCTCAACTTCCACCTTGAGAAACTAGAAAAAAAAAATGAAACCTGAAGTAGGCAGAAGAAAGGGAATACAGATCAGAATGGAAATCTATGAATAGAAAACAAAGCAAAAAAATTAGAGAAAATCAATTAAATGAAACACTGATTCTTTGAAGCTCAACAAAATTGATAACTCTTGAGCAAGATTTATCAGGAAAAAGAGAGAAGACACATATGGCTATTATCAGCAATAAGAAATGTGACATCACTACAGATTCTACAGATACTAAAAGGATAATAAGGGAATATTATGTATAATTTTACAACAATAAATCTGACAACTTAGATGAAATGGACAAATTCCTTGAAAGACACAAACTACTCAAGTTCACTCAAGAAGAAATAGGTAACCGGACTATCTTGACATCTATTTTAAAGAAGTAAAATCTGTAGGTAAAAACCTTCTCACAAAATAACTCCAGGCCCAGATGGCTTCACTGATGAATTCTATAAAATATTTAAGGAAAAAATAATATTACTTCTACACAAACTCTTCTAGAAAGTAAAGGAGGAGGGAATATATTCCAACTCATTTAATGAGTTGAGTATTACCCTGATACCAGGGCAGACAAAGACATTAACAGGTAAAGAAAACTACAGGCCAGTATTCTTCACAAACATAGATGCAGAAATTTGAAACAAAATTTTAGCCAACTGAATTCAACAATATATGAAAAAGATAAACATTCTGACCAAGGGAGGTTTATTCTAAGAGTGCGGGGCTACTTTAACATTTAAGAAATAAAAAATCATATGATCATCTCAACAGATGTATAAAAAGCATTTGACAAAATCCAGCATTCATTCATATATTCATTGCCACAGATCAAATATTCTGAATCAGAATCCTGTCACTCCTTTGAGTGACAGGATTGAAAGTTTGAAACTTTCCCATTGCTTCCCATTGCCCATAGTGAAGTCTACATTGTCTGGTATTCAACGCTCACTGTGATCTGTCTTCAACCCTGATGCCTACAACCCTGTTATACCTCTTCACGCACTGCTCAGTACATCCATGCTTATACTCATATCTGATCTTAGCTTTTCTGCCTCCCTCATTTTGTCTATGCTGCTCCTTTGTTCAGCCCTGGCTGTGCATTAGAAGTACCATGGCATTTAAAACAAAAGCCAAAAACACAAAATACGATGCCCAATTCCACTAGAAATTTTGATTCAAAGAGTCTGGTGTAGAGTCAGGACATTAAAAGCTCCCCAGGTGATTCAATTTTGTGGGTAGAGTTGAAAACCAATGGTCTAGAATATTCTCAGAGACTCCAAATTTGCATATCCAAAATGTACTTATCTTTCCAAGATGTTTTCCATGATAACTCCTTCACAAAATCTTCCCAGACCATCTCTCCTGGGAAGAAAGCTATCCTCTGAATGCCTTATTACTTTACTTGCTTCTCTCTTGATCCTTACCTGAAGGTCTTCATGACCTTCTTCATGATCTGTTTGAGTAAAGTTTCTTAAAACCATATTCATAAGTTTTTTTTGAAGTTTTGCTGAAAATAAGTCATCATTTTTAACATGGTAAGTACTGTATGAATAATTTGATGAAGTGCTTTTAGATGGTTGAGAGAACACTTGGGTATTCACTACAATTAAGTGGCAAAAGTGGTTGATTTTAGGAAATCTGACATAAGGGGGAAAAGTTTTCCTTTATGTTTGACCCTTAACTTTGGCTAACAACTTCTTTTAGTCCTCAAACACCCTCTATCAACATATGCTTATCACTAATGGGCAGAAGACGTAAATATACATTTCTCCAAAGAAGACATATAGATGCCAAAAGGCACACGAAAAGATGCTCATCATCACTAATTATTAGAGAAATGCAAATCAAAACTGCAGTGAGGTACCACTTCCCACCGGTCAGAATGGCCATAACTAAAAAGTCTACAAATAATCAATGTTGGAGAGGGTGTGAAGACAAGGGAACCCTCACACACTGTTGGTGGGAATGTAAATTGGTGCAGCCATTATGGAAAACAGTATGGAGATACCTCAAAAAAATAAAAATAGAGTTGCCATATGATCCAGCAATCCCACTCCTGGGCATATATCCAGACAAAACTACAATTCAAAGAGAAACATGCACCCCAATGTTCATAGCAGCACTATTTACAATAGCCAAGCCATGGAAACAACCTAAATGTCCATTGACAGATGAATGGATATAGAAGATGTGGGGTATCTATCTATCTATCTATCTATACATCAGCCATAAAAAAAGAATGAAATAATGCCATATGCAGCAACATGGATGGACTGAGAGATTATCATACTAAGTGAAGTAAGTCAGAAAGAGAAAGACAAATACCATATGGTATCACTTATATGTGGAATCTAAAGTATGACACAAATGAACATATCTATGAAACATAAACAAACTCACAGACATAGAGAACAGACTTTTGGTTGCCAAGGGGGAGGAGGGGTGGGGGAGGGAAGGATTGGGAGTTTGGGATTTGCAGATGCAAACTAGTATACATAAGATGGATAAACAACAAGGTTGTACTGTATAGCACAGGGAACTATATTCAGAATCCTGTGATAAATCATAATGGAAAGAATATGGAAAAGAATGTATATATATGTATAACTGAGTCACTTTGCCGTATACCTGAAATTAACACGACATTGCAAATCAACTATACTTCAATAAAATTTTTTTAAATTGTGTGTTTATTACTAAAAATTCACAATTTAATCTGTTGTTTGTGCAACAAGAAAAACAGGGTTAAGTAAATGCATAGATGCGTCAGCTTTTATTTTAGTTCTAATATCAACTTTCTTCCTGATCAATTCTTTTTTTCTACAGATACTAATAACCATAAAAATAGATCAGTAAGTTATAAATCCATCTTTTTCCTTCTGTCTTGAACTCAAGACAGATAGGAAAGAATTCTAAATCCATCTGATTGATTTGCCAATAATGAAAATTTTCTTGAATAATTGAGTTAACTTTATTGGTAAGCCTTATGTAGTGCTGTTTTCTCTGGCATCTTTGAAGAATTAACTTTCCTTGTTTGGTTCCCTAGAAAGTTATATTGATTCCTTTTAACTGCCCAGAATATGAAACAGTTATATTTTAATGGATTGCTTAGGGTCTTAGATGAGATCATGGATCTAACAACAGTTTAGAACTTTATTTCCTACTAATTTATTACTCCTACCCCAATAGAAGATATTAAATAATTCAAATAGAGTATTTACCTGGATCTAGATTGGCCCACTTCTTCAAGAATCATAGAAAAGTGCTTCCAAGTTTTCTTGGTGGGGAATGAGTGCGTGACAAGTTTCTTTGAATCACCAAACAAAGATAGGAAATAATCTTCCCCTTCCCCAACCACAGCTAGCTGAGAAGCAAGCACCGGCATAGTGTGTTTCTTTGGAATTTTGAAGTTGTTGAGTCCTTTCAAAGAAACCAAAGAAGGAAACAATAGAGAGAGAAGTAAATAAAAGATTAAAAGAAACCAAAGCTACTATCTTTGTTCTTTGTTTCTACAAAATGATATTCTTTATACTTTTTACTGTCACAGTCAAACTAAGTGAGGATAGTTCGAAGCTTTAAACCAGTCTATAAAATAACCAGTGATTATTTTTAGTGACACTCAATTCCTAGAGATTACTGCAGTTATCTTAAACTATCAATTGTATCATCAGCATAATTACAATTTAACTGATTAAGTTGTACTACAAGCATCATAAGTTTTTGAGTAGGTAAAACATTTGAGTTTCTCAAATTTGGTACGCTATATGTAAGTACAACTTTATTCTATTTTGTATTAGCTTTTCTCCCCAAATTGCTACTCATAAACTAAAGTCTCAAATGAGTCCTTTCCTACCAATGGTTTGTATTTTGCCAGGTAAAGACTTAAATTTCCTCTCATTAACTAAAATACTTTATTAAAAAGATAAAGTAATGCTTAACCAGATTCTTGTAACCTCTTACTCTTTTAAAATTCTCAGTAGTAAGATTCAAATACAAAATAAGTTTCAAGATTTTGCATAGAAAGAATCATGCTGGATAAATCTAATTATGTATCTGCAAAGAGAGAGTAACAGTACAGACAGGCATCATGATGAAATAGATAGAGCAATGTGTCTTGGATTTAGACACATCTGTACCCCAGCTCTGTCACTTACTAAGCCAAATGATTTAAACCTTCCAATTCTCAGTTTTCCTGAAAATAAAATAAGGATACTACTACTTTGTGTGAGGCGATGTGAGGATTGAAGATAATATAGGTAAGTGTCTAGCACAGTACCTGGCATTTAGCAGGTACTCAATAAATGATAGCTATTATTGTAGCACAGGGACTTTGGTCAATGTGACCCTGAATCCAAAATCATCGAAGGATTAAGACAATCTAGAGTGTGCTTTATCTTCTTGTGTCTTTAACAAAGCCAAAGCAATGTGAAAGGTGGAAAAAAAAAACATAGTTCCTAAAGAGGATTCCTCAGAGTATTTTGTTTAGAAGAAATATTTGGAATTAAGTTAGTTCATTCCCATTCAAGTGAGTATTTCCTTAATCTTTAAATTCCTTTGGGGGAAGAGAATATATAGCATCCTTAATAGCTCATCCTGAGGGATGAAAATCTTTGTATTCTAAAAGGAAAGAAGACACATTGATTTTAGTTCCAGTTATTATCTCATCTAGAAATGAAATGAACCAAATGCAACAAGTCTTGGTAGACTCAGCCATGTATCTACAGAGTCAGAACCTACAGTAACTGAAGAAGACTTCATCCCAGCACAACTCTCATCTTGCCAGGCGAAACCAGTATATTTGTTACCCTCCCCCTCAATACTAGGAGCTTTCACAGTTCAACTCAAATATAGAACATATACCATGATGATACAGTGCCAAAGGATGAGAAATATTACCTCCTTAGATATAAAATGTGTATTTTCACTTTTAAGCATATAGATTTTGGTCATTGCTAAAGGTCATTGTGAATTTAGGAGGCTTCTTCAAAAAATGTATCTTAGGCATACAAACAATGAAGCACAGGGAATATGACAATAATGGCAGTAGATCAAAATCCTATATAACACTGTGTCAAAGGCTTAGGAAAATACCAGGAACAAAATGAAATGTAGATAGGAAGGAGGAAGGCTGTAAATGTCCACAGAAGGGTAGAGGAAAATGAAGACATCAGGTAGTCATGGGTGTATTCGTGTTAACAATTTTGAAACTTGTTAGTTGACTCGTAATACAGACCCCAAATCTAGCCTATTCTATGAGAAGGTACTTACAGATACATTCAGATTCACAACTAATTTTATTGAGCACACTTGCTGTGTGCTAGGTGATTTTCATAAATATCTCATTTAATTCTTAGGATAGCCCTGTGAAGCTGATATTTTAATCCCCATTTTGTAGGTGTGGAAAATGGGACTCAGAGATGCTAAATACCTTACTTAATGTCCCATGTTATTGGGACTAGAAAGGGGATTTGAACCTAGGTCCTCTGTTTCCAAGGGCAGTGGTCTTTTCAGTAAACCTTGATAACATACCCTCAGAGTTCCCTAAACATGGTGAGGAACATACACCTCATGGTGTGAGCACTGCTGAGTGCATTGTTGGCAACTGTCAAAACTTTACTGCTGTTTTCATTTTCCTCTTCTCCAAATTCTTTATTGTTTTTCCCTTTTCTCTCCACCATTTTATTACCTACTTTATGTTTCTTCTTTCTCTTATCTACCCATCTTTCGTTACTTAAGCCATAGTCTCCTAAAGCATAACATACATAAGACATTGTTAATCTTTCTGGTAGCATTCAGAGGAAGAGCAGTTAATGCTATATATCAGAATTTTTAATCATTTAGCAATTCTAGAGCATCTAAGTGGTCAACCCATGAATTATTATGATAACTCAAGATATTTTAATCACAGAGATGATGTACTTGGCCACATATGTTTACGTGACTTGAATATGACTCCAGGGCTAGAATCAAGGATGGGCAGAGTCAAGTTATTCTGCATATGACATTAAGAAGTTAGTATTATTGGAGACAAATAATAAAACATCATTCTGGCTTCTAGGCACATAAAGACTCTATTGAACTATATGCTTTAAAAGTAGTCTAAAACACTTGGTACATGTTTTGCTTACCCAAGCTGTCTTCTGATTGGGAATGGCTCACTAGAGCAGGTTTAAGAGGCTTTGGTCCAATTGTTGAAAAAGTTACTCCACTAACTTGAGGGCTGGACAGATAGTAACTGAGAGGTATTTCATTGGATAATGACCATGAACATGGCAGTGTAGTGGTATCTGAATCCGTTGACGTTGGAAAAAAATGTACTACAGATCGCTGTGTCTTTGGGAGATTGTCACATGTGTCTTCAATTCTGTGTACAAAAATTAGTATAATAAACAAAGTGAGAAAGACAAAATGATAGACTGTGAGCACAAGAAGCATTAATTATCATTATTACTCAGGATTTTGCTTTTCAAAGATATTATGCATCTAACACAAGCACAAGAACATCTTATATTTCTAGTTTTAACAATCTACATAAAACACTTTAGTGTCAAGTCATGCTTTTCTCTTTTCTATTTAAAAATCAATAAACTCCTACTTCAGATAGTTTTGCAAAAGTGTAAATGCTGAAAGAAGAAAATAAAAATTACTATATTCCACCAACTAAAAATTTTACCATTTCCTGCCATGCTTTTTATATTTTATTAAATTTTTTTAATAAATTTTTTATTGAAATATAGTGATTTACAATATTATATTAATTTCAGGTGTACAACATAGTGATTCAATATTTTTTCCTTCCAGGCCTTTTAATGCATTGGTTTTTTTTTTTTGCGGTACGCGGGCCTCTCACTGTTGTGGCCTCTCCCGTTGCCGAGCACAGGCTCCAGATGCGCAGGCTCAGCGGCCATGGCTCACGGGCCCAGCCGCTCCGCGGCATGTGGGATCATCCCAGACCGGGGCACGAACCCGTGTCCCCTGCATCGGCAGGCAGACTCTCAACCACTGCGCCACCACGGAAGCCCTAATGCATTTTTTTCACTCAAAATTGAGACTCTATAAACCATTTATATCCCACTTTTATCACTTATTATATTTCCCCTTTCCATTAACATGAAAAACATGATTATCATTTCTGTTTAATATGTAATAGTTTACTATACTTTTTCCTTTAATTTCTCCTGCTGCTTAACTAATTTTCCTGTATTTATAAAGATTCTAGAGTTAATGTGTGCTTTCAAATGCACTTTACAAATTAATAACTATAAATACAGCTCACATGTGTATGTTTGTGTGTATCTGTGTATGTGTATGTGTGAATGCTGAAGGGACTAGCACAAAAGAGGGCGAAGAAAGACTTACTTTCCAAGTATTATTTTTGTAAGTAAATCCTACTATATGAATAAAGATTTTCCTTTCTTTCTTTTTTATATATGTAAAAGTATAGTGTGCAAGCATTTAAACAAAATCCTTAAACTACAGTACACTTATTTTACAAGTAAAACAATATTCTCACGGAGTACCTCATGGAAAGGCTTATGACAACTGCATTTTATGAGTCACGTTGAGGCTCTTCTTAGTAACTTCAAAGCAATCCATGTGTGTGTGAATGTGTGTGTGTTTAATGCTTGAATTGTGAACAAAGTCCTGGGGTCCAACCCTTTAGCTCTCTGAAAACCAGACACTTGGCCAGCCCAAGCCCTGCCTTCCTGGGGGCCAAACGTCTATCCACTATAAGTCAGGAACTAAGTGTTTTGCCTCCAAGCACTGTCTCTATTTTGATCTCTTTGTTTTCCAGAGTTCCTATAATGTTATTTTAGCCAGTCTTCTGTTCTTTGTTTTTGTTTTTCCAAATCTTTCCATAACGGAACAAGGGCCTGAAGCTTCCTAATCTGCCATCTTGCTGATGTTACTCTCAATCTCTTTGTTTACCAGGAGGTATTCACAATTGTTTTGTTCTATAATTTGTAAGTTCCTTCATCAGAAATATTATATCTGGAGAGCTCTGTATTCAAAATCAGAATTCTCTAAGTGTGCCTCTCACAAGGCACAGATATCTCAGGCAATTTTTAAAAATAATTAAATGGCATTGGCTTTGGAAACGGCATTATTATTAGCCCAGAGCTTATCAAGCTTGAGCACGTGCCATTCTACCGACTACCCAACCACTCATCTTTGTCAAAAACCTCTAACCCATGAAGATATGCTCTTGAGTATGACTGTGGTGGTAACGAAAAGGAGACTACAGAGGTCTATTGTCAAATGACAAATATTTCATCTCTGTCTAAACTGAGACAGATCATATGACATAATTTTTCCCTGACACTGTCTAGAATAAGCAGGAAAAGGACCTTTCTCTTTCAAAGTTCCTTACATCTGGGTTTCATTACAGACAACTGGCTACATCTTTTCAGCATGTTCATTTTATAAGCTCTGAATTTTTTTCTTCCACTGGTAAAACAATAGCATTTCCAAATAAATTTAATTCCACAAAAGATTCCCAATAAGCCTTTGCAAATGTTGTGATCAAAGAACTTCAGTTTAGGGCCACAGGGGATTCTTGTTTTTGTAGTTGAATAAGAAATTTCTAATGGCAGCACACACCGTTGGAAGAGCTGAAACATTTCAGGAAGAGATGAGCGTGATGTAGCCCATTGTCTGAGCCCTGCACTCACCCACCTATTAGACTCCTTTTGGAAGATGAGAGATTTTCTTCCTAGTGCTTAGTGAGGTTTCCCTTTCCCATGTGGAATTTTCCAAGCCCTTACTTGGTATTTTGCTCCCTCTGTAATTGATTAGCACTAAACCAGAGGCAATTATAAAAGTTCAATTCCAGCATTTCAATGTTATTTCAACGCTGCATTGGTAATACTGACAACAGTTATTTCTCAGATGACCTCTAAGAACAAATATTTAAAAAATAGACTTGAGGGAGATTGGTTCAAGATGGCAGAGTAGAAGGACGTGAGCTCACTCCCTCTTGCGAGAGCACTGGAATCATAACTAACTGCTGAAAAATCATTGACAGGAAGACACTGGAACTCAACAAAAAAGATACCCCACATCCAAAGACAAAGGAGAAGCCTCGATGAGACAGTAGGAGGGGTGCAATCACAATAAAATCAAAATCCATAACCACTGGGTGGGTGACTCACAAACTGCAGAACAATTACACCACAGGAGTCCACCCTCTGGAGTGAAGGTTCTGAGCACCGAGTCAGGCTTCCCAACCTGGGGGTCTGGCAATGGGAGGAGGAATTCCCAGAGAATCAGACATTGAAGGCTAGTGGGATTTGATTGCAGGACTTGGACAGGACTGTGGGAAACAGAGACTCCACTCTTGGAGGGCACACACAAAGTAGTGTGCACATCAGGACCCAGGGAGAAGGAGAAGTGACCCCATAGGAGACTGAAGCAGACCAACCTGCTAGTGTTGGAGGGTGTCCTGCAGAGGCAGGGGTTGGCTGTGGCTCACCATGGGGACAAGGACACTGGCAGCAGAAGTTCTGGGAAGTACTCCTTGCCATGAGCCCTCCCAAAGTCCACCATTAGCCACACCAAAGAGCCTGGGTAGGCTCCAGTGCTGGGTCGCCTCAGGCCAAACAACCAACAGGAAGGGAACCAACAGCCCTACCCATCAGCAGACAAGAGGATTAAAATTTTACTGAGCTCTGCCCACCAGAACAACACCCAGCTCTACCCACCACCAGTCCTTCCCATGAGGAAACTTGCACAAGCCTCTTAGATAGCCTCATCCACCAGAGGGAAGACAGCAAAAGCAAGAAGAACTACAGTTCTGCAGCCTGTGGAACAAAAACCACATTCACAGAAAGATAGACAAGATGAAAAGGCAGAGGGCTATGTACCAGATGAAGGAACAAGATAAAACCCCAGAAAAACAGCTAAATGAAGTGGAGATAGGCAACCTGCCAGAAAAACAATTCAGAATAATGATAGTGAAGAAGATCCAGGACCACAGAGAAGAATGGAGGCAAAGATCGAGAAGATGCAAGAAATGTTTAACAAAAACCAAGAAGAATTAAAGAACAAACACCTAGAAGAATTAAAGAACAAAGAGAGATGAACAATACAATAACTGAAATGAAAAATACACTAGAAGTAAACAATAGCAGAATAACTGAGGCAGAAAAATGGATAAGTGACCTGGAGGACAGAATGGTGGAATTCACTGCTGAGGAACAGAATAAAGAAAAAAGAATGAAAAGAAATGAAGACAGCGTAAGAGACCTCTGGGACAACATTAAATGCACCAACATTCACATTATAGGGGTCCCAGAAAGAGAAGAGTGAGAGAAAGGAACCAAGAAAATACTTGAAGAGATTATAGTCGAAAACTTCCCTAACATGGGAAAAGAAATAACCACCCAAGTCCAGGAAGCACAGAGAGTCTGAGGCAGGATAAAGCCAAGGAGAAACATGCTGAGACACATAGTAATCAAATTGACAAAAATTAAAGACAAAGAAAAATTATTAAAAGCAACAAGGGAAAAATGACAAATAACATACAAGGGAACTCCCATAAGGTTAATAGGTGATTTATCAGCAGAAACTCTGCAAGCCAGAAGGGAGTGGTATGATATATTTAAGGTGATGAAAGGGAAGAACTTACAACCAAGATTACTATACCCAGAGAGGATCTCAATTCAGACTCGATAGAGAAATCAAAAGCTTTACAAACAAGCAAGAGCTAAGAGAATTCAGCACCACCAAGCCAGCTCTACAACAAATGCTAAAGGAACTTCTCTAAGTGGGAAACACAAGAGAAGAAAAGGACCTACAAAAACAAAACCAAAACAATTAAGAAAATGGTAATAGGAACATACATAGCGATAATTACCTTAAATATGAATGGATTAAATGTTCCAACCAAAAGACCCAGGCTTGCTGAATGGATACAAAACCAAGACCCATCTATATGCTGTCTACAAGAGACCCACTTCAGACCTAGGGACACATACAGACTGAAATTGAGGGGATGGAAAAAGATATTCCATGCAAATGGAAATCAAAAGAAAGCTGGAGTAGCAATACTCATATCAGATAAAATAGACTTTAAAGAATGTTACAAGAGACAAGGAAGGACACACATAATGATCAAGGGATCAATCCAAGAAGTAGATATAAAAGTTATAAATATATATGCACCCAACATAGGAGCACCCTAATACATAAGGCAAACTCTACCAGCTATAAAAGAAGAAACTGACAGTAACACAATACTAGTGGGGGACTTTAACACCTCATTACACCAGTGGACAGATCATCCAAAGAGAAAATTAATAAGGAAACACAAGCTGTAAATGACACAATAAACCAGATAGATTTAATTGATATTTATAGGACATTCCATCCAAAAACAGCAGATGACACTTTCTTCTCAAGTGCACATGGAACATTCTCCAGGATAAATCACATCTTGGGTCACAAATCAAGCCTCGGTAAATTTAAGAAAATTGAAATCATATCAAGCATCTTTTCCAACCAAAACGCTATGAGATTAGAAATCAATTACAGGGAAAAAATGTAAAAAACACAAACACATGGAGGCTAAACAATACATTACTAAATAACCAAGAGATCACTGAAGAAATCAAAGAGGAAATCAAAAAATACCTAGAGACAAATGACAATGAAAACACGATGATCCAAAACCTATGGGATGCAGCAAAAGCAGTTCTAACAGGGAAGTTTATAGCAATAAAAGCCTACCGCAAGAAACAAGAAACATCTCAAATAAACAATCTGAACTTACACCTAAAGGAACTAGAGAAAGAAGAACAAACAAAACTAAAAGTTAGTAGAAGGAAAGAAATCATAAAGATCAGAGCAGAAATAAGTGAAATAGAAACAAAGAAAACAATAGCAAATATCAATAAAACTAAAAGCTGGTTCTCTGAGAAGATACACAAGATTGATAAAACTTTAGGCAGACTCATGAAGAAACAGAGGGAGAGGACTGAAACCAATAAAATTAGAAATTAAAAAGAAGTTACAACAGATACCACAGAAATACAAAATATCATAAGAGACTACTACAAGCAACTCTATGCCAATAAAATGGACAACCTGGAAGAAATGGACAAATTCTTAGAAAGGTATAATTTTCCAAGACTAAACCAGGAAGAAAAAAAAAATATGAACAGACAAATCACAAGTAATGAAATTGAAACTGTGATTAAAAATCTTCCAACAAACCAAAGTCCAGTACCAGATGGCTTCACAGGTGAATTTTGTCAAACATTTAGAGAAGAGCTAACACCAATGCTTCTCAAACTCTTCCAAAATTTGCAGAAGAAGGAACACTCCCAAACTCATTCTACAAGGCCACCATCACTCTGATACCGAAACCAGACAAATATACTACAAAAAAGAAAATTACAGACCAATATCACTGATGAATATAGATGCAAAAATCCTCAGCAAAATAGTAGCAAACAGAGTCCAATGACACATTAACAGGATCATACACCATGGTCTAGTGGGATTTATCCAAGGGAGGCAAGGATCCTTCAATATACTCAAATGAATCAATGTGATACACCATATTAACAAATCAAAGAATAAAAACCATATGATCATCTCCATAGATGCAGAAAAAGCTTTTGACAAAATTCAACACCGATTTATGATAAAAACTCTCCAGAAAGTTTGCATAGAGGGAACCTACCTCAATATAATAAAGGCCATTTATGACAAACCCACAGCAAACATCATTCTCAATGGTGAAAAACTGAAAGCATTTTCTCTAAGATCAGGAACAACACAAGGACATCCACTCTTGCCACTATTATTCAACATAGTTTTGGAAGTCCTAGCCATGGAAATCAGAGAGGAAAAGGAAATAAAAAGAATACAAACTGGAAAGAAGAAGTAAAACTGTCACTGTTTGCAGATGACATGATACTATATAAATAGAATCCTAAAGATGCCACCAGAAAACTACTAGAGCTAATCAATGAATTTGGTAAAGTTGCAGGATACAAAATTAATGCAAAGAAATATCTTGCATTCCTATACACTAACAACGAAAGATCAGAAAGAGAAATTAAGGAAACAATCCCATTCACCATTGCTACAAAAAGAATAAAATACCTAGGAATAAACCTACCTAAGGTGGTAAAAGACCTGTTCTGAGAAAACTATAAGACACTGATGAAAAAACCAAAGATTACACAAACATATGGAGATATACCATGTTTGTGGATTGGAAGGATCAGTATAGTGAAAATGACTATACTACCCAAAGCAATCTTCAGAGTCAATGCAATCCCTATCAAATTACCACTGGCATTTTTTACAGAACTAGAACAAAACATCTTCTAGACACAAAAGACCCCGTATAGCTAAAGCAATCTTGAGAAAAAAAAAATGGAGCTGGAAGTATCAGTCTCCCTGACTTCAGACTATACTACAAAGCTACAGTAATCAAGACAATATGGTACTGGCAGAAAAACACAAATAGAGATCAATAGAACAGGGTAGAAATCCCAGAGATAAACCCACACACCTATGGTCAACTAATCTATGACAAAGAGGCAAGGATATACAATGGAGAAAAGATGGTCTCTTCAATAAGTGGTGCTGGGAAAACTGGACAGCTACATGTAAAAGAATGCAATTATAACACTCCCTAACACCATACACAAAACAAACTCCAAATGGATTAAAGACCTAAATGTAAGATCAGACACTATAAAACTCTTAGAGGACAACATAGGAAGAACACTCTTTGACATAAATCACACCAAGATCTTTTTTGACCCACCTCCTAGAGTAATGGAAATGAAAGCAAAAATAAACAAATGGGACCTAATGAAACTTAAAAGCTTTCGGACAGCAAAGGAAACTATAAATAAGATGAAAAGCCAAGCCTCAGAGTGGGAGAAAATATTTGCAAACATATCAACAGACAGAGGATTAATCTCCAAAATATATAAACAGCTCATGGAGCCCAATATTAAAAACAACAAACAACCCAGTCAAAAAATGGACAGGAGGCCTAAATAGACATTTCTCCAAAGAAGACATACAGATGGCCAATAGGCACATGAAAAGCTGCTCAACATCACTAATTATTAGAGAAATGCAAATCAGAACTACAATGAGGTATCACCTCACACTGGTTAGAATGGGTATCACCAGAAAATTTACAAACCACAAATGCTGGAGAGGGTGTGGAGAAAAGGGAACACTCTTGCACTGTTGGTGGGAATGTAAACTGATACAGCCACTATGGAGAACAGTATGGAGGGTCCTTAAAAAACTAAAATTATAATTACCATACAACCCAGCAATCCCACTACTGGGCATATACTCAGAGAAAACCATAATTCAAAAAGACATATGCACCCCAATGTTCAATGCACAACTATTTACAATAGTTAGGTCATGGAAACAACCTAAATGCCCATCGACAGATGAATGGATAAAGAAGATGTGGCACACATATACAATAGAATATTACTCAGCCATAAAAAGGAACGAAATTCAGTCATTTGTAGAGACGTGGTTGGACCTAGAGACTGTCATATAGAGTGAAGTAAGTCAGAAAGAGAAAAACAAATATTGTATATTAACGCATATATGTGGAATCTAGAAAAATGGTACAGATGAACTGGTTTGCAAGGCAGAAATAGAAACACAGATGTAGAGAACAAATGCATGGACACCCAGGGGGGAAAGCGGGGGGTGGGGATTGTGGTGGTGGTGGGATGAATTGCGAGATTGGGATTGACATATATACACTAATATGTGTAAAACAGATAACTAATAAAAACACTTTAAAGAAATAGACTTGAGGGCTTCCCTGGTGGCGCAGTGGTTGAGAGTCCGCCTGCCGATGCAGGGCACCCGGGTTCGTGCCCCGGTCTGGGAAGATCCCACATGCCGTGGAGCGGCTGGGCCTGTGAGCCATGGCTGCTGAACCTGCGCGTCTGGAGCCTGTGCTCCACAGTGGGAGAGGCCACAACAGTGAGAGGCCCACGTACCACAAAAAAAAAAAAAAAAAAAAAAAAAGACTTGAACTGATCAGTAAACACAGGGCATCTAGATCTAAAGTAACATTAGCCTTAAACTGTGTATGTTCAATATTAGAGGTCATTTTCTAGAAAACATTGGAAAACCAATGCTAATGCTTTATTTGATAGAATGATTTACATTAGTAGTAAAAAGAGAGCTGTAGCTTTTATTTAACATCCTCACAGACGTTTCCTAAACCAAAATTCTCTAGCAGTTCTCTGTCCCCAGGTTAAGAAAGTAGTTTTAAAGAAACTGTCTGCCAATTACCTTAAAGAAACAATTAACATGCTAGATATGAGCTTTGGAATCTCAACCAGGTCTGATATGGTGGAGATCTGTCTAGGTGAATTTTTACATTACTCAAAGACTATACCTTATAAAACAGTGGTTGGGGAAATTGTATGTTATCATTAATTAATTTTAGGAAATTTGTAGACTCGATTCTAGTTCTAACTTTTTATAAGCTGTTTTGAAACAAAGAGGTCAAATACTCCAACCTCAACTTCTAAAACTCATTTGTGCCTTTCTTACTGCGCTTGATTTTCCATTTTATTTTCCTGCTCATGGACTTCACTCTGCGGGACCGCCGAAATTTCCTGAGTGGCTTGTGTGTCTTTCATCTTGGCTGGAAGAGAACTCTCTTTTCTTTTCTGGGAAAACAAATCATGACATTAGTCAGTGAATAGAGCTGAGTTTCAAGGCAGATTTTCTTTTTTGAGTGACCTCACTTGTTAATCTAACTACCTTAAAGCACCTGCCAGACTTCATGATTTCTTAACCAAGCTGGGGCCAGAACCAGGATTCTAATATGAATATGTAAGCACTGATATAGCCAATACTGATATAGCCAATACTGATATTGGCTAAAAATATTAAACACATCAAGATGAAGGTGTGTAGCACTCACTGGAAGCAACTCAAGAGTCAGTGCAGTAAGCCAGCAAAGCTACCTTTATGATTACAACTTTCACATCTGGCCAACACCACCTGTTAGAACACTGTGAAGTAATGTCTCCATAGTTACAAAGTTCCAGTCTCTGAACAATTACTATGTTAATGCTGCACCTGCTTTGCAGTTTGCAGACATCAAATAAGAGTAATTTGCCTTTAAGAGAGCTGTTTATCCTACCAGACAAACTTTGCCATCAAAATGTTTGATATCCTATTTTGGATTTCTTAGGATTAAGGCTAGTATGCAAATATTGGGGGAGTTAATCACTGTTTTTTGTCTTTTTGTTTGTTTTGTTTTGACAAATGCTCTTTGAGCACATGGCAACAGCTAGGCAGCAGGAACAGAAAACTTATATATTTTAAGGCGAAAAGAAACCTATTGGTAGAAACAGTGAAATCAAAGCCAGGAGTTCTAAATTCTTCTAGTTACACCAGCAATATGATTTAGAAGAAATCACTTAATTCAGATTCTATCTTGTGTCATGATAATAATGGCATGGGAATAAAATTAACCCGTATGAAAGTAAATGATTGTACACAGTAATAAGATATAGAATGATGATGATTACTGGATGAGTAAGTTCATTCAATAAATATTTAAATAAGCATCTACTGTGTACCAGGAACCAGCAAGTTACTATGAACAAATAATTCCCACTTCAAGGAATAATGATAAAATATCTTCCAATTTAGATTAGAAAATGGCTTCCAAAAAACTAAAAATAGATCTACCATATGACACAGCAATCCCTCTACTGGGCATATACCCTGAGAAAACCATAACTCAAAAAGAGTCATGTACCACAATGTTCATTGCAGCTATATTTACAATAGCCAGGACATGGAAGCAACCTAAGTGTCCATCGACAGATGAATGGATAAAGAAGGTGTGGCATACATATACAATGGAATATTACTCAGCCATAAAAAGAAATGAAATCGAGTTATTTGCAGTGAGGTGGATGGACCTAGAGTCTGTAATACAGAGTGAAGTAAGTCATATAGAGAAAAACAAATACCATATGCTAACACATATATATGGAATCTAAAAAAAAAAAATGGTCATGAAGAACCTAAGGGCAGGACAGGAGTAAAGACGCAGACCTACTAGAGAATGGACTTGAGGACACGGGGAGGGGGAAGGGTAAGCCGGGACGAAGTGAGAGAGTGGCATGGACATATATACACTACCAAATGTAAAATTGATAGCTAGTGGGAAACAGCCACGTAGCATAGGGAGATCAGCTCGGTGCTTTGTGATCACCTATAGGGGTGGGATAGGCAGGGTGGGAGGGAGAGGCAAGAGGGAGGGGATATGGGGATATATGTATATGTATGGCTGATTCACTTTGTTATAAAGCAGAAACTAACACACCATTGTAAAGCAATTATACTCCAATAAAGATGTTAAAAAAAACATAAAATATATAGATGTATACCTTAAAAAAAAAGGAAAATGGCTTCCATCTTGGAATGATGAACAGTATTTAAATACAAAGGACAATGAAGAAAGTAACTCTTTTAATAAAAGAAAAAGGCAAGAAGTATATCACATAATGAGGCAAGTAAACGAGAGGAGAGTAAACATTTGACTATTTTCTGCATCTCAGAGATAAAGAGAAATTCCTTATCAGCATTATAGGCCAATTGCATAAATACAGCATAAAGAGATTTATAAATTTACACTTATGTTTAGAAAAGAATTAAAAATGGATTTATTATTTCATGCCACTGTCCCAGTTTCCCTAAATCTACCTGTCTGGATGGTTTCCTAGCTGTAAAAATTTCTGTACTTGAACCACATATGTTAGCATGATGTCATTATGACCTCATTTGTTTTATCAGAGCACCTATCCACATTTTCCAGCATAGTTTGGAGAAACAAAATTCTGCCAACTGAGAAAAACTTTGAAAAGCTTTGAAATTGTGAACGTTTCAATAGTTATTTCCCACACAGGATATTTTCCTTATTTCCCTTCTCCAAATTAGAGCATATATGCAATTAAAATCAATTTCCTCTTTTACTGCTTCTCAAACTAAGCCAGTGGTTTTCAAAAGGAGTTGAAGTGAATCATAGCGGGAATTTTGTAAATATGAAGGGACATTAATAGTAGTCATAAAGATTTGGTGGGGTGCTAACTGGCATTTAGCAGACAGGATCCAGAAATGCTAGATTTTCTGAAATGTGGCAGATAATCCTACTTGGCAAAGAATTTTCCCACATACCACATGACTTGCCAGACATTCATGTAGATGAAAAATAGTTTATAATTATTTGAGCCTAAAGCCTAGCTCCATATTACATATAAATGCAAAATATTTTTGTACACTTTTAATTATTTTGTATACAATTACTTACATTGAGGGAAGGTTATAGATTGGTTTGTTCAGACCTTTTCCAATAATTTTTCATCAGTTTGGAAAAATTACATCAATGGCAATACCACTTGGTGTATTCATGTGGCTGTTATAGGTAATAACCGTAGCAACAATAACAAAATCAACCTCAATCTGATGAATCCTTTAACTTACATAAAATACAGAGAACAGAAAAGCACGTTAGCTAATAGATCAAGAGATTTAAAAGACACCCTTTGTCATTTGTGGATATAATTTATAACCTAATTCAAGCAAACTGTAAAAAGTGCGTGACATTGGAAATTTAAGTACTCTGGGTATTTAATGATATTAGGAATAAATGTTAAATATTTATGGTGTATTACGGTATTATGATTGTATTTTTTAAACAAGATTCCTTGTTGTTTAGAAATACATACTGACACATTTAGAGATAAAATGATATGATGTCTAGATTTGCTTCAAAATAATACAGAGGGTAGGGAGTGGATGGAGTTGTGGATGAAAATGATGGAAGTGACTTGTAATAGTTGAAGCTAGGTAATGGGTACTGGGGGTTTGTTTATTTTTTCTATAAATGTTTGAAATTCTCTGTTGTAAAAAGGGAGGATCAGGGCTTCCCTGGTGGCACAGTGGTTGAGAATCTGCCTGCTGATGCAGGGGACACGGGTTCGAGCCCTGGTCTGGGAGGATCCCACATGCCGCGGAGCAAGTACGCCCGAGAGCCACAACTACTGAGCCTGCGCGTCTGGAGCCTGTGCTCTGCAACAAGAGAGGCCACGACAGTGAGAGGCCCGCGCACCGCGATGAGGAGTGGCCCCTGCTTGCCACAACTAGAGAAAGCCCTCGCACAGAAACGAAGACCCAACGCAGCAAAAATAAATTAATTAATTAATAAACTCCTACCCCCAACATCTTCTTAAAAAAAAAAAAAACGGAGGATCATTTGGGAATGTGTAGACTCCACACATTGATAGCATCATCTTCATGGCTGTCTCTAATTCAGGAAGGACAGAGTCAAGATAGAGCTGAAAGCAGAAAAGCAGAAAGCAGAGAGCAGAAAAGCAGAAACACTTACTGTTTATGAGGTTCAGTAGCCTTCACACAGGTTCTTTCACCTCAGCTCTGGAAGATGGGAGTCTCCCCATTTTCCCAAATGAGGAAGTGGAAGTTCAGAGAGATGAATACCTCTTCCAAGGTTATATGGTCAATAGATGGCAGAGCTGGGATTTGGTCTCACATCCATTTGTTACAAAATCCCCTTCACGGGCTTCCCTGGTGGCGCAGTGGTTGAGAGCCCGCCTGCCGATGCAGGGGACATGGGTTCATGTCCCGGTCAGGGAGGATCCCACATGCTGCGGAGCGGCTGGGCCCGTGAGCCATGGCCGCTGAGCCTGCGCGTCCGGAGCCTGTGCTCCGCAACGGGAGAGGCCACAACAGTGAGAGGCCCGCGTACCGCAAAAAAAAGAGGCTTCCCTGGTGCCGCAGTGGTTGAGAGTCCGCCTGCCGATGCAGGGCACACGGGTTCGTGCTCCGGTCCGGGAAGATCCCACATGCCGCGGAGCGGCTGGGCCCGTGAGCCATGGCCAATGAGCCTGCGCGTCCGGAGCCTGTGCTCCGCAACGGGAGAGGCTACAACAGTGAGAGGCCCGCGTACCGAAAGAAAAAAAAAAAAAATCCCCTTCACTATATTCCCTGTTTCTCTGCTGTAATTCCTGTCCAATGTCTTCCTAGCTCCTTCCACGGTAACTGCCTAACCATTTACCTACTCCCGAACCAGCTTTGTCCCTTTCTTTCTCTTCGCACTGGTCTCAGATCACTCTCTCCCAACTTCCGGACTCTGTGTCATTTCTCTTTGGCCTTATCCTCTATTGGGAACTCACCAGAATTTTGCATGAGAAATTGAAGCCCCATAAGAGTAGATATAGGGCAAAATAAGATGATGAAAACTGAGTTTTATATTATGAGCTTTTACCTTGATTAAGAAAAAATTAAAAGTGGCAAAATACCAACATATTCAGTAATCAAAAAAACCCCAAAATATTTTATGTCCATAATTTTTTAAAAGTTGAAAAACACAAAGAACTGGCTTTATGCATCCTGGACCTCTGTCTCCACATATGGAGAACATTTGCACAGTAGGGGATTTTTTTTATTAAATCAGTAATATAAATAAAATGTCTTGTGTGAATGAAGGTTGTATATATAAAGAGAATTTTCTTCCTCTCTCAGGCCATGGGTGGAAATTTCCAAACTGAGTAATATGCAGTTGAAGATTACAATTTAAAACATGACATGTTCCACTAAGATTCAAAGAGTTTGTATATATAGGAATACAGTTTCACATTTGCACCCATATTATAGTATAAATTCCTATTGTGAAGCATCTTACTAGTCTAAAAATATACTGTATTTCTTCATTTCCTTCACACAGAACCACGTGTAAATAACACAGCCTTGAACAGAGATGCTATTATTTCACCTTGACGTCAGGGTCATGTGAAGGTCCTACAGGACGTGTTCACAGAGAGGATAAAGGACCACTTATTGGGAGGTTCGAGTTTCAGATAGCTTGCTCAAATACCTTAATGGCTCTTCCCAATCACAAAATTCTATTGCCAAACAGCACTAAGAATGTCTGCATACGTGATACTAAACATCAAACAGTGGTTTGAATCCTCGGACATATGTACCAGTTTTAGCAATGGTTCATAAATAACTGCATGGTTACTTCACACACAGGGTACATGTACTGAGGCTCAGCCTTTATCCACGAATCATTTCTACACATGTTCTTTAGAGGAATAAAATACTTATTCTAAGACAGGGCATCTCAGACTTTTTCAGAAAGGCAGAGATCCAGAACATACGCTCTTACTTGCAGAACACCATTTTCCTGTAAAATACTTTAAAAAATACAATATATTCAATATATTTTTTACTTCATCTACACACCGTTTTTATATATTTTTACTAGCAACAAGAAATGCACTTCATATTATTTGGATACCATGTAAACGCATAACCACCGGCTCACACGTTTTAAAACAAAATAAAACACCCAACAAACTGCTGAGCCAAGAATAAACGATTGGTTTTGAGTTTTCCTGTGGATATGAATTTGCAGTTTCAGTTTCTTCTCTCATCGACTGGCAACCTTAAGCAGGAAAGTGGTGTCTGGAGCCAAAGACTTGTAGAAAAGGATTGGAGAACAATTTCAATTGAGAACATGCGATCCATTAACTTTTTTTCTTTTGCACACACGGTAAAGGCGATCATTACTCTATATTACAGTCGAACGCTCCCTCTCTACAGCTTATGGAACACTAGTGCCCCGTGGGAACAAGTACGAGCAGCAGTGGATTAAAGGAGTGTGAAAGAGAGTTATTAGAAGCCTGAATGTGAGCCCAACCCATGGCATCAGGCACAAATATACGACTGAATGGAGCCTGGCCCAGCTCACTGTGGAAGCACACCCAGGCGAGGAGGGGCCTCAACCCTGCCTCAACCCTTCTTCCCTGGTTAGGGCACACGTAACAGATTTGATCAGTTGTAGCTACTGCCAGCATTACTCATGACTGATGATGGCAATAGGTGGCCATGAGGGGTACAGTTCACTAAGGGCGGATTCGTTACTCTTGAGAACCCCCCTGATAGTTCTGTCTACATAAATGAAGCTGCTTTCATTATTCTCCCGACAGTTTGAAGTACAAGCAAATTTAAACTGGTAAATTAAATTTAAGTTGGCTAGCAGCTTTTCTCCTCATGTGCAAATGAGAGAACAGAAGAAATTGAGAGGCTCCTAAGGATATTAAGGACCCCGAGGTTCACGTTATGACTTTTGCAAGAAAAGGACACCTCTAACCTTCACTAGGAACAGAAAATAAATGATCAGCGTGGATAATACTGTGCCTGAAATTATCCTGTGTCATTTGTTTGAGACCCTGCCTGTTAGAAAGAGGTGAGAAACCAGACATCTGAGATGGAATGAGAAAATTCATGCAGTGTGAGGGAATGGAACTCTCTGACCTTTGGCCACATGTAGATTAGTTTGTAGGAGAAGAAAGACAAGCTGGACATTTTTATACACTGGAGATTTTCATTGGCTATTCTATTATCCTTAGTTTTGTTGTTATTGTTCTGTGTTCATGTTTGTTTCTCCCTTATTTTCTGAGTAAATGCTTTTACAATTCAGAGCCATAATCAATAGTGAATACTACTACTACTAGCTATCATTTAACATACATTTCCTATTTGTGTTAAGTACTCTATGTATATTATTTCATTTCATCCTTTTAAGGATGTGTAATTATCCGTCTTTCACAGATGATGAAACTGACACTTATAGCAGTCAGATAATTGCCCAGAGTCACACAGCTATGAAGTGGCAGAACCAGGGCCAGAGTTCTGGTCTGTCTGACTTTAGAGATTGTATTCTTCATCATTATACTCCATCATTCTCTGAAAAATACAGAGCACCACTGTTTAAAAGACTATTGGACAGGGCTTCCCTGGTGGCGCAGTGGTTGAGAGTCCGCCTGCCGATGCAAGGGACGCAGGTTCGTGCCCCGGTCCGACAAGATCCCACATGCCGCGCAGCGGCTGGGCCCGTGAGCCGTGGCCGCTGAGCCTGCGCGTCCGGAGCCTGTGCTCCGCAACGAGAGGCCACAGCAATGAGAGGCCTGCGTACCGCAAAAAAAAAAAAAAAAGACTATTGGACAAACAGTCTATAATGATATAAATAGGTGACAGCCATGTTCCTTGCTCTTCTGAAATTTATTCTTTTGATGGGGCAGTAGTATCTGTGAATATGAAAAAATAATGCATGACAGAATGTGATAAAAATCAAAGGATAGTTCTGTTAAGAACTAGAAGAACTCAGGGAAGAATTAGTACTTTTGCTGTTGTGGTTAGAAAAGACTTCACAGAAGAGATGAGATATGTGTGGACCTCAAAGGATAGATAGGATTTGGAAAAGCAGAGAACAGGAAGGAAGGCATTTATTATCTTATATTTTCATGCATGTGTTCACTCAACAAATACATATTAATTGTCTGTTGTGACTAGACAGTGTTGAATGTACTTTTCTGGCGAGCATCAAAATCCAGGGGTAGACATGGGGTAGGCATATTAATGGCTGAGGCAGAGAGATGGCCTGGGTGTGCAGTCCTAGGTAGAGTCAGATAGATAGGGGAGACCAGATCAGGGAGGGCTGTGAACCAGGCCAAGGAGTAGAATATATTCTCAGTATGCATTATCTAGCCATTTACTTGTTCCTAATGGCTCAATAATTATATTAATTACTGGATATTTCAGGAGTTTCTTGCTTCTGTTTGTATGTAAGAATGTGTGTGTATGTTTTTCTTTTCCTTTTGTTTTTGGATTTATAAGAGTTATTTATTTAATCCAGGTCAAAGTTCTTTGCTGGATTTATGTATTACAAATATATTCTCTCAGATTGTAATTTGTCTTTTTATTCTCTGAAAGGTGCATTTTATGACTAGAGATTCTTGATTTTAATGAAGTCCAATTTATCAATCTTTTCTCTTAATGACTTTGTGTCCTATGTAAGAAATATTTATTTAAATTGAGGCCATGGAAATATTAGACTATTTTTTCTCCTGGAAGTTTTACTTTTGTACCTTTAATATTTATGAACCACCTTAAATTAATTATTGTGCATAATACGCAGAAGGATTCAAGGTTTAGTTCTTTTATTCACAGAGTTATCCAGTAGACCCTGCACTCTTTACTGAGAAGACAGCATTCCTCCCATTGAAAGACAATAGTACCTCAGTTGTAAGTCATGTGGCCATATGTGTTTGGGTCTCTATTATGTTCTATTAATTTATTTGTCTATCCTTGTGCCATTACTGTACTGTCATAATTAGGGTAATTTTATAGTATAGTATATAGGTCTTTCAAAAAATTTGTTCAATACTATCATGACTTCTAGGTTCTTTGATTTCCATGTGAATTTTTAGAATCATCTTGTCAATTAAAAAAAAATACCAGCTTATATTTTGTTTGGGATTGCACTGAATCTACAGATCAATTTGGAAAGAATGGATTATCTCTAATCTTGCTTTCTGGTAATATTCTTGTCAGGTTTGGGTATGAAGATTATGCTGGGCTCTGAAATAAAAGCAAAAATAAATAAATGGAACCTAATTAAACTTAAAAGCTTTTGCACAGCAAAGGAAGCCATCAACAAAATGAAAATACAACCTACAGAATGGGAGAAAATATCCACAGATGACAACCAACAAGGTGTTTATATCCAAAATATATAAACAGCTCATACAATTCAATATCAAAAAAACAAATAACACAATAAGGGAATGGGCAGAAGACCTGAATAGATATTTTCCCAAAGAACACATAGAGATGGCTAACAGTCCCGTGAAAAGATGTTCAACATTGCTAATTATTAGAGAAATGCAAATCAAATCAACAATGAGCTATTGCCTCACACCTGTCAGAATGGTTATCATCAAAATGTCTACAGATAAGAAATGTTGGGAAGGATGTGGAGAAAAGGGAACACTTGTACACTGTTGGTGGGAATGTAAATTGGTGCAGCCACTGTGGAAAACGTTATGGTCAAAAAACTAAAAATAGAACTACCATATGATCCAGCAATTCCACTCCTGGGTACATATCTGGAAAAAAATGAAAATATTGATTTGTAAGGATATATGCACCCCAATGTTCATAGCAGCACTATTTACAATAGCCAAGATATGGAAGTAACTCAAGTGTCCAGGAACAGATGAATAGATAAAGAAGATGTGGTATATATACACAATAGAATATTACTCAGCCATAAAAAAATGAAATTCTGTCATTTGCAGCAATATGCATGGATGTGGAGAATATTGTGCTTAGTGAAAAAAGACAGAGAAAGACAAATAGTGTATGATATTACTTATATGTGGAATCTAAAAAATAATACAAATGAATGTATGTAGTAAAACAGAAAACAGACTCACAGATACAGGAAAAAAACTAGTGGTTACCGGTGGGGAGAGGGAAGAGGAAGCGGCAAGTTAGGGGGATGGGATATAGAGATAAAAACTGCTATGTATAAAATAGATAAGCAACAAAAATATATTGAATAGCACAGGGAATTATAGCCATTACCTCGTAAAAAATAAAAAAAAGAAAGAATGAAAGATCATGCTGGTTTCATAAAACAAGTTGGTAAGTGTTTTCTCTTTTTCCATTATCTGGAAGAAATTGTGCAAGATTGGCATTATTACTTCTTTATATCTGGGGCAGAATTTACTGGTGAAACATTCTGGTTCTGGACTTTACTTTCTGGGCAGTTTTAAAGTTCAATTTTAGTTTGAAAAATTCAATTACAGTTTTAGGACTGATTATATTTTCTGTTTCTTCTTTGTTGATTTCTGGTAGTCTGTGTTTTTACCAAAATTTTTTCAAAAGGAATCTGTGATGTTTTCTCCCTTTTCATTACTGATATTGGTTATTTGCCTCTTCTATATATTTTCCTCTTTGTTAATTTAATCAGTCTTTTTAAAGAACCAAGCACTGGCTTTGGATCCTTTTTATTATACGTTCTAAAACTTTCTTTGGGTTCAGTTTGCTATTATTTTTGTGAATACTTGAGATGGCTATTTAGATAATTACTTTACAGCCTATTTTTATTTTCTAATATAGGCAGTTAAGGCTTAATGGCATTTCCCACTAAGCATGGCTTTAGCTTTATTCCATAAATTTTACTATGTAGTATTTTAATTAACATCTCTTTAAATATATTTTTAAAATTTACATAATCTCTTAGATAGCTATTGCTTAATTTCCAAACATATGAAGATTTTCAGGTTATTTTTTTGTTAGTGATTTTTAACTAAATTCCTCTGTGCTCAGAGTACATACTCTGAATAATTTAAGCTATTTGAAATTTTGTTGAGTTTACCTCACAGCAAGCATACGGTCCATTTTTGTAAAAATGTTTCTGTATTTTTGAAAAGAGTGCATACTTTGAATTTGCTGAGTACAGTGTTTTATATGTCTCAATGAGACTAATTGCAATAATTGTGTTATTTAAATTATTTTTAGCCTTACCAATTTTCCCTACTGATTATAAAAATTACAGAGAGAAGTATATGAAAATTCATCATTTTTTTGCAAATTTTGTCTGTATTTTACATTTCTACCAGAAGTGCACAAGGATTCCCTTTTCCCTACATCTTCACCAACACTTGTTATTGCTTGTCTTTTTGATGAAAGTCATCCTAGCCGGTGTGAGGCGACATCTCATTGTGATTTTGATTTGCATTTGTCTGATAATTAGTGATGTTGAGCACCTCTTCATGTACCTATTGGCCATCTGTATGTCTTCTTTGGGAAAATGTTTATTCAGGTCCTTTGCCCATTTTTTTTACCAGATTATTTTATATATATATTTTTGCTATTGAGTAGTATAAGTTCCTTATATCTATTATTTCTGGCTGTGTTCAGGCACCTGTCTTGTTTCCTCATATTTTTGAGTATTCTTATTTTTTTAACTAAATTTATTTATTTTATTTATTTATTTTTGGCTGCACTGGGTCTTCGTTGCTGCACGCAGGCTTTTCCTAGCTGCGGCAAGAGGGGTCTACTCTTCGTTGTGGTGCATGGTCTTCTCATTGCAGTGGCTTCTCTTGTTTGGAGCACGGGCTCTAGGCAGGTGGGCTTCAGTAGTTGTGGCACACGGGCTCAGTAGTTGTGGCTTGTGGGCTTACTTGCTCCGCGGCATGTGAGATCTTCCTGGACTAGGGCTCGAACCCGTGTCCCCTGCATTGGCAGACGGATTCTTAACCACTGTGCTACCACGGAAGCCCTTGAGTATTTTTCATTGAGTAACAAACATAGTTTATGAAAAAATTATAGATGTAATTTAGGCCTAAAGTGATACATTCCTTTAGAGAGTATCTATTAGGCAGCTAGGGAAACTAGAAAGTCCATATTAACTAAATCAGTTCAGTCAGGGGTTAAGATAATTTGAAGCTGGGTTTCAGTTTCTGTGAAGGCCAATCTATGTCTGGTTTATTCTTACTCCTAGGGTTTGACTTTTAAGGTTCCAACGGTTTGACTTTCAAGGTTCCAACCAGAAGTCTGGAGGGAGGTGTTACCAGTGCTTCTACTCTTTGTTGGACCTTGAACTTCAACTTTTGTCTGCCATATCCATAAATCTGTAAAATCTCTGTTCATTTTCTCAGCCAATTCTTCCTAAATAACCTGATAAATTTAGGGCAAATATGGCTGTAAAGATGGGTTATCTTTCTGGGTCTTTTCATTCTTCTGAGTCTTGGAATCATCATGCTTGACTGACTTGATACTTTTCTGGTGTCTTTAGTTCTGTTACATTCTCTCAGCTTTTCTATTTGTTTTCAGTAGGAGAATTAGTCCAAAGTACCTGGGCAGCCCTTACTAAATCCTTATCCTCATATTGTTTAAATAAAATATTTCTATGCCTTTTAGTTCATCTATTTGCTATATTGGTGTCGTCAGTCAATAAAAGAAATATTCCTTTTAGTATTGTGCTTAGACAAAAGAGCTGGTCCTATAGCCTGTATGTTCTATGACAAATTTAAGATGAGATTCAAATTTATTTTGTTACTTGGAAATTTTTATTTGGCCCATTTTCTAGCTTTTTTATGGCTACTTCACTCTTCTCCTCCTTCTTTCACAGTGTGTTATGCAAATTTAATAAGAAAATACCTGTGAAAGGTCTTTGTAAATGTATAAAGAATAATACACGTATAAGGTGGTATTACTATTCTAGATTCATCATCGTTTTTCTTGTAAAAACCTTGTACACATATTTTAGTGCCTCTGAGAAGGTTTTGGTGGGCCATTTGGCCCACCAAAGAAGTATTGTTCTGTACTGAATGATGACAACTGATTTATTCAGATCTTCTCCTGGGAAGAAGGATCACAAAGTAAACAAAGTGAAATGGTTCATCTGCACATGAAACATGTATTATTAAGTAACTTGTCAAAATCATACAGCTTGTGCTTAATGGAAAAGGTAAAGCTAGTACATGGCAGCAGGGACTGAATCCAGGACCCTATGAATCTAATCCCATGGCATGAAATAGAAGCAGTAAGACAATGAAAATTTGAGAAAATTATTTTCAAAGACAAAATTTCAAAGATTTGAAAATCAAAAAGAAAAACTTCTCTCAACTCTGAGCTACTATGCTAGCATATTTCTCCTTCCCTCCCTCCCTCCCTCTTTCCTTCCACAGCCAAATATCTCTTGGGGGAAAAAGCTATATTGCTTTCATTTCCTTACTGCTTACTCACGTTAAATCCACTGTGATATGATTTGTTCCTTCATGGATAAATCATGCCTGCTCTTAGGGATCACAATGACCTCCTAGTAGACCCATCTAACGGCTTTAATCCTGCTCTGTTTCTATATGATGTCATTCTCTCTTGGCCTCTTTTCCTCCAAATTCTTGTCCAACTCCCCTTCCTCCTCTTTTTCTCCAAGTTCAGAGGATCACCTTGTGTCAGTCTTTGGCCCTCCCTCTCTTTGCTTTTTCCCTTTCCTATTTCCTTCAACAATTTCACCTTTTTTTTTTTATATACCTGCAACCATTGTATCTTTATGACTCTAAAATCTCTAGTTTATGCTCTCCTCTTAAACTAATCCAGCAATTTCAACTGCCTACTGCAAGTTTCAGATTTTTCCAACCCTACTCAGTTGTCCCTAATTGTTAAGGACCTCCCGGATGGAAATAGAGCTCAACCCAGTCCTAGAATTAATGAGAACTCAGGCTGGCAGGAGATACCAGCTACCTTCCCTGTGAACAAACAAGGTCTAGAAATAATGTAATTCTTGACTTCCTCCTGCCTGAGGTCAGGGTGCTTTGAAATCAACAGATCCATAAATAGGTGGAGAGCATAACATTTCAGTCTTTCATTGAAAGACCACAAGCCCCAGCCAGAAGGCTTTATGGCTGGTCCTTCTGCTTAGGTCTCTGATGTCCAATTTTTATGCCAGTTTACCAGATGTTAGAATGCAGCGTATCCTCATTAAAGGTCAACCTTGTACACTAGGAGACTGGTAACTAGAAGCGGGGCAGAAGTGGCTTTCATCAACCCTTTTAGCATAAATCAGTCCTCTTCCTTGTGGCTCAGTTTTGCTCTCAGCTTCTCTCGTTGGGCACTGAAAGTCTTCCCTGATGAGAGTCAGTCTTCACCTACTTCATGAGTCACCAAGGTCCATGCTATGAGGATCACTTCTGGTACATCATGGTACCTCCCTGAACCGGATTTGAGTTTGAAGCACTCTGGTTAAGATTATCCTTCCATGGACATTAGCCTTGATGTTCAGGACTTTATAAACCCTACCACCACTGATTATATCCCACACCTTGCTTAGCCCTCCCCCCTAAGCTCTTACTCTATTGGCACAGACAGTATTAGGACATTTATAATTGAACTCATTGGGACAGGACCTTGATGTCCCATATTCTCTTGTGCTCACTATTTCTTCTAGTATTACTTTCACCCAGACGTTCAATCTCTGGATCACTTCCTCATCTTTGACAAATATTCCTCCTTTGTTAGAATTCAATAAATCATCTATCAGTTTATTTTATTCTATCTCCATGACAACTCTCATCGATTCCTCCATTACCCAGCTAAAACAAAATACTCAGTTTTATCTCTCTTATCACTTGCCTTTACTCATCTGATGCTCCAATCAAATTGATCTATGTAGTATCTTTGTATGTGCCCCTGGCTTTCCCACATCCATGCCTTTGTTCCGACTATTCCCACTGATAAGTATCACCCTTCCCAACACTGCTTTTGCCTCTAAAAATCTATTCAGTCTTCAAAACTAGTTTTCTCAGCCGTAAAATGGAATTAACATCTATTTCATAGAGGACTACATAAAATAATGTAAGTAAAGCATTTTAAATGGTTATTATTTTTAATAAAACGTCATTATTATTTTTATTCTTAATATTTATTACCCATATCGTCCATAAAGTAGTTTTTCATTCTCCCAAACTAAAAATGATTTCTTTCTCTCCTGAATATCCATGGAATAGGTTTTCCATTTCTTTCCCATGGCATTATCACATTCTACATTACATTACATTACATTACATACATTACATTACATTACATTACATTACAGTTGTTTAGCACATGCCTTATCCAATCATAATAGACTCTAAGCTCCCCGAGGTCAGGGGCCATTTTTTGGGCATCTTTGCTCCTTCTCCAGTGGACAGAATAGATACCTTATAAGTATCTGCAAAAGCAATGAACGGATTCACCACAGTGGTAATTATAGCTTTATCACCATCTTTACTCACAAATTACATCTTGATGAAATTACAAATTAACAAATCCCATTCTACCTACAAATTACACAGTGAATCACTAATCTGGAGGGTGATTACCCGGTTCTTTCTGGGAGGTGTTGGCAGACTCTGAAAGACAAGTGAAGATCTGAAGAAGGCAGTGTTGCTGTTCATAGGTCAGAAACTGGGAAGAATGTTTGTCCCTGGTGAACCTTTTCAATTCCAATATCAAATTTCTTCAATTCTTTTGGCTATAAGATATACCATTATTTTATCTACCACCAAGAAAAAAATCCAAGATAGCGAATCTAATAAAAGACCCTGGCATAAAGCTGGGATCCCCAAGGGACAACTTGAATTTTTCAACCTGAGCCTGGTAAGAGAGAAAAGAAAACTCTCCCCTGAGATTTTGAACCACAGTCATTACTCACATAGGTATGAGGTCTGCATTCACACCACCAATGTACTGTAAAAAGAACTCAGGAAGATAATTAAATTTAAAGTGGTCTCAGGTTGGTAGTGGCCCTAGGTAACTGTTGGAAATAAATGTTTATATAAGAAATTCAATCCAGGCAACACCAATGTCATAGATTGCCATTGATCATATGATGCATCTCAATTTCAGAGGTGTTAAATTGTGAAAAAATATCATCGCAGACTTGATGTAATACATTGTTTCCATTAAGTATTGAGAAGGTCTGCAAATAACTCAGTGAAGGAGATAGAAAGTAAAACCAAACCTCTCTTTCTTTGACATTTTGACCAGGACCAGTTGCTTCTCTTCCAGAGACCCATTAGGAAGTACCCCTGCATTCAGAAAATAGATTCAGAGAGGGTAGGGCATTTCAGGATCTGTGCTGGTCTCATTGTCCTGTTTTATAAAGCCCATGGTGGGAGACTATTTGGGATTTGGGAAGGGATGGTGAAAACCCATTCTCTAGTCCCAATGGACTGACTCCTACCCACTAGGGCTTCAACTTCACTCCGCTGAGAGGCTTCTTGTTTTGTTCACCTGCCTGATTGTCCACCTGCTTAGTTATCTTCCTTCCCCCATCTCACAGAGCACAACAGGAAGCAGGTCACTTATGCAAGCAGACATTTTACATCATGGGCCACACCTGTGTACATGTGTGCATGTACACACACACACACACACACACACACACACACACACACACACTGGGACGATTAGCTGATCATTTTTATACTACTGTGAATAAACCTAAATCCCTAAAACATGATGTTTTCTTAAATGGGAGTTTAAATGACACCAGAGAGGATGAGGAAAGGTGGTCCAGGCACATGGAAAGGGCAGGTTTGAGTGAAATACTTTAGTGGTGCCTTGGGGCAAGCACAGTAAGTTTGAGGACTTAGGTGCCTAAAGGTTGGGAAAGCAGTGACACTGGTAGGTGAGAATGTGCCAAAAACAAACTACTCAGCTCTGTAGTTTTTTTCCTTGGGGAGCCCTGTGAGGACAGGTAACCAAATACAAATAGAATACGCTTTCCGTATGACTAGAAATACTAATCACACAACATATTACATGTATATGTGAATTGGTTTAATGCCAAACCATGTAAAGGAGGAAGCGGTTTAATACTCCAATGAAGACTCAGTACCATTGGAGTAGACTAGAGCTGATTCAGACCATGCATCAATATTGAGCAATTCCCGTGGTTGTCATTTGCTGAGTCAGTACTGGAGTTTTTTTTTTTTTTTTTTTTTTAGTACTGGAGTTTTATGTGCCATCTGTTACTATACGACAACACGCAATCTTGAAATTCACTAGAGCAAAATAGTAAAAAGACTTTTCAAAGACTTGTCTCAGGAATATTTGCTAATCAAACTCACTCGTAAGGCAATCAAGATCTAACCTTGGACTTGTTAGCTCAATGAGATATCCAAATAAGCCAAACTTAGTTTTTGAATACTTTTGATATTTATAAATTATGATATGCGATTTATAAATTGACTCAAACCATAAAACTACATATCTTAGTTTTAAAGTGTTTCCTCCTTAGGCTGTGAGTTATCTATTAAGTTAAAAAATATGCATATGCATATATATATGGATATCTATCCAGATGGTATAGAACAGGTACTGTCCGTCATCTGTATTTCCAATTGCCTATTTCATTTCACCATCTGGGTGTTCCACATGACATGCTGTGTACAGAACCAAGATAATTATCTTGCTCACTTTCCAAACATACTGGAGATATTATCTCCATCTGCCTGTACTATCTCAAGTAAAATCAATAACGTTGCTCAAGCCAAGTGCTTTGGACTCCTTGATTGTTTCTTCTCCACCTCAGTATACTCAATCAGCCATTACAGATAGTCAAAAATGTCTCTTGTCTCCATCCCCTTCTCTTTGCAACAATACCATTATAGACTTACATCCTATTTCCCCTAAACTGTTGAAATAGCCTCTAAATGGTATCCCTCTAGTATATTCTCTACAATATCACCAAAACTGTCTGAAGCAGAGATGTAATTGTTTAAGTTCTCTGATGCCCAGGGAAGAAAGTAAAAAATTCTTAGCTTAGTTCATGATTTGGCCTAAATGACTCTCCACCATCATCTCTAGCCATTACTCCCCACAAGCCCCATAATCTAATCACAGCAGGTTACTAGATATTTTTCAGTGCTGCCCATCCTTGGTTTGTTTGATTGTTTATTTATTTATATTTAATTTTATTTTATTGTGATAACACTTAACATGAGATCTACCCTCTTAACAAATTAAGTGTACAATAGAGTCAACAATTGTTGACTATAGGTACAACGTTGTACAGCAGATCTTGAGAACACACCCATTTTGTTTAACTGAAACTTTATGCTTGTTGATTAGTAACTCCCCATCCCCCTCTCCCCAGCCCTGGCAACCACTATTCCACTCTGATTCTATAAATTTCACTGTTTTAGATACCTCATATGCAGCCTTTGTTTATTATAGTTGTTTCCTCTGCCTAAAATGTCCTGTCCTCTTTTGTCCAATGGAAACTCCCACTTATCCTTCAAGGTTCAGATCATTTGTAGTTGTACATGACCACCTTCATCCCTGCCTTCCATCCCTCTCCATCTATGCTCCACATTTCTCTATTTGAGTATCAATTACATTATTAAAGGCAAAGCTGATAGGCAATAAGTATGCACTTCAGCCATACTAGCTATAGATAGCCAGTGTCTATTCTGATTACTTGGTGCTTTTTCAGTATAGTTAGTAAACATCTCGAATGAAACTCCTGATTATAGACATTATTTCAGGTCTATCTGGATCATGACGCTGTGAGATAAAGGGTATAGGCTATCTTATTTATCCTCATATCTCCAGGGACTGGCATAATACCACAGATGTGCCCTGTATGCTTGGTGAGATTAATAATATGTAGACAGTCAGTCTTTATAGTAATTCGTTGAAAAATAGATTACTTTTATCAAAAAAATTACTTTTATCTTAATAACTATGAAGTTTGCCTGATTCATACCCAAATGATCATCAACCTCTTTTATGATCGAAGCTACACTATGGATTTGATATGTTCGGGGGCCAGTTATAACAAATGGTTTGGTTACCCTCGGGACTTTTCCTTCTTGAAACTAGGTTGGAAAAGCCTGGCCTTTGGAATCAGACAAACCTCAAATTGAATTGAGAGCTGTCTCTCAAAAACTATGTGACTTTGGTTAGCTACTTAACCGAGATCTATTTCCTCTTCTTCAAAAACAGAAAATAGATACCTCCTTTACAAAGTTGTTACAAGAACTAAGTGAGATCATGTATTTAAGGACATGGGATATAATCGGGCATGAACAGTGAACTTTGGTCTCCTTGGAACTAATTTAAGTTAGTAGATAAATTTTCTATTTTGAATACCAACCTCTCCAACCAGAAAAAGAGCAAGAAAAGGCATATGAGGTACAGTTTCCCTGGTAGCATCCCAGAGAAGCTGTACATAAGCTATCATGATGGACAACATGCCTGTTACTGACCCAGTTCTGATTATGCAGCAGAGAAATAATCATATGGCTGTGTTATGTACTAGGGGTAAGTTAAAGGCCAAAGACAGCTTTCTCTTTGTCAAAACAGGAACTACTATATATTTTTTTTATCCCTAAAGAATCTGGTTCTGAAACATCTGAATTCATTTCCAATGGAGGCATCTCTTTTGCTGATGAAATATGAGGAGCAACTAGGTAGTGCAGTTGGTAAGTCAACTGTCAAGGTTGGTAATGTAATCATAGTTATTTTATTTCTCTGACCTCTGAACCTATTAGAACTAGGAAGGGTGATTCTGAGACAAAGAAATGTTGAATACCTCTAAGTCACAAAGTTTAGTAGAAAACAAAAATTGTTCCAAACTCTTTTGATTAAATTCTATTATCCTAGGCATCTACTTCTAACATGGAAAATTGACAGATAGGAATAATTGATATTAAAAAGGATTAAATCTAGGTTGGATAATGTGTTTACTTTTATTTCCCCCGATCTCTTTGGCTACCCTACTTTTATCCCTCCTTGTCCATGTGAAGATATAAAAACCCTGGCATCATGGGCCCCGTAGCCAACAAATATGAAATGTTTCCTTACTGAGGAAAAGGAGATTATATGTTAGCTCTATGTTTTTCAAGACTTAACAAGGATGCTAGAGTGGCCAAAAAACTTGATGGTTTCTTCCCTTCACCTTTAAGTACCATCTGTTTCACAATTTATTCAGATCTAAATAGCCCAGTCTATATATCTGTATCAACAGAAGATGGTCAAGTTGATGTGCAAAGTTTACTTTCAAACTTATTCTATAATTTAACAATTAACTTAAATCAGCTGTTATTTTCATACCTGTTCATCAGTAGATTGCATACAAAGACATAATTCACTTTAGGGAGGCCTGTCTCCAAATGACAATATTGCTCAGGAACCTATAAAAAATCACAACAATCACTTACTTAAAAGATTCTATAATTAAGAATAATCTCATTGTCAGCTTCAGCGAGAAACAGGTATGAACTAAAGAAAAATCTGCATAATTCTGAAAAATTTCTTAGGATCCTTGCTCCTGCTTCCTGCCCCAACCTAGGTCCTATAATTGAGAAGTTTGGGCCAAAGTAGTGGATATTGTTGGCACAGAGGCCTCAGGTTACTTGCCCTCCTTATTCTTTGAACTAAGATCCTTTGGCTTTGTGGTTTACCTCTTGGGAATCTACAGATATACATAGACTTTGGAATTTCTCCAAATTCAGAGCTGAAAAAGATGCTGTATATAAATGTAGCATTATCTGAAGACTTAAAAGTAAATCTTAGTAACTGTGGAAGGGTCCTGAATCAGGATTAAATTATAGAAGACCACTCCTTCAAGAGAGGGAAAGAGGTCAGGGGAAAATAAAAGTCAACAGATTTTCTAATCTAGATTTAACGCTTTTTAATATCAATTATTCCTATCTGTCAATTTTCGATGTTACAAGTAGATGCCTAGAATAATAGAATTTAATCAAAAGAGTGATAAATTTGGGACAATTTTTGTTTTCTACTAAATTTTGTGACTTAGAGGTATTCAAATTTTCTTTGTCTCAGAATGATCCTTCCTAGTCCTAATAGGTTCAGAGGGTCAGAGAAATAAAATAACTATGATCACATTACCAATCTTGACAACTGACTAACCAACTGTACTGCCTAGTTGCTCCTCATATTTCATCAGCAAAAGAGATTCCTCCATTGGAGATGAATTCAGATGTTTTAAAACCAGATGCTTTAGGGACAAAAAAATAGTAGTTCCTGTTTTGACAAAGAGAAAGCTGTCTTTGGCCTTTAATTTACCCCTAGTACATAACACCAGCCATATGGTCATTTCTCAGCAGTATAATCAGAACTGACTCCTAAAACCCTTGGAATTGCCTAAGTTATGATAGTGATCAATATGTCTTTTGTTATGTTAATGATGTGGCTTTTGGACCCCACCTAAGGATGGGGGCTGGTTGCCAGGGGAGCCATCTGTGTGATTAGCAGGTTAGAACTTTCATTCCCACCCCTCAGACCTCTGGGTATGTGGTAGGGGCTGGAGATTGAGTTCAATCTCCAATGGCCAATGATTAATCAATCATGCATATGTAATGAAACCTCCACAAAAGCCCAAAAGGAGAGAGTTTGCAAATACTTGATTCTTATCTGTTTCCTCTATTAGACTGTAAACTCCATAAGGGTAAGACTCTTTTTATATTTGTTTGTGTTTTTTGTTTTTAAGTCATACTTAATGGGGAAAACTGAAAGCTTTCCCCCTAAGGTCAGATCTCCATAAAAGAAGGATGTCCACTCTTGCCTATTCAACATTGTACTAGAAGTACTGTCCAGGGCAATCAGGCAAGCAAAAGAAATAAAAGGCATCCAAACTGGAAATGAAGAAGTAAAACTATCTCTATTAGCAAATGACATGATATTATATATGGAAAATCCTAAAGAATCTGCTAAAAAAATATTAGAATAAAGAAGTTCAGCAAGGTTGCACAATACAAATCAATATGCAAAAGTCAATTTTATTCCTATATACTTGTATGAGCAATTAAAAATAAAATTAAGAAAAATTCCATTTACAATAGCATTAGAAAACTATAAAAAATTGTTGAAAGAAATTAAATAAGATCTCAATAAATAGACATCTTATGTTTATAGATTGGAAGGCTTAACATTGTTAAGATGGCTATACTCCCCTAAATGATCTACAAATTTAGCATAATCCCTATCAGAATCCTACCTAGCTTCTTTGTAGAAATTGACATGCTGACTTAAAATTCATGTGGAAACTCAAGGAGCCCAGAATAGCCAAAATACCTTTTAAAAGAGAAACAAAGTTGAAGGACTCACACTTCCTGATTTTAAAACTTACTATAAAGCCACCATAGTCAAGGCAGTATGGTACTGGCATAAGAATGGATATATAGATCGGTGGAATAGAATTGAGAATCCAGAAATACGCTCTCACATCTATGGTCAATTGACTTTTTACAGGGTGCTACAACTATTCAATGAGGGAAAGAATAATCTTTTCAACCAATGGTGCTGGGACAACTGGACATTCACATGCAGTGGAATAAAGTTGGATTCCTACTTCAAACCACATACAAAAATTAGTTCAAATGATCAAAAATCTAAGTAAGAGCTGAAACTATAATACTCTTAGAAGAAAATACAGGAGTAAATCTCCATGACTTCAGATTTGGAAACAGATGATTAGATATGACACCAAAAGCATGAGCAACAAAAGAAAAAATCAATTGGAATTCATCAAAATTAAAAACTTTTGTGTAATAAAGGACATTATCAAGAAAATGAAAAAATCCACAGAATGGTAGGAAATATTTGCAAATCATATATCTGATAAGGGACTATCTAGACTATATGGAAGAATGCTTACAACTCAATAACAAAAAGATAAATAACTCAATTTTAAAAACTGGCAAAGGATCTGAATAGGCATTTCCCCAAAGAATATATACAAGTGGGCAATAAGCACACGAAGTGATGCTTGACATAGTCATGGCGGAAATTCAAATCAATACCACTTCATACATATTAGAATGACTATTATCAAAAAGACAGATAATAAGAAGTGTTGGTGAGAATGTAGAGAAATCCGAATCCTCAAACATTGCTGGTAGGAATGTAAAATGGTGCAGCTACTTTGGAAAACAGTTTGGCAGTTGCTCTAAAAGTTAAACATGGAGTTGCAATTTGACCCAGCAATTCCACTCTATGTAAGAACCTAAGAGAATATGTCAACACAAAAACTTGTACACAAATGTTTACCGCATATCCATAGAGACAGAAGCTAGATTAGTGTTTGCCTTGGGCTGGGGAGGTGAGGGCTTATAGCTAAAGGGTATGGAGATTCTTTTGAGAATGATTAAAATGTTCTAAAATTATTTGTTGGGATGGTTGCACAACTCTGAATATACTGCAAACCGTTAAACAGCACACTTTAAATGAGTGAACTCTACTGTCTATAAATGACCTCTGAATAAAGCTGCTATATAACAATAATAATAACAATAAATATAACAACAACTGTATACCCAGTGCTCTTAACAGTGCCTAGTGCCTAGCACAAAACATATGCCTGATATGTTAAGGGAATATTTTCTATATATTGACTTAGAATCCTCAAGCAATGCTCATTAGGTTCTCATGCAGCAATCTTCAAATTTTAACGTATGTAAGTTAACTAGGGGAGCAGATTCCTGCTCCAGCATTAGAGATCCCTTTCAGAAGGTCTGGGATGAGACTCAAGCATCTGCATTTTTAACAAGTGCTCCTCTAACGTGCTGTGCACATACTGCTTTAAAGAAACTGCAGCATGAGGCAAAGGCAGAAGCCTTGCTCTCTGGATAGGCTATGAAGAAGTTAGAACTATTTAAACACTTTTTTTTTCCTTGGCATTGGGTCATGGGACAGGCAGGGAGAACCTTTCTTTATCTGATCCACGTAGGTTGAAATACAAGTTCCTTTTTTTAAAAATACCAGTCTTACTTTATGCATACAAGAAATAATAGGTAGCTGAGTTGCCCCAAATCGGTGACCCATTTAAATTTTTTGGCTTGTGGATGAACTAGTGAATTCATTAAACACACACACACACACACACACACACACACACATCCAGTCTCTCAAGAGAAAGGTGGAATGCTCAAAATGAGATCTCACTAGGCAAGAAAATTAAAAGTTCATTGGTTCTCAGTAAATTATTTCTGGAAGTAGAAAAATACTTCTCATAAGACCACATAGCTGAAAATTTTTTTCTTACATACAGTAACCTAAATCTGGTATTTAATTAAGACTGCATCAATATTCTATAAGCACAGTTATGTGGGAAAGCATATCTGTATTTGATTTACATAATTATTTTTTAGTACTGGTTAATTATAGAATTTTAGAGTTAGAAGATACTTTGAAATGCTGACTTTGAAATGCTACTAATTCCATACCTGAAAAACTTTATGTTACATAATATATAATGTTATTTAATAATATAACAAAATATTTTAAAATCTTTAGTTAATATAGGAACATAGATTTATTTTTACCCTTTTTAATCCCCTTGCTTCAATTTGTCACTGAGTTTTATAATATCTTACTCTTAAATGTGCTCTAGAATTACTATACCTTTTTCATTCCCAATGATTCAATGTTAATATTTTGTCCTTATTAACTCAAAGTTGGGTTAGTAAACCAGGCTCTGCTGGCAGAGGAAGCAACAATACAGAGATCTGAGGCAAGGGCTGTCTGGCAAGAGGCTGGTGAGGCTGGGGCAGAGGGACCAGAGGCAGGGGGGAGGGGTTAGAGAGTGATGGGAGAGGAGTGAGACTGATGGAGAGTCCAGATCCTCAGTGTCTGATGGGTCACTGAGCCAAGGACTGACAGGATCTTATAATAGGGAAGAACATTTGTATTCTATTATAAGTTAATCACTAAAGGGATGTTGCCTGTAAGATTAAATTATACCTAATGGTCCATCTCTGGGAACCCTACTTCCCAGGTAATAAGCATTAAGCTAAAATACCTTTGTTTAGCTCACAGGAAATATCCTCACCAGGCCCACCTGTGAATGACTGCAGGAAGGAAGAAATGAACACATCCTTCGGGAAGCAGATGGGAACCAGGAAGTATTTGACTTTACTCCCTCCCCTTTTAGCATAAAAGGAGCCTGAATTCTAACTAACTCAGGCAAGATGGTTCTTTGGGGCACGAGCCCGCCATCTTCTCCGTTTGCTTGGTTTCCAAATAAAGTCACTATTCCTTGTCCCAACAACTCGTCTCTCGATTATTGGCCTGTCACGTGACGAGCAGTATAAGCTTAGGCTTGGTAACAATCTGACTTCTGCTTTAAAAAGCCCACGTTGGCTTCTGTATTGAAAATAGCTTGAAGGAGCTAAAAGAAAAAAAAAAAAAAAAAGCATGCCATCATCGAAGGAGAGCTCGTGGTGCTGGGCTCAACAATGTGCAATGAAGGCGATGAGACAAGGTCAGATTCTGGGTACATTCTGAAGGAAATGCTGGCAGAATTCAGTGGTAGATTTGAAGTGAGCTGTGAGAGGTGAAGAGACAAGATGGCTCCTGGGATTTAGGCTTCAGCAACTACATGAATTAAGCTGCTAGTTTACTGATTGATAGATAGACGTTGATAGATAGATAGATAGATGATAGATGATAGATAGATATAGATTGGACAGACTATCTATCTAACATATGCAATATATTCATGATCTTTCTCACTTAAAGAACTGAAACAATCAGAAATTAATTGTGTGAGAGAGGCTAACTGGTTTACCCAAGGTCACCTTGCTAGGGAGGTACAAGCTTGGCCTTGAGCAGCGGTCCCCAACCTTTTTGGCACCAGGGACAGGTTTCACGGAAGACAATTTTTCCACGGACGGCGGGGGGTCGGTGGGGTGGGGGGATGGTGTCAGGACGATTCAAGCACATTACATTTATTGTGCACTTTACTTCTAGTCTTATTACACTGTAATATATAATGAAATAATTATACAACTCACCATCATGCAGAATCAGTGGGAGCACTAGGCTTGTTTTCCTGCAACTAGATGGTCCCATCTGGGGCTGATGGGAGACAGTGACACCCAAGTGTGCTGCTTATGTTCAGTCTACTCCGTGATCTCGCTTTGGTCACCATCACTGCAGAAAACCCTACTTCACAAAGACAGGATCTTGGAAATGGAAGCAAGCTTTGCAGTGCTTTTGTGGCAATCTCAGGATATTCCACCTTGACTTCAATCCAGAACGTATGGAGATTTGAAGTTGTCTCACACATACCTTTAAGGCCACCGTCATTTGCGATCTCAAGCAGTTGATCCTCTTCTAGCACGGACAAAGTCGATTATTCGCAAATGGGTCGCGGATCCATTCCTTCTCAGTTCGGGTGTCTTTTGCAGTTAAGATGTAATGCTCAAACTCTTCTGAAAGCTGAGACAGGTGATCATGCCCCAGCTGGGAGAAAGAAGGCCCTGGCTCAGTCTCTTTTAAAATCTCTGCTAATGTTTGAAACATGTCAAAAATCCCAATATTTACTTGGCGCCCCCATAATTCCAGTTTGGCTTTGAATGCAGCCACTTTATCTGCCGACTTGAACACAGTTGTCGTTCTCCCCTGAAGTGACAGATTGAGCTCGTTGAGCAGGTTGAATATGTCACACAAGTAAGCAAGTTTTGCGACCCATTCTGTGTCACTGAAATGTGCTTCCAGCGGTGACTGTTTTTCTAAAAGAAATCTCTGGAGCGGCTCTCATAACTCAGAAACTCTGGCCAGTGATCTACCTTTAGAAACCATCTCACTTCTGTGTATCAAACAAGACGTGTGTGCTCTGCACCCATCTCCTCACAGAGCTGCGTGAACAGACGTGGGTTAAGGGCATGTACTTTAATGTGGTTGATAATTTTAATCACATCCTGCAGAACACTGTTAAGTTCAGGTGACATTTTTCGGCTAGCCAGCATTTTCCTACGGATGACACAGTGCATAGACTCACATTCAGAAGCGACCTCTTTGACCTGAGTAGTGAAACCAGAAAGCCATCCAGTCATGGCAGCCGCTCTGTCTGTGCATATACCGACACAAAATGACCAATTCAGTTTTCCTGTTATGTAATCATTCAGACTTGAATAGCTCTGCAGCTGTAGTGTTGGCTGGCAACAAAAGTGCATATAACATATCCTCATGCACGTCCTCCTGAAAAATATATTGCACAAAACAAGCATTGTTGCCTTGTTGTCAACATCGGTAGACTCATCAACCTGGATTGAGGACCTCGGTGACTCATTAATCCTCTCTAAAAATTGTGGCTCAGTATCCTCTGCTATTTCATCAATTTGTCTAGTTATGGTGCTAGCCGAGAGAGGAACATGTGCCACCTTTTGAACTGCAGCCTCTCCTAAAAGTTCACGACAAATGTTCTTAGCAGCAGGCAGGATCAACTCTTCACCAATACTAAGGGCTTCTCAGCTTTAGCAATGCGGTTAGCCACTAAGAATGATGCTCTCAGTGCAGACACATTTGAGGAAGTGGTGGCCTTCAATAATTCCTTCTGTTCTTCATGTTCATTTTTTTTTCTTTTGAGAAACTCCAAAGGCTTGTCTTTTAATGCAGGGTGCTTGGTCTCTATGTGGCGAAGCGTTTCATGGCTTCGTTGGATAGTGGGTCACCACATATTATACAAAATGGGCTTGGAGAATGTGAAACACCTGTTGCAATGAACCTGTATTTAAATAGGACTCTTGGTATTTTCTTTTAAATACAGCTTTCATTTTGTTGGCAGTCTTAGAGTCTTCTGCTGTCTCATCACTAGGTCTTTCCCCTTTTCAAAGAAGCTCTCCAGCAACATTTGTGTTTTACTCATTTTGGCTAGGGTTAGCTTGTGGGCTTACCAAAACTGTGACTGAGACAAGTGCACAGTGCGGGAAAGAGGCGCGGATGGAAGAGGTAAATAAAATAATGGGTGGGCCACGCACGGACTAAAATACGTGTCAGATTCTGACTGAAAGCCTGCCACCAGATGCAGCTTAGCTGTCACCTGCCACTCACGGATAGGGTTCTGATATGAGTCTGCAAGCAATTGATTTATTATGGTCTCTGTGCAGGCAAACCTCTCTGCTAATGATAATCTGTATTTGCAGCCGCTCCCCAGCGCTAGCATCACCGCCTCAGCTCCACCTCAGATCATCAGGCATTAGATTCTCACAAGGAGCGCACAACCTAGATCCCTCGCATGCGCAGTTCACAGTAGGATTCCCGCTCCTATGAGAACCTAATGCTGCCGCTGATCTGACAGGAGGCGGAGCTCAGGCGGTAACGCAAGCGATGGGGAACGGCTGTAAATACAGATGAAGCTGCACTTGCTTACCCCCTGCTCACCTCCTGCTGTACGGCCCGGTTCCTCACAGGCCACGAACTGGTATCAGTCCGTGGCCTGGGGCTTGGGAACCCCTGGCCTTGAGTATTGCTCAGTGGTTACACGAGCCTTTTCCTTTTGCAAATAGCACAGTGGCTCTTGCACACATCTCAAGTTTTTGGTTGGCCAAAGTCCTACACAGTGTTTGGGATTTTGAGAATTCACAGATTTTGCATAATTTAAGATATTTTATAAACCTAATCAGGTATGCAGTATTTTGGTGGTATCAGCTGTAACCCCGAACTCCAGGTCCCATATCCTGAAAATGGGCCTAAATGTAATGCTTTGATCAAGAGTAAAGACATTTGCATTTTAAGGCCTGTTTTTCAAGTGCAAAGGATAATTAATTAAAAAATACAGCTGACAGCGTTGAAGATTATTTGGGAACCAGAGGGATACAAAACTGTGGCTTCAAAGTTGATTATATCATCATAGTTTTATTAGCATTTGTTTTCTTTTGGCCACTTAGAAAATGTGTGTTTTCACAGTAGACGGAGATCTAATACTTATTCAGTAAAGAATATTTTTCTTTGGCTGAGGAATGTAAATTTGGTGCTAAGAGATGAGTTCAAAAATATTATATTTATATCAGATTTCCAAACTTTTTTGTATCAAAAGAAATAGTAGTTGAAACACTTTCCAAGTAAAATGGATTATACCTGCTGAAAACACTACTGGTTCTCATTTAAGTTGCTGATTTTTTAAAAAAGAGTCTGACCCTGAGGACAGCTGCCTGTAAGCACAGAACACAATGAAGATGAGAAGAGAGACACCCGCCAAAGCAAACATCTGGGTCTACTAGTTGTGTCCTGCAGACTCTTTCACATCTCCATAAGGCATTTGGGGTCTTGGGTTTGAACATTCCTTTCTAAAGGCTCATCCTTAGCAAACTCCCTGCTAGTCTAGATTCACTGGCATTTTACAAAGCCTGGTAGCATCCTTGGGTCCTGCTTGTTAAGACTTGCAAAGTACCGTAGACTCAGGCTGCAATCTTCAGCTGAATTTGGATATAGGAAATTAGCAATTACAAAGTGTTCTTTCTGCCAAAAATAACATGCTGTGGCCATTACTTTGCTCTGTGATGAAACAAGTCATTTTAATCCTTTGTAGTAGGTGGAACAATGTGTACTTGACCAACCAAAAGGGAAAATACTTCTTAACTCAAGGGAGATATTTTAGGCTACCACACATAGACTTATGTACATAATAGGAAAAGTAATCCTTTTCCCCCAAGCAAAACCTTCTAAAGTGATCTTGAAATGAAATTTGCAAAACCACCTCCACCTTAATGAGAGATTTTGTAAATTTGCCGAAGTTACCACACTGCACTAAACTAGGTTTCCAACAGCCAGGTTGAAAAAAGACGTGAAACAATTACACAGGAAATTGTGTTTACTTGAACTTTAAGATATTGCCTCAGTTTCTTTTCTCCATTGGCAAGGAATGCATGGACTGGAGTGACGCAAGGTTGTGTACTTCATCCTGATGGTTAGCACAGGTGATTGATTAGTGAATCAAATAGTTTTACAGCTGATGAGAACTTAGACATTGTCTAGTGAAACTTTCTTATTTTACAGATGAGAAAATTGAGGTCCAGAGGATGAACTCACTTGCCCTCAGTCCTTGTGTCAGTTAGGTCTGGAAGTTTTCCTATCCCACTGTCTTGAATGGAAGGAAATGCCCAACATCCTATGTTATTTGGATACTTGTATCTCCCCTTTTGCTTTTAAGTCAAATCTAAACTATTTTGCTTTTTGTTTCTCATTTTGTTTTTTTTTTTCTTCTATCTGTTTTATGATGGTGAAAATTCCCCATGGTGATACTTCTAGCTACTCAATCACTCAAGCCAGAAACCAAGAGCCATCACCCCATTCACTAGATCACCAACTCTTAAACTATCTGCTCCCCAAACAGCTCTCAGATCTTGCCTTCACTCTTCATCTTCACAAACACAGTCCCTATTATTTCTCACTGCAATACTGCAGTAGTAGTCTCTTTATTGCCACCCCGCCTTGCTTCCATGTCTTATTTCTCAGTGGCAAAACCTGCCAGTTGCCTGCATTTCTGTTTTTTTCTGCTACGCTGCCCTGATTACCTTGCAGCTGGGTGTGACCATGTGACTAAGCTCTGGCCAATGGGAGGTAAGTAGAAGGGTCATGTGGCAGTTTCTGGGAATCTTCTTAAGAAGGCAGTTGGTGGGCAGTTTGCCCTCTTTTACTGTGTCCCTACTTAAGTTTGCTGCCTGTATTGTGGATACTGCCATCTTAGACATTAGATTGGGGCCACACACGAGAGCAACAATATAAAGAGTCTGAGTCTTTGACACCATGGGGACTCTGATGCCATATTAGCCTTGAACTGGATCTCTGGACATAGCGTTTTAAAGTAGTGTTATTTTGGGTTACTATCAATCAAGCCAACCCTAGTACCCACTATACAGCTAGCAACCTAAATTCCACAACAGCTTGAAGGTAGTATTCCTGAAACATAGATTTGATCATGTCCCCATACTTAAAGGGCCTCCTATTGCTTGTAGAATAAAGCTCAAACTCCTTGATAAGCCATAGGGTACCCTTTGTGATCTAACCTTGGACTTTCTCTGGAACCTCATCTCTCTTCATGCTTCCCCTTTGTGCTTAAAGCTCCGGCAATAATGAATCACTGAACTCATTGTAACCTCCAGGCTTCTGCCCAGCCTGTTTCCTCTGGTTGGAAATTTTCTACTCATCAGTTTGGACACTTCCTTCTTCTGTGATACCTTCCCCTAAAACCCTGAATTCTGAGTTAATCACTCTCTCCTCTATGTGACTTTCACCTTGTTCCTGCTTCTATTATTGCCCTTAAACTATATGGTAATTATTTGTCTATATGTATGTATTTATGGCAATTTCTCCTTTTATGTCTGTTAATATTTAGGTGCTCCTATATTAGGATGTTATATTGGGCTTCCCTGGGGGCGCAGTGGTTGAGAGTCCGCCTGCCGATGCAGGGGACGCGGGTTCGTGCCCCGGTCTGGGAAAATCCCACATGCCGCGGAGCGGCTGGGCCCGTGAGCCATGGCCGCTGAACCTGAGTGTCCGGAGCCTATGCTCCGCAACGGGAGAGGCCACAACAGTGAGCAGTCCACGTACCGCAAAAAAAAAAAAAAAAAAAAAAGAAAAAAAAGAAAAAAAACGGTATGACAATATCAAGTCTTGGTGAGGCTATGGAAGAACAGAAACTCCTATAAGCTGCTGGAGACCAAATTAAAAAACAACTGGAGCATTATCTAGCAAAGCTAAGACATTTATGCCCTATAACCTGGCAATTACTGTCCAAGATACATATGTAAGGCTGTTAATAACATCATTTATAACAGCAAAATTTTGGAAATAATCCAAATGTTGATCAATAGGAGAAAGAATAACATTTCTATTTATAGAACTGTCAGAAATAGATTAACTGGAGCTACACACATCCACATGAATGAATCTCATAAACACATTAAGGAAAACAAGTCACCAGGAGAAAAGTATGATTTCTTTTATATAAAATTAAAAACTCACAGAATTACACACATGTTTGAGATACATATATAAGTGGTAAAATTGCAAAGAAAAGCAAGGAACTGATAAACACAAAACTCAGGGTAATGTTTGATGGTGCCTACTGGGGGCTGGGATTGGGGATGGACACACAGGTGACTTCAAGACATTGTTAATGCTCTATTTGTTCTATTTCTCAAGCTGGGTGGTAGATATAAGTTCATTCATTTTACTTCTTTTTTTAAATTAATTAATTAATTAATTAATTTTTGGCAGTGCTGGATCTTCGTTGCTGCGCGCGGGCTTTTCTCTAGTTGCGGCAAGCAGGAGCTACTCTGTTGCGTTGTGTGGGCTTCTCATTGTGGTGGCTTCTCTTGTTGCGGAGCACGGGCTCTAGGCATCCAGGCTTCAGTAGTTGTGGCTCACGGGCTCAGTAGCTGTGGCTCGCGGGCTCTAGAGCGCAGGCTCAGTAGTTGTGGCATATGGGCTTAGTTGCTCCGCAGCATGTGGGATCTTCCCAGACTAGGGCTCAAACCCATGTCCCCTGCATTGGCAGGCGGATTCTTAACCACTGCGCCACCAGGGAGGTCCCCATTTTACTTATTTTTAAATTACATAAACTTTACATAAGCTTTTTTTTTTATTATGCTTCATCTTTCATTTTATAAATTGTTTACATTAAGAGTAAAGAGTCTAATTATTGCTTTGATGTTCTAGATACCAGACAAGTTGCCAGGAAGGGATTATGAGGTTTAAAATCTTTATGGCAAGACTATTCCACATGGAATAATTATAAAAAATGCTTTCTAGTCTACCAATTAGACTTAAGAGAGTGTAGACTGCATACAGCAATTATTCAGGGTGCAGATACCCCACGTCCACTTACTCTATAAGTCTCTGCACTGGCAGAAGTGTTTTACACCAAGGCTGAGCCCAAAGCAGCCACCATTATCTACCCACGTTACTACAGAGAAATCATAGAGAAGATTCAATTCTCCTGCAAAACAAAGCTAATGCTTTTGAAACACAAGGTGCAAGTTTATAAGAAAAGAAAATCGATACTTAATCATCAGTCCTCATGTTCTACTCTTGCTGAAAACCAAGTTAATTCTTTTCTGAATGGTCTCTCAACACTTTAATGCCTATGCCATAATGTTAGAAAGCATATTTTAGGTAATGTCAGAAAGTTTGATTATTTTTAACCATGCTCCTTTTATATCTAGAAATTTATTTTAATTAATTAATAATACCAGAAAAAGAAGGAAGGGGGGCCATATGAAATTTTAGTATATTTTAGCCTCTTCATCAATTCATCAGAAAAGTATGAAATCAGACTTGTAATTGGGCAGCGTGACTCTGGTTGCAACTTGTTAATCCTGAATTTTTCTTTCTTAAGAGCACGCATCCAGGTGAAAAGAAGAACACTCGCAACCTTCTTGCTGATTGGTTTTGGACCGTATCATTATGACTTTCTCTTGTTTAGGCTGAGAGGGAGGGGAAGTCAGAGGATAGAGGGGCAAGTGGCAGAAAACATAAGCCGTGCCTTGAGGAAAAATCACTGAGTTTTGTTCATTCCTGAGGTGCCCACGAGGTGAGGGAGTTGCAGGACTTCCTCTTCTTTGTAGCATCACGTTTGCCTCAGGCCCGCATGGAAGAGTTTTCTCTCAAACTTTTTCTAAGGGGCTTTTAATGACTAACAGTCAAAAGATTCCAAGGATTGTTTCCTAAGAAGGACCAAAAGTAAAAGACCCTTCTGACCTGAGCAAACCATCCCACTAGACTCCCATATACTTGGATTTTCCTGGAGGTGGAGGTCATGACTTTCAACAAATTTGGCTTTTAGCCCCACTAATCTGAGTCATCGAGAACCGAACACAGATGGGAAGAGGAAAGGGGGGAAATAGTTGAAACAAATAAAAAATTCAGGCTTAGTTTTCTAAGTTGCTCTGAGTTTTGTTTTGTTTTTTTCCCTTGTTTTATCTAACCTAGTCTTAGAGCCCTTCTTCTGAAATTCAGACAGCACCCGTTTCTATAAATGCACAGTGAGAAACATCTGGACTCTTGGAAGCAACTTGCCAAGCAGAAATCGGCAACAATGGAAATGTTCTGTACTGCTATAAAGAGCAGGAAGAAGTGGTAGAGATAGATGAGCGATAAAAATTTCTGATATATCACAATAAGATGTTCCCTTTCTTAAGTCTTGCCAGAGTTCACGTTTACCTTTTGTATGTTCTTAATTATACAACCTTTAACTTTGCGGAGCGCTGGTTTAATGTCACTTAATTTCATAAAAATATAACCAGATGTGCAATTCTTTTAATGTTCAAAATTCTATCAGGAACATATTTTGTATATTTCAAGAGGAATGTTGCAAAAGTTCTTAAAAAATAAAGTCACCTACTTTGCAAAATCAGATTTTAAAAACTTTCTTACAACACCAGTGTGACATCAGCATATGTGACTCTGCACTCATAGTCAATATGGGCACAAGGAGGTCTTTGTACATTCATTATTAAATAAGTTCTAGAACCAGATTCACAGACTTTTTTTTTTTAGGTTGGAAGGCTCTTTAGAGTTGATTTAGTATAGTCTTTTAATTCTAAAGAAAAAGAAATGTATGCTGAATGATTAGGAAAGGAATTTTATTATACCAGGTCCTATAGAGGACATAAAGGTAATTCCTGCCCCATGAAGTTGACATCCTATTAGGCAAAAGGAGAAATATACACCAATAACATGAGCGAGAATATTAAATGCCTCAAAACGGATACATGAAGCACTGAACTTTTGGAGTGGAAGAACAACTCAAAAATTCATGGTGGGGTCTGAGAAAGGAGGAGAGAAATTTTCTTTAAAAAGGTAACATAAGATTTGGCCCTTGAGACCTAATCAAACTTACAAGCTTTTGCACAGCAAAGGAAACCATAAAAAAAGTAAAAAGGCAAACTATGGAATGGGAGAAAATATTTGCAGATGATGCGACAGACAAGGGCCTAATCTCCAAAATATACAAACAGCTCATACAACTCAATGACAAAAAAACAGACAACGCAATCGAAAAATGGGCAGAAGACCTTAGTAGACATTTCTCCAAAAAAGACATATGGATGGCCAGTAGGCACATGAAAAGATGCTCAACATCACTAATTATTAGAGAAATGCAAATCAAAACTACAATGAGGTACCACCTCACACTGGTCAGAATGGCCATTGTCAAAAAATCTACAAGGAATAAATGCTGGAGAGGGTGTGGAGTAAAGGGAACCCTCCTACACTGTTGGTGGGAATGTAAGTTGGTGCAGCCACTATGGAAAACAGTGTGGAGCTTCCTCAGAAAACTAAAAATAGAATTACCATATGATCGAGCAATCCCACTCTTGGGCATATACCTGGACAACACTATAATTCAAAAAGACACATGAACCCCTATGTTCATAGCAGCACAATTCACAATAGCCAAAACATGGAAACAACCTAAATGTCCATCGATGAATGGAGAAAGAAGATGTGGTACATATAATACAGTATAATGGAATACTACTCAGCCATAGAAAAGAATGAAACAAGGCCATTTGCAGCAACATGGATGCAGCTAGAGATTATCACACTAAGTGAAGTAAGTCAGAAAGAGAAAGACAAATACCATATGATGTCACTTATATGTGGAATCTAAAATATGGCACAAATGAACCTATCTACAAAACAGGAACAGACTCACAGACGTAGAGGAAAGACTGTGGTTGCCAAAGGGGAGGGGGGTTGGGGGGGAAGGACTGGGAGTGTGGGATGAGCAGATGTAAACTATTAAGTATAGGATGGATAACCAACAAGGTCCTACTGTATAGCACAGGAACTGTATTCAATATCCTGTGATAAACCATCGTAGAAAAGAATATAAAAAAGAATGTCTCTATGTGTATAACTGAATCACTTTGCTGTACAGCAGTCATTAACACAGCCTTGTAAATCAACTAAACTTCAATAAAATCAAAAAAGATTTGGCCCTTGAAAAATGAGTAAAATATTGACAGGAGAAACTGTAAGTCAAGGAAATTACAGCTAGGAAATAGCATAGATATGTATGGAAATTGAGAGAGAAAGCTGGAAAAGTGGGCTGGTCTTCCCTGCTAGACTAAGAAAGAGCTATGCAAACAAACAACTGCCTGGCTGAAAAGAAGTATATTCTTGAGTCAACTCTATAACATTCGCACAAACGCATCTAGTTTAAATAACCACCTCTGATAACAGAATCTGCTACCTCTTGAGAGTTCCTGTCCCAACTTTGGTTGGTTCTATTTTCTCTTTATATTGAGCCTAAATCATTTTTCTTATGGCTCCAACTTATTTGTTCAAGTTCTACCTCTTATGGCCACACAGAACAAAGTCCATTTCCAAAGTCATCTATCTTTTTTTTTTCCAGCTGTGGTCCTTATGGCCAAAATATCTCCATTTTTTTAAACCACTTGTTATATGATACGGTCATTGATCATTCCCCATCCCTGATCACTGTATTCTGATTAAACTCAGTGTTTCTTATATCCCCCTTTAGGTGAAACACTTCCACAGGACACAATTCCGCTGACATTAATGTGCAGTGGAGCAGTCTACTATCCCTCTTTCTCTTTTCATAGACATCCCAATGTAACTGAGGTCCCCTTCATTTATATTTAGTTTAGTAGGTAATGCAAGGCCACTGAAGGCTTCTGAGCACGGACTTATGGCTGTCCGTGGCTACAGTTGCACTAAAAGAAGAGAGAATGGAGGCGGGGGGGGGGTGCAGAGTATTAGGAAATTAAGGCAATGGCCCAGGAAAAAGGCAATGAGAGGCTGAGTTAGAGTGGTGATAAAGCAGAGAGTGAGTGATGGGAGGGGTATAGGGAAGTAGACACCATGTCAACCATGAGTTGACATCTCATTAGATGGGGGGAGGGAGAAGCCACAGAAGTCTTTTAATTTAGACTGGGAAAACAGTGGTCTCATTAATCAGACATAAGGAGAAAGTCTCAAGGCACAACTTCAGGGGAAAATGTTGGGCTTGGTTTTGGACATAAGAAGTTTGAGGTGGCAGCAGAGGCTAAGAATGAAGGAGAATTGGGGAGCCTTCTTCCCTCAACAGTTGAACCTGTGGGAGTGGGTAAGACCCTCAAAGCAAAGTCTTTAAAGAGAGAAGAGAACCTTGAGAAACACCTACTTTTAGGGGTTTACAGGAGTCAGAAGAAGCAGAGAAGGAGAGTGAAGAGCAGTCCTATAATCCAGGGTAGGAGTGTTAAGGGAGGGATCAAGTTTTTGTTTGTTTTTACATTTTTATTGGAGTATGGTTGATTTACAATGTTGTGTTAGTTTCAGGTGTACAGAAAAGTGAACCTGTTATACATATATCCACTCTTTTTAATATTCTTTTCTCATATAGGCCATTACAGAGTATTGAGTAGAGTTCCCTGTGCTGTACAGTAAGTTCTTATTAGTCATCTATTTTATATATAGTAGTGTGTACATGTCAATCCCAATCTCCCAATTTATCCCTCCCCTCCTTTACCCCCTGGTAACCATAAGTTAGTTTTCTACATCTGTAACTCTGTCAAGTTTTTTTTAATCATCAAATGCCAGGGAAGTCAAGGAGAATAAAAACTGAGGAGAAGCTATTGGATTTGGTGATTAAGAATACATATTATTAAAGGACACTTTTAGTGGGGTATCAGACAGAAATTATATAAGATGTTAGGATATGAGTAGGTCACAAGGAAGAGGAGACCGCAAAGATAAATGAGTTAAAGAACACTGCCATTCAAGTGAAGGAGAAGATTAACAGGATTGAAGGAAGAGGTTTGATAGTTTTGGTGAGGGTGGGAGGGCGTTGTTGGTTTTGTTTAGCATGGGTACACCTGAGCACAGGCAGTGAAAAGGAGTGAAGTGAAAAGGGAGGGAGTGAGAGCAAGTACATTGTGGAATCCTTGACTATGTAAGTGAGTTGAGATAGTTAGGTATATCCTATCCATGTTTTGCTCAAACATAATGGTTCAGCACTAGTATTCAAGTATTCCACCTGAGGACATTTACAGCATATTACCTTAAAGGACAAAAATTTAATGGAAAAACTCTTAAAATATGATTTAGAAATAGAGCACTGCCTTTCCTGCCTCTCTTTCTGTGTCTTCCTGTCCATCTTGGTCTGTCTGTCTCTCACACACACAAAGAGCCATGAGCACTTCCAAAACATTTCTTTGACTCTATTTCCCAGGCAAGTGTTTGATAAGCCAACTTATCTTCATATTGACCATGAAATTATTTCACATGGGCAGGTAAGTTAAGTAAAATGCAAACATTTTTGGTGCTGAATCCTAATCCTAGGTCTTGCGAGAACAAGAGCTTTCCATCAAATATGAGATTAGAATGGGACTCATTTTGTGCCAACCTGATCTCTTATTTAAATGGTTCTTTATAAATTTAAGTTTCCTTTGCTCACCATTTTGGCCACTTTCCCTTTATTGTATGTGGTAGACTAAAGAGTAAATGTTTATCAGTCAAAGATATTTTTCCTTGAAACAGCAAAACTTCAGTTCAGGAGTGGAGCATGCCTATTCAACTTGCTTTACCATTTTAGCCTTTAACATAATTGGACCTATTCAAAGGTTTTTGTGTGTGTTCAATGAGGTGGAGCTTTTCTTTCCACTGCTAACTGCAGAAATAAGAAAAGCGCCATGGCATTTGATAGAAACACAGCAAAATGAGCATTTTTAGGAGAAACTCAAATGTTTCTTGTTAAAATAAATGAATAAATTGCCTGAAAATCATGTCATTCCCTATAATTAATCATCTCTATCTGCAGTCGCTAACACGCACACACGCGCGCGCACACACACACACATGCTCATAATGTTTGGTAGTGATAAGTTCTGTGAAGAAGATAAATGAGGCAGGTTAAAAGAGAGTGACATGACTGATACTATTTTAGACAGTGTGGTTAGGGAAGGGCTCTCTAGAAAAAAATATTTAAGGAAAGACTTGGATGAACAAGAGCCAATATTTATTGAACACTTACTGTGTGCAGACATTTGTGCTAAGCTCTGTATCATTGAATCTTTACAATGATTTGCTTTACAAAAGAGGAAACTGAGGCCCAGGGAAGTTAAATAACTTGCCCAGTACCTTACACATTCTGGTAAGGCTCACAAGTTCTGGCTGAGACTTGCTTTTTCCCTTGCTACTATTAATATTACTATTAACTTTAATATTAACATTAATGTTAATGGATGGATAATGGCCCCAAATTAATATTAACATTATTGTTAATATTAAAGTTGAGGCCTTCTGGGTATAGGGTTTTCCTTTATTTTTAATGAGTAACACCTAGGTAAGAAGTGAATTCTATAGAACTCCAGTGTCCCTGTGCAATCTTGAGGACCATTTGCCTCTTAGAGTCACCATAAACACCAGACACTTCACTGATATTGCTCAAGCCTAGAAGGCAGGTATCTCAGTAGACAAGAATGGATGAGACCTCATGGACCAGTGGCGGGGGTGGCCTTTACTAGGAGAGTGGGTCATCTATCCGTGGCAACAGAGGGAAGGTGGGTGTATTGGCATGGAAGCAGGTGGTGTGTAGAGGTGGTGGTGTGTAGAGGTGGTGGTGGTAGCTTGCAGAACTCTTCAGGTGGCTTCTGCTTTCTCAGAGAGTTAAAATAGGAAAAGTGTGGGCTTCCCTGGTGGCGCAGTGGTTGAGAGTCTGCCTGCCGATGCAGGGGATGCGGGTTCGTGCCCCGGTCAGGGAAGATCCCACATACCGCAGAGCAACTATCATAAGAGGGAGATAGACAGGAAGAACATCAACTGCAATGCCAAGTGATAAATAGCTAAATAATATTAGTCAGTGGAGAAAGTGTGAGGCCAGAGAAGCAAGTGGTTTACTCTTTCTGAGTGATTCAAAGGAAGTTTTACAGAGTAGGTGAAATTTGAAGCAGTACTGGAAGGATATAATGGTAATGGACAGACACTGTTCTAAATATTTCTATTCATAGTGGTCCTATGAGAGGTAGGTATTATTCTTGCCCCCATTTTACAAGTCAAGGGATTGATGTACACGCCCACACAGCTAGCGTGTGCATCACTGGCACACACTTGCCTAGTCTGACTCCAGAGCCTGCTCTCTCAATCACTTCCCCAATCTTAACTTTTATAGATGAATACCATTACGATTTAAGAACTGCCTTTTCAATCTCCTGTTTGTCCCTCTGTGGTTGTTTATGCATTAGCTAACTGCAAGATTTTCCTTGAGATGGACATTTTGATTGATTTCAACCACACCTGCCTATGAGGGTTACCAGGGGAGCTCTTCGAAAATTCCAAGTCCCAGGCTGTACCCTTGGGAATTTTGATTTAATTGGTCTTGATTGGGGCTCAGGCAACAGTGTTTTTAGAATCATTCCCCAGGTCATTCTAATGTGCAGCTGGGGCTGAGAATCACTGACTTCAACGAAAGAAAAGAGTTCTGAGGGGTAGATAAAAGAATTTGATACTTGCAGTACCATTGCTTTGGGTTGAGAATTTTCTCTCTTAAAAAGGAAATGCTCTAAGAGGCTGGAGCAACATGTTAAGTCTCTAGAAAGATCCTAGTGGGAGTGATTTTATCAACTCTCCTTTCTCCTTGTGATGAGACCTTCAGGAAGGGCCAGCAGTAGAATCAGAGAAGCCAAGGTTGACTAAAAAGCCAAGGATTTGCTCTGTTCTTAGTAAAATCACTTGACATTCACTTGAATATTTGTCAGTGTAATTTAATAATTGACTCCAAGACCAAAGCAACTGCTAAAATGATCTAAAGATAACTCTAAATAAATTTTAGGATCATACTTTGGTTAGTAAAGTACGAAGATGGCCAGGCTATAAGCTTCGTGAAAGCAGATGTTCTGTCGCCGTATCCACAGCACCTAGCATAGTACTTAACACCTCGTAGCCATTCATCACACACCTGGTGAATGAGTGAAATTCGTCATCCATCTTCATGCGTGTGAAATGCTTTGCCCCAGAAGAGAAAACAAGTCTGGTGCCTGATTCACAGTCTTTGCCACACTACTGTAAGAACATTAGGTAACTCGCTCCAATTTATTGATCCATTTCCCTATTCGGTGACATTTGGATTATTCCCAACGTTCTGCTCTTAAAAACGATACAAAAAACACCTTTGTATATGTTTGCCTGTGCATTCACAGAATATATCCATAGAAGTAGAATTGCTGGGTTGGTGGTATGTGCTCGTCAACATTTTGTACATTGTTAACTAGTTTTCCAACTTCGTACTCCAAATAATACACAAAATGCAAAATATGAAGAAAAAGATGATCAATTTGATTTAAAGTATAAAAATTCTAAATGACAAAATATACAATAAACAAGCTAAAACATATTATAGCTCTTTTCACTTCTTTCCAGTACAAGTAAACAATATAATAAACAAACTTAAAGTTCCAAGTTCCCCTTTTGTTTTTTTTGCGGTACGCGGGCCTCTCACTGTTGTGGCCTCTCCCGTTGTGGAGCACAGGCTCCGGACATGCAGGCTCAGCGGCCATGGCTCACGGGCCCAGCCGTTCCGCGGTATGTGGGATCTTCCCAGACCGGGGCACGAACCCATGTCCCCTGCATCGGCAGGCGGACTCTCAACCACTGTGCCACCAGGGAAGCCCCAAGTTCCCCTTTTGTAATCAGCTCATGAAATGGCTAAGAAAGACTAGCACCCCACCCCTCTTGTGTCTGTCTTTGCCCAAGAAGTTGTTTAGGAGAATATTCACATCTCCAGATGGTTCTTCAGGGCAGTTTGCCTGATGGTAGTCCAGCTGAGATCCAGGAAAGAATGATCTAAGACTGCAGGTGCTCATTCTGCCATTTTTCCAAAGCAAACTCCCAGCCCTTGGAGGGTGGGGCAGAACACAGGGCCACCTGGAGCCCCTCCCTGGCGTGCCTGCCTTTCCCTCCTACTCACCCCTCAGGGACAGACTAATTTTAGCAAACTGGGCTGTCAAGCTTTCCTGGGCATAACTAATGCAAGAGAATTCTCACCAAGGCTGATCATAGACAGATTTGCTAATTCCCCCTTTTTTTTGAAGCATTCATTATAAAATTTTTGTCCAATATGTAAATTCTCTCTATAATCAAATAACTCAGAGTAGAAGTGTCTGACCCTTCTCAGGGAATCCTTTGAACTCTGTATCTCCCAAAGCTTTAGCTTTTAAATATTTGAGAGATGTGAAATACATATATAGGTGACCATGCGTACTTTATGATGTAGACTCGACTTTAACTCTACTTGAAATTCGGGGGTACCATGCCGAGAAAAAGAAAAAAAAGCTTAGCTATTGCCATAGTTTACTTCCAGTTATGACAGAGCTGCCCTTCCAGAGGAAACGATGTGTTCCCGTGTACGACCGTATTTTAGATGGAATAGCGATACCTATGGCAATTTTCCATACAAGGTTTTAAAAGGACATTTCAGAAAAACAAGAAAAAAAAAACCCAAACAGGCCTTTTTTAATGTTAACAGGAAACTTCAGCACCCTCTCAGTCTAACTCCACTTAGCTCTACGTACTCAATTCTCATTTTCAGCATTAGCAAAATAAATTTAATGGATCTGTTTTGTTGTGGTGGTTTCTCTGAAGCATCAGAAAATGATACAATGTACCTTTTCAATGTAAATATTTCTTTTTCTTCAACACAATAGGAGTAAAGCTACTAGCTTTTCCTACCACGGCAAAACAAAAGCTGCTGCTACTGCTATGTGAGTGGTCCCTCTGAATGGTCTCCAGGGACATGCTAGCTTTTCACAGAGCAAGTCATTCAGTTTGACCTTTTTCCTCTGTGCCTTTTCTCTGAACTGACGCCGTTTCTTGTGTTGAACACAAAAGTCTAAACTCAGCACTGCAGCTTCAGGCACCAGGTCACCTTGGTCCTCTCACAAAACCTCGTGTGGATTGTATTCATCTCTAAAGCCATTACTATTAGCTTCCATGTCTTCATTTGCTCTAATAATGGTCAACATTTATTGAATCCTTGCCATGTGTCAAATGTTTTATGTGCACCTTGTCATGTAATTCTCCCCAACCTTATGCAACAGATATTTCACCCCAATTTGACAGACGGAGAGAAACTGAAGCATCAGAGGCTTAAGTAACTTGTTCAACATAGGCAAGTGGCAGGGAGAAACCTCAAAGCCAAGTAAGCTGCCATCAGAGTCGGGCTCCTAACCACCGTCCTGGGCTCCCTCCTGTCTGTATCCTCCATCTCCATGCATTGCTATATCCGACCTCCACAAGACTGGATCTCTCTGGTTTGTTCACTGAAGTATTCCAAGGGCCTAGAACAATGCCTACATGTAGTTAACACACAATAAATATTTCTTGAATGAATACATCTCTTTGTTATTTTTTTCTTTCACTTATTCATTTGTTTAGTAAACAAATGTTGATTGAGCCCCTAACACCAGGACTTATTCTACACACACGAGAGGCAATAATGCACAAAATCCCTCCCCTCAAGAAGATTACTTTTTTTTTTTTTTTTTTTGGCCAGGTCATGCAGCTTGTGGGATCTTAGTTCCCTGACCAGGGATTGAACCTGGGCCACAGCAATAAAAGTGCCTAATGCTAACCACTAGACCACTAGGGAACTCCCAAGAAGATTACATTCTCGATGGAAAAGACAGACTAATAAATATTTAATAGTTAGGTAATGAGTTGTTGTGAAGACAAAAAGTAGGGTAAAGGGGCTAGAAAATGATGGGGGAGTACTATTTTAGCTTGGGTAGTTGTGGAAGGCTTGTCTGAAATGCAGACATTTGGGCAGCCACCTGAAGGAGGGAAGGAAATGAGTCATTTGGTTATCCAGGGGGAGGGGGCCCAAAAAGGAGAAAAGGCAGGTGCCAAGGCCATTAGGTGGGAGCATGTTGGGCGCGTTCCAGGGACAAGAGGGAGTCCGTGTGGATGCTTCTAGTGAAAAAGGAGGAGGGTAACAAGAGAGATGATCAGAGATGTGGAGGAAAGGAAAGTGCTGGGCCTTATAAGCCATGGAGAGAACTTCAGCTTTTATACTGAGTGACATGGGAAACTAATAGATGGTTTTGAACAGAGAACTTATGAGATTTACTTCCTTAATAAAGGGATCTCCCTGTGGGGAGAACTGAAAGAGGGCACACATGGAAGCAGATAGACCAGTCAGGGGATCTTACAATAGTCCTGGCTAGAGGCAATGGTAGGTTAGACCAAAGTGGTAGCAATAGGGGTGATGAGAAATACTTAAATTCTAAATATCTTTCAAGGGTGGTATAATTTGCTGGTGGAGTGAATGTGGGATACGAAAGAAAGAGAGGAACAGCCCTTAGATTTTAGACATTTGAAGCAGGGCACTTACTGAATTGGGAGGCTCTGGGAAGAGTAGGCTTGGAACTGCAGGGGAATCAAGAGCTTGGGTTTTGAACATGTTTCTCACCATCTTGTACTGCTTCGTATGCTGAGCATATTCAATAATGATTATGCAAGACAGCAACTCAGGGACCTGAAAATCTAAACAGCCTTAGGGTATACCAAGCAGGTAACCTAACCATATGACACGGCCAAGTACAAAAACAGCAAAGCAGTGGTGAGATCACTGAACTAGAGAATTCATGTATGATCCACAGGCACTAGCAAACATAAAACAAAAAGTTGCTCTGGCCCGTGTTGCCCTTGACCTTGAGTTTGCGAGCCCTGAAAAATGATTTCAGACATCGCTGGCTTTCATCCACATCATTCTTAGTTAATACTGATATGTACCTTCTGCTAAACTGGGCATGCAGCTGAATTTTGTAGGACAGAAACTGCACATCCTGCTTTCATTCATCAATGAATGTTGTTATTCTTACAACAAATATTTGTTAAACCCTCACTCCGCCAGTCACAGTTCTAGAAAAGTCATGACAGCAAATGGATAGTGCCAAATAACATTTCAGATTATGTTACTACCTCAGAGAGTCAGAGATAACCACTGACAATCTCAACTATGAGAAAAACAAAACACTCTACACCTGAAACTAACATAACATTGTAAATCAACTATACTCCAATAAAAAATTAAAAAACAAAACAAAACAAAAAAACCAGAACAAAATATAAAGCCTCTAAGAGGGTTCTGAGTAGTTTAAATAGATGTTTGAAGTTGGGCATTCATGCATTAAAGTTTATATGCTTAATTCATATGACATTTTTTCAGGACCCCCTTCTTATTTCACACATAATTTTAACAAATCCAAACATCTGTTTTGTAGCCCAAAATAGATAAATCAGAAATAAGTTGGCAGAAGAGGAGAAGGGAAGAACAGTAGTAGAGGTGGGCACACTGAGAAGGGTTAGCTGTAATAAGAAACACCACTTGGGGCTTCCCTGGTGGCGCAGTGGTTGCGAGTCTGCCTGCCGATGCGGGGGACACGGGTTCGTGCCCCGGTCCGGGAGAATCCTACATGCCGCGGAGCGGCTGGGCCCGTGAGCCATGGCCGCTGAGCCTGCGCGTCCGGAGCCTGTGCTCCGCAACGGGAGAGGCCACAGCAGTGAGAGGGCCGCGTACCGCAAAAAAAAAAAAAAAAAAAAAAAAAAAGAAACAACACTGCACTGCTAGAGGGAAAAACATACAAAAATAAATAAACACAATTTTTGAAAAAATGTGGAAGTCGGGGGAGACTTCATATTTTCTATATGGACAAGAAGTCTGTTAAAGTTTAATAAACCTGAAGGCTTCACTGTTTTAAAGCACAGTACAGTCAGCGATGGTCATCTAGTAAGGTTTACATTAAACTCATACGCTCTGCCTTAAAAAGTCAGGAAACATACAGTCCATTTAAAAGATTTCTCTGGAAATGTTGAATGTACACATTTAGAAGGATTTGCTTCAGGTATTTGGAAAAATCTGTCCAAGTGAAATACCTCATTCTCCAATAATGTTGGGTTTCTGCTCTGATCCAGTCCTCTGGCCTGTGTGCCACACACAGGCCCACATACATGGTGAACAGACAATAAAAACACACCCTCAGACGTGCTTTCCTGTTTTTAGCAACTGCCCCAGACCCTCTCACATCACTTGCCTCCTCTCTCCCTCCCAATTCCATTCCAGCGTTCAGCCAGCCTCTGTTCCACAGCTCTGGCCTGCCCTTTGCTGCCTGCACTCATAGTTGGATCTGATGACAGAATTTAGCTTCCCTGCATCTGACCTTTGGAGTTCCCTGGGATGTGGCTGCAGGTGTGCACATCAGGTACCCACCAGTTCTCACTGGGCTTTTGCACTGCAGAGCCCACCCCAGCTTTAGCCCAACCTTGACTTGTACTTGGATTGGACCCCCAGAGCTTGCCATGACTGTTCTTACATTCAACATGCACAGAAGACACCTTTCACATATGAAAAGGACACAACCAACACAACATCAATGAGGATGCAATTTGAGTTTTTCCTGAGTTAGTGATCTTTCTTTTTAGAAGTGGTTAACTCATAGAATCATAAATCTTAGGCTTAAATTATCCTTAAAGTTTGCCATCAGTCTTAATGTGAATGCTGTCTGCAAAGCTACTAAACTCTTCCAGTTTTCATGCGTTTCCCTCGTTCTTCAGAAATATTCATTTACAAAACAGAAAACTAGGAAGAGGTACTCAGTCCATAGCTGTGACGTAGACTATAGCTAAAGAGTTAATGTAAGGATTAAAACAGTGACCTTTGCTTGTTTAAAGTAGAAAAAAGAGCTAGCCAGCCACAGCTAGAGAGCCAGACAGTGTGGATCTAAGTGAACAACCCAAACCAATCCACTAGATTTTACAAGTTTTTAATAATGTTAATTTTTGTCCAAGGTAAAGGAGGATTAAGTGACCATTGTTTGCATTATTCAGGTGTGTGTTCTTTAACTTAAAACTAATTACATTTAACCATGTGACCTGGATTTCAAAACACATATAGACCACAAACTCACTTTTATAAAAGAAGTTATCTATAACCTCTGTCTAAAGGCAAATAAAATGGCAAACATTCCAGTGTCCACATATTATCCCTGCAATTGAAACTTTCTTTCTACTATTGTTCAGTTGCTATGGAAAAACTGAGTTCTGTAGACCAAAAGTAAATATGTAATAGCATTACAATAACCGCAAGAGATCTGAGTGTGTTGGGCACACATATACACACACACACAAACACACACACATGAACCCCCCCCCAGAGCAGAGTGTTAATGGACATATCTCTGTAGCTAGGTCCTTTTCATTTACATTACTCCTCATTTTTTCCTAGCCAACTGAGCATGATGTTAGCGTGATGAGCTCTGTTTGGATAATAACATATCTGATTTCACAGCAACCCTCAACCAACAGCTTTCAGAACTGCCTGGCTCTAATTTTCAACTTGTATTTTTCAGGCCCCTGAACCATAACATCTTTCCGACACAACTCAGGAATACAAAGTTGTAAAATAATCTGACTTGAGGAATAATAAAGAACAAAATGAACTCTGGAGACTGGGAGACGGATGTTTTGGTTCAAGCTTCACCGTTTATATCCCTACTACCGGGAACACCTCTCAGGCCTCTGTTTCTCTACTGATAATATTAGGGAAGTCACTGAACAATTTCTGTGAAATGGACCCCATAGTCTGGTCTGCTGCCTCTGAGGGATTCTAGAACGTTCTCTTCCTCTTCCAGCTCAACTCTTTTCAGCTCCTGCTTATTCTCTTAAACCTGCCCTTTTCAGAACCCTCTGCTTACTCCTTCCCTTCCTGTCATCATCTGAGCAGTGAACTTTCTTTGTACAGAAAGACTTTTTCTGCCTGATGGTTGGCAGAGTGCTGCCTGGGCCCTGGCCTCACCACCAGCAAGACAGGCCCAGGTGATGGCCCCAGAGAAGCTTGAGCCTGGGTGGTGCCTCTGCCGCCCTCTAGCTGTGGCCTCCAGCAGCCTGGGCTGTGCACAGAACTTGTTCCTTAAACTTACAGTCTTCAAGAGTCTGAATTTAAAACTAATAATTCAGTCCTCTTCACAAATTGGTTGTGCTGGGTGCTGGTTACATAGGTGTGTTAAATTTGCTAAAATTAATAGGCCTGAATACTCATGATATCTATATTTTTTGTACATATGCTATAGTTCAACAATTTAAAAAAAATTTTTTATACAATTTTGAAAGATTACTTTCCATTTACAGTTATTACAAAATATTGGCCCTATTCCCCGTGTTTTACAACACATCCTTGAGCCTATCTTACACCTAATAGTTTGTACCTCCCTCTCCCTGACCCCTATCTTGCCCTCTCCCCACTGGTAACCACTAGTTTGTTCTCTATATCTGTGAGTCTGCTTCTTTTTCTTATATTCACTAGTTTGTTGTATTCTTTTTAGATTCCACACATAAGTGATGTCATATAGTATTTGTGTTTCTCTGTCTGACTTAACTCACTTAGCATAATGCCCTCCAAGTCCATCCATGTTGCTACAAATGGCAAAACTTCATTCTTTTTTATGGCTGAGTAATATTCCATTGTGTGTGTGTGTGTGTGTGTGTGCGTGTGTATTATATCTTCTTTATCCATTCATCTGTTAATGGACACTTAGGTTGTGTCCATGTCTTGGCCATTGTAGATAATGCTGCTATGAGCATTGGGGTGCATTCAACAAATAGTTTTTAAGTTAAGTGAACAGACCATGATTTTTAAAATGCCACCATATCACTGATATTTTTCCCTTATGTAAACAATAAGTAAAATTCCTTTTCCAGAGGAGTAGGAATCGTTAAAAAATTCATGTTTTGTGAACATGTATTAAGTACAATTTGATAAATATATCTAGTGATTCTCTGGGCTGAATTTCCTAACAGCACTTACTGGAACCTAAGAGGTTTGTCCTTTCCCACTAAAAAGGCAAGGCACATATTACTTAAAGGGTAGAGTACAGTAGAGATTGGAAACCTTGTTCTATAATTTTTAAACAAATGTTGTACTGTGTCACTATTTCTTCATGTTTATTTCCAGGCTGAGGAGTTCTATGCAACTGATAGAACTTTCAAAAGAATAATCATAAAAAATTGCTCCTACCCAACCTGAAACCTCAAAAACATTCTCAATGAGCTTGAACATCCCTTGAGAATACATCAAACAATGGCTTTTCTTGATTAAAGAGATTTGTTTTATGATTCTTTTAAAGGGAGCCTTTAAAGTCAGTCATTGAGAAAATTTTTGATGTATTTTTGCACTCAATTTATAGACTAGTAGTAAATCTGTAAGTCTAATATAGAATATTCTACAATAAAAGAAGGATCTATTTTACAGAACCCAAATCCTGTGCCCAGAAAACACCCCCATGCTACCTTTTTTCCTTTCTCTGAGCTGATACTACAAAGGGAATTTTACATGCTAACGAGAAGGTCAGATCAAATCTCTTTGGCAGTGTAATCTATCCCTTTCAAGGGCCAGATTCTTTCTCTGTAACTACTGCTTATAACTGACAATAGCTTATTGTTCAACTTCTTGTTGAGTGATGATGATGTGCCTGAGAAAGGCATCTGTGGTGGGAGAGGGGGAGGGAGGGAGGGAGGGAAAGAGGTGTATTCTTTTTTTCTTTCTCTTTTTTTTTTTTTAAGTGAAATAGCTTTGAAAAACTCTAAGCGCAGACACTGTTGTTAAAGGAACATTTCCAGCTCTCACGATGACTTTTTCCCTCAAAGTACTGTGTGCAATCATTAATCAGTTCTTTCCATGGGTCATTTTATGTTATAGAGAAATGTTAGCATGCTCTGAACATCCTTCAGGAGCTGGTGGAAAAAAGAGCCCTAGAAAAAAAGCACTGGAGAGAATCACACTTTATAAATTTAAATTAGTGCAAATATTTTTTGGAAAGAGACCCTCTCATATCACACACGGTTCATTCAATTAAATTTTCCTGATTTCTTCTGAAATTCTGGATAATTTCTCTCATTTGGAATCACCAAATGACACATTCTTCATAAATTATATAAATGTGCATATGTTTATTCCACAGTGCATATGGTAATAATTGTGTTTTATTGCATATATACATGAACATGAATTAAATTAACTTGGGGAAAACATCTTTTTTTTTTTTTTTCCTTTTTCTTTTTGGCTGTGCCGTGCGGCCTGCTGGATCTCAGTTCCCCGGACCAGGGATCAAACCCATGGCCCCTGGATTGGGAGCATGGAGTTTTAACCACTGGACCATCAGGGAAGCCCCTGATTTTCTAACTATTATTTTTTTTTTGCCACACCCTGCAGCATGTGGGATCTTCCCTGATGTGGAACCACGTCCCCTGATGTGGAAGCACGGAGTCTTCCCACTACCAGGGAAGTCCTGGGGAAAACATCTTGCTTGCAGCCAACCCTTATCTTTAAAAGGCAAGGGATGTTATAAAAGGTAAAATTTGAATACAACGATTGAATTGAATATATTATTTTTAAGTTGTCTTCAGATAGTTTTGATAAAAACTAATTTTGTGTTTTCATAATTCGCCGATTTAAAATTTATATCTATGGCTTAGAATCCACAAATAATATTTTTATTTTTGTTTCATCATTCAGATGTTATGTTCTAAAATAGGAGTCTGGAGATGTGGTTCTAGCTCTGTCACGCACTAGTTATAAGACCTTCACTATAATTGTAACAATCCAAGCTACAGTTTCTTCATCCACAAAGGGTGAAACTCCTTCCAAACACTAAAATTGTACAATTCTGAAAAATTGCACCTCTCCCCCTTGCCCCTGCCCCAAGATGTTTATGTACTAATCACCATAACCTGGGGAATGTTACTCTACATGTCAAGAGGAAAATTGCAGATGTGATCAAAAGTTAAAAATCTTGCAATAACATTATGCTAGATTATCCAGGTGGGCCTGATATAACCACAAAGGTCCTTTTAAAAGGAGTACAGGAGGAGTCAGAATCAGAGAGAAGGCTTTGTGACAATGAAAACAAAGATCTGAGTTATGTGGTCCCAAGCTAAGGAATGCCAGCAACCTCTAGAAACTGGAAGAGGCAAGGAATGGATTTTCCCCTTGAGCCTTGAGAAGGAACCAGCCCTGCCAACACCTTGGCTTTAGCCCAGTGAAACTGATTTCAGACATCTGGCCTCCAGAACTGTAGGAGAATACATTTGCATTGTTTTTAGCCACTAAGTTAGTGGTAGTCTGTCACAGCAGCTGTAGGAAATTAATACTCCATATTAGGGAGAAGCACTTCTCATTGGTGGTGTGAGGAAATCTATGGACCCCCTGCTCAGTGAAAAAAATCATCCCTAATGAAAATTATACAAACAACAACATTTTAAAGCATCTGGAAATTGTCCTAAAGATATACAGAAACTGGAGAAATAGTTATTTAAGAAAATCTACTAAATCTCATCAAGAACATCAAGCCTCTAGCATTTGAGCTACGACTTGCTCCCCACCCCCCAGTTCAATGAAATGGAAGCTCTTCTCTGGTGGGTGTGGCCAAGAAGGATGTCATCTTTCTTTCTTCAGCCCAGTCTAGTCAGGGAAAATTAGGCAACAGTATAAAATAAAAGGCATTCCGATTGGAAAGAAAGAAGTAAAACTACCCCTATTTGCAAATAGCATGAGTCTGTATATAGAAAATACTAAGGAATCCACTAAAAACCTATTAGAATTAATAAATGAGTTCAGCAAAGTGGCGGGCTACATGATCAATATATGTAAATCAATTGTATTTTTCTCCATTAGTAATTAACAATTGTAATTCTACCCATTGGTAATAAACAATCCAAAATCAAAATTAAGAAAACAATTCCATTTACAATGGTATCAAAAAGAATAAAATACTTAGGAATAAGTTTAGCAAAAGAAATGCAAAACTTGTACTCTGAAAACTAAAAAAACATTGTTGAAAGAAATCAAAGATCTAAATAAATGGAAGACATCCTATGTTCATGGATTGGAAGATTTAATATTGTTAAGATGACAGTACTCCCCAAACTGATCTACAGATTCAGTGCAATCTTATGAAAATTCCATCCACCCTTCTTTTTTGTGTGTGTGTGGAAATTGGGAAGTTGATCTTAAAATTTATATGGAAATACAACCAGTATTCATACAAAGAATACATAAAGAACTTTTGCAACTCAACTATGAAAAGAAAAATAATCCAGTTTTATAATGGGCAAAGGATGTGAACAGACATTTCTCCAAAGACAATATACAAATAGCCATCAAGGACACATGAAAAGATGCTCAACATCATTAGTCATTAGAGAAATGAAACTTAAATCCACAACGAGATACCATTTCATACACTAGGATGGCTTTAATAAAAAGAGACACTAATAATAATAAGTGTTGGTTAGTATGTGGACAAATTGTAAGCCACATACATTTCTTGTGGGAATGTAAAATGGTGCTGCTGCTTTCGGAAACAGGCAGTTTCTGAAAGTATTAAACACAGAGTTACCTTATGACTCATCAGTTCCACTCCTAGATATATACCCAAGAGATATAAAAACATATGTCCACACAAACACTTGTACATAAATATTTATAGCAGCATTGCTCATAATAACCAAAAAGTGGAAACAATCCAAATGTCCATCAACTGATGAATGGGTAAACAAAATGCAGTACATCCACACAATGGAAAATTATTGAGCAATACAAAGAAATAAAGGGCTAGTACCTGCTACAGTATGGATGAACCTTGAAAATATTATGCTAAGTGAAAGAAGTCAGCCACAAAGACCACAAATTATAAGCTTCCTTTATATGAAATATCCAGAATACACCAATAGATAGGGACAGAAAATAGGTTAGTGGCTGATTCAAGCTAGGGGACAAGGGAGGCAGATGAGGATTGATTGCTAATGGGTACAGGGTTTCTTTTGGGGGTGATTAAAATGTTCTAAAATGATATTGTGATGATTACACAACTCTGTGAATATACTAAGGATCATTGCTTATATCTCAATAAAATTGTTAAAAATTTTAGTAGTTATCCGAAACATCACAGTTGTAATAACATATCAGCCTACTGAAAGAAGATGTCTTTAATTTGAAGTGTATTTTAGTTTTCTGTTCATGCTCATACTGCAAACGTTTATGGGACACCAGGAAGTGCTCAGTACTGGGAAATTAAACAAAAAATAGTTTCTGCACCTACTACTAAGCCTGGCGTATACTATGTACTCAACAAATAAGTTTTGAATGGGTGGATAGATGACCATAGAATGGGTCTGGAAAGTAAGAGTGTTCTGTTTGTATTTATAAAACTCTATTAAGGTATCAAAAACGTAATTTTACCAAGAATAGGTAACGTTTATGTCCTAAGTTCCTTTCCTTTACAAGTTAGGTGTTTTAAACTAGTAGCTTGGCTGCAAAAACACACAGCAATAACAAAATTATTAGCTGATATAGTAAGCTAGGTGCAATGAAAATGTTCTGGGGCTTATTGTCAGGAAGAAATGGTTTCAAATATTGTCTCTGGCACTTACTACCAGTGTGACCTAAGATAAGTTATTTAAGTCTTGGTTACCTCATCAGTTAGAAGGGAATAATAATAATATATCCCTTACTGGGTAAGATTATTAATATAGGCGTACCTCGGAGTTATTTGGGTTTGGTTCCAGACCACTGCAATAAAGTGAATATTGCAATAGAGTCGCAAATTTTTTTGGTTTCCCAGTGCATATAAAAGTTGTATTTACACTAAACTGTAGTCTAGTAAGTGTGCCATAAACTAGAAAAAAGTGTACACACCTTAATTTAAAAAATACTTTATTGCTAAAAAATGCTAACCATCATCTGAGCCTTCAGCCAGTTGCAATGTTTTCGCTGGTGGAGGCTCTTGCCAGGATGTTGATGGCTGCTGACTGATCAGGGCGGTGGTTGCCAAAGGCTGGGGTGGCCGTGGCCATTTCTTCAAGTAAGACAACAATGAAGTCTGCTGCATTGATTGACTCTTCCTTTTAGGAACCATTTCTCTGTAGCACGCCATGCTGTTTGATAGCATTTTACTCATAGAACTTCTTTCAAGATTGGAGTCAATCCTCTCAAACTCTGTCACATCTTTAGCAACTAAGTTTACTTAATGTTCTAAATCCTTTGTTGTCATTTCAACAATCTTCACAGCACCTTCACCAGGAGTAGTTTCCATCTCAAGAAACCCCTTTCTTTGCTCATCCATTAAGAAGCAACTCCTCATCTATTCAAGTTTTATCATGCAGCAATTCAGTCACATCTTCAAGCTCCACTTCTAATTCTGGTTCTCTTGCTATTTCCAACATGTGTGCAGTTACTTCCTCCACTGAAGGCTTGGAACTGTGGAAGTCATCTGTGATGGTTGGAATCAACTTCTTCCGAACTCCTGATAGTGTTGATATTTTGACCTCTTCCCTTGAATCATAAATGTTCTTGATGGCATCCATAATGGTGAATCCTTTCCAGAAGATTTTCAATTTACTTTGCCCAGATTTATCAGAGGAATCACTATCTATGGCGGCTATAGCCTTAGGAAATGTATTTCTTAAATTGTAAGACTTGGAAAGCCAAAATTACTCCTTGATCCATGGGCTGCAGAATAGATGTTGTGTTAGCAGGCAGGAAAATAACATGAATCTCATTGTATGTCTCTATCGGAGCTCTTGGGTGACCAGGTGCATTGTCAATGAGCAGTAACATTCGAAAGTAATCTTTTTTTCCAGGCAGTAGGTCTCAACAGTGGACTTAAAATATTCAGTAAACCATGTTGTCAACAGACGTGCTGTCATCTAGGCTTTGTTGTTCCATCGATAGAGGACAGGCTGAGTGGAAGTAGCATAATTCTGAAGGGCCCTAGGATTTTCAGAATAGTAAGTGAACATTGGCTTCAACTTAAAGTCACCAGCTGCGTTAGCCCCTAACAAGAGGGTCAGCCTGTCCTTTGAAGCTTTGAAGCTAGGAGTTGACTTCTCCTCTAGCTATGAAAGTCCTGGATGACATCTTCTTCCAATAGAAGGCTACTTCATCTACACTGAAAATCTGTTGTTTAGTGTAGCCACCTTCATGAGTTATCTGAGCTAGATCTTCTGGATAACTTGCCGCAGCTTCTACATCAGCACTTGCTGCTTCTCCTTGCGCTGTTATGTTATAGAGAGGGCTTCTTTCCTTCAACCTCCGCTAACTTCAGACTGAAATTCTGCAGCTTCCTCACCTCTCTCAGCCTTCATAGAGCTGAAGAGAGTTAGGGTCATGCTCTGGATGAGGCTTTGGCTTAAGGGAATGTTGTGGCTGGCTTGATCTTCTATCCAGACCACTGCAACTTTCTCTGTATCAGCAATAAGGCTGTTTTGCTTTCTTATCATTTGTGTGTTCATTGAAGTAGCACTTTTAATTTCCTTCAAGAACTTTTCCTTTGCATTCACAACTTGGCTAAGTGTTTGGTGCAAGAGGCCTAGCTTTCAGCCTATCACAGCTTTCAACAAGCCTTGCTCACTAAGCTTAATCATTTCTTTTGATTTAACGTGAGAGACCCCCAACTCTTCCTTTCACTTGAACATTTAGAGATCATTGTAGGGTTATTAATTGGACTACTTTAAATACTGTTGTTTGCCAGGGAATAAGGAAACCTGAGGAGGAGGGAGATGGGGGAACAGCCAGTCAGTGGAGCAGTCAGAACCTACACATTTGTCGAGTTCACCACCTCATATGGGTGCAATTTATGGAGCCCCCAAAACAATTACAAGAGTAACATCAAAAATCACTGATCACCATAACAAATATAATCATAACGAAAAGTTTGAAATATTGTGAGAATTACCAAAATGTGACACAGAGACACAAAGGGAGCAAATGCTGTTGGAAAAATGGTGCTGATAAACTCGCTCGATGCAGGGGTGTCACAGCCTTCAATCTGTAAAAATCGCGATACCTGCAAAGCTCAAAAAACTGAAGAGCAATAATACGAGGTTTGTCTATACTGTATATTTAGAAAGCAGCATAATGTTCAAAATATGGAAGGTATCCATTAAATTTAAATGAATTTGCCTTAATTCAGCAAGTAATATAATCAGTTTGTATTATTACTTGTCCACAATGGTAAGCATTTAAAATGCATATTTGCTATGTTGCATGAAGCTTTGTGATAAACAATAAGAGAAACATTATGTAACTCTAGCATTCCACAGAAAATAATTTGAGATATACAATTTAGAAATTAAACAATTGCTGAAAACCTGGTCCATTGAGATTTCTCTGCTTTCCCATTTTAATCTTCTTTACTCTTGAGTAATAAATATATCATTATTATTTGTACTGTTTCATATAATTATAATAGGACTTTCCATTTTTTTAAGTAGCTTGGAATTATTTATATTTAAAAAATTGGGCACTTGCAATCAGAAACTCTAAAACTCAGTTTTGCTACCCAAGGGCTTTTGCTCACTGCACAATCTCCTCTTTAACCCAACTACCAAGTTTCTTCCAAAACTTTAAAGAATAAAATTATCACATTACTATGTTGTACACCTGGAACTAATCTAATATTGTAAGTCAACTATAATTTTAAAAAATGTCCCCAGTGTTAACCAAATTAATTTTATGACAGATGCCATTTAGAAAATAACATACGTTAAAGAATCTAGGGTAATTTTTGTCTCGTTTGGATCTTGAGATAAGGAAGCTTGTTGTTCACAGTACCTCCATGTTATAGGCTGAATATCTGTGTCCTCCTCAGATTCTTACATTGAAGCCCTCATCCCCCACCATGATGGTGTTTGGAGATGGGGCCTTTGGGAGGTAATTAGGGTTAGATCAGGTCATGGAGCCCCCACGATGGAATTAGTTTCCTTGGAAGGGGATGGGGAAATCAGGGCTCTCTCACTCCACCATGTGAGGAAACAGGTAGAAGGCAGTTGTCTGTGAATCAGGAGTGGGGCCCAGGCAAGAACCCGGTCATGCCAGCACCTCCCAGCCTTCAGAACTGTGAGAAATAAATGTTTGTTGTTTAGGCCACCCAAGCTGCGGCATTCTGTTATCACAGCCTGAATAGACTAAGACACCTCATCTCTCTCTGGCTATGTCTGCTGGCAGGTGCCAGAGAATAGCTGGCTTTTATGTTAGCTCTATTTTCCAAATATAACTTTCTCTTTCAAAAACTACATAAACAACAAACCTGTCTTTTGATCTCCTTTCCCCTCCTCACTTCAGAAAAGAAAAGCATTGAGAAACTGTTTCTTAAGAATTTCTATTTTGAGACAGAGCTACCTTAGCTGATGTTTAGTGGATTAATTTCACTCTGAGCTCAATTTCAGTCAATTGAAATAATATATATACACTGCCTGCAAATCAGACCTCTCAGGACTGTATTTTCCAGTGTACTATTTGGTCATGTCATATCTATCACACATTTTCAATATTAGAGGTCAGAACACATTCAGTGATTCAGCAAATACAATATGCCAAGCACTGTTCTAGGGATTGGAAATAACACACAAGATAATAGCCTTGAAGAAAGATGAATATTCCCTCAAGAATATACTTCTCAAGGATCAAATATTCCAAGATAAGTGGATAAGATGGAAAAGAAAGAATATAGACATATAAAAATAGCAATTTTAGATTGTGATAAGGGTTAAACAGTAAATGAGTCATAATGGAAGAAGCAAGGGAAGCCTTTCTAAAGCAGATGACATTTAAGTCATGCGTGATATGAAGGAGCAAGACATACAAAGAACTGGAGGAACCAGACAGGGTGAAGACTCTGAAACTTTGGTGTACTGGAAAAATAGGAGCATGATGAATAAGCAAAGGAAAGAATGGCATGAAATGAAAGACGTAAGCAAGGGACTGATTGTAGAGGGCCTGTAGACAGTAGGGCGTGGGATAAACAGGGAAGATAGGATCTGATTTACATATTATTTTTTAATAACAAGGAAAATTTCCCTGGAGGCTCGGCAGCAGACATTCCTTTCAATTCATTGGCCAGAATTGTATCACATGCCCTTTTTTAAATTGAAGTATAGTTGATTTACAATACTGTGTTCGTTTCAGGTATACAGCAAAATGATTCAGTTATATATATAACTGATATATATGTATGTATATTTCAGATTCTTTTCCATTATAGTTTACTATAAGATATTGAATATAGTTCCCTGTGCTATATAGTAAATCCTTGTTGCTTATCTATTTTATGTGTAGTAGTTTGTATCTGTTAATCCCATACTCCTATTTATCCACCCCCCTTTCCCCTTTAGTAACCATAAGTTTGGTTTCTATGTCTTGTGAGTTTGTTTCTGTTTTGTAAATAAGTTCATTTGTATTATTTTTTAGATTCCACGTATGAGTGATATGGTATGATGTCTTTCTCTGTTTGACTTACTTCACTTAGTATGATAATTTCTAGGTCCATCCATGTTGCTGCAAATGTCAATATTTCATTTTTTAAGGCTGAGTAATATTCCATTGCATATATATATATATATATATATATATATATATATATATATATATATATATATACATACACACACCAGATCTTTATCCATTCATCTGTTGATGGACACTTAGGTTGCTTCCATGCCTTGATTATTGTAAATAGTGCTGCTATGAACATAGGGGTGCATGTACCTTTTCTGAATTAGAGTTTTCTTTTTTTCTGGATGTATGCCCAGGAGTGAGATTGCTGCAACATATGGCAGCTCTATTTTTAGTTTTTTAAGGAACCGTCATACTGTTTTCCATAGTGGCTGCACCAACTTACATTCCCACCAACAGTGCAGGAGGGTTCCCTTTTCTTCACACCCTCTCCAGCATTTATTATTTGTAGACTTTTTGATGATGGCCATCCTGACCATCCTGAACACTGTAGTTTTGATTTGCATTTCTGTAATAATTAGTGATTATTACTGAGCAACTTTTCATCTGCCTATTGGCCATTTATATGTCTTCTTTGGAGAAATGTCTATTTAGATCTTCTGCCCATTTTTTGATTGTTTTTTTTTTTTGGATATTGAGTTGTATGAGCTGTTTGTATATTTTGGAAATTAATCCCTTGTCATCACATCGTTTGCAAATATTTTCTCCTATTCCTTAGGTTGTCTTTTGTTTATGGTTTCCTTTGCTGTGCAAAAGCTCATAAGTTTGATTAGGTCCCATTTGTTTATTTTTGCTTTTATTTATTTTGCCTTGGGAGAGTGATCTAAGAAAATATTGTTAAGATTTATGTCAGAGAATGTTTTGCTGATGTTCTCTTCTAGGAATTTTATGGTGTCATGTCTTATATTTAAGTCTTTAAGCCATTTTGAGTTTATTTTTGTGTATAGTGTGAGAGAGTATTCTAATTTCATTGATTTACATGAAGCTGGCCAGCTTTCCCAACACCACATATGGAAGAGACTGTCTTTTCTCCATTGTATATTCCTCCTTCCTTTGTCGAAGATTAATTGTCTGTGGGTGTGTGGGTTTATTTCTGACTTCTCTGTTCTGTTCCATTGATCTATATGTCTGTTTTTGCAGCAATACAACACTGTTTTGATTACTGTAGCTTTGTATTATTGTCTGAAGTCTGGGAGGATTAGTATTTTTTTATTTTTAAACCAACAGCTGGCAGTAGGAATGGAGCTACCATGATTGCGCCATGACTAATCAAATTTCACCTGGATGTCTAATCACCTGGTAACCACATAAAATCGAGGTTTTGTTAGCAAGGAAGAAGGGAGAAATCCCTCTTGGGTAGGCTTCCGATGGAAAAAGTACCACAGAAAACCTATGTTAGCCAAGTGAAGATGACAAGTAGTCAGTTGATTATACAAGTCTGGGAATTCAGGGAAAGGTAATCAGATCGTTGGCAGATGAGGTCTTCCACAAATGGCTGATATTTAAGGTTACAGATTGGATGAGATCACCTGGAAAGACTGTTTATATATTTAGAAGACAGCCCAGTATTATGCTCTGGTATATCCCAATGTTTAGAGATCAGGTAAATGAGGAGAAAAAAAGAAAGGACTGGCCAGACCTAGTTGCAGGAGAGTATTTGTCTTAAAAGCCAAAAGAGAAAAGTTTTCCAAAAAAGGATTGGGCAGTTGGGTCAGATGTTGCTGAGAGAAAGGTGAGTACATTGAAAACAAGAGAAATGTACACAGGCTCTGGCAATAATGAGATTGTCGGTGCCCCTGACAAGAGCTGATTCAGTGAATGATTAAGCAGAAGATTGACAGAGTATCCAAAGAATGAATGAAAGCTGGGGAAATATTTTGAGATTTGCTGTGAAAAGTACAGAAAAATATAGTGGAGAGAATCACGACATGGGAAGGTTTTGGTTATTATAATTTGAGCGATTATACAAATGTTTGTATGTTGCCTGGAATGATCCAGTGCAGAGAAAGACAATGATGGTGTTGAATAGAACAAAATATAAGAACAAAATCCTTGGAAAAGTGAGAGTGGTGGGATCTGAGTATGAGTGGAAGGATTGACCTCTGATACGAAAAGATATTTATTCCATTTCAAAAAGAGGGAATACAGAGAGAATATGGGCACAGAGACCGAGAGGTGTGTAGATTTAATAAGATGCAGGCATTCCTGTAACATGGCTTAGATTTTTTTCAATTAAGCATGAGTCTAAGTCATCGGCTAAGAATGAGGATGGAGAGAGTGTGGGAGGTTTGAGGCGAGAGGAAATATGAAACAGTTATTTCAAAGACCCCAAAGGGAACTTTATTAGGGAAAGATAGTGGGGCTCTTTGGCAGTAATGTGGGCATATTTGAGGCTTGGGATCACAGATTTAAAGTGCAACCAGCAGACAATTGTGATATAATCTCCAGTAGGTCCACACATAGAGAAGATGGCTAGTAGATTCATGTAGCATTGGGGTCTAGCCAGGCAGGTACAGGAAGAGTGGGGCCTGTACTTGAACTGAGCGTGTTTTCAGGTAGATTATTTTAATAATGGGTCATGAATCGTAAGCCGGGTATAAAGAGAAGCCAAGAGAGTAGTGAAGATTATGAAAAAGTGGCTGCATCAATGGACCAGAGGCTTCAATAAAAGTAAGAAATAATTGCAGTGAAGGCTCTAGAGTAAGGGAACTGAAAGACTAGGGGGTCGTGACCATCAGAACAAGTTCCCACTTTTAAGAGTTAAAGCGCTCATACGTTATTACTTTGCATTTCCTGCAGCCTTTTCAAAAAGCTCAAAGTACCTGCTGTGCCCAGCTTGCTAGTAAAGGGTACAGTTACGTGTGGCTAAGAAGCAGCCATGTGATTAGGGAGTTGGTACTGTGCTAATTCAGCAATGACATGGTCAAATGGACCACATAACATTAGATCTGAACAATAGGGCAACATCACTGCATAAGGAAAAGAGCTTGGGTTTGAAGTCGGAGCAACCTGATTCAGACCCCAACTGTGACATGTAGAGGCTATATACCTTGGAGCGTATTTCTTAACCACCCCGAGCCCTGGATTATCCTTTTAAACTGGGATATTGCTACCTCCCTCCAATGGGTTGTTATGCACATGAAGAAAGGTAATATATGTAAAGTGCCTGGAAAGAATAGGTTCTCAGTAAATATTAACTTCTGGAAAATAAGGCGCCATGTTCCTACTGCTGCATAGAAGTTTGGGATCCATTTCGGAAGCCTGTGCTCTGAGTGTAGGTGGTAAAAGGATGTGTCAACTAGAAGGGCAGGGAGAGGATTCTCCTTATAGCGTTATCATGAGTGAGGGTGAAACCTAGCTTGGTTATTGCATTATATATAATAGTTTTGATGATAGGGATGAAGGTCTAATTTTTGGCTAGTGACATTTAGAGATCAGAAATAAAATCACTGTACCTGGATTCATGTTTTTTAAATAAATTATGAACCCCGAACTAGGAGACAAGGTGGTGGTTTAAATGGTGTGTGGGGGCAGACTTAACCCAGCCCAGCAAGAGCTGGTCAGTTATTCCCAGACAGTCCGTGGCAATTAGAGTTCAGTGTTTGTAAACGGGTTTCAGAAACCATCTTAGCCTTTACCTGACTCTCAGCTCTCTCTGATCTCTCACAGCCCTCTCCTGTTGCTCTGATTTCTTGTCATTTGATAGTTCTATCTTCCCCAATTCATCTTGGTTTATAGCATCTAATCTCCCTCCCTTTTAAATGGTCTTCTGCTTTCCTGTTGATGGACTGCCAGTGCCCGACTTGGCCCTGGGATCTCTTTTTCTTAACTTGTGATTTTCTCAAAGCTCCTTCGAGGGACAGCTGGGTTGGGACTGATGGTGTCTGCTACTGTGTATTAACCCAAATACTCCCTGGCTTTGATTATTACAAGAGGAAAAAGTAGACTGAACATATGCAGCAAGGAAGCATCAACCATATGTCAGGGAGAGATCCCCACTAACTGAACAGGTAGCCAAAACAAAATTCCAATAGTAGCGAGTTGCAAAAACTTTCAAATATAATGTCCTGGTGGCCTTAGAAAATCCCTATAAGGTAGGTGGGATCTACTGGGGCTCAGAAAGTTTAAGTGCAACCCAGCTTTTCTCTAGAAACTTTGCTTTCAGAGTAAGTATTTACGTTTTGGTCTTTAAACTTTATAATTCATTAACATGAAAACTCCATAGCTTGTATATATTACATACGAGAGATGGTTGATATACCTTGTCTAAAACCCATCAACTCAAAAAAAGCAGAAAAAAGGGGCATATTTTAAAAATGCCTTATCTAGTATTCTTGAATGAGAATAATTTGGATTTTCTTCCAGTAACTTCTGAAGTACGACACTGTCATTTTTTAAGATGGTAGAATAGGGTTTTGATGCCTTTATATCTAATAGATTGTTTGGCCATTCCATAATGCTGTGTTCCAAAAATAATATATATTTTTCTTACGGAATTTTTATAATCCAGCACAAACCATTTTTGGAAGTAGTTACAATATAAGTAAAAATATATACATACATATATGTGGTTAAATCTGTGATGGAGGGACTGTGTCCATCTTGGCCACTCTTTTATCCCTAGCAGGTTGCCTAGTTCCCAGCATTCATCAGTTAAATGGATGAATAAATAAATTAGTCTTATGATCTACTGAGTTCCTAGTATTATATACCCAAAATGCATTATTACTATTTTAAAATGAATTTATTTCATTTAAAATCTTGAAACTGGATCAACTGCCTCCAGTTGACCAAAATGGTTCCTCTTGACTGAGAGTTTAGTAAAAACATCCAATTTCATAGCAACTGTCAAATAATTTTGAAAATTAGTAAAAGTAGAAGTTTTAGGACAAATTAGAGGATGTTTCTACATTTTCTTTCTTTTTTTATTTTTGCCTGTCCTGTTACTATGTTACTATTATTATTACCAGAGGATTATTTAGTTATTCAAGATAGAGAATGTAGTTTTAAAAATATAGTGCTGGGCTTCCCTGGTGGCTCAGTGGTTGAGAGTCCGCCTGCCGATGCAGGGGACACGGGTTCGTGCCCCAGTCCAGGAAAATCCCACATACCATGGAGCGGCTGGGCCCGTGAGCCATGGCCACTGAGCCTGCGCTTCCGGAGCCTGTGCTCCGCAACGGAAGAGGCTACAACAGTGAGAGGCCCACATACCGCAAAAAAAAAAAAAATATATATATATATATATATATATGGCTATTTTTATTATAAAAGTAATGTGTATATATTGGAGAAAACTTGGGGAACACGGATAAGCCAAAAGAAGAATCACCTAAAAGGCCACTTCTGTGAGATATCTCTGTTTATGCTTCCGTACATCTTTCCTGTTTTTATTCTATAGCATATTTATTTCTACAATCCTGGGATCATATCATATATCTCTTAAACGTTCTTCTGCACTTCACAACAGACTGTATTATGTTTTGCTCAGAAACAGACTTTTAATTCATGCCATTTTCATTACCTTACAAATTTCATTAACACATTTATGAAGAAATATTGTTCTTTCGTATCAGTGGTGATGACAAATATGACCATTTTCTGGTGTCAGGTGTTAATCGTGTAGCAAGGCAATGAGGTAAGCCAGTTAATTGCCTGATGGGAAAAATCCAGCATTCATTTCCCATTTAGTGTGATGGGCCTGGACTCTAGAAATGCCAGAGCTGCCTGCTCTTGCTGGCTGTTGAAAACAGCTTCCCCTAGTTTTTCTCCTGTTACACTCAGACCTGGAAATCTGGCACACAGAGTCCTCGTAACAATTCAGGCAGCCAGCTTTTCGTAGCTACGCGTCAGTGAAAAGACAGGACGGCTGTCCTGAAGTGCCTGCTTGGGGTGGTGACTTGGAGCACCCAGCATGCGGTGGGATGTGCTCCTACCTCACCCAGAGGGGCAGTCACCTTAAAAGGAAGTCAGCCCATGAGTTTACTGCTCTCATGCTTTGACAAGGCTCTCACAAGTTTTATAGGTTTTCCGAGATCTTATCTGCTTGATAACCCAGGTTAATCATACAGAAAATTTATTTCAAAATATTTTACCTTATACGAATTAGCCTGTAAACAAAGGACTTTTGACGAGTATTTTCCTAAGTAAACTCTTTCCACGTTACATATTAGGTTAACGAGTGCAGCGGTCATTGTAACGATATATGTGTGTGCCATGGTGGTTATTCTTTATCTTCCTATAATACGTGCTGCATTTACTGATTTCTCATTTCATTTAATAAATATGTACCAGGCACTGTGCTAAGTGCTGGGGAATCTTAGAAGGAACTCAGCAACCTCTCTCAAGGACCTCATATTCTAGAGCTGTACTGTCCAGTATTGTAGGCATTACCCACATGTAGCGATTTAAATTTAAATTTTTAATTAATTACAATTAAAGCAAATTGAAACTTCAGCTTCTCAGTCACACTAACCACACTTCGAGTACTTAATGGCCACATGTAGCTAGTGGCAACCATATTGGGCAGCACAGATATACAAATTTCTATCATTGTATATAGTTCCATTGGCCAATGCTAGTGGAGACACTAAGAGAATATCAAAGCTGTTAATAAATTATGTTTCTGAACCTATCACATTGGATCCATCCTTCAAAACATTTTGATGACTCTCCCTATGCTGGCTTTGTAATTATAGAAACAATTCTGTAAGGAAGCTTCAAGGGAGATTTAGGAAGAGGGTGTTGACGAGTATATACTCATTGTTAAGGCAATTGATCGTCAAACTTTTTATAATTGTACACTACTATTTTCAAGCAAAACATTTTTGTACACAAACTGTACACAAAATATCAAAGCACAGTATATACTTAGGGCTCATTCATGATAGTTGATATAATTCACCTTTCAAATAACTTACTGATGATTTCGAATTTCAGGGGCTAACTTCTTGTTATATGTAAGTAATCATCATTGTTGTCATTGCACAATGAAGCTGAAAAAGAGCTTTTTGTTCTATGAGTAGGAAGGAGTGTCTGTCCTGCACTTTTCACGTTCACTTGCATTTGCGTATTATCTTCTATCTACCATTTGTTTGCAGGCTTCTTTTTAAGTTACGTGTCCGTTTTGTGAGGGTAAGCTTAGTTCATGCTAAACAATGTGATTTGGAACTTCAGTTAAGTAGGCACCTATCAGGTGCACCATTTTTCAGTACGCCTTCACGGAAGAACCAGTTTGTGCACTTCAGTCAGCCATGAACTCCCACTCCCCTCCGGCTGTCTCACACTTGACTGCCGTGATGTGGACTAAGTGAGATATGATTGTCAAATTTAGTAAATATTAGGAACGCTTATTCCCTTTCTTTTTTTGCTCATACTAGCTCTAACATTTTTTTCCTTCACCTGAATGGATCATCTCATCTCATGGGGTGGAGAACCCTGATTTGGAGGCCACTCACGTAGACGCTGGTGGAATGTTATCAATCCTGTCGTGTGACTTATGAGTGATATTCTTTGGGCATCAGCCTTATCTAAAATTATCTTTATGTTTAACTTAATTTATCCCCTCAAAAATTTACAGCAGCTTAATAAAAGTCTACATGGTACCAAAAGATTTTTAAACACACAAAATAGCATGTCTGGGATCCTGTATACTTGGGCTACAAATTTGGTTTTTAGCTTCCTAGCGGCCAGTGTAAAGAAGGAAGTATGAACCCCACTAGGATGATCTCCATTTTACATAAGGGCAAATGTAGGCTTAGGAAATTTTAAACCATTTGTCGAAGTTTTTCTAGCTAGTTAGTGGCAGACCAGTATGTGAATTCAGTTCTATCTAATCTCAAAGCTATTTCTTTTGAAATAAGGGTAGTTATAAAAAAAAAAATCTAGTTTCTAAGTGGGGCTAATACTACTTACCACGTAAATTCTTATAAGGATTAAATTAGAAGGTATATTAGTTTCTGAGGGCTGCTGTCAAAAGGTACCACAAACTAAGTGGCTTCAAATAACTGTTCACAGTCTTACAGTCTGGAGGCTAGCTCAAAAATCAAGGTGTCTGCAGGGTTGGTTCCTTCTGAGGGTTCTGAGGGACAATCTGTTTCCTCCATGCCTCTCTTGGCTTCTGGTGACAGCCAGCAATCCTTGGTGTTTTTGGCTTATAGACGCATCCCTCTATAATCTCTGCCTGTGTCTATACATTGGGATCTTCCTGTGTCTCTGTGTCTTTTCTCCTCTTCTTATACAAACACCAGTCATATTGAATTAATGTCCCACCCTACTCCAGTACCTAATGACATCTGCAACAACCCTATTTCCTAATATGGTCACATTCTGAGGTACTGGGATTAGGACTTCAGCAAATCTTTTCAGAGATCACAATTCAACCCATCACAGATGGTGTATGTATTGACAAAATCCTTCCACCACGGCTGGCGCATGGTAGTTTTCAGTATATATGAGTTTCCTTTGCCCTCCACTAGATTGAACTACTGAAGAGCTATAACTTTGTCTAATTCCTCTTTGTGGTCTCAATACTTTGCACACGTATACACACAGTAGATGTTTATTAATGTTTTTGACACATGGTGAACCCCAAACTAGGAGACAAGGTGGTGGTCTAGCTGGTGTGTGGTGGCAGACCTATCCCAGCTCAGCAAGAGCAGGTCAGTTATTCCCGGAGAGTCTGTGGCAATTAGAGTTCAGTGTTTGTAAATAGGCTCAGAAACCATCCTAGCCTTTACCTGCCTCTCAGCTCCCTCTGATCTCTCATTTGCCCCTAATTTGTCATTTGATCGTTCTATCTTCCTCAATTCATCTTGGTTTATAGGATCTAGTCTACCTTTTTTTTTTTTTTTTTTTTTTTTGCGGTACGCGGGCCTCTCACTGCTGTGGCTTCTCCCGTTGTGGAGCACAGGCTCCGGACGCACAGGCTCAGCGGCCATGGCTCACAGGCCCAGCCGCTCCGCGGCACGTGGGATCTTCCCGGACCGGGGCACGAACCCGTGTCCCCTGCATCAGCAGGCAGACTCCCAACCACTGCGCCACCAGGGAAGCCCTAGTCTACTTTTAAATGGTCTTCTGCTTTCCTGTTGTTGGACTGCCAGTACCCAACCTGGCCCCAGGATTTCTTCTTTTTTTTTTTTTGTAACTTGCGATTTTATTGAAACCCTTTAGAGAGGCACCTGTGTTAAGACTGATGGTGTCAGCTACCCATGTGTGTTAACCCAAAGGTCTGGTTTTTCAATACTCCCTGGCTTTGATTATTATAGGAGGAAAAAGTAGACTAAAAATATGCAGCAAGAAAACACATTTCAGAGAAATATCACCATAAGCAAATCCTCTGAGTTGTTATACTATAAAACACTGTATACTGTAATACAGACTGATGTGAGTGAAAAGTTAGAATTAAAATATAGTCTATATTCAACTCTACCACTTTCATTATTTTCAGTTATAAATAACCACCAAAGCTAGGTTAAACTAGTAGATAATATAATGAATAGATAAATAGTGTCTGTAATTAGCAAAACTAGCAATCCACTGGCTATATTTATATATAAATGGCGAATACTTGTAGGTGATTATAGTATGTAGGTAAACTTTCTCATTATAATTTTCATACACCACACTTGCCTAAGACATTTTTTTTCTATCAGTGGAACTAATTAAATCCTTAGTCTCTGAGACTCCAGATGACAAGAATTACTGAATTACTCATTTTCACTTAAAAGAAATGTGACAATACAAAATTCAGTTGGAAAAGGATACTCTATACATACAAAAACACCAGCTAATTAGAATAATGGTTTTCCAACATAAGTCTGTTTACTTTTGCATTATATTATCATGAGTTGGATAAAGTGATTTTTAAATTCTTTAAAAGTCCCTTCATAAGTGTGTATTTTCCGTGGAAACAAGTATCTCATAAACTAGGTTCTTATCCTAATTTGGTCACAAGTTTGCAGGGAGAAACAGACCTTGGCAAGTCACTTGGTCTCTCATGGGCCTCTCTTTGCATGCTTGTCTAATAAGGGCATTGGAATATATTATTTTTTTAGGTCTCTTCCAGCTCTACAATTCTCAGATTCTGTGAATAGAGAAATAGTTTTGAACTATACTATTCATCTTTTTACAGACAGTTATTTTTAAACTATACGACGCTTACACTTTTATTGGCCAAGAAATCAAGTATTCATTCAAAAATAAAAGACAATCCAAACCACAAATCGACCTCTACAAATAATAATTATAACAGAAAAGCACGCTGGGCATAGACCCATGATACGGTTTCTACATGGTACCTGTATAAATCACACACTGATTTCTTAACTAAATGAGGTCCTTCAGGTTAAGCTGTGATTTTTAATGTTATGAGAGCAAAGGGCATGTTCAGTGAATTTCCATGGTTGATTCTGCACAAGTAGTCATTTTGCATATACAGCAAGCTGAGCCTATTTAAAGATAAAAATCCATTCACCAAAGTCACCTTCCCAAATTTTAGCGAATGTGTTGTTTCAGCAATGCCTACAGTGTACTAGATTGATTAGATTTTTTTTAAAAAAGACACTTTGAAATTGCACTTAATTTTGAACTAAATGCAAATTTTCTAGGCCGTGTATGAAACTGAGCACACCCTTTCTGTGTTGATTGCATCAGGTGTCTTAGACAAAGCAGCAAATGGGGTCATTAGCTCCTAAAGGAGCAATTAGGTAAAAGTGCTGTAATTTACCAAATGTATAATGTATGATGCTTCTGGAAAGGTTTCAGTCTATGCAAAACGGGTCAAAATAATAACAGATGTTTCTTAAAGGGACACTAACACAATTCGCTTTCTTCCTTCCTTTGTTTTTTCCTTCTTTCTCTCTTTCTTTCCTTCTGTCTTTCTTGTTCATATATATCTAAAGTTCATTTCCTATAGGATATTATATCGGCCAATTTAGTGATTATATCCTGCTTCAAAAACACAATTTTTTAGTGCTGATGAAAATGTAAGATTACATAATTTTCAAATTTTATGACCTGAAATCCTTGTATCTTCTTTTATTCTCCAAGGCAGCCTTTTCAATACAATACTTCTAATGTATTTAACGCTTTATACAAGCAAAAATACTCCTATCATCTGATGAGCATGGATGACACTTCAAAGTTACTCGTAATCCCACCAAGCCAGAAGGACAGCATTCCAGACTCTGGAAATTTCCTTCTAGAGGGACTTAAAAGTCTGTGCAAGCCATTAAGAATTAAGGAGATGACATGTAGTGAGAAAATTGGTGGTGAAAACACACCACTCATTTTAGTATTTTGGCTTTGAAAAGAAGAAAATCATCAGAAATTAAGAAAAAAATATAGGTAGAATTTATTTTCAAGAACCCATCGAAGGCAGAAGAGAAAGTACCTGGGGAGAGGGAGATAGCATGCTTTATAACGGGGGATGGGAGCAGATGTGTGAGGGAGCCCACTGTGGATGGGAGAGCTGGGGCAATAGGTCAGCACAAGAGGCTTGACAGCCTTGGAGATGCTCTTCCCTTCCTTTGGGAGAAACTAGGAAAAGGGAAGAAAGAAGGGATAAGAAACTGCTATGTGTTGAGCTGGACACCCTGCAAGTTCTGTTACAGAAATTTCATCATTTGGTCATTAAAAGGTCCCAATGATACATGGTAGTCCTCATTTTACAGATGCCTTCAACAGATTATCTATTTATTTTATGCCTAGATAAGTAATTTATCTAGTTATATGCCATTCCGCTAACAAGTGACACATACAGACTTTTAGGCCCCAAACCCATATTCATCCCCCCTTTTCACCACACTGCATCCCAGAGAAAAAGGCTGAGGAGTCAGTGTATATAATACTGTGTGATATCGCTTACATATGGAATCTAAAAATAATACAAATAAATGTATGTGCCAAACAGAAACAGTCTCAGAGATGTAGAAAGCAAACTAAATGCTTACCAAATGGGAGAGGGAAGTGGGGAGGGGCAAATTAGGGGTAGGGGATTAAGAAACACTAACTATTATATATAAGATAGACAAGCAATGAGGATATAGCACAGGGAATTACGGCTGTTATCTTGTAATAACTTTTAATGGAGTATGAGCTGTAAAAATACTGAATCACTATGCTGTATATCTGAAATTAATATAATATTGTAAAAAAACTATACTTCTATTTTTTTTATTTTAATTAAAAAAAAAAAAGAAATGGAGGATGAGATTGACAGTGGCTTACTTTTATTCCAGCGTTAAGAGGACATGGAGTTGGAGGTTTAAGGAGAATATAGAAATTTTCATCTGTGATACACAAATTAGTCTCTAATGTAGCTTTTCTTTAATCTGCTCTTACTGACTAACTGTGACTGAATAAAACTTCGGAAATCAAGTCCTATTGATTTAAATATACTTTGCCTTTCTGTCTGCTTAACTGTCTATCAGTAATGTTCTTGACACTGTTTCTCTGTCTCTCTATCTCTGTCAGTAGTTAGGAATGCGCCAGAAAACTATATAAAGGAACTCTCTGTTGATATTTTTCATAAACCCATTTTAAAGCCATTTACTATCACCCAATTTGTTTGTCTTAGCTCAGTTCATTTTCATTGAGTTTCTTAGAGAGAGCACAACTTACAAGGCACACCATAATTGGGCAAATCTTGGCAACAAACATTTACTGAACACAATAAATTGATGCAGCTTCGCCAGATTCGCCTGGTTATGTGAAGATGATGGAATAAACCAGGATGCTGACTGGTAAAGTCAAAGAATCACTAAGAACAATAATGACTTGAAAGGACCTTCTGTCCCTCCAGGACATAACTAGTTACAGGAGAGGAAGTAGGAGCATCAGGACCACGGGGCCAGCCTGCTTGGAGAGGACTGGCGAGTACTACAGCCAGCTCGGGGCAGCATGAGGGCTGGACAATGTGTCAGATAACAGCTCTAACAGGCAGAAAAGAAGGGCGTGTTCTCTTACCCTGCACACAGATGCATGAATGTATGCTGGGACCTCGGTGGCAAATGCCAGTAGACAAGAAGAGGAAACAAGAACTACAATCCTGAAAACTGACCCAGCTATGGCTCTGACCTCCCAGAAAATAGCCAGTAGCCCGAATATGCAGTCAAAAGTGAGTGTGGCCACGTCAAGTTCTAGTCCAGCCTAGGTAGGTACCCAGAGGAGCACCAGAACGATGCGAAGCAGGACTCCGGGAAGTGGGACCCATGCATTCATAGTGGAGCCATGCGATCAGTCCGTTGAAAGACTGGAGACAATGCAACAGGGCTGAGTAAAAGTGAGCCAGGGGCTTCCCTGGTGGCGCAGTGGTTGAGAGTCCGCCTGCCGATGCAGGGGACATGAGTTCGTGCCCCGGTCCGGGAAGATCCCACATGCCGCGGAACGGCTGGGCCCGTGAGCCATGGCCGCTGAGCCTGCGCGTCCGGAGCCTGTGCTCCGCAACGGGAGAGGCCACAACAGTGAGAGGCCCACGTACCACAAAAAATTTAAAAAAAATTAAAAAAAAAAAAGTGAGGCAGGGTGGTGTGTCCCAGCTAGCCAGCCGAGCTGAGGGTAAGAAGGGACATCAGGCACTTCCATGTTCAATGGAAGTCCAAGGCATAAACGCAGACATACAGAAGGGCCTGGTATGGCACAGGTCACATAGTGATTACCCCTAGATTTCTGGATCTCTTGTCTACATCTGCAAGACTAACTCCAGACCTCATCTGCTGCGTACAGAGGCAAATAGCTTCTGCCCGATTTCATGCTTCCTGTTAGGCGTGGGTCAGCAAGGACAAGAGCCTACGAGAAGATCCTAACCAGGACAGGGACACCCACAGAGTTACTGGGATCCGGGAGTGTGAAAACTTCCTCAGCTCAGCGGCCTACACAGATGTGGGAGAGGTCATGCCAGGTCAGTGACCATGGCATCTGGGGCTGAGATCATTTTTCAAGGTGACCCTTCAAAGCCTGGGGTCATGAAACCGAATGAGGGTGGAACATGGGAGATGCCAGTTCACTGCCCAGGCAGTGGCCCCTGAAGAACGTGCTAAGCAGGATTTTCCTGTCTTCCTCATTCCATCCCTTGCTTGGGTCTTGCTGAGTGCTGGTGAGTCCACCTCTGCCTGATGGTTGCTTTACAGAGTTCTGGAAGTTACTTTAAAACATTTTAGCTTATATATATTTTTATCCCCACCAAAAGTTTTTTTGATAAGCGATAAACATTAAATATTTTTAAATTAAATGTTTTCTGAGTGCCCACTGTGTACAGATCATTCACCATCAATGAAAAGAAAGAGCTTGACCTGCTCACTTCCATACATTTTCAGTCAATCATATTTGAACGTCTATATCATCCCTCTCTCGCCCATTATTTCCCTCCTCCCCACATGATACAGGTTCCAGAGGAGTTTTGAAAAATTAACCATTTCGAATAGCCTGAAATTTAAAATAAAATAAAAAACAGCCTGGACAGGTGTGGGGCATTACCAGAGCAAATTCCTACTTCCAGAAATCTCTTTACTTTTTTTGCCAATCAGCCCAAGACTGCCTACATTTGGAGAGAAACCCAGGCTGCTCTGTAAGCAATTTCTGGGGAACCTCCCTATTTTCCGGCAATCTCTCTCAACGGGAGATTGCCCAACTCGATTCCAGAGTCTTTCAGGAATCGAAGGGCAAGGGTGTTGAGGGTATATTTCAAATCCTTCCTTGGATTGGGAGAAGCTGCTGATACCACAGGCATAAGAATGTTTTCTCCCCAGCTTTTCTTCTTCACCCCATCACCCCACCACCAGCCTTCATCACACACACACAGCTTGCGAGAGAGCAGATTTTATTCAAATGTAAGGCCAAAGTGACTCTGCCACTTATATCTAATCAAATAGATTTACAGACAGGGATGTAAGAAAACAACTTAAGAAATGATGCAGTATGTCATGATGACCTGACCAAAATAATATAAACTGGTGAAGTACTGAAGGCGGACAAGTATTTCAAAAGTCAACGTAGAGCCTTGCTCTTCTGAGGACTAAATGGCAGCTAAAGGAAACAGCTGAGCCTTGGTCTGGATTGTGGAAGTGAATCAATAAAAAAGAAAGGCAGAAGAGCCCATATCCAGGCATGGCTGGAAATTAAGGAAAACAAAGAAAACTTGAAGGAGGCAGATCAATGCTGTAAACCTGAAGCAAGCCCAGGGCAATGCTGAGATGGTGTAAATTACAGCTTACACAATCTCCACAGTCTGTACATTTCAAAATAAGTTAATTAATGTAGAAGGAAAAGGAGAATGTGTTAATTCTACAATATAATAAAATCAGTTTCCAAATCTGAAAAAAAATGATAGGCTCATTAGCTTATTAACATTTTGACTTCAATGTTTCAGAATTTAGAATGTGAATAGAAATAATCTTTCAGAGGGAAAATGTCATAATATCCCCTGTGCACATGTGGGTTCTGCCACTAATTAACCAACTGGCAGGATCTTCCAAAGGACTGCCACTGCCCTCCTCTGGTACAGGCTGTACTGTCAGAAGAAATGGGCTGAAACACCATGTTCCACCACCCAGAACTCCTGCTAATGGTTCTCCTATTGCAATGTTCTCTGAATTGGAAAGGACCACAATGCCTCTGTGTGAAGAGAATTAATGGGGGTACGTGGAGGATTGCGAGTGGAAAAGAGAGGTCTGGGCACAGGGCTCAGAGCCCGACAAGCTCCTATGTGAATAGTTTTTCCCTAAGGTTTCATCAGAAATGCTGTAGGTCTCAACTCTGTCAACTATTCAGCTTGGTGAGGTTCTTCCTCAAAGGCACCTGACACAATACAGTCGTGTTCCAATCCGGGAGAGCAAGATTAACTCAAGGACAATAGGGCATGACCCTGATGGTCTGAAGATTAACAAGTACTTGAAACAAAACAAAACAAACAAAAAACCCAAACAAACAAACAAAAAACTTTAGAGGAGGAAGGGAACAGCTTGTAACCCTTAGAAATGTATCTGCGCAAGTTTCTAGAGTCAGGATTTCCCAAGAGTTCGGTGTGAACACCCTGTTTTGCTCAACCCTGGCTATTGTTGTAAAACAAACATTTCTATTTGGCTGTATACAGAATTTATAAAGCACCTTAGAATTATTTGCAGAATATGATCTTCAATCCAGGTAAAGAAAGCAAACAATTATTATCCATGCCCAACGTTGATCATGAAAAAAAGCAGATCAAGTGCGCTTACCTCAATCGCTGCAGTTGTTTTATGGCCGCAAAAAAATATAACACCTACGTGTTGTCCAGCAAAGTCGCCAAGTCAGTGCAAGGTTCTTTATGAGACAATAAAGAATAAATACAGTCAGAAAAGAACACAGGAATTGACACAGTGGGTGGTCCAGTGTTCCTGCAGCTCTGTCATCTATTGCCAGCATAACCTCAGCAGGGAAGGGAGGGCTTGGTTTTCCTTCCTAACTGTATGCCGTTCCCAATTCTCTTCATCCCACAGTGCAACCTCTGTTTTATAGGCTCCTTAGAAGAATGCACACTCCAAATCTTTCAGGTTTTCTTAGTTGCTAGGAATGGATCTGCCATTCATAAAACTGTTCAAATTCTTTCAAAATTCACTTATATCTTCTTCCATTACTACCTCCCAAAGTCGTGAGTTCCACAAAAGAACTTTCTATGTAAAATTGTAAGCTAGACAGTGAAAAGTTGAACCTTCTTTTTTCTGTAAGAAACTACATGAAAATATCCCAAAGGCATTTTTTAGAGCAATAAAGCATACTTGGAAAACTTTAAGGAATTTACTCAAGAGAGGGACAAAATATAGAGTCCTAAAAGAATTGGAGGTCTCAAATTTGGGGATTGCATTAGAAGTATTAGGGCCTTGAATATTTTAAGCTCTAGATCTGAGTCCATGTCTCACTTTTCCCAGCAATGATCTGAGTACCTGACACATAGAGGGTCCTATTCAATCTATATTCATTTAAAGAAAATGGCTGAGGTACTGGTATATGCATATGTAATCTACATCTATCAGGCCTAGTTATAGGTAAATTAAAATATTATGGTTTTCTTGAAGCTTTTAGTTTTTCAGGATTTCCCTCTTCTTTCAAAAATCTTCCTAATACTTAATATGCTTTATATTTCTTCATAGCTGCTATTACTATCTGATATTATTTATGGGTTTAACCTGTTTGGTTTTGGCCTGTTTCCACCACAAGAATGTGAGTCCAGGTAGTAATTTTGTCCATTTATTCAAACACTGTGTCAGGTACTGAAATAGTACCTGGTATGTAGTATGCACTCAATAAGTACTTGTTGATTGGTGAGGGAATGGATTTTCATCCACACGTTATTACTGACCCAGTATTTCCCACCAGGGAGAGGGCAACAAGGCCAAGTGAAGGGACTCAGAGTCCAGTCAGGACAACCAAGAGATCACTGCCCAGCTACCAGCAGGTCACAGATGGCATACTATGTGCTTTGAGCCTAGCTCCCTTATTTAGTGCCCAAATTTGTTTTGCAGTATAGTTCTTATTACTGTACCTGTATTCCAACCATTCGAGAGCATAAAGGCATTGATTTTTTATTTTAAAATAAAAATAATACTAATAAAATGTTCTATTTCCTTCTGCTCAATAATCAGGCAGACCAGAGAAACTCTAGTCTTCAACTGACAACCTGTTGGCATAGTAACAATAACAAGCTTGATTTCTTAGGGAAGGTGAAAAACTATTTTCGGTTCTTCTAATTAGGGAACAGTCTCTTGTTTTTAATGTTTCCATTTATTTGGGTGCAGAGAAAAAAAAGACTATCTTATCCTTTAAAAACTTAGTGGCCAATCATTATGATTGTTTTGATGTTTAATTTTCCCACAAAGACTTTTTTAGAGAAGGTAATTTTTCTCAGCAAGTGGAAGATATAGCATCACCTTCATTCTATGTGATCAGCTTTATTTCCATTTTACAGATGAATAAAGAGAAGTATCACATTATGGGTGATCTATCTCGGCTCAAAATGAAAATGACTGACTCAGATGATTAGAATTGTAATCAAAGTAGATCCAATTAGAATCCAAAGATGATTTTAAAGTTCTGCAAACTCTTCTCCTTTTACATTTGGTTTGGTTTTCCATTGACTCTATAAATAAGGAGATTCAACACAGACACCTATTAGTGAGATGAATGACAAATGGAGAGTTGTAAGTGATTATGGATAGGGTGAGCATTCATCGATGTTTGGGGCAAATTGGGTTATTTTAGACTAAATGCTGCTTTGGGAAATTATGTATAAAGCTTTTGCAAGGGGGCACTTTCTGGAACATATTTTGTACTCTAAAAGGCAGGCAGATTCTAATAATCAGTGATTTTTTTTCCAATATATGTATGATGTAGTACACAGCACAAAATAATACTAAAATTGCTTTTTTAATGAATGACCTTGAATAACATTGACTTTTATTATCACAACCTAATATTTATGATTTTCTTTTTTCAGGTTCAGTCTGCCTTTCCTGATATATTTTACACTTTTTGAGGGTATTGATCATGCCTTCTTCTTTATTTGTATGCAATAGTCAAGAAATGCTTATTAATTTATCACTTTCTCTAATAGAGAAAATGAAAGTAATCAAAATGTTTCATTTTTCTTGAAGAAGAATGTTTACTGAGAGACTATTAGTTCTACTCTAAAAATAATGCACATTCATTTTAGAGAAATGGGAAATAATACAAAATAAAATTAAAATTTGCTATTTTTCCAACCTGGAAATAACTTACACTAATAACATTTAATTTACTTAATTTTTCTTGGTGTATGTAAAATATGCCCTTTAAAAGAAATCGAAACCACGATTGCCATCTTGCTTTGTATCCAGCTCCATTCATTTGATAAAAGATAAACATTTTCCATTTAGGTACAATTAGCACAATATAAAAGCAAGGAATGAAAATAGAACACCTTATATTTTAAATTAGCATGAATCACAAACGTGCAATGTTCCTTCTGAAATGTATTTTTAAAACCATTCAGCTATTATTAAATTCTAATGCAATAAATAGAATTGCCTGAAGCCCTGCTCTTAAGTACAAACAAAAAAAAGGATGATCTTCAGGTCTTGGTGTGCATTTCTAGGTTCTATCCCCCTATTCTTCCCACTTCAGTTGCAGCTTGTCCTCTGTCAAGGAGGCCCAAGCATGAGGAAGTGGCATTGAGCAGCTCAACCCTTCCCATCATTTCCTTTCATCAATCCATATGTGCAGCTACCTGCTGTATCCCCAAATACAACGCTGCTTCTCAGCTTCTTTGAGCCCTTCTTTTCAACACATCACAGGTCAAAGCCCTAGTCAGAATCACGGGCATCACCAATGCAATAGCTCTTGCCCATATCCCTGTATCTTCTCTTTCAGTGTATTAGTTTTCAGGAGTCATAGCATTTCGTGTTTTGGGGTTGGTTTATTTATTTGTTCTATGTTTAAAGCAAAAGCTTTCACGTGCTTTAAAGTAATGAAATGACTGAATCACTCCTTATAAGCTATGAAAAAAAATCTTCAGTTTATAAAAGAAGGTAATATTTTATTGCATTATTTTATTTCTAAAAAAAATCATTTAGTTTTCCAACAAATCTGTAATATAAAAAATGGAATAGAAGTTAGTGGCTTAAAAACAAAAGAGCCGTTTTTTGTTTTTCTTAGCACTTTTAAATTGCATATCAATTTAGCATATCAGACAGAAAGTGAAACATTTGATCTTATTGTTGGCTGACCAACCATCTATGTTTGCCTGGTACTACCCCAGGCTAGTGGTGGTTTCAGAGGCACTGAAAGTCACATATCCAGGGGAAACTCCTCAGTCCCAGAAAAGCCAGGATAGTTGGTCACCCTAAGTCTTGTTCCGTGAGATACATTATATTTATCAGAACACTGATGTTCATGATGCTGGTGGTATTTTCTAGGGAGTGAAAAATAGTTTAAACAAATCAAACTTTTGCCCATTTTATGGTCGAATTTCTGTCAAGTCTAACAATAGGCTATTGTGGTAATTCTGGGAGATGTTTTCAGCCCTCTACATTTCTTACAAGAATATATGATCTGAAAAACTGTTTGTTAATTGCCCAAAAGTCCATATGTTGATGCAGGCATCCAATAGCGATTGGATAAAACTGCAAGGACTCCATTTTCCATTGCCCTTTCGTTTCCGGCTACTTTTAGCTCTGAACAGAACCAAAGCCCCGACAATTCCAAACTTTATGTCTTTCAGATGTGACTTTTTTCCCCCAAATCTTTAGCACTGCGGTCTCTACTAAAGCTAACATTTCCTGTAGTTCTCCAGAGCTGCTTCTCTGCACCAAAGCAAGGCATCCACCAAGAGGCCCGAGAAAGAGCACCCTAATTGGTGGTACCACACTTGTGAACACCTGCCATCCTTCTGCCTATTGGAAGAAAATAATCTACCCCTGGAAGCCTCCCTCTCTCTCTCTCTCTCACTTTTTTAGCAGATTTTGCTAGCAATCTGTCCTCAAGCTGACCTTACGTCAGTGCTCTTTTGTTAACACTGCAATGTGGTGACTGCCTCATCAATTCATCCTGGGGTTGAAGACTATACGTCACATAATTGTCAACATCTTGATGCACGGTCATATTTTGTTAATATGAAAATTCATCACTGTTCCCACACTGGGCACAGAAACATTTCATAACATCTGGGAAAAAAAGGTTTTATGAGAAGAAACAAAAAATACTGACATTTTCTTTTCAGCTTGTACTAGTTTATAACTTGCGCCCAGGAAACTCCAATGTTAATGCTCATTGCTCGAGCATCTGGAAAATGGAAGCTCATTGTTTTTGGTAAATTTCGCCCATATCCTATAATGTCATTTGTAAATTTGGGAGGCACTGGGACATTTTTTTATCCTGATAAAAATATCAAAGACCAATTTTTTTTTTAAGTCACTAGGTACAGTTTTGAATTTAAATAGAGACCATGATTTGAATGGTGATTAACATAATTACTGTGGGACCATATTTTATTTTTAGAAAATATTTCAAGAGAAAACCTATATCACTAAAAGACATTTTGGAATTTGTTTTGTACCTAAGATTAAAGAGGCATAATTTTAATGCACCAATATAATAGAAGATAAATGGAACGTTGTTTTGAAATATTATTTTTAAAAAGAACTCTCAGACATCCATTGTAAATAACTAGATTCCTTAAAATTTGTCAGTTTATAAATATTACATGAGGATTATGTTGGCTCCATATACCTCTTTGAGGGTTTGAATTTTCTCTGGAATATTGGTGGTAGATGCATAAAGAAGGAATATATATTATATCAAGTTGTAACAAGAAAGGCAATGTGGCCTCATATTTCATCTTCTGGACTTTCTAATCAGTTAGATATAGATATAAGTTTCAGCTCTGCCACTGACTACGTGGGCCACTTTGGACAAATTACCAAAACTCTTTAAGCCTTGGTTTTCTCATTTGTAAAATGGGGAGGCTCTTACGAGAATTAGATAAAATAAGGTAAAAACAGCATTTAACACAATGTCTGGCGTGTGTTAAGTACTCAGTAAACGATAGACACTATTACTAGTTTCATTAATTACCAGAGATACTGGGATGCTCAATGAAAGCAACATTTTTGAAGCTGTCTTAGGCTTCTGTCTCTCCAAAGAATGCCCTACCCGGACTTATGATGGTGGACAGCCCAACCAGAGTTCCAGGTACATACAAATGTCTTTTTATCCAAGAAACCCTCCCGGATCCCCTCAACTATATGTGAACATTTACTCTTTTACATGCCCCATTCTTATCAGTTGCCTAAAGTAAAGTCCCCAAATATACAGAGGCATTGGTATTTACAGTTCTTTGTGTTCTTACCACCCTGGGGGCAGGGGTTTTGTTTTCCTCCTCTAAGCTCCTAACGTCTAAGATAGATGAATGTAGGCAACTAGAAGTCCAAGCAGCATATGATATGAGCAGAGAAAGTAGTGTAAACAAAGCTGTCAATGTTCAGAAGAGGGAGGGGTGGTAACTTGTGGCGGAGGTGATAAGAAAAGATCTGTCTGGAGGAAGTAGCTTTGAAGTGGAACAGAAAGGCTTAAGAGGATTTCAAAGGAGAAAAATAGAGAGAAGGCAACTTCATGAAAAAACAAGTGAACCACAAAGAACAAGTCAGGTTGATCAGAGCAAGTTGAGTGTGTGATGGGTGGGAGATAATCCCCAAAGGGAAGCTATAGTATGATTGCAGAGAACCCTAAAGGACAGGAAAAGGAGGTTGGATTTTATTTGGGGGTCAATGGGGAGTTGCCAAAGCTTTGAGAGCGGAAAGTGACGCAGAGAAGAGATGCCAGCTGCTCCCATCGTGACCTTCCAACTCTGTATTCATCCAAACTCATATAAACTTGCTAAATATCTCCAAATTATCTGTCCCATATGGGTCTTTGAGACATAGCCATGCCACATGCTAAGTCTTGAAAGTATGTAAGCTAGCAGTCAACCACAGCTCTTGTTTCTGCAATAGAAAGTAAGTTTCTGTTCTAGTTAAGAGCAGGGGTTTGGGAGGTAAAAGGTCCTGGATTCAAATCTTAGCTCTGTCAGTTACTAAAGAGTGATCTCAACAAATTACTTAACCACTCTAAGGCATAGTTTCCTCACCTCTAGATTAGGTAATTATATTAACTCATAGGGTTATTGTGAAGTTTAAATGCCATGCATGTAAAGAACTTAGCAGAGAAACTGCTCACATGACTCTACTATGATTCATCATTTCTCCATCTCATCTCTCTGGTTCTTTAAATCCATGGTTTTCTTTGGCCTCCAGCTTTTTTCTTTTCTTTTCTTTTTTAACATCTTTATTGGAGTATAATTGCTTTACAATGGTGTGTTAGTTTCTGCTTTTTAACAAAGTGAATCAGCTATACATATACATATATCCCCATATCTCCTCCCTCTTGCCTCTCCCTCCCACCCTCCCTATCCCACCCCTCTAGGTGGTCACAAATCACTGAGCTGATCTCCCTGTGCTATGCGGCTGCTTCCCACTAGCTATCTGTTTTACACTTGGTAGTGTATATATGTCCATGCCACTCTCTCACTTCGTCCCAGCTTACCCTTCCCCCTCCCCGTGTCCTCAAGTCCGTTCTCTAGGTCTGCGTCTTTATTCCTTTCCTGCCCTTAGGTTCATCGGAGCCATTTCTTTTTATTTTTTTAGATTCCATACATATGTGTTAGCATATGGTATTTGTTTTTCTCTTTCTGACTTACTTCACTCTGTATGACAGACTCTAGGTCCATCCACCTCACTACAAATAACTCAATTTCGTGTCTTTTTATGGCTGAGTAATATTCCATTGTATATATGTGCCACATCTTCTTTATCCATTCATCCGATGATGGGCACTTAGGTTGCTTCCATGTCCTGGCTATTGTAAATAGAGCTGCAATGAACATTTTGGTACATGACTCTTTTGGAATTATGGTTTTCTCAGGGTATATGCCCAGTAGTGGGATTGCTGGGTCATATGGTAGTTCTACTTTTAGTTTTGTAAGGAACCTCCATACTGTTCTCCATAGTAGGCCTCCAGCTTTTGATACTGTTTCCGGTTCCCCATCATGTTTGACAATATGATTAGGCTCCCTCCTCTAGTATCAGGGGCATTGCAGGAAAGGCTGATCCACTTCAAATGGCTTAAGCCTGAAGACAGTGTAATAAAGAGACTATTTACAGAGATAGGGACTGGGTTGAGAAAACAAGGGATGGTGGATTGCCAATGAATGAGAAATAATGATCACCTTTAAGTTTAAAGTAGAAGAGGGACTAAAAAACTAAAAATAGAGCTACCATATGATCCAGCAATCCCACTCCTGGGCATATATACAGAGAAAACCATAATTTGAAAAGATACACGCACCCCAATGTTCACTGCAGCACTATTTACATTAGCCAGGACATGGAAGCAACCTAAATGTCCGTCGAAAGAGGAATGGATAAAGAAGATGTGGTATGTATATACAGTGGAATATTACTCGACCATTAAAAAGAATTAAATAATGCCATTTGCAGCAACATGGATGGACCTAGAGATTGTCATACTGAGTGAAGTAAGTCAGACAGAGAAAGACAAATATCATATGATATCACTTATATGTGGAATCTAAAACAATGGTACAAATGAACTTATTTACAAAACAGAAATAGAGTCACAGATGTAGTAAACAATCTTATGGTTACTGGGTGGGGGGAAGAAGGGGGAGGGATAAATTGGGAGACTGGGATTGACATATACACACTACTATATAAAATAGATAACTAATAAGGACCTACTGTATAGCACAGGGAACTCTACCCAATACTCTGTAATGACCTGTATGGGAAAAGAATCTAAAAAAGAGTGGATATATGTATATGTATAACTGATTCACTTTTCTGTACAGCAGAAACTAACACTAACATCATAAATCAACTATACTCCAATAAAAATTAATTAAAAAATAAAATATGTGGCACATCTTAAAAAAATTTTTTTTTAAATTTTTAAAAAAAGTAGAAGAGGGACAAAGGTGTCTGGAGACAAGTGGTCACTAGAGCTGTGGCCTGGGAGGAATGCAGCTACCCCTGAACAACAGTGAGGCAGGGAGGGAGCTGTGTGTGTGCAGGGGAATAATCCAACCTCTTTCCCTGTTTTCCCTCCAATGTCTTGCCAGTGCCTTCCATTGGCTGAACCCGGTTCGAAGCAAATCAATAAGAGAACCAGGTGATGCAGTCTACAGAGGCCAGTTTTCTGGGGCACAAGCAAGGCAGAGAAGACCAGAGAACAGATGGTGCACTGGGGCTGGGGCAAAATGTGTTGTTGCTTTCCAAATAAGGGGTAGAAGTGTTAGAAGCAACCAAACATCTCAATGGAAGGTTACCACTGCCTCCATGACAGATGGAGGGAATGAAGCTCAGAGAGGTAGTGACTTGCCAATGTTATCAGCTAGAAGAAGGAACCAATTCAGAGCCCTAAATGGTGCCTCAGGCCTACTCCATTTCCCACTACGCTGCGCGGCTCCACACAGAGTGATGGCTGAAATGACCTTGGTCTCGTCCAAGCAGTTTCTGCCCTGAGATAAGCCAAGGGTATGAAATCATATCTTGTTTTTTACCCCTGCTTCAGTTCCCTACGTTCTTGGTCTGAATCCATTCGTTGGGATTTTCCAAATAATCTTTCAGAGAGGGTTTCTTAAACATTAACTTTGAAAGTTATTGACATTAGGAAATTGGGTTCCCTCCTTTTTAGGGAGAGGGAAGGTTAGATCGAAGATATAAAGGCATCTGAAAGAAAGAGAGAGAAAGAAAAGCAAGAAAGAAAGAAAAAAGGAAGGAAGGAAGGAAGAAAGGAAGGAAGGGGGACTAACCAAGTGCCTATCAACAACAGTAGAACGGAAAACTGTGGAATATCCACATAATGGAATATTATACAGGAAGGGAAATAAAACTGCATGCAAAAAAAGGAGTGAAATTCATAGATACAGTATTAATGGAAGGCAGTATTAATAGAACCCATTTGTAAGATTTCAAAAGCAGGCAAAAATAATCTATGGTGTTAGAAGATAGGATCGTGGTTATCTTAGGGGCTGGGAAATGGAAAGGGGTTTCTGTGTTGTTAATAATTTTCTGCGTTTTGTCTATTTGTTTGTTTTAGTTTATTTGTTTAATCTGGGTGGTGGTTGTACAGGTGTGGTCATTTTGTGAAAATTCATTGAGCTGCCCGTTATGAATTGTGCCCTTTTCTTTTTATTTGTTTTTTAACATCTTTTTTTTTTATTAGTCATCATTTTATACATATCAGTGTATACATGTCAATCCCAATCGCCCAATTCAGCACACCACCACCACCACCCGCCGCTGCTTTCCCCCCTTGGTGTCCGTACATGTGCCTTTTTCTATATACACAGACATACAATTTCAGGTAGCCAGTTGCATTAGTCAGTTTTGGTGCAGTAAAAATCAATCTTCCAAAGTCTCTGTGGCTTTCCACACAGTTCTCTTTGTGCTATGCAGAATTCTAAGAAGGCCCCCATGGTCTCCATCCCTTGGTGTTACTCCTGTGATGTGTTACCTTACATGGAAAAGGGATTGTGCAGATTGTGCTGGGCTCCCCGCCCTCCAGGTCCAGCCCCTGCGTGTTCCTCTGTCCTGACGCTGGCCCTTCCTGCCCAGCTCCTTCCCACACCATCCAGGGTCCCCAGGAGCACCACACCAGACCCCCTTACGGAGCTGGCAGCTGCACAGGCTCTGGCCCTGCTGGCTTCCTTGGGACCTCCTCTTTATGAATCAGCTGACTTGAAGGTAAGGAGATTATCTGGGTGGACCTAACCTAATTCCATGAACCCTTTAAAAGCAGTGTCTTCTGGTCAGAGACTTGACAGGAGGGAGATTCAGAGTGCCATTACTGGCTTGAGGATGAAAGATGACACACTGAAAAGACCTGAGAACAGCCCCTAGGAACTGAGAGCAACCCCTGGCCCACAGCCAGCAAGAGGACCTCAGTCCTACAACCACAAGGAAATAAGTTCTGTCAATGACCAGTGAGCTCGGAAGAGAACTCCAAACCCCAGTGAGAACAGCAGCTGACACCTTGATCTCGGCCCAGTGAGACGCTGAGCACGGTATCCGATAGCCCCATGCCCACACATCTGACCTACAGAAGCTGTGAGATGATACATTGTGGTTTTAAGGTGCTAAGTTTGTGGTAATTTGTTTGCAACAATAGAAAACGAACGCACATTTGTTCACATTTTGGCGGCTTTGTGTTGGCAGCTGCTGAGACCCTGCTCAGCTCTGCTCCACGAGTCTTCACATTCCGGGACCCATATTGAAGGAGCTTCCATATTTGGGACATTCATATGACAGAGGGAAAAGAGCAAGTGAGATCACAAAAGCCCATGATGCCTCTTAAAGTATGTAGTGTTCATCACATCTGCTCACACTCCAATGGCCAAAGCAGGCCACACAACCAGGACCAAAGGTGATGGGGCAGGATGTATAATCTTCTTACAGAAAAGGGGAGATTGAATAATATTAAAAAACAATGCCATCTATCACCATGGGCTGTTATAACTGTGGCCTAATTGGAAAGAGCAGAGTCTTTGGTGTCAGAAAGTCTTGAGTATGAATCTTGGGACCACCACCTTACTGGCTGTGTGACCACAGGGAAGTTAGGAAATTCCTCTGAGCCTTGGTCTCTTAAATGGTAAATACCTATCTTACAGGGTTGGTGTGAATGTTAAATGTACCAATATGATGCCTGGTAGACACTCTAATATGTGTTGATAAATATTAGCCTGAGACTCTTACCTCAGGGATTAACCAGAATGCAATTCTTCCAAAGGGAGAAGTCAGGGAAAGGAAGCCACATCTAAACACACCTCCTTTCCCCCATTTTCCTAATAAAACTAATGCAGAGTCCAAAATATATAATTCCTTTATACACTATATCTCTTTGAATGTTGTAGTAACAAATGGCTTAAAGGGAATATAACATTACCCTTCTGAATGGAATTGTTGAATGCAATCAATATCAGAGGTGGAATTACTTTATAATTACCTTTCTAAACTGATGATTCACTTTAACAGCTATTTTTTGCCTTATGAAAATGTTGTCATAAAGCCACAGTTATTACAGTTGGAAAACTGACAAATCAAACAGTCAATAATACTTTGTCCTCAGACCATTTAGACTTTCTTTTTAACTTGCCCAGGTAGTTTTAAACACTATTTCAGGTTTCTAGTTCACAATTATCTCTTTTAAAGTAACTATTGATATTATTAGTTGTTATTTTTTAAGCCCCAATCCATTATTTGGGGTTTTAACTTTTTTTAATCACATAAAAAATAACCATCTCTCTCTCTCTCTCTCTCTCTCTCACACACACACACACACACACACACACACACAGAGTTAGTACACTTTCTTCAGCAGAAGAAAAAAGTCACGTCTCGCAAAAACTTACCAGATGAAGACAACTGCAGTCAACATTTTGGTGTGTCTTCCAATTTTTCTTCCTGAATAGATAAATACATAGACTTTATGACTGTATACATATATAGTATATGTTTGTATTTCTGTGTATTTACATATATTTCTTTCACAAAAATGGGGTTATATATTATATTCTATTTTTAACCTGCTTTTCCATGTAGTTATATTCATATATACCATTGCTTTAATGATTTTGTTTAATGATTTTTTAAAATTTATTTTTGGTTGTGTTGGGTCTTCATTGCTGCAAGCGGGCTTTCTCTAGTTGCTGCGAGCATTGTGGTGTGTGGGCTTCTCATTGCAGCTTTTGTAGCTCATTGTAGCTTCTCTTGTTGTGGAGCATGGGCTCTAGGCACGTGGGCTTCAGTAGTTGTAGTGCATGGGTTCAGTAGTTGTGGCTCACGGGCTTAGTTGCTCCGCGGCATGTGGGATCTTCCCGGACCAGGGATCAAACCCATGTCCCCTGCATTGGCAGGCGGATTCTTAACCACTGTGCCACCAGGGAAGTCCCAATGATTTTATATTTATTTTTCAACCAGTATCTTACTATTGAATATTTAGATTATTTGTTAATTTTCTATTATCTACTCTCTGAAACAGAGCTTCCACTAGCCCATATATATGAATTAGAGGAAGTCAGGGTGTAAGGCTTGCTGGCCAAGGAACCTGTCTGATTTCAGCCCTACTCACCCCTCTGATCAGATCCCATATACGGCAGCTCTGCTCTTAAATTTCCAAATGTATACTGGAAATGTTAGAGAATCTCTCTCAGAATGGATGAGCCTTTTCTTGAAATTTCCAGCCATTCTGTATTATCAAGAGTTGCCATATGGTATGTAACAGTATCCACATCTTGGTTTATTACCTGCCCCTTCTATGACTTGTCTTTATTGACCTGTTAATTTCTCTGTGAAAGGGCATCAGAAGTGATTAAAGTGTTAAGACTTTACAGGTCAGAGATGCATAGAGCACCCCCCCACCCCACTTCCAGTGTCATCACAAAGGTGCTCATGATTAAAGCACTCAGGTGATGTCTCTTTTTATTTTGAAAACAAAAATGGAAAAAGAGAGCCTTGTGTTCTGATTCTTCTTTTGCTTCAGACCTAGAAAATGGTTGCTCATAAAGTCCCCAAAAGAACTGGCAATAATGACTCTCGAGAGCCCTGAATGAAGCCATTGTTATAGAAACATGACTGCCTTTATGGGTGAAACAATTACATTTTTTTATACCACATGGAATTAAATGGAAGTCTCCATCTGCCTCTGTTAAGAGCTCCCTTTGGAGAGACTGGTAGCCAGTTAGCCAGAAGCCAGTGGACACTGACCTCTAGCCCAGACCCCTGGTCCCAGCCTTCCGTTGTCTCCTCCTGGGCTCCGACCGCAGCTCTTCTCATGCAAGTGCTATTGTTGGTGTCTTCAGAGAGAAGCTGTTAAAGGAAAGGGAAGTTTATTTGCAAGTGGGTAGGAAAATGTTCCAACAAAAGAATGAAATGATTAGCTTCCTTCTATATATCAGCACCAGCCCTGTTGCCACATCTTCAGGCTGTAGTGAGTGAGGAAAACAATGACATTCCTGATGCAAGGCAGAGTCACCTGCAGCCACTGACCAATCACAGGTAAGGCCACCCTCTTCTTTACCCTGGGAGAGGGTGGGAGGTGGGGAGACTGCAAAGTTATCCTAGTATATTTCTCATCTTATTAAAATCTTTTAAAATGGGAACGATTCTTTTTTATATGTATATTTTTATTGGAGTATAGTTGATTTACAATGCTGTGTTAATTAATGCTGTACAGCAAAATGACTCAGTTATACACATATAGACATTCTTTTTTTATATTCTTTTCCATTATGGTTTATCACAGGAGATTGGATATAGTTCCCTGTGCTATACAGTAGGACCTGGTTGTTTATCCATTCTAAATGTAATAGTTTGCATCTACCAACCCCAAACTCCCAGTCCATCCCTCTCCCTCCTGCCCACCACTTGCCCACAAGTCTGTTCTCTATGTCTATGAGTCTGTTTCTGTTTTGTAGATAGGTTCGTTTGTGCCATATTTTAGATTTAAAATGGGAACCATTCTTGAATGGAGGGACTATGTAAAATGACAAGCCCTAAGGGGCCTAATTCTTTTTAACATGATATGATATGACCCTTTAAAAGTAGAAGGTTGAGAGATTTGTGGGGTTAGCTGATCATTAATTTTTCCTATGTGTGAGGTATAACTATCACTCAAGAAAGTCTAGAAAGCTTACCACCAGGCTATTGTGGTGAGCCTGAGGTCTGACAGGAATCTCAAGGCTCTGAGAGAAGGCTTCTTAACCTGATCTGTGCTGTATTATTTTGGAGGGGAGATCATGGGTTGCCCATTTCTTATAGACAATTTGACATTGTAGACAATTAGGAAATATGATCAGACAAATGCACTATTGGAAAAACGTGTACAGCAGAAGGATAAAAAGAGAACATCTGGACATGCCCTTCGTTAGCTATAAGTTAGCTGATAGCTTTGTCCAAGAGATGGATGATGGGGCTTCAATAAAGGGATGAGGCTTCCTCATTTTTGCCTTGAGGAGAGACTTGAAGAAAGGGAGCTGGTGGGTTTGCTGAAGAGCTGGGAATGTCTGCATGAAAAACGGCTGCCACAAGTGAAGGAAAAAAGTGTTTATTTAAACAATGGAGGTAGTGGGATGTGGAGAGGGACAAGAGTTAGAGGAGTGAGAAGGGAGAAGAAAAGGCAGAAGACATAAGAAAGATTTGCATTTTGAGGTCTTTCACAAACTCCCTGGCTTCTTACCTTTCTATGTTGTCTCAGGTCTAACACTAAATAACACCGCCCTTAGGAAGCTTCCTGCTCCCAGCCTGAGTGAGATGCCCTCATCGGGGCTCTTGGAGCTCCCGGTGTCCCCTCTTATTTCAAAGGACTGCAATGGCCTAAGTTGGTTTATCTGAGTGTCCAGTGGACTCTGAGCCTCGTGAACTCAGTGATGTGCCCGCTTTGCTCCCTGCTGTGGTCTAGGCATGGGGAACGATGCCTGGTGCATAGTTATTGTTCAAAAAGTACGTTGGATGAATACATTGCAGGGGGGAGGGTGCAGAGATCATAAGCAGAGAGGAGAGGCTGATTAGAGAGGAGCAGGTTCATGGGGATGGCCGGAGTCCACAGGTAGAGAACTGACACAGTCTGGGAACTTAGAGAAGCACCGCAGAAGGAATGGGTGGGTAGCAAAAGATGGAGCTTCAGCGGTGAGCAGGCGTGATCGCTAAAGGGCCCTTTAAACCATGTGAGAGAGATTAGAATTAATGTCGAGGGCAGTGTGGAGACACATGAACAGGAGAGTTGGGAAGCCATGTGATTAAATTTGCATGCTTAGAAAGAGGAATTTTGCTGCAGCCTGTAGAACAGATTCGAGAGGGGCCAGCATGGAGGCAGGGAACCCGTTTAGAGACTGCTGCAGAAATCGATGGGAGATATCATCGTGGGTTGAACCATAACAGTGCAGAAAGGATGGAAAAAGTGGTGGAATTTAAGAAATATTTCAAAAGTAGAATTGACAACCTTGATATTGATTTGGGAATAAAGAAGAAAGAGAAGTCAAGACTGGTATCTTTGTTTCAGGCTTGAGTAACTGGATGATCAGTGGTACCATTCGCTAGGGAAAAAAAAAGAGAGAAAGGAGTATTTGCTTGCATTTTTGTAAATTCAGTCCCAGGCAGGTTGAAGTCGATGTGTATGTGGAATATTCGAGAGGCAGCTAGATAAGCGCATCTTGAGAGCTCAGGTGATGAATGGGGCTGGAGAATCAGAGCTGGTGGTCGTGGACATAGAGGTGGTAAGGAAAGCCATGGAAATTGATGAGGTTGCTTACAGGAGGGCATAGAGGGAGGAGACAAGAAGACTCAGGACTCTGAAGAACAGACACACTTTTTGTTTTTTGTTTTTTTTGGTGGTACGCGGGCCTCTCACTGTTGTGGCCTCTCCCGTTGCAGAGCACAGGCTCCGGACGTGCAGGCTCAGTGGCCGTGGCTCATAGGCCCAGCTGCTCTGCGGCATGTGGGATCTTCCCGGACCCGGGCACGAACCCGCATCCCCTGCATCGGCAGGCAGACTCTTAACCACTGCGCCACTAGGGAAGCCCCAGACACACTTTTTAAAAGGCAGGAGAAAGGAGCCTAAAAAGAACAATATGATGAAGTAGCCTGTGAGATAAAGAAGGGTCACAGAAGCTGAGGGGAAGATTTATTTCTAGTAGAAGAAGTGGTCTAAATATCAAAGTCTACAAGGAATTAGGTTGACAACGGAGGCACATCTATCAAATGTAGCACCAGGGCAGTAATTGGCAACCTTGATGCAAACAGCTTCAGTAATAAGTTTGGGGGCAGAAGCCGTATTACACTGGGTTGAGAAGTGAACAGGAAGTAACAACTTGAATACAGCGAGTGTGGACAAATATTTCAAGAAGTTTGACAGTAAAGGGGCAAGTATGCTTACAGTTTTCAAGGCCCTTAATCATTCAACCTTTATAGGAAGAAATAATGGGCAACAGTGGCCTAAGGAAGAGCAAAGAGCAAAACAGATCCCCCAGAGCAAAAGAGATCACTCCAAAACCTTGAGGTGGTGGTCCCCCAGACAGAAAGTGGGGGAAAGTGAGTTTGCTGGGAAAGTTCCATTTTATTTTATTTTTTTTTAAATTTATTTATTTATTTTTGGCTGCGTTGGGTCTTCGTTGCTGCACGCGGGCTTTCCTTTCTCTAGTTGCCGCGAGCAGGGATTACTCTTTGTTGCGGTGCGCGGGCTTCTCACTGCGGTGGCTTCTCTTGTTGTGGAGCACGGGCTCTAGGCGCGGGGGTTTCAGTAGTTATGGCTCGTGCGCTCTAGAGCACGGGTTCAGTAGTTGTGGTGCACAGGCTTAGTTGCTCTGCGGGATGTGGGATCTTCCCGGACGAGGCCTGAAACCCGTGTCCCCTGCATTGGCAGGCAGATTCTTAACCACTGCGCCACCAGGGAAGTCCCGGGAAAGTTCTATTTTAAACTCTGGTGTGTTGGATGGTGTTTTGCCATGGAAGATACACAACGGCAATGGGAAAGAGAAGAGTGGAACTGACAGAGGTGCCCTATCTGAGATGGACACTTACAGAGTTCTCTGCAGTAGTGGCAGCCGAGACAGCCCACAGGAGTAAGACTCCCAGGGAAAGAATGTGAATGAGAGGGACAAAAGATGGAGGACAGTCATGACAGCCGTCCATTGATATTTGTCACCTAGGAACTAGATATTTTTCCTGACTGGACAACTGGATAAGGAAAGTCAAGTCATCATTTCTATGCAGACTTTTTAACCTTTACTGAATTATCTTATGTATAAGGGAAATCTAAACTGCTTATTTCAAGACAAGTTAACCCTCCCCCACCTCCACCCCCAGACTATAATTGTGCAATACTCTTGACTTTACAACTTGAAGTGTATTCAGCAAAATGGATTCAGATGCTTTCAGCATTTTCTGTAATATGTAATTTCTATGAACAATATATTTCTCACCATCAAATACTATTTTCTATAATGAGTAAATTGATGAGGAATGCAAATATGAAGTTCACCCCAGCCTCTCTCAGGATGAATGCTGAAAGGTGTCATGTGTTTGGGCAACAGCCAGGGTGTGAGTGATGAGGTTAAAGGACGTGGTGAAGTGCTGTGTTAAGAAGCCGAAGCTAAAAAGGGGGGTGGAAATCAGATCCCTGCCGGTCTTTAATATTCTGCTAAGTAATTTTAGCTTCATTATGTAGACAATGGAAAGGCATTGAGTTATTGTGAGTAGAGGAGTGAGAGGCTTAGATCTGAGTTTTAAGAAGGTAATGGTGGTAATTAGTAGGCTCCTAGAAATATTTGTTAACTGAATGGAGAAAATGATGACTGAAGACTAGGGGATCAGATAAAACGTGCTGTTACTATTCGGGAGATAATGGGAGATACGGTGGAAGGTCTCCCATTAAATGAAGTCAGGGACTGAATTTGATCAGTCATTTGCTTTAACAAGTAGGGAATTAAGAAAAGATATATACACTTTCCTCAGAGATTATATTTTCAACCTAAGACATATATGAGTACACTCATCCAGCAATTGTATAATAGAGTGCCAAGGCCCTTCCTCTGAGTATAAGTTTGCTAATTGGAAATGTATCATTTTTCTTACGTGAGTCACATTCATGTTTCCATTTCTCTAAATTGCAGCAAAGAGCAGAGTGCAGAATCTTAAAGACATGTTTACAAACTTTTCCCAATCATGTTTGGTTCACCTTTCTCATACTTATTTGAATTATAATATTTTCAGCCACTCAGTCTCACCAAGTCTTCCCAAAGAATTACAACTTAGTTTGCATAGGAACAGCTCTCTTTCACACTCAGGTTTCATTGGTTTACATAATATTTAATTAAATGCTGTAACATATTGAAAAGTACAACTGCATTGACTGGCTTGTGAACAAGATACAACTGTTTCTTGGTAAACATACAACTAAATTGATGGGAGCAGGAAAGTTTAGTGCAGCAGACAATCTCCTACTAGTCTCCAGTGATGAGTGTGAAAGAGGATCGGAAAGGGCTGTTAATGAGGGGATTTGGCTAATTGGGGATCTGCTAACAGAGCTTCCACTGTGATGATGTGAGCTCGAGCAACAGCAGTGGAAAAAGACAGGACAGGACAAACTGAAAAGACATCAAGACACCAGCTTTGGAAATAAACAGGCTAGAGTTCAAACTGTGACTTTATCACTTAGCTGTGAGCCCCAAAGTTTCTTTTTTCTTACATATGAAACAAGAATAATGCAGTGCAGTGAAAGATTGATAGGGAAAACGCAGCTAATGTACTTAGCAATGTGCCTGACACAAGTAAGGAATCAGTATGATATTATCAGCAGAATTTTATGTTGAATTGAGGAAAGTGAAGCCTCAGAGATGATTCCCTATGGTCTACCTTGCCTGAATAAAAGATAATAGGATTAAAAATGTAATACCACTAACTGAAACAGGAAAACCAAGAGAAGAAATAAGAGAATGGAACATGTTTTCAGGCTGAGGGGAGGGAGCAGTAGCAAGAGAAATTTTTTTAAAAAATTAGAAATCAAGAGTGGCTTTCTCTGTTGTATGAAATTGTAGGTGGTTTTTGCATTCATCTTTGTTCCTTTCTGTATCTTCCAAATTTTCTACTTTGAGTGTATAAATACTGGACTCAGAGAAAAACACTATTTCCTTCAACATGAGATATGAGATTGGGGATAGTCTAAGAGACAATGTTCCAGAAAAAGTGGAATGGGGTGGTATGGGAACACAGGTGGAGAAAAAAAGCTTAGGAAGGGGACAGGGACATTTCTCCCACTGAGGAAAGAAAGAAAAGAGAACAAATGAAGGTTTAGAGAAGTTTTAAAGTGGACGTAAGAAAATTTGAGGAAAATCACATCATTTGGCCTCTACATTTTTTTTTTTTTTTTTTGCGGTACGCAGGCCTGTCACCGCTGCGGCCCCTCCCACTGCGGAGCACAGGCCCTGGACGCGCAGGCCCAGCGGCCATGGCTTATGGGCCCAGCCGCTCAGCGGCATGTGGGATCCTCCCGGACCGGGGCACGAACCCGTGTCCCCTGCATCGGCAGGTGGACTCTCAACCACTGCGCCACCAGGGAAGCCCTGGCCTCTACATTTTTAAGTAAATTAAGAGGCAAGGTAGTTTGCTAAAACTGAGGAGGGAAGATAGAACTGGAAATATGGAAAGAGTAAAAATGGTTTTAAAACTTCATATGAGGAACAAAAAAAGATTTAATTTGAAATTAACACAAATCTTTCCAAAAAGCCAGGAGGCCCAGCTGAGGGTGAATAATACGCGTGAGTTGTGGAGCCAGAGGCCCAATTATCTCCGTTGCCACAGTTGACTGTGTGTGAACGGCGGCGGCAGTTCAAACTGGCCAGGCAGGTGTGGGAGAGTCATGGGTGTGGAAACCTGGGGGAACCCTCACTCCACCAAGCCTGTTCTTCTTCCTCATCTCTCGCAGGCAACTACCACCGTGCCCTCTGTTGCTTTTCACAGAAACCTTGGACTCATGCTAGATTCCTCTCTCTCTTTTATGAACCCCCATCTAAACAATCCCCAAGTTCTGCTCACTTTTTCTCCTAACACTTCTCCTCCTTCACTGTCACCACGGTTGCCACTGTCATCCTCTTGCCCTAACTATTGCCTTGGCCTCTAACTGCTCTCCCACATCTGCTCCTGCCTCGCTCAGTTCCATTCTTTGCATTGTCTTTGTCTTCAAAAAAACACATCAGGTATTGTTTCACCCTTTTAAGACCCTTAAAAGGCTTCTGATTTCTCTTAGAATAAGGAGCAAAGTTCTCAATACAGCTCACCAGGTCATTATGATCCGGTCCCTGTGACATCCCAGACTCACCTGGCAGAGACCCTCCTCTAGCTCTCTATTCTCTGGGCACATGGACCTTCTCTTTGCTCCTCAAAAACATGGAGACAATAAAGTGACCAACAGAGACAGAGATGGGGGCGGGCTCTCGTATAATCAGATGCTATGGATTTCATAAGGAAGAGAAAAATAAAGAAAATTAAATTACATTTTAAAATACCAAACGAAGACCGAGCACTGACCCAAAGAGTTTGAATAATTTAAACTAGTAAGAAAAACGGTGATGTTTACGTATTGATTGGCTTTCCCTTACACCCTCCACCCTGGCTACCCAGTGCTTAGGGACTTGTGGGGAAGTTCAGATCTGTTTTAGGGAATAAAATCCAGATGCTTCACAGACACCAGACCCTCCAAGACAATTGTCTCTGAGCACTTTCCTTGGACGTCCCAAAGGCATCTCAACACCAGCAACTCCCTCCTCCCCATCTACCCCCATCCATCTCCATAAGCCAACCAGGACAGCCGAGCAGAGCTGTCCTGGTTCCTCCCACACCTGAGCCTACTGACATGGCCCTGCAGTCCTCTCTCAGCCAGGTTCTCAGCTTGTCTGGATTTGGCATCTGTCCCCAGCCTAATTCCCTGTTCCAGTCCCCCCTCCCATCCATCCTCCTCTCAGATACTGGGCTGGTCCTTCTAAAATATCAACTTGCTCCCATCACTCTCAGGATGAAAAAGAAAAAAGAAGAGGAAGTAGTAGAATGTAAGAAAAAAAATATGCTGACATTGACCCCAAGGAGTATGGAGGGAAAAAGGAATGACCTCTGTTTGAAAGTATTGTGATTCAAGTGGGCTTATCAGCAAAAAGCCAAATTTTAGTTGGTTGTACTCTTAGATTTTCATTCATTTAATCAGATAATATCATAAGTTTAATACTTCTCTAAATATCTGTGAAATGTCTGAGGCATTGAAGACGATGCATACTAGTTAGTACAAAAGGGCAGACTCTTTCTGAAATGAGCCACAAATTTCTGCAAAGCTTAAGTTATCTTCCACACAAAAATGTCAGAAAAAATTCTCAGGCCTTTTGTTTCATGAGAGTAGTATAACACTTAGGATGGTCACTGAAGAAAACAATCCCTTGGAAACTGGTTGAAACACATTTCCCCACTCGGTGGGCGACTCAACCCTTGTTCAGCAGGGCCACAGGGACAAGTTATTGCTGCCTCAAGACCACATTATACAAACCGGGTGATCAAAGTCCTCTTTTCTAGTGGGCAGAGGGCTTAAAAAACCATATCTCTCAAACAGCACGTTTGTTTAGCAAAGAGCCTTAGGTGCAGGGACCATGGGAAGGGAGCCTCTTTCTGACTTCTTTATGTAAATGCCAAAACACTTTCCAAATGTTATGAACTTGAACTGCTGTTTTTTGACAAGTGAACAGTGGTTTTCAGGCAGCTCCTCAAATTACAGTCCCAGACCTGGTAAATAAAGGCATTTAGGAGTTGTCTAGAATCTCAGGCTGCACATATCATTTGTCTAAGTAGATGATTGATATCCCAGCCTGAGCCTAAACTGGGTTCAGACATCCTGGATGTGTACAAAGGGATATCCCAAAGCGTCTTTTGGAGAACTCAGAACTGTCTTGTTTTTCAAATAAAAAAATTTAAATTGAAGTATAGTTGACATACAACATTATATTAGTTTCAAGTGCACAACGGAGTGATTTGACATATTTATACATTACAAATTGATCACAACAGTGTAAGTCCAGTAACTACCTTTCACCTTACAAAGTTATTACAGTATTATTGACTATATTCCCTATGCTTTACCTTATATCCCCATGACTTATTTATTTTATGACTGGAAGTTTGTACCTCTTAATCCTCCTCATGTATTTTGCCCAACCCCCATTCCCCTCCCCTCTGGTGATCACCAGTTTGTTCTCTGTATCTATGAGTCTGTTTCTACTTTGTTTTGTTTGTTTGCTTTGTTTCTTAGATTCTACATATAAGTGAAATCGTATGGTACTTATCTTTCTCTGACTTATTTCACTTAGCATAATACCGTCCAGGTCCACTCATGTTATCACGTTATCGCAAATGGCAAGATTTCATTCTTTTTATGGCTGAGTACTATTGCATTTTATAAATACATATTTTTCTTTATCCATTCATCCATCGATGGATACTTAGGTTGCTTCCATACCTTGGCTATGGTAAATAATGCTGCAGTGGACATAGGGGTGCATATATCTTTTCAAATTAGTATTTTCATTTTCTTTGGATAAATACCCAGTAGTAGAATTGCTGGATCATAGGGAAGTTCTATTTTTAATTTTTTGAGGATCTTCTATACTGTTTCCAGAAACATATCTGCAGTTAGAATATAGGAATGATTCTCAGTACAGTTTGGTAGCTGTCTTCTGCTCAGCGTCATGAATCATAACTGGATGAAGGAGGTGAAGGAGGGGGTTGGAGAGGGAGAGAGAGGCGTTGGAAGCTTGATTTGGCTTTTAAGACACCACGACCCAGAGGGTAGTGGGGACATCCCCCCTCCCCTCACTCCAGACCTTCATGCAGCTTTAGCACCACAAGAGGACTTTTATGATGTCACCCGGTGTGAGATGGACGACTGGGAGCCATCCGGAGTCACATGTGGCCAGAGGGGACTTGTCGGGAACTTCACAGTAGACTGTGAGCCATACTTGTTGTAGAGGGTCATTCTGCAGGGAGAGTAAAGTCTAAGATAATTCATAAATTTCTGGCCTGGGGACTTCCCTGGAGGTCCAGTGGGTAGGACTCCAGGCTCTCACTGCCAAGGGCCCGGGTTCAATCCCTGGTCGGGGAACAAAGATCCCACAAGCCACACGGCCCAGCCAAAAAAGAAAAAAGAGAGAGAGGCTTTAAGCATAACTTTCTGGCCTGGCCAACTGATAAGTGTTGGGTGGTGGTGCCACTTCCTGAAAGAGAGAACAAAAGAGAAGCCGATGATGGCCATTTCAGTTTGGGAGACGTCAAGTTTGAGATGACTGAAATCTCCCAGGGAAGGTGTCAATAAGGCAGTTCAGAGCTTTAGAGAAAGTCTTGGGTAGAGCTATACATTTAGTGCCATGGGTTTAGAGATGTCATTTGAAGTAATGGCTATGGAGGAGATGGTCCAGAGAAAGTACATGAGGAGAGCCCAAAAGACAGCAAAACCCTAACATTATCCATATTAAAAAGAGTAGCAAAAAGTGCGCTTAATAGAATAATAATTGAATAACAGGGTAAGCCCAGGGGTGTAGGAAGGAGATCTGGGAAAGTTGCTATCCAAAGAAATCCCACTTATAACTTAATCTACAGAGTCGTTTTTGGAAAATGATACCACTTCTTTGTTTCTAGATCTTCCCTTTCAGAGAAACTGACCATAGAGTATTAAATCTGAAATTGGACTTTCAAGTAAAAGAAATAATTGTTAGGACTGCTTTAAAGATATAAATCAGTGAGTAGTTAAGCCAGGAAATAATAAACAGTCATTAGCGGAAGCATAGCAATGTAAGTCCTAGAAACTTTTATTTCTTTTTAAAAATTGATTGTCCAGTAAGACACCAATAGCATATAGACCCACATTAATTGGTGCTTATAATGTGATTAATCTCTTTATTTCCCCTCCAGTCATTTGAAATGTTCTATAAGATGCCCTACTGAAAAAAGGTAATATTTTAACAGGGACTTTACAAGGGCTTTCATTTTGCAAAGTTTTAGAGTGTGGTGGCACCCTTCTTGGCATCATAATTCAACACCAGCCTACTTCAAATCAGATGTTTATATGTAGGTTCAGAAGATATGCAGGACCATGAACTCCAAGACTGAAATTTCAGAATGTAACTCTTTCATTTTTTAACTGGAAAATAAACAGACCACTACCTTCTTTGTAAAAGAGGTCCTACGTGATAAATAATAAGGAGGACAGCTTTGCCAAGTCTCTCCCCCTTTTTTTACCATCTTTTCTAGAGAGTTTGTAGGTGACCAGTTGCAATGCATTTTGTAGTGAGAAGCTGTATTATTTCAAATATCCTCTGTAATCCTTTACAATAATTAAATGCTTATTCCTGCTATAGGTAAATAAGTCTATTCCACAGATTTCTGCCTGTAATCTAGAAGCTTATAGTGAGTGTCTTTTTTTGCTTCTGAAATTCTATACAGCTGACACATGTGCCATATTTAAACTCAGATTCTGCTATCTCTTCTCCTACTCCTGGTGAAATCATTATGCCCTCAGTTGATATTTCTCATTTTCCCTTTAATAAAACCACAGTGAATCTTTTTGTATGCCTCCTATATAACAAAACCCTCAAGAATCAAATAGGTTCAAATTTGTCATGATTTCAACATGGTGAACTTCATTTACAGTTGTTCTGGACATAACACACCTGGCTGGAATATACTTAGTCTGGATTCTACATTCATTTTAAATTCAATTTTAAATTGACAGAGGAATGGATAAAGATGTGGTACATGTATACAATGGAGTATCACTGAGCCATTAAAAAGAATGAAAAAATACCATTTGCAACAACATGGATAGACCTGGAGATGATCATACTCAGTGAAGTAAGTCAGACAGAGAAAGACAAATATCATATGATATCACCTATATGTGGAATCTTAAAAAAAATGATACAAATGAACTTATTTGCAAAACAGACTCACAGACTCACAGACTTAGAGAATGAACATTTCTTCTTTCTTTAAGAATAAAGCAACCACTTACATTTGCCCTGATGTGAGATGACTTGGAGCTCCTGCCCAAGTCCCACATTCTCCAAGCCTTTCTCTATGAGAAATCCTACCCAGAGCAAGCATCTGTTCTCCAGAAGATCTTAAAAGGGATGTTGAAGAGGGTAACGCATGCAAACACAGTATTAATGGGTGTTTCACATACATTTCTCACAAATTGAGTGGGTTGAAGACTACCGTGACTTCAAAGTTGGTTTCTCTGCTTAATTCCCAGAAGTTCCAAGTCATCCGTAATTGAATGAGCAGTCGCTGCACCTGACAATTAGTTGACCCTATTTCCTCTTTTCTTGTCTGCCACTGGCTGGTTATAATGATCATCCCATCTATAGGTTCAATCCTGCCCTTCTCAGGCAGGAAGTATTTAAAAAGCCTGGGGCCCTTGATCTCTTCACAGTCATGAGAAGTTTGATATTAAATGTCTTGAAGGGATAGGTATAGTGGATTCACTTTGTTATAAAGCAGAAACTGGATTAGGAGCCAAGATGGCGGAGTAGAAGGACTTGCTCTCTCTCTCTTGCGAGAACACCAGAATCACAACTAGCTGCTGGACAATCATTGACAGGAAGACACTGGAACTCATCAAAAAAGTTACCCCAATTCCAAAGACGAAGGAGAAGCCACAATGAGATGGAAGGAGGGGCGAAATCACAGTAAAATCAAATCCCATAACTGCTGGGTTGGTGACTCACAGAAGGGAGAACACTTATACCACAGAAGTCCACACACTGGAGTGAAGGTTCTGAGACCCACATCAGGCTTCCCAACCTGGGGGTCTGGCAACGGAAGGAGGAATTCCTAGAGAATCAGACTTTGAAGGCTACTGAGATTTGATTGCAGGACTTCGACAGAACTGGGGAAAACAGAGACTCCACTCTTGGAGGGCACACACAAAGCAGTGTGCGCATCAGGACCCAGGGGAAGGAGCAGTGACCCCAGGGGAGACTGAACCAGACCTACCTGCTAGTGTTGGAGGGTCTCCTGCAGACATGGGGGGTTGCTGTGGCTCACCGTGGGGGCAAGGACACTGGTAGCAGAAGCTCTGGGAAGTACTCCTTGGCGTGAGCCCTCCAAGAATCCACCATTAGCCCCACCAAAGAGCCCAGGTAGGTTCCAGTGTTGGGTTGCCTCAGGCGAAACAACCAACAGGGAGGGAACCAAGCCCCACCCATCAACAGTCAAGTGGATTAAAGATTTACTGAGGTCGGCCCACCAGAGCAACAGTCAGCTCTACCCACCACCACTCCCTTCCACCAGGAAACTTGCATAGGCCCCTTAGATAGCCTCATCCACCAGAGGGCAAACAGCAGAAGCAAGAAGAACTACAATCCTGCAGCCTGTGGAACAAAAACCACATTCACAGAAAGATAGACAAGATGAAAAGGCAGAGGGCTATGTACCAGATGAAGGAACAAGATAAAACCCCAGAAAAACAGCTAAATGAAGTGCAGATAGGCAACCATCCAGAAAAAGAATTCAGAATAATGATAGTGAAGATGATCCAGGACCTCGGAAAAAGGATGGAGAAAAGATTGAGAAGACGCAAGAAATGTTTAACATAAAGACCTAGAAGAATTAAAGAACAAACAAACAGAGATGAACAATACAATAACTGAAATGAAAACTACACTAGAAGGAATCAATAGCAGAATAACTGAGGCAGAAGAACGGAGAAGTGACCTGGAAGACAGAATGTTGGAATTCACTGCTGTGGAAAAGAGTAAAGAAAAAAGAATGAAAAGAAATGAAGACAGCCTAAGAGACCTCTGGGACAACATTAAACGCAACAACATTTGCATTATACAGGTCCCAGAAGGAGAAGAGAGAGAGAAAGGACCCGAGAAAATATTTGAAGAGATTATAGTCGAAAACTTCCCTAACATGGGAAAGGAAGTAGCCACCCAAGTCCAGGAAGTGCAGAGAGTCCCATACAGGATAAACCTAAGGAGAAACACACCAAGACACATAGTAATTAAATTGGCAAAAATTAAAGACAAAGAAAAATTACTGAAAGCAGCAAGGGAAAAACGACAAATAACATACAAGGGAACTCCAATAAGGTTAACAGCTGATTTCTCAGCAGAAACTCTACAAGCCAGAAGGGAATGGCATGATATACTTAAAGTGATGAAAGGGAAGAACTTACAACCAAGATTACTCTACCCAGAAAGGATCTCATTCAGATTTGATGGAGAAATCAAAAGCTTTACAGACAAGCAAAAGCTAAGAGAATTCAGCACCACCAAACCAGGTCTACAACAAATGCTAAAGGAACTTCTCTAGTGGGAAACACAAGAGAAGGAAAGGACCTACAAAAAGAAACCCAAAACAATTAAGAAAATGATAATAGGAACATACATATCGATAATTACCTTAAACATCAATGGATTAAATGATCCAACCAAAATACACAGGCTTGCTGAATGAATACAAAAACAAGACCCATCTATATGCTGTCTACAAGAGACCCACTTCAGATCTAGGGACACATACAGACTGAAAGTGAGGGGATGGAAAAAGTATTCCATGCAAATGGAAATCAAAAGAAAGCTGGAGTAGCAATACTCATAACAGATAAAATAGACTTTAAAATAAAGAATGTTACAAGAGACAAGGAAGGACAGTCCACAATGATCAAGGGATCACTCTAAGAAGAAGATATAACAATTATAAATATATATGCATCCAACATAGGAGCACCTCAATATATAAGGCAACTGCTAACAGCTATAAAAGAGGAAATCGACAGTAACACAATAATAGTGGAGGACTTTAAAACCTCACTTACACCAATGGATCATCCAAAATGAAAATAAATAAGAAAACACAAGCTTTAAATGACACAATAGACCAGATAGATTTAGTTCATATTTATCGGACATTCCATCCAAAAACAGCAGATTACACTTTCTTCTCAAGTAAGCATGGAACTTTCTCCAGGATAGATCACATCTTGGGTCACAAATCAAGCCTCAGTAAATTTAAGAAAATTGAAATTATATCAAACAACTTTTCTGACCACAATGCTATGAGATTAGAAATGAATTACAGGGGAAAAACAGTAAAAAACACAAACACATGGAGGCTAAACAATACATTACTAAATAACCAAGAGATCACTGAAGAAATCAAAAAGGAATTAAAAAAATACCTAGAGACAAATGACAGTGAAAACACGATGATCCAAAACGTATGGGATACAGCAAAAGCAGTTCTAAGAGGGAAGTTTATAGCAATACAATCCTACCTCAAGAAACAAGAAACATCTCAAATAAACAATCTAAACTTACACCTAAAGGAACTACAGAAAGAAGAACAAACAAAACACAAAGTTAGTAGAAGGAAAGAAATCATAAAGGTCAGAGCAGAAATAAGTGAAATAGAAACAAAGAAAACAATAGCAAAGATCAATAAAACTAAAAGCTGGTTCTTGGAGAAGATAAACAAAGTTAATAAAACTTTAGCCAGACTCATGAAGAAACAGAGGAAGAGGACTCAAACCAATAAAATTAGAAATGAAAAAGAAGTTACAACAGACACCGCAGAAATATAAAGCATCCTAAGAGACTACTACGAGCAACTCTATGCCAATAAAATGGACAACCTGGAAGAAATGGTCAAATTCTTAGAAAGGTATAACCTTCCAAGATTGAACCAGGAAGAAATAGAAAATATGAACAGACCAATCACAAGTAATGAAATTTAAACTGTGATTAAAAATCTTCCAACAAGGGCTTCTCTGATGGCGCAGTGGTTGAGAGTCCAACCTGCCGATGCAGGGGACGCGGGTTCGTGCCCTGGTCCGGGAGGAGCCTGCATGCCGTGGAGCGGCTAGGTCCATGGGCCATGGCTGCTGAGCCTGCGTGTCCGGAGCCTGTGCTCCACAACGGGAGAGGCCACAGCAGTGAGAGGCCCGCATACCACAAAAAAAAAAAAAAAAAAAATCTTCCAACAAACCAAAGTCCAGGACCAGATGGCTTCACAGGTGAATTCTATCAAACATTTAGAGAAGAGCTAACACCTATCCTTCTTAAACTCTTCCAAAAAATGGCAGAGGAAGGAACACTCCCAAACTCATTCTATGAGGCCACCATCACCCTGATACCAAAACCAGATAAAGACAGTATAAAAAAAGAAAATTACAGAGCAATATCACTGAAGAATATAGACGCAAAAATCCTCAACAAGATCCTAGCAAACAGAATCCAACAACACATTAAAAGGATCATACACCACGATCAAGCGGGATTTATCCCAGGGATGCAGGATTCTTCAATATACGTTAATCAATCAATGTGATAAACCATATTAACAAATTGAAGAATAAAAACCATATGATCATCTCAATAGATGCAGAAAAAGCTTTTGACAAAATTCAATACCCTTTTATGATAAAAACTCTCCAGAAAGTGGACATAGAGGGAACTTACCTCAACATAATAAAGGTCACATATGACAAACCCACAGCAAACATCATTCTCAATGGTGAAAAATTGAAACCATTTCCTCTAAGATCAGGAACAAGTCAAGGATGTGCACTCTCACCACTATTATTCAACATAGTTTTGGAAGTCCTAGCCACGGCAATCAGAGAAGAAAAAGAAAGAAAAGTAGTACAAATCGGAAAGGAAGAAGTAAAACTGTCACTGTTTGCAGATGACATGATACTATACATGGAGAATCCTAAAGATGCCACCAGAAAACTATTAGAGCTAATTAATGAACTTGGTAAAGTTTCAGGATACAAAATTAATGCCCAGAAATCTCTTGCATTCCTATTCACTAACAATGAAAAATCTGAAAGAGAAATTAAGGAATCACTCCCATTTACCATTGCGACAAGAAGAGTAAAATACCTAGGAATATACCTACCTAGGGAGACAAACTACCTGTATGCAGAAAACTATAAGACACTGATGAAAGAAATTAAAGATGATACCAACAGATGGAGAGATATACCATGTTGTGGGATTGGAAGAATGAATATTGTGAAAATGACTATACCACCCAAAGCAATCTACAGATTCAGTGCAATCCCTATCAAATTACCAATGGTGTTTTTTAAGGAACTAAAACAAAAAATCTTAAAATTTGTATGGAGACACAAAAGACCCCGAATAGTCAAAGCAGTCTTGAGGGAAAAAACGGGGCTGGAGGAATCAGACACCCTGACTTCAGACTATACCACATAGCTACAGTGATCAAGACAATATGGTACTGGCTCAAAAACAGAAACATAGATCAATGGAATGAGACAGAAAGCCCACAGATAAACCCATGCACCTATGGTTAACTAATCTATGACAAAGGAGGCAAGGATATACAATGGAGGAAAGACAGTCTCTTCAATAAGTGGTGCTGGGAAAACTGGACAACTACATGTAAAAGAATGAAATTAGAACACTGCCTAACACCATACACAAAAATAAACTCAAAACGGATTCAAGACCTTAATGTAAGACTAGACATTATAAAACTCTTAGAGGAAAACATAGGAAGAACACTCTTTGACATAAATCACAGCAAGATCTTTTTTGATCCACCTCCTAGAGTAATGGAAATAAAAACCAAAATAAACAAATGGGATCTAATGAAACTTCAAAGTTTTTGCACAGCAAAGGAAACCATAAACAAGGGGAAAAGACAACACTCAGAATTGGAGAAAATATTTGCAAACGAATCAATGGTCAAAGGATTAATCTCCAAAATATATAAACAGCTCATGCAGCTGAATATTAGAAAAACAAACAACCCAATCCATAAATGGGCAGAAGACCTAAATAGACATTTCTCCAAAGAAGACATACAGATGGCCAAGAAGCACATGAAAAGCTGCTCTACATCACTAATTATTAGAGAAATGCAAATCAAGAATACAATGAGGTATCACCTCACACCAGTTAGAATGGGCATCATCAGAAAATCTATAAACAACAAATGCTGGAGAAGATGTGGAGAAAAGGGAACCCTCTTGCACTGTTAGTGGGAATGTATATTGATACAACCACTATGGAGAACAGTATGGAGGTTCCTTAAAGAACTAAAAATAGAATTACCATATGATCCAGCAATCACACCACTGGGCATATACCCAGAGAAAACCATAATTCAAAAAGACACATGCACCCCAATGTTCATTGCAGCACTATTTACAATAGCCAGGTCATGGAAGCAACCTAAATGCCCATCGACAGATGAATGGATAAAGAAGATGTGGTATATATATACAATGGAATATTACTCAGCCACAAAAAGGAACGAAATTGGGTCATTTGTAGAGATGTGGATGGATCTAGAGACTGTCATACAAAGTGAAGTAAGTCAGAAAGAGAAAAACAAATATCATATATTAACGCATATATGTGGAACCTAGAAAAATGGTACAGATGAACCGGTTTGCAGGGCAGAAACGGAGACACAGATGTAGAGAACAAATGTATGGACACCAAGGGGGAAAGCCGCGGGGGGGTGGGGGTGGGAGTGGGATGAATTGGGAGATTGGGATTGACATGCATACACTGATGTGTATAAAACTGATAACTAATCAGGACCTGCTGTATAAAAAAAAATTAAATGAAATTAAAAAAAAATATCTTGAAGGGAGTCCACTGGCTTGGATTAGGCTAGGGATCCAAGTAAACACCTTGCAGGCTGCCCCACATATGGGTGTGAGGCCCTGTGTGCAGGTCCACACATTGCCTCTCACTCCTCCTAGATGTTCCCATGCGCCTCCTGGTCTTGCCTTGCCCTTGAGAACTGGTCCACCTTTGCTCTTGGTAGTTCTACCCAGAAGCTGAAGCTTTGCCTTGCATTCCAATTCAGGGCCCACATCCCTGTTACTCTTACATAGGCCAACTGGCTTCAGGCTGTCAATCTCTCTGAACTTGCATCATGGACTTCTGGGGCTGAGCACTTGCTGGAGGCTGCAGCCACCTTGAAACTTAGTGTTTCCTGCCTCCCAGGTGGATCCTGTCAGCCCTGGAATTGGCACAGTCCTCCTTGGGCCAGGCCTACTTTACTAAGGGGGCCAATATCAGATTAATTACACTGCCCTCTGATCTGACTTGCTACGAATAAATATTCGATGGGTCCCTGATAAATCCCAAACTATATGATTAGCATCTAACGTGTGACAATGCTTTACATAAAAACTGTATCATCAGTTATCCGTGTAATGAACTCCCTTGATGAAATTAACAAACTTTAAAAATGTGTTCAGATTACATGGATGTGGTACCTGAGTATTAGTAACAACCTTAACAAATAATCATTTTTCAGTAAATGTAGGGTTACCTACTATCCAGGTTTATCCAGGACTCTTCCAATTTTAGACTGAAAGTCCTGCAAACTGAGATGGTTGGTCACCCTGGGAAAATGAATCAGCCTCTCTTATTGGTATTGATCTGAAAAATGAGAAAGGACCCAATTATAACTGTATATAAAATTACAACCTGACTATTCTATTTTTAATTACAGCCTCTTCCTGCTCACTTAGCATACTGTAGCTCTACTTCCAGCTAAATGGAATCCTTTCCACCTAGACCTCTCTCCCTTTTAAAGGACATTTTCCTTTCCCTACATGACACTTTCTGTTCCTAAGACCATAATTAACACTGCCTTCTAGATTTTAACAGATCATCCTGACCCAGACAGTGAACCTAGTTCCACAGGGAGGTCTTTTATCTAAGGCTAGCAGTTGTCCCGGTTTTCTCATCGTTTTGACTGCTGCATTGCAGAGCCCCATTTCTTCATCCTACAGAGAGTGTTTTAAGTGTTTAAACCAGGAAAGAAATAGAAACTCAAATGCTAGGTTAAGCTAAATAAACAGGTTTTTTTTTCTATTTAGCAGTCCTTCTTAATGTCTAAATTTCCTAAATATGCACTGTGAATCTCCAAATAAATTGACGGCATCCAGTGTTTCACAAGCATATTTGATCACGGATGTCATTTTAATAGCTTGTGGAATTCATGTCTGGCTGTATAAAGTTTGAGAAGTACTAGTATAAGTGGAAAAGCACAGACTTTGCTGCCAAAGAGCTCTAGGTTCAAATCTTAGCTCCAATGATTTTTAGTTGGGTGACTTATTCACTTAACCTATCTGTAAATCCTTTCTTTAATTAAGTTTCCACATTGTTATAAAAAAGGAGGCAGAGAAGGAAGGAGATTTAAAGGCAATTTCTGTTTCCAATTTTGTATACCAGGTACCTACCTGTTGGGGCTCTTGTAAGGATTTATAAGCCTGTGTATGAAAGGCACCTGCCATACTACCTCAAAATTCCATGGTGTGGGGCTTCCCTGGTGGCGCAGTGGTTGAGAGTCCACCTGCCTATGCAGGGGACACGGGTTCGTGCCCCGGTCCGGGAAGATCCCACATGCCGCGGAGCGGCTGGGCCCGTGAGCCATGGCCACTGAGTCTGCGCATCCGGAGCCTGTGCTCCACAACGGAAGAGGCCACAACAGTGAAAGGCCCGTGTACCGCAAAAAAAAAAAAAAAAAAGAAAGAAAGAAAGAAAGAAAAGATACACGTACCCCAATGTTCATTGCGACACTATTTACAATAACCAAGACAGGGAAGCAACCTAAATGTCCATTGACAGAGGAATGGCTAAAGAAGATGTGGTACATATATACAATGGAATATTATTCAGCCACTAAAAAAAAACAAAAAGAAAGTAATGCCATCTGCAGCAACATGGATGGACCTAGAGATTATCGTACTAAGTGAAGTAAGTCAGACAGAGAAAGACAAATATCATATGATATCACTTATATGTGGAATCTAATTTTAAAAAATGATATAAATGAAATTCTTTACAAAACAGAAACAGACTCACAGATTTCAAAAACAAATTTATGTTTACCAAAGGGGAAACGTGGGGTGGGGAGGGGCGGGATAAATTAGGAGCTTGGGATTAAAATACACACACTACTATATATAAAATAGATAACCAACAAGAACCTACTATACAGCCCAGGGAACTCTACTCAGTATTTTATAGTAACCTATTTGCGAAGAAAATCTGAAAAAGAATGAATACATGTGTATGTATAACTGAATCACTTTGCTGTATGCCTAAAACTAACACAACATTGTAAATCAACTATATTCCAATAAAATGTTTTTAAAAAGATAATGGGAGAAAAAAATAAATGGATAGAAAGAGAAGAGAACCAACGTATGCTCTGTTCCCCCACTTGGAGATCCACAAGGCATATTAGCATAGTAAAGTCTCCTCTTGGGGGATAGGAGAGGCAGAAAGGTCATAAAGAAGGTGGAAAGAAGAGGTCAGAAGGCATTAAAGATACAATTCACACCCTTCAGTCCACAAATAGTAAGAGGTAAGATGGTTGGAGACCTAATTGCTAAATTCCAGAGCCATGTGTTCTATTTGGGAAAAAACTTCCAAATCTATACTCAGTCTCATTTCACAGACTAGATGTGTTTCAGAAAAACTGAGCTTCATACAAGTTTATTAAGCACATTTTCCCACAGGCTTCCATTATAAGAGCAGAGATACATTTCCTGGGAGAAGGACTAGACCAACATATAGTATATCATTATGTTATGATGAAAAGAACCCCAAATTTTTTCTGCTGTGCTGTGCAAGGAATGACATTTCCCTTCATGAGGTTTCAGTTTTCTCTTGAAAACAGGGATAATAATAATAATAATAATACCCTTTCCCAGGATGATTATGGGGGTCAAATTAAACAAGTTATGTGAAAAGCCCTGTAGACGGTTACCATCCTGAGGACAGGAACCATGTCTGTCTTGCTCGTCATAGTATTTCCAGCACGGTCTCAGGGGGTGGCAGGTACATGGCTGGCAACCAGTATATTGATGCTGAATGAGTAAATTACTAGTTTATAAACTCAAAAGCCCTGAGCAAATTCCTGTTTGATGTTTGTTCATTGCTTTATATATCTTAGGAGTATTTCATTACAGTGTTCTAAGACTTTGATTTCACTGCATTTACTGTCAAGTCCATTTTATGCAAGAAACAGCATTTTCAGATCAAAATAGTAGGAATGATGTCATCTCTGAATATAAGCAGTCCTTCCCAAGGAAGAGCCATTAGCATCCTTAACCTGTCCCCAAATAATAATATTATTAGCATTTATTGAGCACTTACTGTTCTATATGTTTGTATATAATAACAACAAATCTTCGTAAGTATCTTTGCTACAGCTAGTATTATTACAGCCATTACACAGATGAGAAAACTGAGGTGCAGAAAGGATATGTAACATCCAGAAGATCATAGAGCCAGAATTCAAGCCAGTCTGACTGGCTCCACGGCCCTCACCCTTAACCGTGGTGCCCTGTTGCCTCTCACAGTTCCTGGCATTGTCTTTATTTTTCACTAGAGAAAAGTTCATCATGAACCAGCACTGGTCTGAAGCCTGGAGAGCTGATTTATTTTACTTGAGGGTTCTTTTTGCCATAGCTATCCTTCCCTCTGAAGTCCCAGATCCCAGGAATTTCATCCACAACTTGGGATAAAAATGATGACTAGTTCTGATCAGAAGAAAATAATGTGGAAAAAGAAAAAATAAACACTGGCGGGCTTCTGTTTGTAAAAAGAGAGGAAAATCAGAAATACATACCAAGTGGGAGTTAAATCTATTCTATTAAAGGGGGAAATGTATGAGGAGCAACTCCTGAAGTTAAAAAGAGTTAAGTCAGTGGACTCAGGTACCAGTTACTGAGTTGTGGTGGACAACCCAGCAAATGTTACCTTTTTTAATCCACTAGAGTGAACTGAGCCAAGATCACACCAAATGGAACCAAGGGTATAAATGAGACTGAACCCCGCATACATGGGGCCCTGCCTCCAAGTTCATGAACCAGTTAGGGCGGAGGTGGGTGTCATTAGTGAAGAGCAGTGAGCGGTTCAGAAGCAGACATTTCTGCTCTGCCGGCTGGGTCCCTGCCAGGCTCTGCTCGTAGCAGCAGACTGCAAGGCTGAAGGAGGAGAAGGGAACTTGTTTCTCTGTCTGCTGTCTGGGCATCCTGGCTGCTTCCTACTCCTTTGAGGGTCTGCCCAGCGATGTCTTTTTATTTTCATCCATAGCAGTTGCAGTGACAATTGGTTGTGGTTTTCAGATTCCACTCCACCCCCAGCTTCCAGGACCACTTTACCACCCCCTTTCAGAATTACCCCACCAGCCAGTCAGTGCCCCCTCCTCAGAGGACTGCCTCTACTGGGCAGGGCCCCTCCTCCGAGCTTTTAAGTTCTGATAGCTCCAACTCCCATCTTTGTTCCTACGGCTGCCGCCTGCAGTTACCTCTGGCTTCCTTCCCCTTTGCATTTTCAGTCCTCCAATACCCATCTGGTCAATTTCTTCATGAAAATGCCTGGTGTGGTTTCTGATTTCCTAGCTGGACCTTGGTAGAACAGTGCCCACGTCCATCTGTTTCTTTGATAGGTACTCTTCTTACCCCTCACCTGTCACTTGGTATTCGCAGATTTGCATTACTGTTGAGGGCTTCTTTGTTTTTGTTAATGTATGTGTTATGACTTATCACTTCGATAAAAAACTGCTGGAAGCACAGAAAACATTTACAGGGTTTGGATTCAGAAAGATGTAGATTTAAGATCTGGTTTTTCCATTTCGCAAAATAAGTGACGTTGAGCAAATTATTCCACAATTCTGTAGGCCACTTTCTCATCTATAAAATGGTAACAACAGTGCCTGCCTCTTATTGATGTTGAGAGGATATGAGTAGTGTGTGTGTGTGTATATATATATATATATATATATATATATATATATATATACACACACACACACACATATATATGGTGACTTAATAAAGGCACTCAGCAAAGGGCTTTTTATTTTTTGGGTGTCTGTGCATGATTACCTAGGACACTGGCTTGTACATGGTAGGCACTAGTATATACCTGGTGGTGATGATGATGATTTAAGGTTTGTGTGTGTGTGTGTGTGTGTGTGTGTGTGTGTGTGTGTGTGGCTGTAGCATGGCATCTCACACTGCCTTGTACACAGCAGCTCTCAATGAATATATGTGGGTGATGACAAATGATGTAAGATTGGACTATTTGATTAATAGCCCATTACACGTTACAATCTATTTGTTATGCGTTATTTACTAAAAAATAGACTGCTGCTCTGTCTGCAAAGAATTCCAGAGTGTGCTATTTGACCGAAGGTCTGTCTTACCCCTGTGGGTACATTATACATTGACCACGTATTAGTTCAGTGTGTTTGACACAAAAGGTCTGTTACCTGTTCAAGTGCTCCTTCTATTAGGAAAGAAATGAAACTCTTTCTGGATGATCTTCCTTGAGGCAAGAAAAAGTCTGTGACTTTCATGACGGACTCTTACTTTCAATGAAAATGGCAAATGGGCACCACCAACAGTTCGCAGGAACCCAGAACAGCCCCGAGGACAGCACACCACGTGATTTGCTAGTAGCACAGCAGAATGAGAATTCCTGCAGCACCTCTGATTGTGCTTGAAGAGCCCAAGAACAGAGCTGCATGTTCAATCATGGGGAAGGAATAATAGAGACCCGGGCGCCCGGCGAGGCAGCACCATGGAACTCCGGCAGGCTCTGCTGAACTCCGGGTAGTGTAAAAATGTCATATCGTCCCCGTAGCCCTCTTGCCTTAGATAAGGTCCATCACACATGAAAAATAAAAGCAGTTCGAATCCTTGGGGGTTTTGAGGCGAGCTTTCTTGCCTGTTTTCAGTTAGTCTTTAGAATATATTTATATTGAACAACACCAAGAATAAATATCCAACATATTTATTTATATATATGTTTATTTATCCAACACTCATATCTATATACACTAAACTCATTAAGAGAGATTGGACAACCAGGGCTTCCTGGCTGTTACTGAAGGGAAGATATGCTGTCAAAATGGGCTAGATCAGGCAAGCAACATTCATTTGTGATATCTGAAAATAAGTAATGACTCAGGAGGTTAACTCTGCTGGTGTCAAAATTCTGCCCTCCTGGCTGGTCAGGTCAATCCGGGACATGTGCCTTGAGCACAGTGGTTCTTAAGCTTTAGTGCCCATCAGGGGGCTTGGCTAGACACAGGTTGCAGGGCCCCACTCTCAGGTGGAGCCAATAAGATTGATTGGTTGATTGATTTAAAAGAATTTGCTCATGTGGTCATGGAGGCTGAGAAGTCCCAAGATCTGCAGTAAGCAAGCTGGAAACCCAGGAGAGCTGATAGTGTGAGCTCTAGTCCAAAGGCTAGCATAATTCGAAAAGATACATGCACCCCAATGTTCACTGCAACACCATTTACAGTAACCAAGATATGGAAGCAACCTGAATGCCCATCGAGAGAGGAATGGATGAAGAAGATGTGATACACACATATAATGGAATATTACTCAGCCATAAAAAGGAATGAAATAATGCCATTGTAGCAACATGGATGGACCCAGAAATTTGAGTGAAGTAAGTCAGATAGAGAAGGACAAATATCATTTGATATTGCTTATATGTGGAATCTAAAAAAATGGTACAAATGAACTTAATTACAAAACAGAAATAAGAGTCACAGATGCAGAAAACAATCTTATGGTTACCAGGGGAGAAAAGGGGAGAGCGATAAATTGGGAGATTGGGATTGACATATACATACCACTATATATAAAATAGATAACTAATAAGGACCTACTGTATAGCACAGGGAACTCTACTCAATACTCTGTAATGACCTATGTGGGAAAAGAATCTAAAAAAGAGTGGATATATGTATATGTATAACTGACTCACTTTGCTGTACAGCAGAAACTAACACAACATTGTACATCAACCATACTCCAATAAAAATTTGAAAATTAAAAAAATTAAAAGGTTAAAAAAAAAAACAAAGGCCAGCAGACTTGAGAACCAAGCAGAGCCAATTTTTAAGTTTAAGTCCAAATGCAGGAGAAGACCGATACCCCAGCTCACGTACTCAGGTAGGAGGAGTCCCCTCTTACTCAGCCATTTTGTTCTATCCAAGTCTTCAATTGATGGATTGAGGCCCACCCACACTGGGGAGGGCAATCTGCTTTACTCAGTCCACCAATTCAAATGTTAATCTCATCCAGAGACACACTCACAGACACATCCAGAATAATGTTTGGCCAAACGTCTAGGTGTCCGATGGCCCAGTCAAGTTAACAGATGAAGTTAAACATCACAACAAGGAATGCTGCTGCTGGGTCAGGGTCTACACTCTAAGAACCACTGCTATAGCGTAAACTGAGTCAGGAGTCGAAACCCAGCTCTGGCTTTATCCTTATCACAGAGGCTGGAACATTTGCAGGTGCTTAATAAAAAGTTCATCGAGTGAGTGAGGAGTGAGGAGTGAGTTTGTAATAGAAGGAAGGAAGGGATGGAGGGAGGGAGGGAGGGAGCAACGATCTCTCTGTATAAAGAAACTCCAGTGGACATCAAGTGATCAGGATTCTTGTCTGACTGGACCTCACTTCTCAGCTCTAGGGTTTGGCCCAGATCCTCGCAGGTCTCTCAGGCTCCATATTTCTAGGTTCATTTCTAGTTCAAAGTGGCAGTAATGCTTAAGGATTGTTTAAAACAAATAATTCACTCAAACAATAGCAGTGAGCATTTATTGCAAGCTGGTTATGTGCCAGGTACTGTACTAAAAACCTTATAGCATTACCTCATTGAATCCTCACAATAACTCCATTATTTCTATTTTGCAGATGAATAAACTGAAATCATGCATTGAGGAAGTGGCTGAGCTGGGATTCCAATCCCAGTTCCTTTGGCTCCAAAGCCCTACACTACACTGTACCACAAACATTTGTGACATCCAATATAGGCAAGTCACCACACTATGGGGAAAACCTCAAGGCTAGTGATAACTAGGATTTTATTTAAAAAAAAAAAAACCTAAAGAAATTTGGAACAGAGGATTGGTCAAAATGTTACTACAGTAGAATGTATCATTAAAGACTAAGGCACTATGTATAGGGGTTTTAAAAGAGTGTTGAATTTGGGATTAGACTATCTGGGCTTGAATCCCATTTTCGTCACTTACAGGATGTATTAGCTTGGCCAAGTTACCTACCCTTCATGCCTCATTTTCCCCATCCATAAATACTTACCTCATAAGGGTGTTTACAACCTTACAGGATTAAATGAGTTAATATATGTAAAGCATTGACAGTGCTATTCACAGGGCAGTTAGTATATGACTGTTCATTAGTATTATTGTTATCACATCCCCGGCACCAAGCTCTATGCCTGACATGTGGAAGACTATATAAGTATAGAGTGAATTCCGAGAAGTCATGTTCTCTGGAGACTGTAGCAGTTATCCATATAGCGATGATACTTAACTATATAACTGACCTTCTAGAAACTCAGCCTTTAGACGGCTTCTTCCTTTCCTCAAGGCACTAATTTTTTTTTTTCTTTTTTTTGCGGTACGCGGGCCTCTCACTGTTATGGCCTCTCCCGTTGCGGAGCACAGGCTCCGGACGCGCAGCCGCAGCGGCCATGGCTCACGGGCCCAGCCGCTCCGCGGCATGTGGGATCCTCCCGGACCGGGACACGAACCTGTGTCCCCTGCATCGGCAGGCGGACTCTCAACCACTGCGCCACCAGGGAAGCCCAAGGCACTAACTTTAATAACAGTTATCACTACCTCTCAAAGTGCCTGCCTATTGCTGGCTCACTGATATTATATTAATATGGCTTTAATGTGCTGCATAAATACAGAGTAAGAAAATAGACAAAACCCTGAAATTCACCTTAAATACCCGAAAATTTTCAGTTCTCACAGCTGACAATGATTGAGACTTTAAGAGAACTTTAAAAAAAATTTAACCAAGAACTTCTGAATTTGCCTTTTAATTAATACCCGTGTAAAAATCACAGGCGATGACCTCTTGTTTTGCTTGTCAGACCAACTGAATAAAAATCTCTGAAAATTCAAAACTTGACCCATACTTTCTTTAAAAAATGGAATGTGGCCGAAGAGTTCAGAGCAGAGCATAGTGAGAGCTGTGCTTTGTTCTCTGACATTTAAAAGTACACCTGAGCTCTTTAGCACAGGGATACTGAATATTCAACAACACTGAAATTTCCAGTACTGCTGCCTGCTTCAGCACTTTAATTCCTAGGATATGCCAGGTTGCACATTAGCATTTAAATAGACAGCCCTGTCCTGCAGAAACCTAAGATTTATGTCCCACTGTAACCAGCTTCAGCTCGTGCAGGGGCTGTGGAGTTTCTTTGCCTCCTCTGACGTTCCAACTTCTCTTTCAACTTGTGCCTTTGTGGATTCAGGATGATCAGTTATCTGCAAGATTTATAACCAACAGCTTTGATGTTGAACAGATGTATGGTGTCAACATTCTGCAATTCAAGAAAATACTCTCTCTAGGACGTAATGTGCTTTTCTCTCTGCTGACGGCTCACTTTGATATAATGAAACAAACTTCAGTTCCCTGGGTTTTTCTTAGAGAGGAAAAATTTAAATCAGTCTTCATTCCAAGTTGGAACTTAATTTGGTATAATATCCCTAACTTCACTAAACCACCAGGCTAGGTCAAAAGGGCTCACTCTTCACACACCTAAAAATCCACAACTGCTTTTATGTCACAGAAGCAAATCCACAAAGTTCTAACTACCAGAGTGTTTTTATTTGGATGTGATTACCCACCTACTGAAACTCAGACTTACTACACAACTTAAATCACATGTTTCTCTAAGGGCCATCCTATCCTTTGACCTCGAGCGTGATAAAGGTAGGTCTTACCAATATTCCCGGACAAACTTTTATACTGCCTTGTCAGTATAACAATGGATACAGGTCATAAAGCTGGGGGGTTGTGTCAGACACGTGTGCAATTGTACCATTTTGCACTAAACATCTCACTAATGAGCATTTTCATGGTAGCACCTAGGGCTGCGCTGTTCCGTATAGTAGCCACTTGTCACGTGTGGCTACTTATATTTAAGGTAATTGAATTAAAAATTCAGTTCCTCAGTTGCACTGTCCGCATTTCTGGTGCTCAATAGTCACATAAGCTATTGAATTGGATCGTGTAGCTGTAGAATATTTCCATCGTTGGAGAAACTTCTGCTGGACAGCACTTGATCTAGAGTCTTAGGATTTAAAGAACCTCAGAAAGGGCAACCAGCCATCCTGGTTTCCCCAGAATTTAGAGATCCCTGGGTTTGGGGACTTTCAGTGTTAAAATTGGGTTAGTCCCCGGAAAATTGAGACAGCTCCTCACCCTAAGAAGTCATCTAGTCCAACCATATATCTAATGTACATATTTCTTCTGCAGCATTCTTGACTTTGGACATTTCTAAGCCTGCCAGCTAAGTGATGTTAATAACTGATGTGGCTGAAGCAGGCAGGATTTGGAGAAAAGTAGATCAAGCTAAAATAAATGAGAACTGTTTCCGAGTTTCTCCAAGAGGTAGGAAGTTCAGAGGAGCAAGGTACATTGTTTAAGTAACCACAGCGAAATGGTCCCACCCACTGAAAAGAAGCCCATTTCATAAGTAGCCTATAAGATCAGCAACAAGTCTAGCGTCAAAGGCACTTGTCAGAAACGGCTGGGATATTTACTGGTAAACCAGAGTCCCGTGTCATATTAACGGGCAGGATTCCGCTGAATTATTTTTTTCCCGCAAAAACAAACAAACATATATTTTGATGTCACTGAGTTTAAGAACTGAACGAAGCCACAGAGATCTTCCAGTCCAACTTCAACTTTTCAGAAGAGAGACCTGATGCCCAAAGTGCGTAAATAGAGGAGAAAACCTCTATCGCTTTTCCAAACAGCAAGAGCAAAAGCACAGACTAGTCTAAATTCCTGCAAAGGAAATTAACGGCATTTTAACTGAGCATTACATTTTTACTACTTCTCTATGATTTTTTTGTTTAGTATTGTTAAAAACTGTTTACTTGATGTTATTTTATATTTGAAGTAGCTTCCTACTGAGAAAATTTTTAGCAAACACAGTCTTAGTAAATATTGTGTGACGAGCGTTCAGAATTGACAGCATATACGGATAGGAAATTGTTTAATGTCATCAGATGGCAGAAGGAATGTAGAACTATTCCCATCTTATTTTGCTTTGTCTTCTGCAGCCTGGATAGTAATCCAACATTGTCATGGGGGACTGAAGCCCAAGTGAGGCAAGGAAACTGGAAGAGAAATTTAGGTCTCCTTAAACCTGGTAAAAATCCAGGCTCCAGACAGAGACAGACCTAGAGTTTCAAAGCTGATTCCGAAACTGTGTGACCTTGGGTAAGTATTTTACCTCTCCATTCCTCAGCAAGGTCATCTATAAAATGGGGATTATAACAAACACCATCCCATAGTTTAGATAATATCCCATAGTTTAGATAATATCCCATAGTTAGTGACATGTATAAAGTTCTTAGAACAATGCCTGACCTAATTATTATAATGATTATCACTAAATTACAAAAATGATTTCACGTCTCCAGATCCAGATGAATTATACACCAGGGTAGTGAACAACATGCAGAAATATTTGTTGAATGATGAATACACAAAATACAACAAAGCCTGGTAACTGTAGCTTATGACTATTGCCTTGATCAACGACATAAAACACCTGCACTCAGACACTTGCTAAAGCAATGTTTCACAAATGTCAGTCATCTGCTTGCTATCTGTATTAGTTTCCTATTGCTGCTGTCATAAACTACCATAGACTTAATGGCTAAAAACAAGAGGAATTTATTCTCTTACAGTTTGGGAGATCAGAAGTCTAAAGTGAGTCTTATGGGATTAAAATTAGGGTGTTGGCTACAGTGGTTCCTCCTTGCAGTTCCAGGGGAGAATTCACTCGTCTTTTTCAGTTTCTAGAGGCCACTTGTGTTCGTTGGCTAGTGGCCCTTTCCTCACATCACTCTAACCTTTGGCTTCCCTTATCACACCTACTCCTTTGTCTTTGACCCTTCTGCCTCTCTTTTATTTTATTTTTTTGCGGTACGCGGGCCCCTCACTGCTGTGGCCTCTCCCGTTGCGGAGCACAGGCTCCGGACGCGCAGGCTCAGCGGCCATGGCTCACGGGCCCAGCCGCTCCACGGCATGTGGGATCTTCCCGGACCGGGCCACGAACCCGTGTCCCCTGCATCGGCAGGCAGACTATCAACCACTGCGCCACCAGGGAAGCCCCCTCCTGCCTCTCTTTTAGAAGAATCCTTGTGATTACAACAATGCGCCCACCCAGATACTCCAGAAAAATCTCCCATCTCAAAATCCTTAACTTAATCATGTCTGCAAAGTCCCTTTTACCATATATGGTAACATTCACAGATTCTGGGATTAGTATGTGGATATTTGGTGGGGGGTGAGGGTGGGGATTATCCAGGCTAAAACATCATCGTTACCATTTGATTTTGGCCACGTGTGTCAACATACTATTTTTTTTTAATTTTTACTTTATTTTTTTTTAAACAGCAGGTTCTTGTTAGTTATCAATTTTATACACATCAGTGTATACATGTCAATCCCAATCTCCCCATTCATCACACCACCATCCCCACCCCCTGCCGCTTTACCCCTTGGAGTCCATACGTTTGTTCTCTACATTTGTGTCTCAACTTCTGCCCTGCAAACCAGTTCATCTGTACCATTTCCTAGGTTCCACATATATGCGTTAATATACGATATTAGTTTTTCTCTTTCTGACTTACTTCCCACTGTATGACAGTCTCTAGATCCATCCATGTCTTAACAAATGACCCAATTTCGTGCCTTTTTATGGAAGAGTAATATTCCATTGTATATATGTACCACATCTTCGTTATCCATTTGTCTGTTGATGGGCATCTAGGTTGCTTCCATGACCTGGCTATTGTAAATAGTGCTGCAATGAACATGGGGGTGCATGTGTCTTTTGGAATTATGGTTTTCTCTGGGTATATGCCCAGTAGTGGGATTGCTGGATCATATGGTAATTCTATTTTTAGTATTTTAAGGACTGTTAAAATACCTCCATACTGTTCTCCGTAGGGGCTGTATCAATTTACATTCCCACTAACAGTGCAAGAGAGTTCCCTTTTCTCCACACCCTCTCCAGAATTTGTTCTTTGTAGATTTTCTGATGATGCCCATTCTAACGGGGGTGACGTGATACCTCATTGTAGTTTTGATTTGCATTTCACTAAAAATTAGTGATGTTGAGCAGCTTTTCATGTGCTTCGTGGCCATCAGTATGTCTCCTTTGGAGAAATGCCTATTTAGGTCTTCTGCCCATTTTTGGATTGGGTTGTTTGTTTTTTTTATAATGAGCTGCATGAGCTGTTTATATGTTGTGTAGATTAATCCTTTGTCCAATGATTCGTTTGCAAATATTTTCTGCCATTCTGAGGGTTCTCTTTTCATCTTGTTTATGGTTTCCTTTGCTGTGCAAAAGCTTCTAAGTTTCATTAGGTCCCATTTGTTTATTTATTTTTTAAATTTCCATTACTCTAGGAGGTGGATGAAAAAATATCTTGCTGTGATTTTTGTCAAAGAGTGTTCTTCCAGGCTTCCCTGGTGGCGCAGTGGTTTAGAGTCTGCCTGCCGATGCAGGGGACACGGGTTCATGCCCCGGTACAGGAAGATCCCACATGCTGTGAAGCGGCTAGCCCCGTGAGCCATGGCCGCTAAGCCTGCGCGTCCGGAGCCTGTGCTCTGCAACGAGAGAGGCCACAACAGTGAGAGGCCCACGTACAGCAAAAAAAAAGAAAAAAAAAAAAAAGAGTGTTCTTCCTACGGTTTCCTCTAAGAGTTTTATAGTGCCCAGTCTTACATTTAGGTCTCTAATCCATTTTGAGTTTATTTTTGTGTATGGTGTTACGGAGTGTTCTAATTTCATTCTTTTACATGTAGCTGTCCAGTTTTCCCAGCACCACTTATTGAAGAGACTGTCTTTTCTCCATTGTATATTCTTGCCTCCTTTGTCATAGATTAGTTGACCATGTGTGCGTGGGTTAATCTCTGGGCTTTCTATCCTGTTGCATTGATCTATATTTCTGTTTTTGTGCCAGTACCATATTGTCTTGATTACTGTAGCTTTGTAGTATAGCCTGAAGTCAGGGTGTTTGATTCCTCCAGCTGCATTTTTTTTCCTCAAGACTGCTTTGGCTATTTGGGGTCTTTTGTGTCTCCATACAAATTTTAAGACTTTTTTGTTCTAGTTCTGTAAAAAATGCCATTGGTAATTTGATAGGGATTGCATTGTATCTGTAGATTGCTTTGGGTAGTAGGGTCATTTTCACTATATTGATTCTTCCAATCCCACAACATGGTATATCTCTCCATCTGTTGGTATCATCTTTAATTTCTTTCATCAGTGTCTTAAAGTTTTCTGCATACAGGTCTTTTGTCTCCCTAGGTAGGTTTATACCTAGGTATTTTATTCTTTTTGTTGCAGTGGTAAATGGGAGTGTTTCCTTAATTTCTCTTTCAGATTTTTCATCATTAGTGTATAGGAATGCAAGAGATTTCTGGGCATTAATTTTGTATCCAGAAACTTTACCAAATTCATTGATTAGCTCTAGTAGTTTTCTGGTGGCATCTTTAGGATTCTCTATGTATAGTATCATGTCATCTGCAAACAGTGACACTTTTACTTCTTCTTTTCCAGTTTTTATTCCTTTTATTTCTTTTTCTTCTCTGATTGCCACGGCTAGTACTTCCAAAACTATGTTGGATAATAGTAGTGAGAGTGGACATCCTTGACTTGTTCCTGATCTTAGAGGAAATGCTTTCAATTTTTCACCATTGAGAATGATGTTTGCTGTGAGTTTGTCGTACATGGCCTTTATTATGTTGAAGTAGGTTCCCTCTATGCCCTTTTTCTGGAGAGTTTTTATCATAAATGGGCGTTGAATTTTGTCAAAAGCTTTTTTTACATCTATTGAGATGATCATATGGTTTTTATTCTTCAGTTTGTTAATATGGTGTATCACACTGACTGATTTGCATATATTGAAGAATCCTTCCATCTCTGGGATAAATATCACTTGATCATGTTGTATGCTCCTTTTAATGTGTTGTTGGATTCTGTTTGCTAGGATTTTGTTGAGGATTTTTGCATCTATATTCATCAGTGATATTGGTCCGTGATTTTCTTTTTTTGTAGTATCTTTGTCTGGTTTTGGTATAAGGGTGATGGTGGCCTCGTAGAATGAGTTGCGAGTGTTCCTTCCTCTGCAAGTTTTTGGAAGAGTTTGAGAAGGATGGGTGTTAGTTTTTCTCTAAATGTTTGATAGAATTCATCTGTGAAGCCATCTAGTCCTGGACTTTTGTTTGTTGGAAGATTTTTAGTCACAGTTTCAATTTCATTACTTGTAATTTGTCTGTTCATATCTTCTATTTCTTCCTGGTTCAGTCTTGGAAGGTTATACCTTTCTAAGAAATTGTCCATTTCTTCCAGGGTGTCCATTTGGTTGGCATAGAGTTGCTTGTAGTAGTCTCTTAGGATGCTTTATATTTCTGCGGTGTCTGTTGTAACTTTTCCTTTTTCATTTCTAATTTTATTGATTTGAGTCCTCTCCCTCTTTTTCTTGATGAGTCTGGCTAATGGTTTATGAATTTTGTTTATCTTCTCACAGAACCAGCTTTTAGTTTTATTGATCTTTGCTATTGTTTTCTTTGTTTCTATTTCACTTATTTCTGCTCTGATCTTTACGTTTCTTTCCTTCTGCTACCTTGGGTTTTGTTTGTTCTTCTTTCTTAAGTTCCTTTAGGTGTAAGGTTAGATTGTTTATTTGAGATTTTTCTTGTTTCTTAAGGTAGGCTTGTATAGCTATAAACTTCCCCCTTAGAACAGTTTTTGCTGCATCCCATAGGTTTTGAATCATCTTGTCTTCATTGTCATTTGTCTCTAGGTATTTTTTGATTTCCTCTTTGATTTCTTCAGTGATCCCTTCGTTATTTAGTCATGTATTGTTTAGCCTCCATATATTTGTATTTTTTATGATTTTTTTCCCTGTAATTGATTTCTAATCTCATAGCATTGTGGTCAGAAAAGATGTTTGATATGATTCCAATTTTCTTTACTGAGGCTTCATTTATGACCCAAGATGCGATCTATCCTGGTGAATGTTCTGTGCACACTTATGAAGAAAGTGTAATCAGCTGTTTGTGGATGGAATGTCCTATAAATATCAATTCAATCTACCTGGTCTATTATGTCATTTAAAGCTTGTGTTTCCTTATTAATTTTCTGTTTGGATGATCTGTCCATTGGTGTTAGTGAGGTGTTAACATCCCCCACTATTATTGTGTTACTGTTGATTTCCTCTTTTATAGCCGTTAACAGTTGCCTTATGTATTGAGGTGCTCCTATGTTGGGTGCATATATATTTATAATTGTTATGTCTTCTTCTAGGATTGACCCCCTGATCATTATGTAGTGTCCTTCCTTGTTTCTTGTAACATTCTTTATTTTAAAGTCTATTTTATCTGTTATGAGTATTGCTACTCCAGCTTTCTTTTGATTTCCATTTGCATGGAATATCTTTTCCCATCCCCTCACTTTCAGTCTCTATGTGTCCCTAGGTCTGAAGTCGGTCTCTTGTAGACAGCATATATACGGGTTTGTTTTTGTTCCCATTCAGCAACCCTGTGTCTTTTGCTTGGAGCATGTAATCCATTCACATTTAAGGTAATTATCGATATGTATGTTCCTATTACCATTTTCTTAATTGTTTTGGGTTTGTTTTTGTAGGTCCTTTACTTCTCTTGTGTTTCCCACTTAGAGAAGTTCCTTTAGCATTTGTTGTAGAGCTGGTTTGGTGGTGCTGAATTCTCTTAGTTTTTGCTTCTCTGTAAAGCTTTTGATTTCTCCATCGAATCTGAATGAGATCCTCTCTGGGTAGAGTAATCTTGGTTGTAAGTTCTTCCCTTTCATCACTTTAAGTATATCATGCCATTCCCTTCTGGCTTGTAGAGTTTCTGCTGAGAAATCAGCTGTTAACCTTATTGGAGTTCCCTTGTATGTTATTTGTCATTTTTCCCTTGCTGCTTTCAGTTGTTTTTCTTTGTCTTTAATTTTTGCCAACTTGATTACTATGTGTCTTGGTGTGTTTCTCCTTAGGTTTATCCTGTATGGGACTCTCTGCACTTCCTGGACTTGGGTGGCTATTTCCTTTCCCATGTTAGGGAAGTTTTCGACTATAATCTCTTCAAATATTTTCTTGGCTCCTTTCTCTCTCTCTGCTCCTTCTGGAACCCCTATAATGCGAACATTGCTGTATTTAATGTTGTCCCAGAGGTCTCTTAGGCTGTCTTCATTTCTTTTCATTCTTTTTTCTTTATTCTGTTCTTTAGCAGTGAATTCCACCATTCTGTCTTCCAGGTTACTTATCCGTTCTTCTGCCTCAGTTATTCTGCTATTGATTCCTTCTAGTGTAGTTTTCATTTCACTTATTGTATTGTTCATCTCTGTTTGTTTGTTCTTTAATTCTTCTAGGTCTTTGTTAAACATGTCTTGCATCTTCTTGATCTTTGCCTCCATTCTTTTTCCGAGGTCCTGGATCATCTTTACTATCATTATTCTGAATTCTTTTTCTGGAAGGTTGCCTATCTCCATTTCATTTAGTTGTTTTTCTGGGGTTTTATCTTGTTCCTTTTTCTTGTACCTAGCCCTCCGCCTTTTCATCTTGTGTGCCTTTCTGTGAATGTGGTTTTTGTTCCACAGGATGCAGGATTGTAGTTCTTCTCGCTTCTGCTGTCTGCCCTCTGCTAGTGTTGGAGGGTCTTCTGAAGAGGCGGGGAGTGGCTGTGGCTCACTGTGGGGACAAGGGCACTGGCAGCAGATGTTCTGGGAAGTACTCCTTAGTGTGAGCCCTTCCAGAGTCCGCCATTAGTCCCACTAAAGACCTGGGTAGGTTCCAGTGCTCGGTTATCTCAGGCCAAATATCCCTGCCTACATACTATTAATATTTGTCTTAAATTTTTCTCTTTTTTTTACCTAACCTTATCTGCAAACTCAAGGTTTCAATGGATTAGTTATATTTTTTCTAAAACATATTAAGATAACATTTTAAGTATTAAAATGAAATTTGTTTATATTCTAATATTCTTTTGGGCTATGAGTGATGTACATACTGCAATTTAGGAAATACTGATTATGAATTCTGATATAAATTGACCTCTATTAAGGATTGGCCCACGATCTTCCCACTATATTAGGTAATTGGGAACATCTATCTTAGTCTAATGAGCAGGCTTATTATCTTTTCTGAATTCTTTAAGTTCCGACCCAGTACTATTTTAGAAAATAGGAGTCATACTATTAAAGCCAGACATAGAAATTCTTTGAACAAGCTACATTTGAATGTTAAGTCCTCTATGTTAGGGAAGGTCAAGAATCATCTCCTTGAACTGCATTTCTGATCCTTTTGTAAACCCATACCTGGAGATATGACCCATTATGTTAGTGAGTGTTCTATGCACAGGGAAGCCAGTAACAAATTCCTGCTTGCGTTTCATTCCAGGAAAGAAAGATGGCCTCCAATGGTACATTTGTTGGCTTACTTTTGCCATAAGAAGAAAACAAGTGTAGCCTAATGTATTTCTGTTTTTGCCTAAGCCATACATAGTCAGATTTAAGGTGTAAATGAAATCAGTTCATCACTGGGACCTTGGCAGTAAGATTCCTTTTCTCTGGACTTATGAAGTATGTTGTTCTGAGGAATAATTGTTTTACTTCATATTGAGTCCAATAATTGTTTTACTTCATATTGCGTCCAGTAATAATATAAAAGTCTTCCTGTGATAGAAATTGTAATTAGGTGGATTTGGAAAATTTATATGAAAGTAATTCCTGAATCCTGGACTATATTTAAAAATTTTAATATAATACTTGTAGTGGGCATGAGAAAATACCTTGCCCACCTCTAAGCACAGAGAACTTGATCAAAGGCCCCAGCTGCAATACTCTCAAATCCATCCCTGTGTTTGTACTGAGGCCAAGCTTCCCATGGGCTTCTTCCAGTAAGGACTGAGCACAGCAGGGATACAAAGACTGGCCATTCCTGGGAATTCAGGACTCCTCTGATGGCCAGTTTTGGTGTGAAGACTCCCTGAGGACCTTGCTTAACCTTAGATTGCGTGGTAGTCTAAGATATTTCCATTCGACCCTCCTTCCCTCTTCGTGTTCACTATTCTTGCCTTGTGATCAGAGGAATCTCAGCCTTCTCTGTCTCCCTTCACCTTTTCTCTCATAGGCATTTCCCTAATTATATTTTTGCGTTTAATCCCATCTTGGCATCTACATTTGGGAGGACCTGGATTAACAAGTATTTTGTCACTTTCTGACCCTTAAAATAATCAGAACTCTTTTTTGGGAAGGCAGACATGCATCAAATTTATAGAGTGGTTGTATCAAGTTGTTTGGCTGCATATTTAAAAGGAGAGGGCATCATACACAGCTTTCAACTTGGGGTTGTATCTGTCTCCTGGAGTATTTTGTTGCAGGTTCCACAGTGGAACCAACAGTTAGGATCAACGTGGTATAGTTAGACCCTAGGCCATCAAAAGGCTGCTGATAGAATGACGAATGATGAAAATAGACTTCAGTAGCTATCATGGGTTTTTGTGATGAGATGGAGTAGAAAGAAATAGAGTTATAACAGTGCCCAGGTGTGAAGTTATTGAGACTGGATCTTGCTGACAATTTATTTAAGATAGTACATGGGAAAATCAAACCACAACTGTATTGAAAAGAAAAAACCTGGCAAAGAAATGGCATAATAGAATAGTTGGCCTGAAGTTTCCTTTTGAAAAGATTGGGTGTTTATACATAATACTCACCTTGAAGGAGATACAGTACGAATAAGTTTTAGTCTTCCTCAATGCTTCAGACCTTTAAGTAGGGATCACTTCCTTGTGTTATCCCATTCTGAGTGATAGAAATTTAGTGTCTAGGCCTTCAGCCCTGGTGGGGCTTTAGGTTTTGACAAAGGGGCACTCTCCCATGATATAAACCTTAACTCCACGCAGCTTTTTGAAATTCCAGGGTTATACTTCTAATTGCAGTCCTGACTTTTAACAAATACATACACATAAGCAGACGGCAAAGTGGATGTTCATAAAACACAGTAAGTTTTAGAACTAACATATTCATCATACGTATGTGTTATCATATATCATGTTATCTTGGGTGCTTCTTCAGGCACCCAAGATGGTACCTTGTGTTACAGCATAATCTCTTTAAATTTGCCTTTATGTAGTATAGACAATCAGGGTTATTATAAGGCTTCTTTCACCAACTTCATCTTTTTGTCTAAAAAGAGCTGATAAGAGGTGAGTCACTGGTACTGAACAGGACTGGCTGTACACAGTGCTCAAGAGAGATTCTCATTTTCAATAAAACATATGAATCAAAAATTGTTGGTGAATATATATTATGCTTGAAATTTTTACATTAAAAGTAGCTGATCTTATAAAATATGACAATAGGTTAATGCACAGTTTAATTTAAATTTTCTCCAAAGTCCCTCAATTGTCTGGGTAATTGAAAGAAATATCTTGTAATAACCTATAATGAAGTATAATCTGCACAAATATTGAATCACTATGCTGTACACCTAAAACTAACACAATATTGTAAATCAACTGTACTTCAATGAAAGGAAGGAAGGAAGGAAGGAAGGGAGAAAGAAAGATCTTCTTAAAAAGAGTGGGGGGTTGAAAAATAGAAAAAGCCATGGAGGCGTGGAATTATTTTCCCATTAGTTTTAACTTTCTTTTTTAAAAAAATTGACACCATAATAATAACTACCTCTAAAACAATGCATATTGGAAGGGAGAGGGCAGGAATTGGGGAAAGAATCATAAGGCCTACAAGAATATTTGTGATTATCTTAAACTAGTCCTATATTTTTAGGACTACTTTATTATCTTAAACTAAACTATATTTTTAGTAATGGAAAACATACACTACTACTCCTCTACTATTCACAATGCTTCACTTCTGACACAGATGTGTGGGTTTTCCACACCAAGCAATTCTCTAACTTTCTGGACTGGGTGTCCTCCAATTTAACTCAATTCTGACACTATCTGCCTGGAATTAGCATCAGATTCCACAGTTTAAGGGCTCAGTCCCACAAAACTACCTCCTGCCCCCCAACTTTAGCCACCAATTGTAAATTCAGGTTGTTACCAGTGTTAGATAAAATAATAAGGAATCTACTATAGTTAGAGAGTGCTATGGAATGAACTGTGCTTCCCCCAAATTCATGTGTTGAAGCCATAACCCCCAATGTGACAGTATTTGGATCTGGGGCCTTTGGGAGGTCATTAGATTTAGATGAGGTCATGAGGGTGGGCCCTCATGGTAGGATTAGTGACCTTATAAGAAGAGACACCAGAGAGTTTTCTGTGTGTGTCTCTCTCTTTGCCATGTGAGGGCACATCCCAGAAGGTCGCAGGTTGCAAGCCAGGAAGAGAGCCCTCACTAGAACCCAACCATGCTGGCACACTGATCTCAGACTCCCAGCCTCCAGAACTCTGAGAAAATAAATTTCTGTTGTTTAAGCCACCCAGTCTGTGGTATTTTGTTATGGCAGCTCATGCCAACTAAGGCAGGGCATCAAGTGGTGCTTCTCTCCTGTAGTAATATTTCAGCTGAGACCTAAAGGATGAGTAGGAACCAGACATGTGAAGAATGAGAAAAGCATTTCAGGTTGGAGAGAACATGTGAAAAGGAAGTGCTGTTAAGAGGAGAAGGATGCCTTTGAGGGACTGCAAGAAGGACAACATTACCAGCAGTGAGGAGCACAAGACAGGGCTGGAGAGGTGGGCAGGGGCCACATTAGACAGGAGCTTGAAGGCAACAGTCCACATTTTGGTTTTTATCCTATGGGCAAGGTTTAAATCAGGGTAATGATATAACCTAATTTTTGTTTTAAAAAGATCACTGACTCTTGTCTAGAGAAGCCACATAGGAAACTTAAATTTTCTATTAGTCATATTTTTAAAGTAAAAAAATACATACTAAATTAATTTTACTGATATATTTTATTTAACCCAACATATCCAAACTATCAGATCATTATCACAAGCAATCTAAAAAATTGTTGACATCCTACTTTTTTTTCATACTAAGTCTTGAAATTCAGTGTGTATTTTAAACTTACAGAACATCTCAATTCAAATGAGGAGCATTTCCAGTGCTCTGTAGCCACATGTGGCTGGTGGCTACCTGATGGACAGTGCAGCTCTAGAGAATGAATCAGAGGGACTGCAATGCAAGCAAAGAGCCCAGATTGGAGGCTACTGCAGAAGCTGAGATAAGCACTGCTTGGATTAGGATAGTAACAATAGAGTTGGCAGAAAGTGAATGGATTTGAGACTAGTCTGGAAGGAGTTAAAAGAAATAGACATGAAGGAATGTGAGGTAAAACATTAAAAGGTAAAATACAACCAGAAATAAACCATAGGATAATTCTAAGACTGTTCCTAATTAATGCTTTGATCTTGTATTTCCTCTCTGTAGAAAGGTTATGTTTTTACTGTCACTTATGATTTAATTATTTTCCTTTTTGTATCTACTTTCATTTTTGATCAACTGCTTTTCTGCTTTGGTCTGCTTCAAAATTCCTGTTTCATCCTCTTTTCATCTGTTTATTTAATTCAACTTGATTTAACAGACATAATTGAGTGACTGATTTGTGCTAGGCTTTGTACTGAACACCGGGAAGATAAAATAAGGAAAGGCACTCATATTAAGAGGCCAAATATAATATATGAGACCTAAAGCATTTACTTTTTTTCTCTCAATTGTCTTGGTTGTTTAACAATAAAGCATGTTCTAGTTTCATCCAGAACATTCTCAGAGGATTGTGTATATCCCTATTTTTGGCATAGTGTCTGATCATTCAATCAGGGTCAGTCAGAAAGACAAAAATCACTCTACAGATTTTGAATAAAACATGGTTTAACACTGGGAATTAAAGATTTTTTACTACACCATTCCAAGGGCTAGGAGAACAAAGGTCAGGAAAGCCCCTGCAAGCTTTCAGGAAATCTAAAAGTACAAGATTATCAGAAAAGCTGCCTCCACGGACCTCAGCTGTTTCAACAGATAAAGTGATTCCTAGGAGAATGCTTGGAAGCCACTGGCAAAACCTCATGTGAACCATCCACCAATCCCCACCTGCCTGCCAATGGCTGCCACAGTAGAATAATGGATTTTCCTCTTTGGCTAGGGATTCTGGGAAATGTAGTTCCCAGGCTCCTCCCCTGTGAGGCAAGGAAAATATAGAAAGAGGGTGGGCATGAAGCTGAGATACACAACCAGGCATATGTAGATTGGGCCTGTGGTTGGTTCTGGGATAAAATATTGTACGGCTGTAAGCCTCAAATACTCAGTTTCAATTTTGTGCTGTCAAATACATTTTCAATTAAATTTCTAACATATATATCTTGAATAATGTTTTTCTCCAGAATCAGAAAGTACCTTGAGGAGTTTGAAGGCAACTAAGCCCTAAAAAAGTATTGAGAGGTTGAATATACAAACAGGAAATGGCCAGACCATATATAAAAATAGAACTTTGATCTACAACCTGCCTAGGAAACCAAACCCTTTATGTATAATAAACAACCCAGGAAGCCAGCCAGCTATAAGTCTGGTTGAGGAAACCAGATTGCTATCTCTAGTGACAATCCAGGAAACTAAACAATAACTTCCGTAACTATCAGCCCCAGATGGCCAGGACTTGATTAATGACTGTCAGCTTCCCTCATTTTTGTCCCCACTTCTAACTTAGTACCAACAAGGGGAAGTTAGGTATGCACTTCTCATCAATCACATAAGATGCCCCATTTCTAGCTAGCCCTGCCTACAGCTTCTCCATGCCAACAACACTCAATCATGGCACACCTGCAGCCTCTCCTTTTTTTCCACTATGAAGATTTCCCACTTTGCTCTTCTCATCGGTTGGTTTTCTTTTTTTCCACAGTATTAATCAAGCTAGGATGTGATCTAAGAAGAAACTGTACTTTGTAAGGTAAATACTACATAAATTTCTAGACACCAATTTTCTCATAAGTAGCAGGCAGTAGGGCACAATGGTCAAGTGCTTGAATTCTGGAATCAGAAAACCAGACTTTAAATCCCATCATGTTCACAGTCTAGCTGTGTTAAGGTTATTAATTGCTTAACCTTGATAGCCTGGGTTTTCTCATCAATAAAGTGGGTAAAATAATGGTATCTGTTCTTTGGGGTTGTTGGCAGGATTGAACCAGGTGATGGTTGTAAACTGCATTACTTAATTTAGTATTATCATTATCTTCTCTTTCCAAGCTCATGACCTCCGTCTTGGTCTACACATAAATTACCTCTTAATTCATCATCCTTCCTCCATCTGATCCTTCCTTCAGCGCATTGAACAAGAAGCAACCAAGTAAATCTTCCTCAATGGTTATCATCTCATTCCCTTACTCAAAACTCCCCAGGGCCTTTAAAGATAACCTACCTTTCCACAACTTCTCATACTCTCTCCTACAAGAATGACCTTCTGCTGAGGCCAAATGTGTATATCCATTGGTCTAGAGGCATCCCCCAAAGTCCCATACACAAGACCATTTTCCCTCCACTGTTCACATTTGGAATAAACCCTATCTCCTTTCTCAAGATCTGAATCCTACATTTCATTTATGGTCCAACTCAAATCCTCTCCCCCGCCCATTAAACCTTATCACACCACAGCATTCCACAGCAATTTCTTTCTCTCTAGAGTCCTAAAGCTTTTACTAAGCTCACTGAATCATATCCTGAGTTGTAATATATGTAACTTTCATGTATGTGTATCAAAACCTCAGTGAGACGATAATATTCCTGAAGCAGGGGCAACAGTTTATTCTTTTTTGTTTATTGCTGTATACCAAGCATAAAAACAATAGTTGTTATTCAGAACCAAAAATGTTTCTGTTGCTTTGCCAAACACTTCATTTTATCTGATTTAATTCGCTCTAGAACTCTTGAGGGAGGGAGGGAGGGGCTATAATTAGCCATTCATCAGGTGAGAAAATTCAAACACAGAGGAGTTGAATTATTTGCCCAAGGTCACAGAATTAGTAATGATGGATTTGAATCACCTAGGTATCTCTGACTCCACAGTTTATGCTATTAATTAACATTCTGTGGATCGATTAAACATACTGCTTTATGAGATCTTGCCAGACATGCATATAAATTTTCTCTCTTTGTTGCCAGTGTCTCCTTGGGAAACCCAAATACGGGATTCATTTTAGAGATTGTGTCTTTCTACAGTAGAATCAATTTCCAGAGACATTCCTTTTTAATTTGTAATAGAAATCTTGAAATAATCAGGAAAGTACCAGAGAGTACATCTCCTTAGCCATGTAGGTTGTTCAGAATTGAGACGCTGAAGAAGAAATCACGTCAGGCTTGTGATCTCTTCATGTTTGCCATTCATTCCTATTTTGAGCAGAATTGAGTGCCACTATTCACTACTGGATTTGAAGATACATTTCTCAGGTTCCAGCTAAGAAGAAGAATCATTTTTATTTATAGCATTTCAAAAATATATGAAGGGCTTCCCTGGTGGCGCAGTGGTTGAGAGTCCGCCTGCCGATGCAGGGGACGCGGGTTCGTGCCCCGGTCCGGGAGGATCCCGCGTGCCGTGGAGCGGCTGGGCCCGTGGGCCATGGCCGCTGAGCCTGCGCGTCTGGAGCCTGTGCTCCGCAACGGGAGAGGCCACAGCAGTGAGAGGCCCGCGTACCGCAAAAAAAAAAAAAAAAAAAAAAAATATGAAGATCAAAACTATTGTGAACTTTTAAATATTGAATATACCATGACTTTAGGGTGAAAGAGGGTATTTTGGCATTTTGGTTTTTTTACTTGTCTCTCTCAATAATCTCTGCATTCATTTTCAAAATGGTGTGGGAAAATAGGAAGATGGTACAGTTAGAAAAAAACCTTGTCCAAAGTATCTTACAGTATTAATTCTTTAATCGGATAAGCACATGAACTCTCCTGAATCTTACTGAAATTTTAAAAATGCCACCTAAATTTTAAAACTTGACCATTCAAGGATGTTGAACTGACCTGGCTCTTCCTGCAATCCATGGTGAGGTAAGTTGGGAAAATGCAATCCTGACAAAGAAATTCTAACCCAAAGAGGGTAATGTTAAGCAAAGATCCTTCTCAAAATATACTTAAAGAAGCCATGTCTTTATTTTATTCTTGTTTGTTCTATAAAAATACAAATGCATAAGAAGGAAATGATAATTTCAGTCAACATTCAGTGGTAATTAAAAGCAACTGTAGTCCTCAGGCTGCTTCTTTCCAATAAGATCCAGTGATCAGAAGGAATTGGAAATGATTACATGTTAACTGGAACACATTTCTGTCCAGAACTGAGCTTTGAAGCATGAAAAAGGCACAGTGGTGGCCCCTGTTTGTGTTTCCATCTGGGGCTCTAATTTGAACTTCAGTGATTATTCTGTCAGACTTCTGGCTGTGCAAAGATCCAGAAAGTCAAAGCCACCTTATTCTTGTACTCTGTTTCATGCAAAAAAAATAAAATAAAATTCCACCAATTACCATGCTTGCATTTTGTGGAATAGCTCTATTTAAATCTATTATAGGTTAAACAAGAGCATTTGTAAAATTCACAGCTCAGAGTTAATCTGGCTATATCCCAGGGCACCCAGTCTGAAAAGTGATTGCAAGCACTCCTGGAAAAGAAGTTAGCAATAGCCTATAATGGAAAACAGTCTGGAACAATTAAATTTAGCTTGGTTTTCAAATTAAGAAATTCATCCCATGGTTGGTTTTTCATTTGAAAGCCTTCTTCAAGTCCCATTAAAAATGCTCATCCTTTTCTGATACTCAGTTAGTGCCTCCAAAATGACATCATCGTCAGTGATAAGGGTAAAAGCAGTGAAAGCTGTTGTGCCTCATGCCAGGAATTACTCGGTCATGGAAAGCACCTGGAGGCTCTTGTGGTTGCTCTGACTTCACAACTCTGGACTGGGAATTCTGTTTTCTGTGGCCAGGAGGGAACAGTGAATTCATAGAAGTCCTGGTGGGGAAAATGAGGATGGCTTGTGGCCCCTGAAGAACTTGGTAACTTACTATATTTGATGTGAAGTATACAGTCCTTTTCTTTTCTTAGTCTAAATGCACACGAATCTTTTTGATTCGTGAATCTCTGCTCCTCATTCTTGTAATGAGACTCTAATAGCTTTTTAGAATATTTTATATAAAATTTTCAAAGGACATGATGTCACTCTTGGAGCTTTTAAAATTTCTTTTTGATATATGAAAACTGAATGCCTATAAAAATAACAAGAATATGATCCTCCTACCTCTATCCATGATCATTCATGTTTTGCGGTACGCGGGCCTCTCACTGTTGTGGCCTCTCCCGTTGCGGAGCACAGGCTCCGGACGCGCAGGCTCAGCGGCCATGGCTCACGGGCCCAGCCGCTCCGCGGCATGTGGGATCTTCCCGGACCGGGGCACGAACTCGTGTCCCCTGCACCGACAGGCGGACTCTCAACCACTGCGCCACCAGGGAAGCCCCATTCGGTGGGCTTTTATTACCAAAACATTTTCCTCAGGAAGATAAAGGGGAGAAATGCTCTAATGGAAAAGCAGATTATGATTCATACAAACAAGCTGATGCTCTCAGATGGCGTATTCTTGTCATTCATTTCATTTCATTTCATTTCACAAATGCCTTTATAATGCTTCCTATGTTCCAGGTACTGTTCTCAGCACTTTACAAATATTAATTCATTTAATCCTCATGTCAACAGCATGAAGTAGGTACGATTATTAACCCCACTTTACAGATGATGAGACTGAGAGACAGAGAGGTTAAGTAACTTGCCTGCAATCAGATAATAGTGGAGCCAAGATTCTGAAGCCCTGCAGTCTGTCTCGTGTTTATTCTAAACCCTCATGGTGTGAACAAGCACACGGCCCACACAGACCATCAATAAAAGCTGTTCAGTGGTATGGTCTTTGAGATCAAATGGTAAAGTCATTAGTATTTGGTTATATAAATATTACAGCTTAGAGGCAGTTTTTCATGTTTGTCATATTAAAAGGCAAAATTTTCTAATGCTGCCATAAAATCTCTAGCTGCATATGATAAGAAAAAATGTACACGTCAGATGTTTTGTCTGTATGGCTTTTCTTATTAACATGCAGTGGCTAGATCTTTAAAATATAATGCTAAAATGAAAACTAGAAAGAAAATTACATACATATCACAATAAATCACATTTATGTAAATTAAACATATGCAACATGAAACCATAATACATGTTTTACAAGTACACATGCAAAAACAGAAAAGGATCTACAGCAAACACATTAGAAGACTTTAAAGAAAACAGGACCAGAGCTTTACAGGGACCATTAATCATGAGCTGAGGCTTGAGATTAACTCAACCCTCTGATCCCAAGTCTGACGCAGAGAGAAAGCATCTATCTAAATATCTATCCATGCATGTACAGAAGAATCCTCTTATCTATGTATTCATTCACGCCAACAAGGGAAAGTGAGATGGTTTTCTGTGTTGTTGATTAGATTATTAGATTATTTTATTATATAACAATTATATAATTAACAATTATATGATTAAGTATCCTAAAGAGTTTATAGCCTAAGGAGATGTTTATATCAATTTGTGTCTATTGATATTTACCATATTAAAAGTTAATACTGAGGATATTTAAATATTTGTTTATTAATTAAAAGATAACAGTGGGCTTCCCTGGTGGCTCAGTGGTTGGGGGTCCGCCTGCCGATGCAGGGGACGCGGGTTCGTGTGCCGCGGAGCGGCTGGGCCCGTGAGCCACGGCCGCTGAGCCTGCGCGTCCGGAGCCTGTGCTCCGCAACAGGAGAGGCCACAGCAGTGAGAGGCCCGCGTACTGCAAAAAAACTAATAATAAAAATAAAAGATAACAGTGACAAGCCCATTACATGTTAATATAAATAACCTATTTTTAATGAGAAATAACTATATTTTCCAAAACAAAAATTTTAGTAAGAAGGGAGTCGCTTTTTTACATTTTTGCAAATATCTTGATGTTTGGGTGAACTGAAGACGGTTGGATCCACATGCCTGCTTCTGCATTCTCTCTATTGCCACGTGTTGCTTTGGCTGAAGTATATGAAGAAAAGCTGGCCTCACACAGATACGTAGTTGGAAAAGGAAGGCCATATTGTAATGGTCTTTCAAATAATTGTGGCTATTCTTCTTTGATACAATACCAAAACTTGATAAACGCTAGTTTATGAATGGTTATCACAATGTGGAATCTGAAACCATATCAATGAACTTTTCATACTGTTTTACGTTAGAATTCACAGAAACTAACACAACATTGTAAAGCAACTATACTCCAATAAAAAATAAAAAATAATAAGAAATAAATAAAATTCACTGGTCTATGTTATACTTTGAATGGGTCTTTCACCCATGCTTGCTTTTGTAACAACATGTGTGGATCATTTGAAAAATATTGGTTCCCTGAGTTATGCACATCTCCCAAACGTTGACATATTTCATTGAGGATTATAAAAATATCACATTTGTTAATATCTGCATAATAAACACAAATCTCATCCTAAAATTCCCTTTTAAATTTTGGGAAGCTTCAAGATGCAAATTTTTCCAAAATTTACATTTTCATTTGAAAGCTTACATTTTATCATTGGTACCAAATGTCAGTTATTTTCCTTGAAGTGACAGACCTACTTTATTCATTTTTGATACAATGATAGTTTGTAGCTATCCTTTTAAGTAAAAATGTTGTTCAGCTTGCAACTCAAACCATGGCTTTTCCTACAGATAATCCATTTTGGGTATGCAAAAGTAGTGATTAATGTGTACAGACTATTGGAAAGATGTGTACCCGGGCTGAGATTTAATAAATTTTCACGGCTTCATCAAAGACATGGTAGGACTTGCATCTTTTTTAACTGTGAGTGCATGGCAGTGAAGAACACGGTATCTGGGGCTACCTCCTTGATTCCTGAAAAGACACCAGCAGGGTTCCCTACCATTGGTGCAGATGTTAACACAGTAAATAGAGAATGACATCTCAGCATCATTATCATCATCTTAACATCAAAATAGTTTCAATGTCACAGGGTCCCCAGGGGTCCACAGACCACACTATTCAAACTCAGCACCTAAAGAATTTACATGCTAAACATCTCCTAACATACCTAATGCGAATTGAATCAGGCACGTCCTAAGCCTCGAATAAGAATGAATCTGGAGATTTCAGGGCCATCTGTTCCTTAATTAATATTATTTGCCTTAGTGATATTTGAAGTGTCAGTTTTTAAAAGAATCAAACACTTACGTGAATTTTCAAAGGTTCTTAACTTCCTATTTCAAAAGAATTTCACAGCTTCCCCAATAAGATTGTCAGTTAAATCAGTGACCAGTTCTTTTACTTTATGGCTTATTCAGAAGGTAGTTCTGAGGCTGTTTCAGACCTGAGCTGGGTCACTGATCACTACTTAATCAACCTACAGACTACAATTCACTAAATCAGTTTTTTGGAGTCACCCATCCAATTCTGGTTCCCAGATCAGCCCTACTACATTAAAATCTACAGAAACACTGCCAGAAGTATTCTAGTTCCGGCCCTAGAGGCAGACTCTCAGGCCCCTGAAATTGATACTCTGAGGATAGTTTCTGTGTTTCTGTACCCGCCTCCCCACCACACCCCCTTTTCTTTTGCTGGTTACGGAGCGTGCTCTTACATTATCAGACAGGGAAGGGGAGTAGGAGTGCCTTATAGCACATATATGCATCAAGAGCATGAGTAAATCCCACTTCATTCAGTCAGTGAACACTTCCTCATAGCCTCATAGAGGCACTGGACTGAGCACAGGGAATTAGGAGCAAGAAGGATGGTAGAGACAGTATAAAGAAGGTGAGGTTACAGTTCTTAGCCTCCATAAACCGAAAACAGGTTTGAGAGGAACAGCTCTGAGCCATGTGAGAAGAACAATAATGAATTGAGGCGCTAGCCAATGAGAAGTCAAATGAGTGATACCAGGTCAGCATGGTTCCTACAACTCCACACACTCCTGTCTGCATGGCCTTTACGCTCAGTGGTCCTTCAGCCTGGAAACTTCTTCCCTCAGCTCTCCGAACTTTATGCACCTTTCTGCTCAAATGTTACCTTAGCAGAGAGACTTCACTCTAAAATAGCACTCCCCCACCCCAACTTTCTCTTTCTTACTGTGTTTTCTTTTAATTCACAGGTGCTACCACCATATGACATTATATATTTGTGTGTTTGATACTATCTCCTTGCTCCATTTGAATGTAAGTTCTCAAGAACAAGGATTTAATTATTCACTGCTGTATCTCAGAGCCTAGAAGTTCCTGGTACCTACTAGGACACATTAAATATTTGCCGATGGAATGAATGAATACATGAATGCTATAGCAGATCAGAGGGGGGAGAGGAGATCAGAGGCCCTAACCAGATGGTGAAGAAGTATTTCATGGGCTGAGGTTTGAGCCGCGTCTTGAAGGGTGTTTCTCATAGGGTGGGCCAATGAACAGAGTAGCCTACTTGTCTTACAGGATGCAAGTGAGATGTCATCTTCTCAACAAGTCTTGTTGGGGCCTCCAGGACCGGATGAATTGCTACTGCTTTGGTGTCCTATAATTCTCCATGCTCTCCACCATGGTAGCATTCCCTCCAGTGGACCTTGTCTCCTCATTACTTGCATGGCTGCTCCAGTAGCATATTTGCTCTGGGATGATAAAGGCAGTATCTTATTCCTAGTTGCATATCCAGCCATAGCACAGATCCTGCTACCCCATAAATACTTGTTGACTGTATTATTTGACGAACTAGGCAGAAAGCTCACATAGAGGAGTGAAAAGCAGGTATGGACCAAATTAGGGAGATTTGTAGAACTAAGGAATGGAGGTTGGGTGTTGATCAGGGAGATGCTGTCACAGTCTATTGTCTTAGCAAGGCCATAGGAACATGGTGAAGCAAGTGAAAAAATATCCAGTCAGAGAGACAAATTGTAACCATATTGCAATGTTCTAGGCACAAAATAATGAAGCCCTGGACCAGGTTGGGGGCAACGGGAATGGTCATGAAGGAACAGATGTAGCCAAAGTTCTTGGTGATTGATTTGATGTGAACAGCAGCCATAGATGATGGCGTATTTTAAGCTTGGTTGACTATGAAAGGGTGATGCAGTCACTTTGGCCTATGTTTCAAATCTTAAGGCTCTTAAGAAAAGAATATTTGGCAAATTATTCACCGTAATGGCACCATTTCTTTATCGTGGTTGTACTTCATACTAGAAGCTGCCAGAATTCATTTATGTAGCCTATACCCTGATACTAAGCTTTTAGACAAACTCTAAAATTCTAAGATTAAATTCCTCTCCTAATTGCTACCAGTTATCTATGAAAAGAAATTAATGTCAGGAGATGAAGGCAAAGATAATGAAATGCTAAATTCCATCAAATTATTCTTTGGAAGGATCACAGAATAGAGGGCTCTAAGAAATCTCAAGCAAATAAAGCAAACAGGGTTTACCTCTCATGAAAATTACTAAGGCAGAATATGGGCTGAGGGATTCCCAGGCCAGGCCGAGGTGGGTGGGTAGAGGAGGTGGGAACACAAGTACCAGGGTTTTTCTCTTCCTGCCTTAGAGGTCAGCTCTAGTGCCTTCTATTTTATTTTTTTTATTTTTTATTTTTTGCGGTACGCGGGCCTCTCACTGTTGTGGCCTCTCCCGTTGCGGAGCACAGGCTCCGGACGCGCAGGCTCAGCGGCCATGGCTCACGGGCCCAGCCGCTCCGCGGCATGTGGGATCTTCCCAGACTGGGGCACAAACCCGTGTCCCCTGCATCGGCAGGCGGACTCTCAACCACTGCGCCACCAGGGAAGCCCGTGCCTTCTATTTTAGAAACAAGAAAGTTGCAGTAAGGTGGAGAAGAATGATGAGCTACCTAAAAATCAGTTGCATCCAAATGTCATGGACCTCAGTGAGGAATAATAGTTTTCTTAGAGAAGAATCAGTGTACTACTAGCAAAACAGAGCGCATAGGTGTTGGGTACACTGAAATGGCAGCAGTCCACTGTACTAGCTCAACCTCGTTCAAGTCAAAGTGGATTTTCTCGAAGGAACCATGCCAATTGAAATTGGGCCTGGAATGTTTTCAGGAAATGAGGCAGCTAGAAAGACTCTGCTCCACCTCTCCTCCTTCTTTGCCTCTCTCTGCATATGCTTTCTGGTCTTTTCTTATAGATTTCTTCAGCTTAAGCATAGTTTTTGCTTTCTCCTGACGTTAGCTTGTTATGGCCCTGACTCTACCTAATAGCACCTCTTACTGTTCTCCTTCAGTTTCTGCACTGTCTGCTAATTGCCTCATTCTTTCAGGTTCCTAGTTCCAAATTCCTAAGAAAGGAAACTGATTGCTAAGATCATTGTATGTCAAGGTATTCGTGTCAAATGTGATACACTGCACACTAGACATTGCTATCTATGGATTTCCTACTAGTCCGGTGCTAATTATTATTCCAATCAGCCTAGTGAGGGTGGGAAAAAAGTGTTCTTAACCCCCCTGGCCAGACCACAGGCAGAAAAATTTCCTTTAACAGAGGGTATTGGAAGAACAACTTTTGTTAAATAATCTCTCATAAGTGAAGTACCAAGCATGATGTCAACTATATTCCCCTAGTAACTTTACTTTCCCACTCTCTCAATCAATTATTTCACCCATTCTAGTACCCTCTCACTACTCACTCTCACTGCATTCTTCCCTGGAAAACATATGAAACAAAAAGGGACTATTTTATTCCCTTTTCCCCAAATCCACCACCCCCTGGTCCTATCCAAGGCTGTACCCACCACTTGTGCTCTGAATCCCACCCTACTCCCCTTCCTGAGGATTTCCTTCCAGCCATTATCAGTTTTCTAAACTACATTATGTATTTCATTATGTGTCTATTATCTATGTTTTCCACTTATGTCTTCCCACTAGAAAATAAGCTCCCTGAGACAAGAATGCCACCTGTCTAACACTATTCCCAACACCTGAATTACTTAACCACAATTAATTTTTGTGGTCTATTTGACTAATTTGAGTCTGGTAGCTGCTCAGTAATAGTACTACTCTTTCCTTTAACTTCATCCAGTGTTTATTTGGGAATAATTTCTATTTATAGAAACTTTCCTTAAGATACACAGACAAATCTATATGGTAGAAAAGAACCTTTATTTTGTTGGTCTTGAAAATCGGTAACATGTTGATGTGCATATGTTTTCCAAAAAGATGAATGTGTTTTCCTGATGTATTTTTCAAGACCCATTTAGCTTAATCAATCAATACCTTCAAATCAATGAGCTTCGTGTTATGCACAAAGCAGAAATAAAATGCTTTACTCTCAGGGAGCTTATAATCTAATAGGACAACCATAGTTTCACATGCAAGAATGCTCATCATACTTCGGTTTATAAAAAGAAAGGTTTGAAATAATCCAAATGTCCTTAACAACATATTTGTCAAGTAAATTGTAATTGGTAAAGAAGGCTGTCACATTTCTGGAATAGTAAAGTACCAGGAAGAACCCAAATGCCCACTTATCGTGTGCTGCTTGAATAAACTTAGGTCACACCAACAAAACGAGTACTATGCCTCTGTGATCATAAAGATATACTGTTAAATGAGAAAAGCAATGTGTGTAGCATGTGCATACTATGCCATCTTAGAGCTGAGAAAGAGAAGCAATACAAACACACACCTGTTTATTTTAGAAATGCTAAACCAAAAGCTAATGACAACGTTTACCTTTAGTGAGAATGGGAACTGGGTGAGGGAATAGGGACGGAAGTTCGATTTTCAAAATATTTAGTAGATTTTACTTTGGAAACATATAAAGGCTTTATATCATCCTTAAAAATCAAAACTTAAAAAATAAATCCCTAGGGCTTCCCGGGTGGCGCAGTGGTTGAGAGTCCGCCTGCCGATGCAGGGGATACGGGCTTGTGCCCCGGTCCGGGAGGATCCCACATGCCGCGGAGCGGCTGGGCCCGTGAGCCATGGCCGCTGCCTGCGCGTCTGGAGCCTGTGCTCCGCAACGGGAGAGGCCACAACAGTGAGAGGCCCGCGTACCGCAAAATAAATAAATCAATAAATCCCTAAAGTTAGAAAGCTAAAAGAAAATAGTAACTTATTTTTTGAGTTTTGTGACTTAACCACTCAGAGAGGGGTTATTTCAAGGTTACTTTAAAACAGTAATTTTGCTGTTTATCCCTGGTGGGATATATTCTAAGGACAAAAGGAATGTAAAAAAAAAAAAAAAAGTCTTTTCAATAATAAAAACTTTTCAATAATCATAATGTTAGTACAAATATATTTTCCTTCTGAAATTTTTATACGACAAAGCAAATAAATAATTATATTATTCTATTTAGGAATCAAGGTTTTCAGTGAAAGAGGAAAAAAAAAGATACAAATACAAACTAAATAAAAATCCTGTAATCAAAATTTGAATCGAAGGCATCCCCTGGTGGTCCAGTGGTTAGGACTCGGCACTTTTACTGCCATGGCCCAGGTTCAATCCCTGGTTGGGGAACTAAGATCACACAGATGCACAGTGAAGCCAAAAAAAAAAAAAATTGAATCGAAAATATTAGTATGAACTTCTCAACTCTTTTCTTAGCTTTGACTACTGAAAAGGTCTGAAAGCAAATGATGACCCAGCAACAAACCTGGAGATTCTAAATACCATTCTCCATGAAAAGGAACCTTGAAGTTGATTCAAGATCTAGGTCAAGAAATGTACAAGATGAATGTAGATCATCTGGTTGAACCAGAAAGTCCTGAAAAAAACCCTCAACATCTAATTTGAAGATGCTCTCGCTGCCCAAAGACAGGACAGTTTGAGCATAGAAAGGAATAACAACAACAGTAGACTGGAACACATTAAATATGTTTTTAAACCATTTGTTTACAATAATACTTAAAAGTCCATTGGTAAACATTGCCAGATGTTAAGGAATTAGCTTATTATTCTGAAAATTAATGAAGAAAAGAATCAAGCATTTATATGCCTTTCCTATACTTTAAGGTAACCACATAGTTGATGTAGGAAAGCTATGCTTTACAGAATTTCAGCTAATAAATGAAGAAGAAATTATAGAATGAGATTATCTCAATTTTGCAATCCCTAATGGAATAACTGGTTTAGGTGTTCATCATAAATGGCTGTTAAAATTGTTGATGAAATGGAAAGTTTATATAATGAAAAGATTTGCCTGACATTACTTAACAAAAATTGATCAATTTTATCATAAATTGAGAGACAACTAAGCACTATGTCCTCCTGATATGATGCAATAAGAAGTACACAACACCATCTATGAAGTGTTCTTGTAAAAAAGAAAAAACTTCAAACCTGATTCTGATCAATTTACAGAATTACAAGGGACTGAGGAAAACAATAAATGACACCACAGGAACACAACTCAGCGAAATCCACAATGTGAGATGCTTTATAATATTTTTTCAACTAATAAATTGCATGAAAAATAAACAGAAGAAAAATGAACCTATATACTAAAAGAACACCAATTGCAATAGTGAACCTGCTGGGATTCTGATTAAAACATACCAACTGTTGAAAAGAGGAGAGAAAAAGAGAATAAACATATCATGTTCTCAATATCATTATTACTTTTTGCAGAAGGGATATTCTGTTTGGGCATATGTTTTAAAAAAAACAAGAGTCCATATTTTGCATAGGTTCATAATGAAGTATTTACAGATAAATGAGATGATGTTTGAGATTTACTCCAAAATAATCCAACGTGTAGAAGGGAAGGAGATGGGGGTAGAGGGGAAGTTGAAACAAATTGGCCATATGTTGATAGCTGTCGAAACTGGGGGATGGGCGCTTGGCAGTTCATAATAATATTCTGCCTATTTTTTAATGTGTCTGACAATGTCTGTAATAAACATTTTTAAAAAGTTGTCTCGGTATCTTTATTCCATTTTCTTTCAGTTCTTTTTGGAAAACTATGACATGACTTATGGAAATAAAGAACTATGAAAATCTCTTTTAAGAACAGTCTGAAATAATAATGAATTCTCTAAGCATCAAATCTTCCCTACCCTTCATCAGTTATTGAAAAAGAGGGCTATTTCACACACCAACTGACATGAAATATTTATAGAAAGGACCCTTGACTAGAAGGTTTTGATTTCATCTGAAGGAAATACAATAATTGAGTTAGAAAAAATACGAATTAAAAAAGATTGTTTTGAGATTAGTTTTCCCCTAAGGTAACATTCTATTAATTTGACATTCAGTAGGACTAAGGTATGTTTTCCAATTTGCCAAACACCTGTCACTGTATAATGACTAAAATTTTTATTTTTTTTCCTGTACAATCAAAACAATAGGACAGCTTTTTCTAAACTAAAATCAACACCCGCCCCCTAAACCTGTTAATCTTCTTTTCTACAATAAGCCTGTCATCCATCACGTGCCTGAGTTGACAATGCTTCACAACAATTTGGCCATTCCCCAACCAGACTGACATCACCATCTTGAATCATGAATATATCTCAACTACAGCTATAAGAATAAAATGCTGCAAAAGAATGAATGCACTGAGTCAACTGAGCTTAATCAAAACAAACTTTACATAGTTCCAAATTTCTAGGAAGCCGAAAAATAAAGACAACATGTAACAAATGAAAGACGAGGTAGGAGCAGGATGTCACCACTAACAAATTACATGAGTTCAGAGGATCTCCTGAAAATTGTATATCATGTCCAAATGAAGGCATAGATATAATATTTTCAAATATGTGCACATGTGTTGTCATAATGAAGGCAGCATCACAGAGTCCCTGAGAGTTCTGCCACGGATTATGCTGAAAACTTCCTAGAAAGGCAATGTTTCTATGTTACTTTACAGACAACACAGTGATACAGTTAATAGTACAGGTTCAGGGATCTGACTGCTTGGGTTCAACTACCAACTTTACCATGAACTGTGCGGTTCTCAGTCTTGGTACACCTTGAGGCATAATAGCAGCACCTTCTTCCCAGGTTTTCAGGAAGAATTCTGGATGTAGCTCTTAATGAATAAACTATGCACAGTGTTTTGATGTATAGTTACCAAAGGGAAATGTCCACACCACACTGACATTTAAAATCACTGTATCTGTATTGAACTTCTCTTGCCAACACAACATTTGGGCTCTTGGGTGAAGACTGCTCATTGTCCAGTTTGTCATTCATTGATTCCTTTCTCCATGATAGTGGGGCACACTGTCACCTGGAGTAAAAAAGCTACCAACCTCCTTTGCTGCTGGAAGCAGCCTTGTACCTATGTTCTAGTCAGTGAGAATCAACTAGAAGTGATGCGTGGAACTTCCAGGAAATTTTCTTGAAGAAGGTGAGTCAGCTCTCCCTTCTTTTCCTCCATCCTGCCTCCTGGAATGTGGATGTGATGGCTGGTGCTACAACAACCCAACTGGACCATGAGGCCATGCACTGAGGACAACAGGGTAGCTGAACAGAAGGAATCCAAAACTGTGTAACCCTGCAGCTGCCTCACCAGCCCTGGACTTCTCACTTCCAGACCTTTTCATGTGGGAGAAAAATAAAATCTCAGCTGATTTTAACCACAAGGCTTTTGTTTTGATTTGTTTCACTATTATTGTTATTGTTCTGTTTGTTACATGCAAACAGTCAAGCCTTTTAGATCTGGTCAGAGACAATAAACATTGGCTGAAAAATATATTCCATTCGTCAACATCTGTGCCAGTCCATGTGCAGGTGAGAAGAGAACTACAGACACGCAGAAGATGCTTATCTGAGATTGTGGACAGGTTAAGAAAAAATAGAAGCCCAGTAAAGGAACAAAGGCACACAGTCATGTGATCAATATATGGATCATGTGACTCGATGTATGGCTATGACCCATAATTAATATAGTACACAGAATTTCTTTGGAGACTTGGGACAAAAGAATTAAATAAAATTAGAAGAAAAGGCATCTAGAGATATTGTTGATGGCTCTGGAGCATGATGAGAGGAAAAATTTATGCAATTCTCGGGGCTTGAGAATGAGTCAAAGTATTTTGGCAGCCAAGCACTAAAGTCAGTAATCTATAGCAAGTGACAGCCTCTAGACCAAAATTGTCCCTAGAATGAATCCACTCTGAATTTAATAAGGAAAACATTCCTATCCATACTAAGAATTATTAATTTAACAGCAGCCTTTTTTATTTTGTTTGTTTCACCGGTTATGGATCAACACATGACACTATTCTAAGACATTGTTGGTTGCCCCTTTCGTAACAGCAAATGCAAATCCAACATAATCAACGCTAAAAATCCCATCAGTCTGGCTGACCTGGATTGTCTGTTAGAAGCTGACTGATGGGTCTCACGTTGTGCTCTGTGTAACAGCCAGAGCATGCTAAAACGCTCGCCTCTGCTTTGTGGCTGACCTACCTCTTCGATAGATTGATTTTTAATTGTGCAACATGTCTTATATATGCAGCCCCTTGGTATTTTCTAGTTATATTCCAAAGCTAGAAAGAACCTTCAGCATTCATCTTGTGCAGCAACCTGGCTTAGGTAGATGCCAAATTGAAAATAGCTAGGTCTGGTGATTATCCAGAAAGCTTTAAGACAAAATTCCCCATTACAGACCCCATAACTAACTCAGCAGTCCAGTCGACTATTTTATCACAAAGTTTGCAGTAAATTCTTCCTTACACAAAATGAAAAACATGCAATACACGTTTTAGTGTACTCCTTTTCCCTTGTTTGGTCCTCTGTGGACACAAGGAATAGCTGATCTGAATCTTTAAGAAAAGCTCTTCTTATTCTTGAAAACAAACAAAGTCATCCTTGACTTTCTTGAAGCTAAACAGTTTCAAATCTCTCAATTTATTTCGTATAATATTTGCATATTTATGATTCTTTTCTCTGCATCTGTTCCAGTTTCTCCGCATTCTTTTAAAGGTCTGATGATCCAAGCTGGACACTTTGATCTGATAACATCTAATATGAAGTATGGAGGAAAGATCAATTTCCATATATGACCCATAAACTTGTATATATCTTGGTATCATTTCTCATCCCTAGCACACACATGTGGACACTCACACATACACAATACACACACATGCACACAAACACACACACCATATGGTCGATGATGGAGTCAAATTCCTTTTCTATTATACCTCTATCTAGATGATGGTCCCTGACCCATATCTGTGTATCTTAGACCCCCATCAGGGATCTAAGAATACAACTAGACCTCACCCCCTTTAACCTCCATTCTGTTTTTATATATGACTATTTGTGTCTGTTGTAACAAGAAGGTTGTGAGCAGTAGCTGTGGTTTAGAAGTATTCATACCCAGTATGGAAATTATTTTCAGGGTAAGATAGGAAACATAATGCAAAACTGGCTCCAGTGAAAATCTGATAAATTACAGTGGAGATCTACATGATGATTGCCAGTATACTTGTGCCAGGGACCTTGCAACAGGTGCATGAAGTATATATTTTACTCCATGTTACAGATGAGGAAAGTGAGTCACAAAGAAGTTAAATAACGTCCTTGAACTAACCATGACTACAAAAGACAGGATTTTAACCCATGACTGTCTGACTCCTGGACTTGTGCTCTTAACAATTTCATTAAAGTACCTACAAATATGGATGTGTCTAAAGAAAAGAGAATTTGGGTGAGATTTCTCATACTAAAGAAACTGAGAAAAGCTAGAAGATCCACCAGAACCAAGCAATGGTAATTGTTTAGTCAATACAAAGAGTTTCTGTTGAGTGCCTACCCTTAGCTTAAAATGGTTTTAGTATTAATTCCAGAAGGATGATGTTCAGAGGCCACTTGATTATTATTTCATTGGTGATAGCAACTGTTTTCTTTTTTTTTGAATTTTATTTTATTTATTTTTTATACAGAAGGTGCTTATTAATCATCCATTTTATCCACATCAGTGTATACATGTCAATCCCAATCGCCCAATTCATCACACCCTCACCCCCACCCCCCGCCGCTTCCCCGCCTTGGGGTCCATACGTTTGTTCTCTACATCTGTGTCTCAATTTCTGCTCTGCAAACCGGTTCATCTGTACCATTTTTCTAGGTTCCACATATATGCATTAATATATGATATTTGTTTTTCTCTTTCTGACTTACTTTCCTCTGTATGACAGTCTCTAGATCCATCCACATCTCAACAAATGACCCAATTTCATTCCTTTTTATGGCTGAGTAACATTCCATTGTATATATGTATCACATCTTCTTTATCCATTCATCTGTTGATGGGCATTTAGGTTGCTTCCATGACCTGGCTATTGTAAATAGTGCTGCAGTGAACATTGGGGTGCATGTGTCTTTTTGAATTATGGTTTTCTCTGGGTGTATGCCCAGTAGTGGGATTGCTGGGTCATATGGTAATTCTATTTTTAGTTCTTTAAGGAACCTCCATACTGTTCTCCACAGTGGCTGTATCAATTTACATTCCCACCAACAGTGCAAGAGGGTTCCCTTTTCTCCACACCCTCTCCAGCATTTGTTGTTTGTAGATTTTCTGATGATGCCTGTTCTAACGAGTGTGAGGTGATACCTCATTGTAGTTTTGATTTGCATTTCTCTAATCATTAGTGATGTTGAGCAGCTCTTCATGTGCTTCTCGGCCATCTGTATGCCTTCGTCGGAGAAATGTCTGTTTAGGTCTTCTGCCCATTTTTGAATTGGGTTGATTGTTTTTTTAATATTGAGCTGCATGAGCTGTTTATATATTTTGGAGATTAATCCTTTGTCTTATGATTCATTTGCAAATATTTTCTCCCATTCTGAGGGTTGTCTTTTTGTCTTGTTTATGGTTTCCTTTGCTGTGCAAAAGCTTTTAAATTTCATTAGGTCCCATTTGTTTATTTTTGTTTTTATTTCCATTACTCTAGGAGGTGGATCAAAAAAGATCTTGCTGTGATTTATGTCAAAGAGTGTTCTTCCTATGTTGTCCTCTAAGAGTTTTATAGTGCTCGGTCTTACATTTAGGTCTCTAATCTATTTTGAGTTTATTTTTGTGTATGGTGTTAGGGAGTGTTCTAATTTCATTCTTTTACATGGAGCTGTCCAGTTTTCCCAGCACCACTTATTGAAGAGACTGTCTTTTCTCCACTGTATATCTTCACCTCCTTTGTCATAGATTAGTTGACCATAGGTGTGTGGGTTTATCTCTGGGCTTTCTATCCTGTTCCATTGATCTATATTTCTGTTTTTGTGCCAGTACCATATTGTCTTGATTACTGTAGCTTTGTAGTGTAGTCTGAAGTCAGGGAATCTGATTCCTCCAGCTCCATTTTTTCCCTCAAGACTGCTTTGGCTATTTGGGGTCTTTGTGTCTCCATACAAATTTTAAGATTTTTTTGTTCTAGTTCTGTAAAAAATGCCACTGGTAATTTGATAGGGATTGCATTGACTCTGTAGATTGCTTTGGGTAGTATAGTCATTTTCACAACAAGATAGCAACTGTTTTTTTGACATGAGTTTTGAAGTGGTTTTGTTACTGCTTATGGATGTGCACTTAGAAATAACCTGGAGTCTGGGCAAGAGTAGGGAATTAGCACTATATAATAACAAGTGGAAAGTGCAGTTGCAAGCACTAGTTTAAAAAAAAAGTCAATGAAAATGAATTTTCTTTATATACATATACAAGGCCTATTTGAGATTTTTTTTTTTTAATGTTCCCCAGATGGTTTGGCAAAGGAGAAATATATAAGAGAAAAGATGGGAACAAGTGAGGTTAGATGTTAACAGTAAGTTAGGGCTGTCAGATTTGCCAAAAAAAGACAAGATGCCCAGTTAAATTTGAATTTCAGAGAGACAACAAATAATTTTTTAGTATAAGTATGTCCCAAATACTGCATGCATACTCATACTTAAAAATTATTCATGATTTATCTGAAACTCAAGTTTAACTTGGAATCCTGCATTTTACCTGGCAACTCTACAGTGGATAAATTCAGATAGGGGTATATGAGTGTTCATTGTTCTTTACTCAACTTTTCCATGAGTTTGAAATTTAAAAAAATATTAAGTGCTTTCTATATATTTATTTATTTATCTATACTGTCAGTTGTCTTCATATTATTTTAAAACGTTGTTGTGTAGAAAGGGAGAATGATTTACATTGTATAACTGTATTTACTGCCTAAAGACTTCAGAATAGGAGTAGGAGGAATGAAACTGGCAAAAGGCACTCAGCTATACAGCAAATGGTCTGAACTGGGAAGGCTCTTTGTCCCCAGGGGCTCAAGATTCTCCTTCCTTGTCCCGAAACACCAGGCAGCTTGGGGGCGCCAACTGGGAAAATGCCACCATACCCCTCCCAGACTAAGAGACATCCAAGTGGCCTGGCTTGGGGATACCGCTTCACTCCTTCAGGCAGCACCGGCGGGGACAACTGAGAACTTATCAGCACGAGATAAACCAAGCAGACTAAAATAAGGGTCCGAAAATTAAACTGCCATTGTAATCACAACACGTAAAAGTAGACCAAGTGCTAAATCTAAATCTGCTAAAACAAAATATTTAAATAGGAATCCAGAGTCTCCTAACATAAGAGATAGGACACAAAGAACTAAGAAAATCAGAACTTGAATGAGGAAAGACAGTTGATTGACACCAACCCCGACAGGAGTCAGATGTTGGAATTATGTGATAAGGCTTTAAAGCAGCCATTAAAAAATGCTTCAACAATCGAGTACAAATTCTCTTGAAACAAATGAAAAAAACAGAAAATCTCAGCAAAGAGATAACATCAATTCTCTTCAGGAGTGTATTACTACATTGAATAGTATTTATTATTCAGTGGATAATGTAGATTTCTCCAAAGCAAAGTCTTTGAAGTAAATGTAATAACAGTAAATATAGTCAAAGAAATGTGATAGAGACAGCTTAATCAAGTACAATCAATGTCCAAAATGAAAGAAATGATGTTTGAAAGGTCAAGAAAGGAATACATGCTATCTGAGCTTGTTTGGAATTCCTATTCTCAGAGTACCAGTGTTAACAGAGGAATAACTTCAAAGTTATACTAATCTAAGCAATTGGATTCCTACTTGCCTTAAGGCCATTGCCAAGAATTTAGCAAGAAGATCAAATGTCAGAAGTCTGTAACAAACAAAAGGAGCTGGGTTATCCAGCTATTGCTCTACAATGGGAACTGAAGCATTGCTGAGTTGAGCAAAAGGTTCCCCGAGCTATTTTGTGCAGGCTTATGCCTAGCGGAAGTGAAGTGTTATAACGGCAACATAGATGTAGTCTCTAGGTTCCCACCTGGTAAGAAGACACATGCTAAGAACAGTTGCACCAAACTGCAATTAACCAACAGAAGCATTTGGTCATTACAGGTACGATTAAAACAGATAATTTCCACTTCAGAAGTTTTCCTAGCCCTACTAGGTGTTACAATAGCAATAATTCTAGCACACGTTTATTGTGTACTTACTATGTATCGGACACTGTGATAAGCATTTTATTTGTGTTATCTCATTTAATGCATATAGCAACTCTCATGGTAATTATTATTATCCCCATTTTATATATGAGGCCACACATCTTGCTTAAGAAAACTGCAACTCCTTGTTGAATCCAACTCCCTGCTTACTCTCTAACTGCATCCCTTCAGTTGAACATTATTCCATTTTAAATTCATGATAGTGAACCTTAAGGAATTTCTTGATGCTGCCAGCATTCATACTACACTTCCTTAGGTCACTAACTTTTACACTCGTAGGCAACCATTCACAACTTCGCCTCAAACTTCCTACCCCTCCCCACTGCGCTCACTCACAGCTGATTACTTCTTACTTTACTGAGAAAATACAGTCAGAAGAGAAATTCTGAATCTGCACACTCTGCCTTCTCTCTTGTTACTATAGATGAACTATGTGCTCTGTGTTCCGGTCTCCGGGGACCCTTCTCCTTGTGTCTTAGACCCCACCCTCTCCTATTCAGGGGCATCCTTCAGCAATTCTCCCATTTCTCGCCTACATTATTATTTTTCTCTTTTCTACTGAATCATACTTCTTAGCATACAAACATACTGTTATTCTCCCATCTTCATAAAACAAAATAAATGAACACAAAACAAAATTCCTCTTCCCTCTCTAGCCACTAACCATATACTGTTCTCTTTGTAGCAAAATTCATTTGTCTATACTTGCTTTCTTCAGTTCTTCTCTTTAAAACACACTCTAAACAGGTTTTGTTACCCTAACCCCACTGAACATATTCTTGCCAAGGTCAGCAATGACCTCCACATTGCTAAATTCAATGGTCAATTCTTAGTCCCGTTTGCACCTGGCTTTTCAGCAGCATTTGACACAGTGAATCACTCGTCTCCTTGATAAACATTCCTCAGTTGGCTTCCCTTGGTTTTCCTCCTTCCTCCTTGATGCTCCTTCTCCTTTGCTGGCTCCCCATCATCTATCCAACCTCTTAACATTAAAGAGTCCAGGACATATATATACACTACCAAACGTAAGGTAGATAGCTAGTGGGAAGCAGCCGCATAGCACAGGGAGATCAGCTCGGTGCTTTGTGATCGCCTGGAGGGGTGGGATAGGGAGGGTGGGAGGGAGGGAGATGCAAGAGGGAAGAGATATGGGAACATATGCATATGTGTAACTGATTCATTTTGTTGTAAAGCAGAAACTAACACACCATTGTAAAGCAATTATACTCCAATAAAGATATTAAAAAAAAAAGTCCAAAATTCAGGTCTCAGTCTTCTTTTCTCTATCTTTTTTCACTCCCTCAATGATCTCATCAAGTCCCCTGGTTCTAAATATCTTCTTTCTGCTAATGACTTCCAAATTCTTATCTCTAGGCTATGTCAGTCTCCTGAATTCCAGACTCAAATAACCAATTGCCTACTCTCATCCCCCCTTTGATATCTCAGTATGTCCAAAACCAAATTTCTGATCTTCATCCCATATCAGCCATAGTTCTGGCAAGAAACAGATGGCACACTTAATTTAGGTAATTTGAGGACAGTTTAATAAAGGAGCTATTTACAGGGTGTAGGGAAACCACAAAAGATAGCACAACACTCCAGTGCTAACAAAGGCACTACTGTCCCATCAACCCTGAAGGGTAAAGGAGTAAAGGGAGGAAGCAGTTGTCACCGGGGTGCAGAGGGAGGGACAGAGAGACAGAAAGACGTAGAAGGTCCATTGACAGGAGCTGTGATCCTTGGTGGAGAAGTACAAGAAGTTTAAAGCAACTCCTCCTACCCTTGAATCTCTTAGTGTTCCCAATTAATTGAACATACCTGGAAAGCCAGGGAGCAGAGCTGAGGAGCTCTGTAGAGGTCAGCCTCGTGGGGCACAGAACAAAGTGAAGAAGGGTAGACAGTGAATTTATAAGGAGCAAAGAAAAGATATCCTTCCCACTCCCAAAACAACTGCACCTAGGGTCTCCCCCCTATCAGTTGATGGAAAAGTCCTCCTGCTTTTTGCTCCAGGAAAAAACAAGGAGTCATCTTTGATTCTCACGTTGAATCTATCAGGAGGTCTCACTGGCTCTACCATCCAAATGTATTCAGACTCTGACCACTTTTCACCACCTCCACTGCTACCACCCTTGTTGAGTCAGCATCACGTCTTGCCATTTACATCTAACAGCTCTCTCTACTTCCACCCTTACTCTACATGAAATTTTAAACACAGTAAACAGAGTAAGTTTTTATGTCTTTCTAGGAATTTATCTATGTCTTCTAAATTGTCTAATTTCTTTAAGGTTGGTAGACATGTTCCCTGTTTTCATTTATGATTCTAGTAATTTCAGTCTTCTTTTTTTTCTTGGTCAATCTAGCAAAAGGTCTGTTAAAATTATTAGTCTTTTTAAAGAATTAGCTTTTGTTTTTACTGATTTTTCTCTAGTGTTTTTCCATTATTTATTTCATTAATTTCCTTTCTCTATTATTTCCTTTGCTCTGCTTGCTTTAGGTTTAGTTTGATCTTTTTCCAGTGTGTTAGACGGAAATTCAGGTTACTGATTTGAAATTTCTGTTTTTTTTAATATAGGCATTTACACCTATAATCTCCATCTAAGCACTGTTTTAGCTGCATAAAGTTTTGACATGCTATATCTTCCCTTTCATTCATCCAAAGTATTTCATAATTTCTTCTTGATTTCTTCTTCAAGCCATTAATTATTTGGGAATGTGTTGTTTAATTTCCACGTATTTGAGGATTTCCCAAATTTCTTTCTGTTGTTGATTTCTAATTTCATTCCACTGTGGTCAGAGAATATGTTTTGTGTTCTTTTATTATTTTTACCCTCTAAAATCTACTGAGGTTTGTTTTATGGCCTGGTATATGATATATCCTGGAGAATGTTCCATGTACACTTGAGAAAAATGCATATTCTGCTATTGTTGGGTGAAATGTTCTATTGATGTATGCCAGGTATACTTGGTTTATAATGTTGTTCAAGTCTTCTATTTCCCTGTTGATCTCTTTCCTAGTTGCTCTATCCATTATTGAAAGTGGAATATTGAAGTTTCCAACTATAACTGTTGAATTTCCTATTTCAGTTTTTGCCTCATGTATTTTAGTGCTCTGTTTTTAAGTGCATATATGTTTATAATTGTTGTATCTTCCTGATAGATTGACTTTTATCATTACAGACTGTCCCTCTTTATCTCTAGTAACACTTTTTTTGTTTTGAAGCATATTATGTCTCACACTCTAAATTTCTTGTGATTGATGTTTGAATGATTATTTTTTTTCAAACTTTTACCTTCAAGCTGTATTATTATTAATTTATTTTTTTGCGGTACGCGGGCCTCTCACTGTTGTGGAGCACAGGCTCTGGACGCGCAGGCTCAGCGGCCATGGCTCACGGGCCCAGCCGCTCCGCGGCATGTGGGATCTTCCTGGACCGGGGCACGAACCCGTGTCCCCTGCATCGGCAGGTGGACTCTCAACCACTGCACCACCAGGGAAGCCCCAAACTGTATTTTTGAATCTAAAGTGTCTCCTATAGATAGAATACAGTTGGATCTAGTTTATTTTTATCAAATCTGACAATCTCTGTCTTTTGATGGGACTTTTAAATCGATTCCCATTTACTGTAATTATAAATATAGTCGGATTTACATCTGCCACTTAACTTTTTGTTTTCTACATGCATTATGCCTTTTTGTTGTTGTTGTTACTCTTTTCCTCCTTTACTGCTTTCTTTTGTCTTAAGTGAATATTTTCTACAGTATCTTTTTAACTTCTTTAATGATTTTTCTCACCATATTTTTTGAGGTATTTCCTTAGGGGTTGCTCTGGGACTTACCTTAATTTATTAGAAGTAGTTTCAGATTCATACTAATTTAGTCCCGATGAACTATAGAAACATTACTCCTATATAGTTCTACTCCCTTTCTCCCCTTTTTGTGGTATTATTGTTATACTAATTGTATCTATAAATGTTACAAATCCAAGATTACATTGTTATAACTATTACTTTATGCAATTTTATGCCTTTTAAAGAAGCTGAGAGAGAAAAAGAATGGCAAGTGTATACTTCTAGCTTTTCTTATATTAATCTTCTTATTTATTGTCATCAGCTCTCTTCATTTTTTCCTGTAAATTTGAGTTCACATATGGAGTCATTTCCTTAGCCCAATATATCTTTGCTCCTGCTCACATTCCATTTCTACATGTTATAGGGCCCCAAATACATTCTATATGTGTCATTTTATACAGTTACTTTTAGAATCAGTTAAGAGAAGAAAGGAGAAAAATATGCATTATTACTGTTTTTTATAATTGTATAACTACCTTTGTCGGTGCTGTTTTTTTCACATGGATTCCAATTAACATCTGGGGTCACTTGCTTTCAGCCTGAAGAAATTCCTTTAGCATCTCTTCTAAAGCCAATCTTCTAGCGGTAAATTCGCTCAGACTTTATCTGGGAATGTCTTTATGTCTTTATTTCACCTTCATTACAACAAAATAATTTTGCTGGATACAGGATTCTTGACATTTTTTTTTTCACTGAGTACTTCAAACGTATTATCCCACTGCCTTCTAGCCTCCATTTTTTCTAAGTCAGCTGTTAATCCCACTACAATTCGCTGTAAGTGACAAGTCATTTTTCTCTTGCTGCTTTCAAGATTTTGTCCTTGTCTTTGGATTTCAGACATGTGTTTACTTGTATATATTTTTTTGTGTTTATCTTAACTTGGAAATCCTTAAGCTTCCTGGATGTATTAATTAATGTTTTAAAATAAATTTCATTAATTTTCAGCCATTACTTCTTCAAACATTTTCCTTCTCCTTTCTCTATCTCCTCTCCTACTGGTATTCCCATTACAACTATGTTGGTGCACTTAATGCCGTCCCACATTTCTCTGAGGCCCACAGTTACTCTGGGATGACAGTGGTTTTGGCAGGGCTCTCTTTGACTGTCTCTTTCCTTGACCACACCGAATCATCAAGTGCCACTAATTATAGACTGATTGCTTTCTTGTTTTCAGCAGTGCATTGGTACGTAAATTACTACACAGACTGATTCAATCCAAATTTGGTTCCTTTGAAAGGGATAGTTCCCAAAGTCAGCATGTGAGATTTGTTCTGACCCCAGAAAAGCTCTTCGCAGCTGTCTCTTTTCTCATTTCTCTCTGGAAAGCTACCTGGCCTATTTAGCTTTTACTTTTTAGCTTTTACTTCCAAAGAATCTATCAATCTCCTCCCAATGAACTTTCACCAAAAATTCCACTGCTTTTGAGAGTGAACTTAGGCTTGAACTATTGCAAATGAGGTCTACACGGTCGCAGATGGAATCAGTCCATTGGGGAGGGATTTCAAGCTCTCTGTTTTATGGCCTGTTCCTCCTCTTAGGCAAAAATCTCTGAGTCGTGTCATTGATGCTAGGGATGGGGACAATGGCACCCTTTTCTCTGAGTGACATTCCTCTTCAGAAGCTGCACATTCAGTGGTTGGAAAGTTAGCAGCCCCAGGTCTCCTTGGCTTGCCTCTTTCAGCACAGAATTCCCACCCCACAAGCCAAGGACAGAGCAATCAGGGCTCTAGTATTCTCAGTGGTGCTGTGGCCACAGTATGGCCTCCATCCCATCAATGATGGTTAGGCAGAAGGAGTCTCCATTTCTCAGCCACACTCACCTGGAACTTAGCTTCAGCAATAGGTAACTCAAGGTAAGATGAGCAGAGCTTATGCATTGCCTCTCCCCACAAGATATCCCTTCCAACTGGGGGCTGGGCAGGGAGAACCCTGTGTTCATGGCTGTACAATTTTGGAGCAGAGTTTTCACCTCACTGAGCTGGAAGGGAGCTCAGGGATCTTGGTTCAAATACTACAACTTCTTGTAGTTTTTACAGAGTTTCAGTAGATCTCTTGAATGAATGTTTCTTTATCTGCTGTATGCTCTCTGGACCACTTCCTGAGACCTTAGATGGTTGATTTAAAAAATAATTTTTACCAGTTTCCATGGGGAGGGGATCTGTGGAGCTTCTCACACTGTCACACCAGAAGTGGAACTCTCTTCCACAGTAAGCTTTTAAAACAGAGGTCAGACCGTGCTATTCCTCTGCTCAGAATCCTCCAAGGACTCCCATCCTCCCTTAGGAGAAAAGCCAAAGCCCCTACAATGGCCTATAAGACACTGTGTCCTGCCTCCCTCTCCCAAACTCTCTGAACTCATTTTGTACTTCTCTCCCCGCTGCTCACATTCTTCTAGATACTCTGGTCTCCTTGCTGTCCTCAAACACATCAGCAAACGTCTGCTACCAGGCTCTGTACTTGCTTCTCCATCTTCCCAGAACCCTTCCCTTAGATATCCACAAGGCTAACCCTCTCACCTCTTTCAAGCAATTACTCAAATATCACCTTCTCAATGAAAGCCACCCTGACCACACTATTTAATATTATAATCCACTCCCAACCCTCCCAGAATCCCCACCCCCTTATATAAAAAATATGTACAATGTATCACCTTTTAATGTGTTAAACAAATTGTTAATAAATTAAGTTTATTCTATTGTTTTTATTGTCAGCCTCCTTCAGTAGTGTGTAAGCGTCAGAAAGGCAAGGATTTTTCTCTCTTTCATTCACCAATATCTTCCAATCATCTAAAACATCTAGTGCCTATCACTAGCAAGTACTGAATAAATATTTGTTGAACAGGTATTATTTTATGAAATAGTGGAGTCAGGATTTGATCAGGAGATCATGCTTTTCATCATGACCCTATAGCTGAGATGACTTTCAGTTATTAAGTCCTATTTAAATTCATGGGCTGAAACAATATTTTACAAATATTTATCAGCACAATGAATTCTTTAGTGTTCATTTTAAAGGTCCTTGGAGAGCTTCAGGTGACTGACGTTATTGGCAGGCATCTTCGCAGAAATACAAACCATAATATTTAGGAAACAGAAAAGGAGAGAAGTTGAGGACAAACTTTATATTCAACCAACAGAATGATAATCTAGATAACCATGGAAGATGAGACTTTATTCTGATTTTTAATTGGTATTTGAAGTTGTTCCAAAATAATTTTTTAGTGCTAAACTCAGATATCATATTGTTAACAAAGCTTCCAGTCGATAAGGATTCGTTTGGATAGATTTTGTGAATCATAACCATTTGTTAGCTTAAAATTTCATGGCAGATTTCGTTACAAGAAAGTGTCAACTGAGATCCAGTATTCTCTTTTGAAAGGTGAGACTCTGGACGTGGGAATGGAAAGGAAGGCTGGCATTTGCTCTATGAAGCTGTGACTTACTCTGAATGTCTACTGAAATAAAATTCATGGGCTGAAATAACATTTTACAAATATTTGTCAGCATAGTAAGTTCTGGCAGCAAAATGACGTATAATTTTCCAGGTCACTTTTTTAAAGGTGAATATAAAATCTACCCTCAGGCGTCACCTTTTTGTTTCTCAAATATTATGATTTGTATTTCTGCAAAGATGCCTGCCAGTGACTTCAGTCACCTGAAATCCTGTAAGCACTTTAAAAATGAGCACGAAAGAACTCATTTTGCTGAAAATGCCAATCTGCTTTCTTCCTCCTTGGCTGCACAGCTTGGGTCTCTGTCTAAAGCTTCTCTGCCCAACTTTCTCGACTTGACTGTCCCTGAAGCCTAGACCTTTGTGAACCTCTGTGTCCTGGAGAATTCTACTTTCTTAGTGATCTGTGCAAATTCTGACAGCTGTTCTTCACATTGCCTAAAGACACCAGCCAGGTACATTAACCTTTACTGTTTGTAGCCTTTCAGCCTAGATCTGTGTTCTTCAACCCTGGCTGCGTGTTAGAATAACCTAGAGACATTTTTTTTTAATGCTGATACCCAGATTCCACCCTTAGGTTCTGACTCAATTGATTGTAATGCGGATTGGTACTGTTGTATTTTAAAAGCTTCCTGGCTGATTTTAAGTTCAGCCAGAAATGAAAACCCTAAGTCTAAGAAATTTAGCCTTGCTGGGTCCTGAGGGACTAAAATATTGGAAATTACTTTTAACTATCATATTTACACTTTATCTTAGTATAACTTGGTTTAATAATTTTCATTTTGAAGTCATGAATAGAATGCCTGCAGTCTGCCAGACACTGCATTTTGCTAGTGATATGGAGTTGAACATACCTCCCGCCCTCATGTAGCTTTGGGTATGATTATAATATAAAGGACAATATGGACACTGAACAAGAAATCACAAGTGCAAAGAGTGATCACAACAGTCATTTACTCCTTAGGAAAGATGATTCCTCCTCACTTCATCCCTAGAACCTGGGTGTAATGAGAGATGTATTTGATAAGTGTATGTTGGGTATCTGAATGATGTTAAGACACAAAACTATTGAGTGTAACTGATTAAAAAATGTGTTTCAGTTAATAAAGTCCCTCTTTCAATGAAAATACATTAGCAAAGATTCTTTCACATCTTAGTGTGAATTGCTTTAATGAGACCTTCAGTTCTTCTCATCAGTCATGTAGTTATATAAGCGTTGACTTGTATAAAAAGGATAGTGGGACGTCTGACTTCCTCAGAGATATTTGCCTTTAAGAATCTTTGGATTATCAGAGATCAATGGGTGTCTGGAAAGTAAAGGAAAAGAAGTAGGAAGTGAGAGGAGAGTCTACTCCAGGCGTACGCCTCTATGTGATCCTTGATCTTGCCAAGCTTAGGGTCTCTGCACTGTTACTTAGAATGCTCTCATCTCCATCCATGTGTGACTGGTCCTACTTGTCATTCAGATCTCAGCTTAAGTATCACTGTTTTAATTAGGATTTGTTTTAATTAAGATTTGTTTTAATTAGGTATGGTAAGACATGCAGACATAGAAATGATTACTATGAAGAAAGAAGATTTTTATACTTATAGGTCCAGGAAATGGAAGGCATGGCACAAAGAGACACATGGGGAAGCACCGAGGTTGGTCAGGAAACAGAAAAAGGGCGAGAGGAAAGCATGGTCCTGAGGCTTTATTGTGGTTTTCATGGGGAGGAATGGGCAAGGCAGTGTAAGCAGCTGAGTAAATTCAGGATTGGATAGTTTGAGTAACTTTGGCAGGCTTTGGGCTATAGGGGTGGTTCCTAGTTGTCTGGTACCTGGCCCTGGGGTAGTTTGGGGAAGGGAATAGTGTCCTACACTGCAGAAGCCTGATAAAAGGAGGTGATGGAGGTATGGACTCAGGTTTGCATAGCGAAGGCATGCCCCCCCCGGGGGAGTCAACTGCTCTCTCCAGGAATTAGCTCAAGCTGGGGGGCGGGGTGGGGGGCAGTCTCTCCAGGATTAGCAAGGCCCCAAGATGTCAACACATCATAAAACACAGAAAATGAGGAGCGTGAATATCCCAACCACCTCCTCAGGGAGGCTCTCCCTGATCTCCCAGGCCGATGTGCTCAGCAGTCGCGCTCTATCACATCACTCCACTTTAATCGCCCCAAATACTTCACTGACATTTTTCCATTTCTATAATGGTCTGTTTCCTTTCTTCTCCCATTATAAGAATAAAAACATTGCTCATCTTGTTTACTTCTTTAACTTCAGCATTTGAAACCGGGATAGATGTAAAATATTCAATAAATATTTGTTGAATTAAATGGATGCTCTCCTCTGTTTTCCCACTTCCTCTCATTAGAGCTGTCATGAGAGTCAGCACGAAATTTAACCCCGTGACCATGAGTTTTTCTCTCTGTCTAAAACCTTCAGAATATTGTTCCCAGAGAGCCACAAAGGTCTATGGCGTAAGGGCACCAGGAGAGGAAACGGGACAGAAATGTTCTCAGCTCACACAGACCAACGGATCTGCTGCTGGCAAAGGAAAAGAGGGACGGTAACAGGGGGAAGGAATGGAACAGCCTGTGCAGTATCACTTGAAAATTTCTGAGTTTAATTTCATCCATTCATTTTTATGCAAAACTCCATGTTGCTTACCTTCCTTGTGCCAGGAAACAAAATACTCTCCAGCTTCCCCAGAAAGGAATGTCATTAAGCACTTGCTCTATACACTCTGTGCTGGGCCTGGAAGAATACCGTTTGGGCCTCACATTTGAAGAAAGAAATGGAGGACCTAAGGCAGGCGCAGAACGTATTCAAAGGCATCCAGACAACTGCACATGTCAAAAGATGGTCAGCAAATGGACTCAATATGAAAAAAGTGAGAGTTTTACTTCCTCCACATAGGATATTCAACATATATATTTAATATTTGTTGAATGAGTGAATTTGAGGGGAGAAGAAACAAAGATCTGACCAGCACAAAATACGTGTGGAGCTAAACGCCTTCTACTTAGTTAATGAATATTAGGATAAATGTTGTAAAAACACAGTGGTTCAGTTTCTCTTGTTTGTTTTCAGTGGTAGAGAAGTGGATGATTAAGAAAGCCTAGAACTTGTTTGAGGCTCCCAGCACGTTCATAGTTAATTTTAGAATCATACAAATGATATAATTCACAGCGTTTTTACATTCAGCAGCATAGAAATAGGTCTGAATTCCCTGGGGACTGAGGGAAGTGTGGTTGATATGTTTAACTCAGTTTAGATTTTTTTTTTAATGATTGGCTGCATAACAGATGTCCACAGAAATGAGAACAGAACAAGGGTTGTACAAACGTCAATAATACAAAGAAAGTAAAGGGAAGAAAAAAGAGAAGCCCCAGCTTATAACAGGGCCAGCCCAGATGAATCGCCTCAAAGGGACTTGCTCTAGTCAAGATATACAGATCTGCTCCTAATAGGCCCCAGGGACGTAGGGGGCAGGCCTCTGATGTATGAGCTGGTGCATCCTTATCTGCATATTAAATACATAAATAACCAGCAGTGCAGGGAAGAGATAGGGGGACAAATAGGAACATGACATTGAAAGGGTGTATTCATCTAGTTTTTTAACTAGTTGGCTCACAACCAGATTCACAGCACATACAGACAAAGCCTCATCTTTCTGTAGCAGGGCCTGAATCCAAAACAAAAGCAATACACAGTCCTCACCTGACTGATACAGTGCATGGAGCTGGAAAACAACTTGCAGATTACTTGTGTGACTCTCTCCTTCATTCTCAGAGAAGTGAACTAAGGCAGGTCAGGCTGACTCAGGTAACATTAGGAAGCATACGTTATTAACTATGTCGTGGTATGTAAAGGATGAACTAGACATGATGTTGCTAAAAGACTTTACCTTTTAGAGGGGACGGGAGACAGATGAATAGTGAAATTCTACATAATGTGACAAGTGAAGAGATCCAGGTTTTGTACAGAATGCTGGGGAGCCCAGGTGGTGTGACAGAGAAGTGGGGAGAAGGTTCCTTCGGCTGCAAGTAGTAGAAATTCAATCCAAGACAGCTTAATTTTCCGTGCCCACCCCTGATGGTGGGGAAGGTGTGAGGGGATTTGGTAGTTCACTCTACTGCTTCTATGTCTGCATCTTGCTCCCTTTGGCATTAGTAACCTGGTGCCAGATTGCCTATTTTATGACTAACTCAGAAAGCCCATGGAAAACCACTACTACAAATTTCTCAAGGCTCCATGCGGGATCTGCCATTGGGCTATGCAGCACTCTTCCCCCATCTGCATTTCAGGGGCATCCCTGGCTGGGCCCCTGCCTCCAATTGCTCTTGAAACAAGATATTCAGCTCTGGCATTTCTATTAGATAGGCAAGTGAGAGGTTTCCTTCTCTGTTTATAAAAATCAAACAAGGTCAAGGTTTTATGACACCATATATTCACCCAAAGTTCAACAAATATTAATTGAGCCAAGTCTTGTAGGAGCCAATGCTGGCATGGCGGGAGGCGGAGGGGTGGGAGTGGGGGAAGTTTCCCTACACTACACCAACAAGCAGTTCTCGGACACCAGCTGAGTGTCCTACAATTCAACTCAATTCTGACACTTGTCTTCCCGGAGGTAGTGTCAGATTCCACAGGTTAAGGGTTCAATCCTACAAAACTGCCACTCCCCCGAAACAGCTATAGATCAGGGGTCCCAATGACCCCTCTCCTCAAGTTCCATTAATTTGCTAGAGCGGATCACAGAACTCAGAGAAACATCTTACTTCCTAGATTACTGTTTTATTATAAAAGGCTCTAACTCTGGAACAGCCCAGATGGAAGAGATGCATAGGATAAGGTATGTGGGAAGGGGTGCAGAGCTTCCACGCCCTTCCCCCAAATCTACACATGTTCACCAACACAGAAACTCTCAGAACCCTCTCCTTTTGGGGTTCCATGGAGGCTTCATTCCGTGGTCATGATTGATTAGGTCATTGGCCATTCGTCACTGAACTCAACCTCCAGCACTTCTTCCCTCCCTCAAGATCAGGGGGTGTGGGACTGAAAGTTCCAACCCTCTAATCACCTGATTGGACTCTCTGGCAACCAGCCCCCATCCTTAGGTGCTTTCCAGAAGTCACTCATTACTAACAAAAGACATTTTTTATTGCTCTCAACACTTAGGAAATTCCAATGGTTTTAGGAGCCCTGTACCAGAACCCAGACAAAGACCAAATATGCATCTCTTCTTACAAATCACAAGGTCACAGAAGTTGATACAGTGGCACACAGGACATGGACGTTCTGTCCTCTGGGGATGACTGTGATGGGAGGCAGCCTTGCCTGGCGGTTCAGATTAGACACTGGAACCAGACTGCCTAGGCTTGAATCCTGGCTCCCTTTCTGAAACATGAGGTAAGTGACTTTCTTTCTTTTAATCTCAGTTTCTTTATTAAAAATTAAAAAAATAATAAAATGGGAATGATATGGGACACTTCCCTGGTGGTCCAGTGGTTTTGACTCTGTGCTCCCAAGGCAGGGGGCCCAGGTTCGATCCCTGGTCAGGGAACTAGATCCCGCATGCCACCACTAAGATCCCGCACGTGGCAATGAAGAGCTCATGTGCCGCAACTAAGACCCAGAGCAGCCAAATAAATAAATAACTAAATAAAGGGAACGATAATAGTGCCTATCTCATAGGATGACTATAAAGATTTTAAAAATTAGTCCATGTAGAGTACTTAGAAGAGGGTGAGGCTCATAGTGGCATCAACAACGCCCACCGGGGTCCCGGGGAGGGGGGAATAAGATGGAATCTAGGTGATAAGGTCTTACCTCTTCTTTTGTGCTTGCCTGTAGGGGGCCGAGTGCAGAGGTCTTACACCTAATGTGTTGGATTAGAGTTTCCAGTACGGAATTGATGTTCCTGACACCCCAACTTGGAGACACACGGAGAAGCACTGCCCATGACCCCTCCATTCAAGATGGCGGCAGCAGTCTGTGTGCAGAGACGCTGCGCCCAGCGCTTGGATCTGGGGCACCGTGAGCAACTCGCCCGCACGGGACCCTCGAGAGCTCTGCCCCTCCCTCCTCAGACAAGAACCCTATAAAGCAGCCCTACTGATGGTCTTTGCGGGAGCACGTGCTCTACAGCCCGAGCCCACATCTCTCCATTCTTTGATCAAAGAATAAAGCTTTCCTTTGCTTCTCAACTGAACTCGGTCTGGTTCTATTGGCGCAAGTGACACCAGGCAAAAGGATCCTTATTGGGGACTGACTCCAGAGGCAAGTCTAGTAACTATTATTTATTATTATTATCGAGGAGTTTGAAAGAAAGTTAGCAATTCAATCGGCAAAATAATTTTAGATAGTGATAAGTATTGTGAAGGAAATAAAACAGGACTTTGACAGAGAAAGTGATTGTGAAAGTTATGTTCGATTGGATCATCAGAGAAGTCCTCTCAAAGAGCTGATTCAAGCAGATCTGGGGAACAGCACTTCAGCCAGAAGGAGCTGCATTCCAGCCAGAAGGAGCTGCAAGAGCAAAGACCATATGGCAGGATCGTGCTTGGCATAGTCTACAAAAAGTAGGCAGGCAGTGTGGCCAATCTAGAGAAAGAGTGACAGGTGCTGAAGCCAAAGAGGTAGGCAGAGGCCAGATCATAAAAGTCTGTTGAAGACTAGAAATAGTTTCTTGTTTCTCTCAGTGAACAGATCTTACACAGAACATGGCTCCACAAGGCATGGGTAGGTGCAAACAAATGAGGTTAGAGGCTCCCTTCTGTTTTCCCAAATCCCACGTGGAGAAGAAAAGGGATAATCTCCAGCCAAAAAGGGAAGTCGAAGGGTACGGCTTCTCGCCACTCCAGGTGGGGTACAAGCAGAGAGGGAGCGAAGGGAGGTTGGTATGGTAGCTGGAGACCGGATCTTTCCTTGTCTGTAGAGGCAGGGTCCACAGTCCACCAGGGGGTCTACAGGTAACAGCAAACGTGTGGCTTGGAGGGTAGCCTGTTGACTCAGGCTGTGCTGAAGAGATGGCCGAGTCCCTCTATAAAGAAGGCAGGGCTTGGGGCAGAGCTACCCACATACAAGGAACTCCCGGATTCTTTTAAAATTCAGCAAAAAGCTAATCAAACTAAATTCAAACTTCAGTATTATAATCAAATTTCTTCAAGCTTTGTGATTAAGGCTTATGGAGCTTAATTAATTTAGGGGGTGACCTCCTCCCCAGAAGATTTATTACCAAGTAATATCTGGGTGAAGATGCTTCAGGTGCCATAAGTAGGGTAATCATATAATTTATCATCTAAGTCAGTACATTTCTGAGAGTGAAAGGAGGTGCTATTAACGATAACCCTAGAACAACAGTATAAGCTAAGATTGTCTTGAACAAACTAGGACCTACTAAGGAATTACGTGCCCCTTTCTGAGACAGAGACCAAGGGAAAAACTTGACATTTATTTAAATGAGGTAGGAACAGCCAGCTGCAGGCAGAGCCAGGGTTGGATTTTTCTGATTTGGGAGCTCTGGTTCCAGACTCTGCCTCTTAACCCCATGTCTTTCTGCCTGTCTGCTTTACTCCATGATCCCTAATTTTAATTATTTGCCTCCTTAGTTGCATGCTGTTGGAACCAAGGGTCTCAGGTGATAAAGGGAGTTGGCTCACCTTAAAATACTCACTGAGATCGGAACACACACCCCTCTTCCCCAAAGATGCTCAGGAAAAGAGCCACTGAAATCAGAGGGTCCTGCACGCATCCTAAACGGGACTGCAATTCCATGGAATAAAGGAGTATTAATCCTGTGTCTGCTGCATTTTGTCAACTAGGAGGAGGCATGTTATCTTCCTCAGCCTTGTTTTACGCATTTGAAGTAACAGGAAACACCATGCATTAATTATCTGGGAGGCAGCCCTGTAGTTTAAAAGGTTTAAAAGGCTGTTCTGGGGTCAGATTCCTGGGTTCAGATTTTCTTGCTTACCACGTGTTAGGTGACTTCGGTGTATTACTTAACCCCTTTATGTTTCAGTTTACCCATCAGTAAGGCAGGGGCAGTAGTAACACTATGCCAGAGACTGGCCAGTTTTTCACCAAACCCAATTACCTTGTCTTCTGGCCGCACACGTAGACTGTATTTCCCAGCCTCTCTTGCCAGTTGAGTGTGGCCAGATGTGCTGGCTGTTAGGATAAGAGCAGAAGTGACGGATGCCACCTTCAGGTCTGGCCAGTACAAATCTTCCAAGTGACACTCCACATTCTTGTTTTCTGGATCAAATCAGAGGATCTAACAGACTCCAGGGCCGCAGGGGATGACAGAACCACAGACTGGAAGGTGTCTGAGTCTCTGAATGACCTTGTGGAAGTCCTACTGCCAGGTAGGACCAACCACTTTGGACTCTGTGTAAAACAGAAATAAACCAGTGTTTATTTTATTGTGTTAAGCTAGTGAGAGTTGGGGTGGGGGGTGTTTATTAAAGCATCCTGAATTATCCCAACTAGTATAAACTCTGACCTCACAGGGTTACTTCAAGCACTAAAGTATCCATAAAGTCTTGGTGTAAATGTGCTCTCAGAACATAGAAGGAAAAGTGTCTCCATGAATCTCTTTTTCCAAATTCTTTGTTACAGGCAGAGGGTAAGGTAGACCTCATAGGAAATCATTGTTCTCCATGTAAAGCATCTTATTGTGATTGACAACACAGCCTATCGGTACACAAAAATGGGGGAAAGCAGATTATATAAAATGAGGAGAGCAGCAGGGAGGAAACGCAAACGTGACCTGGGGTCAAAAGTCTGTGCTCCAAGGCTCCTCTCATCCTTCCCAGAGTCCCCAGGACCTTGTCTGCAGTCAAGGCTATAGGATCTCCCAGTGTGACTGCACAGCCTTGCTGAAGATTTAAACCTTTGGGATTATTACAACCCATTGACTTTCTTTGGGGTAGGTTCAGGCTCGTTGGTGGTACCCTGTGACTCCTATAACAAGTGGGCTGAGAGAGGACTTTAAAAGTTAGGAAACTGATGATATTATATAGAATCAGAGATGTATGCTTAGAAATGGAAATTATTCTTGAGAGATGTTTAGATTTTTCCTTTGAAAATCTTTTATTACTGCTATAAAGTCCAAGTCCCAGAAAAACTTCAGAGATACAAGTCAGCAAGTAATCAATTAGGATTCTACCCGATAGGAAGATTTTGAACAAAAGAAAGACTAGCGACTTGATAGCTGACTTGTATATTTAATTGTTTCTACACACCCTGCCAAGTTTTCTCTAGACTAATATTGGCAAATAAATCTCTTATATCTTGATTTTACTTTTTTCCAGTTCACCTTCAAGCTCTTGAGATGTTGTGCTCCAACATCATCACTCACCATCTTGCATCTCTAACGATGTCACAAATCTTTTTTATGATATTTTTATGATATGATTTTATGATATAGCATTGTCAGCATATATACTGCTTGATGACACAGAAAATACTTCATAGCCTTTAGATAAATAAGCCTATCGGTTCACAGATATTCATACACCCACAGAAACCTCTCATCATTGGAAATTTTCCAGTGTACCAAAATGTGTCTGAAGTAGGAAACGCCCAGAGAAAAAGCCCATTATAAAAGCTCATAACTATCCTACAGATATAATCCCAAGGAAGCCATGGTCACTTGGCTCAGTCCCAGAAGGCTGTTACATTCAAAAATATATAATTCAGATAGGACGTCCGATGTTTATGTACACATTTCAACATCTTTAAAGAGGATACAAGTACATAAACAACAAAACTCATTAAAATCCTCTCTTTCCCTATTTTATAATGCCTCAAGTCTCTGGAAACCTTCCACTTTCCTTCCAAAAGTTCATCATTTCTTTCCAGAGTCCCCTACCAAAGGATATATACCTTGTCTACAGACCCCTGGACACGCGGGCTCTTCTGTGCTTTTCTTTTCTGTCAAAAACCCATCCGCTTTGCTTTTGGCCTATCTTATCTTCATTCCATCATAAAAGCCCCAAGAATTGCCTGGAATTGGTGGAGCCTTCCTTCATGTGCATGAAAGATAGGGAACTGAGCAGGCCAAGCCAGAACCTTCCTCATATGTTAATTACATTTGTCCCATCACACCTATTAAGTATAAGGCAGTCAAATGATGCCCTAAATGTGTACATGTTGCCGGTACAGGCTCATTTCCAAAGAGCATTCTAATCCAAAAGCAATGCTTTGTAGAAAATGGAGACAACCATTTGCCTCTGGTAAGTGATTCAAGGAAGTCCGACATGATAGCACCATCTCTCAAAAGGCTTCACCCAGCTGAGCTTTACATGACATAAAAAGTCCCCGTCTGTCGCCTAGGAAAAGAAGAATAGCTTATTCTCCTACTGGGATTAAATTAAAAGATGCAGCCATTCCATCATATTTAGCAGCACTGCTATATAACACACAAAAGCTTCTGCGGCACTGATTGAAAGGAGAAAATATCATCTGGCTGGTAGAAAGGATCTGTAACTAAAACAAAAGTATTCTCACCCTTGACTAAACATTTACTGTCAACAATCTGTCTTCTGTATGTGCCCGGGAAAACAACACTCCCAAACACACAAATGTTCTATTCATAATAAATCTGCTTTAAGGAATGATTACCTAGGAATAATTTTTTTTTTTTTTTTTTACCTTTTAAGCTAAATTCTTTATAAATGAACATCGGGATAAATGTACCTCCCCCAGTAGAGGAGGTCCACAGGCCACTTATGTGGCTGATTTTCAAAGGAGAAAAAAAGAAAGGAAGAGGGATGATTTTCTTAGCCCTTATCATGCTCATTATGTGTGCACTATTTCTACAAATAGGTTTCATTGATCCAAAATTAACTGTCTAGGATTTTTACCCTGGGCTTCAACTAAACGGAGGGCATAGGCCTGATTTTCCTCGTGCATGTGTAAGAGCCTTGCTGTGGACAAGGAATCTCTTTTCAAAAATTGGATCAAGTTCATCCAATATAGCTGTTGTTTACAAAAACACAGCTTCTCTTTGGATTTTAAGTCTTATTTATGTAAGATCCAAATGTTGGGTAACCTCGGATAAAAGACTTGTCTTCCTTGTAACAATAAAATAAAATGTTTCTTTGAACAATAGATAAACATTTTTTTGCTTTACTTCTTAAGCTGTTAGTACCTGCAAAAAGGAGAAATTCCGATCTAAAGTACGTTATTGTTACTTACACAATGTTATATGTCAACTGTATCTCAACAAAGGTGGAAAAAAATGTTAACGTTTTTGCTATTTAGAAAATCGTGATTATAATTTATAATCATCTCAGTTTAAATCTTTCTTATACATTGTCGAAGTGTTTTCTTTGCGAAATAAATCAGGAAAGAAACAGAAAAAACTGTGAAAAACCAATTTCATGAATATTGTTCTAATTTTCTTATTTTCCAGTAGCTTGAGACAGTATTCCAAATCTCATTAATTTCTCTTAATGTTAACTATTTCTATATAAAATGGGGAAGTTGTTTGTTACAGGTAAGAGAGAAAAATCTAATTATATATTGTACTTAATAACTTCTTAATTTTGAGGTTTGCTATTCTGTAACCCTATTTTTCATGTACCATTTAAAATTCCTCTGGAAGAATCAACATTGTGAAAATGACTCTACTACCCAAAGCAATCTACAGATTCAATGCAATCCCTATCAAACTACCACTGGCATTTTTCACAGAACTAGAACAAAAAATTTCACAATTTGTATGGAAACACAAAAGACCCCAAATAGCCAAAGCAATCTTGAGAAGGAAAAACGGAGCTGGAGGAATCAGGCTCCCTGACTTCAAACTATATTACAAAGCTACAGTAATCAAGACAGTATGGTACTGGCACAAAAACAGAAAGATAGATCAATGGAACAGAATAGAAAGCCCAGAGATAAACCCACACACATATGGTCACCTTATTTCTTTTTTTTTTTTTTTTTGCGGTACGCGGGTCTCTCACTGTGTGGCCTCTCCCATTGCGGAGCACAGGCTCCGGACGCGCAGGCTCAGTGGCCATGGCTCACGGGCCCAGCCACTCCTCGGCATGTGGGATTTTCCCGGACCGGGGCACGAACCCGTGTCCCCTGCATCAGCAGGCGGACTCTCAACCACTGCGCCACCAGGGAAGCCCAGTCATGTTATCTTTGATAGAGAAGGCAGGAATGTACAGTGGAGAAAGGACAGCCTCTTCAGTAAGTGGTGCTGGGAAAACTGGACAGGTACATGTAAAAGTATGAGATTAGATCACTCCCTAACACCATACCCAAAAATAAGCTCAAAATGGATTAAAGACCTAAATGTAAGGCCAGAAACTATCAAACTCTTAGAGGAAAACACAGGCAGAACACTGTATGACATAAATCACAGCAAGATCCTTTTTGATCCACTTCCTAGAGAAATGGAAATAAAAACAAAAATAAACAAATGGGACCTAATGAAACATCAAAGCTTTTGCACAGCAAAGGAAACCATAAACAAGACCAAAAGACAGCCCTCAGTATGGGAGAAAATATTTGCAAATGAAGCAACTGACAAAGGATTAATCTCCAAAATTTATAAGCAGCTCATGCAGCTCAATAACAAAAAATCAAACAACCCAATCCAAAAATGGGCAGAAGACCTAAACAGACATTTCTCCAAAGAAGATATACAGACTGCCAACAAACACATGAAAGAATGCTCAACATCATTAACCATTAGAGAAATGCAAATCAAAACTACAATGAGATATCATCTCACACCAGTCAGAATGGCCATCATCAAAAAATCTAGAAACAATAAATGCTGGAGAGGGTGTGGAGAAGAGGGAACACTCTTGCACTGCGGGTAGGAATGTGAATTGGTACAGCCACTATGGAGAACAGTATGGAGGTTCCTTAAAAAACTACAAACAGAACTACCATATGACCCAGCAATCCCACTACTGGACATATACCCTGAGAAAACCATAATTCAAAAAGAGTCATGTACCAAAATGTTCATTGCAGCTCTATTTACAATAGCCCGGAGATGGAAACCACCTAAGCGTCCACCATCGGATGAATGGATAAAGAAGATGTGGCACATATATACAATGGAATATTACTCAGCCATAAAAAGAAACGAAATTGAGCTATTTAATCCACCTCATTACAAATAGCTCAATTTCGTTCCTTTTTATGGCCTAGAGTAATATTCCATTCCATTCCATCTATGACCTAGAGTCTGTCATACAGAGTGAAGTAAGTCACAAAGAGAAAGACAAATACCGTATGCTAACACATATATATGGAATTTAAGAAAAAAAAATGTCATGAAGAACCTAGGGGTAAGACAGGAATAAAGACACAGTCCTACTGGAGAATGGACTTGAGGATATGGGGAGCGGGAAGGGTAAGCTGTGACAAAGCGAGAGAGGCATGGACATATATACACTACCAAACATAAGGTAGATAGCTAGTGGGAAGCAGCCGCATAGCACAGGGAGATCAGCTTGGTGCTTTGTGACCGCCTGGAGGGGTGGGATAGGGAGGGTGGGAGGGAAGGAGACGCAAGAGGGAAGAGATATGGGAAAATATGTATATGTATAACTGATTCACTTTTTTATAAAGCAGAAACTAACACACCATTGTAAAGCAATTATACTCCAATGAAGATGTAAAAAAAATAATAATAAAGAATTAAAATAAAATTCCTAATATTTTTTCTGAGCCTTTTAAATCACATTATCTGATTTATTTTTGCTTCTTAGAAAGGAGGGCTTTTACCCATTTACTTTGTTACTTATTGCCCCAGCATGTCAAAATCACACCCATTGATACTTAATAAAATTATCTGAAGATAAATTACTAACCATATATGCTGCTCACATTGTAATGAGATGAACAGAGGAATAAACTTGGGTTATCCCTCCAAGTCCTACATTTGGATGACGCAAGGCTTCCATTAGAATAGAGGATACAGTCTGGTGCCTCACATGCAAAGAAGAGAGAGCTCTGGAAGCAATCCTGAAGGAAAATGACAAACATGTTCAATTACTGGAAAATGGACCAGATGGGGAAAGCAACTGCTCTTGCATAGTGTAGAAAAGAGTTTGTTCACACATGGTTTCCAAGCAAATGAAGGGTAGTTATCAAGAGGAAGATAGTTATTCATCCTCCTCTCCTCTCCTCTCCTCTCTTTCTCGAAAAGACTCAAGAAAATATTTACTGAAAATAACTGTATATAAATTTTTTATAAAATGTTTTGACCAGAGGCTGAGTCAGGTTAAATTTATCACTGGCATTTTTTTAATAAATTAAAAAATTTTTTTTCACTCTTTTCAAAAAATTTTTATTTTATATTGCAGCATAGTTGATTGCAGAATAGGTGATTAATGTTGTGTTAAGTTTCAGGTGTACAGCAAAGGAATTCAGTTATCCATATACAACTATCTATTCTTTTTCAAATTCTTTTCCCATTTAGGTTATTAGAGAATATTGAGGACAGTTCCCTGTGCTATACAATAGGTCCTTGTGGGTTATCTATTTAAATATAGCAGTGTGTACATGTCAATCCCAAACTCCCAATCTATCCCTCCCCCCTCTTCCCCCTGGTAACCATAAATTCCTTCTCTAAGTCTGGGTTTCTGTTTTGTAAATAAGTTCATTTGTATCATTTTTTTTTAGATTCTGCATATGAGCAATATCATATGATATGTGTCTTTCTCTGACTTATTTCACTTAGTATGATAATCTCCAGGTCCATCCACGTTGCTGCAAATGGCATTATTTCATGTTTTTAATGGCTTAAAATTCCATTGTGTACACGTACCACATCTTCTTTATCCATTCATCTGTCGATGGACATTTATTTAGGTTGCTTCCATATCTTGGCTATTGTAAACAGTGCTGCAATGAATATTGGGGTGCATGTATCCATTCGAACCATGGTTTTCTCTGGATAAATGCCCAGGAGTGGGACTGCTGGATCATATGGTAGCTCTGTTTTTAGTTTTTTAAGGAACCTCCATACTGTTCTCCATAGTGGCTGTACCAATTTACCTTCCTACCAACAGTGTAGGAGGGTTCCCTTTTCTCCACACCCTCTCCAGCATTTGTTGTTTGTAGACTTCTTGATCATGGCCATTCTGACTGTTGTGAGGTAGTGCCTCATTGTAGTTTAGACTTAGTTACAGGATACAAAATTAATACACAGAAATCTGTTGCATTTCTATACAGTAACAATAAAAGATCCGAAAGAGAAATGAAGAAACAATCCCATTTACCATCGCATAAAAAAGAATAAAATACCTAAGCATAAACTTACCTGAGGAGGCAAAAGACCTGTACACCAAAAACTATAAGATGCTGATGAAAGAAAGCGAAGATGACACAAACAGATGGAAAGATATACCATGTTCTTAGACTGGAAGAATCAATATGTCAAAATGACTATACTATGCAAGGCAATTTACAGATTCAATGCAATCCCTATCAAATTACCAATGGCATTTTTTACAGAACTAGAACAAAAAAATCAGTAAAATTTGTATGGAGACGCAAAAGACCCCGAATAGCCAAAGCAATCTTGAGAAAGATAAAAGGAGCTGGAGCAATCAGGCTCCCTGACTTCAGGCTATACTACAAAACTACAGTCATCCGCAAGAGGGAAGAGATATGGGAACATATGTATATGTATAACTGATTCACTTTGTCATAAAGCAGAAACGAACACACCATTGTAAAGCAATTATACTCCAATAAAGATGTAAAAAAAAAAAAACTATAGTCATCAAAACATTATGGTACTGGCATAAAAACAGAAATATAGATCAATGGAACAAGATAGAAAGCCCAGAAATAAACCTACACACTTGTGATCAATTAATCTACGACAAAGGAGGCAAGACTATATAATGGAGAAAAGACAGTCTCTTCTATAAATGGTGCTGGGAAAACTGGACAGCTACATGTAAAAAAATGAAATTAGAACATTCTTTAACACCATACACAAAAATAAACTAAAAATGGATTAAAGACCTAAATGTAAGACTGGATACTATAAAATCCTTAGAAGAAAACCTAGACAGAACACTCTTTGACATAAATCGCACCAAAATCTTTTTCGATCCGTCTCCTAGAGTAATGGAAATAAAAAGAAAAATAAACAAATGGGACCTAATTTGTTTGCTTTTGCACAGCAAAGGAAACCATAAACAAGACAAAAAGACAACCCACAGAATGGGAAAAAATATTTGTAAACGATGCAACCGACAAGGGATTAATCTCCAAAATATACAGAGAGCTCATGCAGCTCAATATCAAAAAAACAAAAAACCCAGTCAAAAAATGCGCAGAAGACCTAAATAGACATTTCTCCAAAGAAGTCATACAGATGGCCAAGAGGCACATGAAAAGATGCTCGACACCACTAATTATTAGAGAAATGTATGTCATTGGCTTTTTGTACTTCTTTACCAATTCAGCAACCCCAATCTTCTCATTCTGTAAGGCGCCAAAGACTCTTGCTATTTTTTTTTGCCTTCCCTATCAAATCTATCTCAACAAAAGATCTGATAAAGTAATTCGTATTATGGTTAGTAACTTAGATTAGTAACACTTAAACATATACTCTTCAATTCAAGGCAAGGAACATTTTTAGAGCTCTCACTGAGAATCAGGCTTGTTTTGTACATACTATCCAAAAGCTTCCAGAGCTTGTTTTTTTTTAGCCATTTTTAAAATTGAAATATAGCTAACGTACAATGTTGTGTTAGTTTCAGGTATACAGCAAAGTGATTCATATATCTTCTTTTTCATATTTTTTTTCCATTATAGGCTATTACAAGATATTGAATATAGTTCCCTGTGCTATACAGTAGGTCCTTGTTATTAACCTGTTTTCTATATAGTAGTGTGTATAAGTTAAGTTCATATGTATATGCGTATATATGTATATGCCTGAGGAGCTCTGAGCCCAGGACCCAGCATCGTGAAGTTCTCTGTGGAGTTAGGAGGACCACTGCTTCTACTTGTTTCCTTGATTTGGATGTGTTCTGGGCAACAGCCAGTGTTGGTGGAATGTAGCTGTTTTAATTTTGGGGCTATGGCTAAAAGAACACTATTTTATAAAGATGAATTGGTAGGTCCTGTGAATAATTTCTGGGACCTGGATGTCTGGCAATTCAAGTGCAACCAGATGAACTTGAATTTGATTATCCTGTCAATTTGGAATTGAAATACAGGTTTTCTATGATGGAGCTGTCATTCATTCCTGGCTTACCTATAAACCAAATAATTTCTGCTGAACTCCATTTGGAGTGTACAGTTTCCGGCTCCTGTGTCTCATCTGATGGATCCTCTAATAACACTGAAAGGATTAATAGCTTAATCAAATCCCCACCTGCTCAACACTGGTTCTTGATACAATACAGATACCAGGCTATGCCCACTTCAGAGAACTCTGGTCAATGTCTTTCTATGGACCACACAATTACTCCCTTCCAAGGAATTTGACTCTTCCTTTCCTCTATGAACTTTAGAAGCTTGTGCTCTTGGACATCCAGCAGCAACACAGAAGTAACCCAATTTAATGATGTCATGTGGCATTTCATTTTTATATATTTACATATATTTCATTCATTTTAATCTACTGTCATCCCCTTAAGAAGAGGCCATTTGTGTTTTTAACTTTCAACATGGCCAAAAACCATTAAATAAAAGTTGACATATTTTATTGTTTAAAAAAATGAGCTTGGTTTTTAGAGGCAAACTTGCCTACATTTGAAAAAGAGAGAGAAAGCCTTGAGCCAAAGGAGCATAACCTTTGTTGCTATGTAGCATATATATAGTGGTCATGAAACTACTGAATGCTATGCATGTGTCCCCATCTATAAAAGCAGTATTCTTAACCTCACAGATTAAATGGTTAAATGAAATGATGTATGTAAAATGTTGATTTTGTTGTTATTGTTTTTATCTTTACACCACCTTCTAGGTTCAGAAACACTCAGAAGAATATACGTGACCTTTCTGTCCAAAAAGTCAACACGGGAAAAGGAAAAGAGAATGATGCAAGCATAGGTAAGTTTTCCTAACAGGCAAAGTAGGGTTATAAAAGTACATATAACAGTAACATTAATAGTAAATACCATTTTAAGCACTTGCTAGGCACCAAGCACTATGCTAATTGCTTAAGATTATTTTCCTGAATCCGCACAAATCCTAGGAAATAAACATTATTACCATTCCCTTTTTATAAGTCAGAGTGACTGAGGCTCAGTCCCCAAGGTGACACAGCTAGTAACTGATGGGGCTGGGATTAAACTCAAACTATCTGGCTGCTTAGTCTATACTTAAGTGTATAGTTTCCTTTCCCTGGATCTAATGCTCAGTAAACATAGATCACCCTCTGTTGCTACTCATCTCTGATGTGATTTAATTAATTGGATTAAGATATATGTATTTTCTGAGCACCGGACTTTGAATACTATGTACAAGTTTAGTTAAAATAAGTTGTCTTGATTTGATTTATGTTGTCTCTTTGAGTGTATACCTACTTTATTATTTTTTAAACAAATTGAAACTTACAGAAAAATTTCAAAAGCTGTATAAAAACTTTGATTTTCCTGAACTAATTTAACAGTTTGCTGCTGATATGATATGATAATACCCAAATACTTTATTGGGAATTTCCTCAGGTAAGGTTATTCTCCCATACATAATCACAATAAACCATCAAACTAAGGAAATTACATTGATGCACTACAAAAAAACAAATCTCCAGACCCCAATGGAGTTTTGCAAATTGTCCCAATAATTTTTTTTTTGTGGTACGCGGGCCTCTCACTATTGTGGCCTCTCCCGTTGCGGAGCACAGGCTCCAGACGCGCAGGCTCAGTGGCCATGGCTCATGGGCCCAGCCGCTCCGTGGCACGTGGGATCCTCCCGGACTGGGCACGAATCCGTGTCCCCTGCATCGGCAGGCGGACTCTCAACCACTGCGCCACCAGGGAAGCCCCACCAATAATTTTTTTTAAAGAAGAAGGATCCAGTCCAGAATCACATGCTGCATTTAGTTGCCATGTCATCTAGAGAGTTCCTCAGTCTTTCCTGGATTTTCATATTCTTGACACTTTTGAAGATTCTAGGTGGTCCATTATTTTGTAGAATACTCCTCAGTTTGGGTTTGTTCAATGTTTCCTCCTGATTAGATTTAGATTCTTTGGCAGGAACATCATGGAAGTGATGCTGTGTTCTTCACATTGCATCCTATCCATGTCTACTTGTCCCATCACCGGTGATGTGAAATCACTTGATTAAGGTGTCTGCCAGAATTCTCTTCCGTGAAGCTACTCTTTTTCCCTTTGAAATTAATAAGCATTTTGTGAAAAAGTACTTTGAAACTATATAACTATCACATTCTTTATCAAACTATCAACTTTTTCATTTATTTATATCAGTATGGACTCATGGATATAAATAACTAATGGATTCATTAGCTTTAATCCATTACTATAAATATTTATTCTGATGCTCAAATTGTCACAGGTTTGACCTGGGAGCTCCTTCAATCTGGTCTATGTCCTTTTTTTATTTTTAAATACGACTTTTTTAAAGAGCATTTCAAGGTTTACAGAAAAATTGAGGAGAGAGTTCAGGGATTTCCCACATACCCCCTGCCCCACACATGCACAGTCTCCCCCATTATCAACATCCCTCCCCCACAGTACATGACTGTCTATGTCCTTATGACATGTCTCCATTATTCTTTGAGCCCATCCTTGTTTCTGGCACATTTCTGGCAATTCATTTAATACTCTTCCAGCCCTGAACCTGGGATCAGGGGTTTTTTCAAGATGCCCTGGTTCTTTTTAGTAGAGAATGGTACTTAGAAACGGAGATATTTGTGTTAGGCGTACTCCTTATGAATCCAGACGCACATATTTACTTCTATATCTAGCTCCATACTTTGGAAAGCATGAGTTCAAACAGCTATTTCCAATTCCAATCCAATACCATGCGTTCCTTCTTGTTTTCTCTTTTCATCTTTGTACTCCCTCTTCACTGATGGTGTGGGACCTAGCTGCCATTACCTTTAATGTATTTCTTATTTGATCAATCCTGCATGTATAACCAATCTCTTATTATTACCACTGCCTCTCCCCTCTGCTGGCACAGATGTCCTCACCCCAAAACTCCAAACCAGGCTCCCCTCATACACGTTCCCCCCTCGCTCTGTTTGGACTGCGACACCATGCTCTAGACATTCTAGTACCACCTGCCCACCCCGATTCCCCTACTTTGCTCAACCCAATTTAATGAAATTTGGACAGAATTGTTTGGGAAGAGGAAATAAGTGAATGCACAGTCCTTGAACATGTTCATCAAACCACGCAATTCTTTTTATTTGTGGATTTACTGAAAAAGAATTAGTTCTACGATAATTCATCCTAAGCCACAATAACTTATGTTGGGCTCAGAGTAAGAGAAACTGATTTTATTCTCTCTTTTCTAACTGCAACAGGTAAACATTTCCAGTGGATCTCTTAACTTTTCCTACGAAAAGAACCCTTAAAACCACTCAGCAGGCATAACTCATTCACAGTGTCAGTGGTTCTTAAACTTTTTGGAATCATTGAACACATTGGGGATTCTGAAGAAAAATTTGAATCCTTTCATCACTTAAATGTTTGCATCCAGGAACCTTAACTTTGCTTAACTTGTAACAGTTCATTACATACTTACTATATGCCATGGCTCCTCTGACTCTGCTAGATGCTGAGGATACAACAAATTGAAAATAATTCCAGAAGATTCACAGGCAACGTACTACAAACCGCTCTTCTTTATGAAAGGACTTTGGAATACTTCAAGATGACTCCATATTAAAAGGACTTCTACCAAATTCAGAGGGAACAACTTGCACATTGAGTCAGTCGTGCCATTTATGTATAGAAGAAAATCTTAACATATCAACTTCTAAATCATGGATGGGCATAAACATATGAAATATACTCAACCTCATAAGTAATGAGGAAAATGCACCTTAAAATCACAAGGTATGATTACTCACCTAACACATTAGCAAAAATTAAGAGTCTGACACCACCAATGTTGGCAAGATTGTGGATCAACGGAAACTTCTTACATACTGTTTGTGAGAGTCTAAATCGGTACAACCACTTTTGAAAACAATTTGACATTTTTAGTAAAGGTGAAGATATATAAACTATAAAACACCAATTCCACTCCTACCTGCGTGTATACCCTAAAGAAAATCACAATATACAAGAGTATGTGTAGCAGCATTGTTTGTACTACCAAAACAATGGAAACAAACCAAAAGTCCTTCAGTGAAAGAATGAATGAATAAATGTGATGAGATAACATATAGTAGTGAAAATGACTGATCTGCAGCTAAACAACATGGATGAACCTTACAAACATGAAGCTGAGTAAAAAAAAATCTGAGAAGTAGTCATGTGGTAAAAATCCATTAATATAAATTTTTTAAAAATGAATCTGTTGTTTGATAATACTTGCTTACATAGTAAAAAGAAAAACCCAAATTCAAGATTGTAATTACCTTGGGGGGAAGAGGCTGAAATCAGATTGGGTAGAGGCCCATAGAAGACTTCAAAGATATTTGTAATGGAATTTGTATTTCTTACGTTAATGGCCAATATACAGATGTCAATTTTAATATTTTAAAATTCTTAATTTTTTATACACATGTAAAATATTCTTTTCTTGTTATTAAATATGTAATTTTTAAAAGTTAAAAACAAAGGAGCTGCCTTCTTGAGGTTCATTGCACCATTATAATTTCTACAGGTAATTATTTTATTGCTTGGAGGAATGAATATTCTAAGGCCAAATATATATGAATTTTTAGACGTTCTTCTTCTTAACCTATTTTTCAGGTAGATAGTTTAACCCCTTCTGCAGGTGAAGAAACAGATTCACAATGTGTAAATTATGGCCCCAGGGTCTTCTGGATGAGTAGAGGTAAGGTGAGAATTTGAAACAGTCTTTCTAATTCTAGGGTCTGTGCTCTTTCTGCTCTACCAAATGCTACGAAAGGTTCCCACATAAATTATCTCATTTGATCCTCTCAACAGTTTTCCAGGTGAGGCATTGATATCTTCATATGTAAAATGAGTAAACTCAGAAGGATTAAATGGCTTTCCCATAGTCTTGGAATACAAGAATTTAAGTCCAAGTCTTTTGACTCCTCAATTCAGTGATTTACTGACCAAGAAGACTGTCATCTTCCCAATGATAATTCTAGAATAATTGAGGGAGGGGGAGGATTTAAATTAACTTGTAATACCATAATCGAACCTCCAGTTATCTAATTAAAATCTTCTGCATCATTTTAGTTTTCTTCTCTCTAATATAAATAACCTCAGTAGGGCTTCCCTGGTGGCGCAGTCGTTGAGAGTCCGCCTGCCGATGCAGGGGACACGGGTTCGTGCCCAGGTCCGGGAAGATCCCACATGCCGCGGAGTGGCTGGGCCCATGAGCCATGGCCGCTGAGCCTGTGCTCCGCAATGGGAGAGGCCACAACAGTGAGAGGCCCGCGTACCGCAAAAAAAAAAAATAATAATAACCTCAGTAACATTTACCAAGAACTATTTTACATTCCAATAGCCTCATAAGTACTGACTAATTTTCTTAGTTCCCAGGTGCCTGGCTCACATGTCCTGTTTTCTAGAATGGGAAGCCCAGTCAGATAAGTTAAATGATTTGCTCAAGATCACAGAGAGTTCTCCGCAGTCATACCTTCTAACTGCCAGGTCCATGCCCTCATAATCTAAATTGACTTTGCTTAGCAGTGAAAGAAAATTCCTACTTATTTCTTTATGTCCACCTCAACCTCTAGCTTATTTATTTCACCCCATGTGGCTTCCAGTACTTTGTTCCGTCAGCCTTAAGGAACTCTTAATCTCTGACAGCCAGACGGTCAAGAGTGCAGAGGGCACATTCTACCTCAGAGGGCTATTTTGGTTCAACTTGAACGGTGAGATCTTGCAAAGGTTGTCATTGTTATGATTCTTACTTTTTGATAATTTACTTTTAACACAAAATAATTCATGTAAAAAATAAAACAAACCCCACCCTGGTACTGAGGTATAGCAATGGGAATTATATTTTCTTTTCTCTGAAACACTGGTCACTTAAAATCAGTAAATAATAAAGTGACACTGGTCACGTCAAGTGATAAACTTTATAGGACATTTCAATTGGTGGTTCTCTTTTAATTTTACTTGATTTGTATAAATTTTATTAATTCGTATAAATGTAGAGGAATTAAATGTTGCCATAGCTCAAGGAAGCAAGTAGGGCATTTTGTGGGGTCCAAGGTGTGGAGATGTATGAGATGGGAGAATGCAGAAAGCTGATGATAATTTTTTTTACTTGATTGGGGGAATCAGGATATACACATCTGTTGGTTCATCAGTCAATCAACTGCTCAGTTCATTGATGTACACGCAGATAGACAAACATGCAAATATTCACATACAAAGAGTAGCTACAGACATGTACTGACATACAACAGTTGGAAAATGCAAAACAAATCTCCCATTTTTAACACTGCAATTTAAATCTAAGTGAAGATGCTGTTTAAGTTGGTCTGGAACCTAGTATTTACATTATTCTTTACCCCAAGTGTCTAATATTAAGAAGGCTGAGCTGTTATTCTAATGTTAATGACAGGAAAAATTCTGAGTGAGGCTAGGTACCAAGTGTTAAGTGCATTTTACATATGTTCTTTTTTTTAATCCTCAAAACTTTCATAGGAGATAAGTACTGCTATTATCCTTGGCATTTATTCAGCAGAGGAAGCTTCAACAGTTTAAATGCCCAAGGTCATAGAGCCAGCAAGTGTGGAACTTAGATTCAAATACATGTCCTCTGGCCTCTCAGTTGATTGCTCTCTGCTGTGCCATGCTGCCCCAGCAGCACCGACCTTCTTCTTTAACACAGAACACTCTGATTCTATTCTGGTCAGACAAATGCTTTCCTGTTTCTAAGTGGAATAACTTGTGTTCTGTATTTTCTAGAGAAGGAATGGTGATGTTGGGGAAAAGAGGGAATTCTGCCTTGTGAGGAACTGCTTAGAAATTTTCCAGACCATGTCATGGGAATAGCTTAACCCCAGACCCAAGACACTTAGGTGAGTCAGGATGGATGTTTTCGAAGAGGAAAGGGTCAGAGAAATATTTCATACAGTCATTGTCCTTTACGGATCCTCTGGCCTCAGAGAGTGCAGAACAATAAGGTCAGCCAAACAGATATGAGGGCAAAGCTCACCGTGTGCTAGCTTTCTCCAGACACTAAAATGAACATCAAAGACAGCTTTGAAGTTCAAAAGAAGAAGTCACAAAGACAACCTGAGGGTTTGTGAACCTGTGAAGGGCGTTGTTTCCTTGGCAGTACTGCTAGGTTTTGAAAGGAGAGAATAAAGGGAGAGGTTATTGAGAAAACAGAGTACCTAGGCTCCACTTGATCATCCCATAAAATGGCAAATTTCATGAAGATACCCAGGATCTAGAACTTTGGGTGCTTTACTATCTGCCTAAAGCCTAGTTCAGAGCAGGTACTAAATAAATAATAAATCATCCATATACTCAATTATATGTATTAATATTGATCCATTGAATGATTGACGGAGCACCTACTATGCGCTTCTATTCTAAGGGCTAGAGATATAGAAGAGAATGAACCAAAGACCCTGCTCTAATGAAATAAACAAATCAATATAAATATATGTTAAGTGGTATAAGTGCTAATAAGAAGAATAAAACAGAGTAAGGAGAAAGGGAATGAAGAATAACAGAGTAAGGTAGTAGATACAGATAGAGTGTGATCAAGAAAGACCTCTCAGGACTTCCCTTGGTGGCACAGTGGTTAAGACTCGCGCTCCCAATGCAGGGGGCCCAGGTTCAATCCCTGGTCAGGGAACTAGATCCCACATGCATGCTGCAAGTAAGAGTTCGCATGCCACAACGAAGGAGCCCGTGAGCCACAACTAAGGAGCCTGCCTGCTGCAACTAAGACCCAGCGCAATCAAATAAATAAATAAATATTTTAAAAAAGAAAAGAAAAGAAAGACCTCTCTAACAGACTTGTGGTTGCCAAGGGGTAGGGGGGTGGGGGAGGGATGGATTGGGAGTTTGGGATTAGCAGATGCAAACCATTATATATAAGATGGATAAACAAAAAGGTCCTACTGTATAGCACAGGGAACTATGTTAAATATCCTGTAATAAGCCTTAACGGAAAAGAAAAAAAAGTTTCCAATGAAAATTTAGTGTCCATATTGAGATATACTGTGTCAAATATACACTAGGTTTCAAAGCTTCAGTACAAAAGAGTAAAGTGTCTCATTAAAACATTTTATATTGATTACATGTTTAAATGATACTATTTTGGCTACATTGGGTTAATAAAATGTTATTAAAATTTTAAAAAAAAGAAAGACCTCTCTACTAAGGGGAATTTAAACGGAGAGATTTCAAGGAATTGAAGGAGTCAAAGTACAGATATGGAATAACAATCTAATATAATCAATTAATAATTTTAATTTCCTAATCCCAATGCCTCCAATTCCCATTTGCCTGAGTGCAGAAAGTGCAGTCTCCCTCCCAGGAATATCTAGGAATGACCAGGTACATTGCCATGTGTTCTTGAATTAGACTTGGTAATTGGCTTAATAGCCTGCTACATACATATAACCACATTTTATCATTTTTGGTATCAACTAGTGAGTACAATTCCTTTTCTGCCTGTTGGTCATTTTCCTAAAAGGTAAATGGAAGAAGAGACTATTTCCAGTTTCCTACATCGAAGGGAGCTTCTATACTATTACATATAATTGAAATGAAATTTGAAGTTTCTACTCCAACTAGAACTGTTTCAAGCTGTCCTAATGAGGTCCTGGAGAAGCTGTCACATATTTAATCATGTGGATAATTCAAGTATGGACCACCATCATTGGCTGCCACTGACCAGGCTAACGTACATGAGGATTTTGCCACAACTTCAGTCTAAGGGTCAGAAGTACAATGCCCTAGGGCACGAGAGTAATAGTTGTTCAGTGGGGCCATCATGGGAGTGGGTGACCTGGAGAATCAGTAGACAAGCAGTCAAGTTCTCCATAACTTTTTCAGTATTCATGGGTATGATCAATCTTTATTTGATTCAAATCTAGCAAACATTTATTTAGCACTTTGTCTATGCAAAATACCTATGCTAGGTGTATAAGGGGTTTGTAATTTTAAAGAATGAAACTCTTTATCTCATTGTGCCTCTAGCTGCAGCTACTGTCCTTTCACAGAGCTTACTCATGTCATGGATTTTATAGTACAAATGTAATGCACATGTGTTGTTTGAATTATGTAAACAGTTGCGTTTATAAATGTGGAATGTTGTTGAGAGACAGTTGGCCCTGTTAACAGACTCACTCCCAATTCTCTTCTTTAATGTTCAACATTTCCACATTATACTTGATCTATATGAAATTCTATGTTTAACAGCTTTTCCCCCAAGTGGCTAGTTTTTAAGTGCCAGATGTAGATGCATTCAGCTATAAGAGAATGTATAAAAGTCAGTGTGGAAACCGGCACCCAGATAGCTTTGTTCGTTTATTTAAATGTTCAAGAAAGACTTCGTTCATCTAGGAAGAATTTACTAGAACTTATTTGATAGGCACATATTATCAACAACTCATCTCAATGTTTCTCATCTTCACATGATGAGCAGATGAGGACAATGTTTCAGTTGAAAAACTCTCATTCCAATAGTAAGAGGACGTGGTTCCCAGGCTCTGCCTCATTGTGGGAAGGTGTTTGGGAGGACAAAGGGGACATAGATAATATTTCACAGCATGATGATAGAGAAGAACTGGTTTCTAGTGAGGAAAAATGCCACAAGGAAGGCTAAGGTGAAGCAGAGCCAACACTGATATTCTACGGCTACTCAGTGGCTCAGCCTCACTCATGGGTCATTCCAGGGGATCAAAACCCTGCATCTGCCCTGGGACAATACAGGGTTACTGTGATAAGAAAAACTCATCTAAAAATGACCTTCTCAGGTGATCATAAATCCAGAAATATTGAATCCAGAAATTATTTTGCGATAGTCATAATTCTAATTGTAGCTAAAGCCTTTATCACGCCACTTTTTGAATTCTAACAATAAAAGTGCACGTTGGCTGTGGAGCAAAAATTCTCTAGCATACCAACGTGTGAGGGTCTCAGCTTCAAGCAGTACACAAAAATGATGCATCAGGCCTTTGAATATATAGATGATGCTAGTAAACCACCATCAGTGGGAAATAGGTTTTGACTTACTTTTACGTGGTCACATTGAGATGCATTACGGTATCTTGCTCATCCTTTCTGTGGGACCAACGTGACATATTGGGCTTAATTAGGAAAAGCGTATATTATACATTCTTCTATGAGCCAAGACTCAACACATAGGCTCCAATAGAACACTGTTTGTTGGTAGGTTGTTAAAATTCACTTTTAAGGAGGAAAATTTATTAGCAGAGGTCTATACGGAGTGTCATATAAAAAGAAAACAAATTGGGCTTTCCCAACAGATGGAGATTTAAACCTTAGCTCTGCTATTTACTAGCTATATGATTTTGTATTAACTATTCCAGGCTCTGTTTTACCTACCGTTTTAGTTCTTGGTATTTATCTCTCATTGTGGTTGAGATAATGTGAACTGAATATAGTGCTCCAAACAGGAAGGCCTCAGTAAATGTTAGTTTCCTCTTCCATTGAAGATCTAATTGTCATAATATTTCTAAAAATAGTTGACTCAGACTTCCATGTCCAGCCAAGATGTAGTAAAAGGACATGGATTTACCCTCCTACTTAAAACAACTTTGAAGATGGGCAAAATATATGAAACAACAGGACATCAGGCAACAAAAAACAATGACCTTATGAGAAAGGAAACAAGCAAAGTGAGGCAGTATAATTGCTGCAGCCTACGGCTTGGAGAACATTTTCTGGCCACAGCACAGAGAAGGGGAACCCAGGCAAAGTCTGGCAGTCTCCCTGAGATAAGAAGACACAGCCAAGAATCTGGGGAAGTCAAGGTGGCTACAGTCCTCAGGGCATAGTACAGAAGAGGAGAGAGCTGCATAAAGACAGAACTCTAAAGAACTGTAGATGGTCCCTCTCAAGTATTCAGCTGAGTACTGATTAGGCATGTGTCTGAGAAAGGTATCCACACTGGGTATTTCTATTTCCAGTGGAAATTATTAGAAGAACAATGTCTGAAGCTCACAAAGGGGCAGGAACAGGGTCTAATTTCAATAGCCAAAATGGAAAACTTCATGGGGTATAAATTAGAATATTAATAAGGGTTTTGCCTCAACAGTGGGGGAAAATGATTAACTCTAGATTAAACATTTTCTTAACAAAGTTTAAAGGAATGGTCCCAAAGGATCAACTGTTCCCGAGTAACTCAACCATGTCCCAGATCAGGGCTCAATAATAATTATAGGAATACAAATACAGCACTCAACAAGGCAAATTACAAAATATGTACCATCCCATCAAAAATTACAAAGCATGCAGGGAAGAAAAATAAAATGTATAATGAGAAAAAAAATCAAACAATCAAAATTGACCCAGAAATGACACAGGTGATAGAACTGGTAGACAAAGGCATTAAATCAATAATTACAGTTATACCTCATATGTTCAGAAAGCTAACAGAAAAACTGAACATATTAAATAAAGACATGCAAGATATAAAAATGTCAAAAATTGAACTTTTAGAGATGAAACCTATAATGTTGAAATAAAAAAAATACACTGGATGAGATTAAGAGCAGATTAGACTTTTCAGAAGAAAAGCTTAGTGACCTTGAAGTCCTAGCTATAAATACCACCCAAAATGAAACACAAATAGAAAAAGAAAACCATCAGTGAACTATGGGACTCTTTCAAGTAGCCAAATATATGTGTGATTAGAGTCCTCAAAGGAGTGGGGGGAAAATATTTGAAGAAATAATGGTCAAACTTTTTCCAAATTTGATAAAAATGATAAGCATACAGATTTAAATGCTTCAAAAATCTCCTAGCATAATTAACAAGCTTACCAAGGTACATGTAATAAAATTCCTTAGAGTCAAATTAAAGAGTAAATCTTAAAAGCCACAGGGGGGTGGGGTGGGGGTGGGTGATATGTTACATCAGAGGAACAATGATAAAAATGACAACAGATTTCTCATTGAAACAATGCAAGTCAGAAGGTACAGAAGCAACATCTTTAAAGGACTAAAAAGAAAAAAAAAGTTGTCAACATATAATTTTTCACCCAATGAAAATATCTTAACAAAGATGAAATGAACACTTTTTCATACAAATAAAAAGGAGAAAAAAATAACGAGACAACACAACTACAAAATATTTTAAAGGAAATCCTTCAAGCAGAATGAAATGATATCTGATAAAAACTTGGACCTGCAAAAAAGAATAAAGAACACCAGAATTTGTAAGTAACTACCTTGGTAAATATTTTTTAAAAAAATCTTATTATTTAAATCTCTGTAAAAGTTAATTAACAGATTGAATCAGAAATATTAATAATGCATTGTGGAGATTATAACAGATATAGAAGTAAAATGTATGACAACAACAGCACAAAGTCTTGGAGGGGAGAAATGGAGGTATGTTTTGTAAGGATCTTATACTTGAAGTATACTAGTGCTTGAAGTTAAACTGTGATAAGTTAAAGATGTATGATATAAATCCTAGAGCAACAAGTAAACTAATGCAAAAAGTTAGCCATAGCTAATATACTAACAAAGGAGATGGTATGGAATCATAAAAAAATACTCAATCCAAAACTACTGGGGAGAAAGAGAGAAAATGGAATCAAGAATATATGGGACAAATAGAAAATAAATAGGAAGATGACCGATTAAAATAATCACATTGAATGTAAAGGATCTGAACATATCAATTAAAAGCAGAGCTTGTTATATTAGGTAAAATAGACCCAAGTATATTTCTTGTATGAAAGCTACAAATAAGTTAAATGTAAAGGATACAAAATGATGTAGCCTGCTAATGTGAATCAGAACCCTGGCATAGTTACCTTGATACCAGAGCAGACAAGGTTTCATAATGATAAAGGGGGTCAGTTCATCAAGAGGGCATAATAGTCCCAAACATTTAGACATCTAATAACAGACCTCCAAAATATGTGAAGCAAAATGGATAAAACTTCAAGGAGAAATGAACAAATCCACAATTACAGTCTGATATCATTTATTAGCTCTGATAGTTTTCTGTACGTTACTTAGATGGGCAACTGATTTTTGACAAATGTGTAAAGGCAATCCAGTGGAGAAAGGGGAGCATCTTCAATGAATGATGCTGGAATAAGTGAACACCCACATGTGAAAAAAAAACCCAAACAAATACTCCCATCCATTCCTCACACAACATAGACAAAGCTAGAGGCACAATCCATAAAAGAAAAAAAGTTGATAGATGAGACTTCATCAAAATTAAGGACTTTCTCTCTTTGAAAGATGCTGTTAAGAGAGAATGAAAAGATAAGTCACAGACTGAGTGAAAATACCTTTACTTCATGTATTTGACAAAGAAATCATATCCCAAATATATAAGGAACTTTCTAATCTCTATAGTGAGAAAACAAACAACCCAATGTTTTTTAAAATGAGCAAAAGATTTCAACAGCCATTCATCAAAGAAGATCTACAAACGGCAAATAAGCACATGAAAAAATGTTCAGTGTCATTACTCATGAAGGAATGCAAATTAAAAAAACAACAAGACACTACTACACATCTATTAAAATGGCAAAAATTAACAAGCCATACAAAGTATTGACAAAGAACTTGTATACCTTGCTTATGGAACTGTAACATGGTTCAATGACTTTGAGAAACAGTTCAAGAGTTAAACATCCACCTACCATATAATTCAGCTTTTCCATTTCTATGTATTAAGGGAAAGGAAAGCATATGTCTCTACAAAGACTTGCACACAAATGTGCAAAGCAGCTTTATTGTAATAGCCAAACACTAGAAATAATCCAAATGTTCATCAACCGGTTAATGGATAAAAAAAAAAAATAGTGGTATAGCCATAAAATAAAATACATTCAGTAACGAAAGAGAATGAACTACACATGCAACAACATGGATGAATCTCAAAATATTTATGCTGGGTGAAAGAAGCCAGAAAAAAGAGAGTACATACTGTGTGTTAGTCAGTTTGGGCTACATAACAAATTACCATAGACTGGGTAGCTTAAGCAGCAAACATTTCTTTTTTCCAGCCCTGGAGGCTGGGAAGTCTAATATCAAGTCACCGGGACGGGCATTCTGGTGAGGGCCCTCTTCCTTGTTCACAGACGATGCCTTCTCTCTTTGTCCTCACGTGGTAGAAGGGGTTAGGGATTTCTCTGGGGCCTCTTTCACAAGGCATTAATCTCATTCATGAGGGTTCCACCCTCATGCCTTAAGTATCTCCCAAAGGTCCCATCTCCCAATGCCATCATCTTTGGGGGTTAGGATTTCAAGGTGTGAATATGGCGTGGACGTGGGGTATACGAACATTCACACCATAACGTATATTTATTTTATTTCAGTACAGCTGTAAAAATTATTTAGGTCCAATTTATTTGAAATAAAGCATTTCACAAGTGCATTATGCAGAACTTTTCTAAGTATGTTCCTCAGAACCAACATCCCATGGATTTTACTCAAAAAGGGTATTCCATGGTTTAATAATTGAAAAAGTCTGAACTAAACACAGTTAATTGATTTCTTTTGGGCAGGACTTCTGGGAGATTTTAATATGCAAATATGCATTGTAAATTTCCAATAGAGGACTATTATTCAGTATTTCCCTAATTAGTTTGACCATAGAAACTTTCTTCCAAGACCATTTTGTAGGATTAACATTCCTTAGGCTTTTAATTTGGAAAATGCTGGCATAAAGACAGTGTAATGATTTAACAGTAAATACGACTGCTGTAGTAAGAACTTTGAACTCATCAAGAACTATTACAATTTATAATTAGACAGTATGACCTTCATCTAAATTCAAACAATTGAGCAGATTTTAGAAAGACCCTTAAAAACATGTTTGCCAAATGAATAGCTAATTGCCCCTAATGAATGCTAAACATGAGATCCTTTTATTTCTTTTTTAATGAATAGACTTCATTTTCTTAGCAGTTTAAGGCTTTTAGAAAATTTGGGTGCAAAGTACAGAAAGTTCCCATATCCCCCCACCCTTTTCCAGATTTCCCCTATTATTTACATCTTGCATTAAGTGTGTTACATTTGTTTTAATTTGTGAGCTAATATTAATACTTGACTATTAACTGAAGTACATATATTACATTAGAATTCACTCTTTGTGTTGTACATTCCATGGGTTCGGACAAATGTATAATGACATGTATCACCATTTGGAAGAGCTTCACTGACCTAAAAATTCCCTGCGCTCCACCTATCATCTCTCCCTTCCCCCACCCCTGCCAAGCATTAATTTTTTTCAGTCTATATAGTTTTGCCTTTTCCAGAATGTCAAATAGTTGGAATCACATGTTATGTAGGCTTTTTAGATTGACTTCTTTCACTTAGCAATATGCATTTAAGCTCCCTCCATGTCTTCTTATTACTTAACAGATCCTTTCTTTTTATTGTTAATGATATTCCATTGTATGGATGTACCACAGTTTGTTTACCTGTCCATCTATTGAAAGATATCTTGGTAACTTCCAAGTTTTAGCAATTATGAATACAACTGCTATAAAACTGCTAGGTTTTTGTGTGGCCTGGTCTTCAGTTCATCTGGGTAAATACCAAGGAGTGTGATTGCTAGATCTTATGGTAAAAGTCCAGTTTTCTTAGAAACTGACATACTGTCTTCCAAAGTGTCTGTACCATTTTGTATTACCGTCAGCAATGAACGAGAGTTCCTCTTGCTTCACAACCTCATCAGCATTTGGTATTGTCAGTGTTCTGGATTTTGGCCATTCTAATAGGTGCATAGTGGTATCTCATTGTTATTTCTTTTTAAAATATTTATTTATTTATTTGGCTGTATCATGTCCTTTTTTTTTTTTTTCTTTGCGGTACGCGGGCCTCTCACTGCCGTGGCCTCTCCCACGGAGCACAGGCTCCGGAAGCGCAGGCTCAGCGGCCATGGCTCATGGGCCCAGCCGCTCCGCAGCACGTGGGATCCTCCCAGACTGGGGCACGAACCCGTGTCCCCTGCATCGGCAGGTGCACTCTCAACTACTGCGCCACCAGGGAAGCCCTGCATCATGTCTTTGTTGCTGCACATGGGATATTCATTGCGGCATGTGGGATTTTTCACTGTGGCACTCGTTGCGGCATGGGGGCTTCTCTCTAATTGTGGAGTGCAGGTTTTCTCTTCTCTAGCTGTGGCATGGGCTCCAGAGGGCATAGGCTCTGTAGTTTGTGGCACATGGGCTCTCTAGCTGAGCTCAGTAGTTGTGGCGCGTGGGCTTTGTTGCCCCGCAGCATGTGGGATCTTAGTTCCCTGACCAGAGATCAAGCCCGCTTCCCCTGCACTGGAAGGCAGATTCATTACCACTGGACCACCAGGGAAGTCCCTCTCATTGTTATTTTAACTCGCATTTCACTGATGACCTATGATGTGGAGCATCTTTTCATATTCTTTTTTGCCATCTGTATATTTTCTTTGGTGAGGTGTCTCTTCAGGTCTTTTGCCCATCCTTGAATTTGGTTGTTTTCTTATTTCTTATTATGAGTTTTAAGAGTTCTGTATATTTTGGATACCTGTCCTTTATTGGATATGTGGTTTGCAATTTATTTTTACCAGTCGTGGCTTCTCTTTTCATTCTTTTAACAGTGTCTTTCACAGAGTGGAAGTTTTCAATTTTAATGAAGTCCAACTTGTCAATTTTTTCTTTCATGAATTGTGCTTTTTGTGTTGCATCTAAAAAGCCATTGCCAAATCCAAGGTCATGTAGATTTTTCCTATGTTATCTTCAAGGAGTTTTATAGTTTTATGTTTTACATTTAGGTCTATGATCAATTTTGAGTTGATTTTTGTGAAAGGTGTAAGGTCTGTGTTGAGATCCACTCTTTTGCACATAGATATTCAGTTATTCCAGTACCGTTTATTGAGGAAACTATCTTTGTTTTAATGTATTGCCTTTGCTCCTTTGTCAAAGATCAGCTGTCTATATTTTTGTGGGTCTCTTTATAGGCCCTCTATTCTGTTCCATTGTTCTATTTGTCTATGCTTTCACCAATACCACATCATCCTGATTACTATAACTTTATAATAAATCTTGAAGTCAGATAGCAGCAGTTCTCTGACTTTGTTCCTCTCCTTCAATATTCTGTTGGCTATTCTGGGTCTTTTGCCTTTCATATTAAATTTAGAATAAGTTTGTCAGTATTCACAAAGTAACCTTCCAGGATTTTGAGTGGGATTGTGTTGAATTTATAGATCAAGTTGGGAAGCACTGATATCTTGACCATATTGGGTCTTTATCCATAGGCTCCTTTAATAAATTAATAACACTAAGAGCCATAACTTCCTTCTTGCAGCTTTTATTATCTTAGGTTCTTTCTTTCTTTCTACTAAGAAAGTTTCTTATGTCCTTTTTTCCACTCATCTGCCTTTTTTGCACTATAAAACATGATTTCTGCCCAGAGGTTATAACCTAAACTAGAGAAATGAGAAACTCAGAAATAAGATGGAAAGGAATGTTGTCGAATGAAAAATATGCACTTCATCACCTATACAAAACCTTAGCACCTTGCAGAATGCCTTGCCATGGCACTTAATCAAATTAGTTAAATATGATTTGCAAATATGGAATCTTAGACATTTATAGGTAGTAGAATCCATTATAACATTAATAGAACCTCTTTGAATTAGCCTTGTCTCTAGGTATGCTTAGATTGTTGACAATTCCTTATATTTCTGTAAGTACAAAGCATGCTATTATATGTTCCATTAAAAAATACAAATATTCTTCCTAGAATACATCTATCCCTAAACATAGGAATCAACACCAAAAATACATTCCACAAGGTACATTTCTCCATGTATTTCAATTCATGAAATAATCAGTTACAAAATGGATAATAGTTTGACAACACCATTACACTGTGATATCTGTATGTGGATCTATGACTCAGAGATTGGATTTCTTCTCACCCAAGGAGTTTTTGATGAGATCTCTTAACTGTGAAATAGAGAAGGCAGACAGCAGAAGCAAGAAGAACTACAATCCTGCAGCCTGTGGAACAAAAACCACATTCACAGAAAGACAGACAAGATGGAAAGGCAGAGGGCTATGTACCAGATGAAGGAACAAGATAAAACCCCAGAAAAACAACTAAATGAAATGGAGATAGGCAGTCTTCCAGAAAAAGAATTCAGAATGATGATAGTGAAGATGATCCAGGACCTCGGAAAAAGAATGGAGGCAAAGATCGAGAAGATGCAAGAAATGTTTAATAAAGATCTAGAAGAATTAAAGAACATACAAACAGAGATTAACAGAACAATAACTGAAATGAAAACTACACTAGAAGGAATCAGTAGCAGAATAACTGAGGCAGAAGAATGGATAAGCGACCTGGAAGACAGAATGGTGGAATTCACTGCTGAAGAACAGAACAAAGAAAAATGAATAAAATGAAATGCAAACAGCCTAAGAGATCTCTGGGACAACATTAAATGCAACAACATTCACATTATAGGGGTCCCAGAAGGAGAAGAGAGAAAGGATCAGAGAAAATATTTGAAGAGATTATAGTCGAAAACTTCCCTAACATGGGAAAGGAATTAGCCACCCAAGTGCAGGAAGCACAGAGAGTCCCATACAGGATAAAGCCAAGGAGAAACACGCCGAGACACATAGTAATCAAATTGACAAAGATTAAAGACAAAGAAAAATTACTGAAAGCAGCAAGGGAAAAACGACAAATAACATACAAGGGAACTCCCATAAGGTTAACAGCTGATTTCTCAGCAGCAACTCTACAAGCCAGAAGGGAGTGGCATGATATACTTAAAGTGATGAAAGGGAAGAACTTACAAGCAAGATTACTCTAGCCAGCAAGGATCTCATTCAGAATCAATGGAGAAATCAAAAGCATTACAGACAAGCAAAAGCTAAGAGAATTCAGCACCACCAAACCAACTCTACAACAAATGCTAAAGGAACTTCTCTAGTGGGAAACACAAGAGAAGAAAAGGACCTACAAAAACAAACCCCACAAAATTGAGAAAATGGTAATAGGAACATACATATCAATAATTACCTTAGGGGCTTCCCTGGTGGCGCAGTGGTTGAGAATCTGCCTGGCAATGCAGGGGACATGGGTTCGAGCCCTGCTCTGGGAAGATTCCACATGCCGCAGAGCAACTAGACCCATGAGCCACAACTACTGAGCCTGCATATCTGGAGCTTGTGCTCCGCAATAAGAGAGGCTGTGACAGTGAGAGGCCTGCGTACCCCAACGAAGAGTGGCCCCCGCTCGCTGCAACCAGAGAAAGCCCACGCACAGAAACGAAGACCCAACACAGCCAAAAATAAATAAATAAATAAAAATTTAAAAAATTGGATCATATATTAACCAAAAAAATAATAATTACCTTCAACGTGAATGGATTAAATGCTCCAACAAAAAGACACAGGATTGCTGAATGGATACAAAAACAAGACCCAGATATGTGCTATCTACAGGAGACCCAAGTCAGACCTAGGGACACATATAGACTGAAAGTGAGGGGATGGAAAAAGTATTCCATGCAAATGGAAATCAAAAGAAAGCTGGAGTAGCAATACTCATATCAGATAAAATAGACTTTAAAATAAAGAATGTTACAAGAGACAAGGAAGGACACCACATAATGATCAAGGGATCAATGCAAGAAGAAGATAAAACAACTACAAATATATATGCACCCAACAAAGGAGCACCTCAATACATAAGGCAACTGCTAACAGCTATAAAAGAGGAAATAAACAGTAACACAATAATATTGGGGTACTTTAACATCTCACTTACACCAATGGACAGGTCATCCAAACAGAAAATTAATAAGGAAACACAAGCTTTAAATGACACAATAGACAAGATAGATTTAATTAATATTTATAGGACATTCCATCCAAAAACAGCAGATTACACTTTCTTCTCAAGTGTGCACGAAACATTCTACAGGATAGATCACATCTTGGGTCACAAATCAAGCCTCAGTAAACTTAAGAAAATTGAAATCATATCAACCATGTTTTCTGACCACAACGCTATGAGATTAGAAATGAATTACAGGGAAAAAACCGTAAAAAACACAAACACATGGAGGCTAAACAATACGTTACTACATAACCAAGAGATGACTTAAGATCTCAAGAGGAAATCAAAAAATACCTAGAGACAAATTACAATGAAAACACGACGATCCAAAACCTAGGGGATGCAGCAAAAGTAGTTCTGAGGGGGAGGTTTATAGCTATTCAAACGTACCTCAAGAAACAAGAAAAATCTCAAATAAAATATCTAACCTTACACCTAAAGGAACTAGAGAAAGAAGAACAAGCAAAACCCAAAGTTAGCAGAAGGAAATAAATCATAAAGATCAGAGCAGAAATAAATGAAATAGAAACAAAGAAAACAATAGCAAAGATCAATAAAACTAAAAGCTGGTTCTTGGAGAACATAAACAAAATTGATAAACCACTAGCCAGAATCATCACGAAAAAGAGGGAGAGGACTCAAATCAATAAAATTAGAAATGAAAAAGGAGAAGTTACAACAGACACCGCAGAAATACAAAGCATCCTAAGACATGACTACAAGCAACTCTATGCCAACCAAATGGACAACCTGGAAGAAATGGACAAATTCTTAGAAAGGTATAACCTTCCAAGACTGAGCCAGGAAGAAACAGAAAATATGAACAGACCAATTACAAGTAATGAAATTGAAACTGTGATTAAAAATTTTCCAAGAAACAGAAGCCCAGGGCCAGATGGCTTCACAGGTGAATTCTGTCAAACATTTAGAGAACAGCTAACACCCATCCTTCTCAAACTCTTCCAAAAAATTGCAGAAAAGGAACACTCCCAAACTCATTCTATGAGGCCACCATCACCCGGATACCAAAAGCAGACAAAGATACTACTGAAAAAGAAAATCACAGACCAATATCACTGATGAATATAGATGCAAAAATCCTCAACAAAATACTAGCAAACAGAATCCAACAACACATTAAAAGGAGCATACACCATGATCAAGTGGGATTTATCTCAGAGATGCAAGGATTCTTCAATATACGCAAATCAATCAATGTGATACACCATATTAACAAACTGAAGAATAAAAACCATATGATCATTTCAATAGATGCAGAAAAAGCTTTTGACAAAATGCAACACCCATTTATGATAAAAAATCTCCAGAAAGTGGGCATAGAGGGAACCTACTTCAACATAATAAAGGCCATATATGACAAATCCACAACAAACATCATTCTTAATGGTGAAAAACTGAAAGAATTTCCTCTAAGACCAGGAACAAGATAAGGATGTCCACTCTCACCACTATTACTCAACATAGTTTTGGAAATCCTAGCCATGGCAATCAGAGAAGAAAAAGAAATAAAAGGAATACAAATTGGAAAGGAAGAAGTAAAACTGTCACTGTTTGCAGATGACATGATACTATACCTAGAGAATCCTGAAGATATCACCAGAAAATTACTAGAGCTAACCAATGAGTTTGGTAAAGTTGCAGGATGCAAAATTAATGCACAGAAATCTCTTGCATTCCTATACACTAATGACAAAAAATCTGAAAGCGAAATTAAGGAAACCACTCCCATTTACCACTGCAAGCAAAAGAATAAAATAGCTAGGAATAAACCTACCTAGGGAGACAAAAGACCTGTATGCAGAAAACTATAATACACTGATGAAAGAAATTAAAGATGATACCAACAGATGGAGAGATATACCATGTCCTTGGATTGGAAGAATCAATATTGTGAAAATGACTATACTACCCAAAGCAATCTACAGATTCAATGCAATCCCTATTAAATTACCAACAGCACTTTTTACAGAACTAAAATAAAAAATCTTAAAATCTGTATGGAGACACAAAAGATCCCGAATAGGCAAAGCAATCTTGAGGGAAAAAAACGGCTGGAGGAATCATACTCCCTGACTTCAGACTATACTACAAAGCTACAGTAATCAAGACAATATGGTACTAGCTCAAAAACAGAAACAGAGATCAATGGAACAGGACAGAAAGCCCAGAGATAAACCCATGCACCAATGGTCCACTAATGTATGACAAAGGAGGCAAGGATATACAATGGAGAAAAGACAGTCTCTTCAATAAGTGGTGCTGGGAGAACTGGACAGCTACATGTAAAATAATGAAATTAGAACACTCCCTAACACCATACACAAAAATAAACTCAAAATGGATCAGAGACCTAAATGTAAGACCGGGCACTATAAAACTCTTAGAGGAAAACATAAGAAGAACACTCTTTGACATAAATCACAGCAAGATAATTTTTTGATCTACCTCCTAGAGTAATGGAAATAAGAACAAAAATAAACAAATTGGACCTAATGAAACTTAAAAGCTTTCTCACAGGAAAGGAAACCATAAACAAGATGAAAAGACAATCCTCAGAATGGGAGAAAATATTTGCAAACGAATCAAAGAGAAAGGATTAAATCTCCAAAATATATAAACAGCTCATGCAGCTCAATATTAAAAAAGCAAACAACTCAATCCAAAAATGGGCAGAAGACCTAAATGGACATTTCTCTAAAGAAAACATACAGATGGCCAAGAGGCACATGAAAAGCTGCTCAACATCACTAATTATTAGAGAAATGCAAATCAAAAACTACCATGATGGGCTTCCCTGGTGGCGCAGTGGTTAAGATTCTGCCTGCCAATGCAGGGGACACGGGTTCGAGCCCTGGTCCAGGAAGATCCCACATGCTGCGGAGCAACTAAGCCCGTGCACCACAACTACTGAGCCTCCGCTCTAGAGCCCGTGCTCCACAACAAGAGAGGCCACCGCAATGAGAAGCCCGTGCACCGCAACAAAGAGTAGACCCTGCTCGCCACAACTAGAGAAAGCCCGCGTAGCAACAAGACCGAACGCAGCCAAAAATAAATAAATTAATTTAAAAAAAGAAAAAAACGAAAATGAGGTATCACCTCACACCCGTTAGAATGGGCACCATCAGAAAATCTACAAACAACAAATGCTGGAGAGGGTGTGGAGAAAAGGGAACCCTTTTGCATTGTTGATGGAAATGTAATTGATATAGCCACTATGGAGAACAGTATGGAGGTTCTAAAAGAACTAAAAATAGAATTAGCATATGACCCAGCAATCCCACTACTGGGCATATACCCAGAGAAAACCATAATTCAAAAAGACACATGCACCCCAATGTTCATTGCAGCACTATTTACAATAGCCAGGTCATGGAAGCAACCTAAATGCGCATTGACAGACAAACGTATAAAGAAGATGTGGTACATATATACAATGGAACATTACTCAGCCATAAAAAGGAACAAAATCAGGTCATTTGTAGAGATGTGGATGCATCTAGAGAGTGTCATACAGAGTGAAGTAAGTCAGAAAGAACAAAAGAAATATCGTATATTAACGCATATATGTGGAACCTAGAAAATGGTACAGATGAACCAGTTTGCAGAGCAGAAATTGAGACACAGATGTAGAGAACAAACGTATGAACACCAAGCGGGGAAAGCGGCGGGGTGGTGGTGTGATGAACTGGGAGATTGGGATTGACATGTATACACTGATGTGTATAAAATGGATGACTAATAAGAAAAAAAAAATACACATTAAAAAAAACCTGTGAAATAATTTTCTCATTTTAACTAATTGTTTTTCTCTCTAATGTACTAGGAATCCAAAGTTTTCCTACTGAGTATTTAAGTTTGGCCAGCCAGGAAAACATTCTTGCAAAAAATGTTGAAGAAAATTTGGAAGCAGGGAGGAAGGTGCAAAATAGAAAAGTACTTTCCAGCAGTGTAAAATGATGCCAGCCTCTCAGCAGACATATATAATGAGTTAATAACAATAATACCATTTTACAATTGTATATTTCACTTTCCAAAGCACTTTCACCGATGTAACATATCTTACCTAATTGTCACTTGAAATCTGTGAAGGAGAGACCAAATGGCTTGCCAAAGATGAAAGTGGCAGGATACTACCTCAAAACCAGCTCTCGTTGCTTTTTTACCATTTCTGAGCCTTCAAGTCATTTAGTCATCACAAAATTTTGCATTTAGTAGATAAGAACTATATTTTAAGGGTGTAGATGAAAATCTTAATTTTAAACTTTTTCTCATATTATTTCATCTCCTCTGGCTGAAAGAAAAGTTATGCCTTTATTTTCTCAATTTGGTTAGCAACCAAACTTCTTACAACTTCAAAGTAGTAAAGTTTCATTGACCGTTCTATGCAGTGAAATCGATGGGGACTTGCTTTTCCACTTTTGATAAAAATGAGACATATATATATATATATATATAAAAGAAATTTTATGATATCTGGAAGAAAACTTGTATTTCTCCTGTACTATCTGTCCTCCCGTGACCCTCAACTCTGCACCGATCTTCAATGGTAGAATGAATCAAAATTCAAAATTATGGGAGATCCCAACTACAAGGAATGAAATGAGCTACTTTTCAGCTAAAATATATATGTTTGTATGTGTGTGAGCGTATGACCGTGTAATCCTTAAATTCTAATACAGAGAAACGTACGCTTTAGTGCAGAACAGGAAAGCCTAGATAGTTGTATATCAACTCTTCAGTTAAGTAAAAGTAAAGTATAAAAATAAAAAGATTGGGTAATTGAAAAAAATTAAGTCAGATGTAAGTTTTAAGGCTTTGAGATTGACTTGATTTATATATTTTAAGTTATGTAACTAAAAAAAATTGCTCTCTTTGGGCAAAGTAATAATGGCATACTGGTTTTCAGAGAATTTGGTGCTAGTCCTGGAGCCATTACTAACAGTATTTTATGATTATTCCATATTTCTTGGTCTCGGCATGTTCATTTGCAAAATGGCAGGTTGAGACTAAGTATTTTTCATCTCTAATTTTCTATCACTCTAAATTCCTTTCCAAGGTCCTCCAGCCACTGATAGAAGTATGTCTGGTGCTCAAGAAACTTCTTCATTAGAGCGTGGTGCTCATTCTTTAATACCACACTGAAATTGTGAATTGCACGTAAAATAACATCCTGTGAAACAGAATGCTTGATCTTCAATGGTTACATGTCAACAGTACAAAAAGTACAGAAAGGTAAGTGATTTTTCCTTACTGAGAACCTTCGTTTCCTTCTTTTTATGGTCACTTAAAATGTTGAAACACTTTCAACACATGTATGTGAATGGGCAAACACCATCTAGAGATTTATCTTATAGTTGATACTTTCATTGAAAGATTTCACTTCTGACTGCTTTTTTAATTGATTTCTTAATGTTGCACCTTTTACTGAGAGATGTTTTGAAATAATGAAACACATCACATCAAACATCTGAATTGCACTGTTTACAAAGTAATTTTTACATACTTCATCTTGTTTAATCCAATTATAGCAAAACTGAGTTAGGAGTCATATATAGAGCATCATTGCTTTCTCCTACCTCTGCAAAGACTGTGAAAATGCTATTCATGGCCTTTCGGTATTTCTGGTAAACAGAAGTTATAAAATTAATTATCCTTTACCTTGGGGACCTACATCTCAGACACATATAGAGAAGAGACTAATTCATGCATTGAAGGAAATAGGACATCAAAATGTCCAGGATGATGCTCAGTGTGAAAGGGAAAGCGCACGAAACTTGAGTCATAAAGGTGCTGAAGCATGTAAGATTTTTCTGGAAAAAGGTGTGACCAATTTTCATATTAATTTATACAGCATTATTTGGATGCCATCAGTTCAATATCTTAACTTTGACACTAGAGCATTTAAATATACTTTTAAGGGAAGTACAACACATGTCCAGAGAAGTACACAAGGCACGAGTGTACAGCCTGATGAGTTTAAGAAACAGAGCACCTCCAGCACCCCAGAAGTGCCCTCCGTGCCCTCTCCCAGTCACTAGCACCCCAAAGCAATCACTATCCTGGCTTTGTTTTTGAATTTTATATAAATGGAATCACACAGCAGGTCCTTCTTTTGCCCAAAATTATGTTTCTGCGTTTCATGCATATGGTTGTATGTAGCAGTGGGTCGTGTAATCTCATTGCTGTGGGGTATTCAATTACATAAGTATATTTCCATTTATTTATCCATTTCAATGTTGGTAGGCATTTGGATAGTTACTAGTTTCTGGCTAATATGAATAGTGACGCTATGAACATTCTTATGCGTGGTTTTTGATGAACATAGCTATACTTTTTTTTAACCCTTGCTGTGTCATTGGGTATGAATATATTCAGCTTTAGCAGATACTGAAAAATGGCTTTCTGAAGTGATTATACCAAATTACACTCCCATCAGCAGCGTATGAGAGTTCCAGTTACTTTTCACCCTGGCACCTGCTATTACTAAGTACTTAACGACACGTTTATTTTTCTTGTACACCTGTAGTTAGAAAAGCAAGTGATTTTGAAACAGTGAGTTTTTATATATTAACAAAGAAAAAAATTAAATAATCGGGTTAATCTTTGCAGTAAAGTTAGACATGCTATGTCTGTCCTGAAAGTTTTGAGAAAACTTAGAAAGTTTTGAGAAAGATGCAAAACATATGCGCTCACTTTATGCTGTTTGTATGAGAAAGCACTAAGTGACATAATTGCTTTAATCTGTGAGTCAGAGTCAATCTGGAATTTTTAGCTTTAGAGACCTGATCTAGTTTGGAAGATACTGAGTTCATTAACATGAGGAAAGTCTGGATGTTTTGGAGGGGGTAGGAGGTGATGTAAGCACCTTGCCCTGGATGTACGAATCCCAGGAAGAATTTATTTTGAGATACTGCAAGTCAGGATTTCTATTCAGTTTATAATATGAAAATAAGTTGGGCAATATTAGCCTAAGGAACTCTCAAACGTTGATTGTTTGTAACCCCAGACGCCACAATTCTTTCCTACTTTCCTCTCAGAGAGCCAGACGATGTAATTTACAAGGGAAATCAGCAAAACCAAAGGTACATTCATAATTCAAGTCATATTTTGGTTTAGAGAAAAAAAAACCCAGAATAATTATGGATCATTCACCTTCATTTTTTAAAATTAGAAATGATGAAAAGATTTAGTTGACATAAGAAACGTTTCTCCCTCAAATGAAGTGGAAAGCGCAGAGCTGTGAAAATCCAAAGCACTGTGTAGCAGCAATAGTGGTAGGAAAACTCATCCCCATAAATCCCTTCTAGCAAACTGGCATTGCCAGTTTCCCACTTTCCTTTACTGTCAGCTAATCTCTTATCACCTTTATTTGGATTGTTACCAACATCAACATTTCCCTCTTTCAGCTATTGCTATTAAAGTTCTCTTGCAATGACATGCCCATATATTGTGCCATCTAAACACCACTGAACTTCATTTAGCTGTGATTCCCTTTATTCAAAAATATTTGTTGATCCCTATATAGAAGAGCTACCAGAAGCAGTCTGAGGATAATAATATTATGGACTCACTAATGTAATCCGATGAATACAATATTTTAAAGGCCTGGTATAAAATTTAAATGAAGTTTAAATTTGTAAAATAGCCCTTCCTAAGTATCCCTAATTTTAGGCTATATTTGTCTCTGATGGAAAAAGTTGTGGAATACATCCTACTTCCGAATTTCTTAATTCAGTGAAGATCCAGTGAACCCACTAAGAAAACTTTTCTCTTCCCTGTGTCTAGATGAAATGACTCATGTCTACATTACATTTAGAGCAGACTGTAAACTCCTAGTGGGAATGAAGCTTTCTTTGTATTAATCATCTCACAATACCCAATAAAATGACACATATAAAAAGTTATATAATGATAATCATCTGATTATTTGTTAAGAAATAAACTCTAAAAGATTATGATGATAGCTAACTTTGATTGAGTACTTCCTATGTGTCAAACTCTACATACACATTTATTTTTATCGATGACCCCTAGAATCATTATCTCCTATTACAAATGGGAAATCTGAGGATCAGAAAAGGCAGCCTGCCCCAGGCCACTTGAACCCATGTCTGTCTGTGCCCTTAACCACCATGCTTTCAAAGAAAGGGCTCTTGGCAAAAGAGAGAGAGAGAGAGAGAGAGAGAGAGAGAGAGAAGAATGCCGTCACAAGAGCACTGAGTAGTCATCAAGAAAAAATATATTTCAATTTGCACCTCGAACATTGACCACAGAGTGGATATCCACTCTGAGCATTCTCCTGACCTCATTACAATAATAATGCATTTTTTCTTTTAAGTCTTTCATTTCAGGAAGAAGTCATGTTTTGCAAAGAAAAGCATTATTGAAACACTGTACAGCACTAGGCTTTCTCAACTAGAATTTTGCTCCTATAAGGACTAAAGCCAAAATAGAGATAATAGCCTAAATTCTGAGGATGAACCTGGGGACTCAGATTATGGATTGGTTGGAAGGACCATCTCTGCATTCACAATATTTAAAAGGCCAGATCCAGACAATAAATGTCATGCATGTAAGGGGAGGGGGCATAGGTACACAACAGCACCCCCCCCAATCCTAAAATGTCAGTCCCATAACTAGAGTTGAAACAAAATTTTGTGGAAGTTCAAAGAAGGGAAATACCGTTTGAGTGGGTGTTCTTCTACCTTCAAGCACCCTGCTTAGGACTCCTTTGCAATACGGGGCCCCTCAGCTCTGGTCTGTCGAGGAGGAGTGTTTAAAGTAAAGCTCTTCCCTGAAACTAGGGGTTGGGGATCACAGAGCTGAGGCCTTTTGTCCCATGGCCAAAGACTGGGCCAGGAAACTGTTTCACCAGATCATGCAATCGGGGTTATTTTAATGGTTAGTGACACTATATCTATCTCTATCAAAGACAGACAAAAGGAAGTGGATTTTAAACTACAAGAGGAATGATTAGGTGCCCAAGTGAAAAAAAAAGTCCTGATAATAGTAACTGGTAGAAGTAGTCATAAATTATAAATAAATTATTGAGCACTTGCTGTTGCCCAGGTACTGTTAGGCACTTTACAAGAATTATTTTAATACTCATTAGACCCTACATGGGAAAGTATTTCCTATATTTTTCAGATGAAGGCATTGAAGCTCGCCATGGTAACAAGCTTCTTTAAGCTCAAGCAATTAATCTGTGGCTTAAGCAGACTTACCACCAAGTTGACATGACTCAAAAAGTCACGTTCCTTTTCCCACAGGACATTTCTCAAGCCGTGTATTTTGGAACACTAGTTTTATGGACCATGAGAGTTATAATGTTTGAAATAAATATGTTTGGGAAATACTGAGTTAAAGTTTAAACAAGTTTCTTCGCTACCAACTTTGTCAACTGCACTGGTAATACGCATTGTGAATCTCCAATGGAAGGGTCTAGTGTCTAGTATCCAGCATTTTCCAAACCTGTTTTGTCACAGAACTCTTATTTCTGGCATAACTGGAATCTCCAAGAACTCATATTGCATGGGACTGGATTTAGGAAAATCTGTACTACAACTTATCTGCATTAAAGTCTCCAGTAGAGACCTTGTGAAAGATGAGTTAAATCACAGAATCACAGAGACAGGACAGTTCAAATCCCCAGTGGCTACTTGATTTCCCTCATCTCCAACCTGTGGCAACATATTCCTGGTTTGTCTGTGCTATGAACACCAGATGGGTAGCCAATACTACCTTCACACTATTCTTAACCGGCTGGAAATTCTCCACTTCGTAACGTATCTCCTTTCTCCTCCAAGTTACTCTATAAAGTCAATTCTTACCACCAAAGAGCAGTAAAACAAGACTTTCACTGCAACTGGGTGTGGTCACCACATACTTCTTGTGTTTACTGTGTCGTTTGTAGCCAGCCTTCACTGTCTGAAGGTTATAGGCTGTAGCGATCCAATTTCTGATGCAGTTTGGCATGAAAAATATGGAAGCAGAGAAGTCCTAGATTAGGGATTCTTCATCCACACTCCATCCAAGGGTACAGCAAAGTGACTCCCATCCAGTGTTGCAGGACCCCAGACCCTCTGCCCTGTGGTATTTCTCACGCCCTCAGTCTTGGTGTAGATGGAAAGACAACTCATGTTGCAGTTGCTGCAGAGATAGATAGCCACGCTCCCTACTCCTGCGCAAGGGTTCTCTTAAGCTGCTTTGTGATGCAAAACAGCAGCCTTCAAAGCAGTGCTGACATGAATGTCAGGCACACCCAGATGCCTAAGGATTAGGGCAGGTTGTGTTTCAAAACGGACAGGGTTTGTGCACTGTATCAACCCTGGCATCACCAGACAAAAGATGACTCCTCTCTGCACCACAAAAACTTTCTTTCTGGTGATAAAGCATTTCCCCCTATCAATATGGTCTTACAAAAATGGTATGTTTCTTCTCCCTTCTTTGATATAAGGTAAGTGGAACAAGAAAAAAAAATAGAAATATAATATAGAAATAACTGATACATTCTATTAGTTCTTTGAATGTCTGAATCCTGTGAGTATATAAACATAATCCTATACTGAGGGCAGGAATTGTGTCTTATTTATTTCTCTGATCCCCACAATTCCTGGCAGTGATCTACACTTGGTAGGCACTCAGAAATAGCAAAATGAATTAATGAGTTAGTTTCTTCTAATTACTTGATTAGAAGAAAAAGTAGAAAAATCATTGTTTAAGAAATAGACTCCCACCAATTTCAAATGAGGCCTCTTCTTGGATAAAATTCAGGAATATTTTTATAAAATCCTGTAGGACCATTGGTTCCTTGGAAATACAATATTCCACTTAGGATTTTAAGTAGGAATTTAGTAAAAGTGATTTGTCCCTTAAATACAGAACCTGCCCAAACTATCCTACAACCATATTCTCCTTTCTTAGAACTAAAAATGTAATGAAACTATCTTAAATTCATGATTACTTAGAAATAACTAGAGAAAAAAATCACTCGTGTGCACACACTGTATAATCCCAAATACACGTACAGGAGAATGTGAAAGGTATTTCCAATTATATCAAACAATATTTCTGACTTAGGTATTTATGCTAGTTCAAGTGCAATCCGAGACCATGCATGTTAGGCTGGCAACTACCATGGAAATCTGCTAAAAAGCCTTTCCCTCCTCATCTAATAAACAAGGGAATTGAAACCCAGAGGGGTACAGTAACATTGCCTAACTCAGCATGCCATGTTACTGGCAAATCCAGCACTAGAGCCCAAGCTTCCCAGTTCCCAGCCCAATACTCCAGTTTGCTCCTCTCCAGAGTTGATCTCTCAGCTTTTCCAGACTAAATCAGCTCCACCCCCGTGGACGAGGGAGCCTCTCCCGATGGGTCAGATATCAGCCTCATTAGAAACAAGGTTGTTTGTTTCTTGAAAACACAATGTTTTGCACCATCTTTTCCTAGCGCCTTGGCTTTAAGAATTTTGTTCCTAATAGAGATCTTGTTTGTGTTGACAACACACTTCAAGAGCTAAGCAGTGATATGGTTGCACCTTAAGCAAGACATTGAAAGGAAGATTTGTCTGATAACTACACGTGGACAAGGAGCGGAATAGTAGATTTAATAGTGAATTAGTCCTTCAAGAATCTCACTTGGGGCTTCCCTGGTGGCACAGTGGTTGAGAGTCCGCCTGCTGATGCAGGGGACGCGGGTTCGTGCCCCGGTCCGGGAAGATCCCACATGCCGCGGGGCGGCTAAGCCTGTGAGCCATGGCCGCTGAGCCTGCGCGTCCGGAGCCTGTGCTCCGCAGCGGGGGAGCCCACAACAGTGGGAGGCCCGAGTACCGCAAAAAAAAAAAAAAAAAAAAGAATTTCACTTGAAGTTCATTAGCCTTTTCTTCTGTTATTTAGAGAATTTTCACGCAATTAGCTAAAATCACTTATAGGACATATCCCTTAATGTTTTAGCATCACAAAAAAACAGGCAATCCTGGTGAAAGTACAAGTCAACTCTATGGTTAACCAAATCAGATTTTCTTGAAATACAGAAGAATGAAGTTATGGATAGAAGGAAAACAAAACAAAACAGGAAAACAAAACAAGTGCTTGATCTAGGATCTAGACCCCAGCTATAACTCTATCCTTAAAAACGGTTCACTTGGTGACAACTTTACTACTGCATAATGGGAACATTGGGTGTAAAGTATCCTTTAGACAGGCTTTGCTTATTTTATGTAGCAAGTATTTTTTACAAGTTTTGCCAGAATAAAGAGAGCCCTAAAACAATCTAAATAACATCTGCTCCTTAGGGAAGCAAAGACCATTTTTCTTAAATTATAGTGTCTCCTGGCAGGAAAGAGGTTAGGTCTATTTCTTCAGGGATAGTTTCCAGTTCTCCAGACTTAAAGGAATCAACAGACTGAGGGAAAAAAGGAGTGCATAGCAGAAGTCCCTGTGTCACACTGGGTCTGCACTGACTGCCCTGGAGTCCCTTTCCATCTGGGAAAGGAAGAGGGTGAGGCTGGCTGATGCAGGAGGACAGGTCTGCTCTGTGTCCGGCCACTTAGTGTCAGCTGGCAGAGGCAGGACTCCAAGAGTCAGCAGCTTATCAGCCTTGGGGCTCTCGAGAAAGCTCACCACTGAAAGATGGGCCCTGTGGGAGCAGAACTTCATCAGCTTGACCATCTGAGTTCTGCTTCCTATTACAACTCCATTTAGCAGGAGAAATGATTTCCTAGTGGTCGGGCATGTTCAGATTTATTGCTTTATTTGCTGTCTGTTGAATTAAGGAGAAAAATCCACCACAAGAATTCCTTAGCAATGCTGAAAGGTCATTTGTCTCACAAAATTCTATCCTTTCATTGCACTCTTTCTATCTAGAATTTCTCTAGTGGTCCCGTAATAATCCTAGCATTTGGTCTCAGCAGCCTTCTCTGTATGAAATACCAGTTTTGGCCAAGTTCAAATTGCCTCTGTACACACTAAAAGTGATCTGTTTGGGGGAGTGCATTTGTAATAATTCCGAAGTTTTTATTTCCATTGTCAGCATACCCACATTCAAGCTATTGCAAAACATGCACACACATTTTAAGTATCTAGACCCTCAAGCACCTTTCTGAAGAAATTCATCTGCAGATCGACATAATTGGCACTGAAGCAGAAGAATTCTTTTTCAATAATATAGGATGTGCATTATTGACATCATGCTTTTCCAAAGAATAATGTTTATTTTGATTACTATTCATGATAATGGATAGTATTATGATTACTATCCATATAAGGCTACATTAATTTAAAAATCTGGTTCTAAGCAATAGTCAATGTTTTAGTTGCATAATAGATTAGATGTATTCAGATAAATTTCTTAATGTTCATTTAGTTTCTAGAAACTCCAGTAAGTATATGATAGTCTTATTCTTCTTATTATTAATAGGTCCCGTTTGACTTTTTGCCTCTAAGCTACCTCTCATGATTTATGGTTATTCACACATTTTAACTCATTTTGAGATACTGTGGTCAGCTCTGTATTGACCAGAACGCAGGTCCCTTGAGGAGTCACCATGGCACAAAGTTAACAGATTGTGACTTGCAGCTGGACAAGTTGGATGGACTTTTAGGCAAGGGTCCTCCTCTGGCCCCTGCTCATGAGCTAGCACCCTGGGAGGGTCCTTGACCAGATGGTGCCAGGCCAATAAACTGCAGGTGCCAGGATGTGGCACAAGTACTTGGCAACATCTCAAATGAAAGGCAGAAAAGCACAGTGGAAGGTGGCTTTGGAGTCAGACAGACTGGGTTTAAATCCTGCTCTGATACTTAATCTGTGAAATAACCTTGGGCAGGTTACTTAACAGTTCTTTGACTTCCAGAGAGAAAATTAATCATTAAGAGTTATAGCTTGGGAGATTGGTTCAAGATGGCAGAGAAGAAGGACAGGCGCTCACTCCCTCTTGTGAGAGCACCAGAATCACAACAAACTGATGAACAATCATCGACAGAAGACACTGGAACCCACCAAAAAAGATACCCCACAACCAAAGACAAAGGAGAAGCCACAATGAGATGGTAGGAGGGGCGCAATCAGCATAAAATCAAATCTCATATCTGCTGGGTGGGTGACTCACAAACTGGAGAAAAATTATACTACAGGATTCCACCCACTGGAGTGAAGACTCTGAGCCCTACCTCAGGCTTCCCAACCTGGGGGTCTGGCAACGGGAGGAGGAATTCCTAGAGAATCAGAATTTGAAGGCAAGCAGGATTTGATTGCAGGACTTCGACAGGACTGGGGGAAACAGACTCCACCCTTGGAGGGCACACACAAAGTAGTGTGCGCACCGGGACCCAGGGGAAGGAGCAATGACCCCGTAGGAAACTGAACCAGACCTACCTGCTAGTGTTGGAGGGTCACCTGCAGAGGAGGGGGGTGGCTGTGGCTCCTGTGCAGACAAGGACACTGGCAGCAGAAGTTCTGGGAAGTACTCCTTGGCATGAGCCCTCCCAGAGTCCACCATTAGCCCCACCAGAGAGCCCGGGTAGGTTCCAGCGTTGGGTCACCTTGGGTCAAACAACCAACAGGTAGGGAACCCAGCCCCACCCATCAGCAGACAATCAGATTAAAGTTTTACTGAGCTCTGCCCACCAGAGCAACAGCCAGCTCTACCCACCACCAGTCCCTCCCATCAGGAAACTTCCACAAGTCTATTAGATAGCCTCATCCACTAGAGGGCAAACAGCAGAAGCAAGAAGAACTACAATGCTGCAGCCTGTGGAACAAAAGCCACATTCACAGAAAGATAGACAAGATGAAAAGGCAGAGGGCTATGTACCAGATGAAGGAACAAGATAAAACCCCAGAAAAAGAACTAAATGAAGTACAGATAGGCAACCATCCAGAAAAAGAATTCAGAATAATGATAGTGAAGATGATCCAGGACCTCAGAAAAACAATGGAGGCAAAGATCGAGAAGATGCAAGAAATGTTTAACAAAGACCTAGAAGAATTAAAGAACAAACACCTAGAAAAATTAAAGAACAAACAAACAGAGATGAACAATACAATAACTGAAATGAAGAATACACTAGAAGGAATCAATAGCAGAATAACTGAGGCACAAGAACAGATAAGTGACCTGGAAGACAAAATGGTGGAATGCACTGCTATGTAACAGAATAAAGAAAAAAGAATAAAAAGAAACGAAGACAGACTAAGAGACCTCTGGGACAACATTAAACACAACAACATTCACATTATGGGGTCCCAGAAGGAAAAGAGAGAGAGAAAGGATCTGAGAAAATATTTGAAGAGATTATAGTTGAAAACTTCCCTAACATGGGAAAGGAAATAGCCACGCAAGTCCAGGAAGCACAGAGAGTCCCAGGCAGGATAAACCCAAGTAGAAACACACTGAGACCCATAGTAATCAAATTGACAAAAATTAAAGACAAAGAAAAATTATTGAAAGCAACAAGGGAAAAACAATTAATATACAAGGGAACTCCCATAAGGTTAACAGCTGATTTCTCAGCAGAAACTCTACAAGTCAGAAGCGGGGGGCATGATATATTTAAAGTGATGAAAGGAAAGAACCTACAACCAAGATTACTCTACCCGGCAAGGATCACATTCAGATTCGATGGAGAAACCAAAAGCATTACAGACAAGCAAAAGCTAAGAGAATTCAGCTCCACCAAACCAGCTCTACAGCAAATGCTAAAGGAACTTCTCTAAGTGGGAAACACAAGACAAGAAAAGGACCTACGAAAACAAAGCCATAACAATTAAGAAAATGGTAATAGGAACATACATATCGATAATTACCTTAAACGTGAAGGGATTAAATGCTGCAACCAAAAGACACAGGCTAGCTGAATGGATACAAAAACAAAACCATATATATGCTGTCTACAAGAGACCGACTTCAGACCTAGGGACACACAGAGACTGAAAGTGACGGGATGGAAAAAGATATTCCGTGCAAATAGAAATCAAAAGAAAGCTGGAGTGGCAGCAGTCATATCAGATAAAAGAGACTTTAAAACAAAGAATGTTACAAGAGACAAGGAAGGACACTACACAATGATCAAGGGATCAATCCAGGAAGAAGATATAACAATTATAAATATATATGCAGTCAACATAGGAGCACCTCAATACATAAGGCAACTGCTAACAGCTATAAAAGAGAAAATCGACAGTAAGACAATAATAGTGGGGGAATTTAACACCCAACTAACACCAATGGACAGATCATTCAAACAGAAAATTAAGAAAGAAACAGAAGCTTTAAATGACCAGATAGATTTAATTAATATATATAGGACATTCCATCCAAAAACAGCAGATTACACTTTCTTCTCAAGTGCACAACGAACATTCTCCAGGATAGGTCACATCTTGGGTCACAAATCAAGCCTCAGTAAATTTAAGAAAATTGAAATCATATCAACCATCTTTTCTGACCATAATCCTATGAGATAAGAAATCAATAACAGGGAAAAAAAGTAAAACCACAAACACCTGGAGGCTAAGCAGTATGTTACTAAATAACCAAGAGATCACTGAAGAAAACAAAGAGGAAATCAAAAAATACCTAGAGACAAATGACAATGAAAACACGACGACCCAAAACCTATGGGATGCAGCAAAAGCAGTTCTAATAGGGAAGTTTATAGCAATACAAGCCTACCTCAACAAACCAGAAACACCTCAAATAAACAATGTAACCTTACACCTAAAGGAACTAGAGAAAAAGGAACAAACAGAACCCAAAGTTAGTAAAACGAAAGAAATCATAAAGATCAGAGCAGAAATAAACGAAATAGAAACAAAGAAAACAATAGCAAAGATCAATAAAACTAAAAGCTGGTTCTTGGAGAAGATAAACAAAACTGATAAACCATTAGCCAGACTCACCAAGAAAAAGAGGGAGAGGACTCAAAATCAATAAAATTAGAAATGAAAAAGGAGAAGTTACAACAGACACGGCAGAAATACAAAGCATCCTAAGAGACTACTACAAGTAACTCTATGCCAATAAAATGGACAACCTGAAAGAAATCCTTAGAGAGGTGTAACCTTCCAAGACCAAACGAGGAAGAAACAGAAAATATGAACAGACCACTCACAAGCAATGAAATTGAAACTGTGATTAAAAATCTTCCAACAAACCAAAGTCCAGGACCATTTGGCTTCACAGGTGAATTCTATGAAACATTTAGAGAAGTGCTAACACCCAATCATCTCAAACTCTTCCAAAAAATTGCGGAAAAGGAACACTCCCAAACTCATTCTATGAGGCCACCATCACCCGGATACCAAAACCAGACAAAGGCAGTATAAAAAAAGAAAATTACAGACCAAATATCACTGATGAATATAGATGCAAAAATCCTCAACAAAACACCAGTGAACAGAATCCAACAACACATTAAAAGGAGTATACACCATGATCTTGTGGGATTTATCCCAGAGATGCAAGGATTCTTCAATATATGCAAATCAATCAATGTGATACACCATATTAACAAACTGAAGAATAAAAACCATATGATCATCTCAATAGATGCAGAAAAAGCTTTCGACAAAATTCAACACCCATTTATGATAAAAACTCTCCAGAAAATGGGCATAGAGGGAACCTACTTCAACATAATAAAGGCCATATATGACAAACCCACAGCAAACATCATTCTCAATGGTGAAAAACTGAAAGAATTTCCTCAAAGACCAGGAACAAGACAAGGATGTCCACTCTCACCAGTATTATTCAACACAGTTTTGGAAGTCCTAGCCATGGCAATCAGAAGAGCAAAAGAAATAAAAGGAATTCAAATTGGAAAAGAAGAAGTAAAACTGTCACTGTTTGCAGATGATATGATACTATACATAGATAATCCTAAAGATGCCACCAGAAAACTACTAGAGCTAATCAATGAATTTGGTAAAGTTGCAGGATAGAAAATTAATTCACAGAAATCTCTTGCATTCCTATACACTAATGCTGAAAAATCTGAAGGAGAAATTAAGGAAACACTGCCATTTACCATTTCAACAAAAAGAATAAATTACCTAGGAATAAACCTACCTAGGGAGACAAAAGACCTGTATGCAGAAAATTATAAGACACTGAAGAAAGAAATTAAAGATGATACAAATAGATGAAGAGATATACCATGTTCTTAGATTGGAAGAATCAATCTTGTGAAAATGACTCTACTACCCAAAGCAATCAACAGATTCAATGCAATCCCTATCAAACTACCACTGGTATTTTTCACAGAACTAGAACAAAAAATTTTACAATTTGTATGGAAACACAAAAGACCCTGACTAGCCAAAGCAATATTGAGGGAAAAAAATGGAACTGGAGGAATCAGGCTCCCTGACTTCAGATTATACTACAAAGCTACAGTAATCAAGACAGTACGGTACTGGCACAAAAACAGAAATATAGATCAATGGAACAGGACAGAAAGCCCATAGATAAACCCACACACATATGGTCACCTTATCTTTGATAAAGGAGGCAAGAATATACAGTAGAGAAAAGACAGACTCTTCAATAAGTGGTGCTGGGAAAACTGGACAGGTACATGTGAAAATATGAAATTAGAAAACTCCCTAACACCACACACAAAAATAAACTCAAAATGGATTAAAGACCTAAAGGTAAGGCCAGACACTATCAAACTCTTAGAGGAAAAAATAGGCAGAACCCTCTATGACATAAATAACAGCAAGATCCTTTTTGACCTACCTCCTAGAGAAATGGAAACAAAAACAAAAACAAACAAATGGGACCTAATGAAACTTAAAAGCTTTTGCACAGCAAAGGAAACCATAAATAAGACCAAAAGACAACCCTCAGAATGGCAGAAAATATTTGCAAATGAAGCAATGGACAAACTACTAATCTCCAAAATTTACAAGCAGCTCATGCAGCTCAATAACAAAAAAACAAACAACCCAATCCAAAAATGGGCAGAAGACCTAAATAGACATTTCTCCAAAGAAGATATACAGACTACCAACAAACACATGAAAGACTGCTCAACATCACTAATCATTAGAGAAATGCAAATCAAAACTACAATGAGATATCATCTCACACCAGTCAGAATGGCCATCATCAAAAAATCTAGAAACAATAAATGCTGGAGAGGCTGTGGAGAAAACGGAACACTCTTGCACTGCTGGTGGGAATGTAAATTGATACAGCCACTATGGAGAAAAGTATGGAGGTTCCTTAAAAAAACTACAAATAGAAAGACCATACGACCCAGCAATCCCACTACTGGGCTTATACCCTGAGAAAACCATAATTCAAAAAGAGTCATGTACCAAAATGTTCATTGCAGCTCTATTTACAATAGCCAGGAGATGGAAACAACCTAAGTGTCCATCATCAGATGAATGGATGAAGAAGATGTGGCACATATATACAATGGAATATTACTCAGCCATAAAAAGAAACGAAACTGAGTTATTTTTAGTGAGGTGGATGGACCTAGAGTCTGTCATACAGAGTGAAGTCAGAAAGAGAAAAACAAATACCGTATGCTAACACATATATATGGAATCTAAGAAAAGAAAAAAAAAAGGTCATGAAGAACCTAGGTGTAAGACGGGAATAAAGACACAGACCTACTAGAGAATGGATTTGAGGATATGGGGATGGGGAAGGGTAAGCTGTGACAAAGTGAGAGAGTGGCATGGACATATATACACTACCAAATGTAAAATAGATAGCTAGTGGGAATCAGCTGCATAGCACAGGGAGATCAGCTCAGTGGTTTGTGACCACCTAGAGGGGTGGGATAGGGAGGGTGGGAGGGAGGGAGATGCAAGAGGGAAGAGATATGGGAACATATGTATATGTATAACTGATTCACTTTGTTATAAAGCAGAAACTAACACACCATTGTAAAGCAATTATTCTCCAATAAAGATGTTTTAAAAAAAATGGATTGAAGACCTAAATGTAAGACTGGACACTATAAAACTCTTAGAGGAAAACATAAGAAGAACACTCTTTGAAACAAATCACAGCAAGATTTATTTTGACCCACCTCCTAGAGTAATGGAAATAAAAACAAAAATAAACAAATGGGACCTAATGAAACTTAAAAGCATTTGCACAGCAAAGGAAACCATAAGCAAGACAAAAAGACAAACCTCAGAATGGAAGAAAATATTTGCAAACGAATCTACGGACAAAGGATTAATCTCCAAAATACATAAACTGCTCACGCAGCTCAATATTAAAAAAACAAAAAAACCAATTAAAAAGTGGGCAGACGGGCTTCCCTTGTGGTGCAGTTGTTGAGAATCTGCCTGCCAATGCAGGGGACACGGGTTCGAGCCCTGGTCTGGGAAGATCCCACATGCCGCAGAGCAACTAGGCCCGTGAGCCACAACTACTGAGCCTGCGCGGTTGGAGCCTGTGCTCCCCAACAACAGAGGCCGCGACAGTGAGATGCCCGCGCACAGCGATGAAGAGTGGCCCTCGCTTGCCAAAACTAGAGAAAGCCCTCACACAGAAACGAAGACCCAACATGGCCATAAATAAATAAATAAATAAAATTAAAAAAAAAAAAAAGGGCAGAAGAGGTAAATAGACATTTCTCCGAAGAAGACATACAGATGGCCAAGAAGAACATGAAAAGCTGTTCAACGTCACTAATTATTAGAGAAATGCAAATCAAAACTACAATGAGGTATCACCTCACACCCGTTAGAATGGGCACCATCAGAAAATCTACAAAGAACAAATGCTGGAGAGGGTGTGGAGAAAAGGGAACCCTCTTGCACTCCTGGTAGGAATGTAAATTGATACAGCCCCTATGGAGAGCAGTATGGAGGTTCCTTAAAATACTAAAAATAGAATTACCATATGATCCAGCAATCCCACTACTGGGCACATACCCAGAGAAAACCATAGTTCAAAAAGACACATGCACCCCAGTGTTCACTGCAGCGCTATTTACAATAGCCAGGTCATGGAAGCAATGTAAATGCCTATCGACAGATGCATGGATAAAGAAGATGTGGCACATATATACAATGAAATACTACTCAGCAATAAAAAGGAAAGAAATTGGGTCATTTGTAGAGACATGGATGGATCTAGAGGCTGTCATACAGAGGGAAGTAAGTCAGAAAGAGAAAAACAAATGTCGTATATTAACGCATATATGTGGAACCTAGAAAAATGGTACAGATGAAGCGGTTTGCAGGGCAGAAGCTGAGGCACAGATGTAGAGAACAAACGTATGGACACCAAGGGGGGAAAGTGGCCACGGGGGGTGGTGGTGGGATGAACTGGGAGATTGGGTTTGACATATATACACTAATATGTATAAAATGAATAACTAATAAGAGCCTGCTGTATAAAAAAATAAATAAAATAAAATTCAAAAAAAAAAGAAAAAAGAATTATAGTTGGGTTTAATATGGTTGGCTGTCCAGATCAGTGTTTCAAGGTATAGTTTTCTACGTTTCATCCTGCTCTGCCATTTTCTAGTTGCTCAACCTTGGGCAGGTTCACATAAATCATGCTATGTCTTTGTTTCTTCACCTGTAACGTGGGGGTAATAATTGTAACTCTCTTAGGGCTTTGGAAGGATTAACTTTTTAAAATAAATGAAAACCATCTTTCACAATACTTGGCACGTAGTAAGCGCTCAGTATTAGTTATTTAATTTTATGAAGTGGATCTCAAGTTGATAGCATTAGTGGGTATGCCATTCCCTAAGCCTAGTGTCTCTTTTAGCCATCCTTCTGTCCATGGTTTCTGTTCTCTGTGTTCTAAGACCATGAGACCACAATTGTGAGAATGAGAGTAACTGCAGAGTTAGTGAAAGGAAATATACTCTGTTGTTCAACTTTGTAAATCTTATTTTTAAGCTGTTAAAACAATTTCTATCTTTGAAATATCTAACCCTTAAGCCAGCTATGTTGAAGAAAAAGCATACATCACTTATCCTCTCCACTGAAATATCTATGCTTATTTTTTTAGTGAAACAGTTGTAGCTGATGTAAACACTTCCAATCAAGTTACTTCGGAAATGTTTTCCTATTTTCTTTAAACATTGTTTATCCCAAAGAGAAATGTTTTATGCCTTCAGCATTACTTTTAGAATGATACATATTTATGACATAATATACCACTTTTGGAACTTTTTTGCATTTAAGTTTCTAAAAAAATGATATTTACATAAATTTTCCTCACGCATTTGTGTAATTTTCTCAAGTACACTCTTTGATGATTTTACATATACATGCTCCTTTCATCTTCTAATGGTAGATTTGTTTATCTCCTCATTCAATCAGAATATTTTAGATGAATACTGAAATAATTATTGGCTTTAAAAAAATCATGTAATCATAGCTGGGTATGGATGTAAATGATATACATATTTCATCAGTTTTAAAATATACTCATTCTTTATACCAAATTTCATACAGATGGATTTTTAAATTACTTTTGGTATACAGTTTATATTTATAAATAAAGTTGGCTTAACCCTGCTATCATCTAAAGAAAGCTTACTGTCAGTTTCTAAACACTGGAAATGTAAAGGACATTTCTATTTACTATTGGTGCCTAATTTATGCATATATTATCTGTGTACATATATGCCAATATATTACATATAAATATATAGTATTACATATTAAATTAGCAGCAGTATATGCTACTAATGCAACCAAGGTACCATCTTGACATCCTCTAATCCTCTAGACATCCTCTAATTTTTTTGCAACCTGTCCCTTCTATTACCATCTCTACTGGTCATGATTATTGTACCATCCATACCCATTGAATAATTATGATGGAAGATGCCAAGGAATTCTGTGTTTCTGTGCTCTGCTTTCCTTCTCACGGTATCTCCATCCTCCCCTAGCCTCCATCCCTATCCCAACACACCCACATGGGCCATGCACGCCTATGGGCACGCACACACACACACGTACAATGATACTTCTTCAAGTCCATGCCTACAATGAAAGCTGCCTTAACCATGTTTAAAAACTTGTTATTTTCTATTGTATTTGTACATAGGTAAATTGTACCTATATGATAAAAATATATATTAATTTATATACACATCTATATCTTTAGGGATAACATATAAAAGTATGTAATTATACATATGACCACACACAATTTTGTTTCCTTCTTTTTCGTCAAAGAGTGATTTTCCTTTCAGCTGTTAATACGGTGCACAGAGGAAGTTAAATACTCTTCTTCCAGTGACTCTACAAACTGGGAGCCAAATGATGCCTTTTACAGACATCCCCTTTCCGTATACAGTATTTCTAGGCTATAACTCAGAGCAGGTGAGAGTTGCAAATAGGGGAACGGCACACACTCTTTTGGGTATTTCTTTATATGTGAAGCTGCGGCCTCCATAGGTGTTAGGTTTGGATGTTCTTCTACACTGCATTTAGATTATGTCGAAAGGAGTCAGAGTTCATACACACAGGCTGTGAGAAAGTTGGTCTTTTTTTAAAACATAAGTGCAAAGACCCTTTTATTCCAAGTTCCTGGCTCAGTACCTAGCACACAGTGGGCACTCAAAACATATACATTACGTGACTGACTGACTGAATGAATATAGTACTATCTTGGTTCAAGTAAAAATGAAAAGTGGGGAGCATGAAATTTCTCTTCATTTCCAGGGATGCATCACTATGTCTCTGAAGACAGAGACGAGAACCTGGTGGCCTAGAACGCATGTGTAGTTTCCCAATCACGCAGAAAGAAACTTGACGAGTTTTCCGTTAGAGAATCAGAGTCATGATCTGGTTACAGAACCCTAGACATGGGCCAAGATCAAACAAAACAGTTGAAGAGAGGTCACTTAGTCTAAACATACTCATATTTCTTAATCAATAAACTTGTGAACCAATGAAAACCTTGTTCTCACCATGTGGCCTCAGTCAACCCCGGGAAGTGAGCTTCAGACTCAGCAGAAAATGTGTGAAAAACAGTCTCATAATGACACTCTGGTGTTACCCGTGGTCTACTGACCACAGTGCAGGTACCTTGTATTAATGATTGCTTAGGGTAAATGACATACTAAAGTCCAATAAAAACGTCTTCCATGTATAGAGACAACACTCTACACACTCCCTAAATTTAATCCTACTACTGAAAACAAACAGGGGGCCTGGCCACCGCCACCTTTAAAGAAAGTGTCATCAGCAATCTAACCTTCTTCACGGTCTTTCTGGACATAGGTGGCCACTTTAGGAATGGCTCTGCAAAGCTGCTCAGTGTACAGTTGAGCGGGCTCTTTGGAAAAGAGAAACCCAGCTGACCTTCCTGATCCCCCCTGACTCAGCATTTGCTTAGACTGATGCATCTGCATACATTCCGGGCAGCCTAATTCTTTCTCACTTAGTAATAAAAACATGGCAAGATGAGATACACACCATGTTTCATGCATTTTAATGTCCTAATATTTGTGAACTTGGAATGAAATATAAAATATATCCAATTTGAGCAGCCTAGCAAGCTGCCTGCCCGGCCATCTGTTCATTTCTAGCTTTTCTACTTCTTAGTCATTTCATTTCTGTTTTTAATTGTAACTGCACTTTTATGCTGATGGCACAAATCCTGAGGCCCTTTTTCATGCCGCTCGCAGTCCTGCCCCTGACCCCTGCTCATCTAAAGTGATGGCTTAATCTCAGTTGCTTTTAAATGTATATTTATCCTCAAGAAGTGTTTTCTGGAATAACAGAGTTCCATTAAAAGAATCTTATTTCTTGTTTCATTTTTCACATTGGCTAACCAGGTCCAGAGTCTGGTCCCCAGGACTGTGTCATTTTTCTCTCTTGTCTTACTCTCTCTGCATTCCATCACAGCTGAAGCTTTCAATCACATTATCCTGTTGCACGTTACGATTTTGCTTTCACATCGCCACCTACTCTGCTTAATTAAATAATTTGTTGACACGCTCAGATTTCTGTTTACTCTAGCCCAGGCATTCCAGCCAAGATAATTATATCTAGGGTTTCAGGATATGCCTGTGGTAAAATGTTGAAGAAGGGAAAATTTGTCTTTGAACTTTCTCCCAGACAACTTATCAACTCTATTTCCTCTCTTTGCTCTTTCCTTTCCCTCCTTTCAATTTGTCCCCAACATGTGAAGTGATCATCTATTCTGGATAGTCTCATCCATTCCTGATTTTAAATATTCTTCCCCATTGACCTTAAACCTAATTATAAGTTCATTGTCTCTATCTGGTTAAAAATGTACTGAAATTAGCAAAACTCCAATCCTACTATTCCCGCTAAGATATTAATAAATAAGAAGGCTGCCAGTTCTTGAGCGCTTAAGGTAGTTCAACAATGTTGAAAATAAAGTACTTATTGAGTGTCATGTGTGCTCAAGGCCCCATGGCAGGTGCCAGGGGTATGAAAAGGAATAAGACACTAGTCCTTGAATTCCCAAGGCATGGAGTCTAGTAAAGAAAAGAGACATAGACATAGAAGATCATAATGTCTTATGATGAGTCCCACAATGATTTTGTATCATACGGAATTTGGGAACACAGGTAATGGGCAACTACTCTGAGCTCCCCACCCTTCATCTATACATTCTATGTTTTCTTTCTGAAATAGGTGTTGTTTTTCCTGGTTTTTGATAAATAGTAATTGCTAACAGTTACTGAGAAAATACCAGATGATAATTAGGGGTTGCTCTAAATATATTATATATATTAACTCATCTAATTCTCATGAATGCTCCCAAAAGTTGGCACTTATATCCTCATTTTATAGATGATAAAACCAAGGCACAGAAAGCTTATATTGCCTGGGTAAAGCCACACAGACAGTAAGTGTTAGACATCATTTAAATCCAGTTGGTTTGGCGCTAGAGCAGCAAGGTCCAAAAGAAGTTTCTGTGATGATCAAAATGTCCTATAATCTGTGCTGTCCAATACAGCAGCCACTAGCCACATGTGGCTATTGAGCATTTGAAATGGGGCTATTTGCCACTGAGAAAACGAATTTTAAATTTTATTTAATTTTCATAGGCACAGCTCCTGACCTGCAGGTCTGCTCCTGACCACCAGGCTCTACTCCTTTCCAGGGCAAGGTGGTGGCGAGATGGAAAAGAGGGACCTGTCTGAACAGAGATATCTAGCGGGACCTTCCATCGGAGATGCTGACAGTTTAATAGGCTGCTCTAGAAAATACTTCAAGACTTGCAAAAATAAATGCTCTCGAGGTGGAATAATTAGTATGGAGTTGAAATTTGAAGGGTGGTGCCTCCTACCAGTAACCTCTCATCAAGGCACTTCCATCCACCAACGGAAGGTACCAGTTAACTTCAGCCTTGCTCCTTCCAACACTCAAGAGAGAGGATGATGGACCTAAAAGACCTTAAGAGTGGAATTTAAGTGCTACCTTTTATTTTAAGCACTATGAATTCCCAGACAACCAGAGACAAATCCAAAATATAAGTTTAAGGAAGAGAGAGAAGAAAGACTTCTGACATGGGTGTAATAATAATATTGACAACAGTAATAACAGCATTTATTGAATATCTTCTATAAGTCTAGCAGGCAACTTTGATGCATTTTATATCTGCTATCATTTTGTCCTTACAACACGGTAAGGTGGGAACAATTGACTTCATTTTACAGATGGAAGCATAAAGGGGCAGGGTGGTTATGGAGCCTGTCCAAGGTCATGTGTCATATAAATTGTGGAATCATGATTTGAACTCCTACGTTGTAAGTCTGGATCCAAAGCCTATGCTTTTTCCTCTGTATAAACTATGTTTCTGCTAAAACCTCCCCACAAAGCATCTGATATCCGGGTGTCCAATTCTAGCCTCTAGTCTCAGCTTCAATATCTGTCCCCTGGATTACTTAACAAAAACAGTAGAAGAGACTGAAAAAAGCACCTGGGAGGTTCCCCATAATATTGGTTTCCTTGTATAGCTCATCTTATTCAGTACCAACAGATCAATCTTTCTGTTACCAAGTTTCATCCATGTTACTCAAAACTCCTAGAGTGCTTGTAGGATTAGGCATAAATGCCACAATTTGTCACAGAAGTAGTCCGATTCCACTGATTAGTAGAGGTCTATTTAGTAGCATGTGTCAATATATAATCTCCATTGCTGTCCTCACCACACACAGACATGGCCAGACCCTTCATTCATTCTCTTCGTCAGTCTGGAGTTCCCTCATTCCCTCCATCCGTCCAATGTCTAGGCATGTGACAATGTCTAAGTCAAATCCATTCCTCCATAAATCTCTCCTGACGAATCCAGCACCCCCATCTCTCCAAGCTTGACCTGCCTCACCACTTAGCGTCCCTGCCACACAATTGGACACTTAATTGTACAGCATGCTGTTATTGGGTTTTTCCGTGCATATAAGTCTTGGTTCTCCAATGAGACCACAAGATGCTTAAGGTCAGGAATACACTATAGAGAGTATTTGGTATCCATTTGGTCATTGAAGGATATTATAAAGGAGTGTGCAATGATTAGGAGGGTTAGAGCTTCTAGTTCAGGTCTTACACCATTCAACTGTGATCTTCTCAGGGCACAGTCTGTTCATTATTTATTTTTATACTTTCCTAAGCGTCCTCAGTGTCTCTTCTAGTACCTTCAAATAGTGAATTCTTTATCAGTGTCTACTGAATAATATTTATAGCAAACTGTATGCCAGTCACTGTATAAAATGCTGCTCATGGAGCTTCTTATGTAACCCCCACAGAACCACACAAGGCAGGTGGCGTGGGTGCATGGCATCCTGTCCTGATCTCCCCTGGAGAACTGATGCTCTCATTTCCCTGTGTTCCAGCAGTGCTGGGGGCTTGTGTTACTCTTCGGGAATTGCCCTCTGCTGAAGAGAGCCACATCACACATGGTCATGCTTCCTCCCCTGACTGACTGATGCAAGGTGGGTGACTCTGAAGGGCCACCTTAGCTGCTCACCTCCTTGTGGCATCACCTGAGGTGTTTGCTGTGACTGAGCTGTAGGTCAACACCACCCTCTGTCCAGTCCTGTTTCCTTCACTCTCCCACAGACGTGGATACCGCGGTGTCCACAGTAAACCCCCTGCCTGCAAATCTCAGAGTCTATTTCCCCAGGAACGGACCTAAGACAGTAGGTATTACTATTATCATCATTTCCCCATGATTCATACTAGGAAAGAGAGGCTGAGAGAAGTGAAGTAATTTGATTAAATTTAAACAAGTAGTAGAGGAGGAATGCAGGCCAGGGTGGACGGTCCACCTTCTGTGCTCTTCCTGCCATGATGTGCTGCCTCAAGAACAAATGCTGGCATCTTGAGGTATATATCTCCCCGTCAAGGTTACTGATGCCTTTGGGCCTTTCCACCAGGGCAGGGCAGCAGGAGTGGACCCAATCTGTGGTGTTTGCTCAGGATAACACAAGGGTCTGGGACCTCCAGATATGCTGGGATAATGCAGCACCGGGATCCTCGACCACCTTCGACCACCTTGTAACCCTCCTTTGGGATCTCTGACATCACACAGGCCTTATCTTTGAACCACTTTTTAAAAATCCACAATTATTAAATGACAGAAAAGAAGATTGAGGTGAGACTAATTAGAGGGGAAAAAATAATTTTCTTTTGAGCATGGTGATCAGCTGTTTTCTGTTTAACATGACTAAACAGAGGCAATGATTGTAAAGGTACTCATGCAGTGTCTAGGGTAAACATGAGAAACGCCTTTCTGGCAATGAAGAAAGGTTGTGAGTGACTTCTAAGCATGGTTGTCATTTTGGAATCTCTTCCTCTGAAAGAAAATCATACTAATCACAAAAATCAATAAAAAATTTGGGAGAGAGTGTGAAATATTAAGAGGGTACACTCAGGTTCTAGAAACTTGGCATGTATAGAAACTTCCCTACCTCCCTTTAAGATGTAGAACAACTGTGTCTGGAGGACCTTGAAAAGTGTCTGGATTGATTTCTTGGGTGGTTTCAGAAGGTAAGGAATGGACCCATATCTTCTCAAGATAGTTGTGCCTTGAAGAGCTGACCCCTGTGATTAATTTGGATTGAAAAAAATTAAGGTGTGAAAACAGGCCTCTCTTTTCTATGTCTTTATTTTTCAATTTTTCCTGAGACTCTCTGTTAGTGTTTATGGGTAGGAGGGAAACATTTAATTTAACCAAAGAGCTATTTAAATCTTATAGTAATAGAGGAAAAATGACAAAAAAGGATGTGACACTGAAAAATATGAATGATTAAATATAAATTTTGCAGGCTATTTTTCTGAGCTTGTGTGTGTGTGTGTGTGTGTGTGTGTGTGTGTGAGAGAGAGAGAGAGAGAGAGAGAGAGAGAGAGAGAGAGAGAGAGAGAGAGAGAACCTTTTTCTTAAAAGTATTTATTCTAGCCTAACAGTTTGATTTGAGATACACTGCAGTACAATTCTGCAGTAGTTGCACAAAATACATACCTGACAGACACAGAAGATGGTAAAAGGCTCTCTTGATTAAGGACCTGATAAGAGGAAAGGTTTATCTAACTCCAAAGTCCACACAGAATGAAATTTACACCCGCCAGTTTGTGTGCCCATTTTTAATTTATATAAATTTCTTTAATATCATGTCTTAATTCACCTTCTTTTTCTAAAAACATTTCAAAACATTAAGATCAATATTTTTAGATTTCAGCCCACAAATTAATTCAAGTATTTGATATCTCCCACATGGCAAGCAATATACTAAAAGGTGAGGAGACCTTCACTCTAGTTATGGCCTAAAAACATTGGTCCTGAGGAAGCCATTTAACTTCTTTCTATCACTGTGTTTAGATCGCTAAAATAAGACTACATTGTGGCTCTCAAATGCTTACAGGGTCAAGCAAATAGCATAAATGTACTTGAAGCCGAGATGCTTCATTTGCATATTAACCAAAAGGCACATTCTTCTCTTCCACAAAGATGCTTGCTTTCTTCTTTCTTTTTAAACACAGTACCCCCTCAGATTATATTTTGTTTTCCCATTCCTGACAAAGACAGAAATATTTTCTTTCTTCTTAACTGTACCACAAGAAAATAATAATACAAACACAATGATTAACGTCAACAGACCACTGACTACAACACTGCCAGCCCATCAGGGAATGCCCCGATGGAGTCACACTGGAGAGATCAGCCCCCATCTGCAGAAGCACCTGCTATCCACTGTGGCTGGTGGCTTCTATGCAGGAATGCAGGCCCAGTGCTGCCTAATATTCCAAGTTTTCAAGAGAAGCCTAACATTTAGATTTTTATTTGAAATACGCTTGCTTGAAAATTTTGGCAACCAATTCAAAAAATTATAAGAATTCAACTAGGGTCATCACTGTGATGAACAAACAACGAGGCCATCTGTGGCCTGGGGGCTGTCAGCTTGAGACTTTGGGACTCGTTGATTTCTAAGGTTTCCCCCTACTCAAACAGTTCTGTGATTTCCATTGGGAGATCCTGAAGTTTGGATCACAGTGGCATCACTCCAATTAAAATCACAGCTACAGCTGCCAGAAAGAGTCTCATTGTACCTGCACCCTGAAAAAAGGAGTTGCCTAAGAGAAGCCATTCGTTACGTTTAATAAAGTAGCCAGTAACAAGAAGCTAGGAGGGAGTTCATTAAATTCTAAATTAGGAAATGTGTATGTTTAGGTGCTGGTGACAATTCTCTTGAGGCCTATGGAATAACAGGTCTTTGATATTCGATGCAATTAATATTGATTATAAGTTGTATACGTTTTCTGAAATGGAAATATCAGTTTGGTATACTGTTGATCAAATTTTTACATCTTCAGCAACCACAAAACCCAATGTCAGGGAGAAAATGCAAATCAGATCCTTGAACGCACTCCCTGGGCCATATTGGGAACTCACTGAACCCCTTACTAGTCCCAGGAGTTCCGGAGACACATGGCTTCCATTGTGATATATGCTTCTATTGTGTCAGCTTAAGGGGTCTCAAAGTGATTAATGGTATCTAAAAATAGTTCCAGAGAACATGAACTGACATCTTGGCACGCCGCTTATTTGTTGTGTATCCTTGGCCAAGTTACTTAAACTCTCTGGACTCATTTTTTACGTCTGCAAAATAGGGATTATGTGAGGATTAATCAAAACATCATATAGGCTGACATAAGGTAGATATATAGACTCAGGAAATGTTTATTGAAGTGAAAGAGTATGAGTAACCAACTGGTTTTGTTTAGTAGATCCCAGAATATCTAGGACAGGGTTTCTCATGAGAATATTCTAACACACTGGGGAGTTGCACCAGTGGTGAGAAAAGACAGGAGTTAGAGTGTGAGCGTAGGAAACTACACGTAGCCCAAAGCTTATCTTATCTCTATAGCAGCCGGACAGTCAAAATCTGAACTAACTCGGGGGGGCTTAGACATATGAACATATACTCTAATAATAAAAGACACTGAGAAAACCCAAAGATCCTTTTCGCATTTTAAGAAACAAACTCCTTTATTACTTGAGCAGTTTGTTGTACTTCAGATCATTATTGAAGTTCGACTAAAAAATGGCCCACTTTATTTTATCACATTATCAGGGCAGAAATTAAAGCAGAATTGATATAGCTAAGGAGGAGCCGGGCTGGAAACTCATGCTATCTAAGTTCAGAGTGTGCCAAGAATTCAATTTAGTTTATGAAAATGTCAGAGACTGTCTCTGTCACAGCCGCCCTGACCGCATGAGACACTCTCCATCCACAAGGCCATGAAATTATCCCAGGTGGCCAGTTTCTAGGCCATCACAACCCTTTAAATCGTAGGGAAAACAAAACACAAGAGCATTTATCAAGAGTAGAATTGCAGGTTGGGAGAAAACTTTCTCCCAACCTGCTGGATTGGCTGATGGATGACTGTTGACTTTTTGGGGGGCTAGTAATTTAAAACTTCTGATATTCCAAGTTAGTGCTAATATTTGGCACTTTGGGTAGGTGCCCTCTCAGTACTGATTTTTTATTCTTCTAAGACTTGCATCTAACCTTTGGCCCATTTTGTAATCTCTCCTACCTAAAAGATGGTGTACAGATTGCCTGAGATATAGACTAACAGCTGTGTTTTTTCTGGCAATTCAAACACTTTGAATATAGGTTTTAGTAGTTGAAGTGCTAGTCTGAAAACTCTGCACTGAAGTTCTTTGAGAATTTATCAATTTGTGTTTAGGGACTTTTCAAATGGAAAAATGAAGCTATTCATGTTTTCACAGGCAGTTCCAAATTCCAAACTGTGTCAAGGGTAAAATGTTTCTGTGCTTGAAAGGCCAAGGCAGACTTACGTAAGCCAGAAGAGGACAATGTAATGCTACCCCAGAAACAAATGATGGAGCTTTTAAAATGTGCTATTCTATAACTTGATGCAATAGGAAGTGGTTCTTTCTCACCCCTTAGGGGAAATGAATTTGGTTTTCATAATAAACCTGTAAGGCCTAAAGAATTAGAAATTCAAATAGTTTTTATAAATAAAGAAGGTTTTGTTTTATATTTTCCATATTTGGGAAACCAACTCTCTGAGGAGTTTTGCCAGTGGCATGCTCTATGGGTTTTTCCATGTTGCCACTGGTAATTGTGTTCTTTGTACTTTTTTCTTTTTTTTAAACAGTTGAGACTTCAGAGTCTTTGTCTGAAAAGCCCAGCTACCACATAGGTTTGCAGAATTCCTTAGATATTTTTCCAGGCCAGGTCCTTCTTACTAGTCCATCTTTCACTCACGTTTTAAGCTACGGAATGGGAGGACAGCTACCTAAGATTAAAGGAAAGTACAGAAAAGTGTAGGGTACGTTGTAGTTGTTGAGAAATATGTGGAAGGTTTTCTATTTGGAGTAAGGATTTACATACTTGAGTTCGTAGAGAAGTAAGAGTTTCTACAAAGACAGTAAGCTGGCTAAACCAGCAGTAGCAAAGAAACCAAAACTAAGTCCTTGATTGGTTTGGAACTGAGGGACTCAAGAGGTAAATTTTAGATAAGGAATTGTGGAGAGATGAAAAGGGGGGTGGTGTGCATCACACACCACTGGGCTAGTGGCTTTTAACTCCAAAGCCCATGGTTTTTCCACAATATTGTCTAGTTGCATTCTGTCTGCAACTATTTCCATTTGGGAACCCAGTAACTGATTTCCAACCATAGGTATATATAATGGAATATTTGCAAGCAATGAGCTTGGTGAGGAATGGTGGTGATTGAAAAAGCAGTATTCATCTTTAAAATAATTTGGTAAGACAAATATTCTTGGAGATTGTGTGCCAATGTATTTTTTTTGAAAGCTAATGTTTCTAACAGAAACTCTGATACATACCCTAAACCACCACAGAAAAACTACAGGATGTTGTAAGAAAAACTTTAAGAAGAAAATAATAAAGGACTGGCACTCCAAGTCTCCCAGAAGTTTTTTTTCACCCATAGCAGGATAAAACCGTAAAAATTAGTAACCAAATACTTTGTTTTAAGGGTGGGACAAACTATTTTTTTAAAAAGCATATAAAAGCTAATCCAAACCTTTATTCAAGCTGATATCTGTTGTGATTTTCTTGCTTTTTGGTGAGCAGAGGTAGACAAAATGTTCTCCAAAGGCCTTGACAATGGAAGATCGTGTGGTCATTGCATTTCCCTTTAGAAGGGTGTAAGACCGTTCTACTACTCCTTGCAAAAACCTAAAATTTGATAAAACAGATTAATAGGTATAAATCTTAGAAAGATAAATGCACTGAACAAACTGACGTTGTTAACATAGCAACACCTACGATCATCCCAACTCACTTTCCTGTTTCTTTGCTAATACATTAACCACTGAAGCCATCTATATTTCTTCCTTGCAGTGTTTTAATTACAGACCATATTTTTTTCAGCTCGCAGTTCTCCAAAGTTCTTTCTCAATTTGGTTTTCTCAGCAAATGAGAAAAGCTAAGAGATCGGTAATGCATAGAATTTCATTATCTGCAAGGATTTAGTGATTTGGAGTGAATAAGTTTAATCAATTTCTATATTGGGAAGTTCAACGTAATTCATGTAAGCCTACAATATCTGAAAAGTTACAAATTTCAGAAGGCCTATATTTTTTATTTTCATCCAATTTTTAATTTCACCATATATTTTTTATTTTCACCCAGATAAGAACTTATCAACCAATTCATACTAAGGAAGTAACATTCATTTACTTCACAAATATTTATTAGACACCTGACATATGTCAGGAAAAAGCTAGGCACTGGGATCAGATAGTAATATCTAAAAAGAATCTTTGCTCTTGCCAAATCTGTAATGATCCAGCATAGAAGACAGATACGCAAGAAATAAAGGGTGCTAAATTATAACAATTTTAACATATGCTTATAGGGGAGCACATGTCAGAAACATGTAAGTTAGTTTAGATGGAATAGGGAAAAGCTTATAAGAGGCAGGTCCCACAAAAATCTCCCTGGTGAATATTTGTCAGTACTTAAAATCATTATTCATTTATTTGTTTCCATGCTTATTGTCTGTGTGCTCCCAATAGTATGTAAGTTTTGACCATATTTCCAGAGCCTAAACAAGGTCTGGAACACAATAAATATTTCCTAACTAAATGACTAACTGGTAAGAAATGATGCTGAGGAGGTGGGTAAGAGCCTTCTAAGTTATGCTGAGATGTTCAGACTTCATTTCCCAACCAGTGGAAAGCATGGAATGGTTTCCAGCAGGAGAATGGCATGATGTGATGTTTAGTACCACTCTAGCTCCATAGAGAAAATGGATTGGGCAGAATAGGAAAAGTTAGTGACCTTCAGTGAGGGATCTACACCCGAGTATGGGTCAAATTTGATGGTGACCTAAAGTTAATGATGGGGATGGGGATGGAGAGAAGTGGACAGATTCAGGAAATGTTTAAGAAATAGAACCAACAGGCCTTGGCGATTGGATGGATATGGTGCAGGGAGAGAGGGGATTAATCAAGAGAGATTTCAGGTCTGAACCATTAGATGGTTGGATGATATTAATATTTATTAAGATAGGAAACACTGGAGCAAGAAGGGTTTTCTTGGGTAATGTCAAGAACTCAGTTTTGAGCGTAGGCACTTTGAGGTATCTTCATGATATCCAAGTAAAAATGTCCAGTAGATAATCAAACACATGGGAACAAAACTAAGAAGGGTGCCTGGACTGGAGATAGAAGTTGAACTTCTAGATCGACAGAGAAATCAGTTGCAACCCAAACTTGTGAGGAAGCTATAATCAGAACAGAGCATTATTTTTCTTTCCATTTTCATGACACTTGGCGTGCCACACTTGCTAAGCATTAGCTGATGATGACAATTTCCTGGTGTCAGACTAGTCTTCAAGTTGAAGTGCCAAACTGCACTGACAAAGCCTGGCCTCGTGCAATTTCCAAATTGCTTGGCAGCTGAAAGAGGTGAAAAACTCATTACCAGCCCATCTGTCCTGAGATTCTGCGCTGATTTCTAGGCTAGAGAAATTTGAATAATTTCAAGAAAATTTAAATAGCACACATGGATCAGTAAATTCCTTCACTATCAGCTCTATATTCTAGTTTCTTGGACATGAGCGAAAACCTCAGAAAGTTGAGCAAGGTGGCGGTATTAGCAAGTAGATACCCTAAATGTTGCCTTCATTTCAGTAGAAAACATAATTGAACAGAGAATCAGAGGTCTTTCCATTAAGTATACTACATTTTTGTTACCAACACTGATTTTTCTCCCCTCTATTTCTATGATCTGTGTTTAGGTCTATATTAAGGTACTCCTGTACCATAAAATTAAGTAGGAGCAATGAAATTAATGGAATGGTCAATTTGACTCTCTTGCTTGTTGCAGAGAAACTTTCCTGAATTCAAATCTTTACTCCCCTACTTGCCTTCAGTCCTTTTCTCCTCTTTTCTTTCCATTCTTCCTGATTTCTCTCCCTTCTTCCCTCTCTTTCTTTCTTTCCTTGTGTAATGAAAGAGGATGGGATTTTGGGTGCGTGGGATTCTGAGTGAGAGAGAACTGGCTTTGGATCAGAATTCTACTTAATTTTTATTAAAGGCTCTGAACCTGTTCCCTAAGTTTTAAATTATAATAATGCTGATGATTTAAAATATCACAAGGTGGGGGACCTTCAAGGTGGTGGAGGAGTAAGAGGTGGAGATCACCTTCCTCCCCACAAATACATCAGGAATACATCTACACGTGGAACAACTCCTACAGAACACCTACTGAATGCTGGCAGAAGACCTCAGACCTCCCAAAAGGCAAGAAACTCCCCACGTACCTGGGTAGGGCAAAAGAAAAAAGAAAAAACAGAGACAAAAGAATAGGGACGGCACCTGCACCAGTGGGAGGGAGCTGTGAAGGAGGAAAGGTTTCTACACACTAGCAAGCCCCTTCCCTGGCGGAGATGGGGGGTGGTGGGGGGGAAGCTTTGGAGCCATGGAGGAGAGCGCAGCAACAGGGGTGCGGAGGGCAAAGCAGAGACGTTCCCGCACAGAGGATTGGTGCCGACCAGCACTCACCAGCCCAAGTGGCTCGTCTGCTCACCCGCCGGGGCGGGCAGGGGCTGGGAGCTGAGGCTCGGGCTTCAGAGGTTGGATCCCAGGGAGAGGACTGGGGTTGGCTGTGTGAACACAGCCTGAAGGGGGCTAGTGCACCACAGCTAGCCAGGAGGGAGTCCGGGGAAAAGTCTGGAACTGCCTAAGAGGCAAGAGACCATTGTTTCAGGGTGCACAAGGAGAGGGGATTCAGGGCACCACCTAAACTAGCTCCAGAGACGGGCGCGAGCCGTGGCTATCAGCGCGGACACCAGAGACAGGCAAGAACAACGCGAACGCTGCTTCTGCTGACACCAGGAATCCTGTGTGCAAGCACAGGTCACTACCCACACCCCCCAAGGAGCGTGTGCAGCCCACCACTGCCAGCGTCCTGAGATCCAGGGACAACCTCCGCAGGAGAACACATGGCGCGCCTCAAGCTGTTGCAACGTCACACTGGCCTCTGCCACTGCGGGCTCGTCCCACCTTCCAACTGTGACTACCGTATGCCTCCCTCCCCACGGCCTGAGTGAGTCAAAGCACCCTAATTAGCTGCTGCTTTAACCCCCTCCTCTCTGGGCGGGAAACAGATGCCAGAGGGTGACCTACACGCAGAGGTGGGGCCAAAATCAAAGCTGAACCCCGGGAGCTGTGCAAACAAAGAAGAGAAAGGGAAATTTCTCCCAGCAGCCTCAGGAGCAGCAGATTAAATCTCCACAATCAAGTTGATGTACCCTGCATCTCTGCAATACCTAAACAGACAACAAATAGTCCCAAAATTGAGGCGGTGGACTTTGGGAGCAACTGTAGACTTGGGGTTTGCTGTCTGCAACTGATTTGTTTCTGATTTTTATGTTTATCTTAGTTTAGTTTTTTGTGCTTGTTACCATTGGTGGATTTGTTTGCTTGCTCTCTTCTTTTTTTATTACTTTTTTATTTAAATAATATAAAACTTTTTATTAATTTTATTAAAAATTTTCTTTTCTTTCTTTTTTTCTCTGTTTTCTTCTGCTATGTGCTGACAGGGTCTTGGTGCTCTGGCCTGGTGTCAGGCCTGAGTCTCTAATGTGGGAGAGCCGAGTTCAGGACATTGGACCACAAGAGACCTCCTGGCACCAGGTAATATCAATTGGCAAGAGCTCTCCCAGAGATCTCCAACTCAATGCTAAGATCCAGCTCCACCCAACGGCCAGCAGGCTCCAGTGCTGGACGCCCCATGCCAAACGACTACCAAGACAGGAACACAACCCAACCCATTAGCAGGGAGGCTGCCTAAAATCATACTAAGCTCACAGACACCCCAAAACACACCACTGGGCATGGCCCTGCCCACCAGAAAGACAAGATTCAGCCCCACCCACCAAAACACAGGCACAAGTGCCCTCCACCAAAAAGCCTACAAAAGCCACTGAAACAACCTCACCCACTGGGGGCAGACAACAAAAACAATGGGAACTACAAACCTGCAGCCTGTGAAAAAGAGACCCCAAACACAGTAAGTTAAACAAAATGAGAAGACAGAGAAATATGCAGCAGATGAAGGAGCAAAGTAAAAACCCACCAGACCTAACAAATGAAGAGGAAATAGGCAGTCTACCTGAAAAAGAATTCAGAGTAATGATAGTAAAGATGATCCTAATCTTGTAAATAAAATGGAGAAAATACAAGAAACGTTTAACAAGGACCTAGAAGAACTAAAGAGCAAACAAACAATGACGAACAACACAATACATGAAATTAAAATTCTCTAGAAGGAATCAATACCAGAATAACTGATAAGTGGCCTGGAAGATAAAATAGTGGAAATAACTACTGCAGAGCAGAATAAAGAAAAATGAATGAAAAGAATTGAGGACAGTCTCAGAGACCTCTGGGACAACATTAAACACACCAACATTCGAATTATAGGGGTCCCAGAAGAAGAAGAGAAAAAGAAATGGTCTGAGAAAAGATTTGAAGACATTATAGTTGAAAACTTCCCTAACATGGGAAACGAAATAGTCAATCAAGTCCAGGAAGCACAGAGAGTCCCATATAGGATACATGCCAAGACACATATTAATCAAACTATCAAAAATTAAATACAAAGAAAAAATATTGAAAGCAGCAAGGGAAAAACAACAAATAACATACAAGGGAATCCCCATAAGGTTAACAGCTGATCCTTCAGTAGAAACTCTGCAAGCCAGAAGGGAGTGGCAGGACATATTTAAAGTGATGAAAAGGAAAAACCTACACCTAAGATTTCTCTACCCAGCAAGGATCTCGTTCAGATTTGATAGGGAAATTAAAACCTTTACAGACAAGCAAAAGTTAAGAGAATTCAGCACCACCAAACCAGCTTTACAACACATGCTAAAGGAACTTCACTAGGCAGGAAACACAAAAGAAGGAAAAGACCTACAATAACAAACCCAAAACAATTAAGAAAATGGTAATAGGAACATACATATTGATAATTATCTTAAATGTAAATGGATTTAATGCTCCAACCAAAAGACACAGACTGGCTGAATGGATACAAAAACAAGACCCATCTATATGCTGTCTACAAGAGACCCACTTCAGACCTAGGGACACATACAGACTGAAAGTGAGGGGGTGGAAAAAGATATTCCATGCAAATGGAAATCAAAAGAAAGCTGGAGTAGCAATTCTCATATCAGACCAATAGACTTTAAAATAAGGAGTATTACAAGAGACAAAGAAGGACATTACATAATGATCAAGGGATCAATCCAAGAAGGAGACAGAACAACTGTAAATATTTATGCACCCAACATAGGAGCACCTCAATACATAAGGCAAATGCTAGCAGCCAAAAAAGGGGAAATCGACAGTAAAACAGTCACAGCAGGGGAATTTAACACTCCACTTTCACCAATGGACAGATCATCCAAAATGAAAATAAATAAGGAAACACAAGCTTTAAATGATACATTAGACAAGATGGACTTAATTGATATTTATAGGACATTCCATCCAAAAACAACAGAATATGCTTTCTTCTCAAGTGCTTATGGAACACTCTGCAGGATAGATCATATCTTGGGTCACAAATCAAGCCTTGGTAAATTTAAGAAAATTGAAATCATATCAGGTATCTTTTCTGACCGAAACGCTCTGAGACTAGATATCAATTACAGAAAAAAAAATGTAAAAAATACAAACACATGGAGGCTAAACAATACGCTATTAAATAGCCAAGACATCACTGAAGAAATCAAAGAGGAAAATAAAAAACACCTAGAAACAAATGACAATGAAAACACGATGACCCAAAACCTGTGGGATGCAGCAAAAGCAGGTCTAAGAGGGAAGTTTATAGAAATACAATCCTACCTTAAGAAACAAGAAAAATCTCAAATAAACAACCTAACCTTACACCTAAAGCAATTAGAGAAAGAGGAACCAAAAAAACCCAAAGTTAGCAGAAGGAAAGAAATCATTAAGATCAGATCAGAAATAAATGCAAAAGAAATGAAGGAAACAATAGCAAAGATCAATAAAACTAAAAGCTGGTTCTTGGAGAAGGTAAACAAAATTGATAAAACTTTAGCCAGACTCACCAAGAAAAAAAGGGAGAAGACTCAAATCAACAGAATTAGAAATGAAAAAAGGAGGAGGTTAGAGAAGATGGTGGAAGAGTGAGATGCGGAGATCACCTTCCTCCCCACAGATACATCAGAAATACATCTACACGTGGAACTACTCCTATAGAACACCTACTGAACGCTGGCAGAAGACCTCAGACCTCCCATTAGGCAAGAAACTCCCCACGTACCTGGGTAGGGCAAAAGAAAAAAGTAAAAACACAGACAAAAGAATAGGAACGGGACCTGCACCAGTGGGAGGGAGCTGTTAAGTTGGAAAGGTATCCTCACACTAGGAAGCCCCTTCGCGGGCAGAGACTGTGGGTGGTGGAGGGGGGAGTTTCCGAGCCTCGGAGGAGAGCACAGCCACAGGGGTGCGGAGGGCAAAGCAGAGAGATGCCCGCACAGAGGATCGGTGCCGACCAGCACTCACCAGCCCGAGAGGCTTCTCTGCTCACCCGCTGGGGCGGGCGGGGGCTAGGAGTCGAGGCTCAGGGTTCGGAGGTCGGATCCCAGGGAGAGGACTAGGGTTGGCTGCGTGAACACAGCCTGAAGGGGGCTAGTGCACCACGGTTACCTGGGAGGGAGTCCGGGAAAAGTCTGGAGCTGCCAAAGAGGCAAGAGACTATTTCTTCCCTCTTTGTTTCCTGGTGCGCGAGGAGAGGGGTTTAAGAGCACTGCTTAAAAGAGCTCCAGAGACGGGCGCGAGCTGTGACTATCAGCGCGGACTCCACAGACGGGCATGAGATGCTAAGGCTGCTGCTGCCGCCACCAGGAAGCCTGTGTGCGAGCACAGGTCACTGTCCACACCTCCCCTCCTGGAAACCTGTGCAGCCCGCCACTGCCAGGGTCCCGTGATCCAGGGACAACTTCCCCGGGAGAACGCACGGCGCACCTCAGGCTGGTGCAACGTCACGCCAGCCTCTTCCACCGCAGGCCCGCCCCTCACTCCGTGCCCCTCCCTCCCCCACGGCCTGAGTGAGCCAGAGTACCCGAAGCAGCTGCTCCTTTAACCCCTTCCTGTCTGAGTGAAGAACAGATGCCCTCCAGCGACCTACAAGCTGAGGTGGGTCCAAATCCAAAGCTCAGCAGTGAGAACAAAGAAGAGAAAGGGAAATCTCTCCCAGCAGCCTCAGAAGCAGCATATGAAAGCGCCACAATCAACTTGATGTGCCTGCATCTGTGGAACACCTGAAAAGACAACGAATCATCCCAAATTGAAGAGGTGGACTTTGGGAGCATCAATATATTATATATATATATATATATATATAAAAAAATATTTTTTCCCCTTTTCCTCTTTTTGTGAGTGTGTATGTGTGTGCTTCTGTGTGAGATTTTGTATGTATAGCTTTGCTTTCACCATTTGTCCTAGGATTCTGTCCGTCCGTTCTTTTTTTCTGTTTTTTTTTTTTTACTTTAAAAAATTTTTTTCATAATAATTACTTTTTATTTTAATAACTTTATTTTATCTTATTTATTTTATTTTATCCTCTTTCTTTCTTTCTATTGTTTCTCCCTTTTATTTTATTTTATTTTTTCGGTACACAGGCCCCTCACTGTTGTGGCCTCTCCCATTGTGGAGCACAGGCTCCGGACACGCAGGCTCAGCAGCCATGGCTCACGGGCCCAGCCGCTCTGCGGCATGTGGGACCAGGGCACGAACCCGTGTCCCCTGCATCGGCAGGCAGACTCTCAACCACTGCGCCACCAGGAAAGCCCTGTTTCTCCCTTTTATTCTGAGCCGTGTGGATGAAAGCCTCTTGGTGCTCCCGCCAGAAGTCAGTGCTGTGCCTCTGAGGTGGGAGAGCCAACTTCAGGACAATGGTCCACAAGAGACCTCCCAGTTCCACGTAATATCAAACAGCGAAAATCTCCCAGAGATCTGCATCTGAACACCAAGACCCAGCTTCACTCAATGATCAGCAAGCTACAGTGCTGGACACCCTATGCCAGACAACTAGCAAGACAGGAACACAGCCCCATCCATTGCCAGAGAGGCTGCCAAAAATCATAATAAGGCCACAGACACCCCAAAACACACCACCAGATGTGCACATGCCCACTAGAAAGACAAGATCCAGCCTCATCCACCAGAACACAGGCACTAGTCCCCTCCACCAGGAAGGACACACAACCCACTGAACCAACCTTAGCCACTGGGGACAGACACCAAAAACAATGGGAACTATGAACCTGTAGCCTGCAAAAAGGAGAACCCAAACACAGTAAGATGAGCAAAATGAGAAGACAGGAAAACACACAGCAGATAAAGGAACAAGATAAAAACCCACCAGACCTAACAAATGAAGAGGAAATAGGCAGTCTACCTGAAAAAGAATTCAGAATAATGATAGTAAAGATGACCAAAAATCTTGGAAATAGAATAGAGAAAATGCAAGAAACATTTAACAAGGAAGTAGAAGAACTAAAGAGGAAACAAGCAATGATGAACAACGCAATAAATGAAATTAAAAATACCCTAGAAGGGATCAATAGCAGAATAACTGAGGCAAAAGAACGGATAAGTGACCTGGAAGATAAAATAGTGGAAATAACTACTGCAGAGCAGAATAAAGAAAAAAGAATGCAAAGAACTGAGGACAGTCTCAGAGACCTCTGGGACAACATTAAATGCACCAACATTTGAATTATAGGTGTCCCAGAAAAAGAAGAGAAAAAGAAAGGGACTGAGAAAATATTTGAAAAGATTATAGTTAAAAACGTCCCTAATATGGGAAAGGAAATGGTTAATCAAGTCCAGGAAGCAGAGAGAGTCACAGACAGGATAAATCCAAGGAGAAACACACCAAGACACATATTAATCAAACTGTCAAAAATTAAATACAAAGAAAACCTATTAAAAGCAGCAAGGGAAAAGCAACAAATAACACATAAGGAAATCCCCATAAGGTTAACAGCTGATCTTTCAGCAGAAACTCTGTAAGCCAGAAGGGACTGGCAGGACATATTTAAAGTGATGAAGGAGAAAAACCTGCAACCAAGATTACTCTACCCAGCAAGGATCTCATTCAGATTTGATGGAGAAATTAAAACCTTTACAGACAAGCAAAAGCTGAGAGAGTTCAGCAGCATTAAACCACCTTTACAACAAATGCTAAAGGAACTTCTCTAGGCAAGAAACACAAGAGAAGGAAAAGACCTACAATAACAAACCCAAAACAATTAAGAAAATGGGAATAGGAACATACAGATCGATAATTACCTTAAATGTAAACGGACTAAATGCTGCCACCAAAAGACACAGACTGGCTGAATGGATACAAAAACATGACCTATATATGTGCTGTCTACAAGAGACCCACTTCAGACCTAGGGACACATACAGACTGAAAGTGAGGGGATGGAAAAAGATATTCCATGCAAATGGAAATCAAAAGAAAGCTGGAGTAGCTATTCTCATATCAGACAAAATAGACTTTAAAATAAAGACTATTACAAGAGAGAAAGAAGGACACTACATAATGATCAAGGGATCAATGCAAGAAGAGATATAACAATTGTAAATATTTATGCACCCAACATAGGAGCACCTCAATACATAAGGCAAATACTAACAGCCATAAAAGGGGAAATTGACAGTAACACAATCATAGTAGGGGACGTTAACACCCCACTTTCACCAATGGACAGATCATCCAAAATGAAAATAAATAAGGAAACACAAGCTTTAATTGACACATTAAACAAGATGGACTTAATTGACATTTATAGGACATTCCATCTAAAAATAACAGAATACACATTTTTCTCAAGTGCTCATGGAACATTCTCCAGGATAGATCGTATCTTGGGTCACAAATCAAGCCTTGGTAAATTTAAGAAAATTGAAATCGTATCAAGTATCTTTTCTGACCACAACGCTATGAGACTAGATATCAATTACAGGAAAAGATCTGTAAGATATACAAGCACATGGAGGATAAACAATACGCTATTAAATAGCCAAGACATCACTGAAGAAATCAAAGAGCAAATCAAAAAATACCTAGAAACAAATGACAATGGAGACACGACGATCCAAAACCAATGGGAGGGCTTCCCTGGTGGTGCAGTGGTTGAGAGTCTGCCTGCCGATGCAGGGGACACGGGTTCGTGCCCCAGTCTGGGAAGATACCACATGCCGTGGAGCGGCTGGGCCCGTGAGCCATGGCCGCTGAGCCTGTACGTCCAGAGCCTGTGCTCTACAACAGGAGAGGCCACAACAGTGAGAGGCCCACGTAGAGCAAAAAAAACCCCAAAAACCTATGAGATGCAGCAAAAGCAGTTCTCAGAGGGAAGTTTATAGGAATACAATCCTACCTTAAGAAACAGGAAACATCTCAAATAAACAACCTAACCCTGCACCTAAAGGAATTCACGAAAGAAGAACAAAAACCCCCAAGTTAGCAGAAGGAAATGAATCATAAAGATCATATCAGAAATAAATGAAAAAGAAATGAAGGAAACGATAGCAAAGATCAATAAAATTAAAAGCTGGTTCTTTGAGAAGATAAACAAAATTGATAAACCATTAGCCAGACCCACCAAGAATAAAAGGGAGAAGACTCAAATCAACGGAATTAGAAATGAAAAAGGAGAAGTAACAACTGACACTGAAGCAATACAAAGGATCATGAGGGATTACGATAAGCAACACTACGCTAATGAAATGGAAGACCTGGAAGAAATTGAAAAAATTTTAGAAATGCACAACCTGCCAAGACTGAACCAGGAAGAAATAGAAAATATGAACAGACCAATCACAAGCATTGAAATTGAAACTGTGATGAAAAATCTTCCAAAAAACAAAAGCCCAGGACCAGAGGGCTTCACAGGTGAATTCTATCAAACATTTAGAGAAGAGCTAACACCTATCCTTCTCAAACTCTTACAAAATATAGCAGAGGGAGGAACACTCCCAAACTCATTCTATGAGGCCACCATCACCCTGATACCAAAATCAGACAAAGATGTCACAAAGAAAGAAAATTACAGTAGGCCAATATCACTGAAGAACATAGATGCAAAACTCCTCAACAAAATACTAGCAAACAGAATCCAACAGCACATTAAAAGGACCATACACCATGATCAAGTGGTGTTTATGCCAGGAATGCAAGGATTCTTCAATATACACAAATCAATCAACGTGATACACCATAGTGAAAAATTGAAGGAGAAAAACCATATGATCATCTCAATAGATGCAGAGAAAGCTTTCGACAAAGTTCCACACCGATTTATGATAAAAACCCTCTAGAAAGTAGGCATAGAGGGAACTTTCCTCAACATAATAAAGGCCATATATGACAAACCCACAGCCAACATCATCCTCAATGGTGAAAAACTGAAAGCATTTCCACTAAGATCAGAAACAAGACAAGGTTGCCCACTGTCACCACTATTATTCAACATAGTTCTGGAAGTTTTAGCCACAGCAATCAGAGAAGAAAAAGAAATAAAATGAATTCAGATTGGAAAAGAAGTAAAGCTGTCACTGTTTGCAGATGATATGATACTATACATAGAGAATCCTAAAGATGCCAACAGAAAACTACTAGAGGTAATCAATGAATTTGGTAAAGTTGCAGGATACAAAATTAATGCACAGAAATTTCTGGTATTCCTATACACTAATGATGAAAAATCTGGAAGTGAAATTAAGAAAACACTCCCGTTTACCATTGCAACAAAAAGATTAAAATATCTAGGAATAAACCTACCTAAGGAGACAAAAGACCTGTATGCAGAAAATTATAAGACACTGATGAAAGAAATTAAAGATGATACAAATAGATGGAGAGATATACCATGTTCTTGGATTGGAAGAATCGACATTGTGAAAATAACTCTAGTACCCAAAGCAATCTACAGATTCAATGCAATCCCTATCAAACTACCACTTGCATTTTTCACAGAACTAGAACAAAAATTTTCACAATTTGGATGGAAAAACATAAGACCCCGAATAGCCAAAGCAAACTTGAGGATGAAAAATGGAGCCTGAGGAATCAGACTCCCTGACTTCAGATTATACTACAAAGCTACAGTAATCAAGACAGTATGGTAGTGGCAGAAAAACAGAAATATAGATCAATGGAACAGGATAGAAAGCCCAGAGATAAACCCATGCACATATGGTCACCTTACCTTTGACAAAGGAGGCAAGAATATACAGTGGAGAAAAGACAGCCTCTTCAATATGTGGTGCTGGGAAACCTGGACAGGTACATGTAAAAGTATGAAATTAGAAAACTCCCTAACACCATACACAAAAATAAACTCAAAATGGAGTAAAGACTTAAATGTAATGCCAGACACTATCAAACTCTTAGAGGAAAACATAGGCAGAACACTTTATGACATAAATCACAGCAAGATCCTTTTTGACCTGCCTCCTAGAGAAATGGAAATTAAAACAAAAATAAACAAATGGGACCTAATGAAACTTCAAAGCTTTTGCACAGCAAAGGAAAACATAAACAAGACCAAAAGACAACCCTCAGAATGGCAGAAAATATTTGCAAATGAAGCAACTGACAATGTATTAATTTCCAAAATTTACAAGCAGCTCATGCAGCTCAATAACAAAAAAACAAACAACCTAATCCAAAAATGGGCAGAAGACCTAAATCGACATTTCTCCAAAGAAGATATACAGATTGCCAACAAACACATGAAAGAATGCTCAACATCATTAATCATTAGAGAAATGCAAATCAAAACTACAATGAGGGCTTCCCTGGTGGCGCAGTGGTTGAGTCCGCCTGCCGATGCAGGGGACACGGGTTCGTGCCCCAGTCCAGGAAGATCCCACATGCTGTGGAGTGGCTAGGCCCGTGAGCTATGGCTGCTGAGCCTGCGCGTCCGGAGCCTGTGCTCCGCAACGGGAGAGGCCACAACAGTGAGAGACCCACATACCACAAAACAAAACAAAACAGAAAACAACTACAATGAGATATCATCTCACACAAGTCAGAATGGCCATCATCAAAAAATCTAGAAACAATAAATGCTGGAGAGGCTGTGGAGAAGAGGGAACACTCTTGCACTGTTGGTGGGAATGTAAATTGATACAGCCACTATGGAGAACAGTATGGAGGTTCCTTAAAAAACTAAAAATAGAAGTACCGTGTGACAGAGCAATCCCACTACTGGGCTTATACCCTGAGAAAACCATAATTCAAAAAGAGTCATGTACCAAAATGTTCATTGCAGCTCTATTTACAATAGCCAGGACATGGAAGCAACCTAAGTGTCCATCTACAGATGAATGGATAAAGAATATGTGGCACATATATACAATGAAATATTACTCAGCCATAAAAAGAAACGAAATTGAGTTATTTGTAGTGAGGTGGATAGACCTAGAGTCTGTAATACAGAGTGAAGTAAGTCAGAAAGAGAAAAAAAAATACCATATGCTAACACATATATATGGAATCTAAGAAAAAAAAAAACAATGTCATGAAGAACCTAGGGGTAAGACGGGAATTACGACACAGACCTACTAGAGAATGGACTTGAGGATATGGGGAGGGGCAAGGGTAAGCTGTGACAAAATGAGAGAATGGCATGGACATATATACACTACCAAACGTAAAATAGATAGCTAGTGGGAAGCAGCCGCATAGCACAGGGAGATCAGCTTGGTGGTTTGTGACCACCTAGAGGTGTGGGATAGGGAGAGTGGGAGGGAGGGAGACGCAAGAGGGAAGAGATATGGGAACATATGTTTACGTATAACTGATTCACTTTGTTATAAAGCAGAAACTAACACACCACTGTAAAGCAATTATACTCCAATAAAGATGTTAAAAAAAAAGAAATGAAAAAAGAAGTAACGACTGACAGTGTAGAAATACAATGGACAAGCAACTCTATGCCAATAAAATGGACAACCTGGAAGAAATGGACAAATTCTTAGAAAAGCACAACCTTTTGAGACTGAACCAGGAAGAAATAGAAAATATAAAAAGACCAATCACAAGCAGTGAAATGGAAACTGATTAAAAACCTTCCAGCAAAACAAAGCCCAGGACCGGATGGCTTCACAGGTGAATTCTATCAAACATTTAGAGAAGAACCAACACCTATCCTTCTCAAACTCTTCCAAAATATAGCAGAGGGGGGAACACTCCCAAATCCATTATACGAGGCCACCATCACCCTGATACCAAAACCAGACAAGGATGTCACAAAGAAAGAAAACTACAGGCCAATATCACTGATGAACATAAATGCAAAAATCCTCAACAAAATTCTAGCAAACAGAATCCAACAGCACATTAAAAGGACCATACACCATGATCAAGTGGGGTTTATCTCAGGAATGCAAGGATTCTTCAGTATACACAAATCAATCAATGTCCTGTAGCATATTAACAAATTGAAGGAGAAAAACCATATGATCATCTCAATAGATGCAGAAAAGGTTTCAACAAAATTCAACACCCATTTATGATAAAAACTCTCCAGAAAGTAGGTATAGAGGAACTACCTCAGCATAATAAAGGCCACATATGACAAACGCACAGCCAACACCCTTCTCAGTGGTGAAAAACTGAAACCACTTCTGCTAAGATCAGGAACAAGACAAGGTTGTCCACTCTCATCACTATTATTCAACACAGTTTTGGAAGTTTTAGCCACAGCAATCACAGAAGAAAAATAAATAAAAGGAATTCAGATTGGAAAATAAGAAGTAAAGCTGTCACTGTTTGCAGATGACATGATACTATACATAGAGAATCCTAAAGATGCTACCAGAAAACTACTAGAGCTAATCAATGAATTTGGTAAAGTAGCAGGATACAAAATTAATGCACATTGATCTCTTGCATTCCTATATACTAATGATGAAAATCTGAAAGAGAAATTAAGGAAACATTCCCATTTAACATTGCAAAAATAAGATGAAAATACCTAGGGATAAACCTACCTAAGGAGACCAAAGGCCTGTATGCAGAAAATTATAAGACACTGATGAAAGAAGTTAAAGACGATACAAACAGATGGAGAGATGTACCATATTCTTGGAATGGAAGAATCAACATTGTGAAAATGACTCTACTACCCAAAGCAATCGACATATTGGACGCAATCCCTATCAAACTACCACTGGCATTTTTCACAGAACTAGAACAGAAATTTTCACAATTCGTATGGAAACACAGAAGACCCCAAATAGGCAAAGCAATCTTGAGAAAGAAAAACGGAGCTGGAGGAATCAGGGTCCCTGATGTCAGACTATGCTAGAAAGCTAAATAACTAAATCAAGACAGTAGGGTACTGGCACAAAAACAGAAATATAGATCAATGCAACAGGATAGAAAGCCCAGAGATAAACCCACGCACATATGGTCACCTTATTTGTGATAAAGGAGGCAAGCATCTACAGTGGAAAAAGACAGCCTCTTCACCAAGTGGTGCTGGGAAAAATGGACAGCTACATGTAAAAGAATGAAATTAGAACACTTCCTAACACCCTACACAAAAATAAACTCAAAATGGATTAAAGACCTAAATGTAAGACCAGACACTCTAAAACTCTTAGAGGAAAACATAGGCAGAACCCTCTATGACATAAATCACAGCAAGATCCTTTTTGACCCACCACCTAGAGAACTGGAAATAAAAATTAAAAAATGGGACCTAATGAAACTTAAAAGCTTTTGCACAGCAAAGGAAACCATAAACAAGACCAAAAGACAACCCTCAGAATGGGAGAAAATATTTGCAAATGAAGCAACAGACAAACGATTAATCTCCAAAATATACAATCAGGTCATGCAGCTGAATATCAAAAAAACAAACAACCCAATCCAAAAATGGGCAGAAGACCTAAACAGATATTTCTCCAAAGAAGATATACAGATTGCCAACAAACACATGAAAGGATGCTCAACATCACTAATCATTAGAGAAATACAAATCAAAACTGCAATGAGATATCATCTCACACCAGTCAGAATGGCCATTATCAAAAAATCTACAAACAATAAGTGCTGGAGAGGGTGTCCAGAAAAGGGAACCTTCTTGCACTGTTGGTGGGAATGTAAATTGATACAGCCACTATGAAGAACAGTATGGAGGTTCCTTAAAAAACTAAAAATAGAAGTACCATGTGACCCAGCAATCCCACTACTGGGCATATACCCTGAGAAAACCATAATTTAAAAAGAGTCATGTACCAAAATGTTCATTGCAGCTCTATTTACAATAGCCGAGACATGGAAGCAACCTAAGTGTCTATAGACAGATAAATGGATACAGATGATGTGGCACGTATTTACAATGGAATATTACTCAGCCATACAAGAAATGGAATTGAACTATTTGTAGTAAGGTGTATGGACCTAGAGTCTGTCATACAGAATGAAGTAATTCGGAAAGAGAAAAAGAAATACCGTATGCTAACAAATATATATGGAATCTAAAAAAAAAAGGTTCTCATGAACCTAGGGGCAGGACAGGAATAAAGATGCAAAGGTAGACAATGGAGTTGAGGACACGGAAGGGGGAAGGGTAAGCTGGGACGAAGTGAGAGAGTAGCATTGACATATATACAGTACCGAATGTAAAAGAGATAGCTAGTGGGAAGCAGCCGCATAGCACAGGGAGATTAGCTCGGTGCTTAGTGACCACCTAGAGGGGTGGGATAGGGAGGGTTGGAGGGAGATACAAGCAAGAGGGGATATGGGTATATATGTATATATATAGCAAATTCATTTTGTTATACAGCAGAAACTAACACAACATTGTAAAGCAATTACGCTCCAATAAAGATGTTAAAATAAATAAATAAAAAATCACAAGGTTACTGTGAAGCTTAGATGAGAAATTATACATAAAATTTACTGCATAAAGATGGCTTACAGTAGATGTTTCATAAGCATAGTCTATATTCTGTTTCCATTTTTGTTTTCCTCCATAAGGAAGGCTATTGGACGTTACCGTAATAAAGCTTGTTAAACGAGGTTACATTTGATTCAATGAGTGATGGAAGAGAAAACTGGAGGGTAACAGGTTCTGAAATGAATGAAAAATAATGATTTATAGACGGTAATTGATAAAGCTACTCTTTCAAGAAGAATGAGAGGGTAATGGGATGTAGAACAAAGGAACAATAGTGTGAAGGAGAATCGGGGTGAAGGAAAAATGTTTGTGGGTGGTGGTGGTTGTTTTTTTAGGATGGAGGTTTGAGTGTGCCTATAACAAGGAAAGAAAGGGACTTACGAGGAGGAATATAAAAATGAGAAAGAGTAATAATACAGAAAATACCTTCAGGAAATAGAATATAAGAGCGGCATTGATCAAAGTTACAGTAGTTATAAAAACAAATTGCCAAATGAAGACAAACCCCTTATAGGCAGTTCAAGCCGGGCCTTCGGAGACCTGGGCTCACTTGAATCTAGCATTTCAATAGACAGTTACTCTTAGCCAGCGGTACCAAGGACTCCAGTGTTCAGGGCTGAGGAGTACTGTAGGAGCCTCCTACCTGCAGCTGCCTCTCCCTAATGCCTGAAATGGCAATTACTCATTAATATGTCAAGAGATTAACAGCTATGTAGCCTATTAAGATCCTATCTGTGGGCAGTACAGACTTCAGTTTGAAAGCTCCGTCATTTATTATGTGTATAAGCTTGGGAAAGTTTTTAGATTTCTCTAAGCCTTAGATTCCTTTATTTTCTGGCCGTGCCACGCAGCTTGTAGGATCTTAGTTCCCCGACCAGGGATTGATCCCTGGCGCTCAGCAGTGAAAGTGCGGAGTCCTAGCAACTGGACTGCCAGGGAATTCCCGAGCCTCAATTTCTCGAACTCTAAGGATAACGTTTCCTACATAACAGAATTGAAGATAATGTACACTAAGTAATTAATAGTGATTAGCATACAGAAAATAATGTTCCTTGTGGGGTGTTAGAGTACTGTAATTTGCCTATTTGCTTACTTTTGAATAATTTTTTCTTATCTTTTCATAAAACTTTGACCCCATCTAATATAACATGCTTACAGAGACTTGAGCTGAAATCACTATTACTGATGTTATCCTAGGGTGGTCAGATGAAGAGACTATCCCAGGATTCTGAATGCGGCTTGAGCCAATAGAACTGCGACATTCCCCCAAAGAAGCCTAGGCCTTTTGGGACACAGACATGTGTGACTCAAAAACTATCCACGGTATCCAGCTTCAAGAAGAGAAAAGAAGAAACATTTTCTTTTAAATTTTCAAATGCTGAGGACATTATCTTCGGGAACCTTCCCTAAGACTTCGGCATCTATTTACCTATTTTCTTCAGGTTGAAATCAATATGGTCCTTTGCCAAGGATGGCACATTATTATACCAACAAAAGCACAAAATACAGAAATTCCGAGGGAAAAAGAATTCTCATTCTCCAATTTCATGTATGGATGTTATTATCGTAATTATCAGTATTTAAGAAGTATTGTATTTAGCCAGTAGTTTTGAGTAGACCAATCCATTAAGAATGCATTTTTAATGTAACACTCTTAGAACATCTAAGACTTAATTTATAAATGTCCCAGTTTTTGTATTGCCATTCTTTAATCCTGAGTTCATATCCTACCAGAAAAGGCAGACTCTAACATGGAATCCCTATCTGTAGGTAATTAAATTGAATAGTAAAGACTATCTGGAATGGCTTAAAGTAATAGGGCAAAGGGAGGGGTTAGCAAAGTCCAAATAGAATGAATCTTTGATTCAGTAGAGGAACGCTTCTCAAACTTTCACGTGCCTATAGGTCAGCTGGAGATCTTTTTAAAATGCAGATTCTGATTCAGTAGACCTAAGGGTGGGGTCTGAGGTCTTGCATCTCTAACAAACTTCCAGGATCGAGGATGCTACTGACCCCCACCACACTCAAGTAGTGAGGGAGAATCTAGAATTGGGTAATGAGTAGGGAGGGAGCCTGCCATGTGCCCTCTAACTCAGCATCACAGAAAACATCAGAAAACTCAACCACCAGCCACCTGCCTTTTGGAGTCCTTCATCTTCTAACACAACAGCTCTCTGACATTTTGATGCTAAAAACTGACTTATCCACAAGCAGAGGCATAAACTCTGGAAACATTTCTTTATCTAAAAACCTGATGGACATTGATCAAGTAACTAGAGAAGAACCGTAACAAGGTGACATCATCTGTTGAGGTGAAAAAGCAAAAATAAGACCAGATACCTAACCAACTGCCTTTATCAGAACTACGCCATTCCATACACCTGAAAGCAATACAGTGTTATGCGTCATTTATATCTCAATAATAAACAATTGGGCCATTCCATCACATATGCCAATGGTGATTCCCAAGATAGATCCTTTGGGAAAATGATAGCAAATCTTTCTATCGAAAGTTTTTTCTGAGGGGCCAATCAGTGTGAAATAGTTACTCTCCACTTTCTCTAGTATAAAAGAAATTCAGATTCACATTTGATTTCAATAGATTTTAATTCAATAATAAGCAATTATCTTAGAAGGAAGCACATGAGAAAAATACTTGAATATATGAAAACATTAAAGAGGTGGTATGCCCTAATTGCTTGTAGAATTATTTGCTTTGCTGAACACAGCACAAGAATTATAGTGGAAATCAATGCTCTGGTTTACCCCTTTTTAAGAGTGTCTATTTTTATTAGAATATTTCCTTTTCTAAAAGCAGTCACCATCTTTAAGCAATGAAGACAGGCTAGCTGTACCCAAGCGCTTTCAATTGTGGTCAGAGGGAGCACACATCCTCTAATGACCTCAGGAAAGATTATCAAAGATGTACTGTGAATGAAGATGTTTACTCAGCAGTGAGCTAGCACACATATTTAGGCGTTTTATTTTTAACAGCCAAAAAGAATGTCAGAAGCCTCATTTCCTGGTCGGATAATAAGCATCCTGCCCTAAGCATGGATGAGCACACAGCACATCATCTCAAATGTAGCATGAGTGATGGCTGTAAGTATGACAGCTGACACCTTCCCTAAACCATTATTCTTGGAAACAAGGCAATCTATACACTCAGAGAGGAAGACTTTGCTAGCTGGGTGTTTACATCTATATTTGCCACCTAGGGAGAATAACAGCCTTATTTCAGAACAAGTTGTATAAGTAGAGATACATCTTAAATTTTACAATGGAAGGGCCAATACTTTTGTTTCTTTCAGTCATTTGTTTTCTGAGTACCTTAATGTAAAATGACTCTTGAAAGGCTTTTGCAAATTATCTTCTTGAACTGTACCCATCCTCTGGGATAAAGAGTTGTTGCAATTGCTTCAGAAATGGAAGTCTTGATTTATATTTCACAGGTGCTGTATTTTTGAAGGCACAGCAGCACAGTGGGACCTACGTCCACTTGTCTTCGTTCCCCTGATAAGGAGCAAAGCATCATGGGGGAGAGGCAGGCTCAGGCTCTCACTGAGAAGCCAGAGTTCGGGCTCCTTGTGAGAGCCATTCACCCTGTCGCCAACAGGATGCCTTACTTAAACTTCCCAGACAAAAACAGATATTCACTTGAGCTGGAAAAGCAGGGGGATGGAGAGGTGTAGAGCTACAAGTTTAAATATTTCAGCTCTGTCTGTGAAAATGACTCCCTGTGTGTAGGTAACCTTGGCCAAGTTAATTCACTTAAGCTGCAAAGAGTTGCTCCACCTTTCCTGTCAATCAAACGAACAACTACTGTTTAAAATAATGATGAACACGAAGACAATGCATCAAATTAACTTGAAGTGGCTATGACAGCAGGCTGCGCCACCACTGATGATATTCGGATAGGAAACAAAATACTGGATTAAAAGCACGTTTGCCTTTTTAAAAAAAAAAGTGGTAAATTTTGAAACATATAACCAATTTTAATTAATAATGCTTTATTATATCAATTAGCTTTTTCTAGGATGTAGCTATTAAATTAAACCCCACAGTTGGACAATTACCTTTTCTTCATTACTCTCCAATTGTTTCACAGGGATTGCTATCTTCCCTAGATTATAAACTAGATTATAAACGCGTCAAGGGCAGCAATATGCCTTTTTTGTTCACGATTTAGGGTTAATCACAAGATCTCTGTGCTACCCATGAGCTCCACATGAATAGAGAGATGGGGAAGGATTCCACTCCACCCTCCAAGAGCAGTAAGGGAATAAAATGTGCTCTTGTGCCACCATCTCCCTAAGTACTCTATTCCTTATTGCTTATTGTGGCACAGCTGGATTAAACTAGAAGTTGAATGGGGATTTGGGGACAATGGAGAAGGTGAGGACATTTTGTACCCTTGTCTCACCTTATGGGTGTCGGCCCCGGTGCTCTGGCACTAACTCATTTGTCCTACTGCTCCTAGCTCTGAGATCTGACTGCAGGAGTTTAAATTTCTACTCCTTTGTTTGAATAAAATTGAAGTATCTCTGCACAGTGATTCTTGGTACAGCCATCTATTCTGTAATTATAATACCACTAATAATTACTATTTACTGAGCATGTATTAAATAATTAGTTCTTTAAGTAGATTATCTAATTAAATCTACTCGAAAACACTGTGTGGCAGCTATTATTAGTCCCAAGACAGAGATAAGGAAATCGAAGCCCAGACATCTTATCTAACTTCATATATCTGCTAAGTGAAGGAGGAAGTATTTGAAACTGGGTCTGACTACAAAATAAGCCATCTCTATGTTTGTCAGATTGTATGGCTACTGAATAAACTCCGCACAGTGAGGTAGGGAAATCAATGGAGCAGTCATTTGTTCCAGGGACAGCTAAAATACCACTATAAAAAATGTTGCCCATATATACAGGGAGAAAAAAGGCTCATAGCAACACTCTATGTAATAACCAAAAAAAAAAAAAAAAAAAGAAAAGAAAAAGAAAAAGGATAAAAGAGAAGCAACCCAAAGATCAACCATAAACAAATAAGTAGATTATGGTATAGCCATGGGATAGAATATTATATAACAGTGAAAATAGTGAAATACAACTACAGGTAACAATGTGAATGAATCTCAGGGATTAAAGATTAAACAAAAAAATATTGCAGAAAAATACATGGCATGCGATTCCACTTATAAAGCTCTTTGACACGCAAGACTAAACAATACAACAAGGGAATAGGAACACAAAATTCATGTCAGGACAGGGATGGGCTGTTAAGACAGAAGTGGAAAGAAGAGATCTTAGAAGGACTCTCATAAGATGGCAAAGTTAAATAAAGTGTTCTTCTTAAACTTGGTAGTGGGGGTCCAGGGAACACTGCATAGTTATACTTTAAATTTTTTGTGTTTTTTTAAAATTATAGCAAAATATATATAGTACCAAATTGACTATTTTAACAATGTTTAAAATGTACAGTTCAGTGTCATTAAACATATTCACATTGTTATGGAACCGTTATCACTACATAACATTAATTATTCTTTTTGTCTAGTAACATTAGATTAAAAGAGTTTGTAGCAATAGCTGGTGATACTTATATAATCTTCATATCTTTGGTAAATTCTAAACAACTCATGATTGTAAGAAAATTTCTCTCATTTTGTAGTGAGAAATCTGGCTTTTGTTGCTGAGAAAAGTACATTGAGTTAGTCTTGGGGTAATTAATATAATACGTGGAGAAAGGTTAAGATGTTTGATCTGAAATAAATAAAAAGCAGCAACATATTTTCAATGGGATCTGAAGGTTCAAGGATACCTTGAGTTTAAGGAGTTCTATCTACTACATGTTGGGTTGATTGTAAAGCAAATTTTAAGTCAGATAGTTTTTACTATTGCATTAATTAAATTCCATCTCTCTTTCTAATTATTATATAGCCCAGTAGTTTTTTTAAAAAAAGTATGACAGCTGCATCTGTGCACTTTCCAAATATGCAGCATAGTTAGAAATGGCAAGTAACTGTTTTATAATGTTTTCCATAATGCCAACTGTCCATGGGTTATGTGAAGAGCAAGCATAAATAGCAGGTAGGAAGCCCAATGGAGTTATATCCTATCTTCCATCAGCTCACACTTTTGAGCACTATTGGTCTCAGGTTTTTCTCCAACGCTGGCATTTCAGACCCAAGTTTAGCAATTTCTTGCTGCAGTTGTTCATTTGTTCCCTGTGCCTGCTGCAGCATGACTTGATCATTGTTTAAATGCATTTGTAATTTCAGAAACCGAGGGAAGGAAAAAAAAGGGAGTGGGGCTGTTTTAGGCTATAATGCTCTGTTTTATAATAAAAGAAGCCATTGAAAGCTGATTATGTAACAAATCCATCAAGGCTGCAAAAGTACACCAGAGAATGAAGCATGATGGGAATTTTTAAGTCAGATATAATTTCTTTTCTGCCTGCAGGAGTTCTTTGTTAAAAAGCAATATATTAACTCATTTAAAAAAATCTGGAAAGACTTCAAAAAAAGTAGCTTAATCTGCTACATTTTATGACATTTTATAGCCAATTCATGTTTTAACAAGTTCATTCACTTAATCATTACAATAGATTATCTGATACATTTCTCTTTAATAAACTAGATTTTTCCTCATGAAGTATAGCTTGTTTAGATTTTTTTAAAGGCTCAGTTTCTTTATAGGATAATTCCATAAATATTCACAATGTACAATTTTGTGTTACACATTTTTATAAAGGGTCTAGCCAACAATGCACCATGAATAATAATGATGATACACTTTGCTGGTTCTTCTTCTTTAGGATTTTAATTAAAAGTAAGCATATGGCACTTAGAAGGCAGCATACAGATGATTTGTAAGGAATGACATGGCAAAGTAAACTAAAATTGTAAATAATTGTTTCATCGTCCAAATACCTGAGTTTCACTGAATTCTGAGAGGCAGCAGGGTCCAGTGGAATCCCTTGGATGATATAGCCAGATTTCTGTTTTCTCAGTTGTCAACTGTAAATGAAAATATCATCAAGTAACTTTATTGCAGAAAGAAATGAAACACCAGGTGGACAATCTAAACCTAATTATAATTTGTTGGGAGCATTCAGTTAAGCATTTTCTGGAAATTCATATGTAGGGAATGCACATAGACCCAATTTGATAATGCTGCACACAGTGCTGATTCATTAAATTTCTATAAATCTCTGAAATAGTTTCTTTTTAAAAGTAACTTGTGTATATGGGTGCCTATGTAATACACACACATATATGCATTACAATAAACGTTATGCGTATATATGTCTCTCCTCCACCCCACCCCACCCCACCCATGCTCTAGGTACCTTCTCGGTCAGTGAGATCTAGCCAACACACTGTACTGTAACATATTCCTGGCTAAAAAGCATTAATCCACCATATTGCAAAGGTCCTCTGCCGAACAGTACTCTACCTCATTTTCCTGAGTTGAGTGGGTTCTAAAACATGTATTGTTTACTACGCTATGGCTGTTCTTTCTACTATTTATTGTGTGTTATGGTGAACAGTTTTGACCCATAACATCTGACAAAAGTCAAAAAGTATGCAAGCAACACTTACACCTAAAAAAGGTGGTAAGGAGATAAGCAGACCACAATGTGTCTTCAAGAAAATGACTTAGGAATCAGAGAATAAATATCATGAAGCACTTACTTATATTTGAAAGCCCTTTGACCTTCATAAACATCATAAACATCACTGAAAGCTGGAGGACTGACCAGCAAAGAGAGACTGTCCGTGTTGACTGTCTGGAGAGCATCTCCTTAAGGCTGTCCTCCAATGAACCCACATAGAAATGATCCTACCGTTTTTGGGAATACATCCTCTGAATTAAACCAGGTGTGCCATATCTAAAAGTTTCTGGAAACATGGTCTCTTTCGGAAAGTAATTTAAAAGATACAGCTTTTTGATGGGACAAAGGGTGTTAAAGAAACTGGCCGATTCACGAGAGATGCCTCACCAAATAAAGAGAGGGACCACATCTGGTGAAAGTAACAAGAGTAAAAAGGGTGAAAGTATGTCAAGAGAGAGAAAACAAATGATAAGCTGATATAAATTTAAATCTCATGCCTAACCTGGCACACTTAAGGCAAAACAGAAGTCACTCTGGCAGAAGACCATCAGTATCAGCGCATAAAGGTTAAGCTTGCTCAACCAACACACTGCCCGGAGCATTTTTACATATATAGTAAGTGGTTAGTGAATAAATCCACAAAGAGCCTACATGACCCAAGTAAAATTAGCCTCTAACTAGAGAGGTCAGTCTTGTTTTCCAGATAGTAGGCAAAATGTTACAAAAATTGCACCAGCAGGAAGAACCCACAGCAAGTAAACACTTTACCTCTTTTTGATATTAAAAAATAAAGATAACTCTAAACTATATATTTAATCACAAGACAAGGAGATTTCTTACACCTACTTACTCAGGGCAAAACTTTATGAAAAACCATAAAGGGTCTTTTTTACATCTTTCTTTCCAACTTCTTAAACCTCCCAATTCATCCCACCCCACCCCACCCCACCCCAGCTTTCCGCGCTTGGTGTCCATACATTTCTTCTCTACATCTGTGTCTCAATTTCTGCCCTGCAAACCGGTTCATATGTACCAATTTTATAGATTCCACATATATGCATTAATATATCTGTTTTTCTCTTTCTGACTTACTTCACTCTGTATAACAGTCTCTAGGTCCATCCACCTCACTACAGATAACTCAGTTTCATTTCTTTTTATGGCTGAGTAATATCCATTGTATATATGTACTACATCTTCTTTATGCATTCATCTGTCGATGGGCATTTAGGTTGCTTCCATGTCTTGGCTATTGTAAATAGTGCTGCAATGAACATTGGGGTGTAAGTGTCATTTTGAATTATGGTTTTCTCAGGGTATATGTCCAGTAGTGGGATTGCTGAGTCATATGGTACTTCTATTTTTAGTTTTTTAAGGAACCTCCATACTGTTCTCCATAGTGGCTGTATCAATTTACATTCCCACCAACAGTGCAAGAGGGTGCCCTTTTCTCCACACCTCTCCAGCAACTGATGTTTGTAGATTTTCTGATGATACCCACTCTAACCGCTGTCAGGTGATACCTCATTGTAGTTTTGATTTGCATTTCTCTAATGATTATGATGTTGAGCATCTTTTCATGTGCCTCTTGGCCATCTGTATGTCTTCTTTGGAGAAATGTCTATTTAGGTCTTGTGCCCATCTTTTGATTGGGTTGTTTGTTTTTTTAATATGGAGCTGCATGGACTATTTATATATTTTGGAGATCAATCCTTTGTCCGTTGATTTGTTTGCAAATATTTTCTCCTACTCCAGCATTGTCTTTTCCTCTTGTTTATAGTTTCCTTTGCTGTGCAAAAGCTTTTAAGTTTCATTAGGTTCCATTTGTTTATTTTTGTTTTTATTTCCATTACTTGAGGAGGTGGGTCAAAAAAGATCTTGCTGTGATTTATTTCAAAGAGTGTTCTTCCTATGTTTTCCTCTAAGAGTTTTATAGTGTCTGATCTTACATCTAGGTGTTTAACCCATTTTGAGTTTATTTTTGTGTATGGTGTTAGGGAGTGTTCTAATTTCATTCTTTTACAAGTAGCTGTCCAGTTTCCCCAGCACCACTTATTGAAGAAACTGTCTTTTCTCCATTGTACATCCTTGCCTCCTTTGTAATAGATTAGGAGACCATAGGTGCGTGGGTTTATCTCTGGGCTTTCTATCCTATTCCATTGATCTATATTTCCGTTTTCGTGCCAGTACCATATTGTCTTGATTACTGTAGCTTTGTAGTATTGTCTGAAGTCAGGGAGTCTGATTCTTCCAGCTCTGTTATTTTCCCTCAAGATTGCTTTGGCTGTTCAGGGTCTTTTGTGTCTCCATACCAATTTTAAGATTTTTTGTTCTAGTTCTGTAAAAAATGTCATTGGTAATTTGATAGGGATTGCATTGAATCTGTAGATTGCTTTGGGTAGTATAGTCATTTTCACAGTATTGATTCTTCCAATCCAAGGACATGGTATATCTCATAATCTGTGTCATCTTTCATTTCTTTCATCAGTGCCTTATAGTTTTCTGAGTACATGTTTTTTACCTACTTAGGTAGGTTTATTCCTAGGTATTTTCTTCTTTTTGTTGCAATGGTGAATGGGATTATTTCCTTAATTTCTCTTTCTGATGTTTTGCTGTTTGTGCACAGGAATGCAAGAGATTTCTGTGCATTATTTTGTAGCCTGCAACTTTACTTTACTAAATTCATTCTTTAGCTCTAGTAGTTTTCTGGTGGCATCTTTAGGATTCTCTATGTATAGTGTCATGTCATCTGCAAACAGTGACAGTTTTACTTCTTCTTTTCCAATTTGTATTTCTTTTATTTCTTTTTCTTCTGTGATTGCTGTGGCTAGGACTTCCAAAACTATATTGAATAATAGTGGTGAGAGTGGACTTCTTTGTCTTCTTCCTGATCTTAGAGAAAATGCTTTCAAGTTTTTCACCATTGAGAATGATATTTGCTGTGGGTTTGTCATATACGGCCTTTATTATGTTGAGGTAGGTTCCCTCTATGCCCACTCTCTGGAGAGGTTTTATCATAAATTGGTGTTGAATTTTGCCAAAAGCTTTTTCTGCATCTATTAAAATGATCATATGGTTTTTATTCTTCCGTTTGTTAATACAGTGTAGTGTATCACACTGACTGAATTGCACATATTGAAGAATCCTTGAATCCCTGGGATAAATCTCACTTGATCATGGTGTATGATCTTTTAATGTGTTGTTGGATTCTGTTTGCATTTTGTTGAGGTTTTTGCATCCATATTCATCAGTGACATTGGTCTGTAATTTTCTTTTTTTATAGTATTTTGTCTGGTTTTGGTATCCGGGTGATGGTGGCCTCATAGAATGAGTTTGGGAGTGTTCCTTCCTCTGCAACTTTTTGGAAGAGTGTGATAAGGATGGGTGTTAGCTCTTCTCTAAATGTTTGATAGAATTCACCTGTGTAGCCAACTGGTCCTGGACTTTGGTTTGTTGGAAGATTTTCAATCACAGTTTCAATTCATTACATCTGATTGGTCTGTTAATATTTTCTATTTCTTCCAGGTTCAGTCTTGGAAGCTTATACCTTTCTAAGAATTTGTCCATTTCTTCCAGATTGTCCATTTTATTGGCATAGAGTTGCTTGTAGTAGTCTCTTAGGATGCTTTGTATTTCTGCGGTGTCTGTTGTAACTTCTCCTTTTTCATTTCTAATTTTATTGATTTGAGTACTTTCCCTCTTTTTCTTGATGAGTCTGGCTAAAGGTTTATCAATTTTGTTTATCTTCTCAAAGAACCAGCTTTTAGTTTTATTGATCTTTGCTATTGTTTTCTTTGTTTCTATTTCATTAATTTCTGCTTTGAGCTTTATGATTTCTTTCCTTCTACTAACTTTGGGTTTTGTTTGTTCTTCTTTCTCTAGCTCCTTTAGGTGTAAGGTTAGATTGTTTATTTGAGATTTTTCTTGTTTTTTGAGGTAGGCCTGTATTGCTATAAACTTTCCTCTTAGAACTGCTTTTGCTGCATCCCATAGGTTTTGGATCATTATGCTTTCACTGTCATTTATCTCTAGGTATTTTTTGATTTCCTCTTTGATTTCTTCAATGATGTCTTGGTTATTTAGCAATGTATTGTTTAGTTTCCATGTGTTTGTATTTTTTATGTTCTTTCCCTGTAATTGATTTCTAATCTCATAGCCTTGTGGTCAGAAAACATGCTTGATATGATTTCAATTTTCTTAAATTTACCAAGTCTTCATTTGTGACCTAAGATGTGATCTACCCTGGAGGATGTTCCGTGTGCACTTGAGGTGAAAGTGTAATCTGCTGTTTTCAGATGGTATGTCCTATAAATGTCAGTTAAATCTATCTTGTCTATTGTGTCAATTAAAGCTTGTGTTTCCTTATTAATTTTCTGTTTGGATGATCTGTCCATTGGTGTAAGTGAGGTGTTAAAATCCCCTGCTATTACTGTGCTACTGTCAATTTCCTCTTTTATATCTGTTAGCATTTGCCTTTTGTATTGAGGTGCTTCTATGTTGGTTGCATATATATTTATAATTGTTACATCTTCCTCTTGGATGAATCCCTTGGTCATTATGTAGTGTCCTTCTTTGTCTCTTGTAACATTCTTTATTTTAAAGTCTATTTTATCTGATATGAGTATTGCTACTCCAGCTTTGATTTCCATTTGCACAGAAAATCTTTTTCCATCCCCTCACTTTCAGTCTGTATGTGTCCCTAGGTCTGAAGTGGGGCTCTTGTAGGCAGCATATAGATGGGTCTTGTTTTTGTATCCATTCAGTGAGCCTGTGTCTTTTGGTTGGAGCATTTAATCCATTCACCTTTAAGGTAATTATAGATATGTATGTTCCTATTATAATTTTCTTAATTCTTATGGGTTTGTTTTCGTAGGTCCTTTTCTCCTCTTGTGTTTCCCACTCAAAGAAGTTCCTTTAGCATTTGTTGTAGAGCTGGTTTGGTGGTACTGAATCCTCTTAGCTTTTGCTTGTCTGTAAAGCTTTTGATTTCCCTGTCGAATCTGAATGAGATCCTTGCCGGGTAGAGTAATCTCGGTTGTAGGTTCTTTCCTTTCATCACTTTAAATATATCATGCCACTCCCTTCTGGCTTGTAGAGTTTCTGCTGAGAAATCAGCTGTTAACCTTATGGGGATTCCCTTGTATTCCCTTTGTTCCCTTGTTGGTTTTAATAATTTTTCTTTGTCTTTACTTTCTGTCAGTTGGATGACTATGTGTCTCGGTGTGTTTCTCCTTGGGTTTATCCTGCCTGGAACTCTCTGCACTTCCTGGACTTGGGTGGCTATTTCCTTTCCCATGTTAGGGAAGTTTTGGACTGTAATCTCTTCAAATATTTTCTCGGGTCCTTTCTCTCTCTCTTCTCCTTCTGGGACCGCTATAATGCAAACGTTGCTGCATCTAATGTTGTCCCAGAGGTCTCTTGGGCTGTCTTCATTTCTTTTCATTCTTTTTTCTTTATTCTGTTCTGTGTCAGGGATTTCCACCATTCTGTCTTCTAGGTCACTTACCCATTCTTCTACCTCAGTTATTCTGCTATTGATTCCTTGTAGTGTATTTTTCATTTCAATTATTGTATTGTCCATCTTTTTTTGTTTGCTCTTTAATTCTTCTAGGTCTTTGTTAAACATTTCTTTCATCTTCTCCATCTTTGCCTCCATTCTTTTTCTGAGGTCCTGGATCTTCCTCACTATCATTATTCTGAATTCTTTTTCTGGCGGGTTGCCTATCTCCACTTCCTTTAGCTGTTTTTTTGGAGTTTTATCTTGTTCCTTCATCTGATACATAGTCTTCTGTCTTTTCATTTTGTCTATCTTTCTGTGAATGTGGTTTTCGTTCCACAGGCTGCAGGACTGTAGTTCTTCTTGTTTCTGCTGTCTGCCCTCTGGTGGATAAGACTTTCTAAGAGGCTTGTGCAAACTTCCTGATGGGAAGGACTGGTGGCGGGTAGAGCTGGGTGTTGCTCTGGTGGGCAGAGCTCAGTAAAACTTTAATCCCCTTGCCCGCTGATGGGTGGGGCTGAGTTCCCTCCCCGTTGGTGGTTTGGCCTGAGGCAACCCATCACTGGAGTCTATAGGCTCTTTGGCAGGGCTAATGGCAGACTCCCAGAGTGTTCACGCCAAGGATTACTTCCCAGAACTTCTGTTGCCAGTGTCCTTGTCTCCGTGGTTAGCCACAACCTCCCCCCACCTCTGGAGGAGACCCTCCAACACTAGCATGTAGGCCTGGTTCAGTCTCCTTTGGGGTCACTGCTCCTTCCCCCTGGGTCCTGATGTGCACACTACTTTGTGTGTGCCTTCCAAGGGTGGAGTCTCCATTTCCCCCAGTCCTGTCAAAGTCCTGCAATCCAATCCCGCTTGTTTACAAAGTCTGATTCTCTGGGAATTCCTCCTCCTTTTGCCAGCCCTCCAGGTTGGGAAGCCTGATATGCGGTTAAGAATCTTGACTCCAGTGGGTGGACTCCTGTGGTATAGTTGTTCTCCAGTTTGTAGGTCGCCCATCCAGCGGTTATGGGATTTGATTTTCTTGTGATTCTGCCCCTCCTACCATCTCATTGCAGCTTCTCCTTCATTTTTGGATGTGGGGTAACTTTTTTGGTGAGTTCCAGTGTCTTCCTGTCGATAACTGTTCAGCAGTTAGTTGTGATTCTGGTGCTCTCTCAAGAGGGAGTGAGCGCATGTCCTTCTACTCCGCCACCTTGAACTAATCTCCTTAATTTTCACACTTTCTACAAAAATTTTCCCCTTCTCATTTCTACATCTCCCGGGTTGGGGGGGGAAATATGTGAACTCTTCCACACTCCTCTGCCCTACCCTCATCTTTCCTACCCACGCATATGTTTAGTGGGAAAGAAAAGTTTTCAAAAATATATAAGAAAATCCTGGGAATTCCCTGGTGGTCCAGTGATTAGGATTCCACACTCTCACTGCCAAGGGCCTGGGTTTGAACCCTGGTCAGGGAACTAAGATCCTGCAAGCCTCATGGCACAACCAAAAAAGAAAAAAAAAAAGAAAAAGAAAAGAAAAGAAAATTCTTTTGTTGGCAAATAAGACAGAGTGTTTAACCTCTACGAATCATTCTTCCTGCTCCTATTGAATCTTCAGAGGCATGAGGGCTGAGGTTGTGGAGGAAGAGGCAGAGGAAGTGGGAAGGACCCAGGAGAAGTGACGCATTCATTCTTTAAGCAGTGTCCAGGCTCACTGACCAAGCTGGAGGAGATACCACAGTCAGTAAGATGCAGCCCCACTCTGATGTAACTTTCATTCTAAAGGTAGAAAAGCTAACAAATAAACAAATAATAATAAAATAATTATAAAATTGGAAATGTTATGAAAGAAACTAGGGCTGAAAGATAATAATGGCTGTTGTGCATTGGGGGTGGACACCCACTTTAGGTAGAATACTCAAGGCTAAATGAGGAGTTGGTCACGTAGGAAGATGGGGAAGCACTTCCTGGGGAAAATAACCAGGACAACTGGTGCTGAGCTGGAAAGAGTGTGAGGGGCAGAAACCCCAATGACTGGTTCTGCAAAGATTGCTCTGGTTGACTTACAGAGAATAGACTGCAGGAGGCCAAAAGCAAAAGCAGAGGGCCTGTTGCAGGAGCCTTGGTAAGAGAAGTGGGCTGCTGGACTCAGACGGGGCAGAGGAGATGGACAAAAGTGAAGAGATGAGGCTTGACAATGGAGTGGGTTTCGGGATGCAAGAAAAGGGGAGAATCAACAGTGACTCTTGGGTTCCAACCTTGAACATCTAGGTGGCCACTGGTGGCATGCATTGACCCATGGGTTAAGACCAGAGACTGGGAACAGATTTGAGGGAAGGATAGAGTGACTGAAATCAAAAATTTCCTGTAATGCACTTTTTGTGGATTTACTCTGTCAGAATTGGCAATAAGCAGAAATCCACCTACAAATAACTTCATTGCTGATCCTGTTTGAGCTGTGAAATATCTGCTTTATAAAATGAAGGGATTACAAAACTAAATACTGTAATTATTCCTCTCAACCTGGTATAACAATAACCATGTGAGAACTGTAATGAGTCTCACTTAATGCACAGCACATTCTGAGCTTCTCAGAGGAAAGTACTGAATATGTGTGGAAAGCTCATTAATTTAGTATCCAGGAATGTGTCATTAGATGCAGTAGTGTTAAAAATAAGAGTAGAGGTCTAAACATAGTAGCATAGTTTCCTCTGCACAAAATACTATCTGTAACAGATTAACAAGTGACCTTGTTACTGTTCATGGATCCTGGCCTAGTTTGAGTCTGTGAGCATTGAAGCAAGTAATTTCAGAAATCTCACAATCCGGAAAAGTATCATTGCCTTATTTGAAGTAAAGTCCATTGTATTTAGGGATGAGATTCTTCCCCTTTTCTTTGACTTCTGTGCTGTTAGAGTTGAGGAGACTCCCACAGTTTACACATGGGTTTACTTAGTTCACGATCTCGACTAGAGGACAAATGATTTATTGTACAAGATTATTCATAGAAGACTAAACACCGCTCTTCCTGCCATATCAGTTGTTCCATTGCATTAATATTTCAATGTTTTACATGAATTCATGTATGGGGTAATAGTTATTGACCAAATTTCATTGTCCCCTGATGCATACATCAGCAAATCTTCAGAGGTCTGAAGTGATGCGATATATAGCCCATTCCTGAATGTCTCTAGAGAAAAGAGACTTCCCAGTTGGATCAATTCAAAAACATTAAGAGTCTGTACCATGTATGAGAAACTGTGTTAGGGGCCAAGGATACAGAGTTTGTGTTGCATCATGTCTCTATAAACTGCCTCAAACTCCCACTTATATTTTTTTATATCAGCTAATATTTATTGAGCGCTTAGTGTGTTCCAGTAAGTATTTTATGTAGTTTCAAGGAATAACTCAAAGACAGTTATTTTGCATACAAATGTTCTCACATAGGAATAAGATGATCAGCTTGCGCCAGTTTGTCTGGGACGGCCTCTGTGTTTTTTGTAATTGAAATGAGATTCACATAACATAAAATTAATCATTTAGAGTATACAATTCACTGACACTTAATACATTCACAATGTTGTGCAATCACAATCCCTATCTAGTTTGAAAACATTTTCATCACCCCAAAAGAAACTCCCTCCCCCATTAAGTAGTCGCTATCTCTTCTCACATCCCCCAGTCGCTGGCAACCACCAACCTGTCTTCTGTTTCTATGGATTTACCTACTCCTGACATTTCACATAAATGAAATCATGGCATAATGTTTTAGAGGTTCAATATTGTAGCAGGTATCCTTTCAATGGCCAAATAATACTGTGTTATGTGTATATCCTAAATTTGTTTATTTGTTGTCAGTGGATGGACATTGGGTGGTTTCCACCTTTTAGCTACTGTAAATAGTGCTTCTATGGACATCGTGTACAAGTATTTGAGTACCTGTTTTCAGTTCTTTGGGATATATACCTAGGAGTGTAATTGCTAGATCACATGATAATTCTGCGTTTAACTTTTTGAAAAACCACCAAACTGTTTTCCACAGTGGGTGTACCCATTTTACATTGCCACCAGCAATGTACAAGCATTCCAATTCTCCACATCCTCGCCAAGATTTGTTATTCTCAGCTTTTATGGGTTTTAGTCTGTTTGTTTGTTTTTTTTTAAATAGTAGTAATCCTACTGAGTGTAAAGTGGTATCTCCGTGGTTTTGAGTTTCATTTCCCTAATGCCTAATGATGTTAAGCATCTTTTCAGGTGCTTATTGGCCATTTGTCTATCTTCTTTGGAGAAATGTCTATTCAAGTGCTTTGTACATGTTTTAATTGGGTAGTTTGTCTTTTTGTTATTAAGTTATAGGAATTGTTCCTATATTCTCAATACTACCCCCTTATCAGATACATGATTTGCAAATAATTTCTCCCATTGTGTAGGATGTCTCATCACTTTCTTGATAACATCCTTTGATGATCAAAAGTTCTAAATACTGGTGAAGTACAATTTATCTATTTCTCCTTTTGCTGATTTTGGTATCATATCTAAGAATGCTTTTCAAATCCAAAGTCACAAAGATTTAGGCCTATGTTTTCTTCTAAGAGTTTTATAGTTCTAACTATATTAGGTTGTTGTTTCATTTGACATTAATTTTTGTATATGGTGTGAGGTAGTGGTACAGTTTCATTCTTTTGCATGTGGATATCTAGTTATCCCAACCCCATTTGTTGAAGAGACTATTCTTTTCCCACTGGATTGTCTTGGCACCCTTGTCAGAAATCAGTTGACCATACTGTGTGGGTTTATTACTAGACTCTCATTTCTATTCCATTGGTCTACATGTCTGTCCTATGCCAAGACTCAAAGCCTCACTTCTTGAAGTAGAGGTGGGTAAGGGCAGAGAAAAGTTCATACAAAAATACACATAGATTAAAAAACACAGTTACCACCATTGAGGAGCTCACAGTCTAAATCAGGGATGCACAATCCCTTGAAATTATACAAAAAAATTTCATGAATGGACAGATCACATTTATCGATGGAGAAAGATCCACAGTTTTCCTGAGGTTCCCAAAAGTGTGTATAACATAAACAAAAAAATAGGAATTAATTAAGATAACAGCTGTTTCAGTCCTAGGTATATATTAGAATCTCCCAGGAAGATTTTAAAAACTAATGATTCTTTGGACTCATACCTAGAGATTCTGATTCAATTGGATGGGAGTTGGGCCCATGTTATTAACATTTTTTAAAAGCTCCTAAGTAATTAAAATTTGCTGGGAGTGTTGAGGACCCCTGATCTAAAAGGAGAGTCATCATTATATATAACAATGTAGGTTATTACATATTATATAAATAATTGCAATATAGTATGATAAATGCTAAATATGGAAATTTACAATAACTATTCTCTTTTTCCCTAAGATCTCACAAAGTATAATTGGGAAATTTCTGATATAATAGAAAGACTGAGCGAAAATTTAAGAGAACTTTTAACCCAAATCCCTGTATCTTTATTTTTCTCTGTTTCTGGAAGCTGCCACAAAATGTCTTGGTACTGAGTCAAGTTTGACTACAACGATACGAGAAAGCCTGAGCCAGGTCCATCAGCTAAGCCCCTCCTGGGTTCCTGCACCTCAGAAACTGTAAGATTATAGATGTCTGTTGTTGCAAGTGACAAAGTTTTGGGATTGTTATGCAGCAACATACAAGAGTACAGATGGTAAATAAATATTCAAACACATTATTAAAAAGAAGCACCCTTTCATAGGTGATCCCGTGTGTAGCAGAAAGACAATGGTTGGCCTTGGGCTCAGGAACCTGGGTTCTAGTTGAGCCCCATCACTTGTTCTGTGAAATGGGAATAATAATGTTTGTCTCCTTGGCCAGAACTGCATCACTTGTCCACAGCTAAAGCAATTATGATTCTTCCCTTTCAGCTCAGGTTGGGGCTGTTCATGAAGTGTGTGACTGAATAGAGGAAAGTTGAAACATACACTCCATCAGGGTCTACTTGGAGAAAGGTTAAATGTTTTCCGAGTAAGCGACAGAAACCATCTCCTGCCATCACATAGTAACACAATGACCTTGAACAAATAGCCTCTCCAAACTTCCCGGAACAGAAACAGCTGAAGACCTGAGTACTTACACTGGGATAAGTAAATAAAGGAAACGAATGAATATAAAAACTAAATTTAAAAAGTGTTATATGCCAAAGAAGATACAGAAATATAATTTTGATATAGCTTCCAAAAGTATTCTGTATCTGTCATATATAATTTAGACGAGAAGCTTTGGCCATCCCTTTTGTAATCATCTATGGCAACAGTAGGAATGAACTATGATATAAATGTGATGGTAGGTACTACATACGAGATTGATAGTATCCAAACCATCTTCCAATCAGTAAAAATAAATAATATTTTTCAGAAGTTGAAAAGTTGTAATTTAGAAGCTTACTTAGGATCCTTTTGATTCCTATTCAATGAATAATATGGTACCAATAGAGAATGATTTCCTTATGCCAAGAAATAGACACAAATGAAAATGAAAGGGTGATAAAATCTTACTTTCTTCACAAACAGTGAAACAGCAGAGGCAAATTTCCTATAGACAGGAAATTGAAACTGAAAGCACACTCTAGGAGAGTTTTATCAAACACTTAAAATCTTCAGTTTCTATAGATTCCCAAGTTTGATGCATAAGTTACTTGGGACCCACATTTTTTTAAATAGCATTTTTTTCTGTACTACAAATGATTTTCCATCAATCTTTTTTCCAAAGCTAGTGAAAAGTTACTAGATTTCACCATCCCTTTGTATGACCTGCATTCTACAATATGGGCAAAGAAAACAGCAATAACAATTAACACTGCATGGGCTTTATATATAGTAGTGGAAAACAGATCATCAGGATAGTATTATTTTACAACTTCTCTTAGATATTTGATAGCTCCCCACAGGCAGTGTACAACGGAAGCAAGAGTTTGTTTTAACCTTTTATAGTAGCTTCTCCCCGGGATCCTAGTTTGGACATTCAAATTAGTGTTTCATGCCTCAAGTCATATAAAATGTGGGGTGAGGAGCTGTGGGGGAAGGAATACACATAAAGTAGGGGAGACTCTTGCAAGTATCAAAATATCACGGTACTAGCTTCTGGAGGTTTTTAATTCCAAGTTCTAAATATGTTTTCTTGCTAGGCAAAACTTGAATTATATACTTGGGTTAGTTTGAGGTATCCTCTTCATTCAAGGACTACCAGGTTTCTATTATACAATATGTCCTGGTTGTTTCTCTCTCTAAATATAAGTATAAACATAAAGATATTTTATTTTAGTTTTAGTTGTAAGACTGCTTGAGTTAGAATCCTAGACTCACCACTCGTTACTTAACCATTTCATGCCTCATTGAAGTGGCATGCCTGTGCTTGCTTGTTTGACCTCTGTAAAATGGGGATAATAATAATGTCTACCTTACATCGGAGGTTGCTGTGGGAATTAAATGAGTTCACACCTGTGAAGCACCTAGAACAATGCCAGGCACAGATATTATTCATATTTCTAAAAAAAAGAGAAAAAAAGTGAAAATATACTCAGTATTTCCTCATCTCTCTTTTGTGCAAAAGCTGTTTTTTTACTGGATAGGCTGCTGTGGTTCCTAATCTTGGCGTGAACAGTTTATTTACCTGAACATGTGAAATTCACGGATTTATAGGGTTCTGATCCTTTCACACACAGGCCTCTGGTTTACACTTTAATTTATTATGACAATGACTCAGAATCACTGCCAATCCAGCTCCCCTGGCTGCTTCTACATAATGACTTAGTTTTCTGTGTTCCAGCTCATGAGGAACAGATGTTAAAGTGAAAAAATAACACCATAACCATTTCCCTTAATTAGCACCTTTGTGAGTAAACTGAAGAAGAGTGAACCGTCCTAGAAACTAAATTACTCTCCCGTCTTCAGGCGAACCTTCCAGCTCCGCGGGATGAGTCACTAGCCAGCGCAGATAACTCCTCCGCGCCTCGCGCCTCCTCTGTGAATAAATGGGGCCGTTAGTCCTTCAGCTACAAATCTGGCCATTTTTAAGAGCACTTTAATCATTTTCCATTTTTTAAAAGCTGATGTTTTCATACAGTCTTTCTTCTTTTTTTTCCTCTTCCTCTTCGTAAACACAAAGGGAGATGACTGTGCTTTTCATGCTGTCACTGACTCAGCAATTCCTCTATTTTTTATGAGCTCCTATCAGGGGCAGCATAAAAATACTACCAAATTAAGAACTAACAAGGTAACCTCTAGGGCAAAAAAAGAAAGGGGGCTGAGGGGAGGGAGAAAACCTTGTTTTATCCCAAGAAGTTACCAGCCAAAATCAAAGATGCAAAATGATGATTTTTGTTGTTCTAACATGAAATCAAATATTCATTTGAGAACATTTTTTCCCGGCTTAACATTCAGCACCCCCTGGTAAGATTAATTTTAATATCATGAGAGCAAGTTCCAGCAACTCAACTACTTCATTTGCATACTATGATTTCTATATGATTCAGATTCGTATCGCTTTGAATCCCAGAAGCCCCAAATAAATGTAGCATTATCACTGAAATGCAGCACTTTTCTCTTTTTATAAAGATGAATTTATGCTTGAAATAAATTTATTCTAATCCAACTTGAAATATACAGGCACTATCACAGATTCTGAGGACTGAAGAAAACTCAAGGGGTTCTCCAGTCTAAGCCAGACCACTCTTAGGATCCATCAGGTAGAGGGGTTTTAAACCTAGTCTTATGATTCTCCAAGGAAAGAAATTTTGTTAACACCTCCCAATAACTTCTGCAGCTTTGAGCATACAGGGTGTGACTCTACAGTAACAAAACAAAACATATTTCCATAAACCATTCTTGAAAATTTTTCATTTCTTAGTCATATTCCACAAAGGGAATTTCTCAGGTCATCAGACCAACATTTTCCTTTTTTTTTTTTTTTTTTTTTTTTTTGCGTTATGCGGGCCTCTCACTGTTGTGGCCTCTCCCGTTGCGGAGCGCAGGCTCAGCGGCCATGGCTCATGGGCCCAGCTGCTCCGCGGCATGTGGGATCTTCCCGGACCGGGGCACGAACCCGCGTCCCCTGCATCGGCAGGCGGACTCTCAACCACTGCGCCACCAGGGAAGCCCTGACATTTTCCTTTTTGCATAATTTTGTACAAGTTGTTAGGATGAAATTTTTAACGAGTTCACCGTCTTTTTATTTAGCCTCTCTTATTTTCTCTTGCCTTTAGTGCCTTTCAACAAATGATGTAATCTTTACTAGAAATTCTTTGAGTTAAGGGATTTATTGTCAAACTGCCTTTATGATGATCTTGATCATCAGAGATCATATTGCTATCTACGATGTCCTTTGTAACAGCAACAAAAAAAGCACACACAGACACACATAGGTGATGGTGCAAGGTCATGCATAGTCGGAATATTTTTGCTGCAGGAAAGCTAACAAAATCAATCCTTTTAGGAATTAACGACAAATGCAAGTTTATGAAAGTCTATCAGCTTTTACAGCTTATAAAATGAACATTCACTTCTCAAAAGGACTCATAAATGTTTTTGTTTCACAAAGAATGTTTATCTTCCTGACTTTCTTTCCTATGCTCCTAAAGAGCAATGTGGTTTTGTTTAGTAGGTATTTATTGATACCCACTATTTACCAGACACTGTTCAAGGATGAGGATACAAAGGCGAGAAAACAAGGTCCATGCCTGGTGGAGCCTGCAGTCTTGCAGGAACCACGATTACAAAACACGTCATTTCCATACAAGTGGCAAGTGCCATGAGGAAAGCCTCTACTGGAGGATAGGAAGCCAGAGAGGCGTGAAGTCAGGGAAGACTTCCTGGAAGAGTTGCTGTAAGTAGCACAATTTCTAATTTAATTTTTAAGAAAACAGTCTGTATAAAAGAAATTTTAAAAATACTCCGTATCTAGGAAGACATATATTGGAGGATGGGAGCGAGGAGGAGGCAAAATATTATCAAACTGTGTCACAGACAAAGGGAGAAGAGTTCCTCTTCAAAATGCCTAAGCAGAGTCGGTGAACATCCACATATCTGCTTCTGAGATTCTGACACCAATTCCAATGTGTGGGTTTTTTCCCTCACACCAAGCAATTCTCGGACACAAGCTGGGTGTCCTACAATTCAACTCATTTCTGACACTATCTACCTGGAGGTAGCATCAGATTCCACAGGTTAGACCCACAAGACTGCCCCTCCCCCACCACACACATTTCAGATGCCAATCACAAGTCCAGGCTGTCACCTGTGCTTCAACTGACCTGCTATATATAGATTATAGGTTTCCATCACCCCCTCCATGGGTTTAATTAATTTGCTGAAGTTGTTCACACAACTCAGAAAAACATTTTCTTAGGTTTATCAGTTTACTATAAAAGGATAAAACTCAGGAATAGCCAGATGGGAGAGATGCGTAGGGCAAGGTATGTGGGAAGGGGCACGGAGCTTCCATGCTCTCTGAGATTGCCACACCTCCAGAGAAAGGAGGTCTTGGAGGGCAACTCAGGATCCACAGAACCCCAAATGATGGTTTCATAATAAACTTTCCTCTTCCAGTATTCGGGAATCGGCTTCTAAATACTCTCAAATTTTGATGCATTAAAGAATAAGTAGGGTCGGGACTTCCCCGGAGGTCCAGTGGTTAAGACTCCACACTTCCAATGCAGGGGGTGCAAGTTCAATCCCTGGTTGGGGAACTAAGATCCCACCCACATGCTGCACAGCGTGGCCAGAAAAGAATAAGTGGGGTCTCTGGCTTTTGTGTTTGGTACTGTTTTCCTATGAGATTCTCATAGGAACATCCACCTAATGTAAGAAGCTCTGGTCAACAGATGTGATTGATTTGATTTTGGTCTCCTTAGGTGCCATGCACATGCTGTATAAGAAACTGGAGATTCTAGACAAAATAACAATACTAACAAAGCACACCCATATTTGGTGAAAGTTTTTAAGCGCAGCAGCCGTGTCTGTGCCCACCCTTACTCTTTGACCTTTCAGTGTGCTTGGGCCTTTTCCAACTGCCAATATTTGCATCTCTGGCCTGAGGACTGAGGGCCAACCTGCCCACATACCTAACAAAATGGAAGGACCGGGAATGAACAACCTCCGAAGCAGCCCTCAACCATGTCCCAGCTCCCTGCCTCTCAGGCTGGGTAATTCTGAAGCTTGTGTTTACACCGCTCACTAGAATTTACCAAGAGAAGTAAGCACTAGTCACTCACTTTAGTAGCTGCCTTAATAATGCACCTTTTAGGGCTTCCCTGGTGGCGCAGTGGTTAAGAATCCACCTGCTAATGCAGGGGACACGGGTTCGTGCCCCGGTCTGGGAAGATCCCACATGCCGCAGAGCGGCTAGGCCCGTGAGCCACAACTACTGAGCCTGCGCGTCTGGAGCCTGTGCTCCGCAACGGGAGAGGCCGCGACAGTGAGAGGCCTGCGCACCGCGATGAAGAGTGGCCCCCGCTTGCCGCAACTGGAGAAAGCCCTCGCACAGAAATGAAGACCCAACACAGCCAAAAATAAATATAAAATAAATTAATTAATTTAAAAAAATGCACATTTTATTGGCTGCCTTCCTCTCCCTGTATTATTTCCCTGCTCCCCTATTGGTGTTTCCTGTACCGCACAAGCTGCACTCAAATACTTACCTCAGGGTCTGCTTCCAAGGGACTAAATCAAGAGGACATGACTGATTAAGTATAATGGTATCTTCATGTTCAAATAGTATTTTATAAGTACACAAAATATACAACCCAAATTGCAAAGATAAAGAAATAAAACAAGACATTTTAACAACAACTATGTTTTCTAAAACATATTAGAAAATAGACATATGTTCAATTGCCTAATTTTGGTCCCAGAAGCATAATGTGGAGTGTACATATTTGGAGGAAACCACAGTAAGGGCTGTCACCAAGGAAGGACAGGTTAGTCACCTTTCCAGGTACAAGGGCAGAGAATGGTACAGATGGAGAGAGAGGTGTCAAGTGGAAACCAGAAGAGAGGTGTTGCTTTTTTGTAAGTATGTTAATGTAAGCATGCATACTGAAAAATACTGGGGGACCGGCAAAACCCACTGCCCCTCCAGCTGATTCTGATCAGAACAGAGTAATTAATCAATCATGACACGCTGATGTGCTGGAGCTGGCTCAGACCAGCTCATGAGAGCCTGAGACCTGACTGCTAATTTCAGGAATTTTGCAAGCCAGATGACTTCATGGTGTAGTCTGAAATAGACCACGGTGGGAGTATCTGCACCACAGAAATGGGCAAATGCTATAAATCAGGCTTCCTTTTCCCCCAAGAGCCAGTTGTTAAACATTTACCAGCACACCATTGAATCTTGACATTGTCATATTCACGTTTATTAATTAGCCAACCTCACTACAACAAGGAAACCAAGGACTAAGAGTAGGTTGAGACTCACTTCCTTGGTGCCTTGAAAAACTGTAAGAGATCTGTAAGAGATCAAGGAAGATACTGCCTAGATAATTGGTCTTTACATCGGGCTTTGCAAATGCTCAGGGGTTTGTATACACGAATAATTTTAACGGACTCAGTTTCCAGATCTTCCACTTTCACATGTGCTCTTTCTAAAAATTGGTTTGCCTGAGAATGAGGCTACCTCTCCACAGGCTTTCTCCCGTTTTACAGAAGAAAGGCATACCTACACACACATACACACCAAATCTCACTACTGGGCATTTCCCTGGGGTGTAAAGGTCTCCAAGTCCCCAAACAAAGGTATACAGGGAAAGACTACTGGGAGAAGCCTCCTTCGTGATTAATTAAGGCATCTTAAGCAGGGCTTCCTATCTTTCCCGGTTTTATATATTTATCTGTTAAGGTGAGGTTTGCATTAAAAGGAAGGTATATTAACCCATTTTGTAATTTTTCTGAATTCAAAACAACTGAGGAAATATATCAGTGGCATTGATTCTTTTGATTGTAGTTAGAGTGCTTTGCAGGACTACCAAAAAATTTAAGATACTTTGGAAAGCCCCATGGCTATAAATTTCACATGCCTTCTTTGCTGTTCCGTGTGCTTTATTTCATAAGGTAATTAAAACGTATTTCATCAAATCATATCGTGAAATAGTTATCCAATTACAGCTCAATCTTCATCTCATTTAACAAGATGTTCAATACTTTCTATCTCCTAGAAACAAAAAAAAAGAACTTATTTAAATATAATTTTTAAAAATATAGATGTCGGTTTTAAAATGATCGAAAGGTGCATAGTTTTTTTAAAAAAAAATTCCTCTCGTCAGGAGCAAAGAAGTTTGGCACTGTGGCCCGAGGTTACTCTCACAGCTAGCCTGAAGAGTCCAGAGGTGGATTAGACAGGGGCAAACAAACCCTTCCAGAATACCCAGAAGTAAAGAGAGAAAAGAATCCCTTGGAAGAGTTTAGTAATTCACTGCAAATGTTTCATTACAGTTGTTATTTTTAAAAGTACCTTCATTGATGTGTGAGAAAAAAAAAAGTCTGTGGAAAAGGAATCTAGAAAACAGTAGTTTTAAAACACGGTGAACTTCTTTGAAAATGATTGTGTGTATATATATATTCAAATATAGAAAAGTCAAAAAATGACGCGTCATTTCGTAGAAGAAGATCTTGAGCAGAAAAAAGAAAAACCTTTGATATCTATGAATAGTCACTAACCCGCAGCCAAGAGTATATCTCATCACTTTGTTTTTTCAAGTGTACCCAAAAGTCAGCTTTTCTTAGATCCTGTGATCTAAGTGTGCTTGATGTAAGCTCTCCTATGGAGTCATACCAGATAGTAAATGTCTGTATTATTAATAGCATCAAAGCAATAAATGTGTTCCTAACATAGGTGAAACCTGGGTGTTTACGAGGCACCTGCACAGCCTTTAAGGCTGCTGGCAGAGTAGGTCGAATTGTTTCTTCTAAAAGCATCCACTAAAAATAACCATTTTTTTCTTCTTTATTAGGAATTCCAGAAGTTATGGTTGCCTATAAAATCAAAAGCATGTGGGAGTAAAATGTATATTCTTCCAGAAGGTTCCTCCGAGCATTCAAGGCGATGTATTTGTGGCCCTTCATGCCGTGATGGTGGTAGCCATTTATGTTGATTGTTCCAATAAAACTCTCAATTTAAAGGCAACTTATTTTGGCAACTTGATGATTACATTTAGTCAGGTTGGAAGTAGGAAGGCAGATAAAATTGCCTTGATCAAGAAAAAAGAAAATGTATTTTTTTAAATCAAAAAGCAGGCAATCTCAGTGGCAACACTTTATCCAAATAACTACAGATGTTGCCTTACTCTTTGGGCGTTAAACAGTATAAAGAATGACAAGAAATAAACTCTTTCTGTTCTAGTGGAAAGAATCTATTCCTATTCTGTTTTCTAGAAATGAGAGGAATAATCTATCCCGGCAGTTCATCTACTTGTGTGCCTAGGAAAGCTTATTTAAAAATTCTTTCCTCTTGCACATGGGTTCAGTGGTATTGATTTAGCCACTGCTTCTTACATCCAGGGCATGAAATCAACTGATAACTTATGTGCTCCGCGGGGGCTGGAGAGCACAGAAGCGTTCAGGTACCCCTTCCCCTCACTCCACTCTCCACACTCACTCCACCCTACCCTGCAAACTGTCTTGGCAATTATCTTGGGATCTCCCTTCCTTGTCTTGGGAGGTGATAATGTATATATGCAGAAATAATAACTTCTCTGCACAAGAACAGCACCTTTTTAAAGGCAGCATTTTATCTCCCTCTCCCCCCATGTTAACGTGGGGGCCTTAGTTGGGAGGGAAAGCAGGGAAGGTGGTTGGCCGGTTCTCGGCACTGGCACCCCCCACTACACCCTGGGGGTAGTAGCTGGCCTTCCTGCTGCTGTCGGTCTAAATGTAGAATGTGAGGTACGTGGTGCTTTTAATCCCCCAATGATGCAACAGGAAAACTCCCATTTCACATCCTGTTCCGTGTGGGCTGATCTGGACAAGTCGCTGAGGCAGCCCCCTGCCCTTTGGTCCACTTGAGAAAGGGTCCTGGACCCTCGCTCCTGCCTTGTTGGATGCTCAGTCCTCCTGACTGATATTTGGCAATGGTCAGGCAACTCCCTGGTCCTCGTCAGCTCCAGAATAAGACCTGGTACATAGTACATTTCTCCTTGTCATCACAAAGACCAAAACTCCTCATTAACTCAGCTGCTCTGATAACATCAAAATATACCACAAACTGAGTGAGAGGGAGAGACCAAGGAGCAGAATGTTTGCTGACAGCTCAGATCTTCTGTTCATTTTCCCAAGGACCCCCCACATGTATCCCAGCTCACCTCCTCATGCAACAGCCTCCTCTGGGTACCCATTTTATAGTGCAAACCAGAATACTCTGAAATTACCCCCCATCCTTCCCCAACCCCTAAGGAAAGAACATATTGGACTCCCTTGGTTTATGATTATTTTTACACTTATCTAAAAGACCTATGCTTTTCCCCAGGTGATAGATTCCTTTTGATTTCACTAACTGTGTCAGATTATCTAAATCTCATCACCTCAAGGCAGAAGTCCACAAAGTTTAGCAGTATCGTTCTAAATTGCACTAGAGTTAAATATGTAGATACCTGTTGCTGTCACAGATATCAAAATGTATGTGTTAATGGAAGGCAACCTATGGCAAATTGCGAACAACTGCCCAAGGCCCTGTGCTTTGGGAATCACAGAAAACACTGATGCTTGGGTAGCAACTGAGAATATATCTATTGGGGGAAGAGCAACAGCTGGTTAGTTAGTGGGGTGCACAACACAAATATCTTGATTACACAACCAATCTGTAATTTCTAACAGTATCACCAAGGAAATGGGGTTAAGGTTACCCATTCTTCAAACACTTCTTCCTCTACAATGTTTATAGTAGTAACATTGCCCTTAGTGGTTTTATTACCGAGATTCAGCCTGTTTCAAAATGTAGACAGAGGAAGGAAAACAGATGAAGAGATAGATCTGTATGAAGTGACTTCACGATGCTGAAATTATGAATCTGTTATAAATGAGCTTCTAAGTGGCTACGACTCCAGAATTGTTTTCAGCTCTCTGAATTTACAGGCAAGAGGTTTACTTTTCCATAACCACAGATGTATGATTAGAAGTGAAAGTAAATGACAAAATGTGTCTCTCTTTTCTCTAAAGTTTATGTTGTGAATGAGTAAAGGAAGAAATTGAACTGCCTAGGAAACCCACTGCGTGGTTCCAACCTCTTTCTAAATATTGCAAATACGACGTCACTCCATTCTTCAACTATATTCTATGTACAGGTACATTGAAGGTTTGTAACTTTGATTTATTAATTTACCTGTCTTGATAACCAACCGAGATTGTTATAAATCATTTTATTATATAGAGATAATCTCTAATTTGGTTTTCTGGAGGCATAAAAGAATTAATCTTTCTTTCCCCAATTAAGTGTATCAATAATTTCTTAGAAGTAAGTTGCCCTTCAGAAAGATATTTAGAGAGAAAAATTAGAATCTTATTCCCTAGGAATTTAATGAAGAACTTTGGGTGGGTCACTTTACCTTCCTGAATCTTAATGTCATTCATATAATGGAGATAATAATAATGATGATGATGCTTTATTATAACCTAAAAAGACTATTATAACGATTGCTATGGAACACTTTATAAACTATAAAATCTGATATAGACATTAGTTACCTTCAAAATCCTGCTATAAGGCTCTGTACTCTCCACGTCGACCTATATTATAATTGAGAATGATTGTCAACTAGGTGTGTATTTCCAAAGATATAATCATGTACACAGAATGTCGTATGTCTATCAGGATCGTTTCTAAACACAGCCCTTAAAGTAGTGCTGTATTTGAAAGTGCTTGGCACATTTTAACTAAGTTAATAACCCTCCAGCTTCAGAGGGTTCTGTAATTCTTGTGTTGCTTAGCTATTGCTCACTGGAGGCTAAAAGAATTAAATCCTGAGCTGCAAGAGCCATGTCAGGAATTAACCAGTATGCTCCAGGCACACAACTCTGTGCCTTTTCCAGAGAAGCAGGAAGTAAAAATAACAGCAAAAGCTGATCTGTGGAGCCCTTACAACTGCCTGGCACAGCGCTAAAGGCTTTCCAAACACTTCCCGCTTAACACTCATGACAGCCCTAGGAGATAAGTATTGTTTTCCCTATTTTTGAGATGAGAAAATTCTAATTTTCTGATAAGGAAAGATCCGGGACTGGGGCTCCTGATTGCTACAACATGGTTCTACCCAGTAGATAGGGGCTGTGTCCTTCTAAGCACATTTAAGGGTAGCTTGACATTAGTTTATCAGGCCCAAAGATAGAGCTTTTGCTTGGACTTTTGCCTCTTCACACTTAGGACGAGGAGAGAAGGAAGATAAAACAAAGCAGGTCATTTTTTCTGTTCACATGTTTAAAAGGTTTCAAAGTCCCAGTTCTAAAGGGAAGGTGGGACAACCTTCCAGATTTAGTTGGCTTTGCCTCTCTTTCACACTGAGATGTACCCAATGACAGCCCCCTCATGAAAATGTAAGCAGCACAAACTCTCCAGAACATTTGTCCAAGTGCAATAGCACTTGTGCTGCATTCCCCAGCAACCTTTTGAAAATCTGCCTGATATTAAAGAGTTGTTTTTCCATCTGCAACACTCCAATCATAGCAGCCTGTGATGAATTTGCTTTTTGTTTTTGTTTTTTTTACATTTTATCCCAGTAAATGAAAAGAATTTCAAGGAGTGAGAGACAGTGGAGGCTAATCTTTACCACCTGGGTGACTCCACTGCACAGGGCAGCAGGGGAACCCGACTTCAGCAGCTAAATCCTGCACCAGCTGATTCGCAATTACGTGCAGCCTCATTCATTCCAGGCTGTCAGAGAAGAGCACACCAAAGCCTCATCATACTCCTGTGCCCAAACAAAGTAGAATGAGTGCCAGTGAAGATGTCATAGAAGATGAAGCTACAGGATCCTGGAAACTTAGAACGAATGCTTAGATGAGGTTTCTTTATTCCATCACTCAGCCAGGAGTCCCATTTGTCTAGACATAACAGATAACACGTTTATCTACTGCTGGGTGACAAACTGCCACAAACTAGCAACTTAAAGCAACATTCATTTATTATCTTGCAGTTCTGTAAGTTGAAAGACTCATGGTTTTGGCTGGGCTCTCTGCTTAGGGTTCCACAAGGCCAAAGTCAAAGTGCCACAGAGGCTGAGCTCTTATCTGGATGCTCCAGAGAGGAATCTGCTCCCAAATGCATTCGAACAGTGGGCAGAAGACAGCTCCTTGTTACCTAGGGCGGAGGCCTCCATCTCCTTGTTGGCTCTTAGCCCAAGGCTGCTCTCAGTTTCTAGAGACCATCTGCATTCCTTGTCACGTGACCCCCTCCATTGTGACGCCAAAAATAGTATATGAACTCCTTCCTGCTCCTGCCTTGCAACTCTCTTCCTCTTCTGCCATCAGCAAGAGAAAGCTCTGCTTCTAAGGGTTCCTGTAATTAGATTAGATTTACCTGGATAATCTCTCTTTCAAAAGGTTAACTCTGCTATATAATACACCTCTTTCACAGGTTCCAGGGATTGGGGGGCATGGAATCTTAGGGGACCCTTTTTAGATTTCTGCCTACCACACTTAGCCAGTAGAATTAATAAAAATGTTGTTAGGCTGGTCATATGCTCAAAAGATAAAGATATTGTAAGTATAGGAAGGAGCAGTTAGAAATAATATTGAGGGACTTCCCTGGTGACGCAGTGGTTAAGAATCCACCTGCCAAAGCAGGGGACACGGGTTCAAGCCCTAGTCTGGGAATATCCTACATCCCGTGCCGTGGAGCAACTAAGCCCATGCGCCACAACTACTGAAGCCCGCACGCCCTAGAGCCCGCAAGCCGCAACTACTGAGCCCGCGTGCTGCAAATATGGAAGCCTGCGCGCCTAGAGCCCGTGTTCCGCAGCAAGAGAAGCCACCGCAATGAGAAGCCCGTGCACTCCAATGAAGAGTAGCCCCAGCTCGCTGCAACTAGAGAAAACCTGTGCACGGCAACAATGACCCAACGCAGCCAAAAATAAAATTAAATTACAAAAAAATATTGAGAATTATGTCTAAATTTCTGGACATGAAACTTGCGAAGTTTAAATGGTGTACTGTTTACACTCCAAAGAAGTATCTTAAAGACACCAACCATGGTCCTTTGAAGAAAGTAGGAACAATTCTTCAGGAGCCAATTCTCCTGAAGACATGATTTAAGAAAACGTGCTAAAATATCCAACCTTGCTCTACAAAAAATAAGACGCCACAGCTGTCCTGCTGACTCCACACTTTTAATTCGACAATACCTTTATATCCTCTCTTTCATTCATAGCTAATGTCTTGAAATCAGCCTGGACCCATCTTGCACTTCATCTCCTGACCTGTTCCCCAGGTCCTGAGCCCTTGACGCAGCTCTGTTTGCTGCCTTCTATCACCCATCAGGCTCCTCTGGGACTAATGTAGTAGCTTTCCCCTGACCAGGTCTGCACGGCTTTTGGCTGCTCTGTAAGCAGAGTGTCAGGAACTCCCTCTCTGCTGAGATGGGGGACCCCTGTGACTGAGCTCTCTCAGCCTCACACCACCTGAAAAGAAAACCTACTCTGTGCAAAGAATAACTGGTTCTTTCGTGGCTAAGCTTATAAATCTTTTGAATTCCCTCTGTTTGCCATGCCACTTTTATGCACTTTGTTCTTCCATTTACATGTGATAAAAAGATATCACATTATTTATTTTACTCAATTGCTTATTTAAGATGACTTGTGTCTCCTTTATCACAAGGGTCGATTTTATCTCTTGCAGGTGGACAACAAGGTACTAGCAAATGTTAAAGTGCTTTGTGAATTATTTGCTAGGGATGATAGCAATCATGGTATTGAGGTGTGCTAGGTAGATATCCTAAACCAATTTAATGCCTATATATTGCCCAAATGCCCAAACCTATGAGGTTATTAAGATGAGCCCAGGTTTATAAATGGTAAATTACCAGCCACGTTGCTGAAAGCTGAGAAGTTAATAGAAGAATTTTGAGGTGCTTTTTTCTGTATGGCTGGAACAAAAGTTGCTCCTAGCTAGTTTCCTGGTAAGTACATCCCTTGCTTCCTGTACACTCAAGCCCATCTCTGAGGCCAGTGTCAGGAGGTTTTTTTTTTTTTTTTTCTGGTCATTAAACATGGATTTTGATTTTGATTAATAATTGATGTATTCATGCAAGTATAATGAAGTTTTCTTCCTGCATTCAGTTTTTTAAAAATGTGTTACCTATCTTGGCTTCCTAAGCTGAAATGCAAGCCTTGTTAAATTCCACACTTTTTTGTTTATTGGGGAATCTTTATCAAAGCAGAAAACTTCACTTCAAAAATAACTTTTGGGAATCTAAACATAAGCATAATTTTTAAATTTTTAATAATAAAGAATATTCTAAGTATTCTTAGCCACAGACTGAAAATTGTCTTATCATTTAAAATATTTTTTAAGGAATTTTTTCTTTTTCTAAAAAATTTAATTTATTTATTTTTGGCTGCCTTGGGTCTTTGTTGCTGTGCACGGGCTTTCTCTAGTTGCAGTGAGCGGGGGCTACTCTTCGTTGTGGTGTGTGGGCTTCTCATCGTGGTGGCTTTTCTTGTTGCGGAGCACGGGCTCTAGGCGCATGGGCTCTAGGCACGTGGACTCAGTAGTTGTGGCTCACGGGCTCTAGAGGGTAGGCTCAGTATTTGTGGCACACGGGCTTAGTTTCTCCCCGGCATGTGGGATCTCCCCAGACCAGGGCTCTAACCCTTGTCCCCTGCATTGCCAGATGGATTCTTAATGACTGTGCCACCAGGGAAGCCCCATCGTTTAAAACATTTTGTTTGTTTTCCCTCTACGTCATCAGGTAAGTTCTCCTCCATTCCAGATAACAAAAGTGAAGCAGTATGACAGTAGACAGAATCATTTCCTGCTAATATTTCCAAGAGCATCAAAATAAACTTAAGGAGCAGGCAGGTGGAAGCCCTTCAGGGGTGGAAGCAAAGTCATTACCAGACCTTTGCCCTGGACTTCACCCTGCAGAATCCCTGTCAGATCCCGCCCCCCACCCGCCTACTGGATCCAAAATAAAACTTTGTAGCCAAAACATTCAGTGACAGATGGCTCACTTCATTGCTGTAATGTTACCCTTTGGGTCTCTGAGGGGATGATTCCAGGAATAGAAAGCAGGGCAAATACAGGAGTGGATGTATAACAGAATCTAACACAAGTTAAGGTTTCTCCAGTTGCTGATGGAATCAAGACCTTCCCTCCTAAATTCTTTACGTTGAACAACAGGGAGTGGTCCCTCCCTCTCTCCAAATTGTAATTAGTGCATAGACTGAGGCATGGGTCCAATGCCGCCTCTGACCCTGACCAGCTTGGTGATTTTTAACCTGCTCCTCAATTTCCTCATAAATAAAATGGGCATCATAATAGTATTGATACTTACCTTTAGGATTTAACTCAGTGCCCAGTCTAAGCCTAAGTTAGTTGAGCCTAAGTGCCCAAGCACTCAAAAATGGTAACTGTTCATAATTTCTTCCCACAATTTGATTAACTTGGCTTTGTAGAAAGGAACAACGCATAATAGAACATAAAACAAGATGCACAACATAGGAAACCTACCAATGGAAATGATCTTTTGTTAAAATTCCTAATTCAAATAGGACTTAAACAAAATTAGAGAAAAGCCAGCATTTTATTATGTTATTACGGAATCAGGAGATTTTCCCACTGAAACAGGCCTTAAGAAGCAATTAGTTACTCTTTTCACAGTTGAGATCTCTAAAGCTAGAGGGGAGATGGTGACTTACTCCTAGTCACATCGAGTCACATCGAAAAAGCTCCCTTGATCAAATTTCTCACATTGTTTATCAGAATTGCTTCTAAATTTCATTTTTTGTTTGCTTTTCTTTTTGAGAAAACGTATGAATTTGTTCTATCACATGCATTCACAAAGTTGTAATTCATGAGGGTCCTGTGTTTTTTGTTTTTCTAATTTGGCATACCCTAATCTTTTCCCAGAGGCCTATATTTGTGCTGCCCTTTTCCAGTTTGTCTGGCATCACTGCTTCACCTTTTGGCACCTAATTCAACATACTTTTATCACCATTATCTGAATAGTACCACCCCATCCGAATGTACTTTACAGCTACCCTCTTCTGCTCCATGCCTGTGCCTGGGTCTGCTTTCCTGTTACGTTACCTGTCCATCTGTTCCTAAAAAATGCCATGAGGGAGTTATGGTGCTTCACGTAGGTTTTGAAAATCTTGACCTTCATTAGGGGTTAGTCACTGCATATCACTGGATTTCTCACTTCCTTTCTTCAAAATTCTTTCCCAACCGAAAACCACACGAAATTAACCAGGTTCACGTTTTCTAAGATACCGTCACTAGATTTTGCTCTTATTATGATTTAGGCTGAATGCCCTTCAGAGTTCATCACTGAGTGCCAGAATCTCTACATACGTTACTTTTAATTTTATAATAATCCTATGCGTTAATGAGTGCTATTATCCCCATTTTATAGATGTGGAAACCAAGAATCAGGGAATTTAAGTAACTTCCCCAAGAGCCCGTAGTGCAGGAAATGGCTGCCTTTCCCACTAAGCCAGGACGCCCAAGAGGGTCCTTTGGAGGACACAGCAATTGTTCTCAAATACTAGCATGCATGAAAGTTATCTGACATGTTTATTAAAAGTGTATACCACAGAGTGCATCCCCCAAATTCCAGACTCCATCGTCCAGATTCTGATTCGGTGGGTGGACCCAGGCTCTGCCTTTCAATAAGCTCCCTGGGAGACTCTGATGCAGGCCATCTGCACAGCACACGCAGCTCAGGAGAGATGCAGCCTGGCTCTGCATTCCCAACTACGCACCAGCTCCAAACCAGGCACCGCATTTCCTGCTTTTCTTCCCCTTAACAGCTATAAATTAAGTGCTGAGATTCACATTTATAACAAAACTTAAGCTGTGTGGGGTTTTCCAGAATTCGGGTTTAATTGGGAGGCAGAATTCTAGCCTGGATAGGACTGTTTCCTCTGTCTCTTCCCTTTACTGACTTCTCATACGTCATTTGATCAAATAACTTAAACCTCATTGTGTCTCATTCTTCTCCTCTGTAAATGGAATGTGAAAATTGATGTCCACTACACATCGTAGAAGACCTCTCTAAAGACGAAAACTGTGACCACGGGAGAAGCGTGAAAAGCTCCAGGCAAAGAATGTGTGAGTCCTCAAGATGAATTACCCTCTTACAAGAGGGGCATGTTGATTTTTATCATGGTTACCATTTACTTTACAAAACAACCATTTGGCATTTGTGAGAGTGGAGGGCAGTAGCTTGCAATGCACAGGTTTTGTGTTCTTGGAAAAGTGATTTTAAGTCTATGCACCTCATTTTCTTCATATGTGAAATGGGAGTAAAAGTATTATCAGTCTCGTGGAGTGTTAAGCTACTTCATGCTTCACATAAATAAGCTTTCACAAACTGCTCAGCCCAGATATTTTTATTCTCAAGTGCTTGGCTTCAAACTATTGATAATATCAGCATATTCATTCTCAAGTCCCTGCTATATGCTGTGAGATACTGGGTCCTCCAGAAAACAAATATGATACTGTCCCTGCTCTTAGGAAAGTTACTCTCAAGCAGATGAGACACTCTTACATTATACCTAATGCAACTGAGTTGGGGGGACTTTTACAATGTATTATTAAGGGGGAAAAGCCCCTTAATACAAAAAGTGTCTATAATATGACCCTAGTTTTTAAAAACAATTTTAAAACAATGACTGATTCCTCCATATTTTCATATCACACATTATAAACACACATATAAACATATATATATTTACAAAATACATACTTTACTAATTATATATATATAATTAAGTTGTTTTGGAGAGAGAATAAAGAAATGAAAAAGAGAAGAAGGAACACACAGAAAAATCATAATAACAAGATAATTTTTAAAAAATATAGAGATGTCCATGATAAAAGAGTATATGTGATATGACCCCATTTAAATAAATTTGCATCTACATGTGTGTATATGTGTGTGTAAGTGTGTGTATATGAAATGCATGAAAACATAGTCAAAATACTAGCAGTGGCTACTCAAGGTATTGAAATTTAAGTGATCTTAATTAGGTGATCTTCTTCTGTACTGCTAGGCTGTTTCTTAAAATGGCAAAAGTTTTTATTATTTTTAATAACTGAAAACCTGGGACTGTGTCAAGATATTTATTATTGCACATGATGAACTGCTTTATTTTGCTTTTCTCAAATTGTCCCTAAAATGTATGAATTACTTTGAAATGATAAAAATTATATTCTTTAAAGTGGTATTCTTAGTAATGATAAAGCGCAGTGAAACAAAGGTATTCTCGATAGAAGGCTAAAGCTGCTTCATTACCCATATGAAGCTGCCTACACAATGAACTTGTTTTGCCAGAAGAAACTCAGTTCCTGAACTCTCCTTTCTCTTTTTTCTTTTCCTTCTGTTTTCAATTACGTAAATCTTGGATTTGTCGAAAGAATCTAGCTTTTTAAAAACTTTGCTGTATGGTTTCACTTATATTTTCCCAACTTATTATAATTTTCTACAGCTTATCATGTCCCAAACTAAACTCATTATCTTCCTTCTGCCTCAACTGACTTCTCTTCTTATCTCTTTTTTCAGTAAGAATGTCACCCCGAACCTCGAGTCACCCAAACTGGATATCTGGGGACACCCTGCATCCTACTTTTAGTTCATTGTCACTTCTGTAGACACTACATCTTAATATCAGACCACTCTGATCACATCTCTTCCCCACAGCTACTGGCCTCATTGGTTCTGCCTAAACTGCAGCTGTCATCTTTAACTCAGTCCCCCGACTCCACTTTGAAACTGTGATGAAGCAGGAGAACGTCTAAACTTCTTTACACGCTACGCGAATTGTCCGCCTATCTTCACTTCCTTGAGGAAACGATCTTCCCCAAACATGCTGCCTTGGGGACTTTTGGTCATAGCGCTCTCACTCCCCGTGATGCTACAAGCCAGGCAGTGAGAACTCCATCCCCCTAGACTCCATGCCTGGTTCAGAGAGAGGCATATGATAAGAGAAGGGTCAGGCATTCTGTCCCAGGACTTCTCTGCTAGAGTAAGAAGAAAAACTCTCTCTTGCTTTTAGTGGGTCACAGATTAATTTAGCGAATTCCTCTGGAAGACTTATTTTCTTGAAACTTTCTTGGAGGCCATATTCAAATAGTGTAGACACAAAAGAGCAAGTCATTTCTTTTGGTTGTCCTAGAAATAGGCATATATTTTCTCTTTTTTAACTATTTTTAAAATAAATTTATTTTTTTATTTATTTTTGGCTGTGTTGGGTCTTTGTTGCTGCGCGCGGACTTTCTCTAGTTTTGGCAAGCGGGCGTTACTCTTCGCTGGGGTGCCGTGCACCGGCTTCTCATTGCAGTGGTTTCTCTTGCTGTGGAGCATGGGCTCTAGGCGCATGGGCTTCAGTAGTTGTGGTATGTGGGCTCAGTAGCTGTGGCTCATGGGATCTAGAGCACAGGCTCAGTAGTCGTGGTGCATGGGCTTAGTTGCTCCACGGCATGTGGGATATTCCCGAACCAGGGCTCGAACCCGTGTCCCCTGCATTGGCAGGCGGATTCTTTTTTTTTACAATGTGAAAATGTCATTTCTTTTTTTTTAACATCTTAATTGAGTATAACCGTTTTACAATGATGTGTTCATTTCTGCTTTATAACAAAGTGAATCAGCTATACATATACATATATCCCCATATCTCCTCTCTCTTGCGTCTCCCTCCCACCTTCCCTATCCCACCCCTCTAGGTGGTCAAAGATCACCGAGCTGATCTCCCTGTGCTATGCGGCTGCTTCCCACTAGCTATCTATTTTACATTTGGTAGTATTTGTAAGTCCATACCACTCTCTCACTTTGTCCCAGCTTACCCTTCCCCCTCCCTGTGTCCTCAAGTCCAGTCTCTTAAGTCTGCATCTTTATTCCTGTCCTGCCCCTAGGTTCTTCAGAACTCTTTTTTTTTTTTAGATTCAATATATATGTGTTAGCATAAGGTATTTGTTTTTCTCTTTCTGACTTACTTCACTCTGTATGACAGACTGTAGGCCGTCCACCTCACTACAAATAACTCAATTTCGTTTCTTTTTATGGCGGAGTAATATTCCATTATATATATGTGCCACATCTTCTTTATCCATTCATCTGTCGATGGACACGTAGGTTGCTTCCATGTCCTGGCTATTGTAAATAGAGCTGCAGTGAACATTGTGGTACATGACTCCTTTTGAATTATGGTTTCCTCAGGGTATATGCCCAGTAGTGGGATTGCTGGGTCATATGGTAGTTCTATTTTTAGTTTTTTAAGGAACCTCCATACTGTTCTCCATAGTGGCTGTATCAATTTACATTCCCACCAACAGTGCAAGTCCAGCATTTATTGTTTGTAGATTTTTTTGATGATGGGCAGGCGGATTCTTAACCACTGCGCCACCAGGGAAGCCCTAAATAGGCATATATTTTCATCCAGTTTGGGAACCAACTCCAATTTTCGAAAGGTAACCAGGTTAGTGGTGATTTATGATGATTTCTACTTTATTATCAGTGTGGTGTTTCCAAAAAAAGGGAAGCTATTAATTCTAATTTCTAATTTCAACTAGGCTATAAATGTCTTCATTTTTTCACACTCCACATTATAGGATTATCATAGAAATTATTTATTTTTTGTTCTACCTTTTTATTGATAGATAACATGCATTAAAAGTATACAAAGTGCATAGCTCAATAAATTTTCAAAACTGAAAACAACTTTTTTACTGTATATTTTTATGCACAAAAATAAAATTTAATGTGTCTAAGGTCAGGACCATGTTTTCATTTTTCTCAACCCCTAGCTTAATCCCACACCCAACAGTAATGCCCAATGTTGATGTCACTGTCCTTTACCTACCAGACAAAGACATTTTATACCCAAAAGTCATCAGGTAGAGGGGTTACTCCAGCATATTAATTTAACAATAATTATTAACGTAGAACAATTATCAAGCGCTTATATGTACTATTATTATCTCAGTTTTATAGATCAGGAAACTGGTGGACAGAGATTTAGAAAGAGACTGACATCAAATAGCCAGTAAATGGAAGAGAGCAAGACTGCAAAGATAAAACTCAATTTCCCAAAAATAATTTATACCACCTAATTCCTCCACTAGGAAAACTACCATTTTCACTGAGACTGAGAAAAAACTCAATTTTTCTTAAGACCAAGAGATGGAATCCACTTTCCTTTAGTAAACATTAGCAGTGATTCAGCCTTGGATGAGGAGAGCAGTTGAGTGAACTCTAATAGTGTTTAAAATTCTCCAAAGAAGACAAGGAAGAGCACATATTAGAGATTACAGACTTACTTTTTATTTGTGGGCATCTTCCTGCATTTCTTACTGCATCCAGATCACCTCTGCAGCGCCACCTTCTTTTCTATGTAGGTCCTTGTATGGAATCTTTGGGATCCTTAATTTGGGAGCTCTTCCTGAAGGGTGAGATGGTACTTCTGAGTGGGCAGCCTGCCTCTCATCTCTCTAAATGCCTGTCATTTAATTACAGAAGGATGGATGAGAAAGTCAGACCTTCCTTGAGGCTATTGAGAAAATCCCAAACAAAAACCCTACAAAATCCCATTTACCCAAATTGCTTAAGGTGAAGAAATTCTTCAGATTCCTTAAGATATGTTAAAAAATAATCCAAGACTAAATTTTAATGTGTAGTTTGAAAAGCTAACAATACTGCTAAGAGATTTCTGGGTGACACATTTATATTCTGATTCTGATTTTATTGTAAGAAGTTCTCTTAAAAATAAGAAGCAAACAGTAGGCATTAGGGATTTGGTACCTGCCTTTTTTTGTTATGTTTTTTATTTAATATAGCTAAGATGAAGAAAAAAAAATTGGTGAGACTTTAAATATAGTTGAAGTGAAGAAAAAATATATACACTAATTTGATGTCTCTGCCATGGAATGTTCTAAAGAATACAGTGGAAGCAATATATCTTGAGTCTGAACTAGCAGAAACTACACGTGAAGACTGAGTACATTATAGATCTGTAGACAAGGGAGATAAGATAGAATAAAAGAATGATTTTGAAGTTCCCTTCTAACTAAAGTTAATGCATCACTGGAACTTTAAAAGCAAAAATAAATCTCAGGAATTTATTGTCTTTTTAAAGTAAGATTCTCAGGGACTTCCCTTGTGGTCCAGTGGTTAAGAATCTGCCTTCCGGGCTTCCCTGGTGGCGCAGTGGTTGAAGAGTCTGCCTGCCGATGCAGGGGACACAGGTTCGTGCCCTGGTCCGGGAAGATCCCACATGCCGCGGAGCGGCTGGGCCCGTGAGCCATGGCCGCTGAGCCTGCGCTTCTGGAGCCTGTGCTCCGCAACAGTGAGAGGCCACAACAGTGAGAGGCCCGCGTACCGCAAAAAAAAAAAAAAAAAAAAAAAAAAGAATCTGCCTTCCAATGCAGGAGATGCAGGTTCCATCCCTGGTTGGGGAACTAAGATCCCACACGCCACGGGGCAACTAAACCCGCACGCCGCAACTACTGAGCCCCTGCGCTCTGGAGCCTGTGCGCCACAACGAAGAGCCCACGTGCCACAACAAAGAGCCCGCGTGCTACAACTGAGACCCAACACGGAGAAATAAATTTTAAAAATAAAGTAAGATTTTCATTCTTTCACGAGTAAAAAAAATTGCAGCTGTAAAAGACTACGATATACAATTTATATTGAGGATAAAGAACCATGGTCCTAAATGTTAAGAAATTATCTCTTGCTCTTTCTTTGCCAAAGCAACTCTCTCAATAAATGTCTTTCCAATCAAGTGGTAGCAACCACAGAAGCTATGCCCATCTGCATTTGCTTTGTGAACTTGATGATCTGAAGAACGATGAAAGTATGATAACTCCATTAAGCTATCAGCCCAAACTGCTTTGCATGCAGCCCTGTGAATTATCCATTTCTTCACTGATCTCCTCTCATTTTCAAATATTGGTGGGATCTGCTTAGGTGAGAAGGGTCCCAGAGGCATCACCTCTGCCCCTGCCTGCCCTGTCTTCATCCTGTAGTCTCATGACTACATGACACTCCAAACCTCATCTTGCTGGAGTCACAAGGTCATACTGACTGGCTTCTATGCAGTTCCAAACAATAGGTGTCTTTTAAAATACACTTTTTTCCTGATTTATAGTAATTTTAATATTATCACCAATATGCACTAACATTATTTATCTTTCTAAACTAAACTAGCATACCAGGTAAATGCCCCATCATGCCCGGAATTAACTTAACATTTGATTAGGCAGAACGAGCTTTCCCATCAGTACAATACTCAGCCATTAAGCAAAGCAACTGGCAGATAAAGACTGAGTTGATGGCTATATGATGGCTCATATTAAAGAACAAATATCAGCTACTGAACATTCACTATGTTCCATTCACTGTGCTTATTTCACATCTCACAACCTCTGAGTTAGGTGCAATTGTTTTCCAAATTTTACATATAAGGAAACAGAAGCTTACAGAACCAAAATGTACACTGCTAGAATCTGGATTTGAACTCATGCCCTCTCGTACTCAGAGTTAATTTTAGATTTCCTCACACAGGAAGCTGTGCATGACAATGGTCCAAACACACCAAGAAGCCCAAGCTTGGCCCACCATGAAGTGATGACATAAAGAGGAAAGTATTGTTTTTTCCCAAAACTTCATGTGTCTAGGAGGGTATTACACAGGCAATTTTACCCAAATGCCATTATGAAACAAAAGAAAAACTAAAGAACATGGAAAGCTGGTACTCTTCAGGAATAATAATAACGAGGTAACACCCTTAAAGCCCCCAACTAAAGACCTTGCCTTTTTTTTCTTGTTAGGTTCCCATCTGTGTTCCTGCAGGCATGAAACTGGAAGAAGAGATATGCATTTGCAAATACCCTCACACCCAACAAACTCAAATTCCTTACCTGAATTCCCTAGAATGTCTCCTTTCTCAACCAACTTATTTTTATTTTGTTCTTTACTTGGTTCCATTGTATTCTGTACCAAAGCAATGTTTCCCAGCCTCCCTTTCAAGTCTCTAAATCTTGTTGCCTTTATTCAGTTTCTCTCACTGTATTGTACTGTTTTCATTGTTGTGGTCCATCTTACTCTTTCTAATTTCTTCTGTGGCTGTGAACATTATTAACATCCCTGCCCTGGCCCTGTGAATGTTATAAATCCTTCTGCCTACAGCATTTTTATTTTTCTGACTTTGTCTGGCATAGCTAAAGTAAATCCTATATTTACATAATAGATAACAGGTATATAATCTCTTGTGTGTATATCTGCCAAAGACATACAAAGACATATGATAATTCATGGATTTATTTCAGATTGAGTTTGTAGTGTTTATCCAGAATGTGGATTAATTGTATAGATTCACAGACATTTTTTTTCTTCCATTTTTGTTGAGATGTAATTGACATACAGCACTGTATAAGTTTAAGGTGTAGAGCATAATGATTTGAATTACGTGGATCATGAAATTATTACCACAATACGTTTAATGAACATCCATTATCTCATGTAGATAAAAAATTAAAGAAATAGGAAAAAAATTTTTCCTTGCATTGAGAACACTTGGGATTTACTCTCTTAACAACTTTCATATATTAACACACAGAAGTGTTAATTATGTTTATCATGTTGTACATTACATCCCTAGTGCTTACTTATCTTAACGGGAAGTTTGTGCATTTTGACTGCCTTCATCCCAATCCACCCCCCAACCAACCCCCGCCTCTGGTAACCACAAATCTGATCTCTTTTTCTATGAGTTTGTTTATTTGTTTTTGAAGTATAACAATACTATGTTCCTGGTACACAAAGCAGTGATTCAATATTTCTATACATCTCAAAATTATCATCACAATTAAGTCTAGTTACCTACCATTTGTCTACTTACCAAGATATTACATAATTATTGATATATTCCCTATACTATACATTCATACCTGTGACTCATTTATTTTGTAACTGGAAGTTTGTACCTCTTAATTTCCCTCACCTATTTCTCTTCTATCTCACCTCTGGCAACCATCAGTTTGTTCTCTGTATATATTAATCTTTCTGTTTTGTTACATTTCTTCATTTGTTTTGTTTTTTTAGATTCCACGTGTAAGTGAAATTACACCATATTTGTCTTTCTCTGACTTACTTCACTTAGCATAATATCCTCTAGGGTCCATCCATGTTGTTGCAAATGGCAATATTTCATTCTATTTCATGGCTGAGTAATATTCCATTTTATATAGATCAACTTATTCTTTATCCATTCATCTACTACTGGAGCTTAGGGTGCTTCCATATCTTGACTATTATGAACATAGGGGAGCATATATCTTTACAAATTAATGTTTTCCTTTTCTTTGGATAAGTACCTAGGAGTGGAATTGTTGGGTCATAAGATAATTCTATTTTTAATTTTTTGAGGAACCTTACATTGTTTTCCATAGTGGCTGCACCAATTTACATTCCCACCAATAGTATTGGGTTGTCCAAAAAGTTAGTTTGGTTACTGAATATGTTGTTCAATAAAGTTCTTCGTGAAAATGAAAAATGTGTCTTTTTGTCTTACTTAGAACCAAATGAACTTTTTGGCCAACCCAATACATAAGTGTTCCTTTTTCTCCATATCCTCATCGACACTTGTCATTTGTTGTCTTTTTGATAATATCTATTCTGATAGGTGTGAGGTGATATCTCATTGTGGTTTAGATTTGCATTTCCTTGATGATTAGTAATATTGAGCATTTTTTTTTTCATGTGCCTGTTGGCCACCTATATGTCTTCTTTTGAAAATGTTCATATACTCTGCCAATTTTTTAATTAGGTTCTTTGGGTTTTTTTGATGTCAACTTGTATGAGTTCTCTGTATAATTGGGATATTAACCCCATGTCAGATATATCATTTACAAATATCTTTGACCATTCAGTAGGTGGCCTTTTTGTTTTCTTGATAGTTTCCTTCACTGTGCAAAAGTTTTTTAGTTTGATGTAGTCTCATTTCCATTTGTTTAATTTTGCTTTTGTTTCTTGCCTGAAGAGACATATCCAGAAAAATATTGCTAACTACAGTATCAAAGAGATTACTGCCTATTTTTCTTCTAGAAGTTTTGTGGTTTCAGGTCTTATATTTAAGTCTTTCATCCATTTTGAATTTATTTTTATACGTAGTATAAGAAAGTAGTCCAGTTTGATTCTTTTCATGTAGTTGTCAAGTTTTCCCAGCACCATTTATTGAAGAGGCTGTCTTTCCCCACTGTATATTCTTGTCTCCTTTGTCATAGATTAATTAACCATATAAGTGTGGGTTCATTTATGGGCTCTCTATTTTGTTCCACTGATCTATGTGTCTGTTTTTGTGCCAGTACCATACTGTTTTGATGACTGTACCTCATTTGTATAGTTTGAAATCAGGGAGTGTGATATCTCCAGTTATGCTCTTTCTCAAGATTGAGAAAATTACAGCTAATTGGGGTCTTTTGTGTTTCCATACAAATTTTAGAATTATTTGTTCTAGTTCTGTGAAAAATGCCATTGGTATTTTGATAGGAATTGCACCGAATCTGTAAATTACCTTGGGTAGTATGGTCATTTTAACAATATTAATTCTTCCAATCCATGAACATGGTATATCTTTCCATCTGGTTGTGTTGTCTTTAATTTCTTTCATCAGTGCCTTATAGTTTTCTGAGTACAGGTCTTTTACCTCCTTAGTTAGATTTATTCCTAGGTACTGTATTCTTTTTGATGCATTTACAAATGGGATTATTTCTTTAATTTCTCTTTCTGATAGTTCATTGTTAATGTATAGAAATGCAACAGATTTCTGTACATTAATTTTGTATCCTGCGAATTGACCAAATTCACTGATGAGTTCTAGTAGATTTTTGGTGGTGTATTAAGAATTTTTAATGTATATTATCACGTCATCTTCAAACAGTAACAGTTTTACTTCTTCCTTTCCAACTTGGATGCCTTTTGTTTCTTTTTCTTGTCTGATTGGTGTGGCTAGGGCTTCCTATACTACGTTGAATAAAAGTGGTGAGAATGGGCATCCTTGTCTTGTTCCTGATCTCAGAGGAAATGCTTTCAGCTTTTCACCATTGAGTATGATGTTAGCTGTAGGCTTCTCGTATATGGCTTTTATTATGTTGAGGTGTGGTCCTTCTATACTCACTTCCTTGAGAGTTTTTATCATAAATAGATGTTGAAGTTTTTGAAAAGCTTTTTCTGCATCTATTGAGATGATCATATAATTTTTTATTCTTCAATTTGTTAGTGTGGTGTGCCACACTGATTGATTTGTGGATATTGTACATCCTTACATCTGTAGGATAAATCCCACTTGATTATTCTGTATGATCCTTGTAATGTGCTGTTGAATTCACTTTGCTAGTATTTTGTTGCGGATTTTTGCATCTATATTCATCAGTGATATTGGCCTGTAATTTTCTTTTTTGTGTGTGATACCTTTGTCTGGTTTTGGTATCTGGGTGATGTTGGCCTTGAAGAATGAGTACGGAAGCATTCTTTCCCTTGCAATGTTTTAGAATAGTTTGAGAAGGATAGGTGTTAACTCTTCTTTATGTGTTTAGTAGAATTCACCTGTGATGCTGTCTGAGCCTGGACTTTGTTGGGAGTTTTTAATTACCAATTCAATTTCTTTAATGGTAATTGGTCAGTTCATATTTTTTATTTCTTCCTGATTCAGTCTTGAGAGATTGTACATTTCTAGGAATGTGTCCATTTCTTCTAGGTTGTCCATTTTATTGTGTATAATTATTCATAGTAATCTCTTATTATCCTTTGTATTTCTGTGGTGTTGATTGTAACTTCTCCTTTTTCATTTCTGATTTTATTGATTTGGGCCCTCTCTATTTTTTTCTTGATGAGTCTGGCTAAAGGTTTGCCCATTTTTAAATTTTTTCAAAGAACCAGCTGTTAGTTTCATTGATCTTTTCTATTTTTTTAAGTCACTCTTTCATTTTTATTTCTGCTCTGATCTTTATGATTTCTTTCCTTATACTAACTTTGAGTTCTGTTTCTTCTTCTTTTTTTTTTAGAAATTTAGTTGTAAGGTTAGGTTGTTTATTTGAGATTTTTCTTGTTTCCTGACATAGGTGTATATTGCTATATACATACCTCTTAGAGTCGCTTTTGCTGCATCCTACAGATTTTGAATCATTGCGTTTTTGTTTTCATTTGTCTTCAGGTATTTCTCTTTTTTAAAATTTCTTCTTTGATTTCTTCAGCAACCCATTAGTTCTTTAGTAGCATATTATTTAGCCTCCATATGTTTGTGTTTTTTGCAGTTTTCTTCCTTGTAGTTGATTTCTATCCTCATAGTTCTGTGATTGGAAAAGATGTTAGATGTGATTGCAATCTTCTTAAATTTACTGAGACTTGTTTTCTGGCCTAGGATGTGATTTATCCTGGAGAATGCTCCATGTATTGTACACTTGAAAAGAATGTGCATTCTGCTGCTTTTGGATGTAATGTTCTATATACATCTATTAAGTCCATGTGGTTTAATGTGTCACTTAAGACCAATGTTTCCCTATTGATTTTCTGTCTGGATGATCTGTCCATTGATATAAGTGTGGTGTTAAAGTCCCCTACTATTATTGTGTTACTGTCAATTTCTCCCTTTTTGTCTATTAATATTTGCTTTATGTGTATAGGTGCTCCTACATGGGGTGCACGTATATTTACAATAGTTATATCTTCTTCTTGGATTGATCCCTTGATCGTTATGTAATGTCCTTATCTCTTGTTACAGTCTGTTTCAAAATCTATTTTGGCTGATATAAGTATTACTGCCTCAGCTTTCTTCTCATTTTCATTTGCATGGAATAACTTTTACATCCTCTCACTTTCAGTCTGTTCATGTCTTTAGATCTGAAGTGAGTTTCTGTAGGCATCATATATATGGGTCTTGTTTTTGGATCTATTCAGCCACTCCATATCTTTTGATTGGAGCATTTAGTCCATTTACATTATTGATAGGTATGCATGTATTGCCATTTTGTTAACTGTTTTCTGGTTGTTTTTATAGTTCGTTTTTGTTCTTTGCTTCTTTTACTCTTTTTCCTTGTGATTTGATGACTAGTGTTATTTTTGGATTCCTTTTTCTTTGATGTGTATGTTTCTATTTTTGATTCTGGTTTGTGGTTACCATGAAGTTTATATATATATATAGTTTATATGTGTTTATATATTTCAAGTTCCTGATCTCTTAAGTTTGAACGCATTTTACCAATCCTGCATTTGTATTCCCCCACCACCATGTTTACTGTTTTCGATGTCATATTTTACTTCTTTTTGTTTTGTGTATCCCTTAGCTAGTTATTGTGGATATAGATGATTTTATTACCTTTGTCTTTTAACATTCCTACTCACTTTATATGTGGTTGATCTACTACCTTTACTGAATATTTGCCTTTACCAAAGAGATTTTTCCTTATATAATTTTCATATTTCTATTTATAGTTTTTTCCACTTAGAGAAGTCCCTTTAACATTTCTTGTGAAGCTGGTTTCATAATGATGAACCCTTTTGGCTCTTGCATCTCTGTAACCTCTTGATCTCTCCTTCAGATATGAGTGATAGCCTTGCTGGTAGAATATTCTTGTTTGTAGGTTTTTCCCTTTCAACATTTTAAATATATTGTGCCACTCCCTTCTGGCCTGCAGGGTTTCTGCTGCAAAGTCAGCTGATAGCCTTATGGGAGTCCACTGTATATAACAAGTTGCTTTTCTCTTGCTGCTTTTAATATTTTCTCTTTATCTTAAATTTTTGCCATTTTAATTACAGTGTGTCTTGGTGTCATCCTCTTTGGGTTGATCTTGTTTGGGACTCCCTGTGCTTCCTGTGCTTGGATGTCTGTTTCTTTTCCCAGGTTAAGGAAGTTTTCAGCTGTTACATCTTCAAATATGTTCTCTGCCATCTTCTCTCTTCTCTTTCTGGGACCCCTAATGTTAGTGCTAATATTAGTACACTTGATGTTGTTCCAGAGGTCTTTTAAAGTGCCCTCATTGAAAAATTTTTTTTTCTTTTTTCTATTCAGCTTGGGTGATTTCCACTACTCTGCCTTCCAGCTTGCTGATCTGTTCCTCTGTATTATTAATCTACTTTTGATTACTTCTAGTATAATTTTTATTTCAGTTATTGTGTTCTTCATCTCTGTTTGGTTCTTTTTCATATTTTCTAACTTGTTGTTAGAAACTTCTGATTTCTCATCTGTTCTTCTCCCAAATTCTTTGAGCATCTCTATGATCATTACCTTGAATTCTTTATCAGGCAGATTGCTTATCTCCACTTCACTTAGTTCTTCTTCCATAGCTTTATCTTGTTCCTCTATCACTTTATTTTGCTTAATTCTCCATTTTTATTTTTATGTATTTGGTAGTCTGGCTACCTGATCTTGGAGAAGTGGCCTTATGTAGGAGATGTCCTATGGGGCTTAGCAGCACACTCCACTCTGGTCACCAGCATTATATGCTCTAGAGGCAACATCTATGTGGGCTGTGTGAGCCTTTCGTTGTGGTGGGCTGACTACTCTGGGCGTGCTGGTAGGCATGACTGACCCTCAGTCCAGTTAGTCAGCAGGCCTTGCTGAGTACAGAGGCTGCTGGTCACTGGTAAGCAGGGCCAGTTGCTGCCACAAGTGGCTATTCATGGCCTGCAAAGTCCCAGTCCTGGTGCAGGCCCACTGGCGTGTGAGGTCAGGTCATGAGGTGGCTGGCTGCAGAGCCCTTAGGGGTGTCCCAGGGCTATTGCTGGCCCACTAGTGAGTGAAGCCAGGTCCTGGGGTGGCTGGCTGCGGCCCAGGGGTACAAAGCAGGTGTGGGCTTGCTGGTGGGCAAGACCAGAGCCCAGGGTGTCCCAAGGTTGGTGCTCACAGGTCCTGGATCTGGTGTTGGCCCAGTGGTGGGTAGGGCCATGTCCTGGCAACTAATTGTGGGGCCCTGGGAGTCCAGGCTAGTGACTGCCCACTGGTGGGTGGAACCAGGTCCTGGGCCCTCTGGTGGATGGATCCAGGTCCCATGGAGGCTGGGGGTTCAGGGGGTCCTAAAGCAACTGCCCTACTGGTGGTTGGGGCTGTGTCCTTGTCTGGCTAGCTCTTTGGCATGGGGTATCCCAGGACTGGTGCCAACTGGCTGGTTGGTGGAACTGGGTCCCAGCACGAATAAGATAGTGGGAGGATTCCAAAATGTCATTTGCCAGTACTAGTGTCCTTGTGGTAGAATAAACTCCCCAAAATGGCTGCTGCCAGTGTTTATGTCCCCAGGGTAAGTCCTAGTTGCCTCCTGCCTCTGCAAGAAGCTCTCCAAAATCAGCAAGTGGATTTGACCCAAGCTCTTTGCAAATGCTTGCTCCTGCCCTTGATCTCAGAGCATGTGAAAATTTGTGTGCACCATTTAAGAGTGGAGTTTCTGTTTCCTACAGTCCTCTGGCTCTCCCAAAAGTAAACCCTGCTGGTCATCAAAGCCAAACACTCTGAGGGCTCATCTTCTCAGTGCAGGATCCCTCAAGTGGGGAGCCAAGTATGGGGCTCAGACCCCTAGCTCCTTTGGGAGAACCTCTACAATCGTAATTATCCTCCCACTTGTGGGTTGCCTACCTGGGGGTATGGGTCTGACTAATACCACATTTCTGCCCCTCCTACCCATCTCATTGTGGTTCCTTCTTTATATCTATAGTTGTAGAAGATCTTTTCTAGTCTTCAGGTCTTTCTCATCAATAGTTTCTCTGTAAATAGTTGTAATTTTGGTGTGCCTGTGGGAGGAGGTGAGCTCAGGGTCTCCCTACTCCACCATCTTGGCCACTCTTGATTCACTGACATTTAATTATACATCTAGCAATAATTTTTTTTAAAGAATCACTAGAAAAAGAATTATATTAAATGATAAATATACAAAATCTCACATAATGGTGATAATTATGATTATGATAATTTATATTATCATTATCATCTTGAAATGATAATAAAGATGATGATGACAAATCTATGAACTAAATGTCATTATACTTATATACACACAAAAAAAACCTTATCTTCTTTAGGTGATTGTAAAAGAATAAGCCTATGATGATGGTTAGGCTGGAGTCATCTTACTAATATTATCTTTTTCACAACTCATACTTAGTTAATTTGAATTCACTATACTTCCAATGGATACATAAATAATAGGAAATAGGAAAAATACAACAAATGCCTTTAAACATTATCAAGTATCAGTATAATTCTCTATTGTCAACTTATAAAAAACTGTAATTCCCATTGTGCCCTACATCATAGATAATCTTGGTTTACATTTACTTATATAATTACTGCTGTCAGGAGGCTCTGTTATTTTAATTTATGGAGTGCCAACAGGATTTTAAGATATTGTCCACATATGTTGAGTCATGCACAGTAAAGACAGAACAAAAGAGATGAGACATAAAAACCCAGGAGTAGGTAGGAGTATTAAGTCCTTGTTCCCTCTTTTTGTTTGTTTATGCAACTTTTTCCTGGATGACAGAGGAAGAAAGCATCACTGTCCTTGATCAAAGAAGGAGGGGAGAAAAAGGAAGAAATTGTGGAGAAGGGGCCTCTGAAGCTGAAAGGCATTGCAGAGCTCGGAGTGACTAAGCGGAAGAAGAAAAAGAAGGACAAAGACTAGGTGAAACTCTTGGATGCAATGGAAACAAGCAAAAAGAATGAGGAGGAGAAGCGGTGCAGCCTGCACAAGTGGACACCGGCCCACGCAGCCTTCGAGAAGATGCAGGAGAACGTGTTTGGTGCTCCTGGCCTAAGGACACCTCAAAGGTGATGGGACCAAGGCAGAGCCCCAAGCACAGACATATGTGGGTGTAGTCGAAAGGAAGGACTCAGGTTCCCGTGCTGGAGAGCCAGGATCTTTGAGGGCCTATGTGTACCCACCAGATGAGGATCAGATTGCATATGCTGTTGGGAAAAAGTGTGTTGACATAGATGCTGACAGAATAAGAAAGGCAGAAAACAAAACCAAGTGTTGGGTTTGGGACTATCATATGAGAAATGCAGAATAAAACAAGAAAAAAGTCATAAAAAAAAAAAAAAAGAAAGAAATTCTGGCCAAAGTAAGGACATGTTAAAGAAATGGGAAAAATTGCCTTAATTCATCTATTATAACTCTAACTTTAGGAAGAATAAGAAAAGGATATTATTCTTGCGAGTCCCAGAAAAAAAAAAGTCTAAGAAATGAATTTGTGAATCAAACTTTTTAAGAAAATAAATTGAGTATGAAAAACTAAGATTGGCATTGACGCTTGATCGATTGAATTTTACTGTTGCTCTCTTTTTACAGCAAATTGTGTAACTGACATTAAAATACTGAATAAATATCCACCAAAAAACTATTAGAACGAATAAATGAATTCAGTAAAGTTGCAGGATACAAAAATAATATACAGAAATCTGTTGCATTTCTATATACTAATAATGAACCATCACAAAGAGAAATGAAGAAAACAATCCCATTTACAATTGCATCCAAAAAAAAAATTCCTAGGAATTTAATTTAACCAAGAAGGTGAAAGACCTATACTCTGAAAACTAGAAGACTTTGAAGAAAGAAATTAAAGACAACACAAATAAACAGGGAAAAAAAAAAAGTGCTCATGGACTGGAAGAAACAATATCGTTAAAGTGTCCATACTCCTCAAAGCAATCTACAGATTCAATGCAATCCCTATCAAAATACCAATGGCATTTTCACAGAACTAAAACAAATAACTCTAAAATTTGTATGGGTCCACAAAGGACCCCAAATAGCCAAAACAATCTTAAGAAAGAAGATACCACATTCCCTGATTGTGAACTATAATACAAAGTTACAATAATCAAAACATTATGAAACTGGCACAAAAACAGACACATGGATCAATGAAACAGAATAGAGAGCTCAGAAATGAATCCACACTTATATGGTCAATTAATTTATGACAATGGAGGAAAGAATATCCAATGGGAAAAAGACAGTCTCTTCAATAAATGATGTTGGGAAAACTGGACAGCTACATTCAAAAAAATGAAACTGGACTCCTTTCTTACACCATATACAAAAATAAACTCAAAATGGATTAAAGACTGAAATGTGAGACCTGAAACCATAAAACTTCTAGAAGAAACTATAGGCAGTAATCTCTTTGACAGTGGTCTTAGCAACATATTTTTGGATATGCCTCTTCAGGCAAGGGAAACAAAAGCAAAATTAAGCACATGGGACTACACCAAACTAAAAAGTTTCACACAGGGAAGGAAACCAGCAACCAAAATGAAGGCAATCTACTGAACCAGAGAATATCTGCAAATGATATATCCAGTAAGGGGTTGATATCCAAAATATATAAAGGATTCACACAACTCAATATCAAAAAAAACAAAAAACCTGATTTTAAAATGGGCACAGGACCTGAATAGACATTTTTCCAAGGGAAATATATAGGTGGCCAATAGACATATGAAAATGTGCTCAGTGTCACTAATCATCAGGGAAATGCAAATCAAAATCACAATGAGATACCACCTATCAGGATGGCTATTCTCAAAAAGACAAGAAACAACAAGTGTTAGTGAGGATGTGGAGAAAAGGGACCTCTCATGCACTGTTTGTAGGAATGTAAATTGATGCAGTCACTATGGAAAAGCGTATAAATATTCCTAAAAAAAAATTAAAAATAGAACTACCATATGGTCCAGCAATTCCACTACTGGGTTTTCATCTAAAGAAAGAAAACACAATTTGAAAAGATATAGGTGCCCCTATGTTCATTGAAGAACTATTTACAATAGCCAAGATATGGAAGCAACGTAAGTGTCCATTGATAGATGAATGGATAAAAACGTGGTATATATATACAATGGAATATTACTCGGTCATTAAAATGATAAAATCTTGCGCCCTTTGCAGCAATATGGATGGACCTAGAGGGTATTATGTGAAGCGAAATAAGTTAGACAGAGAAAGACAAATACTGTATAATTTCACTTATACATGGAATCTAAAAAGCAAAACAGATGAACAATCAAAACAAAACTAAAACAGACTCACATATATAGAGAACAAACAGGTGGTTACCAGAGGGGCAGGGGGTTGAGGGACAGATGAAATAGGTGAAGGAGATTAAGAGGTACAAACTTCCAGCTATAAAATAAATAAGTCACAGGGATGAAATGCATAGTAGAGGGAATATAGTCAATAATATTGTAACAACGTTGGTGACAGACAGGAACTAGATTTATTATTATCATTTCATAATATTTAAAAATATTGAATCACTATGTAATATACCTGAAACTAATGTAATATGTATATTAATTATAATTCAATTAAAAATATAAAATAATTCATATTCACTTGCCATTAGTTCAGTCAAATAGCTCTGTTGGTAACTCCTATGATAAAGACAACTAATAATAAAATAATGATAGAATTGAGAAATACATACTGTGGCCCATGTATCATTTTTTCAATACTATAATAAGTGCTAGAGGTAGACTAAGATCCAGGATCCTGGAGCCAAACTGTATAGGTTCAAATACCGACTCTGTCACTTATTAGCTATGTGACCTTAGGCAATTTACCTAACCTCTCTGTGTCTCAATTTCCTCATTTTTTAATATGGATAATAATAGTATCTACCCCATAGGGTTTTTGTAAAGATTACATTAGTTAATAAATGTAAAAACTTAGGACAATGCCTTCCACATATTTGGCATTATTTAAGTATTTGCTGTTGTTCTTTGAAATTTATATTTGAAAAGAGATGTGATTGATCATGACATTCATTTCTGGTTTTAATAATACTTATAGGGACTTCCCTGGTGGTCCAGTGGTTAAGAATCCGCCTTCCAATGCAGGGGACGCAGGTTCAATCCCTGGTCGGGGAGCTAAGATCTCACATGCCATGGGGCAAGTAAGCCCATGCACCGCAACTACTGAGCCTGGTGCTCTGGAGCCCGCGCATGACAACAAAAAGATGCCGCAACTAAGACCCGACGCAACCCAATAAATAAATAAATAAAAATAAAATAAATATTAAAAAAATAATACTTATAAAACTAGGAATAGAAAAAAGTGTTCTTAACTTGAAGTACTGGTTAAGAATGCTCTGGTGGAAAGTAACAGAAAACTCTGTGAATGGTGGTTTAAGCTATAATAACATTTTTGTATTTATTTTACAAGAATTTCAGAAGCAGACAGTCTCAGAACTGGGTCAGTGAGCTAAAAATATAACGCGGGACTCAGGCTCATTCCAGCCTTGTGTTTTGACCATGCTTAGCTGTCAGCTCTTCATTCTCATGCTGGTTGCTTATTATTAGGAGGGCTGCCACAGCTCTAGGCTTCAAGACTGGATGTAGGAAAAGGAGAACTGCCAACAAGCTCTGCACTCACACACGCACTGATACCTAACCCTTAAGAGGATGATCTCTTAAGAGATCATTAAATGATCTCTCTCTTAAGATGCCAGCAGACTTCCCCTTAACAGAGAAAGTAAGTAACTGGCTCTCCAGCATCCATAGTTAGAGGTTACAGAATGGCTTTGAGGGTAGCCCACTAGCACTTTCTGTTACTCTGATGAAGACAACCTATCAGAAACCAACAACAAATGTCACACATAAGATGTGACTCTTGAAGAATTCTGATTAAAGCTCAGAACAAGAAAAGTCTGCTTATTCACACCTATTATTCAATGTTTGTATGGATGCCCTAGCCAGTGGTCATAAACCAAGAAAATCAAAGACAATCAATTGAAATTTTTAGATTTAAAGTGAAATAAAGGGACTTCCTTGGAAGTCCCTTCCTTGGCGAACGCAGGGGACGCCAGTTCGCTCCCTGGTCAGGGAACTAAGATCCCACATGTCATGGGGCAACTAAGCCCACGCACCACAACTACTGAGCTGGCGTGCTCTAGAGCCCGCATGCCACAACTAGAGAGAAGCCTGCGTGCCACAATGAAGAGCCCGTGTGCTGCAACTAAGACCAGATGCAGCCAAATAAATAAATAAATACTTTTAAAAAATGAAATAAAATTAAAATTTAGTTCCTCAGTTTCACTAACAACATTTCAAGTGACCAATGGCCTCATGTCACTAGTGGCTACCATACTGGACAACACAGAGAACATTTCCATCATCTCCGAAAGTTTGATTTGACATTGCTGCATTTTAGAGGGAAAGTCGTCAGTACCCACAAACCTTTAAAATGTGAACGTTAGTTGAATGCACAATTGCTCTACTGACAATAATTTGTCCTGCCGAAGTACACAATTGCACAAATCTGTGTGTATAAAATTGTAATATTATTAGCAGTACTCCCACACTGGAAGTGATATGTGTCCATCAGCAGAGGAGGGATTTAATAAATTATACTACATTCAGATTATAACATATTATGCAGATATTTGAAAAAATGATACAGATCTATATATACTCACAAGGAAGGATGCTTGCCATATATTGCTGAGTGAATCAAGCACGTTACACCCATACACTATGATCCCATTTTGATTTCAAATATATTGTATGTAAATTTGTATAAAATTGTATACATATAATTGCACATGTTTCAGGACCAGGACTATGGGGAGGTGAGTGAGATGCCTAGGGCACAAAATTCTCAGTATCTCTGTGAATTTTAGACCCTAGATGCCTCACTTACCATACCCTAGTCCTGGCCCTGATATGTTTGCATGTATATAGAAAAATCTTTGAGAATAATCACACATGAATAAAGGAGTAGTTTCATTTTAACATTTTTCACTTCTATATTATTTGCTTTTTTAAGGAAGGATGTGATCTGAAGCAAGTTGTTTATTAAAGCCTATACCTAAGGGAACAGTAGAGACCAAAACATCAGTGAAAGACCTGCTCTAGTCTGGGGCCTGTTACAGACTAGCAACATGTTAATATTTGAGCTGGTTTTCATGTTGAGTTCCACATAATTTCTGAAGATTTTCATTTGACCCTTTGAACAGAGGAAATACTACCAGCATTTTTATGATATAAACAATCATGTTTGCTTCTATTTGTATTTTTTCACGTTATATTCTCAATGCTTATTAGTAATAGCTCTTCCATGCCACAGTTTCTGTATAATTACCATGTAATCAGCCGAGCAAAATTTTAATGACTTTTTAACAACACAGAATGTGGTCAATCATTTGCCAAATTATTACAGTAGCTCAAGTCGCTGGTCTATGTATCAATACCCAAAATGCTGCTAATCATAGAGTTTCCAACATGATTTGAGTGGCTTCAGTCTTTTTCATTCAATGTCTGTTTATATTTTCTTCTGATCAGTGTTCATGCCTTTGTTGTGTTTTTTCAATTTTTGAGCTTTCAATGATTATTTTAAATGAGACTTGATAACATTATTTTTTCAGGAGAGCATACTTGCTGTAACCTGTTACCTTTCCTGATTAAAGCTAACAATGGGCTTAGCTTTGTTTTAGTATGTATATTTTTCACAGAAGATAAAGTGTAGGAAGTGTGCCCTTTGTTTATACTGACAATGAATTGACACAATCCTCTCAATATTTATATATTATCTCCATATGGTGTGAAATATTTCCATTGTGTTTTGCTGTTTTTCAAAGATGGGATGAATAGTTCCTTTTCTGTTTTGAAACCTTTCAAATCTGCCCATAGAAAGTCCAACCCATAATTCCACAAACATTCAGATTCACAATTATAAGTTAGTAAATGACTAAAATAAATAACAAAACATATTTCCAAGTACCAATCACCTGGGTTTTATTTTTCCCAAGTGTAATTTTTAAAGACAAATGCAGTGTCCTCAAATCCTCTGCTGTGATGCCAGCATTTCACGACAGTCAGTTTATGGAAGAGTTAAAGCTATCTATGTCAGCCAGCTGTTTGGGCTCCATGATGTCCATTTTTCCTCATGACTACATCAACTTTGTAACGGGAAAATACTGATAGTTACTTAGATATTAAAGTTAATTTATGATTAACTATAATTTTAACCAAAGTTCCACTTCAACAGGGTTAGTGTTTATTATTTCTTTAAAGAGTAAACAAACTAGATTAATATCTTAATATTATATAAACAGACTCATGTATTTGGATGCATATCTGTTTGTAAATTTTAGCTACATTTCCTAGTTGAAGGAAGAGCAAAGACACTTTTAAGGAAAAAGAATTAACTGTTTTTTAAATTAGTAATAATGGGGCTTTCCTGGTGGCACGGTGGTTAAGAATCTGCCTGCCAATGCAGGGGACATGGGTTCAACCCCTGGTCCAGGAAGATCCCACATGTCACGGAGCAACTAAGCCTGTACACCACAACTACTGAGCTTGCTCTCTAGAGCCCACAAGCCACAACTACTGAGCCCATGTGCCACAACTACTGAAGCCCGAACGCCTGGAGCCTGTGCTCTGCAACAAGAGAAGCCACCACAATGAGAAGCCCGCGCACAGCAACGAAGACCCAATGCAGCCAAAAAATAAATAAATAAAATTTTTTTAAAAAAATTAGTAATCACATTCTATTTCACTCCAGAGGTTCTTTTAGGCTACATTAAACTGCATGAAAAACAGTATTGATTTGGTTCCTAATATTCACAGTTGCCCTTGAGAAATTGAAATCTTTTAAGAACCTTCAGCAGTCCAATATTCACTTCCATTTTTATAATCACATGGGAGCATCTGTCAATAACCTTTACCGAATATTTTAGATGTTTCCTTCTGGACCTCAGTTTACATACTTATACATTTAAAATTAGAAAGTTGAAAGGAGTAATCTCTGTAGTCCTAACATTCTATTATCCTATCTAAATTTTGAAATGGTCTAATAAAAATATATTCTTGCTTTGTGTGCTATTTGATGTGCATACATTTTTTTCTTTTAAAATTTCTGCCTAATTATCACGTTTCTCTGACACTTCTAAAATAGCTACTTATTGCTACCACTATCTGAATTACGTGTATTAATAAGATAACTTGTTTGTAAGGGACGGAACATACTATCGTGTTAGCTGAAGCAGAAGCAAAAATGATGACTCACATATCTGGGAGCTTCAAGGGCTTTGGGTAGAACAGAACCCAAGTGTTCAAACATCCTCAGGTATTTGCTTCTCTCCATGTCTAAGCTCTTCTTCGTTTTTGGTTTATTTCCAGGCACATATTTTATGTGTAACATTAAAAATAATTACCATTAGCTTCATTCATCTTTACATCCCATGAATTCAGCAACCCCATTGTTGCAACAGTGCATATCTTTCCTGGCAGCTCCAGAAGCCCTGAGATGAACTCTAATTGGCCTGACTTGGGTCAGGTAGCCAAATCTGAAGCAATCCCAGTGGCCAAGAGGATTTGAATTCTCACTGGCCAGGCCTGGAACATGTACCCCACCCCTGATGTCAAGTATATAGTCACCTGATTGGAACCATGTGGACTCAGAGTGGAGGGGTGATCCCCAAAAGGACAGACGTGTTATATTTAAGAAGAAGGAACACTGAGCAAGCAAAACACCAGGTGTCCACTGTGCTAACTCCTGATAGCATTCCATCAACCTGAGTCCCTAAACAACACACTCTAGTATTCAATCTATTTGTGCAGCTGTTAATGCAGCTGAGTCCAGAATGTTTACTTTATGGCATTGACTTGATATTTTCCATAGTATGGTACATTACATGCAGTGATGAAACATTAAGAAAACAAGTATGGAATTTAATATGATAATAAATAGATCAGTAAACATTATTCTCTTGTTCACTTTCCAAGTTCTAAGATTTGAGTCCCAGTAAATTTCCTACTCATTCTCAACTTGCGTCATTACTAAGCTTTTCAAAGGATAAACACTGTTTAGTATACTCGCTACCATATTCTCTTCAAGGATCTTCTTTATGGAATCTACGTATAGCATCTACCTACCTACAATAAAATCCTTATATTATTATTAACTAAAGAGGCTTGTATAAGGCCCAAGACTCGGCAGCTAGAGTCTAATGTGCTTAGCACTTCTTTAAAAATTGACTTGGGGCAACTGGACCTTCTGAGTAAGTTTCTTTTTAAAATATTTGAAATTGTCGGTAACAAAAACAAATTTAGCACCCTGATTCAAAGTCATACTTGTACTTTCCCTAGGCATTTTAATTGTATATAATTGATCATGATTTATCCAAAATATTTTTACTATAAGGTAATAAGTTCTTTAGAGAACTCTTCACCTAAGTGGGTCTCCTCAGACAAGATCTACTGCATTTGTGAACAGTATCATTTCAGATGCAAATGAGAATAGATTGGAGTCTAATGTGACTCACAGAGCCAGATATTCTGAGCCTCCAAATAATTTTATGTTGATTAAGCAACACTGGATACCTTTATGCCATTAGGGGACTAATTTACCATGCTTGTCAGCATAAACAACAATTAACATTTTTTTTCCCCTCTTTCTTTCTTTTTTTAAAGAGCATGACATTTATTTCTCCTGGCAGTTAACCAGGTTCTGAGTGGGTGAATTTTTGCTTCTTAGGGTAAATTATGCAAAGGCATTCAATAAGTCAATGGTTCTAATTTGAAATATTTGTAGTGCTGGATAAAAGCCAGCCACCTCCTTTTCATGGAACTGTAATACTTTTAGGGAAGCAATGGTAACAGCCATCATTTGCTTTTAAATATATATCTTTTTAATATTTGGTTATAAAGATTGCAGGGAGACCTGATCCACTGATTATGGAGAAGGCTCTTGGGGCCTTCCAATGGGGGAAATCATAGCAGAAGTGTCTAGCTCCATTGCATGAGGGAAAATCTAATGGCAATAGCCAGAAAGCAACCATGATCCCTTCTCCGGGGGAATAAGAGGAAATTGTTGCTGAGAGAGACTAAAGTACCGATGGACTCACTCTTCAAGCAAAACTACAGGTCGTGGGCAGCGGGGCATGCTTTGATTTTCCAGTGTATCCCTAGTTTTCTCCTTCGGTGGGATCTTCTTAGATACCACATATCCTGGGTGTGGCATCCATGGTCAGGGTGACTGATCCAGGTAGTGGGAAGTAAGAAAGGGCAGAAATGTTCCATTCTGCAGACTGGCTAGACAGGATCTGATTCCAGCGGGCAGCAGCTCAGAGTGTGACCTGGGAATCCATCCACAGTGAAAGGATGAAAGAGCAAATAGAATGCTTTTGAGATGGACTTCCGGGCCAGACGGACCTAAGCTCCAAGGTTGGCTTTACAACTCACCAACCTAGTTGAGTGACTAGGGAAGTTGTCTTGCGTTTCCACACCCCTCTTTCCTCATCTAGAAAGCGAAGATAATAATAGTATCGTCTTGTAGCAGTATTGTATGTTCCTGGCATATAATTAAGTATTCAGTCTAGAGTAGGGATAGAACAGTAGCCCAGTGGACTGACAGTGATGTTGGGGAAGCTGACTGACAGGGAAGGGGAGGAGTAGAAGAAGGAAATGGAGTGTCCCTTTATTGCAGTCAACCACACTGTCACAGCAGTCAGGGAACGGGCATCTGTCCACACCCACACTGGGCAGCCTGTTAGCCATCTTCCTAAAAATGGAACGTGTGGTTGCAGTACCAGAACCACACGTACCACCGAACCAACTTCAAGAGTCCTACGGCAAAGTTTAATCATGGTTAACAAATAAAATAAGTAAGCTTTCTTGTTTGAAAATAATTTCCTTAATCATCTGGTCTGTCTCCCTTTCACTAGGCAGAGTTCAATTTAAACATCCCAAAATATATAACGACTTTAATTTCAAGTATTTGTAGAGAAATAATTTTAATAAATTAAAATTAATAATTTTCTATGAATAAACTCTATTAATAAACTATTTCAGCAGCTCACAATCTTTACCTCAAAAAGATTAAAAAATCTGATTGGCTATATAGTGACCATTTCCAGTGTGTGATGACATTCTGTCTCTAATGATCAGTTCTTAGTCATTCTGAAGGGTTTACTTCCAGATCAGTATATCAAATCCTTAATGGAAAAAAAAAATCTAATATTATGAGAAGTTAAAGAGTTCCATATAAAATATCATATTTAGAGCATTCAGATTTGAAACTGTGGATGTGAATTTAAGTTCCAACTTCCCACTACAGTTCAGATTTACTCTCATAAAAGACAGTCTCCAGTACTCCCCTCCATCACATCTCTTGCTTTCATTGTCCTCAGCCCAGCTGCACATTAGACTCACCCAGAGAGCATGTTAAAAATTTCTGAGGCTTGGGTCCCACCCCCAGAAATTCTGGGGTGTGACTTGCCATCGGTTTGCTCCTTAAAATTCTCGATTCTAGTACCATTGAGAGCCACTGCTTTCTGTGGAATTATATATGCAAAGGCAGGAAGTACTCTTTTCTTTCTTTTGTCCTTAAGTTTCACAACTTAGTCATTTTTTTAAAAGATTATGGTATGAACATTATCTCTTTAATTAAGAGTACTTAGATGATTGCATAATGAGTCCGTCTTTCCGTTTGAGTGATTTAGAGAGAAATGATAAAGTGTCTCCTACAGTTACTATGAAACAGTCTCATAAATTGTATTTTTAAATTATTGAAACTATGTTCACCAGCTAATGAACTTTTTTTTGCTATAAACTAAGCAGATAACAATTTCTATAAAAGTAATTAATGAGCCTTTTCACCTTCCATAGAGATATGTCTTCTCTATTTCTAACAAGGTTACCACCAGTCTCCCAGGCATCTATGCCTTGAACCTTGCGTCTCTACTGCGGTGCCTTGTAGAGGGCAAAAAAGGAGCTCCGTTTATTTTCAGTTTATAAATAAAATGTCCCATTTGGTGGTGGAGGTTTGGGTAATTGATGCCTCTTTCTGCTTCACAATGACCTTCACCTGTGATCCTATTGGTGCAACTCTGTCCCTGCTGTCTCTGGGGCTGTCTGGGTTCCTGCCTCTCCATGCTGTTCCCTGGCCCTTCATTTAATAAATATTCCTGAGGCACTTAAGATGTGCCAGGCACTATTTAAATCTGTGGGCCTGTGGCAGTAAGCAAGGCAGGCCAGAAGAGCCAGTTCTCTTGTGGAGATTACATTCCAGAAGGAGAGACAGAGAATAGAGAACAAGTAAATAAATAAGAAAATGTACTCTGTGCAGTACAGAGAATATTGCAATCTCATGTTCCATGGAACACACTTTGGGAAATTCTGGTCTATTATGTGCATCTAAGAAAAGTTTCCCCCTCCCTGGTTATCACAAACTCTAAAATGACTGAGTTATTTTCTCCCAAGAAAACTTTCATTTCCCCTTACCGACAAACTCCTATAGAATTAACAGAATTAACTCCTATAGAATTAACAGTTTCCAGAATTTCATCTGTTGAAAGCTCGCTCTGAGTATTTCATCTTGAAGGTCAGTAGAGGAATGTTGAGAAGCATATGGCCATAACATTTCAAATGAATTTACTCTTGCTTCGGAACTCCTAATATATTGATTTTCTTCCTCTTGTTTCTTTGTCCTTTTCTGTTGGCTTTGACTCTAAATTTGCTTCATATTTTAGTTCTTACAGTGATCAAAGATGAGATTGTCCAGCTCCTTCCATTAACCTGGTTATTCTTTCTCTTAACTCAGCTCCTGAATTTAGTTTTTCCCCAGGGCTGTTTATTCTACTCTTCTCAAGTTTTGTTGACAGACCTGGTGACTCCCCAGTATCAGGACTAAGCAAAAACATATGCCACTTTCAACTCTGTTGGCACAGTAATTATTTAACAAACATTTACTGACCATCTGCTGTGTTCTAAGATCCATATGATACACAAGGGTTACGAAGATGAACAAGATATGGCCCCTCTTCTAAAGTTAAGAGTTCTGTGGAAGAGTCAGGTACTTAAGCCAACACAGGATAAGGTCTGTGGTCAGTGGGCTAAACAGAAACTATTAGAGTGGAGAATCATAACACATAAAAAACTGAAGTGTATATTTTTAACTTAGACCTTTAAATATACATTCACTCATCCAACTTAAACACAGAGGGTCAAGTCCTTTGGGTCGATTGCTGATTGGAATTTTGCATTGTCTTTTTTGTGGAGCCATAACACATCATCTATCATTTCTATTTTCAGTTTATTTAAAATAGAGTAAAAATGTAACAACACTGTAGAAGTATTGGAGTCCTAAAATCATGTAGACTTTTGTGATTCTTTTCCCAGTCTACAGTTGTCTTGTTCAAAATCTATCCTGACAGCACTTGTTTTAACATCTTATTTTTATAGTCTTTCGAAAGCATTCAAATAAGTTTACAAGAAATAATAACTCTTTCACTCCACACTTAAAATCTCATCAGTTTAGTATTTAATTAAATTACATGTTTTAAAATATCAAGTATAATGGACATAATCAGGTTTGAATACACACACAACTGAGTCTTGTTAAGCACACACCCCACTTGGAGAGAGGCAAAGGCATGAGTACAAGAAAGGGAGACCCCCAGCTGGGAGCATCCAGTGTGCCTTCAGTATCAAGTAGTATATTTTCCAGACAGCAGCGAATTCTCTGGTTAATCTGGTAAATTGCTTAAGAGGTTTACTCATATTATATGACTGCAATACAATATAAATGGTTTAATAAAAGCTACACAAAATGTTATGTTTTATCTTAAAAGGGTCCTTCCCTGTTACCCAGCATAAATGTTAATTTGGAACTTTTTCTTTTTAAGGGGTGTCTTTGATCATTTTAACTTACCTTTGGAATAAGCAATAGAATTGCACACTTCAAAATTTCTAAAGTAAAAAAAAAAAAAAATGTTAAAAGTATCTCTGCTATCCCTGTTCCCCAGCCACCAGCCCTCTTTCCCAGAGGCAGCTAATGTTACCAGTTCCTCCTGTGTCCCTATAGAGGTTTGTAAAATAAGTATTAAAATGCATCCAACACATAATCATATACATTTTCTTTTCCTTTTTATAAAAATACAAAATGTTAGCATACTGGCTCTGCCACTTCAAGGATGTTTTGACATTTTCCTTCACTCTCTGGGAGTCAGAATTTTCATCAAGCAAGTCAAGAACTTGTCAGATGCTCTGTATTTGGCTGACTAAGGCTTCCAGCATATGGCCAGATTATATCCCCATTACTACTATATCTTGATTGTCTGCCAGTTTTGTAAAATATATCAAGAACACATCATCTGTTTCCTCGGTAAAGTCAGTTCAACATCACTTCTGCCTCTTTCATCCACCTGTAAGGTATATATTTTGTGGATATCCTTAAAGGTGTATTTTCTTGACATATCATACTATTATACATTCCCTTCTATCAGATTTTTAGTAATTATTTATTTGGTGCATGAGATAAACTGTTTCATAAAAATATTTCCAACAAGTCTTAGTACTTCCCATATGTGTATACATTTTGCAACATGCATTTGTTTTATTTACAATCCATGTGCTTTACATGTGTTTTGGTATTTGAATTTCTAAGTAATATTTTCAGTCTTTTTAAATTATTTTCTCATGCGAATCACTGAGAAGCTCCCTCAGTCTTGTTTTTCTTTCCATTCCTATCTTTTCTCCTCCAAAGAAATCAGCATCATGGCTTTATCTGGGAATTTGTTTTTCTTTCTCTACATTTTCAATGTAGAACCTTCTTGAACAGGTCGGCTAACCTCTGGGAAAACATGTTTGTTCTTCCCCATTTTGCAATATGCATCTCACTCTAGCCAAGAGCCTATCTTTGCAGGATATTAAGTCATGATACAGGTATCTAAGCCCATTTCATCAATACTAACTGCATTGCCAGTAGTTCCCTTCCCAGAGATTCCTTTATCTTTCACATGTCCTACTCCAATGAAAAAGAAACAATGGAAACATGACTTACACTTCACTAGTTTCCTGCCTAAAAATTCAGTCCCTAAAGATGTTTCCCTCTTCTTTTGCTAGTGTCTTTTTTCTGTTCAAGAATGAACAACTTGCCAGATTTGTTAATTAATTCATTAATTTACCCAACAAATATTTGTTTAGTAGCCAGGGGCTGAGTTGTTAAAATTTAACTTATTAAAGTTTATAGTAATTTATTACTGTATGTCCATAGTATCTATAATTTTAATTGGTAAGTATTACATAAAAGTATGTTACAAAATATGTGGGAGTATACGGATGGCCCAACAGGCACATGAAAAGATGCTCAACATCACTAATTATTAGAAAAATGCAAATCAAAACTACAACAAAGTACCACTTCACACCGGTCAGAATGGCCATCATGAAGAAGTCTACAAATAATAAATGCTGGAGAGGGTGTGGAGAAAACGGAACGCTCCTACACTGCTGTTAGGAATGTAAATTCGTGCAGCCACTATGGAGACCAGTATGGAGGCTCCTTAAAAAACTACAAATAGAGTTACCATATGACCCAGCAATCCCACTCCTGGGCATATATCTGGAGAAAACTATAATTTGAAAAGATACATGCACCCCACTGTTCATAGCAGCACTATTTACAATAGCCAAGACATGGAAGCAACCTAAATGCCCATCAACAGATGAATGGATAAAGAAGACGTGAGATATATATATATATATATATATATATATATATATATATATATATATAATACATATATATATATATATATATATATAAATACACACACACACTGGAATATTACTCAACCTTAAAAAGAATGAAATAATGCCATTTGCAGCAACATGGATGGACCTAGAGATTATCATAGTAAATGAAGTCAGAGAAAGACAAATACCGTATATCACTTATATGTGGAATCTAAAAAATGATACAAATGAACTTATTTACAGAACAGAAATAGACTCACAGATATAGAAAACAAACTTATGGTTACCAAAGGGGAAGGGGGGAGGGATAATTGGGAATTTGGGATTAACATATACACATTACTATATGTAAAACAGATAACCAACAAGGACTTAACTGTATAGCACAGGGAACTATATTAAATACCTTGTAATAACCTATAATAGAAAAGAATCTGAAAAATAGTAATATATATATATATATGTGAACTGAATCACTTTGCTGTACACCTGAAACATTGTAAATCAACAATGTTCCTTGCTGTTCCCATATCTTTTTTTTCCTTTTGTTCAGTTCCGACTCTACAGAATTGCCAGGGGTATGACAGAAAGCTAAGCTTTTAGATTCCTTCCACTTCTCCTCCATTTTCAAGGGCAAACCAGACCTGTTGAATGTTTTGGTCTCACACAATTTCTACCCCCATACTCATTTACAGAATGGAAATTAGAAAAGACATTCTAATACAAGTTACATGAGGGTAGCATTGCTTTTAGTTTAAAATTGTATCTCCAGTACGTAGGTCAGCACCTGGCCCATTGCAGCTGGTCAGATATTTGTTAAATTAAATAAATGCATTCTGTTATCTATCCCCAACTCCATTTAACTGTCACAGACTTTGACTATCACAAGAAGTACTTTCCCATATCTCCTTTGCAAATCTACTGAAAGATCTTCAATCAATGTAGCAACAGCTATTAGAGGAGCAATTCTTCCTCTAGTCTAATCTATCAAGAGGCCACTGTAATGCCTTCATATTCTTCGGAATTTTAAGGAAAAAAATTACATTAAAATGTAGATCTAACAGATGTATGTATGAATTGTAAAAATCTTCACTTGAAACACCAATGACAGTAATAGTAAAGGCAGCTATAACTTGCAAGTTCTGCTTCAATATTCTGATTTATTTTAAGTAGCTAATGAACTCTGGGCAAGGAACAGTGCTGACCCAGTTTCTTTTGCCTCATATAACTTCAGTCAACTGTTGGCATCTCTATTGCATTTCTCTTTATAATCCAGGACAGAGGTCATGTTTAAGTTACATACCAATCTTCCCTCTTTACTTTCTTCATGGTACTTTATCTCCTGCAGAGATCATTTATTTACCATCTGCTACGTGTTAGGTCTTGGAAATACAAAGGCAAATAATACTTAGACTCTCCCCTCAAATAGTATATAAACCAATGGAATAAACCAACAGTTATAATATTTACAAAATGTACTGTGGTTGCCTATAGGAAAGGCAGGTAACCCTGACTTCCCAAAAAGAGGCAGCACATGGCCTGAGTCGTGAATGACAAGTAGAAGTGAACCAAGGAAGTAGCATGTGAAAAGGCATGGAATCAAGGTAAACCATAGCACATGCAGGAAGCTTTAAGTAGTTCTTTAAAGATAACATTGATAGTGTGAGACTAGATATTAAGCCTCTCTGCCATCCTAAGGAGTTCAGCTTTAACCTGAACTCTATATATAACCATTGAAAATTTTTAGTTGAGGATAACATTTCCATAATAGAAAAAGCTCTGTGATGACACAATTGAAAGTACTGAAGGCAGAGCAAGAATGCAGGCAGAAAAACAGGTTAGGAGAAGCCATTATAGTACATTAGAAAAGAAATGATATCTGAACTATGGCATCGACAGAAGGGAAGCTTAAAGTACCCTAACCAGTTAGGAAGAGATTACCACAAACCTCCAGGGAAGAAATGTTGTCCTGAACCAAGGCTGAGGCAATAGAGATGAAAAAATAAATAAACAAATAAAGATGGATTTAAGAGATTTGATGTCTCTTAATTTCTATACAACATGCCTATTGTTTTGAATTTCTCCTTAGAATCTAAGTATATGTAAGTAAAACCTTTTCACTTTCTTGTTCCGTGCACTGGATAAAATTGTCTAATGTTATTTTCATTTGTGGCTATTTGAGATTAAGAACTAAATATAAGTACATTTTTAAACATACCTTTTATCTACTCTTCCCTGTAAGTACATGCTATAAAAGAATTTAATAACCAATCAGAACCCTAGAGAGTTGGCTTCTTAAATGGATAAAAGCAGTTGATAGAAGAAAGAGCTTGAACAGTGATCCTGTTAAAATGTAAGTTAAATCATCTCACTCTCACTTAAGATCTTTCAGTGTCTTTCTACCTTGCTCTGTTAAAAGTCAGTCTTTATAATGACCCACAAGGCCCTACAAGAGCAGGCTGTCGCCTCTCTGACCTCAGTTCTTCAAGTCCGTTCCCTGCCCTCATTTTTTTTTTTTTAATTTATTTTTGGCTGTGTTGCTGTGGGCGGGCTTTCTCTAGTTGCAGCAAGCAGGGGCTGCTCTTCCTAGCGGTGCGCAGGCTTCTCATTGCAGCGGCTTCTCTTGTTGCGGAGCACGGGCTCTAGGCATGCAGGCTTCAGTAGTTGTGGCACGCAGGCTCAGTAGTTGTGACTCGCGGGCTTAGTTGCTCCGCGGCATGTGGGATCTTCCTGGACCAGGGCTTGAACCTGTGTCCCCTGTATTGGCAGGCGGATTCTTAACCACTGAGCCACCAGGGAAGCCCTCCCCACCCCCATTTTGGGGCAGACATGCTGGCCTTCTCGCTGTTCCTAAGTCTCCAGGTACGCTTGCACATTGAGCACTTGCTCCTCTTGTTTCCCAGTTATCCTCCTGGCTTGCTCCCTCACCTCCTTCAGATATTTTCCTTTCTTTATCATTTTATTTAAAAATAAAATATACCTCCCACTCAGCACTCTCTGTTCAATTTACATTTCCCATAACACTCACCACAATCTAATAGACTTTTATTTTACTTACTGTTTAGTATCTGTCTCCCACTTTCCCACAGCTAGAAAATAAGTTCCTCGTGGGCAGGGATTTTTAATGTTTTTCTGTACCTCCAGTACCTAAAACAGTATCAGGCACATGGTAAAAGAATGAATGAATAACCTTCTAGTCTAGCATAACTGTCAGTTGTGGTGTTCCAAAGACCTAACGGATTGACCAGCAAAATCATTACTATGGAAAGAACCCTGCAGTTAGTTATTGTTTTTTTCCATCAGGAAGTCACTAGCAAAGTCAGATATGTCTGAACTGTTTCCATCAACACAGAAGTTCATATAAGGTACTATAATTAGAACTTGGATCATAAGAATAATTAAGTTATAAACAGTTTTCACCTGGCATTTAACGACTATAAAACTATGTTAGGGCTTCCCTGGTGGCGCAGTGGTTGAGAGTCCACCTGCTGATGCAGGGGACGCGGGTTCATGCCCCGGTTGGGGAAGATCTCACATGCTGCGGAGCGGCTAGGCCCGTGAGCCGTGGCCGCTGAGCCTGCGCGTCCAGAGCCTGTGCTCCGCAACGGGAGAGGCCACAACAGTGACAGGCCCGCGTACCACAAAAAAAAAAACTATGTTAAATTCTTTAACATAATATAAAATTTGTGCTTATTCATAATTGTACCTTTCTATTCTATCTGAGAGCAACAAAACACTCACTGTTCATTACTACTGAGGAAGGTTTTTGTTGAAAGTGATTCCACTGCCTTCAGCTTTGTACTTAGACATTGTAGGATCTTCACTTGGAGGTGACCATATCAGCCAAAGCAGTCCTCACAATTAACGAAACTAAATTACTGGGTGATGCATACAAAACTGGGGTTTTTTTTAATAGTCAATTTTTGGAAGGTTTTTATTGCTATTTCATTTTATAATTAAAAATGATTGCTCACTGTAAAAAAAAAATACACTTAAAAGAATAAGTTTACCTTCACTCTTCTTAATTCCATGGTCCTCCCCAGAAGTTAACAAATATTAGCAGTTTAGTGTGTATTTTTCCATGCTTCTTTCTATGCATTTATACAGATATGCACATCCAGAGTTTTAGTATTGGAAGATTCAAATATATATTCCTTTCTCCCTCCTCTCTCCTCCCTCCCTCCCCCCCCCTTTCTTCCTTCCTTCCTTTCTTTCTTTCTTTTTCTTTCTTTCTTTCTCTCTCTCTCTCTCCCCCTGCCTCCCTCCCTCCCTCTCTCCCTCCCTCCCTCCCTGCCTCCCTCCCTCCCTCCCTCTCTTTCTTTCTTTCTGTTTTCCTTACCTAACACTATGTTTTGGACATTTGTCTGGGTTTATCCTATTTTCCTGGATTAACTATTAACAGTGCCCTTTTTTACTATCAAAAGTAGCCTAGTTTGGACAATAAATTGTATGGTCCTAATATAAAGTTGTCTGATTAATGAATTCATAGCAGTCTATAAAACCATAATTTTTGTCATCATCATTACCCTGTAAATGAACATTTAGTTATCACCCCTTTTAGTATTATGAACAAGGTTGCAATGAGACTAATATACATATAACTTACTGCATGTATATGAATACTTCTACAGGATAAATTCTTTATGTCTAATTGTGAGATTAAAGGGTATATACAGTTACATTTTTTATATACTGTCAAATTGTTTTCTAAAAAGCTATACTCTTTTATACTGCTATCAACAGCAACCATGTCCCTATACTGTCACCAACCAGCTCTGGATATTAGACATTTTGGGGACCAGTTCAATGGGCAATATATCATATCTCATTCATTACAGTTGATTACAGTTAAGGTTCAATTTTTTTCAGATTACCTCATATATTTTGCCCATTTTTCAATGGGATTATTTTTCCTTGTATTAATTTGTAGGTATTCTTTTATATTAAGTGTGATATAATATATAAGTTGTAAATATATTCTCCCAGTAGTTCACTTATTTTCCCAATAGCATGGAAATAAATTTTTTTTCTACAGCTATACTCACCAATATTTTGATTCTCCAAAAATGGTTAAAATACATAGAACAAAACACAATGTCAAATTTTCTCATCTTCCAAAGTTAAAAGTATGTGTATATATACACACATATATATACATATATATATATCCCAACGGTACACAAGTATTGTGAACTACGGACAGGTATGCTCTGCCACTGAATATGTTGTGAGTCATTTTACTTGTATATATTATTTCTCCAAATTTTACATTCCTTATTTTTCCAAAAATAAATACTTTACTTACAATTTTGAGTGTAACAAACACAAATGTATTGAATGTAAATCACTTTAGCTCCTACACATAAAATCTCATCTCTTTAGAGGAAGCAAAACTTAATCAGATTCTTTGCATTTTTCATGCTTTGACTAAATTTCCTAATTTTATTTTCAACAAATTTCATAAGGGTTGAATTAACCTTCAGTTCAAGGTCACAACGAATTGCATTGTATGTCATCGTAGCATAGAGTTGACAACTGAAGTGTTACTCATATCATTTTTCTCAATAATTCATGAAGAATTGGAGATAACAGGCTTCCTCACCTGGAGAAAATGTTGAATTGTTTCCAGAGTAACAGAGAACAAGCAATATAAATAAATGAATAAACAAACAAACAAATAAACAAATGTATATACACATATATTTATATATTTATATATAATATATGCATAAGCAAACACTCTTTCAATACTTTGCAGGCAAAAGATTCCCCCAAACACTTTCTCAGGTGCATACATGCTGTTTGCATGTTGATTGTCAAATAATCTTTCCTTTGTGTTTGTATGAAAAAGCTATTTAATAAGATATTGTCTTTTCTCTAAATAAACACACTGTTCATTAATTAACAAAAATTCAATATAAAAATAGAAATTAGCAGCAGGAATTCTGATTAACATAATATTCAAACTTTAGATATAATAGGCTTTGTGTTTTATCAAAATCCCATTGCGAGTAACAACAGGCATTAAAGTTGGATTCCAGTATTTTTATTATAATCTGATTTATGTCTAACAAGGCCTTATCATTTCCACACACCACCCCTTTCAACAAGTGACATAAAGGCAAAATCTGGGCTGTTCAAATGATACCACCGAACAGCAACTGGAAATAATTGATCTCTTCCTATTTAGGGTCAACTTAATCAGCTGTGGTAAATTAGCTGAACTGGAATTTTCAGGCCTAATTTATCTATGTGTACAGACATATTCTCAAACAAGACTTCCAAATTACTAGATAAAAATTCTTTTTACAGTAATTGTGTACCTCTGTCCACTTTGCATAAGATCACCTGCAGTAATTTATGACATTCTTCGAACTCTCAAGACTGTCCACAGGGTTTCACTAATAACAGTCTAAATGTGAGGAATAAAACTCGGTTTTCCTGCCATTCGACCCTGCGCAATTGTTATAATCCCCTTGGCTCTGATTCAAGTTGTCATCATTATATTAGATGCGATTGGAAAGGCAATATCTTGCTGGCTTATTCTGCTGAGTATTACAAAGCATTGCCATCAGAGTAGAGCTTTAATGGTAATCAAAGTCCACCTTAAAGGGTTTGAGTAAAAATTTTTAAAAAGCAAAAGATCTTTTTTTTAATCCCTTAGAATACTGAAGCATTAGTCACATCCAACCCCACCCAAACCCCAATTTGACAGAATTCAGCTTGTTTTCTGCCAGATCTGATCACTTTTTACAGAAAGCAGTTCTCACAAAGAAATCATTCACATGTTTTACAACTAGATATTGATTTGAAGGTTTTTAATAGCCTGCAATTAAGGTGAAGATTTGGCATACTTGACTGATTCTCTCCATCACCACTTATTAATAGTTGTATATTGAAATTGGAATCAGTAGATTGAATGGTTTTTTCCTTTATGCCATCTGCTGATACTGAACGAGGAAATGTTCTAAGGCTGCCCTTCATTTCTGACAACGAATGAGCCTGTGAATCATTTAAGCAAATCAGCTCACTATTGCTGCCCACAGTGAATCCATGCGAGGGATTTGGAGCTGGAGAACACTGGATTAAATTTCAATTCTACCACTTATTAATTATGTGACCTAGGCAAATTACCTCCAGTCTCCAAGTCTCATAAAAAAGAAGATCATAATACTAACCTCATTAAGTTGTTATGAGAATAAAATGTTAAAGGTTCAAGAGCATGCCTGGCACTTTTTAAGCATTCAGAAAAGTGATATTATTGTTATACCTTTTCTTTGGTGGATTATTTTATAATAAATCATGCTAGTCCTTCATATCTTTCAAAACCATGGTAGAAATTTAACTCTCATACCAATTTGCACCTTTAAAATTAGGAAAATTTTAACGTTGGCTAGGGTATCTTTTAAAATGAGTACTTTTACACATTGCTAGTAAAAGTACATGTGGGTATGTTCCTTCTGGAAAACAATTTGGCAAATATATCAAAAATTTTATATATGTTCACATACTTCTGGTCAGTATTTCCTTTCCTAATAATCTATCCTAAGGTTTTAGACATAAAGATGTTCACTGAAGAATAATTTATAATACAAAAAGTCAGAACCAATTTATATATTCACTAGTTATGAATTATGGCTCAAAGATAGGCACAGAAGGAGTTCAATTAAAACTCTAGTCACTATATATAAAGTAAACATAAGAAGACTTTGAAAGGTAGAGAGGAGGCAGACCGGCACAGGACCTGGGGAAAGACACTGAAGTGAGTTCCCTGGGCTTTCTTTTTGCGAGAGAAGCAGTCACCTGTTAAGTGCCAACAGGCACCCACAAGGAGGAGGAAAAAAAGCCCCAAGAAGAGACAATTCTCTCTAACCAAAGGACTAGGAAAGGCGTAGCCAAGCAAAATAGAAAACATTTAGACTATAACCGCCACTACCCCAACCACCTTGGCCTGAGGGAGAGAGGCGCCTCATTACTGCTCCCCACATGGTCTCTACCATCAGTGCTATGGGGGAGAGGTGCCTTGCTACCACAAAGTGAGGGTAGCAGTCCAAATGGCCTCCGCTGACACCACCCCAGTGGTGACAGAAAAATGTGCAGCCCCACTCCCAACACTGTCAGCAAAGGCTGAGGGGATTATAGATTTGCTGGGCACGACTTCTCCCTTAGTGGAGTCAAGAATCTCATCCCAGCCTGACCATAACAATGGCCCTCCCTCACAATGTCAGTAGAGATCACAGGTGGAGCCTGAATCCTCTGCCCACCTATCACTTATAGGACTACGCCCGCCCACCCTGTCCCCTGGGTGTCAATAGAGACCAAGTGGGTAATCTAGACATCTACCACCACTTGGCAGTGAGGAGGCAGCTTCCCACCCACTTCCCCTCTGGAACAGTGTCAGATAAAGTCTCCTAAACCAGAAGATTTCAGTAAGATCCAGAGTTTCATAACATAACACTGTAAATGTCTAGGATACAATTGAATGTCACTTGTCATGCAAGAAGCAGCAAAATCTCAACTTGAAGGAGAAAAAAATCAATAAACAGACGCCAACACTGAGATAACACAGATGTTGGAATTATCTGACAAAGATTTTATAGCAGCCATAGAGCTTCAACAATTACGAACATGCTTGAAAAAAATGAAAACAATAGAAAGTTGCCGTTTTTATAATGATGATATAAATTAGAAACAAATGGAAATTTTAGAATTGAAAAATGCAATAAACAAAAAAAGAAAAGAAGAACTCAATGGATAAGCCCAACAGGAGAATGGAGAGGACGGAGAAAAAGATCAGTAAACTTGAAGACAGAACAATAGAAATAACCCAATCTGAACAACAGAGAGAAAATGGACTAGGGGAAAAAAAGAAAAAAAAAAAACAAGGACAGAGACCGGGGGACTACAACAAAAGAGCTAACATTTGTGTCATTGGAGTTCCAGGACAGGAGAAAAAAGCAGGGCTGAGAAAGCATTTTTAGATAAGGGCTGAAAGTTTCCCAAATTTGGCACAATGCATACATATTCAAGACACTGAGCAAACTCCAAAGAGAAACTCAAAGAATTCTGCAATAACACACGTCATAGTCAAACTTCTGAAAACCAAAGGCAAAGAAAAAAATCTTAAGAGCAGCAAGAGACAAATGATGCCTTACCTACAGGAGAAAAACAATTCAAATGACATAATTTCTCACCAGAAGCCATGAGGGCTTGTAGGAAGTGGCACAACATTTTTCAGGTGCTGAAAGTAAACACCCATCAACCTAGAATTCTACATCCAACAAAAGTATCCTTCAGTAATGAAGAGGAAATCAAGACATTATAAGAGGAAGTAAAACAAAGAGAATTTGTCTACCAATAGATTTACTCTAAAAGAATGACTCAAGGAAGTTCCTGAAACAGAAAGTAAACAATAAAAGAAGGACTCTTGGGGCTTCCTTGGTGGTGCAGTGGTTGAGAGTCCGCCTGCCGATGCAGGGGACACGGGTTCGTGCCCCGGTCCGGGAAGAGCCCACATGCCGCGGAGCGACTAGGCCCGTGAGCCATAGCCGCTGAGCCTGCGCGTCCAGAACCTGTGCTCTGCAACGGGAGAGGCCACAACAGTGAGAGGCCCACGTACCTCAAAAAAAAAGGAGGACTCTTGGAACATCAGTGTACACTTTTGTGTTCTGTCTCCATTTTCCATGAGTGTGGGTAATTTAACCAGAATTTTTTTTTAATGTTAACAATAATAACAACAACAGCACTTATTTTCCTTTTACTAATTCAGTTAATAGCAAATTATTTCATCTATTAAAATATTCATTTGCACTTTTTCTTCTATTTTTCTGTGTATTTATCTTCTATCTCTTTAACTTGGCAATGGGAGCCCCATGAACAATATTCAATTTTTCATTTCTTTCTCATCTCTGTAAACAGAGGCTTACAGAGTTTAAGCAACTTCCCCCAATTCATAAAGCTAATAAATATCAGACAAAGATTCAAACCCAGGTTTGTTTGATTCCAGATACTGAACTTTAAACCGTAAAGCTATATATCTTCAATTTGCCAAGAATATACTGTCTCTGACAATCATACAGTTCAATCAGTTCCCTCTTTCCTGGAATAAAGCTGAGTAAAGGTTTAGAGCAGTTGATGAGTTATAAAACAAGGAATATTTTCTTCCCCTTTTTTGCAGATGAAAAACGATGTATTTTGGAGAGGTGCTTTTCCTAAGCTTCATTGCTTCGGTGACTTTGAACCAGGAAAGACAATTCCACTCCATTCCAACCCTTTAGGTAAATTTAGCCACCTTACTGAGTCACACTGGTCTCTCCTAAAGCATGACTCCAGTATTGGCATTACTCTTCTGGAACTGCTCAGACCAGCATCCACTATACGTAGAGCTCCACTCTCCTGATACCACCTTGCCCCCCTTATTTTTGGTTCTTATCAAACTTTCTCTTAATGGAGCCTTTTGCTTGGTGACTCAATTTAGACTAGGACACACAAGAGTGCGTTCAGTCCTCTGGCCCTATATGCTAATACGTTTGATAAATGACACTTCACTTGCCTCCCATCTCTGGGCCCAGGGACCCTACCTTCACCAAACTATCTCCCATCCTCACAAACACACACACACACAGAGCAGGGAAGGAAGGTGTGGCAAGAGAAGCAGGTTATGCTGATGGAAGCAAGCAACACGTACTTCCCTCCAGGTCACATTTACAGAGATTTAGGCATTATTTAATAGGCATAAATCTTAGATAGAAGAGCCTGAAAGAACTTCCTGACCTCTGTCAAGGGAGTTCAGGGAAATCACGGAACAAAAAGGAGTCTTTAAAAATCCAGTAAGATTCCGCATATTTATCTGAGAAAAAAATCTCCAGGGAAGAAGTTCTTCAGCTTCTCTGTGTCACTTATTTAAGGTCTGATAATGTATTTTGCAGAAAGAATAGGACAAAGGAAGGCAGTTTCTAGTCAACAAAATCATACTGAGACACCAGGGGGCATGGAAATGAGAAGTGGATGAAACCAGAGGAAATAAAATGTAGGATTTGTTGGCAGTGTTGAAGAAGGAAGAGGAGGAGAGACAAGGAAGGAAGGGAGGGAGGAAAATAAGAACTATTCAGCCTGGCGAGGAAGAAATGAATTTTTTGTCAAAAACATTTTCATTGCTGAAATTCCATTAATGTCTCTAGCACACTAGAATATTCTCCCTTTCTCTTTTTGCTCAAATGTTTCTTTCTACTCTGTGAATCTCACCTCTTCCTTCAGACTTCAATGATCAAGGCTTTCCTTCACCGTGATATTTACACTCTATGTTTATGGCCTTTGACTCTTCCCGCCTAAATTTCAGCAGCTGCGCACTGCCTGGTTCATCACCCCAACCCCACGGCCCGTCCGCCTCCTGAGCTTGGCTGCCTCTGGACAGCTCCTGTGGCTCCACTCACCCTGCTCACAAAACGTCATCAAGTCCGAATCTGCCGGGCAGATAAGGCCTTCCACTATTTGGCTTCAGCCCATGCTTCCAACCAACCTTATTTTTCAGTTCTTTGCTTCTTGTGAATAAAGTTTTGAGGGCAAACAGGTGGTAATATCCACTGAGTCCCGACTGCAAACATGTATCTTGCTATCAGGAAAGTTGTAAAGGAAATAGCAGAGGTAGTCCCTCCCCAGAGAAACTCAAAGCCAAGGGAAGACGAAATTAACTTCAGCAACGAGCTTAAGAGTTATAGTTAAGATGCACTTGCACTTATCAGACACTTGCTAAGGAGGACCTGAAGAAAGGCAGGAGCCAGAACACATAAAGCATTTATGAGGTGACATTAGAAGCATATATATGTGAGGGCTGCGTATAGGTAATACTGTTCATTAAGCTTTGTTACAAGATTAATGGGGGAAACAAGGTCTTTCAAATATATCTTTATTTATTTACAATCTTCTATAATTCTGATCAACTCAGGGCTGGACGAATGTGCCCTCTTCTTTAAGGGGCAGATTTGGGTAGACAAGAAATACGAGATTCTGATCATGCTGAACCAGGTTATTTGCTGTTATAGAGTTAGACTGCAATTTCCAAATAGGCTTTCAAAATAATGAGGAGGGGAGGGACCCATCAAGCCAACATTTGCATGAGCCTTGAGGGAACTCAGTCACCAAAGGCCCTGTCAGATCTGTTATTGAACTAGTCAGTCATAGAAATTTACTCTGATGAACAAAAAGAGGCATTTTTCACAATCACCATTACTTAAAGATGCAAATGCGGTGTGAAAAATAGTACCTAAACTCAGCTGTGATTTAACACTACCTACTCCCATGATGAGTGTTCAAAAGGATGACTCAATAGATCCTACAGAAGAACACGCAATTGCTTTTAATCATCTAGGGGATTCTTTAATGATGTGAATTAAAATCAAAATTGAGAAGTAAAAATCAGAGCTTCTTTCGCTGGAGGGCTAACTGTATACCACCAAAGAATGTACTCACAGCAAACAAATTTTCATTGGTTTGCATAAAGACATTATATCTGAATCAAAAATGAATAATTCAAGAAAGGAAATACAACCCGCTTCATATTCAAATGTTGATATATGCTCGTGACATTAAGAAACTGACTATTTATTGGTTTGGCTTATTTTCTATTCATAATAAAATTTTAAAATCCTGTGACAATATAATTTACCCTCTCCCATAAACATTAGATTCTTCAGTTTTGGAGCTAAAGCAAGAAAGAATCTCTGCTTTTCATTTGTTCGCTTGCTTTTTACATAACTCTAAAGCAGTTCAAAATTTTTTTTTTAATTTTAAAAACATTTTTAAAGATATAAAATTATCTGTTGTCATTTAGATTAAAAATGTTTGAACTAAAGTCAAACTCATTTGTGTATATATCATTATCTTCATGTGATCTTATATTTCTTTTTTAAAAGAGGGCATTTTCTACTCTTGTAACATGAGTATATTCAACAAGCTACCAAAGAGAGTTATTTTTATAACTCAGATGGCAATAGCATTGACTGAATTTCATCCCTCCTACCCTAAATCCTTCTGACAGATCATGTGGTTTAATTTAAATCATCTGACAGATCATGTGGTTTCCTCTTTCTGTACCCATAGATCACTATGACTTAAAAGAATGGATTCATGGTTTTCTGGGGGGTTTTTTGGAAGTTTCTAAGCATAATTACAGAGTAGCAGAGAAAACACACCAAGAGCATCACTACAGATTTAGTGACCATCTCCTGAGACACTGATCATATTCTGCCTGGTGTTGACATTATTTTGTTTAAACAAGGGGTCCCCAACTTCTGGCCCAAAGGGGGTAGAGAGTGGAACTCGGGCTCAGTCTGTGCGCCTCCAATGCTCATAGTGGTTTAGACATCACAACGTCCCTGTGAGCTGCTTATCTATTGGATATCTCACCAAGAAATGCCTCAGGCGATGAGTGGAGATGAGACACCTGGTGCTGCCAATTCCTGAGCCTTTCTGTGGTCATGCAATGTAATTTGATTTGATTCTTGGCTTTTTTCCGATACCAGCTTAGGATTCAAACTTCTCACGTCTTCCAAGTCCTCCAAATTTCTATATAAGTTTCAAAATCAGATTGGGATTTTGATTCGGATAGCACCAAACCTATATATGAACCTCAGGAGAATGGACATCCTAACCATATTGAATCTTCTGACCCCTGAACGAGCCAAGTGGCTGCCAGGGTCTTGGTGCTCTAGCCTGGTGTCAGGCCTGAGCCTCTGAGGTGGGAGAGCTGAATTCAGCACATTGGACCACCAGAGACCTCCCGGCCCAACATAATATCAATCAGCAAGAGATCTCCCAGAGATCTCCGTCTCAATGCTAAGACCCAGCTCTACCCAATGGCCAGCAAACTCCAGTGCTGGATGCCCCAAGCCAAACAACTAGCAAGACAGGAACACAACCCCACCCATTAACAGACAGATTGCTTAAAATCATACTACGTTCACAGACAGCCAAAATCATACCACCAGATGCGATCCTGCCCACCAGAAAGAAAAGATCCAGACTCATCCACCAGAACACAGGCACCAGTCCCCCCCCTGCACCAGGAAGCCAACACAAGCCACTGAACCAACTTCACTCACTGGGGGCAGACACCAAAAAAAACGGGAACTATGAAGCTGCAGCCTGCAAAAAGGAGACCCCAAACACAGTAAGTTAAACAAAATGAGAAGACAGAGAAGTATGCAGCAGATGAAGGAGCAAGGTAAAAACCCACCAGACAAAACAAATGAAGAGGAACTAGGCAGTCTACCTGGAAAAGAATTCAGAGTAATGATAGCAAAGATGATCCAAAATCTTGGAAATAGAATGGAGAATATACAAGAAACATTTAACAAGGACCTAGAAGAACTAAAGAGTAAACAATGATGAACAACACAATAAATGAAATTTAAAATACTCTAGAAAGAATCAGTAGCAGAATAACTGAGGCAGAAGAACGGATAAGTGACCTGGAAAATAAAATAGTGGAAATAACTACTGCAGAGCAGAATAAAGAAGAAAGAATGAAAAGACTTGAGGACAGGCTCAGAGACCTCTGGGACAACATTAAGTACACCAACATTCGAATTATAGGGGTTCCAGAAGAAGATGAGAAAAAGAAAAGGACTGAGAAAATATTTGGAGAGATTATAGTTGAAAACTTCCTTAACATGGGAAAGGAAATAGTCGATCAAGTCCAGGAAGTGCAGAGAGTCCCATACAGGATAAATCCAAGAAGAAACATGCCAAGACACATATTAATCAAACTATCAAAATTTAAATACAAAGAAAAAGTATTAAACGCAGCAAGGGAAAAGCAACAAATAACATACAAGGGAATCCCCATAAGGTTAACAGCTGATCTTTCAGCAGAAACTCTGCAAGCCAGAAAGGAGTGGTAGGACATATTTAAAGTGATGAAAGGGAAAAACCTAAAACCAAGATTACTCTACCCAGCAAAGATCTCATTCGGATTCGATGGGGAAATTAAAACCTTTACAGACAAGCAATAGTGAAGAGAATACAGCACCTCCAAACCAGTTTTACAACACATGCTAAAGGAACATCTCTAGGCAGGAAACACATGAGAAGAAGAAGACCTACAAAAACAAACCCAAAACAATTAAGAAAATGGTAATAGGAACATACATGTCAATAATTACCTTAAATGTAAATGGATTGAATGCTCCAACCAAAAGACACAGACTAGCTGAATGGACACAAAAACAAGACCCATATATATGCTGTCCACAAGAGACCCACTTCAGACCTAGGGACACATACAGACTGAAAGTGAGGGGATGGAAAAAAGATATTTCATGCAAATGGAAATCAAAAGAAAGCTGGAGTAGCAATTCTCATATCACACAAAATAGACTTTAAAATAAAAACTATTACAAGAGACAAAGAAGAACACTACATAATGATCAGGGATCAATCCAAGAAGGAGACAGAACAACTGTAAATATTTATGCACCCAACATAGGAGCACCTCAATACATAAGGCGAATGCTAACAGCCATAAAAGGGGAAATTGACAGTAACACAATCATAGTAGGGGATTTTAACATCCCACTTTCACCAATGGACAGATCATCCAAAATGAAAACAAATAAGGAAACACAAGCTTTAAATGATAAGTTAAACAAGATGGACTTAATGGATATTTACAGGACATTCCATCCAGAAACGACAGAATACACTTTCTTTTCACGTGCTCATGGAACATTCTCCAGGATAAACCATAACTTGGGTCGCAAATCAAGCCTTGGTAAATTTAATGAAATTGAAATCGAATCAAGTATCTTTTCTGAATAAAACGCTATGAGGCTAGATATCAATTACAGGAAAAAATCTGTAAAAAATACAAACACATGGAGGCTAAACAATATGCTACTAAATAATCAAGAGATCACTGAAGAAATCAAAGAGGAAATCAAAAAATACCTGGAAACAAATGACAATGAAAACACGACGACCCAAAACCTATGGGATGTAGCAAAAGCAGTTCTAAGGGGGAAGTTTACAGCAATACAATCCTACCTCAAGAAACAAAAATATCTCAAATAAACAACCTAACTATTCACCTAAAGCAATTAGAGAAAAAAAAAAAAAAACCCAAAGTCAGCAGAAGGAAAGAAATCATAAAGATCAGGTCAGAAATAAATGAAAAAGAAATGAAGGAAACTATAGCAAAGATCAATAAAACTAAAAGCTGGTTCTTTGAGAAGATGAACAAAATTGATAAACCATTAGCTAGACTCATCAAGAAAAAAAGGGAAACGACTCACATCAATAGAATTAGAAATGAAAAAGCAGTAACAACCGACACTGCAGAAATACAAAGGATCATAAGAGATTACTACAAGCAACTCTATGCCAATAAAATGGACAACCTGGAAGAAAGGGACAAATGCTTAGAAAAGCACATCCTTCCAAGACTGAACCAGGAAGAAATAGAAAATATAAACAGACATATCACAAGCACTGAAATTGAAACTGTGATTAAAAATCTTCCAAGAAACAAAAGCCCCAGACCAGATGGCTTCACAGGCGAATTCTATCAAACATTTAGAGAAGAGCTAACACCCATCCTTCTTAAACTCTTCCAAAATACAGCAGAGGGAGGAACACTCCCAAACTCATTCTACGAGGCCACCATCACCCTGATACCAAAACCAGACAAAGATGCCACAAACGAAGAACACTACAGGCCAATATCACTGATGAACATAGATGCAAAACTCCTCAACAAAATACTAGCAAACAGAATCCAACAGCACATTAAAAGGATCATACAACGTGATCAAGTGGGGTTTATCTCAGGAATGCAAGGATTCTTCAATATACTCAAATCAATCAATGTGATACACCATATTAACAAATTGAAGGAGAAAAACCATATGATCATCTCAATAGATGCAGAGAAAGCCTTTGACAAAATTCAACACCCAATTATGATAAAAACTCTCCAGAAAGTAGGCATAGAAGGAATCTACCTCAACATAATAAAGGCCATATACAACAAACCCACAGCCAACATAATTTTCAATGGTGAAAAACAGAAACCATTTCCTCTAAATTCAGGAAGAAGACAAGGTTGCCCACTCTCACCACTATTATTCAACATAGTTTTGGAAGTTTTATCCACAGCAGTCAGAGAAGAAATAAAAGGAATCCAAATTGGAAAAGAAGAAGTAAAATTGTCACTGTTTGCAGATGACATGATACTATACATAAGGAATCCGAAAGATGCTACTAGAAAACTACTAGAGCTAATCAATGAATTTGGTAGAGTAACAGGATACAAAATTAATGCACAGAAATCCCTTGCATTCCTATACACTAATGATGAAAAATCTGAAAGCGAAATTAGGGAAACACTCCTATCTACCACTGCAAGAAAAAGAATAGAATACCTAAGAATAAACTTACCTAAGGAGACAAAAGACCTTATGCAGAAAACTAAAAGACACTGATGAAAGAAATTAAAGATGATACAAACAGATGGAGAGATATACAATGTCCTTGGATTGGAAGAATCAACCCTGTGAAAATGACTATACCACCCAAAGCAACCTACAGATTCAATGCAATTCCTATCAAACTACCAATGGCATTTTTTGCAGAACTAGAACAAAAAAACTGCACAATTTGTATGAAAGCACAAAAGACTCCGAATAGCTAAAACATTCTTGAGAAAGAAAAATAGAGCTGGAGGAATCAGGCTCCCAGACTTCAGGTTATACTACAAAGCTACAGTAATCAAGACAGTATGGTACTGGCACAAAATCAGAAATACAGATCAATGGAACAGGATAGAAAGCCCAGAGATAAACCCATGCACATATGGTCACTTTATCTTTGATAAAGGAGGAAAGAATATACAATGGAGAAAAGACAGCCTCTTCAATAAGTGGTTCTGGGAAAACTGGACAGTTCCTTGTAAAGGAATGAAATTGGAAAACTTCCTAATGCCATACACAAAAATAAACTCAAAATGGATTAAAGACCTAAATGTAATTATGGCCAGACACTTTAAAACTCTTAGAGGAAAACATAGGCAGAACACTCTATGACATAAATCACAGCAAGATCCTTTTTGACCCACCTCCTAGAGAAATGGAAATAAAAACAAAAATAAACAAATGGGACCTAATGAAATGTAAAAGTTTTGCACCGCAAAGGAAACGATAAAGAAGATGAAAAGACAACCCTCAGAATGGGAGAAAATATTTGCAAATGAATCAATGAACAAAGGATTAATCTCCAAAATATATAAACAGCTCATGCAGCTCAATATTAAAAAAACAAACAACCCAGTCCAAAAATGGGCACAAGACCTAAACAGACATTTCTCCAAAGAAGATATACAGATTGCCAGCAAACACATGAAAGGATGCTCAACATCATTAATCATTAGAGAAATGCAAATCAAAACTACAATGAGGTATCACCTGACACTGGTCAGAATGGCCATCCTCAAAAAATCTACAAACAATAAATGCTGGAGAGTGTGTGGAAAAAAGGGAACCCTCTTGCACTGCTGGTGGGAATGTAAATTGATACAGCCACTATGGAGAACAGTATGGAGGTTCCTTAAAAAACTAAAAATAGAAGTACCATATGACCCAGCAATCCTACTACTGGGCATATACCCTGAGAAAACCATAATTCCAAAAGAGTCATGTACCACAATGTTCATTGCAGCACTATTTACAATAGCCAAGACATGGAAGCAACCTAAGTGTCTACTGACACATGAATGGATAAAGAAGATGTGGCACATATATACAATGGAATATTACTCAGCCATAAAAAGAAACAAAATTGAGTTATTTGTAGTGAGGTGGACGGCCTAGAGTCTGTCATACAGACTGAAGTAAGTCAGAAAGAGAAAAACAAATACCATATGCTACCATATATATATGGAATCTAAAAAAAAAAGGTTCTGATGAAACTACGGCCAGGACAGGAATAAAGATGCAGACGTAGAGAATGGACCTGAGGACAAGGGGAGGGGGAAGTGTAAGCTGGGACAAAGTGAGAGAGTAGCACTGACATGTATACACTACCAAATGTAAAATAGATAGCTAGTAGGAAGCAGCTGCATAGCACAGGGAGATCAGCTCTGTGCTCTGTGACTATCTAGAGGGGTGGGAAAGGGAGGGTGGGAGGCAGACACAAGAAGGAGGGGATATAGGGATATATGTGTACATATAGCTGATCCACTTTGTTATACAGCAGAAACTAACACAACATTGTAAAGCAATTATACTCCAATAAAGATGTTAAAAACAAAAACAAAAACAAGGTGTCCCCAACCCCCAGGCCACACAACAGGAGGTGAGGTGAGCAGCGGGTAAGCGAAGCTTCATCTGTATTTACAGCCGCTCCCCATCACTCGCATTATCGCCCGAGGTCCGCCTCCTGTCAGATCAGCGGTGGCATTAGATTCTCTTAGGAGCACGAACCCTACTGTGAACCGTGCATGCGAGGGATCTAGGTCATGCCCTCCTTATGAGAATCTAATGCCTGATGATCTGAGGGGGAGCTGAGGCGGTGATGCTAGCGCTGGGGAGCGGCTGCAAATACAGATTATCATTAGCAGAGAGGTTTCACTGCACAGAGACCATAATAAATCACTTGATTGCAGACTCATATCAAAGCACTATCAGTGAGTGGTAAGTGAAAACAAGCTCAGGGCTCCCACTGATTCTGCATTATGCTGAGTTGTATAATCATATCATTATATATTACGATGTAATAATAATAGAAATAAAGTGCACAATAAATGTAATGCACTTGAATCATCCTGAAAACATCCCCCTCACCTGGTCTGTGGAAAAATTGTCTTCCACAAAACCAAAAAGGTTGGGGACCGCTGGTTTAAACACAGGCAAATTGTGTCTTATTCATCTTTCTATCCTTCACAGTGCCTAGCTATGCACACTGTAGGAGCTCACTAAATATTTGTCAAATTTCTGACCAAATAAATGAATAACTAATGACTGCCGCCTTATTTCTATTCAGAAAAGTGTGAAACAAACCCGCCTGTACGCCTTTCCCAGATGAAATGAAGAACTAGATTCTAATGGAAGTAGTCTGGGTCTCAGGATGGCTAACCAAGGTCCTTCTAGGCTCAAAATCACAAATTGAAAAAAGAAAAAAATATGAGTGTGCCTCTTAAATTTCTTAGAAGCCTTCTATTATCCTGATGGAGAATGAATGACAAAATTTGGAGGATTTTCAGAGTTGAGGGTCTTGGGAAGAGTTGTTTTGTTTTAGCATTAAAGTGCATTCTCTAATCCCTTCTTTACACACACACACATACATACACACGCGCAAAGAAGATGTCACATCTGAAGAAGTTTGGGTACCTCCTAATTACAGCCTAGCCCTTAAATGTTAACGTTTCCTAGAGTTCCGTCGTTGGTTCAACTCTCTGTCTACTCTTCATGCTCTCTTTAAAGCCCTTAGTGACCCGAGTGGACCTGTCCCTGTAGCCCCATCCTCTACTATTCTCCTCCTCCTAACATTTACTCATGGTTCATAGATATTCATAGCTCTCCAATTAGCACATCTCATTCTGTGTCTTTCCACCTTTGCTCGTGTTATTCCTTCTGCCTGACTTGCCTTCTAAACGCCCCAACCTCACTTCTTTTCCCCTTCCCCACCCCAGTCTCCCTTAGCCTGCCACCTCCTTTTCACACTATAAACACAGTTTAGGCATTATCATCATCCAACAGCATCCATCCACCCATCCATCACTGGGCTAAATGCAGTGCCCTTCGTCTGGATTCCTAGAGCATCCTGAGAACAACTCCATCATAGCCTTTGCGATATTTTTCAAAGTGTCCATTTTATGTTCCTGTCTCCCCCATCAGATCTTGATTTACTTGAATGAAGAGACTGTTTCTTCTTCATCTTGGTATCTCCAGCACCTCATTTGATGCCAGCACCTGTGGATGTTCAGTAATTATGTGCTGAGCTGATCTGAACTGAAATAAACTAAACTGATGTTTAGTTTAAACCCTCATGTCCTTAATTTTCATTGTGGAGAAAAAAAATAATCCTCTACCTTTGTACTCTTAAACTGGGAAAATTGGTTTTCTCCTTCCTTTTTAAACACTATTTTCCCTTTTAGAATATGATTCTTCAAGACTTAAGACTTTCCAGAGGAGGTAAGAATTTAGTGAAATGTTCTACAGAGGTTTGATATTTCTCTAAATCTGTTTTATTCTCCAAGCCATTTCGGACTAGAAAATGATTCTTGGTATCAGTAACTGAAAAAAAAGAGCAGTCCAAGTCTTTAACACCAAGCACTCGAGGAGCGTAGTGAAAAACACCAGCGACTATGGGCCGTGTGGGTGGACTCAGCATGGCCGGAGTGCTCTGACTCCTGGAGAAGCCCCCTTCAGGGCAGTGTACCACCAGCTCTAGACGAGATAGTTTTGAGCCTTTAGTTAACGGAGTGGAAAAAGCTGTCACATTTTTGCGGGGAATGGGGAGAATGCCACCATCAGATTTTTCAGGACCATCTAAGGTGAGGTGTGTGGTGAGAATTCATCCTTGGAAAGCACACGGAGGGTTCTGCCATCAGGTCTTTTAGAACACCCCCAAATCCACGATAGGTAGCACTTAGGAAATTACTCAACGGTGGAGACTGTTTACCATTCCTTGATTGCTCCAGGGATGACTTATGCTTTTTAAAAAAAATGAAGAAAAGAAAAGAAAAAGAAGGGTGGGGAGGAGAAGAGACCATTGTTGGCATCCCAGGTTTTTTAAAGCTGTATATGGTCTCACTGAGCAAATAAAATAGTTCTAGGCAATGCAGTCTTTTATGTAGAGGCCAGCAAACTCAAATGAACCCATGCACAAGGTAGCAGGTAGACTGAGCACTGTGCCATGCATTCCAAGCAAGGAATGTAATGTTCAATGAAACTTGGCTCAAATACCCCTACATTAAATATTTTATTGGGTATAGTATTTATACACACTCTGGTGAAAAAATCTTGTCTTACAGCTTTCCATTGACCTTTTCAGATAATATAATCTCTGGTTCCTCTGAACCTGGATTAAGAATTTTTTTTTTTCCTCTTTTTTTTTGCGGTACAGGGGCCTCTCACTGTCGTGGCCTCTCCCGTTGCGGAGCACAGGCTCCGGGCGCGCAGGCGCAGCGGCCACGGCTCACGGGCCCAGCCGCTCCGCGGCATGTGGGATCCTCCCGGACCGGGGCATGATCCTCAACCACTGCGCCACCAGGGAAGCCCTGGATTAAGAATTTTAATTTGACAATTCAACCAATCTTAGAATTGCTGTCATCACTAAATTTTTTTAATACGGTGGTAGAAAAGACATATGTTCTGCTTTCACTTCAAGCTACATTATAAAACCAAAAATACACCTTCTCCCTAGTTCAGAGAAAGAGCCTAGACTAAGTACAAACCCCTAATGTGTCAGGACAACCAGTCCACAAAACCAGTTCATCCTTTTCTGAATCCTTGGCTCAGTACCAGTGGGAAGTGTAATACACTGAGCTACATAAATATACTCCACCAATGTGTTAATAAATTAATGACTTGAGAAATACATATTTAGACTTCATATGAGTAGGAGTGATTCCAGAGTCTGAAATATCTTATTGAAACATTTGGCTATAAAAAATAACAGAAAATATTTACTATGAGAACATATTTCTCATCATCTTGTGGATACTTTGGTATTAGATAGAAAGTCTAAAAATTCCTAATCTCTTTTGCTGTCTTATAAAAACCTTATGGTTAGCATATCGTTTTAAGATAGCAGAAAAAGACTTACAATACGCTTATGGCAAAACTAAAACAGCTTATTATCTATTTCACAAGATACTAGTATAATAACACACACATACATATAAAACTTCTTTGTCTATTGCCTAAAGTCAAAATATTATGAAAGAAAGAGTTCAGGATCTTGAAAATTAATCAATGCACTCAACATCAAAATTCTAAGTGTACAAATGTTCAGCAGGGAAATGTGTTCAAAATAGATAAAAAGTAGTTTTCCAGTAATGTTGACAATGCAAGATTATTGTGATATTTGCAAAAGAGAATTTCAACAAAAGAAGACTTGCATATTTAATTCACTAGCTTTAATTTCTCCCTGAATATAATGGAGATTGAATTCATTTGCATCAGATTTTGGTGTTAATGCTGAAGAATTTATTAGTCCCTTTTCCAGCACTGTGTTAGAAGTACTTACTTTCTTTCCTCTCTAAGATTTTAACCTCATGGGAGTCAGGAAGTTTCAACAGAATATCAGCGTAAAATCACCAGTCTCAGGCTTGGATTCCTGGGGCAGCTGCAGCCAGGTTTGTTGTGTGTTGTCCTAGGCACCGGCTGTGCCGATAGTTGCAGGGGGAATGTCCTCTATTTATCTCGGCATGGTGAACTGCGTCAGGTGTGAGTAAATAACAGCCAAGGTCTAATAGCCGCTGCACTCAAAACATTTACTGTATGAAAGTTTGTGCCTGACTGGCTCAAGTATGCTTATTATAATAGACTAAGAAAAAAAATGCAGATGGTATATGGTTACAAAAACATGGTGGCAATTGAAAACTCTGTAGCCTTTCTTTATTCTGAAGATCGCTACCCACCTCCCTGACTACGACTGTCTTTGTTCTAAGAAGGATGACCATGTTAAGATCAAAGTTCTGGGCCTGTAAGATGCATCATGTAAAAGGCAGTCTTCTTGGTTGTCTATAAAATGACAAAGAAAACACGAATAGAAATTCGTCCTTTGTTTCTTATAAGAAAAACAGTAGCTGTCTATAATTAGGGACCATATATTTTCATTAAAACCTGAAAAATCTAAATTTATAACTTCTTAATCAAAAAATTCCAGCTTTGGCTAACACCCCCTTTTTAAAAAACTTTCATCACATAACTGGCACAATTTTAGATTGGCTAGTTTCTGCCCAGTTTTCTGCAAATATTCAAAAGCAGCAGTAACATTTCCTTTCTTAACGCAAAGGACTTGGTCAAGGTCTTTCATCAAATCATTGAATCTATTTATCCAAATGTATCTGTCCAGATTCTGGTCTCTAAAGGCATTTGAATCTAAGCCACTCAGAGATCTGACGTTTTATGTTTGCATATCAGATTATTCTGCTGTGCTGCTAAAAGTACATCTTCAGTGAAATGATATTGGATGATTTCTAATCTTTTATGTTCAAACTTTTTACGTTTTAGAATTCTCCAAGGAAACTGGTATCATTTTCAATGGTAGTGCATTTCATAGCTTATAGGCCTCAAAATCTGGAGTTCTTTCTTAATGATTTCTGCAGTAATGACTGAGGCCTTTTACTGTCATGTACACAGGAAACGCAGTTGGTTTGGGGATGGGAGAGAGAACAAGTCATGACAGGTAAAAACAAATTGAAAGAGAAATACTAGCAATGTTGTTAGAAGCAGAAACTTTCTAATTTTCTGTTGTCATTGAGCCGAAAGTGATATGAACTAATGAAAGCAACAAATCTCGGTGCGGCATAAACATGGGGACTAAAAACATAAAAGGGGGAACATAAGAAGTCCTTCTAATGAGGTTGCAACATGATGAGATATCATCATTTTCAAAAGAAGCTGAACTTCCGAAGAAACACACAGCAGTCCCACCACTGGTGTTCTCATGGGAAGTTGTTTTGGGAAAGAAGGAAAAGGAAAACTGACAATATTCTAGCAACGTGAGGCTCCTGTGTTATGTACTCAGGAGATTTAACTGAACAGAAGGATGACAGCGTAGAGGTTTTCATGTCTACCTTTATTAGCTTAAGAAATTTAACATTTAGATTCACTGTCCATGTTTATGTGTTATTTTCACCATGTTATTATAAATATAAATACATGAGAGATACATTCTCCGAGATGTACACCAAACTCCTAATGGTGACTATTTCTGAAGAGTGACGTCGTGGGGAATGGGATGGGGGAGGACTTCCACTTTTTAATTTGTATGATTCTGCAGTTTAATTTTTTATGTGTGTGTATTTTACACAATAAAATGTATACCTGTTTCCTTTGTAATTCATAAGCAGAAACTATGATATACCCTATGTTTTAAAAAAACCCAACCTGTCCTGGCCATCCATGCTAAGAATTAATTTATGCTGAGCTAGACCCTTGTGGTAAGTTTAATAACTAAAACCTCTTAGCTTTACTTATGTAGTGAGTTTTTCTCTATCACAAATACTTTTAACGTGAAATTCTAACGTAATATGAACAGGTAATATTGTTTCTAATGTTACTGCTTCTTTTTAGGAATAAAAATGTAGCACACCACTTGACTCAATCACTGCCTGCCAGGGGATACGTGATCACAACTCAGGGTTTACCAATTTCCCCAGGAGCATGCCATGGGCAGGGAAACTTGGGGACTTCTTTTGCTTTCCATGTTTGCACTTCCCAGTGGACACAAGTGATGGAAACTACATGTAAGCAGGCACAGAGCCTAAAGGACTCACAACTGACACTACTCAAGGTACAGCACGAGCCAGGGGTTAGAGTTGCCATGACCAGCCACTTCTATCTTGGCACCCCCATCTAAATCCTATCACCCCTCCAAAAATCATCATCAACGTATCTTCCATTTTGGTGCCAGCCATACTGGTAGTTATTTCATATGCATGTCCACATACATTGTGTCTAAAAACAGGACTTCCCTGGCAGTCCAGTGGTTAGGACACCGCTTTCACTGTGGCGGGCCCGGGTTCAATCCTTGGTCTGGGAACTAAGATTCCCACAAGCTGCAGGGCGGGGCCAAAAAAAAAAAAAACAAGTAATTCACCAAACCCTCATCCTTCACAAAATGGTGCAGATTCAATTCTCCAAGAAACAGACCCTAAAACAGAAAGCTGTGCACTGGATGTTACAAGGTGTGTTCTTGGGGTCAATATTTGTACAGATGTTAAGGAATTAGGTAGGATCGGGCAGAGGGAGCAATTGGGCTGCAATGAAGTCCCAACAGAGCCTTACCCAGTCCTACGGGGGAGCTCTGCAGCTGGGATGGCCCTGCAAAGCTGTCTGGAGTTGAAGCAAGGTCCCCCTTGGAAACCAGTGTTTAGACGCAGGCAGGGGCAGCACCTTGGGTAAAGTGGCTCTTTTCAGCCCAGTGCAGTGACCAGAGAGGGACGCTCGCTCAGCTGCGAGCAGTCAGCATCATACTGCCAGCAGCAGGAGGCACAAGTGCTTCCATCCCGAAGGGTGGATGGGAGCAGTGCTCACAGCGACCAGCGTACTAAATACGTCAGCCTCTTTCTACAATAGAATGTTGGAACGTATCTGTAAGACTGAGAAGTTGGCACCTATTAACTGAGATTTATTCTGTCTGGCTCATTTGTACACTCTTAATGGGCCACCATGCATAAATATTCTCTAGCTCATTCATTAATTCATGTAATTTCATTCAATTAAAAAACTGTAGGTTGAGTACCTACAGTGTGCAGAGCACTGCTTAGCTCTGGTGATAGAAGAATGAACAAGGCAAAGTGCAGAAGGATGATAATCACGCTATCAAGTATTTATTGAGTTGTTACCTTGAGGCAGGCTCTGTGCATCTCATTTTAATTTTCTAACAACTTTGTAAAATTAAATTCTATTTTCATCTCCATTGTGCTAGTTGGGGAGACTCAAAATTGGAGGGGTTTAGTAACTTTTCCAAGGTCACTCAGCTAATAAGGTGTGGAACAGGGTTTGCGCCCAAAGAGAGTAATTCCAGAACTGGAGCCCCAAGCCTTTCCATGAAGGAAAAGTAACATAGAAAGACTGTCTCGGTATAAAGTGATAAGCGCTGAATGGTAACAGAGGAAGACAATCTCGGTATAAAGTGGTAAGAGCTGAGGAAGAGTGTTGAGCAAGAATGTGCAGGAAAGAGCAGTTCAGCCTGGAGACGTGGGGTGAGGATTAGGGTCATCAGAGCGAAAAAGGGTTAAAGAGCTTTCCAGGCAGATGGACTACCACAAACAAGGCAAGGACTTAAGGTAGAATTACAAGTAGTTCAAGGTTACTAGAGCATAAAAATGCAAAGCAGGGAGCAGCAGTAGGTGAAATGGGGCTAGGTCAAGGTAGGTCGGCTGTGCCCTGCTCAAGAATGTCTACTTGGGGGGCTTCCCTGGTGGCGCAATGGTTGGGAGTCCGCCTGCCGATGCAGGTGACGCAGGTTCGTGCCCCGGTCTGGGAAGATCCCACATGCCGCGGAGCGGCTGGGCCCGTGAGCCATGGCCGCTGAGCCTACGCGTCTGGAGCCTGTGCTCCGCAACGGGAGAGGCCACAGCAGTGAGAGGCCAGCGTACCGCAAAAAATAAAATAAAATAAAATAAAAGAATGTCTACTTAGGGACTTCCATGGTGGTCCGGTGGTTAAGACTCCGCGCTTCCACTGCAAGGGGCACTGGTGGGGGAACGAATATCCCGCATGCCCAGGCGCGGCCAAAAAACAAAACAAAGAATGTCCGCTTAATCCTAGAGGACAGAAAGCTATTCAAAGGTTTAAAATAAGGAAGAACAAGGTGGGATTTGTGTTTCAAAAGATCTCTCTACTCAGTGGAGCATGTAGGGTGCGGTGCCAACCTGAAGATGGTGAATGCTGTGGGGGGAGGGAGGAGAGAGAGCGCACTGATGGCTGGAAGCTGACCAGGTCCTTGGTGGTGTTGCTGACTCACACAAGGAGTCAGAAGGAGCCTTCGGTGGGGAGAGGGAGGGTTGCACTGTGATGAGGAAAGGCTAGAGGGCAGATGTTTAATTCAGGTTAGCACTGTGTTTAAGGAGGTTACGGAACATACAAATATATATGTCCAGTGGGCAGCTGGATATTCAAATTGGAAGTGCAGATGAGAGATGGGGGCCGGATGAGAGACCTATTAGAAGGTAAGTGGTAGTGAAAACTGCAGAGCTAAAATGACACTGTGGAGGTTTTCTACACTGAGAGCAGACAATAAGGACAGTGGTAGACTGAGGCCCAAACCTTCGAGAAGGGCAAGAGGAGGAGAGTTTACAAAGGAGGACAAAGGGTTTGAGAGGGCAGAGGACTGCCCAGTGTCAGAAAGAAAGAGAGAGAGCGAGCGCTTTCCAACAAAGAGAGTAGTTCCAGTGTCAAAGGCATGTGATAAATCAGTTAAGTATTGGAAAGTGTTTATGGGGCTTGGCAACACGTCAGCATTGCTGACTTTTCCAGGAGCACTTCTTAGAAGCGGAGACGGTAGGAATCGAGTACCCTGAGGTGGAAAGGTGAATCGGAAGTAAAAGGGGAGAGCTACAAGGCATTGACAATTCGTTCAAGAAGGTTGAGGGAAATGAGTGCAAGGTGGGAGCTACAGGGAACCCAGTGTAAGAGGGTTGTTGCTTTTCTGTTTTGTTTTGTTTTGTTTAACATTTCCTAGATAACTAATATATGTCAGACACTAGGAAGATAATTTTATCTTGAGACCTGGTCCCTGCCTTCAAGTTACTCATAGTCTAGTGCCAGAGACAGAAACGTGAATAGCCACAGAAAAATGTGATGAGGGTGGTGATGGCCGTGTGATGCAAGAACCAGGGGAAGAGGGAGGAGAAAGCCCCTGTCTTTGCTTAGAGGTCAGGAAGTAGGTGAATCAGCAGAAGAGCAGCAGATGATCAGCAGAAAACGGAACAGCTGTGGGACAGCACGGCGCAGTGTAAAAGACGGGAACATTCGCTGAAACGAACGTTCCGTGTGGCTGAGCGCAGGAGAATGATAGAGGCAAGAGATGACACTAGGAGGGTAAGACTGAGTTCCATTTACCGAGGGCTTTGTTTGCCGCATTAAAGAATTGAACCCTTTTCAAAGTAATGGGGGAGCTGACTGAAGGGCTTTAAGCAGACCAAGTAATATGAACACTAGTGTTTTATAAGACCCTGAGAGAAAAGAGGGCAGCTTAGAGGAAGCAACTATGGAGTCAGGAAGACAAGTTATGAGACCACTGCCGTTTATGCTGGGGGAGTGACTAATGTAGCCAGGATGGAAGTGAAGAGGAGGAACAGATTTGAAGGGAAATAAGAGATAGAATGCACAAAATATGATTATACTTATGTGGGGTGGCAGAAAAGGAACAGTAAACGATCATTCCAGATTTCTGAATTGGTGGCTGGATAGATGTAGAACCTATAACGAGAAAGTTTTAACGTTTTTAAAATATAAGGAGTTTGATCCTAAGATGCCCGTGTGATATCCAAGTGCACAAATATCCAAGTACCCACATTATAATGTTGAATTAAAATAAAAGCAGAGGCAATCATCTGTAAGCTATGGTTGCAACCACATACACCATGTGGAACTGAGACATGAGTTGTGCAGATGGTGGAAACGTGAGGATTCTCCCCCTCTATTTTCTAAAATGTAATTATATCATTTTTACAGCAAAAAGAAAGTCCATCTGTGCTTGGCACAGCTAAGAAATATATAAAGCACATTCAACAGATATGATTCTCTTCCACGGGAGCCTATAAATCTTTTCTACTCTAATGACCTCAGCTCAGTGTACTTTGGAAACCAGGTCCTGAAGCTTTTCCCTCACTCGCTGGAACAGCTAAGCCTCTGGAATCTTAAATCCTGTGTTCCACCCTCAGACCACTGCTGCCTATCTTTCTAGCTCCTTCATGCCTATCATTCCCATGATACGTGCTTTTCAACTTCATCAAAAGCTCCAGTTCCTTATAACCTCAACTTGACATCTCCAAATCTTTGACTCATCTTTTCCAACTAGGATGACTGATATAACTTCTTTTTATATTTCCTTGTCTAAATTCCAAAGCCTTGCTCATCCTCCCCCACCCCCAGATGCATGATATTGGGAGGACATCTAATCTTATAGACATACTAAGATATTAAACCCCAATCAGGAGGCAACTTTGACCACTACTTACGGCAGAGATTGGTAATTGCCTATCCCATATCCTTCTTCCTTCCTAATAGAATCCAATTGTCTTCAGCATGACAGTGTGCATAGCCAAAGATTACACTTCTCAGATTCCCTTACAAATAGAGGTAACCAATGAGATATATGTAGTAGTCATCTGGGTAGGGGTCCCACAAAGATCTTTAAAGGGAGCTGACTCATCTGGGAGGTCTGCTTCCTTTTGTCCTTTCCCCTTTCTTCCCTCTTCATTACTGAGATATAATGGCTGGAACTTCAGCAGCAATTTTACAACCATGAGGAAACCTTTAAAAAGTCTCTGCATGCTAAAGATAGTGGGACAGAAACATGGAAGGAGCCTGAGGGCATTGACAATATTGCATAGTTACTATATAGCCCTGGACTTCCTGCTTGCAGGCTTTTTTTGTTTGTTTTATGTCAAAGAAAACAGACACCTACCTTTTAAAAGTCACTATTATCAAGTAATTGTTACTAATGATTTGACAATTCCTAATAGACACACTACTTCATTCATTCATGCATTTGCCGACTGCTGTTCCGACTTCAGCATTATTTGAGAAGTTTGGGTAAAAACAGAAAAAGGTATAAGAATAGTCTTAGAGTATATGTAAATCCCTATTTCTTCTATTTAAGGGAAGACAGATATATCTTAAAAATCAGGATGAACTCCATGGCAATCTAGATTTTTCAAACACACTAAAAACTATGGACAGTAAGCGCTGTGCATTATCAAAGATGGCAGAGGGAGAAGTGGGACACAGTGATTGAGAAGGAAGGCGATGGGGTCAAACCATTCCTTCTCAGGCTGGAAGGAAAATCATGAGCAATGGATCAGGAAGGAAAACATAAAGCATAATTTCAGGAGGTACTAAGGACTACAGTCTGGCTGGACTCATTCTGCTGTGAGCCCTCAGGTAAAACGGCCATCCTCTCTGTTCTGGAGCTTTCCCCCTTGCAAAACCACATGTTTATAACACGCTTAGAGGTTGTTGGGTGAACTCGGTACAACACTGTCAGTGGCACAGGATTTTTATTATTGTACCACGCTTACCTTTCTTCATAAGGTTGCTATGAGATTAATAACTTTACACGGCATTAATATTTCACAGACCTTCATGTCTTCATGTCCTAAGTTGTCTGCTAATGCCTATGGGGTTTGTGCTAAACGAAATCGCTCTTCAAGGTGTATTTTGTGGGGTCCTCCCTGGTATGGCCTCCTTTGCTCAGTGCGTGTGCCTTACTATGTTTCTGTCCTGTTGCGCTGTATTGGCTAATGTATCATGTCACTAAAGGTTTTGTTGTAATCTTTTACCAAACAATGTCATAAGCAGAATACACTCATCTTTCTATGGTCACAGTTCAGAAAGCTACACTGCTATTTGTCACTTAAGTGACCTGTAGGCAATGTTTAACCATCTGTGTACCACTGATATAAGACAGTACAAAAACTGACTACAGTAAAAACAAATACATTTCTATCTCCTCCTTTTCTCTCCAGTACGGATCCTAACTTGTCTCTAAGTCTTTAGTTAACTGACCCTACTCCTCAATTCCTTCTTTTCTCGTGACTCATTTCCTCTCTCTTCAAGTCTTTAATAATATTAAATGGCGTTTTTCAGATTTCTTCTACAACCATTGAGTATTTCAGCAGAAGGCTAATCTTTCAGTAACTCAATGCCTGGAGTAAAGGCCTTAACCTGCTTCAATCTGACAATCTGACTTCGTTTTCTAAAACCTGGTACTGTTTAAGACAAAAGTATCATGGGCTGTGTGCTGGGCATGTCAGAGACCAAACTTACTTAACCTGTGGAAGAAACATCTTTGGGGAGGCTCTTGGGAGATGGGAGAACAAAGATCTTTATCCATCCTGGCTCCAAGATAAGGACTAATGTGCCCTCACACTGAACTTTTTTTTTTTTTTTTTTGCTCCTGACATGGGAGCAAATGGCAAAGATCAGGGTCCTCCTCTCTGATTGGAAGGCACTAAAGCCAATCATATTCACCTTGCCGAGCAATCATTTAGGTAATGGCATTCTTTTCAGATGTCCCCCATGAAAAACCAGCACAAAGGGTCTTAAGTTCTTGGATAAGTTTACCAGCTTCAATGTTAGATATGATGGAAAAATCCTGTAAACAACATTTAAAGGCAAACTCTTTTGAGTTTGGATGACAACATTGTTCAATTGTATTCTGCATATTCCTGTTCAAGCTCCTGCTACAAATGAAAAGTTAACTATTCTCTTGTCATGGAAGCCCACACCAGCTGGGAGAGGAAAATTCACCACCTTCTACCAGGAAGATCAGAGGCTGTTTCTAGCAAGGCAAAAACCAGTTATTAAGGTTTTCTGGTTAAAGACTGTGTGTGTTACTGGGGATGTATAAGCAATTAGCTCCTGCCATCGCACACAGGATACATAAAGTGCACTGCAGAAGGTGGGCAGGAGCATAAGTACAGCCCTATTTACCCACTCCTAAATCCATTTTCTTGCCTTTCGTCTTGCTAACATCTACCCCAAGACACCCCAAATGAGACGCAAGGAACTTCAAACCCCTTTTCACAGAGAGGCAATGTGAATTCAGGATCTGCCCAAAGTGCTTCTATCACCTGCTGGCTGTGGCTCATGAGCAATTCTCATAAACTCTTTGAGCAGCAATTTCTCATTCTACAAAACAGTGTGACTGGGCTCCCCTGGTGGCGCAGTGGTTGAGAATCTGCCTGCTAATGCAGGGGACACAGGTTCGAGTCCTGGTCTGGGAGGATCCCACATGCCGCGGAGCAACTAGGCCCGTGAGCCACAACTACTGAGCCTGTGCGTCCGGAACCTGTGCTCCACAACAAGAGAGGCCGCGACAGTGAGAGGCCCGCGCACCGCGATGAAGAGTGGCCCCCACTTGCCACAACTAGAGAAAAGTCTTCGCACAGAAACGAAGACCCAACACAGCAAAAATAAATAAATTAATTAATAAACTCCTACCCCCAACATCTTCTTTAAAAAAAAAAAACAACAGTGTGGTTAATACCTACTGTGCAGGTTATTGGGATATTTAGCAATAATATACATAAAGTATCTGGCATATAGGCAGCTTTCAATACATGATAAACATTGCTGTAAATATATAACAAATCTCCATGTTTTCCCCAAAACACACACACACACACACACACACACACACACACACACACACACACACACACACAAGGGTGGGGAGAGAAGAGAAGGGGAGAGAAGGGGGCAATAATTCTATGCTGTTGAGAAAGGAGAAGCCTATAGAAACATATTTTTGTTATTTTATCATTTCACCATTTTGGGTTTAATATAGAATTTACCTGAGCTATAGATTTTACACTAAGTCAGCTTCCATCCGGAGGGATATATTACTTTAATTTCCCAGACAGTGGGCGAGAAATTTTCTTCAAGGGAGAGGGAGTGGGAGATATTGCCCATCAGTCATAACCTCCCAGAGACTGACAAGTCTGAGTCCACCCGACCTCGACCTCATTTTGCAAGAGCTTTGGTAATCCACCCACAGAATGGAAAGAAGTGGGAGGGGAGATAACATTCTCTCCCTCGTTCCTCGTTCCTGCTTACCACCCCCGACCATATAAACACATCATTCTCCATAACACTATCTGCCTTTCCAAGGCAGATGAACACTGCAGAGAAACAGCAGGGAACTCCTTTCTCAAAGTACTACGGCCAACACCGGCCATTTCGCCATGACTCTGAGGGTCTACAGTGGATGCAGATCTCCCTGCAGGCTGTGCCTCTCATTCCCTCCGCTGCTGGGACAGTTGCCTGCTGTTGCTTCACAGTTCACTCTCTCCCCAGGAATGGCTCTCAACCAAAAGGAGCTGCCTTGCTCTCCTCGGGCAGCCTGCGTCCAGTGACTACTTGAGGTAGGGATACTAAGGCCCTGCACTGTTGCCTCAATTCAGGAAGGGGATCTCAGCTCTAGAACTTCACACGGGGTCTGCTGAGGCCTCTGTTGCAACTGCATCACAGTCCAAGTCTGTCCCCTCTGAGTGGATGCTGACTCTTCCCTGTTCCCTCACTCCCTGATAGGTGTTCCTAGGAGCTCTCGCCAATTAACTCCCTGCACGCATACCTCCATCTCGGAGCCTGCGTAAGGAAATCAATCTACGAGGATTTTGTAGACCGTCAGTGTCCTTTGACAATGAAGGACAGAATCTGGCAGGACCATCGGTGAGGCTCCTGACAACCCACTAATCATGTGCACAGCTGCTCAGCGAGAGCCCAGAGGGAGCAGGGTGGGTGCGTGCTGAGAGTACCCGCCTGCCAAAGGCTGACTGGAAACCTGCGTTATCACAGACGCAGCCTAGGGCTGGGAAGATAAGCACCTGGTTCTAGAGCCAGCTGCCTGGGTAGAATCCCACCTCTTTGCCACTTGCTTGGGCATATGACCTTGAGCAAATTCCTTAATATCTGTGAAATCTGAATATATAATAGTACCTATAAGTTGAATATATAATAGTATCTACCTCATACAAATATATTTAATATTTATATTTTATATATATATATATATATATATGAATGAATCAAATAGTACCTACCTTATAAGGCTGTTTAAGAGGATTAACTGAGCCAACATGTGTAAAGAGCTTAAATTAGTCCCGGCACATGGTATATATTCAGTAAATGCTAGCTGTCATAAAACATTTGGATAGTCTATGTGTGTATCTTTCTTTAGGAACACCCAGGTTACCAGAGCACTTGCACGTATTTATCTCCATCCTTCAAGACAGTAAATTTCTTGAGAGCCAAGATAATGTATTTAATGATTAAATAAATATTTAGCCACACATTCATACATTTATACACATCTATGTATATGTAAATGCACATGTTTATATGTAGAGTACGAGTATGTGTCAAGCTACCTAAAACTCTATTTGTTTTATGTTTATAAGAATCTGAGATTGTAATGACCCTGGGCAGAGTAGCTAGAAAGAACAAAAGTACAGTTCCATTGAGCTCTCCAGGGGTCCACACTCTCCCCTGGGGCTCTGATCCCTCACTTTGAGAAGGCTTCTCTCTAGCAAATAAAGGAATACATTAGAAGACAGAACCCTAGATCTTGGCTTGAACTGCTCAGGCCCACATCTAAAGATGTACCATGGAGACAAAGGGTTATTCTGCTTATCTGGTGCCTGGAATTGTGATGGTTAATAACCGTTTTGATTTGTAGGGTAGTAACTCTGACAGGTTATACTCATGAAAAGCTTGAAACAGAGATGATAATACCTGTGGGTGTAAAAATTTAATCTTTCTTAATATTAAGTTCACTTAAAGCACCCCGAGGTCAACAAGTTGGTGGGTGACACTGAGTTAACAGAAAGTTCTTTAGCCAAATAGTTTCTAAAAACATCAATCCATTCTAAAATAGGGAATCCCTATTACACATGGCATGCCTATTTGGTGCTATTTTTTAACCATTTAGGGAGACATTACAGTAACATCATAAAAATTCTAAGTTGGAGAAGATGCAGAAGATATGTAGTTTAACCTCCTTCAGAAGTGAAAAAAAAACAAGACTTGCAAAGATTACATGATTTGTCCAAGGTCACATAGAATTTTTTTAATGTTTTATGAATTCTGAATATCAAGCAAAAACCAGATAATTAAATACTTAACGACTTGTGTGTATCTTTTTTTTTAATCAATTTTATTTATCTATTTATTTTTTGTTGCGTTGGGTCTTTGTTGCTGCATGCCAGCTTCCTCTAGCTGCGGAGAGCGGGGGCTACTCTTCGTTGTGGTGTGCAGGCTTCTCATTGCAGTGGCTTCTCTTGTTGCAGAGCACAGGCTCTAGGCATGTGGGATTCAGTAGCTGCAGCACGCGGGCTCAGTAGCTGTGGCTCGCGGGCTCTAGAGCGCAGGCTCAGTAGTTGTGGCACACAGGCTTAGTTGCTCCGCGGCATGTGGGATCTCCCCAGACCAGGGCTCGAACCTGTGTCCCCTGCATTGGCAGGTGGATTCTTAAACCCTGCACCACCAGGGAAGTCCCCACTTGTGTGTATCTTAAGTGATGCAATTGAAGGCAGGGCTATAAAGAGTCTAAGGGGAATCTGAGCTTACATTAGTGCTGTAGGATGCAAAAGAGAAGCCCACTCTGGCTCTTGAGACAATGATTGGACACCTGCCAAGGGTGCTGCACTGTGTGCTTCTGGACTACATGTGCATAGAAAGCACAGGGCAATGATCAATTGACGGTCATTGCCCACTTCAAACAATTCAGAATCTATCCAGAGGCTAGCTGAAAACTGGCTTAAGAAATAACAATGGCATGAGCATTGTTATCAAATACAAGAAACAATAACAATAATGAACATTAGTAGTGTTCTACAGATTACAAAGTATCTTCAAACACAACCCTTTCCATCTTCATAATGGAAAACCACCAGACGAGTAGCCTTGCTGTTGTTATTATTACTACTACCTCCAAACCTGGAGACGTAGGTTGGTTGAGAGAACTACTCCTGTCACTCATCTGAGCCAGGACTCAGGTGCAGTTGTCACTCCAAGCCCTGGGCACACTCCCCTAGTCAAAGATGCTGATCCTCAACAGTTTGATGCTCTCTGCTGAGCTCTTGCATCACACACAGTTGAGTATGTAAGGTAAAAAGTGGACTCAGAGATACGAGCCACTTACTCCATACAGAAGATTACCTCTCTGCCCAGAACAGGGACACTCACTCAGTATCAAAAGTGTGTGTGAATGGGGCTTCCCTGGTGGCACAGTGGTTGAGAGTCCGCCTGCCGATGCAGGGGACACGGGTTCGTGCCCCGGTCCGGGAAGGTCCCACATGCCGCGGAGCGGCTGGGCCCGTGTGCCACGGCCGCTGAGCCTGCGCGTCCGGAGCCTGTGCTCCGCAACGGGAAAAAGTGTGTGTGAAGGACCAAATCTCTGATTCTTTAGAGACTACCTGATTTAAGCCGTTGAACTGGAATGCATTTGGTGTGGACCTACGGAACTTTTGTACTCTTATACTTGATAAGTTCAGCCTTTGTTTCCTATGAGACCAAAACCACTCAGACTCTTTCCTCAAGAGCTTTTCTGAACTAAGTGTCACACAGACTTCTTCAGTATGTGAAGATGAAGGGATTCGGAGTAACGGGTAGGGCAACTGAATAAGGATCCTCTTAGAATTGTGAGCAGGAAAATGGAAGAATGTTATCACCTGTAATTGCTTTCATGATTGAATCTCCTTGTGCCCTACCTTACCCCACGAACATTCACTATTTTTACTGCCTGACCTAAGCAGAGATGTATCTGAGAAAGCAACCATGACTGTGATTTTCAAGTATGTTTATCCAAAAAACCTTATAAATGTGCAGGCTGCTGAAAAAAGAGCTGAAAGGAAGATTGTTATGCTCACCTAAATGTTGCACTGAGGTGTATGAGGACTAAACCAAAGAAAAATGATGGCTATCACATTCCACAAGGGAAATGTGTGTTAAATATTCTTTGTTTAACATTCTACTTAAGTTTTCTTGAACAGGTAAAGCCTTTTTCACTTCTTAAACTGCATTACTAGAGCCTACAGGGAGGCTCAGACCTAAATTTGTTAATAGAATATACTCAGAGCTTAAATGGGTGTATGTGATTTGGGGAAGCATGTACTTGGTTACTGCTAGATGGATCTCACATTTGCTCCAGTTTGATTTGCGAGAGGCTATTCTTAAATTGTTCTACTTATTAGTTATTCTGATCTCTAGGGTGCCCATTTATGGAATGCTGGAGGGGAGCATAACATTAGGAGCAGAGTTTTCTTAGTGCAAAGTGGGAAATCTGCATGAACTTTTAAACAGAACTTTGAATGCACTCCAATCTGGAACACATAATTATTTCACGCTGACTGAAATCAAGAAGTAAATATGTGACTATACTCACAGATGTAATTACAAATTACAACCTGTGCCTCATCATTGCCATCTACTCAAAGATACTCTGCTGGATTTCTTAAAACGACTCCTTTTCTCTGTAATTTAATGGAATTTTGAGTATAATGTAACACTATGCCATTTCTAGGCAATTTATGATGCCTGGTGACATTGGTTAGAAGTTGAGGAACGTTTCTAATGACACGAAAATATTTTCACAAGCACACACAAACATTTTTTTCTCTCCTTTTCTGTTTATTTAATTGTCCTTTTAAAACCAGGAGAATAGGAATAGTCTACAGTAACTCCTGGATTCCTTTTCAGAAGTGTGACTAAATATTGAAACTCATCATTTGATAAATACAGTTTGAATTATTTTTCCATAAATGCATGATAACCTATGTTTGTCAGAAAGAAACCCATTTGCCACTTTCCTGTCCATTAACTCAGCCTCTGAGATATTGCTTCAGATTTTCCCTTTGTAGCTGGCATCTTTCCACCTAGAAAAATATCATATCATTTGTGAATCTGAAGTTTTCACTCATTTATAAGAATTTTAAATAAACCCAATTCTAGTCCTGTCCCCAGGTAATCCTACTAATTGTAATTCTATTTTATTTAGAAAATACTTATTTATGCTTTTGTTTTAGGTCTCCAAACTAGTCATTTATCCATGACAGAATTTGTTCTTCAATCCTTGGACAACTTTTAAAAAGAAAAGTCTTCCTCAAAAACTCTGCCCTGACCAAATGCTTGCTTGTCTCCTTAGAGGAAAATAAACCCTTCCCCCAATAAATTATGTTTCTTGTCATTTAATGAATCTCTACTTAATCTTGGCTTCCAACTGCATTCCAGGTATAGAAATAAAGCATTCTAGGCTGTAGTTTCTATTTCAGTAACCCTTCCAATGAATGGAGGCCATTCTGGAAATCCATGAAGAATGTCCTACCATAGCACTACAACTGGGAAACCTTTTCTTACCTTTTCTCCATGTACACTAATCCTGACATTTTAACACCCAAATTAACTTTTTTCTCCTCTGTGAAGTTCTCTATGATTCATTCTACTCCTATTTGAGAAGTAACTCATCCTGCTTGCATGAGCAAAACCAAGTATATTTGAGAATCAGTGACTAGAAACACTTTATCCTCAGAGTCCCGAGGGGTAGAAAACTGGTTGGATGGGCCCATAGAGACATTTTAAGGTGAGTAGGCAGAATAGTAGGAGAGTTTTTGTTGAACAGCTTTGACCACTTCATTGCACAGTGGCTTTGGAGTCAAACAAATCTAGGATGGACGCAGCTAAATGCATACAAATTAATTACTTCTATCGATATAAGGCTATTCATGTTCTCTAGTTCTTCTTGAGTGAGGTCTGCTGATTTGCACCTCTTTAGGAATTTGTCAATTTTATGTGTTGTTTATAATATACCCTCATCATCCTTTAAATGTTGGGGCTGATAAAAAACAAAATTAAGGATAGACTCATTGAATGTGTAAGAAATAAAATTTAATTTGTTGGATTTGTAGTGAGGTTCCCTTTTTCATTTGTAATATTGTTCATTAGTGTTTTCTCTCTCTTTTCTTTTTTCATATTCTGTCTGGATAAAGTTTTGTCAAGTTTATTAATCTTTTCAAATAACCAGTTTTTAATTTATCTGATTTTTTCCTATTGTTTTTCTGTTTACTCTTTCATTGATTTCTGTTCTGATCTTCATTATTACCTTCCTTCTGCTTATTTTGAGTTAAATTTGTTTCTCTTTTCCTAGTTTTATTGATATCCCTGTTTTAAAACCTTTCTTCTTATCTAATATAAGCATTTAATGTTTTAAATCTGTTTCTAAAACTGCTTTGACTTCATCCCACAAGTTTTTATATATACGTTTTATGTTCATTTTCATTCTGTTCGAAACATTTTCTAAATTTTCTTGTGATTTCTTCTTTTACCCATAGATTTAGAATGTGTCATTTGGGGATATTTGGAGATTTTCCAGATAACTTTGTAATTGAATGTTGTTTAATTCCTGCTCTCCATATGGTCCTGAGTTTGAAGTTGTGACTTTATCTCCTCTCTAGGCTATGATGATGAGTCCCTAGTACTATTTGACCCCTGAAATGTGCCCTCCAGCTTTATGCCCCACCCTTTTGCCCTTCAGTAGTCCCCGTGGGGCTCATCTGGATGTGTCTGACTCCTCATCTTCTACATGATGTGATAGAGGAATCACAAGCAATGATAAATTTCATAGGAAATCAAATGTGGATCAATTAAAAGACCACCAAAGTGCATTAAGGGTTTGGAAAAGATTAGACAAATAATATACAGAGTGAATTTCTCAAGAAATACTCATTAACTGAGGAATAGGGCACTGAAAATGTATAATGGGGTTTTACGCAAACTTGAGAATTAACAGAGTTGATGAGATCAAGGTACCAAGGACTTTCAATCGTTAGTAAGACCCTTCTTTGACATAACTCCACAATTCTTTCAAAATTATCTTCCCATTTTTTCCATTTGCTTCTTAGTACAGATATCAAAAGACTGGTATGAATTAGATATTCTATTTGATACCAGAGTCACAGCAGAAAATATTATCAGGTTCAGGAAAGGTGTAACCCTCGTTCTTCATCAATGATTGTAATCACACCTGACATTGGCAATTCCTCTAACATCCAGACAATATCAACTTATTGTTTACAATTATAACTATACAGTACAACCTAATCTATTTCCCAACTTTTCAAAACTTAAATTCATGTTACTAATGTTTCAGGTGTGAGAATTATAACAAGGAGAAGGTTTTTTTTTTTAATTACAAAGAGTTCTTATTTTTTAGAGATACATACTGAAATATCTGCCCGTAAAATATTTTTATAAAAATGTAAATTTGGAACTACCCTGGTGGCACAGCGGTTAAGAATCCACCTGCCAATGCAGGAGAGACAGGTTCAATCCCTTGTCCAGGAAGATCCCACATGCCGTGGAGCAACTAAGCCTGTGCGCCACAACTACTGAGCCTGCGCTCTAGGGCCCATGAGCCACAATTACTGAGCCTGCGTGCCACAACTATTGAAGCCCACACGCCTAGAGCCCGTGCTCTGCAACAAGAGAAGCCACCGCAATGAGAAGCCCGCGCACCTCAACGAAGGGTAGCCCCTGCTCACTGCAACTAGAGAAAGCCTGCACGCAGCAACAAAGACCCAACACAGCCAAAAATAAGTAAATAAAGATAAATAAATATATAAATATATATATAAATTTAACTACTTCTTTATTGAAAGAGACTATACCTGAAAATTTTTTCAATTACTCTCAAATGAAGAGTATGTGATAGAATTTTAATATATCAGTACATGTGGAAAAACAGCTCAAACACATAGGATCTCATGTCTATATCCTCTCCATATAAAGTCTTCAGACAGACATCTCAGACAATGATGTACAAACAAACCAATTCATAAAACCAACTCCTCATAATCTGAGGAAAGTCATAATTGATCTCCATGGAAGCCAGACCCTATAAAGTATATTCTCTTTATGGCATCTGGAGCAAATCACCAACAAACAAGGGATATGTTTAAACAGGCAATTTTAAAAACTTGAGGATGTCACTTAATTTGATTACAGACAAAGCTGGGGCCTACCTTAGGTTGGCCCCCTCAGTGTTTCCTAACTCGTGATTCCCCTTTTAAGACGGCCTGAAAGAAGGAAAAATCGACCAGCCCTGATTAATAAGTTGTGTCTATATGCACAAATGAAAAGGGTAACTTCTGAGCTGAATTTTGTCTCTCTCTACTCAAGAAGCACAGGGTCCTTACTCATTTGTAAAAGTAATATTTATTTCTATTACTGTGTATTTATTAATATAAATACATCACCAACTGTATTTATAGAGTTTAAACCAGCATAGTTCAAATACTACGAAGGTGCCAGGTATTTCCATCAATACTTTTGTGGTCATTGATTTTTTTAAATCAGCAAATTAGTTTCTAATGCTGCTGAAGGTGACCAATATAATTTGCTTTTTTGTATTAATGCTATGACACTATCTGGTATCGCTAACTGAACGAGGATTGATTACACTATGTTAAAAGTTTTGGGATATAAGGGGTTTTTTTAATGTTTTATAATCACAAAATATGTCCTAGAGATAAAAATCAGATTCCATTTTATAATCAACGTGCCTTGGGACACTTGGCTGAACCAGAGAAAGGACAAGGCAAAGCAGAAGGAAAAAAGGAAACAAACGGAAGGCTAACATTGAGGTTTTATCTCTCAGGAAGGACAAAGACCAGTCCTATAATCAAAACTTGTGGTTATTTATTATCGACATGGCAGAGAGACTGAATTTAAAAAAATCTTTCCATCTGTCCACACTCTGTGTGCTGCTGCTCTGAGGAAAAATAAATATATCCTGGGTTGACACCAAGAATACCGGGTTTACTATTAGTAATGTTCTCACTAAGGTGCCTCAATCAACCCTCCTGCAGTCTAAAAAATGTAAATAAAAGTTAGATGACGGATTGTGAATTGATCAGGAGCTTTGATGTCATGTTTAGCATTTGGGTTTTTGTTTTGTTTTGTTTTGTTTTGTTTGTTTGTTTGGGCCTGTTCTGCAACTCTTAACGGCTAGAATTCCATTTCAATTCACAACAGGAACTAAAGAATTCTGAACACTACACAGTCCCAGTTTTTAAAATGAAGCCTGAAATATCACTTAGAACAATGGCTGGGGAAGAAAACAACCATAAAGTTTGTTTTGTTTGACAGTGACTGACAATGATATTATTGTCTACACATGTATGTCTGTAAACACTGTTGTGCACCATGCAGCTCTTTCCCCTGGAGTATAATCCAGCCCTGGAAATAGTAGATCAACCCGTCACCATGGATACCGAAAAATCTGGCCAAGTGACCTAAAATGTAGATTGTGAATAAAATTGTGTTGGTATCTGTTGCTGCGACTGATGTCAGTGCTCTGTCTTTCTCATTAGGAAGAGTAGCCCTGAAAAGGGGCCCAGTGTTCCCGGAGATCCCAATCCCCATGGGTCCTGCTCTCATCCTTTACCTGCCTTGGCTCCACAGGCTGTCCTGAGGTCCTGGACCCACAGGTTGTGCTGTTTGTCCACACAGGAATCCAACGGTACCACTGCTAGTGCCAACTATTTGTCTCTGAGATACTCACATCTGGCCTCTAAAGATTTATTAGTTTCTTTATCTCAACCAAGTGTGAAAAATCTCTTTTACATTTGTTTTGGCTGAAACAAAATGCATGATCCAGAAAACTAAGAGGAAAACAATGAATTTAAAGACAAACTTCAATTCGAGTTCTTGTTCTAACTCACTACAGACCTTAAGTAGTTACCTGACTTTTCATTATTCATTCAACCAACATGTGCTGAGGGCTTACTGCGTCAGATATGCTTAGGCAACAGGTATGCAAAGAAAAATGGGAAACAATTCTTGTTCTCAAGGAGCTCACAATGAAAAAGAGAAGACTGACACACACGCCAATGTTCACAATGCTGGGTGAGACAGATCATGATAGGAGGAAACAGAGGAGAAAGAGGGTCATCTCACCAGACTGGGAAGGTCACGATGGGCTTCCAGGAGGAGTAGAGTCTGAAATGAGGCCTGAAGGATGAGTGAGAGACGTTCAGTCCACAGGAGAAGTCCACAGGAGAAGGAGAGACGTTCAGTCCACAGAAGAAGGACAGGAGAGTGCAGAAGGAGGAAAGGGTGAAATGATAATGGACTTGGAAAGGAGAAAATGTTATCCTGGCACGCTACCTGACCCAGCATGAAAAAGTGTCATAATAATATAAATGCCATTAGTTAGCTTTTAAAGGCAAACTGTAGATAAAAGTATTGTCGATGGTTTCAAAAACAGTTAATAACATTTCAGTGTTAACACTATTTAACCATGTAAAAGAAAATTATTACATTTACCTTATGACTTAGTTATTCCACTGCTGGGTATTTACCTGAGAGGACTGAAAATGTATGTCCTCACAGAGACTAAAATAAAGATGTTCTTAGCAGCTTTATTCATATTAGCCCAAACTGGAAACAACTCAAATGTCTATTAACAGTGCAATGAATAAACAAAGTGTGTATATTTATACAATGCAATATTTTTCAGCAGTTAAAAAACATGCAGCAACATGGATGAATCTCACAGACATTATACTAAGAGGAAAGAAGCCAGACATACACACACACAAAATCCACTGTGACTTTATCTATGTAATTTCTAGAAGAGGAAAATCTATTCCATAATGGAAAAGGTCAGATAAACTGTTGCCTCTGGAAGGGGCAGAGGACTGACTAGGAAGGAGCGCAGGGGTCATTTCTCAGGTGATGAAAATGCTAGAGATGTGGGTTACACAGGTGTAGGTGCTGATTAAAACTCATTGAATTGCACAGGTAAGACATGTGGCTTTCACTGTATGTTTTTGATATAAAAAATGAGAACAAACACTAATTAGTAATTTTGCTTTTTTTCAGTGGTATAAATTAGCCATTCTGAGGCTACCTCCTGTATATTCCAGGCTTGAGCAAAATTCTAGGCTTCTGAAAATAATGGGAGCCAGGTTTTTTGTTGTTGAGGGATGGGATAACCAACACAGAAAGTAAGAGGACTCTGCTGTGCAATACGGCAGCTATTAGCCACATATGGCTCCTGAACCCTTGAAATGTGGCTAGACCAGACTGAAGATGTGCTGTAAGCATCAAATATACACTAGCTTAGGAAGAACTTACTACAAGGGGAAAAGAAGTGCAACATCTCACTAATAACGTCTTATTTGATTCTATGTTGAAATGGTAAAAATTAGGATACATTGTGTTAAATAAATACATTATTAAAATAGATTTAAATTGTTTCTTTACTTTTTTAAACATGGCAACTAGAAAGTTTATAATTACATATGTGGTTCACACTTGTACCCATTGCACAGTACTAAACTATAATGTAGCTTGTGCTGTTGGACTGGAATTGCAGCTATTATATTCCAATATGTGAACTCATAGTTTGATCTATCTATCTATCTATCTACTTATCTTTTTTCCTCTGAAAGGACCTGGAAATAATGCCATACCAGTAGAAATGAGCACACTTAGCACTCAGATATTGGTATCATTCTCTATTAAAACAAAATATAGCTGCTTGGAGAAATGGTTGATTTCAGGGCTGGGGCAGAGAAAGTACAAGATGAGCTTGGAACATCATACTTCACAAAAAAGTAAAGGATTTTTCAAAAAATAATGGGATATGTAAAAATGACACAGAAGGACTACTGGGGCTTCCCCTAGCCAAATCTAGGCTAATTTGAGCATCAAAATAGATGGCGATAGTAATGGATCATAACCTATTTAATAAAATAAGAATCCGTGAGTCCCTATCCAAATAAATAAATAAGTAAGAAGGGACAGTGCTTCCTTAGAGTAGAATATCAACTAATAAAGAAAAACAATCATGGAGACAGAAGATCATCAATGGATACTAAAACTAGTTGGGTAAAAGTTTTATGAGAAATAACGTTATTTACCTATTTTCAAAGTGTCTCCCCACATATTAATTTCAAAGAAAAAAATATATATTTAGTTTAGAAGAATAATTTTTCAAAAAGACACATGCACCCCAATGTTCACTGCAGCACTATTTACAATAGCCAGGATGTGGGAGCAACCTAAATGCCCATCACCAGACGAATGGATAAAGAAGATGTGGTACATATATACAGTGGAGTATTACCCATAAAAAGGAACAAAATTGGGTCATTTGTAGAGACATGGATGTCATACAGAGTGAAATAAGTCAGAAAGAGAAAAACAAATATTATATATTAATGTGTATATGTGGAATCTAGAAAAATGGTACAGCTGAACAGCTTTGCAAGGCAGAAATAGAGACACAGATGTAGGGAACAAATGTATGGACACCAAGGGAGGGAAGTGGAGGGGGCGTGGTGGGATGATTGGGAGTTGGGATTGACATATATACAGTAATATGTATAAAACAGCTAACTAATAAGAACCTGCTATAAAAAAAAATAAATAAAATTCAAAAAAAAGAATAATTTTTGAACTTTACAATTGAAAGAATTATCAAGATAAACCCAGAATTAATTATACAATCTTGCTGCCTTTGAGTTTTTAAATATCACTGAGAGATTAAAACTATCCCCCAACCCCAAATCTGATGAAGGAAAATTAACCTTATCTAAGTGTGGTTTATGAATCACCCTTAGAGTCATCTGAATTCTTTTTACAAAATCTTTATAAGATATAAGAGGCAGAAAGCCTTCAAGCCTTCACATCCCAAGGAACATGGCAGCAGTGGGTGCAATTAAAAATATTATTTACAGGGCTTCCCTGGTGGTGCAGTGGTTGAGAGTCCGCCTGCCGATGCAGGGAATACGGGTTCGTGCCCCGGTCCGGGAAGATCCCACACGCCGCGGAGCGGCTGGGCCCGTGAGCCATGGCCGCTGAGCCTGCGCGTCCGGAGCTTGTGCTCCGCAACGGGAGAGGCCACAACAGTGAGAGGCCCACGTACCGCAAAAGAAAAAAGAAAAATTATTTACAGAACTAATTAGCAAATTTAATCAGGAAACAAGTGAGACTAAGAATACATAAAATTACAATGTAATTTTTCATAGTTATACTTCTTATTGTCACTTTTTAAAATGATATAATTTTAAGTAGTGTCAGAAATCTTTTGTAAACCTTGCACTGACACTTCTAAAAAATAGTTCATGTAATTTTGAAAACAATAATGATTATAAAGTTAAAAAAATTTCATAGTGACAGGTCAAAAAATAGGAAACTACCTATAAAATTAGATATTCTATATATATATACATTTTTTGGTCACACAGCATGGCTTGTGGGATCTTAGTTCCCCGACCAGGGATTGAACCTGAACCTGGGCCCCAGCAGTGAAAGCACAGAGCCCTAACCACTGGACTGCCAGGGAATTCCCCTGGATATTCGATTCTTAAACAGACTGTACAACAAAAAAGCCAAGTTTATTGCCCAGCTAAATAACTTTGATATTAAAAAAACAATGATGCCATTACCTACACATACACCATAGGCAGAACAATTTAAATCAAGTAACAAATTGGCACTAACTATGATATCTAGCCTCAAAATTAAAAATTCAATCATATGTCAATAGCTGTAAAAACACAAGAAGATCAAGTTGATTTATTTATTAATTTGTCTGTTTGATTATTTATAAGATAACCTCTTTGGGGTGTGGCCAAGATGGCAGAGTAGGAAGACTCTGAGCCCACCTCCTCCCATGGGCACACCAAAATTACAACTACTTACAGAATAAAAATCTATGAGAACGACCTGAAGATTAGCAGAAAAGATCTTCCACAACTGAAGACATAAAGAAGGAACCACACCAAGACAGATAGGAGCGGCAGAGATGCAGTATAGTCAGGACCAACACCCCCGGATCAGCGACCCTAAAGGGAAGAATATCACAACTGCAGAGGTCCTCCCCAAAGAGCGAAGGGTCCAAGCCCTACATCAGGCTCCCCAGTCCAGGGGTTATGCACAAAAAAGACGAGCCCCCAGAACATCTGGCTTTGAAGGCCATTAGGAAACAAAGACTCCACTTTTAAAGGGTGCAAAAGAGTTTCACATGCTCTGAGTATGAGCAAAGAGGCAGTAGTTTGAAAGCAGCCTGGGTTAGACCTACTTGCTTATCTTAGAGAGACTGCCAGAGAGGCAGGAGGTAACTGGGACTCTGCCTGAGAACAGAGACTCTGATGGCAGCCAATTTTGGAGCTCGATCTACCTTGATGACGCCTGCACTGGCAAGCACCATTTTGGAATCCTCCCTCTGGCCTAATAGGTGCTGGAGCTTAAGCTGCCCACCAGTGGGCCCACAGCCACTGCAAGAGACAGAACCTCACAGCCAACTGAGCCAAAGGCAAACCCCAACTACCAGCATGCCCAAAGTAATCGACCCCACCACAACAAATAAACCCATGCAGCCCACATATGGGGCACCCCTAAAGCATATCATTATGGTGACCACAAGAAAGCATGCTGATGGGCCCCAAAGGACATCTCCTATATAAGGCCACTTCTCCAATATCAGGAGACATAACCACCTACCTAATACATAGAAATAAACACAAAGAATTAGACAAAATGAGGAGACAGAGGAATATGTTCCAAATGAAGGAACAAGACAAAAACCTCAGAAAAAGAATGAAGTGGAGATAAGCAATCTACCTGCTTGATTAATGATGGTCATGATTAAAGGTGCTCACCAAAGTTAGAAGAAGAATGGATGAACACAGTGAGAATTTCAACAAAAGAGTTAGAAAGCATAAAGCAGTACCAAACAGAGCTGAAGAATACAATAACTGAAATAAAAAAAATACACTAGCAGGAATCAACAGTAGATAGATGATACAGAGGAATGGGTCAACAAACAGGAAGACAGAGTAGTAGAAATCACCCAAGTTGAACAGGAAAAAAAAAGAATTTAAAAAAATGAACTCAGTTTAAGAGACCTCAGGGACAACCTCAACTATACTAACATTCACATTATAGGAGTCCAAAAAGGGGCAGAAAACTTATCTGAAGAAATAAGAGATGAAAACTTCCCTAACTTGGAAAGGAAACAGATATCCAGGTTCAAGAAGGACAGAGTCCCCAACAAGATGAATCCAAAGAGGTCCAAAGCAAGACATATTATAATTAAAATGACAAAAATTAAATATAGAGAATATTAAAATCAGCAAGGGAAAAGAAATTAGTTACATACAAGCAAACTCCCATAAGGCTATTAGCTGACTTTTCAGCAGAAACTGCAAGCCAGAGGGAGTGGTATGATACATTGAAAGGAAAATCCTAAAACCAAGAACATTTTACCTGGCATATTATTCAGATGTAAAAGACAAATAAAGAATTTTATACACAAGCAAAAGTTAAAAGAGTTCATCACTAAACTAGTCTTACATAAAATGTTTAAAGGGGCTCTTCTAAGCAGAAAAGGTTACAACTAGAAATATGACAATTATGAAAGACAAAAATCTCATTGGTAAAGGCAAATATACAGTACAGGTGATATATCAACCAAGTATAAAGCTAGTAGGAAGGTTAAAAGACAAAAATAGTAAACTTATCTATATCCACAATAACTAGTTAAGGGACACACAAAACCAAAAGATGTAAAATACAATGTCAAAAACATTAAACATGGAGGGTGGGTAAAAAGATAGGGTTTTTAGAATGCATTCAAACTTAAGAGATCAATTTAGAATAATCATATACAAGATATTCATCAAATCACAAGAAGAAAAGAACAATAACAAACTGAAAAAAATTCGCAAAATGGCAATAAGCACATACCTATCAATAATTACTTTAGGGCTTCCCTGGTGGCGCAGTGGTTGAGAGTCCGCCTGCCAATGCAGGGGACACGGGTTCATGCCCCGGTCTGGGAAGATCCCACATGCCATGGAGCAGATAGGCCCGTGAGCCATGGCCACTGAGCCTGCGCGTCTGGAGCCTGTGCTCCACAACAGGAGAGGCCACAACAGTGAGAGGCCCGCATACCACAAAAAAAAAAAAAAAAAATCCTCAACAAAATACTAGGAAAGTGAATTCAGCAGTACATTAAAATGATCATACACCATGATCAAGTGGGATTTATCCACAAATCAATATCCACAAATCAACCTATGTGATACACCACATTAACAAATAGAAGAATAAAAATCATATGATTATCTCAATAGATGAAGAAAAAGCTTTGGACAAAATTCAACATCAATTTTATGATAAAAACTCTCAACAATGTAGGCATACAAAGAACATACCTCAACATAACAGAGGTCATATATGACAAACCCACTGCCAACATCATACTCAATGACGAAAGCTGAAATCATTTCCTCTAAGATCAGGAATAAGACAAGGATGCCCACTCTCACTACTTTTACTCAACACAGTATTGGAAGTCCTAGCCACAGCAATTAGACAAGAAAAAGCAATAAAAAGAATCCAAATTGGAAAGGAGGAAGTAAAACTGTCACTGTTTACAGATGACATGATACTATATATAGAAAATTCTAAAGATGGCACCCCAAAACTAGTAGAACTCATCAATAAATTCAGTAAAGTTGCAGGATAAAAAATTAATATACAGAAATCTGTGGCATTTCTATACGCTAATAATGAACTATTGGAAAGAGAAATTAAGAAAACAATCTCATTTACAATTGCATCAAAAAGAATAAAATTCCTAGGAGTAAATCTAACCACTGAGGTAAAAGACTTGTACTCTGAAAACTATCAGACATTGATGAAAGAAACTGAAGAGGATACAAACAAATGGAAAGATACACTCTGCTCAGGGATTGGAAGAATTAATATTGTTAAAGTGACTATACTACCCTATGTAATCTACAGACTCAGTGCAATCCCAATGGCACTTTTCACAGAATTAGAACAAACAATTCTAAAATTTGTGTGGAAACACAAAAGACCTCTAATAGCCAAAGTGACCTTGAGAAAGAACAATGCTGGAGGTATCACAATCCCTGGTTTCAAACTACACTACAAAGTTACAATAATCAAAACAGTATGGTACTGGCAGAAAAACAGACACATAGATCAATGGAACAGAATAGAGACCCCAGAAAGAAACCAAAGTTCATATGGTCAATTAATCTACAACAAAGGAGGCAAAAATATACAACTGGGAAGACAGACTCTTAAATAAATGTTGTTGGGAAAACTGGACAGCTACATGCAAAAGCATCAAACTGGACTACTTTTTCACACCATATACAAAAATAAACTCAAGATGGATTAAAGACTTAAATGTAAGACCTGAAACCATAAAAGTCCTTTTAAAAAAAAAACATAGGGCTTCCCTGGTGGCGCAGTGGTTGAGAGTCCGCCTGCCGATGCAGGGGACGCGAGTTCGTGCCCCGGTGCGGGAGGATCCCACATACCGCGGAGCGGCTGGGCCCGTGAGCCATGGCCGCTGAGCCTGCGCGTCCGGAGCCTGTGCTCTGCAATGGGAGGGGCCACAACAGTGAGAGGCCCGCGTACAGCAAAAAAAACAAAAAAACAAAAAAACAAAAAAACCCATAGTAAGTAATTTCTTTGACATTGGATTTACCAATATATTTTTTTGATCTGTCTCCTCAGGCAAGCAAAACAAAAGCAAAATAAACAAATGGGACAATATCAAACTAAAAGCTTTTGCTTAGTGAAAGAAATTGCCAATAAAATGAAAAGGCAGCCTACTGAGTGTCAGAAGGTATTTGCAACTGATATATGTGATAATGGGTAATACCTGAAATACACAAAGAACCCATACAACTCAACATCAAACAAACCAGCAACCTGATTCAAAAATGGGCAGAGGACCTGAACAGCCATTTTTCCAAAGGAGGTATGCAAATGACCAACACACATATGAAAAGATGCTCAACATCTCAAATCATCAAGGAAATGCAAATCAAAACCACAATGAGATACCATCTCACACCTGTCAGAATGGCTATCATCCAAAAAAGACAACAAATAACAAGTGTTGGTGAAGATATGGTGGAAAAGGAACCCTGTGCACTATAAATTGATGCAGCCACTATGGAAAACAGTTTGCAGTTTCCTCAACAAATTAAAAATAAAACTACCATATGATCCAGAAATTTCACTTCTTGGTATTTTCCCAAAGAAAACCAAAACACTAATTCCAAAAGATATATGAACCCCAATGTCCATTGCAGCATCATTGAAAATAGCCAAGATATGGAAGCAACCTAAGTGTCCATGGATGGATGAATGGATAAAGAAGATGTGATACATACACACACACACACACACACACACACACACACACACACACACACACACAGGAATATTACTCAGCCATTAAAAATGAAATCTTGCCATTTGTGACAACATGGATGACTCTAGAGGGCATTTTGCTAAGTGAAATAAATCAGACAGGAAAAGAAAAATACTGTCTGATCTCACTTATATGTGGACTCTAAAAAACAAAACAAACAAACAAAGCAAAATGAAAACAGACTCATAGATACAGAGAACAGATGGACGGTTGCTAGAGCAGAGGCAGGTGGAGGGCTGGGTGAAACAGGTGAAGGGAATTAACAGTATAAATCTCTAGTTACAAAATGAATAACCCACAGGGATATAATATACAGCATAAGGAATATGATCAATAATATTGTAGTAACTTTGAATGGAGACAGATGGTACTTGACTTACCGTGGTGTTCATTTTGTAATGTATATGCAAATGTCAAATTACAATGTAGTATACCTGAAACTAACACAATATTTTACATCAACTATATTTAAATTTTTAAAAAGATAACTTCTTTTCAAAAGATTTTAGTTGCTTACAACAGAGGGCCTGCAGAATCTGTATCAAAATGAAATACAAAAACTTACCATGTTAGACCTGTGGCAGGTTCGGACACGAAGAGGAAGCTGCTTGCTTTCCAGAGTTCTCTGAAAAAGCAAAAGAATGCCCATGATATCTAGCAGTTGACTCCAAGGGAGCTTAAAAAGACAAAAGGAAGTTTCTTTATGAAAGAGTTAAGTGCTATCATCAGGAATGCGGGTAGGAGTGCAGGAATAAAATTTGAATAAATAAATAAATGGCAAGAAAAACTGGCAGAGACTACGCATCTTTGAACTTCAAATTAACATTTGTCATAAGCTTCAAAAGAGTCCTAAACTCCTCACTGTCCAAAACCTCCTGGCCATCACTAAAACACTTCATGAGGCCAGTGAAGTAATATATTTCACAGGTTCTGTAACACTTAGAAGACCAAGAAAGAACAAACCATCCTGATCTTTAGGTAAATATGGCATCATCTGCAAGTAGAACATAATCAGATTTATTTGATGGTCAAACCCTTCAGAGCTGCAAATAATTTACTGCGTTTTATTAAATTTATTTTCTTCATATGTTGAAAAGAAGAAAATAGTACACTGGCGTGTGTGTGTGTTTGTGCTTCTGTGTCTATGTGGAAAATAGCAAGGTTGGCTAATGGAAGAAGAGCATAAAAGACTTTTTTGCAAAATCAACTGAAGGTATCTACAGTGACTACTTTAAAAGTATGATCATTTTTAAAAAAATTTTTTTAACAGTTTAAAACATTATGAAAGAGAAAGAAAATTCAGACCAAGGGAAAAAGAGATAATGTAAGCATGCCAACTCTGAGAATTGTCAGAGTTGCCATGGTTATTTCAAATCTGCTTTGAGCTTCCTAGCAGCCAGGACAATGGGCTCACTAAATTACAAAGCTTTGTTACTGGAATAAGAAAATATTCTAGTTCCTCAGAAAAAGAAAGGCTTTCCTTGATTTTAAATTCCAAAGGTATCTCTCATGTGAAGAAAAAGAATACGGTATAATATAGTATATACTATCTTCAATTGGATTTTTATTGCTAACATCAAATGATTGTTTAAAGCACTGCTGCTTAGTGAAGGCATTTCTGGGAGGTCTAAGGAATCCTCACTAAACATACAGCCCTCCCATGCTCTAGAAATATCACTGTTCTCTGGAGAACACATTAGGATCTTCATGGTACACCTAAGTGAATATATTTTTCCACTTGATTGTATCCTGTCATATAAACATAATCAATAGAATCAACTGTCACAAAATTCATTCATTAGTTTTTTAGATGAACACAGGAACTAAGGCTCTGAAAGTTGGAAAGGATTTCAGAGAGCTCTTGGTCCAATAATAAATTATAGCAGCTAATGTCACAAAAGGCCTCTCTGACAATCAGTATAGGAATTTGGCATGCAGGCTGTCATGGACAGTTGGATCACTCTCTCACAAGCCCATCTATCTACTCCACTGCTGTAGACAGTTGTTCTATTATGTTATGCTGAAAACTACTGGACTGTAATTTCCACCCGCTTTTTTTTTTTTTTTTTTTTTTTTTTTTTTGCGGTACACGGGCCTCTCACTGTTGTGGCCTCTCCCGTTGCGGAGCACAGGCTCCGGACGCGCAGGCTCAGTGGGCCCAGCCGCTCTGTGGCATGTGGGATCTTCCCGGACCAGGGCACGAACCCATGTCCCCTGCATCGGCAGGCGGACTCTCAACCACTGCGCCACCAGGGAAGCCCTCCACCCGCTTTTAAAGTCTGTCCTCCAGATCAACTGAGCAGCTCTCAAGTATAAGAAGACACTTTTGCTTTACCACTTCCGTCTTACCTTCCCTAAGCTAAACATCTTCAGTTTATGCTATTCGTCCATTTAAAATGATGCTGATTACTTTAAAAGTCATATAACACTTTAAATTTTTTTCAGTGCTTTGTATACATGACCTCATTTTTACCCTTATATCTATGAATGCTCTACAACAGGTATTTTAATCATGAGAACACTAACTGGCCCCTAGATCATACCACTGGTTTATGGCAGAATGTAGACTAGAAGCTTGGCCTCTTCACTTTCTTCCTATCTCTGTGTTTAAACGATCAGTTTACTACACTGAACACTCATTAACCGCAGTGAATATTCAAGAGAAGAAAGTCTGAAGACATTTTACTCATGTTAAGAAAATAATCAGGAAGACTCATTTATGGTAACTAATACTTGTAAATTTATAATTTTTCCAAGTGTTAAGAATTTTATATAGGTGTTTGGAACTTCTGAAAGAGATATTTTTAAAGTTTTTCTCTCGTTTTTAGCTAAAATTTTGACGAAACTATAGGTCTGAGTTCAGGTTCATGTTTAGGTTTGAGTTCAGGTTTAAGTTTGCTGATTATCCCAACCATAAGATAATAAAACTAGTATAAACCCTCTGGTTTGCCAAATAAAAATAGAATTCTTTAAGTAATAAAAATGTGTGAAGGTTCTAGGACTTTATGTACTTCAGTCAGTTCAGATACCATTTTCCTGCTGTTATTTTTTCCTATATTCATTTTCATCCACTCAATTATTGAGTTCCTGGGCATCTTCTGCTTTCTCTTTTGTGTTCCTAGCAAGAATTATCGGAATTCAAACATTTTCCCTTAAACAGCAACAACAAAAATCCACTGAACACATAAAACTTCACCTGTTGGGGTAAAATCCTCAAGGGCCCTAGAACTATATATACGGTACTCAAAGGCACAGAAGCAGCAGTCGTTAATGGTCTGTAATTAAAATCTCAGCTTTAAAATGTGCCTCCAGGGGCATTTCAACAAAGTCCAACTTAAAGAACTTTCACTGTGCCAAGGAGGTGCTCTACTAAGCACGAGCACATTGGAAAGTCAAGTGGTGAGAGCCCACCCTCATCCACTGTAGGAGGCCGTGTGCATCACTGCGGGAACTCGCGGAGCGCAAGCTGTCACTGCAGCGACAGGGCAGAAGGAGAACTGAAGAGGCTCTGCACTTCTACGGACATGGAGCACAAACCTCTGAGGATGTGATGAATTGAGACTAATAGCAGGTTGAACTACTGGAAATATTAGTCTGATTGCACATTGTTTAAGGAGAATGAGCCTGCTCTTCAGTGTCTTTTTTCCTTTCCAAATGTGTCCAAATGTCAATTTGAGCCATTTTCCTAAGGAACAAACTAAATGGCCATCAGAATATAGAAAACGAAAACGAGTCAAAATGGCCACAGAGAGAAGCAGACTCGGAAGCCACGTGTGAAATTTAGATCAACCAGCCTCTCCTCGGGATACTGACCCAGCCACCAGCCAGGCCCACTTCCAGTGTTTAGTCTTGCAGGCAATCCCCTGTCGTTGGGCACCAGTAATTCAAGTTACCATGCTACCAAAATACGGCATTGGTTCCTTCATCCTGCATCTTCCTGGGATTCTTTACTACTCCCGAATCTTGGTCGTGCTTTCTTTCTAGAAGTGACAAAACCATATATATATATTTGGCCGCGCAGTGTGGCACACGGGATCTTAGTTCCCTAACCAGGGATCAAACCCGTGCCCTCTGCAGTGGAAGCGCCACAGCCTTAACCACCAGACTGCCAGGGAAGTCCCAACAGAATCGTTGAAACGGAGCAGGCTTTAGAGGGAAATAGTCTGCTTTTATGCTAGGTTCACCTACCTACAGGGAAAGGATGTTTATTCCAGGCTCCTGATGTTTTTCCTTGCATCTAGAGAGACCTCAGCTCATGTAACATTCCCAACCTCTTTACTCTTTCACCACTCTGCCTCAGAGAATGAAAAGCAAATTATGTGAATGGTAACTTTCAGAAGAGTAAATAGGGCTTGCTAAGCTCAGCCCCTGCCGTGCTCTCCTTCCTTGAGGAATGGCCACAGTAATGCCCAAATTCATGTCTTATCTTCCATGTTGGAAATTTTCCAAGGGGAGGGCCCCACGGGAGGAGACATGTCCACCTGGCCTGGCCCGAGAGACCGGTCTGTTTCTGACCAGCAGCACTGGGAAGCCCACAGCTGCTGCACTCCTAAGCCACATCATCTCTCCCAGCCTGAATCAGTAATAAGTATGGTACTCTGATCTCCATCTTGCTCCTTGTCTATCTCTTAAGTGGCTTGGAGCTCAGGACCATGTTTTAACTGTGTTGACCTTGCAAAGCTATTTTACTACAGTCATCATTATCCACTCACATTTGTCAAGTTTTTGAACATCTTGTTCCTCTTCTGGATATTATTTTACCTACCTGGCAGGAATGTGAATGTAAAGTGCCTAGCACAGGGCTTGGCCTTCAATTAAAGTTTACCTTCCTTTGCTTTTTTTAATTTTAATTTAGTCATCACCTGTTGTCTTGATTCCTTCTTCCCTTTAATTTCCTCCAATAAATTGGCTTCTTCTGTCTTCCATCATTGTCTTCCACACTTTCTTATTTCTTCTTTCTGTCTCTAGACACTGCCCTAAATCAACCTAAATTTAGTTCTTAAAGTGTGGTCCCAGAACCAGTAGCGTCAGCATCTTTTGGGAATTTGGTGGAAAGGAAACTCTCAGGCCCTATCCCAGATCTGCTGAATCAGAAACTGTTGGTGGGGGGCTAGCAATTTGTATTTTTACAAGCCCTCCAGGTAATTCTGATGCATGGTCAAGGCTCAGAAGCAGAGGCCAACATCATTCAGTTTCTGCTCAGTTCCATGATTTGTCTCTGCCCACATACTTTTCTTTTTGTGCCTTACTCTCTTTGTGATTACCAACCATTTTGTTTGGTATCATTATCCATTGTTTCATACCTGAAAGCCCTGATACCCTCCATCTCCATCCAGAAAGGGGGGGAAAAGGGTGACCATTTGGCCCTCAAATGATTTAAAATTAGGATCTATGGTCTCTTTTATACAGATTTTTTTGGTCCACCCCAAATTATTATACCTAACTTATTGAAAATTTAGGCAATTCAGTTTGTTTTAATTTAGTTTACCAAGTTTTCATTTTCGAAGCCACTGTATAACATAAACCCACTCACAAATCTGCAAGCCTTTGCTCTGTGTTTTGTTTTTAACGGGTAAATAGAAAATCTCCTACCACAGGAAACTACAGGTAGCACTGAAAAAAACTGGTTTTCACAGCACTGGTTTCCGAACAACTTGAAAAGCATCAAGCAACTCAATTATCCTAAAATTGTCATCCAATTTGCTTCTCTGTGGGAAAGCTAGTATTCTTATGTCATGAAGACCAAGAAATTATTTGCTTTCTGGAATATGTGAATATTTTCCTTCCTACCACTGCCGAATCTCTGAAAGAATATCTAGGGGCAGCAAGGATGGGATGGGCATTGGGACCAGGGGCAAGGGGAGAAGAGGTAAATGGGAGCTGAGAAAAAAAAAAAGATGCTTTTCATTTCAAATGACCCCCAAATGTCACTATTTAATTTGATGAATAAGTTTTAAAATTATCCTTTAGTAAATTTTAGCTAAGTCTAGGTACTTCAAATAATTGGATGGTTCAGGTACTTATTAACTTTCCTCCTTCCATTCCTCAAATATTGATGCAAATTAATTTTCAATCAACAAAATTTATAGACATGCATGAGTCTATAATAAATTAGTGTTCATGTGCAACATTTTGGGGAAATGTCATTCTTTCTCATGCCATTCATTAGGATGCATTTTGAGGGGAAGCAAGTCAACCACTTAAGTTGTAATGAAAAGCATTTAGTATTTATTAGTGTGTAGGAGTCTTGTTCTCAAAGGAGCATTTCACAGCTATTATTCATTCAATCTCAGTTCCCCTGGGAGGGAGGGAAAGGGTGCCCAGTGAGACAGTCCATGAGTTGAGTCATTGTTCAGATCCATTCCAAAGGACTACTCAGTTTCAACTAAACCCCTTAGGTTCAAGTTAAGATTCTCTGGCTAAGGCTTTTCTCTGTGATCTACTCCCACTGGAAACAGCTCAGACATCACTTATCTGGCCTCCGATCACCTTCCAGCTACAAGACCCTGGGACGCATACAGGGACAAGAAACCTTGAGGAACAAGAGCCTTCCAGGATAAAGCAGCTGCATCTTCAGATTTCTTCTGAGATTCCCATAGTCCCCATGACAGCCAGATCTTACACCTTATTTTCAATATTCCAAGATCTTTCATTTGGTGATAGTGATGATAGAAGTCCTCCTTTCTGATTTTATCTTCATTGATTTCTATCTTTTGTACTTCCTTCACCTTACAGAAATGACACTTCTGTCTCATTTCTTTCTTAAGTCTTCTTTCTAATCCTAGCTAGTCAAGTTCCCTCTGGTTTCCCTTGCTCTACCAACCAGTCTGGACTCCAGGACGAGTTGCTTCAACACTGTCTTCTTGAACAGTCCTTCCACGTGTTACCTTTTCTGGAGTCTTTCATGTTAATCTTAGCCTCTTTCAACTTCTTTTCCATCTCCACACCTAAGCTACCAAACTTTTGGGAAAGACTCCAAAACCATATCAAATACTTTTCCTCAGCAGTCCTTTCAGACACTCCAGTGGACTTTGTACAGCTTCACGCATGATGGTTACTGGTTTACCCCCCTAAAATGCCCCGTTGTTATTCCAGCTTCCTTATTCTATATAGTTAACCTCGCCACTTAATGTTATCACGTCCTTTTTGGCCTCCCCCTTCAAATTTTCTTTGTGTGTCCACTCTTTTCTTCCTCATTGTTCCAGAGGGAGCTGTGCCCCTTCTATATTCAATTTAGGCATCCCTTCAACCTTTTCTCCATTCCTTTCCTCAGCTCTCTGTCTCCTCTCTTCATCTCCATCTCTTGAATGCTTCTGTTAGGCCTACAAACACTCTCAGTATTCTATGAAAAACAACAAGCAAGGAAGCAGACAAATGTTGGTCTCCTTTCCAGGGCAAATCTATTTGCTCCTGGACCTCTTGAAAACTGGCAAATGCCGCACTGTTTCATAGAAATCTCTTTCTTGGGGGCCACCAATGACCTCTAGTCACCAAATCCAATGAACTGTTTTATCTCCAGTTTACCTGATCTCTCTGACATGTCTGCTGTCACCAACTCACTCCTTGCTTGGCTTTTGGGACACCCACCGTGTTCTACCTGTGCCTTCTTTCCTCCCTTCAGGGATTCCTTCCTCTCCCAACTTATCGAAGTCATCTTCCACAGGTGCTTTCTCCAGACCTCTTTTCTCGAATCTCTTCTTGACTTCCTCAACTCCCACATTTTAAACTACTGCTTCTTGTGGATTATTCCAAAAATCTAAATTCCAACTGCCATTGGACATTTCTACCTTGAACATTCTAGAGGAAGGTTTGCAAAACTAATTCTATAAAGGACAGCTAGTAAATGTGTTAGGCTTTGCAGGCTGTACGGTCTCTGTCATGACTGCTGAACTCTCACTGTTGTGGTGTGAAGGCAGCCACAACACATAAATGGAAGGGTGTGTCTGTGTTTCAATAAAACTTTATTTACAGACACTAACATTTGAATTTCATAGAATTTTCATGTATTACGAAATACTCTTCTTCTTCGGAATTTTAAAAAATCATTTAAAAATGGAGAAGTCTTTCTTAGCTCTTAACAAAACAGGCAGCAGGCTGGATTTGGCCCTCCGACCGGCTGGCCCATCCCAGAGGCATTGCCACAGTCACATGCTCCTCAGCCACTTACTCCTCCTTCCCCATTGTGATACTGTTTCCTCTTTAAGGCTGTCTTTATTTTTGCTTAAAGTTAAGAGTTGTGTGCCGTGTAATTTCCTGCAGGTACAGACTTCTTCTAGAGTGGGCTTAGGAAAAACAAATATTAATAAAGTATTCCCATGTCCAGATAAGGAAGCTAAGGCCCAGCTTGGATCTGTCGTAGAGTTGAGTAGCACTAAACCCAGCATTAGACGACTCTTTGGACCAAGACTCTACATGAATTGTCACACAGCGGTCAGTTACTATAATGTGGGTATATATATATATATATATATATATATATACACATTAAAGCAACTTCATTTATTTATTTTATTTATTTTTTGGCTGCATTGGGTCTTCGTTGCTGTGTGCGGACTTTTTCTAGTTGTGGCGAGCGGGGGCTACTCTTCGTTGTGGTGCGCAGGCTTCTCATTGCAGTGGCTTCTCTTGTTGCAGAGCACAGGCTGTAGGTGCGCAGGCTTCAGTAGTTGCAGCACGTGGGCTCAGTAGTTGTGGCTCACGGGCTCTACAGCGCAGGCTCAGTAGCTGTGACGCACAGGCTTAGTTGCTCCGCGGCATGTGGGATCTTCCCGGGCCAGGGATCGAACCCGTGTCCCCTGCATTGACAGGCAGATTCTTAACCACTGCACCACCAGGGAAGTCTCTGTGGGTTTATATTTTTAAACACAGAAACCAAGAAGTAGAAAACCTAAGAACCTTGATTCTTTTCAGACCTATGATCCATACTGCATTCTATCCCATACTGCATTCTATCCCCCTTACAGAACGCTATAAGCACGTTCTCTCGTCAGTCTGACGGCTGGTTATGTCAGGCAGCCAGGAACTGGTGGAAGAGGGGAAGCAATGTTTACTAGAGCGAAGTTCCACAGATGTCCGTTTAAGGTTGAAGTCGACATCATCGTATGAGTAAAGAAGATCTAGATTACAAGTACCATAATCTCGATACTGGCAGACAGAGTTAAAGTCCAGTATTGCATTTAAAGAAAAAAAAAGTGGGACTTCCCTGGCGATCCAGTGGTTAAGACTCCCCGCTTCGACTGCAGGGGGCGTGGGTTTGATCCCTGGTCCAGGAACTAAGATCTTGCAAGCTGTGCAGCGTGGCCAAACAAAACAAAAGAAAATTTAAAAAAAAATAAAGTGAGATGAATTTGCTACTAGTTAAAAATATGTACAGAGAGAATGGATTATTTTCCTGTAGCTAATGCCTATTTTATCCTCTTAAATGTTTTGTCTCAGAATTCACCCAGAGTTCTGAGTTCTACGAAGAATACTGTAATATTCACTTAGTTTTTTTAATGTTATTAAGGTCGTAGATTCTTTCATAACTCCTTTTCCTACCTCTCCCGTTTTAGGATTTTGAGGAATGAATTCATCCCTACTTCGTTCAGGGCTTAGATGTTTGTTTTTTCAGCCATGGGCCGATTTGGCACTATTTATTTTAACTTTCATATTTTAGATTATCTTGTTAATATATATTCTAATGGAAGAACTTTATGAAAAACCTAAATTACAAATGTTACTTTACTTTGTGAGAAAAACAAAGCAACCAACAAATACACAAGAGTATTCAGCAAAGAAGTACCATTAGATACGACACCAATTGTGGTATAAAAAATAAACCATGAATATGTGTGTGATTCTATCCTCATTCCAATTTATAATTTTTTTTTGAAATTCAATGATGTTAACCTTGCTTTATTCTTCTTTCACTATTGTATTATAAAGTGACCCTGGAAGAATTTTGTTTCTTGAGACTGCATTTGATCATAAGCAGAATTTGGCCCTAATTAAAATGGGATTATCATGGGATACTATATCAAAGAAATGTGCTTCTGAGGTGGGTATTCTTTTACTTTTTTTCCTTTAATAGATATAATGCAGGCCAGAACATATTACCCCTTTCAAATAACAACTCTTTGGAAAACATGTCTGGCTTTGGTAAACAGACTTTTATTTGATGGAGTTTGAATGGAGGATTAAATTAGCCTTATCCATTTCTTAATATATAGAGAAATACACTAGCAGAATCAAAACCAAAATGTCTAGAGTTTTGTTTTTGGAAGAAAATTACTTTTTGCTTATGTAGTTTTTGATTATTCAGTATATTTTGGTAAAATACTTTACAATAGGACATCTTGTGAAATAATTTTTGTAGTACTTTTATAGAGTAGGCTAAGCTGCTGTAAGAAAAAGCGCCCCAAAATGCAGTGGCTCGAAGCACAGTGAAGTGTGTTTGTCTCCCAGGTAACAGTGCAAGACAAGTGTCCCAGCTTGGTGGGCAGTTCTGCTCCAGCCAGTCACTGGGGACCCAGGCTGGCAATAACTCTGCCATCCACAGCTGGCTTGCAGGGTCGCTCTGGTCTAGGTGGCTACGTGGGGGAAAGAGAGGGAGTCTCAGGCCAGGGAGATCCTCTTAAGCAGATGAGGCAGAAGTTCCTCGAGTCACTTGTACTCGTATTCCATTGGCAAGCACCCACTCCCATGGCCACACCTAGCTACAAGGCAGACTGGAAAATACAGTCTCTCCACGTGCCCAGGAAGAGGGGAAAAACAGAAACGGTGTACAACTGCAGTCTCCGCATATCTCTGGTTATGAAAAATTATGAATTACCAACAACATGCATTTCAAGGTCTCTAGAACGTTATACAAAACACAATAAAATGTAAGAAATAAACAGGTTAATTTTTTTCTATTATGAAAATATTCAACAAGGTAAAAACCAAGTCAGCTCTCTTTGATTTTATGTCACCAAGTCAAAAAGATTTTTTTTGTACCAAACACAGAGAGGAAATATCCAACTTAAAATAAATCATGTCCTAAAAGCTGGGAATTCATTTTCTCATAGAAACAATTTTCTAAAAGTGGCCAGGTTCCAAAATTACTTCAAAAGGGCTCATTTACCTCCTGTGGTACATCTGCATTGAAAAGGCAGTGGAACGCAACACAGTAGTGTAGCACTCAAAACGTGAGCTAGAAATAATTTTTTTAAATATTTTTAATATGGAAATTTATGTTTAATTAGAGAAGGACGAGGTGAGGGCCGTGGGGAGTGGGAAATGAATACTTTAATGCAAAGTCAAAGCGAACTTTCAGACGTATTCTGGCAGTGGTTCTTCAGTTTGAAAACACACCAAAATGTGTTTTCCTCCTTCGAGGTTAATCATAAGCGAAATGAATATGCTTATCAGCCATGCATTACAGGTAGATTTCTGGAACAAAATGGGAGGGAGAATATAATGAACAAGGTGTAGGAGGAGAGAAGTCTATAAGGTAACCAAGAAAGAGAAGGGAAGGGAAGAAAAATCTCACATGCTCATGTCTCTAGTCTACAAGGTATAAAGAAAGAGCTAAACAGAGGGAAAGACAAAGATGAGGGTGGAAGACAGGAACCAAGACTGACATAGGCATGATCTCTCAGGGGGGAAGGATGGGGACAACTTGGGATTGAGTCTTCCCTGACCCCATCTCCAGGAACTTGATTACTGACTGCAGTGAGGGTCTCAGATTAGAAGAGGCAGCATGCAAGCAACCATGGCCAGAGAAAGAATGTTCGCGAGCTAAGAGGAATTTAGGGAGTGACTGACTTCTATTTCTTTTTTTGTTAATTGGCACAAGGAGAGTTCGTGGTTTAAAATTAAGAAAAGGAAAACATATCAAAATGAAAATTAGAAGAATCTTCATGGCAGAAAAGATACATCTGAACAGGGCCCTGATGAAGACACTCCTTTGCATCTTTGAAGTACACATTTGTTTTCTTCTTTCTAGCTGTTCTATTTCATTACAACTTAATAGTTCCCCTACTGCGTACAACATGACTTCTGAAATGCTTGATCTTGAGTAAAACGGCAATTTTGAACAGCTTGATCTGGGGGTAAGTCCTGTGTCTTAAGTACCGTGGAAGGCTGTTCCCCGTGAGGCTGACTGACTGCTCACAGCCCACTGATTGCGGAGCTCACCAAGGGATGTGGTTTCTCTCGCTTGACAACCACACGTACTATAATCAGAGAGGCATGACATGGGGCTCCTCTGAAATTACCTCGAATTGCCTTCCAAGCAGTACTTGGTCTAACAGTGGCTCTGGCAATAAGGAACCATCGCCATGGGTATCGAAAGCCCACCCAGCCTTTCTGAAGCCTGAGTACGAAAAAATGATTTCTTTAACTTCGGAAAATGAAAGCACCATTTGAAAATAAATACGAATTCTCAAATTGGCTGCAAACTATTTAATCAAATGCCTTTTGTGGTTTCAGAGAATATGAAGACAACCCCAAACATGTTGACACAATTTCACAAATTTCTCTTATCCCAGCTTATTGTTGTCTTAAGTATTTTGCAGAGAGATACAAGTTTATGAGACAAGGAATCGAAATGAAGTTGAATAAATACAAGTGTTTGTTTGTATTCCATCTTGAGTCTTAACTCTGAGCCTAATTAGCTGCGTTATCTTGAGCAGGTCCTCAGACATCTCTGGATTTGATTCCTCAACTGGAAATCGAAGGGATTCGATGAGATGAGCTCTAAGACCCCTTGCAGCTCGACAGGCAGTAATTCAAGTTTTTTCAGCTTCAGCTTTGCCGTGACAGGGGACTTTACTGGGTTTTGGGAAGACGGAGCTACTGCTTCACGCCTATGCAATACTGCCCTGAACAGACATGTCACAGCTGCTCTGGTTCCTTCTGACAGAGGCTGCTTGGATGGGCGTGAAGCCAGTGAAATTCCAGCAATAAAGACTTGTGGAAAAGCTGCCATGGGACTCTTAAGGTTTTCCACTATAACCTGATGACCCTCAGCCAACTTTACAAAGTGATGAACAAGCATTCCCAGTCAACAAAAAGAAACCCTTCAACCATGGCTCAGCCCCTCCCTGCCACTGGAGCTCTCACTCAGAACGCTAATGCCAAAATACTGGTTTACCAGTATTTTTCATTTGCAGTAATAACCTCTGAGTGAGGAGGTTTATCAGCAGAATGGACCCAAAACAAAAACAAATAAGTGCATGAAGAAACTTTTCTGTCTCATATTGGCCCACCTGGTACCGGTGCTCATTTCTGAAACATCACCAGGGCATCAGTGCCCTCCCTCCCGCTCCTCAGAAGCTAGGTTTCTGGTCTCACACTGTCTCCCTGTCCCACCATGAGACAGATTCGGGAAAGCATCTCACTAAAAGATCAGGCCTCTGACCTGAAACTTCTGATTTCAATAGTAAGAGTAAGGATAAAGGCTACCTTGAACTGGGGCCTACTCTAGGTCAGATCACTTTATTTGGTAAACATTCTTTTTTTTTTAAATTTTATTTATTTTTTTATACAGCAGGTTCTTATTAGGTGCCTATTTTATACATATTAGTGTATGTAGGTCAATCCCGATCTCCCAGTTCATCCCACGAGCACCACCACCACCACCACAACCGTCACCAACACAGGCAGAAACTGAGGCCCAGACAGATAAAATAAATTGCCCAAAGTCAGCCCCACCGGCCCCACCCTAGATGCTAATCCACTCACTTCACAGCTTACCTGGAACCATCTACAGGGCTCTGTCCTCTGGGGTGGGTGAGAGTAGCCAGGAGGATGAAGAAGGGTTAGAAACTGACAACCAGCATTGGAAGACTTCAATATATTTCATCCTCAAAGAGTCTATCCTTTTGATAGCTGTCCTCACTCAGGCTCGGGTCTCTGAAGGTCGCTCTGAAAAGTGCATTAATTTGCTTTTCATTTATCTAACAAAGACTCACTCAAGCACCTCTTACATGCACAGTAACTACTGAACTGGCTGCTGGAGAGTAGGTCTGAAAGAAGAGGAGAGCACTCCAAGATGCTGTCCTCGCCCCAGGAGGATTAGAGTCCTGTACGCAGCCTGTCAGACCTCCTTTAAACCCATGTAACCTCCCAATGCATCTTGTCTTCTGCCTACGTTACCTTCTGCCGACATTAAGAAACTAGAATTATTAAATAATTCTAATTAATAAATAAATAATTAAGAATTATTTTCTCTCAATTTTAGAAATTTGAATTTTAATCATTCATGTGAAGTTTTCACTATCTCTAAAATATACCCTAAGGATGTCCCTGATTGCTCACAGTAAACTATTGGTTATGTGCAAAGTAGTTCTTCCCCCAAATCACCACTTCTTCCCTTTTCCAACTCCAGCCTATTAGAAAAACAGAAATTAAAACCACCTGCCTTGACTGACACTGCCATGGGGTCTCCAACGGTTTCCTTTTTCTGCATAACACCCAAGCCTGGGGGTTGACTGCCAAGGACTGGAATTTTAGCTCCCATATTTCATTTTGTCTTGCTCGTTTTGCTTTTGTTTTTAATAACTCCTTTTTATCCCCTTATTTGCTTCTACGTCAAATGGCCAGACAGAACTAGACCCCTTACCTACATGGACCCCAGAGTACAATCACAATTATTCTTTTATTACAGGAGTAGGGAAACTGACATGCTACTCATCTTTGATTAATTTCTGACACTTGGTTCTAATAAACAGAGGTTTTTGTTTTAACCAACACTTCCCTAGGGAACAGCAGGGGCTAAAATTAAAACACAGAACCAAAAAACATCTCTGCCCTGAGGAGAATAAAAAGATTTCTTTCTTTTGACTTACTCTCTGAAGCTACCCGGGGCTGAATTGATTATCTACTTCCGTCTAGAATCACTGAAGTATTATGCAGTTTTTTCTGCAGTTTGACGTGCTGTTGTGACCCCTATTAGTATGGGGACGTCCCAGTTTTGAGGGCAACAAGTAACACGGGCATTCTTCATAGGGCATCCACTCTTCGTCCATTTATTTGTTATAAAGCTCTAGTGGCCCACATTGCTCACAGGATAATGACGTTTTTGGAAACCAATGCTTAGAAATCAATATATAAATTGAATGCTACGAGTGAAGTCACAGAATAAGGTAAAAAATAAATAACAGAATTATATTCACTGAATATTATGTTCGTGATACAAATTAAGTCTAACTCAATTTTTTTTTTTCCTGGATTTTTTAGTTGGATTTTTGAACTGTTTGGGTCATTGTTAGAAGCTGGAGCAAGCCTATTCTGCCATGTCTCTTCTCTTTCTGTGACACCAATTATTTCAATTTATGATGCATATATTCAGAATATTAGAGCTAGATGTGACATATAAGGTAATTCTAGAAGCCCTTGCTGAAAGAACAATGCAGCCCCACCTGGATGTCCGGCCCTCCTGGAATAAACGCACGGAGGGTACACAGGGAACAGTGGAAGAGGAAAGACCTCTGTCAGACCACGCTTCCACCTTAGAAAGGTCCAGGAAGGCAAAGGGACTCATCCAGGGTGAAAAAGTTTATTAAGCCGAAGAACTAGCACTCACTGGGCTATTTCCTAGGATGGTCCCTTACCTGGTAAAAGACACGTAAGACCAGGAATGTCCTTGAAAATGCACACTGTTGTCTTCATCATAGTTTACCTGTGGGTTATGTGCCCAATTTGCTTGTAAACTGACTTGGAAACATCAATCATTCTCCAATAGTAGGTTAACTTATTTTGCTGGGTGAGCAGTCCATGACGAGGAAGTTGTGATGCTGCCGGGGCTGCCTGACCGTCACTCCTCAGCCCTCACCCTCAGCACGCTCTGGGCACCAGGTGAAAGGAACCGGCCTAACCCAGACCTCAATTTGCAATTCCCTTCTAATCTTTGCACCCTGAACCTTTGCCAGTTCTATGCTGCATTCTCTCAGCCCTTTTTGAGTCTTGCCTCACTCTAATTACAGTGGTAAAGAGTACAGATTTTGAAGTCAGACTTCCTGGGTTTGAATCCCAGCTCTGCCGCTATCTAATGATGGACTCTTGAGTGAATTACTTAATCTCTCTCCGTTTTGGCTTCCTAATCTATAAAATGGGTGTAATAGTATACCTGATAGGGTTGTTGTATTTAAAAAGTTATTATATGAGAGGTATTCAGAACAATGTTTGGCACAGAGTATACTGAATGGGAAAATTATAATTATTGGCTTTGTTTATATTCTCACCTACAGGCCTGTAGATGATGATGATAATATAATAATAATGGCAACAACAACACTTACGTACCAGGCACTGTGCTGAACGCTTTACACACATTATTCCAGTTAATCACAGTAAGTCTTTACGTGCTACTAGTATTATCCTCTTCTCTTCTACCCCTTATTTTTTGCAGATAAGAAAACTAAGGTCTCAAGTAGTAAGAAGCAGAGTCAGGACTTGAACCAAAATCTGTCTTGGTATCTTCCCAATCTTTCTGAGAAAAGAGGCTTGGAGTTCTTTGAAAGTTCTTTTACTTAAATGGGTTGCCTTACCTCCCATACAGGTCAGGAAGACTGAAATCCCCACATAGGCTGAAGGGCAGCAGCAGGAAGGGAAGGGTCTCTCCTGGAAGATGTCAGTCATAAGACGATGACACCATTAATGTCTTAACCTGCCCACCCTGCCTTCCACCGTGTCACACGGCACCCACGTGGGCTGTACTGCTGAGGCCACCCGGACCCTTTACTTATTTGAGTACAGAATTAGAAAATGTTCTGATTCCAGCCAAAGTGGTACTATTTGTTATCTCAATGTCAGTAGTTCTGGGGAGTCATTTATTTCTACCCCAGCCTTCGGGTAAAGGGAACATCTCTTCCTTTCCCAGATTAGAAAAAAAAAAAAATTATGATTTTCCTCCCTTCCTTCAGGGCTTATAATAGCCAGTATTTTACACTCTTGCCTCACACTCACCTAGTCTCAGTTGTCAATGTATCTTCCATTAGTCTAAACTGGTGTCTTCAGTGGAAGGTCTGGGGCTGAAGGACCAGGCGAGAGAGAGAAGGAAAGTGCCCAAGTTTGCTAGAGGAACACCATGCACAGCCTTGTCCCTGCTCCTGTACCACCTGCCCACACGTGTATCTCCTCTGGGGCTCTCTGCCCCCTTTGCTCCCAAATTGTACCCCAGAGCGTCACCCAGCACCTCCCAGGACAGCCTTTGGGTGCTCCCCTGAAATGCAGGTGAATCAGCAGCATGGCCTCTGTTTTTCCCTAAGACCCACCAGTGGCACCCACGCTACACCTGGCTCATGGGGCTAAATTTAGGAAGGGGAATAGCATGGGAAGGATTTTTACTCTACTCCCTTTCCCCACACCCACCATCATATTTAGCCGTCAAACTATTAGAAGGTGTTGCAAAGCTGAAGTTGAATGTTTGTTATATTAAGAGTGGTGGGAAAAAGAATCTGAGAAAAAAATATATATATATATAAAACTGAATCACTTTGCTGTACACCTAAAACTAACACAAAATTGTAAATCAACTATAATTAAAAACAAAAAAAAAGAGTGGCGGAAAAGCTGTTTGAAGACAGACAAACACAGCTCCAGCGGCCAGGGGAAATAGAAACCCTAGTGGGCAGCTGAGGGGCTGACAGAGGAAAGATAAGCAAGCAAGTACATTTCTAGGGCCAGTGGAAGAGAACAAAGGGGGAGGTTAGCAAGTGGCCTCAGACATAAGCCTTAACCCAAAGGTCCCCTTGTCCCGTCCCAGCCTGTCTGGATCTATCCTAAATTTTCCTAACATCCTTAGTTCCTTCCTTACTGGGCACTTCACCTCAGTCACTGAAGCCACCACCAGCTGCCACTGCTTGGCACAAAAGGTAGGTGAGGAGAGAGGGAGTTCCCAAGCCTGTGCTGGAAGGAGAGACGGCCTCCGCACGTCCCTAGTTGTGCTCTGCGCATGCTTTCCTTTAGAGACAAGGCTGCACGTGGTGCTTGGTCTCCGCAGTACTTTTAGTAGTGTGCTTCAGTTGTTACAGGATCCTTAAGGGCTGGGTGTGGAGCTCTAACCTATCCATATATGATGTGTCATGGGTGCTATCCATATACGATGTGTCATGGGTGCTGTCGGTACCCTTCTCAGATCCCTTCCTGGGGCCAGTATGTGCATCCCTAGCTGCTGTGAGTGTTGGTTGCTAAATGCAGCTGCCTCTCTCTCAGAGAACCACCTGTACCCTTGGGGGGAACGGGAGGTGCCTTGCATTAGGGGTTACCACCAACCTACAGCCAATGAGTGACTGATAATAGGAGTGCAAAAGGGCAATCTCTTTGCCCCAAGGAACCAACTCTGTGGTCCAATTCCTGCTCCAGAGTTCCCCACAGGATCATGCTAAAGCTGGTCTCCAGCTGAGGCCTTGTCTTGTCTTTGCTTTTATCCCCCTTACCCTATGCTACCTCCCTGGTTCCCCTTCTCCTGAGGCACACCCTCAATAAGTCACTTGCACAAGAATCCCTGTCTCAGGCTCTGCTTCCAGAGAACCTGATCTAAGACACATGCTCATTTCATGTTTATTAGAGGCCCTTTATTGTCACCAGAGCAATACATCTCTGAGAAAACCAAGGGTGAGAAGAGGAACAGCTTGACAGGACCCTAAGCCAAATTTGGACATACAAGGCAACTCAATTTATAATATTCCTGGGCCTACGCCTAAATGAAGATTTACTTATTCATACTCTAAGGTAATTTTTCTCTTTCTACAGAATATGAGTTATTATACTTATTAAAAGAATTAGATGCGTAGCATTTATTATTAATCAATACATTTGTTACAATTCTTTCAAATGTGGCTGGATGATTCTAAATTATTTTATAATAATTATTCTTACTATGGTCATATAAATCTCACATTTTAAATCAGTTGTTGGGTTGTTTTCCCTCCAAGAACGATAAACTCTGTTACTGTGGATGATTGGGTCCCTGATAACGAGGCTCTGGTTAATCCAGCAGTGTTATAAACAGATCAGATTTCCAGTTTGCAATTAATAAAAATATAATTAAACCCATAAAGGCAAAGCAGAAGATATTTTAATCTTTCTGCTATGATTCAGCAGTCATATCGGGGACATCATTATAAACCTCAATTATAGCATTGGAGAAGTGTAGGGAGATTGGTGAGTGGCATTCAGGTGGAAAGAATGCCAGACAGTCCAGATTTTACTGCACGTGTTTACAAAGATGCAACTTCTTAACATCAGGCACCACATTCACTGTTTTTCCCCAGTATTTGGATCCTAGTATAGGCTCTTGTGGAGGCCCCCCATAGTTAATCTCAGCTGACTAAATCCATTCTCCTAGCCTACAATTAAAAAACCAAGGGCTTCCCCGGTGGCGCAGTGGTTGAGAATCCGCCTGCCGATGCAGGGGACATGGGTTCGTGCCCCGGTCCGGGAAGATCCCACATGCCCCGGAGCAGCTGGGTCCATGACCCATGGCCGCTGAGCCTGTGCGTCCAGAGCCTGTGCTCTGCAACGGGAGAGGCCCCAACAGTGAGAGGCCCGCGTACCACAAAAAACAAACAAATAAACAAAAAAAAACCAAGACTTTCATTTTCGTGGGATTATCCTCTCAAAAAACTTCTGCCTAAATAAGAAGTCAATCATATTTTAAATCCTATTTCTGAATACATTTGTATTTATTCCTTTTGGTATAAACTGTTATAGTTTCCATTTATAGTTTATGCTTTATTTTCTTTCTATATTGTACTTTGCTATTTAACATAATAAAATTTTAATCACCCTCCTGCTCCATCAAATTATTGGAGGCTCCTTTAAGGAGTTATTTATGATTTGGTCTCTAAACATTTTATTATTTTTTTAACAAGAAACTATCATTAAATAAAAAATTCCTACAGATCTGAGAACTGTTGGTTGTTTCTAAAAAGGCCCTTTATGTGGGTCAAATAAATCACAATATTTATAGATCTTTGCAGTGTTTCAGTATGTGTACAAGATTTTCACTAGGAATGGCGAAGAAAACCACATTTAGTTGCTTTCTACACACATATACTGAAGAGAAGAGGAGAGATGATTTTTTTTCCTTCCAAACTTGTCAGTAACAGTGACTAAATGCAGGCTTGGTAAGATAGGCTGAATAACTTTAAATGATCCCATTTGTACAAATTTTAGTATATGACTTCAGGCTTCAAGGTAGCCTTGATATCACAAGATTGTTGCTGTAACTCCAGCTATTACATCTGTGTTTCAGGCAAGAATAGTGCTTGACTCAGCCCTGCTCATAAATGAGGACACACAAAGGAGTTTTCCTAGAAGGCCCATATCCACATGGCCAACACTTAGTAACCCCTATCTGCAAGGAAGGTTGTGAAAGAAAACTTCTCACTGGGCACAAAATCAGGTTTCTATTACTAAGAAAGATGTGGAGAAAGGGAATGGGATGGGCAACTAGCATTATCTACCTAATTTTCTCTTTTAGCATCTCTTTCCTCAGATGGCCTGTGAGCTCATATTAATATTAATTTTGTCATTAATTTTTGTAAGCCCAGAACTAGCACAGTACCATATTTATTATGTTTATAAATTAATGACGAAAATGGAACTCTCAGCTCGTCATAGGTTAGAAGGAAGAAGATCCAAGGCAAGTATAACAGATGAGTAGATGACATGAGTTTACTGCATTTATACTATCATTCATTCATTTAATTGTTATTTCAACTAATATTAATTGAGTTCCCAGTCTGAGCCAGGCCCTGTGTCAGGCATGGGGGATAGAGCTATAAATACAACAGAGCCCCCGGCTTTAAGAAGGGGGTGGGGGGGCGAAGTTGGAGGACGATAGTGAGGGCTCCACTGGTAAACAAGCAATTTCAGGGTCACATGGTAAGAGAAGTGAGGAGTGGTCCTGAGCCACCGTTTGAGGTTAGTAAGCTGTTAGTAGTCTGGGTGAAACACAGAGTGGGGAAAGAAGCAGCAAAAGAGAAGGGAAGATAGGTGGGACTAGACAATAAAAAAATGTGTAAGTTATACTCAGAAGTCCATAATTTACTCTTTCCAGCACACACACCTACTTGTTTCTGACAAAATGTTTGTTTCTCCCTTGGACTTCCTCATGAACGGATTTCCTGACACGTGGCCCTTAATGGATCTGACCCACTGACAAGCTTCTTCTGGCCTAACCTGTAGTCACAACTGTGTTCCATGAGCCTTATCTGACATGGTACAACTGTCTTCCCAGCATCCCATCTTACAAGGTGGTGTTCCCTGGTGGACCTGTTTGGGAAGTGTTGGTCCAGATACATATTTCTCAAGCTTAGCAATCTGATTCCACTGACACAATAAAGAAAAAGTTGCCAGGGATTTCCAGAGAAAGGAATTTATCCCCATATGTTTCTCTCCCTTCAGATTCTCTTCTTTTCTGAATCCATCCTCTCAGATTCTTTTCTTGAAAATTAAATCTGATTACATCACAGGGCTTGAAGTGCATGAATACTCACTCATCTAGTTAGGTTACTTTCAGGGAAAATAATTAGAAAGCAGAAATAAGGGTTGTTTACAAATCCTGCCAAGGACATTTGGTGTGATCTCAGGAAGGCTTAACAGGGATGTGATTATGGCTAAGAAAGCTCAAAACAAATTATACTATATGCTGAGGAAAGAATGCATTAACCACATGGGGCTGAGGTAGGGAAGAGATTTTTCTGGGTTTATCCGGGCTGGACAGAGGTAACTTCACTGACTTCTGCAGCCACCAGTAAGGCACACTCTGATTCGGAGGTGGGGATACCTTATCAGGTACCTGGATCCTCGTGCTTTCCCTAAATAGTGGACACAGATATTCAATCATAGCAAATTTCATCTGATTTAAATGCTGGTCACATGAAAGGTAGCTGTCATGAGTCAGTCAACTTGTTCACCTCTGGATGCATGATAAAATCGAGGTCAGGACCCTCCTGGTGACCAAGAGAGACTAGATTAAGGTTCTTCTACTTGGTGAGCTCCTGAGTCCTGGTTTAACAATAGCCACACTCCTTCCTGTTATCACTCATCCCTGTTTCAAGACCTCCATAAAAGAAGCATGACTATGGCAGATTCATTTTGTTGTGCAGTGGAGGCTAACACGACATTGCAAAGCAACCATACTCCAATAAAAGTTAATAATAATTAAAAAAAAGAAGGATGACTATCACAGCAGAAAAAGGGAGGAAGGTCCTAAAAAAGAAGGAGGGGTCAACATTGGCAAATGCCACAAAGGGCACCAGAAGATGGGGACTGAATTTTTCCATTAGATTTGGCAATTAGGCAGTGACTGGTGTTACTCAGTGGAATTAAAGGTTGACAAGGGAATGAGAGCTTAGGAAATGTTAACATTAAGGCTGGAAAACTTCTCAGGGAAGAGGATCCATGCCCTACAGAGTCTCTTAAAAAAAGTTCCCTCGGGCTTTACACTTGAATCATAGAGAGCTTTTCTTGTCTCCAAATCCTCCAAATGTAGATTAGCCAAAGTGGGGTCTTACCATCCCTCTCCTCAGTTCACCTCTGAGGTAGAGGAACTAATGAGCTGTGCAATAACTAAAGGTCAAAATAAAAAGAGGAAGAAACAAAAAGCCTACAAACCCAAACTCCAAACAAAACGAATCAAGCCCTGAGTAAGACGAGCGGTAACAAGTTGTGCTTCAAATGTAATATTCCCGTTTCGATGATTAAAAAAGCAAAAGAGCAAAGAAAAACAAAAACCCAAAAACTGAGTGTCTGGAGAATCAAAAGGGACATTTTATAACTGGAATGCTTCCTTGCACCTCATCCATTATTCATCCTCATCCCATTTCCCTCCAAACTGATAGCTGTTCCTGAGTTGTGGGCTTGTGTGAGCACAAGTCTGGCCCAAAGACTGGATTCTGTCTGGTGGCTAGAGTAATCGCATGCCGTAAAAAAGAGGTGGAATGGTGAAAACAACACACACATCTGCGTTTCCATATGAAAGCACTGCTTTCCTTCATTGACAATTTGCTATATTTAAAGGTAGATGCGTGTGCATATGCGTGTGTGTGTGTGTGTGTGTATGTGGTGGAGTGGGGAGCGGTTTTCTGAATCTGAGCCCAGCTCTTTCTAAACTTGGTTACTCACGTCTGATTCATTCGCTGTGTTTTTCGTCTCCTGTCTCTGTCACTGCCTGCTGCTGAGAAGGGGGTCGCTGAATCATTGCCACTCCAGATGAAAAGCAATTCAAACCCAGTCCTGAGGGGATGGAAGGGCTTTTTTTTTTTTTTTTTTAAAGCGTCCGCAGAAAAAGCCTCCTACTTTCCGGGGTGACGGTGGAGGGCAGTTTTGCAAGTCTCATCCCCGGGCTATGGAAGATTTTGCTCCGTGAGAGTCAGCGAGGCACCGGTCATCTCACCATTTCTGGCTTTCAGGTCCACGGGCCTCGGCTGGCTGGGGGTGTGCGACCGGCCGGGTGGCGTGGGGGCCGTGCCGGGGGGTATGGGGCGGGGAACCGACAGCCCGAGCGGCTGCGCCACGCTCCCCGCCGCTTTAAAAGCTCCCACAATGCAGCGCTGGCGTCCCAGTTCCGTTACACTGTCTCCCGGCGCGGGCGAACCGGCGAGGCGCGGGCGGGGTAGCAGGGGAGCGGCGGCTGTAACCCGAGCGCCCGGCCGAGGGGGGCGCCCCCGCGCCGCCGCTCTCGCGCGCTCAGCCAGCGGCCCGGCGAAGGGGCGGAGCCGCCAGCCGCCCGGCCCGGCCCCCGGCCCGGCCCCCCGCCCAGAGGCACCGGCCGCGGGAGCGAGCCGGCCGCGGACTCCGCCGCCTACGCTCGCCCGGCGTCCCGCACCGCGCCCGCCGCCCGGTGCCCGTCTCCTTGCCCAGCCTCGCCTGCCCGCTGGCCCGCGGCATCGGCGCAGCGCTGGGAGCGGCTCCCGCCGGCGGTGCCGCAGCTGCCCGCGCGCTCGCACACCCAGGCACCGCCGCCTGGGGCGTCCGCGCTCACCTAGCGCCGGCCGGGAGGTGCGCGGAGAGGGCGCGCCGGGGAGCTGGGGCCTCCCGCCGGTGCGGGGCGCGCTGCCGGAGGAGCGCCGGGGAGCGAGGCGTCCCGGGCTGCGTGGCCGGGGACCGGCGCTGGGCGGCCGCCGGGCGCCGCCGCGTCCCCAGCGCCCCGGCCGGCCCCGCGGGGCGGCCTGCGGGGGCGGCGCAGTTGCGAAACTGAGTAAGTATTAACTTTACTAGGCGGCCGAGATCTCTGGGCAGCGTCCGGGACCCCTCCCTCCTCCTCCTGGAGCCTCCGGGCTCCCCCTTCCCCGCCCCTCTCTCTGCACCTCGGATTTCTTCGTCCGATCTGCCCCCGCCCCGCCGCCCCCGCCGCCGCCGCCGCCGCCGCCGCCGCCGCGGGCTCCAGCTTCCTCCAGTTCACCTTTTCCCTCCTGTCTCCCCTTTGCGCGTTCTCCTCGCCGCACACACGCGCTTTGACCGAGAGTACGAGCTTGTTTCCAGCCTCTGTTTCCTCCCAGTGTCCTTGGCTGGGGAGTTTAGAGGCCACTTTTGTTGGAAAGGGAAATGTATGTCTGGCTTCTTTAATTTCGCTCCAAATGGAAATCGGATGCTCGCTTGCCGAGCGACTGCTTGGTGAACGCTTATTTTTTTCCTCTGAAAAGATGATTGGTTTACAGGTTTTTAAATGTTGTTTGAACGATTAACCATCCTCGGTGCCTATTTCCCCTTGGCGCCAACCCGTCTGGGGAGGGGAGTCCAGAAGAGGGGACTTTCAGAGTAATTCCGTTTTGCAAACTAGAAACTTTGAGAGGGTATGTCGCGGAGAGCTTAATAAGATTGAAGCCAAAGGGACGTGAGCTTTGAGTGTGGGGTTCTCGTGTAGCACAGGATCTTTCACGCCAGGTACCTGGGCTCGTAATCGAGTGTTGCGTTGTTATTTTAGCATCCTAGAGCCGCCTGGTTGCTGAACCACTACTTTCTCAGCATCAAACGGCATCTTGAGCAGTGCAGGCGTTGGCTATAATTGCGGGTCAGTATTGCCCCTGATCTTTAGGCATTAGACGGGAAATAGATGCAGGGCACGTTTCATAGCTGACTTAAACCCGTCAGGTTAACCTTGTCAATACATCAAAGCATTGCGTTAAAAAAACAGCCTGATGACACAGAGGGACGAACATTTATGGATTTTCCAGTGTAATGTGCCACAGGAATTCTTCGTTAGATCTGTTTTGTCTGCAGGAAGCACCTTTAAATATGGATAGATTTCTGATTTTCTGTCGGTGGGATTAACCACCCATTCTGGTAGAAGGCCCCAGGTAATCTTTTATTTATTTATTTATTTTTAGATTTATTTATTTTTGGCTGTGTTGGGTCTTCGTTGCTGCGCGCGGGCTTTCTCTAGTTGCGGTGAGTGGGGGGCTACTCTTGGTTGCTGTGCGTGTGCTTCTCATTGCGGTGGCTCCTCTTGTTGAGCTCTAGGCGCGCAGGCTTCAGTAGTTGTGGCACGTGGGCTCAGTAGTTGTGGCTCGCGGGCTCAAGAGCGCAGGCTCAGTAGTTGTGGCTCTGGGGCTTAGTTGCTCTGAGGTATGTGGGATCTTCCCCGACCAAGGCTCGAACCCGAGTCCCCTGCATTGGCAGGCGTATTCATAACCACTGCGCCACCAGAGAAGTCCCAGTCTTTTATTTTTTAATTTTCTTTTTTCTTAAGTCTTTCATCTCTGGGTTGCCAGGAGTTGGCAATCATGTTGTGAAGGAACAGAAAAATGGGAAGCTTTCTTAATGGATTTTCAGCATCCCGTCCTTTGCCTGGGTGAGGCAGTAGTGAATGCCAGCTAGCCCTCTGCAGGGAGAGGTACTGCATGGACACAGGAATCAGGAGGCAGGACAGAGCAGTATTGTTTTGGAGGATGGTTTGTGTGAGATTTTATCTTTTAGCTGGCATATCAATTGTACTTTTAATTCTATTTATCCCCATGGGGAACTATCCCAAACCATAAATATTATATGTGACCATACCCCACTTAAAGAAGACTGAACATAATTTGATGATTGGACTTTTGAAGGATCAGACACAACAAAAATATAATTTGTAATGTAGACGGTAAAACCTTTCAAAAATCCTCCCCTTCCTCATTTTCTCTCCTTTTAAGAGTCTTAAGACGGTACTCTCGATACACAGTTGGCAGTAATGCCTTGAATTCTTTCTAGGTTCATTGATAAGACCTAATTTGGGGGCTTCAGTAGCTGAGGGGGACATCAGAGAGCTCAGAGAGGGAGGAAATCATGGGACTGTGCAGGGAGGAAAGGCATTTCAGTTTGCTGAAGTGGCAGCATGCTGCAGAGAAAAACAGTTTAAAAGAAGTGAGAATGTTTAGATTGTTTTTAGTGTGCATGTTTCCTGAATTTGTCATTCGGTTGAGATATTTAGGAATTGCAGAATTTAAATTCTGTGAGGTTGTGGTATCATTTCTTTTTGCCTAGTATTTTATTTTTATTAAGTTTTCGATTTTTTAATGTGAATCTCAATGCTTGGCTTTTGTAGCCTCTGTACTGTGTGGCTTGCATTAATTTTTGACTTGAATGACTTGGTCATTTTGAGAAATGATGAGTGTTTCAGAGTTTCTTACTCATTAATTGATCTGTCTTATGTTGATGTAGGTAATGAGAGTAAAAATGTTCAATGTTGAATATTGTTACTCTTTCCATTATGGCTGATTCCTGGCATAATGGGTTTGCTCATTTATTGTAAACCATTAGGGTCCTAGATATCTTGCTAGTGTTCAAAACATAGCAAAACTCTTTGCGGGTAGCAGTGGCGTGGAGATGGGAGTGGGATAGGAAAATATTGTGCATCATAACTCTGAGGATTGGATTTTAAAAATAATGTATCACCTGTTTTCTCTCCTGCTAGCTTGCTCCAACCCTAAATAGATTTTAAACTTCAAAGCTTTCTGCAAAATGGGGATATTATTACTAAGAGCGATGCTGTGACAAGTAGAACACCTAACTTGGTGCCTGGCCCATCTCAGCCAGTAAATAAATGGCAGCATCTGTGACTTCTTGAAAACTGAGCTCATGATTACTCAACCTTTCAGACTGTTCCTCCTCAGTTTTTCATCTCATCCATCTAATGAGTGGCTCAGGCCAGGAGGCTGGAGTTATCTTCCACTCTGTGTTCTGTTCTGTCACCCCCCAGCCAACCAGTTTGTCACAAAGTCCTGTCTACTTTTCGGGCATAATCTCTTTCAAACCTGATTTTCAGTCTCCACTATGCTCCCATCCTGGTTCAAGCCACCACCGTCCTCTTTCCCACTGCAGAGGCCTCCGGCTCACACTCTGCCCTTCCTTCCAGTCCCTCTTCCACCAGCAGCCAGAAAGAGAAAAAAGAAGTCACTTGCTCTTTAAAGTCTTCAGAGTTCTTATTATTGGGGTAAAATATAAAATCTTCAACATTCCTACAAGGTCCTGTGTCATTTGGTCCTGTCCCCCATTTTCATCTCTGGCCAGCCACGTGATTCAGCGCTCTAGCAGACTCACCTCAGGGCTCCTGCTGGTGGTCTATTTCAGGACCACCTCCTGGAGTAATTTCTCATCCTTGGGTGCTGGTTCAGATATCCTCTATAAACGTCTTCCCTTAGAAGGCCACCCGTGTCGTCATGCGACTTAGAACCCCTTGATCGTCTCCCTCATAGCAGTTATCTTTTCCTTCTTAATATTTACCACAGTTTATAATTATGTGTTATTTGTTTAATATTTCTCTCTTGCCCCTGAGGGCAGAAATAATGCCTGGTTTATTCACCAGTCTATACCCAGTGCCTGGTGTGTATATAGTAAATGCTCAATAAATAGTTATTGTTGTAATGAATAAGATAGTAATACAACTTGTGATTTGTATATTGATTGCCTTCTTTATCACTGTTAAATCTGCTTCTAACACAAAAGCCAGGCTGGCTGTCTCCTACATTCCTTCTTTTTTGGTTTTATGTATAACATGAAATATCCTTTGCAGATATCAGGTAAAATGAATACATTGGAGCTCTGTGGAAAATTCATAAATAAATTGAGACACCTTTTAATTGGTGTTACCCTTGTGATTTTCTGTTGTAGATAATCCTTTTTCTAAGTACATCATTAAAGGAATTATGGTTTTTTCATCAGCACAGGATTACTGAAAGTAAAAAAAAACTTACCATGTCACATTAGTTTGCACATGTCATATGATAACATGTTAGTCAGCAGCTGCGGATTGCACCAGTGCTCGAATTCAAAGGAAGAAAGGGCAAACTGGAGTAGAAAAAGGAGAGTTATAGTTCTAAGGATGTTTAGTACTGTCCAGCTATTGCTGTGACTTGAATAAATAACTAGTGTCACTTGGCCATTTAGTTAAGGTGGAGAGGTAGTTGCTTAAAAATGGGAGCCACCTAGAGGTCTGGAAGTTCTTTTTTCCCTCTCACTAAAGCAATTCCTTGCTTTAGCCAAAAAAGTCTCATGACTTTCCAAGGCCAAGGAAGGCTTAAAGCTTGGAGTGTTTTTGTCATGTGGTTGCTCTTTACAAAATATTAGCTTGATGTACTATAACTCTTAAGTACTTGTGTCTTGATTAATGTTTCTGGCCTCTACTTCTTACATAATCACCCACATTTTCTTTTGACTTTAGTTTTTTAGGGCTTTAGTTTCCTCTTAGAACTTTCCCTCACACCCTAGAGTGAAGCAATTCCAATTATTTTCTAGTTTGGTATCTGGTGGGTCACTAAGTGTACAGGGAACTTGGGGGTTGATTGTAGGATTTATTTCTTTGCACTCAACCTCTAGGTTTCCCCAAAATGTTACACGTCTTTGTGGTTTGGACCCTGAGATTTTGCCAGCCAGAAGCCAGATGCCCTTGGGTTGGGAGAGCAGAGCAGGGAGGATTAAAGCATTTTTAACCCCCTATTATGTGCCAAGTTCTGGGCTAGGTGCTCTCACAAAAGAAGAGTGAGTAGTTCACCTGGTCAACATCATGAAGAGGAATCTTAAGCTTTTCATACATTTGCTTCACTCAAGGAAGTTGTCCCTGTTGTTTCCTCATTTCCCCACCTTTTATTTTCTAGTCGGGAAGGCATGACAAGTAGAGATGTCCTGTCTAGCCAGCCCCTTTACCTCACCTTGGTACTTATTTAGATCTGATTTTCCTTGTGTAAAAATACTGGGAGTGGGGCTGGAGAGGGGCACACCACGTGATTTGCCTTTGTGGGAGGTCTTTGTGCCCCCAGGACATTTGCATCAGGAGTAGCCACCATATGCCCGAGAAGAAAGTTCTGGTTGGGAGCCCTTGTTATTCTTTCCCTCAGGTATACATGCTTACAGGCTACTTTGGGTGACCTTGAACAAGTTTCCTGGAGCTTTTCAGCACCAATAATATTTATTGCCTATTTATTTCACATCCTTGCTGTAGGATTTAGAAGACTTATTTTGGGCAGTTTTTTTTGTCATATTCAGATGTATCACAAATCTCATTACAGTTAACTCCAGTGCTGTCCAAGTTTTAGGCATTGAGAAAGATATTTTCTTATTCAGCAGTGTATTTTTTTTATTTTTTTTATTTTTGCGGTACGCGGGCCTCTCACTGTTGTGGCCTCTCCCGTTGCAGAGCACAGGCTCCGGACGCGCAGGTTCAGCGGCCATGGCCCACGGGCCCAGCTGCTCCGCGGTATGTGGGATCTTCCCGGACCAGGGCACAAACCCGTGTCCCCTGCATCGGTAGGTGGACTCTCAGCCACTGCGCCACCAGGGAAGCCCAGCAGTGTGTGTTTTATTCTTTGTTTTGATAAGAAATCCGATATAAATACAGGTTGTCACAAGAGGAGAATTGTGATAATTTTCCACCAGGTTTTATTCATGTGGGTGATATATTTTGTCACTCTTGTTAACTGTCATAGACTTCTGAGTGCTAAGTCATGTTTATGTTTAATTATAGTAATTTTATTATTGGAAGATCACTTTAAGTTATTCTAGATATAAGTATATACATTGAAAAAATTAGGGTTCTCCTAATGGATAGATGCTGGACAGAAAAGTTCTTACTTTTTTTTTTTTGGATTCAGATATTTACTGAGCAGCTAAGGAGATACAAAGGTGATTAAAACATGGTCAAATGGACTTCCCTGGCGGTCCACTGGCTAAGACTCCGCACTTCCAATGCAGGGGGTGCGGGTTAATCCCTTATCGGAGAACTAAGATCCCACATGCCCCGCAGGACGGCCAAAAAAAAATGGTCAAAGAGGTGAGGCAAGTGCACAAGTAATAGAAAGCAAGTATAAGGCTCACAGAATCAAAGTGGGATTTTAGTTCCCCAACCAGGGATTGTACCCGGGCAGGCCCTCAGCAGTGAGAGCAGAGCGCAAGTCCTAACTGCTGGACCGCCAGGGAATTCCCCAGTAAGCTCTTACTTTTATTTTTGCTTAAAATATTTGAATAGGTATATAATCTCTGAACCTAGCTCATGCCCTCCATTGTAATTTGTCTAGTCTTGATTACCTGTCTCTTCTGTTATAGTCTACTGAGTATGGACATACGGTGCATATTTGAAAGAGTGCACTTCAGTTAAAAGCCTGGCTAGACCTGGGTAGCCCTAGGGAAGTTATGATACTGGCCCAGCCTCATGTTTCCTGATCTTTAAATGGGGCTACTAATTTGTCACTCAGGGCTAGTTTGGAATAAAAGAGGTGTCTGTGTGTGTCTCTGTATGGAAATGAATGTATATGAAGTGTCTCAGTGAGGACTTAGCACCTTTCCTTCACGCAGCTCCAGTGAGCTCTGTCTGAACTGGGAGTCTGAACAGGCCTCAGGGCTCTTTGTCTGTCCAGACCGATGGTCTGGGAGCACCTGAGTTAGAGAAAGCACTGTCAGTGTAGATCATACAAGGGTGGGAGTAGAACGTTTGCTAGTTGACATGGAAGACCCTTCCCACTCACCACAGTCTGGAGGTGTCTATCTCCAAGGCCTTTCTCCATTGGTAATGCTTCCTCTCATTGAATTTCAATCTCACTTCCCCTTGGCTCCTGACCCTCAGCGTGGAAAGAACATGCTGAGGTCTCTCTTGACATTGCTGCTCCTTCTAGCTGTCTCCTCTCTCAGCCACCTTCTTACAGGAGCCATCTATGCTTAATACTTCTGCCACATCGCCGGCCAACTCGCTCTCCAAAGGTACCATTTCTTAGAAACATGTCTTGCCACAGGTACCAATATCTTAATTGCCAGAATCAATGGAAGCTTTTCACCCCAGTATAACCAAAGCTTTTTGTAGCGTGTTCATGCTGTTGAGCGATCTCCCTCTGTCTTTTTTTTTTTTTTTTTGGCTGCGTAAGGTCTTTGTTGCTGAGCACAGACTTTCTCTAGTTGCACCGAGTGGGGGCTACTGTTCGTTGCGGTGCATGGGCTTCTCATTGCAGTGGCTTTTCTTGTTGTAGAGCACAGGCTCTAGGCGCACGGGCTTCAGTAGTTGCAGCATGCGGACTCAGTAGTTGTAGCACGTGGGCCCTAGAGCCTGCAGGCTTCAGTAGTTGCAGCATGAGGGCTCAGTAGTTGCAGCGTGCGGGCTCTAAGGCATAAGGGCTCTAGTAGTTGTGGCTCACAGGCTGTAGGACTCAGGCTCAGTAGTTGTGGTGCATGGGCTTAGTTGCTCTGCAGCATGTGGGATCTTTCCGGACCAGGGATCAAACCCATGTCTTCTGCATTGGCAGGCAGATTCTTAACCTTGCGCCACCAGGGAAGTGCCTCCCTCTGTTTTGAAATTTCTCCTTGGCTTCCTTGTCACCACTCTTTCTTTGTTCATTCATTCATTCATTCAAAATGAACTGCATGTCCTTCCATGCATGGGGCTGTAACAGCACAAAACACATAGAACTCCTGTACTCATGGAAAGCATACTCTGTTAGGGGGAGTTAGATAATAAATGAATGAGTAATTTTACATTCTTTATATAATGATAAATGTTTTGGAGGAAAAATATATAGCAAGGTGGAGGAATTGAGAATGCTGGGGGTGGGAGTGGAGGTGTGATTTGGTATTGGATGGGCAGGAAGTCCTCACTGAGGAGAGCACATTTGAGTAGAGATGGTAATGAAGCAAAGGAGCCAACTCTGTAGCTGTCTGGAGGAAGACACTCGAGGTCCAGGGGACAGTGAGTGCAGAGGCCCTGGAGCAGGTGCATACGGGTGTGTGCACGTCAGAGCAGCCAGACCAGTTGCAGGAGATGAAGTAAAAGAGGTAATGGGGACCCCTACACTAGGGCCTTATTGGCTGTTACAAGGATCTTGGTTTTTACTCTTGAGTGAGAAGACTGTTAAGGGTCTTGAACAGAGGAATGAATGAATTGGAGAATAACGTGGAGTAGTCGGCAAGAGTATGACTTCTGGGGCTGGCTGTCTGGGTTAAGATTTCAGCTCCACACTTACTGGCTCTGTGACCCTGCAGTAGTCCAGTAACTTCTCTGGGCCTCATCGGTAAAATGGGAGTAGGAATGATACCTATCTCCCAGTGTTGTGAGGTTTCAATGAGTTAATATTTGTACAGAACGGAGCATGGCGGATCCTAAGTATTATAAAAGTGCTTTTTAAATAAAATTAGTAAAATTGAAAAGGTTCACATTGCTGTCATACAGAAAGGGCTTGTCAAGGGAAATTAAGAAGTAGGAAGCCAAAACATGGAAACAGCCTAAGTGCTCATCAGTGGACGAATGGATAAAGAAAATGTAGTGTGTGTGTGTGTATACACACACACACACACACACACACACACATACATATACAGTGGAATATTACTCTGCCAGGAAAAAGAAGGAATCCCATCATTTGCCACAAACATGGATGGACCTGAGGACATTATGCTAAGTGAAATAAGTTAGAGTAGGACAAATACTGTATAATCTCACTTATATGTGCAGTCTTTAAAAATTTCACAAATGAGGGGTGGGGATGGAGAGGTGGGGGGGTAAAATGGGAGAAGGGGGTCATAAGGTACAAACTTACATTATAAGTCCTGGGGATGTCATATATGGTATGGTGACTTAATAAAAAGAGAAGAAAAAAAAAGAATTGAAGCAGGAAGACCAGTTAGGATATGATTGCAATAATTCAGGCAAGGGATGGAGTAGATAAAGTGCTAGTGGCGGAGGTGGGAGAATCGTTGCGTAGTGGTGTGTTTGGAAATGGGGATGACCTATTGGCTGGAGGGTGAGATCTGCTTTTCCTTCCATCTCCGCTCTTTCAGACTAAGCCTTCTTTGCTGCCTCCTCTCCCTTTTGGGTTTGGCTCTCAAACACGGGTACCATTTGGAAATAGTTTGGTTGTCATAGAGTCTAGGTTGTGGGTATGTCTGGTGGTCAGTGGGCAAGGGCTGAGACGGGGTGCTCAGCATCCTTCGTGGTGAAGCCTTGTCCCTTGTACTTCGCCAGTAGCATGCTGGTTGAGAAATGCTGCTTGAGACCTTCCCTCCCTGCCCCCCAGGTCCAGGATTTCTTAACCTATTGTTCTATGTGGGCAGCAGAGGGCTTATAAGCTACCTGGAATATTTTCCAAGATGTTTTTTGTTTATATGCTCTGTACTCTGACTTCCAGACCCCTCCCCACTGAACCACACAGCAATCCCTTTGGATCAGCACGCCTCCCTACTTCTTCCTTGATTTCCTATCCAGATAGGATAGGATATTTTTGGCATCATCCTCCACTTTGTTCCTAATCTTGACTTTCCCGTGCCACCTCACCTTGACTAATTCATGTGGTTGTGATTGTACCTTCTGGATAGCTCAGGAAATCTTTTCCATTTCTCCATCATTCACTATCCTAATTTAGCATCTCTCATTTAGACTGTTGCCACTTCACTGGTCTCCCCACCTGAGACCCATCTTCTACATGTCGCCAGATGAGCTTTCGGATACACAGATCTCACTGACTTGCTAAGAACTCAACTCCATCTCTGCCTACAAGGTTGAGTTCTGACTCTGTTGCCGCCCACAGGAAATTTGGCTCTGGTCCCCTGCCCTGTGGCTGCCCTCCTTCCCTGCTTGGCTGCCCTCCAGCTCTCCCTCCCTACTCATCCTCATGTGCCAGGCTCTAGCGGAACTAAATTAATACACTGATGCTGAAACATCTAAACATGCTATTTGATCACATGAAAAAAATGGTTCAACCTCTCCCTTATGTACCAAAATACCCTATAGCTCTAAAACCCAGCCTGGCTAACCTCTGTTCCTGAATGAGGTGCTCACTCCCATAGGAGTCCATCTTGCTTTCCTTCTCCACCATATGCATGTATATTTCTCTTCCTTTGCATTGTAATTTCAAATGCTCTCTACTTCAAACAGCTGAGCTTCCGAGAGGCTCTTCTTAAGCTCATTTGTTCACAGGTTCAAAGTAACTAAGAAGACTTCAAGCTTGCAGTTCCCTGATCCAGTTCAAGGAGTCTAAGTTTGTTCTTTGAAGCTTTGCAACCAGTCATGCCTTTGCTGCTGGATGTTTTGCGTGGCATCTCTTTCTAAAGTGGGGCAGCTTTGTCTACATTAAAAATCTCTTGAGACAGGTGGCTCCTTCACGGTCTCTTTGGAGCCCTGGGGACCTCTTTAGTAGTCCTTGGTGTCCAAGTTCACTTGTCACCTCTTGATTTGTAGGAGCCTTCAGTGGGCTCAGTCCTGGCCGTGCTCAGCCTTTCTGTTCTGGAACAGTTTCCTGGCCTCCCGAACTAACTTTGGACCAAGTTTCCACCTTTGGTTCTGATCATCCTGTTGTATTCAGGATGGAAAATCTTCTGAAGGTCTCTCTTCTGTTTGGCTAATTGTTATTGCTAGGTTATAATAGGTATAGGTTAGCTTTTTTCACCCTCGCCTCATTCATCCTTTGCTCTTCAGGCTTCTTCCCAGTATTCCTTCCATATGCAAAAGGAAAAAAGAAAAATATTTTTCACCATTCTCAACTATTTTTATTAGCTCTCCTTTTGTGTCTGTCATAATTGTGTCTCTTTTTTTATTAGCACTTTAAACACGTACTGTACTTTTGCATTATCGATATGATGGGGTTAATAATGTTTGTAAAATTATTTAAAACGTGTTTTAAGTACAGCAAACACCTTCATTCATAGACTAACGAACATGAAGGCACCCACCCAGGCCAAGTTTTCAGAGTTTGGCTCTGGGGCCGGTATTTGTTCCCATCTGTATACTTGTGATTTGAAAGCTTAGGAGTGGAAGAGTTGGGATTTGTTTCACATCACCTTTCCTGCTAGACTGTGTGTCTCCTGAAAGCAAGATCCCTATTCAATGATCCACCAACTGTAAGCTCTTTGATGAGAGGAACTTGTCTGATTCTCATTAGATCCTTGGGACTTGGCACTGTTAGTTGTTGGATGAATTCAGTACAGTGGCTAGTATTTATACCCTCAAGGGGAACCGTGCTAAACTGCCTCTAAGCATTTTTAGCTGTGCAGACTAAATGAAGAGCTGGAATATAGCTGAATGAAAGATTCATTTTACATGGGTGATTGAGGTGGTACTGAGATCTAGGTTGGTAAGAATGAAGGTTTTGCTTGGCTTTTGAAAACACTTCAACAAATAATAAGTACCTACTGTGTTCAGAAGTAAGGGTCTGTAGAGGGTACAAGGAAGGGTGATGTGGGTCTGTGGTTTGGGGAATCTTATTATGAACAATGAGGGTATGATAAGTACATAAGTGATTACATATGGCAGAGTATGTTGTGAGATAAATATTATCAATATATAAAGCAGAGTAGGAGGAGAGAGTGGCTAAATGACTTAAAGGGTAAAGGTATTCACTACCGCAGCACTTGTAATAATAAACATTGGAAACATCTAAATGGTTGATAGCAGGGCACTGGTACAGGCACCAGGTAGTCTGTTATACAGCCATTAAAAGTATTTATGAAGCATTTATAGTAATTTGGGTAAATGCATATGCTTTTTGTTAGGTGAAATGACGGAATATAAACATATATACAGTGTGATCATAATTTAAAAAATAGTTTTTAAACAAGAATACCAAAAGGAAAAAAAAGCACCAGGAAGAAAACACTCCAAAATATAAACATTTCGTCTGACTTCAAGTATATTATATGTGTGTGTGTGTGTGTATATACGTGTACAATTGCGTGTACATATATACACATTTACACATCATAAATTATACTTCATTGAATTTTCATACACTGAGCATACCCATGCAACAAGTGCCCAGATTGAGAAATAGGATATTATCCTCATTTCCACAAGCCCCGTTGTGCTCCTGACTTCTAATGGCTTTCTGTAGTTCTGACTGCTTTCTGTTCCTTATATAAATGGGTCGTACAACATGTACTCTTTAGTGTTGGATTTTTCACGCTCAGTATTGTGTGATTCATCCATATTGTGTATAGTTGTAGGTTGTTCATTCATATCATTTATTATGGATGACTTTTAATCTTACTCTTTCATCTTTTTATGTTTTCCAGAGTTTCCTGTAATGAGTATGTATTTTATAATCAGAAAAAGATAGTACTTGTTTTTTTAAAGAGGCAAAGGCAAGTTTACTTATAAAGCGCTTGGGTAGATTAGGTTAGACCATGGGACGTGTGGAGGAGAATTGAGAACGTCGGTTGAGGTTGTCCTGAAACAGATGTGGTGCAGTGCAATGTGAAGTGAGCGTCAAGAGGCCCAGATTCTATCTGTTTTGTCTTTTAGTGGTCACGGGACTGTAGACACATCCTTTAATCCCTTTAACCCTCAGTTTGCTCATCCATTAGTCAGCTGGGTGTGATGGTATCTCCCTTACTGGTCATGAGGATTAACTGGAGATCATATGATGAGTCTCTGAGGTGGTCTGCCGATGGCGAAGCTCTTCCTTTAAAATCTGGAGTTAGAGAGGACGGATGCCCAGGGAGGGAACTCCTGTCCAGTTGCCATTAATTTTCTCTAGGAAGTGAGGGGTGAGGATTATTTGCAAATGAAAGTACGTAGCTTTGAGGTGGGAGTTTGAGCATAGCGGAGAAGCTTTGGGGCAGGTAGCCCCTGAGTCCTCGGTGAGCTGGGGGTTCCAGGGAAAACGGAGGGAGAGCTCAGCAGTGTTGAGGGCCCAGCCACGGTGGGAGCATAAACGTGCATGTAGTGTGTGAGTTTTTCCTCCAGAAGATGTGTTTATCATGTTTTATCTGGGCTAATATTAAACTGATTCTTCCTGATCATACAAGTAGAGGAGGTAGAAAAGAGGAGGAGGAGGAAAGCCCACCTGACACATAAGAAATGCCATGACTGATCCACAGAGAGAGTGCCATAGAGCCCATGGTGATTTAGGACTCAGGAGATCTTTCTCCAAGGGCGTTTACACTAAAAGGGAGGGCTAAGATTTTAGTCTAGCCCGCAAAGCAGGCAGGGAACTTTTATTAATACAGGTGTACCTCAGGAATATTGCAGGTTCGGTTCCAGACCACTGCAGTAAAGAAAGTCATACCAGTTTTTTGGTTTCCCAGTGCATTTCAAGTTATGTTTACACTAGACTGTAGTCTATTAAGTGTGCAATAGCATATGTTTAAAATGACAATGTACATACCTTAATTAAAAAATATTGCTAAAAAAATGCTAACCATCACCTGAGCCTTCAGCAAGTCGTAATCTTTTTGCTGATAGAGGGTCTTGCCTCCATGTTGATGGCTGCTGACTGATCAGGGTGGTGACTGCAAAGGCTGGGGTGGCCGTGGCAGTTCTTAAATTAAGACAATGAAGTCTGCTTCATTGATCGACTCTTTCTTTTCACAAGTGGCTTCTCTGCAACGTGCAATGCTGTGTGTTAGCATTTTCCCCACTGTAGAACTGCTTTCAGAATTGGAGTCAACCCTCTCACCTTGCTTCTGCTTTGTCAGCTAAGTTGATATACCAATATAAATCCTGTGTTGTCATTTCAACAATCTTCACAGCATCTTCACCAGGAGTAGATTTCATTTCAAGAAACCACTTTCTTTGCTTGTCCTTTAAGAAGCAGCTCCCTACCCATTCAAGTTTGGTCATGAGATTGCAGCAATTCAGTTACATCTTCAGGCTCCACTTCTAATTTTAGTTCTCTTGTCTTTCCCCCACATCTGCAGTTATTTCCTTCACTGAAGTTTTGAATCCCTCAAAGTCATTTATGAGGCTTGGAATCAGCTTCTTTCAGACTCCTGTGAATGGATATTTTGACCTCTTCCCATGAATCACTAATGTTCTTAGTGACATCCAGAATGGTAATTCCTTTCCAGAAAGTTTTCAATTTATTTTTCCTAGATTCATCAGAGGAATCACTATCTATGTGAGCTGTAGCCATATGAAATGTATTTCTTAAATCATAAAACTTAAACACCAAAATTACTCCACAATCCATGGGCTGCAGAACGGACGTTGTGTTAGCAGGCGTGAAAACAACATTAATCTCAATGTCTGTCTCCATCAGAGCTCTTAGATGACCAGGTGCACTGTCAATGAACAGTCATATTTTTAAAGTAATCACTTTTTTTTTTTTTTTCTCTGAGCAGTAGGTCTCAAGAGTAGGCTGAAAATACTCAGTAAACCGTGTTGTAAACTGGTTGTGCTGTCATCCAGGCTTTGTTGTTCCCTTTATAGAGCACAGGTAGAGTGGACTTAGTATAATTCTGAAGGGTCCTAGGATTTTCAGAATAGTAAAGGAGCATTGGCTTCAACTTAAAGTCACCAGCTGCGTTAGCCCCTAACAAGAGGGTCAGCCTGTCCTTTGAAACTTTGAAGCCAGGCATTGACTTCTCCTCCCTAGCTATGTGAAAGTCCTTGATGGCGTCTTTTTCTAACAGAAGGCTGATTTCATCCACATTGAAAATCTGTTGTTTAGTGAAGCCATTTTCATGAATTATCTGAGCTAGATCTTCTGGATAACTTGCTGCAGCTTCTACGTCAGCACTTGCTGCTTCACCTTGCATTTTTATGTTATGAGGTTCTTTCCTTCAACCTCATGAACCAACCTCTCAGAGTTCCAACTTTTCTTCTGCAGCTTCCTCACCTCTCTCAGCCTTCATTGAATTGAAGAGAGTTAGGGCCTTGCTCTGGATCAGGCTTTGGCTTAAGGGAATGTTGTGGCTGTTTGATCTTCTAACCAGATCCCTACAACTTTCTCCAGATCAGCAATAAGACTGTTTCACTTTCATATCATTTCTCTGTTCACTGGAGTAGCACTTTTAATTTCCTTCAAGAATTTTTCCTTTGCATTCACAACTTGGCTGTTTGGCCTAAGAGGCTTAATTTTTGGCCTGTCTCTGCTTTCAACATGCCTTCCTCACTGAGCTTAATCATTTCTAGCTTTGGATTTAAAGTGAGAGACATGCGATTCTTCCTTTCACATGAACACTTAGAGGCTATTGTATAGTTATCAACCGGCTTAATTTTTTTTTAACATCTTTATTGGAGTATAATTGCTTTACAGTGGTGTGTTAGTTTCTGTTTTATAACAAAGTGGATCAGCTATACATATACATATATCCCCATATCCCCTCCCTCTTGCACCTCCCTCCCACCCTCCCTATCCCACCCCTCTAGGTGGTCACAAAGCCCCGAGCTGATCTCCCTGTGCTATGCAGCTGCTTCCCACTAGCTATCTATTTTGCATTTGGTAGCGTATATATGTCCATGCCACTCTCTCACTTTGTTCCAGCTTACCCTTCCCCCTCCCCATGTCCTCAAGTCCATTCTCTAGTAGGTCTGCATCTTTATTCCTGTCTTGCCCCTAGGTTCTTCATGACTTTTCTTTTCTTTTTTTTTTTTTTTTAGATTCCATATATATGTGTTAGCATACGGTGTTTGTTTTTCTCTTTCTGACTTACTTCACTCGTATGACAGACTCTAGGTCCATCCACCTCATTACAAATAACTCAATTTCGTTTCTTTTTATGGATGAGTAGTATTCCATTGTATATGTGTGCCACATCTTCCTTATCCATTCATCTGTCAATGGACACTTAGGTTGCTCCCATGTCCTGGCTATTGTAAATAGAGCTGCAGTGAACATTGTGGTACATGACTCTTTTCGAATTTTGGTTTTCTCAGGGTATATGCCCAGTAGTGGGATTGCTGGGTCGTATGGCCTTTCTATTTTTAGTTTTTTAAGGAACCTCCATACTGTCCTCCATAGTGGCTGTATCAATTTATATCCCCACCAACAGTGAAAGTGGGTTCCCTTTTCTCCACACCCTCTCCAGCATTTATTGTTTGTAGATTTTTTGATGATGGCCATTCTGACTGGTGTGAGGTGATACCTCATTGTAGTTTTGATTTGCATTTCTCTAATGATTAGTGATTTTTTTTACATCTTTATTAGGGTATAATTGCTTTACAATGGTGTGTTAGTTTCTGCTTTATAACAAAGTGAATCAGTTATACATATACATATGTTCCCATATCTCTTCCCTCTTGCGTCTCCCTCCCTCCCACCCTCCCTATCCCACCCCTCTAGGTGGTCACAAACCACCGAGCTGATCTCCCTGTGCTATGCGGCTGCTTCCCACTAGCTATCTACCTTACGTAGTGTATATATGTCCATGCCTCTCTCTCACTTTGTCACAGCTTACCCTTCCCCCTCCCCATATCCTCAAGTCCATTCTCTAGTAGGTCTGTGGCTTTATTCCTGTCTTACCCCTAGGTTCTTCATGACATTTTTTCTTCTTAAATTCCATATATATGTGTTAGCATACGGTATTTGTCTTTCTCTTTCTGACTTACTTCACTCTGTATGACAGACTCTAGGTCCATCCACCTCATTACAAATAGCTCAATTTCGTTTCTTTTTATGGCTGAGCAATATTCCATTGTATATATATGCCACATCTTCTTTATCAATTCATCCAATGATGGACACTTAGGTTGTTTCCATCTCTGGGCTATTGTAAATAGAGCTGCAATGAACATTTTGGTACATGACTCTTTTTGAATTATGGTTTTCTCAAGGTATATGCCCAGTAGTGGGATTGCTGGGTCGTATGGTCTTTCTATTTGTAGTTTTTTAAGAAACCTCCATACTGTTCTCCATAGTAGCTGTATCAATTTACATTCCCACCAACAGTGCTAGAGGGTTCCCTTTTCTGCACACCCTCTCCAGCATTTATTGTTTCTAGATTTTTTAATGATGGCCATTCTGACTGGTGTGAGATGATATCTCATTGTAGTTTTGATTTGCATTTCTCTAACGATTAATGACGTTGAGCATTCTTTCAAGTGTTGGCAGTCTGTATATCTTCTTTGGAGAAATGTCTATTTAGGTCTTCTGCCCATTTTTGGATTGGGTTGTTTGTTTTTTTGTTATTGAGCTGCATGAGCTCAATTTTGGAGATTAATCCTTTGTCAGTTGCTTCATTTGCAAATATTTTCTCCCATTCTGAGGGTGGTCTTGTTTATGGTTTCCTTTGCTGTGCAAAAGCTTTTAAGTTTCCATTTGTTTATTTTTGTTTTTATTTCCATTTCTCTAGGAGGTGGGTCAAAAAGGATCTTGCTGTGATTTATGTCATAGAGTGTTCTGCCTATGTTTACCTCTAAGAGTTTTATAGTGTCTGGCATTACAATTAGGTCTTTAATCTATTTTGAGTTTATTTTTGTGTATGGTGTTAGGGTGTGTTCTAATTTCATTCTTTTACATGTAGCTTTCCAGTTTTCCCAGCACCACTTATTGAAGAGGCTGTCTTTTCTCCCTTGTGTATTCTTTCCTCCTTTATCAAAATAAGGTGACCATATGTGCATGGGTTTATTTCTGGGCTTTCTATCCTGTACCATTGATCTATATTTCTGTTTTTGTGCCAGTACCATACTGTCTTGATTACTGTAGTTTTGTAGTATAGTCTGAAGTCAGGGAGCCTGATTCCCCCAGCTCTGTTTTTCTTCCTCAAGATCGCTTTGGCTATTCGGGGTGTTTTGTGTTTCCATACAGATTGTGAAATTTTTTGTTCTAGTTCTGTGAAAAATGAACTGGCTTAATTTTAATACTGTTGTGGCTCAGGAATTAGGGAGGCCCAAGGAGAGAGAGAGAAACAGGGGAAAGGCCAGTGGGTGGAGCAGTCAGAACACACACATTTATCTGTTAAGTTCTCTATCTTTTATAAGCGGGGTTCATGGTGCCCCCAAACAATTATAATAGTAACATCAGAGATAGCTAATCAGAGATCACTGTGACAAATGTGATAATAGTGAAAATGTTTGAAATATTGTGAAAATTATGTAAAAGCGACACAGAGACATGAAGCAAGTGCTGTTGGAAAAATGGCTTGAACCCATAATGCTTGTTCAAAATGAACAAGCATTATGAACCCATAAGCTTGTTCAACACAAGATTGCCACGTGCCTCCAAAAAATGCATTATCTGTGTAGCTCAATCAAGTGAAGGGCAGTAAGATGAAGTGTGCCTGTATTATGTTTTCTGGCTCTGAGAGTCCTAAAATCACTAGCAATATTAGCTATTTTAGATCCCTTCAAGTAGAATGGGGCTTGAAGGGCCAGCCTGGAGCCGCATTCTTGGGTGGTATTGTTTCTATGGGAGTGGTACTCAGGTCCGGTGAAAACTTCTGGGGATGCACCCCTGCTTGTCGGCCTCTTCCAAGGAAAGCAGTGGGTGAGCAGCTCATCCTGAACCCCTTGTAGAAGGTTAGCTATTTGTAGATAAATGAGGTTGGTAGCTTGTGAGACACCTTTACTCATTGTTGATCCCTTCAGATAGTATCTTTTGAATGCCTGCGGGCTGGCTATGCAAAAGTAAAAAAGAACCAGTCTTATCTTTTAGATCCTTTTTATCTGGGCTGGGCATTTAAAGAAGTAATTTTTGGAATGTGATAATGGATAAAATGGAGATGTAGGTTCCTAGGGTGGTGTTGGAAGTGAGTGCACTGGAAAGGTGTTCCGAAGTCTGCCTTGAGGAAATTGGGGGAGGTTTAAGAGGAGAATTCACTCTTGAGCTAAGACTTGAGGATGAAAAGGCGTTTTCTCCCCTGTATACTCCATACAGATAGAATAGTAGGTATGAAGGCACAGTGGGGGAGGGAGGACATGGTCTGTTGGAGAACTGCAGATGGTCTTGGTGTCACTAAAGTTAGATGTGCAGTGTGGGGTGGGGAATGGCAGGAGCTGAGCAGAGGAGTAATTTATCCCCCTGGGGGAAAGGATATCATGTTGCCCTAAAGTCTCTTTAGCTTTTTGTTGATGCCAACATTGGTTATGAGAAACACGGTTTTTCCACCTCTGTCCTGAATTAAGAGTTCTACCTCTTCAGATTTTTACATTGGGAAATGTCGAGATTGCTTCATAATTAGCTGGGGCTCAGTGCCTTCCAGTTCAGTGTAGAGATCACCTTACTTTTATTCAGTCCACAAACATTCATGAAGCACATGTTAAGTCAAAGGAATTCTCCTTGCTGTGGTTGGTAATACAGAGACAGGAAATGGCCTCTGCCTTTCAAGAAACTTATAGTCGAGTTAGCAAAGCAAAACTTGAACTTTCAAAAGCCCTCTTACAATAACAAAGATAATAGCAAAAGGAAAGAGGAAGGGCTTGTTCCTTACAACAGTGGGAAGCAGAGAAATCTATGTAGAAGACAGTGCACTCTGATCAAGGACTGAAGGACCAAAAGAAAGGTGATGGGTCGACAGTGGTGTGAAGGTGGGCCCAGGTGATCGGGGACTGGAAGGAGGCCCCCCAGCTAGAGGAGCTCAGTGGAGACCAGCCCAGGAGCGCGGGTGTTCGGGGTGCCCTTGGGAGGTAGCGTGCTGTCTGGAGTCACTCAGTGTGGGTGTGTGGCTGGGAGTAAAGAGAAGCGGGGCTGGAAATGTGGCCGGGCCCCAGCAGTGGGGGTCTTACCTAATGCACTGAGGGATCTGGACTTCATTCCAAGCTTTTATGAACAAGTCTTCTATGCGTCTTCCCTCCGACCCAGACCATCACTGTCTCTAGTCTCCTTCCACCTGCTGTGTTCAAAACAGTACACCTTGGGACTTCCCTGGCGGTCCAGTGGTTAAGGCTCCAGGCGCTCCCGTGGCAGGGGGCACGGGTTTGATCCCTGGCTGGGGAGCTAAGATCCCGCACGCCACAGGGCGTGGCCAAAAAAACCCAATACACCTAATCCTGACACCACGTGACAGGGACTCTCCTGGTTTTGCACAGATTACCAGGAAAGTTGTGATTTTGGTTTAGAATCTTAGGATATTTCCCTGGTCGAAAGTTTAATCCCTCAGTGTTGGTTCTCCTCACCTTAGTTTTTGCAGCCCACAGTTCAGTTTTTCAACCACTTTTGTGTCCATTATATAATTTGTTAACAGTTATTGGAAATAGTCAGATCAGACCATTTATAATTAGGGAAATCCGTTCAGAAAGCCTAAATGAGTCGGCCAAGATGATTCAGCAGTGAAGGTTTGAGGAGCGATTAGAAACAGCGAGTTCACGGCCCTGTTTGGTCCAGGGTTCCTTCCATTAAGTCATTATGCCATGGCCTTCCACTCCACGATTCTGACTGCTGATGAATACATGCCTGCCGTGTTGTTACGGCATCGTGGAGATGTTTGCATGGATTCATCCCGTTGGGTGTGAGTTAAGTATTTCGAAATTGGCTGAGATAATGGGTTACATCCATAATCATTACACAGACAAATCAACTGGCTTATATGGGAGTTTGCCCATAACCTTCTTTTTATTTATTTTTTCTCTATTTAAGGAGCAGCCTAACTTCTTAGTAAGCCTCTATCATTCAACTGATAATTTTGATTTTTTTTTTCTGGAAATAATCCACCCAAATCATCTGAGTTTTTATTCTTAATCTCATATATTTAGCAGGAAAATTGTTTTCCCGTCTTTCAGATATTTAGCAAGCTAACAGAGCTAAGTGTGTACTACTTTTGTGAATCATTTTTAAGCAATAGGACTTGCCAAGTTAAGTACACAACTTAAAATGTTTGTAAGACAAAAAAATGGAGAATCTTGCTTTATAAATACACTCTTTGATTTTTGTCGAGAGCAGCAGGGTTGGCCTCTTAAAAGTCATGATTGAGAACAAATAGATTGTGAGGCAGCTATGGTATGGACAAAGATACTAGTTTTTATAATGAAGGACCACTGACATCGAATACTAATCTGTAGAATTCCTATAGAGATGTGGTGGTGTTGACCCTGGGAGAGACTTGGTAGGTCATGGTACCATATTCTCTTTCAGAAGAGCAGCCCCCGAAGAAGAGTAAAGGTCACGTAGTTAGTGGTAGATGTGGGACTAGAATTTGCCACACTTACCTGTTCACATCCTCAGCTGCTCCCTGTTACCAGTAGGACCGGACCTAAACTCCCCCGCCTGGCCCTTCTGCCTCTGAAGGGATTGTGGGAGGTGAAGGCATTTCCTCAAGTCTGGTAACAAAGGCACAGAAGAGAGAATAGCTAAAAGTAAGTACATGTTTATCAGCACTGAGTGAATGCAATTAGATGGCATTATATTAATGACAATAAATTTTCAGGCCTGTCTCGGAAATGAAGATGGAACTCTTCTAACATACTTTTAAAATAAAATAAAATAGACTCTAGTTGAGTATGCAGAGGCTTCTGAGCTTCCAATAGAGAGAGCTGATCTGGAACACTTGGTTCGATTCTAAGGTCAAATCAAGTTATTTTTAAGCTCCTAAATGACTGGGACGAGGCCTAAATATAATACCCATACATATCTGGCAGCCAGACTGGCCAACCTCTCCTGTCTAGTAAGAGCACCTGCAGTGGTGGTCGCAAAACCTCCAGGCTCCCTTATTCCTATCTTTATGAATTCTTATTTAATATTATATTAATTATATATGTACTATGTATAATTTTGTTAATAATGATATTAATCGTGTTAATAGATAATAAATATTGGTTATTTCATTTGCAGTCCAGAATGTGTTAGATTTTAGACAGAAACCTGTGTGCCTGCATGTATTTGGTGGGGAGGGGTTCAAAAGCAACAGGAAGAGGGCCTGAAAGAGGCAGGCACGTGGATAAAGTCGACATCCAGGAAAGAGGCGGGGCGATGACTAGGCCAGCTTCCTTCAGTTTCAAAGTGTCATCAATAAGCTTGGAATAATATTGCACACGATTATGGTACCTTATGGTTTTCAGGTTATTTTCACCTTTCAAAAATTTCCTATTAAAAAATTTCATCTTTTAAATTATTTGATTGTCACAGCAAACCTGTGAGAATGGTAGGCTAAAACATCGTTCACATTCTCCATGTCAAGTCATAGAAAGACTGTGCATTGTCTAATATAACAGCTATCCAGAACATTCTTCCTCAGTCAGTTTGGTCTTGCCCAACTCCTAGGTGTCTTTTTTGAGGGAATAGGTTGGTGATGGTATCTGCCAAAGAAACTTGAAGCAGTGGGAGTTCCCTGTTCTCTTACAACCTCACTACCAGGTTAGAAGCAAGTTTCGACTAAGCTACTACACCTGCGGGTGATTTTTAGGTAAACGTTTGCTGGCCAGCAGCACAAAACGGTTGGTACAGCCTGGGCTATGAGCTCCGAGCTTTGTGTTTTTAGGTGTCCTTGTACAGCTTTCGAGGAATGCTTACGCAAAGCTGACGACACAGCATGGCAGAGGAGGTTCTTGGTCTTTCAGTTACCATCAGAGGCTTAGGCTCTACCAGATTATTACACCCTGTTCATTCAAGGGTGGAGTGTCTCTAAAACATTTGAGCAGGCTCACTTACTTGAATCCTTTAATTACACCAGTGTGATCCTCTTTCTAACATTCATCATGCTAATTAGCAAGCTGCTGATTCCACCAAAGAAAATCCATCCAGTAGGTAATGAGCAAAGGGTCCCCAAAGCATTTTCTGTCGTAACCACCTCTCAAGTATGGGCTTCCTGGTTGGAGCCCACCAGACCTGCCCTGGACAGTGCACTCCTGCTCCCATCAAGGTTAGTGCCTAGCCTAAGCACTGTCACAGACTATCACAGGCTGTTCGCTGAAATGGTTCCAAAAGTGTATTATAGATGTTCAGACACATCTAGGCTGTTGAGGTATCTTGGAAGGTTACATTACTATTTGTGTACTCTTTTCAGTAAAACAGAGAAATGTGCTTGTTAGCAGGCACATGAATTTGATTAGAGAATAGTCTTGACAAAATGTGGAAAGTGGGTTTTGCCCAAATTAATGCAGCGTGTGTAGGACATGTGTGTATTATATCTGCTTAGTGCTTGTTTGCGCTATATCAACTTCATACAGCCTGAAGACTGAGTGAATCTCAGGTGTAATTTTCTAAGAAAAAATGAGGGCTAAAGATTTAAACATTTCTGTTACTACTGAGGTAAAGCTAAGGTTTTCACACCCACCCATACGTACAAACACTTTAAACAAGGTACAGCCTGGTGAATGCTCTGTGCAAATATTTACACATTCAAGTATGTGGTAGATGCAGTTTGGTAGTTAAACTTGATATAGATGATTTGGGGGGATAGGTTGGATATATTACCAGTGGAATAGGTGTGAGACAATGGCATGCATGTATATATTTTTTCTAAATTTTCATTCAAATTTAGCCTATATGTAGCTATAATCTATAGCTATCCCCAAAACTAAAAGTATATTGAATTTTCCACTCTGCTTACCAACATGTGGCGGTAGTTAACACATGTGGTAGTAGTTGAAGAACAATTCATAGATAAGCTTGTCCTGGAAGCAGGTAAAGGAGAGAGTCAGGTAGCAGGGAGCTCTAGCAGCTGGCCCAGGCAGGATGATAAGTCAGATAGAAAGAGTGAGAGCACTGCCCTCCCAAAAGCGAAGGAGAAAGCCTCAAGGACAAAGAGCTGGCCAGCAGCATTGAAGCTGAAGATGGAAGCCAAGTAGGATAAGGGCTTGACTTTTCGCAATGAGGAGGTCCTTTGTGACCTTCCCACAGAAGAGTGAGGTAGCATTGAGTTGAGGAGTCTGAGGAAATGTAGGCTGATTTTTAAATAATAATGGTAATTTTATTTATAATGTATCTGATGTGCCTGGTCCTAAGCACTTTAGATGCATTAATTCATTTAAATCTCACAACCACCTTATAGAATCTGTACTTTTCTCCTCCCATTTTGGCCTATGCCAGAATTGAGGCACAGAATAATTTGCCCAAACTCATGTGGGTGGGGAGAGTGAAGAGTGGGGCAGGGCTAGGATTCTAACCCAAGCGTGGCTCCACCACTGGAGATTTTAACTGCCGTTCCACGCTGAAGCTTTGCTGCAGAGGAGAGAGGTCTGTGCTTATGTGCTCCTTGTCCCGTGTTGGGTGATGGGGACACAGAGACAGTCCCTCGCATTGCGGAAATCTTACAAGGTTTGTTGGGAGGATGGGTCAACAACACATGTAGTTTCCATTGCTGTGGTGGAGCCAGGACACAGGAAGGCAGGGGCCAGTTTTCGTCGTTGGAGGTGGGAGAGGAGAATGAGGAAAGGCCTCCTGGAGAAGATGACCCTCAAACGAGGTTCACACTGGCAGACTTCGGAGTGGTGGTTCAAAAAACCAGGTATGAGAAGCTGCATTTCATTCTTAGGTCTCCTTCTTTGTGTTTTTATCAAATTTTGTAAGTACCCTTCCCCCCATGGTTGAAAACCGATTTAAGCAAGCATGCCATGTGTTTAAGTCTCCAGCGAGTTTGTCATAACAAGGTATTCAACCCACAAATGTGAACGTTTTGTTGTTGTTATTTGTTTTGGCTAGGTGGGTCAGTATGCTCTATTACTCATAATTATATACAGCATTCTCTTTAGAGAAAGAAAAACCAAAGACTTCCCTCGCGTATTCTATTTCAAGAAAAAAGCAAACACATATACACAGCAACATGGTCAGTATTTTTGGTTAAAAAATGCAGCAACCATTATGCTTTCTGTAATGGGTGGGAAAGACTCTTCTTCCATAATCATTTCTGTGCTTTCATTAAAAGCACCTTACGAGAAATGAAATTGTTGCCTAAATGAGGAGAATGGGGAAATCAGCAAAAACATCGTTCTGGAAATCTTGCCGGCCCTTCTGAGTGACTTTCCTTCTGTGCCACAGGTGCCCTCTCTCCATTATGTGGTTATGTGATATAACTACGTTTATTCTTTCTTATTTATATAGTAGTTTTGTTATCTGTTCTTTAAAAGCAAGCAAATTATAACTTTTTTAAACTCAATAAATTCCATAAAACAAAGTTGTGGGGTTTAAAAAATTTTTTTTTACTGAAGTGTGGTTGATTTACAAAAGTTGTTTTAATACAGTGTCTCACTATTGTTTTTACTTTAGGGTTTATTGACCTAAATAATAGTAAGAACCATTAACTAAATGGTTATCATATGTGCAGGGTCCTTTACCCACATTTTCGTTAATCTTCACAATTCTGCAAGGTAAATTTACTCATTTAACAAATGAGAAAACAGCTTTGGAGAGATTTCTTAAACTACGGAAAGTTGACTAAACGCCCAGTGGGGGAAGCTGGTCTGAGACAATGAGGCCAACACACGGGGAAGCAGCAGAGGTGAGGGAGAGCCTGCAGTGAGCGAAGGATGAGAGCTCAGGTGGACCGGCTGGCAGACTGGCTGGTTGGTGCCCTGGTCTTGTGGAAGTTAGCCTTCTCTGTCTATGTGGGTGCATGTTTACTTACAGACACTTTATGGCAGGGATTTGCACTCATTACGGCAGTCGGGCAGGTGGCATTAAGGGGAAGAGTGGGTTTGGTGTCAAGATGAGTGGTTAGGACCGTGGCAAATTAGAGAGCACGCGACTTACCTGAGGGGGGCGGGTACCCTCCCCCCCAGCTGGTTACTGCCCTTAGGATGTGTGGCGGAACCAGTGTTCGACAGATCTTCTGGTTTCTTCAGAGAAGCCATATGTCTGGAATTTGGGGGTGATTTCCATCCTTAAAAAAAAGAAAACCACTACTTTGCCCCAACCCCCCAAAAAAAACCCCACGAACTAGAAGGTGGCTTTGTGCTTTGCAGCCTTGATCACTGGCCTCCGTTAGCTGGTGGGAGTGGGGCGGAGGCAGCGCTGAGCTCCTAGGCTTGTGAGAGAGGGCTCCTTGGCTACCTGAGGAGCCTTTGCAGCCGCTGCCCGGGCTGAGCCAGGGCAAGGGCGGTACTTATAAATGTCCTCATTTAAGTTTTACACCACAGGGGATGTAAATGTTGGACTGTCAGGATTATCTCATTGCAAGAATAATTTAAATTCAAGCTGATTCTTTAAAAAGATTCATGGAATGAGATATTTCAATTCAGTGAATTTTTTAGATGACATAAATTCCTTTAAAACTCACTTTAAGAATGAAGGATATCAAACTGCCTACTTTAACAAACAGTATATTAAACATAATATTTGGGAGGGGGTGTTGAAGGACATTATTAGCATATTATCCTATAAATTTAGATTTTGTCCAGTAGAAAATAAGCGGTGGATGAGCACTTTTTAATGTCTCTACGGGCGGCATAAGGAAATACTGAGGCCGTTGCTTTATTAAAAGGTAAAAGATGTATATTGTTAGGGTGAATTCTGTCCTGGGTCAGTCCTGCTTCACTCCCCTTGTTTCGGCATAATAATAGGACCTTTTGTCCTGGATGATAAATTATTTGGTCACCCTATATAACATTAATGTGTTTTTTAGTTGCTGGTCCCTTTCTCATAAAGGTGGAATGAGGCAAGTGTGCTGGATGGCTTTGCTGCTTCTTGTAAAATAAAATTAATCACTGAAGCAAAGGCATCTTCACCTCAGAGTGACTCTGTCAGCCTTCCCTGAAGGATCTTTGCTGTTGCTGTCAGGGTTTTTACTTGTCAGCACCATTTAAAGCGTGATTGATTATTTCTACATCATAGCTTTCAAAGGCATCCTCCTCGTTAACTTTAACCTACTCTCACGTCTGTATCCCATTTAATTTGTGGTATGTGATGGCGGCATAGTCAAGGATCTATACTAAAAATTCTTCATACTCGTCCTTAAAGGACACTTAGCAAAAGGGAATAAAACATTGATTTTAGAAAAGCACATTTCCGGGCAGACATCTTTTATTGTATAAAATTGGAGATACTGGGTGCTGCTTTCCGGATGTATCACTTTTTTTCAGAAATCATTTTTATAGTGAATCACATGCTGAATAATATGATATCCCACATCTTTTTCAACTTGGAATAAATATATGGTAAGTATGTTAATCAAGTTTGTGAATGAAAAAGTTTGAAGATGTAGATAAAATCTGAAAATGACAGATTGAGAATTCAGAAAGATTTTAATGGCTTAAAATAAGGGCTGAAACATTAAAAGACTAAATTTAACGGGTCAGAATATGAATTTCTGCATTTAGATTCAAAATAATAGCAGTTATGCAAGTACAGGAATGAGGAAACTTAGCACAGCTCATATGCAGAAGACCTAATGGGTTTGTTTTGAACATGAGCTCAGTATAAGCTAATGGGAAGTATTGACTGTTTAAAAGTTAGCACAAACTTTCATTTCTGGTGGTTTGTGAGACTAGATACTCTAAACTGCTCTTCCGCCACAAACTAGAAATAAAAATGCTAGGTAAATTACATAAAATATGGCTTTAAATGGCAAGAAAGAAACATTGGCCTGAAAGTGAAAGTGAGAACTCAGAGAGGTAAGCAAAACATCCAATATGAGAACACTTGCTGAATTCAGCAAATGTGTGTTTTGATTTCCTTGGTCTCCTATTGCTTTGGAGACAGGAGACAAAGCCCAGAGTCCATGCTAGGGAAAAAGTTTAATAGAAGATGTCTCCACATAAATGTGGGACCACCTAAAGGCTACCTTCATAGTGTAGTGTTAAAACTAGAAATACTACTTTCCCCCTCATGTCCTCCCAGCCCCCAGCGATTCTAAGGAAAACTGCCTATCTGCTATTTCATAACCAATAACCAACATTCATGCAGGTTTACAGTCCTAATTCAGACCTACCTGGGTAGGCCAAAAAAGGGGCAAATACATACAGTTGTAAAGTGGCTCCAGCATAGTACCTCAAGGCAGAAGCAGGTGCAGATTCTTTCTGGAGGAATCTTGCTTTAACCCAGGCCTCAAAGAGTTCAAAATATATCACTACAAGAAAATTTAACTCAGAGCCAAAAATTATAAAACAGACAAGTAAAGCAAAGTGTCATGAATAGAACGAGCCAAAATAGTAGGAACAGAATTAGACACGTAGTGATCTCAGATATAGTTGTCAGACAGAGAAATGTAAAATGACTTTGTTTCAAAGAAATGAGAGGGTTAGGGCTTCCCTGGTGGCGCAGTGGTTGAGAGTCCGCCTGCCGATGCAGGGGACGCGGGTTCGTGTCCCGGTCCGGGAAGATCCCACATGCCGCGGAGCGGCTGGGCCCGTGAGCCATGGCCGCTGAGCCTGCGCGTCCGGAGCCTGTGCTCCGCAACGGGAGAGGCCACAACAGTGAGAGGCCCGCGTACCACAAAAAAAAAAAAAAGAAATGAGGTTAAAAATGTGAGTAAATAGCAAGTGAATATAAAAATGACAAAGGAGGTCTGAAAAAACTAAATAGAGCTTTGAGAAATTAAATATATAATTGGAATTTAAAAATCAGCAAACAAGCTTAATGGTAAATTTTGACATAGGCAAAGAGAGAATTAGTCAACTGTAAGACAGTTCTGAGCTTTTCGACTGTGACCTATAGTAAGGAATTCATTTACTGACATGTGTATACATATGACACACGTGTGTAATTTAAGCCAAAGTTTTGAGAAACTGATCATATCCTCCTAAGGGTAGTGTTCTGTGCTATTTTTTCTTTCTAATTTACTCTTTTTCATTAAAAAAAAAAGTTGGATTTAATCTAGGAAATTTTATGAACCACAATGGTCATGACCAAAGTTTTGAAGATAACTGATTTGAATCAAGTTGAAAATATGGATACTCTACAACCTAGCATATGGCCACCACTGTTCATAGCACTTTATGTGGCCCACCACAAAAAAATCTGGAAGAAAACGAAACATCGATTGTATAAAACATAACTATGGTGTGGTGTTTTTTTGTTTTTGACCTCGGTGCGCGGCTTGTGGGGATCTTAGTTTCCCAACCAGGGACTAAACCCAGGTCCTCAGCAGTGAAAGTGCAGAGTCCTGACCACTGGACTGCCAGGGAATTCCCTATGGTGTGGTTTATACAGTGGAGTACTGTAGGACTGGGGTGATACTGAAAATGATGAACAACCGATACAGCGTGGGCACCACCCCGTCAGAGTGGATGCTGCCCGGAAACAGCCAGCCTCAGCCCGCACCTGTGCATGTCACCCCTTTTCCCAGCTTTGAAAATGAATGGATCACTGATTCAGACATCAACATAATGTTAAGTGGAAAAAGCAGGATGCAAAAAAGATCGTATATAGTCTGATTCCACTTATATGAGGTTCAGAGATTTGAGCAAACTAAATAGTATATTGTTTAGGGATACACGAACATGTGATTAGACTGTTTTTTAAAAGGCAAGTGTACACACAGAATTTAGGAGAGTTATCACCTGTTAGTGGAGGATGAGGGAGTGGATGAGGAAGCATCAAAAGGAGCTTCAGAGGTGTTAGTAATTTAGTTTTTCTTCGTAAAATTGCTTGTGGATACACGAGTGTTCCTTTGTAATTCTTTATATTTTGTACCTGTTTAACATTCAATGAAAATAATTTAATTTTTAAAAAAGCCAAGGAGGGATCAACACAGGTAATAAATCTTTTGTGCTGATCAGGCCATTTTTGGAAAGGCATCTTTAGTTTTGGGGGCCAAATTTTATGAACATTAGCAAACTGGAATATGTCCAGAGGAAAACATCCAGGGTAGTGGTATAAACGTGGTCTCGAGCCTTTCATTTTTCAGATGCAGATCACGTGGATTCTGAGTGTGGGGAGTTTTGTTCTCCCCCAGTCTGTTGGCTAGTAGAAGTGGGAAGTGAACTCTGGTCTGTAAACTCTCAGGGTCATGTGCTTTTGCTGCACTGTGCAGAAAGGCGTTCCAAAAAAAAGTCCCACAGTTGTTCTGTAGTTTGCTAAAGGTTTTGTGTTTTTCTGTCAAATGCTGTAATTGTAGACCCTGTGGCATGGTGTAATATACCAAATAACAGCTCAGAAACGGGATCTTTCATTGCTGGGTCAGGCAAGCCCTCTGCTGTCCATAGCTCCTAAGGGCAGCTCTAGACTCAGGTTGTGTCCATCGCAGGGACACACACACGGGTAATTTAGTTTGGTGCCTTTTGGGGAGAGGCAGGCTCAGTCCAGGGTTTGCTCTTTGGCTGTGCAGGGAATCAGTTTGACCAGGGCCTTAGCTAGATAAAAGCATGGAGGGCTGGGCAGATTGTGGCCTTTGTCTAGGTAATGATTACTTGAAGTAAAGGAGTAAATTAGCAATTACTGAGTGTCTGCAATGTGCTAGCTGTTGTTGGGCATTTAAGACAATTTTTTTAGAGCAGTTTTAGGTTTGCAGTAAAACTAAGGGGGAGTTAAGATTTCCCATTTACCCGCTGCCCCCCTCACACGCATAGCCTCTCCATTATCAACATTCCTCACCAGAGTGGTACATTTGTTACAACTGATTAACCTACAGTAACACCTCTTTATCACCCAAAGCCCATAGTTTACATTGCAGTTCACTTTTGGTATTGTACATTCTGTCTGTTTGGACAGACGTATCCAAATGACATACAAATAATGATAGGTATCCACCATTATAGCCTCATACCAAGTATTTTCACTGCCCTAAAAATCCTCTGTGCTCTGCCTGTTCACCCCTCCCTCTCTCCTAACCCCTGGCAATCCCTAATCTTTTTACTGTCCCCATAGTTTTGCCTTTTCTTCAATGGCATATACTTGGAATTATACAGTGTATAGCCTATTCATATTGGCTCTTTCACTTAGTAATAGGCATTTATGTTTCTTCTGTGTCTTTTCATGGCTCATTAGCTCATTTCTTTTTAGTGCTGAATAGTATTCCATCGTCTGGATGTAGTTTATTTATCCATTCATCTGTTGGAGGACATCGTGGTTGCTTTCAAGTGTTGGCAGTTCTGAATAAAGCTGCTGCAAATATCCATGTGCAGGTTTTGTGTGGACATAAGTTTTTAACACCTTTGGGTAAATACCAAGGAGAGCAGTTGCTGGATTGTATGGTAAGAGTATGTCTAGTTTTGTAAGAAACCACCAAACTGGCTTCCAAAGTGACTGTGTCATCTTGCATTCCACCAGCAATGAATGAGCTCCTGCTGTTCCACAGTCTTACCAGCATCTGGTGTTGTCAGTGTTCTGGATTTGGGCCATTCTAATAGGTGTGTAGTGGATCCCATCGTATTAATTTGCATTTCCCTGATGACATATGCTGTCGAGCATCTTTTCATACGTTTGTTAGTCATTTTCACATAAAAATATTCTGTTCCATTGGGAAGAAAGTGGTCTTACCCCATCTTACTGATGTGGAACTTAGGGAAGGATGGCTGAAATCGGTATTTGGGGGAGAGAAGGCCTTCCTGTCAGGAGAGCCAGCTCGCCGAGTCCTGGCTAGAGGCAGTGTTTGGGGGAGGTTAGGAGCACAGACTGCAGTAGCAGGGCTGGGCACATGTACAGACACTCTGCTGTTTGCTGGCTGGGGGACATAAGTTATCTGACTACCTCAAGTCTCTCGCCTCATCAGAAAACGAGGGATTGTTCTGAGAAGTAAATGAATTAATATGCATAAAGTACTTAGAACAGTGGCCTGGCCCATAGAAAAGGCTACAAACTGACGTGTCTAGAGAAATGTTTTCCTGACTCTGGCTTATGGCAAGCAGTTCGCCTGGTCTCTGTGGCCCTGTAGCAGAGCCTGCCCTCAGTCTGAAGGGGGTGAGGTAGCTACATCCAGTCTGGTTTCCCCAGCATCCCAAGTTGGGTTCTCCCCGCACGGAGAAGGTAGGAGTGGCCTTGATGATTTACATACGTCAGGTCATCCTCCTCCAGGATCCTGCATCTTCCAGGGCCATTGAGATGTTGCCAATTAAAAGACACACAGCTGCACTTAGTCCTAAGAGCTTGCTATGCAGATGAGAAACTGAGGCTCAAGGAGGTTATGACTGTTCCAAAGTCACTTCAGCAGAGCTGGGATTAGGACGTGGTCTGTGCTACCTCCAGAACGTGTAGAGGACGAGGCCAGCTTTCTCTGTGGAGCCATGGTCCACTGTGTGGATGCCCTCATGTTTCTTGGGTCAGCTGGACCATTGAGACTCCTGGGTTCCACATGCCCTTTGGGGCCTATGAGGTGCAGACTGTGCCGGCTTCCGAGTCATGCCAGGGCAACTTGCCCCTCTGTGAGTACCTCTGCTGCCCGCTCCTCTTAACCCAGTTTCTTTCTAAATTGTGCGGAGATTAGACATCCATTGGCTTCTTCCGTGAGTTTCCCTCGTGCCTGACCTATCGTGTCCTATGGTCATTGGCTTCTCACAATCCTGATGAAGTTCTTTGTTACTTGCTGCCACTTCCGTTGGCTTTATAATTTTCCCTTCTTCATTGCCATTTTCCCCCTTGTGACCCTTGTGTGTTTCTGCCATATTTCCTGTACCTGGGGGTCCATCACTAGGCAGTGAGCTGGTACGAAGGGGGACATGGTATGAACCGAATCAACGATATGTCATGTGATCTGTGCAGTCTTGCCTCTCAGCTTTCTTTTGATGAACCTGGAGCCAAACAGGACATTATTAACACAGCATTGCAGTCAATACCATATGCTTTCAGCAAGGGGAGAGAGTACACCAGAAATGGACCAAAAACTGTGGGAGGCTGTAATTCCAGAAATGATCTAAGGACGTCCCTTCCCTAAAACACTAAGGCAGGAAATGATAAGGTTTCAGAAATAGGTAAAGTGTGGTCTGCACAAGTGCCTGGCATAAGTAGTGTTTAAACATAAAGATACTCTTTTCTTCAGCTTAAGGTAGCTTTGTTGCTTACGCTTTTCTTTTCACCGAAATGAGGACATTTATTCAAGATTAACATAATCATGAAATAGTGCAATTTAGGAAATTAGATAATTATTTAAAGCATGCTTCAACATGCCAACATACTATAGTAATTTTCAATTTTAATAGTAGAATATTCCTTGCTCTCTATTTTTTGCCTTTTAAACATATGCTAAAAATTTTCTACCAACTCTCGTTTTAAATGGAGAATGAAAATCATTGTCACTTGAAACTAATTCGTGTTATTTAAAAAAGAAATCCCTCATATTTGAACTCACTCTTCTTTATGGCAGGGTCTTTTTAAAATGAGTTCTTTTGAGACCATTAGGAAAAAAAATGGGAGAAAGTTTAAAACGTCCATGCAGAGAACCTTCCAGTCAGAAGTGTCAGGTCTTTAAAAGCAGTCTTGGGATTTTTCTTGTTGTTTGGTAACAGTATTGAACAGATGGTTAATTGATAGCAATAAAGCTGGATAATCAAATCTGATAAGCTAAGAAGAGGTTAACTAGAGCAATCTGTAGTATTTAGAAAAATTTCCAGGGTGATTGGGGAGTGGTGGCTGAAATCAACATTTGAGATTTCATTTGTGTTAATACAAAAATAAAAAGCCACAAGTTTGTTTGCTAATTAACAATTGTTTTCTTTCATTTAAAAAATAACCCCCCTCCCACCTACCCCCACCCCGATCCAGTCCTTCCTTCTAGGGAGAAAAGGAAGGGAGAAATTTGTCAGCCAGCTGCCTGCATTGCCACCTCAGGAAATAGCATGTCAAATTCCTGCTTTCTCTAGACCCTCCTCCTGGCCTTCCCTTCATCCTCATTTATTGAGTGTGCCAGATTTGGCGCTAGGTGCTGGGACTATAAAGAAGAAATGAGGCATAATTCCGTGGTGCAGTAGGGGAGTGGGTCTAACAAATAACACAGAACAGCGTGGAAACCTCCGAAGAATCCTTTCAGTTTGTTTAGAGAAATTGTATGTGCTGAAGGGCTGTTCACAACCTTATCAGGGCTTTTTTTTTTTTAACCTTTGTAGTTTACTTCATTTAAATTAAAAGCCAATTAACTTCTTTGTGTTTTTCCCAATCTCAGAAGGCATCTCTTTCAGAGGGGTGTAGCGATTCCGCCTAAATTCTTCTGCAAACTCACTGTGCCTTTGCAGAGCCTTGTACTTTCTGAGCAGCAGTAAAGACAGCTTTATAATGTCTCCTTTGCAGAAGGAGCCGGCTTCTGCTTCCTTTTCCATTCTTCAGGTCTTTTTCCTTCGTAACATTTCTATCAGTTTGATGTTTTCTCTTAAAACTTTGGCCCAGCCATGTGTTCTGTCCTAATCACTGGACCACACCAAGGATCATACTGTTCCTTTCTTTAATACGTCCCAGTATCACATTTGTCTGATAAGTGTTCTATAGGGAAACACAGCTTCTGTTAGTGTGGTTATGTTTGTCTTTAATCTATATGCATTTAACAGCGTGTTTGGGTTTTTGCCAACTCCAATTGGAGTAAAAGATCTTCAGTAAAGACACCGAGATAATTTGGTGAATACTTTATCCAAACTCTGTAGTTCATCCTCTGAAAACAACTCTCTGGTGTGTGGGATATGAACATGTTATCCAGGGGAAAGTAATCATTGGATAGCTTGTCTTGGTAAAGTTTATAAAATGCATTTGTAAAATGCATTGGTAAAGTTTATAAAATGCATTTCTCAAATTGGCCTAAAGAAAAATGATTGCTCAGCTATTTAAAAGACAATTGATCATGTCCTTTGCTTGTCGTATCCTTCTCCTTTGTTATTCTTCTGAGTTCCTGTATGACATTTAATAACAAATCAGAAGACTAAAGTAACAAGGATGCATTTGAATTCCTATGGTTTGTGGATCAGTTTGTTAGGCCAGAAAGGGAAGGGGCAATAGAGTGAGAACACTTATCACTAGGACCTGCCTGGGTTATGTGAACTAACCTGGGATGGGAGTCTGGTAGGAAAAAAGCAGGATCTTTGAAATCTTGTGCACCTGAATTCAAATCAGGCGAACCTGGAAAGGAACCAAATCTTTCTGAAATCTTAGTTTCCTCTTCTGCCAAATGGGGACTGTAGAATTTACCCTCACAGGGTTGTGAATAGTGGCTGGATTGTACAGTGTGTGGCCAGGCACTTATTTACTGTGTGCCTATTATTACTTCTTAAAGGGTAGGGACTGTGTTCAAATCAAGTCATCTAATCTTTCTGAATCTCAGCTTTGTCATCTGGGGACTTCTAACACATTAATATGAAAAAGCTCAGAAAATTTACAACATAATACAAGTATAATGACTTATTTCACAAAGGCTTCCTGAATATCCACCAGGATATGAACTCTACTATAGGCTTTCTTTTTCAAGTCTCTTTGGTGCTTCCAAAACATTTATTTGGTATTATTATCACTAGATATTAGTTACATCTCACAAATATTGCACAGTTGATAGAAAGGAATACATATCTTATTTACCTTTATAATTTCTCCTGTATTTTAAATGTAGTAAGGGCTTAGTAAATGTTTATTAAAAGTGAATTTTTTTGTTGTTATTACCATTGCCCTCTGCTTTACAAACTGATATAGCTGATAGCATCATAATGGATTCATTTCCACAGAAAATCTACCTCATTGTCTCTGTAGTCATTTTATGGTTTTAACATTACATATGGAATATGTAAAACCCAAGATACTTTTCTTATTACCATCGTATGTTGCTCTTAGCAGAGCCTGATACCATCATAATGGATTCATTTCCACAGAAAATCTACCTCATTGTCTCTGTAGTCATTTTATGGTTTTAACATTACATATGGAATATGTAAAACCCAAGATACTTTTCTTATTACCATCGTATGTTGCTCTTAGCAGAGCTGAATTATATTCAGAGATGTACGATGTCTGTGAGTTTTCGTATCGAAGAAGAAAAAAGAAACTTTGAATGTTCCTACCCTTCTTTCCAATTTTTGTATTTGTGGTTTTAATTTTTTTTGTGAATACTTATGAAAATGTGCTATCGCATTTTATTTACAGTTGGGTATTTAGAGTTGAATATTTAGATGGTTTTCTCTTTTCAATAAGAAAGAAGTGTGCTTTTTGAACTTTTCTGGCATCTTGGAGAGTAGAGAGTAGCTTCCTCCAAACCTTTAGACTTTTTCTTATATCACCTGTGAGACTTGAACAGCCAGAGCAGTAAGCTCTTTTCTGGTTTCTACAGTAATAAAAATGACCCTACTGTCCACTGATTACCCATCCTGGTGGGCCTAGTTTGGAGGAAGGAAGAGAATATATCCAGCAATTAATCGGCAGCCACTAAGAGACATCTACAAGCAAATGAAGGGCCTGCATTCTTTACTGATGAAAAAAAAAAGAAAGAAAAAAAGGCAACACCTCTTGAAACTGGAATTTACTTTGCTCTTGAGTTGTTCTTAGTCATTCTGTTTTGCTTGTGCTCAGTGTATAGGAGTTGCAATAAGCTGATATTGTGTTCATTTACGTCAACAGCTTCTGTTTGCATTCTTATAGACTAATTTAAATAAAGGCTGTGTGGGTGATAGTAGAAATATTAGTTATCTATAGCTGCAAACAAGTTGCCCTGAACTTAGGGACTTAAAAACAATAAACAGTTTTTATCTCACCTTGTTTCTCTGGATTAGAAATCCAGGAATGCCCTAGGTGGGCAGCTCTGGCTCAGCATCTTTCATAAGGTTGCAGCCCAGATTTCCTCCCGTATTGTAAGTAGTCCACAGGAAGTCTTCACTGGGGCTAGAAGATCCGCTCCCAAGGTGGTTTGCTCACAAGCCTGGCAAATTTGAACTGGTTATTGGCAGGAGGCCTCTCTGTTCCTTACCACGTGGATTTCTCCATAGGGCTGCTTGAATGTCTGTATAACATGAATAAGTGACCAAAGAGAGCAACATGGAAGCTGCATAGTCTTTTATGACCTAGTCTGGAAGTCACACATCATTTCCACAATATCCTACTGGCTCTACAAGTTAACTCCACTCATGTGGGAGGAGAATACACAAGGATATGAAGACCAGGAGGCAGGGATATTTGGGGATTATCTTGGAGGCTGGCTACCGAAGTAGGAGAATGTCTGATCCTTACACATATTTAGAAGTGTCCAGTGGATGTTTAAATAACCTTAATTTTAACTTTAACAAAAATAATATAATTATTGGAATGTAGAGGTTTCCAATTTTTATCCCTTTTTTCCCAAATTGCACATGTTGGTATAAGTTGATTATTGGTCCATTTCAATTGCTTATATAATACCTATTTTTCAGAGATATAGTCATAGAATTATATCTAGGTAAAAGAAATCATTTAGCTAGGCAGGGCTTTCACTGATGATAAGCTCAGCACCTCTCAACAACCCGTTACTATTCTGTAAAACCCTCTGAATTCATCGAGCCCTCAGTTGACATTTACTGAGCACCTCTGATGTGCTAGGCAATATCAGTGCAAAAGGTCTCTGCCCTCAAGCAGAGCCAACAGTCTGTTATAATCTGTGCTAAATATTACAGTAGAGATACATAGTGGAGATGGTGAGGTCGGTTGTTGAAGGTCATGGGCTCTGAAGTCCGTTTGCCTAAGTTCAGCTCCTGGCTCCCCTACTTATTAGCTGTATGACCTTGGGCCAGTTATTTAACCTTTCTATTGAGTTTTCTTTCCTGATCTTCCCTTGTTACAGCCTGCCTACCTCATCAGGCTGTGAGGATTTAGGAAGCCGTGCCAGTGAGTAGTGTTAGCCAGCCACTTGGGAGCACCTGGAATGATCAGTTTGGATGAGGGAAGGTACCAGGGGCTGGGAGACTTTTGGGTAGTCTCTTGGAGGGTGAGTTGGTGGGGCCTCGGCACGGGACACCAGCATGAAGGAGGGCTAGAGGCCGAGAGGCTGAGCCATGGGTGAGGCTGGGCATGTCATGTGGTGGCTTCGGGAGGGTGTCTGGAAATGAGCTAGCGGCATCCTCTGCGAGGATGCAGAGAGACTCATGTAGAGCACCGGGACGTTGTCCACTCTCTGAGAGCACCCCAGTTTAAATCTCAGCTTTCTTACCGCCTCTGTGAGTACTCTCACAGTTGCCAGATCTTACGTCTGTATTTGCAGTGAGGAAAATATTGTCACTGCAGTTACGGGCCAAACAAAAGAAGTTTGAACTTCTTTGGTGGAGGCTTTTAAAAACACTAGAATGATAGGATTTGTTCTTTTTTTGTTTGCTTTTTTAAAGTGGTCTGGCTAAAGGGTGGACGATGGGTTGAATAGTTAGGATGGTTGCAGTAATTGGTGGGGAGACGATTGAGACCTCACTGGGGACTAGAGAGGTGAGGAGAGGTTTATCAGAGCTGAGTCCTGAGGACTGAGTCCTTCCTGTCGGGTGTGGCATTTCCCACATTCCTAGGCCACCGGCAGAACTAGGACACATGCCGTCCTATCCTAAAGAGCCTCGACTCATCCAGAATTTTACAGTGATAAAAATCTGAAAAGGAGAGATTTTAATGTCAGCATATATGTAAGTTAGTGTCATTTTGAATTATATATGAGGGAATAAGCACCATAATCATCTTAGCCTTTAAATGTCTGGCTCTGGTAGTGATAACGTTATTTTATGGACAAAAGAAGATAACGATTATGTCAATTCTAGAAACTACTTTTCAGGTGCCCACTTCCCATTTCCAAAAAACTTTCTTGAAAACAAAACTTAAAAGAGTGGTGAGGCTTTAAAGAAGAAAAGATGGCTAGGAAAAGAAATTTTGAATTAGATAAATAAGAATCCCTTTGCCAAGCAAACTGGATTCCAGATAGCTTCTAGGCCCAAGGTGGGAATCAGGGTGGTTAGTCTATTTCGCCTCTTCTCACATGGCTCTGAATTCGCCACCCAGTCCTCTGCCAGTCCTCTCTCCCAGCAGAGTTGACCCTTCCTCACTTTTTGGGTGATATAATGGTCCGTGGACAGGCTCTTTTACCAAAGGTGCATCAGCTTCAAATGTGTCTGTCTTCTAGCTTCTTTAGGAGGTAGGTCTAGTTGAAGCCAGATGGCTCTAACCCATCTAATAGAAGAGGATGAAACAGGAATTCTATGGTATCTAGTTGGCTTAAAGCCTGTTCATTTTCATTAGAAAAATATTTTAATGTGACTGCTACTCTGTCTCTTTTAAAACTTGGAAGCATGCACTAATGCACTTTTGCACTTGCAGCTATGACACCATGGAAAAAGTAATCTGGAAATGAATGGCATTTTTATAACAACTATTAACTTATATGAAGTACTTGTCTAGTAACCAGATTTGGAAACAGTGTCTCTGTCCAGGGCTGTAGAAGCTGAGCAGGGAGAACCCGGCTCTGGAAGGGAAAACTTTGGACTGACTTCCCGCTTCCTCAGTTGTGTTTGAAATGTATATATGTATATATTTTCTTTTTTTTTTTTTTCCAAAACAGCACATCAAAAATTTTTGTTACAATTCAACATGCTGTTCTAACAGTGCTGTGGCCAAGTCACCCAACGTTTTCTTCACTTTCCTTCCACACAAGTTAATTTGTTTCACAAAGTGGAACTAAAGTATATTTAAGTCATTCAAATGCAAGCTACATAGATTCCTTATAAGTTACTGTATTAAGGTAGAAAAGAGATGCAAGAAAAAAAGACATCACAGAACTTATAGGATATCAAAATACTGGTACACAGTCTTTCCCAAGCTGCTTCATAATGATCCTAAAATTACCAGCATGAAAAAATAGTACAAGAATAAGGTTTATGGCTCCTTCAACTCTGTGTCTATCATAATAATTACTGTAATACTTATTGTTGTAATAATGCTCATAATTATCCTCAGAGGGCTTCCCTGGTGGCACAGTGGTTAAGAACCCGCCTGCCAATGCAGGGGACACGGGTTCGAGCCCTGGTCTGGGAAGATCCCACATGCCACGGAGCAGCTAAGCCCGTGTGCCACAACTACTGAGCTTGGGCTCTAGAGCCCACAAGCCACAACTACTGAGCCCGTGTGCCACAACTACGGAAGCCTGCGTGCCTAGAGCCCATGCTCCGCAACAAGAGAAGCCACCTCAATGAGAAGCCCGCGCACCGCAACGAAGAGTAGCCCCCGCTTGCCACAACTAGAGTAAGCCCACTCACATCAACAAAGAGCCAATGCAGCCAAAAATAAATAAATAATTAACTAATTAATAAATTTAAAAAAATTATCCTCAGAAGGATCTCTACGAAACCGGCAAAAACGACAGCTACATCTAAATCTTTGCTCTCTTGATCGAGTCTCAGTGTCATTCTGCTGTGGTTCTCTTTGAGAGTCAGACCAAGGAACTCCTTTGCCATAGCGTTTTTTTAATAGATTGGATCAGCCCCTCCATCTTATCTCTCTGATCAGTTAACACAGTCCTCACCCCTCTCCTATAGGGTATGTTTTCACCAAGTAACCACCCAGTTGGTTGAGGTAGACATTCTGGTAGAATGAATGACAATTTGATGCTAGGGTTGAGCGTCAAGTTACAGAGGTTCTTTATTAACACTTCAGGCATAGGTTGAGAGGCAACTGGAATTGCCTGGGAATTTTCATCAATGGACATTTGAGGAGACTCCAGGGTCCAGGTTGGGTTAACCTCAAATGAATCCATTGGGAGTCTTGTCACAGCTTGAAGCTCCTCCTAGACCTTTGCGTTCCAGTGGAAGGTGATGCTTTAGACTCAGATTGCTACAAAGTAGCCTGGAAGAACTATAGAGTTAAGAAAGAGGGAGAAAAATCCAAGCTGACACACCATGGTGAGAGAAGAATCCAACCAATGTATATATTTTCTGATAGCTTGCATCACATTTGGGGTCCACCAGTTCTTTCTCCTTACACTATTTTTGTTTTTAATATTTATTTGGTTGTGCCGGGTCTTAGTTGTGGCTCGCAGGCTCCTTAGTTGTGGCATGCATGTGGGATCTAGTTCCCTGACCGGGAATCAAACCCAGGCCCCCTGCATTGGGAGCATGGAGTCTTAACCACCGCACCACCAGGGAAATCCCCTTACACTATTTCTAATTTGATATTTCATATTATTTCATAGCTAAGAACTTAAGGATTGTTCACTTTTGGGGGTGGTGTTTCCTATTCATAATAAAAGTAGTTCAGTGTCTTGGTATATTAAAAAAATATGGTTAATGGAGGATGGTCTTGTTACTAAAGTAAACCTTTCTATAAATAAATGCAGAAACATCTGCATTAAGGGCATAGTCTGAATGTGGCAGACATAAGAATTGCATCAATTCCTGTCTTGTGGCCAAGATTTCTTTCTTTGGCTTTCTTTATAACTAATGTCATGGCAGAGTTTCACATTCTCACAGTATCATGCAATAGAATGGTCAAAAGAACTGGTGCCAAGTTACCCTCTTTCTTAGGTTAGCCAATGGTTGTCAGTTGTACTCACCAAGGAAGAATGCGGCATGTTTTTGTTTTTATTTTTTAAGACTGAAAACCTGAGTTCTCTTCAACTTCAACTTCATTTTTAGGCCCTGGCTTTAGGCAATTTTCCAAACGTCTGACTGCTAAACTGCTTTCAAGAAATTATTGTGGTATTGCAGGGAACTTTGGTCAGGAGAAAAAGAAGGCACAAAGTCTTTCCTAGAACACCATGGGCCCATCAAATAACCTTTTAAAGAAACAACTAAAATTCCTTTTTCAAAGGCACAAAAATACTAATTCAAACCAAACCAAACGAATCTACCCCACAAGTACTGCAATTCAAATGACTAGCGGAGAGGGCCCAAGAGGGGAGAAAAAATTGTTTTGGAAAAACCATTTGAAGCTAAAAGCTTGTGTATTTTGCTCTTTGATTAGAAGTTAAAATGGGGTGATGTAGCATTTCTAAGATAAAAATTAGCCAGGACTGTAAGGACACTGTGTACCTTTTCAGGTGCCTGTGTAGCTCCTCCTAGAATACCTGTCTGGTGCTCTACCCTTCCTCAAGACTACCTCACACTGCTCCCACTTGGGGACTCCAGCACGGCAAGGTGAGTCTGAAAATTTGTACTCCTTGCATACATCCTAGAAGTGTATCACTTACAGTGACTTTTTTAAGAAAACTTTTCAAAGTCTTGGGAGACTTTCAGAGATTGTGTTCACTGGTGAATCATCATTTATAAACCCTTTATTTAAATAAGTACAAAGTGTAGTTAGCAGTAGTTGCCACTATGTTACAAATTCGAGATTCAAATTTGGCGTCTGAGGCAAAATTTTGCACACTGGTGTATCACCAGTCTTGGGCTCCCTGAGCACTGTTCTACTAATGCTTTAAATCGGCAGCCTCTTTTAAAACAGTGGAGTATGTCTAACAGTGAAAGGGTAGAAGGTCTTGGTAAGTCTGAAATATATCCTGTAGTTTGAACTTCCATCTCTAACAGTGTCAATAATAGGCTTCATTAAATAAAGGGGGCACAAAATCCCTTGAGGAGGGAATATACAACTAAATTATTCTCCACTTGCTTTTTGTATGCTTGATGTGTATAGTCTCTTGTCTCTTGAACATTAAAGTGACTTACTGGTCTCAGGAGGGGAAATAATTTGACCTTGTTTGTAGTAAGTGAATGACTTATGAATAAACTGTTCACATTTTACAGGTGAATAAACTCTTTAAGGGCACCAACCAGTGTGCTGTCACATAAATTCCTTAGTCCCTCACTTGCAAAAGTTATGTGCTTGCATTTTTGCCCAGATGATGAATTTTGAAGGTCTCACATAAATTAATTTCCCCTTAGAGCCTTCTAGTAATTGCTAGACTCTGTGGAAGGCGCGGATTCCTAAAAACACAAGTTCATATCCTCACTGGTTCAGTTCTCCTGTGGACTCTGCTACGTTGCTCGGGCATTAGGGAAAACCATGACTAAAAGTCTCCAAGTGTTGAGAATAAAAGATAGTCTGATTCTAATAAGGTGATTTCATTGCGTCCATGTGAGAGCTGAAAAATCCTAGTTGAGCCCTGCTATCGGTAATACAGTCAAAAGAAGAAAAGCATAAGGAAAAAATGTATGCTGTAGCTCCATTGACCAAAGTTCTCCTCCATGATTGGATAGTCACTGAAATTTTAGTTTTAGCTTTGAACACTTCAGTTATTTTGTTTCTCTTGGAACACTAGTACTTATTTACTAATACAGGTAGGAGAGAGGTATATGAGTTGCTTGGAGTTTACTGCTGAGGAGTTTTCATTTTTTGCTATTCTCAAATGCTCGGTAACAGTCTGATTCTTGACTTCAACAGCAAAGAGACTCCTTTAGCATTTAGCATACTGCTCTGTTTTTCTTTTTTAAATAAAGCTTTGTTTGAACTTACAAAACTTTTTTGCCTGTTCTGGATACTGAGCCAGTTTACTCATACCAACAGGGTCTATGAGTTCCCTAAGCCTTTCAAAAGGAAGCATTTAATTTTTAGTTATGTTAACTTTGATGAGCAGCAAAACCAGCATTGAAAATTCTTAGTATTGCTACATTGTAAAACTACCTTTTTTTTTTTTAAGGAGCTACTTTAAATTTTTACTGTCTTAAAATCAGAATATCTGTACTAAATCACATTTCTCCATAGTGATGCAATTATTCCCAAGCCATTCTTCTCTTAGAGAATGAGGATAGAGAATAATTCACACTGTTAGCACAAGGCATTTTTGTTAGGTTTATAAAATTGAAGCTGTGTGAGAGCAAACCATAAAGCCCATGTTTTGTGTAAAAGACAGATTAGGTAAAACAAGTTTAGATTTTACAGATTGCTTATTTGTTTCTCTTTCTGTTCTAAATAGGACTGCAATATTCTCCCACCCTCCTTTTCTGGTACTTTCCTGGAAAAAGCATTAGTGAGGGGAAAATAATGGTAAACAAGGCTTAGTTCTATAATCTTCTTTAACAACTGCCTTGCAAGTGATTTCCCGTAGTTTCTGTAATGAAGCATATGGTGGTAATACACCCTGTGCTTCTGGTAATGGGGAGTAGTTTCAGAGTACTCTCAACATTTTATATTTTAAGCTTTGTACGTGTATTTTCAGGTTAGGTTTTCTGTCCCGTGTAGATTTAATGGAATTTATTTTTATATGCTTGTTCTTGGTTTTAAGGGTTTAGATGGGGGCATTTCTGAATAAAACTTGTGAAGAGATGTTTTTTGTTGTTATAAGTAATCCATGCATACAGATTTTAGGAGGCTTGAAATGGCCTTGTGGAGAAAACAACTTGATAGAAGGGGGGATATTTTCTGTAATTTAAGTTGTCATAGTAACCTGCATCAAGACATGTACTTGGAATCCAGGCCTGAAGAATTTCAGTGACAATAAACATTCCAGTTGCATTCATCATCATCTTTTTTTTTTTCTCTCTAAGAAAGAAGCCATCTATTGTGACCTAATTATTTCATTTCTGTTTTTAGAAAATGGGTAGCAGTTTGCATTTTTTAGCGCTATGAAACTTCCCTGGTAGAGTAAAAATGAAAAATTTAGCTGCTTATATTGGAAGTTGATATATTTTTCTGATAATGTATCTCAAACTATTTCAGATGGTAACACAGGTTCAGTATAGTGGTTACTTAACGAAATATGAAAGAAACAGGATTTGATGAAGACTTGAAGAGATTGCCACAAACATTTATTAACATGCCAGTCTTAATATTAACAGTATTAGAATCTGGTTTTCATGGATGGAACTCTGATCTGGGAATGTTATGAATTTCCTAATATCAAATTGTTAATATTTTATTTTATGGCATCTCGTACTATAGTCTTAAATAAGCATGAACGTATTTTAATAAAAAGGATGAAGTATCTTTTTTGTTAGCAGAATATACTTTGAGAAATTTGTATCCAGACATTATCTTTAGATTTGCTGTCTTTTACAAGGAACAGTACAATGTTATTTCTAAAGAGAAAACTTTCTAGGGTTTGCTTCTCTCTTGCCTTCTGCAAGATACTGATTGCTAACCAAGATTATTTGGAGTTAAAAATGTTCTCCTGAAGCAAGGAACATTAAGAGAAATAGTGAGTTAAGGATGTGTCTGTCCATTCATTTTAGGAAACTTGGAAAATAAATTGGAAGTGTTTGTGGCTAGTCTGATTTTACAAATATATACAAAATGAGCAGTTATGGGATCTAACTGTAGTTATCTGTAATTGAAAACTAATAATACTTTTGTAGATCTTTTCCACATATGTTTGAGAAACTTAATCAAATGGATGATGTTTTTAAAAGCATAAATCAATAAAATTTGAATTCTAAAATATAGAAAGGTAGATTTAGAAATCCTAGATAACTGTGAAAATGTGAAGGAAAATAAAATCACCCATTATCTCACAGTTTCGAGATATTTACTCTTTCTATTTTGTAGGAAGTATCTATAATTTTATAAACAAAATCGGGATCCAGCTATTAATAGCCTAAATACTGATAATGGTGAAACACAAAAATTTTATCTCCTGTTAGAGTTAGCAACATACCAGCTGTCATCATTACAATCTAACGTAGCTTTGAAATATCTAGTTAGTGTATTAAGAAAAGAAAAAGGAGTAAGAGAAAGAACTATTGGAAAGGAGGATAAAATTCTTTGTAGATAATGAAAAAAATCACAAAGACGCTGAACTAAAAATAATAGAATGTAGTAAAGTTCCATTGTAAATAATGGAAGTATCATGATGTATATAGTAATAATAACTAGTTCCAAAATGTGAGAAAAAAGGAGCCCATTCATAGTAGCAACAAAAAGTATGCTGGGGATTAAACTTCGTGAGAAATGCGAATGGTATTTAGGAAGAAAACCATTAAACTTTTCTCTCAGGGTGCAGAGACTCAGTATGGAAGACAATTCATTAATTATTTTTGATCTCTTTATATTGATTTGTAAGTTTAATATAATCAAAATCTCAGCAGGAAATTTTCACAGGTCAGTGATTCTGAATTTCGTATTTATAAGATAAGAGCCAAAACATATTTATATAAAGATAGTAATTAAAATGGGAGATTGGGATTGACACATATACACTAATGTATAAAATGGATAACTAATAAGAACCTGCTGTATAAAAAAATAAATAAAATTCAAAAATTCACACAGAAAAAGGATCCCAAATAAAATAATCCCAAAGAAATCCACAGAAAGATGCATTATAGTCAAGTTATCAGAAGTCAAAGACAGAATTTTTTTATTGAAGTATAGTTGATTTAGAATGTTAGTTTCAGATGTACAGTATAGTGATTCATTTTTTTTTTATAGATTATACTCCATTTAAAGCTATTATAAAATATTGGCTATATTCTCCAACTGTAAAAAATAATAATAATATGATGTTGATAAAGTAGACAAATACTTGAAACAGAATAGAAAGCCGAGAAGAATGTTTTATTGATTAAAAATTATAAATATAAAAATGTAATAAATATACTAGAAGAGAATATTCATAAATATCTGATTTTGGGTTTAGGGAAAGTTAAACTAAAATACAGATGCAAAGATTTAAAAAGGAATGATTCATATATGTAATTACATTAAAAATAAAATAATTGAAATTTGCATATGTCAAATCACAAAAAGTATTCTATATAATGTATATATATATTATCATATATATAACTAAAGTTAATACCCATATGTAAAGAACTACTTAAGATCAGTAAGAAAATAATCAACACCCAATTTAAAAAATTAGTTTGTAGCTCTGTTTTTAGTTTTTTAAGGAACCTCCATACAACTCTCCATAGTGGTTGTACAAATTTACATTCCCACCAACAGTGTAGGAGGGTTCCCTTTTCTCCACACCCTCTCCAGCATTTACTGTTTGTAGACTTTTTGATGATGGCCATTCTGACTCGTGTGAAGTGATATCTCACTGTAGTTTTGATTTGCATTTCCCTAATAATTAGCGTTGTTGAGCATCTTTTCTTGCGCCTCTTGGCCATCTGTATGTCTTCTTTGGAGTCTGGGATTGACATGTATACACTGCTACATTTAAAATAGGTAACCAACAAGGACCTGCTGTATAGTACAGGGACCTCTGCTCAATATTCTGTAATAACCTAAATGGGAAAAGAATTTGAAAAAGAACAGATACATGTATATGTATAACTGAATCACTTCACTGTACACCTGCTACTAACACAACATTGCTAATCAACTATACTGCAGTATAAAATAAAAATAAAAATTAGTTAGTAGTTCCTACTAGTTTAAGAAAGAATACAAACATGGGGCTTCCCTGGTGGCGCAGTGGTTGAGAGTCCGCCTGCCGATGCAGGGGACACGGGTTCGTGCCCCGGTCCAGGAAGATCCCACATGCCGCGGAGCGGCTGGGCCCGTGAGCCATGGCTGCTGAGCCTGCGCGTCCGGAGCCTGTGCTCCGCAACGGGGGAGGCCACAACAGTGAGAGGCCAGCGTACTGCAGAAAAAAAAAAAAAAAAAAAAAGAATACAAACAGATGTAGATCTAAAGATTTGTTTAATTTTAATATATTTAGTATATCACATTATTAAAGATTAAAAAAACATGACATATATATGAGTGACCTGTAAACAGTAACATAATAAAATGTAATTTTTTAATTTTACAATAAAATGTAACAGACACATGTAATTCGTAATGTTGGCAGTGGGAGAAGTAAGAAAGATCAAAATGCTCATATAATGCACCTAGAAGGTAGACTAGTACTCTGTAGCCAATAATGGAATCTGTCTGTCTGTCTACCTACTTCTTCATCTGTAGATAGTTTTATTTTTTACTATTTAATGAATGGAAAAATGATAGTAATCTAAAAAGTGACAGCATAAGGACGTAATATAAATTATAATCTTGTATTTTTTAACTGTATTTATGCAGAAAATAAACAAGGAGGTAATATACAAAAGTGTTGATGATTATCTCCAAGTGGTAGAATTATAGGAAAATAATAATTATTATTAATATTACATTATTATTACAGATTCTCTAAAACAAATGTGTTTGTATTCAGAAATTTGAAAGATTTTTTTAATCTAAGATCGACCAAATGTCTAAGATTTCATCATATGCCTTATTGAAAAAAAATTACCATAAAGATATATTTATTGAGATGGACTATACACAGAGTCAAGTAATGAATCAAGATCATCAGTCTCTGGGCAGGGTTGAACAGACTGCATTTCCAGGCTACCATTCATATTAGACTGTGGTATATACCTGTGTATCTGGGATCGTGTTCCCTGGAAGGGTAGGGTCCAGCATCCCTGGGAATGATAAAGAGCAGTGTGTCCCTAGGTTTAAATCTTAGCCCTTTCCCTGTGCCTATTATATCAAGTGTCACAGCAGCTTAAATGTTCAAATATTGATTGCCAATGACATTGAATCAAAGTTAAAGTCTTTATAGATTAAATGAGAGAACTAGGACATTTATTTTAATTCCAGATATTTTGATTTATTATTTATCTCTGCTCCACTTCCCCATTGACTCCACTGTTTTGTTTACAATGATTATATCTGAGCAGGAAATTTAAGGAATTTTTAGGAAATAACCAGTCTCCCTTCTATCCCGTCTCCTCTTTCACAGAGATACTGTGCCTCTCAAGTCTTAAGTATTATTTTGTTTAATTTACTTGTGCTGTTTTTCCTGAATATGGCTCTTAATGGTGACCTTGTTTTTTTCAGTAATGCTAATGGATGTGTTTACCTTTCATTAATCAAAGGTAACCATTGTTAACAGTTTCTTGGGTATCTTCGTGTACAAAGAACATGTATTTATGTTTTTTTTAAATTTGTAGCCGTGTGTGTGTGTGTGTGTGTGTGTGTGTGTGTGTGTGTTACACAGGATTCTTTGCAGGTTGACTCCTTTAATTGTCAGAATAATCTTAAAGGCAGATATGATTATCAGATTACACGTTGAATTAGTCAGAGTTCAGTGAATATTTATTGCTGGTTTGCATTCTTCCATGTGTCTGAGTTTGTAAAAATGAGTTTAGTATGTAATTACATGAGACTGTGATCACATCTCCTCCTGATTGCACCGGTGACTATCGTTTTAGTAGAGTCATTCTCTATGACCTGGTTTCTATCCCAGTAAATTGAGGCAGTGCCTACACCTACCTGAATGCAACAGGGAGAATATACAAAATCATTTTTTGTTTTTAAGATCTACTAAGTTAGTAATAATGTTATAACCCTCTTTCTAATTTTGCAAAGGCAGTTATCTAAAGTGGATTTTGTGAAAGTTACAGAAGAGGATGGAGTTCATGGTTTCTGCTTTTAAGGAACATATAGTCTCACCAAGTAAAAAAGGTTCACATCAGATGGGAAAAACAAAGTTTTTACTGCCAAGTAATACCATGTTATATCAACAGCTGAACTTATACACTCCGTCTCTTTCACTCTTCTTCTCTTTTACATTTCAGCTGGGTGTACTTGCTTCTTAGAAATTTAGGGAAACTTATCCTGAACCTCCAGTTTCAAAACTTATGAAAATCTCCCCGTGATCTTGCTCAGTCTAGAGTCCTGTGTCAAGTGAGCATCCCTTCATCTGTCTGACTTGCCTCTGTGTATGGTCTTCACTTTTGCCCAGTGTTAAACCTGCTTCCTTTAAAAGTGATTTCTATTTCAAACACGCGCACACAACCCCACTTAGTGGTTCCACTAAAGACCAAGGAGTTAGAGGAAAGAGACTCACTTTGCAAGAAAGACACCCTTGGTAGCCTTCCTGGCCCCTCACTTCATCCTTATCCCTTCCTTCCAGGATGTCCCAAAGAGCTGTGTGTGTCTGTAGTTTCAGAAATTGCCACATATCATCAGTATTCATCAATCTGGGTACCAATCAGCTTAACCCATTGTTAACTGTGTGACCTTGAATTCTCTAAAATGCAGTTTTCTCACTTGAATGTTGGGTAAGAATAAATTATATATGTAAAGGATTTTGTATATAAAAAATTCAATGAATGATAGCTGTCATCATTTTTATTAAAATAGTGTCATTTTTCCCAAATGCTTCAGTCTTGTTTCAGACACAGGCTAGATATATTTTTATGTAAGTAGACTTTCACTCTTTTATACTTAAGGAGACTATATAATTGTTCAAACCAGACACTTTGGAGAGTGAAACATGGTACTGTTGGTAATTATGCTGTGATAACAATGTAAACCATTGCTGTTCCAGGCAGACCCGGATGAGTGGTCACCCTGGGTATACTTGTATCCCTAGTGCCTGATTTGTGGTGCAGGCTCAGAGGACTCAGGCCATTGTCCATTGAGTGAGACGGGGGACATGGGACAAGTGAGGTCACATTTTTCTTTCTGAGCTTATCAGAAATCATTAAATCGTTAAATTGAGGTTAACAATAGCTATCTCACAGGGTGACTATAAAGATGAAATGAAATTGTGATCTCATAAAGCATGGAGCATACGTCTGGAAATTGGATACCTGTTAAATCCCCTCACCATCTGTGCAAATTACCTTAGTGGCACTGATGGATAAGTTTTGTGTATAGATGTTTCTGCTGCGTTATGCACTTACCTCTCATACTTCCTTTCTGTTTCTTTTGACCGGACATTGTAGGTGGCAATCATAACTAACTGCACACATGGTTCCACAGTTTACAGTGGAGGTTTAGTCTATATTGTTTCAATTAAGCACTTTTTGACATTGAAAGGCATGAATTGCGTTCAGTAACCACGCCTACTTTCCCTATAAGCTCTCTGTGGTATACTTTTTTTTTCTTTTGTGCTTCCTATTTTTTGGATGAATCATAATCTAAATAGGGGAATTTTTTTTTTGGTAAATATCTGTTAAGTATGAATGTTCATATGCATTTAATAGACGTGTGAATCAAAAGCACTTGTTTTGGACATCAATTGTAGAGATGTATTTCTTCCCTTGGGAAAAAATCTGTTAGCTCAACCTTGAAAATTGATAATATATGTAATATACATACCAAATTTGATTTTCTTATACTAATTTATAAATAACACAAATCTGGGGACTTTCCTGGTGGTCAGTGGTTAAGAATCCGCCTTCCAATGCAGGGGACTAGGGTTCGATCCCTCGTTGGGGAGCTAAGATCCCACATGCCGTGGGGCAACTAAGCCCTCATGCCGCAACTACTGAGCCGGAGCGCACTGGAGCCCGCCCACAACTAGAGAGAAGCCCAGGAGCTGCAGCAAAAGATCCCGTGTGCCACAACTAAGACCGACGCAGCCAAATAAATAAATAATCAATATGCAAAATAAATAAATAACACAAATCTGGAGGAAGTAGTAGACCTTAAGGTTTGGATCTTTTGCAGAAGGATAAGAGCCTTTCACCATAATTTTCCATAGCTGTTCATTTCATTAGCAATTCTTTTAGACATGGTACTGCCCAGTCTTTTGGCTTACAGAGAGTCTACTGGGGGATAGACAGATAGACAGGTGGTGAATGGTTATGGTCATGTTATAAATTACACACCAGTGGAATGAAGGAGGTGCTATGGGAGCACATGGGGAAGTAATGTAACTGCAGAGGTTAAGGAGAGATGCTTGTGGAGATCATTTGAGCTGAGTATTTAAAAGTGAGTAGGTCTTTAGGGAGGCAGCAGAAGGCCTTCTAAAATAGCCTGGGAAATAGCATATGCAAAATCTAGAAAGGCACATAAGGAGCATGATGTGTTTGGAGATAAACAAGTACATCTTGGTGTGAATATGAATATAGATGGGAAGGAGATGGCTGATTTTAAAAACCAGGATTCTTAACTGATTCACTTTGTTATAAAGCAGAAACTAACACACCATTGTAAAGCAATTATACCCCAATAAAGATGTTAAAAAAAAAAACAGGATTCTTATTCTAGTTTGATAGAAACAAGCTTTTCTTTTAGGGGCTCTGGGCTTTATGGTAATTGAAAGGATCAAAATTATTTATAAGTAAACAAAGTTCTAGTTGAAGGATAAGTAGAAATATTGATGGTTTGGAGTAACCTAAACTTCAGATATTTCTGTAAGGAGAAAATTTATTCACACTTTTTATTCTTGATAATTTCTTTATAGTCTCAAGAAATTAAATATTTAACATATCTTTATTCTTCAAAAGGATATTGCTACTTTAAAATATTCTCACTTAAAAAAATAGGTGTGAATAGATAACATTCAAAGCTATACTGTTTCCAGGCCATTGATTTAATATTCCTTTCACTTTAACATTTTCTCCTGTTAGCTGCTCCAGCCACTGGACAATTTTACTGTGCAGATTCTTTGCCAATTTTGCCTTGTCAGAATGGGAATTGTGTGACGGATGAAATGATTAAAGATTGTACTTTTTTGATACAACAAATAATAATGCTTTCAGGAAAACAGGCTGGTATTAACTGCTGTTTCTATCCCATTTTGCTTTCAAGGATCATTTGAATGTATACTCTCTATCTTTTCACTATATCAATCGAAAAGCAGAAATATAAATAGTGGTTTTTACTATTAACCAAGTAGTAATTTCATATAGTAATGTTATATTTATATCCTCACGTGAAAAGACAATAATGTCACATGGGTGACCTTACCTTAGTTCTGGCACCATCATGCCAGCGTCATTCCGTGTTTTCCCTGTGAAGCACCATGGCATCTTGCAAGCACACACATAAAATCTTAATTTTATTTTTTACTTGGAAGGTACTTTGAAGATTCACATTTGAGGCTGAAGAAAGGAAGACGCATTTGGGGACTGATCTGCTCCCTCTAGACTTCTTCCTCTAGGGTAAAAATTCTCTGTTCTCTGTGGTCCCAGTGCTGCCTAGCCCGTAGGTAAAGATCGGTCAAATAGGTAAATACATCTCTTTGTTTGCAGAGCCTGAATTACAACCCAGATCATTTGATTCCCAGTCAGTCCAGTGTTCTTCCCTGCACACTGGTACTTCCCCATACTGCAAAATGGATTTACGTAGTAGCAGATTCCCAAGGTTTCAAGTTATGTGTCATGTGTGGTTGCCAGCCATTATAATCCCACCGCCACCTCACAAGAAAGCCAAGCTCACCAACGTGTTAGGACAAGGGGACTATCTGGGCTGAGAACCGATGGATATATTAGGATATTCTTGAATAAATTTTAATCCCTTCCTCGAGATGATGGCACTTGGTGCTTTTCAGTATGTTGCTCACACTTCTTTTGATCAAACCATGAATCAGCAGATGCTATAGGATTGTAGACTTATTTCCAGAGTAGTGTTTCTAATCAGGAGAGGTTCCTCTACCAAGAGTGTTTGGGACATTTGCGATGCCATTTGTGAGGACATTCAATCACTGGTTGCTACAGTGATTGAAGAGGTACTACCAGCAGTTACTGAATGGGTGACAGAGAGGCCAGGCATCCTATCATGCACAGGTCAGTCCCACACAAAAAACTTAAGCATGGCCCACTGTGCTTTACCAGTGAAAGTCCACAACTGGACTTAACTTTTTACACACATACACAAAGCACTTTTGCATTGTCTTAAAATACAATTAGTTTCCCAGGAATGAAACTATTATGTAAATTAAGGGAAAGCGTACTTAATGCAGAACTTGAAAAAGAGTTGTCCCCTGACTTAAAAAACTGTGTCCTAGACAGCAGTGCCCCTTGTAGTATTCGAGTTTCCTATCAACGTACCTGTTAGCAGCCTGCATTTATAACTGTTGGAGTCAGGATATAGGTGTGAGTATCGTCCCTCAGTACCCGTGGGGGGTTGGTTCCAGGACACGCCTCAGATACCAAAATTTGAGGATGTGGAAGTCCCATAGTTGGCCCTCTGTATCCGTAGTTCTGCATCCACAGATTCAACCAGCCGTGGATCGTGTAGTACTGTAGTACTTATTGAAAAAAATCTGCATATAAGTGGGCCCACACAGTCAAACTCATGCTGTTCAAGGGTCAACTGTACTTCATTATGTCTTGTCCTTTACGTACTTAAGTTCCTGTCTCTGTTTGTTTTATTTCTCTTCTTTTCTGGCTTCTGTGTTGGGAATGGGAGATTTGGAGGTGGAGGAAGCGCGGGTGGAAGCAGTGAGACTCGTCAGGAGGCTATTGGAGTAACTCAGAGGAGAGTATGTATGGCAGGGTGGGTAGAGGTGGAGCCAGCAGGATTTCCTGACACACTGGATGCTGGGTAGTGAGAGAGGGGAGTCAAGATTAACTGGAGGCCTTTTGGCCTAAGCACCTAAAAGGCTGCATTCTGGGTGGTTTGAACTGAGATGAAAGAGTGTGGGTGCAACAGATTAGGGAGGTAAGATCAAGAGTTCCTTTTGAGGCGTGTTGAGTTCAAGTTGCCTACTGGACGTCCAAGTGCCAATGTTGAGTTGGCATCTGGATGTGAGGCTGAAGTGAGCTAAAAATGTGAATGTGGGAATTGTCAAGTGTATGGCATTTCAAGTTGTGGTAAGTTGAATGAGATCACCCAGGGTGTGAATATGGGTAGAAAGAGTAGAGGACCAAGGACAGATTTGGGACACTCAGACAGTAGGAAAGCATAGGGAAGAGGAGCTTGAGAAGGGACACCAGTGAAGACAGGAAAACCAGGAGAGCGCCGTGTCCTAGCAGCCAAAAGCAGAAAGTGTATTGGGGGGGGGGGTAACTGACTCTAGATTTAGTGCCCTGAAGGTGGTTGGTGACCTTGATGAAGGGGTTTGGTGGAGTATGGGGGAAAGAGCCTGACAGGAACGGGCTCAGTAGAGTGGGAGGTAAGAAAATGAAAAGGGACAAGAAATGAAGGATAGGTAGTGGGTAAAGTGGGAGCAGAAGAAAGCTGTTTTTGTTTTTTGTTGTTGCTGTTTTTCAGATGGTAAGGTAGCTACTGGTTTATTCTCTGATCCAGTATAAAAGTCAGTGGACAGAGTGGTGATGTTGGAGCAGATGTGGGCAGGCCGGCACCCTGGTCCCCTACGGGGCTCTTGTGGCTGTAGCACTCGTTTTCTAGGCAGCTGAATGCCGTAACCCTGGAAGAGCTAACTGATACCTAATAGATTTTGAGGCCCTGGGGCCAGAGGCTTTCTCACTCACTAGTGTTTCTTTTTTGTTTAGGAAAGTTGGTCAGCCACCAAACAAGAGCTTAGATTTTAGCCAGAAACTAAATTAGAAATCATTGGAAAATGAGAAGGGAAGGTAGAACCAGTCGCTTCTCCTTAGACAGTGACCAGAGAGCAGCTAAAGTTTTTCCTTCCTGTCCACTGGGACCATCTTAACCGTTTTGACTTGCAGGCAGAATGGTGCAAGGTCTTTAGAATAAGTAAAGTGAGGCACCTAGGAGGGCACAACATGTAAGGATGCACTCACTCTCAGAGGCGTGCAGGTAGTATTGGCACTTGACAATGATGCCTCCTTACATTTTGTGCCTTGCTTGCCACCCCTGAATTCCCCCGGCCCTGAGAATGGGCACTGTGATTTGTTCAAGGGACAGTAGGAAAGCTCTTTGCCCTAATTATCTCTTCTCATACTACCAGTTGGAGATGAATTTAATGTGCTTTAGTTAGTCAGATATTCCTCTTCCCCCTTAACGTCTAGTCGACGTCATCCACTGAAACCAACATAAAGAGGACTTGATGAAGAAGAAAAGTGTTTCTGGGCTGCAAAATTCTGTTGTTGGTGATGGCAGAGCAGGAGATAGTTGATTGGAGCCTTTGGATAGACAAGGGGCAACAGAAGGGACTGTTGGATCCCTACGAGGCCAGGGTACAGGGACTGGGAATACAAGGGAGACTGGTTAGGATCAATCCTGTTTATGAAGACTGGAATAGATTAGTTAGATATTTCCCAGATGAGCAATATTATTTTTGATAGTGGTAGTTACTCTCCTAGGCCCTTGCTTCCTTTTTACGTCCAATCCCACAAGCACCTGAGTCAAATAAATGTGATGATATGATTAATTAAGTAATAAATGGAGATGACCCATGAACTTCTGTTTAAATCTAGTGTCTTTAAAGGTTTTGTTGTCATACATGTAGCAATAGTAGGCCTTTAGGAGATGCTTTTTGAGACAAGTATATATTCTGCTTAATTGTTTATTTTATTAGATGGTAGAGTATATATTAATTCAAGGTTGCAGACTGCCTAGATTCAGGTCTTGGCTTTTCCCCTCATGAGGTGTGTGATCTTGGGCAAGTTTTATAACTTCTCTGTGGCATGGTTTCCTCTTCTAAAAAGTAGGGACAATAATAGTACCAGTCTCTAAAGATTATTATGAGAATTAAATAAATTGATACATTCAAAGCACTTAGCACTTGTTAATACTTTAAGAAAAACTGTCAGGCATTTCATATTTTAAAAGTGAGGAAACTCAATCTCCGCTTCTTCCCCAAATAGCATTATAACCGGCAATGAATGCTTGAGTGTTGGCTCTGTGAACTGTAGTTATTTAGCCTTTTTTCAATGGCTGTAAACAGCTTCTTGTATTTCTGAAGATGGAGGAATAGAAGACATCTTCCCATCTGGCCTCATGTCTATACATATCACTCTTGACACCTAAACATAACTGTGCTCATATATTATTTTGTTATTTATTTATATCTTTACTAATCATGTGAGTGAGTTGGATTTTTAAAAATGGGTGGGGCCTATGATTAGTATCCAGATTTGTTTCTTCTTGGGCGTTCTTTGTCCATGATATTTCATTTCATGTGTTTGTCCATCTTCATGCTCGGTCCCTCCACCCAGATTTATAGAACCAAATTAAAGGAAACTATCTCCAGAATTTAAAAAAAAGGTGAGATTTCCGTGCAGTCAGTAGCCTGTTATCCGCAGGGCCTGTGTTGGCATGGTCTCGCCCTCAGGGAGCTTGGCAGTTGTGCCCAGTAATGAGAGCAGACTTATTCTTGTGTGGTGTGCCCACGGCACTGCCCTCCCAGCTTCTCTCCTGTTCCCAGTAAGCCAAGTCTGTTTCATACACCCATGGTAAGGTGTGGCTTCGCTAGCAATAGTCACCTGGTGGGACAGCATTTTAGCGTTTGTATAACACTTTGAAGTAGAAGAGTCTAGTTTGATGCGCACAGCAAACTAAAGAGGGAAATAGTCTTATGAGTATTCTGCAGATGGAGAGATGAGCATCCAGGAGTTTAAGGAAGTTCAGGGTTAAAAGGTTAAAATAAGTAGTGAACCAAGGTCTGCTGACTCTTTAAATCCTATGTCCTTCCATTTTCATTGCTTTCCAATCAGATTCACTCAGGCTCAGTAAAATAATATACTGTAATAAGACCTGGAGTAGTAGCCAACCCTATTAATTAGAAATCATAATCATGGAGTCAGAATTTCAAGCAATATTGTAATATTTGACACTGTTTTTAGCTGTTGAAAACTACTTTTTATAATAAAAGGATCTAGTTTCCTTTTAGTGATACTGTTCATTCTCCTGGTTATATATCATAAGCATTTTCTATCTAGCTTTAAAATTTTAAAGGTCTTTTCTTCTCTCTCTCTCCCTCTCTCTCTCTCTCTCTCTCTCTCTCTCTCTATATATATATATATATATATATATACTTTGTCATTAAAGTAGATTTCATGTAGGTTGAAGTCTGTTTTCTTTCACTGCAGCTGGTGTTGAGTAGGCCTAGATTAAGACTCTGAAATTCTTAGAAGAGTGTGATTACCAGTTCCTATCCCATACTTGGTAGGTAGGTGAGTGGTCCCAGGAAGAGTAAAAAGGTTCTATTTTTGTAACCATTATTTTCCTAAACCTCATTCTGAGTAAATGGCACATTTCTGTATTGCGTGGACAGACCTCAGACCTGTTGCGTTGGTTTGGGGATGAGAGGATGGCCCTGGGCCTTGGTTGCTTCATGGAGTTGTGTCCGTGGGCCCTGCGTGAGCTGCCGGTGCCTCTGCTCAGCAGATGCAGCCACAGCTGGCTGGTGCCGTAAATCCAGTGACTTGCTGAGTGAGAGCTCACTCACCACAGCAGCAGATTTGGTCAGGGACCTGCCTTTCAAGATCACATTCAGTGATCGGTCACTAATGAGCCCTGAAAGACTCAAACTCCTATAACGTTACTAATAGTAGCTATTTTAAAGTAATTACTGCATGCCAGGTTGTATTTAAGTCTTCTTGTTCATTGTAACTTAGCTCTGACGAATTTAAGGATTATTATTCCCATTTTAGAGCCAGGGAAGCTAGTAATCTGTCTAAGGTCATACACCTAATATGTAGAGAGGTCAGGATTTGAACCCAGGGCTGTCTGACCACTAAAATGTGTTCTTAACCAACAGCTTCCGTAGGAGGGATGGTGAAATATGTCACGTGTGTATGCTGCCTGTGTTCATAGCAGACATAATTAATTGATTGTGGTATGTGTTTATGTTGAGCCCGATAATCCTTTTCAGCATTGCGTCCTTGGCATCTGTAGTCCAACAGCCTTAGAAGGCAAGATAAAACATATGTGCTGTCCTTAACTGCAAATGTGCCTGTATTAACTTTCTCCTAAATTCCAGTGGTGTGTTGAGATTGGGCTGATTTTGCTTTTGGGAAATAATAAATAAGGTAGATAATTGCTGTGTTTTATAGGAGGAACAAACATGCAGTATTTTTCTATAGAAGTCTTGATTGAAGTGGAAAATTGAATTTAATACAGGTTAAATTCCATTTTAAATAACATAAAATCATCTCCATGTCAAAAAATGTAAAACAAGTTGATTACTGATTTATGTTTATTTATTTGAAATTTTTCTCAAATGGATATTTGAAATAAAAGAACAAATTTTGACAGTGCTCATGGAGTTTGTTATTGTGAAATTAGATTTTTAAATTTTTTTTACAATCAGCAAAAACTGGCTGTGGAGTCTTCATTAAATTTTAATCATAGATCAAGTACTAATCCTTCAAGAATTGAATTTAAAACTCTGTGTTTTGGTTAAAATTGTGGAAATTATTAGGATTACAGCTTTAGTTAGTCAGTCCTTTTTCCTTTCGACCTTACTACTACTTCAGCTGAAGATAGTGTTTTCTTTTTCAAATTCCACATATGGTCAGATAGACATTCCAGTGTCTCTTCTGACCCCTTGATATAAAGGGGCTCCACCCAACTGCGGGATTATTGAAGAGCATCTTTTTTTTAAAAAATAAATTTATTTATTTTACTTATTTATTTTTGGCTGCGTTGGGTCTTTGTTGCTGCGCTTGTGCTTTCTCTGGTTGCGGCAAGCGAGGGCTACTCTTCATTGTGGTGCACAGGCTTCTCATTGCGGTGGCTTCTCTTGTTGCGGAGCACGGGCTCTAGGTGCGCAGGCTTCAGTAGTTGTGGCACGAGGGCTCAGTAGTTGTGGCTCGCGGGCTCTAGAGCGCAGGCTCAGTAGTTGTGGCTCATGGGCTTAGTTGCTCCGCAGCATGTGGAATCTTCCCGGACCAGGGTTTGAACCCATGTCCCCTGCATTGGCAGGCGGTTTCTTAACCACTGTGCCACCAGGGAAACCCCTGAAGAGCATCTTGACACAGAATTTTCAGGGTCAGTTTTTGAGCCAAAGACCAGTAATACCTACAATATTAAACTGTCATTCCTGTCTGCTGCTTAGTGTTCACATTTCTAGAAAATGCACTCTTCATTTTTCTCCTCTGAAATATGAGACACAAAACTGAGAAATAGAAAATAATTTATGTCAAAATATGTATTCATAGATAGGCCATTCTACCAGCAAAGAGATTACGGTGAGATTTTATCCAAATTCATGTGTAAGGTCATGGAAAATTGCTTATCTTTTGTGTGTATCTTTAAAGTTAAGTAACATTATACTTTGTTACCTATCTCAGTTTGCAGAGAAATGAAAATTTTCCATATTTATTTTCATAGTGATGTTGTTAGGAGAAGAGAATATATAATAGCTAAAGTTAGATGATCCATTATTGTGCTAATACGAAATGCTGATTTGAATGTGCTTTTTGGAAAAATGAATGAGATTAAGAGAAATAACTCATTAGTTGTGTTTCTTTAGTCACTCTGCTTTTTCTCAGTAGTACCATTTCTGTTTTTTCTTTTTTTTAAATTTTATTTATTTTTTTGGCTGTGTTGGGTCTTCGTTGCTGCGCGCAGGCTTTCTCTAGTTGCGGTGAGCAGGAGCTACTCTTTGTTGTGGTGCGTGGGCTTCTCATTGCAGTGGCTTCTCTTGTTGCAGAGCACGGGCTCTAGGCGCGTGGGCTTCAGTAGTTGTGGCACGTGGGCTCAGTAGTTGTGGCACACGGGCTCTAGAGTGCAGGCTCAGTATTTGTGGAGCACAGGCTTAGTTGCTCCATGGCATGTGGGATCTTCCCAGACCAGGGATCGAGCCTATGTCCCCTGAATTGGCAGGCAGATTCTTATCCACTGTGCCACCAGGGAAGTTCCTACCGTTTGTTTTTTCTTTATTGATAAGGTTCTAGCTACTCATACTTTAAAAACAGAAGATAGTACTTCTCTGTAACACTGTGACCACAGACCCCACTAACTCTAACTAATGTTTACTTTGAAGTGCTGGTGGCCAGTTGGAGTTTATAATTTGTTACCAAATTACTATTATCTTTATTTTCATCCTGTATTTTGCCTGTCAGGCAGTCATACTTTCCAAAATTGTAGAGTCAGAACCTTCAACTGAAGAGTTTGTTTAAACTAGAGACAGGAAGAGCCTATTTATCCTTGAAACACATGAGAAATTCATTCATTTTCTTTTGTTTTAAACTTTTAAAAGCTGGAAGTTATTAAGGGCTGTTTTGGGGTTTGTTTGATTGATTGGTATTTTTGTTTTGTTTCATTTTTGGATTTTATGACACTGCCTGGTCCTAATGTCTAACCAGTGCTTTTTCTTTGCTTCATGTATAGTGTTCCTTTAGATAAAGAAATAGTTTCTTGCTAAGTTTTACATATCTCAATAATCTTGGACCATGGCTTGCATGTCCAGGATTTTTCATGCAGTGGTACCTTAATTAATCTGCATATTCTTGCTGTCTGTTCCAGAGAGTTGCAGTTTGGGATTTGAGGGGTGGTACAGGGTGGGTGGGTAGAAATGAAGGTGGGCTTTTTTAATGTGTTAATATTTTATGAGGTATAAGTGACACATAACATTATGTTAGTTTTGGGTGTACAACGTAATGATTTGATATTTGTATGTACTGTGAAATAGTCACTATGGTAAGTTAACACCACCTCCTTAACAAAAATTTTTTTTTCTTGAAATGAGGACTTTTTTTTTTTTTTTTGAGGTGAGGACTTTTAAGGTCTCTCTTAGCGACTTTCAAATATGCCGTACAGTATTATTAACTACAGTCACCATACCATACATTATATCCCCATGCTTATTTATTTCATAGCTGGAAGTTTGTGCCTTTTGACCCCCTTCACCCATTTTGCCCACCCCTCCACCTCCTGCCTCTGGCAACCACCAATCTGTTCTCTGTATCTATAAACTTGGAGTTTTGTTGTTATTCCACATAAAAGCGAGATCATATTATATGTCTTTTTCTCACTTATTTCACTTAGCATAATGCCATCAGGGTGCCTCTTGCAAGTGGCAAGATTTCCTTCCTTTTTATGGCTGAATAATATTCGTGTGTATGTATGGTGTGTGTACATACCACATTTTCTTTACCTGTTCATCCATCGGAGGACCTTTAGGTTGTTTCTATTTCTTGGCCATCATAAATACTGCTACAATGAACATAAGGGTGCATATATCTTTTTGAGTTTGTGTTTTTTCTTCTTCGGATGAATACCCAGAAGTGGAACTGCTGGATTGTATGTACTTCTATTTTTAATTTTTTAAGGAACCTCTGTTTTCCACCAAATTTACATTTCCACCTACAGTGCATCACCTTTTTTTCCATATCCTCACCAACACTTGTTATTTGTTGTCGTTTTATAATAACCATTCTGACAAGTGTGAGGTGATATCGTGATTTCCATTTGCATTTCCCTGATGATTAGTGCTGTTGAACATTTTTTCATGTGCCTATTGGCAGTCTGCATATTTTCTTTGGAAAAGTGCCTACTCATGTCCACTGCACATTTTTTAATTGGGTTGCTTGGTTTTTTGTTTCTGAATTTTGGTTTTGGTTTTGGGGGGTTTTTTTGTTTGTTTTTTGGATATTGAGTTGTATGAGTTCTTTATATATTTTGTATATTAAGCCCCTTATCAGAGGCATATCATTTGCAAATATTTTCTCACATTCAGTAGGTTGCCTTTTCATTTTGTTGAGTTTCCTTTGCTGTGCAGAAGCTTTTTAGTTTGACGTAGCCCTACTTGTTTATTTTTTGCTCTTGTTTCCTTTGCTTTTGGAGTCAGATTCAAAAAAATTATCATCAAAACCAATGTCAGGGAGCTTACTGCCTATGTTTTCTTCTAGGAATTTTATGGTTTTAGGTCTTTCATTCAAATCTTTAATCCACTTTTACTTAATTTTTGTGTATGGTGTAAAATAGTAGTCTGGTTTCATTCTTTTGTATGTGGCTGTCCAGTTTTCCCAAAACCATTTTTTGAACAAACTGTCCTACTTCCATCATATACTATTGGCTCCTTTGTCGTAAATAAATTGACCAATTATGCAAAGGTTTATTTCTGGGCTCTCCCTTCTGCTTCATTGACCTATGTATCTGTTTTTAGTTCAGTACCATACTGTTTCGATTACTATAGCTTCATAGTATAGTTTGAAATCAGGGAGTGTGATGTCTCCAGCTTTGTTCTTCTTTCTCAAGAATGCTTTGACTATGTGGGGTCTTTTGTGGTTCCATACAAATTTTAGGATTGTTTACTTCTATTTCTATGAAAAATACCATTGGGATTTTGATAAGGATTGCATTTACAGAAATCACTAGTAGTATGGAAATTTTAACAATCTTAATTCTTCCAATCCAGGAGCACAGAATATCTTTTCATTTATTGTGTCTTCTTCAATTTTTCATCAATGTCATATAGTTTTCAGTGTACAGTCTTTCACCTCCTTGGTTAAATTTATTCCTATTCTTTTTGATGTGGTTGTAAATGGGATTATTTTCTTAACTTCTCTTTCTGATAGTTCGTTAGGAGAGATCTTTTTTGTTGATATTATTATTATCTACATGTAAGAGTCTTTGAGAAAGACATTTATTAATTTGCTAGGTTCTGTGCATGTTTTATATTGAATGAGAAGATTGTTTTTAGATAATTAGATAAAGTATAAAAATGAGCAAACTTTTTCATAATTTAAGTTTCTTATAAAGTTGTTTGCTGGCAGTTGTTCACGTCAACCCACTTAATAAGGTGTGAAAATATTTCCTTTTACCCTTTTTTCTTGCTCTATGCTCTTTGATTTGAATCTGTGCTATTATATAAATGTTTATATTTTTTACTCATATTAACAAGACAGAATAAGTAATGAAAATATTATCTGAAGTTCATTCATTAGATGAGGCCATTTCTTTTTTATTCCATTTCTAGTGGTTTGTAAAATTGACTTGATTCTTTTATTTCTCTGCTATATACAAACTAGGCAAGTATTTTCTTCATGAAAGTTCTGGCTTCACATTTTTCATATCTTTAACTGGATTTCTTTTTCCTACAGATGAATAATATTAAATGAGAAAACATCCTTACTTGTTTTTCTTCGGTTTTTCATGTGGTTCTGAAAGCTATAGAGGATTACATAAATAAAACATATATCTTTTAAAACAACTTTTTCTGATTTTTAAAAAAATTACATCAGTGTAGCTAATTGTTAGTAGGGATATTTATCCTAAGATACACAAAGAATTGGAAAACAGTGCTTTCTATTGCTGGATAAGCCTGGGTCCGGTCAGGAGAGAGGCACCACATGTTCATTTGAACAGGGGAAGTTTAAAAGAAAAGACTGTAAATATAACAGGGGCTTGGAACTGAGAGATTGATGAGGTAAAGAGAACTCTGTAGAATACAGAATAGCAGATATAATATGATCTTAATAACCACTTATTGAAGAGGCTGTCCTTTCTCCAGTGTACATTCCTGCAACCTTTATCAAAGAAAAAGTGTCCATATGTGCGTGGGTTTATCTCTGGGCTTTCTATCCTGTTCCCTTGATCTATCTTTCTGTTTTTGTGCCAGTTCCATACTGTCTTGATTACTGTAGCTTTGTAGTATAGTCTGAAGTCAGGGAGCCTGATTCCTCCAGCTCTGTTTTTCGTTTTCAAGATTGCTTTGGCTGCCAACAAACACATGAAAGAATGCTCAACATCATTAATCATTAGACAAATGCAAATCAAAACTACAATGAGATATCATCTCACACCTGTCAGAATGGCCATCATCAAAAAATCTAGAAACAATAAATGCTGGAGAGGGTGTGGAGAGAAGGGAACACTCTTGCACTGCTGGTGGGAATGTGAATTGGTTCAGCCACTATGGAGAACAGTATGGAGGTTCCTTAAAAAACTACAAATAGAATTACCGTATGACCCAGCAATCCCACTACTGGGCATATACCCTGAGAAAACCAAAATTCAAAAAGAGTCATGTACCAAAATGTTCATTGCAGCTCTATTTACAATAGCCCGGAGAGGGAAACAACCTAAGTGCCCATCATCGGATGAATGGATAAAGAAGATGTGGCACATATATACAATGGAATATTACTCAGCCATAAAAAGAAATGAAATTGAGCTATTTGTAATGAGGTGGATAGATAGGATAGACCTAGAGTCTGTCATACAGAGTGAAGTAAGTCAGAAAGAGAAAGACAAATACCGTATGCTAACACATATATATGGAATTTAAGAAAAAAAAATGTCATGAAGAACCTAGGGGTAAGACAGGAATAAAGACACAGACCTACTGGAGAACGGACTTGATATGGGGAGGGGGAAGGGTGAGCTGTGACAGGGCGAGAGAGAGGCATGGACATATATACACTAACAAACGTAAGGTAGATAGCTAGTGGGAAGCAGCCGCATAGCACAGGGAGATCAGCTTGGTGCTTTGTGACCACCTGGAGGTGTGGGATAGGGAGGGTGGGAGGGAGGGAGATGCAAGAGGGAAGAGATATGGGAATATATGTATATGTATAACTGATTCACTTTGTTATAAAGCAGAAACTAACACACCATTGTAAAGCAATTATACCCCAATAAAGATGTTAAAAAACAAACAAACAAATATGGATCCCGGCATTAGTAGCCAAACAGAACATGATTTTAATTTCTCAGAGATGATAAAGATATATGGAAACGGAACACTTAAAATTATTTAAATTCAATGACCAGAAATTTCATAGGTAAGGGAGGACCAGCAGAAAGTATCTGTAGGTGAACCCTTGTTGTTCTGGTTGTATCCCACAACTCTCCCAGAGAAACAAGAACATAGAATGGTTACTGGGCTGAACCAAGGATACTGGTCTACCTTCCAAAGAGCCTTTCACTGCATCACTCACTTCATCTGACCCAAGGCCTGATGTCTTGATGTTGGCCCCTTTATAGTCAGTTAATTTATTTAGAATAACTAGTTCATGAGTGGCTTGAGTAGATTTATGCAGAATTGCTCTATAAACCTTTCTTCTCTAAAGAGCTAGACTAAATTCTAGTGAATCTGAACCCCTCTTATATCATGGCAAAGTGCGACTGTTGTCTCCTACCTGATTTGGCTTGGTCATAGTGGTGAAGCTGTCCTTGAATCAAGTCAACATTTCGAAGAGGTCCTTTGGTTATGGGTGGCATGGAATAGACTGCACAAAGGTGACTGGAGAGCTGGTCGCCTTAGCCTATTATGTAGTGGCCATAACTCTTCCTTGGAGAGTGTCTCCATTGGGACCAACAGATCTGCTTGACAGAATTGTTACAGATTACAGTGCACCAGCATTGGTGCTAGCCTGTTCACTGGATTTGAGCAGCATATAGTCTAATGTGGTATGTGCTTTTAAAATAATCTTAGTAATAGCAAAAACATGTTACATAGGGTAATTTTGCTTTTTAAAAACTAAGAGGTAACTATCTCAAGTTCAATGAAAGGTAATCATGAGTGAGCTTAGGATGCGAAACTCATACTTTTTAAAGAAAGTATGGCCATTAAAAATAAGACTTCCGTGCATAATAAACTGATATAGAAGAAATTTCTAAAAGAAGAATTCCAAATATAGTTTGAAAAGTGGCAAAATATAAAAAGGTATATATTTACCAAATTGCCTACCCTAATGGGTTACAGCACCCATCTGCATGTTAAGTATGAAATTATATATTAAAGAAAAATGTAGTCTCATTACTTTGTATTCATAACTCTTAGAAATGGCCTCCCAGAGCAGACTAAATAACATAAATGTTCTTCTGCATAGGCTTATGCGCTGGGGGGGGGGGGTGGTGGTTGTGAGAGTATCTGTGTGTGTGTGTGTTACTAAATTGAATTTAAAAGATATCTTGAATTTTAAAGATTCCTGATTGTAGAAAACAATTTATCATTTTGCAGAAGGACATTGAATTGTTCTTTTAAAGGAATGTCTGGATTAGGTTAAAAGGTACTACTTAGATTTTAATACCACATTTTAAACTGTGATGTTGTAGATAATTCTCTTATGAAGGGGAATTTAATTTTCTGGATATCCATTGTTTGATAATCGTTTTTAAATTGTGTCTCTGGAGGTGCCTCGGGGCTATAGTTTAAAATTTACAGCTTTCTGACATTTGTCTAAGATGTAACAGGAAAAACATAAAGATCTCATTTGGTGTATACTACAAGTATATTCTTGTGGTAAAAGAATGAATATTACCTTACATGGAAAAAGCAATAAGTTGAGGATCTTAAATCCTTCTGCTGGATTATCTGGATGGGCCCTAATGCAATCATATCTATCCCTGTAAGAGAGAGGCAGAGGGAATTTTTGAGACAGAAGATGATGAGTCAGTGGGACCATGGAGGCAGAGACAGTAGTGAGGTGGTCACAAGGCAAGGAATGCCTGGAGCCACCAGAAGTTTGAGGAAGCAAGGAAAGAATTCTCTCCTAGAACCTTTGGAGGTAGCATGGCTCAGCTGATACATTCATTCTGGTGCAAAATCAAAACTGATTTTGGACTTCTGACCCCCAGAACTGTAAGAGAAAATTCTTTGTTGTTCACTTAGTGCATGGACTGAGTGTTTGTTTCCCCCTAAAATTGATGTGTTGAGATCTCACCCCAATGTAATGGTATTTGGAGGTGAGACCTTTGGGAGTTAATTAGGTTTAGATGAGGTCATGAGGGTAGAGCTCTTATGATGGATTAGTGGTTGTATAAGAAGAGACCAGAGAGCTAGTTATCTTTCTCTTGGTCATGTGAGGATACAACAAGAACGTGACCATCTACAAACCAGGAAGTGGGCCCTCATTAGACAACAGATCTGCTGGCATCTTGATCTTGGACCTCCCAGCCTCCAGAACTGTGAGAAGTAAATGTTTATTGTTTAAGTCATCCAGTCTATGGTATTTTGTTACAGCAGCCTGAACTAAAATACTAAGTAATGAAACAAATGTAAAAATAAAATGTAGATATAAGATAAATCAACCATAAGAGAAAATATTTTACAAAGAGAATGACAATTATATTTTAAAAGACAGTATTGTATTTATTGATAAGAGATAATGAGACAAGCATTTTCCTACACTGCAAGGTGGAACAAGATTATGGAGCTAAATATTAGACACTATTTTCAAAGAAAGTTTAAGGTAAAAAATATGACTACCACATAATCCTAAGTAAAAACAGGATTGATATTTTTTTAACATGATGAACCAAATTTTAAGTATCTAGTTATCTATTCATAGAAAAAGAAATGTGAAATAAAAAGCAGCCTGTGGAGCAAATTTGCCTTTATTTAATCCTTGCTTTTCCACTTCTTAGCTATGCAACCTTGGGCAAATCAGTGAAACTTCCTGGGCCTCTGTTTCCATCTATAAAATGAGCATGATAAAGCAACCTATGCAATTTACAGAGGACTAAATGTGTTAATATTTTCTGAGCACTCAAAACAATGACTAGCATATTCTAAGTGTGCAGTATACATTACTTAGGTTTTTGTTTGTGTATAATATATAATGGAATAAAAACTTTTCAATCTAGGAGAGTTCTTCACCTGATTACTTCAAAAGCCATTTCCTTCTTCCTGCACTTGAAATACAGATACTGAAGAAAGGCTCCACTTTCAGAATGGCAGACCTGCCCCACAGCAAAACAAGCATAACTGGTAGAAACTATTAAAAACAAAAATTACACATCATCCAAAACGAAAATAAATAAAGAAACACAAGCTTTAAATGATATATTAAACAAGATGGACTTAATTGATATTTATAGGCTATTCCATCCAAAAACAACAGAATACACTTTCTTCTCAAGTGCTCAAGGAACTTTCTCCAGGATATATCATATCTTGGATCACAAATCAAGCCTTGGTAAATTTAAAACACTTGAAATTGTATCAAGTATCTTTTCCCACCACAATGCTATGAGACTAGATAATAATTACAGGGGAAAAGTCTGTAAAAAATACAAACACGTGGAGGCTAAACAATACACTGCTAAATAACCAAGGGATCACTGAAGAAATCAAAGAGGAAATCAAAAAATACCTAGAAACAAATGACAATGAAAACACGAAGACCCAAAACCTATGGGATGCAGCAAAAGCAGTTCTAAGAGGGAAGTTTACAGAAATACAATCCTACCTCAGGAAATAAGAAACATCTCAAATAAACAACCTAACCTTACACCTGAAGCAATTAAAGAAAGAAGAACAACAACAAAAAAAAAAACCCAGAGTTAGCAGAAGGAAAGAAATCATAAAGATCAGATCAGAAATAAATGAAAAGAAGTGAAGGAAACGATACCAAAGATCAATAAAACTAAAAGCTGGTTCTTTGAGAAGATAAACAAAATTGATAAACCATTAGCGAGACTCGCCAAGAAAAAAAGGGAGAAGACTCAAAGCAATAGAATTAGAAATGAAAAAGGAGAAGTAACAACTGACACTGCAGAAATACAAAGGATCATGAGTGATTACTACAAGCAACTCTATGCCAATAAAATGGACAACCTGGAAGAAATGGACAAATTCTTAGAAAAGCACAACCTTCCGAGACTGAACCAGGAAGAAATAGAAAATATAAACAGACCAATCACAAGCATTGAAATTGAGACAGTGATAAAAAATCTTCCAACAACCAAAAGCCCAGGACCAGATGGCTTCACAGGTGAATTCTATCAAACATTTAGAGAAGAGCTAACACCTGTCCTTCTCAAACTCTTCCAAAATATAGCAGAGGGAGGAACACTCCCAAACTCATTCTAGGAGGCCACCATCATCCTGATACCAAAACCAGAAAAGGATGCCACAGAGAAAGAAAACTACAGGCCAATATCACTGATGAACATAGATGCAAAAATCCTCAACAAAATACTAGCAAACAGAATCCAACAGCACATTAAACGGATCATACACCATGATCAAGTGGGGTTTATCTCAGGAATGCAAGGATTCTTCAATATATGCAAATCAATCAATGTGATACACCATATTAACAAATTGAAGGAGAAAAACCATGTGATCATCTCAATAGATGCAGAAAAAGCTTTCGACAAAATTCAACACCGATTTTATGAAAAGCCCTCCAGAAAGTAGGCATAGAGGGAATTTACCTCAACATAATATAGGCCATAGATGACAAACCCACAGCCAACATCGTTCTCAATAGTGAAAAACTGAAACCACTTCCTCTAAGATCAGGCACAAGACAAGGATGTCCACTCTCACCACTATTTTTCAACATAGTTTTGGAAGTTTTAGCCACAGCAACCAGAAAAGAAAAAGAAATAAAAGGAATCCAAATCGGAAAAGAAGAAGTAAAGCTGTCACTGTTTGCAGATGACATGATACTATACGTAGAGAATCCTAAAGGTGCTGCCAGAAAACTTCTAGAGCTAAGCAATGAATTCGGTAAAGTAGCAGGATACAAAATTAATGCACAGAAATCCCTTGCATTCCTATACACTAACGATGAAAAATCTGAAAGAGAAATTAAGGAAACACTCCCATTTACTATTGCAACAACAAGAATAAATACCTAGGAATAAACCTACCTAAGGAGACAAAAGACATATAGGCAGAAAACTATAAGACACTGAAGAAAGAAATTAAACATGATACAAACAGATGGAGAGATACACCATGTTCTTGGATTGGAAGAATCAACATTGTGAAAATGACTATAGTACCCAAAGCAATCTAAAGATTCAGTGCAATCCCTATCAAACTAGCAATGGCATTTTTCACAGAACTGGAACAAAAAAATTCACAAGTTGTATGGAAACACAAAAGACTCCGAATAGCCAAAGCAGTCTTGAGAAAGAAAAATGGAACTGGAGGAATCAGGCTCCTGGACTTCAGACTATACTACAAAGCTACAGTAATCAAGACAACATGGTACTGGCACAAAAACAAAAATATGTATCAGTGGAACAGGATAGAAAGCCCAGAGATAAACCCATGCACCTATGGTCACCTTACTTTTGATAAAGGAGGCAAGAATATACAATGGAGAAAAGACAGCCTCTTCAATAAGTGGTTCTGGAAAAACTGGACAGCTACATGTAAAAGAATGAAATTAGAACATTCCCTAACACCATACACAAAAATAATCTCAAAATGGATTAAAGGCCTAAGTGTAAGGCCAGACACTATAACACTCTTAGAGGAAAACATACACAGAACACTCTGTGACATAAATCACAGCAAGATCCTCTCTGACCCACCTCCTAGAGAAGTGGAAATAAAAACAAAAGTAAACAAATGGGACCTAATGAAACTTAAAAGCTTTTGCACAGCAAAAGAAACCATAAGCAAGACGAAAAGACCTCAGAAATGGGAGACCCTCAGAATGGGAGACAGTATTTGCAAATGAAGCAACTGAGAAAGGATTAATCTCCAAAATTTACAAGCAGCTCCTGCAGCTCGATATCAAAAAAACAAACAACACAGTCCAAAAATGGGCAGAAGACCTAAATAGACATTTCTCCAAAGATATACAGATTGCCAACAAACACATGAAAGGATGCTCAGCATGACTAATCATTAGAGAAATGCAAATCAAAACTACAATGAGGTATCACCTCACACCAGTCAGAATGGCCATCATCAAAAAATCTACAAACAATAAATGCTGGAGAGGGTGTGGAGAAAAGGGAACCCTCTTGCATTGTTGGTGGGAATGTAAATTGATACAGCCACTATGGAGAACAATATGGAGGTTCCTTAAAAAACTAAAAATAGAACTACCATATGACCTAGCAATCCCACTAGTGGGCATATACCCTGAGAAAACCATAAATCAAAAAGAGTCATGTACCACAATGTTCACTGCAGCTCTATTTACAATAGCCAGTATATGGAAGCAACCTACGTGTCCATCAACAGATGAATGGATAAGGAAGATGTGGCACATATATACAATGGAATGTTACTTAGCCATAAAAAGAAACGAAATTGAGTTATTTGTAGTGAGGTGGATGGACCTAGGGTCTGTCATACAGAGTAAAGTAAATCAGAAAGAGAAAAACAAATACCGTATGCTAACACATATATATGAACTCTCAAAAAAAAAAAAGCTCTGAAGAACCTAGGGGCAGGACAGGAATAAAGATGCAGACGTAGAGAATGGAGTTGAGGAAATGGGGAGGGGGAAGGGTAAGCTGGGACGAAGTGAGAGAGTAGCATTGACATATATACACTACCAAATGTAAAATAGCTAGGTAGTGGCAAGCAGCCACATAGTACAAGGAGATCAGCTCGGTGCTTTGTGGCCACCTAGAGGGGTGGGATAGGGAGGGTGGGAGGGAGGTGCAAGAGGGAGGGGGTATGGGGATATATGTGTATGTATAAGTGATTCACTTTGTTATAAAGCAGAAACTAGCACACCATTGTAAAGCAATTATACTCCAATAAAGATGTTAAAAAAATAAAGAACTGCCCAAATCTCTCCAAAAATAAATAAAAGAAAAATTAAAGTCACTGGGTATTGCCCCACTGATATATACCAAATTAAGAAACATTTATCCAAGAAACTGCTAACATTTGGTAAGAACACCAGTATGTCAGCAAAGCCATGATCTGCTCCTACCTTCCACCACTGCCCCCAGCTCAGCATTAAAATAGCTCTACTTTCAACAGGTGTGGCTAAGAAAATGGGCTCCCTCTCCTTTCATCTTCCAGTGAAAGGATAGCATGTATTACCTGGAGGGTGGGCTGCCAGCACCTCTCATCCCCTCCCACATCGAGTTACAGAGGCTGGATTCCTGGTGAGTGCAGCCAAGAGGTCAGGAGCTCCGTCACCCAGCCCCTACTGATAGAATGGAGATTCCATTGCAGGTATGGCAGCCTAGAATACTGGCGCTCCAGTTGCTCCCACCCTGTCTTGCTTGAAGGGCAGAAGTTCCCCACTGGGAGAGGCAAGCCAAGGAGACCAGAGGCTACTGCTTCCACTCAGCCCCTGGAGCAGTGTCTCAGAGATTTTGCCTAGGGGAAGGGGCAGCTATAACAACAGAGAGCTTCAAAGCTCTCCCCAAAGGAACTGATTTGAAACAGAGTGTGGGGAAGTTTAAGTTTCAGGACGCTCTGAAAAACAATGGAAATCTCTAGAGTAAGCAAAAAAAAAAGGAGCCTGGTATATCCTTGTAAAAGCAGAATGCTAAACCATAGGCCAGCTACTTCACAAAAGAGAACCAGGGAAAGAGCTAAGAAAAGCCTTCCTGAAGTCAGAAAAAACCTCAAAGACTGGCCAGAAAAACTGCTACTGCCCACACTTAATTGCATCAGACTGTGAAACAACCTATGCCCCAGAGCATTGTTTACAACAGTAGAGCAATCAGCCAGCAATTCCTTAAGCCAAAGAGCTAAGTAGGTACCTTAATAGAGATAAGGGAAAGAGAGGCAAAGAGAGCTCTGCTAACATGACACTGTCATTCCCTGGTGACTGTGTGCATGCCCTAGACTGTACCTCTGAGGAGCAACAGCCAAGGCTTCACACTGCAGGGGAAATGGACTTTCTGAAACAATTTAGCCAAGTCACTGAACAAACAGCAAACAACAGCAAAACAAAGAAGTCCCCGAGAGAAGGGGAGAGAAACCAGAGTTCATACAATATATTGTGTCCAGTTTTCAGCAAAAAACTATGAGACATGAAAAGAAATAAGAACTTGTGATTCATACAGTTGGGGGGGAGGGGGAAGCAGGTAACATAAACTGCCTGTGAGAGGACTCAGATGTTGAATTTAACAGGAAAAGACCTCAAAGCATCTATTGTAAAGTTATTCAAATCACTAAAGGAAACTATGCTTAATGAAGTAAAGGAAGCTATAATGACACTGTCTCACTAAATTGAGAGAATGAAGAAATTATCAATATAGAAATTATAAGAGAGCCAAATGGAAATTCTAAAGTACAATAAAAAGTACAGTAACCGAAATGAAAAATTCACTAGAGGGGCTCAACAGTTGGTTTGAACTGGCTGAAGCAACTAATGAACTCGAAGATGGATTGACAGAAGATCATGCAATCCAAAAAAAAATAGAATGAAGAAAAATGGACAGAGTCAGAGAATGGCACTATTGGGGCACCAACATAGGTGTAATGGGAGTACTAGAAGGACAGAGGAAAGACAGAAGAGCAGAAAAAAAGACAATGGAATTAAATAACAGCTGAAAATGTCCCAAGTTTGATGAAAAACATTAATCTATACATCCAACAAGCTTGATGAACAAAAAGAGATCCACACTCAGACACATCATTATAAAATGCAGAAAGACAAAGAAAATCTAAAAGCAGTGAAAAGAAAAACAACCCCTCACTTAGAATGGAATCTCATTAAGATTAATAGCTTACTTCTCATCAGAAACAATGGGGGTCAGAAGGATGATAAAGAAAAAATTGTCAACCAAGAATCTTATGTCCTATAAAACTGTCTTTCAAAAATAAAGTTGAAATTGACATTTTCAGATTAACAAAATTCAAGAGAATTTTTGCTTACAGATTCGCCTTGCAAGTAATCCTTGGAAGAATTAAAAAAGGAAGGTCTTTTTGTAAAAAAATTAGTAATAACATGAGATTTACACTCAACAAACTTCCAAGTGTACAGTACAGTATTAACTGTAAGTACAATGTTATACAGTAGATTGCTGGAACTTTTTCATCTTGCATGACTGAAATTTTATACTTGTTGAACAGCAGTTCCGTGTTGCCCCCCACCCCATCCCCTGGCAGCCACCATTCTCTGCCTCTATTTGACTACTTTAATTCCTCATATAAGTAGAATCCTGGAGAATTTGTCCTTCTATGACTGCCTCACTTCACTTAATAATGTCCTCCAGGTTCATCCGTGTTGTAACATGACAGGATTTCTTTCTTTTTTTATGGGAGAATAATATTTGGTTGCATGTATATACTACATTTTCTTTATGCATTCATCCATCACGGACATTTAGATTATTCCAGCTCTTGGCTATTGTGAATAGCGTTGCAGTGGACATAGGAGTACCAATATCTCTTTGGGATCCTGACTTCAGTTATTTTGGATAAATACCCAGAAGTGGGATTGCTGTATCATATTGTAGTTCTATTTTTAAGTTTTGGAGGAACCTCCATACTGTTTTTCATAGAGCCTGCACCATTTCACAGCAGTGCACCCGCCAACAGTGTACAACAGTTGCAGTTTCTCCACATCCTCACCAACACTTCCTGTTTTTGTTTTGTTTCAATAATCGCCATCCTAAGAGTTATGAGGTGATGTCTCATTGTGTGAGAGGAAATGTCTCATTTCCATGATTAGTGATGAGCATTTTTTCGTGTATCTGTTGGCCATATGTATGTCCTCTTTGGAAAAATATCTATTCAAATTTTTTGCCCAGTTTTAAATTAGGTTATTACATTGTTTTTGTTTTTGGTGAGTTATAATAGTTCTTATAAATTATGGACATTAAAATCTTATCACATATATGGTTTACAAATATTTTTTCCCATTCTGTAGGTTGCCCTTTCGCTCTGTTGACTTTTTCCTTTATTGTACAGAGCTTTTTAGTTTTATGTACTCCCACTTGTCTGTTTTTGCTTTTGTTGCCTGTGATTTTGGTGCCATATCTAAATTATTGCCAAGCCTAATGTCATGAAACTTCCATCATGTTACCTTCTAAGAATTTTACAGTTTCAGGTCTTAACATTTACATCTTTAATTCATTTTGAGTTGATTTTTGTGTATGTTGTAAATTGGGTGTGCAATTTCATTTCTTTACTTGTGGATATATTATAATATGTTGTTAAAAATCACAAAGTGTGATGCCTCCACCTTTGTTCTTCTTTCTCAAGATTTTTTTTTTTTTTGGCTATTTGTGGTTATTTGTAGTTCCATATGAATTTTAGGATTTTTTTCTCTCTTTCTGTAAAAAATGTCATTGAGATTTTGATAGGGATTGCATTGAATGTATAGATCACTTTTGATAGTTTGGAAATTTTAACAATATTAAGTGTACCGGTACATGAGCATGGGATGTCTTCCCATTTGTGTATTCTTTAATTTCTTTCATCAGTGTTTTGTCATTTTCAGTATGCAAGACTTTCTCCTCTGTTGTTAAGTTAATTCCTAAATATTTTATTCTTTAATGCTATTGTAAATGGGATTGTTTTCTTTATTTCTTTTTATGGATAGTTTATTGTTAGTGTATAGAAAACTGATTTTTGCATGTTGGTTTTGTATCCTGCAACTTTACTGAATTTATCTGTTAGTTGTTACAGATTTTTTGTATGAGTGGATTCTTTAGGGTTTTCTACATATAAGATAATAACATCTGCAAACAGATAATTTTACTTCTTCCTTCCTGATTTGGATGCCTTTTATTTCTTTTTCTTGCCTAATTGCTCTAGCTAGGAATTCCAGTACTATGTTGAATAGAAGTGGCAAGAGTGAGAGTCTGCTTCATTCTCAATCTTAGAGCAAAAGCTTTCAACTTTTCACTTTTGAAGATGATGATAGATAGGCTTTTCATATATGGCCTTTATAAATTGAGGTAATGTTCTTTACTCCTAGTTTGTTGAGAGTGTTTATTATGAAAGGGTGTTGAATTTTGTCAAATGCTTTTTTACATTTACATTGATTGAGATGATCATGTGATGATGTGGTACATATATACAATGGAATATTACTCAGCCATAAAAAGGAACGAAATTGGGTCATTTGTAGAGACATGGATGGATCTAGAGGCTGTCATACAGAGTGAAGTAAGTCAGAAAGAGAAAAACAAATATCATATATTAATGCATATATGTGGAACCTAGAAAAATAGTACAGATGAACCGATTTGCAGGGCAGAAATTGAGACACACGTGTAGAGGATAAACGTATGGACACCAAGGGGGGAAAGTGGCGGGGGGGGGTGTGATGAATTGGGAGATTGGTATTGACATATATACACTAATATGTATAAAATGGATAACTGATAAGAATCTGCTGTATAAAAAAATAAATAAAATTCAAAAAAATAAAATAAAAAAATACATGTTTTACTTATTTATTTATTTTTGTCTGCTTTGGGTCTTCATTGCTGCGCACAGGCTTTCTAGTTGTGGCAAGCAGGGGCTACTCTTCATTTCAGTGCGCAGGCTTCTCGCTGTGGTGGCTTCTCTTATTGCGGAGCACGGGCTCTAGGCATGTGGGCTTCAGTAGTTGTGGCTCACGGACTCTAGAGCGCAGGCTCAGTAGTTGTGGCGCATGGGCTTAGTTTGCTCCGCAGCATGTGGGATCTTCCCAGACCAGGGCTCAAATGCGTGTCCCCTGCATTGGCAGGTGGACTCTCAACCACTGCACCACCAGGGAAGTCCCAATCATGTGATTTTTGTCTTTCACTCTGATAATGTGGGATGTCATATTAATTGGTTTTTGTATTCTGAATCATCCTTATATTCCAAGTATAAATCGCACTTGGTCATAGTGTATGATCCTTTTAATGTGCTTCTGAATTTGGATTGCTTGTATATTATTGAGGATTTTTGCTTCTACATTCATCAGGGATATTGGCGTATAATTTTCTTTTCTTATACCATCTTTGTCTGGCTTTGGTATCGGGGTAATTCTGGCCTGAACATAAGTTTGGATGTGTTCCCTCCTCTTCAATTTTTTTGTCAGAGTTTGAGAGGGATTTGCATTAATTCTGCTTTAAATGTTTGGTAGAATTCATCAGTGTAACCATACTCTGCATGGTTTTTTTTCTTGGGAGATTTTTGATTACTGATTCATCTTATTAATTATTTGTCTGCTTGGATTTTCTCTCTTCGTGATTCAGTCTTGATAGGTTGTAAATTTCTAGGAATTTATCCATCTCTTCTAGGTTGTCCAGTTTGTTGGCATATAATTTTTTATAGTAATCTTTTGTCCCTTGCATTCCTTTGGTATCAGTTGTGATTCCTTCCCATAATTTCTGATTTTATTTATTTGAGTCTTCTCTCTTTGCTTAGTCTAGCTAAAGTTTTATTTATTTTGTTAATCTTTAAAAACCCTTTTTATTGATTTTTTTCTGTTGCTTTTCTGTTCTCTGTTTTTTTATTTCTGCTCTAATGTTTATTAATTCCTTCCTTCTGCTAAATTTGCACCTAGTTTATTCTTCTTTTTCTGATTCCTTGAGATATACAGTTACGTTGTTTATTTGAGGTTTGTTTTTTTTTTAATATAGGTGTTTACTGCTGTAAACAATCCCCTTAGTACTGAGTTTGCTGATCCATAAATTTTGCTATATTGTGGTTTTTATTTGTCTCAAGATGTTTTCTAATTTCTCTTTTGCTTTTTGACCCACTGGTTAAACTTCCACATATTTCTGGATTTTCCAGTTTTCCTTCTGCTGTTGATCTCTAATTTCATTACATTGTGGGTAGAAGAGATATTTGTTATGACTTAAGTCTTAAATTTGATAAGATTTTTTGTTGTTACTTAATATTTTATTTATCCTGGAGAATGTTTTATGTACACTTGAGAAGAATATATATCCTACTGTTGTGGGGTGGAATGTTCTGTATGTCTTTAGGTCCATTTGCTCTGTGGTGTTGTTCAAGTTCTCTGTTTCCTAATTGATCTACTCTGAATGATCCATCCATTGTTGAAAGTGGGGTATTGCCGTCCCCTATTATTATTATTGTGTTGCTGTCTGTTTTTCCCTTCCGTTCTGTCAGTGTTTTCTTCATATATTTAGATGTTGTGGTTTTGAGTTCATGTACTAAACTTATAATTGTTTTGTCTTCCTGGTGAATTTGACCCATTATCATTACATAATGACCTTGACTCTAAAAATATTGGCAGATGATTGTACATGTATTTGATTAATGTCAAATATGTAAAATGTTTGTCATGTTTTATGGTTCACTGCCTAACCCACTTTTACAATTAACCAGCCAATTACCATTCTTAGGTGTAGTAGATAGGAGGCTTCTGCTGTGGGGTTCTGCCTTGGAGCTAAGAACTTCCTGGAGATTGGGTTTGAAAGTCATTAAATCATTAATAAAATTAAACATTTATTAAGCATCTATTGTATGTTAGGCCTATCAACGTGAAGCTCGTAGCTGATACCGTGCCAATGACTTTGGTCACTCAGGGAGAGGGTATAAATGAGTGGCATAGAGGACAGAGCCAGAAGTTTAGTAGTTAACGTTAACCTGAAAAAGAGCAGCCCACGATGATGACTAATGGAGAATGACCAAATGGATGGGAGAAGCTGTGGAAGGTAGGGTGTAAGAAATCCGGACAAGAGAGTGTTTGCAAAAGACTGGTCAGCGGTACTAATGCTGTAGACACGTCAGAGAAGGTACAAGGAAAGAGTAAACTGAGTATGAAAATATGGCCCACAAAGCATGGGATTCTTGGGGAACTTGTTGGGAATATTTCATTGGTAAACAGAGGACAGGTTATAGTGGATTTTGTGAGCTGAATGGAAATGAGCTATAATTATAAAAACTTGAACCATGTATAAATTTAATATTTTGCATATTTGAAAATGTTCCACTCAGAACTTCGTTCTCTTTCCCCATATTCTATGGGATTATAGGTGACTTTATTTTCTTGGAGCCTTTCTTCATTTTTTGAATATTCTGTAATGAACATATTTTGCCTTTGTAGTTGGGAAAGAAAGTTGTTATGTATCCAAAAGATAAAATGATGTGCAATAGCCTTATTTGCCAATATGTTGGAATATAAAAGAATGTTTTCTAAACAAGTATTTCACAAACTGCTAAGGACTTCTGGGCTACTAAAAACGCTTTTCTTTGTAATTTCCTTTAGTGCTACATGGAATAAGAAAAATTGTGTTTTGGAAAGTTCTAAACCCCTGGGTAATCATAAGGGTCTATGCTGAATTGCCTCTTGGCTGCTGTAATCCACATACATGAAATTATAAAAAACCTGTTCTATCCCTTGAATTTTATTTCTACCTGTAGCTATAGTAGAGTGGCAGCAAATGGAGAGAATGGGGGCCCTTACCTAATGGGATTGAAACAAAAGAGATTGAAACGTTCGATTGTCAGCTCTTTCTTGTATTACATGTGAGATGGGGTGAGTGGGGAAGAGTGTTTACTGACCACATATTTTGTGCAAGACACTATGACGAAGGCAGGGTCTTTTTCTCTCCAGTTTGATTGTAAATATATGTTTGTTGAACCCTGAAGGAGCCCTGGCTAATTTGCTTTTTCCTGAAAGCCAGATTTGGTAGATAAAATTTAAGTTTGACATGCAAAACTAGATTTTAAAAGCAACATAAATCTTTACTGCAGCCTTTAGCTGAAAATGTCCAGGAATGGTTATAATACACAGTAAAAATTCTTGAAATCTCTTTCATCCAGTTCTCTGCATTTTCTCTCACTAGCATGGTAGCCTTCCACAAATCTTACTTCTCCCAGGAACTGCATCCCCTCCATCCATCCCTCATTGCTTGACTCAACTCTGTTATGTATATCATGTTAGCCTCTCAGGCAAGTTTCACTTCTGTTCTCCAGTACCGATATGTCTGCATTAAGGGGCAAGGTGGAGGGGATGGTTCCATCCTCAGATATGGTTCAGGTGGGGAGAGAAGAATGTTGCAAACATGTGTATTTTTTTTTTTAATTATATCCTTATAACAAATACACAACAAGTGGCAAGTGCTTCACAAACCCTGCTTTTCATCTCTCTGGGGAAGGGTGACCTCTGGTGGCTAAAACAATAAGCCCCAAATTCAAACGATAAAGCTCGAGATATCTCATCTCTGCTCAAATTGTGTGCATATGTTCATGTTTTGTCATTTTTTGTAATATCCCATGTACTCATTGCAAGTAAATCAATGTCTCTGCCACCATTTTTAAATGCTTCGTCTTCTGTTACTTATCACTTGTGTTCTGTATTCATGCTTGGCCTTAATTAAAGTTCCAAAATATTTTCTTAACAGTGTATTTCTTAACAAGACTATCTGCTTGGTACTCTTTTACATAATTAAAACTTAAAACTTTTCTATTAGTTTTAAGTTCTTATTGTTAGTGATGATTCTAATTAGAAAAACAATTTTACCTAATGGTTAAAGAAACCATCAGTCTGAAGTTATGCTGTCTGATTTATACTCCTGGCTTCTGTGTATCTTTGAATCAACCCTCTCACCAATATTTAATTGAGTTGCTTCCTCAGAGATACTTATCCGTAACTTGTTTAGTCCATCAGTAAATGGCAACCAAATTGTCAATTTTGTTTTCAGGTCAGTCTTCATTGGTTTGGTTATTTTACCTCACTTTGTTTTTTAAAAAAGAAAAAAAAAAAAGGATTTAGGGTAACAAAGGCCTATTATTAAAAAAGGTAAAAATTATTTTAAAAGAAAAATGAGGCAAAAGAGATAAAAGTATCTTTCTCTTGGGGTACAGATTGTACTATTGTATGTCTAAATTTTCTCAAAGTTAATTTTAATTCATTTGTTTTTTAATAGATAATTGATAAATGTTACAGTGATTAATGTAGTTACAATTAATGATTAAGTAATTCTTGGTAGTTTTTCCCCATGATCAGAAGAATGCTTTATTTGGGAGAAAAGAAAAAGCTGTCTTATTCAGGAGCCATGATTTTCAGAATTTTTGTGTGACAGTTTAGACCTGCATTGTTTCCCATGCCTTATAATCCTGAGTAATGGGACTATAAGAAGCAAAGTGAATCCATTCCACATAATTTTATTTGTTTTCAAAAAACTTTCTATGAGGCTCTGTAGGATGACTTTTTAAAACCACTTGTCTAGATAGGATGGATTCTATTCTTTTGTAATCCATTATTGAGTTTTTGTCTATCATACACAGAATTATCAGCCTGTGATGCTCTGCAGAACTGTTACTCACTCCATAGGCATTTTTGCTGAGGTGTTTGGTATGAAACCAAAAATTCCCATGTTACTCTAAATGTAGTAGAAAACTGTATTCTAATGGACAATAGTTAACCTTTTTTGTAAATTAAATAGGTATCTTTGAATTTCTCTTTTTTCCTAGAATTGGATTTTAATAGATAAGCAACTTCAGGTTAACAGAACAAAGTTAGGACTCAAAAAGCTTTTTTTTACACATACTGTACCGGCAAGTGGTTAGTTTTCAAGGTCAATTGTGTATCACAAAATATCAAAACTGTGGCACAAAGAAAGCAATTAAGTCAAAAGCCAGACTGTGCTTAATTACTACATTTCTTGGACCATTAACCACTACTCTATTGATAATCTAAGACATCTTAATTTCACAGATACAAATGATGCACTATTTTAATATATTATTTCCTATAGAAACATAGTATTTCAATGTCCTATAGTAACAAAACAATACAGATACTATGTAGTTGGTTACAGAAAGAATGTACTAATTACCCAGTATTTGTAAATATGTTTTACAGAGTATCAGTACCATGGAGATGATCTATAAAGTACAAATATACTATAGCATATGTAGAAAGCATACATCCAAGTACTGTGTTTACAGAATTTTAAAATAAACATAATTGTATTTTAATCAGTATTGTTTCCTATCTTTATCAAAACTATTCACTGTTGAAACACGCTGTTAGAAAATCCTCAATGCTCCTTAATGTAAAGAAGAAAAAAATAGCTTATTTGCTACCATACCTCTTATGGCTGTACTTCACATCATCAGGGTTATCTTACATTTCATCATCTAGTCAGGGATCTACAAACTGTTTTTGTAGAGGGCCGGGCAGTAAATATCTTAGGCTTTGCTGGCCATGTGGTAAAACTACTCAACTCCCACACTGTAGCACATCGAAGCCATAGACAGCAGGTAAATGAATGAGCATGACTCTGTTTCAGTAAAACTTTACTTACAAAAACAAGCAGCAGGCTATCCATAGCTTGCTGACCCCTGCAACATGATCATAGAGATAGCAAGCTGAAGCAGTACAAATATCTGATTTCTAATCAGCTTGACTGCTGCTGCTTCCACTATAAATGAAGATTGTTTACAGTGATATAATGTCTGACAAAACAATGCAGTAAACTTTCTTTCATAACCAGTAGCTTGACTTGCAAACTTTTTTCTTCTATTTTTTGAGGTTTTTGGGGGTTTATGATATTCTGCCCCTCCATTAATGAAGCATTTTACAATGCCAGGGTCTCTTTCATATTATTTTTATCTTGCCAGCGTTACAATCTCCATACCTCGGGTGTAGATTTGGGGAGTTGCATTGTGCTAGATTTCTGGGTTACTTTGATTTTGCCAACTGCCAAACCTTTAAAATGTCAGCACTCCAAGGTACTGAAATTTGGTTAGGTTTTTTCCTTTTCCTTTTCAACTGTATCACTTACTTGGGTTCTCAGAGTATACTTTGGCTCAGTGTCACACTTGGGACCCATCCTTACTCATCAAGATGTTGTGAAGTCAGTATAGATTTCTTGGGCTGGATTACCCACCTTTTCTTATACCTCTGCCATGGTGCTTCATAGAGGTGCAAACCAGATTTGAGCCAGGCTTAAGGAACGGTAGGATTTGGTGGCAGTGGGCCAGGTTGACTGGCACAGCAGTTATAAAATTGCAGATGCTGGAGATGATAAAGGTTTTGAACTATTGGCAGTGAAAATGGCAAACAGTTGATCGAGAAACTCTAAAGTAACAGACTGGAAAACAAGTGTCTGCTTCTAAAGGTGCTTGTTAAGTCTGAGCAATCAGTTGGGGTAGGAGAACTTGAGAGAAGAGGATTTACTAGAGATTTCAGTATCAGCTATACATGTAAAATTACAGCTGTTCCCATCATTATTGAAAATATTTCTTATTCAACGAAATTCACAAAACATGAAAAAATGCTTTAATGGTTTGATCTGACCTATGTTTTACTTATAAATACGTTCCAGATAAATTTACCAAGATATCTTGTTTCTCATCATCATGTGCTATTTTAATGAAATGTATGTTTGTGTGTGTTTAGCTTAAATTTATGTGCATGATACAGCAACCTACAGCACATGAAGGAAACGTCCCATATCCCAGGAGAGCAAGTGACTAAAATACGGTCTTGGGAAACTTGGAAATTTTATATCTGGAAAACTTCTGGATTAGGAATTTTTCCATTGAGCTTGCTTCACTGAAAAGATCCTTCCTCTAAGATAGTCTGTAGCACTTTTTTTAGCTCACTTCATCCATTTTTTTCGTGATGATCTACTCATTTATTTTCACATAGAAAACTTCTGAATGTCTTTGGAAAATTTGTGGAAATACTATGTTTGTTGTTGCTTCATTTTTCCTAAAAGGAAGTGGGAGAAATTTGAGTCATTAATATAAAACAATTCTACTGTGTCTGTATGCTTTTTGATTCACAGCAGGTTGTTCAGAATCTTCTAGGTAAAGAACTTTGGAATGTTTATTCAAAACAAACTTCTAGCACTGTTTGTATAGAGAAGTATATCCCAAAGTCAAGTTCGAGGACTCATGGGAAACTTTCACGGCTAAGTCAAAGCTTCCCTTGGGATAGATGAATTTTTAGAAAGAAGAACAATAACAAAAAAGAATTTGGAAATTGCTACACTGGTGTGAAGCAAAGATTTAGAAGAAAATATTTCCTGGCAGTTTTTATATTATATTTACCTGTGTTTATATAGCCTAAGAGAATTTTTCATCCATAAAACCTCCAAATCTATTAAAAGTAAAAGGGGCTAGATAGATTTCATTAGTATGTGCAATGCCAATTTCTTTACTCCTCTATGATTATTTAAAACATGATTAGTAATGGGAATATCAGCTGAGAAATTCTGATAATGTTTGAAATGCCTGGGGTGCCAACATAATTAAACAGCATATGTACATACTTTGGCCCAAAACCAGGGAGGACGTGTCTAACATTAATCCTGTGTGTCTACAAAAGCTGCTAGAGTAAACATCTGGAATCTTTTACTACCAAAACTAAAATATTACCTAATCAGTTAAAAGAGATTCTTGCCCACAGATGTCCTACAGAGAGCAATTGTTGTGTGTGATCTTATATTAAAACAGACATGTTAGGAGCTAGACATATCAGATACTTCAGCCATCCGTGAGATGTGACTTTTCCTCTAAGGTAAAAATAAGGACAGGTTAAATGTTGCTAAAGGGTTCAGTTCAACCCCGAAATACTCCATAATGAGACAGAACGGGATAAGTTGGAGATCAAATTCTTACCAAAACTGTGTGGCTCAGCTCCCAGGCGGCTACAGCATCTGCTGCGGCTCCTTTGATCGAAAGCGTTTGGTATCTGTTCACATAAATACTGAAGCTCTAAGTAAAACTTGTGATCTTTCACGTTGCAACAGAAGACCCACAAATTGTTTGTAGCATTTTTTGGTTTTACAACATAAAACAACAAGACTAGTGAGCTTTTCCATGTCCTTTTCTATTTTTTCCACTATATTCCTTCTTAACCTAAGGTATGCTTTTAGTAAGTTATTATCACGCTCTTTCATCCTAAAGCACATTAAAATTTTCCAGAATACAAATGGTTTCTCTAGAAAAATCACTTTAATTATCCAGATTCTTATTTTAGAGGGAAAATGAATAACAGAACGTCTGTTGGTTTTCTTATGGTAGATATAATATGAAAGTGAATATTACCCACCCTCATAGAAAGAAACTTAAAGGGTCATTAGGTTTGGTTTGGTTTCGTTTAAGCATATTTCTTTGTGGAGGTGAAAACTGTTTCTTTGCCTTTAATATTGCAAACCTGCCTGATCCCTGTGGGTTTTGCCACCCTCCAGGTAAAGATTAACAGCAAGGACTAGAGTCGGACTCAGTTTAAAATCCCAGCTCCATCTTGTACTAACAGTATTGTATTAATTACCTGTCAAAGCCTCTACATCCTCGCTTTAAAATGGACATGATGATAACATTTCCTCGGTGTTCTGAGTTTACATATGTCCTGGCCTAGAGGAAGCGCTCAGCGTCTGCTGGTGCTTCTTTGCTGCCACCACTTCATCAAGCGGGGACCGGAGGGTTCCTGGCGCTCACCTGGTGAGGTGGGTAGGAAGGAGGAAGATGTTCTAAGCAGAGAAAACTGTACATGGTGGGGCAGGGAGATATGGCTGCCTCACAAAGGGGAAGTGTAGTTAAGGAAGGGGCTGGAGTGACGTTGGCAATGGTAGGAACACGGACTTTATCCTAAAGTCAGTGACCTTTTTTTTTTTTTTTTAAAGAAATGTTAAGTATATGAAAAAGCTCTTTTTCAACCCAGGTGATTTATTCTTAAGCAACTGTGAAGATAGGGATGGACTATCCTTAAACTGTACAACGTAACTAAGCAAGAGCAAAACTGGCAGACAGTCATGCCCATGCAAGAGGGGTCAGTGCCTTGGTACAGCCTAGAAAAGAAGTTCATTAACCTTACCTCTAGAAGTTAATAATTTTTATTAATGGTATTGGACAACTGGAAAAATGCCTATTAAAGTTTATAGGGAAACAGTGGAGTTATCTCATAAATCTCAAAAATAGGATAAAGTTCATAGCGACTAATGCACATAGAAATTAAAACCATTCATAGCGACTAATGCACATAGAAATTAAAACTGTTTCAATAAGTAGAAAGTACCTGGAAAGGTAAAAGCAGTCTACAACAAACCAATTAGAACAATTGTATAGCTTGTTGGTGAATCTGCTATATGGCATTTTTAGTCAGATGGACTTTAAAACAATTCTTAATCCAATATCACACATTTTAATGGGTATGTTACATAGAAAAGATATAATAAATAATTTGCTGTATTTGGACCTTATCCCACCCTTGTTTGATTTCCCCTCCCTTTCCCCTCTGCATTTTAATAAGGAAGCAGGAAGTTTTGCAGAGTTCCCTGATTTTGAAATACGGACAGTAAATGCTGGAGACAAGGAGTTACTTAGCCTGTCAGAAAAAAATAATGAATAATCTTTTTAAGAAGATTCTTTGTTTGATCATTTCCACTCAAAAGTTTTAATTTTTGAAGTAGTAAGAGTGATAAAAATCCTAGGTAGGGCATGGGGCTATTTCCTCCTGCCCCTGTGGACACATCTCCTCCATCCCCCGCCCCAGCCCTTGGCCACTGTGTGTCCTGGCCCTGTGGTGTAGGGGCTGGAAAACAGACAGAGAAACCCTGACCCAGATGATCTCTAGGTCCTTTCAAGTGCTAGAAGTCTGCATCCTTTCAAATGCATGCAATTGCTACTAAAGAACTACTGTGGTAAAGTAGATGGGAGACTATCCTACAACAAAAAGGGGAGAAGCAGTTGAGCCTGGTGATGTAGCATGGATGTTTCAGTGAGTTCTGAATATCTCTCTGAAGTGGAGCATGTTAAAGCAGACTAGTAAGGAGATAGGGAATTTGGTGTAGTCTAGCACTGTTTTCCTCAGAATTTGTTAAATTACCGTCTTTTAATAGGCAGCAAGGAGAAATAGGAAGGAAACAAGGCGAAAAACCATTTCAGCCTCTCAAATTAATTTAATATGGAAAAGAGCAGAACGTGCAGAAAGTTGGTGCTGATTTGCATACCTACATTTAACTTGGGTAACATCAGATATCTTCATTAAAAGGTTTCTGTGGTCTCCATGGTGTTTCTTTCTTCTTGCTTCTGTACCCACATTTTGACAAGAGTTAGAAACAACTGGCTTAATGAATTTTTAACTCAGTGGTGATAGAAACCATCTGAATATTCTTTGTAAATCATACCTCTATGATTGCAGTGCGTGTCAGAGGGAAATCTGTGACTCAGTGTATAGATTCATCTCAAACCTTTTGACAAGGACTTCTCTTTTCTGAAGTGGAAAATTGTAACTGAGGAGTAAGTAGAAAATTATTTAGCAAAAATTTAAGTTCAGCTGTTATTGGAAACTTGATACTTTCAAGATTTATTATTTTTTAGAAACTTCATATATTTGCTACTTAGAACAACTTTTCTTTTTTTAGTGTAGGAATTCTTAGTTTTATTTATATTTTAAAAGAGCTAATAACATGGCTGTGAAACTAGTCTTTAACAAAGCCCAGAAGGTTGATAATTGGAATTTTTAAAACGTGTGTGTATGTGTGTGATCGGGTAGTATCTAATTGATCAGAAGTTGATTTTTTTCCCCCTTGTATATCTTGGAGTTTATCTAATTTTTCTATCAGCATCATTTATTACTTGTCTAATGATTTTTTAAAATCCCTTTTTAATAAAAATTGTTTGAGAAAGTTTGCCCAGTGACATTACGACTTTATAGACTGGATTTGGACTCTAATTGTTGTGCGCCAAGGGCAGGACAGTAGAAGAGGTTGCTGTGGTGCAGACAGTAGTGCGGTTGTCTAGAGGATTTAGAAACAAACAATAATGAAACTAAGATTCCTAAAAGTCATTCTTCCTTTCATTGTCACCGTGTTGCAGAGATTCTAAACAATATCAGTGATGAAATACTCTCCCTCACCTCGGTGAATCACTGCTTCCACCAACCCCACTCCTTACCCTCTTTGGTATGCTTTTAAAAATGTGAACTCTTTAAAAGCACATTTAAAATTTCACGTAAGTTACTTTGTATAGTTTTTGTATGTTGTATACTTTGGGGGGGGGTATTTTTAGAAGTAGGGTAGAGTTTATAATTTTTTACTACCAAGATCCTATTTTATTTTCTCTTTTGTCAAAGTCTTCATCCCACTTTTAAACATTACCAAATTGTATTTGATTAGTAAATGTCTTGTTTTTTTTAGTTAGACTTATAACCAGCAGTCAGGTTAGCATTGAAATGACAAGTTTAGCACAATAAATTTAGGTACTTGTTTTCAAAAGCAAATCTGTTTCATAGCATGGACAGCCTTTGTATGGCTGGTGGACCTCCATGACTGCTTCAATGGGCGTCTCTACAACTTGTGCGTGTGTTGGGGGAGTGAGGATGTGTGTGCGTGCACACGTTCGTGAACACACATTAAGAGAGAAGGAAACGGGATGCAGGGGAAAGAGCTTCAGAGGAGTGGCTGTGTCCTGAAATCAAGAGCTGCCTCCAAAGGTCACCACTGTCCCAAGAGTCAGAGACTAAAGGAAAGTAATGGCCCAGCCAACCTCAGTGTGAAACAATTTAGTTTTTAAAAGAGAGAGAGAAGCAGGTATGTATTAAACCAAGCCCAGCTCAGTTCTTGACCTGAACTTGAGTGCCTGTGATGTGTGTACACTTACAGTCTCACTTCCTCTTTGGGATATTGTCGTTCCACCCTACATGTCTCCACTGTCAGTTAACATACTGAGTTGTGATTGTCTGTAAACAGGCTTTATGTAGTATATGCGATTGGGATGAACTAATTCCACTGTAATAAAATAGTTTGCTCCCTGAATAGTGTCTTCCCTACTGTTATACTTTTATTTTTAGAAATGAAGCTTTGTTTCAGGACCAGAGTCTCAAAGGAGAACGTCCTAAGCCCTTTTGGAAATAGAACTGACTAGAAGTAAAAAAAAAAAAAAATGCAATGAAGACCACAAAGACAAAGAAGCTAAAATACATGGTTTTGACAGTTTCCTGAAAGTATTTTACATTCTCAATTGATTATGAGCACCCCAGATCCTGCATAAATTACTTAGTATTTTTATACTTTGTGTTTAGAACCCCAGCTTCTGGGGCATGTTGTTGGAAAGCCCAAAACTATAGAACTGTATATTTGGCTTTTAAATACATCTTCAGTGTACACTTTGATCATTGTTACCCAGGGCATGTCAGAAAAAAAAATTACTAGTATAACCTACTCTTTAATTCCCAAGGTTAATTTGGTAAAATACTTCAAAATGCTTTGTTCTTTAAAAGATTTTTTTAAAAAAACCCAAAAAAACAAAAAAACCCACCATTTAAAAGGGAACATATTTAATTTGCTTCATTTCCAACCAGATATAATTAGTGCTCAGTGAAGCCTCAGCTCCCAGCACACAAAACTAGGACATTGCTTTGTCTCTTGTTAGTTTTATTTAATTTGACTTTAGTGTCTTCACAATGAATTTATTGGCCTGATAAATTACTCCTTTGTTTTCGAAGACAAATCCTTCCTATCACTCAGGTCTCTGTCAGTCTCTCCTACTTAGAGACTTGTGGAACATTCACAGATGTTTATTCTTCCTACATAATTGTAAGACTTTTTTTTCCCCTAGAAAATGTTTACATTCTTCAAGTTTGTTTTTGAGTTTTCTTTTAAAAACTACTTTAACGGCACTCACAGTGTGAGGCATTAGAATCACAGGACTGGAAGGGACATCATGGGTGTTCCTCGTGATTGAGCTGGAAACAGGATCCAAGGCTGAGGGTTCCTGTGAGGCTCCTCCTCTCGCGAAACTGAGCGTACCGCTCAGGATCAGGCTCCAAAGGGTCAGGAAGGGGACTTTCACAGCATTTCTGGAAGAATTAGTTTTGCTAAGTAGATAGGTCAGTCTCCATTCCTTGGGTTTTCTTAGGCAGGTGTAAAGTGGCCTCTTTGTTCATCTGCTGCTTATACTTCCCTTGTGATAAATCTGGGGAGATGATAGGGGTCTGAGTGGCTAGCGTTGTATGGTAGATTCCTATTGGGGCTGGATGTAGAGGACTGAAGATTGGAGACCTGAGTTCTTTACTTATTTAACTTAACCCTTGAGCAGATCAGTTAGCCAGCTGTTTTGTTGTTTTGTTTTGTCTTTGGTGGTAGGAAGGGGTGTAACAAAATGACAGTGATAACTGCCTTGCCTAATTTTATAAATTATCTAACACTTAATCAACACTATTTGAATTTTTCAGGATAAAAAACAGAAAGTGTTATCTCGGGGTTGTAATGATTCTCACACTGTGGTCAGTTGTGGAAAACTTCATGGTCTGTAAACAGCACTAGTAATTGATGATTTCTGTGTCATCTTCCCCTGATTTTTGTAATAGTATGATTTTCACGTTAGTGCTCTTAGCCTTCAAAGGAATCTGCCTGTGACCTGGGAGTTGAAGGGGTGACTTTTTCTTCTACTTGTTATTTAGTTCTTGAGTGGATTTATTTAAATAAAAGATTATAACCTGGCTTAATTTAGAGAAAGCACCTGATTTGCCTAGATTTAATGAGTAACTATAAAAAGAAGAGTATTTGTTGTCTGTGTTTTTTCTATATAATCACGTGTTACTGAATGTCTGACCCTGGTGGTATCATGATTAACAAAGAGCATGCGAATCACGTCGTGTATTTAAAATTAAATCGTGATTTTATTTCCTTGACTTTGATCATTCTCTCCACAAATTTGAGTATTGGATTCATTTAAACAGTGGCCTTTTTGTTTTGTTTTTGGTAAGAGTCTCATTGCTTTTGCTTTTTTAGTTATTGTTGAATAATAACTTTAAACATATTGGTATTCTTGATTTAAAAAAAAAAGAAATTAAGACATTGTTTCTCTCCATAATGTAAGATTTTTCGTTCAGTAGCTAAGCACAAATGATGGGTTCCTTGGATTTGAATCAAAATTAGCAACTTCGTCGTCATTTTGCCACTACTAGGTAAAGCTTGAGCAGTGGGAAAACTTTCAGGAGTCCAAGTTTATGCTTCTACTCGTGCCTCAGTTGACTGGCTATAGATGCCTCTTGGTCATGAAAACATCTATCCTGTGTTACAATGTGGAAACCTCCTTAATGCCCTCCCCCACACCTCTTGAGCAGTAAATTCCTTAGGCCTTGAATCCTTGATTCCCATTTTATTAATGAGGTAACTGCTGACTCTTTATTGGACTTTGACCTTTATTGTTTCCTGAGCACTGAATATAGAGAACTAACATGGATATTTTATTTCATCTTTTAGACCGTGATTTACATAGTTTTATTCTGTGTGATTTTTTTCATAGTCTAAAATTTTGTAACTTACTTAATCTATCTTCTCTCCTGAATATATTGTTATCCATCACATTGAACACAAACCATGAGTTTTCTTGCATTTGTTTTCATACATACGGCTTTCAGAGTATTTCATTGTTTAGGTTGTTCCTTAGAGGTCTGTACTATTTTGCTTCTTTGGGAACTCAGTTAGATTCATATTATTGTAGATTTGTGGACATTTAGGCAGTCAGAAATGCATAAATCTCCTGGCTTTGACATTGGATGATTGTATAATTTGAAGAGTTATCTACTGGGTAATTCATTAATTAATGAGCCTGCAGTATGTTCACAAAATTAACAGTTAGAAAGAAGGGGGAACCCTCATTTCTAGGTTAAACTAGTTAAGGAGAGAGAGAGTGTGTATGTGTGTATGTGGGTGCTTGTGTGTAGGTATATACATATAATATAGATACACACACATATACATACATATATATGCATGCATATGTGTATACACAGATACATATATTAAAATACTAAATTGCAAGTCTAGATCAGACTTAAATGGAAGCATAGGACAACCTGATATAAATCTGTACAGTAATGCTAAAGAGATACTATTTAAGGGCATAATTAGAGTATATATGAGTTTTACAGCTTTATGTCACCTCTCTGACACTTTGATGTGTTGGATCTGTCTTCTCACCTAAAGAAGCTAAACATAGCAATTTAAGAACACGTTGATTGAGAAAACAAATAATATATTTGAAGGAAGAATTGGGTAAAGAGCATATGTTGTGTTCACTCTGTATATTCCCAGGCCATGAAACAGGAGAGGATATTAATACAGTCTATCTATGGGTTTATTTATCTTCATAATCTTAGACAAGTTTTTCAGATAGGTAATTTATAAACCAGAATCTGAAAATGGCTTGAGAAGTCTGTGCTCTTTACTTTTATCAATTCCTTTGTTTTGATTTCATTAGATTCCTTACATTCTTTTTATTAAAAACCCTCTTAGTTTGTAGGGTGGTGCTTGTGTTTCTTCTTGACTGGTGACATTTGGCCTATTTTGATTAATTTGTTTTTAGAGAGGGAAAAGCTTTGCTTAAGTGATAAGGTGTTGAGAAAGAGCTGTGTCAGGAGAGTTTTATACTACACTGATTTTTTTCCCATTTCTGAACATTAGACATTATTTTTTGCAATCATTTTTCTGTCTACTCTTTCATAAGTATGATTTACTTGCACATTTCCTTTCACTGAGTATTTAAAAATTAATATCCCTAAAATTATTTAAATTAAATGTTTTATTTGAGAAGTCACAAATTGTAGATTAAAACAATAGTATTCCTTCTCTAGGTATTGCCTTGGGATATATTTAAGAATTTTACAATGTGGTTTAATATTCACAGTAGCATCATTAATGGGAAGGTTTAACCTTTATTCCAGAGTTTAAATCAATATTGTAGGGCTTTACTTGGCTTAAAATACTTGAATGCCAATTTTATCACCTCTCAGTTCACACTTACACTTTCTCACTAGAACTGTGCTTTTTTTCCCCAATAAAATGTAAACTGTAGTCTCTGTGCTGTGCAGTTAGCACCTGTGTTATACAACAAACACATATGTTGCATCCACTATGTGTCAGTCACTGTGCTGAAGTGTTCAAGGAGGTAGAAGGAGAATCAGAGGAGTTAGGCAGATAAGCACTTTGAGAGTTGCCACGGTAAAACCAAAACAGTGATTTGGAAGCACAGGGAAGAGTGGACACCTCCAGATCAGAACAGGGGCCGGAAGACTGGGGAAAGATGCCTGGAAGGAGATTAAAATGAGCTTGAAGGATATGCAGGAATCAGAAGCGTTTTCCAAGGAAGGAGAGCAGCATATGCAGGGCAAAGATACTTGAGAGAATGATGTATCCAAAGAACTGAAATGTCTTGGCACAAGGGCGAAGGGGAGCTGGGAGAGTTGCGACATGATCAAGAGGCGGTACCCTGAGGGCAGTGGCGAGCCATTAGAGGACTCTAAGCAGGAGTATGGAATCAAATTTGTGTTTAAGAAAGATCTTCTGGGGCTTCCCTGGTGGCTCAGTGGTTGAGAATCCGCCTGTCGGTGCAGGGGACACGGGTTCGTGCCCCGCTCCGGGAAGATCCCACATGCCGCGGAGCGGCTGGGCCCGTGAGCCATGGCCGCTGAGCCTGCGCGTCCGGAGCCTGTGCTCCGCAACGGGAGAGGCCACAACAGTGAGAGGCCCGCGTACCGCAAAAAAAGAAAGAAAGAAAGAAGGATCTTCTGTAGCAATAATGTATAAAATGGATGTGCAGGGGGGAGAGACAGGAGGAAGGTAGAGGGATCATTTGGCAGGCAGCTGCAGACTGGAGCAACTCCACTCCAAGCTATGCAGCATTGTTTGTAAGAGCCCCAAATTGGAAACAACCGTGCTGTCCATCAACAGAAGATAGATGAATAAATTGTGGTGTATTTGTACAATGGGGAATCCCTACTGCAATGAGAAAGAATGAAGTACCTGCTATGAACAGCAACGTGGGTGCAGCTCAGCAAGCATACTGTCAACCGAGGAAACCAGGCCCCACCTCATACGATCCGGTCCATTTATACAGAATCCCAAACCGGGCAGAACTAGTCTGTGATGATGGAGGTCCTTTCAGGGAGGGGCCAGAACTAGGAGAGGGCTTCTTCTTGATCTTGGAAGTGATTAGACAAGTGTGTTTGCCTTGTGAAAATTCATCACACTTAAAATTGCTGACTTTTTCTGTAGTATGTTATACTTTAATTCAACTGCTTCTTCAAAAACCCACTTTTCTCCACTGCAGTACCGTTCCCAGCTCCCTTCTAAGTAGTGACTTATTACCTTGCTGCTACTTCCCTCCCACTTTGCATGTCACTGAGGCAGGGGGTGGGTTTTAGTGACTGGTGGAGTAGTCCTTGGCCACATTTTTTGGACCCATTTTGTTCCATGGGGTGATCCTTCTGCAAGTGACCTTCACCAGGTTAACTGCTAGACTAGCAGTGCTTGAGCTTTGCTCTCTACTCTGAACATGTAGGGCTTGATGAAATACAAACACATTGTGGAAATCAGATATACTAATGAAATGCAAATACATTTATTTGAACATAAAAAACTAGGGCCCTTTTCCCCCTTAAACAAGCAGTTTAACTTGGAAAGTGTACTAGGATTTTAAACAGTCAATTGCTTTAGTTGCTGCGCCCTACAGTTGAGCCATTTCTATTTATTCATGTGCTCAAGGTTAAACGTGTAGCTTTCCTCGTTGCATCTGGCTGCTGACTGACCAGTCACAGCCATCTTCACCTGGACACTGTAGTTTCAGTAAAGGGCAGGGACTAGGCCTAAGCCCAGTTCTCTAAATAGAATATTGTCAAGTCGAGGACCACTTTAGTCGGCATCACTAATGATGTTTACAGTAAATATCAGGTCTTTTGCCCTGAAATTTCACAGTGCACGTCTCAATATCTTTTCAAATAATATTGAATGCTCATATAACAACACAACACTTCCTGGATTATTTGAAGCCCAAAACTTCCCCAGCTTAAATGCAGAGCAGCACAGAGTGTCTCTTTAAAGAGAGTGGCAACTAAAGACAGTGTGAAGAATAAAGTGTGGAACATTATGGAATAGCATTATTTGTTTCATTACACGGAATAATTAAACTCTCTATTAGAATTTCGCTACATGGAAAATACCTATTACAGGCATACCCCGTTTTATTGCCCTTCCTAGAATTGTGTTTTTTTACAAATGGAAGTTTTGTGGCAACCCCGCATCGAACAAGTCTATTGCCACCATTTTTCCAACAACATCTGCTCACTTCGTGTCTCTATGTCACATTTTGGTAATTCTCGCAATATTTCAAACTTTTACATTATTATTATATTTGCTATGGTGGTCGGTGATCTTTGATCTTGCTATTACAAAAAGATTAGACTCACCGAAGGCTCAGATGGTGGTTAGGATTTTTTAGCAATAAAGTATTTTTTAAGTAAGGTATGTACATTGTTTTTTTGGAGATAATGCTATTACACACTTAATAGACTACAATATAATAAACCTTTTATATGCACTGGGAAGCCAAAAAAATTGGTGAGACTCACTTTATTGAGATATTTACTTTATTGCAGTGGTCTGGAACCAAACCCACAATATCTGTGAGGTATGCCTGTACTTTAAAATATCACCAAAAGATGCAGCTATTTTTGCATATCATCTAGGGATTTCATTACATAACTGACTTACATTTTCTTCAGGAAATATGTAGAGTAAGCAGGATTATTTTTGGCTCTTAAAGAATAAGGGAAAACTACCTTTTCAAATTGTTTGAATGGATACATTTGAAATGTTCTGTGAGTTGAAATAGTTCTAGTTTAACAAAGATTCTTAGGGATCATGCATGTTTAATTTTGCCAAATATAATTTCTGCCTTCCACACTCTTAAAGCATTTAGTACTTTAATCAACTGGTCGCAGGAGAAGGTGGTACAGAAAAGAAAGGAAGCCGTGGGTGGCATGAAACAGTGGACACTTGGTTGGTACAAAGGAGCGTCATAAAAGTGATGGAAACAAACTAAGACCGACACACAGAAGTGAACAATTCAGTCTAGTCAAGGCCTCCAGCAGCCCCTACAACCCCCTCACTGTCAGCCAGGTCCTGATGGCAATGAGTGGAGAGCCATTGGAGCGTTCTGAGCAGGAGTGTGGGATCCAATTTGTATTTAAGAAAGACCAACAGTTACCCTTTCTATACTGTGTTAATTAACTCTGAAAACTGAATTTAGTAGAAAGGTTTATAGTCTAGCAGCCACTTTGACAGTAAGTCAAAGAAAGTCGGGTGCTCACTTTTTCCTTAATTTTATGTTTATTTTATTACTATTTCCTCCCCAAAGTATTTTATTTTGGCTTTGAAATGTTTACATACTAATTTAGCTTAGAAATATATACCTGAAAAGGAACATGTTTGATATATAAAGTTTGCCTATTTAAAGTCACCCTCATAGTCATTAGTCAAGACAATGTTTTGTTGAAAAGTTTGTGAACTTAATTCATTGTAACTGTAAGAATGGGCTTGTCAGAATTAATGGGCTTGATATTTATATTATGAGTGAGAAGTCTGTAGATGAAAAAGACATTTATTTTTATCTTCTGTTAAGTAAAACAGTGGGTTTCATTGTAGAATGTCATAAATACTAAATTAAGGAAATAGATTCCTTATACCTGAATGGAGGCTATAAAAGTTTTGAACATAGTTTAATATCACTTGCTGGCTGAGTGACTCTGGCCGAGTTACTGATGCCTCTATACCCCAGTTTCCTCACTTGTTTCATGATAATTCATGTCACACAGAGCTATAGATGAGTATCAGAAGGATTCAATCAAATTTTATACACACACGTATATTATAATATATAAAATACATATAAATATATATATACACAGTTAACTTTGCATCTGTCACATAGTAGAATTCAGTACGTGTTAGCTGTTTATTATTGTTGTTGCTAGATTAAGTAACAAAAACATGTTTTCATTTGAAGGGTTTGGTTTACAATCAAGGTACCAAAGCGTATCTGCTCTCGGAGCAATAACACAAATCTATGTGTACTTACATCTGTCTTTTAAAGTGTCACCAAGTTTTCAGTAATTTTTTTTAGTAAAAATACATTATAACATGATTGCTCATTGCCAGTTTTCCAATGAGAGAGAGCCATGAAATAGCATACGTAGTAAAAAGCATGATCTAATTGATGCCAGAATTCAGGGTTTTTTCACGTTAAGACTTGGAGAGTGTGATATCTTTCCCAGTCCTGGGAGCTCAACGGGAGTTAAACCATCACAGAACTTTGGCACTGCACACATGCCTCCAGCTTTCTCTAAAGGGCCGCAAGGTAGACTGGGACACCAACAGAAGATGTAATTGCAAAACAGATGGCGTTTTATGTTCCTTTTTAAAAATAATACTGCAGCAAGAAATGCAACGCAATGGTACATTATTTTTGTATTTTTTACTTAGATTTTATACCAATAAAATCAAGTTGTAAGGTCCACCTTCCATGAACATTTAAGAAAATTAGCAAGAACAAGCAACACAGAGTTTTTTCATGGCAATGTTCCTATGTCAGTGGCAACCCCTATTTTATGTTCTGTTTTCATGAGCGTTCTTTACAAGAGCAACTCCCTCAACATCTTCTGTACTGGACACTTAATTAAGTTTAATCATTTAATTTCAGTTTTCAGAATAATCTAAATTAGTATTATTCCTAAGATTGGCTAACATCCATCCAGTGACCTTGATCGAATGATAAAATTTGACTAGACCTCAGCCTTCTGTGTTCAGTGAAATTATTATACTAGTTGTTGGCCAGCAGGTTGCTAGCTCCGGAAGGAAAGATATCTTATCCATTTGGTTTCAGTGAACTCTATGAAATGAGTGACCTTTATCTGTCTGGAGAAAGTACCATCCCTCCTTGACATCTTTAGGTGTAAGGAATCCGCAGCTTCCTTTGAACTTTCACCACATAGAGCCAAATTGTTTTTGAGTGATTTTGGTAGGCTTGTGACTTGGAAAGAAGAATACTGCAAGGCTGGAATAGCAGAAAAAAATAAGAAAGATGCACATGTTATGGTTAGTAGCATTCGTGTGGAGTGGTGGCATTCCAGTTAAAGCTGACTCAGGGTTACTACCACTAGAGAGATGTTGACCATCATGAACTGGCTTACAGTGAGGGCTGTAGGGGCTTTTGGAGGCCCTGACCTAGACTGAATTGTTCATTTTTATGTATTGGTCTTGGTTCATTTCCATCACTTTTATGACATCCCTTCAGACCCACCGAGTGGCCATAGTCTCATGCCACCCTCCCCGGCCTCTCCATGCCTTGTTCTCCTGTGACCCTTTTCAAGGTATGAATTTCCAGGTTAAATTCCCAAGCAAAACACTTCCTTTATCAGTGTTCTGTCAGCCAGAACTCAAAGAAGAATTCAGTCTAATAAACATGTCCTTGTATTTCCGTGGGGTATCAGAATGATTTTACAAATGGTAGCCATTTTGAAGGGACTAGGGAATAAATGACTTTTTGGTGGTGTCAGGTAGTATTAGATTAGTAAAAGGAATTATTTCGAATAAGAACTTGCTTTTGAGATTAGCTATGGTTACTGGAAATATCTCTCTCTATTCTCTAAAATGGGTAAATGTAAAGATTTTGCTTTTTCTTAAGTTATAATTATTACATAGAAATCCTGTATTTCTGCTCAGAGCTTTCATTGGCAGGTCAAAATTTACTCAGATTGTTAGTTCAGAAATAAGTACTGTCCTGACGAAGTACTGTGCTCCCAAAAGGTTTTTGATACTGCTCTGTGACCTGTTAGTTTACACCTCTGGGTATGGAAGAAGTCTCCATTTCAAAATCATAGTATAGGTTTAACATTATATGTGATTTAGAAAAATATAATTGTCCATAAGCTATCTGGAGATGAGCTTTGAATAAGAAACTCACCTGAAAATAATGGCTCTTCTAACACCAAATTTGATGCTAAATAAAAAAACTAAAGTTACTAGTTATATTTATTTTAAAAGTTTATTTTTGGGGCTTCCCTGGTGGCGCAGTGGTTGAGAGTCCGCCTGCAGATGCAGGGGACACGGGTTCGTGCCCCAGTCTGGAAAGATCCCACGTGCCACGGAGCGGCTGGGCCCGTGAGCCATGGCCGCTGAGCCTGGGCGTCCGGAGCCTGTGCTCCGCAACGGGAGAGGCCACAACAGTGAGAGGCCCGCGTACCGCAAAAACAAACAAACAAAAAAAAAAAAGATGGTTCTTAGTAGAAGGATCAATATTTTCATATCAATAACTTTAACTTGATTTGTATCATGTTTATACCAGATGCAATTGAAATTTTTTAATATGGGTGCTAATCCCAATTATCATTTCTAATCTCCATTTAAAAACTTTGAGAGTGTTGGCTGCTCTTAGGTACACGGTGTCATAATCTAAAATGTCTTTATTTTCAGGTGCTCTTACTAAAATAAAAATAATGTTTCCAAAATGTCGCTTTTCTATTGATTTTTTCCTTCAGGAAAAGAAGTTTCTAATTTTTGAAAGTTATAATTTTTACTTCCATACACAGAACAAACTTTTATTGAATTTACACTTTGAGCCAAGCCCCGCACTAGGTACATTTTTTTAAAAGGCATTCTATTTCTCACACATGCCACTTGAAAAGTTATGCATCTTAAGTAATAGACTCAGGATTTGAACCTTGGTAAATGCTATCTCCACTAAATCAGTGGTCCCTTGGAAAAAATGGCTTATTCCAGGAAGTAGTTTTTAATGCTGTGAACTTAAAGAAAATGCCGGAAATCTCTAAGAAGCTTTGCTTAATATTAAAGGCAAGAGTTAAAAATTAACACAAATATGCAAACATATTTTATTTAGGCCTCTGTAAAATAAATGTGGACATAATTTTCCAAGACTGGAGGAATAATTTGTTGGCACTGAAAAATGAATCTGACCATGAGACACTCATTTTGCTGGCATGAGCATTTATTTATCATAGGTTCTCTGAATTAAAACTGTAGTTTCTTAGCACGATTTAGTTGTTTTACCTCTTCTCTTTCTCCTGGAATGGCAAGTTTATACCTACTGTCTGATTGTTGTTTATTAATAGAAATAAATTTCCAGGAGGTGATAGATGAGTTTTCTTAGTATAATTTAGGACATTTTAAGAACACTTATTTAGGTACAATGAATCCTTTTGGAGAAGCCTGCCTTACTCATTCCTTAGTTTCTTTATTCACCCCAGTTTTGAATATATGCCCCCACATTACAAGGTTCGAGACCTTGGGAGAGTTACTTATTTAAGCTCTCTGAGACTCACTTTTCTCACCTTTAAAATGAGGCCAGTGATACCTAACTCACTGAATTGTGCTGTGAGGAATAAATGAGACACGATACACTGTGCTTGGCAGGTGGTCGGTGCTCATGCCACTCCTCACCATGGTTTTGGAGTGGTCATGTGCACGTGTAATATTTGGGAAATGTTAGATCGTTGCATGTGTTTGAATGCTGTGATCTGAGGATGATGAGTGATAGAGGAAAGAGCATGGGTGTATTGGATTTAATAGTTAATAATGCACTTACTGCTTAGCTTTGAGAACTTCTAAAAACATACTATTAAAGAAAAATCCTATGATTTAGACAGGTCCCTGAAAAGAAAAATATAAAACCCATTTTTAGAAGGGATGGCTTCATCCTGGCAATGAAGACTTTTTGTATAAGCAAAAGAGAAAGCTAGGGTTCTATTAAATATTCTGATTTGTTCTGTATTGTTCCTGCAAGTAAAACTTTAAACAGTGTATCCATCACTACTTCTCAGTGCCTCAAATTACATTAAAGGGCTGGTAGAAATCTTATTTTTACATATAGGCAAATTTTCTAAAAGTTAGACGTTTGCATCCTATAGTGTAAAATATATTTTATAGGCATTGTTCCCCCTTCCACTCCCCACCCGCCATGCTAAGTCACTGAGTAAGTTTAACAGAGTTTGACCAGTTTCTCTACCCTGGGGTATCAGAACCTTTATCTTGCTGCGCATTGTCTCCCAGAGATGACATGTTATGAAATGTTTCTCAAAATCGTTGGCCTGGGGAACCTTATTTCCCCATGGTACATCTCTCAGGACTGCTGTTCTCAAGAATTCATTTTGGGAGGCTCTTATTTTTATTACTAAGGTCATCTTCCTTAGCACCGCTTTTGACATTGTGTACCTTTTTGTAACAGCCGATTTCCGTGACACCATTTGCAGAACTGCATTATAGCAAAATAATGGTCTTGATAAAAGCAACTTACTTTTAACTGCGTTTCCAAAATACAGAACAAGAGTGTCAAACATGCATAACCTGAACATTGCAGTTCAGGGGCAGGTAACCTATGCCTGGCGTCTGAGGCAGTTTTCCAAAAACCGTTACCTGTATCTGCCAAATTCTGGTTTCTCTTGCCTCTTTTTTTCCTAATGTGTTTTCACTCTCTCTCTTCTCCTCTCACGTTGTGCTTCATCCTGTCACACTCTCCAGGTTGTTTTTCATCTTCAGTTCCTTTCCCATTTCTACAGGCAGGCAGCAGGTACCCATAGACATTTTTTTCCTTACATCAGTAATATTTAAACATTAAAAAGTTAATAGGGGCTTCCCTGGTGGCGCAGTGGTTGAGAGTCCGCCTGCCGATGCAGGGGACACGGATTCGTGCCCTGGTCCGGGAAGATCCCACAAGCCGCGGAGCAGCTGGGCCCGTGAGCCATGGCCGGTGAGCCTGCGCGTCTGGAGCCTGTGCTCCGCAACGGGAGAGGCCACAACAGTGAGAGGCCCACGTACCGCAAAAAAAAAAAAAAAAAAAAAAAAATGTGATGGTATACTAAAACCTTAATGGAACTTAATAATGAGCCTCATAAGTTCCTTTGAAATAATATAGGTTTCTTGGGGGGTGGGGAGAACTTTTAATGAGATCTGCTGTCTTTCGTGTTAGGTTTCCCAAGTTTAATATCTTTTTTAAAATAATGCTGTTTACTTTTTTATTTTAATTTTTTAAATTTTTGTACAATTTTAAAGGTTACTTTCCATCCACAGTTATTATAAAATATTGGCTATATTCCCCATGTTGTACAACACATCCTTGAGCCTATCTTACACTCCATAGTTTGTACTGACCAGTCCCCTATTCCCATATTGCCCCCCAGCAACTGGTAACCACTAGTTTGTTCTCTGTATCTGTGGTTCTCCTTTTTTGTTATATTCACTCGTTTATTGTATTTTTTAGATTCCACATATAAGTGATATCATATAGTATTTGTCTTTCTCTGACTTATTTCACTTAGCACAATACCCTCCAAGTCCATCCATGTTGCTGCAAATGCAAGACGTTCGTCATTTTTTATGGCTGGGTAGTAGTCCACTGGATATGTATACCACATCTTCTTTATCCATTATCTGTTGATAGACACTTAGGTTGCTTCCATATCTTGGCTATTGTAAATAATGCTGCTATGAATATTGGGGTGCATGTATCTTTTCGAATTAGCGTTTTTGGTTTTTTTGGATGTATACCCGGAAGTGGAATTGCTGGGTCATATGGTAGTTCTATTTTTGGTTTTTTTGAGAAACCTCCATACGGTTTTCCACAGCGGCTGCACCAGTTTACATTCCTACTAACAGTGTAGGAGGGTTCCCTTTTCTCCACGTCCTCGCCAACAATTTGTTACTTATGTTCCTTTTGATGATAGCCATTCTGACAGGTGTGAGGTGATATCTCACTGTGGTTTTGATTTGCATTTCCCTGATGATTAGTGATGTTGAGCATCTTTTCATGGGCCTATTGGCCATCTGCATTTCCTCTTTGGAAGAATGTCTGTTCAGTTCTTCTGCCCATTTTTTAATTGGGTGGTTTGTTTTTTTGATGTTGAGTTGTATGAGCTATTTATATATGTTGGATATTAATCCTTTATGTCATATCATTTGCAGATATTTTCTCCCATTCAGTAAGTTGTCTTTGTCAGTGGTTTCCTTTGCTGTGCGAAAGCTTTTAAGTTGAAAGGTCCAAGTTTAATCTTTTAATGAAACATAAGGGACTATGTATTAAATAAATTTTAATTCAGCTTTAAAAATTCAGCTGTTTTTCCTTTTAATAAAATAATTTAATTTTAATAATTAATTTAACACAATATATTAATGTTTGACCGTTTTTTCATCTTAACTTATCCCAAGGAAGAATAATACATATTCTATTTTTAGTAAATAGAGTGCCTAGCAGAGAAGGAAACAAATCTTATTTTAAGTCAGAACTCTTATGTTTCCTTTCCTTAAATGTTCTCTAAATGTATTAGGGACAGTAGCACATAAACCTCTTATTTGACACTTGGAGTGCACACCAGCCTATATAATGCTCAAAGAACCTAGCAGTAAAGGAACTTTTTAAGCTTTGTTTACTGGATTTCTTACATTTCCTCGGCCTTGGAGCCCTTTTTCCCCAGAAATTTAACATCTTACAGATTTCCTAACTGAGGAACACAGTTTGGGAATCAGCTTGCTGGGGGCAGATGGTCCTTCCTCTGGGCATAAAGGGGGTTAGTGAAGCCACCTTGGCGCTGCAGTGGAAGCAGAGAGAGCTGAAGCGGCACTCTGGGAAATTACAGTGTGACAAAAAGGTTTCTTTTAAGACTTATTTATTATTTATTTGTTTTATTTATTTTTGGCTGCGTCAGGTCTTAGTTGCGGCACGTGGGGTCTTTCGTTGTGGCGTTGGAGCTTCTCTCTAGCTGTGATGTGTGGGTTCCAGAGTGTGTGGGCTCTGTAGTTTGCAGCATGCAGGCTCTCTAGTTGAGGCGCGTGGGCTCAGTAGTTGTGGCACGTGGGCTTAGTTGCCCCACAGCATGCGGGATCTTAGTTCCCCAACCAGGGATCGAACCTGCGTCCCCTGCATTGCAAGGTAGATTCTTTACCACTGGGCCATCAGGGAAGTCCCAACAAAAAGTGTTTTTGTACCATCCCTAGAAAAAGTAATTAGGTTTATTCTCATTCATCTCACATGTGTTCTGACTCATCTACCCAGGTGACCAGGTACCCTCAAACTGTCTTAGGTCCTTTAACAGAATGTAAAAGGACTAAGTTACTATTTGTAGTAAATACTATTTTATAGGAAAAGTTCGTATTGTTTTTTAAATAAGTTTTTAAATGATCAATTAATCCTGAAATGGCCGTGCCATTGTAAACCATTAAATTTAAATGTTTTCTTTAATTAAATCAATGTTTATTACATCTCATAAACTTTTAACATTCTTTTTTAAAAACAGCAAAGAAATAGGAAGATCACAGGACAATGGGCAAACAAATCATAGATTGATTAAAGATTTATTAACACAGGAAGTGTTGAGATTTTAAAAACCCACAGAAAAAAGAATTGTGTGTAATTGATTTTTAGTAGGCTAATAATAACATTCTAATCAATAGAAAAAAATCAAGACATATTGTTTGACCATATGAGAATGCAGAATTTTCTGCTTCACCTATAATGCAGCTAAACAAAATATTAAACACTGGGGAAACACAGCAAGTTAAAAAAAAGTTTACATTATTAGAATAACTCTTAAATTGAAGACAGTTAGAAAATGAGTATTTGCAGTGCTGGACACCCTATGCCAAACAACAAGCAAGACAGGAACACAACCCCATCCATTAGCAGAGAGGCTGCCTAAAATCATAATAAGGCCACAGATACCCCAAAACACACCACCAGACGTGGACCTGCCCACCAGAAAGACAAGATCCAGCCTCATCCACCAGAGCACAGGCATTAGTCCCCTCCACAGGAAGCCTACCCAACCCACTGAATCAACCTTAGCCACTGGGGACAGACACCAAAACAATGGGAACTACGAACCTGCAACGGTAACCTCCTCCTGCTAAAAGGAGACCCCAGACACCATAAAGTGAGATGAATGGGAAGACAGAGAAACACACAGCAGATGATGGAGCAAGGCAAAAACCCACCAGACCTAACAAATGAAGAGGAAATAGGCAGTCTACCTGAAAAAGAATTCAGAATAATGATAGTAAAGATGATCCAAATCTTGGAAACAGAATGGAGAAACTACAAGAAACGTTTAACAAGGACCTAGAAGAACTAAAGAGCAAACAAACAGTGATGAACAACACAATAAATGAAATTAAAAATACTCTACAAGGGATCAATAGCAGAATGACTGAGGCAGAAAACCGGATAAGTGACCTGGAAGATAAAATAGTGGAAATAACTACTGCAGAGCAGAATAAAGAAAAAACAATGAAAAGAATTGAGGACAGTCTCAGAGACCTCTGGGACAACATTAAACACACCAACATTCGAATTATAAGTGTCCTAGAAGAAGAAGAGAAAAAGAAAGGGACTGAGAAAATATTTGAAGAGATTATAGTTGAAAACTTCCCTAATATGGGAAAGGAAATAGTTAAACCAGTTCAGGAAGCAAAGAGAGTCCCATATAGGATAAATCCAAGGAGAAACACGCCAAGACACATATTAATCAAACTGTCAAAAATTAAATACAAAGAAAAAATATTAAAAGCAACAAGGGAAAAATAACACACAAGGGAATCCCTATAAGGTTAACAGCTGATCCTTCAGCAGAAACTCTGCAAGCCAGAAGGGACTGGCAGGACATATTTAAAGTAATGAAGGAGAAAAATCTACAACCAAGATTACTCTACCCAGCAACGATCTCATTCAGATTTGACGGAGAAATTAAAACCTTTACAGACAAGCAAAAGCTAAGAGAATTCAGCACCACCAAACCAGCTTTACAACAAATGCTAAAGGAACTTCTCTAGGAAGGAAACACAAGAGAAGGAAAAGACCTACAATAACGAACCCAAACAATTAAGAAGATGGTAATGGGAACATGCATATTGATAACTACCTTAAAGGTAAATGGATTAAATGCTGCAAACAAAAGACATAGACTGGCTGAATGGATACAAACACAAAACCCATATATATGCTGTCTACAAGAGACCCACTTCAGACCTAGGGACACATACAGACTGAAAGTGAAGGGATGGGAAAAGATATTCCATGCAAATGGAAATCAGAAGAAAGCTGGAGTAGCAATTCTCATATCAGATAAAATAGACTTTAAAACAAAGACTATTACAAGAGACAAAGAAGGACACTACATATGATCAAGGGATCAATCCACGAAGAAGATATAACAATTGTAAATATTTATGTACCCCACATAGGAGCACCTCAATACATAAGGCAAATACCAACAGCCATAAAAGGGGAAATAGACAGTAAAACAACCATAGTAGGGGACTTTAATACCCCACTTTCACCAATGGACAGTAGATCCAAAATGAAAATAAATAAGGAAACACAAGCTTTAAATGATACATTAAACAAGATGGACTTAATGGATATTCATAGGACATTCCATCCAAAAACAACAGAATACACTTTCTTCTCAAGTGTTCATGGAACATTCTCCAGGAAAGATCATATCTTGGGTCACAAATCAAGCCTTGGTAAATTTAAGAAAATTGAAATCGTATCAAGTATCTTTTCCGACCACAACGCTGTGAGACTAGATATCAATTACAGGAAAAAATCTGTAAAAAATACAAACATATAGAGGCTAAACAATACACTACTTAATAACCAAGAGATCACTGAAGAAATCAAAGAAGAAATCAAAAAATACTTAGAAACAAATGACAATGAAAACACAACAACCCAAAACCTATAGGATGCAGCAAAAGCAGTTCTAAGAGGGAAGTTTATAGCAATACAATCCTACCTTAAGAAACAGGAAACATCTCAAATCAACAACCTAACCTTACACCTAAAGTAATTAGAGAAAGAATAACAAAAAAAACCCCCAAAGTTAGCAGAAGGAAACAAATCATAAAGATCAGATCAGAAAGAAATGAAAAAGAAATGAAGGAAACGATAGCAAAGATCAGTAAAACCAAAAGGTGGTTCTTTGAGAAGATAAACAAAATTGATAAACCATTAGCCAGACTCATCAAGAAAAAAAGAGAGAAGACTCAAATCAATATAATTAGAAATGAAAAAGGAGAAGTAACAACTGACACTGCAGAAATACAAAGGATCATGAGAGATTACTACAAGCAACTCCATGCCAATAAAATGGACAACCTGAAAAAAATCGACAAATGCTTAGAAATGCAAACCTTCCGAGACTGAACCAGGAAGAAATAGAAAATATGAACAGACCAATCACAAGCATTGAAATTGAGACTGTGATTAAAAATCTTCCAACAAACAAAAGCCCAGGACCAGATGGCTTCACAGGCAAATTCTATCAAACATTTAGAGAACAGCTAACACATATCCTTCTCAAACTCTTCCAAAATATAGCAGAGGGAGGAACACTCCGACACTCATTCTACAAGGCCACTATCACCCTGATACCAAAACCAGACAAAGATGTCACAAAGAAAGAAAATTACAGGCCAATATCACTGATGAACATAGATGCAAAAATTCTCCACAAAATACTAGCAAACAGGATCCAAGAGCACATTAAAAGGATCATACACCATGATCAAGTGGGGTTTATTCCAGGAATGCAAGGATTCTTCAATATACGCAAATCAATCAATGTGATACACCATATTAACAAACCAAAGGAGAAAAACCATATGATCATCTCAATAGATGTAGAGAAACCTTTCGACAAAACTCAACACCCATTTATGATAAAAACCCTCCAGAAAGTAGGCATAGAGGGGACTTTCCTCAACATAATAAAGGCCATATATGACAAACCCACAGCCAACATTGTCCTCAATGGTGAAAAACTGAAACCATTTCCACTAAGATCAAGAATGAGGCAAGGTTGCCCTCTCTCACCACTATTATTCAACATAGTTTTAGAAGTTTTAGCCACAGCAGCCAGAGAAGAAAAAGAAATAAAAGGAATCCAAATCGGAAAAGAAGAGTAAAGCTGTCACTATTTGCAGATGACATGATACTATACATAGAGAATCCTAAAGATGCTACCCGAAAACTACTAGAGCTAATCAATGAATTCAGTAAAGTTTCAGGATACAAAATTAATGCACAAAAATCCCTTGCATTCCTATACACTAATGATGAAAAATCTGATAGTGAAATTAAGAAAGCACTCCCATTTACCATTGCAACAAAAAGAATAAAAGGTAGGAATAAACCTACCTAAGGAGACAAAAGACCTGTATGCAGAAAATTATAAGACACTGATGAAAGAAATTAAAGATGATACAAATAGATGGAGAGATATACCGTGTTCTTGGATTGGAAGAATCAACACTGCGAAAATGACTCTACTACCCAAAGCAATCTACAGATTCAATGCAATCCGTATCCAACTACCACTGGTATTTTTCACAGAACTAGAACAAAAAATTTCACAATTTGTATGGAAACACAAAAGACCCCGAATAGCCAAAGCAATCTTGAGAATGAAAAACGAAGCTGGAGGAATCAGGCTCCCTGACTTCAGACTATACTACAAAGCTATAGTAATCAAGACAGTATGGTACTGGCCCAAAAACAGAAATATAGATCAATGGAACAGGATAGAAAGCCCAGAGATAAATCCACGCACATATGGTCACCTTATCTTTGATAAAGGATGCAAGATTATACAATGGAGAAAAGACAGCCTCTTCAATAAGTGGTGCTGGGAAAACTGGACAGCTACATGTAAAAGAATGAAATTCAAATACTCCCTAACATCATACACAAAAATAAACTCAAAATGGATTAAAGACCTAAATGTAAGGCCAAACACTATAAAACTCTTAGAGGAAAACATGGGCAGAACCCTCTGTGACATAAATCACAGCAAGATCCTTTTTGATGTATCTCCTAGAGAAATGGAAATAAAAACAAAAGTAAAAAAATGGGAGCTAATGAAACTTAAAAGCTTTTCTACAGCCAAGGAAACCATAAGCAAGACAAAACGACACCCCTCAGAATGGGAGAAAATATTTGCAAAGGAAGCAACTGACAAAGGATTAATCTCCAAAATTTACAAGCAGCTCATGCAGCTCAATATCAAAAGAACAAAAAACCCAATCCAAAAATGGGCAGAAGACCTAAATAGACATTTCTCCAAAGAAGATATACAGATTGCCTACAGATACATGAAAGAATGCTCAACATCATTAATCATTAGAGGAATGCAAATCAAAACTACAACGAGGGGGCTTCCCTGGTGGCACAGTGGTTCAGAGTCCGCCTGCCGATGCAGGGGACACAGGTTCGTGCCCCGGTCCGGGAAGATCCCACATGCCATGGAGCGGCTAGGCCCGTGAGCCATGGCCACTGAGCCTGCGCGTCTGGAGCCTGTGCTCCGCAACGGGAGAGGCCACAACAGTGAGAGACCTGTGTATCGCAAAAAAAAAAAAAAAAAAACTACAATGAGATATCATCTCACACCGGTCAGAATGGCCATCATCAAAAAATCTACAAACGGTAAATGCTGGAGGGGGTGTGGAATAAAGGGAACCCTCTTGCACTGTTGGTGGGCATGTAAATTGATACAGCCACTATGGGGAACAGTAAGTATGGAGGTTCCTTCAAAAACTAAAAATAGAACTACCGTAGGACCCACCAGTCCCTTTACTGGGTATATACCCTGGGAAAACCATAATTCAAAAAGAGTCATGTACCAAAATGTTCATTGCAGCTCTTATTACAATAGCCAGGAGATGGAAGCAACCTAGGTGTCCATCGACAGATGAATGGATAAAGAAGATGTGGCACATATATACAATGGAATATTACTTAGCCATAAACAGAAGTGAAACTGGTTATTTGTAGTGAGGTGGATGGCCCTAGAGTCTGTCATACAGAGTGAAGTAAGTCAGAAAGAGAAAAACAAACACTGTATGCTAACACATATATGGAATCTAAAAAAAAAAAAAAATGGTCATGAAGAACCTAGGGGCAAGATGGGAATAAAGACGCAGACCTACTAGAGAATGGACTTGACGATATGGGGAGGGGAAAGGGTAAGCTGAGACAAAGTGAGAGAGTGGCATGGACATATATACACTACCAAATGTAAAATAGATAGCTAGTGGGAAGCAGCCGCATAGCACAGGGAGATCAGCTCGGTGCTTTGTGACCATCTAGAGGGGTGGGATAGGGAAGGTGAGAGGGAGGGAGACACAAGAGGGAAGATATATGGAGACATATGTATATGTATAACTGATTCACTTTGTTATAAAGCAGAAACTAACACACCATTGTAAAGCAATTATACTCCAATAAAGATGTTTTAAAAAAAAAAGTTTAAGACAATTATCAAACTCCAGTTAAATAAATGGGTAGAGGACAAGCAGATCATAGATGGGGAAGTTGTTAGCCAACGAAGGAATTAATATCCTTCAGCTAATATTTTCTGCACACCTATGCCTTATGCTGCACTTGGTGTTGAAGTTTCAGTGGTGTAGACAACACTCTCGGTCCCTTGGCCAAGAGTGTGAGGCAAGGGACACAGGGAACAAACAGATGGTGACAAGGCTGCGGAAACTGGTTCAATTGTTTTTGATTCCTAAAATGACAAAAAAACTTTTCTTTTTTTTAACCTCAGAAATTATCCTAATGAAGTAATTTTTGTAATAAATTAGTTTGTATGTTGAGCAATAGGGCTTGGTCAAGTAAATAAGATTTCTTTGGTCAATGGAGAGTGACTTTATGATTAATATTCTAATCGTGGAAATAGTACCATGAGGTGTCATGATTGGTGGCCATGGTTGCAGTCACACTTCTAAGTTCAGTTCTGTGAATAAGTAAGCCCATGGTCATTAATGGTAGTAGGACTATGATATATTAAAATTTGTTTTGGTAACATTTACTTACTAGGAGAAATGGTAAGATTTGTTTTATTAAAAATGTTTTTTCCTCTTTTTAGCTGACTACACAGACTCTGCCTTTTCCGTGTTTTCGTGGCCAGAGACATGACCTGACGCCTTGATGACCAGTCTCAGGGCCCTCTGGTGACTGGCTGGGGCACCATGGAACTTAAAGTATGGGTGGACGGAGTTCAGAGGATTGTTTGTGGTGTCACCGAAGTCACAACTTGCCAGGAAGTTGTCATAGCGTTAGCTCAAGCGATAGGTAAGTGAACTCTCGGGGTGTCTGAGATAAAGTAGGTTGATGCTTATGCCTCCTGTTGTTTTTGTTTGTTTTAAATATAGATGTCCTGTGGTTTCTGTTCATTTGGTTCCATAATACATCTCTCAGGCACACTTTTACTTATTACTGTCCCCTGCCTCCAGCTTAGGTCAGTCTGTGAAGATACTTGTTCTCTGCCTCACCGAGAGTTTACTGATCTTGAGTCTAGAGTCTGCACTGTCTTCTCCTCACCTGTTGTGATCGTAAACAATGATTTCTGGGACTAAAAAGGTTTTCTTGAGCCAAAACATAGATTTCAAGTTCCCAGACTCTTCATTAGGCAAAATCCGATTTTTTATTCTGAATACTTGCAGAAAAGAAATTTGCAACAAATTAAATGACATGGTTCTTCATTAGAAAGATAATGTGTACTTTTTAAATCTTACAGAGTGAAGATGAAGTAGTCAAATCCGTGCTTATCGGCTCCATCTTATTCACTTACCCCGTTGCAACTTTTCTTCTTATTTACTCTCAGTTTATCTTTACGATATTTTATGCATGTTTTTTAGTTGCCATAATTCCATTTGGAACATGATGAGGGCATAAACACCTACATCAGTAAAGCCAGTAATGTGGGCTAAAGTTTGTATTTGCATCTTAAATCCATCACTTAGCAAACATGTGGAGTTGACCCTTGAACAGCACAAGTTTTAACTGCCAGGGTCCACTTATATGGGGCTTTTTTTCTCAATAGTAAATCCTACAGTACTGCACGATTCAAGGTTAGTTGAATCCACGAGGAACTGCGGATAGAGAAGGCCGGCTGACTGTAAGTTATGTGCAGATTTTCAACTGTGTGGAGAGTTTGCGCCCCTAATGCCTGCATTGTTCAAGGGTCAACTGTATTGAGAATGAAACTGTGTGTTCACCATGCTAGGTGCTCAGTGCCTCTTTGTCTTTGAGCTCCTTGTCAAAAGTTTGTTTTTATATAGTGCTAGTTTATATTGGAAGCGTGTCAGGTTAGCTCAGGATGGAGACAAGTCACTGTCACGATGGCACCTTAGCATTTTGTAGAGGTGGTTGTGCCCCTGCAGTGTGGCAAGTGCACTGTTTGAAGTTGGCAATAGCCCTATACAAAGACAGAGGCTTTGTTTTAATACTAACATCTTTTGATTTTTCCTGAAATACTATATAGCACACTCATATATTAAAACAATGCTGAGAATCCTAGGCTTTCACATCCCATGAAATTTTCTTGCGTTTGGCACTAGTAGTATATTTGTGGACTTAAGTTTAATTATTAAAGAGGAGGAAATTAAGGCATTTAATTGTATTTCATATTCTTTGCAACCAACTGATTTAGTCATTGCCCCTTTTGAAAGCCTCACATAATTTATTTGAATTAAAATATTAAGCATTGTTGGGTTTTTTCTGCTTAGTGAAAACTAAAATTAGCAAGTGTCAAATCTAAGTTTCTTTGTTATATTTGAGAATCAAGCCATGGACAGTGGTTAAAAAAAACGAGTAGTTTTTAGAAAAGTCAAGGTAGTTGAAGAGTACAGTAAGCTGCATCTGTCCATATGGTAACCATGTTCTCTACAGAGAATTTCAAGGAGAAACTGTCCAGATGTACCAGGTGTGTGTTTATCCGTTTGGACTAAAGAGTGTACTTCTTTGTGGCCAAGCTATTGATAAAAAGAAGCTTTAACTGAACCTACTCCCCCCACCCCATATTTGCTTTCTCAATAACTCAGTCCAGAACTGCTTTGAAAAGTTGACAACTTGAGTACAGATGCTTTACGATATTTCTCCAAACCTGGCTAAACAACTCTCTTGCTGAATCATAAATACTTCATTGAATTCAGAATTCACCTGAGACATGATTCAACTGGCAACCAGCGAGCACTGTTGATCCTTGCTTCTGTTGTGCCATAGAATTTTCTCAGCCTCAGATTCAGTATGCTTCTCATACACACTTAGATACGTATCTCCATTGTCACGAAAGTTATTGGTGTTCCGAGTCTAAACACGAAATGAAAATGTTACAGTATTTTGACCTTATTTATACTGTAAGAAATAATAGAGGGTTTATTAATTAGGGAAAATTGCTGCTGTAACAAACACCTGCAGAATCTCCGTGGCTTCACACAGTAAAATGTTTAGTTACACTACTAGCAGCATATATGGACTGACTGAGCAAAACTGCAGATGGGGCTTCCCTGGTGGCGCAGTGGTTGGGAGTCCGCCTGCCGGTGCAGGGGACGTGGGTTCGTGCCCCGGTCCGGGGGGATCCCACGTGCCACGGAGCGGCTGGGCCCGTGAGCCATGGCCGCTGGGCCTGCGCGTCCGGAGCCTGTGCTCTGCGGCGGGAGAGGCCACAGCAGTGAGAGGCCCGTGTACAGCAGAAAGAGAAAAAAAAAAAAAAAAAACTGCAGATGTTCCTAAAAAATTTATAGTGATGCAACATATAGAATAGCTTCTTAAGTTAAAGTCCACATATTTGCCCATGGGGGAGGCACTGTATATATGATTAGGGATTATTGAGTTTTTCTGGGTAGCTAAAATTGCTTTCAGGAAACCATCATGATATAAAAACATGTATACGTATTGGCAGTCTGCAGATATATATGACAGCTAACATTTTCTGACTCAATGGTACTAATCACTCCAATCAAGTTAGAAAAGAGCTAAAGACAGAACATAATTTGATAAAGGATTTTGAATGTTAGTTACTAGTATAGAAGGAAATCCTTTCTCCTCTGATCTTTGACTACCTTGACAGGTTATATTTAGGTGATAGAAATAGAACATATTCCCAAATTATAAGAGACAGTAACTAAAAGTGAAACGATGATTGACACACTCAATTGGCATGAGTGCTTAAACTTCCCAGCAGGAACGCACTGTTTGGATACCGTACACCCTGGGCTTTCTGAAACATTCCCGATTTTAAATACTCGACCTTGTTTTTCCCATAAACTATCCCAGAAATGCCATTATTTCAAAATAGAGTTCAAACTACTTCTCAAATCTGTATGTGAAACAGAAAGCCTTAAACAATTCATCCGTCTCAAGTTAAGTTGAGAAAATGCATTTGCTTTTACAAAATCACAAACGAAAAATATGAAAAGAATGTACTTCTGCCCTCAAGTAGCTTAGAACTTAAAGTACAGATAACAAAAGATTAGAGAGGAAAAAAAGAGGAGGAAGAAATCAAGGAGACTGAGGGAAGGGTTTTCTCATTCACACTGCTTTGTTGCCTGGTGCCATTTAAAGTGCTGAAGGTTCAGAAGTTTTCTCTGTTCACACTTCTGATGGTCTTGTCCCGTATCTCTTTCAACCGGGGCCAGACCTAGCATTTAATACAAACAAATTGATTGGGGCTGGGGCCCAAGATGGCGTGGATTGTTCCCAAAAGCCGTGTTTCATAGAGTTTGCCCCAACAAAATCAGTTTTCAAACAAACACCTTTTATGCTGATCTCTGGTTTTATTATTTGTTAATATTTCTTTCTCTTCTCTGGAAGTCTCTTCAAAGTAGGGGTCCTGCTTATTTATCCTTCTTATACCATTGCTTTGCCTAAAGTAGTAGGTACTCTACAAAACATAGTTTCTAGAACAGTGCTTCCCCATAGAACTTTCTGCAAGGATGGTAATGTTCTGTATCTGTGCCGTCCAGTACAGTAGCCACTAGCCACATGTAGCTATTACCTACCTGAAGTGTGGCTAGTGTAAATGAGGAAATGAATTTTTCATTAAAGTTTAAGTGTGGCTCGTGGCTAATAGCTGTTGTAGTGAACAGCGCAGTTCTAGAAGATGACTAACTGGTATCTCAGACTTAAAATGTCCAGACCCAAGCTTCGTGTCCCAACTGTTGCCCATCCTCAGATTTCCTCCCCCTCATCTCAACAAATGGGAACTATTGCTTTTAATTGATTAGATCTAAAACTTTTGTGTGATCTTTGGTTCTTTTCTTTCTCTAATACTTTATAACTAATCCATCAACAAATCCTCCCTGTACTATCTTCAGTATATATCCAGAATCTTGTTGCTTCTCTCCACAGCCACTCTTACGACCGTGATGTAAGCCACCATCATTTCTCACTTAGATTTTTGCAGTGGCCTTCCAACTCATTTCCCTGTATCATCCTGGTCTCCTGCAGCCTATTCTCAACAGATTTATTTTAAAGTAATACTTTGAAACTACGCATCATCATCACTCTTCTGCTCAAAACCCCTTAGTGGTTTCCGGACTCACTCAGAAAATTTTAAAGTCCATGCGATGGTCTTCGGGGCCCTAAATGAATCCCTGCTTTACCTCCAACCTCATTTCCTCCCACTCACTTTTGATTGCTTCCTCTTAAACGTGTCAGAGACGGTTCCGCCTTAGTCTTTGCACCTGTTCTTCTGTCTGCTGAGAATACTGTGCGCCCAGCGCTCTTCCAGATTCACTCCCTCGGCTCACGGCTCCCTGACCGCCTGTCCATGCACACACGCGCACATACTGCCCATCTGCCGTACTCTATTTTTCTCTATTGTGCCCCCCCCCGCCCCTGTGACATATTACATATAGGCCACAATCCATTATCCACATTTTTGCAACCTAAAAAATTTTGAAAGCCTAAAGCTTATCATACTTAATTTGTTAGCCATACCTGGCATGGCTTGAACTCATTTGGTAGTAAAAGTTGATCTGATTCGATGCGAGGCTGAGGCTGCTTTTAATCTGTATTTATTCCATTTGGTATGAAATTGATATATTTTACTTTAGAATTTTCAACATGTTTGACTACAGACCTGCAGGATAGCACTATGCTACCTTCCTAGAATCCAAAAAATTCTGAATGTTTAGCATATCTGACCTTAAAGCTGTTGGTTAATGGACAGTAGACATACATTCTTTCCTTTGTGTGTTGTGTATTGCCTGCCACTCTTCTGTTATTGCTTATTCTCATAGCTTAAAACCATGTCTAGCTTGTAGTAGATACTCAATACCTACTTGTGAATAAATGAATGAATTTTTTTAAGTTTCTGTGAATTACAGGCTGAACTTGGTGATGTCCCATTCGTCTCTAAGATTATATGATCCTTTAGAAGATAAAGAAAATAATATATTTTATATTGTCACATTTAACTCTTAATTTCATATATAAATTATCAATTTTAGAAATTTATAAATTGGTTAATTTTGCATCTGTTTACAAGTAGTACTATCCATTGTAGACTATTTTGAAATTTAGCAAAACACAAAGAAGGTAAAAGAAGCACTCATGACCTTGCTTTCTAGAAGTAAACACTATAAGCAATGCTTTTTATGTACCTACAGATGAGTCTAAAAAAAAAAAATTCACTCTAATGCTTCATAGTTTTAAAGTCCCACTTTTCATTACTGAATTGGGAATTAAATTTTCCACATCATTTAACAGTCTCACAGCAGTCTTATGAGGAAGGCCCTGTTATGATCCCTATTTCAGAGATGATGGAACAGAGGCACAGAGATGTTTAAATAACATGCCCAAGCGCCCGTAGCTGGTAAGGAGGGTCCTGGGATTCAAACCAGTAGTCTGATTCAAGAACCCTGCTCTTAACTACTATTATACTATGTTATTTATATCCCCTATAATCTCAATGGACAACTGTTAGAAAATATAGTCACCGACTGAATTACATTGAAACAAAAACTAAAAATCCTTAGTACTAAAATATACTGCTTTTTTATAGCCAGGGTCATCTTTTACAACTTTTATATTTATAGCAGTAGTGTAGTATGTCATCCATAATTCTGAGTATCCTCCATAATTCTAAGTATCTTCTATATTTTCCACATCCATAAAAGATTATTTTAATGAATGTGAACACGTGTAATTCACAGCACGCAGCAGTCAGGATGGGTAAGATTATGCTACATTAATAATCCCCCAAACTTTGGTGGTTTATAGTGATATGTTAGCAGTTATTTTGGTTAATATTATTTATGTAAAGTAACCAGCACAAAGCCTAGCAAACAGTGGGCATATTAAATGTTAATCATTATGAAATCAATAAGTGTTTTCATTATTTTTAGTCATAGTATATTTATAATAAAATCCTAAGTAAGTCCTAAATTAATATGCAGTAATTCTGTGATTACATGATAGTCTCATCAACACACTGGGAAAATATACTGTGAATGATTTAACTATGGGTTGAATGCACAGCTAGCTGACATGTTATACTCAAAGATATTCTTGTACCACTGTCATCATAAGATAAATACTCTATGGTAAGAGTTATCTTAATAGCTACACACAGGACTTACAGAAAGTTCATTGACAAATTTTCAGAATAGTTGTACGTCATTGGGAAATTGCTTTAAAATATATATATGTATATATATGTATATATATGCTTTAAAATATATATATGTATATATGTATATATATGTATATGTATATATATGTATATATATATGTATATATATGTATATATATGTATATATGTACATATACATATAAAAGCATCAAAAGCATTTAACAGACTATAAAATGTTACAATGTAAGTTCTGTTACAGAGAGCAATGTTTATTGTAAGAATTCTAAGTCATTATGGAATGAATTAGTTTTGTTCACTAGATTCTGCATAAGATTTCAAAATGTTTGTAGCTCAAGGAGAAAAGTATCTATTATCAGAAAAACTGAGTGGGGTAGGATAGTTTATTCACCACAGATAAAGAATAAGTCAGGTGTTAACTGACATTACTTACAATATGTCCAGAAACAGGAGGATATGTTAGCATTAAATTCATGAGAGGTTAATGCCAGCTCTGTCATGTCCTTTTGAAGAACATAGAGTGTTCATCTTTGGGGTAAGGAGGATTTCATACTGAAGAAACGATCAAATGTCAGTTAAAACTAAAATTTCTGAAGAGCATTCATGATCAGTGTGTCTAATAGAATATATTCCCAGGGCCTGACACTATTTCTGACAAATGTTTGTTCACTGTATATTTGTTGAATACATAACAAGAAGTGACACTTTTTTTTTTTTTCCCCACGGTACGCGGGCCTCTCACTGTTGTGGCCTCTCCCGTTGCGGACGGAGCACAGGCTCTGGACGCACAGGCTCAGCGGCCATGGCTCACGGGCCCAGCCGCTCCGCGGCATGTGGGATCTTCCCGGACCGGGGCACGAACCCGTGTCCCCTGCATCGGCAGGCGGACTCTCAACCACTGCGCCACCAGGGAAGCCCCCAAGAAGTGACGCTTTTAAATGATTTTATTTTTTTGGCTCTAAGGAGAAATTTCCTAAAATTGTAAAAAAAAATGGTTACAGTTTTTTAAATGGTTGAAATAAGAGCATAATGTTTCTGGGTGACTCATATTTGAGTGTTCGAAGTTTGGTGTATATTTCTAAAACTTCATATTACTTCACCTAAATATTCCACTTTAAGTTAGGTGAAAGTAGTCTGTTATCTCCTTTTTTTTTTTTAATTTGTTTTAATGTCTTTATTGGAGTATAATTGCTTTACAATAGTGTGTTAGTTTCTGCTGTATAACAAAGTGAATCAGCTATACATATACATATAACCCCATATCTCCTCCCTCTTGCGTCTCCCTCCTTCCCACCCTCCCTATCCCACCCCTCTAGGTGGTCACAAAGCACCGAGCTGATCTCCCTGTGCTATGTGGCTGCTTCCCACTAACTATCTATTGTACATATATATCAGTCGTCCAGTGAGATTCCACTGGTGCACTAAAATCTCTTTGTGATTTTCCTCATTATATGAAGTTAATGATTCTTGGGATTACACTCAATTGCTTCAGCTCTTCAGAAGTATAGTCAATGTTTTATTTATCATTACAAATTGTGGCATACAGGCCTAGGTAGCCAAAACAGTTTAAACTACAAATGCCATAGATAGATAGATAGATGTATGTTCCTTTTTATTAGTCTTAGGGCTACATCAAGATAGTATGCAAGGTAGAACTAAGTGTATCCACTTAATAAACTGCAGTAAAAGGAGTTTTGCAGGAGGAATTGGAATCTGTCTAAATGAAGTATTCACGTTCTGTAGGGCCTTGCCAAGTATACGCATTCAAATTCCAATGATTGTGGAATTTAGCTCTTACATAAACGATCTAAAACCCTATTTCTGTAATAAAATCAAAGTATTAATTCATTTACTTTTTAAAAAAGCTTTTTTATATAGCTGGATGGATTTTTTTGCCTAATTGCACTAAATATGCATTATTTAACAAAAAGGAAACGCTAGCAATAAAAGCAATCCTAAATAATCTACCAAGACATTCTCACAGAGTAGCAGTACCATTAAACATTGGAAAAATAAGCTTTATATTTAATTATGACTGAATTAGAGTCCTTAAAATTTTTGATTTCACTCATATAATGTAATGATTCAGTTTTCTTTTTAAAGATGCTTCATGGCCTGGTAGGATTAGAGAGGGTTCTACTGGTCTAGTCCAACCCTTCATATTTACTGATGAGGACACAGGGTCCAGATAGCAGGAGTGAGATCTAAAAGTAGTTGATAGACAGCAGAGCCAGGAACACAAAGTGCTGTGATCTTTGAAGCAGTGTGTACATCTGGAACGAGTTTAACCTTGAAGATTTGTTGGGTGGTTTTTCTTGGTATAATTACAGTAATTTTTAACTTGAAAATCTTTAGAAACATTTTTTTATTCCAAGAAGCCAAATCCAGTGTGCTAATAAGGCTTTGCATTCCCCTTGTTTGCCCAGGTATTTTGATAGTAGCAACAACTGATACTTATATAGCACTTTTCAATGTTATAAAACATGTTTATATTTTATATCTCACTTAACTCTTACAACATTGTCAGGTAAGAAAATACAAGTCTCACTCTACAGATGAAGAAACCAGAGCTGAAGGAAATTTAATAATTTGTTCAAATCACGTAAATATATGGCAGAGCCGGACCTGAAAACAGGCCTTCTGACTCCAGAGAGCCCATATTCTTTCTTTCCACTCTGTCCAGCTTTACATAGCTAGGAGTTGCTGCAAGTTGATTAAGAATTCTTTTAGTCAGATTGTTGTCGCGTCATGTCACTATTTAAAGGAGGTCTCTGGTCAGCCCTTTTGTCATGTGAATAGCAATGTGTTCAATTAATGATGGCCGCCATGTATTGAAAACCTGCTACGGGCCCTGATTCTGACTCTCAGAACCTATGAGGTACTGCCCCTCTCCCCACTCTAGAAGTGAAGTTAGGCTACTTATCCAGCAAGTAATTTACCCGAGCTTAAAACTACTAGTCTGTTTGCTTTCAAAGCTCCAACTTTTCAGCTGCACCCAAAATTCAGGTTTCCTTAAAGACGAACATACATGTATGCTTAGAGCAGTTTCACTCTTCATCTGCTACTTTGGAATAGCACATGTGGGTGTTCATAGTACATATCCAGATTTCCATTTATTGGCCCAGTAATTGAGGAAATACTACTATTGGTTCAGAAGCTCATGAAATAAAAAAGAAGACAGGGAAGTCAAATCAGTAGCTGTATATGCCAATATGATAATTGCTAGATGGCAAGGTGAGTTCTTTTTCTTTGTAATAATATTAACTACTAATGGACACTTTTTTTTAATTGAGATGTAATTGATATATAACCTTACATTAGTTTCAGATGTCTAATGGACACTCTTAACAAAATTAATATTTTCCATCTGACCCACACACCTTAAATGGAAATATTTAGGAAGTGTATTCAAGCTAATGACATTATATTGTCTTCTGAATCTTTATCTTCCATAATTACTGTTAGATTCAGTATATTTTTAACATAAATTTATTCTACTTTTGTTTTTTAATAATATCATTTTTGCCTTTTTAATGTTTTTTAAAAGACCCTTTGAAGCTATTACTTATCAAAACTGAACAAGACTTCTCTTCAGGCCCCACTCTGTTTTTTTTTTTTTTTTACGGTGTGTGGGCCTCCCACTGTTGTGGCCTCTCCCGTTGCAGAGCACAGGCTCCAGATGCGCAGGCTCAGCGTCCATGGCGCATGGGCCAAGCCGCTCCGCGGCATGTGGGATCTTCCCGGACCGGGGCACGAACCCATGTCCCCTGCATCGGCAGGCGGACTCTCAACCACTGCGCCACCAGGGAAGCCCAAATACACATTTCTTTTTTTTTTTTTTTTTTTTCCCACTCTTTATATGAGACTATTTTGAGAGTTGTTTTCACTGAGGTGATTTTTTATTTGCCACAGGTATGCAGGACGGTATGGGCAAGGAAAGGCCTACCCAGCACCTGTAGCTGAGTAGCAGGTCCTCCACTGGCTCCATGTCTCCTTTCAGGAGGAGGGACGGGGGCTCCAACCTTCCCAAGTCCTGATGTGCAGAGAAATCAGAGGGATTCCTCAAGTGGAAGTTTGCTCAAGTTCTGAAGTCCTGCCTGGTTCCTGGGACCAGGCCCTCCTGGCTTCCAACAGGACACTAGTGCTCTCCTTAGTTTCAGCTGGAGGTCTTGCCGCAAACAAGGTCTAGGCGGTCAGGCATTTGACAAGAGGGTAGATTAAGATTCCCATTGAGGTTTAAAGTGTAAAGATGAGTTTCTAAGTGAGTCTGAAGAGTGTATGCAGTTCACATCCCATAGTTTTGTGTGTTACGTATCTTAAGGAGTTCAGTATCCTCAAGCGAAAGTTTTAAAGACATCATGGGCTGGACTTTGATGCTAATTAAGAAGACACAGTTATCAAATAGTGTCCTGCGTCTGGAGGCATTATTTTAGCTGTTGCGTATCCCTTTTTGACAATTTATTCTTATCTTTTTTTATCTAGGTCGAACTGGAAGGTACACTCTTATAGAAAAATGGAGAGATACTGAAAGACACTTAGCACCTCATGAAAATCCTATCATATCCTTAAACAAATGGGGGCAGTACGCTAGTGACGTACAGCTGATTTTACGTCGAACGGGGCCGTCTCTCAGTGAGCGGCCCACGTCGGATGGTGTGGCTCGAGTTCCTGAAAGAACTTTATGCAGGCAGAGTTTGCCCCCCTTAGCTAAACTGAGGCCTCAGATTGACAAAGCAATCAAAAGGAGAGAGCCTAAAAGGAAATCGTTAACATTTACAGGAGGTGCCAAAGGGTTAATGGACATTTTTGGAAAAGGTAAAGAAACTGAATTTAAACAAAAGGTGCTGAATAACTGCAAAGCAACAGCAGATGAGTTAAAGAAGCTGATCCGCTTGCAGACAGAGAAGCTCCAATCCATTGAGAAAGAGCTAGAATCAAATGAAATAGAAATACGATTTTGGGAGCAAAAATATAATTCTAACCTTGAAGAAGAAATTGTCCGCCTGGAGCAGAAGATCAAAAGAAACGATGTAGAAATTGAAGAGGAGGAATTCTGGGAAAATGAATTACAGATTGAACAGGAAAATGAAAAACAGCTGAAAGATCAACTTCAAGAAATAAGACAGAAAATAACAGAATGTGAGAGCAAATTAAGGGACTATTTGGGTCAAATCCAGACTATGGAAAGTGGTCTTGAAGCAGAAAAATTGCAACGGGAAGTTCAAGAGGCACAGGTCAATGAAGAAGAGGTTAAAGGAAAGATCGGTAAGGTCAGAGGGGAGATTGACATTCAAGGCCAGCAGAGTCTGAGGCTGGAAAATGGTATTAAAGCCGTGGAAAGGTCTCTTGGACAAGCCACCAAACGACTACAGGTAAGGACACTTTTATTAGAATGTTTCATCTATTTAAAAGAGTTAAATATTTGGAATCTAAAACACTGAACTCCTCTTTTTCTTTCCTCATGGAAGCTTCTTAAACTCTGTGTTTCTCCAAATCACTGTAGGTTTGCTCTTAATTTTCCAGAATGATAATGCCTTTATTTTCATCACTGGTCATGGAAAAGAATCTGAAAATAGAAAAAATGTTCAATAAAACACAGAAAGTTGACTGGAAATATATATAGAGAAAAAAGAATTAAATATATTTCGGCATCTTCTTTACTGATTATTCATTTTCTCTTACATTTAAAGTTAGAAACTTACTTTGGTTTATCATTTTCTTAGAATTTCTGTGACTTATGACAAAGCTAAGATATGAGGCCAAAACAAAGATGAGAGCTGAAGCCACACAGATCCTTTTCCACAGAAGAAGCTTTTTTACTGTGGCAGTGATAGCATTAGGTAATCGGATACAGGAGATGAGAATCTCAGAGCTGGAATGGACACTAATGATGAGATAGTGAATCTGACCTTCTCCTTTTAGTGATAGGGAAACAAGAGCTGAAAGAGATTACCAAGGATTGGTTCACCAGTGATTGTGCGGCTAGCCGGCTGCTTCTCTCTCACGTCTCCTTTGTTGCTAACCCCACCTCCTCCCCTCTCCCGTAACTGTCCTTTGCTTGCCTGAGGAGAGGGGCAGGTTCCTCTTTGATTTTTCCCCATCTCTAGTGGGTACGAGAACATTTCTATTTCACACTTACTGCATGATCACTCAGCTTGTATTTCTTGGATACCCATTCTTGAAAAGACAGTGTGGTAATGTTAATGGGAGTTGCAAAGAGCTATCAGTTTCTAACAGCTGAAAGAGAAAGAGACACAGTTGATTATAATACAGCTACTTATATTTAAATAAATTAAAGTTAAATAATATTCAATAAAGCTCTTTAAAAATATTAAATACATTTACATTTCTGTTTTAGTCACATTTGGCCACATTTCAAGTGCTCAGTAGCACATACGTGCAGTGGCTGCTGAACTGGACAGTGCCGGTTTAGAAGCTTGTGATCATGGATCAAAGCGTGAACCGTGAGGCTTGCTGGTTAGAAACTGAGAGTGTATGTAGTAACAGCATCTCCAGATAGTGCCTGTGCGCACCGGAGTTTGCGAAGAGCTGCTGTAGAGTAGGAACAGTTCCACAAGCAGAGAAAGCTGATGTTTCAGGAAGAACTGATGTGATTTCCTTTCTCTGCCACTAACTGCAGTGAGAGGTAGAACTACCACCAAAATTTGCAGTCAGGAATTTCTCATATAATAGAAGGTTGTTAACTTATGATTTGTCAGCATTTTACTATTTGGATTCACTTCAACACAAAACGAGTGCAGTTGGAAATTACATTGCCTTGATATTACAGGAAACACTAATTGGTGACAGTTGTTACTAATAAACCCCACTACCTGTGAAAAGTATCTAATAGGCAAACTACTAACGTATCTCCAAGTACCCCCTACACTCAAAGTAGCGAAAAACCCTGCCTTTCTGTTTTCTCTCCCCTATATCCCTACCACGTCCTCTGACTCAACCAGCTTGGATGCGGCCTTGCCACTTTTTCCTATAGTGCCCTAAAGGAGAGAAAGAGAAGAAAGTCCATCTGATAACAGAATGCCTCTCCTTGCTTTTGGAGCTTTCTGGCCGTCCAAACTTGGTCTCCTTACTTTAGCGCTCTTCAGTTCTCAGATCTGCTCATCAAGGATTAAAAAACCCCATAGTGGGAATCTTGCTCTCCTTGCTTTCCTTGCTATGATCTAAATCTCAATAATGGATCCCATGAAAACTTAAACAGTTTAAAAAAAACAAGAACCCTGAATCTCATGGACCCAAGTGACTATTAATTTTGCAGTCAGTTATGAAGTAGATAATAAGGAAGTTTAATTGTGAACAGCTTAGCAAGCTTGCTGTAAACACCAGGATGGATGGAATCCAGTGTTTTATTCATGAAAGTTTATAGACATATATTTATTTCATCAGGTGCATAGTATACTCTTAACAGAGGAAAGCAGGACATTTAAGAGAACAGACTGAAGAAGTTGGCCTTTATTTGCTTTAACTTTTGGCCCATGCCACAGAGTGAAAGTGACCTCCTTAGCCCATTACATCGATAGAAACCAGGTTTGTTAAATGCATTCTTGTGAAAAGTGTCCCACATTCAACCCTTGTAGCAGGTGGGCTGTCACCAGGATGTCTGTAGCTGGCCAATAGTGAATCCTCAAATTTTAGAAAGCATTTAACTCCCATCTAGGACAAAGAACAAGAATTGGAGCAGCTGACCAAGGAGCTGCGGCAAGTCAACCTCCAGCAGTTTATCCAGCAGACAGGGACGAAAGTCACCGTTTTGCCAGCAGAGCCCATCGAAGTGGAGGCCTCGCATGCAGACCTAGAAAGGGGTAAGATTTGAGAGATCGCTTTTTAAAAAGCTTTACGCTCTTAACTTGGAATAAACTGCTTACATTCGGTTAAAATGTTCTCCTACCATTCAAAGCTAATTCTTGGGCCGCTTAAAAAAATTTTTGACGTACTTGCTGTTTCTGGGGAGAATCAATAATATTTAGGTTATTTATTTACTTAGATGACCAGATAGCCTATCATTAGTTTTAAACTGCTTCCTTACAAACTTTTCCTGAAATGTGTGAGTCGTAGTCTATTAATTGAGTTTATTAATTGAGTTTTAGCTTCTCTCTGTTCCTAATGCCCCTTCTTCCTCTCCTAAAAGTCTTTGTTATTAATTTGGGCTGATATTTAAAAGACACTTCTAAATCTGTATATGCATATAATCTGAACAACCCAGAAAGAGAAGCAAAATGTTCACCTTTTAAGAAAAGATCATGAACTGTTCAAATCACTGAAAACTATTTTATCAACTGAGGGGGTCAAGCAGACGTAACCTCTCCTCTCACCCAGGACTCACAGGGGGTTGCAATCGTTACTGTATATTATTTGGTTCTTGAGAGCAGGAAAAGGTCTAATTTTTCATATTGCTAAGTACTCCAGGTTACTGCAAACATCAAATGACTTTCTCTGTTTCCTGTTTAGAGGCACCATTCCAGTCGGGGTCTCTGAAGCGACCTGGTTCCTCTCGGCAGCTCCCCAGTAATCTTCGTATTCTACAGAATCCTATCTCGTCTGGTTTTAATCCTGAAGGCATATATGTATAACATTATCTGTCTTCAGGGGAGAGACCCAGTAAAGGTACCAAGGACAGTGAAAATTCCTTCTTTGATTTTGTGCCAATGATGAACAGAGGATATATTTCACAAGCCACCGTATCTTTTTTCTGTCCTAAATTGCATACCACTTGGAGCCATACCCTGTGCACTGATGCTAAAGAACAAAGAAACTGTGTTTTCACACAGCCACAGTGTTGATGTTTTTGTCCAGCAGCTGTAATGCAAAGCCTTCGTTTTTATTTGTAGCATTTCGAGAGCATTAGGAAAGTATTATACTGTGTGTATACATAAATAAAACCGTGACTTCAGAATGAAGAGAAATATGTGACTGGCTTAGTTTATTTATTCCATGTAATCAATTAAGGAGTGAATGTTGACATTTTAATATTTTTTATTAATACTTATCCTGTGACTGAGTTACATTGCATATTGTGTGGCGATGACTTTGTGTGCATGTTGCCAGACTCCATGCATTGCTGAATTACAGCTACACAAGTGTCATAGGGGGCTCCGCCATGGGAACTGACTCCAGAAGAACTGACTTGCATTTACCTTGTGAACCCATCCTAGCCGCTGCTTAATTAGGTGAGATAATTCAGGTTTTCTTTTTAATCTGGTGTTTCGTCTTTTCTTTACAGTATTTCCAGCATATGAATGAACCACATACAAGAGCAGAAATATTTTCATGAAGTAAATTACATGTTTAAAAGGTTTGCAGTGCTTCAGACACTGTTGAACAAAAATGTAATTGTTGAATATCTATCCAAACAGGCATGGGGTTTCCTGATACATTATGTGTTTTGTTTCTGCCCTGCCTTATTATTTTAGTCTCATGGGTCCTCAGAGTTGCCATCATACATAAATTAGAAATGTCTTAAAAAAAAAAAAAGAGATGTCCAAGGATATCTTCAGGAAGGTTGCTTTAAGTGGTATTTTTTTTATTTTAAAATAACCCACTTTATATGTATGGTCTATTGGTGTAAGCACCCATGGATAAGTTATTGCTTGCACAGAATTTACTGTGTACATTATGATCTATTGCAATTTTTCCAGTCACTTAAATAGAAAGTAGATTGGAGTTAGTTACTTTTTACCAAGGAAATAAAGGTAAAGTCAGTGTTCGTTTTTATTAATTTTCAGCTTGACCTTTGCAGGACATTAATCGCCATTTGTACATATATTATTTTCTTGTTTATAAAACCAAAAATGAGTCAACACCCCTCCCATGAGTACTGACTTAACTAAGATGCACAAGAGTATCTAGATGGATGTGGTCAGATACTTCTTAGCCATTTTTACTTTCCCTCTGATCAGAATTTGGTACAATATAATCAAGACTTTCATCTAAAATTTAAAGTAGTTTTTTATTCTGAGGAAAACATATTGTCTGTATTATTTACATGCAACAAAATAAAAGTGGATTAGTATATTAATGCCATGGTAACAATAAAAAGGTGTAAGTTATATCCTATGCATGAGGGCAATTTTTGATGTTTTAAACGCATCTGACTTATTTTGGTTTAATGAATGCTGAGAATGCTGCTATATTTAGGTTTCCAATGAAAATTTTTAAGAATGGCTATGACAATATGTAGAAGCTTCTAGAGGACTGAAAGTAATAACGCATAGTTGCCTTTTCTAGTCCAGCTAAATGGCAGACCTCAACTAAAAATATTTTCTTTGGGTTCTTGGAGTTATCGAGTTGACCTTGCCATTATATTGTTTTGCAAAAAAAAACTTGAGAAATAAATGATTCTTATATAATAGCCACAATCTAAACACATTTGCTCTCAGTTTATAATAGTTATTTCATATCCATATATATTTAAAAATTAGAATTAAAAAATCAAAATAATTTGTAGATTTTTGTGACAATAATGGTTTATGTATGCCTGATATATGCCTTATTTTTAAAGGGTTCCATTCTATACTGGGTCATTTTGTTATTGTTGTTCAGAGAAATTGAGATCTTATTCACAAAGAAAAACATTTTTATAAGTTGATCACATTCTATTTAAATCAAAATGTTAATAAACCTAGATATATGAGACTTCGCAATTTGTAATTGCAACGATGCCTGGGCATGCCATGAAAAACACAAAGTATCCAACTTAATTGTTGTAAATTATTATCAGCATTAACCTAATAACTTTAAAGAAAGACTGGGAGTAGGATTCTGACAACTTCATCTGAATTTTCAAGCTGCCAAATAATCTTCACAGACCTAACTACAGATAGAAATACTATTTCCTAGATGAGAAGAGTATATAAATGTGAATTTGATTAATACAATGAGCAGCTGTACTTTTTAAGCAGTTATATTTACCAACACTTCTGGAAGCACATCTCTAAGAAATATTTTCTAAGTATTTTTTTTAAATAGAGGAAAGAAAACTCATTTCCCTAGAACATCTTAAAAATATCTTAGTCTATTTCTGATTATTTTTATCTCTTGTGAATACAAATGAGTTAGATTAAGTGCCACATCTTTGGATACATTTCAGAGGGGAAGTGGGCAATGGTACGCAAAAATACCAAATAGAGAATTTTGCATCTGGGGGCATATTCAGGTTCTGAATACTAAATTAGATTGTAAGTTTTTTAAATTATTATTACACTGAAAGTTGTTTTGTTGTGATTTTCTACAAGTATTAAATACATTAGAAGATTTTTTTTTCTTACCAGGGAGTAATTTGAAATAGTATTGGTATATTTGACCCTTTTGAGTGTTTGTCATCCTCAGCGAATGATCCGTAGTCGTTTGCCTCAATCCTTTTGTTGTTCTTATGAGATATTTTGGTTTGTTAGCTTTTTTTCTTCTTTTTTTCTCCTGATGCACAGGGTATTTATATGTGAGACTTCGGTTGGTGTTAATAGGAGTTACCCATTTGAATCCCTCAGCCATCACTGAGCTAGTCATCAATTTCTGTAGTTCAAATTAATCAAACTAGAGCTCAAACAAGACTAATACAGTAAAAATGTAAAAGTTACAGTGTGAAATGTGAATTTTAACAATGTTTAAGGAGAACAAATAAGCACTTGCTTCCAGAACATAAATACATTTTGCACCTGCGTTAAAAGAAAAGTTTCTTTGTGAATAAGAGCAAAGTGGCCTTTAGAGAAAAGAAACTTCATTTAAAACCATTTCTGTGAACATCTTTCCAAGTTACAACTATAATAATGGATTGAGGAGACAATATGGAAAAGGCAGAAACTCTTGATTTCAGGTGCGCAAAGGGCACGGGCAGATGGACGGTTCCTTGTGTGCATTGCCTTTGAAAAATTGGGCCTTAACTTATATGTAAATAAGGATGCTGTGTTCACATCCCTCTTCTACCTAAAGTTGTCTTTATTAGTCCATATTGTATTAAATTTAGCTCATAAGTATTACTTTTATATTATGTCAGTTTTTTTAAGTTGCATGTTTATACTGTTTGCTACAGTATTTTTCAGTTTTGGTTTAAGACCATCAGCTGTACGGAGAAGACAGAACAATCACTATTTATTCAGTGTTGCTGCTTTACATTTCCAGAGTAAGCTTTTGATGCCAGGACAGTGACTGCTTGAAAGCTGCAGGAGCTCTATTCCAGTGCGTTTTATATATTTTTAGAAACCAAATAAATGCAGATAACTATTTAGTATACTAATTGTATTAAACCAGCAGAAATATAAAGGCAATAAAATATATACATATATATATGGGGGGAGGGAAAAGATTAAAAATAGGTTTACAGCCAGACATGGTGATAGCCCTAAATGTATTTCTCAATCTGTCTTTCTTTATTGACCCGAAGAGGATTTGAGTTGCTGCAGCTTTAAACAGAAAAATGCCATGTCCACTAACTGTGGACACATAAATATGCTTTTAGTACTGCTTTGCTTATGTACAAGTAAAATGTCTGTAATCTGTATTATATGTAATTGTTCTTTTCTTTTGACTTTCATTTCAAAATGTATATTTTCTGATTACTATCATGAGCTGTAAAACAAAGGATCAATATCTGATATTCTCCCAAATAATAAATCTTCAGGATTCACTGGGGCATTACAGTTGCTGGTTTGTTTCTTACGTATGTAATATTTTAAACTGTAATTGTTTTTCCTTTAAAAGATGCCTAAGAGAAAAGGTCTGCATATCAGTGACACAGAATTACATTTTTCTAAAAGTAATGTTAATTATAAGTAAAGAATTATCTTTTCCTGCCAAGGCAGCTGCTTCATCTGAGTGACACTGAATTAAGAAACTAATATGCCTCCCTTCTATTTCAGAAGTAAAAGAAAAAATTATTTAGTATTGAAGCGCTGTATTCCCAGAGCTCTTTAAAACCACAAGTGAGAGGAAGAGCAGGAACAATTCAGTCCTTCCCACTTGCCGGGCACAACAGGAGGTGCATTCTTCCATCCAGGAACTTCTCCCAAATCACATAACTGATAAGTAGTTCTTAGGGTCCTTGAATGTAGTCCTTTCAGATACCGAGGTACTGTCCTGTATTCCACAATAAAGCTGCGTAATAAGGTTTACAATGCCCAGCTTCTACATTTTAACCACTTTTCAGTGTGGAAGTATATAAATTATCTTCGGGGTTTTTTTGTTTGTTTGTTTTTTGCGGTACGCGGGCCTCTCACTGTCGTGGCCTCTCCCGTTGCGGAGCACAGGCTCCGGACGCGCAGGCTCAGCGGCCATGGCTCACGGGCCCAGCCGCTCCGCGGCATGTGGGATCTTCCCGGACCGGGGCACGAACCCGCGTCCCCTGCATCGGCAGGCGGACTCTCAACCACTGCGCCACCAGGGAAGCCCTATCTTTGTATTTTTTACCAGTAGAAGTTCGATCTTGTTCATGAAATTATACATGTGAATAATAGGATGTTATAAAAGCGAAGAGAAAATGAGAAACATTAACTGAAAATGTAAATTATTCTGTGTCCTAGTTTGAACTTTTAGAATTTTAATTTCCATCCTGTCTTCCTCACCTGCTGCCCATTCCATGTGTTTGTGCTTGCCTCCCTGAAGAAAGACCAGCAGAGTTCTATAAAATGGGCATAAACACGCTGGGCACATTCATGCTTTCTGCAGACATTCAGAGAGCCTCTGCTGTTGGCCAGACACTGGACTGAAGTTAATATGATTTGTTCTGCACCTCAGGGAGGTTTACAGTCTAGTGACCACCATTAAAGGAGGGCTTCACCCCAGCGCGGGGTGTTGGCAAGCCCTGGAGAAGGGGATATAAACTGGAGAGGGCTGCCGGCACAGACAAGAAGATAGAAAGATGAAGAGGCTGGGAGGGCTAAGAGAGAAGGTAGGCGTCGATCATGAAGGGCCTTGGTTGCCATGTAAGAGTCTAGACTTTATCCTTAGAGCCACAGAGGAGTTTTAAGCATGGGAATGAAACGATCAGATTAGCGTATTAGGAAGATCCTTCTGACTGGCATCATGAAGAGCTGCCTGAAGAAGGGTCAAGGCTAGAGGCAATGAGGACAGCTTATGAGGTCTGCGGGAGTCTGGGCCAGAGGTGGTGGTAACCTGAACTAAGTAGGCTGTTAGGGTTTATTCAGTAACAAGTTCTTACTAAGCACCTACCATGCACCCGGAGAAGAGGAGAACCAAAGAGATCATAGGCATCTGAAGTAGACAGTAGCAAAAGGATATGATGTTTAAATGGTGGAGGAGGGAAAAAAGAATCCAAGAAACCCCAGGCGTTTGACAGCCCTCCGCAGCCTTAAATGAAACGGTGGAAACGGTGCCGTGGGACTCGATGAGTAGTCACAGATACTCTGTTCTGTGTGCTGGGTGGCAAGAGATTGGGACAGGAGGAAGGGAAGGGAGAGGATAAAGACACAGAAAATATGTATTTGAGACATGGGCCTTCAAATGAGTCTCCCCCTTGTAGACAGCCCCTGCAGGCTTTCCTGCAGGAAAACCATGGTTTTGGGGGAAAAGCTCTTTGCAGCACCAAATTTAAACACCCCAGTCTCTTAGTCTGGTGTGTTGGAATCCTGTTTTCCCAGCATTATACTTAACTTTGTGTTCTATTGATATATCTGCCACTTTCATTCATCTGCCATGGGTATGTGTCCACGATGACAGAAAGGTCTGACTGTGGTCCAGAATGAAAGGAAGCGAAGGGAGAACGGACAATACCGACGCATCTTCGTTTATGCCAAGCCGACATTTACAAGTTTCCTGCAACTGCCCAAAGCGAGAAAATCAAGTAAGTGAATTGGAATACTTAGTGTCATGCTGTTTTTAAAGAACAAAGCAAATCACAGACACTTCAAGCAAAGAGCACAGTGAGCTAACATGCTGTGCAGCCACAAGCAGCTGGCAGGAGGAGGCTGGCGAGAGCAGGGCGCGTGCAGGGTGCACCAGGGGCCGCCCTCTCAGCCCAGAGGGCCGCAGCGTGGCAGTCGCTGAGCACCGCCTGATGGCTTCCACACCATCCCCACCAAACCCCAAAGACTAGACCCGCACGGGCCACCTTGGGCTAAAACGGTCTCCCTTTGGGGCTTCCCTGGTGGCGCAGTGGTAGAGAGTCCGCCTGCCGATGCAGAGAACACGGGTTCATGCCCCGGTCCGGGAGGATCCCACATGCCGCGGAGCGGCTGGGCCCGTGAGCCATGGCCGCTGAGCCTGCGCATCCGGAGCCTGTGCGCCACAATGGGAGAGGCCACAACAGTGAGAGGTCCGCGTACCGCAAAAATAAAATAAAATAAAAAAGGTCTCTCTTTGATTGAGCCAAAATAGATTTCCTTATAATTTCCAACTTTCCTTAAGATCTCACAGAAGAAACAATTTTTCATCAATATGACAGCACTGCAGAAATTTGAAGGCATCTCTTATGCCATCTAGTGTTCTCTTTCCCGGGCTAAATATTCCCAGTTCTTTCAAATAAGTATAATTTCCAGTCTCCACACTTGAGAATGTGTCAGCTAGGACTGATCATGAAACTCCATCTGTGATTTAACCAGGTCACCGTGGAGGAACTTGATTCATCGTTATGAAGCCTAAAACTAAACTGGGTTGGGTGGGAGTGTGGGCGGTTGGTTAGTCTTTTGTGAACTCCGTCCCATTATTGAGTCCTTGAGCTGATAGTTCGCTGAAATCCTGTCTTTTTCCCATTTTCTGCTGTTAGTGAAATCGTTCCTAATTTGTAATGTGTGGAATTGAGTTTGGGAACGCATGTGCAGCATCCTAATTGATCAAAATACTTATCATCTCTGAACACTCTGAAAGTGTGTTTAATCCCAGAAGGAAGAGGTGAGCTTTAACGTCAGATCAATCATGAGGTTACTTTTGTGGAGGGCCGAGTCCTGCCGGAGCACATTGGAGGTGAGCAGGAAAATCAGGACAGGCTCCATGGAGGAAGTAGATTAGGCTCTGGAAGAGTTAACAGGCTTTCACTCAGTTGTGTTTATTGAGTTTCTACTATGTGGTGGTCACTGGAGATACAGCAGTGAACAAAAAAGACCAAAATCCCTCCTCACATGGAACTTGTATTCTAGAGGAAAAGACAGAGGAACAAAGGAGTAAAATATTTAGTATTTTTGATTGTGATAAGATCAAAGGAGGGGAAAAAAAGCAGCAAAGAACGATAGGAAGTGCCAGAGGTTGAGAAAAGACTCAACCTTAGGTGGCTCCGAAATCCTCTCTTAAAAGGTGACCTGCCTGCAGACATGAAAAGGAGGTACCTGGGCCACGCAGCCCACGTTCGGCTCCTGTAAGCGGAGTCCTAAGTGCCCGAAGAGCCTGTGGAGTCCAGCTTTCTGTTTCCAAGCAACTGACTCGGAATATACAGTCCTTTTCTGGCTGTGAGCTAATAACCCCTTCTCCCAATTATTCGTTCGGTCGATCCTCTCAAATCTAATAAAGTGAAGGGAGAAGATACTTTTAAATGTTTAAAATTCAAATTGAACTGACCTCAATCCTTCCCAAATTAAAATTAAATTCATAGACGTCTATGAATAGATTAAAACCCGACCTACCCTTTTTTCCAAACAGTGGCTAAAGGAATACCTTTGATCTAAAGAAGCTTTGTTCTGTTAGACATCCTCTCCAAATTTAATGCAGCTTTATACCCTAAAGATATGTGTTTTTCCAGGCAAGCTCTTACACAAAAACAAGCCATTGTCAGGTGCCCTACCATATAATGATCAGTCTATGTTTATGGAAGGCATCTGTAACTTGAGTCCATGGACTCATAGGAAAGGTTTCAGAGGTTCCTTGTACAGAGACTCCTAATATGGACATTGGGGGGTCGTGGAAAAGTAGAGAGTACGCTGAGTTGGGGTAAGATGAGGGAGTGATAGATGGGGCCGTATTGTGAAGGACATTGAGTCTCATCAGGCAGGCAACGGAGAGCCAAACAGGGTCAAAGGAGCCTTAAGATTAGTTTGCTTTTTCGAGAGCTGACTCTGGCAATCTTGGAGTGATCGGGCTGCACTGGGAAGAGATTGGTCTTAGGGGAACCTCGTGGAAGGCAGTTGTAATAGAACTGCTTAACTATCTTCTGTGAAAACTGTCCTGAACATCCACCCCCTCCAAACTCTAATAAATAGCATTGACAGTTCTTCACCTTGTGTCACCATTTTGCCCTGAACATACGTGTAATACAGCCCGTGAAAAAATCCCAGGTGGACATAAATGGAAAATCCCTAGGCTCTGCAGTGCAAGGACAGATATGGAGAAATTGCTCAAGTGATGGCACAGCAAAAATTTCACGGCCTGGCATCTGGCTCAAGGCCCAGTCAAGGTGACCCATAAAATTAACCATCAGAGTGTGTGTGTGTGTGTGTGTGTGTGTGTGTGTGTGTGTGTATTTAGATTATAATACATATAATAGCAGCCAAATAAAAACCTTTCATCTTACTGAATACCACTGTGTACAAACTCTCCAGTATGTCTCAAGTAAACCACTGGAATCGCTATTGCTATTTGACCATATCTCTCTTGCCAAGGGCTCTGACACCAAATAAACGTATAAGATTTAAAGAAAACAGTGGCTCAGTCCTTTACACAGTCCTCCCTAAGCAAACACTCTTGGAGAGCTCCCCTCTGCAGTGTGGTAAATGGAACTTCAAGTGAAGCTACCGAATAGAAGTTTAGGCAAATTCTTGAAAACCTGTTTGCTAGGAACCAGTTCTATCTAACCATAAATCTCTTGTTGCCGTGACTGTTTCTTCTTTTATGACACAAGCAAATAAAGATAGAATGCTTCCAAACCAGATTTTCACTTCTTTTCGTTTGCTCTTGCCTCAAAATTATATCCTTGATTCTTCCAAATCAACAAACAGTGGCATGTTTTTCAGGTCCATTTAGGGCACTGGGGAGCTGGTAGTCATCGTTCTGGAATTCCACTACTTCATGATATCTTTCACGGGGGTGGGATCCACTGGGAAAGGAGCTATTGAGAGGCTGGTGACTCAAGTTGTGTACTTGTCCTGTTGAGATGCTGGTAGAATCCACATTGATGTTTCCAGACAGCATTTGAATATGCAGGTGTGAAGCTTGGGCAGGAAACAAAGCTGAAGGTGGACATACAGAAACTACCTGCACTGAGGCATTTTCTCTTGAAAATGCAGAGACCGCTCCCCCTCCCCAAAATAACATACCAATATATTTTTAAAGGAAGAAGTAAGTTTCTCAAGGAGAAGTATACATTATCGCTGTGCAGTATGGTCAGAGGACCAGCAGCCTCGGTGTTGCCTAGGAACTGTTTAGAAATGCAGAATCTCCAGCCACACTCCAGACTCTGTGAGTTAGAATTTGTATGTTAGTGAGATCCCCACGTTATTCACATGCGCGTCTGCATTGGAGGAGTCCTGGAGTGCACCCAGGAGAGGGCCAAAGGCAGGAGCTGGAGGAACATCTGCATTTATGAGGCTGACAGAAGAGACTTGAAAGCAAGACCAGGAGAATCAGAAGCTGAAAACATCGAGAGAAAGTTCTAAGAGCAGATGATAGAACACCAGTCTAGAAGAATTATACTTGGGTAAGAGGGCGATATGAGGACAAAGTTAACCAATGCCTTTTCGTTTTTAGTTTCTTTTGTTTTTGTCTTCAGCAACTCCAGATTTTCTAGAGAATATTAACAGCATCACCTTTCTCTGCTCTTCTGGCCTCCATGCCCAGACAGGATGAAAATATCCCCAAGTATCAAATATCTAGGCTCTTCTTACCTTTTAGGGTGGCGAATTGCTTTTTGTAGGTGGGTGATTTAGGAGAAGTGAAGAGAATTTTGAGATGGGAGTAGACTGCCCTGAAAACAGTATGATTTAAAGGTAACAGGCCAACAAAACAAATAGACTGGCTTGGGCCTGAGGACCGAGGGCTGAATAGGGAGGAATAACCAACACCTGGAGATGGGCCCAGCCAAGACGGAGAGGCCGTGAGGTTTGTGGGCCGCAGGGCCATCCATCTGCAGGGCTTCTGAGGCTTCAGGGCAGCTGGGACACACCCACGTAGAGATGGGGAGGGCAGAGCTGCTAGCACAGCCTCCCGCTTTCCAGCGCTTCTCCCACAATGGGGACTGAGGACCAAGCCCTTCACCTCTTCCCCTGAATTTTGTGGTCCAGGGCTTCTTGTGCTATCCAGAGGGGTGGAAAAAAGGAGGGTAGGGAAAATGCCCAAAATTGACTGATATATACTGATATAATTAAGAAAAACAACAGGGGCTTCCCTGGTGGCGCAGTGGTAGAGAGTCCGCCTGCCAATGCAGGGGACACGGGTTCGTGCCCCAGTCCGGGAAGATCCCACATGCCGCGGAGCGGCTGGGCCCGTGAGCCATGGCCGCTGAGCCTGCGCGTCCGGAGCACAGGCAGCGGGAGAGGCCACAACAGTGAGAGGCCTGCATACCGCGCAAAAAAAAAAAAAAAAAAGAACAAATGTGATATTTATTTAACTTTTACTGTTGTGGAGAAATTTATGTCTGTTTCATTTAGTTTACCCTCTATTGCCACCAGAGTTGCTTTTTTTCTGATAGACTTTATTGGAAGTGGTTTCTCACAGATTAACAGTCAATAACTCCTAAAACATAGGATGAGGATGCAGTCTCCCTACTCCGTGTGACTGGACAGAACCTCTCTGGCTAATACTTACCCACTCCCACACCCTCACTGCAGGGTGTCCTTAGACATCAGGCTTCCCACTGTGCTTAAAGACTGACCCTGCATGAAGACCCCTCTGTCTCCAATCCTCACACCTTACCTACTGGCTTTAGCTAAAAAACTTGACCTAACATACTCCCTTTCTTGTCCCCCCCATCAATTAAGTTCACCTATTATATGCTAATAGCATCCTTTACTTCCTATCACAGAAGTTATCATAATTAGATAGTGATTTGTCTGACTATTTAATATCTATCTCCTATAGATCATTTAATGTCTATCTTACTATCCTGTAAGCACCAGAAGGGCAGGGACCGTGTCTCTTTTGTTACCCCTCTATTTCCAGTACCTATCACAGGCCCCGGCATATGAGATGCAGTCAATAAATATTAATGGAATGAAAAGATGAATGAATTTCATCTTGCATACGAGAGGATGAAGACTCATTAGCCAAGTCAAATCACTAGCAAGTGAAGTACAGAAGCATGGATCTGTTCTCACTGGTTCCATCGCCTACCCGTCCTCCACACCAGAAGGGACCTCGTCTCCCTCTAGACTTCAGTGTCCTGGCAGAAGCACTGGTGCTGGACAAGGTGGTGAGGGGGAAGCAGGCACAGAGGTAGCTCTGGACTGGTCCCTTCTCACTTGCCCTTTCTCTGCTTGTTCACCAATTTCAGTATATACTGTATGAACATTAACTCGGCACCTACCGAAAATAGTCTGCCTGTTTGCAGAAGTCTTAGCATCTCTGGCCCAATGGCCTTAACCCTCATGTGGAAGGTCATAGAAATATCCAAAACCATGACCTCTCACTTATCCTCCACCTTCATCTATATCATGGACTTGTTGACTGGGAAAAAAAAAAAAGCACAACCTAAAATTTAAGAATTATGTTTTATTCGGTGAACTTTCGGAGGACTAAAGCCCAGAGAGGCAGCCTCTCAGATAGCTCTCAGGGACAGCTCCCAAGGGGTCAGGGAGGAGCCAGGTTATATAGTTTTTGCAACAAAAACCCAGGTAGTTGGAACATCAAAAGATTACTGTTAAGAAAACCAGACACCTCAAGTTAATGAATTTAGTACTTTTCTGTGTATGGGAAGGTGCAAGAGTTTGGGGCTCATTGAAATCATTCCTGTGATACGCACCTGAGCTATCTAGGGCGTATCCTGCTTTGTTCCATCCTGAATCCCCTCAGGGTGCGCAGTCATGGGCGGCCGCAGTGGCTGATAGCTTGATGGCTGCAACATCGTTCGTTTACTGATACGGCCGGAGACATTCTTCATCCACGGACTCTGGTACACGAGCACTCAAGTAGATATATGGTACTCGTACAGTATTTCTCCAATGGACAGGATCACCTCTCATTCCTAATGCAGCAATTCCGTCTCTGTCCCAGATACCTGGGTTATATAACCTGAGGCTGGTCCTTGATCCACCAAGCAAGCTTGAGGTCCATTTCCAAAGCCCAGGTGTCCTTTGCCTCAAATTCCTTTCTCTTGCCCAGAGCTACATTCCTCAACATGTCTACTCCATCTGCTATATCTGCTTACCTCCCCCTCTCTCTTCCATGCCCATGGTTCCCTCATTAAAATATTTCATGGGAGTTTGGGATTAGCAGAAGCAAACTATTATATATAGAATAGATGAACAACAAGGTACTACGGTATATCACAGGGAACTATATTCAATATCCTATGATAAACCATAATGGAAAAGAATATAAAAAAGAATGGATATATCTGTATAACTGAACCACTTTGCTGTACAGCAGAAATTAACATAACATTGTAAATCAACTATATTTCAATGAAATAAAATATTTGTTCAAAGCTCCGTTAGGCTTAATATCTCTAAGATAAAGAGAGTAAACACATTCTTGCCTAAATGGAAATTAGTTTAACTACACTTCTTCACCTTATAATGTCATTGAAGCAAATTCTCAACGTTTGAATGGTTCGAAGTACTTTTTAATGATTCTTTTACTTGTTTGTTCTATTTATCACAACTCAGAGAAAATGCATTTTCCATACATTTTCCTTCACCTCTGTTGACCGTTTCTTGGATTAAGAAAAAGCCTAACTTTCTCCAAACCAGCCTGCAGCACCGAGAACACATGTATAAAGAGTGGGGAATTTTGCCTGCGGGGAGCACGTAGTTAAAGCCTGACACTGCGTCTTTCCAGTTCCAGTTGCTCCTGGAGTGTGATGATGGATCAGAGCCTGATTTAAGAGGGGCTCCCACCTTCCAGGGGGACGCAGTGCGCCGCAGCCGTGCTCTCCCTGCCTGTTCGCCGGCGCCCTCTGCAGGAGGACTCTGTGTTGGCTTTACTGTATCCAAAGTTCCCTCAAGTTAGGCTCCTGCAGTCTTCACACAACTGGAAGCTTGATCTTGTGACATTGTGAATATTAGCTGTATTTGCCCCACAAATTCCCATCTGTTTAAGGTTGGGGATTTGTTTTCATGCTGCAAAATTTCACTTAAAAAATTCCGTCTACACAGAAACTCTGGTGCTTGGCAGGTGTTCAAATTTGGGGAAAGTCCCGACATGGATATTCATGTTCAGATTTTAATTTATTTTTAAAATCCCTTGGCATATAAAAATAATTACCTTCTTGTTTTCCCTTTGTTCTAGATCTTTACCCCAAGTCTGTATTTTTATTTGATCTTCCTACTGAAGAGGAAATATTTGGAGCAGGCTGAGCTGAAGAGTAGAAAGGGTTGTAGTGAGAGAGAAATTAGGCTCTAGGCCTCACTTGCTGCAATTTACTGTGATGCCTTGAAAAGCCATCTCACTCCTCTGGACTCTGGCATTATCTTCTGTAAAATTAAAGGACTGACCAGAATGATTCCTATGATTTCTTCCAGCTCTGAAAATTAGTCACCTTATGCTTACTCCTGGATTATGCTTCTCTGTCAATATTCATCACTTTTTTAAAAGTCATATAATTATTTTTATCTCCTACCTTGTCTTTTGTGCCTTTTAATGGTCATATTTATGGCTCTATTGCATTTGCTGTATTCTCTTTTTTTTTTTTTTTTTTTTTTTTTGCAGTACGCGGGCCTCTCACTTCTCTCCCGTTGTGGAGCACAGGCTCCGGACGCGCAGGCTCAGCGGCCATGGCTCACGGGCCCAGCCGCTCCGCGGCATGGGGGATCTTCCCGGACCGGGGCACGAACCTGTGTCCCCTGCATCAGCAGGCAGACTCTCAACCACTGCGCCACCAGGGAAGCCCTTGCTGTATTCTCTTAAACAGAGATCAATGATTTTATGTAAAGATCTTTCAAGAAAAACAATGACACAGTCATTGTGGTCATCTTTTTAAATTAAAAAAAAAAAAAGGTTTTTTTTCACCATCCCCTTTCCAAATTGCATATTACTTAGCTGTTTCTTTACTCTGTAGATTCTTTAGTATCCAGCATCAGTCTCTGATCCAGGGATACTTGTTAATGATCTTTTATCATCCAACAATAAAAACATTTATTGAGCACCTAATATGAGTCAGACATTCTGCCAGATGCTATGAATACAAAGACAGACTAACCCTGGACCCTGTAAATTAAGGCTAAGGGGAAATGACCCTGTATGTTTAGAGGTTAATGTGCTGCTACCTACTCTTCATTATTCCTGCTCTATCCCAAAACTCAATTCAAAGATATGACACTGGAACTACACTCCCTGATGTGGACAGATAATCTCAGGCAGAGGAACACGATCTTCATACATAAAATATGGCTTCTGTCATATACATGTGGCAAATGAAAATTCTTACATGATTGCCACAGCTTCTTTATCTCTAAAATATGAAAGTTTTTTGTATGGACTTAGGGCAGGGATTGGACTCCATGATTCTAAGATTCATTCTAATTCTTATGGGCCTGTGGTTTAGACTTATAGCTTAATTCTACAATGCTTTCAATAATTGATAAGAGGCAAGACTTTACTTCTTCATAAAGTCTAGCAGAAATGAAACCAAATCCATGGAATCTTCCAGTGTAGGAAAACCAAATACATATCTACAGTGGTGGACTAACTGGTCAAGGTCACAAGATCAGTGGAATAAAAACTTACTCCATTGGGGCTTCCCTGGTGGCACGGTGGTTGAGAGTCCACCTGCCGATGCAGGGGACACGGGTTCGTGCCCCGGCCCGGGAAGATCCCACATGCCGCGGAGCGGCTGGGCCCGTGAGCCATGACTGCTGAGCCTGCGCGTCCGGAGCCTGTGCTCCGCAATGGGAGAGGCCACAGCAGTGAGAGGCCCGCGTACCGCTAATGGCTGGTTGTGAAGATCATTATCATCTTTCAAAAAAAAAAAGTGAAATAAACAAAGTTGAAGGGATCCACGGCCAAAATACCTGCCCTACAAGAAATGTTAAAGGAAGTCCTTTGGGCAGAAAGAAAATGATACCAGTTGGAAATATGGATCTACACAAAGGAATAAAGAGCTCTACTTGGATACAGATTTCATTAGCTGATATTCAGCCTCTACCATATGAGAGGCAGCAAATGAAGAAATGGTAGAAACACACAGAAGGTCTGGTAGAAACATACGCTGATCATTCAGGGAAGGAAGAGCCGATAACTCTACACCCAGGGAAGAAAACAGGAGAAAGAAATTTCTTGGAGGAGGAGAAGAAATAATTTTAAAATTCTAACGGGCTAATGCCAATGTGTGTTGGACATCAAGGAAAAAAATCAAACCACGTTCAAGATACCCTTTGAGAGGGTAGGAAACCAATTATGTCTTTAAGAGATTTTTGTCTAAATTGAGTAAGATAAAATTTCATTACTAGACTAGAAAAAATTTTAAAACTGGCCCTTCTACCGTTTCTTCATAATTTCGTGGCTATTGTTCTGATTTCCAAACCAGATGGGTCTTGGAAGGCAGGAACTTTGCCTTCTACCTCTGGACTCCCTCACTCTCAGCACGGGCTCTAAGCCTGGTACTCACAGAACAAGTGCATTTTGATTGAATCCTTGGTTTCATAAATTTTCAACTAAAATTCAGCCCTGCTACCAGGCATATTTAGACACATTTTGAAAGGTTACGCTGAAAAAACACTATTACTAGTCTATTCCTTAATATTATGAAGTTTAAAAATTTAAAAGTTTGCCTCTTGTCACAATTATTTCTTTACAGCAAATATCCTTCTAGTCTTTTAGAGCATGCCCCATTAGATGTAGTAAACCTTCTCTCACAATCCCTACAATAATGATCTTTATCCCCACCTCAGAATGATGGCTCTGAATGAAACCATGGTACCACACCCCACCCCACCCCATCCCACCTTCCCCCCCCATCCCCCCGGGCCAGGGCCCAAGCACGAGGCTCCAGCCACAGAATCCCACTTCAGCTGTCCCTGCCTGCAAGTAACTGTTGACTGGTGATTGTACACTAAGAAAAGTCTCTCCACATTCTCCCAAAGACCCTGAATTACACATTCCCATTTGGAAATAATGGAAGTCCAAACAAGCAAAACAGATTTGGGGTGTACATTTGTGTAACTGATTCAAGTTACAAGAGGCCAGATTCATGGGCCTGCAACCTGTACAAGGTCCTGAACTCGGAGGGGCCCTCCCTGTGATTGGTTTAATGCTCTGCTGTCACTGTCATGAAATTCTTGATAATTTGATTTTTGACCTTGTGAATTGTAAGTGAAGTTAAATGCGACAGTGGAGCGAGCACATGAGCAGAGGAGATGAAACATGTGTGTCCATCATTCCTTAGCTCCCCATCTGCAGACAGCATTCTCCACGTCCCATGAACACAGAATTCCAGTGGGTCTACAACACCAGGGAGTTCAGCGACATTCAAAGCTAGTACAAGATAAGTGTGCTGCATCTTTTTTTTTTTTTAAGTCTTGATTGAATCTGTTACAATATTGCTTCCGTTTTATGTTTTGGTTTTTTGGCCGCAAGGCATGTGGGATCCTAGCTCCCCTCCCAGGGATTGAACCCGCATCCCCTGGCATTGGAAGGTGAAGTCTTAACCACTGGACCTCCAGAGAAGTCCCCAAATGTGCTACATCTATGATTGAGTAAATGGGGGCACTGAGAGCCCCGAGAGGCCATTCTTTCCTTTGGAACCATAACTTGCTCCTAATGCAAATAGAAGGCAAAGGTGTTTAAAAAACACAAATGACCAAGAAACCCTATCATATTCTTTCCTCCTCCTGTTACCTAGCCAAGCACTTATGCTGCATATTTTGACATAGAAGAAAAGGGAAAGATCGGGCAACCCATAGTCCCTTTTCCATTCAGTCCTTACTTACTCATCAGTAAGCCAAAGGTAGAGAATGTTGGTTGAATGTGCATGAATCAGGAAGTGAAATAAAAACATTTGAAATACTTTTTTTTACCATTTCCATTGTTCTGGGAAGAACAAAATACATAAGTGTGTATAAGCTACAAAATATGAATTGTATAGTTTCAGTGATTTCACAGTATGAGTTAATTTGCACTTACTACAATTATATTTGTTCTTATATTTGCACTTAAAATTTGCATTGCACAGTATAAAAATGAATGATAAAATTCATTCAACTAATTAAAAATTTCAAAAAAATTTACATTAAATAGCAAATAAAAACCACCATAACAAGTCAAGGGAGAGGTTGAAAAAGAAAGGAAAAACTATTTTGGTACATATTTTAGTACTTTTAATGGCTCTCTTGTCCTGTTTTTTAAACAAAGGGTCCCACATTTTCATTTATCAGTGGGCCCTGCAAATTACGTAGCCAGCCCTGAAGTGGGAAGAGCAGAAAATGATGATGAGAACGTCAGACTCTAAGCAATGACAGGAAAACATTTAAACGACTTTTTCTTCAAACAATTACAAAAAAGTGTTGTAACTACTCGTTCTAATAGAATGATATACTTGAAAAAGTTCTCAATTATCTGCATCATTTAAACACAACACCTTTGTTTATTTCCTATGCATTTGGCAGTGGGCTTCTGGTTATTCCAACCCAGTGTGTGCAGTAACAAGGAGTCCTACACTAGGGGGCAGCAGCTACCGTCCATCAACCTTGTGGGGCTCCAACGCTGCAGGATTAGGGTAATTCCTTACTTGAAGAGACCCGGAGAAAATGAAGATACTCACTACCGAGGAAGTTGGCTGTTTATCTTTATATTAATTTGCCTTGCTGCATTGGATTTGAAAGCGTATGGGCCTCTTACTTCAAGGACTTAAAGTGTTTCTTTGCCAAAAAAAGAAATAATAGTAAAACGTATTTTATTTGCTGGCACTCCCTGACTCATTTCTAAAGTGACAAAGTAACAATAGTTTGAAAGTTTTAAACTTAGTTTCTCTGTAAAGCCTAGCAGCCATTGGTCATTTTTATCTACTATGGATTTGATCAAAAGGAACAACTCATTTCACTGAGGCCACTTAGCAGCTGTCAAGTGATAATTTTGTAACTCATGAAGGGTGTGCAGATTTCAGAGGGAAACTGACAAGACAAGGGATTAGTAAACCATTACAAAGTCCACACTCACTCAACTTGCCTTGAATCATTGAAGAATTAGAATGTCCTAAATAGAAACAAGAATCTAAAGTCCATATTTTTAAAGGAAATAATTTGCAAAGATGACTGTATTTGCCTAGATATGAAAAGATATTCAGTTAGCCTGAAGTGAGAATGGCATTGCCCTACAGATGAGTTGGCTCAAACATATATATTGTATTCAATTGCTCCAACAAGATTTCCCAAATAAAAATTTTATAAAAAGTGGATTGAAAGTTCAATGAAGCAATATACTAGGAAACCACTGTTGGGTATTCCAGACTCTTTGGCAAGACAGTAAAAAAAAAAGTATCCCAGCTTATTACAAATCTCCAGGGAGGTGCTTCTCAACGAAGGCGGTTCTACCCACGAGGGGCATTTGGAAATTTGCAGGGGTGTTTCCAGTGATCCCAGTGATCAGAGGCACCATGTAATACAGTGAAGAGCAGGGATGGTAAACCTTCCACAACGTACAGAGCAGCTGCAAACAATGAAAAAGTATCATCACATGTGTCTCACAGCGTTTAACGCCCTGCCTTAAATTTACTGGTGAAAAAATTGTGTATAATTTTATGAGCCTAGAAACTGTCTCTGAAGATCATGTCACCAGCAACATCTCGGCTTGTGGAACTGAGTCCTCAATAAAATGCACTGGCAGGGGCTTCCCTGGTGGCGCAGTGGTTGAGAGTCCCCCTGCCGATGCAGGGGACACGGGTTCGTGCCCCGGCCCGGGAAGATCCCACATGCCGCGGAGCGGCTAGGCCCGTGAGCTATGGCCGCTGAGCCTGCGCCTCCGGAGCCTGTGTTCCGCAGCGGGAGAGGCCACAACAGTGAGAGGCCCGCGTACCGCAAAAAAAAAAAAAAAAAATGCACTGGCAACAGTTTGTGTCAGTAACTCTTGATTCATGTTGATTCTATGTGTACATTTAAATATACCTTTTCAGTCTTCATTCATAATGTCAAATATAAGAAGAATCAACTTGCAGATTTTCCTATATCTCTTAAATTCCAACATTTTATCAATGTAAGTATATGACTACTTCATTATGTTTTATAGTAGAGCTATATTTATGTATTTTCATACATATATTTCTTTCCTTTTATTTCTCCTTTATATTACAGCGAAGGTATTCTATATTTTTTTAATTATGTGTATTATAGACTATATTTTCTATGGATTTTGTTTCAGGGTAGTAAAGGAGGATAACAAAATATTTGTCATAAAAAGGAGGCTTTGAGTCTCATAGGTTTGAGATCCAAGGCTCTAAGTGTTCCCCTTCCATGTGTAGCTACCTCACCATCCCTCCCTCCCTCCCCACCCTACCCTTGATGTTTTCACAGAAGGGAATAGTTAGTAACAAGAAATGGTTAGTAGCTAGCCCATGAACAGATTTTTTTCTGATTAATAATTTTTTAAACCAACACTTGTAAATTAAGCATTCTCATATGATATGATATAAATATAGTATTGTGAAAAGTACATATTAATTAATTAATTTTGTTCATTAAGTATTACTAAGTAGCTACCAGGTGTTAAGACATTTTGCTGTTAAATAGCGTCTAACTAGCAACAAAATCATTGCTACCCTAAAGAAAAGCTCTTTCTGGAAAAACAAAACAAAACAAAAAAAATGGATTTAAAAGGATATTACTATAGGTGACAAAACAACTGACTGGGTGAAGTTTTCCTCTGGATATATTGGAAGCATTTAATTTGTATCCTATGCATATTAGGCAGGTTAGGTCTCAATAAGCCAAAATCAGAATAGACATGCAAGAAAAAAATAAGGATAAAACTTTAATAAGATTTCACATTAGGGGGATAAAGCAATTTTTAAGGGAAAAAACTCATTAATAAAATGATGATACATTATTTTTGACACAAATATACATTTTTTAGAGTCAGAATTACATGACTGTAAAATTAGTCCAGTTTTTAAAGTTCTTTTATATGACTGTTTGGAATCAAATTCTTTATAGTAAATTTAGTGAGAGAAAGAAGTAGTCTTCAGCAATTATTAGAGACAAATTAAATGTTACTATGGGGATTTTTTTTTTTTTTTTTTTTTTATCCCTCTGACTTGTTGCTAAAATCAGGTATGGACTAGCAAAGGGCAAAACAAGCCTAGGGAAGGGTGGCCGTGTGACTAGGAGCAAGTTGCTTAACCTCTGGGTTTCCTTATATGGTAGCACCTACCTCATAAATTTAATAAATTAGTACATGTTACGTGCTTAGCAGAGTGCCCAGCATATATAGTAAGAGACACGTAGCAAATAGCCACTGTCATATCTCTTTTCCACACCAGAAACGTGAAGATTGTTCGTGGGAACAATTGCCTAACTCAGGAAGAGCCATCGTGACCTGACTAGACTCAGGTGACTTGCCTAGCAGTTTAGGGCTCCAGATATGAGACGCCAATCAGTCTGAATGTAATTAAGGGTGTTTGACAGCCTGGGACTCCTAGGATGTTCCTGACTAAGGGATGTTCAATTGCGCTAGTTAGAAAAACGGAAGATCTGTGTGGATTTGAGATATTGGAGTGTGTCACCCAGCAACAGACTGAAGTTCCAAAGAAATCCTGAATTATCTCGTTAGTGAGGCAACTTCCTGTTAGGTGGCTATTGACTCTGACCACAGTGAACCCAAGAACTCATGATCCTCTGACCCAGAAAGACACTCACGTGAGAACTGATTAGATGGCAAGACACCAAGAAAACTAGTTTTACAACCTATCCAGTGGCTGCATGTTGCTCACATTGTCTGGGGCACAGGAAGGGCAGGGCCACTGCACCTCACAGGGGGCCGCTGCATAGAGTTCACGCGTGGGAATGGGCTGCAGAGCCCTGTGCAGCGCTGTGGCCCCAGAAAGGGCCCAACGCAGCTGGGCTATGCAGGCCCACCATCCCCAGTGGAGGCCGCATCTGTCTTCCGTCCTTCCGGGCTTCCCACAGTAGTTCATGGCCACAGAATTCACCCAGAAAGAAATGCAAATACAGGAGGTTTTAGATTGTGTCATTTAATCCTTATAGCTATTCTAGCTCATTAAAATCATCCTTTTTACAGGCAAGGAAACAAAGAATTAGAGAAGTAACACCTAAGGTCATGATGCTGGTAAGTGAGACTCAAACCAGACTGCTTCACTTCAGAGTCCATGCTCTTGACCTCTATGCTAGACTGCCTCCTAAGAACCAGCTACAACTAATGTTTGTTTAGCATTTGAACGTTCACGGAGCTCCAAACACTCGTGGACCTTATACCATCCCCATTTCTTTACATAGATAAGGAAACAGACAGAAAGACATATAAGCGATTTTCCCAAGTTTATGCAGTTAGGTAGTGGAGCCAGGATTTGCACCCCAGGCTTTTTGAATCTCAGCAGAATTTACAAGTCAAATGCTCAAATGGAACGGGGTGAGCTATGCTGAGCACCCAGCTTAAGAGGAAAGAGTTCTGAGGCCAAGACCGTAGCCTATTTTTGCCTTTGCTTTGCCTGTCCAGACAACACTTTCACATGGATAGAATTACCTGATGATAACCTGTATCCTGATTACTGCATTTGTACGTTCTAGATACGTTACTTTTCTCTAGATGATATATAGGATTGGTATAATCTGGAAATGTCTTGTCTATTGAAGATGAGTATTGGAGAGAGCACTTCTAGATTTAAGCAATATCCTTAAAGTAACATGTCAGGAATACTCCGCTCCACGTGGTAATCCTTCCAGGGTTAGTGAGCAAGTACTATCGGTCCAACATGCCAAGACTCAGAAGAAGGTCACAAGATGAGACTCTTCCACCGCACCCCAGGACAAAAATCTCTGAATTGTGGGGTGGGGGGGAATGCCATTTTCAGACTCATTCACTACTGTGATCTAATAACCTAATGCTTACTATGGATTTCAGAAGGTCTGGTGAGGGGAGAGTTGCTGAATCCATAGGGGATTGTCCAGCATGAGAAAGGAAATAACCAGGAGCAATCTCTGTTAAAGTTGATCCCCTGAGCTGGTCTTGAGCCTCTGTGGTGCCTGGTCTCATAACACTGGCAGGCACCACGAGGAAGTTTTGTGAGCTCCATGAGGTCTGCCATCATAGGGACCTTAGCGTCTAAAGGAAAAAGAGAGTTATGAACATCAGTTACCTCATACCCGTTTCACTACATTTTTCTCCTTACAGGGACTGAATATATTCATCTGGAAAACTATTTTTTCTCAGCTATAAAACATGATACCATGTTTCATCAGTTTATCCCTTTAGGCTCTATTGTAAAATGTATTTAACGTTATCTAGTTAATTTATTATCAATTTATAATAAATGTAGAGTATACTATTCTCTCAAGATAGAACTTCCTCAAAAAATATTTTCAAACCATGAAATAAAAGGTAATGCAATGCTTCTCTCAACTGCGTAATAAATTGTCAATACCACCCAATATTACCTATTTCCAATATTAGAGACATTAAAACTTTAGAAGGGCCATTCATTTTATGAATGAATGAGTGAATGGATGAATTAACTAATTTAAAAACATATTTACTGAATGCTAGGCATGGGATATCCGGATTAATAATGAACCAAAACCCAATAGCCCACCTGGTCAATAGAATCAATATAATTTCATGAGCAGGAATGAGAAAGGTTAAGTACATCAGAAGTATTCTAAGTGAAGACATTTGGGGAAAATTCAAAGATAGAATTTAGGAGACATTATTTTTGCCCTATTCTGGTTCAATTACTTTGTGCTGTGTGTGAGCTGGAGAGCACACGTTCTCCCCGTGTGAGAGGAAGGAGGGGACATACACTCCAAACCAACCCCATGTGCTTTGGGCAGAAAGTATCAAGGTTAAGGCAAAACAACTACAGTTTATCATAAACCTAGATCCAAACTGAAGGAAAAAGATTCCTGAAACATGCCTTGGATGCTTGATAACGGTGCTTTGGAGCTTGACAGATGTAAAGATGGGCAATTCGCTTTTTACCTTTGCCAACGTACATATTCCCCAACAACCAGAAAGAAGAAATGACTAAAGCCGCAAATGTGGGGAGGGGAGTGAGTATTAAAATTCCAGAGGTCTTGCAGGCTGATGCTAAACCCTGTGAGGAAAACCAGCACGTTAGGCTTCTTACCACAACGAACTTCCCAGAAGAGGACCGCTACTCTCCAAAGGCAGGCGTCAGAGAGTTTGCTGGTGAGAAAGGAATGGAGCCACACTGACCTTCAAAGCGGCCAGGACCGTGGCACGCCAACTCATCAACCTGCTAACCCATCCCTCGAAACCGGGCAATCTGGGTTCCAGCCGGGTCAGCTGTATGAGAAGAGGCCTTCGTCAACAGGTAAAGGGGCCGCACAGCAAGGGTGATCCAAATGACCACTCTGATGAATGGGGCTGGGTAGTGGGCGACAATGGCCGAGCACCTGATTTCGCAATGTCCTAAATTGCTCAGGACTCTAAAATTAGAATAAAGTTGATAAATTCACACATATCATCCTCATTTCTCTAGAGACAGATGCTACTTAAATTAGGTAGAAGTAAATGGAATGGCTAATATTTACCCTATTTGAAAAGTCATTTAAGGAAAAGTGTATTTAAGGATACCCATTAGTTCTTAATTTGGGTTATAAATCTTGAGTAAGAAAATCTGCTCATCACATAGTATCAGTGGGTACGTGACGTCCACATGACTTAACAGCTGGTGATGTCAACCTTGATCACCTAGTGAAGGTGGTGCTTGCCAGGGTTCTTCACTATAAAGTTACTATTCTTTCTTTCCATACTAACTCGGGACGTGAAGCCTAAGCCCAGTCCACACTCAAGGGGATGTTTTGTTCACTATTTATTTTGAAAACATTTCAAGCTTCTAGAAAAGTTAACAAAAATAGTGTGATGAATTCCCGTATACACTTCATCTAGATTCTCCCCAATAGCATTTTCCACATATACTTTATCAATCTCTCTCTCACTCTTGCTCCCTCTACAAATCTACGAATTAATACTATTTGTATTATTATTGTTTTGACTAAACCATTTCAGCGTAAGTTGTAGACAGCTTTATCCCAAGTACTTCCGCATGTATATCCTAAGAACAGGAGTTCTTTCATAACCACATTATAATGATCAATTTCAGGAAATTTTACATTAATACAATACTATTATCAAATATATAGTTCAGCATTTCTGCTTTTGTCTATGATGCAGTATCTGGTACTAACCCTCTTGTTTTAACTATAAAGCTAGGCAAAATGTCTAAGGCAAGTGTTTTCAGACATTGGAGAAGCAGCAGCACAGGACAGAGCCGGCAACGCAAGACTGCAATCAATCCCTGTAGGCAGGGAAACCTAAGAGGTGAGCCTCATGACTCCTGGCTGTCTGCCTGGGGAAATTCTCCTGACTGCAGTGTAGCAATCTGGAATCCAAGCAGAGAGCGGCAGTCCCTCTGAGCTAAGGAGGAGGAGATCAGGGGTTAGGGCAGCTGAGCACTGGAATCTGCAAGGTAGGGCCTCAGAGAGACAGGAGCTGTGCAGTTTATATAAATATCATCATGAGTTCATTCTAATCCCTCTAACTCTGATCTAGTATCACAAGGCTTTCCCTAGTTTTCTAGTCCATACTTCTGGCTCTTTTTTAGAAACCCAGAGCAGACTGGCAAGGTAAGTCACCACTTGCATTGTCAAGTCTCTCAGCTGAAGAAGAGTGTGCCCGGGGTGAGGTGCCAAAAAGCGGGACATGGGGCAGCCATCACTTGTGTGAACCCCTGAGAATGAATGATGGAAACCCCAGAAAATAATGGATTTGTTGAGAGAGGGCACCAAACATAAGCAGAAATTTAGGGGGTACACGATAACATGTTTGTCTTCTAGAGCTCCAATTATTATATTATTTAACCAAAATTCCAAGGTATTTAGTTGTAGTTTATTTTTTATTTAATTCAATAGTTACCTCAACCCAGCTTCTTCATTTTTGAACTCTTTCTTTTGATTCATTTCTTTGTTGTCTGGTGTCCATCTTTCAGTAATTTTTTCAGGACGGGTTCATGGATTTGGTTTTCCTTGATTCAATGATTTTCAGCCTTAGCTGTATATTGTAATGACATTGGGAGCTTCTGAAAAACTGGCCATCCTCCCAGACCAATTCTGTCAAGTTCTCTGGGGGTATGATCCATGCACGTTTTAAAAAAAAATCCCTCAAGTCGTTCTAATGTGCAGACAAATATCTCCAATCTCAATTAAATTACATAAACAGGCTTTCTCAGAAAAAAGAAAAAAAAAAAAAGAAGACCAAAGAAAATTGCAAGCAAAGTTCAAAGAAGCAGCCTAGAAAACACCCGAAAATCTGGTCAAACGCAGATTCTGATTCAACAGCTATGGAATGGCAACTGAAATTCTGCGTTTCTAATAAGCTCCCAGATAATGCCAATGCTGTTGGTTCATTGGTTCTGGGTAGCTTCTGGGTAGCAATGGTACTCCTCTGTCTTCTGTAGTAAATATTGCTATGGAGGAATCTGGAGCTACCTGAACTTTTTAACCTTTTTTTTCCCTTTTGTGTAGCTTGATTCTTATTCCTGGATCTCCATATGATTCTCTTCTTTGAAATTCAGATTTTGGTAGGTTACCTGTATTAACAAACAATAGAATGAAAATTCCCACTTTGATATTACATTTGCTTCTGAATTTTGTTTTGTTTTGTTCTAGTGACCAAATCCACAGCAGTTCCAGCTCTTTCTGAGGATGTCCCATAGGATAGGCATGATGCCTGGCCTACATAGTGGGTGAGATTCCTGCTTCCTCTTTTGCACATTCATTCTTACAGTAAAATGCCCATCACTTGAGGTAATTGGAATAAGTTTGTTCCTTGCAACCAAAAGAAATTAATTAAAACAATTAGAAACCATAGATTTAAAGATATACAATATGAAACTAAAGATTGCACAGAATGCTGTGTCAAAAAGGCAACATGAATGCAAAATACAAAACAAGTACTTACAGTGATGGTCGGCAGAAGTGGGGCAGGGGCAGAGAAGTTTTCTTAATTTCAATGTGCTTCTTACAAATAATTAGACTAGACTGATTGACAGATAATAAATAAGAAAAAATGTAGAAAAGTTATAGTGTCAAGAAGGAATTGAAGAGAGAATAAAGATTAAAATGTGACGCTAAAAGATTCTGGAAGATTTAAAACCAATTAAAAGCTGAAAACTGAGAAATAAGAAAATCTTAAAGGAATAGTAAGGCAAAATTTTAAACCAGGAGAATTATGAAAACTCATAAAACAGAAGTACAACATGGACTATAAAAGAAGCTGACTAAAGATGAGAACAAGAAAATAAAGTTTGAAAGGATACCAGAAGGTTCAAATAACTTGTTAAAATTAAAATAAGAGTGAAGTTATTTATGAAATAATTTTAAACAGATGAAATTCAAAAGAAGAAAAGGTTGAAGGTGAATAGGGTAATAAGGAAGATATAAAATAGAATATGAGAGTAGGATTAAAGTTAAGTATAATTAATTTATACAGACTTTAATATACCATCAAAATATTTTTTTAAAGGTTTAAAGGTTAGAGGAAAAGAAAATAGAAAAATGTCTCAAAATATACAAGGAATAAGAAAGCTTGGTGCCTATCGTCTTTCCCCAAGGGACAATCTGCTAATGCAGTGTGGTGTCCTCAGGTGGAACCTGAGGGGACAGACAACAATGTGACACCTTGGACGTGGAGGCTTCCCCCTTGCTCCCCTCAGCAAGTGCCAGAGGCCAGCCTCACCAGCAGTGATCAGAGAAGACAAGTAGGAGGTATTAATACAGCAAACTCACAGCTGGACGGCACTGACCTGACCCAGGAGGAACTCCCTAGCCTGCCAGCCACATTCCCTCCTGGATTATCTCCTCCAAATTTAGCCCACTCTCAGAGTCAGGGGAAACTACTCTCTCTATATCAATAACCCATGAAGCATCAGGTGTCAACAGTTGTCTTACGTCTCTAGACAATTTTTAGGAACTGTGGTACAGCCCCCAGATTAAAAAAAAAAAGCGTTTATTCGATAAATGCTTATTGGGCATCTTGCCTGTCCCTGGCAGTGTACTAGACTCCAGGAGTACAATGATGAATGAGTAACAGAACTCCCTTAACAGAGATCCAGACCCACTGTGTGGAAAGGGTAGTGGAGTTTTAACAGTTATCAGGCAGTTATCAGACACAGATAGAAGGACTGGCTCTGAGCAGAAGGGCTACATTTCCCTCTGCAGTGGCAGGAAGGGAAGCAAGGGTGTGGGAGGAGGGAGGTTGGAAGGGTGAAAGTTAGGGAGATGATGCCCCATGGTTTGAATTCTCCTGATGAAGTAGGGAGACTGGGGAGATAAGCAGAGAGGTCTTGAGGTAAGTGGGAGAGAGGTCTGGGAGGGTCATAAAAGAAACTTGAGCTAAGGACAAGTAAACAGTCACAGCAGCGAGGGCCAAGTGAGGCTGGAGGTGGTGCCCGTCTGAGCAGCAGCAGTGTTTGAGTGCCCAGGTGCGGGAGACACACCCAGTTTATTACAACATAATGTGAAGAGTCCCAGGCGTGACAGGGTAATTTATTGAGACATTGTTGGTGTCTGTTCTCATTGCATTTTTCCCTCCACCCATTTTCAAGAATGACTTCAGGGCTACTTATATCAGGGAAGTTTGGAGTTAAATGCTTGAAGGAAACCTCACATCAGGCCTTTTTTCCCCCCTCTTTAAGCAGAGGTCTCAAAGTGGGCTTCTCCAGGCTAATACTTTGACAGATATGCTTCATTTATAAGGAATAGTGTTTTGAGGTTTTTAAAAATAGTTGTCAACATTTTGAGAGTAGATTTCACATTAAAATCTAGACTTCAGCTTCTCCTGGAAAAATCCAACGGCCTGGCAGTCCTGGGCTACCTTTTCACCTGGCTACAATTAGTTGGAGCTGTGTAATGTCTGCCCCTCTTAAGGGGGTACAACCTCCGATTCACTGTGGTCCTTATTATTCTCTGTGGTCTTATTCTCAGCCAACATCACTCATTTAGGTTAACTGCCTGGTCCCTGTAACCCTCTCCAAAGTTGGAGATTATGTTAGGAGGAAGGAATACAGGCAGAAGCAATAAGGCAGTGGGGTCACAAGTCTGCAGTTCCTTTGATGTGGCAAAGGCCCAGGCAGGAATGGGGACTCAACGGCCCCAAGGCCTGGCTCTTCCCGCCTCAGCAAAGACACCCATCCAGAAAGCGGCAAACTTGGATACTGACAATTATCTCAGACAGTTTGAGTATGAGCAGGTCCTTTCCTTGTGAAAATCCCAGGTCCTTGTAAAATCCTAAGGAGGGTGGGAGCGGGACAGCCCACAATGCCTGAGATTATTTCCCACCAGCCCTTGGGGAGGTGGCTTGAAGTTAGACTTAATGAGAGAAATAAGGACATAATTTCTTTCACACGCATGTTTGTGGAGTGAGAGTTTAAACAGCCAAGTGGAGATTTAAAGAAAGGGCTAAGAAAACACAAAGCAAAGGAGTGGGTGAGGTTACTTTTTGACTCAGAGAGTTTTGGAAATTTTCACAGAGGGGATGTAATTTGGGCTGAGTTTTGAGAACTGAGTAGGAGACCTCCAAATAAGGTTATTCTACCCAAGGACAAACATTTGAGAGTGCAGAGCATACAGTATTCAGGAATTTGTGGTAGTTCAGTGCAACAAGCGCAGTCGATGCCCATCGTCTGGTTGGGGGCAGTAGGAGAAGGGACAGAGTAAAGGGAAGTGAAACTAGAAGGGAAGTTGAAGCTTTCATGCCTTCTTCATGTAATGGGTTGTTCCTAACTATTGTTTAGTGCACTACTGGTGTTTAAAAAGTTAACTGAGCTGGGAGTGTGGCCAATGCATGGGAAAGGAAGACTGGACCATGACCACTGAGCAGGTTCTTGCAATAACCCAGGTGTGAGATGATAATGCTTGGAACTAGGACAATGATTGTGGGAATGGGGAGGAGAGTTTGGATTTCAACAGCTGTTTATTGAGTGCTTACTGTATGCCAGGCATTGTGCTAGGTGCTGAGCATACACTGATAAACAGATACTGGCTCTTGCCTTGAAGAAGCTTATTGCCTAAGGGACAAAGCTTACCACAGCTGGCAGAGCCGGTGAAGAGCAGAAGCATCTGGGACCTTCAAGCCCTAGTAACATGTGTTGTACATTCCATCAGGGGTTGAATTCAGTTGGTCCCACTGAGTTTCACACAGGTTCAGTGGCCATCTGAGAGCTGAGATACGATCTGTTTTGACACTTACTTCTTCTACAGGTTTGTTCTCTCTGACTCAGGGGATGGAGAAATGATCAGACTCTAATTTTAAATTTCAAAGAAGGTATCTCAGTTAAGTGAACAATTTCTTTTAACATAAGATGTAATCATTTGGACTAAGGTGAAAGTGATATTAACTCTATTGTTAGGGGAACTCTATTAATGCTTAAATACTGTATCTATAATTTTATTGCGACAATAAAATCCAATCAGTTTCCAAGTCACTCCGAGTCTTTTCCCATTTGCAGGTATCAGATGTTAACTGCCTTTGACTCCTTACCACTTGTCGATGTCTGTCACACAGGTGCTCAGTAAGTGTTGGTGAAATGAACTTTAACATGGACGGGGATGCTTTGAGAGGCCAGTGTTGTGTTGTCTTTGGTGAGGTCATCAAGCTGAAGTGCTTGCCAGAGATTCATTCATTCATCCAGCAAATGTCTGTTGAGAATCAATACATGTTTATTTAAAAAAGGCAAATAAATAAATATTTATTTATTGCCAGGTACCATTCTTGGCATTAGACAAATAGCTGTGAAAAAAGTCCCTATTCATCCTAATGAGACAGACAAGCAATAAACAAACAATATGTCTGTGTATTCATATACATCAGTATATACATAATGTCAGGAGTAATACCTGCTATGAAGAAAAAACAGATCAAAAATAATGATGGAGGGGTGGCATTTTATTTATTGCCTATGGGATGCTCAGGGAGGGCCTCTCTGAAAAAGTGGCATTTGAGCAGAGACCTAAAAAAAAGGTAGACGTGGGCTTCCCTGGCGTTCCAGTGGTTAGGATGCTGCGTTTTTCACTACAGGGGGTGCGGGTTCGATCCCAGGTCTGGGAAATATCATGCCCGCATGCCCAGTGGTATGGCCAAAAAAAAAAAAAAAAAGGTGTGGGTGCAGTTGTAATCAGCTATCCCCCATCTGGGGACTGAGTGTTGCAGGCAGATGGATGAGCAAGTGCAAATATTCTGAGAAAGACCAAGCTTGTCCTGTTAGAAAAGGAGCAGGGAGGCTAGTATGGCCCCAGAGAGTTAAGGGAAGGGAGAGGGGACAGGAGAAAGGGATGAAAATTGATGCCTTTTGCCTGGCATCTTCCTAAGCTCCAAATGAAAAAAAGATCCAGTGCAGAGGGATATAAGTGCTAGCTGTCATAAATAATAATTGATTAGCAAATGCCTGGGAACTTGGGAGGCGTTACTGCAAGTTTTGAGCACCATGATGGGTGATGAATTTGTATGGGTCACTGCTGTATCCCCAACGCCTGGCACATAGGAAGAGCTCGATATATATTTGTTGACTAAATGTTGGAAGTCTACCTTTGCTTTTTCAACTTTCAGAGCGTTATTAATAACTAAGCTGTTTCGTACAAACAGTTTGGGTGGTAGCGAAGTGTTATTCAAACTCAACCTATAGGACATTATGCATACGTATTCATTACAAAGCAAACAGCAAACAATGAATTCATTTTGTGCTTTGTGAATGTGTTAGCTCATACCAGTCTGTCTCCAGGGTGGCACTCACTGTGCCCTTTACGCTGGAGAGTTTGCAACCACTCTAGGATGTCTTAGCACATACTGGCACCTGACTTGTCCAAATATTACTGGCAACCCCCGAGATCGCTTTCCATCACATGACGCAAACTAAATCTGCAGAGGGGTAGCGGTGCTTCCCTATCTTTGTAACACTGCTGTCTGCACCCGGTTATCCAAAGGGTGTCATGAACTCCAAATTCCTCCAAAGGAATTACTCATTTCAGATCCTTTATAAACATGCACGTTTCCAGACGTGTTACAAAATCAGCCTGTGATCACTTCAAAAAGTGAAAGTGTGCGACTTGATCATTTTTCCTAAGAGAAAGTGTTTCTACATATTTTTTAAAAAATACAACTTAAAAAACCCATCCCTCAGCCCCTGACTACATTAATTTCCTTCACTTTACGGCACCATGCAGAATCCATCAGGGCCATAAAATCACTTCTTTTCCTTTACACCTTCCCCGTTAAGTCCCAATATATTGACCACAGTTAACTAAATCCCCTAGTGCTTAATTAGTGGGAATTCAATTTGCAAAACTGAGATCAATGAAAGATACTTCACCACACCCACACCTACTGCCAGGGGTTTCTCTAGCAAGACGAGCCCAGGTCAGGCCAGGGTCTGGCCCGCTTCCCGGCGCCGCTGGGTGTGTCACGGTGTGTCACCCCCCCCCCCCCCGCCTGTCACTTCCCCCGGCTGCGGCCGGCCCAGGCTTGAAGTGCCCGCCCCAAGGCCCTCCGAGGCGGTTGTCGACCTTCCTCTAACCCGCGCCGGGAGGGCTGCTCGGAAACTGCTGTGTCAGAATGGTTCGAGGAGCACCGAGTCACAGCCGGCTTTAATTCGGGATGAATGACTACCTCGGGCCGGCCCGCTAGGACTCGGCGCGGCAGGGTGCGGCGCAGCTGTCGGGAGGGCGCGTCCCCGTCCCCGCCCCGCCCTGCCTTACCCTGCCCTGCCCTGCCCTACCCTGCCCTACCCTGCCTTACCCTGCCTTACCCTGCCTTACCCTGCCCTGCCCTGCCCTGCTTTCGGCCGTAGGCCCTCGGCCCTCCACCTGGCCGCCCTCCACTCGGCAGCCCGCCAGCTCCCCGGAGCCCGTTTCAGGGTAAAGGCGGGGGCAGGGGCCAGTGCGCACGCGCAGAAGGCGGTGCACCAGAGCCTCCCGGCCCCCGCCCCGCCCCCTCTCACGTGCCGCGCAGCGTGCGCCCAGGCATGTGCGGGCGCACGTGACAGCGCCGAGTCCTGCTCAAGCTCCCTCACCCCGCGCCGCTGTACTTTGAACCCGGGCGTGGGAGGGGGCGAGGAGGGAGAGTGGGGAGGGAGGAAGGACAGCCGGGCGGGGACAGGAGGGGGAGGCTGGCCTCCCCGAGAATGATATCATCGGCAGATTTATCGCTAGGCAACCTAAGAATGCTTCTCTCTTTCCAATCCTAGAGCTCCTTGAAGATCTCCAGGCTGGTGACATTATTGCCCTCGGCTTTAATTCCCTCACTGTGCAGCGCTCAAGCGGCGATTTCAGAGCTAGGGTTGGTTTTCCAGTTTTTAGATGAGTACGCTTCAAACACAGAGCTCAGAACTGGATCCTTTATCGCGCCCACTTGTGTCTGCAGAGCTCTGCAGGGTGTGGGCATATAGTCAGGTTTCTTCACCTGTTCGGTCACGTGCGGGTCACACAGCTACGTTATAGAGATGCAGATAAGCCCTGTTAACGCAATATATACTCGAAAACCAAACCCTGCTTAAGGTGTCACAGAAAGAGACGCTGGTATCTTTAAAATGTCCTATCAGAGGGAATTTTCTGATTAAGTAACTGAGGTCTTCAGGAATTGGATACAGGGTGAAGTACCCCTGTCAGAACTGGTTTTTGAAACACTGCTGAACCTGTAAAGCCGTATATGAAAGCGAAGTTTATTACCGAGTTATGTGGCGGATACTCAGTGTGTCCACTGTGAGGCATTTGATATTCTGTGTATACACATGAGCAAACACATATGTAAAAGACTTCAAATTGAAACCGTAGCTGATGTTTACAACACCCTAAAAATACCCCATATAAAAACTGTAGCAAATCGCCCTCTTTCCTACTTCCTCAATTCTAAAGGTTCCCTCTGTCCAGATTCAAGGCTTGCTTTAATCCCTTCTTTCATGGCGAACCTTTGGAGTTCAATAGACCCACTAGGTACGGAGGGGAGGGGTAGAGGCAGAGATGGAAAGCTCACCAGATCATGTGGGGACTTCCAAACCAAGGAGGACACATTTCTGGATGTCTCCAAATTGAGTAGACAGCAAAATTGTTTAGCTCTGTCTGTGGATGTTGAAAATTGTTTTTCCAGAATTTCTCCATCATAATTTTTGCATGCTCTATGCCATAATTTGGAAAGGCTACTACCATGATTAATCTTCCGTTGTCCACCAAAAACATATACTCTGCCTCTTAAGACCGCGAATGGACTAGCGAATGTTTCTCATTTCATGAGAAAACAGCCTATTGCCTTCCTAACTACTACACGATGGGTAATAATATAAAGAGCAGTGGAATCAAAAACCAAAACATCTTGTTCCAATCTTGGTTCTGCTACTTACTGAGCTATGTAACCTTGGACTAGTGGCTTGCTTCAGCTTCCTCCCAGAGGTTTCAAAAAACAGGCTTTAGGATTCCTTGTTTCCCTCTAGGACTCCTATCTCTCATTTCCCCTTTGGGTACTGAGTGGAGAACATGAATCATCATGCCCCTACTTGAAGGAGAGGAAGTCACCCTTAGTGGTTTTTGTTTTTTTTGTAAGACGGATGAGGTGAGACAGAGCTGCTTGCGAGGTACTGTTTTTTCCCCCTCTACTTCATTAGATATTATCATGCTATGAATGCTATTCTTTGCAGTAGGAAATATCATGACCCCTCAATCCCACCTTATGGTCCAGATCCTCAGGAGGAGATGATGGTGAGAGTCAGTATGGCAGTCAAGTTATAAAGAGACTGAGAAGTTAGGAAGTACTTGCTCAGACCTCAAGTCAAATATAGCCGGTTAAACTGTCCTGGTGCTTAGCACGGGGCCAGAGTGTGCCAGAGCCTTCTCTCTGGAGATGGACTCAGCTCCTTCTCAAGGTCTTCTCAAGGTCTTCTCAAGGTCTTCTCAAGGTCTTCTCAAGGTCTTCTTCTCAAGGTCTTCTCAAGGTCTTCTCAAGGTCTTCTCAAGGTCTTCTCAAGGTCTTCTTCTCAAGGTCTTCTCAAGGTCTTCTTCTCAAGGTCTTCTCTGGCCCACCCAGACGAAGTTAGCAACCTTCACCCCCAAGTATTGTAATCACCCCTGCGCGGCACATGTAATTTATTTTGGTGTGGGTCTGTCACCCCCGATAGACTTTGAGATCCTCAGAGATTGTTCATCTTTGATTCGCCAGCACTTACACAGCACCTCACATATAATAGGAGCGAAACAAATGCCTGAATCCCCATACCCACTATTTCTTCAAACTCTAGGCTCAAGGAGAAAGGAACGTGTTGCAGTCCACAGGGAGTCTGAAACCTCTCACCAAAGGATCGACAATGGCTGCGTCTAAACTCAGAGGCAGCGTCAGGGCCTACACGTCCTCCCTGCCAGTTCCCCAGAATGCTTTAGCTGGGCCTGCCACCCAAGATGTCCAAAACCCAGAGGCAGAGATAACACACCAGAAGCAGGGTCCAGGGTCATCCATGAATCAAAATGCAGTATCAGTTTTCACTGAAGGCCCTTGGTCCCCTATTCCTATCATCCTGAGAGAAAGAAGTGCTCATCAAATCAAACAATTTGCTTCTGCACGGGAATTTCCTTATTTTGAAGTTACTGTGGGATAAAACCATTTTTTTGTGTGTAATAAAGATGATTAAAAATATATAAAGTGTCTGAAGGCTTTTGCATAAGTGTTCTGCTGACAACGTGAAAGTTCAATGGAGAAAAGAAGTTGGCGGGATCAACACGTCACTGCCTCTACAAGCTCACACAATTTAGAGAGGTGCCCCTCAGGTACTCTGTTAGAACCTATTTATTCTAATTTTAGGCGCATTTCAAATGGGTGTGGTTTTGGTTAAATGGTTTCCCAGCCCACAGTAAGTCAGAAGTGGCAAATCAGATAAGACTTAGGCAGGCGCTCTGACACATCAAGAAGTGAGAGTTGGCAGCCTGACCCTGAGTAAAGAGACTGAAAAACCTATAAAAACGGGTATAAGAACTCAAAAAGAATTCTGTGCAGGTGCCAGTACTCCCAGATGACGTGTGTAGTGCAAAAGTGATGTTTATAATCATGACCCTGAATTATTGAGAAAGGTTAACTTTCTCAGTAGGGTATTTTTTTCCTAAGACATGTGTAACATATTTTACTAAGCTTTTCACTAAAAATAAATAAGTAATAAAGGTAAACAATGTTGACACCTGAACATAGAAGCTTCCGTTTTCTCAACCATTGTTTCATGGGGGCACCTATCATTCCCTGAAGCCACATAAATTGGGCATCACTGAATTCAGGATTTTAAAATATCAACTTTTTAAAAGGTTTTGTTTGGAATTTTGAATATGGAACCACTGAACAAGCGCAAGAAACTCAATTTTATTGAGTCCGGAGCTCTCTGCTGCGAACGGGCTTTCTCTAGTTGTGGCGGGCGGGGGCTACTCTTCGTTGTGGTGCTCAGGCTTCTCACTGTGGTGGCTTCTCTTGTTGCGGAGCACGGGCTCTAGGCACGGGCTTCAGAAGTTGTGGCATGCGGGCTCAGTAGTTGTGGCACACGGGCTTAGTTGCTCCGCGGCATGTGGGATCTTCCCGGACCAGGGCTCGAACCCGTGTCCCCTGCATTGGCAGGAGGATTTTTAACCACTGCGCCACCATGGAGGTCCCTGGAGCATTTTTTTAAAGTACATGCTGCACATGTTTTTTAGTATAAATCCCATCTTAATCACAGAAAATATGTGATAATTTTCCATGTCAATCCCTATTAAATTCTATGAAAAACTGGAACTTACATTGGACTTAGGCATGCACTGTATATTCATTTTGAACTTATTTAAAACAGCACAGTTAGAACAATGGGTGGGCCTAAATATGTTGATCTGAGGGTCCAATAGATTAAGGATTTTTGTTTAATGAAAAACATCAGATTGCTCTCTGAAATAAAATACTATGATCACAATAGTACAGCCAGCTTTTAGCATTATAATGGGCTTAACTCGTTCATGAGGGCTCTGTTCTTCCCCCCCCGTACGCGAGCCTCTCACTGTCGTGGCCTCTCCCGTTGCGGAGCAGAGGCTCCGGACGCGCAGGTTCAGCGGCCATGGCTCACGGGCCCAGCCGCTCCGCGGCATGTGGGATCTTCCCGCACCGGGGCATGAACCCGTGTCCCCTACATCGGCAGGCGGACTCTCAACCACTGCGCCACCAGGGAAGCCCAGCTCTGTTCATTTCTGTCTAAAGTAAAAGCCTCTAGTCTGTCCAGCCTTGTCTTCCCAGAACCTCAAATGGCAATCACCGCCCGTGGAGAGGTTCAGAATTGACCCGTGACATAGACGGGAACAGCCTGAGGCTTCTTTGACATACTTTTGATGGGCAATAACAAAATGTATGGCCTGTATGGCTAGTAACAGAGAACTAAATGAAAAATAGTTTTCACAATGATAGGAACTAAAACTCCAGTCATACTTTAAAGAGCTATTAAAATGTAGTGTCTAGTGCCTTAAAAGTGTGCTTAGCTCTTTGCGGGAGGAAAGGATGTTTATCAGTTCAATATAAACTTTGCTAAGAGATATGTGTATGTAAAATTAATTCGTGTAATACTATACGTGTAAAATATTATTGACTCAAGATTCATATTTGTCGTATATTGAAAAATCACATATAATACAAAGGGTTTAGGCTAAACTTGACTGCTCTAGGTATAGAATCCTCCTTAGCAAATTATAATGACTCCAGTCTTTTGGTTCATTAAAATAAATCAATGACCAAAATAACATTTTTCAGATGCAATACAGACAATATTATTTTGCAGTTCTATCCTCACTAACTTTATCCTATTACTATGCTAGTATATTTTATTATCCTCTGACTTACTTTGCATCTTTTTTGGCTATGAAACACATGATTACAATATGACATTAACATGTAGCTCAAAATATTTAAAATGCTACTTTTTTCCATTATTCTGGTTTGGACATAACATTTTTCTAAAGTTCAATAACTTACAATGCTCAAAAATCCTACATGGTTTTGTAATGTTAATTTTTATTTCCTTTTCCTGTGCTTTATTCATGATGTTTCATGAATGCTGCCCAAATTCGGTTTATTTGGTTCAAGATGCTGCAACGGGAAGTAGGTCACTGACTGGGGGATACAACAGACCTGGCCTCTAGTGCTGGCTCCAGGTAGCTTTGTGGCCTTGGGAAGATATCTGATATCTCTGGGCTTCATTTCTCTCATATTAAGAAGGCAGGGGCTGGACAGCTGATCTCCGAGGTTCCTTCCGGCTCCACTTTCTATGACTTGCAGTTTGGTTGCCATAAAGTCAGCAGAGGGAGCACTTTTTCTACATCTCATAAATTTTGACTATTATTTCAACACCTTTCAAAAATCAAGGGGTTTGTGAAGAACATTATTGAAACTAAATATTGACAATCTTTTGCACAGTTGGTATCAAATTACAAATTTGATTATAAACTTGAGAAAAGTCTAGAAATAATTATTTCTGTTCCTTGAATTCCATGATAAAGTCCCACAAAAGAATTATTTTATAAAGGCTAAGAAGCTAAAATATACCGAGAAATTAACCACCCCTAAGTGATAGAGTATCTATACGGGATCCAGTGAAAGAGAAGCACCAGACCACACAACAGAGGCTACCTGGTGTCAAAGATGAAAAGCTCCATCAGTCATAAGAACATTAGCAAACTGGGTCTAACATAAACCATGGAAGTGACTGGTAGGTTTTTCTTTTGCACTTTTCATGTAGATACATTGGGAACAACCAAGTAGACACAGCCAGAGCCTGGAGGCTTGCAAGAGATTGCAAATGTGTGATATCAAACCAGTGACAAATAAAGTTGTGTATCTGAGAACCTAAATGACTTTTATCCCTATATTCATAGATTATCTTAAAACTATCCGAGCATCCATTATGTCTTTTTAATTATTAGAGAATCTCATAGCGTACGTATATTAAAGTTTTTATTCCTTAGTAAGAATTTTAAAATCACAAAATAGCGTGGCAATATTAATTTTAGGTAATAGAATTTGTGGAGTGCTGAAAATACTAGAATATAAAGATAATTTCTAGTTTATCTTCACATACTAAACTTTTCTAAACCAGCTGGTTTCTTGCAGACAGTGTTTATTTATTTTTTTTAATAATTTAAGACAGCATAAGCTTGTACCAAGCATAAGCATTGTAACAAAAGTGCAACTTTTCAGCAAATCCTCCCCCAAAGATATTTTAACTCAAAATATCATTAGCACATATTTTCTCCCTACAAAAATAGCATGTCAGACATCATTAATTGGATGTATTAACAACTATGTACATAAGAGCCACCTTGTAGGCTAAGAGTTTAACGTTGTTTAAACACAGCGTTTGAGGCAAACAGTAGCAACAGCAGCAGCAAATGCACCAAACTGACTAAAAGACCCAGATATTTTCTTCACTCATAGTCAGACTGTTGTGTCTCACCCCTTACATAACATTCAAGTGAGATTTCTCACAGTGCTACCTTGGCAACAAACTAAAAATATCTAGACAAGGTCTTGGTTTAAGCCTTATTAAAAAAGCTTTCTTTGTGATTATCTGGTATCTGGTTTGGTCTCCAGAAAATACATAGACTTGGAGATAGGAAGGCCTCACAGGGCTTCATTCCACATCTTTACAGCATTTCCAACCCAAACGGACCAGTTTAATGCTTTCCTCCTCCACTCTTGTGAATTAACAGAATATAGGATAAATCAGTTTGGACTTGTTTTTCTTTTTTTTTTTTAAAGTTCAGCGCACATTCTTTTTTTGTTTTTTAACACCAAGATGATACAAACTTAGAAACATGATGGATAAAATAATGACAGGGTGAAAACAGATGCACTCAATTTCATATATATATCTATATATATGAAATTAAGATGAGTTAATTGATTCACGGTCAATTTCTCAATAAAGTGCTAGCAAATGTACTGAGAATGACTCTGGCCTTCCTCATCCATCTCCTTCCCTGACTTAGTTCTGACGTTGGCCCAACTCCGCATCTCCTTAAACAAGCGCAACTTACTAAGAGACCATTCACACCACTTCAGAATAGGTTGCAACGTGAGCGACTGCATCCTCACCGCTTCCTCTTTGAAAAATATACGCCTCTTGAAAAGCTGAACATTATGAAATACTGAAGACTAAGTTGAATTCTAAAAGGTCCTCCTTCTATTTGTGGAAATCTTCCTAAAGCAAGCAGGACAGCTTTGAGACGCAGGCAGACAGCAGCTACCTGCGGTTCCACGTCAGCTCCTCCGCCACCTTTCCCCTACCCTGGTTCAGCGAGCTCACTCGCTGAGCAGACCCTTCTCACTTCCTCGAGAATTCGGTCCTATATTTTAAAAGAAAATGGAACGTGGCCTAAAAGAAGGCAAAACTTATTACGGGGAGTTCTTTAAAGAAAAAAGAATACCTATGAGGTTCTTGTACAGCTGGTGGGAGAAGAAAGGGATGTTAGTGTGTGGAGGTTGGTGGGCGGTGAGGGATGAGCAAAACAGGAACTCCAAACGTACACAAAACACCTGTGGTTTTTTTGCTTGTTATGTTTTGTTTTCTTTTAAGCCCGTCGTGCATCTCTTACACTTCCTCCCTTGAAAACGTTAAGGGTGTTTTAACTTATGATTCCGCGTGAACCCGGGTCCCTTCTAAGCGGAGCAAGGATTCAGGGGGTTTCCTTTCCTGGCTGCGAGTGATCTTCCCGAGCGGAGCTCTCCGGGTTCCCCGGCTCGCTGCGGCCCGCGAAGGGCAGGTGGGTGCGGCCGTGCGGGGGCGGGGGGTGCAGCGCCCCAGGGGGCGCCACCTCGTGCGGCAGGAGGGTCGCGGCAGCGGCGGCTGCCGCCTTCTCGGGAGAGGGCGACAACACAGAGGACAGGCAGGGGAAGGCGGCGGCGGCGGCGGCGGCAGCGGCGGCGGCGGCGGCGGCGGCCGGGGCGGGGATGCCGGGGTACAGTAGTGGGAACGGGGCGGCGGCCGCCGCCGGGTACAGGTACTTCTCCAGGCCGCTCTTGTCCAGGAAAGGCTGCACGTAGGCGGCGGCCGCCGAAGGCGAGAGGAAATAGAAGGGCAGGCAGAAGGGGGCCGCGGCGGCCGCAGGCTGCGCGAAGGGCGCGCCCCCGCCTCCGCCGAACGCCACCAGCGAGCTGAGCAGGGCAGCGTCGGGTCTCAGCAGCGCGGCCGGGGCGGCCGGGTCGGGCCCCAGGAGCGCGGCGGCCGCCGCCGCCGCGCCGCCCCCCAGGCCGCCGCCGCTGCGGGAATCCAGCTTCATCCTCTTGGGCGCCGGCGAGTCCTCCCCGGGGGGCTCCTGCTTGATGGTGACGCGGCTTGCCCCCGCGCCTTTGCCCTTCTCGCGGTCCGGCCGGGCCTCGGCCTCGCCGCCGTAGCCGCTGTCTGTGTCCGTGTCGTTCTCGGCGGCGAGCTCGGCGCTGGGCTGAGTCCGCTGGATGACCGGCACGCAGTGGGCGAGGGGCTCCAGCTTCTGCCCGGCGCGCTCCAGGCAGGGGGCGGCCCCGGACCCGGCGGGGGTGGCGGCCGAGGGCACGCCGGTGCCTTTGCTCAGAGGAACCTGTTGAGTCAACAGCTGGGGGGTGGGCAAGAACTGGGTGGCCACGGCGTGCAAGTGGTTGATCAGCTGGACACACCGCGGCTCCCTGGGCGTCCAGCTCTCAAACCGGGCGAGGTATTGCAAGACTTCTTTGGCGCATGTTTGAAATCCCGAATGGAACGCATCCAAGTCGGACTGAATGGGCGATTTCAGAGATCGCTCCCCTAGGATGAGGAAGGGGTGAGGGGCGGGGGTGGGGAACAGAGGAGTGGAGGCAAGAAGAAAAATACCGACGTTAAAACATCTGCTTATCACGTGGGCCCTGCATTGACTAAAGTGATCTCGGTTTTTCCTCCGTATTCGAGTGATATAAGCCACCGGTTGCCCAGAGGTGGGAGGAGTGGGGAGCGGGGGAGGCGCTCTACTCCCGCTGAAAAACCGAAGTGGAGAGGGCGCAGCCGCCACTTTAAATACAAATCTGACTCCTCTGAGTTCGGCTGAAAGCCTTTAGGATGCTTCGGGAAATGGGCACTTTCCAGTGAAGGGAAAGTGTAAGCAATTTAACAAATGAAAGTGAGCCCGTGGGCCCCAGGAAGGAGGTGGGGCTGGGGGAAGAGTCCTAACACTGCTCCTCTGTGGGCTGCCCGGCTTCCTCGGGGTGGGCTGGCTTCCCTGAACTGACTTACCATTCTGTAAAGCAATTATCTTCTGATGCTGCTGCTCCGTTAAGGCTGTTAAAGCTTTTAAGTGTTTCAAAGTTAATTCCAAGACCACTGCTTTCTCCAGGTGCCCCAGAGTCTGCAGTGCAAAAAAAGAAGGGGGCACTTGGTGACTTAAAAACACACATTTGGCTTCACTGGCTCTCCAGTCAGCACATCAACTTAAGCAAACACTTTGAAAGAAGTACTATTCCTATACTTCTTGAGCTTTCCACAATACAGGTTATAAATGATTTCTTGCCTTCAGTTGTGAACACCTACTCTTGAGTTTGCAGGAAACTCTACCCTCTATAGCACAGGTTGTAAGGAATCTGATATTTACATTTATTCTTATATCCTGGGAGTAGTACCAGGCTATTAACACGCCCTTGGAGAGCGGCAAAGAATAAAAATCTGCATCTTACTGTCAACTTTAGATGTTCAGGCAGTAAGTCTTTCAGCTGAGCGATGCATTCATTAATTCGGTCTCTTCTTTTCTTTTCTATTAATCTGTGCGGTAATTTGTAGGTATCCTTAATATATGAGAGTCATGGAAGAGAGAAAACAATAAGCTAAACATTCATTTACTGGATATTACAATACCGCCGCCCCACCACCAAAAAAAAAACTGTGAGAAACTATGCCCAAGACAACTCTTTCCTCTGGACTGTTCTGAAATGCAATTTAAATTCAGGTATGATGTTTAATCTCCCCTTGAGAGTATCCCGCAAACCACTTAAAATTCACAGTCGGGGAAGCTGGAATATATTTGCGGGCAGAGCTTCGCTGTGAAATCAATGGCCCTAATTAACTATCCAGACAGGTTATGAGGAACATCAGAAACTTACACTTACCTTGCTGTCGTCTCGCTTCATGCTCCTTTTCGGCTTACACATATACAAAGAGGGATAATCCAGTCTGCAAAACAGAAATCAGCATCAGGCATCCATTCGGGGAGGGGCTCTGCCCTCGCCCGCTCCATACCACTTTCTGGAGAAGAAAAAAATCAAACTGAAGCCTAGACAGATATTCGCAAGGGTGCGTGCACCTTACCCTATAAAATCTCTATGTTCCAGTAACTGTCTCTCTTGCAAATGAGGAATTCCTTCGTCCATGTTCCACCGCTGTCCGTTTCCTCTGTTTCGATTTTTGGGGTTCTGTTCTATAATCTGTGGGACGGTAGCTTTGGGAGATCTTGGGGGGATCTGTACGTCTCCAGTCTCTCTCTCCCTCTCTCTCCCTCTTCAGTGCAGTGTTGAAAGTGTGAAGCAGTTGGTCCCCTCCTCCCACCGTGCTCGCTCTCTCGCACACACACGCACACACACGCACGCACACTCGCGCCGGCCCCACTGCGCTGGTAGTTTGCTCTCACTCCGGGCAGTGTTTGGCCACAGGGCACGCGCGTCGCCGGCCAGACCAGCACCCAGCTCACGTGCGGAACGTACCATCCGCGGTCCAGCCCAGAGGGGGGCGGGGGAGGAGGGGCCGGGCCGGGAGGGGGCGTCTGGAGAAAGCTGCGAGGGAGGGCAAACGGCGGGAGGGGGCGGGGACACCTGATCAGGGCCACCGGAAAGGAAAAACAACTTCAGCCAAGCTATTCATCTTCCCGAGGGCGGTGCAGTCAGCTGGGGGAGTGTGTGTGTGTTGGGGGGGGGGCGCCGGGGGGTGCAGGGCAACCAGGGCTTCCTCGGCTCGGAAGTGCGACTCCCTCAATCCGTCCGTCATTGCGGTTCAGGAACGTGAACGTGGCTTTTTGCTTTTCCACCGACTGTGCTATTGGTTTGGACCAGAAAAAGGAAAGAGAAAGAGAATTCGCGGTGGGTCAACTTCAGTCCCAAAGGACAATTTGGAGACTTGTTTGCTCACCGCTCGGTTGCCGGCGGGGACCCCTTAGCCCTGATTGGAGGTTGCCCCGAAAGGGGACAACTTGAAATCCGCTCCCTGAAGGATTTAAAATAAACGAAAATGTAGCCAGTGGGTCAGAATGTCGCAATCCAAGTGTCTTTCGGCCACACAGTGTCCCTGGGCCACCCAAACTTCCCGCAGCAGCCGGAATTGCGGTGCCACTAATCACAGCCGCAGATGACGATGTTTGGGGCCTCAGGCTCTCCCCGAGGAACGCGGCAGGGAGGGAGGGGGTGAGGATGGGGTGGCACGAGAGGGGCTACCGCGGAAAGCGATGCAGCATTATCACTCGCTGGCTAAACTCCGCCGTGCCCCGGGTGGCGATGCGTGCCTTCCCCGCCCCCTCCCCCCTCGTGTGATAAGCGACTCCGGGAGTGTGCAGAGCCCACGTTTACTACCGCTGGCACCTCCAAAGCCTCCCTCCTTAATCTTGTCTCAAACGGGTCCCAGCACAGGGCCAGCAACGTGATCCGACCTGCAGCTGCTGCCACATCACTGCGCGGGGAACCCGTGCGCGCGCGCGCTCGCCCTGCAGCCGCGGCGCCCGGCGCGGGGAAAGCACAGGCCAGCACCAGCCGGGCTACCTTTCCCCAGAGCCACCTCGGGAGCATGACTCACTGCTACTGAGAGTTACCGGGAGGTGCCCGCAGTTGCGCACTGCCCCTGCCGCTTGGAACGGCGGACTGCAAGGGGCCTTGGAGGCCGGAGGAAAAGCGCGTCCTGCGGGACTCCCGGGTCTCCGGTCCCGCTGCCGCCGCTCGGGTCTGCCAGGGCGGGGATGGAGAGAATAGATATTAATCTCTCTATATACAGGTAGATAGATGGCAAACCAAACGTCTTTCCTTCCTGCATTCTCCCGGGTGATCCCCGAAACATTCTTTATTGCCAGTGGCGCGTGAACCAAGGGGAGAACTACGCCGAATGCACGCGCACCAGGGCGCAGCAGGGACTGGGGCCGTCGCTACGTGTCCCACGGCCCGCCCCGCCGAGCGCGGGTTCCGGGGACGGATCTGGGTCGCGGGAAGCGGCGGCTGGGAGGAGGTCACGTGTCTGCCGGAGTCGCGTCTCTTCCCAGCCTCCTGGAGCAGCCGGGGCCGCGGCAGCGCTGCTGCAGTCTCCCGAGTCCTGGGCGGAGACGCGCCGCGTCTGGCTTCGTGACTCCGGAGGCGGCGGCGGCGGCCCAAGCTCACCCCCGCGTGAGGAGACGCTCGCGGTCCGTCCACTTCATCTGCTTAGAGGGCCCTTTAAGGTCTCTCGACTTTCTCCAAGAGGGAGGCTTATTTGCACCAAATAGGCAATTTAATCATGATAATGCTTAAAAGAAAAAGTATTTTTTAAAATCCTAATTCTACTTTATACCTAGAGCCAGCCTCTCTCTTGTTTTCAAGTGATTAGGTGATTAATTCCCTTTGGTGGGGAGGACAATTTGTAGTCCTAAAAGCGGCATACCCCTGCAGCACTGTATCGTTTGGTCCTCTCGTTCTAAATTGACACCCCTCCCCCCAAAAAAAAGCAGGGCGGGGGGAAGGATGTCGTCAAGGTGAATAATTTAAAAAAATGAAATACCAGCTCCCCTTATAGGTTTCTGACGGTTTGGAGAAGGAAGAGGGTGTAAATATAAGTATGGCTGGAGTATTTAGTGAAAGTGAAGTGAAGATTGGATCACTGCATCTTGGCTTTGTCGGTAGAGCGGACCAGACGCAAGTCAGACAGCTCATCAGGGCAAACCTTAGGGGGCAAGTCTGGGGCAGACTCTAAGGCAATAAGAGAAATTGGGAAGGAAGTCTAGAAGATCAGAGGTGTTAATTTTGGATGTAAACTTCCCCTAATTCAAAGACAAAGAGGCCTTGCTGCAAATGAAGCCTTTCCTGTTACCACTCTTATCTCCCCTCTCCCCATGTGTTCTGTTCCAACATTTCTGTTTTCTCTTTCACTCCTTTCTTTTTCTGACACCCAGCTCAAGCTCTAAGTGGAGTCTTTTCTAATGTTTGGTCTCCTTTGTTATCCTCAGTCCTTCTTTTCTTCTTCTTCCCTGTTTCATGCCCACCTTTTTATTCTTGTTTCCCTTTTCTTTTTTTTCACCTTATATTTTTCTCTTTCTACCTTTCCCCCCATTAAATGTCTGCTTTTCCTCTTTCCCTATAGCTTTCGTTCTCTTATTTGCTTTTTGTCTTTTTCAGTTTCTCACCTTGATCACTCTTCTTGCTATTCACGCCCCTTAAACTTGAGTCCTATTCTTTTCTTTCTCAGACTTTTGCCTTCTGTAGCATCGAGGCTCTGAATGTCCCTTTGCTGCAAGGAGGATGTAACAATAGCTGACAAATATATAGCATTTAAGATTAGAGTCCAGACACCATTCTAAGGGCTTTTAATATAGTAACTCACGAATCCTTTCCACAATCTTATAAGGTAGATACTATTATTGTCTCCATTCCTCAGATGAGAAAATAGACACAGAGGGAGATTACAGAATATGCGCATGGTCCCAGACCCAGGATTTAAGCACAGACAGTAGGCTCCAGTGTCTATGCCCTTCACTATTACCGCCTGATGTGAATAGTGAGGGCCGAGATCTAAATGTTAACTAGCTGTTTCAGGGATGTTTTTTAATTTACCAGTGTGACTGTGCACATTTGTTGTAGTGTATATGTGTGTTCAAATGTACTGGAGCTCGTGGCAGAGAAATAAAAAGGTATGAAAAAAAGAAGGGTGGCAGTGTTTTGTCAGTAATTCCATTGGCATCTAGCTCCAAATGTATTGATTTAAACCCAAATATCTTAATTAATTGTTATAATTTCATACATATGGACAGATGGAAGTACAGTTTAGAAGAAGGCTAATGATGACCAGCAGTTCATTTCCACTGAGCAAACTAAGCCAAACTCTAATGTGAAGGCTCAGGTTAGTAATAGGAAAGTTCACCTGTGGTGAGGTTAGAAAGGGAAAAAAACTCCCCAGTCTAACAAAGGAACAGAAGACTAGAATGTCCTCTTTGGGTATGTTTAAAAATAGGTTGAGTCTTATCTTTTCAGGAAGGTTTAATACTGTCCTGCTGAAAGCCAAGGAGCTGCAAGATGAGCCCAAAACCCCTTTGAGCCTATAATTAAAGAATTCTGTGATGCTTTGATTTCAATTAAAGATACCCATCTTTCTCCTTTTAAGGGTTAGGCTGGGAGCTGCTTCCATTGCTTTCTTTTGGTTAAGTAGGGAAATCACTACCTATAGAGACTCTAATTAAAGGAAACACCCCAGGTCCCACCCATCTCCTCTCACCCCTGCCTAAGTATTCTAAGCCCGACACTCATTCTAGTCACCTTGTGACTTTGCAAGTTCTTATCGTGTTTGCTTGCAAAGTCTTGAATTTCCAACAGAAAGCGAACTCTCCTGGGAGCATTAACGTTTCCATGGAGAAGAGGTTTTCTGCCTTTTTAGGGTTCTACAAGCCTTACCACTCTCCTGGAGAGGTGACTAGGGTGTTTGGGATAAACTACTTGTGCATCTCTAATGGCTTTAAAGGCCCTGGATCTGCCCAGGGGTGTGGCGTCTCCTGCCTGTACTGCTGTAAAGATGTACCATCAGGTGTGCAGATGCCTTTCTTCATCACCTCTGTTTTGGGTAGTGGACAAGAATTTAGTCATTCTACATTATTTTACATCAAAAACTTCATCAATCAGTGTAAGAAAATCTAAAAGAAAAAGTTTAGGGTTGATGCTAAAATCAAGATGGGGACCATGGGGGGCAGGGACCAGAGTGGGATGATAGATCAGGGATGTGTGAAGCTCCTTGGAATCCCTCCTTTGGGCGTGCACACTGCTGTCACTGTTAGTGTTTTCAGGCACACCGCTGGAGGAAGGTACATCGCCTCACAGGAGGATCTTAGGAGAAGAGAAACCCCACTGCTATTCACCAGAAGCCAAATATGACTTTAAACCATTGATAACGCTATTTGCTAAAGGCACCAGATTTAAAATCCCAGAATAGAAGGCTGGCTTTTCTAGTTGCATCTTCAGTAAATTAGCACAAGTAACCCTATTTATAATCCTTTCCTTTCTTTCTTTCTTTCCCTCCCTCCCTTCCTCCCTCCCTTCTTCCTTCCTTCCTTCCTTGCTTCCTGGCTGAGTTGTGTCCGGGTCTTTGTTGCTGCAAAGTTGTGGTGAGCGGGGGCTACTCTTTGTTGTGGTGCGCGGGCTTCTCATTGTGGTGGCTTCTCTTGTTGTGGAGCACGGGCTCTAAGTGCACAGGCTTCAGTAGTTGTGGCACACGGGCTCAGTAGTTGTGACTCGTGGGCTCTAGAGCGCAGGCTCAGTAGTTGTGGAGCACGGGCTTAGTTGCTTTGCGGCATGTGGGATCTTCCTGGACCTGGGCTCAAACCCGTGTCCCCTGCATTGGCAGGTGGATCGTTAACCACTGTGCCACCAGGGAAGTACCCTGTTTAATTTGTAAAAGAACTTCAGGGGCTTCCCTTGTGGCGCAGTGGTTGAGAGTCCGCCTGCCGATGCAGGGGACGCGGATTCGTGCCCCGGTCTGGGAAGATCCCACATGCCGCGGAGCGGCTGGGCCCGCGAGCCATGGCCGCTGAGCCTGCGCGTCCGGAGCCTGTGTTCCGCAACGGGAGAGGCCACAACAGTGAGAGGCCCGCGTACCGCAAAAAAAAAAAAAAAGAACTTCAGTCTTTCTGTAGACTATCAATTAATGTGTTTTTGTGGTTGTAAACATACACATGAATCACATTTTATGTTTATGTAACATTGCTCAAGAAGTTTATACACTTATTAGTCTTTGCATAGCAACACAGAGCAGGTATTATTAAGTATAGGAAATGAATTTTATTACTGCTGAAATTATCTGTAGTTTTGTGATTATCATAAACACTCATGCATGTGGTCCCAAATTTAACATATGCTCAACGTTCCTGGAGTTCTTACATACAAAAGACAACTAGGGGAGAGCCAAGTCTAAGACCACTCACTGTAGGGGGATCTCCCTGGCTCTTCTCTTCGTAAGTATTTGCCTGTTCCCTCCCATGCCCAGGTGCTTCTCATACTGATTGAGGTTGATCCAGAATGAGACTGAAAAGTAGAGTGAGAAGCAGATGACAAATCCATAAGGATTTCCACAAAGTGATCCCTGCCTTTTTCTGGGTTCTCCTGGCCTAGCTGTATAGTGGAAACAAGAGAGGCTGCATGAAGAGGGAGCCTTTTAACTCCTGTGTTTCCCTTGTCACTGCTGATGAAAATCCTTAGAAATGCTTCAGAGAGATGCATGTTTGCGTTATTGCGAAACACAAATAGGAATAAGATGTACTAGACAGCCACTTACCTCACCTGCCCATTAGGGGCCCTCGAATCCATTTTCAGATGGTGTCCACCCAGTGCAGAGAGCTAGCTGTAATAGAGACTGGTACTTTATAAAGGCAGCAAAAGACTAGATTTAACCTACACTTAGAACTATTGGCATAAATTTTATTCAATAGTTAAATTAAAACAAGAATTCATATATAATTACCCAAAAATTATGATGTCCCTGACATTAACTTATAATCCTCATTCACAAGGAAACTAATGGAAACCTACGCTAGGTGTGAGTATCAGTTAAGAACTGCATTTGAGCCAAAATAACAGCAGCTTAAACAAATTAGGAATTTCTTTTTTGGTCCCATAAAAGAAGTCTAGAGGAAAGGAGTCCAGGGGTAATGTGAAGTAGTAATAGTGCCATCACTATACCAGACTTATGCTCCATTCTACACCAGCTTCCATCTGTCCTCAAGATTGCCTCATAGTCATAAGATGGCTGCTGGAGCTCCTGCAGGGAAGGATAAAAGGGTGTCTACCGGCTGAGCAAGTCTCCTTTAAAGAGCTTTTCTTATAAGCTCTACCCAATGACTTCTGCTTTGTTCAATCCTATCACAAGGGACTAAAATACAGTTTTTTATTTAAGGCTCCTCCAATAATGTAGGGAGTTCTTTAGTAAAGAGGGAGCAGAGAATGGATATTGGGTTGGCACTAGCCATCTCTATGGTGGTCCAACTAAAGGAAATAGTTTGTTCGGGTTCTCTTTTTTTTTTTTCTTCAGTGCGTCGTTTTTTCTCCACTATGCCATATGTGTTGGCAGTGTCCCTTTATCGTATGAGGGTATTTAATACCAATTTCAGAAAATTTTCAGTCTTTCCATCTGCAATTGCGTGTGTTTAACTAACTCCTTAAGCCATGGTCTTTAACATCTGTATTTTTAAGTTCTAATAATTGCAGAAATCTGCTTAGGGAGGGAATTTAAAAGGCTTTGCTCTACTTCCTTTAGAATGCAAATTGCAGCTGCGTGTTTTCTGGGAAATGATTTTCTTCCTTTTAACGTAGTGCCATCTGTCCTCTAGCTATGACTTCTGCCCCCGGCCTTTGAATTGAAGAGAGCAACTTCCCGCAAAAATGCACCTTCTGGTAGTTCCCACCTGAAGGGAGTTGGATTTTGCTTTTCATCTACTTCAAGACACGTTGATATAATATACAGTGGCTTTGGGGTCAGGAGATTAGGAGAAGCGCTTTGTGACTGTGTTGGGTTCTGGAGCAAATGAGGGAGGAGAGAAGAGGTATGTGAGTACAGTAGAATGGGAGCAGCGGAGCCAGTCTCTAAGGCTGGAATTGGGAGGTGAATTCTGGAAGAGAATGCAGCTTTGGAACATTTTAGTGGACAGGTATTAAGGCAGGTGTCTTACAAACATTAGTTAGTTCTCTCCATTCTTTGAATGAGGCACCACTAACTCCGCTTTATAGATAGGCAAACTCAGGTTTAGAGACTTCAGATAACTTGTCTTTGCTGTGTACTAAGTAGCAAAGCCAGGCAATAGGGAACCGAGGCCTGAGGTGTGCTCCTGGGGTTGTCACCGGCAGGAGTGTAGGGTTCTAACAGCCACCTTCTCCCTTCAGCCCCCAAGGGGATCCCCCAGCCAAGACTTTCACCTCCCTTAGTAAGGCCCCTTCTCCAGGCTTTGGGAGCCATCCCCAGAGGCTGTTTCGAGGAGTTGCTGAGAAATGAAGAAAGTGGTGAGAGGGGCCATTCTTGATCCCATTCTAGTTGTGGAGTGGTGATCCTGACATTTGAGTGGGAATTCTGGGTGTATTTCCCCACAGATAGACGCATGGATAGACGTTGTGGTTAGCCCACTGGATAAAGCTGCCCAATGTCTTGGAATCTGCTATTCTGTCTTCATCTGTTAAGCTGATATTTATTGTACACTGTGAGGAGCATTAGGGATTCAATATGGAACCTTGTCTTCAACAACCTTAGACTCTAATGGATCATAATTTCTTAAAGAAGGGAGATCACTGAGGAAGCTGAGTAGTTATCCTAAAGCCTTCACATATTCCAAAGGCAGTACTCAGGTACCTCCTCTTTGGTGCATTTGAGAATCCCGTACAGCTATGCTTCTCAAGAATGCGCTTTAGAAATCATTCCAGAAGGTGTAGTCAGTGACCTCAGTCTATGGGTAAGCCTTGTCCTCCTGTAATCAAAACATCCCTGAAAGGAAAGATGGGCAAGGAAAATACTATCTGCCCCACTCCCATAAGCTGTCGAGACCATCATTACCCTCCCCCAATTTGCCCTGACTTCCCGATGTTGGTGGGAACGCCCCCTTACCCACCCCCTCCAAGCATATACAACTTTATATGCTCTTGATCTGCTCTGTCTCTGATTCTGCCATCTCCCATGACATATATTGTGATCTTCTCTTCTCATAGCTTAGTGCTTGAACTTTCTCTCTTTGGTATTTGAATCTAAACTTTGCCTTGTGGCTTTTAAACTGGTTTGCCTTCTTGGTGTTTCACCTCCTCTGTAGTCTCCTGTAAGAAGCTCCTTCTCTATCCCAGTCACTCAGCCCTCACCCTGACCCTAGCTGCTTGGTCATTTCCCTAGCAGCCTCCTTTTAGAGGCAGGTTTGGACAGAACTTGGCTTAACTGACTTCCTCTGCTCTAGAAGAGGCTGGCGCAGCTTTGAAAAAGATGATAAGCCATTACAGTGGCCCTTAGCATCCAGCCAAAGGGCACATCTTCTTCACCATCATACTGTTGACTTCCTTACTTCTTCTTTGGCCTCAGTGCTTCAATCTGGAAAGGAGCCCTGATAGGGCTGGCCACTTGGGACAGCCTGATGTCCACACCCCTCCCAGCTACGTGGACTGTATGGCAAATTTAGCAAAATTGCTTGACCTTAAAGCCAAAAACTTGGTGGTCATTTCTGAGCCCTTCATCTCCCTTCTTCCTCCCATCCAGTTAATAACAATGTCCTGTAGATACCACTTCTTAAATGTATATTAAATCCATCCTATTTTTTCCATCCTCACTGCCTATACCCTAGACCAAGCCCCCATAATTTCTCACCCCCAGTACTGCGAGAACTTCTTAACCTCCTTTAACCCTTGAACAGTTGGGGTTTAGTAGGGAAAACAGAAACCATTCTAGATATTTCAAGCGGGAGGGATTTAACAGAGGGGATTAGAAGCATTTGTAACCTTTGGATACGTAAGCTAAGGCAATCAAGGTTGCGAAAACCAGCTACTAACTTTAAGGAAATCTTGCCAGCCAGATATTTTAGGGTAACCTGAATGCCATTGAGCTCAGCCACCTGCCTTGCTGAAGAGGCTGAGTTTCAGGAGCTTGCCTGGAAGCCAGTGTGAACCTCACATCTGCACGCAGCCGCTGACACCGCTGGAGGAACGTGGTGTGTCTCCTCCACTTTCCACCTCTTGCACAAGGGCCTCTCATTGGCATCATCTGAACTCCCCTGTGGGCAAGGGAGAGTGCAAAATGTCATTCCCAACTTCCCACCTGTGATGAGAGCCCATGGAGAAGGCAGTGGATCTGGGGTGGAGTTGACAACAGACATCTCACACCCATATCCACTGTGTAGGCATGCCTTCTCCCTCCACCACACCTAATTCAATTCCACACTGTGACCGGAGCCATCTTTCTGTCCATGTCATTCCCTTCATCAAAACCATTTGTTTCCCATTTCCATCAGGTTAAAATAATAAAAACTCTGAGTGGCCTGAGAGACACTTGCCTTTATACATCCTCTGTGTCATCTCTCATTTCTCTGCCTCTTTTCTATACTCCAGCATGCCTACTTCCTTTCAATTTTTCTTTTTTTAATGTACCCTGAACTTTCAGGTCCTTCACTAAGTTGTCCCAACTTCCCAACTGATTGGAATGCTTTTCCCCACGTCCCCAACTCCCTTCAACTCTCTTCCTCTTACTCATCCTTCAGGTGTCACCTGAACTGAAGCCTTTTTCCAGTAACAGGCTTGAAGGGCAAGTCATCACCCAGCTACATAGCATCTGAAGGGTCCTCATAGGTGCAGGAGGTGGAAAATGTAGTCTTGGTTCCTACCCTCCCATCCTCCTGCTGGGACTTCCCCATACTGGTGCAGCTCTGATGGGCTGGGGCACCCTCACTGCACTTGGGGTGCTGCATATTTCTTTCTTGGCCTCACCAGGCACGTGAAGATCAGGAAGTAGGTAGCATAGAGGATTGAAAGGTGCTCCTGAGATAGTGGGAACCCCAGGAGACTGGCCGGGTCTTTAGTGGAGTGGTGGGCAGTTCTGCTGGGGTGTAGGGCCCATGCCTCTGGAATGGCTGTTGTCACTGTGGCAGGATGGACATGTTCTGTGCCCAGAAGGCAGTAAACTCTGCCAGTGTGCTCCCTACAAGTCTTGGTAAGTTGGCGTTTCTGACTCACAGAATTTTACTTCCTTTCACAGTGTGCATGGGCAAGGCAGAGACGTCAGGGGCTGGAACTAGCCCAGCTGAATTCCACAGGTGCTCTAGAGACCGTGGGCTGGTGAAGTGACATCCAGGGCACGGCTCTGCGAGACCAGAGGTGGGGAGGGGGTGCAAAGTTTGGCATGGCAGGCTGTGTTTACAGGTCTGCTGGGCTCAGTGGATCACAGGACGGCGTCCTGGGGCAGTGCCAGAGAGCTCCGTTACCAGGAGTACAGAAAGAGACAATCGCCGGGCCAGGATGAAGGAGTCGAGCCTCAGACTGTGGAACAAAGTGGGAGGGTGGGGAGCCAGTGAAGCAAACCCATCAGAATGCCAAACTGCTAGGCACAGAGGAGACAAGAAGTGAGGGGTCAGTGCAGACAAAAGACAGCTGGAGCAAGTCACGGGAGGCAGGACCCCGGTCGGCATAAGATGCTGCTGATGCAGCGGGATTCTCCCCGGGGTGGTCAGTCATGCGCCCGAGAGTCTGGAAATAGGGGCAGGACCACTTCCACCCTCACATCCCCAAACCAACTTTGCATTTACTCACACTTGCAGAAACACAGAGGTCCCTTTTCCCTAATTATGTATTCAGACAGACAGCATGGATTTTCCTGCTCACGAGGTTGCAAAATAAAGACTACACCCATCAAACACAGCCCGGGGATGGCGAGATGTCACCAGGCCTGGGCCTGAGCTCACACCTGCTCAACAGTCCTGCATTGTCCTTGGTGATCCAGCCCATAAACTTCTGAGCCTACTGTGATTTGGGATAGTAATGCTAATGATTTTTCTGGGATCTGTGGTGTTTTAATATTTTAGAAATTCTGCCTCAGACATACTGAGAGTAATGAAATAGACACATCACATATTTCTCTCCTGGTTCATATTATTTCATATTCCTGCTTACGGTGGCAGAGTGATGTGGGCTCTGGCTTTAAGACCAAGGAGACCTGCCTTCACATGTTGTTTTCCCCTGACTAGCTGACCTTGGGCAAGTTATTAATGCGGCAGTTTTCTCAAATGTAGCGCAGAGGTACCGATGCCTACCTCTGCCTGGCTTTTGTGCAGGCTGGTGACAATGTATTCAGAACCCCTACAGCATGGTAGGTGAGCAGTAAATGGTAGCTATTATTGTCCTCTTTTAGCTGCCTGGTTAAAATTATGGGTATCATAGAGTATGGTTTGAAAATAATTGCTAGATTAAGTAAAATATTTTAAGTTCAAGAGGTAAACCTACTGCTTTCAATTATCCTTTCCTTTCCTAATAGGTGAATAACAATAAAATAGAGGGCCAGACCTGTCACTGTGATTTTCCATTAATGAGATGTAGTTTTATTTCATGGACTGGTTGAAAATAGGCAATACCGGGCACAACCTTATGATTTCAGAGTGCTCTTCTGAGAGGTCACACAGCTCCATATTTGTGCACGCACGTGGGGAGATGCTGTCAGCCCACGCTTTGTCATAAATTAAAGTCTTGTTCAGGTCTTAAATGAATGACATGCCTAAATTCAGTTTCAAGTTCTGTTCTCTGGCCATGGAAGATACAGTGACTGATTTCTTTTTTATGCCATCGACCCTAATAATATTAGCAAGCACTTCTGTAGCAGTGATTTGGTGCCGTGCTCTGTTTCAGTGTTTTACAAATATTAATTCATTTAATTGCTTAACGGTCCTCTGAGATGGGAACTGTGATGATGCCATTCAGAAAAGGGGGAAGCTGAGGCACACGATGCAGCAATTTGCCCACGTCACACAGCTAGTAAATGGCAGAGCCAGGGTTCCACAGTCAGCGCCCACAGTCTCTTGTTTTACAGCCTCTCCGCACAGCGGCCTCCCCAATATCCAGAGGAAAATGGAATATTTCTATTCACCATCCATGACTTTTGTTTAGAGAAGAGAGGTTCACGGTGCCGGAAGGAACATGGGCTTTGGAGTCTGAAACTCTGGGCAGAAGGTCAAACTTTGCCACCCCTTGTTTGCCTGCCTGTGAAAGGCAACGCATCGAACTTCTGCAAACCCCAGCGTCCTCACTGTTTACAAAGTGGAGATATTATGTACCTATTGTGAGTGTGACTAATATTATGTCTACCACATAATAGATGTGTAATTATGTGTAACATAATTATGTCTACCACATAGGAGATGCCCAAGAAGTATGTCCCGACCTTGTTTACTTAATATCTAAATATATCCAAATATGCAATTATTGGTGGTTTCTTTTCTCCTGAAAGTTAAATTCTTGACTTCTTTTAGCTTTTCAGCTTAAAAGTCTAGGGTAAAATTGGATCACTCAGTTAATAATATAGAGCATCTATGTGGAAAGCATCTTCCACGTCGGTGCTGTTCAGCAGAACTTCTTGTGATGATGGAAATGTTCTGTCACCTGTGCTGCCCTGTATGGTGGCCCCTGGCCTCATGTGGCGATTGAGCTTTTGAAATGTGGTTAGTGTAACTAAGGCACTGATTTTTCAATTTTATTTCATTTTAACAAATCTAAATTTGAGTTTAAATAGCCAGATGTGGTTAGTGGGTATTGTATTGCCTAGTGAAAGTGTAGATGCTTTAATCAGGTCCAAATAGTTGATCAGCAGATAATTCTTTTAAGAAAGCCAAGTAAGTTTCTTTTTTTTAATTTGAATTTTATTTTATTTTTTATACAGCAGGTTCTTATCAGTTATCCATTTTATACCTGTTGGTGAATATACGTCAGTCCCAGTCTCCCAGTTCATCCCACCACCACCACCCCACCCCACCTACATTCCCCCCTGGTGTCCATACGTTTGTTCTCTACATCTGTTTCTCGACCAAATAAGTTTCTTAACCTGTTCTTTTTCTAAGGTGTCTAAGACCTCTGTGTAGGAAAGAAAAAATATCAATTATCAAGCACAAATTCAGGCAAATAAACAGAAGATATAGCCTCAGTCTCTAGGTTTTATGATATTTGACAGATCCATTTTAATTTTACTGGAACTCAAATGACATAACTTATCAACATTTTGATCATGAATTTGCTATGAATATTTTAGTCACTTCCCATAAATAGATAGTAATATAATAATTTTAATACTGCAAACACTACCATATGCCTATTGGGTCTGTATGTAAGCAGTGGTATGTTGGTAAAGGATTAACTGGTTCTCTAGGGAAAATGTGTGCATACAAAATGTTTGTGTGTATGCGTATAGTTTATTGTACATTTTACTGTTATGAAGGATATGAAGCAAAAACTATTCCTTTAAACTCCATGTAGCCAGTTGATTCTCACTGAATGCTTTTATTGATTTTTGCCGAACTCTTTATCCCTTGCCAACCTTTGGTTGTAATTAATTCACAAGTGTAATTCCTACATGAACCTCTGTTGATTTTTTATTTGTTATGTTATGAGTTGCTATGTAAATGTTATATCATTATGTTCACGAGTAAGGTGAAAGTGAAACAATGAAGACATTTGTTAGAACCTCACTCACTCATATCCGTGATATGAGCAACTTCTTTACTAAACCAGATAATTTTCACATTCTGGAAAAATATTTCCTGAAATTTTTGTGCTATTCACAATATGATGCCTATAGACATGACACAATTTTAGGTTCAGTCTGAATGATTAACATTTTCTCCTTCACTTTCTTGAGTCTAACAATTGACAAAATAATAACCCAAGCCCTAATTAGTAGCCCTTGCCAATTTCCACGGCATACACATTCCCACCACTAGCAATTTCAAGCTACCAATGCAACATCACTGAACGCAGAGTTGGGAAGTTACAATAGACATAATTAATCTCAAGAGCATAGAGAATAGTAAAATGTAGTAAAACAATTAGGAAGTGATGAGTTTTGAGTATTTATTACTTTCATTCTTTTTTTCCCCTTTTTTAAAAATTTAAAAATAATTTTATTTATTTTTTTAACATCTTTATTGGAGTATAATTGCTTTACCATGGTGTTACTTTCATTCTTAATATGGTTTATTTAGTTATGTTTATATAACCTAATTTCTAATAATGGCTAGCCCAGAATTTCTCTTGCATTCATCAGCAATCTATTGAGGGGCTGCTCTGTGCCGGGACTAAGTATAAATACGAGCAAGGCCTGCCCAGGATAGGCTCTTGCCCTCTTCTCTACCTACTTTTTCTCCCTGGATGATCTCATCTAGGCTCATGGCTTTAATATCGTCTTTATGTTGATGACTTACAGATTTATGTTTCCACCTCCATTTTCAACTGCAAGCTCCAGACTCATAAATCCAGCTGCCTACTTGATGACTCCCCTTGGATATCTTAAACTAGTTATCTTAAACTTGCCTATCTCAGCCTGAGACATCTTAATGTCCACCTTCTGCCCCAATCCATCCACACTTCCTCTATTCTTCACAATTCTCAGTCAGTGACTCTACAGCTCACTAGCTGATTGAGCCCCAAATTTAAGACACAATTTAAGGCCCTTCACCTTTTTTCCTTTCTGTATCCAGTCCAACAGCAAGTCCTGTTTTTTTCTGTACCAAACTATTTCCTGAATGTGGACAGTCTTCACCATCTTCAGTGCTGTCAGACTAGTCAGTTGCACTCTCTCCCCTTGGGACTAGGAAGAGACTCTCATTTATCTTCTTATTCCACTTTTTCCCTTATCTAACTTTACACACACTATGAAGAATTAACTCTTAAAAATATAACGCAGGTGGTGGCGCAGTGGTTGAGAGCCCGCCTGGCGATGCGGCGGACGCAGGTTTGTGCCCCGTTCCGGGAGGATCCCACATGCCGCGGAGCGGCTGGGCCCGTGAGCCATGGCCGCTGAGCCTGCGCGTCCGGAGCCTGTGCTCCGCAACGGGAGAGGCCACAACAGTGAGAGGCCCGCGTACCGCAAAAAAAAAAAAAAAAAAGATGACTGGAGTGTATCATGTTGATACACTTGATCATTCTGAGTTCTCATGTAGTCATAATAGAGAAGTATTTATTGAATGCTTATGGTCACAGACATTCTGTCAAGAACTTTAATACTTATGGTTTCATTTAATCTTCATGATAACCTATGGGGTTGTCGTTATTATTATTCCCATTTCACAGATGGAGGATAGGAATCCCAGAAATGTTAAGTTCCCCAAGATCACAGAGTCACTAAAAAGGCTAAGATTTAAAGCTGGAAAGCCTGTCTCTAGTGCCTTTCAGGTGACATTGTAGGAAATCCTGAGCCAAGGCAAGTAGGGTACAGGAGGGGCACTTCAGAGACCCGCCAAAGGATTTTGCTAATTTAATTGTCCATAACCATTTTGAATGGTTAGAAATAAAAACCTGATATATTTGCATGTGAAACAAATAGTTGCGTTTTTTTTTTTTTTGGATGTACCTTAAAACAAAGACTTGCTGATTGAAACAAATACTAGAATAAGATCAATTCATTTAGTAAGAGATTTAGGATGCAGAATTTTGCCATGGTATACAAGAGCACAAAAATCACATCCTGGCCACCTTGCTCTAAGGCAGGAACAAGTGAATATAATGGAGTAAAAGACCCAAAGAGGTTTTAGAGCCCAAATTATGTGAGCTTTAAGAGAGATTGTTACTGCAGCCCTAGTAGTAATAGCCAGTCCTCCTGGCTCTTTACTGTTTAACAGCAAGGTGGGGAATGGTCTTTGTTCCCACTGGCCTGTTAAAATTGTAATCTATAATGTATAAATTTTATCTCCCTCAGACTGTGAGCCTCTCGAGAACAGAGCTCAGTTTTCCCATTATTCTGTAACAAATACAAAACAAGAGCTAGCAATGAATAGGATACAACCTGTAGCAATTTTTGCAATATGAGGCAGGTATAAGCTCTAGGATGTAAGGGCTTTGCCATTTTTGTTTACCACTGACCTTCAAGGCAGATCTGGAACTCATTCTCACCTCTGTTGGGACCATTTCAATTTATGACGTGTAAGGGACATTTATGCTGTTAAATTGTGTCCCCCAGGAATGATTCTTTGATATCAGTTGATTTAGTCATCTGCATAATTTCTCAAAATGCAGATTCACATTAACTTTAGTAGTAATAGGAGCCCTCCACCCTCCACACATAACTATTAATTTTTTAAAACGTGCAGACAGTGAGTTAAGGCAAACTTACTGTTTGTAAATTTTTAATAACAATTTTATTGAGATATAATCACATACTGTAAAATCCACCCATTTAAAGTATACAGTTACTTTTTAGTATATTCACAGAGTTGTGCAACCTTTACCATAACCAACTTTAGACCATTTTCATCACCCCAGAAAAGAAATCCCTTATCCATTATCAGTCACTCCCCATTTCCCCCCTCCTCTCTCCCTAGCCCTAATGCAGCCACCCATGTACTTTCTCTCTCCATGGATTTGCCTATCCTGGAAAACACACATAAATGGAAACATATAACATGTTGTCCTTTGCCACTGGCTTCTTTCACTTAACATAATGTTTTCAAGGTTCCTTGATGTTGTAGCATGTATAAATACTTCATTCCTTTTTATGGCTGAATAGCATTTCATCAAATGGATATACCACATTTTATTTATCTATTTATCAGTTGATGGACATTTGGGCTATTTCCACTTTTGGCTATTATGAATCATCTGCTGTTAACATTCACGTAAAAGTTTTCTTTTTTAAACAACTTTATTGGAGTATAGTTGCTTAACAATGTTGTGTTAGTTTCTGCTGTAAAACAAAGTGAATCAGCTATACATATACATATATCCCCATATCCCCTCCCTCTTGCGTATCTCTCCCACCCCTCTAGGTGGTCAAAAACACCGAGCTGATCTCCCTGTGCGATGCAGCTGCTTCCCACTAGCTATCTATTTTACATGTGGTAGTGTACATATGTCAATGCTACTCGCTCATTTCATCCCAGCTTCCCCTTCCCCTTCCCCGTGTCCTCAAGTCCATTCTCTAAGTCTGTGTCTTTATTCCTGTCCTACCCCTAAGTTCATCAGAACCTTTTTTTTTTTTTAGATTCCATATATATGGGTTAGCATACGGTATTTGTTTTCCTCTTTCTGACTTACTTCACTCTGTATGACAGATTCTAGGTCCATCCACTTCACTACAAATAACTGAATTTTGTTTCTTTTTATGGCTGAGTAATATTCCATTGTATATATGTGCCACATCTTCTTTATCCATTCATCTGTCATTGGACGCTTAGGTTGCTTCCATGTCGTGGCTATTGTAAATAGTGCTGCAATGAACATTGTGGTACATGGTTCTTTTTGAATTATGGCTTTCTCAGGGTATATGCCCAGTAGTGGGGTTGCTGGGTCGTATGGTAGCTCTATTTTTAGATTTTAAGGAACCTCCATACTGTTCTCCATAGTGGCTGTATCAATTTACATTCCCACCAACAGTACAAGAGGGTTCCCATTCCTTCACACCGTCTCCAGCACTTATTATTTGTAGATTTTTTGATAATGGACATTCTGACTAGTGTGAGGTGATATCTCATTGTAGTTTTGATTTGCAATTCTCTAATGATTAGTGATGTTGAGCATTCTTTCATGTGTTTGTTGGCAATCTGTATATCTTCTTTGGAGAAATGTCTATTTAGGTCTTCTGCCCATTTTTGGATTGGGTTGTTTGTTTTTTTGATATTGAGCTGCATGAGCTACTTGTAAATATTGGAGATTAATCCTTTGTCAGTTGCTTCATTTGCAAATATTTTCTCCCATTCTGAGGGTTGTTGTTTTGTCTTGTTTATGGTTTCCTTTGCTGTAGAAAAGCTTTTAAGTTTCATTAGGTCCCATTTGTTTATTTTTGTTTTTATTTCCATTTCTTTAGGAGATGGGTCAAAAAGGATCTTGCTTGGATTTATGTCATAGAGTGTTCTGCTTATGTTTTTCTCTAAGAGTTCTATAGTGTCCGGCCTTACACTTAAGCATTTAATCCATTTTGAGTTTATTTTTGTGTTTGGTGTTAAGAAATGTTCTAATTTCATTCTTTTACATGTAGCTGTCCAGTTTTTCCAGAACCACTTATTGAAGAGGCTGTCTTTTCTCCATTGTATATTCATGCCTCTTTTATCAAAGATGAGGTGATCAGATGTGGGTGGGTTTACCTCTGGGCTTTCTATCCTGTTCCATTGATCTATATTTCTGTTTTTGTGCCAGTACCATACTGTCTTGATTACTGTAGCTTTGTAGTATAGTCTGAAGTCCGGGAGCCTGAGTCCTCCAGCTCCGCTTTTCTTTTGCAAGATTGCTTTGGCTATTAGGGGTCTTTTGTGTTTCTGTACAAATCGTGAAAATTTTCGTTCTAGTTCTGTGAAAAATGCCATTGGTAGTTTGATTGGGATTGCATTGAATCTGTAGATTGCTTTGGGTAGTATAGTCATTTTCACAATGTTGATTCTTCCAATCCAACAACATGGTATATCTCTCCATCTGTTTGTATCGTATTTAATTTCATTTATAAGTGTCTTATAGTTTTCTGCATAGAGGTTTTTTGTCTCCTTAGGGAGGTTTATCCCTAGGTATTTTATCCTTTTTATTGCAATGGTAAATGGGAGTGTTTCCTTAACTTCTTTTTCAGATTTTTCATCGTTAGTGTATAGGAATGCAAAGGATTTCTGTGCATTAATTTTGTATCCTGCTAATTTACCAAATTCATTGATTAGCTCTAGTAGTTTTCTGGTAGCATCTTTAGAATTCTGTTTTATAGTATCATATCATCTGCAAACAGTGACAGTTCTACTTCTTCTTTTCTGATTTGGCTTCCTTTTATTTCTTTTTCTTCTCTGATTGCCATGGCTAAAGCTTCCAGAACTAAGTTGAATAGTGGTGAGAGGGGACAACCTTGTCTTGTTCCTGATCTTAGAGGAAATGTTTCAGTTTTTCACCATTGAGAACAATATTGGCAGTGAGTTTGTTGTATATGGCCTTTATTATGTTGAGGGTAGGTTCCTTCTATACCGACTTTCTGTAGAGTTTTTATCATAAATGGGTGTTGAATTTTGTCGAAAGCTTTTTCTGCATCTATTGAGATGATCATATTGCTTTTCTCCTTCAGTTTGTTAGTATGGTGTAACCCACTGGTTGATTTGAGCATATTGAAGAATCCTTGCATTCCTGGGATAAATCCCACTTAATCATGGTGTATGATCCTTTTAATGTGCTGTTGGATACTGTTTGCTAGGATTTTGTTGAGGATTTTTGCATCTATGTTCATCAGTGATATTGGCCTGTAGTTTTCTTTCTTTGTGACATCTTTGTCTGGTTTTGGTATCAGGGTGATGGTGGCCTCATAGAATGAGTTTGGGAGTGTTCCTCCCTCTGCTATATTTTGGAAGAGTTTGAGAAGGATTGGTGTTAGCTCTTCTCTAAATTCTTGATAGAATTCACCTGTGAAGCCATCTGGTCCTGGGCTTTTGTTTGTTGGAAGATTTTTAATCACAGTTTCAATTTCACTGCTTGTGATCGGTCTGTTTATATTTTCTATTTCTTCCTGGTTCAGTCTTGGAAGGTTGTGCTTTTCTAAGAGTCTGTCCATTTCTTCCAGGTTGTCCATTTTATTGGCACATAGTTGCTTGTAGTAATCTCTCACGATCCTTTGTATTTCTGCAGTCAGGTGTTACTTCTCCTTTTTCATTTCTAATTCTGTTGATTTGAGTCTTCTCCCTTATTTTCTTGATGAGTCTGGCTAATGGTTTATCAATTTCGTTTATCTTCTCAAGGAACCTGCTTTTAGTTTTATTGATCTTTGCTATTGTTTCTTTCATTTCTTTTTCATTTATTTCTGATCTGACCTTTAGGATCTCTTCTGCTAACTTTGGGGTTTTTTTTTTGTTGTTGTTCTTTCTCTAATTGCTTTAGGTGTAAGATTAGCTGGTTTATTTGAGATTTTTCTTGTTTCTTGAGGTAGGATTGTATTGCTATAAACTTCCATCTTAGAGCTGCTTTTGCTGCATCCCATAGGTTTTGGGTCATCGTGTTTTCATTGTCATTTGTTTGTAGGTATTTTTTGATTTCCTCTTTGATTTCTTCAGTGATCTCTTGGTTATTTAGTAGCATATTGTTTAGCCTCCAAGTGTTTATATTTTTTACAGTTTTTTTCCTGTAATTGATATCTAGTCTCATAGTGTTTTGCACGGAAAAGATACTTGATATGATTTTAATTTTCTTAAATTTACCAAGGCTTGATTTGTGACCCAACATATGATCTATCCATGAGAATGTTCCATGAGCACTTGAGAGGCAAGTGTATTCTATCGTTTTTGGTTGGAATGTCCTATAAATATCAATTAAGTCCATCTTGTCTAATGTGTCATTTGAAGCTTGTGTTTCCTTATTTATTTTCATTTTGGATGAATGGTCCATTGGTGAAAGTGGGATGTTTATGTCCCCTACTATTATTTTGTTACTGTCGATTTCCCCTTTTTTGGCTGCTAGCATTTGCCTTATGTTTTAAGGTGCTACTATGTTGGGTGCATAAATATTACAGTTGTTATATCTTCTTCTTGGATTGATCCCTTGATCATTATGTAGTGTCCTTCTTTGTCTCTTGTAATACTCTTTATTTTAAAGTCTATTTTGTCTGATATGAGAATTGCTACTCCAGCTTTCTTTTGATTTCCATTTGCATGGATTATCTTTTCCATCCCTTCACTTTCAGTCTGTATGTGTCCCTAGGTCTGAAGTTGTTCTCTTGCAGACAGCATTTATCTGAGTCTTGTTTTTATATCCTCTCAGCTAGTCTATGTCTTTTGTTTGGAGCATTTAATCCACTTACATTTAAGGTAATTATCCATATGTATGTTCCTATTACTATTTTCTTAATTGGTTTGGGTTTGTTACTGTAGATCTTTTCCTTCTCTTGTGTTTCCTGCCTAGAGAAGTTCCTTTAGCATTTGTTGTAAAGCTGGTTTGGTGGTGCTGAATTCTCTTATTTTTTGCTTGTCTGTAAAGCATTTAATTTCTCCGTTGACTCTGAATGAGATCCTTGCTAGGTAGAGTAATCTGGTTGTAGTCTTTTTCCCTTTCATAACATTAAATGTATCATGCCCCTCCCTTCTGGCTTGCAGAGTTTCTGCTGAAAGATCTGCTGTTAACCTTATGGGGATTTCCTTGTATATTACTTGTTGTTTTGCCCTTGCTGCTTTTAATATTTTTTCTTTGTATCTAATATTTGATAGTTTGTTTAATATGTGTCTTGGTGTGTTTCTCCTTGGATTTATCCTGTGTGGGACTCTCTGTTCTTCTTGGAGTTGACTGAATATTTCCATTCCCATATTAGAGAAGTTTTCAACTACAATCTCTTCAAATATTTTCTCAGTTCCTTTCTTTTTCTCTTCTTCTTCTGAGACCCCTATAATTTGAAAGTTGGTGCATATAATGTTGTCCCAGAGGTCTCTGAGGCTCTCCTCAAGTCTTTTCATTCTTTTCTCTTTATTCTGCTCTGCAGTAGTTATTTCCACTATTTTGTCTGCCAGATCACTTATCTGTTCTTCTGCCTCAGTTATTCTGCTATTGATTCCTTCTGGATAATTTTTAATTTAATTTATTGTGTTGTTCATCATTGTTTGTTTGCTCCTTAGTTCTTCTAGTTCCTTGTTAAACTTTTCTTGTATTTTCTCCATTCTATTTCCAGGATTTTGGATCACCTTTACTATCATTACTCTGAATTCTTTTTCAGGTAGACTGCCTATTTTCTCTTCATTTGTTTGGTCTGGTGGGTTTTTACATTGCTCCTTCATCTGCTGTGTGTTTCTCTGTCTTCTCATTTTGCCTATCTTACTGTGCTTGGGGTGTTCCTTTTCGCAGGCTGCAGGTTCATAGTTCCCCTTGTTCTTGGTGTCTGCCCCCAGTGGGTAAGGTTGGTTCACTGGGTTGTGTAGGCTTCCTGGTGGAGAGGACTGGTGCCTGTGTTCTGATGGATGAGTCTGGATATGTCTTTCTGGTGGGTAGGACCATGTCTGGTGGTGTGTTTTGGGGGTGTCTGTGAACTTATTATGATTTTAGGCAGCCTCTTTGCTAATGGGCAGGGTTGTGTTCCTGTCTTGCTAGTTGTTTGGCATGAGGTGTCCAGCACTGGAACTTGCTGGTCATTGAGTCTGGTCATTGAGTCTTGCTGGGTCTTAGCATTGAGGTGGAGATCTCTGGGAGAGCTCTTGCCGATTGATATTACATGGGGCCGCAGGGTCTCTGGTGGACCAATGTCCTGAACTTGTCTCTCGCACCTCAGAGGCTCAGGCCTGACACCAGGCTGGAGCACCAAGACCTTGTCAGCCACACAGCTCAGAAGAAAAAGAGAGGAAAAAAAATAAAAAAATTTAAAAATTAAAAATAATTATTAACTTATAAAATAATAATTAAAAAAAGAGAGCAACCAAACCAATAAACAAATCCATGAATGATAACAAGCACTAAAAACTAAATTAAGATAAACATAAATATCAGAAGGAAATAAGTCACAGACAGCAAACCCCAAGTCTACGGTTGTTCCTAAAGTCCACCGCCTCAATTTTTGGATGAATCGTTGTCTCTTCAGATATTCCACGGATGCAGGGTACATCAAGTTGCTAGTTAGGATTTAATCTGCTGCTCCTGAGGCTTCTTGGAGAGATTTCCCATTCTCTTCTTTGTTTGCACAGCTCCCAGGGTTCAGCTTTGGTTTTGGCCCTCTGCTTGTAGGTCACCTTCAGGCATCTTTCAGGAAGTCTGAGGTCTTCTGCCAGCGTTCAGTTGGTGTTCTGTAGGACTTGTTCCACTTGTAGATGTATTTTTGATGTATTTGTAGGGAGGAAGGTGATCTCCACTTCTTACTCCTCCACCACCTTGAAGGTCACATCTCATGTACAAGTTTTTGTGTAGACAAATGCTTCCAGTTCTCTTGGGTGTACACCTAGGAGTTGAATTGCTGGGTCATGTGGTAACTGAACTGCCAGACTGCTTTCCAAAATGGCCACATCATTCACTCCCACCAGAACTATATGAGGGTCTTAATTTCTCCACATCATAAGGGATATTTTAATAAATGACATGATAAATGTCAAAGTGAAGCATGTGAAGTCATGATCTCTCTTAATTTACTGGCCATAAGCTCAGGTAACTTTAAATTCTTAAGACTTGATGGATTCAACCTGAAAAGTAGTATTTAAAATACACGTCTACTGGAGAACGGACTTGAGGATATGGGGAGGGGGAAGGGTGAGCTGTGACAGGGCGAGAGAGAGGCATGGACATACATACACTAACAAACGTAAGGTAGATAGCTAGTGGGAAGCAGCCGCATGGCAGAGGGATATTGGCTCGGTGCTTTGTGACAGCCCGGAGGGGTGGGATAGGGAGGGTGGGAGGGAGGGAGACGCAAGAGGGAAGAGATATGGGAACATATGTATATGTATAACTGATTCACTTTGTTATAAAGCAGAAACTAACACACCATTGTAAAGCAATTATACTCCAATAAAGATGTTAAAAATATATTAAAAAATAAAATAAAATACATGTCTATGCTGTATCTAAGACAACTTTTTGGAGTGTAGAATACATCTTAATATTTATATAATGAAGTAAGAGCTTCACTTCACAAAGAGAAATGGCCAAGGATTATAAGATAATTAATAGATTTTATTTTGTAGTTTGGAATTCTATTACGTGAATTTCTGTTAAGGGAGGGACTCAAAGAACTCATCTGTTGATAACAACCCATAAATTAATATGGTCTACTTCTTAAGGGCCTGTATGATCTGGCCCTGGCTCCTTTTCCATTCTCCTACCATCCTTCTTTTCATTCGCTGAAAGTCAGGTTATCTCTGTGGCTTTGTGTGTCTCAGCCTTACTTTGAGGAGTCACCAGGCTTCTTCCCCAGATTCTAATTGGGTGGAATGGCCTAGGTTTATGCTATCATGGAGTAAATAAAATAAGATGCTGCCTAGTTTGTGTTTTTGTTTTGGGCACTGATGGGGAGGAAACCCTAAATCGTCCTGAATAAAATCAAGACAGTGAGTAATCCTGTTGAATGCTTTAGAACTGACTTTGTGAGATAAATATGAACACTGTGGGCTTGTGTGATGATAAAGAATAGACCAACGTGATGTGCTGCTTTGTAGAGTTTAGGTAAGTGAAAAATTGAGGGGTTGAAGCAAGCTATAGTTCCTCTACTTCTGGTTTTATGTTTTGGCATCTCATATTCTATAATATTTAAACTCAATTCCACCTTGTTTCAAGCATGGCTTTCTAAAACTGTGTCTACATGAAGTGAACACATGAACCCAAAGGATTGTAACATGGTGAATTTTTCTTTTTAAAAAAGCTTACTTTATCTCTCAGTTGTGCTCTTAGGTGACATTTGCATTCAGCATTGTCTTGAAAATAAATGAAGACTTTACAGGAATCACAGTGGACAAAATGCTTTGTCTGTCCATTCATTACTGGCTGATCTTAGTGCAATTACCATTCTCATCTGTATTGTTACACACTCAGACCTGCTGGGTGCCCCATGCAAATGCCTGAAATTTTTTTTTAAATCAGAAATTCTCTTTGTTCCCCATCAAACATTATTCCTGTTTAAGGTTTGCAATTAGAAAACTGTCAAGCTATCTTGTATTTTAAAGTACTGGTAGAGGTTGAATGCCCTTCTAGTTCTCCAAGGACCCAGTGCAGGGAGAAAATTAAAGACTCCAATGCTGCTCTCCTCATCCCTGCAGGGAAGGCGAGAAAGCACAGCTGCAGAAAGGTTAAGAAACCTGTACCAGGTCATTCAGCTGATCTCATAATGTCCCACAGAGACACAGTTGGCACTGACCATCACTGCAGACCCCAGCCTTGGACCACGACTCCCCGCAAAGACAGAGAGGCCCCTTGTGCCTCACTGCACACAGCTGGTCAAGTCCATGCTGATATGCCATGTGGCTGACAGGGTCTTAGTGCTCTAGCTGCGTGTCAGGCCTATGCCTCTGAGGTGGGAGAGACAAGTTCAGGACATTGGTCCACCAGAGACCTCCCGGCTCCAAGTAATATCAAATGGCGAAAGCTCTCTCAGAGATCTCCATCCCAACGCTAAGACCCAGATCCACTCAAAACCCAGCAAGCTACAGTGCTAGACACCCCATGCGAAACAACTAGCAAGACAGGAACACAGCCCCGCCCATTAGCAGAGAGGCTGCATAAAATCATAAGTTCACAGACACCCCAAAACACACCACCGGACACAGTCCTGCCCACCAGAAAGACAAGATCCAGCCTCATCTACCAGAACACAGGCACCAGTCCCCTCCACCAGGAAGCCTACACAACCAACTGAACCAACATTACCCACTGGGGGCAGACACCAAAAACAACGGGAACTATGAACCTGCAGCCTGCAAAAAGGAAACCCCAAACACAATAAGTTAATCAAGATGAGAAGACAGAGAAAAACACAGCAGATGAAAGAGCAACATAAAAACCCACAGACGAAACAAATGAAGAGAAAATAGGCAGTCTACCTGAAAAACAATTCAGAGTAATGATAGTAAAGATGATCCAAAATCTTGGAAATAGAATGGAGAAAATACATGAAACCTTTAACAAGGACCTAGAAGAAATAAAGAGCAAACAAACAATGATGAACAAAACAATAAATGAAATTAAAAATTCTCTAGAGGGAATCAACAGCAGAATAACTGAGGCAGAAGAATGGATAAGTGACGTGGAAGATAAAATAGTGGAAATAACTTCTGCAGAGCAGAATAAAGAAGAAAGAATGAAAAGACTTGAGGACAGGCTCAGAGACCTCTGGGTCAACCATAAATGCACCAACATTTGAATTATAGGGGTCCCAGAAGAAAAAGAGGAAGTAAAAGGGACTGAGAAAATATTTGAAGAGATTATAGTTGAAAATTTCCCTAATATGGGAAAGGAAATAATCAGTCAAGTCCAGGATGCGCAAAGAGTCCCACACAGGATAAATCCAAGAAGCAGCATGCCAAGACACATATTAATAAAACTATCAAATATTAAATACAAAGAAAAAATATTAAAAGCAACAAAGGAAAAGCAACAAGTAACATACAAGGAAATCCCCATAAGGTTAACAGCTGATCTTTCAGCAGGAACTCTGCAAGCTAGAAGGGAGTGACAGGACATATTCAGAGTGATGAAAGGGAAAAAGCTACAACCAGATTACTCTACCCAGCAAGGATCTCATTCAGATTTGACAGAGAAATTAAAAGCTTTACAGACAAGCAAAAGTTAAGAGAATTCAGCACAACCAAACCAGCTTTACAACAAATGCTAAAGGAACTTCTCTAGGCAGGAAACACAAGAGAAGGAAAAGACCTACAGTAACAAACCCAAAACAATTAAGAAAATGGTAATGGGAACATACATATCGATAACTACCTTAAAGGTAAATGGATTAAATGCTGCAACCAAAAGACATAGACTGGCTGAATGGATACAAACACAAAACCCATAAATATGCTAGGTATGAGAGACCAACTTCAGACCTAAGGACACATACAGACTGAAAGTGAAGGGATGGAAAATGATAATCCATGAAAATGGAAATCAAAAGAAAACTGGAGTAGCATTCTCATACCAGAAAAAATAGACTTTATAATGAAGACTATTACAAGAGACAAAGAAGGACACTACATATAATCAAGGGATCAATACAAGAAGAAGATATAACAATTGTAAATATTTATGCACCCCACATAGGAACACCTCAATACATAAGGCCAATGCTAGCAGCCATAAAAGGGGAAATCGACAGTAAAACAATCATAGTAGGGGACTTTAACACCCCACTTTCACCAATGGACAGATCATCCAAAATGAAAATAAATAAGGAAACACAAGCTTCAAATGACACATTAGACAAGATGGACTTAATTGATATTTATATGACATTCCAACCAAAAACAACAGAACATACTTTCTTCTCAAGTGCTCATGGAACATTCTCATGGATAGATCATATGTTGGGTCACAAATCAAGCCTTGGTAAATTTAAGAAAATTGAAATCATATCAAGTATCCTTTCCAACCAAAACACTATGAGACTGGATATCAATTACAGGAAAAAAAACTGTAAAAAATACAAACAGATGGAGGCTAAACAATACGCTACTAAATAACCAAGATATCACTGAAGAAATCAAAGAGGAAATCAAAAAATACTTAGAAACAAATGACTATGAAAACACGATGACCCAAAACCGATGGGATGCAGCAAAAGCAGTTTTAAGAGGGAAGTTTATAGCTACGCAATCCTACCTCAAGAAACAAGAAAAATCTCAAATAAACAACCTAATCTTACACCTAAAGCAATTAGAGGAAGAAGAACAAAAAAACCCTACTCAGCAGAAGGAAACAAATCATAAAGATCAGATCAGAAATAAATGAAAAAGAAATGAAAGAAGGAATAGCAAAGATCAATAAAACTAAAAGCTGTTTCTTTGAGAAGGTAAACAAAATTGATAAACCATTAGCCAGACTCATCAAGAAAAAAAGGGAGGGGCTATCCTGGTGGCGCAGTGGTTGAGAGTCCGTCTGCCAATGCAGGGGACATGGGTTCGTGCCCCGGTCCGGGAAGATCCCACATGCCACAGAGCGGCTGGGCCCATGAGCTATGGCCGCTGAGCCTGCGTGTCTGGAGCCTGTGCTCTGCAACAGGAGAGGCCACAACAGTGAGAGGCCCGCGTACCGCAAAAAAAAAAAAAAAAAAGGGTGAAGACTCAAATCAACAGAATTAGAAGTGAAAAAGAAGAAGTAACAACTGACACTGCAGAAATGCAAAGGATCGTGAGAGATTACTACAAGCAACTATATGACAATAAAATGGACAACTTGGAAGAAACAGACAGATTCTTAGAAAAGCACAATCTTCCAAGACTGAACCAGGAAGAAATAGAAAATTCAAACAGACCAATCACAATCATTGAAATTGAAACTGTGATTAAAAATCTTCCAAGAAACAAAGCCCAGGACCAGATAGCTTCACAGGCGAATCCCATCAGACATTTAGAGAAAAGCTAACATCCATCTTTCTCAAACTCTTCCAAAATATAGCAGAGGGAGGAACACTCCCAAACTCATTCTACGAGGCCACCATCACCCTGATACCAAAACTAGACAAGGATGTCACAAAGAAAGAAAACTACAGGCCAATATCACTGATGAACATAGATGCAAAAATCCTCAACAGAATATTGTCAAACAGAATCCAACAGCACATTAAAAGGATCATACACCATAATCAAGTGGGGTTTATCCCAAGAATGCAAGGATTCTTCAGTATATGCAAATCAATCAATGTGATACACCATATTAACAAATTGAAGGAAAAAAACCATATGATCCTCTGAATGGATGCAGAAAAAGCTTTCGACAAAATTCAACACCCATTTTATGGTAAAAACCCTCTAGAAAGTAGTCATAGAGGGAACTTACCAAACATAATAAAAGCCATATATGACAAACCCACAGCCAACATCATTCTCAATGGTGAAAAACTGAAAGCACTTCCTCTAAGATCAGGAACAAGACAAGGCTGTCCAGTCTCACCACTATTATTCAAGATAGTTTTGGAAGTTTTAGCCACAGCAATCAGAGAAGAAAAATAAATAAATGGAATCCAAATCAAAAAAGAAGAAGTAAAACTGTCACTGTTTGCAGATGACATGATACTATACATAGAGAATCCTAAAGATGCTACTAGAAAACTACTAGAATTAATCAATGAATTTGGTAATGTAGCAGGATACAAAATTAATGCACAGAAATCCCTTGTATTCCTATACAGTAATGATGAAAAATCTGAAAGAGAAATTAAAGAAACACTCCCATTTACCGTTGAAACAAAAAAAATAAAATACCTAGGGATGAACCTACCTAAGGAGACAAAAGACCTGTATACCGAAAACTATAAGACACTGATGAAAGAAATTAAAGATGATACAAACAGATGGAAAGATATACTGTGTTCTTGGATTGGAAAAATCAACATTGTGAAAATGACTATACTACCCAAAGCAATCTACAGATTCAATGCAATCCTTATTAAACAACCAATGGCATTTTTCACAGAACTAGAACAAAAAATTTCACAATTTGTATGGAAACACAGAAGACACCGAGTAGCCAAAATAATCTAGAGAAAGAAAAACGGAGCTGGAGGAATCAGGCTCCCAGACTTGAGACTCTACTACAAAGCTATAGTAATCAAGACAGTATGGTACTGGCACAAAAACAGAAAGATAGATCAATGGAACAGGATAGAAAGCCCAGAGATAAACCCACGCACCTATGGTCACCTTATTTTTGATAAAGGAGGCAAGAATATACAATGGAGAAAAGACACACTCTTCAATAAGTGGTGCTGGGAAAACTGGACAGCTACATGTAAAAGAATGAAGTTAGAACACTCCCTAATGCCATACACAAAAATAAACTCAAAATGGATTAAAGACCTAAGTGTAAGGTCAGACACTGTAAACTCTTTGGGGAAAACATAGGCAGAACACTCTTTGACATAAATCACAGCAAGATCCTTTTTGACACATCTCCTAGAGAAATGGAAATAAAAACAAAAGTAAACACATGGGACCTAATGAAACTTAAAAGCTTTTGCACAGCAAAGGAGACCATAAACAAGACAAAAAGACCACCCTCAGAATGGGAGAAAATATTTGCAAATGAAACAACTGACAAAGGATTAATCTCCAATATTTACAAGCAGCTTATGCAGCTCAATAATAAAAAAATAAACAACCCAATCCAAAAATGGGCAGAAGACCTAAATAGACATTTCTCTGAAGGAGATATACAGATTGGCAACAAACACATGAAGGGATGCTCAACATCATTAATCATTAGAGAAATGAAAATCAAAACTACAATGAGGTATCCCCTCACACCAGTCAGAATGGCCATCATCAAAAAATCTACAAACAATTAATGCTGGAGAGGTTGTGGAGAAAAGGGAACCCTCCTGCACTGTTGGTGGGAAAGTAAATTGATACAGCCACTGTGGAAAACAGTATTGAGGTTCCTTAAAAAACTAAAAATCGAACTGCCGTATGACTCAGCAATCCCACTACAGGGCATATACCCTGAGAAAACCGTAATTCCAAAATAGTCACGTACCATAATGTTCATTGCAGCACTTTTTACAGTAGCCAGGAGATGGAAGCAACCTAAGTGTCCAATGACAGATGAATGGATAAAGAAGATGTGGCACATATATACAATGGAATATTACTTAGCTATAAACAGAAATGAAATTGAGTTTTTTGTAATGAGGTGGATGGACCTAGAGTCTGTGATATAGAGTGAAGTAAGTCGGAAAGAGAAAAACAAATACCGTATGCTAACACATATATATGGAATCTAAATTTAAAAAAAGGTTCTGATGAACCTAGGGGCAGGTCAGGAATAAAGATGCAGACGTAGAGAATGGACTTGAGGACACGGGGAAGTTGGAAAGGGTAAGCTGGGACGAAGTGAGAGAGTGGCATGGACATATATACACTACCAAATGTGAAATAGATAGCTAGTGGGAAGCAGCCGCGTAGCACAGGGAGATCAGCTCGGTGCTTTGTGACCACCTAGAGGGGTGGGATAGGGAGGGTGGGAGGGAGGGAGATGCAAGAGGGAGGAGATATGGGGATATATGTATATGTATAGCTGATTCACTTTGTTATAAAGCAGAAAGTGACACACCATTGTAAAGAAATTATACTCCAATAAAATTTTAAATAAATAAAGTTGTGGTAGATTTTCCTTCTGGAACGTTTATCTTTTGTGGAGAATCACTTAGTATAAATTGATGAATACAGGGCTTACTACTTTTACTTGGTATATAAAAACTTTTAAAATTAGCTATAAACGTGATGCCGTTTATAAATTCCACCTCAAAAGTACTATTTCTGTTCGCTTGTGTTGCTGCATTCATAAGCATCCAGTAAAGTTTACTCATCTGTAATTCTCAGGATTGGAAATCTTAATGCTTTCTATTTTTTATACATTTACTTTATGTGGTAATTAGTGACCAAATTGGTGATTCAGAGGCACTGAGACAATAGGGATTTTAAAAAAATCATCAAAGAAAGAAGAAGTTTTGTTCCTAATGAATTCATTTTATTTTAGCATTAAAAAAAAGAAGGCTTTGGAGAAGCCAAACATGAGACTTGAAGCCCAGCTTCATTGTCTTCTAGTTCTGACCTTGGGCAAGTTCTCTCACCTCTCAGCCTCATTTTCCTCTTCTCTCTTTCACTGATAATCACATATAGCTCATAAGTTTCTTGTGAGAATTAAGCCAACACATAATGGCTTGTCTGGCACATAATTTGTACTCAGTAAATGTTGCCTCTTGCTACTGTCAACAACAGCAATGACAATAATAATAATACTTTGGAAATATGTGTTATTCTATGTGGGGCATGTGTTGTTCTATGTGGGGCATGTGTTGTAATCTTTATTAACCAAATAATGTGATACCCTATGACTCAATTACTATACCTTTTATTCTGCAGGTTATATAGTAGCTGTGCACGCAGGTACAGGCGTGCACGCACTCACACACACACACACACACACACACACACACACAAGTCCATACGTACTGCACCTGAAGTTTTTAAGGTCCTAGAATATAAATCCTCCTATATTGGGATACATATATTCTCAAGGTCAATACTGTCTCATGTCTTCTCAAATGTAGGAAGAAACATGGGCACATAACTATGCTATGTGGTACACTGTCTCAAACTTGAAGACAATTCTAGCTGACTGAACACTGTCTTAACCTAGGGCACCCATGGTTTATAGCTCCTTCTTTATTGTGTCAGGAGGGCTCAAGGCCAAGCTCGCATTAGCCCAAAGAAAGAAAGCACTTGGCAGAGAGCAAAATGTGGATTTGACTCTGGGGCAGCACAGGGGTGCTGTGACTGTCCTACCCATCTGACACACAGTACACTTCACACAAAGCACTGTGGCAACATCACAGAGCTAAATATTCTAACACTGAACAACACATTTCTGTGAACGCTTTTGTCAATGTCTATATGACACTGTCCCCAAAATGTCACCCTCACATTTTAGTCTATTGACCAGTTATAGTTTTACATACTGATGCTATAAAACTGGTTTAATTATTTTTTCACTTAAGCTACTGATTTTATTTTTCCAGGAATGACTAAGTTGTTTCTTTCTCCTAGGCATAGAGTTTAAATCTGCTTCAAAAAGAACTTGTTTGTGTGTCCTTTAAAAAAAAAAGTCGAGTGAAAAGTCATATTTTTTCTTTTTGCACAAATCCCTGTACATTTTTAATTTGGAGAGTCATCTAAGTCACTACAATCTACTTGCCCACTAAAAAAAGTATTAAGGGGGACCCTTGAGACCCTTGAGCCGAGGACACTTTGTAATAAGTGAGCATAAGGCCCAGTGCTATGAATGCAAGTGGATTTTGGAAGGAGGCTTTTGTTTTTCCAGACCCTTCTTAAAACCTGGAAAGAAAGTCATCGTTGGGATTTGTGATGTATTCTGCATGAGGATAATTTTGCCTCTGGGAAAGTCAGAGTCAGGCCAAAATCACTCCTGGGATTCTCAAGTCTGAAGTCACTTGTTTGGCTCTGCTCACTAGAGAACTCAAGAATGCTATTCATTGGCCAGTGTGGACAGTGGTTAAGAAATGATTTGCTGTAACAATCATCTCCACAATTTGTTAAGATACAGAAATTCTTCTTCATTGCTTTTCAAGCCCTGGAAAGACAAATCTGGGTGGAGTTTTCAGGTGGGACTTGGAAATAAAGGGCTAGTGTATGTTTAAAAATCTCCATGAGCGTTCTTCCTCTCAGAGAACTTTGAAGTGCCTGTTAGTCTTTTGAACAGGTTTTTTTTTGAAAAACAATCGTGCTACAATGCCAGCATGAGATCAGCTTTTGTTAAAATACCCAAGTGAAACCATCAAACTTTACCAAATTGTTTTGGAGATGTAAGATGAGAGCAAGGAGCGAAAGTAAAGGAAATAAAGTGAATTCTGGTATATTCAGATTAGTATTGGCATTATTTTCCTATTTAGATCTCTTCTCAACCATGAAAACAATAGTCACATACATTGTGTTAATTTTTTTCTTGCTGTTACCCTGCATGACTGCTTCTTACAATCCTCAGCTGAGTCTCTAAACTTCTGTTTGGAGGCACTTTTTCATATAAAGTTTCACTATCACAATTAAAAAATTCAACACATATTTATTAAATGTCTAGTGTGTATTGGGAGCTGTTCAAAGTTCTCAGGATACATCGGTGAACAGACAAATCTCCCTGCCCCCATGGACCTTGCAATTTAGCTCACACAGAACATCTGACATATCTGTGCATGACAAGACCCAGACTTCAACATGCTTAAAGGATCCCTGTGGCCCAAGGGGGTCTATTACAAATTGCTTGTAGTTTGTCTGCAAATTCAGTAACACATTACACTCAGACATGGAGAAAATAAATATTTTTAAAAATTTGTCTATACCTGATTTAATCTTCCTTATGTGGCCCTGCCCGGTAGAAAACGAAAATGAAAACAAAACAAAACAATACAAAACAGCTAGATTTTTTTCTCCTCCAGTGCAACAATCTAACTATTGTTTTTGGGTAATGCTTAGTCTCTAGACTGAAAGAAGAAGTGCTGCATCAGATTATACTTCTGGATACTGGAAGACTATTTTCTCAATATTTTGTGCTATTCATAATTCAATACTACAGATACAACACACTTTTAAGTCTAATTGGCATTACTAACATTTTCCCCATTATTTTCGTAAGTTTAGACAGTCAACAAAACAGTACGTCAAGATCTGAGTACAGAATTTATGATTTCCATGGTGTAAATACTCTGACCGTGGTTGATTTCAAGCTACCAATGTGATGTCACTGAATGTAGAAAAGATGTGCAACAGCTCATCATTACGTACTATTTCCACCAAACAGATATGTAGCCATAGATGACTTCAAGATCCTAGATGAGTAAACATGTAGTAGAAATAAAACAATTAGGAAGTGATGAATTTTAAGAGTTTGTTACCTTTTAAAATTTTAATATAATTTAATTATAAATTTATATAATTTAATTTTTAATAATGGCTATGTTTAACAACTGGCTTACAGAATTCCTAAACGTTTAACCATTGACTCTCACAAGTCACTATGTCAGGCCAAAACCATAGTAAATCATAAATAATCTCTTTAATTTCCTTATCACGCTCCTTCAATCCAACAGCACATCATGTTGACTCTCCCTCTGAAGCATACCTTGACTCGCTCCCTTCCCTGTTCCCATAACAGTTCTCATCACCAGCACGTCTCACCTGTGTTCCTGCAAAACCTTCTGACTGCTCTCTCTGCCACCACTTCTAACATACCTGCAGTCCATTCTCCTTACAGTAGCCAGTCATATTTCTTAAATGTACATCACATTGTATCAGTATCACTTCCCATCTTCAACTCTTTAACATTTCCCTGTTGTCCTTAGAAGAAAACCCAAGCTCTTATGACTCCCAGTAAGACCCTACATCATCTGGCTACAGCCTGCCTTACACCTTCATCTTACCCATTGTCCTACTCAAGCACTACATTCCAGCCACACTGGCCTTTCTTCTTCTAAAACATACTGATCTCAGGGCTTTGGCACTCATTCCCTCTGCTGGGAATGCTCTTCCTTCATGACATTCCAGTCCTGGCTCCTTCTCACTAGGTTTCCGTGAAATCACTCTGTGATGGTTAATTTTATGTGTCAACTTGACTGGACCGTAGGATGCCCGGATATCTGGCTAAACATTATTTCTGGGTGTATATATAAGGGTTTCCCAAAGAAATTACCATCTGAATTAATTGACTGAGTAAAGTCAATCGCCCTCCCCAACGTGAGTGGACATCATCCAGTCCATTGAGAGCCTGAATAGAATAAAAAGGCCAAAAAGGATTAACTTACTCTCTTCCTGACCCCTGGAGTTAAGACATCAGGCTCCTCCTGCCTTTGGTGCTCTGGTTCTCAGGCCTTCAGACTCAGACTAGAATCTCTGCTTCCCTGGTCGTTGAACTATAGTAGCACCGGCTTCCCTGAGTCTCCAGCTTGCAGGTGGTAGATTGTGAGATTTCTCAGCCTCCATAATTCTATAAGCCAATACTTTATAATAAATCTTTTTGTTGTTGTTTTCTTTCTTTTTTATGGCCGTGCTGCGCGGCATGTGGGATCTTAGTTCCCCAACCAGGGATCGAACCCATGCCTCCTGCGATGGATGTGCAGAGTCTTGACCACTGGACTGCCAGGGAAGTCCTGATAATAAATAAATAAATATGTATATAAACATAAATATATTTATATTATATTATTATAGTGTATAATATATTATTAATATAATATTTATATAAACATATATATTTTTTATTTTATATATATATATATATATATCCTGTTGGTTTCCTTTCTCTGGAGAACCCTGACTAATACAGATTTGGGTTCTGAATGGTTCTAGAGGAATAGCATTTTATGGATGAGTTTCCTGAGTTGGTTCTGGGGCTTCTGAAATTGGCCTTCTCATCTATTTAGATTTAAAGACCCTAATGACTTTATTTCCAATAGTAAAGAAAGCACTGGTAGTTAATGGAGTGGACTTTGTAATAGAGGTATGCAAAATACCTGCACTGGATCCTCCTAATCAACAACTTATAAGGAGCAAAGAGCTGAATGACTGTGTATGTAAAGCTTTTGAACACTTTTGGAAAACTAACAAATATAATGACATTGGTTGGCAGCTCCTAATGTCTTTGGACAAAGTGGTAAAAAGAGGATGAGCTCAGGGATTTGAATTCCCAGCTCAAATGCTGTACAAATGACCCAAAAGCTTCTCTGTGTGCCCTTATGAGACCCTTGGAGATGCAGAGCTGAGATTGCTGAAATCAAACGCAGAATCTCATCCTGTGACTGGCTGAATTACAATGTACGTTGAACTTCCACCCTTGCAAGGTGTCTACCATAAAAGTAAGGGCATTGATTGGGAAAGAATTGGATCCTCTAAGCTGGGATGGGGACATGCGGGAACACACTGATGAAGCTGGGAGAGACCCTAATGATGCCGGAGACATTGAGCTCCTAAATTCTGATTAGTCCCCTTTGCCAGTGGAAGAGATCTCCCCACTCCGAGTATAAGTGATCTGCCCACACTGGTGGCAGTAACCTCCTCGTCCCCAGTAGAAGTGGTGTCCTCATTCCCACTGGCAACAGCATCCCCACCCCCAGTGGTATTGGCCTTTCTACTCCCATCTGAGGGGGTTAACCCTGTATTGCCTGAGAATTTGTAAAGGCCTCTTCTGAAGCAGCTGCCATGCAAGACAATGTTGCTTCTCCTCAGGACCCACCCCTACCACCTGCTTTGCTTCTAGACCTATTAATAGACTTGGGTCCCAGCAGGCCCCTAAAGGTTAGGTACAAAGTGTGACCCACAGGGAAGTACACTGTAGTCCAAAAGAACTACTTGAGTTTTCTGATTTATACAGATAAAAACCCAGAGAACATGTGTTGGAATGGATACTAAGAATGTGGGATAATGGAGAAAGGAACACAAGGTTGCATCAGACTGAAATTATTGATATGGACCACTAAGCAGAGACTCTGCAATTAATGTTATAGCTTGGAAGTTAGAAAGTTTGGTTGGTTGGCTGAAACATAGATGAAAAAGTGGCCCAAGTGAATGAATTGAAAATGCCCAACTTGCCTTGGTTTAAAGTAGAGGAAGGGATTGAAAGGCTTAGGGATATTGAAATGTTAGAGTGGATTTGTCATTTAAGACCCACTCACCCATACTGGGAGAATCCAGAAGACATACCTTTCACCAACACCGTGAGAAATCAATTTGTGAGCGGAACCCTGACATCTTGAAAGAGCCCTGTGATTGTTCTCTGCAGGCCAGTCCTCACAGTGAGAACTGTAGTCGCTGAATTGGGAAACTGAAATGCACTGGGATTTATTGGATCTCATGGTGGCCGGGGCCAAGTGGTGGCACTCAACATGAATGGCAAGGTGAGCGTGGTCACTGTAATGAGTAGTAGAATCAAAGCAGAAATCAGAATAGACTGACTCATGAAGACCTATGGAGTTGGCTATGGTGTTGATCATGGTGTTTCTAGCAATCAATAGATAGGACGCCGACTAAATTCTTTTTTTATACGAAAGAAAGTTCTAGGTCAAGCGAACTGAAGTCTAACCTGAACAGGGTCATGGCCCTTTAGTCAAATCCCAGACTTGAGCCAGTTTACAGACCCAAAGCCTCTTGAATGAAACGGAGGCTGGATTCCCTTGAGGAATGCTATGGACTGGATGTTTCTGTCCCACTCAAATTTGTATGTTGAACGCTAATCTCTAATGTAATGGTATTTTGAGATGGGGCCTTTGGGAGATAATTAGCCTTCATGAATGGGATTAGTGTCCTTACAAGATGAGATACAAGGTAGTTTGCTGCCTCTCTTTCTGCTCTTCAACATGTGAGGATACAGAGAGAAGACAGCCATCTGCAAACCGTTGGAATGCCTCAGGAGACACAGGATTTTCTGACACCTTAATCTTGGACTTCCTAGACTCCAGAATTGTGAGAAATAGATGTTTGTTGTTTAAGCCACCCAGTCTATGGTATTCTTGTTATAGCAGCCCAAACTGACTAAGTCAACGAAGGACCCCAGTACACTACCCAAAATTTATTGTGTTAACCTTTCTCCTAGCCTTCCGCAAAAGGACCTATGGCCTTTTACCAAGGTAACTGTGCATCGGGGAAAGGAAATAATCAGACCTTTCAGGACCTGTTGGACATGGGCTCTCAACTGACACTAATTCCAGGAGACCCAAAAAGTTATTGTGGTCCTAGTCAGAATAGGGACTGATGAAGTTCAGGCAACCAGTGGATTTTTAGCTCAGGTCCTTCCCACAGTGGGAAATGACCTGAACTAGGGTCATTTCCCTAGTTCCACAATACATAATTGGAATAGATATACTCAGAGGCCGGTGGAATTCCCACATTGGTTCCCTGACCTGTGGAGTGAGAGCTATGATGGTGGGAAAGGCCATGTGCCACTAAAACTAAAAAAAACTCCCTCTATCTAGGAAAAAAGTAAGCTGAAAGCAGTACTTGGACTGAATGCCGAGATTAGTACCACCATCAAGGACTTGAAGGATGCAAGAGTGTTAATTCCCACCACATCTCCATTCAATTCACCAATCTGGCCTGTGCAGAAGGCAGATGAAACTTGAGGAATGACAGTGGATTGCTGTAAACTTAACCAGGTGGTGATGCCAATTGTAGCTGCTTAACTGGATGACGTTTCATTGCTTGAGCAAATTAACACCTCCCTTTGGCCTGGTATGCAGCTATTGATCTGGCAAATGCCTTTTTCTCCACCCTTGTCCATAAGGTCCACCAAAAGCAGTTTACCTTCAGCTGGCAAGGTCAGCAATATACCTTCACTGTCCTACCTCAAGGATATATCAATTCTCCAGCCATACATCTTAATTTAATTTGGGTGAATCTATATCACCTTTCTCTTCCACAAGATATCATACTGGTCCATTAAATGGAGGACATTATGTTGATTGGACCTAGTGAGCAAGAAGCAGCAACTACTCTAAACTTATTAGTAAGACATTTGCATGCCAGAGGGTGGGAAATAAATCTGACAAAAATTCAGGCAAAGTTTTTCAGTGAAATTTCTAGGGGTCCAGTGGTGTGGGGCAGGTTGAGATATCCCTTCTAAGGTGAAGGATAAGTTGTTGCATCTGACCCCTCCTACAAGTGAAAAAGAGGCACAGCGCCTAGTGGGTCTCTTTGGATTTTGGAGACGACATATTCCTGATCTGAGGTGTGTTACTGTGGCCCATTTACTGAGTGATCTGAAAAGCTGCTAGTTTTGAAGTGGGACCCGGAACAAGAGAAGACTCTGCCACTGGTCCAGGCTGCTATGCAAGCTGCTTGGGCCATTTGATCCAGCAGATCCAGTGGTCCTTGAAGTGGCAGGGGCAGATAGGGATGCTCTTTGGGACATTTAGCAGCCGCTATAGGAGAATCATAGTGCGGGCCCTTTAGAGCAAAGCCCTGCCATTCTCTGTAGATAATTACTCTCCTTTTGAAAAACAGTTGTTGACCTGCTCCTGGGTCTTAGTAGAGACTGAACATTTAGCCATGGGCCACCAAGTTACCAGGCAGCCTGAGCTGCCCATCATGAACTGGGTGTTGTCTGACCCACCAAACCGTACAGCAGCACTCCATCCTCAAATGGAAGTTGAGTATCTCTGATCAGGCCCGAGCAGGCTCTGAAGACACAAGTAATTTGCATGAAGAAGTGACCCAAATGCCCATGGTCCCCACTTCTGCTGCACTGGCTTCTCTCTCCCAGACTTTACCTGAGACCTCATGGGGAGTTCCCTAAGATCGGTTCACAGAGGAAGAGAGAAGACTCAGGCCTGGTGTATCGTTGCATGGTTTTGCATGACATGCAGGCAGCACCAGAAAGTGGACAGCTGCGGCCCTACAGCCCCTTTCTGGGACATCCCTGAAGGACAGTGGTGAAGGGAAATCCTCTCAGGGGGCAGAACTTCAAGCGGTGCTTCTGGTTGTTCCTTTGCTTGGTGCTTACAGAAGGCAAGGGGGATATGGAGTGAGTAGCGGAAGCAGGTAGTTATAAATACCCTGTGACCAGTCACAGAAATGAGGGCTGTTATTATAATGAGCATTTCCTCCTTAGTTAGTTATGAATATGTGTGTGTATCAAATATCTTCATTTGTTTTCCTCTCTTATTCCCTTATCGTGTAACATAAGATGTATTGATTTTATATCATAGTATTTAAGTACTGTTAATTTTACATCAAGAGTATTTAAGTTATGAGAAATCAAGGAGAAGAGTCAACACCACTCAAGGCCTTGACCTCTTCTTCTGAGGAAGAGGTTAGAAAGTTTTAGTTCGTACGCAGGATAGGTTGATCATGTTAGGTGGAGTTATGACTTTGTTGTTGTCTTTATTCGGAGATTAAGTAGGGCTGAAGATGTGTATGCTGCCAGATTGACAAGGGGTGGACTTGTTTCCGTGGAATCAATCTGTGATGGTTAACATTATGTGTCAACTTGACTGGACCGTAGGATGCCCAGATATCTGGTTCAACATTATTTCTGGCTGTGTCTGTGAGAGTGTTTCTGAAAGAGATTAGCATTTCAAATGGGTGGACTAAGTGAAGCAGATGGCCCTCCTCAGTGTGGGTGCCCCTCATCCAATCCTTTGAGGACCTGAATGGAATGAAAAGGCAGAGAAGTTCAGTCTTCACCTGACTGCTGGAGCTGGGACATGGACCTTCGCCTGATCCTTGGGTCCTGGTTTCAGGCCTTCAGACTTGGACTCGCTCTCTGGCTCTCAGGCTTTGAACTACACCATTGGCTTTCTTGGGTCTCCAGCTTGCACAAGGCAGATGGTGAGGTTTCTCAGCCTTCATAATCACACGAGTCAATAGCTTATAATAAATCTTTCACTCTTTATCTTTCATCTCTCTCTCTCTCTATCTATCTCCTGTATTGGTTTTACTTCTTTGGAGAGCTCTGACTAATATAATGTCCTAGGAGAGTCTTCCCTGACGATTTTATCTAAAGTAGCCCCCACTCCCCATATCACCACTCTCTGTCACATTACCTCATTCCCACGAACTCAGGCAAATTACTTAGCCTTTTTATGCCTCAACTTTGTAATTTGTTAAATGGAAGGAACTGTAATACTTTCCTCACAGGGTGTTAAACTCTCTGAGTTTTCTAATCTGTAAACTAGGAATAAAAATGGTACCTATGAGGATTAACTGAGAAAGTGTATGGAAACATTTTAGCCCAGAATTCGGTAGCTACTGTGAGTTCAATTACTGGAAGCTGTAGAGTGCTGTTCATTTGCATATTATCAGCAAGCAGATTAAGGGGCAGGGGTGTGTCTAGAGCACAATAGAACTGGGTCCAATAACACAGAGTCATAGCAGATCCTGGGCCAGAATTGTGTTAGGAAGGAGTGGAGTTTGGGCCTGGAGATTGGGGCACCATGACGGTAGGTGTGAGTGAGAAGGTTGCTCATGACAATAGAATGACAGAGGAAACCCAGGAATAGTTCAATTTTCATAGATGGAAAATTTTATTAGGAATGGTATCTGGATATCTATCAAACTACTGGAGAATCTCTATTCTTCACTGAATATCTATTTTTTTAGAGAAAAAAAAAAAGCAAAACCATGTTCTAAGACCATTGAATTAGAACAACTTGGCAGTTGGCTCTTTTTAAATGAATGACTAGTGTATTCATCACATAAAGCCAGGCCACTGGATGACTTCTGTTTCTTCTAATATTGGGTAGGTCAAATAATAGAGAGTGAATCATGAGTTAAAGTTACTGGTTCAGATTGATCAAGGAGAGGTGAATCACTAGATAAGTGGGGAAAAATTAAAGAAAAATTGTGAACACAGAAGAGGGCCACAGAAAAAGGGAATAGGAGCAGGTATCTGAAATAGAAGGACATGATTGGGGGTCGAGGGGAAAAATGAGAGAGAAGCAAGCCTTCAAAATGTAAAGATGACCCAGGCTTTATCCCTAAATGGCTATAGCATACAATTTTAAGACCTCAAAGGAAAAATACCTTAACATTTAAGAAAGTGTCTCCTGGCCCAGTAATAACTGATGCCCCTTGAATGGTTTTGGAATAGGTGTGTAGGCAAGAGAATGATTTGGCAGAAAGGGGAAGAGTTCATCTGAAAGAGGAAATTTGAGGTTAGAAGGACAGGAAAGCAGATCATTCATGATGAATGTAAAGGAAAGAGCAAGGTTTAATAATGAATCAGGGGGACAATGATTAGAGCTAACAATACTGTAGTAACCATGTACTTAACACACGTGGAGCCCACCATGGCAAGCTTTTTACCTGTACCACTGCGCTGAATCACAACGACCCATAAGATAGGTCCTTGGTTAGCCCCATTTAACAGAGTAACTTGGTAACTTTGTGGAGATGGATCTGGGAGGCAGGAGATCTGAGTTTTACATCTATGGTCTCCGAGACAATAGCTCCTCCACAGCACCCAGAGAGCAGAGAGAAGATGATGGAGGTTGGGAAAGGACCAGGAAGGGAGTTACAAAGAACTTTTTATTTTTTAATTTTTTTTTATTTTTGGCTGTGTTGGGTCTTTGTTACTGCACACGGGCTTTCTCTAATTGCGGTGAGCGGGGGCTACTCTTCGTTGTGGAGCACAGGCTCTAGGTACATGGGCTTCAGGAGTTGTAGCACACAGGTTCAGCAGTTGTGGCTCATGGGCTCTAGAGCACAGGCTCAGTAGTTGTGGCACATGGGCTTAGCTGCTCCGTGGCATATGGGATCTTCCCGGACCAGGGCTCGAACCTGTGTCCCCTGCATTGTTAGTTGGAGTCTTAACAACTGCACCACCAGGGAAGCCCCAAGAATTTTGATGCTAAAGAATTTTAGAATGAAAGTTAAGACACAGCAAAGAAGAAAACATTTAATTCATATTTATTGATCACCTTGTGGACTCAGGAGCACATATACAATCTCCCTTCATCACCCAAGAACCCTTGAAATAGACATGATTTCCGTTTACACAGATGAGGGGATCGAAGTGCAGAGAAGTCACCGTTAATCACTGAGTTCTTAAATACCAGAGCCAGGATTAGAACCGCTGTCGGCAGCGTTAGAAAGCCCACAGTATTTCCATTCGAACAGCTGCCTTGGGAAAGGAAGTGCTGAGGCTGGGTGTGAGAGAGCAGAAATGGCATCTCCTTCGAATGGTGGGGCAAAAATGCAAATAAAGCATGACTAGAAAGACAAAAAAGGGAAATGAGAAAGGGAGGACCACAGGGTGATAATTAAGCTCACACCACCTGTTTTTCCTTTGGCCAAAGAGGTCTCTTTTCAAGGCTCTGAGTGACAAACAAAGCAACCGAGTGGCTCAGAAGGGCCAACATGGGTCATTGCATGAAACGTTAAGAGTTGTTAGACATGTGATTTGGAGAAACCCCAAACTGTGACAAGAAAGATTCCAGACATTGGACGTACTGACTGACATACTGCTGACTGCAACAGATGCTTCACAGAAAACAATAATTTTAAAAAGGGATAAACACAGAGGGGAGCTCAGGAAGACACACTCTGTAGAGGTGGTTGGCAGGAAGTGTGGTTACTATGTAGGATAGAGAGCCACATAGCTGGGGATGAAAAACAAGCCTTCAAAGCTGGTAAGGTAGGTTTTATTATCACCATTTTGCATAGAAGGAAACTGTGGCCCACGGAGTTTGAGGACTTGCCCGAGGTGCCTAAGTTTTAGACTAGATGTCAGAGTCTAAATCAAGGGTGCTTAATACTGAACCATTTGTAACTTAAAGAAATATGTTTCTAATGGTGAATTTGGAGATTCAGATAATGGGGGAAATATTCTTGAGCAGGACTCTTTACTTTCTGCTGTACCGGTAGCTCTTTTTTAAAAAAGATCTGGTTCTTAATACAAACAACCTTGTTTTCCAGATGAAAATGACATTCAGCTCAGTCTCGTTAGTGCTGTGTTTGGTTGTGGTAGTGTTTTCCAGGTGCAGATTCATATAGAACCTTAACCTTGTATGGGCTAATAATTAACAAAGGTGGACACTGACTTCACAAAGTGATTGAGGATTTGACTGCAGGTCCTTTTGTTTGCAGCCGTCCAGGATACAGTGATCCGCTGGAAAACAGTTCTTTGATGGCCAGCTAAATGTTATCCACAGAAGTAAACCGACAGCTGGGAAATACACCACGGCCACCCCCCCACCTGCATCCCCTCCCCGACCCTGGAGTCTTTGTTTCACACTTAAGCATGTGTGAGTAAAATGGACTGAATTAACCCTGGCCCGTTTAGAATAGAATCAACTCATTTTGGCCCACAAAACTTTATATTGGATATGCTCACAATTATCAATGCTTGCTGACACTCTTGGCTGTGCAGATTACTATTTTTGCTCCTTCTTCAAGGAAATCTGGGAGAATGCCCAGCTTTCCTGCCCCAGTTTCTGTACTAGGATGAGTAGGAGACACTAGAAATTGTAGTCAAAGTGATCTTAAAGTTTACTGTTGAATGTTTCTAGACACTTCGTGCCTATATCCCACACCCCTGCTTTATTCCATTTGGATAAAATAAATATTCTCTGGTATCAATAAGATTAAGTGGCTCATTGGCAGCATGGCGACTCCAAATCAGGGGACAAAAATCAATGCCTTGACCACTAGCCAGCCTCTTCATGAAGAATCAGCTATCTCCTGAGTCCAGATGGGTGACATGCTTGATTATTTCTCCTTTTGACACGGTTTGTTCAGGATTCAAAGTATTTTTACAAGAAAAAGCACGCAAATCTCATCATCTACCTTCTGAGCTGTGGTAGAGTCATCTTAAAGGGGTAGTTACTTTCTCTTTTTTCTTTGCTCAAAGTCTCAAATCCAAGGCAACTAGAAATGGAGAATAAGTTTTGTTTTAGAAGGTAGAAAACATGTTTGTTTTAATATAACAAAAGACAGAAGTGGGATATTGATCAGTGTAGATTGATGTGGGAGAAGATTAAGTGCTACTATCCCTATTCACCGTTCAGTCTCTTCCTCACCTCGCTGTATTTCCTCCCTCCCTCCCTTTTGTCACTTCTTTCCTTCTCTCTCTTTTAACCTCTTTCCCTCCTTCCCTTCCCCTCTCTCTCCTTCTTCCCGCCTCCCTTCTTCCTTTCCCTCCTCTCACTCTGTCTCCTTTCTTCCTTTTGTTTTTAATTTTTCTGTATTTGTACGTCCTTACCTATTTCCTGTCTGGACCTCCTCTTTCCCAGGACATGACCATGTACGAGGCCACCCTGTCCAGGTTCTGTAACTTCCTGGCCACATCTAACATCCCCAGGCAACAAACTGGTCAGGATGGAGACGGTTTAACAGCTTAGTTGTAGCACCTTCAGGCTCTGAATGACAGAACTGCTTACCACCTGCATCACAGATCTGCAGGAAGTCCCTCTGACTATGCTCATTGACTCTGAAGGGTCCTGGCAATTCTTGCTGTAACCAGAAGAGGCAGATAAGGTCCTAGCTGAGGGAAGCTGGATGGAAGGTATCTAAACAAAGAGAGCTGAAGAGCCCCAGCAGGGAGGGCTGCTGCCAATGCAGACCATTAGGATCCCATTTAGTTTTAATGTCTAGGACACACTGATTTGCTCACTGTCACGTAGTGGCCCCTTTAAAGCCAGGTGCTGTGAATCCCAGTTGAATGCTGTCGCAAGACTGTTCTCAAATTGTATGTATGTATATAATTTTATTTATGTAAGTATATGTAAAGGATACTCTGTGTACTTGAGCATAGGAGAGAGCTGGAGCTGTAGAAGCCAAAATGTTCCAAGTGATTATTAGTGGGACTTTCGCTGATTCATATTATCTGGGTTTCCCCCCACCTTATCTGTATTATCTAATTGCTCACAGTAAATAGTTTTACGTTGTTCTCATTTTTCTCACCTCGTTTTGGGTAGTGGAGAAAAAGAGAACACAATACAAGCACCCACATTTTTGATCAATCATGGAATTAAAAAAAAAAAGATTGTTCTCATACCATGGGCATGACATTGACCACCCGCTCCTGCCAATATAGTGTGTAATACAAATGGACACTCATTTTATATTTCTCATTTTCCCCTGCCCCCCCAATGGTTTTCTACTTTCAAATTTATTTTTTATTTTCATTTCCAATTTATTTTTAAGTCAGTATACTTTGCAGACCCAAGTAGTCACCGCCACCTAAACACAAATAACATCGGTGTTTTAGGTTGTAAGAGAAATGACTCTGCTATTCTACAATAACTACCAGAGCAAGCCCATCCTTACATCAGATGCTGTCAGTCATTCTGAGAAATCATGCAAGCAGCAGCACTCAGCGTAAACATACAGTGGTTTATTTTGTCTCCTTGATAAAAGAAAGGAATGTGTGAATTTTTCCTTTATAGGTACAACTCGTCGATGGCATCTCTTGGGCCATTTTTCTTCCTTCTTTCTAACCTGCTATCACGTTGGTTCCCCCTCACTTATCGGAGCCACTGCCACCTGTGGTCTTACTGCAAGAGCCTCGGGAAGGTCACTCTGCTTCTGCCCTTGCTTTCTTCAGCCTGTTCCCAGCACAGCAGTCTGAGTGAGCATTTTTAAGTAAAGTCACATCCTGTCACTCCTCTGCTTAAAACCTTGCCATGGCTCCTGTGTCACTCACAGTAAAATTCAAAGCATTGAGCAAGGTCTACAGAGCCCTTCATGAGATGTTTTCACCCCTCTTACCTCTAACCTCCTCTTTTTTCTCTTCTCTCACTCCCTTCCAGCCACGTGGCCTCCATACTGTTCCCGGAACCCCTCCAGTGCTTTGTGTCTTAAAACCCTTGCGTTAGCTCTTCCCTCAGCCTGGGACAGTCTTCCCCAATGACAGACATTGGGCTCACTCCCTCTCTTCTGCAAATCTTTACTCAAATCTTTGTTCTCAGCGAGGCCTGCCCTGACCTCTCTAATTCTGCAACTTAGCATGCTCCTCTCCACACCTGATCCTGTAACCTAGCAGGACACTATGGGGCCTTCTCAGGACAGACCCCTCTTCCAAATCCTCTGCCTTAGCTCCTCTCTGGAGTACCTAGATAATAGTATCTGATGCACATTCTCTGTGTTGTTTTACAGATGCTAAAACCACCACCAAGTGGAACAAATTAACTGCTCGATGACCCTGAGCACATAGCCCCCAGACTGACTGGTGCCTAGGGATTGATAATGTGAACCTCTGTGACACTGCCCTGTTACCTCACCATCAACCAATCAGAGAACTGTGCATGAGCTGATCGCATACCCTGGGGACTCCTCCTCCCTCACCTTGCCCTTAAAAATGCTTTCCTGAAAGCCATTGTGCAGTTCAGGTGTCTTAAGCACCAGCTGCCCTGGATTCCTTGTTTGGCTCCTGCAATACATGCTGCACTTTCCTTCACCACAACCCCAAGCCAACAGATTGACTCTACTGTGCTCGGGCAAGTTGGACCCAAGTTTGGTTCAGCAACAATCCACCTTAACCGGCTCTACTTTTTCCTTTCTTTCTTGTCTTAATATACCTTATGATTTAGTTCTGTATTATATTTATTACTTACTTTTAGTGTCCCTCTAATAGCATGTAAACTGCACAAAGACAGGGATCTATATTCTGTTCAAGTGGCTAGAACAATATTTGTCATGTAGTAGGTACCCGGTACATATTGTGGAATGAATGAGTGAGCAAATGAATATTGTGGTGCACGTTAGTTTGTTCAAACCTTTGTCATCCTTCTGTGTAACATGTCACTGGCCAGTCCTTTTAGTCATCACCCCATTTGTCCTTTGGGTACCTGTTGCTCTCTCATTTGATCATCTTGCATGCAATGGTATCAAATTCTCCTTTTTTTTTTTTTTAAGTTGAGAAAAATCATTTCCACATTCACCCATGTAGTTGTGCTTTCTTTTTATCATTCATCCAGTTCCATAAGACTTCAAGAGAGCTTCTCAGCCAGGTCCTGCTTTTAGGCAAGTAAAAATCCGATGAGTTTGCTGTTCTCAGTTGACTGCTGCAACTGAGTTCCTCCTGCTGTTAAACTTGTGGCTCTCTTGCTTTAACTGAAGCCCTGAGTTTCTTCTTTATTCTCTCCATACATGGAAAACTAGTCACCAGACATCTCTTCCCAAGAAGCCCTTCATGTAGCTGAAGAAAGTAAATCTAACCCTCAGCATTCTAGTCTATAGAACAATATCATTAATCTTTCTCCAGGGGACATAATTTTTTTTTCTGAAAACATGCCACTTTAACAAGTATATTTCACAATGATTTACTGGCTACAACAGTTCACTAAAGCTCAGACTTCAGTGGTGAGCAAGGTTGCCTTTATGAGAAAACCAGAGCATAACTTGTCTTAAAAGAGTTTTGTTTGGTTTAAACACTAAAAGATTCATGGTAGGAGAAATCCCATTAAGATACAACTTTAGGGACTTCCCTGGCTGTCCAGTGGTTAAAACTCCATGCTCCCAATGCAGGGGACGCGGGTTCCATTTCTGGTTGGGGAATTAACATGCCGTGTGGCAGGGGGAGGGGGAAAAAGAAAGATACAGCTTCATAATGACCTGAAAGCTTGGGAAGATGAGTTAATATGTTATCTGAAAACAAGTTATACAGAATGACACCCAAATGAAGTTGGTAAGTGGGTAGGAGGAAGTTTAACTAGAGTGGACAAGAGAGGTTAGACAAAGAAGATTAACCAGAATCAAACACTGTATGTTTCAATGTGTGTGGGGGCCTGGGGTGGGGAGGAGGGAGTGCTAACCAACAGAACAAGAAAGCATGAGGTCTGGGACCTTGGAACTTGGAATACAAATATAAACACAGCATCACAGCGTGAAGAACTTGAAAGCAGTCTTTTCTTTCTTTCTTTCTTCCTTCCATCCTTCCTTCCTTCCTCCCTCCCTTCCTTCCTTCCTTCTTTTTCAAACTGAGGTATAATGACATATAACATTATATTAGTTTCAGGTGTACAACATAATGATTTGTCTAGTTTCCTTCTGTCACCATACAAAGTTACAAAATATGTAATACAGTATTATTGACTCTAATCACCATGCTGCACTTTATATCCTGACTTTTTTTATGACTGGAAGTTTGTACCTCTTGACCGTTTCAACCATTTTGCCCACACTCCAACCTCCTCCCTTCTGGCAATTACCAGTTTTTTCTCTGTATCTATTATGAGTCTTGTTTGTTTTGATTGTTTGATTGTTTTGTATTTTTAGATTCCATATATAAGTGAAATCATATGGTATTTGTCTTTTGTTGTCCGACTTAGTGTAATGCCCTCAAGGTCCACCCATGTTGTTGGAAACGGCAAGATTTCATTCTTTTTTAGGGCTGAGTAATATTTAATTGTATATATATATACCACATCTTCTTTGTCTATTCATCTGTTGATGGACCCATGGGTTGCTTCCATATCTTGGCTATTATAAATAGTGCTGTTATGAACATTGGGGTGCATGTATCTTTTCAAATTAGTGTTTTCATTTTCTTTGGCTATATACTTAGGAGTGGAATTGCTGGATCATATGGTACTCCTATTTTTAGTTTTTTGAGGAACCTCCATACTGTTTTCAGTAGTGGCTGCACTAATTTACATTCCCACCAATAGTGCACAATGATTCTCTTTTCTCCACATCCTTACCATTCTAACAGGTGTGATGTGGTATCTTATTGTGATTTTGATTTGCATTTCCCTAATGATTAGTGATGCTGAACACCTTTTCATGTGTCTGTTGGCCATCTGTATGTCTTCTTTGGAAAAATGTCTATTCATACCCTCTATCCGTTTTTTAATCACATTGTTTGTATTTTTGTTATTGAGTTGTATGAGTTCTTTATATATTTTGGATATTAACCCCTTATCACATATATGATTTGTAATGTTCTATATATATGTGTGTGTGTTTGTGTGTGTGTGTGGGGGGGTTATATATATAAAGTCCATCTGGTCTAATGTGTCATTTAAGGCCAATGTTTCCTTATTGATCTTCTGTTGGATGATCTATCCATTGATTAAGTGGAGTATTAAAGTCTCCTATTATTATTGTATTTTTGTGAATTTCTTTCTTTAGGTCTGTTAATATTTGCTTTATATGTTGGGTGCATAAATATTTACAAATGTTATATCTTCTTATTGGATTGACCATTTATCATTTATATAGTGCCCATCTTTGTCTTTTATTACAATTTTTGTTTTAAAGTCTATTTTGTCTGATATATGTAGAGCTACTCCAGCTTTTTTTGGCTTCCTTTTGCATGAAACATCTTTTTCCAGCACTTCACTTTCTGTCTGTGTGTGTTCTTACATCTGAAGTGAATCTCTTTAGGCAGCATATTTTATTTTATTTATTTATTTATTTATTTTGCGGTACGCGGGCCTCTCACTGTTGCGGCCTCTCCCATTGTGGAGCACAGGCTCCGGATGTGCAGGCTCAGCGGCCATGGCTCGCAGGCCCAGCCGCTCCGCGGCATGTGGGATCTTCCCAGACTGGGGCACGAACCCGTGTCCCCTGCATCGGCAGGTGGACTCTCAACCACTGCGCCACCAGGGAAGCCCTAGGCAGCATATTTTAAACATTCAGGTACTCTATGTCTTTTAATTGGAGAATTTAGCCCATTTACATTTAAATTAATTATAGATAGGTCTATACTTATTACCATTTACATTTAAAGTAATTGTAGATAGCAATGTACTTATTGCCATTTTGTTAATTGTTTTCTGGCTGTTTTGTGGTTTCTCTGTTTCTTTCTTCTTCTCTTGTTCTCTTTCCTTGTGGTTTGATGGCTTTCTTTAGTGTTATGTTTAGATTCCATTCTCATTATTGTTTTTTGTATCTACTATAGGCTTTTGCTTTATGGCTACCATGAGGTATATATATATATACCAGTTTAGTTTAAGTTGATATTACATTACATTTGAGTACATTTTAAAAAATAAATTTATTTATTTTTTTGGGCTGCATTGGGTCTTCATTGCTGTGCGTGGGCTTTCTCTAGTTGTGGTGAGTGGGGGCTACTCCTTGTTTCAGTGTTCAGGCTTCTCATTGTGGTGGCTTCTCTTGTTGTGGAGCATGGGCCCTAGGTGCTCGGGCTTCAGTAGTTGTAGCACACAGGCTCAGCAGTTGTGGCTCACGGGCTCAGTAGTTGTGGCTTGTGAGCTCTAGAGCTCAGGCTCAGTAGTTGTGGTGAAGGGGCTTAGTTGCTCCATGGCATGTGGGATCTTCCTGGACCAGGGCTCGAACCCGTGTTCCCTGCATTGGCAGGTGGATTCTTAACCACTGTGCCACCAGGGAAGTCCCTTGAGTGCATTTTAAAACTCTACATTTTTACTCCCTCCACCACACGTTATAAGTTTTTGATGTCACATTTTACATCTTTTTTATTTTGTGAATCACTTAACTAATTATTGTAGTTATGGTTATTTTTACTACTTTTGTCTTTTAACCTTTGTACTCACTTTATAACTGATTAGTCCACTACCTTTACTATATATTTACTTTTACTAGTGAGAATTTTCCTTTCATATGTTTTCTTGTTACTAACTAGTACCCTTTCTTTTCAGCTTAAAGAAGTTCCTTTAACATTTCTTGTAAGACCAGTTTAGTAGTGGTGAACTCCTTTAGTTTTTGCTCATCTGGAGGACTCTTTTTTTTTTTTGCGGTATGCGGGCCTCTCACTGTGGTGGTCTCTCCCATTGCGGAGCACAGGCTCCAGACTCGCAGGCTCAGCGGCCATGACACGGGCCCAGCTGCTCCGTGGCATGTGGGATCTTCCCGGACCGGGGCACGAACCCGTGTCCCCTGCATCAACAGGCGGACTCTCAATCACTGCGCCACCAGGGAAGCCCTGGAGGACTCTTTATCTCTCCTTCAGTTCTGAATGATAACCTTGCAGGGTAGAGTATTCTTGGTTGGAAGTTATTTTGCTTTCAGCACTTGAATATACCATGCGACTCCCATCTGGTCTGCAAAGTCTCTGCTGAAAAATCTGGGGGTTCCCTTGTATGTAACAAGTTGTCTCTCTCTTGCTGCTTTTATGATTCTCTCTTTAACTTTGACATTTTACCTATCATGTGTCTTGGTGAGGATCTCTTTGGGTTCAACTTATTTGGAACTCAGTGAGATTTCTGAATCTAGATATCTGTTTCCTTCTCCAGGTTAATGAAGTTTTCAGCCAATATTTCTTCAAATAGCTTTTCTGTCCCTTTTCTCTTTCTTCTCCGTCTGGGATCCTGTAATACAAATGTTGGTCTGCTTGATGTTGTCCCATAGGTCCCTTAAGGGGATTTTTAAAAATTCTCTTTTCTTCTTGATGCTGTGTTTGGGTGAGTTCCACTGCCCTGTCTTCCAGATCACTGATCCTTTCTCCAATTTCATCTGGTCTCTTCTGTTGAACTCTTCTAGTGTATTTTTTCAGTTCAGTTATTATATTCTTCAGCTCTATGACTTCTGTTTGGTATTTTCTTATATTTTCTATCTCTTTGTTGAAGTTCTCTCTGTGTTCACCCATTCTTCTTCCAAGATTGCTAAGTATCTTAATGACCATTACTTTGAACTCTTTATCGGGTAAATTACTTGTCTCTATTTCACTAAGTTCCCCCCCCTCCCCTGTCCCGGGATTTTGTCTTGTTCTTTCCTTTGGAACATATTCTTGACTCTCATTTTTCTTGACTCTCTGTTTATTTCTGTGTATTAGGTGAAGCAGCTACCTCTTCCAGTCTTGAAGGAGTGGTCACAGGAACACTGGTGTTGTGTTTCAGTCTGCTGTCTGTACAGTGCCCTGGGGTGGCAGCCTGCCAAGAAGTGTCTCTCTGATTGCTTCAGTCCTGTGGGGCCCAGAAATGCAAGTTCCCTGGCCACCAGAGCCAGATGTTCGAGGGGTGTCCCCTATGTGCACTGCACGCCTTCTGGGTTTGGCAGGGCAGGGCTGTGGGGGGAGTGCCGGGCCAGGCCAAGCCCACCCGCAGGGCAAGGAAAGAAGTTTTTCTTGAGAGGGCAGGTTTAGACCTGAATGGCCTGAGAATTCATTGTAGGGAGGCTAGTGAGACACAGTGTTGTTCTTAAGAAGGCATTCAATACCTTTCTATGATAAATTATAATCAGTTGTTAAGGTAATCTAAAACGGCTCTGAAGCCCTCAGCCAGAGCTGGAGAAATGAGTGAATGTGGAGTACAAGAATAAGTGAGAAAAAGTTTGCTATTCATAGTGATAAGGCTTGAATGTAAGTGGCAACTTCTTTTACTCTGTTAAAGATGTATACTTCTTTAATACTGATATGTTATATATCATATAGCATATCTTATAACATTAATAAATCAATACCATTGTGCTTAACATTCTACAAAAAATATAATTGAACTCCACTGTGCTAAGCGCTACCACCACCAGGGTGAACAAAACCAGTCCCTGCTTTCAAGAAGCTTAGAGGACAGAGGAATATTCTGATCATAGTGTATATCATTTGAGCAGTTGTTTCAATAAAGAGTTGTGTTTTAAAAGAAATAAAAAACAGAAGTGGATTGCTTGTAGATAGCCTTAATTCTCAGGCCTGTACAAAGCCCACTCAACTGAAAGTCACATCAGCACCACACACCAAGGGTAGATACCTGAACTGCAGGCAGAGTGACTAAAAAAGAATTGATTGCCCTCTAGAGTAATGCTTCTCAAAGCCTTGTCCAGAGACTAACCTTCATATGAATTATGTTTCAAGCTTGTTTAAAATACAGATCCTTGAGACCCTTCTCAAGAACTTCCTATGCCATATTTGCAGTGTTGGGTGCTTGAGTCTTCGTTTTAAAGAATCTCCAGGTAGTTCTCAGGCATTGTTTCAGAATCATGCTGTTTGGGTTTAACACAGAATGATTTTTACACATCTGAACTTATGACATGGTGACAAACATCAAAATATCCTAAATTTATATCGGCTTATCTCCTAATGACACTCCATTATTAATTTAATTCAGTTCATTGTCAAATATGAGCCCGAGTTCTTTTCTATCATTTGGAGACTTAACCAGTTCTTTCCTATATTGCATTTGTATTCTTGGTTGACTTTTATTGCTCTGTAGGTATATCCTTTTATATTTGTTCCTATTGGATTTCATCCTATTAAATGTCCCTATTAAGTTACATCATTTTGATCTTTAAAAATATCTAATCGAAACTATTTATTTTTTTAAATCTATTTTGAAATTACCTCTTTTCTCTGTAGTAGTTATCACCAGTTCAATATGATTTACAACCAGTAACATATTTACTAAGCTCACATTTGATTTCTTCTTTTATTTGTAAAGATACAGATTAGCAACCCCCCTCCTAACTTCTCTTCAGACTGATTTCTGTGGAAAACCACTCTACCCATTAGTGATCCTCAGCCATGAGTAACTTTGGTCTTAACTTTTGTGACCTTCCCATGAAGAGAAATGCTGTTTTCTTTATATGTAGCTTATGGCCTGGTTTATACAAACATCTCATAAAGAAATACTTAGAGCATGGGGGGGTTATATAAAGAAGAGTTCTTGAATGAGTATTTTTATTTGAAAGATTCTTAACTTCTAATTGGAATAAGAATAAATACCTTCTTCATATCTTTAAGAAATAACTTAGAAAAACTCTGGGAGATAAGCCATCACACATCTTCGGCCCCAAGTTCCATCTATAGAGAACTCTGGGGAAAGGGTTTCCTCTTTGTAAAGAGTTCACTGTCTTTCTTGGTCTGACCAAGTCCTTTGCCCCTCAGGACATCTTGTAAATCTGCCCCTTCTGGATTTTGAGAATCGTAACTGTCAAGCTGATATCTGAATGCACCAGGTTTTAACTGCTGCTGCTTTGTTATATGCGTCCTAATTAAATATTTCCAATTTTGTACTTATGGCCTGAAGCAATCTAATTATCCAGGATACAGTTTAATAAATTGAAAAAAACTGAAAAATGTACTGTAATGAATGGGACTAACTGGCATTTTGCTTCACACAGTGGAATGTAAGCAGTAGATGCTTAATAAATTTTAATTTATGACCATGACAGTTAGCCCTAGAAGCAGGGAACGTGGTTTTCCTTTTCTCTGAATCACCATGCAATCAGAAAACAGGTACTTTTATACTTCAGTTTCACAATCCAGAAAAGGAAATAGTTCTTGTTCATCATTATCAACCCAGGATAGAGAAAGAAATGCAGAGGGATTGTTAAGTTAATAATTGTCTTAGTGTTTGAAGGTGGCAGCTGGCCAGGTGTTCTCAGGTTCAACTGAAGAATTAGAATGAAATGTGTTTGAACTGGGAAGGTTAAGGTTAGATGCTGAAATTCTGGAATGCTCCTGCTGGACACCCTTTAACTAGGGCTTTTCTTGCTTCAGATGGCCACTGCAGAAGGTTGGACCAGATGATCTCTCATACAATCTCGTCGCTCTAAGTCAATTTCAAGAAAATGGTTACTGGCTAGAGGTCATAAACTGCAAGCATGGCTCTTTTGCATAGTCTCTTAATAATTATGTGGTCCAGGATGGAAACATTGACTATTTATTTAAATACCTAAACTTAGAAGTTTAACAACCGAGAAATATGGTTGAAGGTAGCCATCAAAAGCCCCTAGCAAGGGGCTTCCCTGGTGGCGCAGTGGTTGAGAGTCCGCCTGCCGATGCAGGGGACACGGGTTCGTGCCCCGGTCCGGGAAGATCCCACATGCCATGGAGCGGCTGGGACCGTGAGCCATGGCCGCTGAGCCTGCGCGTCCGGAGCCTGTGCTCTGCAATGGGAGAGGCCACAACAGTGAGAGGCCCACGTACCAAAAAAAAAAAAAATTACTAGCAAGGACCTGGCTGGTTGTGTATCCTTTGACTCAGTATCCCTGGACTCTAGAGCAAGCTATAGGCCATCTGGCCATATCTAGCCTGCTGCCTATTTTGTACAGCTTGTGGACTAAGAATGTTTTTTACAGTTTTTACATGGTTGAAGCAAAATTTTAAAATTCTAATATTTCATGACCCATTGAAAACTAAATATATTCAAATTTCATTGCACATGTATAAAGTTTTATCTGAACACAGGCTTGCTCATTCATTTATGTATTATTTATGACTGCTTTTGCATTATATCAGCAGAGCTGAGTGGCTGAGACAGAGACCATACGGCCTAAAAACCAAACAAATTTACTATCTGGCCCTTTACAAGAAAAGTTTGCCTACTCCTGATCTAGAGAATCTATCCAGAGGAAGTGGCCCACAAAATGTGGAATACTCTTGTCATCATAGTGTTATCTATAATAGCAAAACTGAGAAAAAATGTAAATGTTCCCCGAGTATATAGAAATTACTAAGTAAATTGTGTCATATCCACTCAAAGGAAGGCAATGACTAACAATATTGAAAAATAAAATGGTTATGTTAATTAAAGTAGAAAAAAAATCAGAGCACCAACTTGTATAACTGTATGATTATAGCCTTTAGTCATTCAATTAATTTAGTTACCCAACAAACATTTATTGGAGGCTAGAATATTATTGAGGTATATACATGAGAGGAAAAAACCTGGAAAACATTTATATGTAGAAAAATTATATTTGTTGATTTATTTTTCTCATCTCTATTTTGGCTTTTTTCTGTATGATGTTTATGTTACTTACATATTAAAAACCTTATCAAAAAAGATTGGGAAAAGCATCAGAATACACAAAAGGACAATGAACAGCTCTCTATAAGACTGAAACTGCCTGGTGGGGTTTGCAGAGGACCCTTGATATTGGTGTCTGTGGCCTGTTGTGCTCCAGCAACTTCTCAGTCTTTATCTCCTCATTTACCATATTTCTCTTTATTAAAGAAAAGAGCAGGCTTTCCTTTAAAAAATCTCTGCTTTCTACCCCCACCAACCCAAGGAGCCAATAGGCATGAAAGACTTTCCCTCCGTTCAAAAAAGATAAGCTTATTTACCAACAGTCGTACCATCTGAGCAAACTGCAAGTTTTTCTCTGAAGAGATTTAGTGGTATTCTGTGTTTTTCATGATGATCTAAGAACACACATGGGAGCAAGGGGAAGTGGGAGTTTTTCTGAAGTAGAAGTAGTTCTGGAATCTAGATACCAAACACCCTGCTCTTTCCCCTCTTTCCCCAGTGACAAACATAGCCATTAATCACATTACATTGCAGTCTTTAAAACAATAGTATCACCATTCCTTAACATTGCGGTTCAATATTTTGAGACAGTAAGAATGAAATGATAGCAAGGAAAACATATTCATAGGATTAAATTTGTGGCTGACACAAAACACTGAAGAAAGAGGCACTAAGAAATTATTATGCAATAAGGCATCCATAGAAAGACGAAGAAAAGAAGTTCAAAAAATGCCAGAATGATCCAAAGAGGAACCCATCTGACCCAGTATCCTGAGACGGTAGTGGACCACCCAGTGGGAGGAGGGGGCAAGCATGATGGATGGTTGCTCCATATGAATGAAATCACATTGACATTACAGACCGTCCTTTCTCCTTACCTCTGGATACAGTTCTTATGCTAGTCAGAGACATCTGTGCACGGATTGGAAAACTGAATTAAATCTAAGACGTACTTATTGAGCACCAACAACAGTGAGGTTAAGAAGTATCAGAAGATGATGTGTTCTGGGCAGCAAGAGGAAGCTGGTGTGGAGTGGTTGGACATCAAACTGCCATGGCTGTGATTCAGATGTGAGGACATGGTGACAGTAGAAAAGAGAAACAAGAGGAAACATGAGACGCATTTCCAAGGAAAAATCTGTATGACTTAGTGATTGATTAGATAGAGGACCTTATATAGAAGTTTCCCTGAGGCGGAGTTTGTGCCCTAGACAAACCACAGTGGCTCACATGGTACCTGCCGTTCAAATGCGGTTTGAATGAAATGGGCTGAAGATGATTGTCAGGCTGGGAGAAATGTGGTACCATTAACAATATTAAAAGATAAAGAAAGCAGGCTAGATTTTTTAAAAGAAAGATTCTGAGCCTAGTATTAGAAAAAATAATTCAAGATAATGGTGAGTCATCCAACATCAAATGTCTCGTTAGCTGACTGGAATTAGGGAATTCTAGGGGAACTTTTGAAAAGTATTCCCATATTCAGCAAGCATTAGTTCTGAAACTCCCAAAGAATTGATTCTGCGTTCTACCAACAATTTTGGCTGTTTCAGCCTTTCAAAAGCAGTTGGAAAGCTCTCAGTTAATATGCAAATTAATGTTGTCCAATAATACTGCCTGGATTTGGGGTAATGACAGTCACTCATAATGGGGGACATTTTTGAAATATATTAATTAGGCTTTCTCATATATTTTCCTATTTCTTCCAGAAGCACCCATTTGCCTTAAGAGGATTTAAGAATGTTATGGAAGGAATGAATGTGAAGGGCTTTCCTAGGGTTAGTATTTAGCCTCTGACATTAAAATAGGATTTTAAAAAAGACAATAGTCATTTAAGCCAGATTTTGCCCAGAAAGAAAGAACTTTCTAAATTTCTTTAACTATCAAGACGAAGCCATGATAATTCAAATCATAGACTTTCTTCCATAGTGCAGAGAGGATAGCTCTTCTCCCGTAAGAGAGTTAAGCTATGAGGATGGATGAGGGAGGAGAAAAGAGGATATGACACAGAGGAAGCAGAAAGGCTGAATCCTGCCCTTTCTGGTACAAGGGAAGGAAGACAAGAAGTTTGACGGATGTCAGATAATCAAACTCACTCCTATCTCCCACGTGAGGTTGAAGGCTTAGTAAGTAAGGTTTTAGAAACACCCAGATAGGTATATGGAAGCTGAAGGACATTTGGACTGATGTCTTACTTTTCTGAGGTTAGTGTAGAAGAGGCTGTGGCCCCTAGAAAAAGCTCCAGCCTGTGGCTTGATACACATCAAAGATGGAGTGAAGGAGATGGCATTGGGGTAGAGGACAACACGGGTCAAGAGGTGAGCAACTGCTTCCTCCTACTCACATATGTGACCTTAAAGGGGACTCTCCTTGAAGGGTCCCAGGGGTGCAGAAAGAGCCTATAGAGCAGCAGAGGCTTAGGTACGGAGAGGGGCAGCTAAAGAGTTGAAGACTTAGAGGCAAATAATCTGAACCAGATTCCAGTGTTGGGAACTAAGTTTTCACCTTCAAAATTCAGACAGCACCTGTCACACCTCAGCAGTCACCAGTCCAAGGAGCAGTGCCCCCTGCATTTCCCCTAAGCTCCTCCTATAAGGTTGCAAAGCCTCAGCCCCCTTTTCTATACCCAGAAGCTTTCAAAGAGAAGAACAGAGGAGGGAGGCGACTTTTGAATGGCTGAGCACTTACTGAAGTCATCCAAGCAGAAGCTGAGTTCTCTGAAGAGACAGTGCAAGTGTTTGGATAGCATTAACATCTGCAGATTAAACAAAATGTGTACCCACTGGCCACCCTCACACTCTCCAACCCCCCAAAGATGTGGGGACTTAAGAAATCTGAAAAGTTATAATGAAATAAAGAAACTGCATTTTTTGGCACATCTGAGTGTACACCATGTAAGTGAACGTTCAGCACTACTACACATCACTAAAATTAGGAGTTAAATGAGGATTGACTGCAATAAATTATTCTCAGTGTGACTCAATAAGTATAGGATGAAGCTGAACTAAGAAACTTGCCTTCAAAATGTATGGCATTATTTCCAATTGCTCTAAGTAAGAACTGTCCTAAGCCATTATCAGACCATCTTCCTCCAGTGACCTTAAAGGAGACTTCAGAATATAGACCTCATTTGAGTTTTCATGTATTTACTAAGATCCAAACAAGTGGACTGATTACCACTAGTGAAATCCTTTCAAAGTAACGAAGTGCTATGAAAAATCTATACAAACATCCATGAATTGTCTCACCTCTTATTCTCTAATCATCTATTGTCATTACTCTAATTTTCCCCTGTGGTCTATGATTTGTTAATTCCAAGTAAGCTAGAGGAAATTTGCTTGAGTTCAAAATCTGATATTTTATATTTTGAAATTCATTGAATAAATAGTCATTGAGCAAGATCTTCTTCCCAGTGAGGTATTTTTCCCCCTTTTTTACCTCACTTATTAGTCAAAGGGTGGAGATAGAGTGCCAGCTTTGCCCGTTCAGTGATAGACGTAATAATAAATGTAAAAGTGCTCATAATTTGTCAAGCATTATAAAGAAAATTACTTTACATAAATTATCATATTTCACCATCACAGTAGCTTTACAAGTAGGAATTATTTTTATCCTTATTTTACAGATGAGGAAACTGAGATGTACTATCTTGCTCAAATGTCAGACAGCTAGTAAGTGGCAGAGATACAAATCAAACCCATTCATTTAACTTGCTAGCTTTTCTTAACAATGCCACTGTATTCTAGCTTGGTTGCCCTACTTCTCTACCAGAACACTCTAGCTCATACTATTGTGGTATTTTGGTACATTGTGTTGGGCTTCGTTTATTTATTTATCCCACAGTGATTATTTCCTACTATATCCCCCTGTATTAGGCACTGGGTGGGGACCGAACCAAAGATGAGTTCACAGCTTAGTAAAGGGTGTGAATTTGTCAACAACTATTATACAAAAGTTAGGACTAACTTGAGGCTCAAGGGATGAACTGTGGGAACAACACTGAAGCTGATTGAATTCTTCCTGGGGAGACCAAGGAAAACTTCCTGAAAAAGTGGAATCCCAAGTAGAGTCTGGAGGTCCTGGAGGTCCATGAAGCCTTTTCAGGGGGGTTATAAACTCAAAACTATTTTCTTAATTATACTAAGATATTATTTGCCCTTTTTACCTGTACAGTGGAGTCTTCCCAGAGGCTACTTGATGCGTGCTATCACAACACAATGAGTGCAGAGCAGTTATAAGAACCCAGCTGCCTTCCATCAATCCAGAGATTTACAAATATTTAAAACAATGTCCCCATTTTCACTCTGCTTTCTTTCGGAAATTATACTTATGTTTATTAAAATATGTATGTTACTATATTGGTGTTTATTTTGTTTTTAAATGGATTAATAAATAAATATTTTAAAAGATCTCAGTTTGAACTTTTAATACAGTAAATATCAATAGGTGTGATCCACTTAAACAAAATGTCTTTGGGCTTCTTAATAATTTTTCAGAGTATAAAGGTCAAGTGGGGTTTATCCCAGGAATGCAAGGATTCTACAATACACGGAAATCTATCAATGTGATAAACCATATTAACAAACTGAAGGAGAAAACCATATGATCATCTCAATAGATGCAGGAAAAGCTTTTGACAAAATTCAACACCCATTATGATAAAAACTCTCCAGAAAGTAGGCATAGAGGGAACTTACCTTAACATAATAAAGGCCATATATGACAAACCCACAGCCAACATCGTCCTCAGTAGTGAAAAACTGAAACCATTTCCTCTAAAATCAGGAACAAGACAAGGTTGTCCACTCTCACCACTGTTATTCAATATAGTTTTGGAAGTTTTAGCCACAGCAATCAGAGAAGAAAAAGATATAAAATGAATCCAAATCAGAAAAGAAGAAGTAAAGCTGTCACTGTTTGCTGACGACATGATACTATACAAAGAGAATCCTAAAGATGTTACCAGAAAACTACTAGAGCTAATCAATGAATTTGGTAAAGTAACAGGATACAAAATTAATGCACAGAAATATCTAGCATTCCTATACACTAATGATGGAAATTTGAAAGAGAAATTAAGGAAACACTCCCATTTACCATTGCAACAAAAAGAATAAAATACCTAGGAATAAACCTACCTAAGGAGGTAAAAACCTGTATGCAGAAAACTATAAGACACTGATGAAAGAAATTAAAGATGATACAAATAGATGGAGAGATATACCACGTTCTTGGATTGGAAGTATCAACATTGTGAAAATGACTATACTACCCAAAGCAATCTACAGATTCAATGCAATCCCTATCAGACTACCAATGGCATTTTTCACAGAACTAGAACAAAAAAATTCATAATTTGTATGGAAACAAAAAAGACCCCAAATAGCCAAAACAATCTTGTGAAAGAAAAGCGGAGCTGGAGGAATCAGGCTCCCAGACTTGAGACTCTACTACAAAGCTACAGTAATCAAGACAGTATGGTACTGGCACAAAAACAGAAATATAGATCAATGGAACAGGATGGAAGGCCCAGAGATAATCCCACACACCTATGGTCACCTTATTTTTGATAAAGGAGGCAAGAATATACAATGAAGAAAAGACAGCTCTTCAATAAGTGGTGCTGGGAAAACTGGACAGCATGTAAAAGAATGAAATTCAAACATTCCCTAACACCATACACAAAAATAAACTCAAAATGGATTGAAGACCTAAATGTAAGGCAGGACACTATAGAACTCTTAGAGGAAAACATAGGCAGAACACTCTATGACATATATCACAGCAAGATCCTTTTTGACCCACCTCCTAGAGAAATGGAAATAAAAATAAACAAATGGGACCTAATGAAACTTAAAAGCTTTTGCACAGCAAAGGAAACCATAAACAAGACTAAAAGACAACCCTCAGAATGGGAGAAAATATTTGCAAAGGAAGAAACTGACAAAGGATTAATTTCCAAAATTTACAAGCAGCTCAGGCAGCTCAATATCAAAAAAACAAACAACCCAATCCAAAACTGGGCAGAAGACCTAAACAGACATTTCTCCAAAGAAGATATACAGATTGCCAACACACACACGAAAGGATGCTCAACATCATTACTCATTAGAGAAATACAAATCAAAACTACAATAAGGTATCACCTAACACCAATCAGAATGGCCATCATCAAAAAATCTACAAACAATAAATGCTGGCGAGGGTGTGGAGAAAAGGGAACCCTATTGCACTGTTGGTGGGAATGTAAATTGATACAGCCACTATGGAGAACATTATGGAGGTTCCTTAAAAAACTAAAAGTCGAACTACCATACGACCCAGCAATCCCAGTACTGGGCATATACCCTGAGAAAACCATACTTCAAAAAGTCATTTACCACAATGTTCATTGCAGCTCTATTTACAGTAGCCAGGACATGGAAACAACCTTAGTGTCCATCATCAGATGAATGGATAAAGAAGATGTGGCACATATATACAATGGAATATTACTCAGCCATGAAAACAAACGAAATTGAGTTTTTTGTAGTGAGGTGGATGGACCTACAGTCTGTCATACAGAGTGAAGTTAAGTCAGAAAGAGAAAAACAAATACCATATGCTAACACATATATATGGAATCTAAAAAAAAAAAAGGTTCTGATGAACCTAGGGGCAGGACAGGAATAAAGACGCAGATGGAGAGAATAGACTTGAGGACACGGGGATGGGGAAGGGTAAACTGGGACGAAGTGAGAGAGTGGCATAGACATATATACACTACCAAATGAAAAATAGATAGCTAGTGGGAAGCAGCCACATAGCACAGGGAGATCAGCTCTGTGCTTTGTGACCACCTAGAGGGGTGGGATAGGGAGAGTGAGAGGGACGGAGACACAAGAGGGAAGAGATATGGGAACATATGTATGTGTATAACTGATTAACTTTGTTATAAAGCAGAAACTAACATACCATTGTAAAGCAATTTTACTCCAATAAAGATGTTAAAAAAATTAAAAAAAAAAAAAAGAAAAGTCAGCAGTGTTCTATACTGATTAACTGCCATGACACTAGTTTGTCATTGTTTCATATTCAGGTTTAATACATGAGTTTATACCCTGGTATATGATTTCATAGATCTCATTTACAATGAGCATATACACTTACATGTTTTCACCCTAAATTTATATTATATATTTGATTTAAAAATTTGGTAAATATAAATCTTAGGAATATTGCAAAAAAAAAAAAGAGTATAAAGGAATGTGGAAACGAAACATTTGAGGACCACTGGTACAGAAGAAAGAATATTGAAGGTGGCATCAGAGGACTTCAGCTCAGCCTTTACCTCTGCCACTTATCACCTGGTGCATGGGGGGAGCCAACTAAATGTGCCAAGTCTTGGTTTCTCCCTGCTACAAGAAAGCAGCACCTCCTTCCTCACTAGTTATAGATCAAATAAGATAAAGTATGTGAAATTGCCCCAAATCCCAAGAGTCACTCATAATATTTGATGGGCAATAGATCCTTCTTATTTCAGTGTGAAGGCTATACACTCACTTTAGAATTTTTAAAATATGTGTGAAAATAATTCAAGAACGTGGTTAAAATATCCAAATATTCCCGAAGGATTTTTGTGGGCAAAATGTCTCCTGGTCTTTAGTCCGTCACTCCCACTCTCCAGAGGTAAATATCTACTCTTATCCATTACTGTTTCCAGTTCCAGGGGTAGTTCCCATCACAACTCTAAATAACAGGGTTATGCCCCTACTTTGATTGGAAATATTAAGCAGTATCTAAAAGGTCCCTGCTGTGAAAGATGGGGCTATAGCTCAGTGTATTGTGTTATCCCTAATTAGATGCTAATATAGCATTTTAAATATAAAGAAGATAATTAGGGCTCTACTTGCTCCCCCACCTCTTTTCCCTCTTTTACTCCATTACCTTTTTAGACAGTCTCATGACACTACCCAATGAAAGAAGGTACAACTTGCTTAGCCTTACCTCAATCTTTATCCTTCTCTTCTGCTTCCCTATTTCTGACAGTGTATACTTCACATTGTCAAAGCTGATAGCATTTTTGTCCTGTATCAAGTTATTCTTCCTACATTGTGTGTATTTATTGATTGAACTGTCACTGAACAGTTGAAGGTTTGGAGAAAGTTTCCAGCCTAAAAGTTAAATGTGTTTTCAGCATATACTCAAAAATATCCTGATTTTTAATCGTTAGTTATAAGAAATCTACTTCCTTTACAGAGATCGCTCTCATTTTCTCTCTGAATCATCTGACTTCTTGTTCCAATCTGCTATTTTGGTAGCTTCCAATTCTTATTTTATGGATGCAATATCTTCATTGACAGCCTGAGGATACTGATGAAAAACTTTAACTAGTCCTCTTCTGTTTCCCCAATTCTCCCTGTTCCTTTTGAGGGCTGTTCATTTTGATCCTTCTGTTTTGTGCTGTTGATTTTATCTACACATTCTGTGATCCTTGGTTGCCTGTTCATCCTTAGACAAAGGGATATGATATAATGACTGGCAGGTGACTTCCAACCTCCAGAACTGGGGAAACTTTACTCTGGGGCATGACCTGCTATCTAGGAATCTCAATTTATTTCATTTCTTTAGAAAAGAGCATGGGGGTAAATGTCAGGGTGGTGTGTAAGGGTGCAGTTCTGCATTGAAGAGTAGAGGTGGAGATAGGGATGATGAGTGCAGCTGTTCTCTAAAGAGATTTTTAATTAAGTCCCCAGTTTTCAGGTCCTCCTCTGAGCTTTGCCTTCTATTCCTGAAGATTCAGAGGCCAGAGCCTCCCTAGGGCTCTCCTGAGAACCCTGACTCTGGAACCCTTCTTTTGGGGGATAATCAGGGATGCTCCTCCTGTCAACATGCTCCTTTCCTCTTCCCAATGTCCAGATATTTGTTGATCTCCTTTGTATGCTGATGACTCCTTCCCTTCCTCTTTACTCTTATATCCTTATTCTTTTCTCCTCCTCCTCCTCCTCCTCCTTCTCTTCTTCTCCTTTTTTTTCTTCTTCTTCTTCTCCTTCTCCTTCTCCTTCTCCTTCTCCTCCTTCCTCTTCTTCCTCTCCTTCCTCTCCTTCTCCTTCTCCTTCTTCTTCTTCTCCTTCTTCTTCTCCTTCTTCTTCTTCTTCTCCTTCTCCTCCTCTCCTCCTTCCTCTTCTTCCTCTCCTTCCTCTCCTTCTCCTTCTTCTTCTACTTCTTCTTCTTCTTCTTCTCCTTCTTCTCCTTCTCCTTCTTCTCCTTCTCCCCCTTGTCCTTCTCCTCTCCTTCTCCCTCTCCTCCTCCTTCTTCCTCTCCTTCTTCTCTTCCTTTTCCTTCTCCTTCTCCTCCTCCTTTTTCTCCTCCTTCTTCTCCTCCTCCTCCTTCTTCTTCTTCTTCTCATTGTAGTTTTGATTTGCATTTCTCTAATAATTAGTGATGTTGAGCATCTTTTCATGTGTTTGTTGGCTATGTGTATGTCTTCTTTGGAGAAATGTGTATTTAGGTCTTCCACCCATTTTTTTTGAATTAGGTTGTTTGTTTTTTGATATTGAGCTGCATGAGCTGTTTGTATATTTTGGAGATTAATCCTTTGTCAGTTGCTTTGTTTGCAAATATTTTCTCCCATTCTGAGCATTGTCTTCATAGTATTTTTCTTAAAAAGCTATTTTAAGGATTGATGGACTAGCCATTATACCTTCAAATCTTATGTTTCAAGAAATGTGGAAGCTAAATCCTGGTACATTAAAATATATTGCCCTGATCATTTTTCTTATTTCTTTTTGTTATTATGTTGACTGTGGCCCATGTATGTGGATAATTAAGCTTAAATAGTGCCTTCAAGGATGAATGATGAAGTGGAGATTTATTTAATATCATAAAACTGGTAGATAAGGAAATTTTCATTTGCAACTATCAAAAACTCAAATGATATATGTGACACATATGATTTCTGTATTAAGTTCATAAATTTTAGTGGAACATCTGAAAACAAGGAAGACAGAACTCTCATGGTTAAAAGTACCCTAGGGAGGAAATGGCCAGGGTTTCACTGGCCACCAACAAAATAAACACACCTTGTTTACAACCAAGTAAAGATGAAGTAAAAATAAATCAGGAAACTTCCTCACAGTAGCCGCAAAAAAATGTTAGACATTTGAAGGTCAAACTCACACTCCAGGGCATCATCACTAACTTATTTACACACCTGATCTTCAAATACTATCTTGGTTAAACATTGATTTTTCTTCAGGTTCTACTTAGACCACAAATACTGACCACATGGTTTTTTTTTTCCATTTTTAACAGCTTTATTGAGGTTTGACTGACATATAATAAATTGCACATATTTAAAATGTACAATTTAATAAGTTTGGACATATGTATACACCCATAAAATCATCAGAATAAAAGTAGATATTCCTTCAAAAGAATTGAAGTTGTATGATTTAGATATTCTTTGGAAGTCACTTAATCCTCTATCATGGAAACATCATCCCCACCTTGCTTAAGTCAGATACTTGGGCACTTTTCTTTCCGCCCTCATACCCAGTTCTCTACCTTGTCCAAGCCAACGGTGTCTCTCTGCTGGGTGTTTGCAGCAGCCTTGCTGCCGATGTGCCTGCTTCCATTCTTCCCCTCCATTAGTCCATTATCCACACTACAGCCCCGTGATGCATTCAAAATGTAAATCTAAACACATTACTCTCCTGCTCAAATCTTGGCCAGGGCTTTACATTACCTTAAGAATAAAGTTCAAAATTCTTAGCGTGACTTTGCAAGACTCTTCACATTGAACTTTATTCTTAAGGAAATAAGAATACAAGAACAGAGGGAGACAGAATCAAAGGAAGTTCAGAATATAAAATTAGCAAAGCTCAGTGACCGAATAGATAGAGGATTGCGGCAAGAATCCAATGAGGTGATTTAAGTAAAAGGGTTTTGTGAAACATAAAACATTATTTTAATGCCATCATTATACTAGTATTATTCCTTTCTGTCTCTCAGTGAATCTTTGGCATTACTGAATACCAGAACTTCACTTTTAAGTGGCTTGCTATTCCAGCCTAGGCTCATGAAAACCTGGCAAATGGGGTTGGTTGCTACGTGGCTCTGAACACTCAGATCAAAGCTGTACCACTGGGCACCTTTGCTCGCATCCCCAGTCATTAGAGGTGCTCAGCTTTGAGCAGTCATGCTGCCATGTGGGTACTCAGTCAGGGTCATCCCCGGGGAGGGACTGGAGGTGACAGAAGCCCCCCAGGGGTCAGGACCACCTGTTGCTTCCCCTGCCATCAAAGAGGGGAGGCAACAGGTGTTGCTTGTTTCTCCTCTTGGGTTCACCTGGAAGGACTAACTGGGGTCCTTGGGGCCTAGAAATCTTGAGGCAATGGGTTCTAATCACAAATCCTTTGGTTATAAGGAACAGAAATCCCAGAAACTGGGAACTAGAAAAATCAGGAGCTGGAGTTGGTCTCTCTCAGTCTTAAGTGACACATGGTCTCTCTCACATCTGTTTCTGACTATATGTTCTGCTCTTCTGCTTCAACCAGCTCTTGACTTTAGTAACCGTACAAGACCCCACACGGCCCCATCCAATTCTCTATATATCATGTATATCAGGACTGGCTATCTCTGACATCCACTAATGTCGGGACTAATGCTCATATCCCAATTCCAGACTTTCCAGAGAGGAATCTGATTGGTCCATATTGTCATTTGAACAAGGCCCCAAGTCTCAGTTCACTGTTGGCCTATGGATGAAATCTCCTGTGTCAGCTATCTAGCAGCTGTCCAGTTACTTGAGGCCATGAAATGCAAGGTCACATGCTTTGATGCGCACTGAGGAGGGACTAAGAAAGAGGACTCCTGAAGGAATTGATGTGGTCAGGGCAACAGGTATCCCTAACACATGGGAAACACTAAAGTGTAGTTAAGAGCATGGAAAATATTTATTTGACGCTTGCTGTGGGCCAGGCTCTGTGCTGGGACTGTGGCAGTACACACGTAAGAGCTCAGACACTGACAGGCTGATAACTGAGGAGGGAACACAACATGACATGAAAGACCAACCCTGACATGGGGACTTTCAAAGGAGAAGCAGGGGTAATCTAGGAAAGGGCTTGAGGGGCAGAGCTGACCAAGGCTGCAGGGTCACGGCCAGCTTCCTGGGAGATGGCTGGGGGAGAGGGGAGGAGAGTGTTCCCGGCATGGAGAACAGAGTGTTCAAAGGCCCAGCAGCAAAAAGGGAGCAGAGCTTGTGGAAGGAAAGGACCCTTGTGAGGCTGGAGACAAGACAGAGAAGAGAAGGTGAGGGTAGAGCGGGCAGCAAGGGAGTCAGGCTAAGAGGTTTGCACTTTTATACGGAGGGTAATGCGAAGGGGTGGACGAGATTAAGCTTGTCACTTACGGACTGGATATCACTCATACTGATGGATCGTCCTCCCCTGTTTTGCTGGGGACAGGAGCCAGGCACTATGACAGGGGGTGGGGGTGAGGGGTGGTACCATCAGGACACAGGAGGATTCAAAAGAGAGGCAGGCCTGTGTCAAGAAGAAGTCCCCTCAACTTCACAATTTTGCTTGTGGTCTCTGTATTCCTCAAACCATCACCAATAAACAAAAGCTCTGCATGGGCGTATTTTCAGTTTCTCATGACTGTACCCGTAACGGCATCAGAAACACTGGCTGTCTTGTGTATGGCCTTAGTTCCAAGTGCCTCCTAAGAGGCCTTACAAAATGGGGCCAGCAAACTATATGGAAGTCATCAAGAACCAACAAACTAAATCTCATGCCTCTTAGTTTAAGGCTACCTGTGGAAGGAGGCAACAGAGCCAATCCGTTTTCAACTGTGTACACTCTGTATGTGTCACACACACACACACACACACACACACACACACACACACACACACACGGTGCTGCAGTCTCTCTGCTCAGGTCAGCACTTGGGTAATTGAAACCTTCAGATGGTTGGATCCTGGGTTTAGCCAGGCTTTTTTTTTTTTTTCTTTCAGTGCCATAGTCAAATATTAACTTCGGATACTGTCTTTCTGTTTGAAGAGGACTCCGTTGGTCCTGATGTGAGGAAGCGTGCCCTGTGTTACATTTTTGTTGGCACAGCAAAAGATTGCTCCCTCAACTGTTCTGTGCTCTCCCACAAGCCCTCTTGGAACCAGAGAAGTTTGGCAATGAGGATGTAGTTGAAAAAAGTTGATGAATTTATGTTTCATCTTCTTTCTCCACTTCTTCTCCTGGAGGTGTGAACAAATAATGAAACTACTAAAAAAAAAAAGGCAGCATGCAAGGAGAAGGCCACACAATTAGCCCTTGAAAATTCAGAATCTAGATCATTAGCCATGAATCTGAGCTGGAGGTGCTGAATATTCATTCACACGATCGTGCACAGAGAGGTGAGGTTTCTTTTCTTGACACAATGACCCGAGTGTCCCGATGCCTTTAGACACTAGGGTGCTTGCAGAACCTCGTCAGAGGCAACGACAAGGGAAGGGACTTTCTACTTCACCTCCAGGCCACCTCAGATAGCCCCATCATACAACATGACATACACAATCTCATGCTACGAAATATAAACTGCACCTCTAAACTTAAGAAATTCGATTCCTCCCATGTAACTGTCCCCTGGATGTTCTGGGTACACGGCATATTTTTCCCGGATCTAAAATTTAACTTTAAACTTCACGGTTTAATAACTAAACAATTTTAGTCCAGAGAGATATTCTGGGGTGAAAGAAACACTACTTTAAGATACAAGAAAACTTGAAAGGTGTTTGAGATCTTTTGAGAGGAATGGAGAGGAAATTAGATTTTTTTTTTTTTGTCTTTTCATTTTCTCCTGAATCGTAGAGCAGCTCATACAAGTAAGGGACTCAAATGTTGAGTTCAGCTCTAAGCTAAACATCTATCAAGGATTGTTTGCACACATAGAGCATCCTGATGGTAAGAATAAAAGTGGAGGGACATGCAGCAGAATTTATAGGTTTCGAAGGAAGGATTAAAAATTTCCAAGGGGCAAACAATTCCTATTGTCTGCCAGTCCTTTCAGAGGTACGCACTGATGTACCCACCATAATCCTTGCTGGTTTGGCTGTGCTCCAGGGAAGATACTGTTTGAAGACAAGAAGCAGGCTTAACAAAAACCAGAATGATTCTCTTACACTGCACAGAATCTCATGCAAGTTTTACTTTTGCTTAATGAGGATATATTTTCTTTCTCACTTTGGTCATATCAGTAAAAAAATGTGATCTTTGTGAAAATCTTTTTCCTTTCCTAGACTTTAATACTCATTTTCCCCCCTCCTTTTTATCCAAAGAAGCTGGTCTCATTATAGTTGGGGCAACTTTAATTTTATCCACTTCTTTGTTTCTCCGAATTCTGTGTTACCTTCTATTTGAAGACATGATAACAGCAAAAATTATGTTGTAAAACAAAAGTTATTATTTAAGACCAAAGTCCTACTCCAACATTCTTATTGTGGGAGGGAGACTGGTCAACAATGGTAGCCCTCTTGTCCTGTCTTATTGTTATAATTTTTTTCCCCAATGGTGGCTTAAAAAAGGGGTGTGGTGAAAATGCATTAAAAAAACCCCTACAGTTTCTCTTGGTTTACACAAGTCAATTAGGTAGGCAATCTGGCAGTCTTATCTAAAAAGGTACAGTTGTGAAAACAGAGGCACCAATTAATTACAGATCAAAGTTTAGTTTTTTTTTTTTGGTAAGGTGATCTGAGTCAAATTTTTCCAGTGAGATACTGACCTGAAGGAAACTAATAACTAAACCTGGCACATTGATGCCCCTCATTGGAACAATATATAAGTGGAGGGTGTATTGTGCAACTTAGAAATCAAAGACTGAGTTTTAAGAACCAGAACTTATATGTAGAAATCGTGTCTCTTTCGAAGTACTCACTTTGGAAGGCATTCCACTCACACGGTGTTACTGTTGCTAAGTATTTTTGTCAATTATGTTTATAGAATTGTGGTACATTATTTGTAATGCTCTCTATGGAAGCTAATAGCATTCTTGAAGGATGGACTTTGGGGACAATCAACAGTTGTTTGGAGGTGAGTAAATCATGTGGCAGCATGGGAGGACTCGAGCACTGAGAATGGGCTTTCTTGATTTTGAGTCCCAACACTGCCATCAACGAGTAGTGAGTCCGTGGGCAAGTGGCACGACTGCTCGGAGGCTCATCTGTGAAAATGAGGAAGAAGAACCGTTCATTCATTCATTCATCAGAGGCTAATCGAGCATTCACTGGGGGGAGCAGATAATGGGAATGGAGGGATAAGGTGATTACCTCTGCCTTTACATTTCTGTCCCAAGTTGGTAATCAATCTTTAATACAATAAAATTAGCAGGCCAGGTTTACACAAGCATTAAGTAATAAGGATGATTATCTTGGGCAGCTCTTAAATCATCTTTGATGAAATTTCCCAAAGAAAAATGCCAAGTGTTTGAGCAACTATAGCTTTACTAAGTAAAAGTTTAACTTCTCTTAATTGACAAAGTTGAAGGACCCAGGTCATTTCAGATGCATTAGTTGGCGCCTGGATTGATTGATTCATTTCATTTGGAATAATGGCTTACAATCCTACCTCTGCGTCAAGATTATCTATAGAGCCTTTGAAAAGTGCAGATGCTGTATATCAACCCACTTCCTGAATTAGAATTTCTAGAGGAAAGTCTAGGTCACAGACATTTAAAAAGAGTATCATGGGTGATTCTGATACACAGTCAGGGATAAGAACCACTGGCTTATTATAATCCCTCATACTTTCAGAAATTTTTCCCTTTACCTTAGTATATTATACTTATCTCTCTTTTTTTTTTTTTTTTTTTTTTTTTTTTTTTTTTTGCGGTACGCGGGCCTCTCACTGTTGTGGCCTCTCCCGTTGCGGAGCACAGGCTCCGGGCGCGCAGGCTCAGCGGCCATGGCTCACGGGCCCAGCCGCTCCGCGGCATGTGGGATCCTCCCGGACCGGGGCACGAACCCGTGTCCCCTGCGTCGGCAGGCGGACTCTCAACCACTGCGCCACCAGGGAAGCCCTTATCTCTTCTTTTCACAAACTTTCTTTTAAAAATATTATCTTAGCAGCATCTCATTATTGAAACTAAATTCAATTAATATATGAAGATTCAATCCAGAGAGAATTTCTCAATCTACCAAGTGTAATATCTTTTTAATTGAACATCCATTATGTACCTAATTCTCCATTGTTTAGGTGACTCTCAAATAAATCTAAGACCCAATCTCTACTGAAGTGAGTTTCTTTTGAAAACTAAGCGTTTTGGGGGGTGTTTGTTTTGTTTTGTTTTGTGTTTTGTTTTGGTTACATCATAATGTAATGTGCCCGTTAGAGGACAACAGAAAAATAGAAAGAAGAGGAAAACATTATCCATGTCCCACTGCCCCCAAGCAACTGCTTTTAGCATCTTGATGAGTTTTTCTAGGTGCTAGTTTCATGCTTATTACATCTCAAGCAACTTCCTTCAATAAGCATTTCACATGCTTCCCCTACTCTCTCTAAACAGGATGCACAAGAAAATTAAATTATTTTTTATTTAAAATATGGATTGTTTAGGCTTTTAGGAACAGAACAAAAAATAATGCATGACATTGAAAAATGCCCTTTCCCAAAATCTGCATGGCGTACTACATGTTTATTACAGATTGCTTAGGGATAAAAATATGACTAAGTAAAAAATAGATGTTGAAGAAAGTTGAAAATGATTGACAGGCATGGGGTTCATGAACTCCAGCAAGACCTTGGCTCTTCAGTATTCAGGGGAGTTGAGAGAGGGCTATCCTCCTAGGGGCCAGCAATATGGTTGTGTATTGAGAGTCAGCTCCTCTCGCCTTGTCCTGGTCTGATTATACCTTTACTACCCTGAGGTGGAGCAGCAAAAAAGTGAAACTAGGAAGGTTTGTCTCCAAGGACTAGGCACAGGGAAGGAGCTGTTGGCTAGGTGACATTGGTGATGTAAGTCTGAACCAGTAGGTCCAAGCTGACACACTCCAGAGTCACCCCATAGATAAAAACCCACAAGGCATGAATAATTACTCTGCTATGCCACATGCTTCCCAGGAATGCAGGCATATGACACTGATTATGACACCGTCTAGTAGAGAGTGCCTTCATGCCTTGCTGGACCTCACACACAATTCTGTCCTCGCACACGTAACACTTTATTACACTTCCCTGTTTATGTGTCTGTCTCCCTCCAGTTGGATGTGGGCTCCTTGAGAGCAGGAACCTGCTGCCTTTTTACCATCAGTGACTGCTGGCTTACTTGGCCATCTTAGGCATTCATTAAATGTTTATTGAATGAACTCAAGAAAGAATGCTGTACAGGCACTCACTCCTGAGAAAAAGGTACCAAGAAGAAATAAAATGATAAAGTTACAGTCAGTCTTTGACAAAGGAATGTTCCTTCTGCCTTAGGGGATGGCAAGAGTGTTAAACTTAGCTTGGAGCGTGTCCTGGGCAGGTTTTCAGAGTGGGACTTAATCACAGGGGTACATCCCAAACGTACTAACTGCCTAGACTCCACCTAAAATATAACTAAGTCAGACATTAAAAACAAAAACTGTACCAGATACTCTACAGGTGATTCTGACCTGCATCCCTGGCTTTAAAAGCAGTGCATACAAGTATCTGCTAACCTACTACTTAATTTTATGATTACGCTAATAAAAGAACAACAAAAATTCCAGGTATAATTAGCTAGTTGAGCATAATGCTCATACAAATACACCTAAGCTGAAAGTGGTGTGGATTATAAAATAGCACTTGGCATTTCCTTATATGCCACATTGCAAAAGTATTGTAAATAGAAACTTTATAAAATATCTACCCTGCCCTACAATGGCTTCATATCTTCTGATACAATTTGACAGAAAAAAAAAAAAAAACACTCACCACTCACTTGTCACTCCTGTGTGGTTTTCTTAGACAACAGCAGGTCTATTGTTGCAGAGACAAGGATGCTCATGGCAGTGCTGAGATTCACCTGGGCGGGAGCATTGGTCAGGGTACCTTCCGTTTCAAGGGACAGAAATAATTAAACAAAAGGAATATCTGTTGACTTGTTTATTGATTTAACCATTCAGCAAATACTGATTGAGCCCCTTGTGTAGGCCAAGAATGATAAGCTAGGATAACAGCTTAACAGTTACTGATTACTTATCCATGCTAGGAAATGTCCTCCATGTTTTCAAGAACTATTGTATTTATACTTCATAGAGACCTTCTGAGATAAGTACTTTTAATATTCACATTTCACAGATAGGAAATCAAGGCTTAGAGAGGTGAGGGAACATGTCCACATTATACAGCTGGTAAGAATTGGAGCCAGGACTGGAACCCAGGCAGACTGAGTCTGATGTTTGCACTCACGGACGCACTGAAAATGGGAGAGAATTTATAGAAAAATGGTAGGAGGAAAAGAACACGGCCTATAAAGATTTGTCTTAGGGCCAAAGATGTCTTTAAAGGAGGTGATGACTGGATATGGAACCAAATGCAGGGAGTTGTAAGTCTATGGAAACCTGCATATTATGAAAATGAAAGAAGATGTCAGTCTGGCTTGGAGTCAGACAGTGACTCACTTACTCTAAAGAGGAAGAGTAGTGGTCAAATTGAAAATCATATAGTTTGCTTATAACACATAGGCTATTTAAAATTACTTTATGGTGTTTTCAATGTTATTATTTAGAAAACCCGATTATAATTCATCCAAAGTGTCTCGGTTGAGTTATTCCTAAAGACAACTCTTAAAAGAGAAAGAAAAATGGACGCACAAAATATGCATTCAAGGATGTTAAAGATTTATTGTTTATATCAGAAATATCTGAATCCAGATGAATCTTGTGTGTAAATTGTATCACTATTTAGGATCTATAAATATTTATTAAAGCCTTGCAATGTTCTTTGCACTGTGCTGGGTACTGTGGAAACAATGATGATAAGAAAAGCAAGATGTCTGTCCTCACGGTGCTTATGGTCCAGATTCTACACAGCATCTGTTCTCACTACCCTGGAGCTTGGCAGGGATGTCTATGCACAAAGCACTTCTGCCCTTGTGATATTGTGATTTATAACAAAAGATATATATTTGGTCTCTGTCCCCATTTCTGGCACAGACCTTCTAAAATCCTTGGAATTTCCTAAGTGAGGAAAGTGACAAAGGTGTCTTCTGTTATGCTAACGAGATGACTTTTGGAACACACCTAAGGATGTGGGCTGGCCGCCAGGAGAACCAACCACGTGATCAGAGGGTGGAATTCTCAGTCCCACCCTCCAGACACCCAGGGAGGAGAGAGCCTCCACCCCAGGCTGAACCAATCACCAATGATCATTGATTTAATCAATCATGCCTGTGTAATGAAGCCTCCATAAAAACCAAAAACAAAAAACTGAATTCGGAGAGTTTCCAGGTTGGTGAACCAGAACACTTCCACATGCCACCGTGCACAGCCCCAAGCTCCATGAGGACAGAAGCTCCTTTGTTTGGGACCTTGCCCTATGTATCTCTTTCTCTGGCTGTTGATTCGTATCTGTTAACATCCTTTGTAATAAACAGGCAATTTAATGAGTAAAATAGTTTCCTGAGTCCTAAGTTAATCAAGACCAAGGAAAGGGTTGCAGAAACCTCTGATACATAACCAATGGGTCAGGAGCACAGATAACCATCTAGACTCGCGATCTATATCTGAAGTAGGGGCAGTCGTGTGGCACCAGGCCCTCAACACCTAGAATCTGATGCTGTCTCTGGCTAGACAGCGTCAGAATTGAGTTGAATTGTAGGACACCCAGCTGGTGTTGGAGAACTGCTTGGTGGTGTGGGGAGAAAACCCACACATCGGAATTGAGAGCATAGCTCTAAAGATGCATGTTTAACATATATGTTAACACGTTTAACGTGTATATTAGCACACATTTGCCCTTACCACGCATGACTGCTTATGCGTGCAATGTATTAATGCCATGTCTCTATGCAATAAAAATCCAACTCATCAAGATATATACAGTCAACTTGTGCGATTTTTGTGTGGTGTACCAATCATATCGCAATAAAGCTAAAAAATCCAAGTCATTCAGCTAAAATATACATGGCAAGAGCAGATAACTTAGAGCTTAGGTCTTGTAGCCTTCAAAAGGGATAGTGGGGGTAGGGGGAGATAAATTAGGAGTTTGGGATGAACATATACTGTTGAATATAAAACAGATAAACAACAAGGACCTACTGTATAGCACAGGGAACTATAGTCAATATCCTGTAATAACCATTAATGGAAAAGAATCTGAAGAAGAATATATATATATATATACATACATATATATATAAAACAGAATCACTTTGCTGTACACCTGAAACTAACAACATTGTAAATTAACTATACTTCAATTTTTAAAAATGGCTAAAAAAGGGTAGCCTTGAGCAAGTCACTTAACCACTGAAAAAATTTCGACTTCATAGGGTTTTGGTGAGATTTAGAGAGTAATAATTTGAGTACTTTGTAACCTATAAAATATATGTATGTATGTGTGTGTGTATATATATATATATATATATATATACACAAATACACATTGCAGACATCATTTATTATTGTAATTTACAGAAAATCATGTTTTTGTTATTTTAGAGAAATTTTTCAGAAAATGATACAGTTTCATTAAATCTATACTTATGAGATATAGCAATAAAATGTGCTGGGGGATAGGCTATGGAAGTAGACTGGCTCTGTGGCTAACATCTGCATCATTTAGGAGAATGTTGGTACTATATTGGTTGTAGACGAGGGCAGAGATATGAATTCCCTCAACTGCCTTCCTCACACACCAGCAAACGTAACTGTGTTTTATCTAATTTTACATTCTTTCTTTCTATCTCAGCCTGTGAAGGGACTTTCCTTCTGACTAATTCTGCCACCTCAAGGAATTTAGCTGATCAATTGTCCAAAAAAAGAGAGGCACACTTTTCCTCAACTTTATATTATCCCTTTAGCTATAGCTTTTCCTCTTTCTTTCCCTTCACAGTTAAGCTTTTCCATAGATAATTTTCTCCCCCCTTCATCACCTCCCACTCACTTTTAAACTCACTGGAATCTTGAAACTCTATATGGATTGCTCTTTGCAAGGGCAACCAATGACCACCTTGCCACTAAAGTCTATGTACACTTTGTGTTTATCTTACTTGATTTCTCTGTGGAGTTCAAGGATAGGGTGAGTTTGAGGTACATTTGGGATATTCAAATGGAGTTGTAAGTGGGTATTTACATCTGCAGATCTAGAGCTAAGGAAAGACGTCTGGATTCCTTAGATTTTGGAGTCTTTGATGAAGCCATGGAACGTGTAGTGTACATGCCCTTTCCCTATGCAATAAAAAATCCAATTCATCAAGATATATACATTAAATTTGTGCAATTTTTTGGTCTCTCAGTCATATCTCAATGTGGTGATACCTAAATGTGGTGGTTTTAAAATATGCTTTTGATACTCTTTGATTCTTTAATACTCTTTCTTTCAATGCACGGATCTTAATTCTTTTCCCCTTGAACGTGGGCTGGAGTTAGTGACTCGCTTCTGAAGAATAGAGTGTGGCTCAAGTGTTGCTAAGTGACTTCTGAGGCTGTGTCATTAAAAGGATAGCTTTTGTCTTGTTCTCTCAATCTCTGAATCTCTTGTTCTTGTTGAAGTCAGCCACCATGTTGTGAGAACACTCACACAACCCTGTGGAGAGGCCAGTGCACGGAGAGGCCACATGGAAAGGAGCCAGCCTACCAGCCAGATGAGTGAGCCACCTTGAAAGCAAATCTTTCTGCCTCAGTCAAAACTTCAGATGGTTCCAGGCCCCAGTCTTTAAGTCTTTCTGCTGAGACCCCAGAAAATGTGAAGAAACAAATGATCCCTGCTATACCCTATTTGGATATTTGACCCACAGAAACTATGAAATAATAAAGAACTACTGTTATTCCAAACCACTACGCTTTGGGTGATTTATTATGCAGCAATAGATAATTAATACAGAGGAATCAGAATGGCAGGAGAGAAATGAAGAGAGTTTAGTAAGATAATTTAGATTAAAAAAAAGAAACTTTACTTTTTCTATTGTTAATAACTGATGGATATACAATGACGTCCTATAGTTCTCCTCTTATTACATTTCAAAAATTGAGATACTGTTGCATACAATAATAGGCACAGATCTTAAGTGTTGTTCAATGAGTTTTTCACAGTGGTTTATACCACGTAACCACCACCCAAACCAAGATATATAAGACTTCCATCACCCCAGAGAATCCCGTCCTGCTCCTTTCTGGTCAATTCTCTCATCCCAACTCTACAACCACTTTTTAAATTCAGTTATCATAGATTTTTACCTTTTTACATAAATGGAATTATGCAGTATTTATTTTTTGTGTCTAATTTCTTTCACTCATTCAAGTCATTGACTATATCAATGGTTCATTCCTTCTTATTAGCAAGTAGTATTCACTGTATGAATATACCACAATTTTTTATCCATTCTTCTCCCTATATTTCTTAACTATAATAATTTAGTTATTTCTACCTTATCATATGCAGTGCACACATCGAAATTATATAGACAAAAATACATGTACAAACTGCATGTAGAAAAATTTGATATTATAAATAACATCATATAAATAGGTGGAATGCATTAGGAAAGGATTCATAGTTAGCATTGCTACGGACACTCTATAGAATGAGAAAGTTATAAGCCCTATGTGACCCATAGAGGGTACACTGCACATATGACATTTAACTTGAAAAGTTAAATACAACTTTATATATAAAGTTGTAAAATAACTTTTAGAATAACTTTATAAAAAAGTTATTCTAAATTAACTGCCACACAAAGATCATAAATGGGTCAATTCTTTGGAGAAAAACTTGAGCCAAAAGAAATGTTTAGAATTAATGATACATAAATAAAGAAAATACAAAACAATTAGATTTTCTTTTATTTGTTGTACACACACATGTCAGCAATATCCCCAGAGTTACTTTAGATAGGGAGACCAATCGTGCTGCATATCATAAATGAGTTCTCAGTTGTTCTCTGTAGAATATTTGATACTTCCTTAAATCAAATCTAATTGAACATTTAAAATATATGTCATTACATATTAAAGAGACTTGACACAGACCTTGAAACTGTAATAATTTTTCCTATGAAATCTTTTTTGTTCTTGGTGAATCTAAGATCATGTGTTCAGAAATAAGTTGGTTTAGAGATTATTTCTAGTCGTATTCCCTAAGGACATCTTGTTAATGACACTAACTTTTTTCCCCAGTTCTGAATTTCTGAAGCATAAGTACGTCCAAATAATGTTGGATTTGAAATGCAGCAGACACAGAAATACTAAGCTTATTTTTGTTATTTTCCTCACAGGATCAAAATAATCTCAAACCTTATATTAACTACTCTCCTGTAATTTCTAAGTTACCATCTCTGTCAGTTTTGAGTTATGGGAGCAGCCAGTAGAGTATCTGAAAACACTTTGTTTCTACTTTGCCTTTTTTCCCGGTAATATAAATATCTGAAGAGGTTATTGCTTAGCCTATAAAACAGAGACATTATAACTTATGAATGCTAAAAAAATCCTGCTCATTTCTGTTAAACTATATGATGAGCTGGAAATGGTGATTTTTTCTGTGGAAAGGATATATTAAAGGAAGACCTTTTTTGTTGTTGTCCTTAAAGACCCTTTGATACCATTTTAGCCTTGATTACTCTTCATCACTAACCTTCTGACAACTTTTGTCATCCTCTTCGTTGTTTCTACTTCCTCACATTAAGTAAGTGAAAATACCATCCTCATCACTATCACCTTGTGGTATTGCCAAAGACCAGACCCCCTCGGACACAGATTCACGCATGTGGCTGGGAATCTGAGTAGGTGTAAGGTTCCCCATACTACTACTGCCTTCCTTTGCTGGAAGCTGAAAATTGTAATCAGACTAGAAGGATTACAATTTATCTGGGCTGTTGTTCACTGCTACTGATTTCATTTGTAACTTGTCTCACCTAGTCAGTTAAAAGTAAGCCTTCATTATAAGAATTTATGTGCAACTGTAAGCCACACTTGTTCTGAAACTTAGAAGACAAACCTACAGGAATACCCTATTATTTTGTTTACCTATTCTAACTTAACGTCTAATTTAAGATATTGAGGGAAAAGCTAAGAATGTTTTACTCTTAACTGACAGCCCAGCAGTATGGTCAGCAAATAGAGCTTGTATCTAGCGATAAATTATTAACAGAAATAACAGTCTCAGTCAACTATCACATACATTATGGTGGTGGATCAAGATATTTTTGCAAAGTACTCAAATAATCTCAGATTCAAGGCTAATAGCTAATTCTGTGATAGATGAAGTACTACCTATGATCATTAAATTGTTTAAAATCACAAACGATTTAAATCAGTCCATCCACTTATTTGCCTACAAGAAGTAATTAACAAAACAGGTAATCCACAAGAGTTTACGTTTGGTTCCCCTCACTCATCCCTAACTAGGCGAGTGGCCCAATAATCTGGCTACTTAATGATTCTGCTACTCCATTTTTTCATCTTTAAAAGAAGAAACTATAATTACAACGAGTAACTGTCAAGAATGTAAAGTACCTAGCATGTGCTTGTTACAGAATAGATAGATACTCAGTAACTGGTAGCTATATTATTCGTAAGAACAAATAATTACTTCCATGTACTCAGCTTCCTAAAAATGTTTTCTTGGTTTATGTAGAAAAACCAAGTATTGTTCTTTTTTGTCATTTGGGTTGTTCTCAATCAGGCACAAGTCACATGGGTACCTTGATGTAACACTGGCTATTATTTGTCTGTTCTCACTAGAAATCCTAATGGTGTAATGGCCCCAAAGCTGACAATGACCTTTCCTCAGCCCCTCTGCTCCTCTTGTGAGAGTGAGTGCTGTTTCTACTGCTTCTAGGGGGAGCGCTGGGATGTGCAGTTTGGTTTCTGCTTTTTAAGCTACTGCATTTGTTCCATGGACCATATTTTCCTCACTGATCCAGAAGGAAGGTATAAGGAAAACACTGAAGTTCATAAAATAAGAATATATTTTATACCTTCAAAGGTACCCAAGGAGAGCTGATGATTAGTTTCTAATTCTTTGGAGACACAGCAGGGAGTTAGATTTTCTTTAAATTAGCTGATAGCAAACAATCTAGGAGTAGGCTTTATCCTAGCATCTTGGCAACATCATTTTTTTTAAATAAAGCTTTCTGAATGCTAAAATGGCCATACCAAAGTAGATATAAATACTCTAAAGTGATGGGGTCATTTCTGAGTGGTTTCACTGAAATTTGTTCTAAGTGCTACCGAGGAGAGGTATGTGGGAATAAGAATAATCGGTTTTATTGATTTGTTCGGTGACTTTTGGCAGGGACCAAATCTACTTTGAGCATCCTTATTTTCTAGCACACTGTAGGTGCATTAAAAATATCTCAAACGTGGACTGAATTAAATTCTCTGCATCCAAAGTGTGTAATAATCCCCGTAGGCACCATTGTGATTAGCGAAGACTGGCTAGGGACTTCATATAAACGATTAAAAGAGGTTTTAAAAACAAATAGGGTCCATCGACAGATGAATGGATAAAGAAGATGTGGCACATATACACAATGGAATATTACTCAGCCATAAAAAACCAAAACTGAGTTATTTGTAGTGAGGTGGATGGACCTAGAGTCTGTCATACAGAGTGAAGTAAGTCAGAAAGAGAAAAACAAATACCGTGTGCTAACACATACATATGGAATCTAAAAAGAAAAAGGTTCTGAAAAACTTAGCTGCAGGACAGGAATAAAGACACAGACTTAGAGAATGGACCTGAGGACATGGGGAGGGGAAAGGGTAAGCTGGGACGAAGTGAGAGAGTAGCATTGACATATATACACTACCAAATACAAAACAGATGCTTGTGGGAAGCAGCTGCATGGCACAGAGAGATCAGCTCAGTGCTTTGTGACCACCTGGGGGGGTGGGATAGGGAGGGTGGGAGGGAGACGCAAGAGGGAGGGGATATGGGGATATATGTATACATGTAGCTGATTCACTTTGTTATACAGCAAAAACTAACACACCACTGTAAAGCAGTTATACTCCAATAAAGATGTTAAAAAAAAATACATGTGAGAGAGTTCCCAATGAGCCCCGCATCTGTACAAATAGTAATTTCAAAAGCAAATACCTCAATGGGAAAAATACCTTGATTTGTCAGCAGGATCGCAGAATTTAAAAAGAAAGAGCCCATGCCTTTTTTGGAAAATAAAGAACAATTTAACTTCTGGAACTTCACAGCTTGGAGCCTAGCAACGCCTCTTTCGGATTAAATTTTCTACTAATTAAACTCAAATGATTTAAACATTCATCACCTTGCACTGCACCTCTCAGAAAACAAAAACAAAACCGAAAAAATCCTGGGGTTTGGAGTGGGAGACATGCAGCACACACACACAGACACACACACACACACACACACAGACACACACACACGCGTACACAGACGTGCGCGCACACATACACACACGCGCGCGCACACGCAGCCTGTCTAAAGGGCGCTGGGGTTTAGGAGGCGCGGGGCCACCCTGCCCGAGCCGGCGGGCGCTGTGTCCCGCCCGGCGAGTTGGCAGTTGGCGACCCCCCTCGACTCCCCCGCCGCCGCGGGCTCCCCGTGGCCTTCGGAGGCTCGGCGAGTCGCTCCAAATGTTTGCCATATTTGTTCAGCCTCCGTAACTCGCCGAGCAGGGCCAGCGCGGCCCGCCCCGCGCCGCTCTCGCCGTCGCCCCCGCAGCCGCCATGGGCAGGGAGCGGCCGGGCCGCGGCGCGCGGAGCCAAGGGGGACCGCCGGCCGCCGACGCCGCGGGGCCTGAGGACATGGGGCCGAAGAGGGGCGCGGGGGCCCCCAAGGAGTGCGGGGAGGAGGAGGCCCGGACGTGCTGCGGCTGCCGGTTCCCGCTGCTGCTCGCGCTGCTGCAGCTGGCGCTGGGCGTCGCCGTGACCGTGGTGGGCTTTCTCATGGCCGGCATCAGCTCCTCCCTGCTAGTCAGGGACACTCCATTTTGGGCTGGGATCATTGTAAGCATCGAGTCTGTTTTGCCTGAGCGCGTTTGCCAGACAGGAATGCCACGCCGCATGGTCGAGTTACCACTAACCCACCTGCATGCGCCCTTCCCCGGCTCCACGCCTCTAACTCGCCCTCTGCTTGGTGACCGATGCCCGCCGCCCCGGGTCTGCTCAGGCCTGGCGCGGCGGGGCTCGTGCCCTTGTCCTGCTTGTGGCTCCGAACGCCTCCGCCTCCGACAGGCCTGACCCTCACGCGCTGGAGCTGCGGAGGGAGGCACAGGCTGCTTACTTTGGTCACACTGAACAGCCTCGATAACAACAGCAGATTCACTTCGGCTTTTTCTTTCTCCTCGCCCGCGGACCCCACCCTCATCCCTACAGAAGTAGCAAAAAAGTGAATACGTTCATCCTGTAAAAGCAAGTTAGGAAAAATCCTGTACTTGGAGTGGCCACACTGGGTAGAATTGATTTTATTTTTTAAATCTGAGGTTCCGGTAGTAAGTTTATAAAACAGTGGTTGAAGGCAGGAAATGTGAATACAGCAAGCACAGCCTTAATCCACTGGAATCTAAAGTGGGATAAACCCAGGGTGCTGGCCGTGGCAGGAGCCTTATTTGGGACTCTGCTAATGGATGTACTGTTCAAAGCAGAACACTGCTCAGCTGTTGTGAGTTGAGTGTTTGGACACAGCATACTTGGCTTAATTAAACGGATTCTCTGATATGAAGTGGGTACCATTTATTGAGCACCTACTGTGGGCCTGTCCTGCTAGAGGCCTTACACGTATTATTTCTGATCCCCACATCAGCCTTATGGGATAGTTATTATCCTTCCATTTCTCAAATGAGAGAACCAAGGGCAAACCCACTGAAGGTCATGAGTTTCCAAAGTTGGCAAATCAACCAAGTTGATTCCTTTTAGCACCAGACTACATCTGCGTTTTCCTCATTGAGCCATGCTGCTCCCACATTTAGTTTGTAATTTTATTATTATAGTGCCTCGGGCTTACTAAAATCTCACGTGCATTATTTCATTTGGTCCCTGAAACAACGCTTTGAGGTGGGAACTGTTATTCATCTGTGGACACGAGGAAGCAGGCTAAGAGAAGTTAAATGGCATTCTCAAAGCCCAGAGGTGAAAAGTGGTGGAGTCAGGTGAGACCAGAATCGACACCTCTGGCTCCTAGTCTCCCATTGCATCATTACTGCTATTACTGACCACAAGAACTGTACCTTATAAAACAACCCTCAAAATAATTTTGGATCAGGGACAGGTGTTAAAAACACCTGATTAAGTATGCATTGATGCAGGTATTTTCTATTTAAGATTATTCGAACTCCAAATTCTTGCAGAGTAATTTAAAACTTTTAATTTGTGTACTGAGAATTCCCATGAAATTATCATGATTGGAGTTTTCTAAATCAAGTGATTTTAAAAATAGCTTTTCACTAAGATATACTGGGTATTTTAGTCACTTCAATGACTGTTAACATACTCAGAGGGAAAAAAAGGTCTGTTCTTCAAGGCTAGGTGAATTCAAAGAAGAAAGGAATGAAACTTCTCATTCAGTGGTTTTGAATATCATTTACAAATGATATTCTTTCTTTATTTCAACTTTAAAAAGTCCAGTACGAAAAAAGCAAATTAGGTGGGGAAAATTTGTCTTAATGTTTAAGACGGGAGCGTACAAACCTTGCAACTCTGAAATTTCATGAGCTCCTCGTAGGAGCATCACATGCTCCTCATTGCCCTTGGAAGCTCCCTGGATATGGTGCAAAGAGCATTATCTGCAGCCAGTTCTCTGTTTGTTCCAGTTTTCTCAGTTATAATCTGGGATCCACTCGAAGTTTTCTTGTAGTGACATCTGTATTGATGATATCTGTAATCTTGTCTTTCAGCAGAGAGCATATGCAGAGCAGAGCAGTTAGTGGAGATGGCCTGAGACAAGAGAGGAGGGGCCCTAAGGAGTGGGCAAGGAGAATCTCATCCCAGCTGGGCCGGAGCTGCAGGCAACTTGTCCCCATCTCCCACAGACTCCGTGCTTGTTGTTCTCCTCAGGCTGTCTGTGGTTGGTCCTGGGGCGCTCTTCCAAGCTTTCAAGGAAGGGAAAAGGCAGGGAGGCTGGGTGGTGAAGTACAGAAGCGGAAACACTGCACCTGGTGTTGAGCTCCCGCCCGGGCATTATTCACTGAATAACTTGGGGCAAGTTACTTAACTTCTCTAGGCTTCTGTGTCTTCATTGATGAAATCAGAATGGTGGTAATAATTCCTCTCTCTTAGGGTTGTCCTGCGGAATAAAGAAATGAATACATGTTCTGATACTTAGAACAGTGCTGGCTCCCGGTAAGCGTTCAGTGAGTTCGCACTTTTTCTTAGCCATGAGTGGAGCAGTCTCTGGTAGTGGCACTCTTCGAAGTAGCAGTGGCTCTATTTTATCTCTAATCACGCAGAACAGTCACTTTGGACTTGCTCCATTTCCCAGACCAGTTTGAACCCTGAAGAAGCTATCAGTTCGGCCATCTCACCTTTCTCTGATCTGAGCCAAGTTACTGTTAGCAGTCTTAGTGGTATTAGATGAGTCCAGTACTTTCTGAATCTTTCTGGAGGATTATAAAAATTAACTTGGGGGAGAAGGGCCTCCTCAGGGTCATTTTCCCTAGGGACGTGGACTGAGTCTGGTCTGGTATATCCCCCAGGGAATACTGGAAAGTTAGACCGAAACAGTACAGGTTAATCCCTGAGGCTGAGACAGAGTCAAACCTGTTTCCGGAATTTACGCTGAATTCAAGCAGGGCCCCCAGCCTGAGGCACCCGCCCCATCGACAGTTTGACGGCTTCACTCTTCTATTTCTGTTTATACTGGTTGCCTCTGATCATGTGACACTTACTTCATTTTACAAGGTTTGCTATCGCATTACTTTGGGATTTGGGTATCACCATTCCCATGATAGAATCTAGGTATATGGATAAATTTACTTCGGCAACTTCTTCTTGACCAATATCTGGGTGGCTTGATGAATATTCAGTGAAATTCTAGTTATAAAAAAAAGCCATTGGTAATCTCTAATCAGAGATTTATGTCCAGAGGAATTTTAGAACAACAAATAGGTTATTTCTTACCTACCTGTAAATATGACTCCTCTCACCCTCCATCAGAGACATGACTGAAGTCTTTTTACTTCAATCACAAAAGATTCCCGTAAAGGAAAAAGAAAAAGAATGGAGCTGCTCTGGAGACCGCGTAACCTGTAAAAGTGCCATTCTTCTCTCAAAATTCTTTCTACATGGCTTGAGGGTTGCAAGTCACTCCACAAGGACAGCACAAAGTGAAACAAGGTCTTTGAGGATGAACTTGGCTAGGGGCAAGGGATCCTAGGAAACAGAAGTTTGCATTTTATTCTGTTAATGGCTTGATTTAGCTGGGTGGAATAGACCTTCATGTTTGCGTGTCATTCCAGAATTCTTATTGATGAAAAAATGTGTAAGGATTGAAGAAATCTAAGAACTTTGGGGCCTTTACTTATTTCTTACTCAGATTAATACAATTTTGGTTTAGGTGAAGGATAACGTGTTTGAACTTTGGCTTATTTTTTTCATTCGGCAACATTTGTTGGGGATGTCTGACGAGCTAGGCATTGGTCTAAAAATAATGAATCATATGCAAGGAGGAGATCTCCAGAGACCCTGATGGACATGTGGCCTTATCTGACAGGAATGAATACTTCCGATTAAAAAATTTAACCTACGCAAATATTTTTAAAGTCCATTTACCTTTTAAAGTATTTCACTTACTGTGATTTATTTGCTTTGGCATTTCTCTCTGAAGTCAATTTAAGAGCAAACTCTTGCTTCTCTTCCCCAATGGGGATAGTTAGCGTTTGTTAGTTTCTTGGCCCTTGTAGGGAATATTCCCATGGAAAGTGGGAATTTATTTGCCTTATTGTTGCTTCTTTTAGTTTTCCTGACGCTTGCTCCATTGTTCCCATACCCCATCCCCCTGGAATAAAATCCCTGAGATATATACTACAGTAATCACATTAGAAAGTTTAAGGAAAGAGCTTAAAGGGAAGAATATTTCCTTTTCTTAATATCATTCATAAAACTTATCATATGAATCTGTAATGATTAAGAGTGCTGTCAGGAATTTCAATAACAGTTTTCATATGTTAACTTACTCTAAGGAATTCAAAATGCAGGTGTATTCGGATTTTTGAAATCTATTTTTAATCTTGACTTAATGGAAGGGAACATTGGGTGGTTATTTATTTTAAAAAAGAATACACCCTGAAATTCACAAGTAGATATATGACATATAGCAAGTTATTATCCGCAATTTATAAGTGGAGAGACTGCGACATGATGGTTTGCCTAAATGGTTTGATCATGGTTATGAAGAAAAACTGGAAGTGAGAAAGATTTGGCACTGGGCTTTTGGATAGACCCTAAAACAAGTCAAGAAGCAAAACAATGATGTCAATTTTCTATATATGTGTATTGACATTTGAGAATTTAATCTGGAATTATATTTTTAGGAACACATTGCATAGTAGTACATTATTTTTCATATTGGGGCTTTAATATGCTTCCAAAACTTAAAATTGCATCTCTAGTACCACTGGGAAATAATTTTGATTATAGCAATTGTCACAGGAGAGTTAGGGACTGAGGAGTGATAATCCCATGGCCTAACCCAGTCTCCATTGAGTACGTATAATAAGTAATGAGAGGATAATTATCTTATAGGTACATGAAGTTGTTGTAGTAAGTCTAGAAATGGAATGTAATTGGATTAATTTGGAAAAAAATTAATTTTAATAAGTGTATGAACACAAAAGGGAATATTCAAGAATTTGGTGACATGCTCTCTGAAAGAATTTTAGGAATACTGAATAAAGAATAAGTAAAGTTAAGTTAATAATAAAACAACAAAAAAGGGCTTCCCTGGTGGCGCAGTGGTTGAGAATCTGCCTGCTGATGCAGGGGACACGGGTTCGTGCCCCGGTCCGGGAAGATCCCACATGCCGCGGAGCGTCTGGGCCCGTGAGCCATGGCCGCTGAGCCTATGCGTCCGGAGCCTGTGCTCCGCAATGGGAGAGCCCACAACAGTGAGAGGCCTGCGTACCGAAAAAAAAAAAAAAAAAATTAAAGAATAAGTAAAGTTGGAAAAAAATCATTAGATGCTTAGAATCATTAGGAGACTGTATTTTCACTTCTATTGCTAGCTTCATACTAAGCCAGATATGCAAAGGCCAAGGGAATGCTTATACAATGAGGAAATTATCCCTGAATTTCCTTTCTCTTTTTAAAAAAGGAGGAGAAGGGACAGCTTCTGATATTTTTCAACCTGTATTATGGATATATTCAATCTCTAGAAACTTTTAATATTGACAATTATCATTTTGGTTTTATTTTTTTATGGTAGAAATAGTAGTGCATAGAATTCGGGGATAATCAAATAAAAAGTAAAGCAATTAATTCTCTTTAAGTATATTATGTGTCCACGGGGCCATTATTTATCCCTGACACATAACGGTGTCCAGTGTGTTAAACCAAACTCTATTCCATATTTGCCATTATTAGAGTTTCTGTTTGAACTTATGTATATCCATTTTTAAACTATGGTTTGAGAAATGACATACAGTTGTATTTTCCAATATAGAAAAGTTTATTGATAATGTTGAAAAGAACTAAGAGGTAATAATAAGGAGTGTGTTATTACTCTATTTTGGGCCCTTGGGTTCCAGAGATATTCAGAATGTGTTAACTTAGCATTATTGAGATATTTTATTTCATGTTATAAAATGACTGCAGGATCTAAAAAAGAAAGAAGTCACGTGACTTACTTTGCGTTCCCCTAACTTGAAAAAATTAGGACAAATTAGGATTGATGTGGCTGAATGCTAGATGCCAATATTACCATCCTTACCTTCTACAAAGAAAGCAATGGCATAGGTTTCCCTAATATTTGGTCCAGTAGTTTTATAGATTGCCATTATGATGTCCACTTTCAGTTTGGTCTGAGGAAATGGATATTTTCTGGACTTTTTCTTCCCATTAACCTTGTCCATGACATTTCTATTAAGGGTGTTCTTTAACTGGGTCCACTTGCCTGTGTTGTACCCTGAAGGGTTGGCATCAACATTAAAGGATACACACAAGATAATGTGAGGAGTTCAGTGTGCATATTTCTATGTTGCTGTAGGATACGAATGGAATCTAGTCATTAAATTTTAATTAGATACCATTTCACTGCAAAGTACAGTTCAGTTTTAGGACTTAGATCCTGGCAAACTAGAGAAATGCTGCTCAGAAGAGCCCATTAAAATCCAGGGTTGGATTCAAGTCTAGGTTTATACAAGTCTAGGTTTATTACAATGAGTTCATAAGCTGAAGGTGATCTTCTTTTAAAAAATGGATGTTGGGAACAGTATTTGTAGCATAAACTATATAAGAGCCTATTTCGGAGGCTTGTCCTCTTTCAGATGGTTTGGATGCTACCTCAGATCTCAGTGTATTGAGATAAAATTTGGCAGGAGTAACTGTTAGATGACTGAGCGAGGCAGCTGACTCGATCACCCTGGTAGATTTTAAAATTCATATGTGTACGCTTCCACACACAGCAATAACTAAAATACATTTTCCTTTCTGTCTCAGCCTGCTCCAGTACGGTGGGTTCTAGTGAGGGGCTCTCTTCCCAGCTTGCAGATGGCCACCTTCTCACTACATGCTCACGTGGTCCTTCCTTGGTGCACGTGCCTGGAGAGAGGGAGGGATCTCGCTCTCTCCCTCTACTTCTAAGGTCACCAGTCTTGTAGGATTAGGACCTCCCCCTTACAACCTCGTTTAACCTTAATTACCTCCTAAAAGGCCTGTCTCCAAACACAGTCACATTGAGGGTTAAGGCTTTAACATGTGAATTGGGGGAGGGTGTGCATAATTCAATCCATAGCCTTGTCAGTGAGGAATATCAATTTGTACAGCCACCTCAGTGATTCTTAAGTGTGTTTCTCAGCTGATTCAGGAAGGCCCTGTGGCTTTCATGGAACGGCTACAAGCCTGAATGTTTCTGATGAGGGTTCTGCACCAGTAAGCTGACACTTGGCAGTGCAGCGGGGTGGCGTGGCTCAGGCCCATGCCTGTAGTGAAACATATGGAGGAGGGTGTTTTCAGTGCATTTACGGATTGCTTCTTTTGTCACATTTCAGTAGAAATAAAATCAAGTAGATTTAGCCGGTGCCTACAATTCCAAGGGTAGCTTAGGCGTTTCATCTGTTGCCTTAGCTTTAAGGCTTAGGACCCACCATTAAGTAAATCTCTGCCTTTCTTGGCTGCTTCTGGAGTGAGTCGCTATCAGAATCTAGCTACATGACACCTTGGCCTCTGAGGCAAGAAAATGAGGGTGGCTGACTGAGCCCTGCTGGTGGCGGATGCTCAGATTTTCAGCAATTAGATGAGCCCTCTGGCCTCTGGGAGCAGTGATCTCAGGCTTGGTCTTTCTAGAACTCAAGGGAAGCCCGCTCTCAGGTCTCCTTTATAATATGCAGCTGATGCTTTCATTTTTGATGATGGTTCTGAAAATTAGATGAACACTCTTTGTTCTGTGGAATGGGTCAAAATAAAACCCTGAGGGTGCTCCCACCTGGGGCCTCATGCTGTCACAGCCTCCAGGACGAGCATGCAGCTCCTGGTGGATCCTCCTTAGGTACACGGTCAGGGCTTCTCGTTTGATCCTGTTTGTCCAGCTTAAAACCCCTAAAACTTCTAAGGGTCTCTGCTTTACTTTAACAAGCGCTGCACAAATCCAAACCATCCCAGAGGGGAAAACTAGAGAAGACTGAGTAGAACCATCCAATATGCCACCTTTTGGTCCAATCCGAGTCCAAAATGAGTAGCAAACCAAAGGCAAGGAAGGCCACGGTTCCAGACACAGGCTGGAATATCGCTGGTTTGATTTTTGAGCATATTTAACGTTGATGCTCTCTGATCTAAGGTTGCTAAGCAACATCCGCTGCCTAACACAGTCATGAACGTGAGTGTTTCAGTGCTGTGTTTCCTCACCCTGGCCAAAGGCTGGTAAGTGACTGGCTGTTAGAAAGCAAATGGTTTGCTCACAAATAAGCATTCTCACGTCCTGCTGAAGAAGTTCGGTTGGGGCTGCTTCTGTTGCTGCAGAAATGAGCAACTCCCCCTGGCTGGGAGAGGCTGCGGAAACCTCGAGGATGCTGTTTTATCAGCATCCCACTCAACTGTTGTTGTGAAAGTGTTTGATTCAGCATTCACTGTAATTAGCCATTAAAATCCCATTAAGATACGTTGTTATCAAGACCTCTCTCTTGTGTGGAAGATAATGACAGGTGAGGAGAAAAGAGGGGGACTTGCTAGTGTGTTAACTAGACCCTAACTAGGGAGAGAATTTTCGCTTTATTGCTAGGGAAAAACGTACCACTTACCAGCTTCCTTCTAAAGTATCAGGTGTGGCACACATATCAGGCCATTACCTGTGCCATTTAGCTGTGCCAGGAAAGCTATAAAAGGGGCCTTTTCCAAGATAAGGGAAACAGCATTTCAGCCTTCATCCTTTCTGTTGGAGGATGGAGGGTGCTCGGTTATGGAGATGAACACAAGGCGACTGTCCCCGCCTCAGTGAAGCGGTGCAGCGTCAGAGGCAGCAAAAGGGCAAACGAGGTCTCCGTAAGGTGGACACTTTATAATCAATGCAAAATAACTGCTCCATGACTGCATACTGATGGAAGACAGAATTCAGCCATTTTAGTGCACGTTCAGTAAGTTTATGCATGTCTCTCGTGCGCTCGCTACTCAGATTCTGAAACAGAAGGATCAAACCCACGCAGGTTGGCTTTGTCGCATAATCTTTTCATGAACAAGTGGTTTGGGATGCCTATGAAAGAGTTTCCATCTAAGTTAAGGGCTGTGAGGCCAAACATAATTTTAAAAATGAACATAGTGTGACCGTAACTATTGTGTTCGAGAACCCTCGATAAATACTCATTCAGTCACCGAATCTAGTGCGTCACAAATTTTTCCACCTGGAGACCTCCCTGAAGCCTCGCTCCCCTTCTCCCCATCCTCACACACACATCACAAAAAGCTCAGTGTCTAGCTAACCCATGTTGCCATGGAAGGGAAGAGAGGAAATGCGGGAGAGGCTGCAGGCTGCCTGGGGACACTAACCTCATGATGAAAAGGACAAAAAACTTTTTAAAGAAGTAATGTTACTATATATTACTTAATGGTCCATTATATCCTTTGTGTATGTGTGTGGTTTTTTTTTTTTTTTGGTAAAAAGTGCTCTTAATTAGAAAAGCCACTTGATAATATTTTTTAAAGATTGAACAGGATGGTTCTCTCATTTACACTCTTGTTATAATTGAATTTATATTGATTTACTGTATAATTTCTATATACTGTACAATTTCATCAAATTCTATTTATTGTACTGTTTCAGATAGATGGACCCAGGAGTATTAACACAGAATTATCTGCACAATCATTTCTGAAGTGGGACCTAATTTGAGAACCTACTTAATTATGCTTGAATCATAAAATTCAGCCTATCTCTATACCTCTGGAGTAGGCTAAATCCACATTTATAAGATTCCTTTCCCTTCTGAGAACTTCAAAAATTTTTAAGTGAAACAAATGAATTGTAGTAGTTTATTTTTCCCACAAATAGGTAGCACTTCTACCCCTCATGTTGATTCATGAGAAATGCTGAAACAGAATTTTGTTTCTCTTATATTCTTTGAAAATGGATTACTTTGCAAAAGTAGGTACTTATAGAACCTATGGATGATTAGTTTCTGATAAGTTACCACAAGAGTGAGTTAGGCGGTTGATGAGCCACAGAACAGAAGCCTATCAACGAAAGAGTACCTGCTTGTAAAACAGAAACCTTTCACATCTAGCCATTCTCCCTGTGTCTTTCCATACGCCAGTGCGTCACTCCCAGGAGCTGTGTCTGGGAGAGGGCACACACACACACAACCAGCTACGATACAGTTGAAAAAACCAAGTGTTAACTTGGTGCCCTAAAGAAGGTGGCACAGAGGAAGGTGTGATTAATCCTGTCCGGGGAGGATCAGAAAAGGCAAGGAGAGGGGGCCTGAAACTGCAGGAGGAGCTTCAACTTTGGAATAAAACACATGTGGGTAGAATCCCAGATCTACCATTTTGAAAAAACTTAGGTTATGATTTTTATTTTTGTGTGAGTTTGAACAAGTATGGGCAATTCTATACAATCCTATGATTTTAATTATGAAAATTTCTAAGTATATAATAGCATAGGCAGAATAATAAAGCAGCCTCAGGTTCATCAAGTTTTAATATTTTGTCATAATTGTTTCATTTTTTTAAGAAAGAAAACATTGCAATATATTGAAGTCACCTGTTTCCTTTCTTAATCATATTCTCCTACCCCATCGTCCTTCTCCAGAGGTATCTACTATCCTGAATTTGATATCTGTCATGCCTATGAATGTTTTCATACTTTTTATATGTATATATCCATAACCAATAATTAATGTTGTTTTCAATATTTTAAATTTTATATAAATGGTAGCATAATATCATGTTTTTCAATATTGTTTTTGAGGTTTATTTATAATAGTTCATGGATATCATTCATTCATTTTTGCTATACTATATTTCATTATAGGAATATACAACAATTAATTTATTCATTCTCCCGTTGATGAAAATTTAGGTTGTTTTCAAAAGATTATTTTTTTCTTGCAATTACAAACAGTGAGACAATGGACATTCTATTCCATGGCTCTCTATGCATGTATTTCAAAGTTTTTAAAGGAATATTCCTAGGAATTGAATGATTGGGTCTTAAGATATAGGCATTTTCAACTTATTAGATATCGCCAAATCAGTACTGCAAACCCAAAGCTGTACAAATCTACACTCCAGTAAGTCAGAATTTCCACTGATCTACATATATGCCAACTTTTGTTACTGTCAGACAATTTTAATTTTTAAAAAATCTTTTTTTTTTAATTAACAAGTTTTAATACAATTTTAAAAGGTTACTTTCCATTTACAGTTATTACAAAATACAGGCTCTATTCCCCGTGTTGTACAATACATCCTGGAGCCTATCTTACACCTAATAGTTTGTGCCTCCCAACCCCCTCCCATATTGCCCCTCGCCCCACACTGGTAACCACTAGTTTGTTCTATCTGTGACTCTGCTTCTTTTTTGTTATATACATTAGTTTGTTGTATTTTTTAGATTCCACATATAAGTAATATCATACAGTATTTGTCCTTTGTCTTTCTCTGTTTGACTTATTTCACTTAGCATAATGCCCTTCAAGTCCATCCATGTTGCTGCAAGTGGCAAAATTTCATCATTTCTTTTGACCAAGTAGCAGGCAATTTTAGCTTTTGCCTATCTTATTTGTATGCAATGATATCTTATTTTAATTTATATTTCTCTGATTACTGATAGAGTTGAACACATATGTTTATTGACCATTTAATTATGTTTTCAATCCTTTATTTATTCAACAGATGTTTTCTATGAGTTGTTTTTCTCCTACTTATTGATTTATAAGATTTATTATCTTTGTTACTTAGCCTTTGTGGTTTAAGGTACTGCAAATATCTTCTCCTAGGTGGTATCATGTCTTTTACTTTTGTTTATGGTGGCTTTGTTGAGGAAAAGATTTAATTTTAATGTATTTACCTATATTAATCTTTTTATGGTATATGCTTTGATATATTTTAAAGAAATCTCCCCCTACTCCGAGGTCAGAAGGATATTTTTCTATATTGTTTTCTGAAATGTTGAAGGTTTGCTTTTGTATTTATATCTTTAACCTAAGTGGTCTACTTTTTGCATATGGATGTGAGATAATGTCCATATTTTATTTTTGGAGTGTTAATTGTCTTAGTACCATAAATAATCAGTACTTTCACACTGATCTATTTCCATTTATCATCTATCAAGTTTCCATATTAGATTTGAGGAGTGTGTCTGTGATCCTCTTCAATCCCATTGTTTTTTCTGTCACTCTGCTGATATCACACTGTCTGTATTAAAATAGCACTATAATGCATCTTGTTATAAAGGTGATGGCATAAGCAGCTCACCTCCCCGACCCCCATCTTCCCCATACCCCCTGCACTGGAAGGCGAAGTCTTAACCACTAGATCACCAGGGAAGAATATAAATTCTATATATTTTAGAATTGGCTTCTCAAGTTCCAAGAAAAATACTTTTGGTATTTTCATTCAGTTTGTACCTTCTATGCAAGCAAAGAATACCTCACCAGTTATTTGGGTTTTCTCTAATGTCCTTTTTGCTTATCTTTTGATTATTGATTTCAACTGAATTGCTTTGTGCTCAGTTCATGTGCTTTTCATACTCTCAATTCTTTGATATTATACGAGACTTACTTTGTGATCTAGTATGTGACTAATTTTTATAAACATTCCATTTATGCTTGGAAAAAAATGTGGATTTTCTCATTTTGAAATTTACAGTTCTGTATTATTCAGTCTAAAAATCAAGCTTTTTAATCAGGTTGTTGAATTTTCTACATCCTTACTAATATTTTTCAGCTTGATCTAAAGATTACTGAGAGATGTGTATTCAGATTTCCCAACATTAGATGAATCTATTTCTCCTATTTTCTTCCCATTTTCATTAAACATTTTTAATCTACTTAATGACTACATACAAGATAATGATTATAAAATACTTCTTTAGTCTTAGATTAATAGCTATCTTCTCCCATTAAAAAATATATATCATTCCATTGTTTCCTGACTTCAGTTATTGCTGCTAAGCAGTTTGGTAAATATCTAATTGTTTTTCCTTTATAGATAACGTGCCTCTTTCCTCTGGTTGCTTTTCTGATTTTCTTTTTGTTTTTGAGGGTGCTGTAGTTTAGCTCCAGTGTGCCTATGTGTGGATTTGATTATATGTTTCCTGAATCCAAGATTTTTGTGTCTTTCATCAATTTTGAAAAAAATTCAGCCATTATTTATTTTTTCCAAGTATTGTTTCCCTCTTCTCTTTAGTCACTTTGCCTGGAACTGCTATCAGTTGTATGTTTGGACATTCTTGTTTTATTTTCCTTATTTCTCAACCTCTCTATTATGTTTCTTTTCTTTTTTAAAAAATATTTATTTAATTTATTTATTTGGTTGTGCTGGGTCTTAGTTGCGGCAGGCGGGCTCCTTAGTTGCGGCTTGCCAGCTCCTCAGTTGTGGCATGTGAACTCTTATTTGTGGCATGCATGTGGGATCTAGTTCCCTGACCAGGGATCAAACCCGGGTCCCCTGCATTGAAAGCGTGGAGTCTTAACAACTGTGCCACCAGGCAAGTCCCTCTATTATGTTTCATCTCCCTGTGTCTCTCTGTGCTGTATTTTAGGTTATTTCCTCAGATATACCTTCTAGTTTACTATTCCCCTTTTCAGTTGACTTTAATCTGCCTGTTACTTGTCCAGGAGTTTTTAATTCCAATGATTTTATTTTTCATTTCTAGAACTCCTATTTTGTTGTTATTGTTGGTTTTTTAATATATTCCTGGTATCTTCAAAAGTGCCCTGCTCTTTATTCGTGTTTTCAATTCCTTTTTTCACATCTGTTTATTTTGAATGTACTTTTTAATATGTTTAGTTATTTATTCAAATATGTTCACAGTAGATGATTATGTAAAAGAATAGTTCACGTATATAATATAAAATCATTTTGTAAACAAATAATATAGTTATATATTGAATGTACTTTTTTTTGTTTTTGGCAGTACGCAGGCCTCTCACTGCCGTGGCCTCTCCCGTTGCGGAGCACAGGCTCCAGACGCGCAGGCTCAGCGGCCATGGCTCACGGGCCCAGCCGCTCCGCGGCATGTGGGATCTTCCCGGACCGGGGCACGAACCCGTGTCCCCTGCATCGGCAGGCGGACTCCCAACCACTGCGCCACCAGGGAAGCCCTGAATGTACTTTTATAGGCTTTATTTGTTAGTTCTGCTATTTGAAATTCATGTGGCTTTAATTCTGAGAGAGAGAGAGAATGTGTGTGTGAACATGCATACAAGCTTATATGCGTGTGAATGCTGGCCTTCCCTAATGAATTGATTTTTCATATGTTTGCTATAATTAGTCTGTGAGTTCATTTTCTAAGAGCATTTATATGTGATAATTCGGTGTGGGCTATTTGAGGATGTAACCCTTCCAGATGGTCTGTCTTGCCAAGTGTCCCAATGGTATCATGATCCAAGAGCCACCTTATCTTAAATTTACCTATTTATTAGGGAAAATTTCAAGCATACTCAAAAGTAGATAAAATAGTACAATGAATGCCTATGGTCCCATCACTCAGCTTCAATAATTATTAAGTGATGATCAATGTTGCTTCATTTGTATATTCCTGTACTCCTTCCATACTCACACACCACACACTGGATTATTCTGAAGTAAATCCTGGATATTACATCATTTCATCTATAAATATTTCACTATGTAAGTCAAAAGATGAAGACTAAAAAATAATCAAAATAGCAATCACACCTTACAAGTTAACAATTTCTTAATAGGTTCAAATTCTTAATAGGTTCAAATATTCATGATTAACTCATGAATATTTCTTCACAGTTTGTCAAAATAAGGATCCCAGTAAGATCCACGAACTGCAATTGGTTCATATATTTCTTATATCTCCTTTTCTCAAAGATTTACCTATTCTCTCTTCTCTCTCTCTCTCTCTCTCTCTCTCTCGCTCTCTCTCTCTTCTTCTTCTTCCCTCCATCCTTCCCTCTCTCTCCCTCTTACAATTTCTTTGTTGAAAAAAAGTTGTTTTTTTTTCAGGACTGTGCAAGTAGCAGAAAACTCTCAAAACCTCTACCCCACTTCATCAGCTGAGACAGAACAAGTTTCTTGATAAATTTTAGTGCTAGTGGATTAATTATTTTCTAGTAGCCATTTAGGGTATAGCCGTTTAAGGGTGTAGCCACTTAGGGGCCTACATTTATGCCATGGGCTTGGTTCCACCCTTAGCCTATAGAAGCTCAGTGCATTTGAAAGTGTTTTTTGGGAGAAGGGTTTCGTATAATTTAGTCCTTAATATTATGCAGAAATGGAACCTCTTGATGCTTTAAAAAATCTTCTTTGGATCAACTTGAAAGTTTCTTAACCTCTCTAAGTGACAGTGTTCTATAAAATGAGGTACATTTTTTTTTTCTTATTTCACTGTTTTAGGGAATAAATGAGCTAATGTATACAAAGTGGATAATGCAAAAAGGGTACCCTTTCTAGGTAGAGAAGATCTTTGAGCTGAGTTTGAAGAATGAATATTACTGGATTCAAAATGGTTGAAGGAAGAGTAGTGTACCAGGATGATAAAGAAGTAAAAGGACATTTTAGCTCAAAGGCACAATTCTTGTCCTATGACTATTAAGCCCAATTTTTATCCATAACCAACTTCATTGCTCCACAATTCTTTTGTTTGTGCTAATTCAATCTTTTGAGGGTGTAACTGCAAAATTCCCAGCAGTTCCTATAAAATATGTATCTTAGCATAGTTATGCAAATCTGCATTGTAATATTAAAGTAAAACCCAAACCAAAGGGATTCTACTTGAATGTCTGCATGGTAAGTCACACACTAGGATAGTTGTCGGATTTTTCTCTCTGTTTCCTGTAAGTGATTTGATGAAACACTCAGTTGTGAGATTCATTGGTTTAAAATTATGAGCTGGGCTTCCCTGGTGGCGCAGTGGTTGAGAGTCCGCCTGCCAATGCAGGGGACACGGGTTCGTGCCCCGGTCCGGGAAGATCCCACATGCCGCGGAGCAGCTGGGCCCGTGAGCCATGGCCGCTGAGCCTGTGCGTCCGGAGCCTGTGCTCCGCAACGGGAGAGGCCACAACAGCGAGACCCGTGTACCGCAAACAAACAAACAAACAAACAACAAAAAAAAATTGTGAGCTATTTGCAATCGTTTTCAAGCAAGGTTTTTGAAACTTAGGAATTGTAGCAGCTTTGCACTGGCACATGTCTTGCAGATCTCGTTAGCTTTCCAGCCTTATTTTGGCAGGAACATCAAGGGAAGCACACTATATCCATAGGATTTAAGGGACTCAGGCTCCCTTCATCCAGCCGCTGGTCACAAGTTCCAACTCGTTTTTATCAGTTCCATCAGGATAGTTTTCTAGTATCTTCTAAAGCAACATAGGAGGTATAAGTGAACATCTGCAAGACACAATGTGTGCTAAGAAATAGGGCAGTCACTTTGTCCTTCGTGCTCTTTTTGTGTTTGTACAACAGATCTGCCTAAACTACACAGCAATGCAAAGTACAATGCAACATTGGTTAAAAATTTTTTTAAATACATATATAAAGTCTATCTTTCTATATATCATGAATTATACATATATAATCTTTCTATATGTAAAGATAGATTATATATAAAGATATATAGCTATATTAATATGAAAATAAAGATATAGATATAAAATTCTGGTTATTGGATAGTTTCAAATCATGATAAAACCCACCACTTGGAATTAGAAAGGTTGTATTTTACCAAACAAAGGACTTCGGTCTGGTCTGTAAGTGCTTCTTAACACTCCATACTTCTTGACCAACCAATCAGACCTTTTGTCACAGCAGAGCAGGTGAATCCATTCTCTGCTGCTGGCAATTGCATGAGTAATAATGTTCTGAAGTTCCTGAAGTGGCCTCATAAGTTCTTAGAAATTGTATTTCTTTTTTTTTTTTTTTTTGTATGCGGGCCTCTCACCGTTGTGGCCTCTCCCGTTGCGGAGCACAGGCTCTGGACGCACAGGCTCAGCGGCCATGGCTCACGGGCCCAGCCGCTCCGCGACATGTGGGATCTTCCCGGACTGGGGCACGAACCCGTGTCCCCTGCATCGGCAGGCGGACTCTCAACCACTGCGCCACCAGGGAAGCCCTAGAAATTGTATTTCTACAATTTATTTTCCAAAGCGATCTAGATTTAAGAAAGTTCTAGGTGATGATAGGCCTGCTTTTGTTTTTTAATTTAATTAATTAGCACATAAATCATTAATTTTGATTCAGTTGGAATGTCTTTACATACTCATATATGAAAAGTCCATAGAGTTACAGTCATTGGACATAGATCTGTCAGGTATCAACTCCTCAGGCAAAAGGACAACGATAATAAAAAAGGAGAAGAAAAAGTTTGAAGGGATGTTATAGATGAGCTCAACTTAGGTGTGGTTCAGCAAGTGTCTTTTCTCCTTAGACTCTGCAAAGAAATAATTTTCTGTGAAAGAATTTGTCATCTAGAATTACCTTTGTGCTGAGAAATTTTGACCTGGATCTCTACCAGCCTCTTTAAAAAATAATCTTAACTTGCAAACTAAAGATTCCAAATTGTTCCCTCCAAGAAATATGTAGAAATGCACAGATGGGGATGTATGTCATAACCCAAACTCTTCCTGGGCCAGGCGGAATTTAACCCTTAGATGAAGAGACTATTTCTGTACTATAGCTCTTCATTGGCAACTTTTACTCTAATGGAAAAATAAAAATAGAAAGAGTAGAGCAATGAAGCTCTGGGGTTGTAGATTCCTAAGGCAGATGGAAAGGCATTGAATATCTTCCTAATATATTATAGGCCAAATAAAACACTCCTTAGCAAAACTTACTATCTATAAAAAGTTGTTGCTAGCTACAGTTTTATTTGTAGTAGAAAAGAAGTTGCTATTTTGGGCTTAGTTTAATAAAAACCAAGAAGAAACATTTTTTCAAAATTATGATTAGTGTTCTAGGTTTTAATGCTTATACTGATGTTTGTAGTGTTTAGAGACAGATAGTTGCAGTTTACCCCTCATCTTTTTTTTTCTTGTTGAAATTTATTTTTATTGAAGTACAGGTGATGTACAATATTATGTAAGTTACAGGTGTACCAAATAGTGATTCACAACTTTTAAAGGTTATAGTTATTATAAAATATTGGCTATATTCCCTGTATTGTACAATATATCCTTGTAGCTGATTTTATACATAATAGTGTGTACATCTTAATCCCCTACCCCTAGATTGTCCCCTCCCCATCTTGCCACTGGTGACCAGTAGTTTGTTCTCTATATCTGTAAGTCTGCTTTCTTTTTGTTATATTCACTAGTTTGTTGTATTTAGATTCCACATATAAGTGATTATCATATAGTATTTGTCTTTCTCTGACTTATTTCACTTAGCATAATACCCTCCAAGCCCATCCATGTTGCTGCAAATGACAAAACTTCATTCTTTTTTATGGCTGAGTAGTATTCCATTGTGTGTGTGTGTGTGTGTGTGTGTGTGTGTGTGTGTGTGTGTGTGTATCACATCTTCTTTAACCTTTCATCTGTTGATGGACACTTAGGTTGCTTCCATATCTTGGCAATTGTATTTAATGCTGCTGTGAACACTGGGGTGCATGTATCTTTTCAAATTAGTGTTTTTGTTTTTTTCACGTATATATACCCAGGAGGTGGAATTGCTGGATCATGTGGTAGTTCTATTTTTAGTTTTTTGAGAAACCTCCATACTGTTTTCCACAGTGGCTGCACCAATTTACATTCCCACCAGCAGTGTAGGAGAGTTCCCTTTTCTCTACATCCTTGCCAACATTTGTTATCTGTGTTCTCTTTGATGACAGCCATTCTGATGGGTGTGAGGTGATACATCATTGTGGTTTTGATTTGCATTTCCCTGATAATTAGCAATGTTAAGCATCTTCTTATGTCCCTGTTGGCCATCTGCATTTCCTCTTTGGAAAAATGTCTATTCAGGTCTTCTGTCCATTTACTGATTGGGTTGTTTGTTTTTTTGATGTTAAGTTGTATGAGCTGTTTATATATTTTGGATATTAACCCCTTATCCACCGTATCATTTGCAAATATTTTCTCCCATTAAGCAGGTTGTCCTTTCATTTTGTAAATGGTTTCTTCATTGTGCAAAAGCTTTTAAGTTTGATTAGGTGCCATTAGTTCATTTTTGCTATTATTTCCTTTGCTTTAGGAGACAGATCAAAAAAAATATTGCTACGATTTATGTCAAAGAGTGTTCTGCCTATGTTTTCCTCTAGGAGTTTTATGGTTTCTGGTCTTACATTTAGGTCTCTAATCCATTTTGAGTTTATTTTTGTGTATGGTGTTAGGGAGTGTTCTAATTTCATTCTTTTACATGTAGCTGTTCAGTTTTCCCAGCACCACTTATTGAAGAGACTGTCTTTTCTCCATTGTATATTCTTGCCTCTTTTGTTGTAGATTAATTGACATAAGTACATTACTCTCTCATCTTGATGTTCAATTTTGCCATAAACTCTGGTTGATTTGGAACCTTTACTTTTACATGCCTATCACTTTTGGAACTTCCTATTAATATCTGTACACTAAGTCTGGCTGAAACAATTTCACTTTTTTTAAAAAAAGTAATATTAATTTTGGATCTGTTATGGATAGAAAATACTTTTAGCTGAATGGCATTTTGTTTTCAGAAATTAAATGCTTATCTTTGTAAAGCAACAATAGTGTTATCAGAGAAACATATACAGCTTGGTATGTTTACCAAGATTGGCATTTCCTGAGCAGTGGATAATAAACAGTCTTGTAGCAGAAAGGAAAAGACTCAGAAAAAGAAGTTTTATAACTCTCAGGTGTTTGCAAACTGTTTATGTTAACATTATTAGAGAGAGTTTTGAAAAGTGGGTCCTTGCTATGAAAGCAAAAGTAGCCCAAGTCTCTCAATGAATCGGTTCATTTATGTGACAAATTAGTATTGACTGCTTCATATGTGCTGGTACTATAATAAGCCTTCTACACATGCTGTCTTATATAATCTTCACAGCAATTTATGAAGTAGGCACTGTGGTTATCATCCCACAGATGATGAAACTGAGGCTCAAAGAGGTTAATTTGTCCAAGGCCAAAAGCAAAAAAGTGGTGGAGGTGGGTTCTGAACCTAGGTCTGTCAGTTCCAGAGCTAAGATATACTGCTCCAGTTTCTATCCTTTGGATGCAGCCCATTTTGCTGTAAACCTTTTTGTAGTTTTGCCCCTTCTCTGGGGTCACGGATGTGTTCTCTTTCATAGAGCCTGTGAGGTCTTAGACAGCTTATAGTGGATATGTGTTGTTGGAATAACAATCAACAAGGTTCTCATAAGAAACAATCTTGAGTCTACCATCTTTTCTTAAGGGGTTGCTAGGATTACCAATTCCTTTTTTAGGGAGAACATATCACCTTAAGGATTTATTGTTTGTATTTTGCTATTTACTATATGTCATGTTTGTGTGAAAAAGAAGCTACGATGGTAAGTGCTATGCTCTCCATAACTCTTCTCAATGACTGATACATTATATTTCTACTTATTCGTTTGTTTACGGTCTGCCTCTCCACTTGAAAGCATTGGTGCTATCAAGGCAGCGACTTTTGTCTCTGTTAACTGTGGTATCTCCAGAGTCTCAGAGAGTTTCTGGCACATGGTAGGTACACAATGAAAACTTTTTAAATGAAGAGAATGAGATTACTTCTAAGATGTGAGAGAGGGCTACCTTTATATATATTACTCATTTCAGCTCAAATTTCAGAGTAAGTTGTATTGGCACAGTTTAAGGTCATATGAGATGGAAAAAATAATACCTACTACCATTCCAGGCACGTTACTTATGATCCTTAAATTATAAAGTATTATTTTTTCTATTTTATACATGATGAGACTGAGTCTCAAAGGCTGTGTCCCATTCCCTCAGCTTGGACAGTGTCTGGATCTCAAAGACTGGTCTTCCCACCTCAGGACCAGGGCTTCCTGCCATCCCACACAGGAGAGGAGCAGATGATGGAAAGTTATCCAAATTTCTGCAGTTCTCACTTCATGTATTAGGGCTGTCCAGATTCCTCCAGAGAGGTGACCGGGGTGTATAATGGTTAAGAGCCAGCTCTGTACTTGGACACATACAGCTTAGAGTTCTGTATTTGCTATGTAACCTCGAGCATAAAACCTTTCTGAGCTTAGTTTCATCATCTATAAAATGGGCTAATAACAGCGACTACATCAAGGATTTTTATGAAGACCAAATGGGATAATTTACAAAGAGAGCTTAGTTTAATGCCTGGCACGTAAAACTGCTCAATATTAGCATTAAAATGTCAAACCATCAAGACTTGTTAATTCGTTTTTCTTACATAAATATAAAGACCACACCAAGTATCCATTGGTGCTAATAAAAAGTAGACTATGCGATATTTGTAACCAAGACAGTAGGTGTGTTATCAATTCTAAACCTGTTTAAGTTGGTAATACATTTCTGACCCCTGAAATATACTCTAAATTTGGCCTACTGTGATAAATGTATGAGTGACTCTAATTGCAATAATAATTATGGTAGTAATCACTACCAGTTACTCTCCAGCTATTTGTTAAGGTATTATACTATACCCTTTACTTGCATTATCATTAATCCTTGAATTAACCATCAAAAGAAGGCCTTCTTGTTTCCATTTCATAGATAAGGAAACCAAGGCTAAGAAGAATTAAATTGCTTTGTCCAAGAACATTTAGTTAGTAAAGCAGCAGTTCAAGCTTCAGGCTCTAAAGCCCACATTTTTTCCACTATGCCACACTGTCTCCTTGACTGTAGTTCTAGACTTGGTTCTAACAAAATTAAAGAAGCAGTAACCACCAGTTGAGTGAACTGTTACTTGATGTTTCATGCTTTTGAGAGTTATTTTTACCTTTCTTGCCTCATCTGATTAGAGTATTTTTTAATCCTATTATCTTGCTTTTACCTTAAAATGCAACTTAAAATAATAATAATAATAATAAATGTGGGGAGGGATGACTTCAACATTCTACCATATTTAAATCCTATCTGATTAACACCAAACTTTATGTTGTCTTTAAAAAGTAATGCACAGCAGGGAAAAGACAACACAGTTGATTCAATGTCCCTTACATTACAGAAAGAATGAGAGATTTTGATGAGGGACCAGGAGGGAGGGATTTGAATGAGCTGCTGTGGGCTGCCCTTTTTTTTTTTTTTTTTTTTTTTTTTTTGGCAGTACGCGGGCGTCTCACTGTTGCCGCCTTTCCCGTTGCGGAGCACAGGCTCCGGACGCGCAGGCTCAGCGGCCATGGCTCACGGGCCCAGCCGCTCCGCGGCATGTGGGATCCTCCCGGACCGGGGCACGAACCCGTGTCCCCTGCATCGGCAGGCGGACTCTCAACCACTGCGCCACCAGGGAAGCCCCTGGGCTGCCCATTTTTACACCTGGCATAGCCTGGTCAGATGGTATTACCCATGGCAATCAATTTTCCTGTGCTTCAGTTTCTCTGCAAAGTGGGGCTTAAACTGTAAATTTCTAAAGAGCAATGACCATATCTTATTCTGCATATTCCTAGTGCCTACCACAATAAGTTGTTGAGCTCGACTCAGCTGGGGAGTGATACCTTCACGGGGGTGGCCGTGAATAACAAGATCTCAAAGATTACGTTGCTACGATTCTTACTCCATTTTCACAAATTAGGAAATGAGTACTAGGATTTCTCCCTGGCTCACTCCTCTGCACCTTTATACTGATTCTGTAGGCTGGTTTCAGGGATTCCAAACAACTAATAAAGAGTAATGTGCCAAACTTTACTCTTTACTTACAAACTAATCCCACTTGGTAACCAGATGCTTCTAAAATAAGAGGAGGGACTCCAATGGGCAGACAGTGTGGTAGGGGTGCAGGGTGCCTAGGGCACCTCTGATGGGCTCGTGAAAGCTGATTGTGCGCATCTCTTCCCAACCCTGTGCTCAGTGACTTCACATCGGTAGCTTGAAGGCAACACTGGTAGAAGTATTTATACCATGGAAATTAGCAAGTGCTACAAATAGCAGCTCCCACCCCTAAGGCTGGTTGTTAAACGTTTACCAGCACACCAACGGAGAGGTGGTCCACTTTTGGATGATTGCTTTGCTTTGGCTTGCAGTGGAGTGGGCATTGGCTGTCAACAGTAGCAGAGGGCCACATCACACTAAGTGATGATTTAGAGATGATCCCAAACCATCAACCACACTCGCTGAGGCCACGGGCTCTAGAATGAGGTCATATTTAAGAAGTGATGAAGACGAAGGATTTTTTTCCCTCCAATTTTAAGGAACTTTGCTACAATAGCCATGACTATATTTATTTATGGGGAAACTATTATTGTTACATCCCATTATTACTTGTAATAAACAACTCTTCTATAGGAAACTCCACTAATCAGTGTAAAACTCCTAACTCCTAACCATTCAGATAAAACCCATACTAGGCGTCAGCATTTAGAAGACTATGTTTTTTTATTTATATTTTTTTATCTTCTTCTTTTTGTTACATCTTTATTGGAGTATAATTGCTTTACAATGGTGTGTTAGTTTCTCTTTTATAACAAAGTGAATCAGTTATACATATACATATGTTCCCATATCTCTTCCCTATTGCGTCTCCCTCCCTCCCACCCTCCCTATCCCACCCCTCCAGGCGGTCACAAAGCACCGAGCTGATCTCCCTGTGCTATGCGGCTGCTTCCCACTAGCTATCTATTTTACGTTTGGTAGTGTATATAGGTCCATGCCACTCTCTCACTTTGTCACAGCTTACCCTTCCCCCTCCCCATATCCTCAAGTCCATTCTCTAGTAGGTCTGTTTCTTTATTCCTGTCTTACCCCTACGTTCTTCATGACATTTTTTTTTCTTAAATTCCATATATATGTGTTAGCCTAAGGTATTTGTTTTTCTCTTTCTGACTTACTTCACTCTGCATGACAGACTCTAGGTCCATCTACCTCATTACAGATAGCTCAATTTCATTTCTTTTTGTGGCTGAGTAATATTCCATTGTATATATGTGCCACATCGTCTTTATCCATTCATCCAATTATGGACACTTAGGTTGTTTCCATCTCCTGGCTATTGTAAACAGAGCTGCAATGAACATTTTGCTACATGACTCTTTTTGAATTATGGTTTTCTCAGGGTATATGCCCAGTAGTGGGATTGCTGGGTCATATGGTTGTTCTATTTTTAGTTTTTTAAGGAACCTCCAAACTGTTCTCCATAGTGGCTGTACCAATTCACATTCCCACGAGCAGTGCAAGAGTGTTCGCTTTTCTCCACACCCTCTCCAGCATTTATTATTTCTAGATTTTTTGATGATGGCCATTCTGACTGGTGTGAGATGATATCTCATTGTAGTTTTGATTTGCATTTCTCTAATAATTAATAATGTTGAGCATTCTTTCATGTGTTTGTTGGCAGTCTGTATATCTTCTTTGGAGAAATGTCTATTTAGGTCTTCTGCCCATTTTTGGATTGGGTTGTTTGTTTTTTTATTATTGAGCTGCATGAGCTGTTTGTAAATTTGGGAGATTAATCCTTTGTCAGTTGCTTCCTTTGCAAATATTTTCTCCCATTCTGAGGGTTGTCTTTTGGTCTTGTTTATGGTTTCCTTTGCTGTGCAAAAGCTTTTAAGTGTCATTAGGTCCCATTTGTTTATTTTTGTTTTTATTTCCATTTCTCTAGGGGGTGGGTCAAAAGGATCTTGCTGTGATTTATGTCATAGAGTGTTCTGCCTATGCTTTCCTCTAAGAGTTTGATAGTTTCTGGCCTTACATTTAGGTCTTTAATCCATTTTGAGCTTATTTTTGTGTATGGTGTTAGGGAGTGATCTAATCTCATACTTTTACATGTACCTGTCCAGTTTACCCAGCACCACTTATTGAAGAGGCTGTCCTTTCTCCACTGTACATTCCTGCCTCCTTTATCAAAGATAAGGTGGCCATATGTGTGTGGGTTTATCTCTGGGCTTTCTATCCTGTTCTATTGATATATATTTCTGTTTTTGTGCCAGTACCATACTGTCTTGATTAATGTAGCTTTGTAGTATAGTCTGAAGTCAGGGAGCCTGATTCCTCCAGCTCCGTTTTTCATTCTCAAGACTGCTGTGGCTCTTCGGGGTCTTTTGTGTTTCCACACAAATTGTGAAATTTTTTGTTCTAGTTCTGTGAAAAATGCCAGTGGTAGTTTGATAGGGATTGCATTGAATGTGTAGATTGCTTTGGGTAGTAGAGTCATTTTCACAATGTTGATTCTTCCAATCCAAGAACATGGTATATCTCTCCATCTATTTGTATCATCTTTAATTTCTTTCATCAGTGTCTTATAATTTTCTGCATACAGGTCTTTTGTCTCCTTAGGTAGGTTTCTTCCTAGATATTTTATTCTTTCTCTTGCAATGGTAAATGTGAGTGTTTTCCTGATTTCACTTTCAGATTTTTCATCATTAGTGTATAGGAATGTCAGAGATTTCTGTGCATCAATTTTGTATCCTGCTACTTTACCAAATTCATTGATTAGCTCTAGTAGTTTTCTCGTAGCATCTTTAGGATTATCTATGTATAGTATCATGTCATCTGCAAACAGTGACAGCTTTACTTCTTCTTTTCTGATTTGTATTTCCTTTTCTTCTCTGATTGCTGTGGCTAAAACTTCCAAAAGTATGTTGAATAATACTAGTGAGAGTGGGCAACCTTGTCTTGTTCCTGATCTTAATGGAAATGCTTTCAGTTTTTCACCATTGAGGACGATGTTGGCTGTGGGTTTGTCATATATGGCCTTTATTATGTTGAGGAAAGTTCCCTCTATGCCTACTTTCTGGAGGGTTTTTATCATAAATCGGTGTTGAATTTTGTCTAAAGCTTTCTCTGCATCTATTGAGATGACCAAATGGTTTTTCTCCTTCATTTTGTTAATATGGTGTATCACATTGGTTAATTTGTGTATATTGAAGAATCCTTGCATTCCTGGAATAAACCCCACTTGATCATGGTGTATGATCCTTTTAATGTGCTGTTGGATTCTGTTTGCTAGTATTTTGTTGAGGATTTTTGCATCTATGTTCATTAGTGATATTGGCCTGTAGTTTTCTTTCTTTGCGACATCCTTGTCTGGTTTTGGTACCAGGGTGATGGCGGTCTCATAGCATGGGTTTTGGAGTGTTCCTCCCTCTGCTATATTTTGGAAAAGTTTGAGAAGGATAGGTGTTAGCTCTTCTCTAAATGTTTGATAGAATTCACCTGTGAAGCCATCTGGTCCTGGGCTTTTGTTTGTTGGAAGATTTTTAATCACAGTTTCAATTTCAGTGCTTGTGATTGGTCTGTTCATATTTTCTATTTCTTCCTGATTCAGTCTTGGCAGGTTGTGCATTTCTAAGAATTTGTCCATTTCTTCCAGGTTGTCCATTTTATTGGCATAGAGTTGCTTGTAGTAATCTCTCATTGTCTTTTGTATTTCTGCAGTGTCATTTGTTACTTCTCCTTTTTCATTTCTAATTCTATTGATTTGAGTCTTCTCCCTTTTTTTCTTGATGAGTCTGGCTAATGGTTTATCAATTTTGTTTATCTTCTCAAAGAACCAGCTTTTAGTTTTATTGATCTTTGTTATCATTTCCTTCATTTCTTTTTCATTTATTTCTGATCTGATCTTTATGATTTCTTTCCTTCTGCTAACTTTGGGTTTTTTTTGTTCTTCTTTCTCTAATTGCTTTAGGTGCAAGGTTTGGTTGTTTATTCGAGATGTTTCCTGTTTCTTAAGGTAGGGCTGTATTGCTATAAACTTCCCTCTTAGAACTGCTTTTCCTGCATCCCATAGGTTTTGGGTCGTCATGTCTCCATTGTCATTTGTTTCTAGGTATTTTTTGATTTCCTCTTTGATTTCTTCAGTGATCACTTCGTTATTAAGTAGTGTATTGTTTAGCCTCCATGTGTTTTTATTTTTTACAGATCTTTTCCTGTAATTGATATCTAGTCTCATAGCGTTGTGGACGGTAAGGATACTTGATACAATTTCAATTTTCTTAAATTTACCAAGGCTTGATTTGTGACTCAAGATATGATCTATCCTGGAGAATGTTCCATGAGCACTTGAGAAAAATCTGTATTCTGTTGTTTTAGGATGGAATGTCCTATAAATATCAATTAAGTACATCTTGTTTAATGTATCCTTTAAAGCTTGTATTTCCTTATTTATTTTCATTTTGGATGATCTGTCCATTGGTGAAAGTGGGGTGTTAAAGTCCCCTACTATGAATGTGTTATTGTTGATTTCCCCTTTTATGGCTGTTAGTATTTGCCTTATGTATTGAGGTGTTCCTATGTTAGGTGCATAAATATTTACAATTGTTACATCTTCTTCTTGGATCGATCCCTTGATCATTATGTAGTGTCCTTCTTTGTCTCTTCTAATAGTCTTTATTTTAAAGTCTATTTTGTCTGATACGAGAATTGCTACTCCAGCTTTCTTTTGGTTTCCATTTGCATGGAATATCTTTTTCCATCCCCTCACTTTCAGTCCGTATGTGTCTCTAGGTCTGAAGTGGGTCTCTCGTAGACAGCATATATATGGGTCTTGTTTTTGTATCCATTCAGCCAGTCTGTGTCTTTTGGTGGGAGCACTTAGTCCATTTACTTTTAAGGTAATTATCGACATGTATGTTCCTATTCCCATTTTCTTAACTGTTTTGGCTTTGTTATTATAGGTCTTTTCCTTCTCTTGTGTTTCTTGCCTAGAGAAGATCCTTTAGCATTTGTTGTAAAGCTGGTTTGGTGGTGCTGAACTCTCTCAGCTATTGCTTGTCTGTAAAGGTTTTAATTTCTCCATCAAATCTGAATGAGATCCTTGCTGGGTAGAGTAATCTTGGTTGCAGGTTTTTCTCCTTCACCACTTTAAATATGTCCTGCCACTCCCTTCTGGCTTGTAGAGTTTCTGCTGAAAGATCAGCTGTTAACCTTATGGGAATTCCCTTGTGTGTTATTTGTTGTTTTTCCCTTGCTGCTTTTAATACTTTTTCTTTGTATTTAATTTTTGACAGTTTGATTAATATGTGTCTTGGCATGTTTCTCCTTAGATTTATCCTGTATGGGACTCTCTGTGCTTCCTGGACTTGATTAACTATTTCCTTTCCCATATTAGGGAAGTTTTCAACTATAATCTCTTCAAATATTTTCTGAGTCCCTTTCTTTTTCTCTTCTTCTTCTGCAACCCCTACAATTCAAATATTGGTGCATTTAATGTTGTCCCAGAGGTCTCTGAGACTGTCCTCAGTTCTTTTCATTCTTTTTTCTGCTTTGCAGTAGCTATTTCCACTATTTTATCTTCCAGGTCACTTATCCGTTCTTCTGCCTCAGTTATTCTGCTATTGATCCCTTCTAGAGTATTTTTAATTTCATTTATTGTGTTGTTCATCATTGCTTGTTTCATGTTTAGTTCTTCTAGGTCCTTGTTAAATATTCCTTGCATTTTGTCTATTCTATTTCCAAGATTTTGAGTCATCTTTACTATTATTATTGTGAATTCTTTTTCAGGTAGACTGCCTACTTCCTCTTCATTTGTTAGGTCTGGTGGGTTTTTATCTTGCTCCTTCATCTGCTGTGTGTTTTTCTGTCTTCTCATTTTGCTTTTCTTACTGTGTTTGGGGTTTCCTTTTTGCAGGCTACAGGATTGTAGTTCCCTTTGTTTTTGGTGTCTGTCCCCAGTGGCTAAAGTTGCTTCAGTAGGTTGTGTAGGCTTCCTGGTGGAGGGGACTGGTGCCTATGTTCTGGTGGATGAGGCTGGATCTTGTCTTTCTGGTGGGCAGGTCCATGTCTGGTGGTGTGTTTTGGGGTGTCTGTGGACTTAGTATGATGTTAGGCAGCCTCTCTGCTAATGGGTGGGGTTGTGTTCCTGTCTCGCTAGTTGTTTGGCATAGGGTGTCCAGCACTGTAGCTTGTTGGTCGTTGAGTGAAGCTGGGTGCTGGTGTTGAGATGGAGATCTCTGGGACATTTTCGCTGTTTGATATTATGTGGAGCTGGGAGGTCTCTTGTGGACCAGTGTCCTGAAGCTGGCTCTCCCACCTCAGAGGCACAGCACTGACTCCTGGCTGCAGCACCAAGAACCTTTCATCCCCACAGCTCAGAATAAAAGTGAGAAAAAGAGAAAGAAAGAAAGAAAGAAAGAAAGAAAGATGATAAAAGAAAATAAAATAAGGTAAAATAAAATAAAGTTATTAAAATAAAAAAATAATTATTAAGAAAAAAATTTTTTTAAGTAAAAAAAAAAACAAAAACGGATGGATAGAACCCTAGGACAAATGGTGAAAGCAAAGCTATACAGACAAAATCTCTCACAGAAGCATACACATACACACACACAAAAAGAGGAAAAGTGGAAAAAAATAATAAATCTTGCTCTCAAAGTCCACCTCCTCAATTTAGGATGATTCATTGTGTATTCATGTATTCCACAGATGCAGGGTACATCAAGTTGATTGTGGAGATTTAGTCCGCTGCGCCTGAGGCTGCTGGGAGAGATTTCCCTTTCTCTTCTTTGTTCGCACAGCTCCCGGGGTTCAGCTTTGGATTTGGCCCCGCCTCTGCATGTAGGTCGCTGGAGGGCGTCTGTTCTTCGCTCAGGCAAGAGGGGGTTAAAGGAGCCGCTGATTCGGGGGCTCTGGCTCACTAAGGCCGGGGGGAGGGAGAGGCACAGATGAGGGGCGAGCCTGCGGCAGCCTCTTGGCGTGACATTGCACCAGCCTGAGGCCCGCCGTGCGTTCTCCCAGGGAAGTTGTCCCTGGATCCCGGGACCCTGGCAGTGGCAGGCTGTACAGGCTCCCGGGAGGGGAGGTGTGGAGAGTAACCTGTGCTCTCACACAGGCTTCTTGGTGGCGGCAGCAGCAGCCTTAGCGTCTCCTGCCCATCTCTGGGGTCCGCGCTGTTGGCCGCGGCTCGCGCCCGTCTCTGGAGCTCCGTTAAGCAGCGTTCTTAATCACCTCTCCTCGCGTACCAGGAAACAAAGAGGGAAGAAAAAGTCTCTTGCCTCTTTGGCAGGTCCAGACTTTTCCCCGGACTCCCTCCTGGCTAGGCGTGGTGCAATAACCCCTTCATGCTGTGTTCACGCCACTAGTCCTCTCCCTGCGCTCCAACTGAAGCCCGAGCCTCAGCTCCCAGCCCCTGCCCGCCCCGGCGAGTGAGCAGACAAGCCTCTTGGGCTGGTGAGTGCTGGTCGGCACCGATCCTCTGTGCGGGAATCTCTCCGCTTTGCCCTCTGCACCCCTGTTGCTGTGCTCTCCGCGGCTCCGAAGCTTCTCCCCTCGGCCACCCGCAGTCTTCGCCCGTGAAGGGGCTTCTAGTATGTGGAAACCTTTCCTCCTTCACAGCTCCCTCCCACTGGTGCAGGTCCCGTCCCTATTCTTTTGTCTCTCTTTATTCTTTTTTCTTTTGCCCTACGCAGGTACGTGGGGAGTTTCTTGCCTTTTGGGAGGTCTGAGTTCTTCTGCCAGAATTCAGTAGGTGTTCTGTAGGAGTTGTTCCACGTGTAGATGTATTTCTGATGTATCTCTGGGGAGGAGGGTGATCTCCGCGTCTTACTCTTCCGCCACCTTCCCCCTCTCCAGAAGACTATGTTTTCAGCTTAGACTAGTGGTTCTCAAAGTATGGCCTTATTTATTAGAAATGCAAATTCTCGGTCTCCACCCCAGACCTATTGGATCAGAAATTCTGGAGATAAGGGAGATTTCACCAAGCCCTCCAAGTAACTCTGAACCACTAGCTTAGACATTGTCTTACCAGAGGCAGTGGCAATGAGAATCTAGTAAAAATGCTTGAGTTATGCTAAAATATTCTATCCCATCCTTCTGAAATCTTGATCCAATAAACATCCTTTAATAGATTCTCATGAAATATTCTTTTGTATATTATGTAAATCTCTGATAAACTATGTATTAATAAGCAATTCTCCTGAGTGAGACTGCATTCATTTGACATATTGCAATATATCTATCATTTGTTGAAAATTATTTCTAATACTCTACCTTAAATTCTATTAAATAGGTGAAAACCCATAGAAATTCTCTTAAGAAATATCCAGAGAAATATGTACAGTTCTGCTACATCTCTTGTTGATCAATTGGCTGTGCAAATATGAGAGGAGAGTTCATCTTGTTACTATATTGACTGAAATAAAGTGCTTTAAATACACAGGTGAACATTGATTAACTAACAGAAATAGAGTCACATTTCAGGCACACAAATGAAAGGGGGGGATGGAAGGAGGAGAGAAACCTTGAAAGACATTTGACAGAGGAGGTTGTATTCTCCAGATAGCCCTGTCAAGCAGCTCTGTCAACAACAAAAAGAAGAAAACAAATAAATTGGAGGTTGTGTGAATGTCACAAGACCAGAATATAAATATGACATGGAGCGAAGTAAATACCAATAATTCGCATTCTCACAAAATGTTTTAGGGTGATACCTTCTAGCTATGCCAAAATGAAAAGAAAAAAAATGATATGTAGGTAAATCTCCAAGACCCGGGTCCATCCACCGTTCGCTTTTTATTCATAATAAGCCAATCCTCAAAAGGTACCACTGCAGGAATAACACAAAGTGTGACAAGACTCAGGACTCGTACATCTAGAAATGGATTTAACATTCAGAGAACATTTCAACTCTGCTTAACTTTCTAACTCTCAAGAGAGAATGCAGTCTTCACTCTGAGCAGTCAAAGAACATCTTTAGACAGAATATGGAGTTTGTGACTTAGGTTTTCTCTTCTTGCTAAACAGATTGCAGAAACATGCATCCAAAAACAGGTTTAAAATTATGGGATTTTTTTTCACTAAAAAAATCTTTTCAAGCTTTTCTTATCAACATAATTATCCATCTGTACATGAACTAAATCTTCACAAGCTCTTCAGGGCTAGCTGCCCTTTCAGCACTAGACAAGACCACCCAGGTCTTGTCTGGTTTTGTGTTCAGTGATACCACCTGTCTGTCCCTGGTCCAATGGGTGCCTTCTTGAAAATCTTATGTAACTGCCTTTTTCCTCTTCCATGGGTCTCACCTCACCATATCCAATGGAAGCCCTGGCCCAGAATCCAAGAATGTTGTTCCAGAGAGGCCTGGCGAGTATCACCACTCATTAACAAGAGCTCCTCCTTCCCTGCCCTGGGAAGCCAGAGCACCCTGTCTTCCTGGTGCGCCCACGTCCTGCCCACTCAGAAAACAAGACCCTTAGTCTGGCATGAGAAATCTGGTTTCCTCCCCGTGGCCATAAAGTCTTCAGTTTTTGGATTTTTTTAAACATCTTTATTGGAGTATAATTGCTTTACAATGGTGTGTTAGTTTCTGCTTTATAACAAAGTGAATCAGTTATACGTATACATATATCCCCATATCTCCTCCCTCTTGCGTCTCCCTCCCACCATCCCTATCCCACCCCTCTAGGTGGCCACAAAGCACCTAGCTGATCTCCTTGTGCTATGTGGCTGCTTCCCACTCGCTACCTATTTTATGTTTGGTAGTATATATATGTCCATGCCTCTCTCTCACTTCATCCCAGCTTACCCTTCCCCCTCCCCGTATCCTCAAGTCCATTCTCTAGTAGGTCTGTGTCTTTATTCCCATCTTACCCCTAGGTTCTTCATGACCTTTTTTTTTTTCCCTTAGATTCCATATATATGTGTTAGCCTAAGTTATTTGTTTTTCTCTTTCTGACTTACTTCACTCTGTGTGACAGACTCTAGGTCCATCCACCTCACAACAAATATCTCAATTTCGTGTCTTTTTATGGCTGAGTAATATTCCATTGTATATATGTGCCACATCTTCTTTATCCATTCATCTGTCGATGGACACTTAGGTTGCTTCCATGTCCTGGCTATTGTAAATAGAGCTGCAATGAACATTTTGGTACATGACTCTTTTTGAATTATGGTTTTCTCAGGGTATATGTCCAGTAGTGGGATTGCTGGGTCATATGGTAGTTCTATTTTTAGTTTTTTAAGGAACATCCATACTGTTCTCCATAGTGGCTGTAACAATTTACATTCCCACCAACAGTTCAGGAGCGTTCCCTTTTCTCCACACCCTCTCCAGCATTTATTGTTTCTAGATGTTTTGATGATAAGCCTTCAGTTTTAAGTGTTCAATAAATACTACTCTTCTATAAAGTGCTTGCATTCTAAACTCCAATAAACCCTCTGATAAAGAAGTATTGTTCTAATATGAAAATCTGTAGGTAAGAAAATGAACTCCCCACCCCCTCCCAGAGCCGATTGAGCCCTATCAGAAGGCCAAGAAATTAAAAGATGTTGGATTGGGACTTCCCTGGTGGCGCAGTGGTTAAGACTCCTCGCTCCCAATGCAGGGCGTCCAGATTTGATCCCTGAGATCCCACATGCATGCCGCAACTAAGAGTTTGCAAGCTGTAACAAAGGAGCCCACCTGCCAAAACTAAGACCCGGCACAACCAAATAAATAAATAATAAATATTAAAATAAAATAAAATATGTTGGATTGACCCAGGCTTTATAGCAAATATCCTACACTAGGACCTAGAAGTGAAACTTTCAAAAATCCAGAAGGATGATCAGTTTCATAGTATTTAGACATGTCATGATGTACAACCAAAGTTATATGAAATATATTTGAGATGCTTTCTGCTCAAACTATTCAATGGTTCTTCATAACTGGGTAACTTCCTTGGCCTTTTTTTGTTTTGCCTAGACTGTTTCTGGGTGACCCAGCATTTCTGATGGTTTCCATTGCTTTAAGGGCTTATGTTCAGCTAAGATCCCTTTCCTGAGTTCTAGGCCCACGTGTCTGAGATTTGAGTTCAGGTGGGCATTATCGGTTTCCATTCCCATTCCGCTCTTCCTCTTGTATCTTGTGCCTTACTAAATGTGAACTCCATCCACCTGGCAGCTCAAGTCAGGTAGCTGAGCACCTTGCTTAATTCTCCCTCTCCTTCAACCCTCACACCTAATCAGTTCTTAGAGCCTTGGATTCTGCTCCCTTAACATCACTCAAACACACCGACTCTCGGTTCCTACTGCTACCTGAGCTCAGGCAGTCATCATTTCTCCATAGATGGAGAACAGCCTCCCAGCTGGTCTTCCCTTCCCAATCCATTCTTCACAGCCGGAAAGACCATTCTAAAAGGCAGCGTTGATCACATGATTCCCTTGCCTCAAATGTCCTAGGTTGAAATAAAAGTTCCTTGTGACCTACTTCCTGCCCATCTCTACAAGCTCATCTTTGGCTTTTTCTTCTCCCATCCTCTGCACCAGAGCTCTGGGAGACCTCAATGTTTACTCTGCATTTCTCCATGCTTTTGTACCCACTAGTACTTGCTCTACTCTTCCTAACATCCTTCTGCTTAATTTCTGCTTACCTTTCAAAATCCATCTTCCTCCAGGAAGTTTCTTCAAGTTGCCTTCAGGTTAATCACCCCTTCAGTGTATTACAGCAGACACGGTCTTAAAATTTACATGGTATTGTAACCTCACTCACCTCTCTTTCCCACTGAACTGAGAGCTCCTTGAAGGCTGAGACTGGTTTTTCAGCGCTCAGTTCCTGGAGCTGTTAAAAGAGTCTGGCCTCAAAAAGAGTTCTGTCGACTAAGTGAAATAGTCTAGAGTGAGGTTATATGTTCTTGTGCAACTTCTTGCTGGAAGCCAGGCTAAATTAAGGCTTCAAAGAAGTAGACACTACTGAAGTAGAAAAATTTGTTCAAGGAAGACAGAGTCAGATTTTTAAGATACTGGTCATTTAGGCTCGATTGTTGGAATGTGTGTCTCATGAAGACAAAGGGGAGAGTTTTGGCAATTGCCAACTTCTCAATAGCCTCTAGGGACAAAGACAGTTATGTAGGAGAGAGCCTGACCCTGTGCACCTGCAGACAGATGCTAACAAGTGAGCCCAGGCACGTACTTAGGGATCTAACCATCCCCACAAGCAAGTTTAGAAGCTTCCATTGGGTTTCTTGCCAATAAACAAAAAAGAAAAGGTCTTTCTTCCATTGTTTTAGTTCTGCAAATTCTTTTTTTTAAAGCATTTAAAAAATTTTACTTATTTATTTTCTTTATATTTTTGGCTGCTTCGGGTCTTAGTTGCAGCTCGAGGGGTCTTCGTTGAGACACGCAAGATCTTTTCATTGCGGCGTGGACTCTGTTGTGGTGTGCAGGCTTCTCTCTAGTTGTGACAGGCGGGTTTTCTCTCTCTAGTTGTGGCTCGTGGGTTCCAGAGTGCGTGGGCTTTGTAGTTTGCGGCACGTGGGCTCTCTCGTTGAGGCGTGCAAGCTCAGTAGTTGTGGTGTGCAGGCTTAGTTGCCCTGTAGCACGTGGGATCTTAGTTTCCTGACCAGGGATCGAACCCACATCCCCTGAATTGGAAGGTGGATTCTTTACCACTGGGAAGTCCCTAGCTCTGAAAATTCTTAATTTGAAAATACATAGTAAGCCATTATAGGCCTTATCAAACTTATACCTCAATTAGATATATTTTTTAGATATATTTTTTAAAGTTTTGAAAAGGAACTTCACCCCTGCCTTTGAAATACGGCCACGTTGTGGGTTACACAAACAACTTCAGTGTCATTACCTCCACATCTGCCCGTGCTCTGCTGAAAAGCTGTCTCTGTGGGTCCTATCTGCTTTGTTTTCTACCCAGCCCTCTCCAGCCCACACTGTATCTGTTGAACTAGGAATGTCATCTCTGCTTTTAACCATCAGCCTGTCCTAATGGTGGAAAACCCTGAAAACAGCCTGTACTCAAGGAAGGCTTGGCTTTTGGCTTCACAGTCCGGTGGAAACCTAAACCCGCAACTTGGGAACCAGTGAGGGCACAAGCCACTTATTGATTTTGTAATCAAGAGGAGAATAGGATAGAGGTGCTACGTTAAAATGTTGTGTTGGCTTTGTAAATAAACAGCTCTACCACCCTAGCAGGTCCGAGGTTCAAAGCTGGCCCTGGGGATAGGAGTTATGAGTATCACCAAACCAGCCATCTAATGACTTGCTGGGTGACTCTCAGCCACCCTTCCAACATTGTCTCTAGGAAAATTGTGCTTATCAGAAAATGCAATTCTTTTGCTTATGTTTTTCATCCTAAAGTAGAACTTAGCAACCTTTTAGGGCTTCCAAAGTTGAGTGTGAATAGGTATGCTTTGCTTAGAAACTCTAAATCACAGTTTAAGAAACTCCAATGCACTAAAAAGAAAATCAAATCGAGTAGGTTTTATATACCACATCTTCTTTATCCATTCATCTGTCGCTGGACACTTAGGTTGCTTCCATGTCTTGGCCATTGTAAATAGTGCTGCTATGAACACTGGGGTGCGTGTATTTTTTCAAATTAGCGTTTTCTCTGGATATATATATATATATATATATATATATATATATAATGGAACGTTATTCAGCCATAAAACGGAATGAAATAATGTCATTTGCAACAACATGGATGGACCTAGAGATTATCACATTAAGTGAAGTAAGTCAGACAGAGAAAGCGAAATATCATATGATATCACTTATATGTGGACTCTTAAAAATGATATAAATGAACTTATTTACAAAACAGAAATAGACTCACAGACATAGAAAACAAACTTATGGTTACCAGAGGGGATAGCGGGGGGTGGGGGGGGGTAGATAAACTAGGAGTTTGGGATTAGCAGATACACACTACTGTATATAAAGTTGGTAAACAGCAAGGACCTACTGTATCACATAGGGAACAATATTCAATGTCTTGTAAAAATCTATAATGGAAAAGAACCTAAATATATATATAAATAACCGAATCACTTTGCTGTACACCTGAAGCTAACGCAACATTGTAAATTAACTACACTTCGGTTTAAAAAACTGTTTTAAAAATTGAGTATGTTTTCCCTCAAAGTTGCCATGCCTCCTGCCAGCCTTCTTTGGGTCAGTTGCACGCCCCCCCCACTCTTTCCATCACTGACACTCAAGAATTTGGAGATGGCTTTCTATTTCTCCCGCTCCAGTGTCCTCCCACTGGTCATGCAATAGCCAAGATGTATATATTTTACTTTCACTACACCTTTCCTCTCACCTCTTTCTCTGACTTCGTCCACCACCCTCTGAGCTCTGGCTCACCTGATAGATTAATCTTGCTTAGATTAGTAAAATAAGATTCTGGTGTTCTCACCGCCAACCCACCCAACACCACTGCTCATTTTCCAGAAACATGTCTTGAATCATGTCATTCCCCTGCTCAGAAATGTTCAAGGGAGCCCCACTACTTCCTAAATCAGTTCTACAACCCCAGACTTTCCACCTACATTTTCTGCTCTATATTTTGTTATTTCAACTGTAGATACACGTTTGCTATTCTTTCCACACACAGTCCTGCATCCGCCTGCGCTCGTACTGTTTCACCCAAGCTACCTGGTTTGAGGGCGGGTTCCATCATTTACTAGCTTTGTGCTTCTGTTTCCTCACTTATAACGTGAGGATCATAATAGCACCTACTTCATAGGGTTTTGTGCTGATTACTTGAAGAAATCCATACAAAAGGCCTTAGAGGAGCCCAAGCACAAGGTAAGTATTCAGTAACTGGTAGTGATCATTATTATTATCATCATCCCTTTCAAGGACCATTTCAAATCCACCTCTTTAGAGAAGGCTTTTTTAATTGCCCAATTCAATGTTATTTTTTCCTTCTTTTTGTACTTCTCTGAATAGCATTTGACACAGAATGCCCTGCCGTAGAATAGTGTGTGCGCTTATCGTGGCCTGCCTGGACCGTACAATTACTGAGGTTGAGGAAATTTTGTTCATCATTGTATTCGCTGAAGGACCTTCTACAGCACCTGGCACATCAGAAGGACTTAATAAATACTGGCTAAATTGAAATAAATTGATTTTCCTATTTTTAAAACTCTGTTCCACAAGCTGAGCAAAAATAGCACATAAAGATAAGCAAATGAAATGAGCACCTTGATAACAAGGATGTTACTGGTGAAAGACACTGAGATTGATGTCATTAGAATGCACGGCTTTCCTTGATAACAACCTTTCCTCCCTGTTCTCCATTGCAGGTCTGCTTAGTGGCCTATCTTGGTTTGTTTATGCTTTGTGTCTCCTATCAAGTTGACGAACGGACTTGCATCCAGTTTGCCATGAAAGTAAGTTGTCCTTTTTCTTTCTCTTTTATCATCACATAGAAGGAAACACAAGTACAAAATTAAGGAGGACTTTTTAAGGGGTTGTATATCTGATTATTCTAGAAATTGCATTTTTAGACAGGCCAAAAAATGTTTTAGGAGGGCATTCATCCAGACCCCAAAGGTAATGCTGATTTTTTTTTGTCTTAATTTCCATGAACTGGATTGGCACAGAGCATATGAAGTGTCCTCCAATGCCCTTAAAAGGAAAATTGAAAACTCATCAGTTCAGCGAAACACTTGGCCAGGGAAAAAGTGTCCATATCAGTGCTCACTTCCCCATCTTGGGGTTTTTTTAGAATGTTTTAATAATGAAGCAGTCTAAGTGTATTTCCCTTGGTAGGTGGGATCACCGAGACAGAAAAGGTACGTTGGGTGAATCCAAATGACCTGTGCCAAGAATCTGAGGGCAAAGGCAGGAGGTTGGGGCATGCTTGGTTTAGCAAGTGTGTGTGCCTTAATGAGGGCCTTTTTTTTTAGAGACACTGTGTTTGGTTGGAGCCAATTCAAGTACACAGCATTTTCACTGCACAGTAGAATCTGCTCCAAAGGGAAACACAGACACACCCTTTCAGAGTTTAGGGAGATAAACAGCCCACTCAGAAATCAGTTGGTAGAAATCAAATTCCTACATTTTCTTTCAACTCCTGCAGCAGAGAACAAAAAGCTTTCTGTAATGTTGGTTTGGTTTGGTTTTGGTTTGGGGGTCCAGTCACATTGTTTACTTTTCTTCTATAAGAAAACACATAAAAACTGGATACTCCTTTGTAAGATGTTAGTATATTCTAGTATATTGATATAAAAGCTACTGACATAAAAAAGCAATGTGCTCATATATACATATATATATTTAAGTCATGTCGTGAAAGAGTAATTAGTGAATAAAATATTCAAATTATTTTAACTAGCAAAAAGAAACTGGCTACACAAAATGTATGCTATGATCCTACGGAGATTAAATAAATAGCTCTTATATGCACAGAAAAAATAGTTTCTCTGAGTGGTGGGATTATACCTACATTGTGTAGTTTTTTTCTTCAATTTTGAGATGTTCTCCAATAGTTAGATGTAACTCTTCTAATTTAAAAATTTAATGGATGCTATTTTAAAAATTGATAGAGTTATAATTTTGGTGGATATGCCCCACCCACCCACCTTGGAAATTTTACTTTTTCTGTCTGAGGGTGTCCCTTAAAAGAAGGCCAGATAGAGCAGACATCAGTCCATGTTTACTTTTTTGGTAGAAGTCTGAATAAACTACAAGGCTTAGTGATGATTTTGTTTTTTAAAGCCTAGTAAGAAATTATCTGTTAAATTATGGGAATTTCATTCATTATGTAAAAAGGGCTCTAAACTAGGTTCATCAGTTTCTGTGAAATGCCCTCATCCCCCTCTCCACCATGATCCCAGGAAACAGCAGAGGCAACAGCAACATCTTCACAGAAGCCCCTAAAGCCATCTCAACGTCTGCATTTAAAATAAGGAGCAAGGACAAAAAAATTAAAAAATAAAAAAGTCACTGCCAATGTCAGCCAGGTTGAGAATTCACCACTAGGAAGATCTCATTAACTATCTTTTTTTTTCACCTGTGACAGACATTGACAAATACAGAGGCACTTTTCTCTTCTCCTGAATGTGACCTTTAGTGATGCTTGCTACCAGCTCTCTAAGGTGCCCGCTATATTACCTTCAGGTCGAAAATGAGCTCCGTCAATCTCCAGGTTTTCCAAAGGCACAACAGGTTACAGCGGACTTCCCTTGTGCTCCTGACATCATTTGGGGGAGAAGGAATAAAATGCATCTTCATGAGGTGTTTCTCACTAGCAAAACCGCATTTTAGTGCTTACGTGTTGATACCCTGCACCAAGCTTTGGTGGCGAATTTACTTCCTTCTGTTGAATGCCCAGATAGTCAGGACAAGCAACACGGGGGTGATGCCAGCGCTTTACTGCAACCTGTGCTAGCGCGCGCGCGCGCGTCCACACACACACACACACACACACACACACACACACACACACACACGCCCCACACACTTCCCTTTTCCTTACAGACAGTGGCCACGGGGGTTTGTCTTTTCATCTCAAGCTAGCACAGTCTTCTCTGGCGGCCCTTTGGCGAGCCCTGTAAGCCGCCGGCGCCTTCCATCTTTCTCCCCAGGCCCTGCTCCCGAGTTCTGCTCCTGGGCTCGGCGGGCCATCCGGCCGCTGATTGGGCTTCCTGCCTATCCTCTTGGCCCTGTTTTCTCGGGGCTCACCTTGATGATGTTCAGAAACGTGTCTGGTTCGTGTGCGTGCAAAAACACTCCGGGGCACATTCCCCACGAGGGCATTGCAGTCGCAGTAGCCTCTGAACTTTGAAGCGGCGGCCGGGTACCAATTAGAGGCGGCGAGCGCGGGGCGCGCCCCCGGGCGCTGTGGTTACATAAGCGCCGGGGGCGCCCGCCTCCGCCCGCTGCGCAGTGCCGGCCGCCCGGACTGACACAGGCAAGACAGATGCGTCCCGAGCCCCGCTGGTATCAAAATATATTTGCTGGCCTTCCCAAGGTCATCGTAAACACTCTTATTGATAGTTATGCGTGCCGTGTACGTAAAGCAAGCCACTTGATTTTAAATTACAGATTCTGCCCCAGAAGCTTGTTGCTGTCAGCTGAGTTAAAAGCCGCGAAGGAAAAAATGCTACAGCGCTGCAGATGTAGCCCACAGGCTTTGGCCGATCAAGTCTATATTTATGTCTCGAAATGGATAAGAAACTTGATTCTGCGGCTCACTCTTGCTTACTTGGCCCGATGCTTTCCTGCAGTGGGAGAGGCAGAATCACAATGTGTGAGCTAATGCGCCAGTGAAAATGTATTCGTATTTAAAGGAGCTGAGGGGCATGGCTTTTGTCTGCGCTCTTGAGGCTTCTAGAATATTTAATATGCTCAATTAAAATTGAGCAGTCTCTGTGCTTGTGTAAATGTTCACGTCCTTTCTACAAGCCAAGGATGTGTTGTTACTCTCACGTGACATAGAATAACACAAAGCCAGTATAGGGTGGATATCCTAAAAGTCCTGAGAACTGGCAGCTCTTTCCAGGTCTGCTAATGTGTTCATTTCAAGAATACTTAAATATTTAAACCAGGAAAGCCCAGTATCGATTATTTTGATCCTTAGAGTAATCCTGTGACTTAGGTGCTAGATGAAGAAACAAAGGTACCCATGGGATTGATTTAATTTGCCCAAGGTTCATAGTTATGGAGGGGAGAACCGGGATTCTAACTCAGGCTGTCTGCTCCCCAATCCATGCCTGTAACCATCACCGGGCACTGCTGTGTACTTGGTAAAAGTCTTGGGCAAATCTTTTGCTCTTTGGGCCCAAAGAAGAGACAGGGGCTTCCCTGGTGGCGCAGTGGTTGAGAGTCCGCCTGCCACTGCAGGGAACACGGGTTCGTGCCCCGGTCCGGGAAGATCCCACATGCCGCGGAGCGGCTGGGCCCGTGAGCCATGGCCGCTGAGCCTGCGCGTCTGGAGCCTGTGCTCCGCAACGGGAGAGGCCACAACAGTGAGAGGCCCGCGTACCGCAAAAAAAAAAAAAAAAAAAGAAGAGGAAAACTCTCATTTCAGCAAACGGATTTTTGTGATGGTTATGAGAGAATATTTTTTGCAGCTATTTGAATAATTTACAGATCGAGAATGAGGGATTATTGTCATTGTTTCAAGATAATGCCCTAGCGGATGTTATAGAAATTCTCTATCTAAGGATGAGTGTGTGGGAGAGAGTTATGACAGGACCTCCGTAGCCCCATCCACTGATGGCAATATAGTGTATGAAGAAAACTCCAACTGGGGCCATTCTGCTAAGCAGATGACTCTCAGGTGAAAAATCATCCCTTAATTTGGGCCCTCCCTGCTGGTATAGTCACTCATGTCGCAGGCACTGGAAATGCAGCTGTCATGGGCAGGCACGCACAACACGGCCAGCACAATTTAATTTGGCCCTTGGCATCAAGAGTTTGAAGTCAGTTGTCAAGCCTGAATATTTCAAAACAACCCAGAATAATTCAAATATTCTGTCCCAATGGCCCCACAAAATAAATCCATACTTTTTAGCCCAAGAACTACTTTTTTTTTTTTTTGCAGAAAATATGGCCACTGAAAATTTGGCGACAGGCAGGACCAAGGTGATGCATTCAATAGCACAGATTAAATATTTCCTCTTACATTTTTGAAATGGTTTGTTTCACTGTGTGTTTTTCTGGTTCTCTTCCTCCAAGGGAGGCTAAACGTGTTCAGTATAAGTTATCCTTGTTATGTCCCTGAGATAGATGTTTCCATAAACTGCTTCACAGATGAAGAAATGTGGGTTGTATTTGACAGTCCTTCGTGTAATTTGAAAATGAAAATGAGAGTGTGTGTTTAAGATATTTTTGATGAGAAGATCCAAAGAACCCCTGCACTCTTTGTTCGTGCAGCCATAGGAAGATGAAACGGCTTTAACCAGGTCCACTCTCTTCCTGTGTCCTCAGTGAAGCTTCCAAGCAAACCATACACATGCTCAGGGCACTGACACACACACACACACACACACACACACACGCACCAGTCAAGACAGAAAAAATAAAATTTTAAATATTCTATATTTAAGACTTGAAAACATTTGAAATTGTCCCTGTGTGCAAAATCACTCATCTGGAGGACTTATGCACACATATTTTATAATCTTGCATACATGTTTTTATTTTGAGTTGCAATTAGTTGAAGGCAGTGGGAGGGCATAATCTTTTCAGAGCAACTTTCATCTGAACCTGGACGTGGCTAATCTTCCTTTGAGGAGTTCACATTCAGCAGAATTGCTCTATGAGCAACTTTTGACTATGGGAATGTAAATCTTGCACTAAGAACTGGGTTCAGTACACCAGTCCCAACAACTGGGGACTCTATTCTTTATCTAGATCCTCAGTAGGTTGGGCCATTAAAAGAAAGGTTTTCAGTAGGGAAGTCCAATCACAAGATTTCTTGTTCTGTAAAATGGTTTATATTGTGGCCACGTCAACAAGCACCCACAATTTTTGATCAAAATATTTCAGGTGGGGGGCTTCCCTGGCAGCGCAGTGGTTGAGAGTCCACCTGCCAATGCAGGGGACACGGATTCGTGCCCCGGTCCGGGAAGATCCCACATGCCGCTGAGCGGCTGGGCCCCTGAGCCATGGCCACTGAGCCTGCGCGTCCGGAGCCTGTGCTCCGCAACGGGAGAGGCCACAACAGTGAGAGGCCCGCGTATCGTAAAAAAAAAAAAAATTTCAGGTGTAGGGTAAATGTCTGAGCTGTTCAGGGATTCCATGGTTCTTTAATAGCAGAGTTAGAACTTTAACTAGACTTTTCCATTCCAAGGCTAACACATAAGCCAACGGTGTTCAGAACCTTGGGGCTGAGGGATCATTTAGTTTATTTTTATGCTCAGAAACTACATGGTTATAGGTGGACTTGGGATGAGACTTGTAGGTGATCAAGTCACCTACCTTCTGGAACCATAATTTTTTTTTCTCCCAGCAACCTCTCACTGGGGACCCTGGCCTTCCTGGACATAGTTTGGCAACCACTCCATTGAATATAGTCTTTTTCATTAACCCGTGTTGCTAGTTGACCAATCATTGCCAATTTGGGCCAACACAGTGTTTATATTGAAGAAATTTGTTCTCTACTTCCTAGTCTTGTTTCAGTCTTTATATCAGCAGTTGTTAAGGTCAAAACAAGCACAGTATGCCTTTCAGGGATGGCTCTTGTGTTTGGGAGTCATCTAAGCTGCCTGCTACGTCCATATACAAACATCTCGAAATCAAGCTAATATTATTGGCTCAATTCATGAAAAACACCCGACATCTGTACGACAAATGAAAATACGATCAGAGTTTTTCAGATTGTGATCAGATTGCTCACTAACAGTCCATAAGGAGCCATTGCCATGTCTTGGGTACCATGTTTCTGAGGAGAGACAGCCCCTCCATCAGGGAATGGAGGGAGAGAAGGAATCTTGGGAGAGAAGAAGAGCTTTTCTTTATTAGCTTTGCCAATAGTCATCCAACGTTCTCTATAACTGGAAAGGTTTTCTTCTGCTTTCTTGCAGCTCTTGTACTTTCTGCTGAGCGCCCTTGGCCTGACGGTCTGTGTGCTGGCCGTGGCGTTCGCCGCTCACCACTATGCACAACTCACACAGCTTACCTGTGGAACCACGCTCGACTCCTGCCAGTGCAAACTGCCCTCCTCCGAGCCCCTCAGCAGGACCTTTGTGTACCGGGATGTGACTGACTGTACCAGCATCACTGGCACTTTCAAACTGTTCTTACTCATCCAGATGATTCTGAACTTGGTCTGCGGCCTTGTGTGCTTGTTGGCCTGCTTTGTGATGTGGAAACACAGGTACCAGGTCTTTTACGTGGGTGTCAGGGTGTGTTCCCTGACAACTTCCGAAGGTCAGCAGCAAAAGGTCTAACATTCTTGTTCAAAGGTGGGAGAGCAAACAGCACCCTAACTAGCTGAGATTTTTTTTAAAAGGATAAAAAGAGAAAGAAAATGAAGAAAAAATGAAATTTGACAATAACTAATATTCACTGTTCTAAATGAATATTTTTATATTTTTCAGGAAATGAAAGAGCATTTCTTCAGGTTTCCATAGTATTTTTTTTTTTAATTCTTAAGATCTAAACTGACTTTGGGATATTAAGAGAGCACGGTACAGGGAAAGAATGGTATAGTTCTATCTTTAAAGTCTGGAGTCTATTCCTAATACTCATGTTACCTATTATTGATAATCTTCTTTCCTGTTAGTCCAGTTCGATTTGGACAGTTTCAGACCCACTTGCTAAATTTTGTAGGATCTTCCTCCAGGCCTCTCCCCGCTCCCGCCGTGATCCTCACTATGACTCCGAGAAAAGCAGGGGGCAGGAGGAGGGGGAAAGCTGAACAGCCAGTGTGTCTTTCTCTATTTTCCCTGGTAGAGATGTCTTCAAGGCATGAAACAGCTTAAAAGAGCAGAGTAGAAAAGGAAGAGACTTTGCAAAAGGCTAAATAATTACAAACACCTGGGTTGGGGCCCCTGGCCTTTTTCCTCTGCTCCCTCATTTCGGATCTGTAAATAGATCACTTAGTGAATGCTTTGGGTGATTGCTTCTCAGTAACTGAAAGCTGGTGGTAGTTGTATTCTTAATGATATAGAAGGTTTAAAAATAATTACATTATGCTTCTATTCTGTCGTCTAAAACAAATCATTAAAACTAATTTCTAGCTAATGGTTAATTATAATTATGCTCAGAAGTCTATTTAATGAGCCCTGGCTGTGCTTACGTGGCACTGTCGGTATTTGGAGAAATTACTATCACAAGAGAGAAGGCTTAAAGATTCTTTCTTCTGAAAGCCAAGCTTTACAAGGGAGAAAAAAAATTTTTTTTTTTTATTAATAGCTCAGGTTAAAAATACTCATTTAAATGAAAATGAGAGCATTTGTAATGGGAAATGTTTATGCAAATAGCACATTTGTGATACGTTGTAAAGTATCTCTCTTGGCAGCTAAGTACTTTTGACGAAGATTGAGTAATGCTGAGGTGTCCCATTCATGAAATTATATTTGATATGTAATCTTATTATTGATTTGTATGCACAGTCAACTAGAGCCTTAAACTAATGTTTTCTGAGGTCATTATTTGAACATTTGGCCATTGACTTGGAGGGTAATTTTTGGTTTTGTTTTGAAGTGACTGCGACTTAAAAGAGCACAACTACTCTATGGTGGGAGACTTTTCTCTCTAGTTATTGGTATCATTGAATTTGGAACAATATCAATGTTTTAAGGAAGGAGCTCAGAATGCAAATTCATGTAGCATAAATGTTACCAAAAACTTTCTCTATTAGTATGCTCTGTTGAAAGCAGAAATTCAAGATAATTGAGCTTAATTTGCTTCTCCATATTGCCTATTGATATATTTTACTAATCATTAAACTCTACTCTAAAAAAATCATTTCCTTGTTTGCCTTAAGAGGTATATGAATAATTCCATCGATTGTGACAACAGTGTCGATTATTACATGATATGAATATCCATATAAAAAGGGAAATGTTAAGTTAGTTGGAGGATTGTAAATATATTTTATGCCCTCCAGATAAAACACCTGATTAACAGATGTTAAAACCTTTTTATGTATTGACTTGCTTTAAAAATGGCCTTCCTGGGGCTTCCCTGGTGGCACAGTGGTTGAGAGTCTGCCTGCCGATGCAGGGGACACGGGTTCGTGCCCTGGTCCGGGAAGATCCCACATGCCGCGGAGCGGCTGGGCCCCTGAGCCATGGCCGCTGAGCCTGCGCGTCTGGAGCCTGTGCTCCGCAACGGGAGATGCCACAACAGTGACAGGCCCGCATACCGCAAAAAAAAAAAAAAAAAAAAGGTCTTCCTACACACTAGCTCAGGCCAAAAATGCACATCAGTTGCTTAATGGATGCTTCTGGAGCAGCGGTTTAATACACAAAAATTACATCAACACACACCAAGCCTCCTGATGATGACCTAAAAAAATACATTGTACCCTGTTAAAAAAATTCCAATAACTGAATCCATTTTGATTTTGACAGTTTCCTACAAAAGAAAATGACTGATAATCTGTGGGCTCCTTTTTAAAGAGTGAGAAACCAGTGCTTTAATGCTAATTACTATGAATAAGTCACCATTGGAATCACACCCTGAATACCTTGAACAATTTTTTATAGCAAACACTACAAGTTTTTCTATCAGAAAATTAAATTCTACACAACACTAAGGTGCTCTATGCTTTACAAGCGATTCACAGGGTATTTCAAGTGGTAGAGTAACTCTAGCTTATGTGCTTCCTTTTTCTAAATAATGCAACTGGTAAGAACTGACATGGTGATAAGCTTGGTAATAATCAGGAGATATATATATATATATATATGTGTGTGTGTGTGTGTGTGTGTATTATATACACACACACACACATATATAATGTATATATATATATACACATTTTATATATATATAAAATGTGTATATATAATGGAGATTTTGCTATTGTGTGCTTGGATCATTCTTAAATCCCTAAAGAGAGAAAAAATTCATAAGTGAAGAAGAAACAAGAAATAAAATGAAAAAATTAAAAAGGAAAGAAAGAAAAGATTTCTGTGCTGCAAACTCACTGTGTATTGATACATGTGAGAATTGTGTTGCATGAATAACAAACTGCTTTGGGCTGGATTTGAAGCATTTTGAGGTTGTGTTTTGCAAATATTGAAGTTACAGGAATGGCAACAGAAAAGGAACAGATACCGAGCTTTACACTTAGCAAAATGTTACATTTGAAATCTGACAAGGTGCCAAGATGGTGACTGTCTCTTCTAAACCATAAAACAGTAAGATTTGCACAATCCTCCTTCTCTTCCACCTCCTTCAGGAGAATTAAATGAATCAAGACTTTGGAAAGAAGGCAAACAGCCGGGACTTGGCAGCACTTGAAATAGGAGGAATACAGCAGCCTAAGTGTGCAGACTTTGTAACTGAGCCCACCCAGTCGGTCTGTGCCTTCACGTGACCACCATCTGTGCCTCCCTCGCTCCATCCAAATTTGTGCAGGCAGATCCTTGGAGCCATTCCTAAAAATATAGCTACACCAGGCCCTAGAAACTGTAGTCAAGTAACAGGCCTAACTTTTTTCCTTCCTTGAGTGAAACCTCCGTAAGATCTCTTTTAAGGGGCTTTCAGCTGCAGACATCAGTGTGTTCTGACAGCGAGAACCCGTTATGTGTTTTCTATTTGTATCCAGGACATTAGAATCTGTTCACATTCTCATACTTCCTCTCTTGCATGCAGTATATCTGGAATATGTTTATAGGTTTGTTTAGTAAAGGGTGGGGTGGAGGGTATCCGAGGGAGATTCCAGGGGACAGTGGTGGATCGGTTAATGATGATCAGAAATGAACTGAAAAATTGCCCTGAAAAACTAACTGCATCCTATCATGAAGCATACCTTTACATTTTCTAGTGACTGTCGCTGAACCATTGCTGTGCAGCAATACACACAGCCTGTGAATCAGGCTGGCCCTCAGTTCTTACTGTACTCAAAGAACTTGATCATATTTTTAGATGTACGCTGTGTTTTCAGGGTAGTGTTACAAAGAGCTGACGGCCACGTATATTGACTCACCGTGGAAACGTTCATTTGGATAAAGGTTCAGTGGTTCAGCCTGTGAACTGAATACCTTGATTGGTTTCTTCTAATTTTCTAGTATTTTATTATCTCAAACAATTATCCCCTTCGAAAATATTGGTCTGTACTTTGGTGTTGCAGTTTTCTTCTTCTGGCATTGAGGGTATAATGAGTAGAAAACAAAGTGTTTCCTACACGTTTGAGGTGGTTGTTTTTAAGGGGGTGTGTATACTGAAGATTTTCTTTGTTAATAAAATTTTCATAATCTCTGAAATTTCCTTGTTTGGATGTGTTTTAAGGTGATGGTACATTGCACATGAACTGGACTACATAACATCTCTCAACTTAGTGTTTACAGAAAAAAATCTGGGTTTGGAATAGACAAGGACCAATATGCATTTTGACTCCTTTGTTCCAGGGGCTGTCTCTCTTTGGGTACACTGTCGAAGTCAAGGTTGTAAATGCTCCCCAGCCAGAGGGAGCCTGAGCTGGAAAAAAAATTTTGCAGAAGATGCTTTGAATGCTGATTTTACACCTATTAATATCAAGTAAAGCTTGGCCTAAAGAATGGGATACATGTCGAATGTTACGTGCGCAGTCATATTCGACATCGAATTATATGGAAAAACAGACAGCCTATTCCATTTCAAATCTGAAAACAAGGGCTCCTTCTCACCAACTCCGAGGCAATTTAAATAGTTGACTCTACTGTAAAATGCAGTGGCTCTTTTTCTCTAATTTAGTTAGAAAAGCTTGTAGAGTACCAAAGGAAAGAGATAACGATTTAGGACACATGCTCTGAGCTGGACTTCCTATCCTCCGTCCTAAGGCTGCAGGTCCTAGGCTTGGAAATCTGACTCCCACTTTCCAGCTGTGTGACTTCGGACAAACCATTTAGTCCTCAGTCTCCTCATTTGTAAAGTGGAGAAAAGTGGAACTGCCTCACAGCCTCATGGGAAAGGTTAAATTAAATAGCACTTAGCAAAGTGGCTCATAGCAGTGGCTTGATAAATATTTGGTTTCCTCCTTCCAGCTGGGTTCTACATAGCCTTCTCATTGACGCCGGCTCCAGTCCCCACATCCAACTAGAAAAGTGTCTCTGCATTGCTATCCCCTTCTGGGACTTCCTTTTTATAAGCCAGAAACTTTATCAAATGGGCCTCAAAGAGAAATTCTGCTTTTAAAATAAGATAGTACCAATCTTTTTTTTTTCTTTTTTTTTCCTGTACGCGGGCCTCTCACTGTTGTGGCCTCTTCCGTTGCGGAGCACAGGCTCCAGATGCGCAGGCTCAGCGGCCATGGCTCACGGGCCCAGCCGCTCCGCGGCATGTGGGATCCTCCCAGACCGGGGCACGAACCCGTGTCCCCTGCATCGGCAGGCGGACTCTCAACCACTGCGCCACCAGGGGAGCCCAAGATAGTACCAATCTTGCTGATGATATGCATGGAATCCTGTGCTGGCTGGATCCTTATTTGTTGGTTTACACATCTGGATGTTTCTTGAATGTGGCCACCTTCTCTCAGCTCTTCTCTCAGGCAGAAGTAGAAACTGAGACATTTCTCCTGATTTTCAGAGCCCTTTGAATTTAATGTAACAGAAGCGTGTTTAACCCCAACTTTTAAAAGTGATGCTTTATTGAGCTTTGGTACGTTATCCGTCTACTGCATGTTAGGTTGTAACATACAATCCCTCATTTATTTAAAAACCAACATCAAGCACCTTTAATATGCTTGACTCTGCGGGTCACTGATTCTCATCCAAGAATCATAAAAGGGTTTACTTTTGAATATAGTCAGAAAATACCAGCTGGAACTTCATTCTCCAGGCTGGGTAGGAAAACACTCATATGAATTTTTAAATTGGTGGCAAATTTAATTATTAAAACACTACAGCCAGAAATCTACCCTTTCCCTTGACAGGGTCTATCTATCTTTGTAGTTCATGACAAACTGTTACAAATTATTTTTTCATTTGACAGATTCATCTTTAATAAAGTAGTATTTATGAAGTGCAGGACTAATATCAGCTATTGCACTTTTAAAATTCAGATTGTAAGCAAATGAAAATAAAACTAATACATGGGGATGATGCCAGCTTGGAGACAACAGTTCATTCTTCTATTTCTTTCCAACAGATATCTATATGTTTATTGATCCCTCCCAAAGCATGGGTTTTAGAGGAAGTCTTTTCTTGTTTGGAAAGGTCATCAGAAAGATCCCGTGGGATGTATACTCAGCTGTTATTCTTGGGGGAAAGCAGATACTAGGGCAAGAATCCAAATACACGATTTCAACTGAGACATGAAGCCTTTTGTTTAACAAGACCCTGTGATTGGGGCGAGGGGTGGGGGGAGGGGGGTGGGGAGGTCTGGAGATTCATTTGTGGGGCCTGTGCTGCTTCTTCCTCCTCCACATGGATCTTGCTGGAGAAGGAGGTAGACGTCCCTGGGATGCTGCTGCCAGGAATTGTGGAGGAGGCTTGGACAGTGCCTGAGGAGGGGCTAAACAATGAGATGTCAGCGGGCAATTTGGGGTCTCTGAACCTGGACACTTTGGAGACATCTCTCTCTGGGTGGGGTGCACTGTCTACTCTGTTTGGCTTTCTACCCAGACCCTTCTCCCCAGAAACTCAGTGTGTTGTCTTTCTGACCAGGTGTCCTTGTAGAGAGCAAGAGGATGATTCTCAAGGACCACAGGAAGCAGTGGCACTTGTGACCAGAGAAGATGATTGTAATCTCATGAAACCCACCCCCAGCTCTTCTCCCTACATCTTCCTAGGCATGTGTTTAATAGACTATTGGTACCCAGGGCGGGTGTGAAAGTGGTGCACCAGCCAGAGTGAACTGTCAAGTAGAGGGACCAGAGTCTGAAAATTATGGGATTCAAGTTATCACTAGCCTCAGTGGATTATTTTTACTTCTCTTTCAGTCAGGATAGAATTCACATATTCTTACAAAATAGGCAATGTTCCCACAGATACCTTTATGGGTAAGAGTAGACTTACAATTTTTTATTAAAACTTTTTTCTAGATTGCAACAAAAGTGACCAAAGGATGGTTATACAACTGAAAGGAGAGAGAGAGCTTATTTATTTTAATATAGAGAAGTTTAGAATGTGGGACATGGAGCTTGGCTACGTGGCCAGTGGCTGGGAACGTCCCCTCGGACCAGCGTAGGGAGAAGTGACATCTTGAGTGTGTCTGGGGTTGGATGAGTGGATCACGAGTGAGAACCTGGATTCCATTTGGCCTAGCTTGGCTTGGAGTAAGAGCAACCATCCTGCTGCAACCCTCACACCCACCACTGCCAGATTCCCAAGCTGCCCAGACAGCTCTGGGTCAAGTGACCAAGAAGGCCACCTCCACTTCTGGGATGTATATCTCTCTCTTCCAGAGAAGAGACTGCTCTCCCCACCACCTCATTCCACAGCAAAACCTCCCCCTCCTTCATGCCCTGGCCCACGGCTATGAGACTCAACTAAGGTGCTGTTAACTCCTGTGCTGGGGGTGAAGACCTTAAATGCAGAGATCCCTATAAGTATGGTTTTCATTTCCATAAGTGATTCCTGAAGATCAGAAAACGTCTCTGATCCAGAGAAAAGAGGTGTGATGCCTGTGAGGGGAGCCTTGCCCAGGTGTCCTCCCAACCCAACCCTGTAGGCAGCCACCCACTCTGTATGGGCGGAGGAAGCAGAGTTTCAGAGCTGGCGGGACGTGGAGAACATTTGCCCTGGGCCTCGGCTCGGGCTCTGGCTTCGGCATCCGCGTGGGTCTGCAGAGGCTCGGGCCGCTGCTTACAGCTGAGCAGACGGCGGCTGAGACTCGTGGAAGGGAAACGCGCAGAGTCTGCGGGAAGGGCTCTCTCCTCCCAGCATCTCAGAGGGCTCTTGATTGTGGAAAGCAGAATGGGGAGGCAAAGAGAAGAATCCATGCGGAACCTCGTTGCCGCCAGGGCCCGGCTCCATGAGCGCCGCGGGTGACAACGCACCCAGGTTGACCGCGTTTGCTCGGACCTCCGGGCTCCTCTATTCATCCCACACAGAACACCCTCGGAGGCTGGCTTGGCTTCACGCTGCTGCCTGGAGAAAGATGTGTCAGGCAATAAGCAGGAAAAAAATGCTCACGTCTTATTGGAAAAGGGCCCAAATTGTAACTTAACTGCGTGATTTTTATTTATTTATTTTTTCATTTCCAAAATGTGTTTTTCCCCCAGAGCCCTTGAGCAGAGACATGCGGTTTTCTCTCTCGGGTTTTACAGTCTCTCTGCCTCAAGCCAAGAGACTTGGCTCTGCTCCCCTTGAGTCAGAGTCCCGGCTGGTAGCTGAACCCAGGAAGCCCTGACCCCACATCTCCCCCTGGAACCACCAGACCACACAGCCTCCTGTGCTCAACCCTTTGGCTGGGTGTCCCGCCTCCTCTTTGTTTGGAAAGAGATGTCTTACGTAACCGCCAGCTTACTAAATGCTCCATTGTCTTCCACTTGGGAGAGCTCAAAATAACCCATTAGTGACTTGTGACTTATCACAAAGATGGAATCTATCACCCACATAACCACACCCCCACAGAGCAAACCTCACCTGCCTTAGATCAATGATCACCAACGAGACTTCACAACTGTGGTTTTGGGGAATTATAAGTTCAGGACAAGGTGCAGGAAATACAAAGCCTGGTTCATCTGTAGGTCATGGTTTTTTGCTCAAGCAGCACAAGAAAGTCATTTGTAATTCAAGGTCGAGACAGGCGTAAACAATTCTGATCTGATGATTCTCTTACTAATCTGATTTTGATAAACAGCTGATGAAAATGGAAGGTGTCTGATCACCAGAGGAGAGATACCCAGGCAGTGAAATCAGTTTCTCTTATCTCACTGGGCAGGGATTTATTTCAGGCCTCCTATTAACAGCCCACCATGCCAAGAACTGTGATCACTGCCCTGGATGGCAAGAACCTTCTGAGCAGAATGATAGAAACCCATTGGGTAAGGTCTTCTCCTCCATCTTTATTTTCTATGAATCTCTGATTAGCCCTGCTGGGAATTCTAGTAATTAAGCTGACACCTCTAGAAAGAAAATATACCTCAGGATTCAATTAAAAATGAGAAGAACCTCTGCATGGTGTGGCCAAGGAGCTTTCACTGCATAAGGCAGGAGTGTAGACCGGGACAAATAAAACACTCTGCGTTAGGTGATATTTCCATCTGGTTCTGCTGCCAGAGCAGCCCTGGGGAGAGGAGCTGGAGAGACAGGGGAGACAGCCTGCTTCAGCCTGCTCTCTCTTCCCCACGGACCTCACAGTCTTTCAAGGATCCCTCAAGGCTCTTACTCATCTCTTCCTGCAGCAGACATACTCTCACCTGGGACACGCTACGTGATTAGTTTCAGATGGAGACACATTTCTGTCCCTGCTCAGTGACATGTGAGCCCTCAGCCCAGCTTTCAGAAAGGATCCCTCCCTGAACTTGGTGGAGGGCAGCCCTCTCCAACTGCCTCGTGAAGCCTACCCGGGCAGCCTGGAGAGAAGAGGTGAGGGGCTGCTTCCCCCTGTACCAGCTGCCCCCTGCCATTTCCTCAACGCCTCTGTATCAGGTACCAGTCTACCAAGTGCAGTGCATGGGTCTCTGGACAGCAGCAGCCAATCTACGCATGTAAGTAATTCTGCTGTGCTGGGTCTCGTGTGCAAACATGGCTCCAGCTCTCATCACCTTCAGCTCACTGTGTTAGCAAAAGCTGAGAGTAGAAGGGGGCTTCCCTTCTGGCTTAACAAGAGTGATTTCCACAAGGATCTCTGCAGCCCAAGCTCCCACAAGTAGTGGGAGCTACTTGCCTACATTGCAGGGAAAAAATTTAGGGCACGTAATTTGAAAATTGCAACCAACCTTAAAATAATAAGAAAAAAATTTTGCTTCTTATGGTTTCTGATTTCCAGGAGACAAAGTGGAGTTCAAGTCCACCTCAAGTAAGAAAACCGGATAGTTTCCATTTTATTTGAACACAACCTGCATCCCAAAATGGGTGAGGGCTACTTTTACTGCAAAAGCTATTCATCATAGCTAATGGAAGTGTCACTACAAATCTATCTTCCTTTTTAATGCTACCTTGCTGTGTAGGAAGGATTTAGAATACATATTAGAATGACATTCCTAACTATGAATGTGTAAGATATGGAAGAAATTACCAAAGGAATTACTGTAGAATCCCAATCCCTCTTATCTGAAGATTATTAATAAAATAGTACACAATTCTTTTTCTAGAATGTCTTCATTCAAATCCTACCCCAAGTTTATAAGAAAAAAATTCCTTCAACTGTAAATCATGGGAATTTACCAAACCAACAGATTTCTAATGGTGTCACGCTCTCTTTTTATTTGTCTCCTGGTCTCTTGTATCTCTAAAAATACTTCTGGCTTGGGGAATTTTGGAGACAGAGTCAAAAATAGGGAAGTTAAGGGACAGGAGATAGGAGTAGATTTGAAATATCGAATTATTATTTTAAGGTAGCAATAAAAATAAAATTTAATGAAAAAAATCCTTAAGCTTAGGCTACATATTTTCGCATATACATGAAAATAATATGCAAAAACACAGTCCTGTTTAACTAGATTTGGGAAATCCCAGAATGCTATTTTAAGGACTCTTTGAATTCAGTGTTTATATGCATTCGAGAGGCTATATATATATATATATATGCATATATATATACACACACATATATATCTATATACATTATGGTCATTAAGAGCATGGTTCTAGTCTGGATTTGAATTCCAGTGTGTGGCCTTGGGCAAGCCAGCTACCCTCTATGTGCTTCTCTGCCTCAGTTTCCTCATCTGAAGGGTAATTATAGGGCTTTTGAGAAGAATAAACTGTTGAGTGATTGAATGAATGATTATCTGTAAAAGATTTAGAACAGTGCCTATGGTCAATGCTGTGTAAGTGATGGTGATGATGTTGATGAGTATAAACTGCAACAAACTGAAATTCAGGGGTGCATCAGGACAGCAGGAAAACTGGTAGCACCTGTAATTCCTATAGCAAAGCACGGTGCAGAAACGTACAAATTAAGAGTTTCCATCTTCTGGAGCCTAACTACGAAACAGTGATCCCTCTGCCCCTTGCAAACACTGGAAGTGCAATTCAGATGATATTTTTGTGTTTATTTCCCAGCCATGGTCTCTACTCAGTGGGCAGACTGGATTAGGGCTTTAAAGTCCTGGCACCTGGGAAGCCTGAGGCTCACTGACCTCACTGGATGACGTCCCAGGGCCAGAGCAAGACTTTTAGAGCCCAGAGCCATCCTGTGGGCCACTCCACTGCTCCCATAGATCCAGGTGATAAGAAATACCTCATGTAGCCTTTGAGGGAGAAAAAAGTCACAGAGAGCTTCCAACCATGGGCACTACCCACTGGGAAGGGCAACCCACCATCTCTGCTTTGGAGACACTGGTGGGTTTATGAATTAAGTGTTTACACAGATACATTGACTTCTTTCTTCAAACCTAGCCGGCAGAATTGTTTTCTTCCTACCCATGCATCAGCTCTGAGTCCCTTCCCAGCACCGGGCTCCACACAGGGACAGGACCTTGGCTAAACCCTAGTAGGGACCTCTGTGTGACAGTAAGATGGCTCATAACAAACTGGGATCTTTGAACTTTTTGGATCCATGTCTAGCTAGCCAAGGTCAGCCCTAGAATCCAAGAGATAAAATCTGCAGAGGACTTTTTCAAATCTGTTCTTACCAGGCTACCTCGCCTGCCCCAGAGGCCCCAGGGGCTGGGGCCAGAAGTAGGCAGAGTTCTATAAATTGACATCTTGGGTACTCTGAAGAGCTAAGAGACATGAGACTTAGACTCACAGCATGCCTGTGCATTAAAAATAGAAATTATATACAGACATGAGCAAGCTACCCTGTTGGGGAGAGGTACCTTCCTTGCCTTTAGGAGAAATGTAGTGAGATTTCATCTGACCACCAGCAGACACTCCAAGCCACATCCATTACTCCAACAGTTGTAGAACTAGGACACAGCCAATACTACCCTTGACCTCAAACCACCTCCCCTTCTGCCCCAAGTTCACTCTCTTCCGCCTGCTTTTCTTTCACGCAGAATAAGACGCAACACAACAGGGCAGGGCTGGGAGTGGGGATAGGATATTTGCCTGCAGAGTTATGTATTCTTTCCTACTGTAACACAAAAGCAGTTCTGGATGAAAAAGAGTTGGAAGGTAAGAGTGAATAAACATGTGAGGGACCCAGAAGCACCAGGATTTTTTATACTATGTTCTATGGAAACCTGGGATTTACTGAAGGTCCATGTACCCTTTTGCAAGAGGATTTAGGCTTCAGGTGTTTTTCTTTTAATGAAATTATCAGATTTTAAAATGTTTTTTAGAAATAGTATTTCTCTTCTTTGACTCCCAGATTATACTCCCCTCCAAACTCTACATCCTTGCATTTTTCTCCAAGTGCAGTCAGGGCCCTTGACATACATCAAAAAGGAGAAATGTTTGTCTGCTCTCAAGTTCTAAATATTGTCTTGTTATTTACAGGATCAGTTATTTATTTCATTTGTTTTATTGTAATAAGGAAAAAATATGAAAAGGGAAAAGAAAATGTTTTACAATTTCTTTAGTTTACTCCCAAATCTTTCTCCTTAGCACTTACGTCTTATCTTAAAATCATTGCGTTCATGGGGGAAGGAAGCCTCTCGTTCAACATATTTCCTTTTACAGAAAAGCAAACTGAGGCCAAATGAGGGTAAGGGATTTGCTCAAGTTTACTCGGCTCAATCCCTCTCTCTTTTTCTCTGTTTTTTATTTTTATTTTTATTTTTTGTGGTACGCGGGCCTCTCACTGTTGTGGCCTCTCCCGTTGCGGAGCACAGGCTCCGGACGCGCAGGCTCAGCGGCCATGGCTCACAGGCCCAGCCGCTCCGCGGCATGTGGGATCTTCCCAGACCGGAGCACGAACCCGTGTCCCCTGCATCGGCAGGCGGACTCTCAACCACTGCGCCACCAGGGAAGCCCTCTTTTTCTCTATTTAACCCAAGTCTTGGCATAAGTTCCTCTTTCCGTGTTTTGGTTTTTTTTTTCTTTACTCTTTGCCTTATTGGGACCTGCAATAACACACACTCTGACTTCAACAAATTGGAAATCCCTGCTCAATATGCCCAAGGAGACTGAGCATGGTTTTGTATTTTTCTGGGACAGGGTGAAAACCCCACCTTCATTTTGCTAATATATTCCAGGACATTTCTTCTAAACTTCTTTTTAGAATCAAATGAAGTAATAAAAGTAATAAAATAAAATAAAAGTTACTCATCTGCTCCCAACCTCAATGACCCCGGGGGAGTGGAGGAAAGGAAAGGGTGATTCAGGGGGACCCAAGAGCCCACTTAAAGAGGAGTAGCTCTGAGTGGCTGGGGAATACTGGGGGCAGACCAAGCAGCTCCTCTGGGGTTGTGCACTTGGTACTGATTAGATGACGCTGGTGACTGGAATCCTTCAGGGAGCTGCTGTCAGCCTCAATTAAAGACACGGACTCCAGAGCCAGTCAGATTGCTAAAGGTCCAAGTCTAGGTTTTTCTACCATTTACTAGCTACAGACACTTGGGACAAATTCCTTAACTACTTTATGCCTACATTCCTTCCTGCATAAAATGGGAGTAATAACAGCACCTACCTCACAAGGTCATTGTGAAGCTTGCAAGAGTTTGTATCTGTAATGTGCTGGAAACAGTGCCTGGAACATTCTGAGGGCTCAATCTATGCTTATTATTTTCATTACCTATTATGAACCCTGTTTCCCAGCCCAACTTTAAATCTGAAAGTATAGGCCAGAGACGGAAGAGGAGAGGAAATGTTTTATTATGTTTAACGAGGTGCTCAGGAAAACGACGCAGTCGTATCTGGATTGAACAAGGAGGAACCCTTTCTCCTATCCCTAAACCCAGCTTTAACCATCAAGGCACACTTGCTCACAATTAACATTCAAAACAGAGAGCAGTTTCCAAAGCATGCTTTCTTAGAGAACTTTCTGGTAGGCTCCAAACTTTTAGATTAAAGTCTGGTCTCTGGTTGGTTTAGCAAGCCACTCTGTATCTAATATGCACCGGGTTTTCTCAATATGGAATGAGATCTACAAAGGGAATGACAGTCCCACCGACCTCAAGTCTTCATACGTGGGGTTACTTTTAGACTGCTCCAAAGGTTCCTTGAAATAAGCAGTAGCTGCTTCTTCTGAGTCACCTTCCTGTGCCTTTAGTGATGTCCTTTTCAAAGCTGGACTTGTCCCCTGGGGAGGTACCTGCTGATACTTCTAAGATGCACCTGGATTTTGGAGCCAGCCCTTCCAGATGCATGAAGGGGTTTGGTGTGCAGATAATGAGACATTTCTCTCCTTCATCAAATCATCAATCTTTCCAGTGTTGTGTCAATCCTTTTGCCTTTAGTGGGGTTGCAGTGGACCTCTCAGGAAGTATCACATAATATAAAAAAAAGTAAGGAGGGGAGGTAAAGAAAATTTCTGATGGCAATTAATTGGCCTGACACCAGGAGATTCTGAAAGCCATTTTATGCTAGGAGGAAAAACAGTGATCTGGGAATCCCTGATGATGCTAATGGAACCATGCTGCTAGAGAACCTTCCACAGCTTCTGCTTTTTCATCTATGTCTTGTGTACAACCACCAAGGCAAACACACAACACGCCCTGTGACTGGAGAAGCTGGTGAATTGCGTAAACTCCTTCCAAAGCCCTCAGGATTATCCCTCCCCACTGCATTTGACGGAGAAATCAAATATGCAACTTAAAGCTAAAAAACATTGGACTTTGGAGGCAGTAGGTAAAACAAAAACAAGCACCATCATCGGTCAATGCCACCAGAACAGCTAGAAAGATCCGTCACCTGCTCAACGTGCAAAAATGACCTGGCTCCTGTTTATCTCCTGCCGACCAAGTGACTAATACGAAATCAGCCATGGGGAAGCCGGCCATGGCCTCCAAACAGGCTCCGCCGCTCAGTGCGGTGCCCTTGGCAACACAACAGAAGACTGGGGGAGCTGGGAGAGGCCTGACCAAGGAGAAGGAAAGAATGGCATGAAATACGATGCAGCTGCTGAACTTTCTTTTCATTAACTTTAAATTATATCTATTTCTAGACTTTTGGATACCTACTGAAGGGAGAAAAAAGGCTGAAAAGACAATCTGTCTGCTTTTAGCCTAACTCAAATTGAGCAACAATGAGAGTAATTCAGCCTCTGGGGCAGAAAGACAGGACCACCACTATCCTTGCTCCCTACCCTCCAATTTTATTTAGCTAGACGTTTCCATTCCAGCTCTCCTCCTCTGAGACAAGAAAAACACAGCTCCAGAAGGAGGCTGTCCCCACAGCTGGCTCCTCTGCCAGCCTTACCCCCACCCAGAGTGACTCAGCCGAGCAGCCACTTGCAGGGTGGGAACGGGGCAGGGAGCTCGTAATGTGGCTGTGGACGTGTGTGCCACCTCTCCAGATGGCTTATTCTCGCTCTCCCAAAGCTCATCCACTAGAAATGGCCAGTAGCGCCTGGATCATTAAATTATTTTTGTACTCCATATTCCAAGTGCCTTTTGGGGAAGAGGTGACCAGGAAGATACTTCTTGGCTATGCTAGGCCAGCTGAGATGGGGGTGGATGGATAGGAATGTGGCAGGTAGAAGGGTAGGTATCATCTCTCATCACCAAATCCCCAAGTGTTCAAGATCTTAGCACTCCAAGCCCATAACTGGTCTTCTGCCCCAAGGTGCCTTTTATTATAACTGGATCCATAGATCTTTGAATGCTCTGAGCTTTTCCAGAACACCTGTGCCTCTTGGTCACAGGATAAAAAAACAAGGGCAAGAGGAAAAGGAAATGGAAAAGATTCAATTCTCCAATACGTGTTTATTGAATACTTACTTTGTGTCAGTCGTCATTCTAGGAGCTGGATGTGTAGAGGTTAACAAAGCTTATATTCATGCAGGAGAAACAGACAATCAAAATGTAAGCAAATAACGGAGCGGCTGGGCCCGTGAGCCATGGCCACTGAGCCTGCGCGTCCGGAGCCTGTGCTCTGCAACGGGAGAGCCATGGCCACTGAGCCTGCGCGTCCGGAGCCTGTGCTCTGCAACGTCCGGAGCCTGTGCTCTGCAACGGGAGAGCCTGTGCTCTGCCACAACAGTGAAAGGCCCGCGTACCGCAAAAAAAGAAAAAAAAAAATATATATATAAGCAAATAAATAGAACATTTTTGATAGCAGTAAGTATTATGAAGAACAGAGTCCTATGGGAGAGAGCAAAGGGGCAGGTAACACTGAGATGGTAAAGGGAAGACGGCTTTCAGGACATACCATTTGATCTGGCACCTCAGTAACGAGAAGGAATGAAACATGCAATGATCTGGGGGGAAAAGCATTCCAGGCAGAAGGAACAGCGAGAGTTCATGCCCAGGAATGAGGTTAGGCCACCAGAGAAAGAGAAAGAAGATGAAGGAAGCTTGATCAGAGTGTCAGAGGGGCAGGCTGCTACCAGATGGGGGTGAGGAGGTAAGTTGGGGTCAGATCTCAGAGGTATTTGTAGGCCAGGGAAAAGAGTTTGGGAACCACTGGAGTGTCTGTAAGCAGTGCATTCACAGGAACTTTACCTCTCTGTTTCCCATTCCCACATATGACACATACACACGTACACACACACACAGGGAAGCTACGTAGGGTAGAAACTGAGTTTAGATTATGAAAATGTTTTGCATATTTATAATTGGAGGTTACTTTAGATTTGATATTTAGAAGGATGAACGCTTTCTCAGAAATGCAAGAGGAAGGGCTAGGTTGGAAAGTAAGGCAAATGTTTCCTTGAGGCCTTTTTATAAAATTAATACCTGAAATGGAATGGAGCCATCCACACACAAGTCATGGGGGTCTTTAATCTTTCAATGACCACTCTTAAGATATTTTGTTATGACTAGAACAGAGACACAACAGGGAAGAGAAAGCTAGACGGCTCTCTCATTAAGTCCCCAGGGCTTACATATCCCTTAAGAGAAGGCACGACTTGGTTTAAGAAACCAATAACGGGTAATTTACAAGTGGCATGGTTTATCGATATTTGCGGAGGGTACCAGGTCTCTGTCTGAGATCCAGACGAGAACCTTCAACTTTACTCACTTGTTTAACCACAGTGGTTTCTCTTTGTTCCAGGACATTGGCACCAAGCTGGAAGACCCAGTTAATGAAAGGACTTGAACAAGTACAGTAAATGTTTTGGGGTGCTGACCTATGAAATTCCTTCAAATATTCCTTTACTATGTTGCTTTCTTTCTTTCCTCCCTTCTTTCTTTTTTTCTTCCCTCCTTCTTTCCTTCCTTCCTTTCTCTTTCTTTCTTTCTTTCTTTCTTTCTTTCTTTCTTTCTTTCTTTCTTTCTTTCTTTCTTTCTTTCTTTCTCTTTCTTTTTTCTTTCTTTCCTCTTTGTTTCTTTCTTTCTTTCTTCCTCAAGAATTTTAAGGAAAGGAAAGGAAAATCTGAGCGAAAAGGGAGATGATTTTTATTACGAACTGTGATTATGTCTAATATGGCTAAAATTACATAATGCTATTCTTGTAAAAGGATGAAGTTTTAAACACCTAGTGATTAGAGGCATTTTCCAGACTACAAGTAAGCAGAGACTGCATGCCCACAGAATTTCTTGTTGTCTAAAGCAAATATGTACAAAGGTCAAACACATAACTTTTTACATAACAAAGTTAATGTCTGAAGAAAAACTATGATGGACTTGGGCAGAGTAGTTATTAACAAAGAATAAATGAAAACATGAATTACTTGTAGATATATTTTTATTCAGTTCATCACATTAATCCTTTGCCAACTTAAAGACATAATGAAAGACAAAATATTTAAGAGAGTAAGAAAAGGACAGTGTACATTAAAGAGTAGGAAAAGCTACTCTAATTAAGCAAAATACTTAACTCTGAAAAATGTGGACACTTTCTGCCATCACATATTTTATTTTCACAGTGATTCGGAGCCCTAAATAAGTTAGATTTTTAAATTTCATTTTTACCTCAGAGATAGTTCCTTCATTTGAATAGACATTGGAAGTTAACTCAATGACTAAAAATCTAAAGAAGTATGGGAGACTGAACGTTGGCCCCCCAATAGATATCCATGTTCTAATCCCTGGGTCCTATGAATGTTATCTTATATGGCAAAAAAGGACTTTGTAGATGTGATTAAGTGAAGGATCTTGAGATGGGGAGATTATCCTGGATTATCCAGGTGAGCCCTCAACATAATTACACATATTTTTATAAGAGAGAGGAGAGGGGAGTTTGACACAGAGGAGGATAAGACAGTGTGAGCACTGAGGCAGAGGTTGGTGCGATGTGGCCACAAGCTAAGGAGTGCCAGCAGCCACTGGAGCTGAAGGAGTCAAAGGATGGGTTCTTCCGGAGAGCCTCTGGAGGGGGCTACAGCCTTGCCCATACCTTGGTTTTGGTAAAGTGAAACTGATTTGAACTTCTGGACTCCCAACCGTGAGAGAATAAATCCCTATTGTTTTAAGCCACCCAGTTTGTGGTAATTGTTTACAGCAGCCATAGGAAACCAACGCAAAAAGGCATTCTGAATTAATACACACTGACATCTTAAAAGGAGTAAAAATAGCTGTGAGAGGGCAGGAGAATTTTTTTTTAATGAGGCAGCATTGAAAATTATCTGATTTCTGTATCAGAGGAGTAAAGCACAGTACTTATTTCATTGTTTAGTACACACAACTTCTTCAAAGAAAAATGGATAATATCTAGGTCATATTGGCTCATACAACTTCAGTACTAACCATATTGAAAGCATTGCTTCTTCACTTGTTGAAAAAACTATAAACTCTTAAACATGTTTTATGTCAACATAATACAAGCACATAAGTTAAAAAATCAAATGGTACAGAGAAGTTTAAGCTGAGAGCTAATTCTCTTCCTTGAGAAATTAAAAGGATTAAAAGGGAATTTTATGAATAACTGTATGCCAATAATTTCAACAACTTAGGTGAAGTGGGCAAATTCCTAGAAAGGCACAAATTACCAAAACTGACTCAGGAAGAAATAAAAAATTGAAATAAATCTACAATAAATAAAGAAACTGAACTGGTAATTAAAAATCTTCCCACAAAGAAAAGTTCAGGCCCAGAGAGTTTCACTGGTGAATTCTTTCTAATATTTACAACAGTAATAACAATCCTTCAAAAAATCTTCCAGAAAGTAAATGTGGAAGCACTTCCCAACACATTTTAGGAGGCCAGTATTACTCTGATACCAAAGTCAAACAAAGACATCACAGGAGAAGAAAACTACAGACCAATACCCTTTATAAATACAGACACAGTAATAATTAAGACAATTTTAGCTAACTGAATCCAGCAACATAAAAAGTGAAGACAAGGTAGGATTCATTCCAAGAATGCAAAGTTGGTTCAAGATCTGAAAATGAACCTAAAATATGAAGGACAAACACCACATGATCAACTCAATAGATACAGAAAAAGCATTTGACAAAACATCATATTCATTCATGATTAAAAACTCGCAACACACAAAGAATAGAAGGGAATTTCTCCAACCTGTGGATGTAGTGATGCTTTCTGAATTCTCTAAGTTTACTGCAGTCATCTAATTGTGATAAATTTCATTATACACAAATTATACCTCAGTGTAGCTATTATAAAAAAGCAAAAAATGTCTAAGGTCTTTAATTCTTATCAGTAGAAGCTGCTACAGGCCAAAAGTGTACCTTTACTATGTTCTCTTTGGAACACAGCTCATTAAGATTGCTCAATCAATCTTTAGTAGTTTACTCAATTGAGATTTTAAAAACTAACCGTGTTCCATGGACTATACAACCTATAGCCTGGCATTCAAGTTATTACATGTCTTTGCTACAACTTATTCTCTACTCTCTACTCTGTTTCCCTCAAAGCAGGTTTTTGTACCCATTTCTCATCTCTGAGCCTTTGCTCATGCTGTGCCTTTCATCCACTAGGTGGTACTTTTGGCACTTGTAGCTTCATTGCTAATCAAAATACCTCAGGGTAGTTTGAAAGAGGAAAACGCATTATTGAAACAGGCCATTAGTTAGTTGGGTAGTCATAAGCTGAAGAGGGCCTTTATCAGGTAGGCTTAGACAAATTTAACTCACACTCATAGAATAAATCTTTTTCTTTTCCTCAGCAAATGTTGAATATGAAGGATCTCATGTTTCAGAACTTTTCCATAATGTGGGTTCCTTGAGCTGTATGCACACAAAAGCCAGTCTTATGAGGGAGCAAGTGGGCAGCTGCACTAGTAATGGGGCTTCACTCATTAATTCTTCAACCAGTATTTATTGAGCGACTGCTTTGTGCCAAGCGCTGTTCTAGATATTGGAAGTGTAGCAGTATACAAAACAAAGTTCCTGCCCTCGTGGGGTCTGCAGTTGGGAGAGAGAGAACCACTAAACAAATAATTACTGATGCTTGGTCTGTAAGGGCTTTGGAAAACCCTGAAAAGCAGGAAAGGGAGAAATGGGAATGGTGGAGGTGGCAGTCACCATTGTATGTGGAGTGGACGCCCAAAGCTTTTCTACCAAGATGATATTTAGTACCTCTGTAGGAAGCAAGGGAGGGTGGGGGGAAAAAAAAAATCATGCAGCTCCCTTGGGACAAAGCAGCCCAGGCAGAGAGAAAACACAATATACAAGGGATTGTAGGTAGGAGTACTCTGGGTATATTCATGTAAGAGCAGGAAGGGCACGTGCATGGGTATGGCACGGAGTGGAGGCGGGTACATGACGGAGATTAGGTCAGAGCGGTAGAGGTGGTGTGGCTTGTAGAGCGTGAAGGGCCTTGCGGGGCATTTTAAGACCTTTGACTTTACTCTGAGTGAAACGGGAGCTACTGAAGGATTTTGAGCAAAGAAGTGATACTATCTGACTTCTGTTTTAAAGGGATTACTCTGGTTGCTCTGTTGACATTGACTGTAGTAGGGCAGAGGCAGAAGCTGGGAGACCAGTTAAGACACTATTGCAATAATCCTGGCAAGGGGTGATGGTGGCTTAGATCAGGGTATGAGCAATGGGAGAGATGAGAAGAGACCATGTTTCGTACATATTTCTAAGGAAGAGACAACACGATTAGCTGATGATTAGATACAGGGTGTGAAAGAAAGAGAAAAGCCAAAGATGATGATTTATTTTAATTATTTAACAGCAGTTTATGTAGTACTAATGATATGCCAGGCACTGTTCCACTTTCTCGAGAAATATTGACTCATTTAATCTTTGCACCAGGCTCATGAGATAAGTACTATTTTTGTCCTCCTTTTCCTGCCTTCAAGGTTTTGGCTCTGAGAAGCTGGGAGGATAAAGCTGCCATTTACCGAGAGAGGGAAGACTTATGTGAAGAGCAGGTTCAAGTTGATATGTTAAGGTTGAGAAGACTGAAACAACTGTGTGAAGATGCCAAGCGGGTGTTGGTTATGCAAGACTGGAGTTAAGGAGAGTGACCTGGTCTGGAGACACACACTCAGTGTAAAGATGGTATTTCAAACCCCCCAACTTGATGACACCTCTAGGAGAGTAGAGATCCAGCGGAGAAGAGGACCAAGCACCGAGCTTGAGGGCGTCCAGTATTAATGAGGACATCAGGATGACGTATCCAAGAAGACAGAGCAATAGCTAAAAAGCTTGGCATCCTGGAAGCCAAGTGAAGAAAGCAAAGGAGGAGAGGGTGAGAAACTGTGTTCAATGCCACAGCTTGGTCCAGGAAGAGGGAGCTGAGAATTTATTCATTGCTTACTTTGAAAAGAGCTATTTCACTGAGTGGTAGTGATGAAAGTTGTAGTGCAAATGGGGTGAAGAAAAAATAGGAGGAGGAGTATAGGAAATGATGAATAAACAGAACTCTTTTGAGACGTTTCCTATAAACAGGAATAGAGAAATATGGCAACAGTCAGAGAAGAGTATCGATAAAGTCAACAGAGGGTTTTTTGGGGGAGTGTTGTTGTTTTCTTTTGTTTTAAAGATGGGTGAAATTATGGCATAGTTGTATGCAGATGGAAACGGTCCAGTAGAAAAGGGAAAAAAAATGTTGATACAGAAGAGAGGAGATTAAATGATGTTAGTGAGTTTATGAGAGAGGATGATAATGTACAGGGCTTGGATTAGATAGAAGCAGAGACTATTCATCTCTTGGTAAACGGAGGGAAGGCAGGATATATGGTGATAGATGCAATTATGTGGGGAGATGTGGTTGACATCTGTGGAAGTTCTCTTCTGATTGCTTCTCTTTTCTCAGCGAAATAGGAAAGAAGTCATAAGCTCAAAGAGAAGGACAGAAGAAGCACTGGAGCTTTGAGGAGAGCAAAGTTGTGAAATGAACATCTATAGGAAAATGAGGACTATTATCCAAAACGTTAGCTCAACCACAGGTCAGCCCATCATTACAGTCCCATTACTGGAGTCTAGAAAAGTTTGATTTTCAAGAGAACCCTATGAAAATGCAGGTACTTAGAAGCCCAAGTGCTGTTCAGCAGGCTTTCTTGTGTAACACATTCGTATCAGAAGGCGTCTGAGTTGTCAGACCGCTGGGAGTGAGATCCCTCAGGTCACGATGTTTTTACTCTCTTTTTCAAAAAGGAAATCTAAATTTTACTTCGTTTTATTTTTCTTCAAGAAAAGTAAGTTGTTAACGTAGAACTGAGTGTAATTCATGTGAAAATCTTTGCAAGATTTAATATAATTAAATCCACATATTAGAAAAATAATTCCTCAACCCACTTGGCCCATTTTTTTTCCCCTGTAGAAATATGACATAAGTCCAGGCCTTTGGCAGGAATCAGAGTCGGGTAAGGAAAGACATTTGTTCTTAGAAAGGATGAAAGCAGCTTCCTACAGGAGGTAAGTTTTTCCAGACCAATAATTACAGTTAACGATTATGGGGGCCTTCTCTGTGTCTATCAAACCTAAATGTATGTCATTTAGTTAATATCCCCTCCAAAATTAATAACTACTGAGCAGGAACATATTTAGTTGTCCTCTTTTGTACAACTGTGGCTAATAAATTTCTAGAATTGTCTTTTTTAAAAATGCACAGATTGGGCCACGTATAGGATGGCAAGAGAATGCTGTACGTAAGGCCCAGAGGCTCTGACATATACTTTAATCTTGAGTTAGAACCCCAGTTCTACCCTAACTTTGTGATGCCAGGGAAGCCTCTGAGCCTCACTGAGCCAGTCTCTTTTTCATAAATCACGGGCTGATGAAGGTTATCGTAAAATCAAATGAAGCAACCTGTCAGAGTAAATGTCTGGCACATAAATGGCTACTATTATTGTCTGTATGTTGCTAGATACTTAGGCAGTATCTTCCCTTGTACCTGAAGAAACATCTAGAGGATTTCTGTTTATACTCGATCCAAAGAAGCAGATACCACTAAAAAGAGTTAAGTAAATGGAGGAGGGTTGGAAATGTGCAGGCTATGTTTTGTTTGTTTGTTTGTTTGTTTTTCTTAGAAACATCTTTATTATAAATGTTCTTTTAAGGGATAGATCTGGGACTAGATCTCACTTTTTAAAAAATTGAGATATGACTGACATATAACATTACATGAGTTCCAGGTGCACAACGTAATGATTTAATATATGCCTGTATTGCAAAATGATGGTCACAATAAGTCTAGTTAACATCCATCACCATACAAAGTTAACAATTTCTTTTCTCTTATGATGAGAACTTTTAGAATCTACTCTCTTAACAACCTCCAAATATACCACACAGTATTATTGACCATAGTCACCATGCTGTACATTACATCTCAAGAACTTATTTACTTATTTATCTTATGACGGGAAGTTTGTAGCTTTTGACCACGTTCATTTTGCCCACTCCCCATTCCTCACCTCTGGCAACCACCAATTTGTTCTTTGAATCCATGAATCCATTATTTGTTGTTTCTTTTAAGATTCCACATATGAGAGAGATCATACAGTATTTGTCTTTCTTTGTCTGACTTATTTCATTTAGCATAATACCCTCAAGGTCCATCCATGACGTTGCAGATGGCAAGGTTTCCTCCTTTTTTATGGCTGAATAATGTTCCATTGTGTGTGTGTGTTTCCATATCTTGACTATTGTAAATAAAGGTGCAGTGAACATGGGGGTGCAGATATATTTTGGGGTTAGACCTTTCATTTCCTTTGGATGAATACTCAGAAGTGGAATTACTAGATCATATGGTAGCTCTATTTTTAATTTTTTGAGGAAATAGCCTTTTCAGGCTATGTTTTTAATTGTCTCCTTGGTAATATAAACATGTCACGGACTGCTATATATTTTTTCATCTCTAGCTTGCTTAAGACTCTGGGAATTTTTAGCCAACTGAAGAGAAGGACATCTTCATTTTACCATAATATTTAAGAAATTCCAGAAGGGTGGGGACCATGTGTCTAACTGAACTCAGTGGGGCTACTTAATAACTCATTAAATGAAGAATAATAATCTAACAAAAATGTGTGAATTTCCTGAGTAGTTGAGTTTCAAAGGACTGTGGCCACGAGCTCCATCTCATACTGGCGTGGCCCTGGGAAGTGAGTGGGTGGGCTGACGGCTGGCCGTGAACCTGGATTTACTGATATCCTCCAACACTGCATCCTTTGCTGGTATAGCTGTTTGAATCTTGCAGCTGTTTTGCTGTTGTGTGTATTTTCTTGTATATTCCAGTTTAGAATGAAGAGAACAGGATAAAATCTTTGGAGCCACATGTGGAACCTCCATGGGCAGGGTGTCCTCAAGCTGGGGTGCTTATGGAGCAAGAGAACCAAGGTACTGTGTTCCACAAAAGCCTGTCCTTCTGTGACCTCTGTGTATCAGTCAGCTCAGATTCCAGACAGTCTGGCCTATGGAAAAGGCTAGGGCCCCAGGACAGCCCTACCAGACAAAACCCCAGTGGATAACTCAAACTGTTATCCATTAACCTGACCAGATGGGAACGAGTCTGTGCCTGACACACTAGTTTACAGGCCACAGCCATAACTTTGACAACCAGCTGAGTGTCGGGCTACTCCCACACTTGTCACAGGGCCCTCTTCTTTCCTGGCAGGTAACTATCTGCTCCTTTTCCATTCTTCCAGAAGCCAGGCTGGGGTACTCGGTGAAATTTACAGGTTACGCCATTCAAGGGTTTTTAGCATCTTTATTTAGCTGTGGAACATCTTCTCACAACAAAATCTCACACCAAAGGCAAATATTTAAAACAGTTAATGCTGGATGTATTTGGCATGAAGTGGAAGTAGATGATCCAAAGCTAGCTGTCTCCGCCCCTCCCAAATCCATCACATACACACACACACACACACACACACACACACACACACACTCACTCACTCCTTGAGGCACCTCTAAAGGATTCCTAGGACTCTAAGCAGAGAAGTTTGAAAATCCCTGATGCTGTTAACTTCTCATTTTACGGATGAGAAAAGAGGTCTAGATCTGCCCTGTCCAATGTGGTAACCACTAGAAACACGTGGCCACAGAGGTTTTTTGTTTTTTTGTTTTTTTTTTGCGTTACGCGGGCCTCTCACTGTTGTGGCCTCTCCCATTGCGGAGCACAGGCTCCGGACGCGCAGGCTCAGCGGCCATGGCTCACGGGCCCAGCCGCTCCGCAGCATGTGGGATCCTCCCGGACTGGGGCACGAACCCGTGTCCCCTGCATCGGCAGGCGGACTCTCAACCACTGCGCCACCAGGGAAGCCCCCACAGAGCTTTTGAAATGGCTAGTCCAAACTGAAGATGCTGTAAGTGCAACACACACACAAAATGCCAAGGACTTGGTACCAAAACAAAAGAATGTAAAATATCTCATTGATACATTTTTTAAATTGATGGTCTGTTAGTATGATATTTAAGATAGATTAGGTCCAATAAAATATATTAAAATGAATCTCAAGACTTCCCTGGTGGTCAAGTGGGTAAAACTCCACGCATCCAACGCAGGGAGCCCAAATTCGACCCCTGGTCGGGGAACTAGATCCCACATGCATGCCACAACTAAGGAGTCCGCATGCCACAAGTAAAGAGTCCAAATGCCACAACTAAAAGATCCCGCAACTAAGACCCAGGTGCAGACAAAATAAATAAATAAATATTTTTAAAAAAATAAAATAGGGCTGCCCTGGTGGCGCAGTGATTGAGAGTCCGCCTGCCGATGCAGGGGACGCGGGTTCGTGCCCCGGTCCGGGAAGAACCTACATGCCGCGGAGCGGCTGGGCCCGTGAGCCATGGCCGCTGAGCCTGCGCATCCGGAGCCTGTGCTCCGCAACGGCAGAGGCCACAACAGTGAGAGGCCAACGTACCGCAAAAACAAAACAAACAAACAAACAAAAAATAAAATGAATCTCACCTGCTTCATTTTATTTTTTTAATGTGACTACTAGAAAATTCAAAATTACACAACTGGCTCTCCCTTGTGGCTCATGTTATAACTCTGTTGGATAGCACTGATCCAGATTGTTCTGCCCAGATCATAGGAGACAGGTAGGGACTTGTGGTCCTCAGTGTTCTCTCCAAACCACCATTCTCACATTACTCATTTACATGGAGACAGAGTGGATAGATAAGAGCTTAACATGACATCCCCGGGCAGTTTCATTTAATGTGATGGGGTGAGAGAACTCGCAGGCAAAGGTGAAGGTGGGGTAGGATTAGGCCCACGGATGGCCTTCCCAATCACATATAGTTATCTGGCATCTAGGAGGAAATCTACCCAGGGAAGGAGCATTGATTTAGAAACAAGAAGGCCTGGGTCTTAGCCCCTTTTATGATGATGCTCCCTTTCTGTGAAGATCACCAACCTTCTGGGTCTCATTTTCCTTGTCTGAAAAGTGAGGGGGTACGTTTTCAAGGCTCAAGTCCTCTTCCTTCTCTGTAATTCTGTGATTTACAATTTATGTATTCACCTATATGCGTCCCTGCCAGCAAATAATTTTTGATGAGGTGTTCCCACATCTACTTCTCTTCCCTTCTTATTTTACTCCTCCTAAAAGCTAACTTCAGTCAAGAGAAGTTGGGTTGAGAAGGTAAGACAGCTCCAGGTCACTTCCCTTTACCCTTGACGCTGAGAGCAATGAGAGAGCTGTTGTGCTCTCAGGAGAACCTGGAGGAGGAAAGGGCAAGGAATGGATGAAGGGGAGGCGGAGACTAAAGGATAGGGGAAATAAGAAGAGGAAGAAGCAGGTGAAGCAGGAAAAGAAAATGGGTATTAGAACTACGTATCTGCATGCACCCCTATGTTCATAGCAGCACTATTCATGATAGCCAAAACATGGAGACAACCTAAATGTCCGTCGACAGCTGAATGGATAAAAGAAGATGTAGTATATGTATATATATGTACATGTGTGTAGGTATATACACACACACACACACACAATGGAATATTACTCAGCCATAAAAAGAATGAAAGAATGCCATTTGCAGCTACATGAATGGACCTAGAGATTATCATACTAAGCAAAGTAAGTCAGAAAGAGAAAGACAAATACCATATGGTATCACCTATATGTGGAACCTAAAATATGACACAGATGAACTTATCTATGAAACAGAAACATACTCACAGACATAGAGAACAGACTGGTGGTTGCCAAGGGGGAGGGGGAACAGGGGAGGGATGGATTGGGAGTTTGGGACCAGCAGATGCAAACAATTATATAGAGAATGGATAAACAACAAGTTCCTAGCACAGGGCACTATATTCAATATGCTGTAATAAACCATAATGGAAAAGAAAAAAAATTTTTTTAAAGAAATAGGCATCTGAAGGGTTGATTAGCCGTCTATCTGGACTCCTTCGTTTATCAGCTCCAAGAATGCAGGGACCATGTCCTATTATGTGCGGGTGGAGGTGCTTGTCTTATACAATAGCCGAGCACACTGCTACACGCTGGACAGGAACCATGAAGTAGTCTCTTCATTTGGCTCGCCGAGTTTTTTACAGCTCACCTTTTCTGGCTGGTACATCTAATGAACGCAGATGAAACACATAGGTACGCAGGGTAGGAGAAGCCAAATCAAGCAACACATTTATTAAACTTTTTGCCCTCCTTCCAAGCTCCTAGGAAGCAGAAAACACCCAGACATTGTTTTAAGTCAGGGAGTTTCCAGTTTTGCAACTGAACTCCCTGGACGAGGACCAGGCCTGCCGTCAGTGCGTGGGAGAGCACGGCATTCTCGGGGCTGGGTTGGAAGTTCCAAGTTTATGAGGTATCTATGTTGGGATTTAGCTCTTACCTATGGGTCCAGGGTTGCATTTTTCCTCCTAAATACACTTCATCTCTGAATGGCAACACTTTGCTAAGACATTGGTTTATGCTCTGTTTGCTTCTTAACGCTTCTCGAAATTTTGTCTCAAAGAAAACGATGAGGCTAGAAGCTTCTCTCAGGCCCCACCCACAGCTGCCAGCCCCAAGGGAAGAGCAGTATTAGGGGAATTGGCTCTGGGGAACTGTCCTGAGACACTGATGCCCTATTGTCCTCATCTTCATGTAGGCGTGGGCGGTGTGGCAGGGGGAAGAGATGGGGGCAGCTTTGAAAGGCAGCTAGGACTCGTCCTTTCTTGCCCACTGCAGGGGCACTCACAGTGGAGGTGAGCTTTGCTGGGAGCCAGAGAGCATTTCATTAAAATAGACTTTTAAAAAGGAATAAAGGAAGGAAGGAAGAAGGCAAACCCAGAATGTTCAGTTAAAATATCAGATTTAGGGAATGTGAGAAAAGACTAAAACTGGAATAATTGAGACGGAGGTGGTGGGAGAGAGGGGGAGGGACTCAGTCGTTAATCCTTCGGGGTTTTTATCCTGTTCATGCTGGTGTCCAACCACTGCCTCTCAGAAGAGAGAACATAAAACTAGGCTCTAGCAAAGCAAACAGCCAGCTATCTCACCCTGTGTTATCAGGCAGGCTTCCTTCCTGAAGGGTCCACTAAGACCCTCTCAGACAGAGCCTAGGATTACTTTCCCTTGATATACACGAGGCACATGGATAAACCACTCCTTTGGCAGGTTCTTAACTGAGATGGGGCTGCTGGAGGGCCTGGCCGGGCTCCAGGTATAGGGGTTGTAAAGCGGGGCTTGAGGAGAATGCCCCTGGGTTGAGCACACTCTGTTGAGACAGTCAGTGCTGGTTAGAACATCCTGGAGAAGAAGGCCCACAGAACTGCATTTCCTCACTAGGGCCTTTGGAGACTCTTACACTTCTCTGTACCAGGGTGTATGAGCCTTTGTAATTTTTCTCAAAACACTCGGGGACCCAGTCCCCACAGCTCCATTTATCCTCAGGACTGTAATGGGGGCAGGAAGCCCTCTCTCTCTATCTGCCTTAGCTTATCTTCCGAGAGCCACCCATAAAAGGGACAGGCTGTATCTTCACATGGGCTTCCTTCTGCCTGTGTCTATGCCCTAATTGTCTCTTCTTATAAGGAAGCTGGTCATATTGGAGTGGGGCCCACCTATGACCTCAATTTAACTTAATTATCTCTTAAAAGGCCCTGTCTCAAATATAGTCACATCCTGCGATATTGGGGCAGGGGTGCGGGTGGGTTAGGATTTCAACATATCAATTTGGTGGTGGAGTGGGGACACATAATTCAGCCTATGATGCCATGTCTATACCATATATCATATCATAGTATACCATACTATGATGCCATGTCTATACCATATATCATATCATAGTGCACCATACTATGATGCCATGTCTATACCATATATCATATCATAGTGCACCATACTATGATGCCATGTCTATACCATATATCATATCATAGCATACCATACTATGATGCCGTGTCTATACCATATATCATATCACAGTGCACCATGCTATGATGCCATGTCTATACCATATATCATATCATAGTATACCATACTACAATACCATGTCTATGGCTGCGAACCTCAAGGCAGCCCCCCACTCATGGCGACACACCACATTTAGATAACCCAACAATGCCATTCCATCTCTATCTCTTACCAAATGCTCCAGTTTTACTGGCCTTCCTGAGCTCTTTAGGCCAGTCTTCTCCAGCATCTCATTTCTCTGTGTGTCAGGGATGTTTCCTGGAACATTCCTCTTGAGGATGGCAGCCTTGCCAAGCTGGAGGCCACTGTGTTCCCTCACCCACCGCTCCGCCCTTGCAGGCCCTTCCCAGCTCCGCTCAAGCAGACAACCACGCCCAGTTAAGGAGAACCGTGGTCTTGTCTAAGAAGCCAGGTATATACACCCGCAAGCCCCTCAGGGATGGCATTCCAAAAGATAGCTTTCCCTTCATCAGCAGGAACTTCCTGTGGTGTCTATAAGCAGGCCTTCTCTGCGTGTAGCAGGTTCCAGAAATGGATGTTCAGAATTTGTTTTGCTTCCCACCGCTCCTCAAAAGTCATTCCTTGGTAACGCAGGCTGGAAAGGAGGACAGGATTACTGGGCCTAGCGAAGATCCGTCTAACCCCTCTGTATCTTTCGAAGAGCAAGTTAAAGTCACTTCTCTTCTCCCTGAACCAGAAAAACAACTGTCTCCTGTACTCTGAGCTTTGCAATTCAACTCTATTTTCTATGATCACAGTGCCAGGCTTATTACACAAAAACAGCCCTTTGAACTGTCTCCCTCAGATGATATTCCCGGGTGGTCCTTCTTGGTTGATCCCTGGGCACAGGGGGCCCTCACCATGCTTCCTCTTCCGTCCAGCGTGCCGGGCAGAACCTGCCACATAGACCTGAGCTCCAGCTTGTCAAGAGATAAGATCAGAGACGCTGTGGAAGGGCCCTGTTTTGACAAGGCAGAAAATACCGGCTGTGTCAACCATCAGGCCTACTGTGCAAAGAACAACCCCCCGCGGTACACCTTGGCTTTGGGGGCCCTCTCCCGGAGAGGTTTCTCCCCTCGTCAAGCCTGGGACCATGGGGTGAGGACAGAGTCACGTCCCTGCCAGCCAGGCTTCCGGTCAGAAGGGCTTCATTTTCAATTACCCAAGAGCAGCCATCCACAGCTGCTTATGTAACCGCCTGGCCCCTCCTTCTCAGATGGAGGGTGTGGAACCATTTGGTGTTTGCTGAATAGTGAGTCACGGTCAGATTTAGGGAGTAGAAACAGTGAATTTCTCCCCTGCATTGCTTCACCCAGAACTTCTAGTAAAGAGGATGAGCAGTGAGTCAGCGGCTGGGGATGTCAGCCTTGGGAAGGGAAAGCACCCCAGAGGGCCCCAAAACGCAGGCTCCCACCCGACTTGCACGTGGAGCTGCTGAAGGGACGTGGGGGCATTTGAAGCTCGGCTGGGCACTCTGTGAGGAGAGTCACTGTTTATTTAGGCCTGTGGCTGACTTGAGAGGAGATTTCCTATCTCGGGGAGTTGTAGCCTTCTTCCAGGCCCCAGACATGAGGCTTCAAAATGAACAGAGCTTTCTCCAAACCTCATCTGAACCCTAAGAAGTGAACCAAATCTGAGAGGTGGGGCGTATTTATATCAACTGAGAAGTTAAAAGCTTTGCTTTCAGCCAGAAAGAAGAAAGAAATTAAGATATGCTATTGATTATCACATTCTGAGGTAAAACAAACAAGACCCTGAGGAAACAAAATTAAGCCCTGTAAGAAAATGGACCAAAATTGTTTGTCCCTCTTCGTGTTTCTAAGAAATCCAGTCAAACTTTGTAGAGTTTTCGCATCAGGAAATGATTTCTCGTGACCCCTCTCCCTGCTCCCTGAGATGTTTCTTACCACGCGCAGGAAGAAATCACAGCCTTTACTGGGCCTCTTGAGCAAGTCACAACCCAAATCTGCGCGCTTACACAGGGATCCCTTACAGAGTCGGTGGGTCTGCCTTATGCTGTGGGGATGCGGCAGGAGCTTCAGGGCGTCTGGCTTGATGAATGATGTTGGGAACGTTTTCCTCAGTGCACAAAGGTTCAGGAGGCTTCCAGCTCTGCCCTTGGGAAGTCACATGGCACAGAGGTCAAGGTCAAACTGCCTGGGCTTGAATCCCACCTCTGCTACCTACCACCAACCAGTTAAGTGGCTTTGATGTGCCTTTAGCTTCTCTGCTGGGTTCCCTCATCTGTAAAATGGAGACAGTGAGAGTCTCCACCTTATAGGGCGGTTGTGAGTTCTAAGGCACAACTTCTAAGGCATTTTAAATGGTTTTTAAACACTCAGTACTGATAATGACAGTGATATTATCGTTACCATTATTATCTTGGTTATTTTGTTCCTCTCTAGTGACTTCTACCCCCAAACACAAGTAGAACTGCATGAGCAGACCTTACGCTGAAGCAGATCTGGGCTTTTTATAACTAGTACACTTTTTCTCTAGCATTTTCATCTGTAAAATGGGGGAAATAGTGCAGATTTATAGTGGAGATTCACTAGAAGGAAGGATATAAAGGTTTTTAGCTTGGAAAGTACTCAATCCATGGTAGCTACTTTGGTTATTATTATTAAGTTCATGAACCTGAATCTCTGCTCAAAGAAGTTCCAGATTTCTTTATCCCATGTAAAAAAATGAAGTTCCAAGACCCAGATCACAGACATCCCTTTAGAGTATTTCTACATATATTTAGGATATGAAATTCCAAAAGGAGGCAAACCGGTAGAATTCTAATTTAACACAAAGGTCAGAAGGAACCTAGTCTGATGTGTGGTCAAGAAAAGAGAAGGCGATGTTTTAGATTCTTTAAGAAGGGCCCTTTCGGTTGAGCTCTATCGATTTACTTCATGGTATTTTGACCACAGGAAGCAGATGACACACCTCCTTTGAGACTGGCTCTGAGTGCTCTAAGGACGGGGTTGGGGGCGGCCACAAAAGTGACACCATCATCATCATCATCATCATCAGCCCATACAGCCCCCACATTTGTGGAGCTCTTACTGTATGTCAGGCACAGTGCAAAGGATTTGTATCTCAGTTTTATTCTTAAGACGACCCTATTCTTTTAGGATTATTACCTCTATCTAAAGGACGAGAAAACATTGCTCCTTAGAGAATTGCAATCTGCCCACGACCCCACAGGTGTAAGCAGTGCAGCTGGGGTTAGAATCTAGGTTTTCAACTTGGAAGCGCTGCCTACCAGGCTATATTGCCATTACTGCTCGGGAGGGGATGCTACGTGGAACACCCCCGGCAGCTGTGGCATATAAATCATCGGTCCTCACATCCCTGCTGGTCAGCTGTCAGGTGACTTGCTGTCCAGGAAAGCTCGCAGCAGTCTGTGTTTGAGGGGGGACTGCAGCCATTGCTGACAGGCTGGAAGAGGCCGTTGCCATCCTTGGGCTCTTGGTGTAACTGAGACGAACTTGACAGACACGATCCAGTTCCACGGGAGAATGAAATGCCCCATGGCACTGCCAAGTCATTGTGCGGAGTCAGGGAGAGCGGGAGGGGCGCTCCCTCCCCACCCATCCTTTGGTGTGGAGGCCTCACATGAGAATGACCCACCCCCAGTGTTTTCACGCAGCTATCAGAGCTGCGAGAAGGGCAGAGCTGACGGCTTGGACAAGTTTCTTCTCTTGAAGCAACGCTAATTTGTCCAGTTTTGTGGCTTTTTTATGTGGAACAACATTAGCTCATCCAAGCTTGTGGTTTATTTGAAAACGAAATTCCGGTAAATCTTTTGCACCATCTGGCAGTGTGGTGATTGGCCGTGAGTTAGGAACAAGCCACGGAGCACACAAAGAAACAAAGCGAAGGAAACCCGCCCCAAACAGAGAGGCTTTCTGTAATCTCTGCGCCCGAGCAACCCCACCAGGCTCTCAGGACCGGGCTGCCCCGTGAGCAGAGCTCTAATCTGTCACTCTCAGGGTGGGGATGGCTTTCTCTAGATCTCTGAGACCCAACGGAATGTCTCAGCTTCAGCTTTAGCCAGGGTCCTACATTCTTTCTGTAGATTAGAAGGGGCCCTCTGAGAACACATACAGAGGATCTAGAAACCAACATGAGTGATCAGGAGAAAAGGAGTCTTCAGACATTGGCGGTTGACCCTTGGGCTGTGGGAAAATGACTAGGCCTGGGTCCCTGAGGGATGCCAAAGATGCTATTCTTACTTATATGTTTTCCACACCCACCAGTCCTGTCCCCACCTTCATTATATGTACAACAAATGTTTCCCCAGCACTGGCTCTATGCCTTGAACTGTCTTGGTCACAGGGGACCGAACTGTGAACAAGACAGACATGGCCCTGCCTTTAAAGAGCTTAGAGTCTAGTAGGATAGAAGGACTAGAAAACAATCACATAAAATAATACTTTCAAATATAAGTGTTATGCAGGGAACAAATAAGGGGCTGAGAAGGAGAATCAATGCAGGAGACAAGGGATCAGGACCATTTTTAGCTGGATCTCTCCGGGAGGGCTCTCAGAGGAGGTGACATGTAAGCTGAGACCCTCATGAGGAGATGTTGCTGGCTGTATAAGGTGTGGGAAAGCAGAGGGCGCTGGAGGAACTGAAGGGCCTGAGTAGGCAGTGAAAGAGAAGGAGGGACGCATGAGACAAGGATGGAGGCATAGGCAAGGGCTACATCCATAAGGCGTGAGAAGACATTTCCCCCTTTTGCATAGGGGCCACGTGAGAAGGCACGATCTAACTTACATGGAAAGAAGAGCATTTTTGTCACTTGGGAGAATGGACTGTAGGAGGACAAGAATGGGAGAGAAAAACCAGTTAGGAAGTTAGTTCAGTTGTCCAGGCAAGAGGTGATGGTGGCTTGGGCCAAAGGGATGGCAGTGAAAAGGGAGAGAAGAGATCTGAGGTAGAACCAATAGAAGTTGCCAATGGATTTGACATGGGTGGTGGGGAAGGGGAGAGATCCAGTAAGGATGTGCCTAGGTCTTTAGCTTGAGCAACTGGGTGGATAGTGACACCATTTACTAAGATGAAAAAGCACAATGGGAGCACAATATTTGGGGGGGAAAATCAAGAAATCTGTTCTAACTATGTTAAGTTTGAGGCATCAGATATATCTAACTGGGAATACCAATTAGATATTCTAGAGTTCAGCAAAGAAAAAATATAAATTAAGATGTCATTAACATGAAGCTGGTATAGCCCATGGGAATTGATGAACCGACCTAGTAGATGGGGAGTAGAAAATTATTCCAGAAAAGAATATTTGGGGATTTCTTATGGCCTAGCCTGCAAGGGCCCCTGGGCAGGAATACACACAGAGGCTCTAAAGCCACTTCAGGAGGGACCTCATGTACATATGTGTGGAGACCCCAGTCCCTTGTGTACAACCCCCAATCTCCACCACTCTCTCCATACACAGCACTTATTGTCCACTAGTTGGGGGTGAACCTGGGGAAGAGGCCCAAGGCTGGTCCTGAGAATGGGTCTTGGGCTGTTGGAAGGAATTCCAGAGCCCTGGAGAGTGGTCAGAAGGGACAGTATATGTGCTAGGTGGGTCCTGTGGACGCTCACTCATCCGGGTAAGGCTCAGAGCAGGGGCCTCTAGAGCACAGGATAGAGGCAGGGGCCCAGCTGCCGGATCTAAGGGTGGTTCTGTGCATGTTACATTCACGAGGTCATCAAGGCCGTTTCTCCAGGCAGCTGATGTACAACCCTGGGAAGGGAGCCTACACAACTTACTCTGCCGGGGAGAGGCCGTCCCTCAGGCTGGGCTCCCTATGGGAGTTCCAACCCCTGAGCGATGTGCGGGGAGGTGAAGAGCAGCATGGCTTGGGCTGGCCGGTCCATTCCAGTCCCAGATCCAGCCAGGTGTTGACTAGCTGAAGAACAGAATCCATCCAGCGCCCCTGGATGCCAAGGGCTGGGAGTTAGCAAGAGCCAGCTAAGGGATGTGAGCCTTAGGACTGTCTTCCGGTTTTAGTGGGTTATGAAGGTGCCGGGCAAGACAGCTCATTTTCATTTTGTGAACTGGGTCAACATTTTGGGAGAGGCAGGGGTGCTGAGGACGAGATACACTTGCTCATTCACAGTGTGTCACCCGCTCACACCTCCAATATTGGGACTGCTGACATCACGAGTTAATTCCCTGCTCTGTAGTAGAGGGCTAAGCGGCCTGCCTTTGACCCAGTTGGCTCAAGCCAAGATAGACTTGCAGGGAAGGCCTACCGACATTCCCTTTTCAAAGACTCAAGGACTGGCAGCCCTCCCGTCAGTTCCAGAACTGGGGACCAGGCCTTATTTGCTGTCTGAATAATGAAATCCTTAGCATTCCTCATCTTACTGAACAAATTCACAAGGGGCAGATGTCACATACAATAGGGCTATAAAAATAATACAGCTGCAGGACTCTTTCTAACTCATTTCTTTTACTCTTCACAGCAACCCCAGTATCCCTGTAGCCAAAAAGAGGTAAGGCTGTCAGGGAACGGTCCGGAGAGCCAAGAATGATATGTCTCATTCCAAAGTCCGGTGGTGGCACATTCTCTGGCCTTGGGCAAGTCATCCAATCAGTCTGCTCCTTCTTTGCAAAATGTGAAACAACCCAAAAAGGAGCAGGGAGAATTCATTAGTTTGGTAGAAAGGCCTGAGCAACTTGGTTCCTTCAGTGCAATAATGACCTCTTTCTATTTACAAGACGTTGGCTGCTCTCCGCATTTCACTTTTGATAGTCAAGAGAATTTGCAAGTAAATGGGAGCTCTCATCAGCAATCCGCAGAGCATTCTAAAAGCTTCTGGTTTGCAGCCTCCAGAGAAAATGTCAGGGACTCTTCAGAGTGTTACTTAGAGTGGCTTTCAAAAAGACTTAAGACCATTTTGAAGCAAGTTTTATGTAGGAATGAAACTATGCTCTATTCCTTTTTTAAATTAAGGCAACTTGAAATTTGTTTCTTTGAATTGTGGCCTTGAATGTGATATGTCCAGTTACTGCAAAAGATGGACTCACATCTAGTGCATGGCTCTGCCTGTGTCACATTTAAATGCTTAACGAATGTTTCTGGCCAGAGAGATGGAGGCATGGATGGCTTAATCTTGCTTAGTAGAAAATCACCTGCCGTTAAGTTTCACCCTTGCTCTGGAATTCTCAAGATTTGTGGTTTAGGATCCTCAGGCATACTTGATGTTAACTTACATCCTCTTACTTCAGCAGAGTTCAAGCTTCGCTTGGATTGAGGTGAAACCAAAAGCAGATTCACTATGCTTCCTTGCAGCTGTGGGAAAACACTAAAAAGTACAGTTTGTGTATGGCAAAAACCCTATGGTTATGGGTATGGTTTACAGAAGAAGAAACGAAGGCTTGGAGACATTGAGCCTTTAATGTGGTCTTAACCCTAGGTAGCTACCTGTGATTTGAGAGCATTGAAAACCCCCCACCCCAAACTTTAGCCTGCCATCTTGTTTACAATTCTCCAAATGGTCGTAGATGCTCTGTGTCAGCACAGGAAGTCTATGCCATTCACAGTATCTTCACAAGATCAGTTTTTCAGATTTGCTTCTGAGAGTCTGAACACCATCAGGCCCAGAGAAGAGACTAGTTAAACCTTAGTGGTCACCAGTCTGTAGAGCAGCCCAGACCAGCCACTTCATAACAGAGGCCAGTGATGATCCAGACGATTCCATGTGGCTTCATAGGTACCATTTTCCCTTTCCACCATGAGAGCTAATGGACCTCTGATGGACTAAGTATTTACTGTAAGAGAGACCAAAGAGCTACATAAGGAGACTGTTGAAATTTAATAGCAGACTAAGTTTATTGCAGTGTCTAAAAGCCTTACTACCCAAAGCGTGGGCCCCAAATCAACAGCTTCGGCTGGGAGGCTCATTAGAGATGTAGAAGTCAGGACGCCTGTCAGACCTCATGAATCAGAAGCTGAATTTTAAGTAGATCCCTAGATAATTCATTTGGATGCACATAAAAGTTTGAGATGCACTGGTCTGAAATACAGAATCCTTCTCTGTCCCTTCCCCATTGTCAAGTAACGGTGACTACAGCAACTACAGCACAATATGAAACTACTTGTAATCTATGCATCTCAGTGTACCCTAAGTAAATTTGTAACCCTACCACAGTCGAATGGAAGCAAAGAGCAAACTGCAGAGAAAAGTGGGAACATCTGGCACCCCTCTGAGTGAAAAGGAGCCAGTAAAACCTTGCTGGCAATCAGGTGTCAGTTCCCATGTCACTTCTCTCTGTTGACAGCTGCTGTATCGAGTGCTGTGTTGAGAAGGATTCTGAGTCACCCCAAAAGTCAGTGGGAAAGACAGTCATGCCAGATTAGCTATGACTGTCATGGGTGAGGGATGGGAGAGTACCAGCCTACCTTTCCCAAGTTTGCCAACTCTGAGGGAGGAGATGTGCTGAGAAGGACCAACTGGGAAAGAGCCTTTGATCCTATCTCTCAAAGGCTGCAGCTGGAGAAATTGTAAGTGCTTTCTGATCTTTTTTTTTTTTTTTTTTGCTGAGCCCATGCAACTTGTGGGATCTTAGTTCCCCGACTGGGCCCCCAGCAGTGAAAGCACGGAGTCCTAACCACTGGACCGCCAGGGAATTCCTGCTTTCTGATTCTTAAAGAAAGTGTGTCAGTGGATCACATGGCCGTATAGCCAGCTTACCTCACCATAGGAGAGGCCATGAGCCTCCTTCCTCAGGATCCCACTCATTTGGCTTCATTCTCATTAAGATGGGAGTGGCCAGGAGAAAGGGTTTTGCTAAGCACAGTATCAGAAGACCAAATTATCAGGACCAGGCTCACCTTGTTTGTGAAAATGTTGCTTTCTTAAGTTGTAGAAGCACTGATTATACACAATTTAGATCTCTTATGAATTCAACCGGCAAAAATATTTTTTGCAAATATTTTTTGCAAACTGTATTGTTTAAAAGAAATTCCGTAGTTAATATTTTAAAGATCAGACATCTTATTTCCTTCCCTTCTTTATGGCATTATGGTAAGAACACTGGACTGGGAGTTGAGAAGATGTGGCTTCCAACCCTGACCCTCCTTTGTACTACCTATGTCTACATGGAAGTTAATAAATCTCTCTAAGCCTTAGTCTCATTGGTGCCTGGTATATACGAAGCAATCAATAACTTTTTTTTAAAGAAATCAATCCAAGCTTCCACTATAACTTTTACTTCATACATATTATTGTTAATAGAGAGACTTTGATCTGTGAAATTTTCAGGGCGTCTGGCAGATGCTGGAGGTGGGAGGAGGACAAATCTTTGCTGCTAAAACTCATTCCTCGACTGTCTTGATTTCATGGCACAGACCTCCCTGGCAGCAAGAGACCCGGCCAGAGGACCCCCGGGAGGTCCCTGATTCCCTAAATAAATGTGGTCACGTTGAAGAATATTAAGAGAATCAAAAGCACAACAAGAATTTGCTACAGTCTGCCCCTCCCAAATGGCTAAAAACAAACAAACAAAGAGACAAAACAAGGCTCCTTCAGATGGCCATGCCTGTGCTACGTCTCCGGCCATCTGCCCCAGGAACGCAGATGAGGCTCTCCTGATCCATGAGGGGCTGGAGTCCCCAGACAGATTGTTTACTTCCTGATTTCCAGGGACCCGTTCTAACATCGTTCACAAGCAATTGCATCTGCTGGGGGTCTCTGGCAGCTACAATGGTCCCACCCCGGACAGCCAGAGAGCAGTAAGGTTAGCGGTCGAGGCCCACCACTTCTAGTGAACAGGGCAGGAGAGAGGGAGAAGGCTGAGATCCCGGACCTATTCCCAGCTGCCAGCTCTACTTGGAGGTGGAGAGCAGGGGCAGCAGATGGGAGAGCGAAGATCTCCTCCTGCTGCAGGTGATTCATAGGGCATCCGGGCACGCGGCCCGCCTCCAACACCAGTGGGAGCAGATTTTATATGGATCCAAGAGCCTCTGCTGACACATGAGAACTGCATGAGGCTGGGAGGTGGCAGGGGAAGGTGGGATGGGGGGAGGTGAGTTCTCACGCCCGGGCCATCATGGTGCCAAGCTCACGGCATCTTCTTGCTTTTCTTGTCCTCAGAGGCCTTGGTCCATTTCTCCATTAGCCTGCTTAAGGCAGCTGCGTGTACAGCCATATTTGCCTTTAACCTGTTCCAGCTGCATTCCCCACCTCACTTTCACAGGCACCCTCCATCTCTAACTCTTTTGGGGGCGACTTCTATGCCTTCTCCACTGACATCCTCACCGAAGGAATCCCAAACCTTCTAGCAGGATGGAGCCACTTTCTCCCCCACAGAAAAGCAGCTCTGGCCGGGTCCCCTGGCATCCTGTCGCCTGTGAAGTTGTGTGAGGCTTGGGCTCCCTGCCTTAAGGGTGAGGACTCTTAGACTACAGGGAAATAGAGTAGCTCAGCTGTTTGTCTTTTCCCCATGCGAGTCTCCAGTGGGATTCGATCTCTTTCCTCCTCTCCTTTCTCCTTGCCACAGAATGCCTGGGTCAGGATACTTGCACTGGAGATTCATCATGTGCCAACCAGGAATTAAGGTGTCCTTTGTCCTTGGGAATCCAGATGCTTCCAGCATCTTCTGGAAGAGAGTGGCTTCTGGAGAGAGTGGCTTCTGTCTCCACATCGTCTGAGGGGTTTTCTCCCTTCTGGACACCTTGAAAGTGTTAAATCACTGTGCCCTTTCCTCTCTTGCTCCATCCTTCTCCCAGGGAAGGAAACTGAGAGTTCTCTCCTCATGTGATTTCTAGACATGGACGTAATCCTGAAGTCAACACTGGTTTACCAGAGCTTGTGTCTGTGGTGCCTGGTGTCCTTCCCTATCCGCCTGGTTGGGCATCACCACAGCAGGAATCAGGAGCTGCTTCCCAGCTCCCAGCATGTGACCCACACATGCCCAGAAGCATGAGATGCAGCATTAACCTTTTAGGGGATTTTCCAGAGCAAATGAGACAGTCCATGGAGTGTTATTTATGTCTCTTCTTCTACACTCCTGCTTTTGGAAGTAGCTATTTGGAATGGACAGAATAAAACAGAAGTCAAAGAACTGTCTGTGCATCCTTTCCCAAGCTATAATTAAGGTGGAAGCTCATTTGTCATCCTGAGTAGTGGTGTAATCAAGCATATGACAGAGCAAGATTTTGGAACGTTTTTATCAGTTTTGGAACCACAGCTCTTCCGTGGGCAAATTTCCCTTCATGTCTCAGGTTTCAGAGCATAGACTAACATTTCCCGCACAGACAGGCCATGCCTCTGCTCTTCTGCTTCGGCTGACCACTGTTCCCTGTAGCTGCATGCAAGGGATAGGAGTGGATGCCTTCCAGCTTGCTGGGGTTTGGAACGGCACCTCTCATCCCCAGAGAAGGGATTCTCTGTGGGGCTGAGTTGGCAGCGCTCGAGCCTGCCTTGTGGTCGGCACGTAGGCCATCAGAAATCATCTGGGTGTCAACCTGCCAAGCTGAGGCCGTCCTGGGGCACAAGGATTGATTGCTAACAGAAGAAAGAAAAGAAGCCATTTCCCTAACACTGCTTTGCCGTCCACTGTCATAGAAAGGGACTCCACCGCTGCCCCAATCGGTTCACTATCTAATTCATCATGGCTCTGTCCCTCCCCAGCAGTTCAGGCCTGTCTGCTACCAGCGACAGGTGCCAAATCGGAGTGTGGAATTTTCCCAGTGGGCCCCAGGGTGTGCTGCTGCCAAGGCAACTGTGGTAGGCTTGAGGAGTAACGAGTGAACCACAAATCCCGAAAAGGAAGAAGAGGCCACCTTTTTGGTGTGGGCTGACTCAGGTACAGGCTGTCCCTTGAGGAAAGATGTGGGTTCTGAAGAACCCCTCCCCCATGCCAAGGCCGGACAAGGCCAGGGTGGGCCAGGCTGGGTCCCACAGAGCAGCTTCCCAGAACTGGGTTAATCAGACCAGGTGAGGACAGCGGAGAGTGGCCGCCCGCTAAGGCCACAGCGGGCTCTGCCCAGGAGGAGTAGCAGAAAGCAGTGGGTTGCCAGAGAAGTCCTGAGACCTCTCATCAGTGAGCAAAAGCAGCACCACGTGAGCATCCGGAGTGAGGTCTGGAGCTAAGTGGTGCTGGGGAAGAAACAGAGCTGTGTGCCACATAGGGGCAGGCCTGATCTTCAAAAAAGCAGGAGCAAAGGCAGTGACAGCCAAGGAGATAAGGTCAGAAGTCCAAGCCAAACGAGTAGAAACAGAGAAGCAAGCTCTTTGGGGTCAATCAGGAGCAAATATGTGTTGGCATCCTCTGATAGAGCCTGCTTCTCCTCATTCTTGTGAAGACAACTTCACCCATGACCAACATAGAACACCTAGACAGACAGAAGACCCGTAACCAGAGCTGCTCACCTGCCTTCACTTGTTCTGGGCTCTGCAACCTTGGCTGCAATTCTGAGACCACATCCAAGGTCAGAAGGAATGAGTGACATGGTGTGACGGCTGCTGTGGGAACAGGAGGGGAGACTGAAGGCATACTGGCCATGGCCATGGTTTCTCCTTCCTGAAGTTTTACTTCGTTAACTTCATGAGACAACTAAACATTTTGCCAAGAATGACTGAGACCATAATTTGAAATGAGACCATAGTTTTACATTTTACTTTACATTAATTTAAACAAAATTGTCCACAGCAAATTAAGGACCCGGGGTGAGATTTGACATGAACGTCCAGATTTTCATCACTAATCCAATAAACAAAATCAGTGTACCTGATTATTTTTTTCTCACTGAGTTTTGATTCATCTACTTCTGTTGTTCCTCTTCTATGTACACACTTTTTGGATAGGATTAAGATTTTTCTGATTTGAACTTGGAATTGAAATTCCCACTAGGCTGAAACATCGATACCATGACACTCCCTATGTTCCAACATCAAACATCCATTGGCAGTAAAACTTGAGATTCTCCTTTCTAAACACTATTGAAGAGGCATAGAAGGGTTGTTCTAACCATGACCTCTTGGGGAGGTGGAACAAAACTACTTTTGTTCCACTTTTTAAAGGGGAAGAGCTCTGCATGTCTAATATTTATATAGGGTCTAAAATCTCAGAGTTTGGACTGGTCATCTGGTAGGAAGAAAAGTAAACACTTATTGAGTAATCAGGTGTCAAGCACCATGCTGGTGCTTTTTCCTATACATTGTGTCATTAAATCCTTAGAACAACCCAGAAAGGAGTCTTCGCTTCCATTCTTATATATGAGTATAGGAAAGTTCAGAGAGATTAAGTGCTACAGGCTAATAACTGATAGACCTGAGGCTGATTTAAATCTAGGTCTGATTCTAAACCCCATGGTGCTTCTGGATTCTATTCTCTTGGTGGGGGAATAATTTGAGCGACTTATTTCTTCAAACACATCATGCTATAGCTTTATAGCTTGAAATATTAGCTGCATTCATAATTACATAAATAAACTGACTAATCACTTTGGAAAAGAGATTGATGTTCCATCTCCCAGTACCGTAATTATTATTGTTTAATATTGTATCTATAACTTAAATGGGGCAGATGTTCCAACAAAATTTTTGATTCAGAGGCAGATTATTCTGCAAGGTTTATTGTATGCGATAAAAGGCAAAAATGTGCAACATGAGCTGACTTCATCGATTCTTCCATTTTCATTTGGATGTTTTAAAAGTTTTCAGATAATCCATGGGCATTATAATTCTTGCCTAGGAATTGGGCTCATTTTCCTCTATCATTTCTTTTTTGTGTTCACCTGCTCATTCTCCCTCAGCTCTCCTGCAGATCTCCTGACTCTGGGATTTCCACTGTATAAGGAACTACATTTTGAAGCATGAATAGTTCTGGTATATTTGATGGAAAGATCTCTGAGGTATACAAAAGTATGGGGACAAAGAATTTGTTGGCCTGCATCAAAATTGATTGTAAAGAGATGCTCAAAGCCCAGACCTGCCCACAGGAAACCTGGCTGCTGCAGCAAAGAGAAAAGAGAGAGGCAGCATTTGAGTCTGAAAACAGAGAAAATCTGAAGCTCTCAAGGAAGAGTCTTTAGAGAATATAAACTTTTGAACAACAAAAAATTACTTGGGATACAGGTGCTGTTTTTATCACTTAATTTTACTGAGAGTATGGATTTGAGATGAAAGAGAAAGAGCTAAGAGATCAGTGATTGCCTGTCCAGATAGTGTTGATGAAGTAGATTTGGATTGGGGGCCCATTGGCTTAAGATACTGGAATACTGGGTTCTTGGCCACGGGTGGTTCACATTTCACAGCACAGAAAGAATGTGTCTGCCTAGAGGCTAGACTGACAGAACTAGAAAGTTTTTAACTCAATATAGTGGGGGAAGGAGAAAAACAGATAAACCTGGGAAAACGGCTACCATGGAGGGTGGCAGGTAGAAACATGGAAAGAAGAAATCGACAAGGAAAAGGCATGGTGAGTCACAAGTGTGATGGGGAACAGCCTTCCATATCAGCGCATAGAGTGTGAGGAGTTCACAAGGGGAGCTGGAGATGATGATGCGGGGATCTGGTCCTCTGTCAAGGGGGTCTGTGGAAATGTCAAAGCAAGGGCACAGCTTAGGTGGGGAGTAAGGCAAGAGACAAGGAGGCAGCGAGGCAGAAACAGTTTGTGCATTTGATCCCAGAGTGGGTTGTAGTGACTGGGTTCAAGAAGTAGGCTGGATCTTTTCCAGGTTGCAAAGGGTTATTCAGACTGACTAATGTATATGCTTAGGAGGTGGTGAGTGGAGGTTAGCTTGTTAAAAGGCCTATGGCTGTGCCAAAAATACATCTTTGGGCTTAATTTCATACACATTAATAAAACTGGGTAGAATTTCTTACTGAGTTATTTGTTCAACAAATATGAACCAAGTGCCTACTTTATTGGGGAGCTGAGGATAGAGCACTGAATGAAAGAGGCAAGAGCCCTTCAATGTTGGAGCTTAACTAAAAAATGGGAGGGAAAGAGACAAAACATAAACAGGATAGTAATTCAATTAATAAGAGTATTTCACATGGTGATTTGTACTATGAAAAAAGTGATAAGACTGAGAGACTGGGACTTCCCTGGCGGTGCAGTGGTTAAGACTTCACCTTCCAGTGCAGGGGGTGTGGTTTGATCCCTGGTCGGGGAGATAAGATACCACATGCCTCGTGGCCAAAAAACCAAAACATAAAACAGAAGCAGTGTTGTAACAGATTCAATAAAGACTTTAAAAATGGTCCATATCAAAAAAATAAAAAGAAGAAGATTGAAAGAGTGCCAGTGGAGATGTAGTGTGGTGGGCAGTCAGCCTGGATGGGGAGGTGGTCAGGGTAGCATCTCTGAGGATGTACTATTTGAATGAAGTCCTGAATTATGAGGTGGATCCACAACGTGAAGAAATGGACACAGAATGATCCAAGCAGAAGGAACCACATTCAGAATGGCCCCGAAGGAGAACCTACCTGGAAAGTTTCAAACAGAAAATAAGCCAGAGTGACTGGAGGGTCGTAAGAGGTTGGAAAGGTAGACAGGGCCTGATCATGCAAATATTTGAGAGTAATAGTGAGGAATTTGGATTTCTATCTAAGTATAATAGGAAGCCGTTGGACCCCCATAAGACTATCAGTGGATTTCTCAGCAGAAGCTTTGCAGGCCGGAAGAAAGTGGGATGACATATACGAAATATTGAAAGAAAAAATTTATAAACCAAGAATACTATACCTGGCAAAGTCGTTCTGGAGAAATGAAGGAAACATAAAGACTTTCCCAAACACACAAATGCTGAAGGAGTTCATCACCACTAGACCTGCCTTAAAAGAAATGCTAAAGGCATTTTTCAAGCTGAAATGAAAGGATGTTAATCAACATTGTAAAAACATATGAATGTGCAAAACTCACCAGTGAAAGTTAATAGTCAAAGTTAGATTTTCTAATCTTGTAATGGTGATGTGCAAATCACTTACAATTCTACTTGAAAAGTTAAAAAAGAAACACATTAAAAATAAATATAACTATAGTAAGCTGTTAGTAGACACACAGTATAGAAATGATTTAAACTGTAACATCAGTAACCTAAAATGTGAGGGGAGGAAAAGTAAAAGCATAGTGTTTCAGTATGCTGTCAAAGTTACATTGCTATCAGCTTAAAATAGGATTTTATAGCTATAAGATATTTTATATGAATTTCACTATAACCAAAAAGGAAAACCTGTAGTAGATACACAAAGGATTATGATAAGGGAATCAAGCATACTGCCACAAAAAGTCATCAAATCATAAAGGAAGAGAGCAAGAAAAGAAGAAAGTAACAAAGGAACTACCAAACAGTCAGAAAATGATGAACAAAATGGCAATGGTAAGTCCTTACCTATAAATAATTACTTTAAATGTAAATCAGTTAAATTATTTGATCAAAAGATATACAGTGGCTGAATGACTAAAAGGAAAGCAAGAAAACAACAATAATGTACAACAATATGCTGCCTATACTTAGCCTTAAAGACACACTTAGGCTGAAATTGAAGAAAGGAAAAAGATAGTCAAAGCAAACGATAACCAAAGGAAAGCAGAAGTAGCTATACCTATATGAGCCAAAATAGATTTTAAGCTAAAAATGGTCATGAGAGACAAAGAAGGTCATTATACTATGATAAAGGGGTCAATTCATCCATAAAATATAACAATTGTAAATATTTATGCACCCAACTTGAGCACCTAAATATATAAAGCAAATACTAACAGAAATAAAAGGATAAATAAACAGCAATGCAATAATAGTTGGAGACTTGACTACCTCACTCTCAACAATGGACAGCTCACCCAGACTGTGAATAAATAAGGAAGCAGTGGGTTTGAACCACACTATAGAGCAAATGTACATAACAGACAGAAACAGAATATTTCATAAAATAGCAGCAGAATACACATTCTTCTCAAGCACACAGAGAACATTTTCTAGACTAGATCTTATATTAGGCCACAAAACAAGTCTTAACAAATTCAAGGAAATGATTTGGATGGATGTATGGGAGTGAACACAAAGTGTGAAAATCTTGGCATTACGTATTACCTACATACCAGATAGCATCAACCACAAACAAAGCATAAAATATTAAGTAGACAGAATGACTTAACTAGTTGACATCAGCAAACCTCTGTCATTAGTCACTCCAGTGCTGGCACTATGGATGTGTGAATGGAGTACCATGGTAGCATGGTTGGAGGCTCTTCATGGACTCAGTAACAGGGACTTCCACTCACCAAGGCTGATATAGATACTCCTACTGCCAAATGTCCAATCTGCTATCAACAGAAACCAATTCTAAGCCCATGATACGATCTCATCCCTCAAGAAATCAACCAGCCGCTTGATGGCCAGTTGATTACATTGGGTCCCCTCCACCTGGAAAGGAGAGTGGCATGTATTCTGGGTGTGGGTTTGTCTTTCCCAGGGTTTCAGCTTGCACTGCTATTGAAAAGTTTATAGACTAACTGATCCATTGATTTGGGATCTTACATAACAATACATTGGATCTACAGACTCATTTTACAGCAGTGGTTCTCAAAGTGTGGTTCCTGGACCAGTAGCATCATCATCACCTGAGAACTTATTAGAGATGCAGTTTCTTGGATCCCACCCAAGAATTTAAATGAGACTGAGGTAGGGTCCAAAAGTCTGTGTTTTAAAGAGCCCTCCAAATGATTCTAATGTACACGAATGTTTGAGAACTACTTTTTTTTTTTTTTTGCGGTATGCGGGCCTCTCACTGTTGTGGCCTCTCCCATTGTGGAGCACAGGCTCTGGACGCGCAGGCTCAGCGGCCATGGCTCACGGGCCCAGCTGCTCCGCGGCATGTGGGATCTTCCCGGACCGGGGCACGAACCCGCGTCCCTGGCATTGGCAGGCGGACTCTCAACCACTGCGCCACCAGGGAAGCCCCTGAGAACTACTTTTTTAATAGCAAAGAAGATGTGGCATTGGGCATCTGACCATAATATCTATTGGTTGTATCACATAGTGTACCACCAAGAAGAAATGGTCTTTTGAAAGTACAGTGCCTGCTTGGAGATACTACCTTGTGTAGGTATGCCATCCTCTGGGGTAGAGGATATACCCTTAGTCTTTCTTAATCAAAATTCCATGAGAGATTTAAGCCACACCCAAAATTATTGGACTGACTATTTTCTCAATTTTGTCAAGGATGATCCATAGCTCTTAGGAGGAAAGTTGATTCGTAATATCTAACGGATGCATTAGGGCATTAGGGCTTGATTATCATGGAGAATCCTTGTTAAGAATAGCTGCCGTAAATCAATGACCATTACATTGTGCTGTGCCTCCAGTAGGTAGAATAAATGGGCCTAGAAAATAAGGGGGAAAGTAGGAGTGGTCCTTCTTACCATCATTCCCAGTGACCCATTTGGGAAATGTGTGCTTCCTGTCCCTACAACTCTGGGCTCTGTGAGTCTAGAGGTCCTAGTTCCCAGAAGATATGCTCCAGCACAAAGAATGAGTAAACTGTGAAAGAGCAAAACATGTTATCTAGGAAAGGGTGGATTCAACTTAGGAGATGGTGAAGACTTAGGATAATAACTACACAACCTACATTGAGAACAATCTGGATAGTTTGAAACGGCAGGATGGGGGGCTTAGGAGACAGGTATCCAAACTCAGTAGGGTAGATACTATAGATGATAACGTGACGGAGCATCCAGAAAAAATTAAGAATATGCAAATTATGAAAGTGAAATTAAAATGTTTTTTCAGCTAACAGTAGAGAAATATGTATATAAAACAATTCAGGTAGAAATAAGTACTATGAAGGAAAAAGAGAGTTGGTGATGGAGAGTGCCCTCCTGGCTAAGTTGTTTAGGGAGGACCTGAACGAAGACATGAATAAAATGAAGGAGTAAATCATGAAGTTAAGAGAGTCAGGGGAGAAACATTCAAGGCAGGACAACAACAAATACAAATAAACAGAAAGGGCATTAGTATGTAGAAGGTCAGTGGGAGGGAGGAGGGGTGGATGCTGGGTATTTGAGGAGTAAAGAGCTGTATGAAAAAAGTCAACTTAGGAGAGTGACAAATCTACTACTAGAGAAATGATGTGGTGTGGCAAGCAGTGCTGTGTGCCCATTTGAGGTTTGTGGTCATGAATTTAAGTGAGACTACTCAGCATGGTTCTGTGATTTTTTTCCAGAAACGTTAAGATTTAAGGATGTGGGCACAATATAGGATGTAATCAGGACCAGAGTTTAACCAGGTGAGTATGATGAAGGGAAAAAGAGGAAGAGATCTGAGATGCTTGTTCAGTTATTTTAATGATGGAATTTAAGCTCACTAAGGAGGGAAGTGGGGACATGAAGGGGGCTGATGGATAGTGAAACTTTTCTAGGCTCAATAGATTTAAAAAGATCTAACCTTATAGGAGGGGATGCAGTTTAGCTGCCTGTCAAGAAGTTGTACACCTCTGTAAAAGTGTAGAAATGTATAAATTTGAGGATGAGAACACCACACAGACATATGGGTGGTTTCAAGAAGAACATACTTGGGCTCAGCTGGCTGAGAGGATACTTTCCTGACCCAGATCTCAACACAGCTTAGAAGGCTACTCTAACCAAGAGGGCACCTGCAGGGAATCTCATTTGGCTAAAAGCAGAGCATCTGACAAATTCTTGTCTTACCCTACTGACAAAATCATCAGTCAGTAAGTGGAGGCAGAGACAGGGACAGCTTCTACTTTAACAAGGAAGAATGTCTTGGTGAAAGTGAAATTGATGAGAATTTAGAGAGAAAGCGGTATGATTCCCTTAACTGCTCTAAATGAGCTCAACTCTCCTGGCTCATGAGATCACTGAATTCAATATTGGTGATTTTTGTGGAACTGTGAAAAAATAAAATAATGTTGGCAATAGGTAAAGGTTCTGACTTCAAGAAAGAAGCTATCTTCTTTCTCTGCAAAATAGACAAAGAACTACTGGAGAAAAGGATAATTAGATGGAAACATGAATAGTTGCTGACCTCATCCAAAGGATGAAGATTAATCAGAAGATATTTCTGGTGGCAACTGACAGAAAGCAGGGGTGAAGGGTTAACATAAAGAGGCTATAATCTCCATCCCAAATGGCCCTCAAATGTTGTTACAGTGACTTAAATCTACTAATGGCAATAAATTGGTTTTTAAAAAATCTATTTTTTAATTGTGTACTTATATGGACTAGCTTCAATATACCTTATTTCTAACCCTTAAAGCAACTCTTTAGTGGAATCCTTATACTTACCTAACTGTTGAGGAAACTGAGATTAGATAAAGTAATTGACTTTCCTGAAGTCTCATAGGATACAATACAGCCAAGATTCAAACCAGGTCAGTCTCTCTACAAAGATCGTTCCATTATGTCACTTGCATCTGAAAAACAACTCTTGACTTAAAGTGTGTGTCAGAGAGCTCTGCAGTGATGAAGACAGTGGTTTTAGTTGACAGTAAGCCCATTTAGAACCAACAGCATGGTTCAGTGATCACAAAAACTAAAATGATTTTAGTTTACATAAACATGGGGTCAGAATCTTGAATGGTAACCACGTGTCTCAGCCATACCTATAGTGTTGTGTCCAACTGTGAGTACCGCCCTTGAAAAAGAGATATAGAGAAACCAGATTATATTTGTAAAGGGATGATCAATCTAATGGAAACTCAAAACCATGTTGAAGGCTCAGTGAAGAAACTCAGCACTTGGAAAAGGGAATACCTAGAAGTGATACAATACCTTTCCTTAAACACTTAGTGGGCTCCATTGTGGAAGAGAAAACAGGCTTACTCTGTATGACATCCAAGTGATAGAACAAGGGCTAGTTGATAAAAATCAGAGACTCAAAACAGGGGCTATGTGAAAAATATATTAAGTTTCTCATCCTGGTATGTCTGCCAACTACTGAGCACAGATACTATGTGCTTCAAGCCTCAGATGGGTGATTGTGTTACATGATTTTTACATTCCCCATACAACCATAAGGTTCTATGATTCCATGACTTCTCATTTTTAAAAAGTCAAGTTTCTTTATACACACAACTATATGGTTTTATAATGCATGAATGCTATTATGTCATACCTGCTGTTTTGGGTTTTTTTTTTTTAAGTCTGACGTGTTTCTTTTCCTTTTTTAACCTTGGATTTCCCCTCTTATTCTCCCTACTCCACTCATTTCAGCAGCTCTGGACCTCTAGGGATTCAAATGTCAGCTCTGCCACTTACTAACTGTGCATGCTTGGACAAGTTACTCAACTTCTCTATGATAATACCTAGTTCATAGGGTTATTATGAGCACCAATGAGTTCATACATGTGAAGCACTTAGAACTGTGCCTAGTATTTAGGAAGCACCAGATAAATCAGGGCCATTATTATTCCTCATGTAATTCTGTCCATGTCAACCGGCAGAGCACTGATTGACTGTAATGGCTGTATAATATTCTATAACGTACTCAGTTCCTCTTCATTTCACGAGTATTCTCTTTGTTCCAGTATTTTCCCCCTCATACAAATAGCACTGCAATATGTATTTATGTGTTTTGTATTGCTGCTTTTATTTCTATGAGATTGAAACAGGAGCGGGTTGCTGGAATTGAGTCTACATGTATTTTTAATTTTAAGATGCCGCCATTTTGCCCTCACCAATAAGGCTGTAAGTCTTCATATCTCCTCCAGTAATGTATGAGTGCACTTTTCCATACATTCCCACCAACAGTAGGTAGTAGAGCTCTTTTTTATTTTTGCCAAAGTAATAGGTATTACTATTTCTTTAATTTGCACTCCCATCATTTTAAGGAATTCGAGCACACTTTCAGGTCGGTTAGCCATTTACTCATTTTTCTACTGGGTTGCTTGTATCTTTCTTGTCAACTTCTAAGAGCTATTTGTATAGCGTATATATTAAGTCCTCATGAGTTCCCTTAAAACAACCTTGGTTCTAACCATGGGCACAACCATGTCCGGCTCACTTCTGCACTGTCATTTCTACTTGAATCTTCCCCCCTCTTCTTCTCTCCTGAGTACCTGAGTTGGAGATTGGTCTGGGAGGAAGTACAGCATCCCACAAGAACACAGTGGGGCTCCAATGCAGAAGGCACAGTATCCCAGAGTTCATGAGACAGAAGGAACAAAGACTAAATGACAGGGTGAACAGGATGAGAGATTAATCTGCAGAGGCCAAAGACATAGGATCAAAGTCAGAATCTCAGAGCCACAAGTGTGGAGCCAGAGAAATGAGACCAAAGTATAGGCAGGTCAAGGTGAAGGGGCAGTGGGGTGCGGTGGGCCATTTGCTTAAAACACCCATGAATGTTTGAAACTGTTTTTATGGACCGGCAGGAGTATAATGTGGTGGTAGGTGGACCTGATTTCAAATGCTCAGGCAGGGAATTTGCTTGTTCAAAAATCTTTATTGTAGCCTTGGAGCCTAAATAAATATCAGAGTCCCTGGTACTTTAACTTGATCTTCAAGGTCTTCTAAAGTCTGATCTGACCTTTCCTTTCTCACTTTGAACCCTCTATTCCTTTATTGCTCTTCAAATTTCTTTCATCTCCTGGTTTTTGCCTGGAAGGTCTTTCTCTGGCCTCTCCTTCTGTACAATTCTATTCATTTTTAAAGGCTCTGTTTCTCTAAATACTGTCCTGACCACTCTGGCCTGATGTGAACTCTCCCCATTCTGAACTCTCACAACAATTATTATCTGCCCACGCATTTAGCAATTGGTCATTGTCTCCTTGAGATCCTTTTGGAAACAAATCCCCCACCAATCCAGCTTAAGCAATAAGGAGATTTATTATCTCATGTAGCAGGAAGCCTTGAGTTAAGAGAGGCTCCGAGGTTGATTCAGGGACTCAAATACATCATTGGAGACCCAAATTTTCTCTACTCTGCCACCCCATGTCTGGTTTCTTCGTGGTCATAAGAGGGCTGCCAAATGCAGCTAGGGCTACACTCTCTTCTTTGCCCACATCTAGTGGCAGAGAATGGGAACCCTCTCCCCGAGCAGTGGCTATCAGTTTCCCTCAGTTGGCTTGAGCCAGCATTGGTCACATGTCCACTGTTGGACCAATAACAGTAGCACAGGGAATGTCACATGTTAATTGTCTTTACTAATTAGGACCTAAACCTGGTCTTGGGAGAAGGTCATCTTCCCCTCTAGCACCTGGGATGAGTGGATACTTGAATAAACTTGAGCTGCTGGTAGGAATCAAGAAGGGGAAGATGAATGCTGCATAGTCACAGGCTGTCCTGTGACAATGTTCATTTTCTTGAATTGACTATTTACCCCTTTTCATATTTTTTATATCTTTTCTCCCCAAGTAGATGGCAAACAGCTTGAGAGAAAGCTAATATCTTCCATACAGTAACCCCCAAATGACTCTCTTGTAGATGTCAGTAAATATTTATTGATTGGATTTGACTTCTCTGAGAGTCATTACGTTCTCTACTTCATGAGCACAGAAGATGCAATGGAAATTTCTAAGTTTCAGATGATAAAATTAAAAATTATAAGGCTTTGGAGACCCTAAGCCCAGAAAGCTGTAGGTCTGTTTGGAATCATGTTGTGTTCCTTCTCTACCTCTGGCTCAGGACTGCATGTGTATTAGCATCAAACTCTGATCAAAAGCGTAAGACCAAGGAGACAGAAAATTCTGTAATGCAATAGATCTTTTTCTTTGATACTTGCACTTGAGTACAATTCACTGCTGAGAACTACAAAGTTTGTCTCAGAGATAAAGCATGCATTTTATTATAGTCCTCTCAGGAAAGACAGTAATCACAAAATTGATATTTAAGATATTTCCTTCATTCATTTGACATGTTTTTTGAATACTTATTACCAAGCTCTGTGCTAGGCCCAGGAAATAGAAAGTTGGATAAAAAATTATTCCTGCCCTCGCCTTGCTCATTAGTAGACATGTTATCACTTCTTCAAATGTGGTAGCAGTTATTTCTGTGCAGTCACTGGGTTTAGACCTCAAATAATCACCTGAAGTGTCTGCTCTAGAAGTCAGTGTTTTGCTGTGGACACTTTGCTAATTTTGATGGTAAGAAGAAGTACAGTTTCAGACTCTGTTCAATGTCTAGCCTAAGGTGATTCACTTAGCTCAGCTTCTACCTCATTAAAATAGGAATTAATACTACTAGCCTACTTCTGGTACAAGCTGTAAAACCCATTACCCACGTGTGAGGCATAATTCTGACAGCCTGAGCTTCAGAATATCATTAGCTAAAGTATAGTAAGATTGGTGACGTGGTTGTTAAGAGATTTCTGAATGAGTCAGGCCTCTGGCGTTAAATGTATTAATGAGTCATTTTCCTTGCCTAGCAGACACTGTGGCAGAAAGTGAAAGAAGAGGCCATTCAATGTCTGTTTTTTAAAAAGTGTGTTCTGACCCTCAATCCACTAAAGTAGATTTCAACATATTTTCACATTTTAGACCTAATACTTTTCACCAAAACATTCTTCTGTTTCCTCTCAGTTTGGAAAAAGCAAGTGAGGACTTTTCTTCAGGAATGGGGAAATTGGTTTTCACCTCCTTTCCAGGGTTTCTGATGATAAATTCCTAGTGGCTGGACATGGTAACTATTACCTTGCCCTGTGCAGCACCTAAAATTCAAATCTGATTATTCCAGCCTTTACTAAAATCTTCTTAATGACAACGATGATGACAACTTGTTGACCTCACATTCATCTGCCTTATATGACTTAAGGAGCCTTCATTTCCAGTCCATGCCATCTTTCTACCTGCACAGCTATATCCTGAGTCTCTTCATGAGAAATTTCCCAACCAAGATCTCAAATTGGTCCTTTCATTTCTCTATTGCAATCTCTTCATCTAGCCTCTCTTTCATTCACTCACAAGAACTAAAAGTCCTCTTCTACCCTTTTGCTAGCTTCAATTACTTATTATTCTTTCTACAACACCAACATCTAGGAGCCCTTCTAACTCCTCTGGATGCTTCACTCAGCTTGGGCTCCATAGTCAACTATTATAACATTGCCCCCATCATCCTAGATGCCTTTACCCATTTGGCATTGTTCCAAGTCCATCATGCCAACCCCAAACTGTAGTCTACACCCACTATGTTCTCTGGAGCTACCTTTGTCATCTGAGACCATGGAATAAAGATTCAAAATCTTATAGGATTTGTCTTCTGCACATTTACACTATAAACTTCACCTGAACTGTAGGGCAATTTAAAAATTCTGTCAGAAGACTTAAAACATTCCTCCCAGTTAACATTTCCAAATGCTCCATCTTCTTCAAATATCTAGCTACGCCATCCTTGATCTTCACAAATTAATTTGCCTTTTTAATTTATAGAAAATACTAATTCTGTTTCATAATTCTTCCTCTTCTTCCTTCTTCTCTCTCTCTCTATCTCTCTCCCCTTGTGTGTGTGTGTCTGTGTGTGTGTGTGTGTGTGTCTGAACACATCTATCTATCAATCAATCTACCTAAAACATGATAGCCATCTTGGCTCAGGTCTTGTGGTAGACTTGGAGATACATTGTCCAGATCCCCCTTGAAGGAATGATTTGCTGCCCAGCTGTGGGCAATGTGATCTGTAACAATCTTCAGTGTCAGCTCCTTCAGAGTCTGTTTCAGCTGCAGAGAGTTGCCTTGCCTGACCTCACATCCTTATAAGAGTGGCCCACATCTATAACTGAGGAAAGCAAAAACAAAGTCCCAGGTAGTTCACCTCCCTGCAGGATGACTTATGAGCAATCCTAGCTCTTGGGCTCCCTACCACATTCAAATTTCTCTACCTAATCCTGCTCCTTTATACTTCCTTTATAGGCATTCATCCCTAATGCATATCTTGATGCCAAACTCTGTCTCCGTGTCTCTTTCTGGGGAAATCCAGTCTAGAAGTGGTCCTATAACATAGGCAGAAATTAGATTTTGACTGCTGGCTGGCAGTGAGGAGACCATTGATGGTGGAAGGTGAATCACAGATAGCTCTTGGCACAAACTGGTTATGACATAAGCCTATGTTCTAATCCCCATGACGACTCCACTACAATCCCTACCTTGATACCACTAGAAGGATATTTAACCACCACAGTCTGTGCCAATAATTTTGGCCTTGAATCACTACTTTATATCTATATGGTTTACTTATTGGAGAATATGGGCACTGGTTTTTGAATTATCTATAGTATCTGGCAGAATGTTAGGTCCATTGTGATTTGAAAAAGATCTGTTGAAATAATAAATGATTTAAGGGCTAAATGTGAAATAAGAAAACACTGACTTGGTGATCTTGCATTCTGCTTCCTTCTATTTACTGTGCCCTTTATGGCTTTCTTTTCTCCCTCCCAGGGCACCCAGTCAACATAATCCACTCTGGCTGCCCTAGTGTGAAACCTCAGTCAAAAGGTGAAACCCCACTCGAGAAATGAAAACCACTTTGGGAAATACCTATGTCTTTGACATTTTCTTCTTCATTCTTAGATATGACTTTTTTCCCTCCTCAAAAATGACTGTCTAGTGGTGCATTCCCATAAGGTCTTTGCTAGAAAACAGGCAAATCTGAAAAGCTACCTTGAAATAAGGTGCTAATGGCCTGTGATAGCTTAATAGAATCCTTTGGTTTACATAGCAACCTTGAATATGCAACTCATTCAGATTAAACATACTCTATTGAGTATCTTCCCTGTTAGATGACACAGGGTGTTGTCTTAGATGTTCCCACAAGTGTAATATCATTTAATGATTATAACAACCATGTAAGGTAGCATCCCTACTTTAAAAAGGAAAATCCAGAGCCTCAGAAAAGGTAATTTATTTGCTGAAAGTCAAAGAAAGCTGAGTTCTAACCGAAGGGGAGTGTCCTGTCCAGTCACTAATGGAGAGCATTCAGCTTCTCCAGAAAACTGGTGATGTTTATAGCCAGCGGAACTTGTGGCATCCGTTACACTGTCTGTCCTTAATCAGTCTATGCAGTAGCAAGGCCTAGATGAGCACCATGCTTTTGTCCAACATGAAGGAGGTAGAAGACCACTTTTCTATATGTTTCTACATTATTTGCAAAGTTGCCATTCAATTGTATTTTCAAATAAATACAAACAAAACGTGTAGTTACTTTGTTATTCTATAGCTTCAGTCACAAGGAAACAGACTCTGGGAGCAGAATGGGTTCCAAATTCCCTCCTTTAAGGGAGTCAATAGGCAGAAGAAAAAGCTAAACAAGAAAGCTAAACAAGAGAGTCCTTTTCAACACTGTAAGTGCATAGCAACATGTATACAACAGGTGGATATTATTGTGCTATCTTCTGCTTTGGAAAATGATTAATTACGACCTCTGATCCTTTTACAATACCTCAGGCTTTTTGCATTAAGTTGCTTTGTAGTTAAGTTTTTGAAAGAAAAGCTTGTTTGCTTGCTTGACTGCTTGCTTGCTTGCTTTGTCCTTTGCTCATTATCATATAGAACTTGGTCAATTGTAAACCTTAGACTATTTAGAGTGTTAAAAATAAATAAATACTTTTTCCTAATTTCATACAAAATATTAATTTTATTAGCTGTAAAAGAAAAAAATTGATAAACTGGACTTTATAAAGTTAAAACCTGCTTTTCAAAGAAAGAAAATAAAAGGCAAACTGGGAAAAATATTTTCAATACATGTATCTGGAAAATAACTTGAACCCAGAATAATAAAACTCCTGTAACTCAATAGTAAGAAGTAACACAAATAAATATGGGTGACATGTGAACAGAAAGTTCACAAAAAAAGATCTATGAGAGAGCTACAGATGGCAGCATAGGAAGTTCCTGAAGTCACCTCCTCCCACAAACACAACAAATCTACAACTACATATGGAATAATTCCCTCTGAAAAAGGTCTGAAAATTGAATGAACAGAGTCTCCACAACAAAGGGTAAAAGGACAGCACTGAGATGGATAGGAGAAACACAGATACAGAGGTATGATCATATCAAGGAAAAAAGAGCACACCCCAGATGCGGTGATCCACAGTCAGAAGGATCATAAAGATACAGATCTTCTCTCTGAAGAATGAGAGATTTGGGTTCCACGTCAGGGGCTCCAACCCTTAAATAATACACAGGGGAGATGAGGCCCCAAAACACCTGGTTTTGAAAATCAATGAGGAATATGTCTAGGAAAACTATAGAACTAAGGAGAACAAAAAATCCACTGGTAGAGGCTTATGTGTAGGCTCACTTGACCTGAAAACCAGCACAAAAATACCAGCTTGAAAAACTCACGGAAAATAGGTGAAGGAGACCCACTTACTTATCTTGAAGCATCTGCTAGAGAGGCAGGAAGCAGTTGGGATGCACCCTGAGAACTGAGATGCTGGAGGGAATCATCTTTGTGACCTCAGGCTACCTTGCTAATACTGGTGCTGGAGGGTACCATTTTGGAAATTTCTATCTAATCTGTCAGTTCCAGTGGGCATACCTCACCCCTGAAACTCAGCTGGGCCTCACAGCAGGCTGGGCAATAATCTCACCTCCAGCACGCAGCAGCCACTGTGGCCAGACCCCACAGCCATTTGAGTGTCAGCCTAACACACCAGCACACAGAAGCTGCCACATCTAGGTTCTGCTGCCATTCTGGGAGCCAGCTGCACCCATCAGCATGCCATAGCAACAGCCACAACTAGATAGTGCACGTGCAGTCTCCATAGGGGACACCCTTTGAGCACCTGGCTCTGGTGGTCAGGGGGAATTGTGCTTCTGAGCTCCCCGAGACATCTCCTACATAAGGCCACTCCATCTAGAATGGGAGAGGTAGGTGATATACCTAACACACAGAAACAAACACAGAGAATTAGGCAAAATGAGGAGTCAGAGGAAAATGTTCTAATCAAAAGAAAAAGTCCAAAACCTCAGAAAAAGAACTGAAGAAACAGAGATAAGCAGCCTACTTGATAAACAATTTAAAATAATGGTCACGCAGATGTAGAGAATGGACTTGAGGACACGGGGAGGGGGAAAGGTAAGCTGGGAGGAAGTGAGAGAGTAGCATTGACATATATACACTATCAAATGTAAAATAGATAGCTAGTGGGAAGCAGCTGCATAGCACAGGGAGATGACCTCGGTGCTTTGTGACCACCTAGAGGGGTGGGATAGGGAGGGTGGGAGGGAGATTCAAGAGGGAGGAGATATGGGGATATATGTATATGTATATGTATAGCTGATTCATTTTGTTATACAGAAGAAACTAACTAACACAACAATGTTAAGCAATTATGCTCCAATAAAGCAATTATACTCCAAAAAAATTACAAAATAAAATAAAATAATGGTCATAAAGATGTTCACTGAACTTGGGAGAAAAATGTATGAAAACAGTGAGAACTTCAACACAGAGATAGAAAATATAAGAAAATACCAAACAGAAGTTATAACTGAACTGATCCTGTGGCTTGCAGGATCTTGGTTCATAAGCCAGGGGTCAGGCCAGAGCTCCTGTTGTGGGATCTCCAAGTCCAAACCACTGGACTAACAGAGAACCTCAGACCCCAAGGAATATTCATCATAGTGAGGTCTCCCAGAGGTCCTCATCTTGGCACCAAGACCTGTCTCTACCCAAAAGCCTACAAACTCCAGTGCTGGAAGCCTCAGGCCAAACAACCAGTAAGACAGGAACACAATCCCACCCATCAGGACAAAAAAAAAAAAAAAAAAAAGTGGAACAACAAAAAAATATGTCACAGATGAAAGAGCAAGGTGAAAAACTAAAAGACCAAATAAATGAAGAGAAAATAGGCAACCTACCTGAAAAAGGAGTAATGATCAGAGTAATGATAGTAAAAATGATCCAGAATCTTGGAAAAAGAATGGAGGTACAAATTGAGAAAATACAAGAAATGTTTAACAAAGATCTAGAAGAACTAAAGAACAAACAATCAGAGATGAACAATACAATAACTGAAATGAAAAATACACTAGAAGGAATCAGTAACATAATAACTGAGGCAGAAGAACGAATAAGTGAGCTGGAAGACAGAATGGTGGAAATAACTGCTGAGAAGCAGAATAAAGAAAAAAGAATGACAAGAATTGAAGACAACCTCAGAGACTTCTGGGGCAACACTAAATGCACCAACATTCGAATTATAGGGGTCCCAGAAGAAGAAGAGAAAAAGAAAGGGTCTGAGAACATATCTGAAAAGATTATAGTGGAAAATTTCCCTAATATTGAAAAGGAAATGGTCACCCAAGTCCAGGGAGCACAGAGAGGCCCATGCAGGATAAACCCCAGGAGAAACATACCAAGACACATATTAATGAAACTAACAAAAATTAAATTCAAAGAAAAAATATTAAAACCAGCAAAGGAAAAGGAAAAAATAACATACAAAGCCATCCCCATAAGATTATCAGCTGATTTTTCAGCAGAAACTCTGCAGGCCAGAAGGAAGTGGCAAGACATATTTAAAGTGATAAAAGAGAAAAACCTACAACCAAGATTACTCTACCCAGCAAAAGCAAAGGCTTTTCAGACAAGCAAAAGCTAAGAGAATTCAGCATCACCAAACCAGCTCTACAACAAATGTTAAAGGAACTTCTCTAGGCAGGAAACACAAGAGAAGAAAAAGACCCACAGAAACAAACCCAAAACAATTAAGAAAATGGTAATAGGATCATACATATTGATAATAACCTTGAATGTAAATGGATTAAATGTTCCAACCAAAAGACACAGGCTGACTGAATGGATACAAAAACAAGACCCATATATATGCTGTCTACAAGAGACCCACTTCACTCCTAAGGACACATACAGACTGAAAGTGAAGGGATGGAAAAAGATATTCCATGCAAATGGAAATCAAAAGAAAGCTGGAGTAGCAATACTTGTATCAGATAAAATAGACTTTAAAATAAAGACTGTTACAAGAGATAAGGAAGGACACTACATAATGATCAAGGAATCAATCCAAGAAGAAGATATAACAAGTATAAATATTTATGCACCTAATATAGGAGCACTTCATTATATAAGGCAAATGCTAACAACCATAAAAGGGGAAATCAACAGTAACACAATAATAGTAGGGGACTTTAACACCTCACTTACACCAATGGACAGATAATCTAAACAGAAAATAAATAAGGAAGCACAAGCTTTAAGTGACACAATAAACCAGATAGATTTAATTGGTATTTATAGAACATTCCACCTGAAAGTGGCAGAATACACTTTGTTCTCAAGTGCACATTGAACATTCTCCAGGAAAGATCACATCTTGGGTCACAAATCAAGCCTCGGAAAATTTAAGAAAATTGAAATCATATCAAGCATCTTTTCTGACCACAACACTATGAGTTTGGAAATGAATTTCAGGGAAAAAACTGTAAAAAAAAAAAATACATGGAGGCTAAACAGTGCACTACTAAATAACCAAGACATCACTGAAGAAGTCAAAGAAGAAATTAAAAAATACATAGAAAAAAAAGACAACAAAAACACAAAGACCCAAAGCCTATGGAACACAGCAAAAGCAGCTCTAAGAGGGAAGTTTATAGCAATTCAATCTCACCTCAAGAGATAAGAAAAATCTCAAATAAACCTTATGCCTAAAGCAACTAGAGAAAGAAGAACAAAGAAAACCCAAAGTCAGTGGAAGGAAAGAAATCATAAAGATCAGAGAAGAAATAAATGAAATAGAAACAAAGAAAACAGTAACAAAGGTCAACAAAACTAAAAGCTGGTTCTTTGAGAAGATAAACAAAATTGATAAACCTTTAGCCAGACTCATCAAGAAAAGAAGGGAGAGGATGCAAATCAATAAAATTAGAAGTGAAAAAGGAGAAATCACACTGACACCACAGAAATACAAAGGATTATAAGAGACTGCTACAAACAACTATATGTCAATAAAATGGACAACCACGAAGAAATAGATAAATTCTTGGAAAAGTACAATTTTCCAAGACTGAACCAGGAAGAATTAGAAAATATAAACAGACCTATCACAAGTAATGAAATTGAAACTGTAATTAAAAATCTTCCAACAAACAAAAGTCCAGGACCAGATGGATTCACAGGGGAATTCTATCAAACATTTAGAGAAGAGCTAACACCTATCCTTCTAAAACTCTTCCAAAACGTTGCAGAGGGAGGAACACTCCCAAATTCATTCTATGAGGCCACCATCACCCTGATACCAAAACCAGACAAAGATATCACAAAAAAAGAAAATTACAGACCAATATCATTGATGAACATGGATGCAAAAATCCTCAACAAAATACAAGCAAACAGAATCTAACAACACATTAAAAGGATTGTACACCATGATCAAGTGAGATTTATCCCAGGAATGCAAAGATTCTTCAATATATGAAAGTCAATCAATGTGATAAACCATATTAACAAATTAAGGAATAAATACCAGATGATCTCAATAGATGCAGAAAAGCTTTTGACAAAATTCAACATCCATTTATGATAAAAACTCTCCAGAAAATGGGCATAAAGGGAACCTACCTCAACATAATAAAGGCCGTATATGACAAACCCACAGCAAACATCATAATGGTGAAAAACTGAAAGCATTTCAACTAAGATCAGGAACAAGAAAAGGGTGTCCACTCTCACCACTCTTATTCAACATAGTTTTGGAAGTCCTAGCCATGGCAATCAGAGAAGAAAAAGAAATAAAATAAATACAAATTGGAAAAGAATAAGTCAAACTGTCACTGTTTGCAGATGACATGATTCTATACATAGAAAATCCTAAAGATGCCACTAGAAAACTACTAGAACTAATCAAAGAATTTGGTAAGGTTGCAGGATACAAAATTAATGCATAGAAATCTCTTGCATTCCCCTACACTAATAACTAAAAATCAGAAAGGGAAATTAAGGAAACAATTCCATTTACCATAGCAACAAAAAGACTAAAATACCTAGGAGTAAACCTGCCTAAGGAGGCAAAAGACTTGTACTCAGAAAACTATATATAAAACATTGATGAAAGAAATCAAAGATGACATAAACCAATGGAGAAATACACCATGTTCTTGGTTTGGAAGAATCAATATTGTGAAAATGACTATACTACCCAAAGCAATCTACAGATTCAGTGAAATCCCTATCGAACTACCAACGGTATTCTTCACAGAAGTAGAACAAAAAATTTTACGATTTGTATGGAAAAACAAAAGGCCCCGAATAGCCAAAGCAATCTAGAGAAAGAAAAACAGAGCTGGAGGAATCAGGCTCCCCGACTTCAAACTATACTACAAAGCTACAGTAATCAAGACAGTATGGTACTGGCACAAAAACAGAAATATAGACCAATGGAACAGGATAGAAAGCCCAGAGATAAACCCATGCACCTATGGTTAACTAATCCATGATAAAGGAGGCAAGGATATACAATGGAGGAAAGACAGTCTCTTCAATAAGTGGTGCTGGGAAAACTGGACAGCTACATGTAAAAGAATGAAACTAAAACACTACCTAACACTATACACAAAAATAAACTTAAAATGGATTAAAGACCTAAATGTAAGACCAGACACTATAAAACTCTTAGAGGAAACCATAGGAAGAACACTCTTTGACATAAACCACAGCAAGATCTTTTTTGACCTACCTCCTAGAGTAATGAAAATAAAAACAAAAATAAACTAATGGAACCTAATTACCCTTAAAAGCTTTTTCACAGCATAGGAAACCATCCGTAAACAAGACACAGAGACAACCCTCAGAATGGGAGAAAATATTTGCAAATGAAGCAACGGACAAAGGATTAATCTCCAAAATACACATACAGCTCATGGAGCTCAGTATCAATAAAATAAACAACCTAATCCAAAAATGGGCAGAAGACCTAAATAGACATTTCACCAAAGAAGACATACAGATGGCCAAGAGGCACATGAAAAGATGCTCAACATCACTAAATATTAGAGAAATGCAAATCAAAACTACCATGAGGTATCACCTCGCACTGGTCAGAACGAAGGCCATAAAAATCTACAAACAATAAATGCTGGAGACGGTGCAGAGAAAAGGGAACTCTTTTGCACTGTTGGTGGGAATGTAAATTGATACTGCCACTATGGAGACCAGTACGGAGATTCCTTAAAAAAATAAAAATAGAACTACCATGTGACCCAATAATCCCACTACTGGGCATATACCCTGAGAAAACCATGATTCGAAAGGATGCATTACCCCAATGTTCATTGCAGCACTATTTACGATAGCCAGGGCATGGAAACAACCTAAATGTCCAAAGATAGATGAATGGATAAAGAAGATGTGGTACATGTATACAATGGAATATTGCTCAGCCATAAAAAGGAATGAAATTGGGTCATTTTCATTGACCCAATGAATGGGATGTGGATGGGCCTAGAGTCTGTCATACAGAGTGAAGTAAGCCAGAAAGGGAAAAATAAATATCGTATATTAATGCACATATGTGGAATCTAGAAAAATGGTACAGATGAACCTAGTTGTAGGGCAGTAATAGAGATGTAGATGTAGAGAATGGACATGTGGACACAGCGGGGAATGGGAGGGTGGAACGAATTGGGAGTTAGGTTTGACATAAATACACTAACATGTGTAAAATAGATAGGTAGTGGGAACATGCTATATAGCACAGGGAGCTCAGGTCGGTGCTCTCTGACAAACTAGATGGGTGGGATGAGGGGGGTGGGAGAGAGATCCAAGAGGGAGGGGATATAAGTATACATATAGCTGATTCACTTCATTGTACAGTAGAAACTAACACAACATTGTAAAGCAATTTTACTCCAATAAAAAATTAAAAAAATTAAAAAGTGAAGACATCTTAAGGGACATTTCAGACATCAAATGGAGTAACATTCACATTATAGGGGTCCCACAAGGAGATGAGAGTGAGAAAGTTCCAGAAAATATTTTTGAATACTGTCTGAAAATGTCCCTAATTTGAGGAAGCAGAAATCCAGGTCCAGGAAGCCCAGAGATTTATAGAAAGATAAAGCCAAAGAGACACACATGAAGACACATTAGAATTAAATTATAATTAAAATGGTAAAAGTTAAGGATAAAGAAAGAATCCTAAAAGCAACAAGAAAACAACAACAACCACAACTCATTACATACAAGAGAAACCCCAAAAGACTATCAGATTTTTCAGCAGAAAACTTGCAGGTCAGAATGGAGTGGAATGACATATTCAAAGTGCTGAAAGTAAAAAACTTCCAACCAAGAATTCTCTACCTGGCAAGGTTATCATTTAGAATGGAAGGAAAGAATAAGAGTTTCCCAGATAAGCAAAAGCTTAAGGAGTTCACCAACACTAAACCAGCCCTATAAGAAATGTTAAAGGGACTTTTTTTAAAATAAAAAGAAATAGCATTAATTAATATTAAGAAAAACCTGCAAAAGTAAAAATCCCACAGGAAAGGGTAAATATATAATAAAAGTAGTGGATCAATTACAAATGAAGGACAAGCAAGATGAAGAGCAGAGGCTAAACGAGGAGGAGGAGGAGAAGAAGCGCAAGGAAGAGGAGGAGGCAGACGAGGAAGATGAGGAGGACAAGGATGAGGATGAGAAAGAGGAAGAGGAGGAGGGAGATGCTGTCACTGGCCAGGACAAGGATGAGCTGTAGGGGCCACACTGCTGCCTCCAGAGCTGGACTGAGGCCTGAGTGCTCCTGCTGCAGAGCCGGCCACACCAAATAATGTCTCTATGAGACTGGAGAACTTTCATTTTTTTCCCAGGTGGGTTCCAATTTGGGGTGGATTTTATTTTTGTTCTCCCCCTCCCTTTTTCTTTTTTTAAGCTTTTTTTTTTTTTAAACTGGTGTTTTGTCTCTGATTCTCCTTCACCCTCACCCCTTGCCTTCATCTTTCTTGATATGACATCTTTGCTTTCTGCTGTCCCCTTATCTCCCCAGATCCCTTAGTTCCCCTCCAACTTGGGGACTCAGGGTGGGGTGTGGCATGGAGGAGAAGCCCCAGGCCCAAGATTCTATCTGCTGTCCTTCCTGTATCCCACAGGGGGGTAGGAGAAGAGGGTGGCATCACCAGCCCCCCAGCACTGAGAAAGAATGGGGATCCTAAGGCCTGAGCTCTGACCTCTCTCTCTCCTTTCTCCCCTGCCCCCAGAACTGGGCCAGTTCCGAGTGGCTCAGGGGGTTCTAGCTTGGCTCATACTGGGAATGTAAGAACTACAAACAAAATTTCTATTAAATTAAGTTTTGTGTCAAAAAAAAAAAGCATGAAGCTTAAAAGACAAAAGTAATAAAATTAACTAAACTTACAAGAATCAGTTAAGGGTTATAAAATAAAAAGATATAGCATGTCATTAAAAGTTTAAAATGTGGGGCAGGGGAGTAAAAAGGTAAAAATTGGGGATGTGTTCAATTTAAGTTGCTACCAACTTAAAACAGACTGTTGTTTACATAGAATGTTACATGTGAACCTCACAGTAGCCACAGGAAAAATTTAGTAAACACACAAAAGGAAATGAGAAAGAAATCTAAACACAACCCTAAAGAAAACCACCAAAACACAAGGGAATAGAAAAAAGAGAAGAATAAAGAGCAGAGAGGCACCACAAAAACAGCCAGAAAATAATTAATATAATGGCAATAAGTACATATCTATCAACAATTACTTTAAATGTAAATAAACTAAATTTGCCAATGAAAAGACATGGAGTGGCTGAATGGATGACAAAATAAGACCCATCTAAATGCTGCCCACAAGAGACTCATTTCAGAAGTAAGGATACACAATGACTGAAGGAAAAGATATTCCATGCAAATGGAAATGAAAAGAAAGCTGGAGTAACTATACTCATATCAGACAAAATAGACTTTAAAATAAAGACTAATAAATACAAAGAAGGGCATTATATAATGATAAAAGTGTCACTTAGCAGATGATATAACATCTCTACATGTACATGCACCAAACACTGGAGCACCAAGATATATAAAGCAAATTATTAACTATTTAAAAAGAGAAACTGAAAACAATACAATAATATTCAGAGACTTTAATACTCCACTTACATCAGTGGATAGATAATCCAGGCAAAAAATCAATAAGGAAACACTGACCTGTTTTTTCTTTTTTTTTCTTTTTGTGGTATGCGGGCCTCTCACTGTCGTGGCCTCTCCCATTGCGGAGCACAGGCTCCGGACACACAGGCTTCGGACTCACAGGCTCAGTGGCCATGGCTCATGGGCCCAGCTGCTCCGCAGCATGTGGGATCTTCCTGGACTGGGGCACGAACCCGTGTCCCCTGCATTGGCAGGTGGACTCTCAACCACTGTGCCACCAGGGAAGCCCAAGGAAACACTGACCTTAAGTAACACATTAAACCAGATGAACTTAATAGATATAAACAGAACACTGCGTCCAAAAGCAGCAGAATACATATTCGTCTCAAGTTAACATGGAACATTCTCTAGGATAGATCATATACTAGGTCACAAAACAAGTCTCAATAAATTCAAGAAGACTGAAATCATATCAGGCATCTTCTCTGACCATAATGATATGAAACTAGAAACCAAGTACAAGGAAAAAAAGGGGAAAAAACACAAAAACATGGAGATTAAACCACATGCTACTGAATAACGGAAGGGTCTTCAAAGAAAACAAAGGGGAAATCAAAAATACCTAGAGACAAATGTGAACAGAAATATAACATACCAAAACCTGTAGGATGTAGAAAAAGCAGTCTGAGAGGGGATGATCATAGCAACACAGGCCTACCTCATGAAACAAGAAAAATCCCCCCAAAATGTCTAAATTTACACCTAAAGGAGCTAGAAAAAGAAGAACATATGAAGTCCCAGATCAGCAGAAGGAAACAAATAATAAAGATCAGAGAGGAAATAAATTAAATAGAGACTAAAAATTAAAAATAATCAATGAAACTAAGAGGTGGTTCTTTGAAAAGATAAACAAAAATGACAAGCCATTAACAAGACTAATCAAGAAAAAAGAGAGAAAACTCAAATAAATAAAATCATAACTGAAAGAGAAGAAATTAAAAATGATACCACAGAAATACAAAGAATCATAAGAGACTACTGTGCACAATTATATGCCAATATACAGGACAACTTAGAAAAATGGATAAATTTCTAGAAACATGTAATCTTCCAAGGCTGAATCATGAAGAAATAGAAAATCTGAATAGGCCAATTACTAGTAAGGAGACTGAAACAGTAATCCAACAAATAAAAAGCCAGAACCAGACAGCTTCTTTGGTGAATTCTACAAAATATTCAAAGAAGAGTTAATACCTATCCTTCTAAACTCTTTCAAAAAACTGAGGAGAAGGGAAACAAAGCCAGCATTACCCTGATACCAAAACCAGACAAGGACACCACAAAAAAGAAAATTATAGGCCAATATCCTTGATGAACAAAGATGCAAAAATCCTCAACAAAATATTAGCAAATCAAATTCAACAATACATTTAACAGCTTGTACACCACCATCAAGTTAGATTTATTCCAGTGCTGCAAGGATGGTTCCACAACTGTAAATCAACAAGTGTGATACATCACATTAACAAAATGAAGGATTAAAAATATGATCATCTCAGTAGATGCAGGAAAAGCATTTGACAAAATTCAACATCAATTTATGATAAAAACTCAACAAAGTTGATACAGAGGGAATGTACTTCAACATGAGAAAGGCCAGATGTGACAAACTCTCAGCTAACATTATACTCAGTGGTGAAAAGCTGAAAACTTTTCCTCTAAAATCAGGAACAAGACAAAGATACTCACTCTTGACACTTTTTAAATGAACATAGTATTGGAAATCCTAGCCACAGAAAGTAGGCAAAAAGAGAAATAAAAGTATCCAAATTGGAAAGAAGAAGCAAAACCATCACTATTTGCAGATGACATGATACTATATATAGAAAACCAAAAAAAAAAAAAAAAACTGACAGAACTAGTAAATGAATTCTAGTGAAGTCACAGAATAAAAAACCAGTAGAGATCTGTGATGTTTCTATACACTAAAAATATACCATCAGAAAGAGAAATTAAGAAAACAATACCAATTTCATCAAGGAGGTGAAGACCTTTACACTGAAAACCTTAAGACACTGATGAAAGGAATAGAAGAAAATGCCAAAAACATGCAAAGATATTCTGTGCTTATAGACTGGAAGAATTAATATTGTTATAATGCCCATACAACCCAAAGCAATCTACAGATTCAATGCAATCCCTATCAAAATGCAAATGGCATTTCTCACAGAACTAGAAAAAATAATTCTAAAGTTTGTATGGCACCACAAAAGACTCTGAACAGCCAAAATAATCTTGAGAAAGGAGAACAAAGCTTGAGGTATAATGCTCCCTGATTTCACACTATACTACAAAGCTATAGTAACCAAAACAGACTGGTACTGGCACAAAAACAGACATATAGCTCAATGGAACAGAATTGAGAGCCCAGAAATAAACCCATATGTATATGGACAATTAATCTAATACAAAGGAGCAAAAAACATACAATGGAGAAAGGACAGTCTCTTCAATAAATGGTGTTGGGAACTCTGGATGGCCACATGCAAAAGAGTAAAACTTTCCACTATCTTACACTATACACAAAAATTAAATAAAAATGGATTAAAGGCTTGAATGTAAGACCCAAAACCGTAAAATTCCTAGAAAAAACATGGGCGGTAACCTCATGACATTGGTTTTAGCCACGTTTTGTGGATCTCACCCTGAAGGCAAGGGAAACAAAAGCAAAACTAAACAAATGGGATTACATCAAACTAAAAATCTTCTGCACAATGAAGGAAACCTTATGTCCATTGCAGCATTATTTATAATAGCCAAGATAGGAAACAACCTAAGTGTCCACTGATGGATGAAAGGATAAAGAAGATATGGTATATCTATATACAATGAAAAGTGATCAGCCATAAAAAAGAATGGAATTCTGTCATTTGTGACAACATGGATGGATCTTGAGTGTAGCATGCTAAGTGAAATAAGTCAGATGAAGAAAGACAAATACCGTATGATTTCACTCATATGTGGAATAATAATTAAAAAAACTAAACAAAACCAACTAACAAACAAAATAAAAAAGTAAATTCATAGATATAGAGAATGAATTGGTGGTTACCAAAGGGGAAAGGGGTTGAGGTATGGGCAAAATGGATGAAGGGGGTCAATGTATGGTGATGGATGGTAACTAGATTTGTGGGGCTAATCACTCTGCAGTGTATACAGATGTTGAACTATAACATTGTGCACCTGAAATATATAATAATAATTTTTAAAAAGATCTATAAATGGCCAATAAGTACATGAAAAGGTACTTATCAGTAGTCATTGGGGATATGAAAATTAATACCACAATGATATCTCATACCCACTAGAATGGCTAAAATTAAAAGGACTAAAACTTCCAAGTGTTGGTGAAAATGTAGAACAATGGGAACTCTTGGTGGTGGGAGTGCAAAATGGTACAGCAACTTGGAAAACAGTGTGGCAGTTTCTTATTTAAACACAAACTTATCAAACCATCCAGAAATTTCACTCCTAGGTATCTACTCAAGAGAAACAAAGTGCATGTCTATAAAAAGACCCATATTGAAATAATCACAGCAGTTTTATTTGTAAAAGCTTGGAAAACAACCCTACAGTAAAATGAGTAAATATATTGGAACGTATTCATAAAATGGAATCTTAGCAATGGAAAGGAACACACTGATACAGACAATAACATGAATAAATCTCAAATACATTATCCTAAGTGACATCATCCAGGTACAAAAGAATATATACTGTATCATTCCATTTCTATGAAATTTTAGAATTGGCAAAATTAATCTATGGTGATAGTAATCACATCAATGATTGTTGGAGAGTCATAAGGAGGGGAGAGAGATTGTAAAGTAGTACAAGGGAATTTTCCAAGGAGATGGAAATATCCTACATCTTGGTTGGGGAGGTTATTACACAATATATATATTTATAAAAAGTCATCAAATTATATACTTACATGTGTGAATAGTATAACTTATAACAAGATAAATTTGATTTTAAGTGGATAGGCACAGTATTAAATATGTTGTTATATGTATATGAATTTCATCAGAAATACACATAAAAATTTATGTTCGAAGACTGAGATTGTCATAGGGGATCAAAAGTCAAGACCCAACTATATAACTGCCTATATGAAGCCCACATTAAATATAAAGACACATGCACATGCAGATTAAAAGTAAATGGATGGACAAAGATATACTATGCCAAAACTAATCAAAAGAAAGTGGGACTAGCCATACTAATTTCAGACAGAGCACACTTCAGAGCCAGGAAAGTCATCATGGGTAAAGAAAGACATTACATAATGATAAAGGTATCAGTTCTTCAAGAATAAAATCCCTAGTGTGTTCTGTGCTTAACAACAGAGCACCAAAATATGTGAGGCAAAATCTGATAGAACTGCAAGGAGAAATAGATGAGTCCACTAATATAGTTGGAGACCTCAAGAACCCTCTAGTAGAAATGGATGGATCCAGCAGGCAGAAAATGAGTAAGGACATTCTTGAACTCAACAAACATCATCAATCAACTAGACATAATGGACTTCTATAGATGACATCATCCAACAACGGCAGAATACACATTCTTCTCAAGTTCACATGGAACATTGACCAAGATAGGCCACATTCTGGGACATAAACTATACCTTAACAAATTTACAAGATTAGAAATCATACAAGCCTGTCATCAGACCACAATGGAATTAAACTAGAAATCAATAACTGAAAAACAGCTGAAAACTCCAAAATACTCCCTAATGATTAAGCAACACATTTCTAAATAAAACATGTGTCAAAGAAGTAATCTTAAGGGAAATTTTTAAATATTTTTGACTAAATGAAAATGAAACCTCAATTTATCAAAATTTGTGGGATGCAGTGAAAGTGGCGCTTAGAGTGAAATTTATAGCATTGAATTCATATATTAGTAAAGAAAAATGATCTAAAATCAACTGTCTAGGATTCCATCTTAGTAAGCTAGAAGAAGAGGAAATTAAATCCAAAGAAGCAGAAGAAAAGAAATGGCAAAAAGTGAAGCAAAAATCAATGAAATTGAAAAAAGGAAATCAATAGACAAAAACAATGAAATCAAAATCAAAATCAAAATCAAAATGAGAAAAACAATGAAATCAAAGCCGGTTCTTTGAAAAGATGGATAAAATCAATAACCCAGTAGCCAGGCTAACTGAGAAAAAAAGAGAGAGGACACAGAAATGAAAAACAGAAATGAAAAAAGGACATCACCACAGATCCCATGGACCTTAAATGGATAATCAAAAATACCCTGGTGGCGCAGTGGTTGAGAGTCCGCCTGCCGACGCAGGGTACACGGGTTCATGCCCCGGTCCGGGAAGATCCCACATGCCGTGGAGCGGCTGGGCCTGTGAGCCATGGCCGCTGAGCCTGCGCATCCGGAGCCTGTGCTCCACAACGGGAGAGGCCACAACAGTGAGAGGCCCACGTACCGCAAAAAAAAAAAAAAAAAAAAAAAACCATGAACAACTCTATGACCACAAGTTTGATAACCTAGATGAAATGGACCAATTCCTTGAAATGTACAATCTGCCAAAACTCACACAAGAAGAAATAGGCAACCTGAATAGGCTTCTATCTACTTAAAAAATTAAATTGATGCTTCTCCACTTTCTCTTACCCCTTGTGCAAGTGGTGCTAGCAACTAGAGGAACATCTGGGTTTCAATTCCCACTGTCTATGGCTAAGTATTGACTATCAGAACAAAGCACAATGTCCATGGAGGACCCTGAATTCATAGGCACCATTCCAGGGAGTGATCCAGGGAGAGCAAACCATTGGAAGCATGGACCCATTGTGAATCAGATGCAGTCATACCTCATACCGGCCCAATCATCTGCGAAGACTCAGTCTTACTAGGTTTGCTGACTCACGGGTCACCTGAATTTAATTCACCTTAATGGATGAAGGATTAAGTAGACAAGAGGCCTCCATCTTAGGGCCAGCCTGTGTCACCAGAGGTTTTCTTATGTTGATAAGCGTGTTCTGGTGCCTTACTAGGCAGCTTGGGTTTTATGTGTGAGTCATAATGAATCAGAATTTTGTCTTGATCCAGTTCAGCAGTTATGCCTCTGAGTCTGAGAGTTTCAGGTGGACACCTGGAGACACCCATCACACAGCCGGACTGCAAATTATTTTGTAGAGGGAAACTCTACAAATCATTCTCTGACTGGTTCCAAAAAGGAAAAGGAAAACAGGATTGTACAGCATTTAGTGTCATCAATTAGCAAAGTCATGGGGCTGAACCAGTCATTCCCAAACTGAATATCTACAAACTCAAGTGGCCTCTTTGAATTATTTGGGAATAATGGGCCTCAGGGAAGCAAGTGCTCTCAACCTTGTGATCTGAGCAAGGTTCAGGCACTGGAGGGGTTTTGGCTGAGTCACCGCTGGCTGCATGACCCCACGCACATCACCTGACCTCCACATGCTTCAGCTGGCCCAGCTGTAGAGATGAATAAATGCAGCCCTGAGGGGCAGAGACAGCCTTCTGCACACTGCTTCCCTGGGGCAGCTTCTGGGGGTACAGGTTAGATCCAATAGGGGCAGGGAGACCCTGAGAGGGACTCCTAGGGTAGCCTCATCTAAAAGCCACCTCTGGAAAGGGGACCCTTGCCTGCTCTGTAAGAGTGTATACTGGCTAAAAACTTTTTGAAGCCTTAAATCTATTCATACATTTTGACTGTATGATTTTCCTCCAGTGAATTTATTCTTAGAAAATAATCAGAGATGTACACAAACGTTAATGTTCAACAATGTTCATCACAACATTGTCTTTAATAATGGAAATTAAATGTTAAGCCGTAAAGCGTTATTAAATAAAATACAGTACGTCTATATGTTGGAATAGTGGACAGCTATTCAAAAAATCACTATAGCAGAATAATTAATGACCTGGGAAAATGTCCACAATAAAATAGATAAGTAGAAAAGGATTATGCAAAAACGTGTGAATAATCCAACTTATTTAAAACTATACATACTGCCACACATAATAAATGGCTGGAAGGATATACACTAAATTGTTAACAGTTTAGTTTCTGGGCCTTAGAATTATGAGTCCCTTTTTTATTCATGATGTTTCCTGTAGGTTCCAAAATTTTCACAATGAACATGTGTTCTTTTTGCCATAAACATCAACTCCCTGAGTCTCTATTAACTGGGACTGTCGTGTATGGGGCCAACCTGCACGCATACCTATGGAGCAAATGAATACAGTGACATGTCTGTGAACTGAGGCTTGAGCAATTCCAGCCCTGGAGCCTCTCCAGACTGGGAACAGAGTGGGATTTTTGTTTGAGGAGCCTGAGCCTGGAAGAATGATGACTCTGTGGGTGGTTTCACAGATCCTCAATGCACGTGGCTTCCAGCCCTGACTGCCTAAAATTTTGGCTTGATGACCAAAACTGAAGAGTGAGTTTGCCTAAGCAGTTAATTACCCTGCATAAGCCCATGGTTTACTCTGTATCCATTTAATATATATTAAGCAACACCTGATCCTGTTCACCAGGAAGTTATGTTCCAAAGGAAACCTTTCTTTCAAAGTTAAGGAAACATCCTTGGTCAGGGGCCTTAACAGCTGGGAATCATGCAGCTAACTTCTTAAGCATCAAGTCTACGCAAACGTCCTGAGTCACAATTCCACGGTTGGCTGGATGCTAAACTCATTGTGATGCTCCCTGCGTGGGAACAGAACTTTTCAAATGGCACATCTTCCTTTGAGAAGAAAGCCGTCTCCTCCATAATTCATGCTGGGAAGAAAACAGGTAATTTATGGGACAATCAAAGCCCATGATCCATAGAGCTTTCAAGATGATATTCTGAAGCAACACCATCATTCTTGATCACCTTTACCAAAGCCAAGAGGCTGGGGCAGTAGATAACCTCACCATTCCTGACACCTGGCTTGGGATGTGTTGCTTAGGGCAGCAGTGAGCATGTGCTTTCCCTAAGCCAACTTGTTGAAGATGGCCCAGGGGCATGCCCAGTAAAGAGGGAAGGCAGTCGGAAGTATATTTTAACATTGTTACGGATAAATCACAGTGTGAAATAGGAATAATATTATCTCCATTTCACGTAAAAGAAATCAAATAATCAATCAGAATACTAATTTATTTAGCATTTACTTTGTGTCAGGTACCGTTTTAGGCACTGGGGAAACAGCAGTGAACATAAACAGATAAAGTTCTTGCCCTCGAAAAGCTTACATTCTATTGAGAGGAAACATTAAACAGATATATAATATATTGAATGATAATTGATATGAAGAAAAATCAGGCGGGGAAAGGGGAGAGAGATTGAGGGAGGTGCAACTCTACAGGGAGTAGTACCGAGGGGAGTCTTCTCTGATAAGCTGACATTTGAGGAGAAACACAAAGGCGGCGAGGAAGTGAGACATGTGAATCCTTGCAGGATGAGTGTTTGAAGAAAAGAGTGAAAGTGCAAGGTCTTAAGGGGCGTGCATGTCATGATGTGTTAGAGGATCAAGAGAGATGACAGTGTAGCTGAAAGCCAAGGTGGGGACTTTGGCCTTTGCTCTGAATGAGAAGAGAAGCCATTGGAAGGTTCTCAGTGGAGGAATGACACGATCTGACTTACCTGAAAGTGAAGGGTGGGCATGGTCATGAATGGGAGCAGGGTAACCAGTGAGGATGCTATTGCCTTCATCATAGTGATCATGGTTTGGACCAGGCTTGAAAGAATGAGAGTGTAAGAAGTGCAGCAATTTCAAAGGAAGATATGAAAGGACTGGCTGATTGCATGTGGGAGGCAAGAGGAAAAGATGAACAAAGGTAACTGATTGGCCCAAGCAGCTAGAGGAATGAAGTTATTTTCAGAGATTAAGAATGGGGTGGGAGGAATTCACAGGTAAGTTTTGGATATACAATGGTTTGTCATTATGCACAATAGCTATATTCTACAAAGTCATCGTGAACACTGAATTAATGAATACTGAACCCTTGCTCCTAGGGGAAATACAGAGTTGGCTTCCAGCGAGCCCCTGATTACAATATTTTTGTCAACTGATCAAAACATGACCTTGATTACAATCTTTTTGTCAACTGACCAATACATGACCTATGCTTCTGTTTAAAGACACCTCATGTTGTGCACCATGGTTCCCTTTCATTTCACACTATTCCCTGGCATCAACTCTATCTTAAATTGGAAACCACTCCCACTAAAGGCACTAAAACCTCTTATTTCCCATACTCAGTGATCTCTGTTCACTCATGGTTCTACCACAGCATCCGTTTTGCCAGTTGGTGCTGCATTTCATTATGTCCTCGTGTCTTTTGTCTCTTTATGTCCACAACACTCAACTCTCCAGTCTCCCTTCTGCTTCTCTGATCACTGCTGAAGTATATCCTTCTGGTCTCTCCCTTATATCTCTTTGGTTAAAGCCAGGGCACTTGTTTGTAACAGAAAATTAGTTAGTTGAATGGAAAGTGACAATAACATAGAAAGTCCAGGGAGATTGGAGGAATCAGCTGAAAAATGGGCAGGAATAGAAGAAAGCAATACAGTGAGACAACAGGCAAAATCAAATCCCTACACTTGCTCAAAAGGAGCTCCTATCACTGCTGCTGAACTTTGGATACCACAGCTCACGGTCACAATGCAGTTGGTGAAGATACAGGATACATTTGCTGCAGTCTTGACATGGCTACCTTGGCTGACTTTGCAACCAAAATTCTTTTATCCCTGTCACTTTGTTTCCTCTCCATCTTACAAATTCAGTGTTGCTGAGTTTGAATGCTCAAACCTAGATCAAGTCCCCTGACTCTAGGTGCAAAGGGGATGGGAAAGTGAGTTTCTGGATCTTTTGATTTCTAGAGTAAGTGGCAGCCTTTGCCTGATACCAAGACTCATGTAGTAGAAAAGAGGATCACATTTTAGCTATCTAAAATGACATGTGTCTACTTCAAAACTTCTTTAATTTCCTCAAGTTAAAAAAAAAGACACCTTACTTAATATATGTTGTTTATTCATTATCATTGAACTCATTGCCAACAGCATGATCACTCATTCCTGAATGAAGCTTATGTAACACACGTATTTTCTCCATAGGGCTCATCACCACATTCTTGCGGAACGGAGCAATGCTAGACAGTGCTTCGGCACAGTGCTTAGGAATCATTTTAAACAGTGAAATTACCAAGAGAAGCCCACAAATTTAAAAAAATGTGGTATTAAAGAGATCACTAAAGGATGCTTATTTACATTGTGGGAGCTGATACAAGAAGCCAGAGTGTTGTCATGTGACCTTAGTTGGAACGTGCATGTTGGATGACTCAAATTTTTTGCAGCTTTGCACATGTCTACAAATGATTGAGACGGCACCATGACTATTGATTTGGGGGGTCACAAATAAATGTTAGCAAACAGACAAATTTGCAAATATGGAATCCTCGAACAATGAGGGCTGACTGAACTAAGATTAAGAGACCTATTGTTCATCCACGTGGAGATGTGAAAAAAGAGTTGGATTCTGGGGGATTCCAGGGAAACACTGGGGCTGCAGGTATTGATTTGGCAGTCATTGCCGTGTATTTAAATCTATATCTGTAGTTAGTGCGAGACTGAACGAAATCATCCAGGGGGCATAGAAAAAGGACAGAGAAGTTCCAGAGACTGACCCCTGGGGCAGTGCAGTGAGGAAGTGTCTGCAGAGAAGACTAAGGAAGAGTGGCCAAGTGGAGTAAGAAAAGAACCAAGAAAGAGTTGTGTTGCAGAATGAGGGAATCCAGGATGGGTCAAATGCTGCTGAACGTCGTGTCCCATGAGAGAACCTTTAGAATTGACCTTCAGATTAGGCAAGATGGAGGTCACCGGTGATTCTGATGAACAATTTCATTGGAATATTAAAGATAAACGTCTGAATGGAATGGATCAAAGAGCAAGTGTACAATCCTTTCCAGGAGTTTTTATGTGAACGAGAGAAAAGAAATAAGGTCAAAACTAGAGAAGGATGTAAGATCAAGGATTCTCTTTCAAGGGAGCAGTGTTGCTGAGGGGAATTAACCAATGGAGAATTGTCGATGATAAGAGAAGAGACAATCGCAGGTGGTCCTCTCTGTAATTGTAGTAACTCATTTAACATCACATTAACTGCATGTGATCAGTACTACTACCATCTTCATCTACGGATGAGAAAAATGAGGCACAGAAAGGCCAGAAACTTGCTCATGGTCACCCAGTGAATAAGAGGCAGAACCAGGATGCCAATCAGGGCCTTCTAGAATGGGGGCCCATGCTTTTAGCTGCTGTGCTGTACTTCTGCAACTTTAGATTTCAGTCAGTTCACATGTGTTGATTACCTTGTATCTAGCAGCCACCAACCAAGGTTGAATGGGGAGAGGAAGAAAGAGTGAAGTCCCAGACTTCTGCCTCTCAGCTTCCTGTACTTTTGGAAACATCACGCTTTGTCCTCAGAGGTGAGCCAGGAAAATGCTGCTGCTGCAGTTTGAGGAAAAGCCATGAAGTCTGGGTCAGTGCTCATACCTGATGCTTCTAGAACGTGTCTCATCTTTAAAAATGCTACGAGGTCAATTTTGCAGCCACGGGAAATAAAATTCATTCCTTGGGGTCATTCCCAAATCAAGAATTTAATTAATCTTCTCACAAACTTCTCTGGCTCTTATTTTGGTCCCATATGAGAGGGTTCTGAGAAAACAGCTCAGCTCTTCCCCAAATGTATGCAGCTTGGCATCCCTTGGACCCTGTCTACTGCCGTTAAATAAATCACTTGTTGCTAAATAGAGCAATTTATTCCCCTGAAAACAACATGGTCCTCTTGGTTTATTTTAAAATATATCAACTAACTTGCCACAACTGCCATTGCTTTTAATGTGTCTGACACATCCAATTTCGATAGCTCAATGAAAATGTCCTGTAATAAAATAGAGAGAGGCGGCTGAGGAGTCGGTGTATAGGCACACCCTTGGAAAGACAGCAATGAAAAAGCTTGTTCAGGTGGTATTCAGGAAAGGGTCTTCCTGCCAGCAGCATGGGAAACAAATTAGATTATATGGAAATATCTCTTTCTATATATTCTCTTTATAATATTACCCCCTCCCACAGTGTTATTTTAGCTAATGGAACCTACCCTTTCTCCCAAGCTTTGTCACAAGAAATAACACCTGCCTAATATCTTTTTTTCTTTTTTTTCGATACGCGGACCTCTCACTGTTGTGGCCTCTCCCGTTGCGGAGCACAGGCTCCGGACGCGCAGGCTCAGCAGCCATGGCTCACGGGCCCAGCCGCTCTGTGGCATGTGGGATCTTCCCAGACCGGGGCACGAACCCGTGTCCCCTGCATCAGCAGGCGGACTCTCAACCACTGCGCCACCAGGGAAGCCCTGGCTAATATCTTTAATTTTTCATTTCCAAGAAAATATTTACTCAGGAATGTAATCGTGTTATTTTAACAAAGTAAAGAATTCTAGAATGTTAGATGTGTGTCATCCATATCTTCATTCCACAAATGAATAAATCCAGTGATTCAGTGCTACCATACTCTGGGCATTGTGACAAACAACAGAATCATAAGAATTAACAAGACCAGTTCTGACCTCAGTGGCTTTGCAGTCTCATGAGGATGGTCTCTCTCTACAGGCAAAGGTAGAAGGAGGTGGTCCAGTTGTAGTTCCACAGCTAACTAACTGTGTGATCACTAACACAACTGACTTCAATTCCTCAAAATTGAAAGGATATTAAATATTACTTTGGAAGGATATTAAATACCTACCTTTAGGATTGCTGGGGGGATTAAAAGTAATACCATATGTTAAAGCGTTGTAAAGCTTGATGCAAATCTTGGTTCTTCTTAGCTAAACCCAAAATACACTGCGATTATTGCATCTCCATCTATAGCGTTGAGGGAACTGATTCGGTTGCCAACCATCTACAATCCGTTACTAATGTTTTTATAGGGAAGCTATCTGGCATTGAAAATAAGGTGTTAGGAGATCACAATGATGATATTATTTTGCCTCAACAATCATAGAGCCTACTATAATATTCATCTGGATGCCTGGTAGTTTCCTCAAACTCGACAGGTCACAAACGTATTCACTGTGAAGAATTTCCACCCCCCCCTTGCTAATGGACATCTACCCTCTCTCCCAAATTAGAATCTTGAGATAATCCTTAAGAACTCTCCCTCTATTGGTCTAAAATCCTGGCCCTCTAACTCAGTAATGTCTCTTGGGCTGTCCATGCTTCTTTGTAGACCACCAGCACCCTGACACAGGCCTTCTCTTGGGTGGATATTTGCACCAACCTACCTGAACTGGCCTTCCTGTTGATAGCTTCTTCCTCTCCAATGCAGCCCTCACTCTGCCTCTAGTTACTTTTCTGAAACTAAACATGATCATGTTCTGCTTCCTGTAAAAGCTTTTGCTGGCCTCTCTCCCATTGCTCCTTAAGATAATAACATGCACAGTTTCATGGCCTGGCTCTTACTACTCCTCCTCCGTGACACACCAGCCACTGCAACTTTGGCCATTCCATGAACACAGTTCCTTTTCTCTTGTCTCTGTTTGCCTTCACGCTGCCTGAGATTTCAAATTCCTATTCTCCCTGAGCCCTTTCCTTGGCCACTTCTAACTTCCCATTCAGTTCTTCAATGCCATTTCCTCTGTGCAACCTCTTTCCACACTTTGGACATGGAAACTTCCATACTTTAACCCTAGCATTTACTACATGGTGTTGAAATATATGTTGGCCCATCTCACTCTGGAAGTGTGAGCTTCTCAAGAATAGTGGTTATATTTTGTCTTTGTATCTCCAGTGCCCAGCTCAGTGCTTGAAACAGTGTGTGACCTTGACAGATGTTTTATGGATAAATAAATGTAGGAAGAGGCAGAGCTTGTCTTCATTTTCTCCCATCCCTCAGGCATTTGTCCTAGATCTTCATCTTCTGAGAGCTGCCTAGCTTTCCTCCTGCCCTGCCTCTCCTACTTCTACTTTAAGTATTTAACGACACTGCTACATTTCCATCTCTCCTCCAGCATGGCTTGTCCTACATCTTCTGTTTGTTTTTCAGTGCACGGGATAGCCCGTGGGCTGAGAGGATGGATTTTAGAATCAGACTGTGTTGGTTCAGATTGTATAAGCTGTGGGATTTGGGGCAAATTGCTTAACTTCTTCATGCTTCAGTTTCCTCATCTTTAAACTAGAGATAATTAAAATATATCATAGCGTTACAGGAAGATTAAATAAGTTAAAACATGTGCAGCACGTAGTATCCTTTGGTGCACATTCAGGGAATGTTAGATGCTTCTAGTATTAGCTCAGCTGAGCGTGCTCCAACTGTGAACTCCTCTCCCTTCTCCTCCAAGCTCCTTCTTCTGGGCTCCATAGAACACCTCTCTTAGCTAACCTTTCCCCTCCCATGAGTTCTTTTTTACAGAGCATGTTCCACTTTATCTCCCATCCTCCATACACAGCATAATTATTTTCTTTAAAAAAATGTACAATTTTTATTTTGTTTTTATTTCTAAATTTATTTAAATTTATCTTTTATAATTATTTTTAATTTAAAGAAGTGATTACCGAGTCACGGACAGTTTAAATCAGATAGACAGTGGAGTCTGGACAATCACGGATGGGCATGGCCTTCACAGAACAGGCCATCACACTGTGTTGGATTGGCTGCCTGCATAGCTCATTCACTGAGCCAGCCCAGGGTCTTTAAAGGTGACACTAGAGGAACAAGATTGTGCGGGGCACAAAGTCAGTCTCAACTTCGTGGTATAGTACATCCAATATTTGTGTGTTTGTCTACATGCATGTCTACACATTGCTGGCTTATTTTAAACCAAGAGAAGGCACATACCACAAGGTACAGGTCAAACCAATAGCACAATGTTGAAACTATTGAAAAGCAGGTAAATTGTCATGTGTTGGGTATCTTGAAGCCAGAAAACTGGGCCCTGCAACTATGAATTGAGTTTGAACTGGTGATAGAAATATGCTTCTCATTTCAACTGTCCTGAGCTTATACTTGTCTGTAATTCTTCATGTAACCAAATTAAGGAGGGGTTTCGGGGAGGGATGTAATAGGAGATTGGGGTTAGCAGATGTAGCTATTATACATAGAATGGATAAACAACAAAGTCCTACTGCATAGCACAGAGAACTATGTTCAATATCCTATGATAAACCATAATGGAAAAGAATATTAGAAAAAGAATATATATGTATAACTGAATCACTTTGCTGTACAGCAGAAATTATCACAACGTTATAAATCAACTAGACTTCAGTTTAAAAAATTCAGATGCAGAGAAGGCTCTGGTGCCACGTCCTTCTTAATTCAGCATTCAGTTGTATCTCTACCATGTGAAGGTTGACTTGAAAGGGAGGCCAGGACTTGGTTCCTTAGGGTGGCCTGTGCTACACTGAGCCTAGTTGGTGCTACCCTCCTAGCTGCCCTCAGTCAGCCATGCTGGAGGAAGGAGAACGTGGAGCTCCCTTTGGTAGAAGAAGACCATTTTCTGCATTCCCACTTTACTTCTCTTGCTTGAGCAGGTTGATATGCAAGCTAGCAGCCCAAATTGCAGTGCCTAGCAAGCAATTGTCGTAGAAGTGCGTTCTTTCTACACTAATTCTAGATTCTCTAGATGCAGCACATTCTTTTTCATTCAATATATGTATTACTCCAGGCAACCTTCCTGTCCAGACTCACAACAGTTTTCCTCCACTGAGTAGACATGCCAAGATGAACCTTGCTTCTCGCCTGCCCCATTCTACTTCCTGTAGAGTTATATACAGGACGTTTACCTACAGAGGTAGAATGAGAAGATTTGATGGGAACAGAAGGGAGAAGGGGAAGGCTGACATGGGGCCTGACTGACTCAGAGCATAGCTCTCATGTAAAAGGGGATGGTCACCCGTTTTCCAGATGAGAGCAGCCCATATCCAGGTGTAAGGACACAGTGTGAGAGTGAGTCAAAGTTTTCCCCTAGTTTCTTAGGTTAGGCTGTTGACAAACTGATTCTGAGAATGGAATGTCAAGGGAGTGGCCCAGATGCAGTTAGAAAAATTCCTTAATAGACTTATCTTTGCTTTAATAATGGTATTATCTAGTTTATGTGTGATGATGGAATTTTGTTTCTATATTGTATTATTAGGTATGGCATTACTCTCTAGTTTTTATGTTTACAAATATAAAGTTAGGGTGTATATGAGGCTCTGACAGTCTACTAACATATTTGATAGGAAATTCTGTACCTTTTTGAATCTCTCTCCTCCCTTGACTTCTGAGACATCATTCCTTTTTTGTTCTCACATTAGCTCTCTGAGTTTTCTCACTTTTTTTTGGCTTCCCTTGCTAGATGTTCTTTGGGGCTCTACCCTTGATCTTATTCTCTTCTTAATGTCTATTCTCTGTCTTTCAGCATTTATTTACTTCTTTGGTTTCTCTGTCATGTTATGTCTTGATGACTCTTTCTTCTATCTCTAGCCCTGACTTCTTTCATGGACTCTAGACCCTTATTTATATCCAACTGTCTAACAGATATTCCTTCCCAGATGTCTCTTAAAGAACTAAAACTCAGTATGTCCAAGAATAAACTTATCTTTTACTCCCCCCCTATAGCCTACTCCTTCAGTATTCCCCAGCTCAATGAACAGCATCACTGTTTCCCCATTCATGCACTGGGAGTGTGGAGTCTTAACCACTGGAGCACCAGGGAAGTCCCTCCAAGAATCATTCTGGATTCCTCCTTCTTGAGAACCCAGTTGGGCACCACGTTCTGTACATTCTCCCTTTTGAATATTTCTTGTATTCAACCAACCCATCTTTCTATCCCCAATGCTTACTCTTTGAGATAAAACCCTCATCATATCTTGCCTGGACTTCTGCAATATTCCTTAAATATAATAGACACTAAATAAACATATGTTGAAGTAAATGAATATATAAATATAGAGATAGAAGTTATGAAAAATCTCAAGGTCTGTTTGCTTTTTACATGAATGTTTGTCTTCTCTACCCTATATTTATGTAACTGAGCTCTTTAGAGCTAAACTTTACATTTCTCCCAGTTAATCACAATAGCTTTGTTCACTATTCTAGTTTTCTGACTGTATTGTTACTTTGTCATCCATCCTGTTTACTCTACTTCCCAACTTTATGTCATCTCCACATTTTATAATTTTGCTATTTTGTTATTCCAGACATTGGAATAAAGGTTGGTCAGGAAAAGGCCAAGGATAGAGATCTAACAATAGGCCAAGGATACTTTACCCTAATCTCATGTTAGGTAAAACTGTTCACTTGCATGCATATTTGTAGAACTCTACTCTAATCAAGGACAAATTTTCTATTTTGTCCAAAGGAATATCATGCAACTTTTCTTAAATGTCTTGTTGAAATCAGTATAATCTGTGGCTATAGTATTTACTTAATCTACAATTCCAATGATCCTATACAATATAAATGAGTTTGGGAAAACTTGTTCCTAGAAAACACTTGCTGGATTTAATACAACTTTCATTTCTTTAAAAAAATGTTATTATACTATAAAAGCAACTTTTAAAACTATAAAAAGCTTAGAAAATAAAAAAGGAAAATACTGTATAATCCTATAGTTGTTTTAAAACAAATACCATTATAGTGTATTTTAAGTCTTTTTGAGAAACATGCTTTTCTATAGTTAATAGTGTACATATAATTTGTAGGCATTTTTAAAGTTTATCATGCCTGTTTTCCAATGTTGCCTCAGTTTACATACTTCCCATAGATTCATAACATTCCATCCTATGATTGAATCATAAATTTTAAAACACACCCAAAATTACTGGACCTTTGGATTACATTCAGTTTTTAAATGATAAATAATTAGATTTTGCCTACATAGATTTTTCTTTGTATTTTTCTTGCACACCTCCCAGAAGTTGTATATTTGGGTCAATTTTCTGGTGCCTAATACATATATCTGGATTAGTCAGGTAGGCTGGGTTATGCTACGGCAACAATCACACATACCCCAATCTCATTTATTTAACAAAAAACAAAAAACCCTTAAATATCAATGGCTTAACACACAAAAGTTTATTTCTCACTCATTTCAATTCTGCTGTGTGTATCAAGGATCTCCAGGGTAGTTCCCTTCAAAGCGGTGACTTGGGGATTCAGGCTGGCTCCATCCTGGCCTCCATGATTAATGTGGTGGGGAAAGAACTGGAGGTTGTACAGGGACCTTTTTTCTACCACCCCTGCTTGTCAACTGAACTCACAATCCACTAGTCAGAACTAGTCATATCAGCCATATGCGAAAAAATGAAACCTGGGACCACTGTCTCACACCATACACAAAATTCAACTCAAAATGGATTAAAGACTTGGATGTAAGGTCTGAAACTATAAAACTCCTAGAAGAAAACAGAGGCAGTATGCACTTTGACACTGGCCTTAGCAATATCTTTCTAGATATCTCTCCTCAGGCAAGAAAAACAAAAGCAAAAATAAACAAATGGGACTACATCAAACTAGAGAGCTTCTGCAGAGCAAAGAAAACCATCGTCAAAATGAAAAGACAACTTACTGAATGGGAGAAGATATTTGCAAATCCTATATCTGATAAGGGGTTAAGATCCAAAATATATAAAGAACTCATATTAACTCAACAACAAAAAAACAAACAACCCAATTAAAAATGTTTCTAAAGAAATACGAATGGTCAACAGGCACATGAAAAGGTGTTCAACATCACTAGTTATCAGGGAAATGCAAATCAAAGCCACAATGAGATATCATGTCACACCTGTTAGAACGGCTATCATCAAATACAAGGAATAACAAATGTTGGAAACAATGTGGAGGAAAGGGAACCCTGGTACACTGTTGGTGGGACTGTAAATTGGTGCAGCCACTATGGAAAACAGTATGGAGATTCCTCAATAAGTTAAGGCTAGAGCTACCATATGATCCAGCCATCCTACTTCTGGGCATTTATCCAAAGAATATGAATACACTAATTTGAAAAGATATATGCACCCTTATGTTCATCATGGCATTATTTACAATAGCCAAGATATGGAAACAACCTAAGTGCCCATCAATGGATGAATGGATGAAGAATATGTGGTATGTATAGATACATAATGGAATACTAATGACCATAAAAAAGATGAAATCTTGCCATTTGTGACAACATGGATGGACCCTGAGGGTACTATACTAAGTGAAATAAGTCATATGGAGAAAGACAAATATAGTATGATTTTACTGATACATGGAATATAAAAAACAAACAGAATAAATGGGACAAACCAAACCAAACCAAAACAAACATGTAGATACAGAGAACAGAGTAGTGGTTACCAGAGGGGCAAAATGGGTAAAAGGGATCAACTGCGTGGTGATGGACGGAAACTAAATTTTTGGTGGTGGGTAGGCTGTAGGGTATACAGAAATAGAAATATAATGTTGTACACATGAAACGTATATAATGTTATAACCAAAGTTACCTCAATAATAAATAAATCTAGGGAATTCCCTGGTGGTCCAGTGGTTAAGATTCCATACTGCCACTGCAGAGGGCACGGGTTCGATCCCTCATCATGGAAGTAAGATCTTGCATGCCGCACGGCACGGCCAACAAACAAACAAACAGATAAAACCCTTAAAAAAATACAAACCCTTAAAAAAATCTAAAAAAAAAAAAAAGAACTAGTCGTGTGTTTCCACCAAACCACAATGGGTGCTGGGAAATATGTCCTTTGTGTGTCCAGTACGAGGAGGAGCATCGCTATTGGTGAGCATTAAGTTCTACTCCAGTGGAGTGGCTTTGCACTCCATCAGTTTAGCTTAGCTGGAACTACGTTTCTCAGAATCTCCTCTCTCAGAGGATTATAGGTTAATTTTGACCACAGGAGATATTTTCATGAGATTTGGAAGGTGGGAGTGAAGCAACAGTCATTAAGTTCAGAAGGAGTAGGCAACAGGTACCACTGAAGCCTGATCTCCTGCTCACCATGCTGGTGTGGGCAGCAGCCAGTCCACAGTCTTCCAGTTCCCATTAGATCTCCTCTTCAGCTTCACTGAGTCCTGGGTCAGATGCACATGCTTCTCCATGGTGAAGAACACTAGCTTCTTTTTTATGTCACATGAGCTATGGACTTTGGAGGTAGCAAAAGCTAGATACGAATTTTGTTCCCATGGGTCCTAGTTTGCCCTTGCTCTTCCGTGCCTCACACACAGCTTTTTCTCCTGACCACCAGCCCCACTGACTCACCATGACTTCAGACCTACCACCACTGATGCAGAAGCAGCAGCCTTCCGTCGAGTTCTTCACCAGCTCTTCACTACAACTGCATGATGTCAAATTCTTAAAATCCTTAAAATCTTCTCAGTCCATGTCACCCAACCTGATTTTTCTTCTCCAATAAAACCCTAAATGATATAAAATACATTAATATTTTTTATGAAGCAGGGTCTAATTTTAAGGTAATGTGCTCACAAAATTTTAATTTGAATATACTGCTGAGAAGACCAGGATCACAAAAAATCATTTGATCCATGTTGAGAGAGAACAGGTTATGGCAGAAGAAAGGCAGATACAACTGTGCACAGTGAAGACAATTATAAAAACAAAACGAAAACCACAGTTATTAGAACAGGCAGCAGCCTCAGAAGGTTTTTCCTACACAAATAGATTTGAGGGAAGGAGAACTTTGGAAGGAAGTGCTGCAGTGGATTGTAGAGGGGATCCACACCTGTATCCACATTTCCACAGCTGTTAGGAGGGCAATTCTACCTGGAGCTGATTTTACCCCAAGGACCAGAGTGAAAAGGGAACAGGCTAATCTAGGGGGAAATCCACATCGAAGTGTACAGACCAGAATTTTCTGTTAGATTGAGTCAAACTGAGTTCAACAACTTCTCTCTGTTCTTATAAATTTTCTACTTTCATCAAGTTTGGTCTCTGTGTTTCTTTGTTTGCCATGTGACACGTTCCATGTGACGTGCCAGCGCCTCTGCTGTCGGGGAAGGACATAGGAGAGGTTCAAGTACACAGATTTCTGGCCTGCAGTTGTGCTCTGAAGACTAGCCTTCCCAAGACTTCCTCAAAGCACTGCAGTTGACAGTCAAAGGCAGGGTGACTTTCAAATGTCCATCACACTCCCCTCCACGTGTATCCTCCCGCCTTTCGTGCTAGTTACTCTCACTGGAAGAGGAACACATTGTCCACTTTCCCTCCCGAAACCTTTCCTCGGATCCCAAACAAAACAAACAATTCTTGCCACACAGCTTCAAGGACACTAGAAATTGCCCATGTGAGCAGAGAATTCTCTTTGTGGTTTGCAAGTGATTCATGCAAGTCATTTTGATATCAGCTGTCCCATGCTCTGGGGGTTAAGAACCAGGAAATCCTGGAGGGTCAAAAGGCCTGTAACCACAGAGCCCCTGCTGTGTATCACCAGGATGTAGATATACCAGTAGGTGTTGGCCAACTGGGAATTTGACCAACTCTCAGTAAGTGCTGGACACAATGGTCCACCTGGATTAGCTCACCAGTGTGATTCAAGTCACCAAAATTTTTGTCCCCCATGTCTCGTTATGTAAAATAGCAATAATAATGACTTTCATACCAATGGATACATTATTCAGAAACGTTAAGAAATGAATAGAGCACTTAAAGTATCACATGCAAAAAAGCTAAACAAATTCAATTTTATTAATAATAATTTATGAGTTATACTTATCTGGCTTTGAAATATATTAGAATCATGTTTTTTGAGGCAAATGTAGCATTCCTCTACTGCAGGAAAAAAAAAAAGGCTACTGGTGAAATTAGAAGAACTGGTAGGATAATTTTATAAATTAGTTCAAGTCTGTGGAAACACTTCAGTTCAGAGGTGACACCTGGATTTGTTTTCAGATTTCTCAAGTTTCACATGCATTTTAGCTCCTGTGCTCCATTTTGGTATAGTGTATTTTCTTCTACTAAATGGGGTAGCTTTATCAACAAATGAGTGACTAGAGGGCCTCAACTGGCCTCAGGCATTTTCTTCAAAGTGGAATTAGGTGTCAAATCTTGCAAATAGAAGGTTCCCCACATTAACAGATGCAAACTATTACATATAGAATGAATAAACAACAAGGTCCTACTGTATAGCACAGGGCACTATATTCAGTATCCTGGGATAAACCATGATGGAAAAGAATATGAAAAATAACATATATATATATATATATATATATATATATATATATAAAACTGAATCACTTTGCTGTACAGTAGAAATTAACACAAACATTGTAAATCAACTATACTTCACTAAAATAAATTTTTTAAAAAAGAAGCTCTCCACAGGCTCCCCTCTCCCTACATACAGTGTACCCCTCACACTTGCATACATTTTAGTCACTTGCCTGGTTCCTGTAGGCACCTGTGCTTGACTTTAAGATGCCTGCTGCACCCCTTTTTGCAATGTATCATGTGTCAGGGCATCCTGGAACAGGTCTGTGGGTCAGAATATGCTGACTTCTTATTCTGTAAAGATTTAAGAACTGCTGGAGGGAACACACCTCTTATGGCTACTCCCCACAAAGCCCTGTTCTTTGCATGTTTAAGGGTTATCTCTTGAGCCTGTAATCTGTCACATCATTATACTTGTGCAATATTTACTTACTTATGCCCCAGTCTACTGGGTTCCTGGAGGGTAAGCCCCGCTCATCCTATTATCTATCCTTTACTTCTTTCCCCTAATCATAGCGAAGTCCCAATCTGCACCTTCCCTCCCCAAGTTTCCAGATCCCCAGCCTCTCCGCTCATTCGCAGCCCTGGGGCATCGGGGTAGAGGGTGGGCCCTACTGCATGATTGCTTCTAATAAAACAACTATAAACTAAAAAGAGCAGCCAAAACAATGAGTTGCGAGCTGAGAATATGGAAAAAAGCAATCAATTAGTTCTGACTTGGATGAAATATCTTCCTGACTTATCAATAATCCACTAGAAACTGCATCCTCATCACAACAGAAAAATTTCAGTATGAAAGAAAATAAGCCCTAACTTTTTAAAGTTAGTTTAAATATGTTTTACAAGTATAAAATTTATTTATTTATTTATTTTGGTTTTTTTAACATCTTTATTGGAGTATAATTGCTTTACAATATTTTTTAATATTATAATCTTAAAACATACTTGCATGAAACTCTTGGACCTCAGAATGGAACATGTAGGGGAATAAAATCCTTTTGAAATTAAAAATTATGTTCAGCGGAAACATACTTTTAAACCAATATGGGTTTTAATAACTAAATAGTAAACCATTTTCCTTAACAACAAGATCAAAGATGATTATATTTATTTTAATATTGCTATATAAATATGAGAATGTTAATTGATACTTGCCTAGGTCAATATTCCAGTTGCATTAGCAAACATATACAAAACAAACATAAATTTATAGCGAATGTCAAATTTCCCCGTGATTATCTCCTCCATCATCAATTTCATAGCCTTGAAACTGCCTTTTTTTGTTTGCTTTTGTTTATTTTGCTTTATAGTCTTAAAGTATTTAGGCAGGAAAGAGAGAAACAGAACTGAGAAATATTTCAATTTTGACTGAATAAGAGTCTGGTTAGTTGTAATCGCTTTTGAATACTTCTCATAGGAGAAAACACACTGTGACACGGTGACCTGCCCCTCCACAATGGTTGGAGAGGTGAAGCCATTTCTTGATGGCAGTACATACCCAATGGCTCATTCTCTATAAAAAAGTGTAAGGAAAGACTAGATGGTTCATCTGAAAGGCAGGTTGCTCTCATCTGTACAAATTAACTTATTTTCTTGATGCTAGAACATCCATCAGAAAAATTTTACTTTGTGTTAAACAGGGATAAGTTCTGACATTGGATCATAGCCAATGTTTTCCACCTTTCTCTTCTTTTCCCTACCCATGAAACTCTCTGCCTAATTAAAATACTTTGAAAGGTACTTTTCATCTAATACTGTTAATAACAATAATGGTCTTGGATTTTTTAAAAAATGGCTGCTTTGGTCTACTTCAGTTTTGGTGAAGCCATTTTTAAAAATCAAATATATGATATAAAGTTTCAATGAAGCATTAGGATCGAATGACACTGGAATTTCTCATACACTTACTGAATGCCTTCTAGGTTCAAAGTTCTGTGTTGCATACAGATATATATCCCAGTTTCTGAGTATCTTTGAATCATGATCCTTCAGCAACTGGTTAGGAAAAATACTACCAGATCAGAGTAAGGAATTCTTAACTTGGGGAGGGATTTGGAGGAGCGGGGGAGGTGTACCAGCAGATTCAGTTCAAAAATTCATTGCTCTGGGTTTCAACAGCTTTCCTCCAAGTCTACATTTTAATGGGGTGTATGGAAAAAGGATTGGTTCAGGCATCCTTTATCATCTACCCAGACCATGATTTGAGAATTTTAGGAGCCAATAGCTTAAACTATATTAAAATAATCCAAAAGCTTTAAAAATGGTCACAGCAAACGCTGTCCTGAACTTAAACCTTGGTGGTGATAACATGAGAGTTCAAAAATGCAATTTTTTGTTCTTTTGGGGCAGTGACTAGGAAAGGTCAGCTTGCAGAGCACCTCCAAGAGTCTGGTGTCATGTGCCTGCTCTCTTGCCACGTGGCAGTTCTCCTAACACTTTCATGATCTGAATTTTGTCTTAACATTCTAAAAGCATAATCGCTAAGAATAATACAAGCATGGCAGGTTAATTTCTCCCTCCACAAATTCTGGTTGCATAATTTAACATACAAACAATTTGAGGAAGAGATTATTATCTCTTTACATTTTGAAAAGCTCTTCCTGATACAGTTTAAAATACGCGATTGAAACTCTGCATTTTCTTGAGTATTCAATATGTTTCTTGGATTTTTTTCCTAACTGCAAGAATAGGATAAATAAAACCACTCAGTTCTTAAGCACAGCAAACACGAATCAAATAGCTTTTACTCCATATCTATAAAAGGCAATGCCACCATCATGTTTCTCAATATTTCCTGTCGCCTTTAAGCATGTTCATTTATTAATCTCAATGTATTTTAATAGCATACATATGTCCTTGGGGCTTACTGTCATCTTTTTTGTCCCCAAATCTTTTAAAAAGCTTAGCCTCTACATGACTTTAAGCATGTTTTTAAACAAGTTTTATGAAAACCTCTTTTTGTACTCCATATTGACAGAGCCCCTCTGAATCTGGGAGAAGGAAATCACATTCCAGTCGCATTGTCAGCCCGAGGGGCATAAGCTCCAAAGCTCTAGTTCCTAGAGCTGGAAATCCATTGTGTTGCAGGTTTTAAATAAGGAAATTGGCCCGTGACAGCTACGGGTTTGGAAGCATTAACATTTTTGTTTGCAACTCTCATTTTTAATCTTTTCAGTTATTTCCCTTCGTAAAACTTAGCCACCAAAATGACTTCCTGTATCACTGACCCATATGCCATCATTAAAAGAAAGAAATTCCAACCAACCATGACAAAGGTTGCAGTCAGCATTTAAGACAAAATGGACTCTTACAGATTCAGCCAAAGGTAGCTCTCTCCGCCCTGCATCTCCTTCCACCCCGCCTCCCCCTACCTTCTCCGTCCATTTGAGCAAGGGACCTCTCTTTGCATTAAGAATGCGTGATGTGTGCTTTTTAGTGGCTGCATTTTAAGTTTGGTCTTCTCAACCATGAAAACACAGTTAGAAATTGTTCTCGGAGCTAAACCACTCAACATCTTGGCACTTGGTTGTTTTTAACTTTTCAACAATAGGCACTGTTCACTCCCCTCCATCTCAGTTCTTTATTCAGTGATCAGGCAGTACACTGATGAAAGGCTAGTCACGGCTGCCCCCATGGTATCAGTGCGGTGGCATGTGATGATTCACATGGGGTGTGTTTGATCCGAGAAAGCCCAGTCTCTGCTTATTCTTCCTTTGTTCTGTCATCTGGGGGAAAAGAGAGAATGCGTTGAGCTGATTTTCTCACTCATTCTCAGTGCTGGTGGGACACACAACGTTGGGTGAATATTTCCCAAGCACCTATAGTCTGTCCAGCATCATAGAAAATATATTTATCAAAAGAGAGAAAATATTTTTTAAAGTGAATTTCCCTAGGCAGAGAAACAGAGCAAACCACTCCCTGTGGTTAAGAAAGAGGAACTGTGGTTCTTTTAAAGCAGCCCTTGCTTGTAACACACATATAATCATCGCCATCACCTTAGTCATTTTAAAACCTACCACGGTTACTTTTGATATTATTTTTACTAATGCTAACAATTTTACACGACAAAGGGGTTGATTGTAGTGTTGAAATGACAGGTACTAATGACGATCTGCCTTTCTGATGAATTTAGTAATGGTTATGATGGCAGAAAATACGATTTTTCTAGGGCTCCCCTGGTGGCGCAGTGGTTGGGGGTCCGCCTGCCGGTGCGGGAGACGTGGGTTCGTGCCCCGGTCCGGGAGGATCCCACGTGCCGCGGAGCGGCTGGGCCCGTGAGCCATGGCCGCTGGGCCTGCGCGTCCGGAGCTTGTGCTCCGCAACGGGAGAGGCCACAACAGTGAGAGGCCCGCGCACCACTGAAGAAAAAAAAAAAAAAAAAAGAATACGATTTTCTATAAAAAAGTCCAAAGAGGTCCTTGTCTTTCGGCAACTGCTCCTTCCTTCCCCGTTCAGTAGAAGTGTCACACAAGATGGGGAGGTGTGATAAGCAGAAGTAGCCTCTGCTTGTAGAGATTTGGTTCTTACAACACAACGTGGGGTGTTTTTTTTATGGGAATTTACAGTCCATCGTGGATAACAATCTTGCGCCCAGGAGTCTCCAGCCACCCCTTCCTCACAGTGGTGAACAATTTCACATGCCCCGCCCCCCCAGCTCCATCTGCCGAGCGCACCCACCTGCTCCTTGAGCTCCGCCAGCTGACCCGACAGCTGTCTGACCAGACTCATGGTCGATTCCAACTTCTCCTGCAGGTTCCGAATCTCATTTTGTTCACTGTCACCTTCATTGCTAACAAGGGACATAGCTCGCATCCGAGGAAACCAGTCCAAATTCTTCTCCTAAAAACAAATACATGTGCAGGAACAAGGGAATAAATATAGAAGAGTGCTTGAAGTTCTGTAAAGAATGTTTATAAGTGTTCATTATTACTAACATTTAAATCAAAGTTTCTTAGCACCCAAAGCAAAAGGTACTCTTTCTGGCCAGGGGTGGGGAGAGGTTGAGGGTGGGAATTAAATATTGCAACAAACTTTGTAGGGGTTCCCAGGGAGGTCCCGGATAAAGTATTTAGAGCAGCGCCCTGAACGCTGTGGGCGATCAGTGAATCTTGATGAATGATGATGTAGGGTCTGGAGATGCTAAAAGAAATGTTTCAGTTCCAGCCACCCATGCTGGTTTACCTCCCACTTCCCCAAGACAGGCTCCCAGCTCTGCTCAGGGAAGAGGGAAGTGGAAGGGCATGGCCCTAGGTTACCCTGTCTGCTCTCTTTGGAAACATTTTATTACAGTGGGAGGGAGGTTTTAGAGTTAGACTTCCCCAGAGGGCAATAGCTGGTGCCACTTCTGTTTTTCCAGGCTGACTGAGTGTAGGGGTGTGAGTGCATACGTGTGTGTGTGTGTGTGTGTGTGTGTGTGTCCCCTCCATCGTGGTAAAGACAGATGGTTAACGAGATACTCACCTCTCTTGAAAACTCTGCCTGATTGCCTACCATCACAGAATCACTGTGAATTACTTATACCCCGTCTTTCAATCCTCAAAAGAGCTTGCAAGGTAAATCATTGTCCCATTTTACAGACGAGGAATCAAGCAGCCCCAGCAGTTTAATTACCCTCATCACAAGCTAGAAAATGGCAGAGTCAGGATTTGAAGGCAGGTGAGCCTTTCCACCACTGATTGGATATGTCAGTCTGTATCTCTACCTATTTCTCTAAGTCACCTTCTCCCAATATCCCTAGCAGTGACCTTCCTGCTTCAGATTCTTTCCACTCCAGAAAAGTTCACTGCAGTGGCTACAAAGACGTCTGCCTAGCTGATCCCTAGAACAAGAGTCCGCAGAGTACGTTCCTCCCCTAAGAGGAAAGGGGAAAGACCCAACCTATGTATCTCTGGACTTCTGCCTAAACCTCATCTGGCCCTTGGATTGGTTTTTTTCTTTTTTTTTCGTAGTTGTTAGAGAATAACACGTTCTTTACAGTCCCCTACCCCCAATGGCAGTGAAAAGGGCTGATAAAGGATAGGATAAAACATATTAAAGACATTTAAGCTGCATTTAAATAGCTGTAGCCAATTAGCATTTCAAAGGAGAATGGTAACTTATGCGGAAGTGCAGAGTGACAGCCAGATTCATTCATTCAATCAATCCTTCAATATCTATTGCCAGGTATTTAGAGATGAAAATCAGGTAAGACAAAATGTCTGCTCTCAAGGAGCTTGTGGCTTAGGAAAGCCCTCCACAAAAAGTGAACTGGGCACTCTGCATATCAAAATCCCCTGGGGTTGCTTGTTAAAATAGCAGATTTCAACCCCACTGTCTCTTACGAAATTAGAACCTCTTAGGGGACTTGCATGATTCCTATGTGCACTAAAGTTTAAGAACTCTGATCTGTGGAGACATAGAAGATAAATGGTAACTGCTTGGGTAGTGGCAGGGTAGGGGAATGGAGTGAAGAGGAAAGATCTGAAATGGCTGGCATGAGAAATGGGAAGAGGAAGCCAAATAGGGGCCCATTAATTGCTTGCAGGGGCGGAGTGGGAGACCGTGCCTTTTTTTTTTTTTTTTTTTTTTGCGGTACGCGGGCCTCTCACTGTTGTGGCCTCTCCCATTGCGGAGCAAAGGCTCCAGACGCACGGGCTTAGCGGCCATGGCTCACGGGCTCAGCCGCTCTACGGCATGTGGGATCTTCCCGGACCGGGGCATGAATTCGTGTCCCCTGCATCGGCAGGCGGGCTCTCAACCGCTGCGCCACCAGGGAAGCCCGGGAGACCGTGCCTTGTAATGACTCCAGCAAAGACCACTGTTCACCAACAGCCCAAGTGGGTGTGGAGTTGAGGCAGAGAGTTGGACTGATACAAGATGGTGTGTCCCCTGGAATGGGCCTCAGAAAGACAAAGGTATCAGGAAGCTAGGAATGTCAGCAGAGCAGTGATTGGAGTGAGGCACACTAGCATGTGGACTGGTAGGAGGGATGGAGAAGCACAGACCTGTGCTAAATGCTCTGTCAGCACTTAATCCTTTCGACGATCCAGTGGACTCCAGTTCTCTTATCTATTTAGTATTTATATTATCTACCGTATTATCTATATCTGAATTTTACAAATGAGGAAACTGAGGCTGGCAAATAGTTTGGCTGGGATCCCCACCCAGACTTGTCTGCCTCCAGGCCTCCTAGCAAGAAGGGAGACTGTGGACAGAAAGTGGAATCATGTTTAAAATTCTGAAGGCAGCACAACTTCAGGAAATAAAAATTCTAGAGTGAGAGGGCCTGAAATCTGATAAAATACCAGGGAGTTTGGGGAGTTAGTATTTCATGGGTACAGCGTTTTAGTTGGGGAAGATGAAAACTCTCTGGAGATGGACGATGGTGATGGCTGCAAAACAAGGGGAAGGTACTGAATGCCATAAAACTCTACACGTAAAATGGTTAAAATGGTAAAATTTTATGTTTTATGTATATTTTACTACGGATTAAAAAAATCACAATTTGCAGAGGAGAATCTTTTGGATGAATCCTGCACGAAATCCGCAAATTCATCCTGAAGGAGGTCAGTAGAAGGGGTGGATGACACACAGGAGTGACCGGGGGTATTAAAAGACAGTGATGGAAAGGCTTGAAGAATGGGTTTTCACATGACGGTGAAGATGTGATGATTTCTTGGCGATGGGGAGTTGAGTCAGCTGACCCTCTTCTGGGGGCCCTTTCGTACTGAGGGGGTAGGAAGCTCGGCCGCTGCCACCAGTGGGTTAAAGGACGGGGGACTCCTCTCAGGAGAGCCAAGAAGGCAGCCTTGTAGGAGAGGAGAGTTGGTCTGTATCAGGACAGGGATTCCAGGGAGGCTGATGGAACAGAAGCTTTTGAGAACCTCAGACAGCTGGGCCTGGGGTGAGAAGGTACCAGGAGACATGGTGATGGACCCAAGGTGGGGCTGGAGAAAACATCAGCTTTCAGAAAGTTTCCAAGAGAAAGAGAGACAAAACAGTGTTCTAATGCTTAGCAAAGAGAACATGGGTGAGACGGTGGAATTGCCTCTGAAGAAATGCTCTTGTAGGTGTGGCGGGGCCCAGGTCAGCCCAGTCCACGGTCTCTTGCTTTTGAGGAAACAATGGCAGTTCTCCGGGGACCACTGCCCCAGCTGGTTGGGCCACAGGACTCTTTCCTTACACATTCTTTCTTCACTTGTTCCTTTGTTCATCCATTCATTGACTAATTCTTACAGTGTTGACTATGTCTGTGCTAGGCACTGGGAAAACAATAGAGAGCCAAACCCAGTGCAGTTCTTGTGCTGGTGGAATTGACAGTCTAGGTGGAGAGTAAGACTTCAATCAAAGATGATGAAAACAGCGACAAGCCGGGCTTCAGGGCTGGCTAGGAAAGCCACCCAGCTCCACTGTCCTTTCTCCTAGTCCCTAAAAATCATTCTCTCTTCTAACCCTCTTTTGGTTTTTCTCATCTTTCTTCCTTTCACTGCCTGTATCTTTCTCTGTTTTTGTGTTTGCCTGGTTCTCAGCCTTTTCTCTCCTAGCTTTATGCTTTTTGTTTCATTCCTCTCTTCCTCTGTATATCAACGGACCATAATCTGAAGCTAAAATATAACGTGTCATTAAGATTTTTTTTTCAGTATTGAATGCTTTCTGGTTCTTCTTCTTAATTTTTAGGAATCTGACTTGAATGTTTTGCATCTCACTAAAATGGCAAAAAATAAGCAACCTAAATGTATGGTCTTTTGTCCTCTTTTTACAAAAAAAGCCACACTTTTAAAAATAAATGTTCACAACTGATGTTCCTCTAAATTCGTGCAGAAAGTATATTCTTTTCACCAAAATTAACTCAAATAAAGCAGAGTTCTTAGAATAAATGCTGCATGGGCTTGTTCACTGAAAGTTGTTTCCAATGAAATACCCCAAGGCTCCTCTCTCTGCTCCAGTGTCAGAAAGAGCGGCTTCCGTGGAAGGCTCAGCCTGAGCCCGGTGAGAAAGGAGAGCGCCGCACTTTAGTCTGAGCCAGAACTGCAGGACAGACACTCAGAACGGCGACTGGTTAACAGGACACCACTCCCTCACCGCGTCGACTTGTAATGTGTCCATCACCTAACAAAGCAGTTGGATTTGATTTGTTATTTCTCCGTTACTCACATATGCTACGTACATCTCGTGATCATGCTCGTGATTAGCAGAGTCCCATGGCGACTTCGGTTAGTCAATAGGACACCGTTTCCTTATTTCATCAGGAATGAAAATGTTTAATCACAGGGTAATATAAAGTCAGGGAAGCTGCAGATTAAGTGTTAGATTCTGAGGTTACCGTGTATGATCCTAGCTACTTGGTGATGGGAAATCCAGAGCGTCTCAAGCCTTCTACAATGCAAAGCCCAGAGATGAAGGGACTGAGAGCATGCCAGCCATAACCCTCTTGCTATCCCTAAATTCTAATAATAATGGGTTTTTCTCGATGACTAGAAGATAGACAGACTTAAGTGTGAAAACCTTTCAAATAGTCCTTTCAACAGTCAGATCAATTTGACTTATGTAATTTTGTAGTTATTCCGTAAACAATTAGGTTGTCAGAGTCAGTTAGAGCTTAGCTGTGCTGTTTTCATATTTGGTTCTTAAATGTGATACCCCATTTGCAGGAAAGAGGCCATGCGATGTAAAGGAAAGAGCATTGATCTAGGAGTCAGAACACCTGGGTTCTGGTTTTAGTTCAGCCCAAAACTAGCTATGTGATATAAGGATGGTGGGGAAGCCTTATTCTCTGAGTCCCAGTTTCCTCATCTGTAAAACCAGAATGTTACCCTGGGTGGTCTCTATGTCTCTTCCAGCTCATCATTCTGTAAGCTATGAATTCAAAACTTTACAAACCAAATTGCTGAGACAAGCCCCAAGCTTGCCAAGTGAGCAAACAGCAACATAGCATTTAGGCTAGAAGCAACCTTGAAACCACATAACCCAAGCCCAGCATATTACAGATGCCCATTCTGAAACCTAGAAAATTTAGGTTTCCTTGAGGTCTTATAACTGTTTCCCTGCACTTAACTTCTACTTCTGGACAAGTTCTTCCATATGACGTAGTGGAAAAGCTCTTATATGATCTAGCCCTGCTGATGCTTAATTGGTGACAGGCTTGAGAAAATGTAAAGATTGTAAGGATTTCTCTCTGCATCAGAACGAGATTGAAAAGTAGGAGGAGATTGATTTCAGTGAGCCCAACCTTGGAGAAACTGTCTTATGTCATTTTAGCTCCACTAGGTACATATTAAAAGTCACGTGGGATAATTTAGGAGTTTGGGATGAACAGATATACACTACTATATATAAAATAGATAAACAGCAAGGACCTACTGTATAGCACAGGGAACTATATTCAGTATCTTGTAACAACCGATAATGGAAAAGAATCTGAAAAAGAATATATGTATACATATATATATATATAACTGAATCACTTTGCTGTACACCTAAAATGTAAATCAACTATACTTCAATAAAAAAAGGTTTAAAAAAAGATTAAAAATAAGTCACCTGCATGTAAGCTAAAGAGAAAGCAAGCACTGTAGTTCTATAACACAGTAATAATCCCATTTTTTGGCTGCCTGACAAGTGTCAGGCACTTTAGTCATGCTATGGCCAATACCCAGAATGATTCCATAAGGTTGAGACTGTTACCATCTCCATTTTACAGATGACAACACTGAGGCAGGAAAAGGACTACTTACTTGCCAAGGCCACATAGGGGCTATAAGTGGCTGGGCCAGGCTTTGGCCTCCACTCTGTGCGACGGGAAACCTTGTGCTCCCTTCACTGCACTGGACTATTTCTCCACGTCCAAGGGAGATGTCAATGCTTAGCTTCTGAACTTGCCAGAGAAAACAGAGACTACAGGGAGAATACATTTTATAACTTGGACCCCCTTGATTACTTCTTCTGGGGTATGCTAAAGGTTTATTTACTGAAAATCGGAAATAAATGCTTTAGGTATTGTATCAGAAATGCAGATGCAGATACTGTGCAAATACATTGATCAATGCTTGACATTCACTGCAATTTTGCAGAGTGCTCTAAAAGACTGTTAATGAGGGGTATCACATTGAACATACCATGCATTGTATTGTGTTGTACTGGTATATCCATAAACCATTTAATAGGTATCCTCATTTCTGCTTCTAGACTCTCTATGCTTATAATATGCTGTTACAAGACCACTGGCAAAGGTTTTTCTTGGTTACCATCCTCTTCTAAGCCTTAAGTTTATATTTCATTTTCCATTCTAAAATCATACGCAAAGCCTCCTAGGCCGACGAGTATAACCGTTTCCCCAAAGCCTCATTGTGACCCACTGCATTCCTCTCTTTGCACTTTTGGTTTGAAGATGTCAGCGGAAATGGCTCTCAAAAGGAACACCAGCAATGCTAATACTACCTACTTCCTGGGAGGTCCCTGAAGGAAAGACACAATTCCTGCTTTCCTGGAACTTCAGAACAAGGACAATATCTGGAACAGGGATTCTTTCTGAAGTCAAAGGAATCGTGTTGGTTAACGCGAAGTGCTTCACGTACCCCATCCCAGCCTCTGCTCCATGAAGGAGGGGCATGGCGGGCTTCCCGCCCTCAGACCAGCACGGCGGCCTTGCTGGCAGGTGAGACATTATCTCAAAAACTTAAGGGAGGGACTTCCCTGGCGGTCCAGTGGTTAAGAATCCGCCTTCCAATGCAGGGGATACGAATTCAATCCCTGGTCGGGGAGCTAAGATCCCACATGCCGCGGGGCAACTAAGCCTGCGCGCCACAACTACTGGGCCCGCACGTTGCAATGAAGAGCCTGAGTGCTGCAGTTGAAGAAAAAAAGATCCCGCATGCTGCAACTAAGACCCGATGCAGCCAAAAAAAGAAAAAAGAAACTTAAGGGACACCCACAACACTGGCATCTGGGCTTCTAGCTTTGCTCTTGGTGAACACCCGACCTGTATGTGACAAGCATTGCTCAGTTTGGACAACAAAAGGCTGATTCTCACAGGGGTTTGGATGCAGGCCCTGGGTTTTGAGGAAGAAAGGATGAGCTGGAAAACACACTCTTGTGTGACAAACACTGGGGACTGGAGGTGACAGAAAGGATCCAGCTGTGACCTTTGAAATTAAAACGTTATTCCTGGATTGACAAATAAATGAAAACCTTGGCAACTCATTCTAAAGAAAAGGGAGGGAAGAAGGGCAAATTTTGCTGCATTAGAAAAATAACACGTTCCAGGACTGGAAGATTCATTTGCCAGCCCTCACTTTTTTTTAAAAAAAATGTTTATTTATTTATTTATTATTTATTTATTTATTGGCTGCGTTGGGTCTTAGTTGCAGTGCATGGGATCTTTCGTTGCAGCACGTGGGCTTAGTTGCCCCGGGGCATGCGGGCTTTTAATTCCCTGACCAGGGATCCAACCGGAGTCCCCTGCATTGCAAGACAGATTCTTAACCACTGGACCACCAAGGGAAGTCCCTCAGCCCTTATTAACTGTATCTTCCTTCTATCTCTCCCTGTTTATTCTGTATCTGTATCTTCCTTCTGCAACTGAGTTCCTGCAAATGCGGTAGGAGTACCACATTTGTGTGGATTGAGAAATTTAAAATGTGTTAGTTATCCAAGGCAAATCTGTATTGAATGCTTTCGTAAAGTAACAAATCCCTTTAAAATGTCATTGTCAAACCTTGAAATATTTTACAAATCTAAGTGCTTGGACATCAAGTTTGCATTATGCATGTGAAAGTAGGTTGAACCCCACAAAGCAGTGTATGAACTTCAAGGATCCTTGGACGGCTGAGCTGATCGCACAAAGGCTGGAGCCTGCCCCTTAGAGGCACCTGACAAATGCTCAAAGAGCAACAGCCCCTGGCATCACTGTGGTGCTCCTGCCTGGCCCCTTTCCACACCCCCACCTCCAGGGCATCGTTGCTGGGAAGGGGGCTGCTGGCTGGGGAGCCCTCCAGGGACAAGGCCTATTTAATCCAGTCACTGCTCCCAAGGGCAGAGAGAAAAATAGGTCCAGCAAAAGTGCCCATGAAGGAGGAAGTGCTGGGATGAGGACGACAGGGTACTGATCTCAGCAGGACCTCAGGCTGGCAGTCAAAAAGTTACAGCTGGGAGGGACTGGACGCTGGTCCAGTTTCACACACAGCACAGCCGTGGGGGAAGTGGCTGCCCTGTTCCCAGCACGGGGCGTGCAGGAGGGCATCACAGACTGGCAGGCTCAGCTTCTGCAGAGCTGAAAGCTGCCTTCTGTGGCTTCCTCACCTTAGGAGCCAGAGTGAAACAGGTGAGTGTGGACCCCCCTCGGCTGAAGAGAGGATCAAAACAGTTCAACAAACACTTAAACAAGAGTGTCATAATGCTGGAGAGGGTGTGGAGAGAAGGGAGCCCTCTTGCACTGTTGGTGGGAATGTGAATTGGTACAGCCACTATGGAGAACAGTATGGAGGTTCCTTAAAAAACTAAAAATAGAACTACCATACGACCCAGCAATCCCACTACTGGGCATATACCCTGAGAAAACCATACTTCAAAAAGAGTCATGTACCACAATGTTCATTGCAGCTCTGTTTACAATAGCCAGGACATGGAAGCCACCTAAGTGTCCATCGACAGAGAAATGGATAAAGAAGATGTGGCCCATATGTACAATGGAATACTACTCCGCCATAAAAAGAAACGAAATTGAGTTATTTGTAGTGAGGTGGATGGACCTAGAGTCTGTCATACAGAGTGAAGTAAGTCAGAACGAGAAAAACAAATAATGTATGCTAACACATATGTATGGGATCTGAAAAAAAAAAACGGTGATGCCCCTGATGAACCTAGGGGCAGGACAGGAATAAAGACACAGACGTAGAAAATGGACTTGAGGACATGGAGAGAGGGAAGGGTAAGCTGGGACAAAGTGAGAGAGTGGCATGGACATATATACACTACCAGACGTAAAATAAATAGCTAGTGGGAAGCAGCCGCATCGCACAGGGAGATCAGCTCGGTGCTTTGTGATGACCTAGGGGGGTGGGATAGGGAGGGTGGGAGGGAGACGCAAGAGGGAGGGGATATGGGGATATATGTATACGTATAGCTGATTCACTTTGTTATACAGCAGAAACATGACATTGTAAAGCAATTATACTCCGATAAAGATGTTAAAAAAAAAGTGTTGGGCTCTGGAGTTTCAGACTCATGGGTCGAGATTTCTGTCCCTCAACATTTCCAGACTGGCGCGGGAGCTGGTGCTGGTCAAGTCAGGCATTAATGTGGACCTCGGCCTCCTGCAATGGGCAAGAGGCACTGCATGCACTAGGCCGATGGAAAAGTCATTGCCTGAGTGTGGTCTGCGTGCCGGATGGGGGACCCCGGCTATGTGGGGGTTGAGAGAACTGTGATCTTCAAGTCCTACCTATTCCAGCAACCTGAAAATGCGCCGATTTTGAAAAGTAGGGCTCTCAGCAGTGACCTGGAATAGGTGATGCACCCCTGGGGGCGAGTGGCGGCTCTCATCATGGGCAGCAGGTTGGCCTGTGGGCAGAGACCACAGCCCCGGAGCACCCACCTTGCTTCCTAGCCCTTCCCGCCTTCCCAACCCTCCCTCCTAGCAACACCCTGTATGTCCACGATGGGAGGGCAATGGCTGCACATGGAAGTGAAACTGCTTATAGGTTCTCTTTTGGTCTCTTTTCACCCCTGACGCAGCTAACCGTGTCCCCTGGGTGTCTACACAAAGCATCAGCTACAACAGCAAGTGGAGGGGTTGATCTGCTCCCAGCCCACAGGGCACCCAGGGAGGGAGCTGTACCAAAGAGAGAGAGTGGTCCATGGCTGGGGAGATCTAAGAGGATCCGGACCCAAGAGTAGCTTAGGGCTGCTGGGAGCTACAGTCCTCTTGTCAATAACTAGCAGGATTGCTGGGCTGGTAACCAGGGACACTAAGGGGCAGAAGGTCTCTGGCTGTGGCAGCAGCTGTGATATGGGGTTGCTGGAGGCTATGGACCCCACCTTGAGCACCGACCAGGTTGGGGAATCACTCAGAGAGGAAGGGAGTGGAGGCCCGCAGCCGAAGCTGCTTTGAGCCACCAGCCAGCTGATTCAAAGATACACAGCAGCTGCAGAGGCAGGGACCGAAACCCAGTCAAAGGTCTGATGATGTGGTGATGGGAGGCTTGTCTGCCACCTGGCTGTGAGAGATCAAGGAACCAAAGGGCCTGCCTGACATTCTCCCAGATCCCTATTGCCGTTTTTCCTGGAGAAGTGTTAAGTGGGAAGCACTCTGACCACAAAGGGAAAATAAATAAGTAAAGCTTGTGTAACAGAGGAGATTGTCGGGAACGCCAGGCAGCTCCAGGGCCTCCTTAGAGCCAGTCATTTCCCTTCCTGTTTATGGTTTTCTTTTCCTGTCAGTTCATAACTCTACTTAATCTATATTTTTATTCTTGGGGCTCTAACCCTTTCTTAATCTTATTATTTGTTAATTCCCATATTTACTCTCCTAAGTTTCTCTCTTGGCCTCTTTATCAAAGAACATAAATATTTATTTTCTTCTGCAAATAATCTCAAGTATGAGCATTTGCAAGTCTCATTGGGATAGGAAAAAACTGGAGATTTCTTCGTGGTGAGATTGGGGCAAAGTATTTTGAACAGAGTATTGAATACTCAAGTGGGCATCTGTCCAACTTCTGGCTGCCTAACCCCTGATGCCCTCCTGTGCTTGAGGAAACTGCCACTGGGGGTCGTGTGGAAGGCTGGGTCCATCGTCCTGCTGAGGAAGCTGAAAAGTCTGTCCTCTCTGTGGTAGTCAGAGCGCAGTCACTTGACCTTAGAGGGGCCCACCAGTTGCTCCTGCTTGAGATTTTGACATGGAACAAGGGCTACCAAGAAGCAGAATTCTTTTTGTTCACAGTGATTGAGACAGTGACCTCTGGTTGTGGTGATGCCACTGGTGCCAGGGCCGGCTTCCAGGACACAGCAGCAGAGGCAGTGGCACCTTCCCTCCAGCCAGCCTTGGCCCCAGGTGGGACTTTCTGGCCAGCTAGCTCACTTTGCTTGGATTCTGCCCAGCTGGGCCTGGTTGTCACTTTCCTCTTGATTCTGAGCATCCCTTCCACAAATTCCTTTTCCCCCTGAGATAGCCAGGTTAGTTGCTGTTGTTTAGAGACTCCCCGACTGGGGTTTCCCTGGTGGCCCAGTGGTTGGGAGTCCGCCTGCCGATGCAGGGGACACAGGTTCGTGCCTCGGTCCGGGAAGATCCCACATGCCGTGGAGCGGTTGGGGCCGTGAGCCATGGCCGCTGAGCCTGCGCGTCTGGAGCCTGTGCTCCGCAACAGGAGAGGCGGCGATAGTGAGAGGCCCGTGCACCGCAAAAAAAAAAAAAAAAAAAAAAAAAAGAGACTCCCCGACTGGTGCAAGTGTCAAGGGGCTAAAGAGGCCAGGTGCTAATTTAACACTGGCCTAGTTTGTCCAGCACAAAGGTGATAAAACTTTAAACTAGAATGACTAAGGCCCTTATCTAAGTCATACACAGCTAACTAATGATCTAAATCATACAGCTAACTAATTATTATATAACAATCATATTTAATACTATAATAATTATGGGATAATTATGACCATACCATAAATCAAATATCACAATCATATCATATCATAAATGTCATACATGATTAATATTATTAATTAATTATGGGGTCATCAGTTACACAGAGGAGAAATCTGTGAGCTGTTTAGTTTATAAGCCCTTTAGAGGGCAGGATTTCTTTCTGATTTCTTCTCGTCTCTTCCATTTCTACGTCGTTGGCACTTGATACATATCGTTGGTAAAATGGAGGGATGCTTAGGAGTTGTTATATACGGTAAACACGGTAACCTGAGTTTTTCAAGAAGACATATCATTACCATGAACAACTCCCCTTTCTTTTTTTTTTTTTTTTTTTGGTACGCGGGCCTCTCACTGTTGTGGCCGCTCCTATTGCGGAGCACAGGCTCCGGACGCGCAGGCTCAGTGGCCATGGCTCACGGGCCCAGCCGCTCTGCGGCATGTGGGATCTTCCCGGACCGGGGCACGAACCCGCATCCCCTGCATCGGCAGGCGGACTCCCAACCAGTGCGCCACCAGGGAAGCCCCCCCTTCTTTTTGTTCTTTACTAATCCAAAGCAAAAAGACCTCCTTCCTTTCTTTCTTCAAGTATATGTAATGAACACCTATTATGTAGTCGATACTGGTCCAAGCTCTGGCTAAAGCAGTGAACAGCTCAGAAAGGGTCCTTGCTCTCATAGAGCTTACAGTCTAACAGAAGATGAAGGAAGAGCAGGGAGACGATAACAAATGACAATAAATGAAATAACTTCAGATAAGACTACATACTCTGAAGAAAATGGTGGTTTGAAACATTGTCTTTGGAGGAGAGGGGGCTACTGTAGATTGAATAGGCCATACAGGTTACTCTGAGGAGGTGATGCCTGGTTGATGAGAAGGAAATAGCTCTGCACTGAAGTGATGGGACAGAGCTTCAGGCAGAGGGAACAGTCAGGCAAAGGCCCCAAGGCTCAAAGTGAGGTTGGCATATTTGAAGAACAGAAAGGAGGTTGACCTGGAGTGAGGTACTAAGTGAGAGACAGAGAGTGGTAGGAGATGAGGTACCAGAAGCAGACCCAGTTATGGGGAGGACTGGAAGCAGTGGGGGCCAAGGAGGGTTCTGGCCCCCAGTGGAGGAATGGCTATTCCTGGTTTACAGCAAATGCATACACACATGTACACATAAAAATAAAATGAAACAGAACACTTTGGCTGCTGCATGAAGAACAGACATAGTAGACTCCCATTTGGAGACCACCATCTCCAGGTGGGCATTCATGGGGACTTTGGCAAGGGTGGCAGGAGTGGGACACAGGGTGTGCTGTCATAATAATGTCAGCCCCGGGGGGCTTTGAAGTCAGCAAATAAATGTTTGGAAATGCATAGTTGACAGACCACACCTTTTCCTGGAGGATAAGATTGCATTCACAGAGCTCAAAATATTTTGTTTGCATGATTAATGTGAACAGATAGACTGGATAATTGGGCCCCTAAATGGATTATTGGGCCAGAACTCCACAGCTGTTCTCCCACAGAAGAGAGCTGGTTTGTGCCACTGTGTTCCACCTCTGAGTTCAGTGACACCACGTTGGCAGCCTGAAAGCAGCCACGGTGGGAATATTTACACCGTGGAAATAGGCAATGCGACCATCAGGGCTTTCTCGTTACCGCCAGAACTGGTCGTTAAACATTAGCACACCACTGGAGAATGTCCCTTTCTAACAGAGATGGAAGAAGCCTTGAAGATAGTTTAAATTTAACCACTAACCCCTGAGTCACAAATCAGAAGATCACTGGCAGAACCAGGATGACAATGGAGGACTCCTGATACATCAAAGACATCCCTGACCTTAAAAGTCTCTTGACCCTAGAAGGTGTCACCAACTGAATTTTTACTATACGGGGTTCACGGGTTAATCTTTGTTCTGAATCTTTCAGTTATTCGGTATTTACATTGTACTTTGGCTAGACCTCTCCTCCATTATGAAAATGACAAGCATGTTTAGATCAAGATCAGCCTGTTCTTTATAATCAAAAAAAGTCAATAATGAAAACAAAAAGGGCAATTTATATTTCAATACTATTGAAAAAATAGCAAGTGGTGAACCAGCAGTAAAATGTAAATCAAAACATCTTTTTCTGCTATTTTGACAGGACTCTCCTGAAATTTCTCTCGAATATCATCATCGTATTCATTTCCACTGTAGGTGACTTATTAAGAGGAGAATTAAGAATAATACATCTATTTAAAAAATCATAGTAAATTTATACAGAGAGCTCAAGGAAAAATTTACGTACACACACATACAAAATGTCTGTACAGAAAACATAGATCTAGAGAAAAAACATTCCAGAACTTTTTTTAACACCAGAGTCAAACGTAACACAATAACAAGTGGAATTAAAATCTGTTTTAGTAACTCCATCTGTTACTGTTTGAACTTCACTGCCTTTTATACCTCACATAGATGTGTATGTATGTATATACACAGCACATACAGGTTTGTCTCGAACAAAAAATGAGTAAATCTTCTAAAAGACTACTTAAATTCCTTCTCTGGAACAACAACAACAAAGAGAATGCTCTTCCCCCCCCGCCCCGCCCCCCTTGAGAGGGCGGGCCGGCGGGGTATGAATGGTCAGCAAATCTCAAAATCACACACAAAAATCAATGAAGGATCCAGCACGTGGTTATCATCGCGGGGCTTTACCTGTAATAATCTGACTAGACTGAATTTGCAGTCAGCCAGCTCACCAGCTGCTGTTCTTATACCAGCCCCTGACGTTAAGACCTTTTATCAAATAGCTCCTTTAACTTGTTTGGTTTATCCTAAAGTCTTTTCCCTTGTCTTCAAAACACTACCCAAGCAGAGGAAAAGAGTTGTTGGTCCTTAAAGGCTGTCTGTCCTGGGTTAGCAGCACTAACATCAAATGGGAAACAGAAATGCAAATTCTTAGGCCACAACCCAGACCTGCAGAATCAGGAGCTGTAAGGTTGGGGCCCAGTAATCTGTGTTTAACAAGCCCTCTAGGTGATTCTGATGTACACTAAAGTCTGAGAACAACCACTTTAAATAACTCAAGACCTAACCAGTGATATCTCAACATCGCTAACCTTTGGCTGAACCTTAAAGGAAATCCTTAACTGTACTCCTGTTATTAACTATACTCCTGTTACAAATCATCTAATTTGTAGGCTAAATAGGGACACATGTGAGCATGAAAGCAGTGTTATTAAAAATTTTGCACAGTATGGCTGATTTGCTTTGCCATGTGGCAGAAACGAACACAATATTGTGCAGCAACTATATTCCAATAAAAAAAAATTTCTTTCTCCTAGCAATATTTTGTAGTTTTTTTTTTCTTAACAGAGTTTGCACCTATAGTTGGTTAAATCTCCTTGTAATTATTCCATGTTTTTGGCATTTAAAATTTTAATTTTCAACAGGTTTTGATTAATATATAGAAATATGATTATTTTGTGTATACGTTATAATTTTGAACCTCTTTAAATTCTCATGTTAGTTCTAGTAACTCTTTATGGATTCCTTAGGATGCTGTATCAGCACAGTCTTATCATATGCAAATAAAAACATTCTGCTTTCCAAAAACAAATTTTTGCAGAGACAATGGCATAACCAGGATTGTTCCCGTCACAACTATGGTCCCTCTGGTTTCCACTGAAACCTGGACTATCATTTATAGTATCTGGACCAATTAGGAGAATGAAAGAGTTCCGTATCTGGGCAGGCTGTAGATTAGAAAATTGCATTTATGTACATATATTGCTGAAAGGATGATTGTGAGGTATTATCTACTATGAAGTCATATGTATTTTGGTCACTTGTAAATTGCCTATAAAAATAGGTTTTGAAATATTTTTCATGGGAGTAGTCTATACCTGCTACTCTATTTTCATTATTTCCTATTCTCTCTTTTTCTCTTATAAAGTGGATGGATATTAATACTTCCCTGAAATTTGTCCTTGATTCCAATGACCTTCTCCTGAAAAAAATCCAGACTTTTTCCTTTAGTTTTTATTGTCACTGGCCTCTCTACCAGTCCCTGAATTGTTTCAAAAATCTATCATGAGGAGCTGGGGCATGGTCACAATCAAGATCCGGAGTGGCTTTTCTTAGATCAATCTCCCAAGGCAACAGAAATAAAAACAAAAATAAACAAATGGGACCTAATCAAACTTACAAGCTTTTGCACAACAAAGGAAACCATAAACAAAATGAAAAGACAACCTACGGAATGGGAGAAAATATTTGCAAATGATGCGACCCACAAGGGCTTACTCTCCAAAATATACAAACCGCTCATACAGCTCAACGACAAAAAAACAGACAACCCAACTGAAATATGCGTAGAAGACCTTAATACACATTTCTCCAAAGACGACATACAGATGGCCAGCAGGCAAATGAAAAGCTGCTCAACATCACTCATTATTAGAGAAATGCAAACCAAAACTACAATGAGGTAGCACCTCACACTGGTCAGAATGGCCATGATTAAAAAGTCTACAAATAACAAATGCTGGAGAGGGTGTGGAGAAAATGGAACCCTCTTGCACTGTTGGTGGGAATGTAAGTTGGTGCAGCCACTATGGAGAACAGTATGGAGGTTGCTCGGAAAACTAAAAATAGGATTACCATATGATCCAGCAATCCCATTCCTGGGCATATATCCAGACAAAACTATAATTCAAAACGATACATGCACCCCTATATTCACAGCAGCACTATTCACTATAGCCAAGACATGGAAACAACCTAAATGTCCATCAACAGATGAGTGGATAAAGATGTTGTACATATATACAATGGAATACTACTCAGTCATAAAAAGAATGAAATAATGCCATTTTCAGCAACATGGATGCAACTAGAGATTATCATACTAAGTGAAGTCAGAAAGAGAAAGACAAATACCAGACAATATCACTTATATCTGGAATCTGAAATATGGCACAAATGAACCTATCTACAAAACAGAAACAGACTCACAGACATAGAGAACAGACTGTGGTTGCCAAGGGGGATGGGAGGAGAGAGAGGGATGGGAGTGGGAGTTTGGGGCTAACAGATGCAAACTATTACATTTAGAATGGATAAACAACAAGGTCCTACTGTATAGCACAGGGAACTATATCCAATCTTCTGGGATAAACCATAATAGAAAAGAATATTAAGAAAAGGATGTATATATACGTATAACTAAGTCACTTTGCTGTACAGCAGAAATTAGCACGACATTGTAAATCAACTATACTTCAATTTAAAAGATAAAGAATAAAAAAGATCTGGAGTGGTTCTTTGGGGTTAGCACAATACAGAGACCTAAAAATAAATTCAGAATTGGACCAAGATGATTTGCCACATTGTACCAAAGAAATCTTACACTCAGGTCAAACTTTTTCATTAGCATCAACAAGCTAACATTTCTTCACTAAATTTTTCTGCATAGGACATCATGCGGATTGAGGGATGCTGAATAAAAAACTCTGAATTGAGTCCAAACCAATATGTTCTTCTGGCATAGGGGCAAGCAGGGTGTGATGTCAACATGGGACTGAACTGTACGTTGGATGATAGCTTTGCAGAGCATAGCAGTGACCACTGTCTGGGACTTAGAACAACTGTAGGATGGTGCACAGATTGAAAAGAATTTTACCAAGGCTGCCAATGCATCAACAGCTGGCCAGCTGGGTCCAAAGATGATGTAGTCCTGAACACAAGGAGCCCAGCAGCCGTAGGCGATGACACATAACTCTGCCAAGCAGCAGCTGTTAAATGTGAGAAGAAATGAGGTAATCTCAAGCGGGATGAACACGGGAGACTTCAAAAGACAGAGCAGAGGTATGGGCTGCCCAGGACACAAGGGAGGCTGGGAGAAGAGTAGGGTGCACCGAAACCCCAGAGCATGGCGGCTCTTCTTGAATAATGACCCCTGGTTGATTATAATAATAAGATGCCAAGTCACAGAAGGCACAGCGTCTTGGTGAACAGGAATTGCAACCGTAGGTCACAGAGCAGTTTGACACAAAGGTAATGTGGAAACAGGCGCTGAACATGCAGTAGGTGTTGCCTTTCTAATTTCTGTGCAGCTTCACAAATAAACTCCCTATTTTTCCAACTGAGGCTGTTCGGGTTTTATGCGTTTTATCCATTTTTCTATTTTTGAAAACATTTGCCTGATGATTTGTTTTTATGGAATGTCAATCTGACACAAAACTTAAAGAAACTGAAACAGATGTTGAAGCAATGTGTACGTGTAAAACTCACTTCTGACACATGATGGAGCCAGTCGGTGTAACACTGTGATGCCTGGTGATGATTGGCTGCTGTACACAGGTGCTCTGTGTTGATGAGAACTCCGATGCTGTCCTGAGACGTTTTATAACGAACACCGGCTGACTTTTAATTGCCTCCTCATTTAGGTGGTACACATCTTAAGAGTTGAAACCGTGGATAAATCGTATGTATGTGGCCCCCCGAGCAGTACAGGCAATTTCTGATCTCACATTTCTCCTCTGACTTGCTTCTACCCCCGTTACCTTCCTTCCCACCGCCAACTGCCCACTCCCAGGCCTGTCACTCTCCTTGGCTGGGGCACTGCTGTACAATAAAAAATAAGACTAGTCTTTGCCTGGCTCCTAGGGGGAGACCGTGCATCCTTGGAATTTCCCCAATGATTGAAATGTCTTTGTTATTTACAACCCCCCTGGATCACACTTGAGTTTATGCTAATGAGGTGACTCCCGGTGGGCCCCTATAAAGCTTCAAGACAGGGGCGAGGCACCAGAAAGACCAAGCGCTCCTGAACAGAGGGCTGGGACTTTGAGCCACCCTGACCTCCGGAAAGGGGAGAGAGACTGCAGATCAAGTTCAAGTATGTGTCCATGATTCAATCACGCCCATGTAATGAAAGCCTAATAAAGCTCTGGGCATTGAGGCTTGTGGAACTTCCCGGTTGGTAAACACACTGATGTGCGGGGAAGGTAACGCACCCTATTCCGTGGGGAGAGGGCACGGAAGCTCTGTGTTCCCTCCCAGACTTTGTCCATGTCTGTTTATTTTGCTGGCCCTCCTGATTTATAATAAAACTGTAATCATAAGTACGGTGTTTTCCTGAGTTCTGTGAGTTGTTATAGTGAGTTGAGCCTGAGGGGGGTCATGGGAATCCCTGAACTTATATGTAGGCTGTCGGAAGTGTGGGTGGCCTGGGGACACCCAAAGTGCAGTTGGCGTCTGAAATCTAGGCAGTCTTGTTGCGGATCATGCTCTCTAACTTATGGGGTTGCTGATAGTTTTGGGTGGTTAATGCCAGAACTGGATTGCAGCGCCCCTAGATGGGATAGCTGGTGTTAGAATAGGCACCAACCCTGTTCACCGCCTCTGGTTGTGGGCCGTGTGGCCATCAGTGGCTGCAGGTGGCCAGAGGGGCAGGGTGCCCTAGAAGCAATGGTGAAGAAGCTGCAGGACAAGCAGTGCAGGTAAACTGGCCTAGCTAGGCATCAGTTTTTGCTAACTTGTTGCTGGTCTGAGACATTATATATATATAAATATTCGATTGGACTGTTTTAAAGGGAGCTGCAGAAGCACAGAGTAAACCCAGAAATGTGCAGTTATATACATACTTAGGATATGACCATGCAAGGCAGAAAGATTTATCCAGGGTGTGTTTATGGGAAAAGAATAAAGTGAAAAGGATGCTGTTGGATTGCCATCTTAAGTTCTCTCTTTAGCCCCTATCTTCTGCCTGAGGGGTTAGGAGCAATTTGAAATCTACCAGCCTGTGAATGTTCTGTGAGTTGAACTATTTACCCTAGTATGTTCTACCCATTTCCTTGTCAGGAGTGAATTTTGTGTATGAGAAATAATTGATAATGTTGAACCAAAAAGTGAAAGCACTGATAAAGTTTTTAGAATAAATTTTCCTAGCATAAAATGTAAAATTCTTTCCCAGCCCAGGGGCCCTGCATGATCTAGTCTCTGTCCCTCTCCCCTCCCACATCCTTGGCTGCCATCTGCCTTCCTCACTAGCTCTGGTCACGTGGCTGCCCTGCTGGTCCTCCCTCATGCCCAGACCATTGCTGTCAGGGGCTAGCTTTTGCTGATCCCTGGAGCTTTTCATGGCTTTCTCACTCACTCTAGTAGAATGTACCTCCATCCCTCTCTACTCCTTTAGCTTACTTTGTTTTTCCTCACCAGTTTAATTAAGTCCCATTTGTTTATTTTTACTTTTATTTCTTTTGCCTTAGGAGACTGATCCAAGAAAATGTTGCTACAATTAATGTCAAAGGGTGTTCTGCCTATATTCTTCTCTAGGAGTTTTATGATTTCAGGTCTTACATGTAGGTAAACCATTTTGAGTTTATTTTTGTATATGGTGTGAGGGGATGTTCTAATCTCATTGTTTTACATGTAGCTGTCCAGCTTTCCCAGCACCCCTTGTTGAAGAGACTGTCTTTTCTCCATTATATATTCTTACCTCCTTTGTTGTAGATTAATTGACCATAGGTGCATGGGTTTATTTCTGGGTGCTTTAATCTGTGCCATTGGTCTATGTGTCTGTTTTTATACTAATACCATGCTATTTTGGTTACTGAAGCTCTGTAGTATAGTCGGAGGTCTGGGAGGGTCACATCTCCAGCTTTGTTCTTTTTTCTCAGGACTGCTTTGGCAATTTGGAGTTTTGTGGTTCCATATAAATTTTAGGATTGTTTGTTCTAGTTCTGTGAAAAATGTCCTGGGTATTTTGATAGGAATTGCATTAAATCTGTAGATTGCTTTAGGTAGTATGGCCATTTTAATAATATTAACTCTTCCAATCCAAGAGTGTGGAATATCTTTCCATTTTTTGGAATCATCTTCAATTTCCTTCATCAATGTTTTATAGTTTTCAGAGTGTAGGTCTTTCACCTCTTTTATTAAGTTTATTCCTAGGTATTGTATTTTCTTTGGATACATTTTTAAACAGGGTTGTTTTTTTTTAAACTTTCTCTTTCTGATATTGCATTATTAGTGTATAGAAATGCAACATATTTCTGTATATTAATCTTGTGTCCTGCAACCTTGCTGAATCCATTTAGTAGTTCTGATAGTTTGGGGATGGAGACTTTAGAGCTGTTTACATAGAGTATCATGTCATCTGCAAACAGTGACAGTTTTACCCTTTCCCTTCCCCTTCCAATTTGGATAGCTTTTATTTCTTTTTCTTGTTTGACTGCTGTGGCTAGGACTTTCAATACTCTATTAAATAGAAGCAGTGAGAGTGGGCATTCTTGTCTTGTTCCTGAATTTAGCAGGAAGGCTTTCAACTTTCCACCATTGAGCATTATGCTGGCTGTGGGTCTGTTGTAAATGGCCTTTATCATGTTGAGAGATGTTCCCTCTATACCCACTTTGATGAGAGTTTTTAACATGAACGGATGTTGAATTTTGTCAAATGCTTTCTTTGTGTCTATTGAGATGGTCATGTGTTTTTCATCATTCCCTGACATGGCCTCCCTTATATAGTTATTTGTCTGTTTCCAGTAATAGAGTGTAAGTTCTAGGAGGGTGGGCATTGTTTCGCTTATTCTTAGAGCCTAGAATAGTGTTTCACACACAGTAGGCTTTCACTAGATGCTAGCTGAATAAGTGTAGAGGCTACAGTGAAGGATGCAGAGGAAGAAAAGTCTTCTGCCACTGCTCTGACTTTTTCAAGCAGCAGAGGTGAGGAATATTCAGGGAAAAGGTGAAGTGACTTGTTCTGTGCTGGGAAGGTGCAGACTTTGTGTTAGCACTAACCAACGTGAAACCACTCAAGACAGTCCCCAAATGAGAGGATGCTTCGATGAGCAAGGAGCCAGTACAGCAGGCTGTGATGGAAAAGGCAGGGGTTCTGGAGGCAGTCCACTCTCTGCCTGAAATCCCAGCTTTGGCTCCCATTAGGTCTGTGATCAGAGAAGATTACTGCTCAAGTTTCGCCCTCTAAAAATGGGGATAATAATACCTATCTTTCAGGATTTGTGTCAGGATTAAGAAATGATGTAGACGAACTGGTGCAATGATTTTGTCTTGTGGGGAACGAGAGATAATATTTATAACAAGTTTCTGGTGGGAGGAGAGTCGAATGGGAGCCAGGCAGGGCAGAGTAGGTGCAGGATGTGGGAGCATAAGGTTGGGGCAAAGCGGATGGGAGAGAGTGGGAGGACTGGTCTGTAACTGGCCTCATGAGATTATGACATCACTGAAATCAACAAATTTTCAGGGACAAGAACAAGGAGTCACCCTGACATTGAGTTTTAACGTTTTCCCATGTCAAATGCTATTTGGGAGTTTCAGCGGGTATTCCCTCCACTCTGTCCCACCCCACTGTTCGTAACCCTGTGGGAAAGAGGAGCCTGTTCATTTGTTCCAGATCCCCACATGCAGCTTTTGCTTATAGCTTCCCAGTTTTTAACATGTAAATTCCTCAAGTCACCATGGATTTCAAAATCTACTGTTTGAAAATCACTGACACACAGAGAAGAGGGAGGCCACCTCAGAGTGGAAGAATTCTATTTTTGTTTCCGTTTCTTTGCAAGCCTGTGGTCAGGCTTCTCAGGAATGGTGCCACACAGTCAGAGACCACAGCATTGGTGTATCTGGACTGTGACTTTGAAAGAAAGTGACGAGGCTTTTTTCCAGGGTATTTTAGCCCTTCCACATTTTACAAAACACACTGTTAATTCTCTTCCGCTTCCTCCTTCTTTGTCTAACCCAAGGGGGCACAGAGAACCCCTTCCACACATCAAGTTTATCTCTTCCCTCTCCCACTCTGACCTCCTTGTCACCTCTCTTCAAGGCTCACTGTTTTAGAGAAACAAGTGATGTTGACCTTTGGCTTTGCCTGGTCCCAAAGCCCAGGGTGATGCTATGAATCGTGTTAAAGAAGCCTTGCCCTTGGAGCCATATTTGGCTTTGCCTTAACTTTGTGCTTGAAAATTCGATTACAGGAGATGTCTGCACTTTGGCCCGGTCTGTGGTGTCAATATGCTGCCAGTGAATGCGTGCCTACTTAACTTTTGAGCTGACAAGGCTTTTTACTGCCCTAACAGGATTTAGTTGGATTTAAAATTTATCACCAGGAATGGAAAACTGATGGTTTTGCCTGTGTTAGTAGCCAAGACTTCCAAGGTCCTGCTGAACTTGAATTTATCCTTAGTTCCTCAGTAGATGTTCTGTTACATCTTATACATTTCACCAGGCAGATATGAATACATATTTTTCGTTCTATGATGATTTTAATGGAATTTGACTATGTCTTCATGTGACAGTTTTAAATACTTTTACATGACATTGTAGTTGTCCAAAGTTTAATAAATTAAACTTTGGGGTACTTATTTAGCATATAAAATAATGTTACCAAAGAGCCTCACATTTTTTTTCCCAACATCTTCATTGGAATATAACTGCTTTACAATGGTGTGTTAGTTTCTGCTTTATAACAAAGTGAATCAGCTATACATATACATATATCCCCATATCTCTTCCCTCTTGCGTCTCCCTCCCTCCCACCCTCCCTACTATCCCACTCCTCTAGGTGGTCACAAAGCACCTAGCTGATCTCCCTGTGCTACGCGGCTGCTTCCCACTAGCTATCTATTTTATATTTGGTAGTGTATATATGTCCATGCCACTCTCTCACTTTGTCCCAGCTTACCCTTCCCTCTCGCCGTATCCTCAAGTCCATTCTCTAGTAGGTCTGCGTCTTTATTCCCGTCCTGCCCCTAGGTTCTTCATGACCTTTTTTTTTTTTAGATTCCATATACATGTGTTAGCATATGGTATTTGTTTTTCTCTTTCTGACTTACTTCACTCTGTATGACAGACTCTAGGTCCATCCACCTCACTACAAATAACTCAGTTTCGTTTCTTTTTATGGCTGAGTAATATTCCATTGTATATATGTGCCACATCTTCTTTATCCATTCATCTGTCGATGGACACTTAGGTTGCTTCCATCTCCTGGGTATTGTAAATAGAGCTGCAATGAACATTGTGGTAAATGACTCTTTTTGAAGTATGGTTTTCTCAGGGTATATGCCCAGTAGTGGGATTGCTGGGTCATATGGTAGTTCTATTTCTAGTTTTTTAAGGAACCTCCATAACGTTCTCCATAGTGACTGTATCAATTTACATTCCCACCAACAGTGCAAGAGGGTTCCCTTTTCTCCACACCCTCTCCAGCATTTATTGATTGTAGATTTTTTGATGATGGTCATTTTGACTGGTGTGAGGTGATACATCATTGTAGTTTTGATTTGCATTTCTCTAATGATTAGTGATGTTGAACATCCTTTCATGTGTTTGTTGGCAACCTGTATATCTTCTTTGGAGAGACGTCTATTTAGGTCTTCTGCCCATTTTTGGATTGGGTTGCTTGTTTTTTTGATATTGAGCTGCATGAGCTGCTTGTACATTTCGGAGATTAATCCTTAGTCAGTTCCTTCCTTTGTAAATATTTTCTTCCATTCTGAGGGTTGTCTTTTTTATGGTTTTATAGTCTTGTTTATGGTTTCCTTTGCTGTGAAAAAGCTTTTAAGTTTCATTAGGTCTCATTTGTTTATTTTTGTTTTTATTTCCATTTCTCTAGGAGGTGGGTCATAAAGGATCTTGCTGTGATTTATGTCATAGAGTGTTCTGCCTATGTTTTCCTCTACGAGTTTTATAGTGTCTGGCCTTACATTTAGGTCTTCAATCCATTTTGAGTTGATTTTTGTGTATGGTGTTAGGAGTGTTCTAATTTCATTCTTGTACATGTACCTGTCCAGTTTTCCCAGCACCACTTATTGAAAAGACTGTCTTTTCTCAGCTTCACGTTTAATTGTGTTGTGTTGGGTTGGAAATTACATTATCTATTAGAATTACAGCAACATCTATTCAACATTACTTATGGTATTTGGTTATGATTTATATCCTTGGCCATGGTTTATGTATCATATAAGATTTAGCATAATTTCCCTGCATTTCTGTTCCTCAGAGTAATCCTTGTACTCCTAGCCCCACTGCTTCATAACTCTTTTTTAATCTGCTGAAAAACGTGGGGAATGATTTGGCAATACAACTATATAATACAGATTGTATTGGTTTAGATTGTGCACAATGACCAACTACTGGAAAAAAATAATCTATTCTAACCTAAGACACAGGTGTCTTTTAAGTTAATGTGATATATAAAAAACAGATTTACAAAACCAAACATATTAGATTATCTACTATTCATTTCATAAGGCTTCTTTCCTAAAGGAATAATCACAGGATTCCTTTAAGTATCAACTTCCCCAGGTACATTGGAAGTATGTTTCAATTTTCAACACAAAATACATTTATATGTAACCTTCCAATGAAGCATCTAGGGTAAAAAGTGACGGAAAGATTTTTTGATGTGTACCGTAAGGTTAAGCAGCTAATTTAGCAAGTTCTTATTTATATTGACAACCACATTATTGCAAAGTCAAGTTTTATAGGATGAAAGCAGTTGACGCGATGCGCAGTATAAGCTTTCTACCAGCCAAATCCCACGTTTAATACAGAGTCTCCTGTGCTATTCCCTGAGTCACAGCATCACCACCTTATTGCACAGAATCCCATTATAATAAATACACTTGTGACAACTGGAGCAAGGCAATGAGGTGTTTCTGATGTGCCCCGCTTCCAAGTGGCTGGGGATCCTGCAGCCGAAGGGCACTGCATTCCCTGGCTTCCGGTTTCAGTCAAAGTGCTGAAGTTCCATTAACAGGCTGGAGTCACATGCAGCTGCCTGGGATGGTGCACAGAGCAGGGTGCCTGCCACCTGGTCCGAGTTCATTGACAGCACTGTACAGGCTCTCCCTCAGAGCTGGTCACTGGCAATTTATCTCCAGCCTGAGCTGAAGATCAAACCCAGAGCTCCCAAGGATGTGTTCTTTATTAAAAATAAAACAATTTACATAGCGCTTCTGGAGCCTATGTTACGTCAACGTGACATTTTAGAAAACATGTCTTTCCATGCTTTCCTGACGTCACACGCGCCTAACGACCACTTAGATTTTTCTCTGCCTATGCCTGGCATACAAGCCCAGCAAGCACTCAGATACGTGGGGCCGGATGTACACATGCGAGAATGTGGATAGATTTTTTTACTATCATCATGCCCTCCACCTGCTACTTAGTCGCTGATTACTTATAATTACATTTTTATTTTGTCTGTCCTCAGACCCTTTTTCTCTACTACAGTGCTGTCAGGACTCCTTTAAACCACTGTAATAAGTTCCTCATCTGCTTAAACAAAATCATTTTGTAACCTATCACATTGAAACTGCTTGGTCTCTTGCTATAACATTAAAGCCTAACTGCTAGGCAGCTACCCAGCCGCATGTACGGGTATCTTCCCTTGTATCCTGGTCAGCACCTTCACTCTCCCTCATCACCTCTTTGTAATGTAGTTGAAAGAATGCTTAACTGGGGGACAAAGATAGGGAACCTACTGGGAACCGATCTTGGATGAGTACTTTTGTTCTCTGATCCTCTCTTGGGAGAGGGATTCCTGAGTTGGGCTGGAAGGTTGGACTAGTTATTGCAGCCCTAAGATTCCTGAAGCCTACGCTTCATCATCTTAACTCCTGCTTAGGATTGTGGGCAAAATATTGGTACTGATATGAAAGGAAAAGTGAAGGAGAAACCACTAAAAACATTATTAAAATTGGTATTACTTCAATCACATACTACTTTAAATAGTTCATTGCTCTAAATAGGTGTTTTAAATAGTTCACATAAACTCTGTGGAGGGCACCCCAAGACACAGGAGAGAAAACGAAGGTTCACAGCTGTCATTGCTTAAGCAGTGTCACACAGATGATGAGAAAGTCAGAACTAGGATACAGGCTTTTGATTCCCAGGTCCCCAAATCCTTTCTCTGGAGATCATGAAGTATCAGAAGCCTTTTCATGATCTTATCTTAGAAGAGATCCTACAAATCGCTCTAAGTATGTAGATGCCTCTAAAATGCTTGAAGTCAGACTTAAAAAAACGAACTCATGATAAAAGAAATTTGTATTCTCACAACTTAAGGATAAAATGTCTTCCAGAACAAAGAAAGACCCACTCTTAATTCATCAATGGAATTAACACATTGAAAGGCAACTCTGTCAGTGGGGAGGAAGGTAGTTAGCTTGGGACAAAGCGGGCAGAAGTCCGCAGAACTGGCTTACGTGCCTAGCACTCTCCTGGGGATATGTACCTAGGCTCTGTGTGTTCCTCATGGAAGAGAAAATGAGAAGAGCAGTAATAATAATGACTCAGAATGAAAAATATAATGGTCCAAGAGCTGTCACATTTACATTCATTATTTCATTGCATTTAAAAGGAACTACACTGCCCTGGTTATTTTCCCGTCCCTGCTTTATTTTCTCTGTAGCATCCATCACCATCTAGCATATTATGTTATTTATTCATGTTGTTGATTGCCTGCTATCAGAACGTAAACTTCATGAAGGTAGGGATTTTTGTCTGTTTTGTTTACTGCTGCTTCCCCAGTGCCTAAGATAATGCCCAGTTCATTATAATTACTTAATAAATACTTGGTAATGTATGAATAAATGAATGAGCTTTCACAATAACCCTAAGGTAGGCACTAGTCTTATCTCATTTTACAGAGAAGCAAACTGTTACACAGAGGGATTGTTTCCCAAGGTCACAGAGCGTGTAGGTGGTAAAGCCAGGACTTACCCGTGGGATTCAATTTCTCTTTTACACTCTAGGCTACAGCTGCATGCAATGACGAGGCTGTATCAGCTTATCTGACCCACTAAACATTCAAATCATGCATCCAACTAACTCCCTTTGCGCCACACCTCTGCTCATTAAGCAACCTTCTGATTATAATCTGACTTCGCAGGAAAAAAATACACCGACCGGCCAGCACACGTGTCTGTTCTGCTTGGAAATTATAATTTATCTTGTTAAATCAATGCATAAGCAGTCTGATGTCTCCACAGCTCTGTCTTTTGACTCTGATTAGCGTATTCCCACCCCAATCCATTCTGTGTGTCCTGATGATATCTAGGATCTGAGCCTGTGAAGTTTAGCACAGGATCTAGAACTTTGTCACCTGGGAAAGGGCCTGTCTGGAGCTCGGTCCCTGAGACACCATCTGGTGACCTGCTGTAGGTCAGCCTCTCCAGGTGGTGGCCCTATATCACTGCATTCCCATCTGATCTGGGATAAGGGATAAAGCATTTTCAGTAAAGCAGTATTCTAACTACAGTTATCTGATATAATTTGGGAATGACAGCAATGAGCAGTAATCGTGAAAGGACGCTTATTGGTATCACACTAAGAGGACAAAAGCAAGCCACAACTTTATTGCGGGGTTTCCTAGCAAGGTTAAACCGGAAACTCTAAGGAAGTCAGAGAATTTTCATGCTTGAACACAGAGGACTCAAGGAAAGGAAAATGAACCATGTCACTATATAGAATGTAAATTAAATTTAAAGCTCAGTAATTCCTGTAGCCTGAGTAACTAACAATATTTTTAATATAAGAATAAGGTATTGTGCATTCCCCAAACATGCAGAAAATCAAGAAATGGCTCCTGCAACTTTAATTACATGAATCATTTTTTTATGAAACTGTTATATTTTTCTTGACATATTGTATCCCCGGACTTAAGACATGGGAATTCAGAGGTAAGAGATCAGAATTTTCATTAAGCACACATGACATCCCTGAAACGTAAGACTGTTCATGCTTGTTTACCATTATATATATAACTTTACAGTTTTAAATCCCAAAGTAAATTTGCTCATCTGTGCATTTATTCTAGAAGGTGAGAAGCAGAAAAGAAGATGTTCTCTATGGAAAATAAGTTGTGAAAAATATATGCCTTCTACTTAAAGGAATAAAATGTTTTAATTAAAAGGCAGAACTGTCACCTCAAGAATTTAAATCGGATACTTCTTTTTTTTTTTGCAGTACGCGGGCCTCTCACCCTTGTGGCCTCTCCCGTTGCAGAGCACAGGCTCAGGACGCGCAGGCTCAGAGGCCATGGCTCACGGGCCCAGCCGCTCCGCAGCATGTGGGACCTTCCCGGACCGGGGCACGAACCCATGTCCCCTGCATCGGCAGGCGGACTCCCAACCACTGTGCCACCAGGGAAGCCCTAAATCGGATACTTCTTAAAAAAACAATTCCATCTAATTAAGATGATGTCACGTGATGAGGGCAGCTAAGGGATGTAGGCACAAGAGTGAGTGTGCAAGAGGAAACCTTCGACAGACTCTGGCCCTATAGCTGCTGCCTGCACAGAAACCATTTCTGAGTTGAGTATTTTTAGGTAATATTGTATTACTCTTGCACATTGTCCAGTTTACCATGAAAACTATAAATTATATGAAACTAGAAAATAAAAATAAACAGAGGATTTCTTTAAAAAGATACAAGAGACATCTATTTTAAATTAATTAACAGCCCAATATCCTCTTTCTGCTTGCTGACAAGGTTTCAGTATTTATGCAACAAATATTTTCCTACATTAGTTGGACTCTTCAGGAAACAGTTTAGTCTGTTTTCCTTGTTCTCTTTGCAGACTTTAAAGACATTGCCCATGTGATGCAGAAAATGTAGTTTCTGCTGGTTTAATGGCTAATTACAGGAACAACGGGGAGATAGGAAAATCCAACTAGATTGCAAATTAAGTCATGAATGGCTATGTGAGCTGTAACTACAATTTCACACCCTGTTGCAACTGTTTCACACCCTGTTTTTAAATAAAGCCTCTGTTGAGACAATTCTTTTTGCTAATTTTAGTTTGATATTTCAATGTTTATTAGGTATCTGTTTTACAGAAAGTGCCTTAATGCTTATGTTGGATTACGCTTATACTGGGTTATGCTTACGTTTTTTCATTAGCAGGGATGTTTTTATCAGGATCCACTCAACTACAGTCCTATCTCTGCTCTATCTTCAAAATAAAATGCATTCTTCTGTTGTTGTTGGAATAACTCAAATACAATCTACCATGCTCTTCTCCAGTATTGTTTTAGAATATCTTTTAGGCTAAGAACACTAAAGAGAATGCAAGTTTCTATGAGAGGATTCTTCCTCCTCTTGTACACCCCTATTTACATTCATGGCAGGAGGAAAGCACCCACTTATCTGGGGGGGATGTACTTTGCTTAAATGTTTCCTTTTGAGAAAAAACAATAAAAACAATCTATTGAGCAGTCACTTCTAAAAAGGATGCCCATATTAATAGTTGCCGTAACCATAAGGAAAGAAAAGTCATTTTGACATTTTGCTCATTTTGGAAGAATACATTTTCTGGTTCTATAAAATCAATACTATGACTTCTTTTTTCACAGTGAACAGAAAAGGGCATAAAATGACACTTCATCCTACAGAAAACCATATGACAATTTAAACTAGGACTGATTAAAAACACTGATAGCTAACTGTGGGCTTTAAGGATTATCTGAAACCACAACTTCCCCCAAATGCCCAAGCTATAATGCAGTTCTTGATCTACTGAACTCTGTGGAGTAACTGTAGAGATGTCTATTATACATAGACTGGATGCGCCCAATTTACAACCTTAGATATAGACTTTTATATCTGAAGGCCCTCTGAGGCAATTGTGTAAAATTCTATATCAAGGATTGTTAGAAATATTGAAAGATTTCATCATGTAAAAACTACATCAATGTCATTTAAATTGAACAAAATGGTTCTTTACTTTTCCATATACATTTTAACCATCTCCACAAACTTCTTCAATAAATACTGCATGAAAAAGCATTTTGCACTTTGTCTCATAGATGCAATTTGCCAACCGGATTGATTTCTTTCTGTGTAGCTCACCTGACTTCTACATATTATATATTTTCTCCTTTATTAAAGATGATGTAATCTTAGCTTCTACCACATTCGCATCCACAAAACTACTGAAAAAAAGAGAGATGTGCAAAGATGAAGATAGGAAAGGATAGGATTGCAACCAAATATAGAAATCTGACAAAAACTCATAATGCAGATGAAGATTAATGAAACAACGATATTATACGAAAAGAAGAAATCTGGCAAGTGAACCAAACTAAGACACATACCTGGAAAAAATTAAGAATAAGCAGTAGGGAACCACTTATGTGCTCTGAGAAGACAATGTTACTATGATTTGAACAGATCAAATAATGTGTGTATTGCCAGATGGAGAAATTGCATTCACATGTGTTAGCCCATGTTTCTATCACTGTTTCTATCTAGACAGTGCCCTTTCACTAATGATATAAACTAATCTCTCTTCCTTCTTAGGTAGTACTTTATCTGAGAAACAGTAAGAGAGGAAAGAGATGCTGACGTGGGCACTGACCTCAATCTGACTCCACCTTCAGCTCCATTTTTGTTGCCATTTCTCTAGACAGACCGGAACTGGCAACCTAATCATAACCAATGGAAGCATGCTTTTCAGTGACTGTTTATGTCTCACAAAGAAAATTTAATTGACACTGTAGGACTACTTGGTGACCATGTGAATTCGCAGGACCTTATAAGAAAGAGAGTGCCATTGCTTTTCTTCAAGGTTGGTGTATGATTCTCTGATCCACCTCTGGCTTCCATGTCTGCCCAGATTCGTGGCTTTGATTATAAAACCACAGAACATCAGGGCTCGAAGGGTCTTTTGATAGTTTAACTCAACTCCCTTGTTTTTCATACAAGGGAGCAAGAGGTTAAGAAACATGGCCAAGCTCTCTCATGTCTCCTAGTCTCTAATTCAGTCTTCCATGTCCACAAGGTTTATTTTAGACTTGCTGGATCCTCTGATCCCAGGTTCTACTTGAATGTGTGCATACTGGAGAGTTATTAAGTATTGGGTGGGAGTAGTTTCCTCATTGTTAGAGGTCTTCAAACAGTTTTAAGTGTTAAGGTAGATAATAGCTTTTTCTTTTCTTTTTTCACAGATGAGTACATTGAGGCAGAGAGGTTAAGCAAATTGCCAAAAGTCACACAACTAGGAAGCAGCCAAGCTGGGATGTGAACTCAGATAGTCTAATCCCTGTGCTCTTCTTACTATCCCATTTTGCTCACTAGCTATCGTCTGCATTCTTAGGAACCTAAGCTAAGCCACTAGAGATATATCGTTACTTATTTCTTATTCATTTGTTTGTTCACTCAGTCATCCATTCATTCAGCAAGTATTTACTGAGCACCTACTACGTGCCAGCCACTGCTCTGAGTCCTGATGATATAGTAATGAATAAAAAAAAGTTGTTGCCCTAATGCAGATTATGTTATGTATGTATGAGGAAGACATACAATTAAAAAGTAAATATGCAACATAATGTCAGATTGCAGTAAGTGTTTGGGGGAGTCAATAAGAAGGGTAAGAGGATTAAGAATGATACAGACAGGAGAAGGGACCCCTTTTGAAAAGGTGACCAGAGAAAGACTCTCTGAGATGGCGACGTTTAAGCAGAAACACGCAGGAAGTGAAAGAATAAGTAGAGTGCTGCGGGCCAAGAGAAAAACAAATGCAAAGCCCCTCAGGTAGAAACAGGCTTGGCGTATTGTGGGAAGAGCAAGGTCAGTGGGGCTGAAGACAATGAATGATGGAGGGGCAGGGGATGGCAGGTGTCAGAGTGTATAGGCCTGGGGAAGAAGTTTGAATTTTATTCTATGTACTTTAGAAAGCCAGCAGAGGGCTCTGAGCAGAGGAGTGACATATTCCAAATCACATTTTAAAAATCATTACCTTGTTATCTGAGGAATAATCAGTAAAGGGGCAAGTATGGAAGCAGAAAGACTTGTTCAGTGGCACCTGCAGCCGTCTAAGTGAGAGTGGAAGGTTATTTGGACTAGAGAGCTAGAAGTTTTGGGAATAGTAGATTCGTATCTGTTTCACTGGATAGTGTAGATGAAGTACTTTGGTGGAGTGTATGCTGTGTATAAGAGAGATAGAGGAATGAGGAATCCTAACTTCCAGTTAAGGTTTAAAACTCCTTTCCAATTAACTGCTTAAAAAAAAAAAAAGCAACAAACGCATGTGCAGAAAATGGGGAATACATCTGCTGTATAATGTGATTGGTCTTTATCTCTTCTTCCAGACAGGGCGGTTCTAATCTAATAGAAGTGTATTTGTCATTCATGAGCCCCTTGGGTCACACCTCAGTGTCTGTTGAGTGATGAGATGACTCACGATGGGGCTTGGTTACCAGAAACACCAGCCATGTGATTTAGAGGGTTGGGGCTTTGAGTCAGCCCAGCCTCCAGGGAGGGGAAGGGGGATGGAGATTGAGTTCAATCATGTGACAAATGTCACAAAAAGTCAACTGTGCCTATCTACTGAAACCCCAACAAAAACTCTGGACACCACAGCTCAGTGAAGCTTCCTGGTTGGTGAACACATCTCTGTTCTAGAAGGAGGATGCACCCTGTTCCACAGAGGGAGGGCACAGAAGCGCTGTGTTTGAAACCCACCCAAATCTCATTTGGCTGTTTCCAATCTAAATCCTTTATAATAAAACTGTAATTGTAAGTATAGTGCGTCTCTGAGTTTTGTGTGTCACTCTAGTGAACTATCAAACATGAAGGGCTCATGGGAAACTCTGAATTTATGGTCAGAGTGCAGGTGGCCTGGGAACACCCAAAGTGCAGCTGGTATCTGAAGTCAGGGGAGCCTTGTTAGGGACAATGGCCCGTAACTTGTGGGGTCTGAGCTAACTCTGGGTGGTTACCACCAGAATTGTATTGCTATAACGACTGGTATCAGAATAGCACCCCAGGTCACCATGGCTGTACAAGACAGAACAGACCTGAGGAGAATGACTTATCCATAGTCAGGTCCTAACGAAAAGGGAGGCCTTTAGTCTCACCAGCACTCGGTACTAAACAGTGAGCAAATTCATGTAACTATTACACGTTAACGCTGATTTACCATGCTAAAAGCTCTTAACATGTTCCTTTAGGTTATTTGAATGAAAATGTAGGATTTTCATTCAAATATCAATAGCTATACTAATAGTTTCAAATAAATCAATCTTTGTTATTACCGCCAGTTAGAAAACATGAATTTCACATATGAGTTCCATAACTCATGTTCAGTTTTGGTCAGCCTACTCTCCTGGACCCCAGTTTTGTTATCATCAGGAACCTCTGGATGGATGGCCCATTGTAATCATACATGGAATGAGGTGGTAACCAAAATTACCGTTTCCCTGCATGATTTGGGGGAAAAAAAAGTATTCTTTTAGTCACCCAAACCTGAAACCTCAGTCTTCTTTTCCTTTCTCTTAAATCCATTGTCAGCTAATAGTTTTCTTCTTTTATGTGTCAGGTAGAATCAGAGAGTGAAAAATCAGGTCTGGAAGGGCCTCAGAGATCAGTGATTTAGTCACTTATTCAATAGATATTTGTTGAGAACCTTTTAATTCCAGAAGCTGTTCTGGGTACTGGGAAAACAGTGAGCAGCACAGTCAAGAGTCCAGTTCCCAGAGAAACAAAGACCAAAGAAAGTCAGCACATTCACAAGGCAAATCATTTCAGATAGTGGTGAGGACTTTGTAAAGATATAACCGGGTGCTCTTATCAAGGGCCTGGGGTCTTAGTGGGCTTGGCCTGAAGATAAACATTCCAGGTGAAGGGAACAGCAGGAGACAAGGCTGGCAGAATTGGAAAGCTCAGGGGAAAAGTCAGGGAGGCTGGGCACAGGGAGAGAGGCAGGTGTGGGGAGGCAAGACCGGCCGGTTGCTGGGTGGTGGAACAGGACAACAGCCCATCCTCACTCTTGGTCCAATCTTCGTCCCACCACACCCTTCCTTTTTTTTTTTTTTCTTTGCGGTACGCGGGCCTCTCACTGTTGTGGCCTCTCCCGTTGCGGAGCACAGGCTCAGGACGCACAGGCTCAGTGGCCATGGCTCACGGGCCCAGCCGCTCCGCGGCATGTGGGATCTTCCCGGACCGGGGCACGAACCCGTGTCCCCTGCATCGGCAGGCGGACTCTCAACCGCTGCGCCACCAGGGAAGCCCCACACCCTTCCTTTTTATTCCAGATTCCTTCCATCACATTTTCCATCAGAGCAATGGTCACCGGTTTCCCTTCCTCCAGCCTTTGCCCTTTCATTACATCCTACTATGAACTATATGATACTCCATTAAAAAGAAACCCATTTAAAAAAGTCATATAATTCCTCTACTTAAAAATTGCCGACGTCTCTCATTTGTTTGCAAGATCATGCGGAAACTCCTCATCCTGAACAATGAATTACTGCTACCATTTAGCCCAACCTAATCCAGGTATGGGTCCACCTAGGCTTTGATATCATTACTCGAATCTGCTTCTTTCCTTTACACACAACATTCTCTCCCTAACTTGCAGGAGAGCTCCTCATCGGCAGCTCATCAAACATTGCTACGTGGTGTCATCAACCAACCTTCATGATCACACGTTATGCTCTCCGAGTTAGGCCCAAGCTTCTTGATGGCTGGGAATTAATCCGTCCTTTATTTGTGCTCTCCTATATGATCTAACCCATTGCAACCAACATGGTAGGCACTAAATATAAAAGTTGTTAAACAAATAATAATTTCTTGAGCCTTGAAATGCTATTCTGATCCTCACTCATATATATTTTAAATTTTCATGTAACATTTACTCTGCGTCAGATACTGTATAACTATTAACTTGTTTAATCTTATAAAAATCCTAGTGGTAGGGATGATTACCCATTTTTCAGATGAAGAAACTGAGACATAAGAAGGTTAAAGTACCTGCATAAGCCCCCAAGTCCGTGTCTAAACACCATGCCATGCTGTGTCTCTCTCACACACAGCCTCCTTCTAGTAACTCCCTTTGAACACTCCACTCTTATTTCATCCTTGGGTACCTGGGCACAAATGAGTTAGACACTAGAGGACAAAGTGAGGAAGGCATGACCTTCTTAAGTAACAATACATCTTATCATCCTCCAGTAAAATGAGTTATCTTGTTATATATCTGTTGCCACTATGTCTTTGTCTGCTAAAATGATATTTCAAACTGGGTTTAGTGCTTCCAAATGGTACTAGGCGCTCATTCAGGAAACAGGTATTCTCCGAGGCCCTGCGGCACAGGTGCAGCTGAGACAGTGGAAACTTCCCAACCCCCCACTGGAACCACAGTTGAGTTTTCTCTCAGAGGTGAGGCTCCAAGTCTTAGAGGAAAATTCACGGTCTGGTCCTAACCAGTGCTGTCCTCTGGGGAATCCCAGCAGCACGGATGTGTTATCATGTGGACAGTGGACCAACTACCAATTAACAGCCAGACTCCAGCCAGGGTTGGGGGAGGGGTCAGGCCACACACAGTCCTCCCAGTGAATAACACGGAAACAGTCAAATTCGGACCACTTCAAAATTCCTACCACAACTGCTTCCGGCTTGTAATAGAGAACAAACATTAACATACTCAAAATTTAGTATAAAGAAATATTTTAAATATTAGAGTTGTCAGAATTTTAGAACTAGGATGAAGAGACTTTGGAAACCACTTAGATTCTCATTGTGAATGAGGAGTTGATGTGCAGGGCAGTCAAGTCTCTTCTCAAAGTCACAGGTAGAACCAGGGCCAAGGGCCTTTATATCACAGCATGGTACCCAGCCGGCTAGCGAAAATTCCTGGGTAATTATCTCTCTGTCAAGCTGTAAGTACCTCTGCAAATAAACTACCCCTGAATTTGGCTAGTTTTGAATTTCAGATCCTGGTGAACTGGTGTTTTTTTTTTTTTTTTAATGTCAGTTGTGTTTGAAATGCTAATCAATAATCTCACAGAATGACACAAACAATTTGAACTCTTTCTTAAGAGTTAATAATGACAGCAGGACACCAATGCAGAAGGATATTCTTTCTAAAGTGAAATGTGTGCTTTGTATTGGAACTTTTTCAAATGTTGGGAAAAAATTAAAAAGGTAATTACATGACTGAAAAATGCTGTTAAGTTAGTTCTTCAGTTGAAGAAGCCTAAAATGTAGCCTTTGGAAATGAAACACACTTCCTTTGTGGCTCCCTCCACAGAGACAAGATAAGGGCAAAGCTTGCACCGCCCCCCAACCCCAGGGGGAACTTGAAGTAAGCTAGACAAAATCTGTTCTCCCAGCACTTTTTTTTTTTTTTTTTTGCGGTACGCGGGCCTCTCACTGTTGTGGCCTCTCCCGTTGCGGGGCACAGGCTCCGGACGCGCAGGCTCAGCAGCCATGGCTCACGGGCCCAGCCGCTCCGCGGCATGTGGGATCTTCCCGGACCGGGGCACGAACCCGCGTCCCCTGTATCGGCAGGCGGACTCTCGACCACTGTGCCACTAGGGAAGCCCCTCCCAGCACTTTTGTTCTGACTCAGTGGCAGCTCCTGCACTCCTTCCACAACAGCCCTGCCCCGTGTCCTCTCTGGGACTCTCCTGCTGGCATCACACCATACCTCTTTGTGGCAAGATCTCTCCTAAAATCACTTGTTGAACTCAAATGGTTTCAATGGTTCAAGCCATTCAAATGTTTAAGTGAGCTCCTGACTTTCAGTTTAACAAAGGAACAAATGCAAATGGACTTGAGTTTGAGTCAGGCCACAAGATATAGGAAGGTCCTTCTGCAGGGCCTGTCCTGGTGGTAACACTCACTATGTAAAAACTGTGGTGACTTGTTTAGGGTCTGCCTTCTGCTCTAAACAGGAAACTCCGTGACAGGCCACACCTGTCCTGCTCTCCTCTGCCCACCTTTCCAGGGGCTAACGCAGTGCCTAGGACACGGTAGGTAGTATTTATTGAACAAATGAAGTTGACCATTGCCTGACCTCTAAGAGAAACATGATGCTGAATCAGAAAAGGGTTTGAACATTAAAAGGCTTAAGAATGCTCTCAATCTGCAAAACAGTATTTAAATGTAGCCATATTATTTTAAGAGGCCAATACTTTAAGCGGAAGTGGAATGATCAAACATTTCTTGAGCAATGACCAGGAACCAGACACCACGGTAGGCCCAAGGATGGAGGTGGTTTTCTTGAATACATACAGGGATCCTGGCAAAGAGGGGTAGGATCCCCATTTACAGGTGAGGAAACAAGACTCAGAGCTGGGGTGACTCACCTTAGTTGCTATTATTTCAAAACACCTTGATCTTGAAATCCCCTTAAAAGTAACTGATTCCACAAACAGGACATTACGTGACTCATCTTTGAAATACAAGTGCTAAATCATTTTTGTAAAATTCAGCAATTATTTTTCAGTAATTCCCTTAGATAAAACTAGTCCAAAAGCCTATGGAAACTAGCTTGCCTGATAACCTCACCTAACACAAGAGTAGTGTTTCAGCTTAATTGCCATCTTGACTAATTACTCACGATGTGGCACAGGCTATGCTGGCCTATTAAAAACCATTAGACAGAAGCTGTGTGGCTTTACAGTATATAGTTCTCATTCCCACAACTTACATTTTCATGGCATCTGTTACTCTCTGGAAGAAAGCCAGAATTTCTGAGTAAAACGTATCAGTCCTAACAATGTGAACATTATTATTCCAGAAAGCCAACTGAGAATTGAACAAGATCTTACAGTAATGACTAGAACTTTGAAACAAGAATTTTCATTGGCACAGTGGGAAGAAATCTTTTTATCAAGGTTATGAGAATCGGAGATGTGAGCATCCCTTTAGAAGCTTCAAATAAATGCCTTAGGATGGGTCACCATTTCAGAGAGGCCTCTATAGATTGAACAAAGCCCAAATCACTTTGCTCTAAACATTTGGGTTTGCGGCATAATTCCACACTAAAACTTATTAATCAGTGTTGGGTTACAGGATATCCACATATTGACCAAAACACTTCTAGGTTCGCTGGCTGATGAAAAGTTAAAATCGTCTTTCGGAGCCCTCCTATGAAAATTGTTTTTCTCCTTTCTGGTTCTACTTTTTGATGAGTAAAATCTGGGTGGTAGGACCTACACATTATTATTCTCATTAGTTGTTATTATCAGTATTAAATAACAGTTACAGTTTCGTGTCCGTCTGTCTAAGAGCGTGTTTCTCTGATTTACTCACTCTGTATAGTTTCCCTTGGAGCGCTTCATCCAAATCTGTGATTTCAGCTATCAAGTATACTCCAGTGGTGTATAAATTTTATGATCATTTAACAAATTTCTAGTCAGTATCTACTATATACCAGCCACTGCTCTATGCTCTGGAAATCTTCCCCATGTGGTAGTTGATCTTTTCTAACTCCTTGTGGGAATTGGAGACCCATCTATTCAGTTTCTTATTGGACATATGCACTTAGACACGCAAATTGTTCCTGTGCACTTGGACACTGATATCATCACATCTCCTCAGCTGGCCCTTGAGGAACTCCTAGGAGTTGGGTTGGGCCCCACTGCTCAACCCAGCACCCCCAACTATCTAAGGCCAGAGACTGAAACCTCTTTCCTCTTGCCTTCGGTGAGTCTTCTGCCTGAATCATTTCATACTCATCACTTCCTCTCAATCCGCAGTGGCATTTCATACCAGCTCTCATCACGGTTGCTAGGAAATGAAATCTTTCTACCCGTTTTTTTCTTTTTTTTCTTGCTCCAGGAAGGCCCCCTTGAATACGTTTCCTACACTGTTATGGAACATACTTTCTAAAATGCACATCTGACCTTGTCTCTTTGGTTTAATATCTCTGAAGGGCTTCCCTTAGCTTTCGGGGTAAAGACTTGCGAGCACACAAGGACCTTGTGATCAGGCTCCTAGTTACATTTCCTCCTGGACAGCCTCACTCTCTCCCTAGACAGGCTGACCTGCTCCCTCCACCTGCTCCCTCCTCATTTACTGACTCACCCAAGCATCCAGGCCTGACCCTGTGAAGCCTCCCTGCCCAGGCTGTCTGCTCTGCAGCAGGCTCCACAGCTGCAATGGGCCATCACCACCCTTTATTTGATTTCTCTGCTGTATTTCACCAATGTTTTTTGAAGGAAGCTACGGTATTTGCCTCAACCTTGAATCCCTAGGCAGCCCGGTGCCTGGAGCAAGTAAGCACTCAGACTGTGAGCCTGCGTTTATTGGATGAACAAATCTTGAACTGATGGAAAAAGATTTATTGGTTTGCAGTTTTAAGGCATTCTGGATCATACCTCAACTATTGCAGCTTAAAAACTAAGGATTCTAATTCCTTAAAATACGTGTTGGAGAAGCAGAAAGAGATTTCCTCCTTCCAAAGGATGTCTTTTGGTTGGGGTTTGGGTTTTTTTGCCCTCCCTTTTCTCCAACACTGAACTTACATATATTTGACTTTAGTCGTTCTACTTGATTCTTCACTAGGAGATGGAATAGCTAAAGGTAAAATCATATACAAAGGTGCCAGAAAAATGTATGTTTGGATCCTGCTTCAAGCCCTATTTACTGAGAACCGTGGATAAGTAATAAGCTTCTCTGAGCCTCAGTGAGCATAAAATGGGTATAATTAAATAGGATAACATGCAAAGCTGCTAGCACATAGTATACACTGAATTAGTTTTCTTTCTTTTTCTCTGCTTACAGTTTCCCTTAAAGATACACACTTCAGGGCTTCCCTGGTGGCGCAGTGGTTGGGAGTCCGCCTGCCGATGCAGGGGACACGGGTTCGTGCCCCGGTCCGGGAAGATCCCACATGCCGCGGAGCGGCTGGGCCCGTGAGACATGGCCGCTGAGCCTGGGCGTCCGGAGCCTGTGCTCTGCAGCGGGAGAGGCCACAACAGTGAGAGGTCCACGTACCGAAAAAAAAAAAAAAAAAAGATACACACTTCACCTGGAATATATTCCTCTCCATCCCTTCTGACAAAATCCTCATTTTTTAAGGTCCAACTCTCCTCCTAATCTTCTCTGTGTAGTTGTCCCTGGAGCCTTCAGCCAGAAAGGGCTGTGCTGTCACCTGGGTTCCAGTGCCTCAATGTCTTATTTACTTTGTTCAACAGATCTATGCTGAGTGTCTACTATGTGTTGGGCATTAATTTAGGGGCTGGGAATCAGCAGTGAACGAAACAGATGTGTAAATGCCTGAGTCGTAGTGGAGAGGAATAAACATGTCAATAAGTATAAAAACAATATTAGGTCAGATGAATATACGTGCTCTAATGGGTAACAGGAAAGGAAGTAACCAGAATGGGGGTGTCAGGGAGGGGGCCAGGCATGGAAGGAGCTTGGGGACAACAACTGCAAATGGAAGGCATCCACACACCAAGGTACTGACCAGGAAAAAGTGTGGCATTTTCGATAAAAAGAAAAGGGCTAATGTGGTTGAACTGTCGTGGGCTAAGGAAGGGGGGATGGAATGGAATTGCTGAAGTAGGCTGAGGCCAGATGGCATAAGAGGGCCACGGGGAAGAGTCTAAATTTTATTCCAAGTACCACTGAAGGGTTTTAATAAATCAGGGGTGTACTGGTATAATTTGTTTTAAGATTTCTCCAGCTACTGTGTGTCTGAACGTCTATTATCTCTCTCATGGGAGTTCTGATTTGCACTATAGTTTCTGGTGAATATACCTGTCTTTTCTATCACACTGTGGTTCTGTAAGGGCAGTGATGATGTTTTATTCTTGTTTCCATCAGTGCCTCATGCATAGTCTCCCCAGTAAATGCTTGTCAAATTAAATGGAAATGTCCTGTTCCTTCTTTCTTGCCTGCAACTGTAATAATTGTCATTGTAACCCTTCTAATCTTTGCAGGAAACTTGCAGTTGCCAGCTAGATCTGAACGAGGACAGTTTTCATATTTGTATTCCTCTCAGGCCTTCCTGCCATTGTAGGCTTCTCCGCTGACTTCCTGTCTCCCAGCCAGGTTACTCCCAGCCCCGGCCTGCAGGGCGCGTTTGTGGTCCCTCTTCTGTAGAGCGTGAGGTTTGTGCTGGGCACCTGCCCTCACAGGAAGCATCGCTGCTAGCTTTATACGACTAACAGCATCATCGTAGAACAACAGCACGCGCGCTGGCCACTTGCATGTGTCCTGCACGTAACCGACACAGCATCCCCTTCTGCTGGCTGTGTCCTCCCTAAGCCTCGGTTTCCTCATGTGTAGAATGGGGATAATCACATCAGACTGCCTCCCGGGGTTGATACAAGGCCTTTAAGGAGATCATGCATGTCAAACTGCACAGCATCCAGCAGATAGCACTCATCGAACCTCAATTTATATTAGTCGTAGTACTGTTTTTGTTTTTTAAAGATTTTTTTGATGTGGACCATTTTTTAAAAGTCTTTATTGAATCTGTTACAATATTGTTTCTGTTTTATGTTTTGTTTTTTGGGCCGAGAGGCACGTGGGATCTTAGCTCCCCGACCAGGGATCAAACCTGCATCCCCTGCATTGGAAGGCGAAGTCTTAACCACTGGACCGCCAGGGAAGTCCCATTAGTCATAGTACTGTTAGTATGCACGATTTGATTTAATCCTGGTAGCAACTCTGCAAGGGAAGTCTTGTTATATACAGGGTCAATATTCAGCTGGTTTGCATAGATATGGCTACACTAGTTGCTAAAACTGTTGCAGTATCTCCCAGTTGCCAAATTACCTGCTGTCCCAAGCCCTCTAAATCCCGCTCCCCGACTCCATGACCCTGCAGCCTTCTCTGCCCAGGTTCTTTCCCTGGGATCCCTACCTCCCCCTTCTCCCCATGACCTGGCAGCTAATGGGACAGGGCCTGGCACAGCAGGAGGCCTCCAGGTTCCAGACAATTCCCCTTATTCTATTCCGAGTGCTGACTGTCTGATTACACTTCCTTCATTGATGGGTAATGTGAAGTACAGAGGGAATAAGTCGTCCTCGATCTTATAAATGGGAATCCTAGGAAGTCAAACTTCAGAATCTGATGCCCCAGTGCCTTCCTTGACGCTGAGCTTCTCCTTAGACACTGATTAGAAAAACTAACAAGAGCCACTTTAGCTTCTTGAACTTTGAGGACTATTACCCGGACACCAGCAGATTCAGTTTCTGATCAATTCAGGAAGCAGTCAATGACATCTGAGAGTCCCCGCCTCAAGTGCCTGCCCTCGACCTTATTCCCCACCCCACTTCCATCCGAATCTCATTTAAAACAATTTGGCCCAAATCCTTCCACCCTCACTTCCGGCGCTGAGGACAGTCTTTGAGATGAAGACTCCGTGTACAGCCACACCGTTAAATAGTCACCATTTCTATCTCTATTTTCAAAATAAGAAGAGAATTAGAAAGACGTTAACGTGCACCAATATGTGGTAACTCATGGATTATAGTACGAATACTAAATAGGAAATTAGGATAATGTATAGGATAGATCCCACAACAAAAATGAAATCCAGAGTTGGGAATGGAAAAAGATCCCTCTTAAATTGAAGACACATGTCTGGATTTAAAATGTGGACAGTAGAGGTGGCATCTCCTTGAATGTAGACATTTCCTTCTTAATTGTACATTCTGAAGCTACAACCTCCCGCCCCCAGCTTGCCTTGAAATGTAAGCATTTTAAAAGTGTCTTATTATGTTCTAACGTCTTTAAAATAGGTTTTCAAGATTGAGCAGTTACATAATTGGCTTAATTAGATTCAATTACACAATTAGCGTAAATTGGAAATAATACGATCAGAACATATAATTTCATAATTATGGCACATGACAATAAGGCAGACATTAAGTTGGCCAACAGTGCTAATGCAGGAGGGGTACATACAAATCTTAGAAGACTTGATGTCTTTCATGAGCCCACATATATCCTCCCTCCAATAGTTACGGCTCAAAAATACGGTTTAACTAAACGAGATTGATTTTGAGTTCCAGACACAGAAAACAACATCTGGAAAATTCTTAGCTCTTTTCCTTCCTTCTGCGTGACTACATTTCTTTTCTATCTCATTAAAAGGACAATCCCTCTCTTTCTGAGGCCTTAATAGATTATGCAAGGAAGAATTCACTCTGAAGGGTGAATTACGCTGAACAACCCACCAATGCGCATGCTTGCCCCTCTGCTGGGACAGCAGCTTCAGGGGCACTCCTGAGGATTTGTGCATATATGGGATGGGTCAGCCTTCAGAAATACTGAGAGACGACAGAGGGATTAAATTGCCTGTCTCTCAAATCAGCCATCCGACTTTTAATATTGCATTCATTATACTTGGTTCAGGTGGCATAACATCCCTGCTGCGTCTTTATCTTCCGATTTTAAAAGAGGGGAAAGATGACATTTGCCTAATGAGAAATTCATGTTCTCAACTCCTGCAGCTATTTTGGTGTATCTTTCCGTAAATTATGTCCAACTACCAGAGGGCTAAGAATAAACCGTTCATTTGTTAATTCACTCATTATTTTATTTACTCATTGAATAAACGTTTTGAGCTTCCTGAGGGAAGAGATTACTTCTTATTTATCCTTACATATCAAACCCACAGCACAGCTGCTAGCATATAAGAGGCACTCAGTGTCTATCGAACTGCTTTCAATATATATTATAGCTATCATCTGCCCTGGTCTTACACAGAACAAAAGCTACTCTATTCCTGGTTGTGGCCTTCAAGAAACTTACAATTTTTTTTTTGTGTCACGACAATTATTATGTTAACAAAAACATGAGTTAATTGGTACAACCATTATGGAGAACAGTATGGAGTTTCCTTAAAAAACTAAAAGATAGAACTACCATATGATCTAGCAATCCCACTCCTGGGCATATATCCAGAGAAAACACTAATTTGAAAAGATACATGCACCCCAATGTTCATAGCAGCACTATTTACAATAGCCAGGACATGGAAGCAACCTAAATGCCCACCGACAGATGAATGAAGATGTGGTATGTATATGTGTGTGTGTGTGTGTGTGTGTGTGTGTGTGTGCGCGCGCGCGCGTGTGTGTATATGTACACACACACACACACAATGGAATATTATTCGGTCATAAAAAGAATGAAATAATGCCATTTGCAGCAACATGGATGGACCTAGAGATTATCATACTAAGTGAAGTAAGTCAGACAAAGACAAATATCATATGATATCACTTATATGTGGAATCTAAAAAAATGATACAAATGAACTTATAAAACATAAACAGACTCACAAACTTAGAAAACAAACTTATGGTTACCAGGGTGGAAGGGGAGGGGAGGGATAAATTGGGAGATTGGGATTGATGTAAACACACTACTATATATAAAATAGATAACTATAAGGACGTACTGTATAGCACAGGGAACTCTACTCAGTACTCTATAATGGCCTATATGGGAAAAGACTCTAAAACAGAGGGGATATATGTATATGTATAACGAATTCACTTTGCTGTACAGCAGAAACTAACACAACATTGTAAAGCAACTATAATAAAAATTTAAAAAACAACCCCCCTCCAAAAACATGAGTTAAATTGTCCCAGCTGACATCACTATGATGTCCACAAAGAATTTTTACTCAAGAGTCAAATAAGTAGAAGAGCTTAAAAGTGCCATGTGCTAAAATGAGAAACTGGTCCCCACAAAGCCATGGTCATGGGGCATGGTCAGCCAGGGTCTGGGTCGCAGCCCAGTACACCAGAACACGTGGGCAGTTCTGTGAACACACATGTGGTACCTGTCCTTCCAGGTACCTCTGGTTTTGATCCCACTGTTTGTCAAATTAAGTACTAAATACTCCCAAAGGTCCTGAACATACCTCAGCAAACGAACAACTGAAAATGTCTCCAAAGTGTTAGAGAAACCTCTAAAAGCCTTGGGCATTTTTTCTAATGATCTCTATTTTGTTTGTTCCTCTTCAATATCATCCTATGAGTAATGGGAGAGGCAAAAGGGCTTAATGATGCTCACAGGCCATTACTAGCACAGGCTGCGGGACTTATCCTCTTAGACCCTTTCCTCCTAGTTTATTGGGTTCTCTTTCATTACTTTTACTTTTCTGCATGATCCTTTCTTTTCTGTCCCTTACTTTCTGTCCCCAATAAATACTAGCTCAAAATATCAATTTTCTTATCAAAAATGAGCGTTTGTTTGCCAGAAGAAAATATATTACCCAAATACCTTGATCTATTCACATCTCCCCTAACAATATCCCAAAAGAGGTTTTGCGTTAATTCAAAGACTCAGACAGTGGATAGTCCAACAGCTTCGTGTAGGGTTTGAAGGCAGGGGTGAGGAATTTTTAAGCTTCTGTTAATATTTCTGGGTCTTGATCCTGTCACTAGAGGGATGTAGAGGCACAAATGTACTTCCTAAGATTCTAACCCCTAGAAGCTATATATTAACTTATTTAAAATGTATGTTTTAATGCACATTAGTATAAATATTCCTTATGAGACCTAGTAGTAAAGAATAAAGTTGAAGTACTGGAGGCGAAAAAATATACAGAGGGAGAAACATCCCCAAACTTGTTATATTCTTGTTTTTCTCATTTCACCAGAAGACAGGAAGCATTTTCTAAGGGCCTCTAGGTACAAACCAGGCTTAAAGTGTGTAGAATTCAGATGAGTTGTTTTGTGAACAAATATGAAGAACTTCCTTATTTTATTTTGCATAAATCCTTGAGGGTAAAAGCTACGTCAATTATGAGGAATTAAAAACTTCTTCTAAAGCTCTACTGGTTTAAGCACTTAAATCAACTTGGTAAATGCACCTATTTTTAAGGACCAAAAATTAAAGTGGTAGCAAAATGGAAGTTTTCCTACCAAACTGTTAAGAGTAGTTACCTCTGACCTGGAGGGAGAGAAAATGTAGTCTTTGGATTGAGCTACAGACATGCTTCAACTTGCCATGTGCTCTAAAATCTTCTCTCTCTAGGAGGGTCAAGATTAGGAGGCCATAATCTCCAAGGAGCCTGGAATAACAGATTTTCCAAACTGGGTTCATCAACTACAGCTTTTTAGAAGTTTTCCAAAAAGGCTATTTCAGTAAATGAACACTCTTACCGGCAAGTGACTTTTTGTTTCCATCCTTCCAAAGCTTAATATCTCTCTCTCTTCTCCTGCCCATTAAAATCCAGGACCAGTGCCTGTTCTCTTGGGTGTGCACTGCTTGGATGAGAATGAGACAGTTCATGTTGCAATAAGCTTGTGGGCTCTCCTCCCTCCTGTCCTGGTTCTGGAGAGAGTTCTGACAGGAGAGGATGGATAGACACACGGATCAGCATGTCTTAAAAATTCAAGCACGAGAGCCCGGCAAAATGCGGGTCTTAATGTGAAAGCTAAAGATGGGTCAACGTTTTTGCAGCAGTCTTCTCTCACAGTGAAAGTCACCTGGTGATTTCCTTATCACAAAATCCAAAGGCTTGGACCCGTCTCCTCTTTGCAGCAACTGATGCTGTGAACTCTGACATGGAAATACTCATCTCTTGGCTTCTAACACGCTCCATTGCCTGGTTCTTCTTCTACCCTTTTCAGTGTCTTCTCTTCTACTTATTTTACTTGTCTTTCTCTTTTTTCCTAAATGGGAGATTCCCCCAGGTTCTGTCTCTGGCTTTCTCTTCTCCTCTCTCTGCATTGCCCCCTTCTCCCACCTCTTGCTAACCTGAAGGCTTCAACTGTCATTCCATGTGGACGATGCCACTGAAAACTGTCAATTACTGAGTATCCACCATGAGCTGGACACTTTAAAAAAATATTTATTTTATTTTATTTATTTCCTTTATTTTTTTGGCTGTGTTGGGTCTTAGTTGCAGCATACAGGATCTTAGTTGAGGCACACGGGATCTTTGTTGAGGCATGTGCGGTCTTTCATTGTTGCACGCAGGCTCTCTCGTTGAGGTGCACGAGCTCAGTAGTTGTGGTGCGCGGGCTTAGATGTCCCACGGCATGTGGGATCTTAGCTCCTCGACCAGGGATCGAACCCTCGTCCCCTGCATCGGAAGGTGGATTCTTTACCCCTGGACCACCAGGGAAGTCCCGAGCTGGACACTTTTTACATGTCATCTCACTGATCTCACACCAATTTTCTGCCTTTTAGGTGAGGAGGCAGAATCTCAGGGAGGTTTGAAGACTCACCCGAGACATCAAGACCACACAGCAGACGTGCTAGAGCCAGTGTTGGAGTTCAGATCTTTCTGGCTGTAAGGCCCACATTGTTGTCACTACACCGGCCCTCCTAACCCATGACTCGGCCTCCGGTCTCATTTCAAAATCCACAAGTCTTCTTCTCTGACTGGTTTCTCCTCCTAACAGAGACTTTCTGAAACCGTTCACCACCTTTCTCCCAATGACCCGGCTCCCAGTGGCGGGAGTCTCTGTCTCATCTCGCAGTCCTCCCCTTGCCCCGCTTCTCCACACCCACCTCCTAATCTCACCAGCTGCCAGATGCTACCTCTGACTTCATCTTTCCCTTCTCCCAACCAGCCGACACACCACTTCCTGAGCACTGTTCCCCAGGCCACATTCTTCCCTTAGGTAAAATCTTCGGTGGCTTCCCGCTGCTGAGAGAAAATAATGTCCAAATACCTCCACTTCTTGCTCAAAAGTCCAATCTACTTTTTGGGTCATATCTCTCAGAGCTTCCTGACACGTAAACTGTGTACCAGTGAAACCGGGCAACTAACTATCCCCTGAGTGTCTGAATGTCCCATTTCTATGCTTTTGTTCAGGCTGCTCCTTCTTACAGGAACTCACTCTGAATCCAGCAGCCACTCCCCATCTGCACAAACTCTACCCCGTCTCATGTAATGCACACGCAGACAGACAGACACACACACACACACACACACACACACACCGATTCTCCTCCACCACCTTCCAGTTGGATGTCACTTTACATCTTTAAGCCTTCCCAGATTTCCATCTGTTCCACTCTTGGGGAACTTAGCCTGTTCTACTTTGGGTTTATTGCCCCCCTCCTCTTCTTCGTAAGCTCTAAATCCCTTGGCACAGAAGGGACATTTCAGACTCCTCAGCGTATTCCCTGCAATCTTTTAGTCCAAGGGACATAATGGATGCCTGCCAAATACATATTAATTCAATTTAGTCAAACTTTGGTAAAATCTAGCAGTGTGAGGTCACATTTTAAATGCAATGCTGTACATGATTCTCCCCTAGCAAAAAGAAACAAAATGTTTCACACAGTCTCTGAGCATCTTGAGATCAAGACTGTTTAAATGATGACTATGAGTGCATAGCCTCAAAATGATTACCTTTTTTTCCTAATGTAGAAGGGAGAGAGGGCAGAAAAGGATTTGTGGAGAAAAAGAAACAACGTTAGGTTCTGCCCACTGTCATATGAAGAATGGAGAGGAAATAACTTACGGCAGAATGCACGTCAATAAGATAGGATGGCAAACGCTGAATGATAAAAATTCAATTTACATGTAGCTCTCCTGTGACACATAAATATTGTCAGGTAAGGTAAACTACTGCAATATTAACCTGTACTTAGTGAGATGTTAGCCTCTGAAAATGTTCTTTGGTTTTTCCCTATATTGTAGTTTATGTCTTCCTAAGTGGATGGTAAGTTCGCAGAGGGGAAGACATAGACCCACTGTTACCCGGCTCTTCTGACACTTTGGTGTTTACTAAATGTTATCCTTGGGACTGAGCATCAAAGAGGGTCATGACTCTTCTAAGGTCTCATTCTCAAAGAGTTATTAACACAATTTCGGAGGATGATTTTTGAGAAGATATCCAATATATGGTATGTTTATACACAAGAATTTATATCAGATTCAATGATACTCACTCCCTAATTGTGTATCATGGATACAAGAACGTTGTAACTTTGACTTCTCTTTAACCCTGTTAGTTTTAATCTTCTATGAAGCAGAAGAAAGTTCAAATCATGGACAACCACGCCCTCTGTGCAATGCTACTGATCTTAAGGAGGAGTTACAAGCAACTGGATGCAGCAAGATCAGTGCAAATCTATCACCAACACCAGTCAATCTATCCAAAATGTGTGCTGACAAAAAGCCAGTGCTCTCCCATTGGGACTGAACATTATCCTCTCCCCGAACACAATGTAATTGCTTAAATCCTTACTTTCTGCAACTCAAGGAATTTCTTTCCTTTTGCCAATGGCAAAGTTCCAGGTTTGGGGAATTGAGACATTAGTGATGACAGGAGGCATGAGGTCAGAGGATGACAGACAGGACTGAATTCACTGCACAGAGAATTCGCCAGGAAATACCATCTGCACACCTGAGGCTTAGATTTGGTGTGTATAACCAAGAAGCCCACTAGGAACCAATGATTTAGCCGGGATAGGGGCTCTTCAATGACTGCCAGTCCTATTTAAAAGTTAACAAAATGATTGCTAGAAACTTTATGTTCTGGGAGAAAGGTAGGGTAGGGAAGGTGAAAGCAGACAAAATGCAACATAGTCACAGATGCAAACCCTCTTCTCACTCACCACAATCATTTGAGCCACGTAACTTTCAGGTCCGGTGTATTCAGTCGGGTCTTTCACCTTCACCAGGACTAGGAAGTACAAATAATGCCACATATTGTGTTCTGACTTGATGTGCTCCTCAAAAGAAACCGTTTTATTATCAAACTTGTCCCTCTCGAGTCCTGCAAATCACAGGAGACACAATGTGTGTAATTTAATCAGCACTCGCTTCTTGGCATAAAAACAGAACATAATAATTATTGTGAAAAAACGCTTTCTGAAAGACCATGACAATTTAAAATGTTATGATTAAAAACAACGTAGTATATAAGGCCTGCAAAAAAAAGTCATAGAGTTTTTAATTTCTTTCCTGTAGATCCTTAGAAATGCACAGTCCTATTATAGATGTAAAATTTGCAGACAATTTTAAATATAGCTGTATCAAAATTGTCAAATTAAACTGGACCGCAAGTCTAAGAAAAAGAAGTCAAAATGATTGTGCAAGAAAAAGCACACTTGCTAATCAGGGCAGAAAGAAAGTGTCATTTTAACCAGAAACTTGGGTAAAAGGAGAAAAGGCAGCTAACAGTCATCTCTTCAAAACCACTTGTAATCAGTGAAGGGCAAACGAATGTCCACAGATATCTGGGCTCTGAGCGCAGTAAGGACTCACAGGCTCATTCCACCCCTTAGACTACTGTGTTCCAGGCATTTTGGGGAGGGGAAGGTCTGCTCAATTTCCAGGGCATATTTTTAGCCTCTGGAAGGACACGGAGCAGTAATCTCACTGGGTAGTAAGATTCTTTTCTCTCAAAGGTTGAAGCGTAGATGAAAGGAAATGAATGGGGATGAAGAAAAACATCTATGGAAAAATGAATTATACTGCCAAGTAAAATGGGATGTTGGGATTCAGTCTGGTTTTGCAGTTCAGATACTGGAGGAGAAATCTGGAAATTGAATTCCAAACCTGGCTACTCTTTTCCTAAACATATTTTTTTTTTTTTTTAAAAAAGGTCATTTGGCCATTTAGGCATGAAGAAGACCCTTTAAACAATAAGATGCAAAACAAAGTACGATAAGTAAAAAACCTGTCCCCAATGAAGGCGTGACCCTTTAAATTATATTACTGGATATTTTTACGGGAAATACCATAAAGTTTGGCTGGCAGATGGCTATGCCTCATCTTACTTGACCTATCAACAGCTCAGCATGCTTCAAATAAAATCCAATCCTCTCCCCCAAACCTGCTCCACCCATATTCTCTTTTCATTCCATGACAACTCCGTTCTTCCAGTTTTCAAGCCAAAAGTCTAGGAGTCAACCCTGAATCCTCTCTCTCTCTCTCTCACACATGCCACATCCAATTCATGTTGAAATTCTTTTGGCTCTACCTTCAACATATACCCAGAATCTGATTGCTTCTCACCACCTCCATGGTTACCACTCTGGTCTGAGCCATGATCATGTCTCATCTGGATTACCCAAATAATCTCCAGACCCCCTGTTTCCACCTTTATTCTCTGTGGCCTATTCTCAACACAGCAGCCAGAGTGATTCTTTAAAAACCCGAGCAGGATGGTGTCCCTCCTCTGTTCCCAACACTGCGGTGGCTCACCTCCTCAGAATAAAGGTCAAAGTTCTTACAGTGCCCTACAAGTAGGGTTGCCGGGGAAAATACAGGATGCCCAGTTAAGTTCAAAGTTTGGAAAAACATCGAATAATTGTTGAGTTTAACTACATCCCACGCAATATCTTTTCGCTAAGCCCTAAGTGATATGGCCCTCCAGCCTCTCTAACTTTGTCTCCCTCTATCTTCTCCCTTGCTAACTCTCCTCCAGCCACAATGGCTTCCCTGCTGATCCTTGCACCCAGACCCCTGCCTCAGGGCCTTTGAACCGGCTGTTTCCTCTGCCCACAACCCTCTTCTCTCTGGTGTCTCTTTGACTAACTCACTTACCTTCCAGTTTTTCTCAAATCTCACCTTCTCAATGCGGCTTACCTTGATCACTTTATTTAATCCTATAGCCTGTCTCTTCCGTTTTGCCAATACTTTCGATCACTCTTTCCTTGTCCCCTTCCTTTTCCTAGAGTGCTTATCACCTCTTAACAGGCTGAATATAGCCATATCAAAGGTGTTCTATTAAACTGGACCACAAGTCTCAATTACAGAGGTAAAAATGATTGTGCGAAAAAAATCCAGCCTGCTAATTGGCACAGAAAAGAGGAATATCATTTTATCCAGGAACTTAGATATGAGCTCATTACGTTGATTATTTATTGCATGTCCATGGGCAGATATATCTGTCTCTTTTCTTCACCAATGGTCCCAATAGCTTAGAATATTGCCTGCTACATAGTCGGCACTGAATAAAATATTAATTGAGTGAATTAAGACTATGTCACTAAGAATATAACAGAACTGAAGAGATGCAGAAAGAGTAGGATACAAGCAGAAAGCAATGAGGCAGTAGAAGCTGTGAACTGGCAGAAACCAGGAGGTAGAGCAGCAAGTAGAGAGAAGCAATTAGCATAGGGAAGCCATTCTAGACAGAAAGAAAGGGGAAGCTGAGAAAAAAGTTGTTGGGTAATAGCGTATGGTGGGGCTGAGGGTCTTGCTTTAGTTTCATGAATAGCATCTGGCTCTCCATGATGGCTCTTTGCTTACTGCACCTGTTATCTTAAACTGCTCATGTATTGTTTCAATAAATTCTCATTACTTTAAGAAAAAAAAGACTATGTCACTCATAAAATATTGTTCCACTAGGATGGCTATAATCAAAAACAGATAATAGCAATGTGGATGACGACATGGATAACTTGGAAGCCTCCTACACTACTGATGGAAATGTAAGATAGTGCAACTTTACAGAAGAGCTTGGCAGTTCTGCAAAAGGTTGAACATAGAGTAACCATGTGTACCAGCAATCCCACTCCTAGGTATATACACAAAAGAAAGACATATGTCCACACAAAAGCATGTACATGAATATCCAGCATTATTCATAATAGCCAAAAAGTAGAAACAACACTAATGTTCATCAGCTGATAAAAAGATAAACAAAATATGGTATATCCATACAGTGGATATTTTTCTGCAATAAAAAGAAAGGAAGTACTGATACATGCTATAACATGAACCTTGAAAACATACCAAGTGAAAGAAGCAAGTCACAGAAGATCACATATTTTATGATTCCATTTATATGAAATGTCCAGGATAGGCAAATCTATAGCAACAGAAAGTAGATCAATGGTTGCCTAGGGCTGAGGTGGATGGAAGGTTTGATGGGAAGGAAGGGAGCAGTGATGGCTAAAGGGTATGAGGTTTCTTTTGAGGGCAATGAAAATGTTCTAAAATTGATTGTGATGATGGATGGAGAACTCTGAATATACTAAACCCACTGCATTATACACTTTAAGTGGGTGAATCATACAGTATGTGAATTGTACCTCAACAGAGTTATTACCAAAAAAAAAAAAAGGAGAAAATTTTAAAGTAGCTTTCTCCTAGAATTCAATTCAAACAATTCCCTACCTGTTGCAAGATACACAGGACTATAAAGATAATGTCTACCATCAATTAACCTATAATATGGGAGAGGAAACAGACAACTTGTTTTATATTCTGAAGTGATACAATCTTCCAAGGAAACATAAAGGAGGACAAAATGAGTTCTGACCAGGTACACTTTAAAAGGTTTCAAAGAGGCATAAAACTTTAAATGTCTGGCCTATGAAACATGATCATGGCAAGTGGAGAAGAGACGAATGGTAAGAAAAGGTGCTTAACTTTTATTGAGCACCTATTTATGCTGACAACTATAAAGATGTCCAAATATGCTATAATAATTACAATAATCCGATCTGACCTTTTAGCACGTGAGGAAAGAGATTCAGAGGGATTCAATAAATTGCTCAAGTTAACACCTCTATTTAGTGGAAAAGTCAGCCAGTATTTAAATAAAAATATTCCTGACTCCAAAGCCATGTTCTTTTGCCTCTGGGCTGAGGAAATAGCACAGCAAAGCTAGAGATGAGAGTAAATGCCCTGTTTAGGGGACTGTCAGTTCCTCTGGTGTGGCCAGGAGGGAACACTCAGAAATTAAGATGAAATGGTACATTTGACACAAACCATGAAAAGTATTAAACACAAAGCTAAGGAGTCTGTGCTTTATGCTGAAGATTTTTTTTTTTTTTTTGCGGTACACGGGCCTCGCACTGCTGTGGCCTCTCCCGTTGCGGAGCACAGGCTCCGGACGCGCAGGCTCAGCGGTCATGGCTCACGGACCCAGCCGCTCCGCGGCACGTGGGATCTTCCCGGACCGGGGCACGAACCCGCGTCCCCTGCATCGGCAGGCGGACTCCCAACCACTGCGCCACCAGGGAAGCCCAATGCTGAAGATTTTTGAGTGAGCCTGGCATACTGGGAGCTGTGCTTTAAGTAACTCCCTGTGCCAGGATTTAGAGGAAGACTGTGAGAGAAGAGGCTAAGGGTAGGAGTCCAGGGGACTAGGACAGGGGAGGAGGGATATAAGGGAGGGAAACTGGTTGTCTTTCATCTTCACTGGGTCTTGCTCTCTAAGCTTGATCATCCATTCCCATGGTTTCAACCATCATCATGCTGATGAGTTCTCGATCTTTATCCCCAGTACTGACCCTTCTTCTCAACTTTAGATTCTACTTCCCGCTGCCTCCTGGATAACTTATGGGCATGTCAAACTCAACTCATCAAAGATTTGTTTCTTTAGTCCTTCTTCTTCCCCTCTGTTAATGAAATCCCTGTCCACCAGTGAACTTGAGGTCGCCCTCAGACTCACACACTGACTATCCACTCTGTGCACATGTCTTGTAGTCACTCTTTCTCACCATTCTCCAAACACACCAACTCCTCTGAAAACTCTACGCCCCCATCTAGTCTCTTTCCCACTTTACAGGAATTTCTTCTCCAAGAGCCAACTCAACCACTGCCACAGCTCTGACTCCCTTGGTTGGTCCTCTCTGTGTCTTTGTTATGAAAATTTGTCTGTTTCTATCTTAGGCTCTACTACTTTGTCTGATTTATTCTTGTATTACCGGCACCTGGCATAGTAGCTGGAAAACAGTAGGCATTCAACTAAAGTTCACAGAATAATTGAATGTATCAATAATAAAGACTGAAGAGGACACTGGGGTAGAAACTGAAGAGGGCTTGATGTCCGATTAGAGGTACCAATTTAGGAGGAATCTAGGACTACTCGATATTCTGACTTGAATGACCAAGTTTAAGGTAATATCACTAAATCAAGAGGAAAAAAAATAGAAGGAAGAGATTTTAAAGGGAGGATGTATTTGATTTTGGATGTGTTGCGTTTAAGATGCCTACGGAACAACCAATGTTGGGATGTTAGGTAGGAAGCTGGAAATTCCAAACAGCATTCAAGATATAACTCCACTAGTCCAAGGATAAATGACATAAAATGAACAATGAAAGCCAGAGCATCAGATGAGACAACCAAGGGAGAAAGAAAGGAAGGGTAAGAGGAGCTCTGTGTGCTCAATACAAACTTTTCAGGAAAAATGTTAAGACTACACTTATGTTGTGTTTCCCACCCAGTATGACTAAGGTAAGGGAACATACCCACTCACTAGCCAGGCATCCACATTCCTCTTCTCTGCTTTATTTTTCTCCATAGTCATCATTTGACATTCTATGTATGCTGGAAAATAAGTTCCATGATGGAAGTGTTTTTTGTCTGTTTTTGTTCACTGCAATACCCTAGCACTTAGTAGATGCTCAGTAAGTAACGGTCGAACAAACAGGTGAATGAATGACTTTCACGCATAAGTATAGACAATAAAGATAATAAAATAATGCGCAAAGTATAGAGAAGGGACTAATTACCAAGAGAAGAACCTAGATGCCCCCCCCCACAATTTAGCCTTTGTTTCCTATTAAATCATCTAGAAAGATCTTTAATTCTAGGAACCTGACCCTCCTATGATAGGAGTTCTGACCTATCATCAAATCCTTTCTCCATTTTGTTATTTTGTCACACCTGGTCTGTCGACATCTCCTTTTCACTGGATTTTTCACCTCTAGTAATTCAAAATTAATAGTTAATGTGGACAACAGAGTCGATTTGTTTCCATGCTTACTGCTTCAGCTCTGTCATGTGCTCATCATCACCTCATCATGACCACCTTCTGGACCACTAGCAACTGTTTTCTGAATCCCAACTCTGAAACACCTGGTTCACTGTCTTCAAGGCTAGGAAAGTCCCATTTGCTCTCACTGCCTGTCACAGTACCTACCTCTTCTGTTGCTACTATGGGCATCCTCAAAATACTCCTGGGGCCAGCTCCTACTGCGGAGAATCTCTCCTCTGTTATTTGATACTATATCCCCTTTGGATCACAATTTAACACCAAACTCCTCCAAGAACCGTTTCTAGATTAGTCACAACTATTTGATAGCCTACTAATACAACCCCCAAATATCCCGAATGTTTAAATTATTCTTGTAATTAAGTTCTTTTAATATATATGGTATATATTAGATCTTATATGTGGTAAGTGATTCCAGGAATGAATGCATATCTAGATATACTTTATCACGACACTTCCCACATGTTTCTGCCCTTTGAGGGCAGAGAATAAAGAACCTTTATGTTACTGAGGTCACAGGGATTAGCAGCTAAAAGAGTTTGAAAACACTTTTCAATATTTAAGTAAGTTTCTATTTTATTTCAAATGTTCACATTAAATTTGTTCTACTTTACAAAGTATTTGTTCTAATATAAAAATACTATTTGAATTTGCTCTCAGGTTGACTCACCTCAGTGGTCTCTCAAATTTGTTAATAAATGTGAAGCTTCTGAAAAATAGGCCATGTTGATCTAATACCTTCTGATATATCACCCTATATCCCTGTGGACATGTGTGTGCCACAGAAACAATACCATACATGTGACAAAACTTGGGATAACTTGGAATTAGTGCATCTAAGTTTTTTGCCTGCAGTATATAGCAATTTAGGACTTACTTGCTTTATCTTCCTTTTATAGGTTATAAACCACATAAGTATAGAGACAATGTTAATTTGGAGGTGACTAATTGGATAGTCATTCATTAAGCAAATATTTATGAATGATCCCTAATATACACTATGGAAGCATAAAAATGGATAAGATGTAGATGTGGATCTCCTAAAGACAAGAAGTTATCATGTATTGAGAGCTTACTCTCAGTTAAGCATGGAGCTAAGAATTTTTAGATACAGGATTTCATTTATACCCACCACAACCCCAAAACATGGCATTATATTCCTCACTTTCAAGGTGAAAGGAAACTTGACCAAGACCACATAGCCAGGATGTGGAACCAGTATAGACCCATGTCTACTTGATGGTAAAGTTCATATACTTTCTATAAGATGGTAAGGCATAGTATACAACAGAGGAGATGAGACAATGAAAAATATGTACAGTACTAGATAGCTAATTGTGATCGACAAATTTAGGAGCAGATGTGTTTGCTTCTGGTTAGTGGGACCAGAGAAAGCTGAATTCATGGAACAACGGCTTTAGAGACAGGGCAGTAGTTCAACAGCTTAGGAGTTTGGGTATTCCAAACAGAAACACCATAACTGAGAACACATGAGAGAGAGTTAAAGATGAGTAATGCAGTTGAACCAGAACCTGAGCTATAAATGGGAGAACAGTGGAGGAAAAGGCAGGCAAAAAAGAACGGGCCCAATTGTGGGGCAGCTTACACGCCAGGAAAATCAGAATTTTAGAGTTATAGACTGTACAATGTTATTGATAGGCTTTTGAGTAAGGAAATGAGTTCAAAGTGGAAAATTCTGCCTGGCAGCACTGAACAGTCCATTTGGGGGGTATGAGCCAGGGTGAGCCTCAAAAACCAAGGTGTGGCTGTGGGAATATGTGGAAGGAAGTGAGACTGTGAAAGCAGATTCATTACCACGTGGTAACTAGTGCACCTGGAAGAGGAAAAAGGAGATGCTTAAAATGATGGAGAAGTTCCCAGCCCAGTGGGGTATCATTAATTGCAATACAGAAGACAAGAGAAGTTGCCAGGTTAGAGGAAGGAGATGGAAAGGCATGATGCACTGGTTTGCAGATATGGTAAAATTGGCTTCCAGGAAGCCATACCTTTTAAAATGTCAATCAACCATGGAAAATAAAGAACAAAAGCCTGGAGAGAGGTTGGAGCCCTGGCTGCATATTTGGCAATAATCTACATAAGGGCAGAGGGAAGAGACAAGGAGTCTATGATAAAATCAGAACCTCTGATCAGGGGTTGGGAGAAGGACTTGGGCCTTGTGATAGACCCAGAGAACATGCAATCTGAGCTAGAAGAAAAGGTCAGCAGGAAGTTCATGATGAGATTTGAGACAAACATTTCAACTTGGTGATGAAGGTTATTGTGATATTTTAAGGAATTTACAGGCTACAGGCTTTTTGATAACCGTGAAAAGCCAGAGAGAATTTTGACATTGAAGGGAAAGGTCAGAGGAGCAGAAATAGGGGTGAAGTGACACACTTATTTTGCTGTTCACGTTTTTTTTTGTTGTTATAATAGGGGGGACAGGATCATGTCTTAGAATGAAGCTCAGTCTACCGATAGATTTTTCCAAAGAACTCATGTTTCGGAGGTAGTGCGCTGACATAACAGTTATTACGATTGTGAAGAAAAAGGCTTCGAGGAAGCAGTGTAAAGGCAAGACCATGAGACACAGGAAGATCTTCAAAGGTACTACCTTTCTTCCTCTGTGGGACTCACCCTTCTATATAATATCTCTCTTCCCCAAATCTCCCAATTACTGCACAACATCTTTCTGGCGCCACGTCCATCTTGTGTTCCTCCATCTAATCTAGACATATGAAGAGAAAACTCTTCTTTTTGTGTCATTTCCTTCCAGCAAGTCCCTCCCCAGCACTGTGCAATCTGGTATCTGCCCTTACTTTCCTGGAAACTCCTCTCTAAAACCTCCAAAACCTCCTAAACGAGAAATTCAAAGGCTCTGCTTCAGTTCATGTTACTGCTTTGACACAGTTGATAATCAATTCTTTTGTTCCCAAGGGTATTTTCTCCCCTCACTTCCACGTGCCACACATGTCCGGTTGTCCTCACACCATTCGGACTGGAAAGGTTTTGTGAGTGTGTGATCCCCTTTCTCTTTCAACTTTTCAATGCTGACGTTTTCCATGTGAGCTCCCATCATCTCCTCCTCTCACTTGGAAGCCTTCCTCCACACTCCAGCTTTTTCTTTGTCATACGGGCTGAGGATTCCCTGATACTGTCTCCTTCTCTGAGGCTCAGACAGATATGTTGACCTCTGTGCTGAGTGTATCCCATTGGGCTGTTCAGTACATACCTCAATTTCAGTACTTCCAAAGCCAAATTCAGTATATGCCTATGTAAAATTGTTTTTCTTTTTCTATTCCCAAACTCAACTGTTGGTACTGCCATCCACCCAGGCACCCACGCTCTCTCATATCCATTCCAAACCAAATGATTGAGATTTAAAAATTCTATCTCCCCAGTATTTCTTAACTTTGTCCTCTAATCCTGAATACTGCCACCACTACCTCTCCCGGATCAAGGTTTTGTTACCTCTCATGGACTATGGCAATAACCTTCTACCTAGTTACTATGGCAATAACCTTCTACCTAGTTACTCTGCCTCCAATGTTGTCCCCTGATGAACAACTTCCCATAGCTGCCACAGTGCTCAAAAATAAAAATTAGACCCTGCATCCTCTACTTAAAATTCCTTAATTGTTCGCCATCTTCTATAAGTCCATAGGATGAGGTCCAAGCTTTCTAATATAAAAGGCCACATATGATCTGGCCAATCTCTTTTGCTGGCATTGCCCTGCTCTGAAACTTACACTCCAGAAACACTGAGCTGTTTACAGGAAATGAAGACTCTACTCATGCTGTTCACCCGTCCACGCCTTTCCTTCTGCTGGCCACTCTGCTTCTGCCCACTTGGATATGGCTCTCTCCCTTCCATCTTTTTTTTTTTTTTTGGCCGCGCCATGTGGCATGCAGGATATTAGTTCCCTGATCAGGGATCGAACCCGTGCCCCCTGCATTGGCAGCGTGGAGTCTTAACCACTGGACTACCAGGAAAGTCCCTCCCTTCCATCTTTTACCATCAGCTCCATCACCATTTCTTCTAAGAAACCTTTCTTGACTCTTCCTCGTTGGGTTGTGGTAGGGCTGCCCCCTACACAACCCAATGAGACGTTAATAACCTGTAAACTTCTCCATCATCTCCCTTAATGCATTAGATAGCACTGATATTTACTGTGTCTGTATTCCACAACAGATCGTGGACACCCCGAAGGGCATGTCTAATTTGTGTTTGTTTCCTTGGAATAGAGCTCATGATCACAGGTTCATATCTGGCATACTCCCACCTGTTGGAGGGGTGCTGGAAAGGCTTGGAAGAACCATTCAGGGAAATGAGACAGTTGATAAAAGGTGAACCAAGGAAGGAAGGGGATTTATTGCGGGTCCAGTTTAAGTTATATAGAATAAACATCGTAGTGAGGCCCTTATGTTTGTTTCGTGACTTTTATCAAAAAGATTCTTCAGCTTGACGTGGAAAAATAGATGGTGAGTATCACCAGGAGTTGGTGATTATTCAAGGAGGGGGAAGGATCCTAGGGTGACTAAGCCAGCTACAGAGACGACTAAAGCCAGAAAGGGCTAAGGTCTATGAAGCGGAGGATAGAGCCAAAGGAAATAATGAGGACAAAGAGAGGGTTGGGTGGGCCTGAGAGAGCTAACGATAGAAGAAGAGGAGGACAGGGTGTGAGAGAGAGAGGGAGGGAGGGAGAGAGTGGCAGAAATTGAGAGAAACCACAATTCAGAATCAAAAACAAAGTACTGCCAGTGAGTAGAAGTTCAAGCTGCTGGGAAAATCATCTGTGGATTCATAACCTAACAAAATACAATAAAAATCATTCTATTGTTTAATCAATATGTTATTGTGATTAAAAATCTGTTTGCCAGTTGGTGGAACCTTTTGGTATTTTGTAACACATACTATAGTCAGAGAATCATACAAATTGCAGAAATAATGGCAAGTTAGCTTTGGGATGTAATTCTTCTGCTTCTTCTGGAAGCAGAGTATCCCAGTCCAACGCTCAGTTACATAATCTGAATTTTGTCCAGCTTTCATTTTGAAATAATTTTTCCCAAAGCATGGCAAACAAAAATCATTCTAGTCCCTCCTTTCTACTGGGCAGTTTCTTTGTCTATTATTTTAGTATCTTGAGAACACTTACCACAGATGAAGCAGGTTGTCTTTAGAATTTCTTCTTTTTTCTGTTTTTCACTTCTGAGATCCGCAAAAGTATCAATGATAACCCCAAAAATCAAGTTAAGAACGATAATGATGACAATGAAATAAAAAAGAAGGTCATACACCACTCGGGCAGCAAACAAGGGCTCCTGAAATAAAAAATTTTAAAACATTAAAAAAGAAGCCCATTGTGTATATATATATATATATATATATATATATATACACATTTTCGAGGCATGTTGATTTAGCATATTGTCTAGCAGAAAGTATATATTCAATCATTGTTTGCTAAATATGAATAGTATTCCAAGTTGGAAAAATAAGACCCACTTTCTATCTTCGTTTTCTTTAAGTGTTGTGAGGAAAATTTTCCAGTCTGTTCCCAGACCCCTTCCATTCCCTAGGACTTGCACTTTTCCTCTCCAAGGGAGGGACTTACTGTGTATTAAAAACCACTTTACATGTCATTGTGCTACATGCATTTTGGTGCAGTGGGCCCCTATTCCAGAAGCTGCACAAAAGGTAGACAAATACCTGTCCCAAAGGTCAGAGATCAGAGATCTGAGGAGGATATAATGATCCGTCCATTTCTGGAGTTGATTTTGTTCTTGGCCTTATAGAGTTAAGTACATTCAACTCAGGCTTATTTCTACTTGACAAATGGTATTAAAACACACATTAGAGATCAGATAGCCTAGATGTTTCATAGATGAGGAAACATGAGATGAACGGACAACGTGATACGGCTGGCCTGTTGGAGGACTGAGATTATTCAAGCTCCCAGCGTGGCCCTTGAGACGTTGTAGCCAATGAGAAATTTTTCAGCCTTGCCATTTGAATATACAAAATCCTGTTAGAATTTGTTCAGATTTGATATTCCTCGTCGATAAATAATAGAGGCTGTTCCTATTCAGAGGCAAAGAGTAAATATTCATGCCTGAGAAACCTGACAGACAAAAGGCAGCCTGGTTTCTGTTATTTACGTAACAATCAACTCCTCCATAAAGACTATAGTCGAAATATATATAGTTGAATATAACTCTGTCCACAGTTCAAAGGTGTACAGAGTTCATGACCCTACTAACATACATAGATTTCTAGGACATTAGCTGTTTCTATGTAATCCCAGTATACAGCGAATTGGTTTCAATGGCCACCATGATACTGTTAAAGCAAACAACATAACATACAGTACCCTGAAAACAAAAACCATATTGTAAATGCTGTTAAGAAAGGTTAAAACAAGATCATGTGTTTCTTGAAAAACCATTTTTCTCCAGCTTTTACTTCTTTTGAGGGTCTTCTCAGCACATCTCCCACGCCGCCGCCGTTCCTGAGGCCCTGGTTCAGGACAGTCACAATGCACATAAGGAGGGTGTCACACGTTCTTTCAATTCCATCTTCATATTCCTCAGCAGCTACAAAAACAAACAAGTCAAACAGTACAGCAACCTCTTGCTTTTAAAACACACTCTTATGTACTGTCAAAGATCTATTTCTTTATAACTGTGTCAGGACACAGTTTTCTGAAGGGATATAACACGTTATTTTCCATGCGGCAGCCCGTGAAGCCCGTGACTGACACAGACTCACAAAGCACACATATAATATCCCCCAATCATTTTTTCTTCCATCGGTGGAAAATGACAGAATGGAAAGGACAGAATATAGGAAAGCTAATATTCATTGTGAATTGTCGTGATGTGGGGAGATTTCAGTGAGACCTTCTGAAAACACAGTTAACTCACCCAGGAAGCAAAAGTATTGGGGGGGGGGAAGAGCTTGTACAAGGAAGCTAGGTGAACCCAGCTTTAAATTCTACTCTGTTCCAGAACTGGGACTTGGGCAAGTTACTTAATCTCAACGTCCTCATCTGTAAAATGGTGGGGGGGGTCTGTTTAAGGATTAAACCCTTCAGAGGGTTATTTAAGGATTATATTTAAGGTATGTAAAACACTTTGTACAGAGATTGGCATACCATAGTAAGTTAAGGGCTCACAAATTGGGGCAAATGCTATTTCACTTCTTTAGTGTCTAAGCTTTCTGAATGACCAGCATGGAGCTACAGGTAAGAAGCACGATGCATTTAGGTAAACAATTTATTTCATGTAAATAATTTATTTTATGTGAATGTGTTTATGCGAAAATATTTAGGGACAAACGGAGAGAGATAAAAAAGTATAATGTGACAGAAAAATTCCTAGTCTTATTTTGTTTAAAGATAAAGTTACCAAACATGGTAGTAATCTCTCAGTCATTTAAAATAATAAAAAACTCGCACCAAATTGGATACTAGAATCAGGATTTCCTAAATTAAGTAAGCAGAAATGTACTTTTCTTGTTACAAGATTAAAGAACCATAGTGGCACTGAATTTTGGAATGGTGTAGCCAGTCTGCATGTCACGGCGTGAATGTAAAAACAACCACCACCAAAGGAAAAAGAAAGAGAACGCTTCTATTGATAATTTTGTGTACCTGACCCACTACAAATAGCCTGTCTGGTACTTTGTTATGAAAAGGTTGATTTTCTTCTTGTAAGCTGACTTCAACATCACATGGACGAGGGATCCAGCATTTTCCCTCTATTCAGAGCTGCTTCTTTCTAAAACATACTCCTCAAGAGGAGGGCGGAAGTCAGAGAAGGGTAAGCATCAAATGCAGCATCAAAGATACCAGCAGGGTCTGTGCTGGACCACTTCCCGTAGAGGTGAGCACCAAGGCACATTCTGACTTAGAAAGTAGAAGAAATAAAACCGCTTTTGGAGACAGGAGAAATGAGGAAGAAGTAAAGCTTGTGGTACCAGCTGTCAGAACAGCAGAAGAGGCAAGAAGGGCAGAGAAGGCAGTGAGAAAGCGCAGTCTGCACAGTGCTTGGTTAGGTCCCCGACACCTGGTGGTGGTGCTGGCTAGGAAGAATGAGAAGAAAATAGTCAGAAATGTGTACGAGAGTTAAAGGAATTTTTGAAGAGAAATACGGTTTTCCAGCAATGCAGTCACGTGCAGTATGTCTATATACTACTTGGCCACGGTCAGATGTTCAATCAGTCTTCTATCTAGTGGCAGGATCTGCATTCGTTTATTTCATCAGCAACTACCTGGTCATATGACACCAATGTTTACTAAAGACTGATTAAGTACCAGATTAATCAGTTTATGGAAGCTACAGGAAAGTGCTCCCATCTCTCCCCAGTAATTCAGAAGTGAGGTTGTTTGCTCTTTAATAAGAGGTGAGCTAGTAAAATCCACACACAATTCACACGATTAGCCATTGTGAAATAAAATAGATTGGCTGCAAATACATAAAGAGAATTGGCTCTCTGTGTGACATGTAAACAGCGGGAGAGTGCCCAGGTCAGGGTCAATGTCAGCCATAGTCCAGCCCACTCACTCCATAACGAGTGCTTGGGCATGCCAGTTACACAGTAGCCTCTAGGAGCTCGGTTAACAAGGTTTTACCTTTGTGAGACGGATCTACTCATCATATGTTAAGCCAAGTTCCCAGGCCTTCAGGCTGAGAGCCAGGCCCTGAGTCACGATGAATTCACCTAAATAAATGCCACCTTGTGGAGACCTATCTACATAACCAGCTCTCCCCAAGCCAAACCTGCTTCATGTCAATATATCAGGAGCCCTTGCATTAGATGCTAGAAATACAAGTGGGAAGATGAAAGTGCTGCAGCCCCCAGGAAACTTATGGTCCCCTAGGAAATGTGGGTAGCAGATGAACAGAGGCAGTGCAGTACCATGAGTACTAAGGAGGCAGGATGGATAAGCATCTCATGGGCTGGGGTGTCGGGGGTAGCATCCTAAAGGAGGGGGCACCTGGGCTGAATATTGAGAGGGCATGGTTGGCCAGTAGGATCAGTGAAGACATTCCAGGCAGATAAAATGGGATGAGCGAAGGCAAACAGGCATGAAAAAACATCTGGAGTGTCTGGGGAATGGCAGGTGGATTGGGATGCCAGGGCCTCTGGGATCTGCAGATGAGTGCGGGAGCTGTAAGAAGAGAAGTAGGTAGGGCCAGATTATGGAGGGAGTCATACACCGAGCTAAAGGGTTTAAACTTTATCCTGAAAGCTATGGGGAGTCACTGGAGAATTTTAAACAGAAGAAAGGTGATTTAGCATCTAGTTGGCAAAGCAGTATGAGATAAAACATGAACTCAAATAACAAGACAAATTAACACACGATAAAAGCCACAAGGGCGGTGCAAAGAGATCAGAATAGAGAGAGAACTTTTAATACTAAGGATAATGAGGGGGGAGTCCCTCAATGGACTAAGACAGCAGTAGATAGGCATTTCACATGGCACGGGCAGAGAGCCCCGGAGTTAAAAAAATTGCTTATATGATGAAGAGCCAATAATACCAGTATGTACAGGAGTGTAAGATATGGCTGGAGATAAACTGGCAGTTCTCTGAAAAGCTCTAGGGAGTTTGGATTTTAGTTGGCAGGTAATGGAGCATCGTGGACACCTTGAGTTGTGGGTAGGGAAGGACATATTCAAAGCAGTGATTTCTGACAAGTAGCCTAGTGGTGATATAGTAGGTAAATTGAGGAGGAGAGAATAATTGTAGGTAGAAAGACCACTTAGGAGGCAGTTGCAATAATTCAGGCATGATGTGCTATGAGCCTCAACCAGAGTAATGGCTGTGAGGATGGAAAGGATGAAAGATCGGGAGCTGACGGGACTCGGTATGAAGGAGACGGCAACGTGAAGTATCAGACTGAAGCTTCCAGCCAGCGGTGACCTGGGAAAGGATGGTCTCACTAAACCACAGAAACAGACCATCTGGATGGAAAAACTGGATGCCGGGGCTTTGATGAAGACAAGGAAAGAATCTCAGATGATTTTTACGTTTATCGGACAAGAAGACTTTTAAAAGGCTAGAGAGGACAAGAGCTGGGAGAGTACTGTGATCCAGAATTAAGGAAGACAATTATTTAAAGATGAAGAGAGTATCAAAAAACATCAGAATTACAGAAGGGTCAAAGGCAATGAGAAACAAGAAAAGGTCACTGGATTTAACAATTAGGTCATCAGGAAAAGCATAGGAAGATGTTATAGGAAGATGGCAAGTAGTTTAAGAGAAGATGGTTGATTCAGAAATTGAAGGAGAGAGTGTAGGTCAATTGTTTTATAGAAAAATTTAGTACTGAAAGGAAGGAGATTAAGAGGATATTAGTTTGGGGGGATAAGAGAATGCAGAAGAAGGTTCAGTTAGGACCCAAGAGTGTATATAAGAAGAAAGAGAACAGGGCAAGGAAAAGATTTCAGGTGCAAGAATAATGATCTAGCTAATGGTGGCAAACGGGTAAGGATGAAAACAGAGGTGGTTATAAAAGAAGTGAGAGGACACGTCCTTGTTTACATGCATAAAGGAAGAATTAGTGGAAATAGACTTTAATGTGAAGACATTTTAAAAGAACTAAGTATATTCATGTAAAGAACTTAGAACATTGCTTGGCATATGTTTAGGGGTGTAATAAATTCCAAGTATCATAATTAGCATTATTATTGATAGATGGCTGTCAAATCTCATGCAAAGTTATAGTTTTAATATAACCAACAAATTCTATACTTAAACAATATGAGGTTAAATTATCCTCATTTTCAGTTTAGGAGTATTAGAAAGGATTTTTTCTTAATTCATAATAGGGGTGTCTCATATGAGGAAAGGAATAAAAATATATTCTATTGACTCTGAAATACTTCCCCCGATCTGAGGTGTTAGTCTATAAATTTTTCTGGACATGCATAAATAAAAGTATTTATTAATGCCATTTTTTTCTGCTTTAACAATTAAATAATTCCTTTTTTAAGAAGGAAGCAATAGATTGTCATTGAGACATATTTGAAATTCTGAGTACAACTGAGAACCTCTTGTTTCTTGGCCTTAACCTTTAATCACAATCACCTCAATATGGAATTGCTGATTTTAAAAAACTTTAGGAAAAAAAAATTAAAAACACGGGGCACCCAGTAGGAAGTCAAAGGTAGTGTGACATAAAGACTGACCGGTTCTGCTATACATCAATCTTTTTTACTGAAGTAAAATACCAAAATATATTCAATTTGAATAACTCATAAATGTCGGACATCTGTAAACCTCTTTTTTCCTGTACATTCAAATGATTTTTTACTTGGAAAATAATTGCAAATAATTTTTTTGCCTCAAAAAATCCTTACTTTTCTAGCAAATCAGTTTTGGGTTTTTTTTTAGGAGAACATTTTTGTCTAGGAAGTCAGGGAGGTCTGCAGCAAATGAAATAAAAGATTTCTGTTTTTTTATTCAACTGCAGTCAGTTGCCAGTTGCCATGAGAATTCGCTGCCTCTGGGAGGATGACTACCCGCACCTATGGAGCCTCCGCAGCAGCTGGCTGCTCAGCTTTCCGCTCCCCGAGGCTTGTTATCATGCTACTGCGTGTGTCTGGGCCTTCTGTAATGCGGACCTGCTGTCCACTCGGTAACAAACCAAGGCCTTCACAAATGCACGCTAGGGCTTGCAAATTCAACTTTCATCCTGGGGCTTCCCTGGTGGCGCAGTGGTTAAGAATCCGCCTGCCAATGCAGGGGACACGGGTTCGAGCCCTGGTCCGGGAAGATCCCACATGCCATGGAGCAACTAAGCCCGTGTGCCACAACTATGGAGCCTGTGCTCTAGAGTCCAAGAGCCACAACTACTGAGCCTGCGTGCCACAACTACTGAAGCCCGTGAGCCTAGAGCCCGTGCTCGGCAACAAGAGAAGCCACCGCAATGAGAAGCCCACGCACCACAATAAAGAGTAGCCCCCGCTCACCCGCACGCAGCAACGAAGACCCAACGCAGCCAAAAAATAAAATGTAAATAAAATAAGTAAATTAAAAAAAATTTCATCCTGGTCTTAGACACAGCAAAGTTATTTTTACATCTAAGCGACACACGCTGCCCCACAAACACCAGGTTCTGGCCTTCGTTCTACTTTTGCAGTTAGACACACGTGGCCAAGATTTAAAGGTGGCGGGGTTACAAGGTCAGATCTGCAGAGTTTTCAATCAAATGGATTTTATCACTTACCATGTCAAATGTAAGAAGGTCACAGAAGAAAGAGCAGATTAATACAGGCTTTCCTGTAGCTTTTAATACTGATTTACAAATGATCCCCCATTGTGGAAAGCTACTGCCACCATCTCTGGATCCCACCAGCGTCCCTGTCACACCTCCAGTGCTGAAATCCCTCCAGGATTCTTTCCTCCTTACTCTGGGAGCTTTCCCTGCAAAATCATACCCACAGCTCCCAGTTCAGGTCAGCCTAAAAAAAAAAAAAAAAATGCAGACTTTGCCCCTGGGGCAATACACCTGGAAGAATTGTCCCCTTTTGTCCACAGGGAAAAGGGAAGTTCTGTTCTTTGTGTAATGTATTAGGTGAAAATGACGGGTGATAGCAGTATTATGGGAAGTCTTTAATGCGTTTGCATTCGGAGGTATAAACCAATATCCAAACAGACTCTGTGACAGAACAGACTTTCTCAGCCTCAACACTATAGACCTTTGGGGCTGAATAATTCTTGGTTGGGGGGGAGTTGTCCTCTGCACTGTGAGATGTTTAGCAGCATCCCTGGCCCCTACTCGTTTGCTAGATGCTAGTAAAACTCCTCCCAGAATTATGACAACCAAAAATGTCTCCAGACATTGTCAAATGTCTGGGGAAGAGAGGAGAGAGTCAACTCCAGTTGATAAATACATAATAGAGAAGATTTACTTTTTTTTAAGAAATTGCCTTCAGAAGACAATACGCATAACGAACGTCTATCCAAGCATTCTATGAGGAAGGCAATATTAGGCAGAATTTTAACCATCTCTAGATTTTGGTTAGGAAAGAAATAATTTATAGAGATTAATCCTTTAATTAGGAGGCAATAAAATTTAGAAGGTTGGAGCACAGGCCTTGGAATCAGAGATCTAGATGTACTAGCTGTGAACGTAATGTCTCTGTCCTTCAGTGTTTTTACCTATAATGTGAGGATAGTTAGCAGAATCTACCTATCCTTGGACATGCTTCAGGGCCTTCACTCATGCTGTTCCCTGGGCTCAGAACGGCTCCTTCTTTCTCTTGGCCTTTCACCCTCCAAGTCTCAGTTTAAATAATCCCTCCCCAGAAGGGCCTCTCTGTTTATCTACAGCTAGGCTCTCCCGTGATTACCTATCATAGCACCATTTGCAGTAATGTATTTTGTAACTTTTTATGCTTCCCTCACTATTTTATAGTTTCATAATGTCCAGGATTATTTCTTTATTCAACACTGTCTTGAATATGGTGGCTGGCCCACAGTAGAGGCTCAACAAATATTGCTGTATGAATGAATGAATACACAGAGTTTTTATAATTATTAATATCATCATCGTCATCATCATTGAGGATCTGTACTGATCTGACTTAACTAAATTCCTATTTTACAAAAACACTCACTTCATTCTGTTGAATGTTAAGATCAAAATGTCACCATGAGTAAGACTGTACGAAACAATGACACTAGAATACCTGGTTGAGCATCTACAACAATGCCTGGGAAATTGTATAAAGCCTAAGCTTTGCAGACTTGCACAGGGTTGGGCGGCAACATCCTGGGATGCGTCCATACGTGTATGACAGAGAGGATCTCATTCTCGGAGGGGGGGCTTCAGCGGCTCCCTCACTGTACCTTAGGGCTGGATGAGCACTGCTGGCTCAGCTGCTGTGCTGGGCCCCTGGGTCAGCCGCCTTTATAGACTCCGGCAGGAGGAACACTAGCTTTGTTTTTGGTTCACTGGCAAACCAATATTTTGCTCTTAAAATCAAACCACTGTTACAGTGGTTTTTTTTGTTTGTTTGTTTGTTTTGGTTTTTTTTGGTGGTACGCGGGCCTCTCACTGTTGTGGCCTCTCCTGTTGCGGACGCGCAGGCTCAGCGGCCATGGCTCACGAGCCCAGCCGCTCCGCAGCATGTGGAATCTTCCCGGACCGGGGCACGAACCCGTGTCCCCTGCATTGGCAGGCGGACTCTCAACCACTGCACCACCAGGGAAACCCAGTGTATTTGTTTTTTTAAAAAAGTAAATAATTTTTAGAAGAGCAAGGCAGAAATAGGGTTACTCTACTTGGGACCATGTTGTTAAAATGCTCATGCTAACAAGAAAGTAAATTTTTTAACATACTCTTTTTCATACTCTGTCACAGAGAAAGAATGTTGAATTAAAAAAGAGATAAGTATTTATAACAATAAATTGATGCTCAAGGTGGCCAACAGATCCTAAGAGCTATTTAAATCTAGCCAGCTACTTAAACTATGTCTGAGTTTTTGAAATAGCTCTCTGTGATTTTTTGAATTGTGGAAAATGGGAAGAGTAAAACGTCTGCAGATCTGAAGTTGAGATTATGACAAATTCTGCAAACCGCTGACAAATGAGATTGATCTGCTCCCCCAGATAAGATACGTCATTGAAGGGATTAGTGTGGGAAGGAGTCAGAATCAAGAGAAGCCAGTATGGGTTCAGACGAACTTCACATTGGGAATATTGGCAAACATTACGTATCTGGGCTTTGGCAAGGAGGCTTTGAGAAGGAGCCTCATGAGATATTTTTTAAAAGAAGGAGGAACATGGGATAAGTGGTCGTTTATTTAAGGCAGATTTCTTTGTGGGTGAATAATGCACAAAACATGACTGTTAATCTGAAAGCACGTTTCTGGCGGCCACACACCAGAGGACTCTGTCCTTAGCACTGTCCCCGTGCAGCACTTCTAGCACCTTTAATGAAAATCTTTTGAGGTTGGCAGAATTTTTTTTTCTGTTAAGAGCCGGATGGTAAATATTTTAGGCGTTGTGGGTCACATACAGTCTCCATTGCACCTTTTTCATTAAAGAAAAAAAAAAAACTTAAAAAAAAGCTGCAACCATTCTTAGCCCGAGGGGTGTACAGAAACAGGTGACAATTCATATTTCCCCACGGCCCAGGTTTGCCAACCCGTGTTCTAGAGCTTATCAAACTTGAGGATGACGTGAGAGAGAATGAATATTCTGCTTAATAGAATCAGGATCCATAAAGATACCATGAGCCTCATGGCACGTGAGCACTGGAAGGGACCTGAAACCTAGAGATCATCTGTCAAGAAGTCCCTCCTCTATTCACAGGACAAACTGGGACAACCTGGGATTATGGGCTGGCAGAAAGATATAGACGTAAGTGCATGGTTTTATGCTTGAAATCCCAAACTCCCAATTATGTGAGCACAGAAGAGGCATTTATGGCTTGACAGCTGAACCAGGGAAGAACAGCATTTTAGCCAAGAGTCAGTCAAATGTGGGTCAAGCGTGTGGTGTGACTGCGAACTGCACCATCCTAAACATGGTCACACTACTCAGCTTCTTGCCTCGGAGTGTTACATGAAGAGTCATCGCTGTAATATGTGAGGAAGCTGAAAAAATTGGAGGTATATAAGCCAGGGGATGCATGTAACGGGATTTTAGAAACTTCAGAGCACAGCAAAGCTACACAAGTAGAGAAGGAGCTGGTTTGTGGTTTATAGGCCTGAACTGGGTACCCAGGAGGTCAGGGGGGAAAGAAGTCTGAGTGGCAGCTGTTCACAGTGCCTGAGCTGCTGGGACGCGGAAATGGACCATATGCATGTGTTTAATTCTCCCTTTAAGTCATAGAGCATTTAGTCAGTAGAAGAGACTGTCCATTTTTGTTGGACTTCAAGCAACAGTCCAGCATCTTAAGGCAAAAGGCAACTTGGGGAAAAAGGCTCTATCATTATGACCAAACAATGTGCTTCCAGATAGAAGTGGGGAAATCCATCCTTACGCTGTGATTAACTCTTGCTTCCCTCATTTTCTCTGAGTCTGATCTTGCCCTCTGTAGACATAACAGAGACTAAATCTATTCCTTTTTTATATACAGAACTCTTGAAATATCTAAATGCTCCCTAAATCTTTGTTGCTTCTGGAAACAGATCACTAATTCCTTCTACAGTTCATTAAATTTCACACATGCCATAGTTTCCAAATTCCTGCCACATCCTTCGAGAACAGATTAGAGTTTAAAAATTTCTTTTTATATGCATGGTTCCATTTGTTCCTTTGGAGGCAGGGAAAGTATCATATGCCCTATCTATCTATCTATCTATCTATCTATCTCTCTATCTACCTACGTACCTATGTACCGAGATAGATCTCCCTCTCTCCCTCCCTCCCTCCCTTCCTTCCTTCCTTCCTCTTTCAGGACAAGCCATCTGAACAAGGTCCAGGAAATTTGCATAACATATGCAAGACATAGGCCTAGAAAGTGGCAGGTCAGGGATTATAACCAAGCTTTTTGAGTTCTAAACCCATGCTTTTCCATTCTTTGTTAAAGGATGGATTCTTCTGTTAAAGGCAATATATTCTTAGTTAAAGGCTATACAGTGGAAAGGGTCTTGCTTAGTGCGGTATGGTTTTGCAATATGGTGACAGAATTTTTAGCAGCATGTACCACAGGGTAAATTTGATAAATTCTCATGATTACAAATAACACAAGGAACAGGGTGAGGATACAAAATGACGGATATGAGAATCCCTTCTCTAGTTTGAAACTTTTAGGTTCTTTTACCCTCCATTCTTCTATTTCAACTCACCATGAAATTTTTAGAGCAACTCTCTAACCTATAATAACTTTAATCAAATAAACGTAACTTCAGAAGTATCGAGTTCATGCTGTCCTGGAGCCCTTTTTACAGACCTGTATTTGAAGCCGGTATTGTGGGTGAGCAGTTGTCCTTTTCACATGTTCCCAGGATTGAAGTTAAAGTCATAGCAGAAACTGCATTGCTACCTGAGAACACACAATGGAGACACAGTATAGAGACAAATATGCAAGTGACAAGAAATGAGCAGACACATTACAAAGGCACATAAACAAAAGGTGCTATTACTCCAAATTAGCTGTGTTCCTAAAGTGTTTAGTTAAGTTAGTGTAGCATTCCGAAAACAGTCTTGCCTCCTGAATCAATTTTATAAATAGAGAATAGGTTCATGGGCCAACCCACTAAAAGCCTTTTTTATCTTTCTAAAGTGGCTGAGATAAACGACTAATAATACTGCAGGCCCTAACCACCATGTGTAACAATGTTCCCATGGCCAAATACATTCAGGGCTCTGGCTTGGAAATGCCAGAAACATGTTCCCCCAGCGTAGCTGGTAACCCTGAGCTCTCAGCCACTGGTGCCCATGGCTGAGCTAGAGCAAGCAGGAGGTGGCATCTCTTAACGGTAAACTGTGGGTTCCTGGGAACAGGCCAGCAAACATCTCAGGGAAGCAAGAATCTTCTTCCAGATCCCTGTTCAGAATCTTTTCTTCCTTAGTCCCCAAGGATCCATCTTTACCCCCTATCTCCCTGGCCCCAACAGAAAAGTAAATAGTAACCTTCTTACCTGTGTAAACAAGTTTCATATAACAAATTTTGTTGCTAGTAACAAATACAACATGAAGAGGTTCGTTCCTCTCAAACCTGTTTTTCACATGGAGCCACCAAGGAAAGTCCAGAAGGTGGAGGGAGAGGATTAAGTTCATTTTCATATACTGAGGAAATATTCACGTGCATTTCAGGGCAGCACCCACCGAGGTTAGCCTGATTGTTTGATGAGGCGAAGGCAGAAGTGGGGAATGGTGGCTGGGGTTTGGACGTGTGATGAGGAGAGAGACCAGACCTGGAGTTGCCACCAACACAAGCCCTAGAGCTGAGAGAGCTCGGGTCCATGAGGAAGGGAAGCCGCAAACTTTACCTCCCCGCACCCTGACTGGGGCAGCATGGCAGAAAGGACGGGTATATCACGGGGTGGAGTGAGCATCAAGTGGTCAGAGAGGTGGGGTTCCTGAGTGTTCCCCAGGAGCCATTCCCTTAATTAATATTTACTGACTTCGTGCTAAGCTCTGAGGACTCGGAGTCAGGGCCTTGGAGAACCCACAATCAATTAGGGAATACAGAGAGGTACAGACATAATTATAGTTGAATGGACGGAGTGGGGTACACGTAAAGTGAGGTAGTGCGTTCAGAGAGGGACAGGTGAATTCTAGAAAGGAAAAAACAAAGGTTTTTGGAGAAGGATCCATCTAGAGGAGACAGGATTTACACACAGGAAGATGAGGTAGAGGGTAAAGGGGGCAATTCCAGGTACAATCCTATGACAAAAGGTACAGAGGCCAGCAAAGGCACAGACAAGGCAGAGCTTCTAGGCTAATGATTTTAAACCAAGCATCCCACAGCCAGCCCAGGGCCCAGCAAAGTTTTCAAACCCATAAGACACAGAATCAGAACCGTGGTAGGAATGAATGACTTGCACAAGCAGAAGAGAGGCTGAGCGGGGGGAAGCACCTGGGAAGTTTCTGCCATTTTCTGGGGAGAGGAAATGAGGGTAGAAACAGGAGGGTAGCCCTGAGGATGGGGAATAGGGGGCAGTGGGAGAGACACTGGAACCTCCGCTTGTCAACACTACGTTCCCGCCAACTCCTTGGGCTTGTCTAAGACATGGATTCCCCTGAACACCGTCAAGTGCAGGCTCCTGCATCTACAGAGTCAGATTCCACTGGTGTCAGAGGTGGGATATGCATTGTCCTAAACTCCCAAGGCCATTTGCAAATTATTGGTCCTCTGCTCTCATATCCATCTGCGGTGCACCTGCCATTCAGCTCTAGAACCTCAACCTTCTCTCTTTGTTCACTGATTTCTTCACATTCACTGAAGAACTGTGTACCCAATTTCACTTGCTCCCTAGATGTGCTATGTTTGATAATTTCACTCAACTTTGGGAGAAAATAGTTTTCAATAATTGAAAGAATAAACTTTATGCTACATATCCACAGACATAATATATAGTATTAGGAATTAAATTTAAAATGTTATGAAAATATGAGTGCTTCTTCCAGGGCATGGTACCACATACACTCTCTATGAAACAAAAACTCTCAGTCTATGAAGAATTAAGAGTTTAACTTTGTTAGCTGTTCTTGTATGCCATATTTTTATACTATTTACAAATGCTTTCTCTTGTTTAACAACTTTTTATATAAATATGTATAAATATTTTTAGTGAAGATCTTGACATTTTAGTTTTCGTGCTTCCTATTTTGTAGAAGACAGGAAAGAAGACTTTTTTATATTTCTAAAGAAAATATATTCATAATATAATGACGCTAACTTACTTTTTTTTTATTGGAGTATAGTTGCTTTACAATACTGTGTTAGTTTATACTGTACAGCAAAGTGAATCAGCTATATGTACACATGTATCCCCTCTTTTTTGGATTTCCTTCTCATTTAGGTCACCACAGAGCACGGGGTAGAGTTCCCTGTGCTATACAGTAGGTTCTCATTAGTTATCTGTTTTATACATAGTATCAATAGTATATATATGTCAATCCCAATCTCCCAATTCATCCCCCACCCCCGTCCCCCTTGGTACCCATACGTTTGTTCTCGACATCTGTGTCTCTATTTCTGCCTTGTAAATAAGATTACCTGCACCAATTTTTTCAGATTCCACATATATGCGTTAATATACAATATTTGTTTTTCTCTTTCTGACCTACTTCACTCTGTATGACAGTCTCTAGGTCCATCTATATCTCTACAAATGACCCCATTTCGTTCCTTTTTAGGGATGAGTAATATTCTATTGTATGTATGTACCACATCTTCTTTATCCATTCCTCTGGACACTAATTTACTTTTTAAACAACACAATTAAAATTACTTACTACAAGATTCATGAAACAATAACAACTGTACACGTTTGAATTCAGAAATTGTGACGCTTCAGTGTCAGACTCACTCTGTACTGAATAACTCAATGTGACCATGCCTAGTAAATAATTAAGACAAAGAATTTTGAGAACAGATAGTTTATGATTCACAGATAGTTTAGTACAAGTGGAGTTTTGGGGGTATTTATACACATGAGTTTTTCCTCCAAATATTTACACCTATAAAACTCTAGACAAAGTAACATTTAAGGGAGAAAAAGAAAGGCCATAACAGAAAATATACCATGTGTCTGTGAATAAAGACTACTACCTAGGTCTGAAATTCAGTCTCAAGTTTAATAACTTTCCATCTATGTATATGATGTTTCTATTCCGTGCCTTGATTACTTAGACTAAATAATAGATCTAAATGCCACTTAATTATCCCATATTCTAAAAGCACCACTAATTAAATCCTACTTTTAAATTTGATGGTTTGAAGAAAGAGAGAGTCGTTTTGTGGTTTCCCTTCTCTGCAACCCATAGGCAGTGGAATCACCCAGAGAAACTATCAGCAAAGTGCAGAACTGCGATGTCCATGCAGCAAAACAGGAGAGGAGGAAAGAGACTTAGGAACAAAATTTAACCAAAACAACAAAATGTAGGAAAGGGGGAAAGAAGAAACCATTAGGGAGCATAATAAATAAAAAGTCCAAAGTGAGATGGAAATAATCACCCCTCATACCACAAGAATCACAGTGAGTATAAATGGGTGATGTCTAACCAGTCAGACAATAAAAATAAATATCATACAGAAATTCTGACAGTCACATATTCACGGACAGAGCCCCTTAATGACAATATTTTGAGCATTTTTCTATAGCATATTTTCTGACTATCTGATGGTTTCCAAATCAAAGCATTTATGCTTTTCAACTATTCAAGTATAATATAATGTACTGTGAGCAAACATGTATGAAATAATGGTTGTGAATGATGGGATACTATGTGATGGGATGATGGGATACATATGATGGGATACATATGATACTATGTATGTTCTTGGGGGAGACATCCCCCAAGAGAAAGAATCCCAAAGCTATTATTACCCTGCACTGAAATTGTCAACTGTCTCCGGGAGTACAGTCAACACTGTTGAAACTTCTGTACTGAGACTGAGCTCAGGTGACGTTTCTTGTATGAAGATTTTCCTATGCACACTGTCAGCTAACATACAGCATAGGGGTATTTCACACTCATGAGCTCTTAGTGAACAAGAAAATGTTTTCAAAGGAATGGAAGAAAACATTGCCTCCATCATCATTCATCTGTGATCCTCTTAGCAAGAGATGTACCAGTCAGAGCCGCCATCAGAGCAAGCTCATTTAGTGGTAACAGCAATACCTGTAAGGGGAGTTCTGTTTTTCAGCCTATCCACCTCCATAGTGAAGTCATCCTTCAGAAAAAGGAATCCAATAATGGAAAACAGGTAGACAAGGATGAGGGCGAGGACTGCAGTTAGAATAATGGAGCGGCCATTCCGTGTGACACTTTTTATGACATTGAGCAGAGTCTCTTCTCTATATACTAAATCAAAAAGCTACAAAACCAAAGAGAACAAAAACAAGGAAAAAAAGGCAATGAAGCAAAGGGTGAATAAATACAAAGGTAATCACAAATACAAATGCAGGCCATTTTAATTTACCTGTGAGAGAATAACAGTATAAATAACAACTTAAAAATGAACCAAAATATGTATTTCTTCTCCAGTTTGAATGTGTTAATAAACTGTTTTTCAATAAAGATAACTCTAACACAATATATAATGTGCATCTGTTGGTTTCATAACCAATGTAGTACGAATTTTTTAAGACATGGTAATAGCACAGCTTCAAATTTGAATTTAGAAAAATTGTAATACGATACATAACCAACTTAGCTACTTATTCCCTATTTTTAGCCTTTCCGATATTCTGTAGTTGCTTCTAGAATATGTAAAATGGCTAACATGAGAATGCTGAATTAGGGAACTAAGTGATGAATAATTGAAGGATTCATTCAACGGATTGTTTAATCAAGGGATTAGAGGTGAAATGACATGAATTCAATTTTATGAGCCCACTAAAATAGAAAAGGTATGAAATTTAAAAATATTTGAGAAATGCAAACATCTTTCTTACTAAACAGGTAGATTGAGGGCAAAACCTATTACTTTAGTATATGCTTTTGGGAACAGAAGTATAAACAGAAATATAATTCACAAGTGTTAATTCACTTCCTCTATGGATAATGGGTTATTCTCCATTTTGTGTTTAGTAGTTGACAATCCATATGCACTGGTCAAGAATCTAGGTATGTGTTTGCTATCTGCAGTCAACTTTAAGAACAATTTTACTTATTGCTATATTTAAAGTTGAAATTATACATTCGCAACTACATGTTTCATTATTAAAAGCTGGTTAAAAGCAATATTAACATTTACTTTAATGAAGGCATAAGTATCAGTTTAGAAATGAATAGTATTTTTGATATTAGAATAATTGGGGTTTGTTTTCTGCTATCTATGGGGAGTGATTAAAATCTCTGAGCTGGTTGAAATGATTAATACCAGTGTCGCTCATCCCTTCAGAAACACCAGGGCCTTGTACTCTGTTTTTCAGAGTTTTGAGGCTTATACAGTTACTTTCCAATTTAACTATAGTCTTGCAAATAATTGCTGTAAATATATTAACTTGTTTGCTCACCTTAGGACACTGATGTTTTTTGATGGTCAAACACAAAAACATATGTTTAACTATTTTGCTATCTGTTTATCTCCTGGAGGGAGATACAACCTTTAGAAGCAAATTCCTTATTCTTCCCTAAAGACAAATTAAGTAATGCAAGTTCAGCTTCCACATTACTGACCTGGCTTATTTAACTTATTTAAGCATTTAGTTGACAGAAAGGAGATTTTCCCTCAGCTGAACAGTGGCTTAAAGAAAAGGTCTGGAAATGGTTCCAGATCATTTCTGGATAGTTTATGAAAGTTTATAGTTTTCAGAAGCCCATAGGATACTTGATGAAAATGCATATTCCTGGGCCCTATTCCATACCCATGGAATCAGAATCTTGAGAATGCAAAGGTATTGATGTTGGACAGGTGAACGGTTCCTTCCATTTATTTCTCAAAGGAAAAATCTAGAGTGTGGTTTCTATTACCGGTTAAAGGATTGGCATTTGTGGACACAACTGGGAATGCAAATTCATATATTTTTTAAAACATAAAAATATTTTAAAAATACATTTAAATACCATTTTGACATTATGTCCATTAAAATTTTCTTCTAGTCCTCTAAACATGAAAATGGAATATATCCTTTTTATAACCAACCCAATGAAAACAAATTAGCATAAGTGTTGTATGATTTGAAAAAGATGAGAGAAAAATGCAACTGGAAATTAAGGTTAACATAAATTAAAAGTAACATTACTATTAATAACTCATACAATAATTCAAATACACCTTTACTTTTTCAAAAACCTTTCCTTAAATAACAAAGATTTTACATGTATCATTTCACATGTTTTTCATATTATTTCTTTAATGGGTCTTGATATTACTAGGCTCTCATATTACCCCTATCCATTTTATAGACAAGGAGGTTGAAGCACAAAAACATTATAATAAATATTACATATTTATTACAGTCAGGAAAAAGAGCTGGGTATAATAGACCTTTACCTATCACAGGCAGATTTTAAAAAATGCAATTTTTGTGGTGAATTAGAGCAAAGAAGGAATTCATTAGGATCCTTGGATCAGAAAAAAAAGTCTACTTTTGATGGCCGAACACTAATCTAACTTAACTGGCTGAATACTAATCTAACTTAGCTGCCTGGAAGATAATTTTGTATCCTTATGTTGATAAGGGACAAATCCGCTCTTCACTGTGGCTCTTTCAAGTGTTTTAGGGTAAACAGAAAATTAGTTTCTTACTTAATCTTCCTACATGGGTGAGCTAGGTCACAGGGAAGCAGAAGGCAATGAATTTGCCCCTCATGACCCAAGAAAACCAGGTCAGCATAATGTTTTTAGATCTTCAGCTTGTTTTCAGGGATTATTTTATTGGGTAGTGTTCTCCTCTGCACAGCAATTGTGAGCTGAAGATATGAATAAATTGTTCCTCTGGCATCATGATGCTAACCTGGTAATGCTCTAAGTTTCAAAACATTACCATATACTTGTATTGACTCCTCTCCTGGTTTATAGCTACAGAACATATATGTAGGAAGGAAAACTGATAACCAGCAAAAAAACAAAACCAAAACCAAAATGCGGCTTTAGAAGAAATCTGAAAATCCACTTAATGAATAGATATATGTAAATCAGCTTAACAACAACAACATATTAAATCTAAAACTATAAGACTGCCCTTAAAACAACTCATCATCTTTTTGCTAAGTTGGCTTTCCCCTTCATTTTATTTATATGCCATTCTAGATACACAAAATATTTGCTGTTATAAATAAATGCAATGAATTCAGTACCAAGAAAGTGTATCCCTTTTCTTGTTGAAGAATCTCTAAGGGAAATATGACTCGGCTGAAACCCAAAGCAGCCTGCTATACAAAGCCTGGGTCAAGAGGTGGGTCTCAGAGATAAAATAAAGAATTGTACCACCTATGTCGTTTCTCAGAGATAAAGACTAAAAATAATAATAATGCATGATTTTCCTAGGCAAGTCTAAAAATAACATAATTTGTCCTAAATGCCAGACTCTGCTTAAAAAAAAAAAATCAAAGGAAGAAGCATAAGAAGCAGCAGCATTATGTATTTTTTTCAGCAGTGACTATCCACATAGAGATGTACTCACCAGGAAGCTATAGAAGAATTCGTGAACAAAGAGGCCCAGCATGCAAACCAGGACATACGCTACATGGTAGAGAAAGGCCATATCCAGGATGACCGCTCGGTACCCTCGGGTGAACGTGCCACGATTTCCGACAAAACTCACCAGAAATACGATTTTATTACAAAGCTAAAGGGAGGAAAAGATTCGATTTTACTGTCTTATTTGTTCTGAAACTCACAAAAACAGCATGTCATTGACAAAACCTATTATTCACAAAGTCTGTGGTTTTCTTTTATGATTTCTCATTTTGTAATTTTTCAGCACTGCTTACAAATCTGCATGTAAACACCATAGAGACAAACCCTGTATTCTTTGCAGTTCCAGGAAAAGAGAGGAAGAGTGATTAAGAGCCGCAGCTCTAAAATCAAGACAGACGTGAATTTAAATGCTAGTTTTCCCACTGCTATTATCTGACCTAGGCCATGCAACTGGAGGCCTTGGTTGTTTCTTCTCAAAAACTGGAATAAAGGAATTCCCACCTCATAGAACTCTTCAAGGAATTAAATAATTCATAATGAATATGAAGCCCTTAGTACAATGACTCTTGAAATATTACTCATTATATTTTCCATATTAAAAGTAATAATGCAATGTTTTTATTATTATACTATAAATGAAATAGAAAAATATATTTTCAGAAAACATCCAGAGATTTGTCCTCGATTTTTTTATCCTGGACTTTCTCTACTGAATATTATTTTAAACAAGTAGGCCATTAAAGATTATTTTTGTATTTAATTTACTCTACATTCATAAAAAATATAAATATACTTCTCTACCTAGATTAAAATAAATATAATACTTGGATGTATCTTCCAAGTCCTATGTATGGTAATTATTCAGTAAACGTTTTGGAGTGTTTTTTATCCTTGGTACCATGCAGAGCAGGGGTCCCCAATCCCCAGGCTGTGGACTGGTACCAGTCTGCGGACTGTTAGGAACCGGGTGGCACAGCAGGAGGTGAGCGGCAGGCCAGCGAGGGAAGCTTCATCTGCCGCTCCCCATCGCTCCCCATCACTCCCATTACCGCCTGAACCATTCCCCCCAACCCCGGTCCGTGGAAAAAATGTCTTCCACAAAACCGGTCCCTGGTGCCAAAAAGGTTGGGGACCGCTGATGTAGAGTATTCAAATTAAAAATACATTTAAATACAGAAATTTAAGTACAGAAATTTAAATACAGAATACAGAAATTTATACTGAGGTTCTTTGGCAATGGTATCATATTTGTTTTTATATGTCCAAACCTAACTTTGGGAAGACAGCATGCTCTTTGCAACATCATAGATTTTTTTCCATGTATATGAAAGAAACTGCCTTATGGAATGATTTTAAATAACATAAGAAGGAGCACAACACTTTGGGCAGAAGTAAAATTTGAGAGGTTGGAAAAACCTTTCCCTTCCACTTTCTGAAATCCAAATCAATACAGATAAAATGAGAAATGGTTTATCATTGCACGTTGTGAAGATAACCAAACCAAGTCAACAACGTAGCAATTAAAAACTTCAAACCTTTCCTAAGTTTGCCCCATGTTAATTAAATATCCTCTCAATAACAGATATTATCAATTTCATCATCTTGTTAACTTGAATTATGTTAAATAGAAAGTCTTACTTCACTATTTAGTGTTACATCATCACACCTTTACATTACTATTAAATATAGCTACTGTATTAATGGATGTCTTTATGTTTACTATCCAAAAGCAAGTTTAATTCATTCACCCATATCATCAATATGAAATAGAAATAAGAAGTTCTATAAAAAATAAAATTAAAAATTATGACTTTTCAGAAGGATGAATTATATGTTGAAGACAAATTGTTTAAATGTTGTGTATTTGAGTCATAAAAAAATTATGCAGGAAAACTATAAGTCCTATATACTTATAGGAAAAGGGATACATTGAATTCAGGTTCTCAAGAGCAATATAGTTCAATTCTCAAATAATGCAAAAGCAAGGACACACTTCTGCCTAAAAGGGCCTCTGCCATTCTTGCATGAAAAAGATTCGCCTTATTTGTTTCAGGTTAATTTTTTTGAACCTTGATCTAAAGCTTCATATTGATGAATATGCTCCTTTTCTCTTGATGGAGCCAATGCTGGTAGTGGCAGCCACCTATTTCTGCAGAGATCAGAAACAAGGAAACTGCTGTCTTTTAATTTTGAAGTATTCATACCATGAAGAAATAAGTGTAAGTATAAATGATTTGGGTAGGAAAAAACTTGAACGCTGGTTTTTCCTGATGCATGACCTGGAAATTTGCAAATTAGTTTTATTGAGCATTTTCCATGAAAGCTGGGAAGATTTATGGAAATGAAGAAGTTACAAAAACATTCTCCCATTTCATGTCATGACTTACTTGACATTGTCTAACCAGTCCTTCGTTTGTCAATACCATTACGTAGGCGATCATTGCTTCTGTGGCAAGCGTTCATGTGGGCAACAATAAACGGGGGGTGTGGGAACTGAGCAAGGTGGTGAAAAGGCCATCTTCTGAACTGGTGTTGGAAGGACCCTCGAGTCAGCACACAAATACCGATATAAATTATCACAACCGTCCCTTATATTTTTTTCTTTCTCCATCTATTCTTCAAAGCTGCCCTTGATATATTTTTCATTGAGAATGGGATAAATTGTGTGAAGGTTGGGGGAAAAAGTGGCAGGTGGGGGAGGGAAACGGCAGCAATGTAAGCTCTCTGTACAGCCTTTTAAAAGTAACACATCATCCAAATGATGGTCTTCCAAAACAGAAAAATGAATGTTCATTTGTTAATCAATGTATACTAAAACAAATTCATTAATTTTAACTAGGTAAATTAATTATACAGTATAGTAATATTTTCATAGATACTTTATATTTCATTGATATGTCTTTGCAGGACTTTTTTTTAAACAGTGCAATATAGTGGGAAGACCCTGGCTTAGAAGTTGGGCCATCAGGGTTCCAGTCTTGGCTCTGCCACTAATTACTTAGGTAAATCCTCCTGGTGTCTATAGGATGTATACACTCATTTCTAAAATGAAATGACTAGAAGGGAATAAGCCTTAAGGTGCCTCACAGCTCTAGAATTTTATGTGGTGTCCCTTAAAGTTTGCTATTTTATGTGATCACAGAAATTTATAGCTGCCTTTATATAATCCTTTCTGTCTTACTTGGTTCTATGTCCCTGATCAATAATCCTATCCCCATCTTACATTGTTCCTATTTATTTTCCAACAATAATTATAGCAAAAAAAGATTGTCTACTATTTATTAAAAAGTAAAATTGAATCTATTGTCTTGAACTGCTGTTTAACTATATTATTATATATTCATCAACTTCTTACTAAAAAATCAGGTTCAAAAATCTCCATTTCAGTGATGTTACATCTTGGGCAGGATAAGGTTCTACAGTCAAAGCATGAGGCAAAATTGTCATGTAGTCAAAATCACCCAAGAGATCTTTTAAATTGCCAGCGAAACAGTACAGTAAACGAGGGTGGTGTAAACTGTAGTGTCTCTTACTAAATTCAACACATGCTAGTATTCTCCCAGCACTGGGGCAGTTTTCTGTTTCTGCAACTGAGTATCAGAAGTGGGAGCATCAGTGACTGTATTATATGAAAAACAGGGAGTGTGTGTGTGTGTGAGAAAGAAAGGACGAGAATATGAATGTTTTGACTCAATATATTTCACAGGTGTTTATCGTATTATTTATTATAAAAATCTAAACAATAAGAATTAATGAAATGGTTAAATAAATTATATAACATCCATATAACTGGTTAATACTATCATTATTAAAATGAGATTTATAAATAAGTTTGATGGTATGAAAACATATTAAGTGATCCCAAACTGATAAAATGTGTTTATATTTGCCAAAATAATGTTAATTTTCATTAGCAATAACTAAAAATGTAACGTAGAGGTGGGAAGAAAACTGTACTGGGTTATAAGATATGCTTTTCTAACAGAGAAGAACATTTGAATTTTTAAAAACAACTCAAATATTGAGGTAACCCATGACAAGACAGAGAAGCGAGCTGCAAGCTAAATACAAATTTTTTAGAAACGAGCAAAGATGATAAAGATGAAGCATCATAATACGCAGAAACTGATAATACTAAGTGCTCAGAATATAGATGGAGGTTTTTTCCTCCCACTTGATTCCTTTACCAAAAAAAGGACTTTCTGTATTTGCTTAACACCGTGAAAGACACTGAGTCAGAAACAAACAAGTCCCTGTGAACCAAAATACAAACACTTTTACGATCATGACAGCAATGTTTTACAATTAAATCCTACTTCATGTATTAGGTACCGGTAAACGGCGGCCTTTATTGCTATTATTATCGTACTATTGTTCTTTTCTAAATCTTCATACTAATCTTCTGAACTGATCTTCTCAACAACCCGATGAGGACAGACTAGGCTTTAATATCTTCATTTCACTGATGACAAGAATGGAATTCAGAGGCTTGCTATTTACCTAAGGTCTGGAATTCTGATGCTCATTAAGGCTTAACTCTCAGGTAGACGATTTTTCCCTGTTTCTGATACCTATAACTTCAGCAATTATAGTTCCACCTGTTACACAATGCAAAGTTTTAAGTGTAAATTAAGTTAATAAATACGTTAAAATCTAAGGGAAAAACATGATTGATTTATGTTTTCTTTTTTTTCCTACCTCCTAGGAAATGGTAAACCATAGACAGTTCTGTAATGAGCCTGTTATGTTAAACGTTAAGGTATATGATATTTGCTAAAATGTTTTTATTAATCTTACAGTATCAAAACTATAGGTAAAAACTCTTCTATCAATATCTATCATAACAAAATTACAATTATTCCATTCAATTTGTCCCAAATCAAAGCTAATATTTTCTTTGGTCAGAATGCCCTGGACAGGCAGATCATAATGTATCATTTGGGGACTGTGCAAACGAATGTTTTATGCTGTGAAGGCTATTAGACTACCCACAGATTCACATAGTTAATAAGAAAATTATATCTCCATGTAGATTTCTTCTCAGGAAGAAATTAAAGTATAACACTTGCTGCTCTTATGAAGTTTTTTTAAAAAATTAAATTAAATTAATTAATTTATTTTACACAGCAGGTTCTTATTAGTAATCCATTTTATACATACTAGTGTATAAATGTCAATCCCAATCTTCCAATTCATCCCACCACCACCCCCCACCCCGCTTTGCCCTCTTGGTGTCCATACATTTGTTCTCTACATCTGTGTCTCTATTTTTGCCTTGCAAACCGGTTGATCTGTGTACCATTTTTCTAGATTCCACATATCTGAATTAATATACAATATTTGTTTTTCTCTTTCTGACTTAACTTCACTCTGTATGACAGTCTCTAGGTCCATCTATGTCTCTAAAAATGACCCAGTATCATTCCTTTTTATGGCTGAGAAATATTCCATTGTATATATGTACCATATTTTCTTTATCCATTCATCTGTCAATGGGCATTCAGGTTGCTTCCATGACCTGGCTATTGTAAACAGTGCTGCAATGAATACTGGGGTGCATGTGTCTTTTTGAATTATGGTCTTCTCAGGGTATATGCCCAGTAGTGGGATTGCTGGGTCGTATGGTAGTTCTATTTTTAGCTTCTTAAGGAACCTCCATACTGTTCTTCATAGTGGCTGTATCAGTTTCATTCCCACCAACAGCACAAGAGGGTTCCCTTTTCTCCACACCCTCTCCAGCATTTGTTGTTTGCAGATTTTCTTAGGATGCCCATTCTAACTGGTGTGAAGTGATACCTCATTGTAGTTTTGATTTGCATTTCTCTAATAATTAGTGATGTTGAACAGCTTTTCATGTGCCTCTTGGCCATCTGTATGTCTTCTTTGGAGAAATGCCTATTTAGGTCTTTGGCCATTTTTGGATTGGGTTGTTTGTTTTTTTAATATTGAGCTGCATGAGCTGTTTATATTTTTTGGAGATTAATCCTTTGTTGTTGCTTTGTTTGCAAATATTTTCTCCCATTCTGAGGGTTGTGTTTTCATCTTGTTTATGGTTTCCTTTGCTGTGTAAAAGCTTTTAAGTTTCATTAGGTCCCATTTGTTTATTTTTGTTTTTATTTCCATTACTCTAGGAGGTGGGTCAAAAAAGATCTTGCTGTGATTTATGTCAAAGAGTGTCCTTCCTATGGTTTCCTCTAAGAGTTTTATAGTGTCCAGTCTTACATTTAGGTCTTTAATTCATTTTGAGTTTATTTTTGTGTATGGTGTTAGGGAGTGTTCTAATACATTTAGGTCCTTAATCCATTTTGAGTTTATTTTTGTATATGGTGTTAGGGAGTGTTCTAATTTCACTCTTTTACATGTAGCTGTCCAGTTTTCCAGGCACCACTTATTGAAGAGACTGTCTTCTCCATTGTATATCCTTGCCTCCTTTGTCATAGATTAGTTGACCATAGGTGCATGGGTTTATCTCTGGGCTATCTATCTTCTTCCATTGATCTATATTTCTGTTTTTGTGCCAGTACCATATTGTCTTGATGACTGTAGCTTTACAGTATAGTCTGAAGTCAGGGAGTCTGATTCCTCCAGCTCTGTTTTTTTCCCTCAAGATTGCTTTGGCTGTTCGGGGCCTTTTGTGTCTCCATACAAATTTTAAGATTTTTTTGTTCTAGTTCTGTAAAAAATGCGATTGGTAATTTGATAGGGATTGCATTGAATCTGTAGATTGCTTTGGGTAGTATAGTCATTTTCAGAATATTGATTCTCCCAATCCACGAAATGCTATATCTCTCCAACTGTTTGTCATCTTTGATATCTTTCATCAGTGTATTATGTTTTTCTGAGTATAGGTCTTTTACCTCTTAGGTAGGTTTATTCCTAGGTATTTTGTTCTTTTTGTTGCAGTGGTGAATGGGACTGTTTCCTTAATTTCTCTTTCTGATCTTTCGTTTTTAGAGTATAGGAATGCAAGAGATTTCTGTGCATTAATTTTGTATCCTGAAACTTTACCAAATTCATTGATTAGCTCTAGTAGTTTTCTGATGGCATCTTTAGGATTAGTTATGTATAGTATCATGTCATCTGCAAACAGTGACAGTTTTACTTCTTTTCCAACTTGGATTCCTTTTATTTTTTTTTCTTCTTTGATGCTTTGGCTAGGACTTCCAAAACTATGTTGAATAAGAGTGGCAAGAGTGGACATCCTTGTCTTGTTCCTGTTCTTAGTGGAAATGCTTTCAGTTTTTCACCATTGAGAATGACGTTGGCTGTGGGATTGTCGCATATGGCCTTTATTATGTTGAGGTAGGAGGTTCCCTCTATCCCACTTTCTGGAGAATTTTTATCATAAGTAGGTGTTGAATTTTGTCAAAAGCCTTTTCTGCATCTATTGAGATGATCACATGGTTTTCATTCTTCAATTTGTTAATATGGTGTATCACATTCATAGATTTCCATATACTGAAGAATCTTTGCATACCTGGGATAAATCCCACTTGATCATGGTGTATGATCCTTTTAATGTGTTGTTGGATTCTGTTTGCTAGTATTTTGTTGAGGATTTTTGCATCTACATTCATCAGTGACATTGGTCTGTAATTTTCTTTTTTTGTAGTATCTTTGTCTGGTTTTAGTATCAGGGTGATGGTGCCTCGTAGAAAGAGTTTAGGAGTGTTCCTTCCTCTGCAATTTTTTGGAAGAGTTTGAGAAGGATGGGTGTTAGCTCTTCTCTAAATGTTTGATAGAATTCACCTGTGAAGCCATCTGGTCCTGGACTTCTGTTTGCATCTGAGAAGAAAGTGTAATCTGCTGTTTTCAGATGGAATGTTCTATAAATATCAATTAAATCTATACGGTCTATTGTGTCATTTAAAGCTTGTGTTTCCTTATTAATATTCTGTCTGGATGATCTGTCCATTGGTGTAAGTGAGGTGTTAAAGTCCCCCACTATTACTGTGTTACTGTCGATTTCCTCTTTTATAGCTGTTAGCATTTATTTGCCTTATGTATTGAGGTGTTCCTACGTTGGGTACGTATACATTTATAATCGTTATATCTTCTTCTTGGATTGATCCCCTGATCATTATGTAGTGTCCTTCCTTGTCTCTTGTAACATTCTTTATTTTAAAGTCTATTTTATCTGATACGAGTATTGCTACTCCAGATTTCTTTTGATTTCCATTTGCATGGAAAATCTTTTTCCATCCCCTCAGTTTCGGTCTGTATGTGCCCCTAGGTCTGAAGTGGGTCTCTTGTAGACAGCATATACATGGGTCTTGCTTTTGCATCCATTCAGCGAGCCTGTGTCTTTTGGTTGGAGCATTTAATCCATTCACGTGTAAGGTAATTATTGATATGTATGTTCCTATGACTATTTTCTTAATTGTTTTGGGTTTGTTTTTGTAGGTCCTTTTCTTCTCTTGTGTTTCCCACTTAGAGAAGTTCCTTTAGCATTTTTTGTAGAGCCGGTTTGGTGGTGCTGAATTCTCTTAGCTTTTGCTTGCCTGTAAAGCTTTTGATTTCTCCATTGAATCTGAATGAGATCCTAGCTGGGTAATCTTGGTTGTAGGTTCTTCCCTTTCATCACTTTAAATATATCATGCCACTCCCTTCTGGCTTGTATATTTTCTGCTGAGAAATCAGCTGTTAATCTTATGGGAGTTCCCTTGTATGTAATTTGTCATTTTTCCCTTTTTGCTTTTAATAATTTGTCTTTGTCTTTAATTTTTATCAATTTGATTACTATGTGTCTTGGCATGGTTCTCCTTGGGTTTATGCTGCCTGGGACTCTCTGTGCTTCCTGGACTTGGGTGGCTATTTCATTTCTGATATTAGGGAAATTTTCAACTATGATCTCTTCAAATATTTTCTCAGGTTCTGTATCTCTCTCTTCTCCTTCTGGAACCCCAATAATGCGAATGTTGGTGCATTGGATGTTGGTGCATTTAATGTTGTCCCAGAGGTCTCTTAGGCTGTCTTCATTTCTTTTCATTCTTTTTTCTCTACTCTGTTCCATGGCAGTGATTTCCATTGTTCTGTCTTCCAGGTCACTTATGCATTCTTCTGCCTCAGTTATTCTGCTATTGATTCCCTTCTAGTGCATTTTTCATTTCAGTTATTGTATTGTTCATCTCTGTTTGTTTGTTCTTTAATTCTTCTAGGTGTTTGTTCTTTAATTCTTCTAGGTGTTTGTTCTTTAATTCTTCTAGGTGTTTGTTCTTTAATTCTTCTAGGTCTTTGTTAAACATTTCTTGCATCTTCTCAATCTTTGCCTTCATTTTTTTTCTTACATCCTGGATCGTCTTCACTATCATTATTCTGAATTCTTTTTCGGGAAGGTTGCCTATTTCCACTTCATTTAATTGGTTTTCTGGTGTTTTATCTTTTTCTTTCACCTGGTATATATTCCTCTGCCTTTTCATTTTGCCTATCTTTCTGTGAATGTAGTTTTCATTCCACAGGCTGCAGAATTGTAGCTCTTCTTGCTTCTGCTGTCTGCCGTCTGGTGATGAATAGTCATTACTTATAGTGGAACTATTCTCACCAAACCAGGCAGAAGTTATCTTTTTATCCTGTCCCATGAGGGGCAAAAGAAAAATTCTCCCAATGTTTTTGGCTTTCCCAATAGATTTTAAAATGTTATTCCGTACCTCTTTATATATCCTTAAAGCTTCTGGATGGCAAGAACCACAAATCCTCTATTATTATCATTGTCTATTAGATAACAGAGACCCAATAAATGCTGTTATTTTGGTCTAATTCTGTCTAGCTATTATTTCATTTATCAAATTTGGATTTTCTCACTTGGATTAATGTCTTATTGAGGATCAGTTATCAGTTTAGAAATATTATTTGTTTCTTCAAATAACTGGGTTCGATCGTCAATGTATTTTTTAAAGAAAAAATAATAAGCTGGATGCAGTAATAGGCTTAGAAAAAATCAGATAAATTCATGAAGATTCCTTAATTCACTCGGTTGGAAATTTTGCAAAATTAGCTTATTTCCAAAGCACCAAAAGTACTAGTTCAGTTCATGTAAACAATTTTTGAATGTTTAAGTGCTAGGCATTAAGGTGGAGAAAAATGGGGTAGGGAGTGAGTGAGGTAGACAGGATTATATCTATGAATGTGACAACCCCTGCCCTCAAGAAACTTACAGAATAACTTATTTGGCACTTTACAGAATTCTTTACTGATAGAGCCCTTTGTATGTATAGTACACTTCCCCTTATTCACAATGATTGAGGAATAATTGGTTATTTGGTGACCTGAATGTAATCATTTAATATATATAAACATATAAATATATCTGTCACATATATATATGTATATATATATATGTAACCATCACATATATATGTATATATCTGTCATATATATCATGTCCAGTTTTTGAAGAATTATAATATTATAATGTATAATATTATATGTAATATTATAATAGGGGTCAGAAACATAGATTTGGCCATACTAGCTTGGCTTTATAGTTCTCAAAAGTTTGGTTGATTATTTCATTTATTCATTTTCAATATATATTTGCCACCTGTTTTTTATGTGCAAGGCACTGTAAATGTATAAGAATACAAAGATAATCTTTCACTCATTCATTAGTTAATTTAATTAAGAAATATTTGTTGAATACCAATGATGTTCCAGACATTGAATGATCAATCATTAGTCTTATGAACTGTATAATGTAGTAGGGGAGATACCAGATACAGATATACAGACACCAGAATATAGGATATTATGTTAGAAACCCAGTAAAAAAATATAGAAAGTGCTTAGCTATTGAGCAGACATATTAGCAAGATTTATTTACCTGCCACATGTTCTTTCATCAACCTGGTGATTTACCATTTCCTAATATCCCTTTTTAGCTGTGCCATACAAAAAGTTGTCTAGTCCCTTTAAAATTTTATCTCTTGGGCAAAATTACTGCTATTTGCAATAGTAGTCTGGCTTACTTATTCTAAACTTACTTAGCTCAAGTTGTGAAATGTATGCCCTTGTTCTAATATTTCAAAATTAAAAAAAAAAATTAGTGGAAAAAAAGTCTCATCTATGCCTTTCACAAGTTAATAGGTTTTGTTCTCATAAAAAGAGTCCAACTTCATATTTTCTCTTACAGCAACCCTTTTCTTTTGGTCATTTTATAAAAGGTATTATTCACTTCTAAAATTCTGCTGAATATAATTTAATCTTTCTCGGATGATTTAGAAGTTACTTTAGGATGTTAACAGTGGCTCAGAGTTAATTTTGTCAATAGCTGCCCATATAGGATGCCAAAGGCATTAAAACTGAATTGGATTAAATTGACTGCAGAGCTGGGTCATGCCCCAAATGCTACCATCTTAAATATATCAAATTTTCACTTGCCATTTTTTTTTTTTTTTTTTTTTTTGCGGTACGCGGGCCCCTCACTGTTGCGGCCCGTCCCGCCGCGGAGCACAGGCTCCAGACGCGCAGGCCCAGCGGCTTGCCGCTCCGCGGCATGCGGGATCCTCCCGGACTGGGGCACGAACCCAACCACTGAGCCACCAGGGAAGCCCCTCACTTGCCATTTTTCCTTTCTCTCAAAAGTCAATAAAAAAGGTACAAGTTAAACTCTGACTAACTCGGACTCACAATGGATTAGAATTTACTGTATATACAGAGTTAAAGCATAGAGTTACAGTTTTATATTTAGTACACTTTTAATTCATCCAGAACAGTAGAAAGCTAAGTAAAATACTTACATTAGCTGCACCAAGAAGTATTAACGTAGGTCCAAGACCTATTGTATATATTGATCTGAGCATTACTGACACAAGAAATGGCCGAATACCCACAGGCTTGGAGAAGAAAAACAGCATAGATGTGCAGACTGCAACTGCTATCCAAAGCAGAACCGAGAACAATGGTGAAAGTGTACCTGTAAAATGTGGAAGGAGTTTATTTTTACTAAGAACAAAACTAGAACAGTCTACTTTATATAATACAGCAAGATAAGCCCTAAAACAGTGAATTTCAAAATAACCCACTCTACACACTGTATACTTAGAGGAAATGTCTCTGTACACATTACTCATTATTACATTTCCAGAAAGTTTGTGATGAATCCCAGGCTGCTTAAATACTCACTAGTCAATGCTCCTTTCACTAAGTCTGAGACTTGTTCATCTTTCTCTCCTACGGGAGTTACATGCTAAATACTTTGGATAGAGGTATCTCACTTGGGAGTCTTAATTCAAAATTTATGATTAATGACCACTAAATGTTCAGCTAAATCATATGGAATCAGGCAGTGAACTCATACCTTGTCCTGTTTTATTATTATCAAGTTTTTATGTTATAGATTCCTCTAAAGAATTCAGAATGTAGAATATCCAGTCTTTAATGAAATAGACCTAAGCTTTAACTGTTAAAACATACAACTGTATTTATGTGTATGAATACATATGTATATGTGTGTATTTAAAAGCCAAATCAACATCTAAAAAAAATGTTCAGCTATTTATGTCATCAGAAAACAGAAGTTCCAAACGTTTCACAACTAAACTCCATTACGACAAAAATTTCTTTAGAAATGGCCCTAAAACGGGTTCAAAAATACATTTCCTTTTTAAAAAAGGACAATTCATTGACGTTTGCTCTGACATGGGGATTCAAAGAATCCCCCTCTGAAGGTCATGTGGTGCTATATTTGCAGAAGTAAATTAAAGGGCAATACTCCTGGGCTGATTAGACCTCAGACGTGTGTCTTTAGGCTGATGAAGTCAGAGGGGAAAGAATAAAATAGAGACTTTCCACTAGTGATTTCTCTGGGCCACACCTCTTTTTATTATTTATAAAATTCACTTCTGAATGCAAACACCACGAGTGCTCTGATGTGCAGAGTTTCTGTATTATCATGGACACCATGGAATTATCTGGATTCGGTCAGTGAATTCTGTACAGGCCTTTAGTTCGTAGTGAGTGCTAATGGATCCAAAGTAGGCAGGAAGATCCTGTCAGTCATTAAAAAACAAACAAAACAAAAGTCAGATAATGAGCAGCATTGGCTTAGACAGGTTTACTCTTGCAAGGTTGTTCTTATGTTATCTCTCAAAGCAAGCAGTGATGAAAGAGGATTGGGAGGAGAGATCTGATCTGCCCCCTTACCAGATTTATGATCTGATAAGAGTACTTTGAAGATGGTGGGAAAAAAAGGGGTAAGCTGCTTGCTCTGGAAATTACCTCGATTCCTGGTCTCTGGCAACACGAACAAAATGGGTACCCAACTCATGTTTATTAAGACGCTGGCTTGTGAGCCCTCTATGTCTACCAAAACATAGCCTGACCACCAGCTGCCCGGGTTTCACAGATCTGAAAGAGCCACGGAGAGGATGATGCCTTCCACCTTCTCTCATGCTTACTGGGGCGCCATCAGAACGTGAGCTCTGTCAGCGTGAGGACCACCTCTGGGCCTGTCCCAGTGCCTGGCGGGCAGTAACAAATAAATATTTGCTGACTAGATGAATAAACAGAAACGTAACCTGTGAGCTCGTTTTGAATAAGTAACTAAGTCTCCAGTTATAAATTCCCCAAGTTGTGGAGCTTCACTGTTAAGTTTACTAAAACTGCCAACATCTTTGCACACTGAACAACTCTCAGCCACTCACTGGACTCTTCAGTGTAATTCATAAGCAATGACTTGGTGTGACATGCTTATTTTAAAAGTCTCAGCTTTGGCACTGATAGTCACACCGTGCACTGTCACTAATGCCTGATCATCTAACCACCTCTTGACCACTCTTTCCCAGACAGTATCTGGCTTGCTGAGGTTTCCCCTTGATTAAATATGAAATTATGACCATGAACTTACAACTGGGTATTTGATCCCTTTGTAGAGAGAACTCAAATGGTGTCTAGCCTAGTACCTTGCACAAAGTTTAGTGTTAAATATGTATTTGTGAATAGTAAATAAATTTACAAGTTACTTAAAATGGCTATTAATTTACAGTTTTGACAGTTGACAATAATTTGTAATCATACTCTATATGAATGATCATACTGTTTTCTAGCTGAAGATTTGATGCTAAAAGAATAAACTGAAACTCTCTGACAAACTTTAGAGAAGACAGTACAGACTGTCAAAGCCATTTTTTATCCTTAAGGGTTGAAAGGGGGGACTGTCTTCTTAATACTTTATATTAATTTTCTATAATGAGCATGTATTACTTTTGTAACAGAAAACATTTTTAGAATTCCCTCTATATATTATTAAGTGTTAGAAAGTATAAAGTTTGTCCTTCATAAGAAAAATTCAAATAGAAAAATTGGAGACCTCAAGGCAATTCACCTCTTCCATCTACCTCAGCTGACTTGTTTATACGTTTACTTAGCTTGCCGCTTATTACTCCCCTCTCTTCATTGCTCTGCCTCTTGCAGAGCCTCAGAATTTCCTGTTTCCCCCACCTCAGTCCAGCTAAAGTAGACCAGATAAATCTACGGGTTCGTTACTATTGTGCCTCACTCCTTTCTTCATCCCTTAACTAGACTGTAAGTTCCTTGAGGACAAGGATAACCTTCCCAACCTTTGTATCTCTAGGGCCTAACACAGTGCCTGGCACCCAGCCACACTCCATCAATGGTTGCTATTAAGATGAATGCATTAAAACCACCCTGAAGAACTTATTTCCTTTAACACAAAGCACTTGAGGGAAAAAAGAATGACACCCAAAATTCGAACACAATATTCTTAAAAAATCACATGCTATCTGGATATAAGAAATTCCCATGGCAGCACTTTTCTCTGCTAACCGTCTGCCTTTGCCAAACTGGGCAGGGATGGTTGGCATGGCAACGCTCAACTTCTGAGTGGACATCTCGGAGATTCCCTAGCAGCAACAGCTGTGGCTTCAGCCACAACAAGCATAGCATCATTCCTCAACTTTGGCACAAGTTTCTTTTTTAGAGAAGCACATGTTAAACTTATAAACCAATCAACCAAACATGGAAACCCAGACCAAAACCTGCAGCCACATAATAAGCCCTGGATTCCTGAAGAAATTCAGAGCTCTACAAAGCCTGGCAATGAAAGGAGATTATCCGCAGTAGGGGTTGGGAGGGTGGGTGCCTTCTAAGCTGATCCTCTGAGAATCACCTTCCCCACTAAGTATCTCCCTTTAATTATTATACACTACTACCCTGGTTGCAGGGTGACACCATTCTCTCAGGTAATATTACAACCCAAGTGTGAACCAGAGATCTGGGCACAACTGATTGCCAGTAGCTCATGTGTGGTTAGGCTGGAAAATACCCTTGGAGAAAGCATACTCAGCCCATTCCCCGTGCCGCATCGGCCACAGTGACTCCGGAGCAGTCTGCATCAGGATCTGGGGTTGGGAAAGGTGGCCCATTTTGACCACAGGTCTTTTTTCGGCCCAAGATTCACTAGGTGATTTTTGTGATCAACTTCTATACCCAGAAACCAGGAACCTCAGAGTTGGATGGAGTCTTCATATTTACTTATTTTTTTCTTTTTTAACTTTTTATTTCAAAACTTTCTGACAATGTTACAGTTGCAAATACAATACAAAATTCCCATATACCCTTTACCTAGATTCCCCCAATACCTTACATAATCACATTACCATGATCAATATCTGGAAATTAATATGATATACCACTTTAATCTATACACCTTATTCAAAGATCATGGATTGCCCCAATAAGGTCTTTTTTCTGAACCAGGATCACACATTCTTTTTAGCTGTCATGTCTCTTTAGTCTCTTAATTCCTCAATATCTCTTTGACTTTCATAAGCTTCAAGAGTATGGGCCAATTATTTTGTAGAATGTTCCTCATTCTGGATTTGCCTGAAATTTCCTCAGTTTACGCATTTTTGGCAAATGATGCCATGTCCTTGTCAGCACATCATGTCAAGAGGCACTCGATGTTGCTGTGTCTCATTACTGGTGACATTAACATTGATCACATAATTAAAGTGATTTCCCCACTTTAAAGTCACTCTTGTTTCTTTTATAATAAGCATATTATGGAGAAATATACTTTGACTATGTCAGTGTCCTGTTTCTCATTATACTTTTTCATCTAACACTCACCTATTAATTTTAGCATCCACTGATGATTCTTACTACCATATGACGTTCGCCAAATGGTGACATTCTGTTTCCATTATTCCTTCTACACTGATTAATTGGAATACTTTCTCTTCTATCAATATGGACTGCTGGATTCTTATTTTATTCTATGGGTTATTACATATTACTGTCAATATTTTTTCTCAAAATTTCCACTGATGTGGCCACTGGGAGACCTTTCAAGTTGAATACTGTGTTCTCTGACATGTTCCCATCATTTTTTTTTTAGCACTTTTTGGAAGGAATCTGTTTTTGTTTGGTTGGTTTTTTTTTTCTTTTTTTTTTTTTTTTTGCAGTACACGGGCCTCTCACTGTTGTGGCCTCTCCCGTTGCGGAGCACAGGCTCCGGACGTGCAGGCTCAGCAGCCATGGCACACAGGTCCAGTCGCTCCGTGGCATGTGGGATCTTCCCGGACTGGGGCACGAACCCGTGTCCCCTGCATTGGCAGGCGGACTCTCAACCACTGCACCACCAGGGAAGCCCTGGAAGGAATCTTATGATCAACTAATTCATCTCTAAATTGCCTCAAAGTGCTCCAGCCATGGAGTCATCTGGCCTGTGCTTGACAAAATCCAGGGTTAGAGACTTGCACGTCCAGCACAGAATTTACCTTCTCCAGCCAGTTCTGATGGCCAAGTGCGCCAGTCAGTCTTAATTTTGCTTCCTCAGCCTTCCTAGCTATGCATAGTGTGTAACTGAAGGTTGGAGGCTCAGCTAATCCTGACCAAAATTGTAACCTTATTCATGGAGCTATAATTAAATAACCCCTCTAGAACTGTAATCAGATTACGCAAAAAATCTGCGGATTCCACATTGCCAAAATGGCAGCTCATGCCTCCCCTTCCCTCTTAGGGCCACACCCACACCCAGATACCTAAGAGTGAGCGTCCATCTTGGTTACTACTGTTAACGTCTATTCAGTCCCTTTCGAAGAGTGAAGTCTGCATCTGCACCTGATGATGACACAGCATGTTTTCCTGCCTTGTTTGTGTTAGTCCTATTTCTTTCTGAGGCTGCAGCCTCATTCCAAATTCTACTATGCATGTGGTTTCGAGTTCTTGTTCAAGGACCAGTTGTATTAGCAACACCCTGGGAACTTGTTAAAAAAATACACAGTTCCAGACTCTACTCCCGAATTATTGGGCAAATCTTCCTAAGCCTCTAAGTCTTTATCCATGAGGATGAAGTACTTACTTTATGGATTGTCAGGAAGATTAAATGAAGTTATGTATGTGACGTGCTTAGCATTTTGTCTGAGCCTATCTAAACGGTAAACAATAACAGCTGCTGTTATCCTCATCAGTTTTACTATCATCATTGTTATTAGTCAGGCAAATATGAAAAAATGTAGCAGGTGTTCTACTTTCTCCTGCTGAGTAAAGAGTAGATGTCCAGAGTGGTGGCAGTGCCCATCTCCATGATATTTCATGAACAATTGGTGGCAGCAGAGGCTGTATACTTTGGTTCTGGTGGTCTTGTAAGGGATATCATGGAATGGAACTCAGGGAAGATGATGTCCTGTATAAAGGGGTACCTGCTACCTACACACTCCCAACCTAATCATCCACGGAGAAAAGTCCTAGATTGTAAACAAAAGCGTTAACCTTCTACTCTGAGATCTGCCATTCTTCAGCTTCTCTGGGCTTCCATCTCTGTATGTGTCAAATGATGATTTGATATTAGATGATTCCAGAACTGCTTCCATATCTAAGACGTTATGCTTCTGTTAACCGGGACACTACGATCTACTCGCAGCATTCCTTGTGCAGATGATACTAATTTATCATTTCCGGCTGGACTTCTCCCTGTAACAAGAGTTACATTCTTCTATGCCAAGAGGGCTATCATCACTAAATGAGACTAAACACAATGAAGAGAAAGCTGTTTCCACTTCCTGCTGTATTTGCAACTTCCCTACATAGGGCGGCCAAATATTTGTTATGTTTTCATTGCTATTTAACTCACACATCCACTCCACTGCCTAATATTCTTCTTTTATTAGCACTGGCGTACCTTCTAAAAGAATCAAACTTTTTATGACCACTCAGATTATACCCAAAGGCTAGAACTTTGATATCTGCTGTCTGTATGGACCTTTGAAATAATAAATTACCAGCACACTCCCATTTCCCTTCCTGCTCACCTCCAGTTCATGTGAAATAGGCTTAAACACCTGTTGCTCGTGTCATACCATCCTCTTCACTGAGCTTCCCTTTGTAGTACTATTATTTATCTTGTAACAACAAACAACATCGACAGCTAAGCTTTACGGCACGCTCACCAGCTGCTATTCTAACCGCTGTACCTATAGCATCTCATTAGATTCTCACATAATCCTATGAACAGATGAGATACAAAAGCACCTTGTGGTGATTGTTTGCTGGCATCACCCATCTTGTCCTTCAAGCCATTCTTTCAACACCATTCCAAAGTTATTGACCGGACTGTATCCCAAGCCTGTGACATACTTTCCCATATGCACTTTTGCCAGATTTAAACAAAACTTAATACCCACAGTCCCACCCTTTAGCATACCTCTCCTATTATTTCCCATTTCACTTAACATGGGATAATTTCTCCTGTCCTTGCTTTTGCAAAACCTCATGTATTGTTCGTTTAATAATATTAACTTCATAGTCAATATCTTTTATGTTCTATTATCGTATTTGGTCTTACCCTGTACATTTAAAAACTTCTTTTCAGACTACTTGCCTGCTCCTTGTAGAAACCTCAGACAACACGGAAAGCAAAGAGAAGAGAGTAAAACAGAGATTCTACTTATTTATCTCAGTCAACATTTTGGCATACATCCCTCTCATTTTTCCCATATATTTATGTAATTGAAACAATACAGTATAAAAATGCTTTCAGTCACAAAAATTATGTACAAATAATTTTTTCATTGCCTTATTTGTCAATATATAATATAGCTCTACTAGCTCTTCTGTATATGAGCTTTTTAAAAAAACATTTATATTGACCATTGTTTTTTGCCTACTCTCCTTACCATCATTCTCTATTTCCAATGAATCTGTTCAACAAGATTGTAATTGTTGCAATTGGGAAGGTCCAGATAGTTAGGGCATGCATCAAGAGTATTGTTTCAGACTCAAAAATACTTATCATTTAAAGATAGACAAGCACTTGCCTTCATCTCCATCATCCCCAAATGGGTAGAAGAGAGCCACAGCTAAGTTGATGAACACAGCCAGGTTGAAGGAGATGCTCCCCCAGAGAGAAATGTGCCTTGAGAACCAGAACAGGGCAGGATTACCTAGCGGGAAAGAAGTGCAGAGGAACAGGACAGAAGATGAATTTTGATTTCAACACAGGAGCCCTACTGAAATAACATTTTACTAAATGCATTTTTGTTAACTACCATAAAACTACGACTTATTTTAGAACATTTATAATCGATACCAAAAAGGAGTCTTCTATTTGATTCCTTCTTTCTCCTTTAGCCAGTTTACATCTAAGCCATTGTAGAAGGATGAGTAATTCTGCAATTGCTAAAGGTGGTCAGAAAAGATGATTCTATATGAATTCTCTTTAATTTATCCCTAGAACAGATTATGGGGGAAGAGAGTTTAGCAGCCGCCTGGGGCACCTTTTAATGGAATGGTATACATTGCTGTGTAATTTAGTAATATTGATAAACTGTTCTCACTCCCGTGTCTCAAAGTAAAATAAAACCCCCCACCCCTTGCACAGATTTATCTCTGGTGAAAACTCCAAATCACAGTCACAGCTACCTGAAACTCTGAAACTTAACAGCACGGCATAGCATTGTTTACTGGGAACTAGTGATTTATAACACTAAGTTTTAAACCTTTAGGCTTCCCGAGAACTTGTTGGGTTTGCAACAGCAGAAGTAAATGAAAGATACAACAAGAACTACCAGTAAGTGGGAGAGGCTTTGCTGAATAGTTTCAGAAACGGGATTCTGTATCTGTTGTCAGAAATGAATTAGCAGATGCATCTACTGAACACAACTGACATTTACATAAACCAAAACTCAGTTGTTTTCACCTCTCCTAAAGAACTGAACAGATACGTCATGCATATAAGTTTGACACGTGACTTATTCAAGTCTTGTCCATTCTCTAACTCTTAATAGCTTAACATCAGATTTAAAATATTGGAGTCAATTGAGGGGGAAAGACATCTCAATTTTCAAATGGAAATTTTAAGCTTTTCAAATTATGTTCTGTGAATTCCAATCTCAAGTCTGTTCCTTACTTATAAACTACACTTCCCTTCAGTACTTCTTGTTTTCCTTCTCTTGGAATGGAGCATTCCAGTACTGGAGTAGGCTATGATTAGCCATGGAATTTAGTTGACTAATGTGTCATAAATTGTAAACATCTGCATCTCCATCATTCCTGAATTAGGAGTCCTCATTTTAAAAAGCAGAATATTGAGACAAAATCAGAAGATGCTGACGCATACATTTGTAATAACAAATCCATCAAATGAATTAGATCCGTCTATAACCTGATCATAAGCTGCTTCCAAATTTTAAAAGTAAACTGCATGTTGGAAATTATTTTAAGATTTGTTTTTTAAAAAAATATTTATTTATTTATTTGGCCGCACCGGGTCTTAGTTGCGGCATGGCAGGTTATTTCAGTTGTGGCATGTGGGCTCCTTTAGTTGCTGCATGAGGGCTCTTAGTTGCAGCACGCAGGATCTAGTTCCCTGACCAGGGATTGAACCTGGGCCCCCTGCATTGGGAGGGCGGAGTCTTAACCACTGGACCACCAGGGAAGTCCCAAGATTTGTTTTTTGATAAATGACAAAACATTTATCTAAGAAAGCACAGATCCTACAAGCACTGGCTCATTATCCAATTTACTTTTTGTCAAGAACAAAAAGTATGTTTATCAAATTAAGTTTTCATATGTATTCTGGACACCCAAAATTTTCTCTGAATTCCATAAGGTTCTACATGGTAAAATGCTAAGGGAGAGTAATTTCTATATTTTTTCAAATATCCTGCTAAGAAGTGTGACGACGCGTGCTACAATCTTTATCCGAAGATGCTATGTCTCAAGCTCAACCAAGTTCATAAACCACAATCACTGAAGTTCCTAGGAAACTAAAATGATGAAGCACTGTTGAGTAGAGGTATTGAGAACATATGCCTGCCTATCTGGAAAACCTTCCCAGAAGTCAGAAAAGGCTTAATCAAAAGTTTTCCCCTATCAATTTTTGTTAAAAACTCATAATATTTCTCATCTGGGAAAATAAACTTTATTTTAAACTTGAAAATTTTTCAACTTTTTGGTAAACTTTTTGTTTTATTTTTTCTTTTTATTTTATATTGGAGTATAGTTGATTAACAATGTTGTGTTAGTTTCAGGTGTTCAGCAAAGTGATTCAATTATCCATATACATGTATCTATTCTTTTCCAAATTCTTTCCCCATTTAGGTGGTTACATAATATTTCCAAATAGACTGGAGACCTGAGAAATAAGTAATGGTAACTGTATTATGGTAACTTTTAACTGTGGCGTTGTAACCGTGCCCTATTTGAATGCAAGTGTCACACAATTTTTACTTTGATTTGCTGAGGTACAGATATGTTGAAAGATAGAATGACTCTCAGAAGAAAATATTAAACAATCTACTCAATCATAAGATCAGAAACACAAGAGGACAAAAGTGCTGGTGCCGCCATCTCTCCACCCCGTTCACTGACTGTTAAGGCCGGTCAGGGCCTATTCATGCATTTCAAACTTGCAGCTGTTCCAAGGCTGAAACATACAGCTGCAATCTTGGATGTCATAATATTTATAAAACTATAGGATCAGCACTAAAAGATGATCTAATTAGTCAGAGTTTTCTGTTTTCCTTAAGCCACAGGTGTCCTGGCTTCAGTTGCAGACTGAGCTTACAATCTTAAGCCTATAAACGATTTCAGTAACATCAGATGGCAAGAAATTAAGAACCAATTGAAACGAATACTGTCAGTTATCCCGAAGTACCAAGGTATCTAACATTATGCTCAAAATGAACCATTTCAGTTTACTGTACTTACTCCTGATTTTCTTCTGCCACTTCATCTCATTGTAGAGATCTTCCGTTTGCTGGAAAAAGTCATTCACTTTACTTCCTTGTTCATCCCTTTCCGTGGTATTGAACACACGGCACTTGGATTCTCGCGTGAGGTATTCACATATATTGGGGACAGGAAACACTATTTGTTCCATTGTCCTATCATGCCGAACAATCTGAAAACATTAATTTGCATTTCTTTCAGGCTTTGGATGGTCTTAAACTATTTTCTGTTTTTAGCATGACTTTATTAATGATACTTTATGACTTCAGTTATGAAAAAATGTACCAACTTGAAGTATCTGAAATAGTCCTTTACATTTTTCTCTTTAAATGAGAGAAGTTAACTGGACTAATGTATTATAAGTATTATATTTTGTTATAAATAACAAAAGAAAATCTTTATTCTTTCTGGATTAGCATTAAACTCTTGCCACGCATTTTTATGTTCATGAAGTACATCAGAGAACTAAGAGGGTCTTAACTGGCAAGTGACTGGTTATGTAATCTTAAGCACAGCGCTTGGTATATTTTTAACCTGCTGTTAGCCTGTTCTTCCTAAAAACGGCTGTTGGGGAACAAATGACATATACAACATGATGTGCCCTGAGTTCTACAGAGAAAAATGCTTTATGTCATTAAAATGTGGCAAGACATATTTTTGTAGGTATAACTTCCATTCAAGCATATACCCAGATGTGAACAGTCATTATTTTGTACTTCTCTTATTTGGTATTTGTAAGAATTTAACTTTAAACAACAACAACAACAGCAAAACCCAGGGTAAATGTTTTCATACAGCTTTCCTATGTCACAAGGGTTTGTGTAGACTAAGTCTCAAGCTTCATGTACTCTACCTAGCCCTCAAGAATGAACCACAGGATTGGTTTAAGGCAAAAGAGTCATTCTATTTCCCTTTGACTGGTATGGTGAGGAGCAAATAGCCTAGCTCTGGGAAATGAGGCATAAGGAGAAATATCCTGGGGTTGCAAGGTGCTCCCAGGAAAGATTTTGCTTCCTGAAAAGGCAGAAAGCCACATGAGACAAATAAAATAACAACAAAAAATCAAATACACAACACAAAAGCTCTTTCTTGCTGTACCATCTTTCTTCCTGCCTAGAACAAAAGGTGGTGATGATACTTAAAACTCTGGCAGCCATTCTGCCACCATGAAGTGACATATCACCAGCATAAAAAGGAAGACTTAGCAGAAGAGATGGAAAAGGTCTGAGTGTTTGAAGACATCACTGAGTCATTTAATCAATTATAGAACTACTGGTACCTCCAGACGTCCCATTATGCGGGATAATCAAACATTTTTATTGTTTAAAAAATTGTCAGTCTGGTATTCTTTTACTTGTAACTGAAGCTACCTTAAATGATATGTTATAGACACAGACCACATACTAGAATACTGTCATAAAACAAAGAAGACATTTGTAGGGGTAAATAAAATTCTTGAACATAGGCTAAAAAAATCAATTGTACAAAAGAAGAATTGGAACTCTTTGGTATGGTAAGCAACTATGTATGGGGAAAAAAAGGTTTACTTGATCCAACAGGGTCAAACATTTAAAAAAAATCTCAGGGTGCATTTAAGAAATAATGTTCTGATTACTATAAGCCAAGCTTTTCAGCCCCTTTAGGACACATCATGTTTGATCTTGGTTGTTACATTTTACAAGGGGCATTGACAGACTGGAGGGATTACTGAAAGAGATGGGAATGCGTTAACTGTAAAAAGCCAAAAATGTATACTTTTTAAAATATACTTATTCAACAAATGCTTATTCAGTCCTTAGGCGAGGAGTCCTGGGAAATTCAAAGTGAAAAAACATGAATCCCTATCTATAAAAGCTTGTATTGCTTACTAATCACAATGGTTCTTCAAATGTTAGAGGTAAGCCTGTCGTGTTGACAGGGTAGCAAATATTCGGAACAGTAGGCAAACAGAATAGTGGGCTAGAGTGCATGTTTTATCAAAAAATAACTTTCTAATTATTGGAGTTATTCCAAATTGGATGTTTCCTCCTGAAGTGGTAAGATCACTATCACAGGAAGAATTTAAAGCAGAAACAGGATCCTTATAAAGCAATTCCTCCTTGGATAGGTGAACAGACTAGGTAACCCACAAGGTCCTTCCTATTTCCCAGGGTCTTTGAGTCTATAACATATAGACAAACTATTATTTTCAACAATACTCATTATTATGGTTAGGCTCCAAGAACAGTGTTCCGTTTTGGAAATAAAAGGATGATCAAGACTAGCTTCTGCCTCAAATAGGGGACAAGTTACCCAGAAGAAGCTAACGGTATTCCAACAGGACACATTAACAGAATGATCAAACTGCTGTGGGAGCATAGTGGGATGAAATTAATGAATGCCTGAAGGAAGGAGGGCATGAGGATTGGTCAAAGGGAAGAATTTAGACCATCAACTCAGACTACTCCTTTGAACCCTTAACTTCTATATCCAACTTAATGCATTCCTCAAAGTCACCTCAAATTCAATTTATCCAAGAATCAACAAATGATCTTCCTGTACATTTTAACTGCCAAAGCTAGGATCTCCATGCATAACACCAATTTCTGTCCATTTATTCAAACCAGAAGCCTCAGGGGCATCCTTTTCCCCAGTATTTCCCTCACCTTACAATGGGCAGTCCAACATCAAGCCGTTTACATGTGTATATGTGTGTGTGTGTGTGTTATAATATACGTGTGTCTATTCTCTCCAATCAAGTCATCTTCAGTACAACCATTTCTCCCTTTTCTATCTTCCTATTTCGTCTACCTGCATTCTTTGCCTCATTCCCTTTTCCAATCCGTTTTCCAAACAGCAACTTCAGTAATCTTTTGTTTTTGGTTTTGTTTTTTTTTTTGCGGTACGCGGGCCTCTCACTCTTGTGGCCTCTCCCGTTGTGGAGCACAGGCTCCGGACGCACAGGCTCAGCGGCCATGGCTCACGGGCCCAGCCGCTCCGCGGCACGTGGGATCCTCTCGGACCGGGGCACGAATCCATGTCCCCTGCATCGGCAGGCGGACTCTCAACCACTGTGCCACCAGGGAAGCCCCTCAGTAATCTTTTGAAGAGAGTCATTCCCCTTCCTATGTTCTTTCACCTTCCCTTCATTTAATTCTACCTGAAATCCCATGCCCAAATTTTAGTAGAGAGAAACCTCTACTTATTCTTTTAATATATACTTTATGACAACCTTCTCTGTGAAATCCATCCTGAAATTCCCCAGGCACAGTTAATTACTATTTTCTCCAAATTTCGTTGGCCTTTATTATACAATTACTACACAGAATGACCTTCTCTACGTGTATGTAATTGGTAAAGAGTAAAGGCTCAGTAAACATTTACCAAATATATGTATTTACAGCTAAATCTCTCCTCACTGCTGGGAACCAACAGAAGTCCAACTTCAATAACAACCTCTGTCTCTCACACACAAGTATTAACCCAACCTCTACCTCTGGCCCACCTGCTACTCTACCTGCCCATTCTGTCTACCATTCCTGATAGCCTCTGCTAATCACTGGCTTTGTACTTTGGCCTCTGGGACCTTCTGCAGAAGCTTGGTGGTTTGCTGATTTATTCGTATCAATTCCTCCGGCTTGCTGACTTCGCCAGCTTCCCAGTTCCTAAGCCCCTGATGCAGGGAGCAATGTTTTTGCTGCTGGTCCAGCTCACACACTGCACTAAGTCAAGTCTACCACCAAAGCTATTGATGCTTATACACATGAGTGAGGGATTCATTTCGAGACACAAAGTAATGATTCTCATTATTGCAGAGGTTTGGCTACAGTAAACAAGAAGGTACAGTGATTATGTACCCTGTGAGTTAATAGCAGTGATGCCATCATGCACTCTGCTGAAAACTAAAACTATCTGCCAAAGTGAATGCATGTGTGAATGTAAATTACGAGTGACAGGCGTCAACTACTCTGCTCGCTTCTGCCTGATTAGCTCTGCCAACCAGTGTCAAAATGATACCATAGCTAGTAAATGACAGCCAGATGGGTCTCACAACACAAAATGATTAAGGCCATGTTGACCCGCACCTCCTGAACTGCCACCAGCCCTTCAATAAGGTCTCATTTACGGGGGTGGGACTGAATCGCTGCAAAGTGAAATGGACATTGTTAAACCATTTCAAGCTCATGCTATCAATATGAAAACTCTACTAGTGCCTTCCGTTTTTCCCACCCTTCTGAATACTTTCTTACACAGAGATCTCTACTTTAATAAGCTTTCCATAGTTTTTAAAAAGAAACCATTTCTTGAATGATAATATCCACTGTAATAATCCCATCTCTAAAATATCACTGCTCTGCAATGATTTCTTCCAGGACCAAAACAAAACAAACAAAAAAACAACCTTATTAATTATAAAAGACAATTTACATATATTTCTGGTCAAAAAATAAAGACAACTTTGAAAGAGGTGCACATGAATTTCTCACAAGTGACTGCTCACATCTCTTCTTTTGGTATATATACTTTTACAGTTTACATCACTCAACTCGACTTTGTTGTTCCAGGAAACAATCATGAAAATGGTCTGAAAGAGAAAGTAAACATATCTTTTCACAGTTGGTCCCATTCAAGAAACAATATAGATGGTTACCTCGATCTGTGCAGTGTGGTTGGCATAATACTTTAAGGCTTCATCTCCGTCATCTGGATCGGATCCTGGTTTGAGCATCTGCTGCAGGAGTTTGTTGTGGCGTGCCAACTAGAGGGGAAAAGAGGGAAGCAATGCGTTAGGACTGTTTTCTTCCCCTGTCCTGGGGACAAACTTTGAAAATACTTTGTCCACTTGTATACATAGCTTCACAGTTCTGGGGCTAATGGCAATTAATTCCATTTCAGGAAAGCATGTCTACTTGAAAGGCATAAATAACAACGTCACTATAGCAATCTTACATTTTTATTTGGCGATATAGGTTCTTAGCATGAGAAGACTGTGTCTTGCCCAGTAGGTATTCACTTACAAATTGTTGACTAAATACACATCTTCAATAATGTATAATTGTGCCAGGAAGAAGAAAAGCCCACAGTGATATATAACGGATACTCATAATAAATAACTTGATGAACACTGTGATAGTTCAGTGGGTAGTGGTACCAATATAAATGGAAGCTTCTTATAGACACATAAATAGGTATCTATGTTTCCTACAGCATCTAATCAAAGCTCTACAATCAGCAGTTTGTACTAAAATCCTATGCTTCTACATGTTCATATGTCAGTATTGGTGCTTTATGAGTACAGATCTCAGTTTTATTGTAATTGAAACCGAACATTTAAAACACAAAAATTTCACCATAAATTATCTTAACCTGCTGTTGATAGAAGTAATCTTTCTCACTTGAATGTCTATGGCATTTGTTGGTCAGTTCTCTCACTTTGTAGATAACGAATACCTATTGCCTTCAGATATCTCTTTTATGGTTTTCTTGAACAATCTCTAAAACCCCATAACGTCTTTAACCTTTCAGATTTTCTATTAAGCCTCAAGTTCCCTGAGGGCTTCTAGTAACAAAGAATCTGCCATATAATTCTTTTATTGCTAGTACCATTCCTATCTCCTACTCTGTGCCAGGTACTATCCTAAACATTTAAGTACGTGAACACATTTCATCCTAGTAAGAAATCCTGGGGTAAGCACTCTTATCCTCATTTTACAGATAGAAAAACTGAGGCACAGAGCACTTAAGGGAATTGCCTGTGAGAATGCAGCTTTCCAGCTAATAACAGAACTAGTACTGAACCCAAGCTGTATGGTTGCAGAGTCAATACTCTTATCAACGTTAAAGAGCAATAAATAAGTCTTTGTATTTACTCGTGAAATGTTACTGTTAATTGTAAGTATACAGAATGGAGATAAATTTTAAACAATAATCCAGAACCTATAAAACTAAAAGTAAATAAACAGCATCCTTGTTAGTGATGATTTGATAAGTTATTCATTCCATTGATGTTGCTCAGTTTTGAAACTATTATTTTAGAATAGGCTTTCAGGGATATTTATAAATCACTCAAGAAAGCCATTTCCTGTTTTATATTTACATTTTATTTTTGACTGAAATGTGAATTATACAGATTTTATTACAAACCACAGTCATAAAACTTGTTGTGACTTGTAGGTGTTTCTAAAAATCTAAATGAGTTTCAAAGGATAAAACTATGGTAATCATTTAGGCACATTAGCATATGTTTTAAGAAACGGCCAGTTCTTGAAAGCACGGACTGGCATGATTTGTGTACGGATTGGATCTGGGGCATGAGAGAAAGAGAGGAGTTCAGGGTGACTCCCAAATTATTGAGCAACTGAAAGTTTAGAAATGCCACTTACTAAGGGAAAATGCAGGAGGAGCATATTCAGGGGGTGAGTATCTGGACTTTGGTTTTAGACACATGAAGCTTTAGACGTCATCTAAAGGGAGATGGCGAGCAGGTTGTTGATGTTTGTCAGGAATTCTGGGCAGAGGCTGGGGCTGGAGCTAAATGTCAGGGGTCATCGGTATATGATTGATATTTGAAACCATGAACCTTAGTGAGATCACCTAAAGTAAGCTTAGACAGAGAAAGGAGATCTAAGGAACTCTGACAGAGGCTAGAAAGATGAGCGGTATTAGCAAAGCAGACTGAGAAAGTTGGGCCAGTGAAGTAGGAGCAAAACCAGTGAAATCAGGTGTCCTGGCAGTCAAATGAAGGAAGAACTTTAAAAAATGGAGGCAGCAATCGTCTGCATCAAATCAGATGAGGACTGAGAAGTGGTCACTTGTTTACCAACTTGGAGGTCATGGTAACCTTGACAACAGCAGGTCAGGCAATGGTGGGCACCAACGCCTAGCTGTAGTGAGTTTAAATAAGAATGAAAGGAGCAGAAGTACAAATGATGAGTGTAGGCAGATCTTGAAGAGCGATGCTCTAAGGGGGGAGGCAAGATATAGGGTGGTAGCTAGAGAAAGGGACAGGGTAAAAGGGAGGATTTTTTTTAAGATGGCAATTATAGCGTCACGTTTGTTTGAGAGAGATGGAACATTTGCTAAAGCAATGTCTTGACTAGGTGAGAATGCAATGATTTTGTATAGAAATGGAAGAACTTGCCTCAGATAGAAACAAGTCCAGCCACAGTGACAGCAGAGAATACGGGTGGGCAGTTGTGGTGGATACACAGAGTAGTTCTTTTCTGGTTACTTTTATTTTCTCAGTGGAGTAAAAAGCTGACAAGGAGGAGAGAGGTTTGGGAATTTGAGGAAGAGAAGGTATGGAACAGTCGGCTAGGGAAAGTGAATGGACTTGGAAAATGGGATTGTCGGGAAACCCCAAGGGTCCCCCTTCTGCTATGGTCAAAGTGAGGGCAATAAGCATCTCTGTGTTTTTCTCCCTTGATGTTTATTTGTCAGGGTCCAGACATGGAGTAAGCAGAGTTGTAATTAATGAGATTGTGGTTTTGCTGGGTGAGGTCAACAACGTACAAGAAACAGAGAGAGGTGGAATTTAAGAGTCTATGCAAGGAATGTATATGGGACCATGGAATCCAAGCTGAATAAGGAAGGAAAGGAAGTCAGGAGGGACAATGAAAAGGTGACAGGATCAACGAATTGTAGCTTCTAACGTGGTTTTAAAATGTGTTGGGAGTTAGGTGGGAGAAGGAAGTCCTAGTTAGGGAGGGCTAGTCAGAGTGAGATTCTCGGAATGGAGCTTACTGACAGGGTGCAGGGAGCAGTGATCAGCAAGGACCAGGTTTCAGAAGTTTCTATCATCTCATTGCTTCTCACACCTCCACACCACCCTGGTCCCAGTCACCATCTCCTCTTGCCTGGAATTCTGCAATAGCCTCGTACCTGGTCTCCTGGCTCTACCCTTGTCTTCCGGAGTCGCCTTAACCCAGGAGCTGGTGTCATCTTTTTGATCAGGTGATGCCTCTTTCCTGCCCCAAACCCTCGGGTGGCTGTCACCTCATTTAGAGCCAGAACCCCGTCCTCACCGTGGCCAAGAAGGATGACAGAATCTGGCCCCGCTCCCTTTCTGGATCCTCTCCTGCTACCCTCCCCACAGTCCCAGCCCCACTGGGCTCCTGCCTGTTCCTTCAACCCGAGAATCACGTTCCCATCTCAGGGATTTCACAGTTGCGGTTCCCTTGGCCTGGATTCTCTACCTCTGGATCTCTGCATGGCTTTCTCCCTAACCCTACTTCAGGACTCCTTCCAAATACTGTCTTAGCAATAACCATGCTTTCAGAGACCAACTCCCTCACCTTCCCCAAAACATCTAACTCCATTTCCTGCTTTATTTTTCTCCATGGCACACACTACAACATACCATATTTTATCATTGATCTATTAGTTATCTCCCCCCTGAAGAAAGTAAGCGTATGTTCTTAGAGGACATGGGTTTTCATCTGGTTTGTTCACTGCTGTTCACTGTTCCAAGGCTTAGAACAGTGTCTGGCACATATTAGATGCTCAATACATACTTGTTTAATCGACTGAATGTAAGTCTTTCAATCTTAAATTATGGAGAGCTTCCCAAGGTGAGACATTAATTTGAATAATTTCTTTTAAATTTATTTATTAAAACATTTTATTTCTTTTTCCTTCTCTTTTTTCTTTTTCAACTGATGTATAGTTAATTTACAATGTTGTGTTAGTTTCAAGTGTACAACAAAGAGACTGTTAATATGTGTGTGTATATATTATATATGTATATATATATATTCTTTTTCAGATTCTTTTCCATCGTAAGTTATTACAAGATATTGAGTAGAGTTCCCTGTGCTATGCAGTAGGTCCCTGTTGTTTATCTGTTTTATATATAGTAGTTGTATCTGTTAATCCCAATCTCCTCATTTATCTCCACCCGCCCCCCCCACCACCCCCTTTGGTAACCATAAGTTTGTTTTCTATGTCTGAGTCTATCTTTGTTTTGTAAATAAATTCATTTGTAAAAAAAAAAAAAGCTTTTACCTCTTTATGGTCACTTTACAGTGTCAAAATTGCTATAATTATTTTAAGAAACCACTAATGCTATTTTATGTGATATAATTCATAGTACAAATCTATACAAATACTTTTCATTTCATCCTGCTCAACAGAAACATGACAGGGCCTCTCTCTTTCCTTCAGGCTTAATGAAATGATCCTACATTTGTCTTGGTGGATTGCAGATAAGGGGCACTCTAAAAGTCATTTTAAAAAATGCCTAGGCCTCCCTTCACATGTTCAAACATTTAAAATAATATTTTCATTCATGATTATATAAGCAATCTATACAAATCTTGGAAAATTTGAAATATATAATTTTTTTAAATAAAAAAAAATAGAAGTAATTGTACCATTTTTTTCTACCTGGATGTCTTTTATATTCTTTGTAACTGATGGCCTTTCCTGACTAACGTCACCTAGTGTCTTTTTCCTTGTTCTGTGTTCAGATAGTGCCCTGTACATATCTAGATAGTATAATTTCTCATACTGTATCTTAGTAACTATTATGACTCTCCAACAGGCTGTGACATGCTTGAGGAAAGTGCCTGGTCTTACTCACCTCTACATTCTCAGAGTTAAAAACAGAACTTGGTACATCAAATTGATAAAAATAAATATTTGTCGAATCAGTAAAGAAATGGGTTAATTAATGACATTCATTATGCACTTAAGTGAGCAAGTACCCATAAATCTCAGTAAATTATCTCTCTGTTTTCTCCCTGATGAAAGAGAAAGGCCAAAGAAATCTGATTAGATATCAGATGATGATAAAATACCCAGTGTTTACAGAAATAAAATATTTTAATATTTTTTCTTGTCTCATAGTTATTCATGTACTTATATCCCTTCTGCTAGATTGTAAACTATTTGGAGAGGAAGGGACTGGATACTCAAAAAATGCTGAATTGAATTGAACCCTTTATGAAGCAAGGATAGCATTCCTATTATACAGACAAAATACAAAAGAAGTAGAGTATCTCACTGATTCTGAAATGTGTGAAAATGACTGGTATCAGTATAGAGCTCTCTTGGTCCAAATTTAGAGTTTACTAAAAAGCACAGTACAAATTCTCAGAGACCAATTAACATATGCCCAACTGTTTTTTAAAGAAAGATTTAGTCCACTATTTATGCAATTCTATAAAAACTATCATGTAGAATGGCCACACAGCCAACCAGAGATATCAGTTTTTCCTTAGAGATGGGGTCTTCACTCTGGCCACATTTTGTCCGCTATACCTGCCATGTACCTTTTTATATGACATAAAAAAAGAAAAACAACCCCAGCACCCAAAGATGCAATGGCATCATTTAGTATTACATGCTTTGGAAACTAAAGGTGAAAACACTTGATAAGTTCCTGGACAAGTATAGCACATCTGTCGAGAGCCATCATAGTAAGAAATCTAATTTAAATCCTAATGAAAAACCGGAAAACAGCTAATTAAAATAATCAAGGATAGCCATATGACAATATCCAACTGTACTTGACAGAGACCCTTACCACAGTACTCGAAATCAGCTGATGTCACAACACAACATAGTCTGGAAAACCAACCAGCAATCAGTATTAGTAATAATGAGACTCTGAACATGGGCAACAGTACTGAAGGCCAAAAGGGATAATGTCATAGGTGGGAAATCTCTGGGTTCTAGAAAAACTTGTAATCCGCAACGATCTTTGTAAGGCAAAATAGCAATTGTTTTATATATGATGTGGGTTTACATTTGTCATCCCTGCTTATGAAGGGATGCCAAAATGATTTTACCAATAAACAACTCTCATTAGCTCATTATTACAAACAGAAAAACTAGCCCCGAGATAATTTGTTGTCTATCATAACAGAAAAAATTTAAAGCAAAATGCAATGTAATCATGGGCAGATATATGTACATATATAAGTCAGGAAGGGATCGAAAGCTTTGGTGGACAGTCAGCCTTATAAAACAGTAAAGACATCCCTATGAAGCAAAGGACTACCAAGAAGGGCTAGCGATTCTTTCACTATATGTTGAAAAGAAAAGTGAAAATCATGTACCTCATTATTAATTATGACATATTTGTAATTTAGTTAAATACATACACAACACTGAATAGAAATTAACATATGTATATGTATATACACATACTTATGTATATACACACACCTTATACAGAAACACATATAACCTACAGCAGGGTCTTTGACTAACATTGTTCTGTTTTTAAAATCCAAGACTGGGGAATAAAGATGACAGACTTGGGCTTTTCATTTTTAGCAGCATCCCTTATTAAACCATTTCACATTTGTCTTCTTATCATTAGGATTTTAGTGTTCATTTCAGTTTGGGTCCAAGTAAGGTTGGAGTAAAAAAACCAAGCAATTGCACTTGAACATTATTCAATGATAACTATTCTTTGGAACCTCTCATCTGTGAACTTTTTCATGTAAGCTCCACTTTTATTAATTGGTAAAACTGACATGGCTACCAGCTTTCCAAAGATCACAAAGTGAGCCACAGCCTGAAGTCAGAATAATTACCTTTATCTGCTTAGGTTTGGTACACTGCTTTTATACCAAACACTCTTCTTGTTTGAAGCAGAGAGAAATCAGCAAAAGAGGATATAAACTATTATATATAATAGTTTATATTATATAAATAGTTTATATTATATAAATAGTTTATATTATATATATATAAAATATATATAAATATATAAACTATATTCTAACAGGCTTAAAATACACAAGTCTTGTATTTTCAAGACATCTATTTTTCTCTGATTTTGTGATTCTGTTATGTGCAAAGCATAGAACTATTGTGGGAATATAGAGATAAGTAGACACTTTCTTCTTTCAAGCAATCTACTTTCTAGTTGGAGGAATTAAAACAACTACAGAAATGTAATTAAAAGAGGGAAAACAAGGGCAGAAATACAAGGAATCACATTTGGTTGGTGGTACTAGGAAAGGAGTCATGTAAGAAATGCATCCGATAAAGGTTTTAAAGAATAGAGAAAATGATAAAGGGGAAGGAGGATGGCATGAGGAAGCCATTCTAATGTAGAGAGGGATCTGCATGAACCAAGTCATAGAGGATGGATAGCAGGAGATGGGACTAGAATTTGGAGTCACACTAAATGCCCATGTGAGGAGTCTGAATAGAGAATACTTCTGTGGGTTGAATTGTGTCCACCAAAAAGATACATTCAATTTCTAACCCCCAGGACCTGTGAAACTGACCTTATTTGGAAATAAGGTCTTTGCAGGTATAACGAAATCAAGATGAGGTCATACTGGATATTGGTGGGTCCTAATCCAATGACTAGTGCCCTTATAAGAAGAAGGAAATTTGGATATACACACACACACACACACACACACACACACACACACGGAGAATGCCAACTGATGACAGGAGAGATGGGAGTGATACAAGCCAAGGAATACCAAGGATTGCCAGCAACCACCAGAAACTAAGATGAAGCAGGGAAGGATCCTATCCTAGAGCATTCAGAGAGAGCTTGGCCCTGCCAACACTTTTTAGTTTGCTTTTCTGCCAACACTTTGATTTAGAACTTCTAGCCCCCAAAACTGTGAGAGAATAAAAACCTGCTGTTTTAAGCTATCAAGTTTGTGGTAATTTGTTACAGCAGCCCGAGGAAGCTGTCTTAGTCTGTTCAGGCTGTGCTAACAAAAATATCATAGACTGGGTGACTTATAAACATAACTTATTTCTCACATTTCTGGATGCTAGGAAGTCCAAGATCAAAGCACCAGCAGATTCAATGTTTAAGGAGAGCTCACTTCCTCACAGTCAGATATCTTCTCATTATAATCTCATTGGTGGAAAAGGCAAGGGATCTCTCTCAGGCCTCTTTCATAAGGGCACTAATCCATTCAGAAGGGCTCCACCATCATGACCTAATCACCTCCCAAAGGCCCCACCTCCTAATACCTCCTAATACCATCACATTAGGCATTAGGATTCAACATATGAATTTTGGGGAGACATAAACATTCAATCTATAGCAAAAGCTAATACAAACCATAAAGAAATTTTTCTATTAACTGTGGCAAGATAAACTGAGATCCTTACCTATTCTTTTTGCTTCTACTGGAAAAGGAATTGGGGGATTAGAGAGAATTCATTTGGGAAAGGTGCCATCTGTCCAGAGCTACTCTCAGGACTGTGAGGTCCTTTATAAAGAAAATAGATCAAAGAAGAAATAACTCTTCTTCTAGCATGTGCTTGCCAGAATTATTATTCTGTTAGGAGTAGGGTCAAAGCCATGTTCAGAAGAAGAAAAGGTTTACTCACATGAGGCAGTTCAGCCCTGCGGTCTCGACAAGAAGACAGTCACCGTGGCAGGCGGTGTTTGCACTAAGATACTTTAGAAGAGAATCAGCTTCAGGCCCCCCAGTAGACAGGAGCACCCCCTTCCCACTTCAGGCAGCAGAATTCAGGCTGCAGGAAACCCCCATTAATATTCAGCTCATGTCTGAGGTTAAGTAGTGAAGGGCTCCTTTCCCAAGGAGGAAATGGTGCCCTTTCCCAAAGAAGGGAGGTGATAATATTAGAGAGTTGGAGGAGGGGTCAGATGAGGATGAGAGGAAGTGGGAAGAGTATTATAGATGGGCTATGGGAAGCAGAGGAAAGTACTGATTCACCACCAACCAGTGTAATGGAATGGATTAGCTGGGAAAAGTAACGAATCTCAGTCTTTCTTAAAAAGTCAGTTAAAAAATCCCTTTTTCTCTTTCTCAGGCTTCCCTGTTCCTTAGTCAAACACAGCTATCCATATTATCTTGAGCAGAATTTGGACTGTAACCAGAATGAGAAAGAAAAAAGGCAATTATTCATTTTTCTGGATTTCCAAATAGGCTCTTGAGAATCCCAACAGAAAACCCCAAAGAAAGCGTGACCAACCGGGAAGCTGGCAATGGACAGAACAGAGGGGGTGTTCATTCTGAGAAATACGGTTTGGCACCCTGGGAAAGAGATGGGGCAAACTTCTGAGCACCTTGCCAGGCAGCTGTGGAGAATTCATAAACCACACCAGCCCAAAGGACCCCAGACCCGAAGGAAAGCATGAGATCTCAAGACTGTTTTCTCTCATCCCTGCCACATACACACAACCACAGGGAAGTAAGGAACTGGTCCCTTCCCTCCCCCTGCAGGACTGAAGGAGGGACCCTGGAAAGCCAGCATTACCCTACGTTAGAGCATCGTTATCCAAGGAGTTTAAAAAACATAGCTTTTACTTAACTAGTATCTAAAATAAATTCTTTATGGTTCTTAGGGGTCAGTTTATTATTTCCATTTTACAACGGTGGCCAAACTAAGATAAAGATACATGCAAAATGACAAGAAATTTGTGAAAATTTGTAAAACTCCTAATTTCCAGATGATCTAGACTCCTATTCATGAGGGTCTGTACAAAATTATAGTAAAATCAATAAAAGACCTTTAATGGTTATAATAAATATGATAGCTCAACCCTTGAAGCAGGGCAAAGAAGGAGAGGGGGCAAAAAAGGCAAGAAACAATGCATTTTTAAATGATTGAAAGTAGTAAGTTTTCTAGGTACTAAGGTTGTGACAGAAAGCATTACAAATTGTGATGAAGAATCTAGCTTTCCTACTGATGGCTAATATTCATGCTAATACAAAGGTTCTCAGAATGTGGTCCAGGGCCAGCGACATCAGCATCACCTGAGAACTCATGAGAAATGTAGTTTCTTAGGTCCCACCTCACCTTCAGAAACTCTGGGGGTGAGGCCCAGCAACCTGGTTTAACCAACCCTCTAGGAGATTCCAATCCTCCTAACAGAATCCTGGTCCTTAATATCACCATGACCAACTTATATTCTTGACAGGAAATCCCCTTTTTTGTAATCTATAACATAAAAGAAGCAACTTTTTTAAAAGAAGTTTTTTCCTTTAAAAACCTAAAAGAAAAATGTAAACATTTATTAAATATTCTTAATAACAGTAGTTTACTGAATCCATTTTTCAAAAAAAATTGAAATTGGGATCAGACACATCAAAAGTATTCCACTTAATTAAAAGAAAACTGGTCACTTATCACTCATGGCTTCCAATATCTGAGCTCACTCTGCTCTTTCAAAAAGATTTCTGTATTCACTATTTATAACAGCCAGGACACGGAAGCAACCTAAATGTCTACTGACAAAGGAATGGATAAAGAAGATGTGGCACAGATATACAATGGAATATTACTCAGCCATTAAGAAAGAAAGAATGCCATTTGCAGCAACAAGGATGGACCTAAAGATTGTGATACTGAGTGAAGTAAGTCAGACAGAGAAGGACTAATATCGTATGATATCACTTACAGGTGGAATCTAAAAAAAATGGTACAAATGAACTTATTTACAAAACAGAAATAGAGTTACAGATGTAGAAAACAATCTTATGGTTACCGGGGAGGAATGAGTGGGGAGGGATAAGTTGGGAGACTGGGATTGACATATACACACTACTGTATAGAAAGTAGATAACAAATAAGGGCCTACTGTATAGCAACAGGGAACTCTACTCAATACTCTGTAATGACCTATATGGGAAAAAGAATCTAAAACAAGAGTGAATATATGTACACGTAGAACTGATTCACTTTGCCGTACAGCAGAAAGTAACACACACTGTAGATCAACTATACTCTAATAAAAATTTTAAAAAATAAATAAAAAGACTTCTATACTAAAATCCCATTCAAATAAAAAAAAGTTTATTAGGTTTACATAATTATACTATATAATAAATATATTAGTTTATAAAATTAGTTTATAAGTGTATTTTCATGAATAGATGAACAAAATTACCTTCTAAAGCAAGCTTTTCCCTACAATTATTTGTCATATTTATTCTTTAGTTTCATTTCTTCAACTGAAACAGGTCACACTTTCTCCTACCTTAATACTTAGAAGCTATATATATTAGTATTTTCTTAAGAATTATCATTTTAAGGGAAAATATCTGCCATTTTACATTGTTTCATGCAAACTTTAGCAAAGTATAAATCTGAACTGCTTCTGATGCCAATGTAAAAATGTACATCAGTATTTTCTGAATGACTAAAAACTACATGAAAATAAACTGTATGTTAAGTAAGTCATCTTCTCTGAAACCTGTATTTTACAAAAATATTCTATATTAATCATTTTGGCAGTCCTAGTCGAAATAAATAAAATATTTCATGGTGAAGAGCAAGAAAAAAAGAGGAACTCTACATGTTTAGTGAGCTTACCCGAAATACAGATAAACATTAATATGACAAAGAAAGCAGCAGCTGATGTCTAGGAAACCCCAAAATGATGTACATTCGGGTTTTTGCTTTTGTTTTGTAGAACTGATGACAGACATTTCTTCAGACTCTATTTCTTTTTGATGTAAATAAAGATACGTCCTTTTTTTTTTTTTTTTTTTTTTTTTTTTTGCGGTACGCGGGCCTATCACGTTGCGGAGCACAGGCTCCGGACGCGCAGGCTCAGCGGCCATGGCTCACGGGCCCAGCCGCTCCGCGGCATGTGGGAATCTTCCCGGACCGGGGAACGAACCCATGTCCCCTGCATTGGCAGGTGGACTCAACCACTACGCCACCCAAGGGAAGCCCAAGACACGTCTTTGAAATTTGTGGGTCTTACTATTCCCATAGAGGAAGTAATGCATTTCTTCAGACCCAGAGATAAGAGGATAATAATACTTTAGTATTATTATCTAGAAATAATAATAGAAATAAAGCATCTAGAAATAAATTTGCTGGATATTTACAATTATGTCCCCTCCTTAGTGATTTTTCAAATGTGGCTTGGGAAACACTAGCAGAACAGAAGGATCCTTCTCCATGACAATTAAAATAATGAAATGTGAGTGTGAATTATTATTTATTTGATGTTAGTGTATCTCCCTCACCTAGAATATAAGTCCTAGGAGGACAGGAATTTTGCTTTGTTCACAGTTGTGTCCTATGTAACTAGAACACTGTTCAGCATGGAACAGCTCCTTAATAAATATTTATTGGATGGATGGAGAGCTGGATGGACGGGTGGATGGCAGACATAGAGAGTTTTTGTTCAATTTTTAATGGTAAATGTGTTTAATTTTCCAAAAGAGATTGATTTTTAGAAAATGTTGAATTACAATTTGTGTATATGAAAGATGTTCTAATTTCTTTCTGGAATAAAGCAGTCATTTACTTACAACATAAAGAAATTAGGAATTATAGCATTGCTTATCTCTTCAAAAGTATTCTGATTCTTTCATTGTTTCTAGTGATCTTTTCCCCCCCCAAGGAAAGCACCAAGAGGTGAAGAAAGCCATCGTTTTGACGGTTTGACCATATTAAAGTAGGTCTTATGGTTGGCTGGGAAAACTTAGAGAATTCTTGCTCTCACAGTAATTGTTGGAGTAAGTGGGATTATTATTCACACTAAGGGACTATCTCTGGTTCTGTCCCTGACCTTTCATGGGAACACGTACACATCTTGACCTTTTTATGACCTTTTTATGTCTGATTTACCTGGCTGTGAAATAACAATAATACATACAATACCATATCAAAGAGAATTACTGGAGGGTCTGTGCTTCTAATGTCCCTGACATTCCTCAACCAACCAGACTTAGTGAAGAGCACAGTATTACTATTCTACTCTCCTTTCTGATAAACCTCTTCTAAGAATGAGCCAGTTGCTTTTCTCTTGCTCTTAGTCTTGACAAAGCCATTTGAAAGTGGCCTAATTAAAGGCTTGGAATCCTAATGATGATTTTCACAACAGTTCTCACCCTGCCAGTGTGCTCAGGAATCCAATCTGAAGTGCACCGACGAGCCAGATGTAAAATCAGGGGTGGAGTGTGGGGAGACGAGAGGAAGCACTGCGAGATCATTTTCAGGAACTTCAAGCTCAGTTGCTTGAAAGCGTTTCAACCTCCGGTTTCTGCAGCTTTCTATTTCTGAGTTACATCAGACTGAGAAATACCATGCTAGTGCCATCTCTATGTTTAACTGTCTAATCAACAGCTGCTTAAAAAAAAGGTCAGCTTTTGTTAGATAGAGCGCTTCTCAAAAGTGAGAGAATTATTGCTCAAGTGAACTTCTGCCTTTCAAAGGCAAACCTAATGAAGGAGGAAATGAGAAGGCAAGGTGAATTTCAGCTCTAAGTCAGGATTCAGATCAGTTGAATCAAACTGAAAAGAGACAAAGAATTGCAAACAGATGTCTTCTGTTACTTGTTCATTCTGTGACACCCAACACCTTTTCAATGTTATCTAGTCACTGAGAAGTTAAATTACCCAGGTTGCAAATGAGAAGACAAAGAGAGGGCATGCGAAGAAAAGAGAGAAAAGGAGGAAAGAAAATTTAGAGACAAACTCATTTAGGAAGATTTGCTCTCCTTTCTTAAAAAATACACAGCTAACTGGTAGACATCTAAAGAAACGCGCATTGAACACAAACATATAGATACTATGGACAAAGCTACTGCCTGCATTTTAAGCGTCTTTGGTACTACACGACGAGGTCGTGAATTATCCATAAATATTGTTAGATCCATAAAGCACGTTATATGCAATTTTAACGTAACACAAAGACCCACTTATCCCAATCCAAAACAACAACAACAAAATTCTCTTCATCAGGTAAGCAATCATGAGCTAAGTGCTATGACTGGTGTATGCCTTGTGTGTTCATTCTAAAATACTTCAGGAAACTGTAGTGTGTGCCCAGTAATTCTCTAAGCATGAGGGATTACAATAGTGAACAAAACAGACAAAACTCCTGCCCTTACGGAGTGGACTTTCTGGTCATGGGGGAGACATACACAAACAAATCTATGGTCTACCAAAAGGGGAAAGTGCTAAGAAGAAAATAAAGCAGAGGATGGAGGAATGAGCACTAGTGGGGATGGAGGCTGCCATTTCAAATGAAATGGTCAGAACACTGTAACAGAAATGTAAAAGGCAGAAGAAACAGTAAATTCAATGACATAAAGCAGAATTATGTTTGCTGGCTTCAAAGCACAGCCATGAGACCAGTGTGGCTTAAGTTGGGGAGGAAGAGGGTGGCTGGAGATATAGGTAGAGGGGGCACAGGGGTCAGGTCATACTGAGATGCTTATGAAGCCAGTGCCAAGATTTGACTTTTGTTTAGAAACTAGAAGTATCAGAAAGTTGTAAGCAGAGAGATGACATAATCTGCATTGCATTTTTAAGGGTTCAGTGCAGCTGCTGTTAGAGAAGACATTGAAGAATGCAGGGGTAAATGGAGCAGGGAGGACAGTTAGACGCTTATTAGAATAACTCAGGTGAGAGATGATGGTGATTTGGACTAGGTGGTAGTGAAGGATGTCGACAGATTCTGGAATATAAAGTACAAGAGGAAGGATGCTGATAGAGACGGCTAGAGAGTGGGACTGCACAGTGCTTAGCGTCAGGGGCTCAGAACAGACCCTGTCCAATAACAGTACCTTATTCATATTTATCTCAGAGAGTTATGGTGATGATTACATGAGAGACAGCACTTAGTACTTGATAACTATGAGCCAGCTTTTTTTTTTTTTTTTAAGTAATCAGGCACGTGATCATCAAAGGTCTCCCAAGCCCTGTTCCTGAGTGCGTGCCCTGTTCTACTGAAAGCAATTGAAAAGTTTGGTCAGGAGACAGACACAAGCAGTTGGCATTTTAAAACAATCCCTTTGACCTCCCTGTGGAAAGTGGATTAAAGAGGGACTTGACTGGAGGCAAAGAGAAAGGAAGCTGCTGCAGCAGCTATCCAGGCAGAAGGGCAGGAAGAGGAAGAAGACCGGGCAGGTCTGAGGGTTGCCCAGAGGGCAGAACTGGTGGGCCTTGCTGTCCGCGTGGGGTGGAAGAAGGGTCAAGATGAATGCCGGCTTACTAGCTGGGTAACTGCTTAGAGGACCGTGCCACTCAATGAGAAAAGGACCTCAGCATAGCTCCAGGGAGAGGCCGGTGATGATTTTCAGACTGTTTCCCTGCGCCACAGTAAACGCAGACGGCAACACACAAGAAAGGAGAAGGTCAGGGCCCTCAGGAGAAGCCAGAAGGGTCTGGCTGCCTCTCACCACCTGCAGCCTCAGCACTGATCTTTTCTTGATATGTGTGTTTAACTGATTACTTTGGAAAACTTCTCCCTTCATTTGTGTCAGTGTTGAACGTGTGGGAGTGATCAACTTCAAAAACGAGTTAAATACGCACTTCTAGAATCAGGGATGCAGTCCATAAAATAGGGGGTGATGGAGGATGTCAAGGAAAACTTGCCCAAAGAAAGTGTTTCCTGTTAATACCATATAGACAAATGTTTGTTTATTCCTTTTGGAGCTCATTTGTGGGCCCTCTTGCAGCATCCACTTAGGATCTGAACACGGCAGCTGTCTGAATTCGAGCCCTCCCCAACCCTAATGAGCTTCAGGAAGGCTGACGTGCTTCTCCTTCCTGCTTCTGTCTCAGGAATCTGAGCGCGAAGGCCTTGCTGCACCTCCTGAGCCCGCTGACATTTAATTAGCACCATTGCTGTGATCCCATAGCGTGCGTTGCCAGATGGGAACCGTGGAGCATCACGTGGGGTGGGTACCGGCTGAAACAAATCCCTTGTCTGGCAGCTAAAGATCTGCTTGTGCAATGGAGAACCTATATTTCCTATTAGCCCTTTACTGGTAGTGCTTTTCGGTAATGTGCTAAGAGCAGAGACAAACATACATGAGGAGGCTGCGGAAATCTTGGATGGACATTTTAAACAAAACACACACACGCAGACACCCACGTCTTCTGAAGAGCAACTGCAGTGTATTAAGGGTATAAATGAAGTTGCTCAGTGACAGCGAGACAATTTGAGTTGTAATGCCACCAGTGTTTATCTCATCCTCCCTCCCCTCTAAGATTTAGAACTGATATTTCACTTTCATGCTGCTGAGGATACACTGACTAAGCTGTTTTGATTCACTGCTTCTCTGACACATGCACCTGGAGTGAACCTCCTTTTTAGGTATTAATCCCACAGCCTCCTCTGCTCACTGCTGTCTGTTTACGGCCCCCACTGCTCAGTATGGATTGCTCTTAGTGAGACTGTTGGTAACCTCCTAAGTGCCAAGTCCTGGGGTTGGGTTTAGGGCTGCACCTTGTGTATGGAGTTCCTTGGAGTCCCTGGTCCCCGGCTCCTTTGTGAGTCTCTCTCTTATCTTGCTTTCATGTCCCATTCGCTCAGATCTCTCATTCTCAACCTATACGTTTCTCTTTCTCCTCCTTTCCTTTAAAGTGTTCCATTCTCGATCTTTTTCCTCCTCTCATTCCAATTGCTTTTCCTGAGAAATTTCATTTACACCCAGCACTTCCAATAGCATCAATATACTAATGTCTCTGTCCATCCATGTTCCAAGCCCAGCTCTCGTTCCTGAGAATCAAGTACCTATAATCAACACCAGGTTAAACACCTCTGACCCAATATCCCATAAATTCCTCAAACACCAGAGGTCTAGAACCAAGCTTCTTCTCCCCCCATTCCACCTCCCAGCCTTCTCTACCTCCAGTCCTGTGAAATGCATCATCATCTAACCAGCCACTGACTCTACCCCTGGCAGTTATCCAAGACTCTCCCACATTTCCGGTTCTCCTCATGCCATTCCCAGAAATGAAGTGGAGTTTGCGTTTATATGATGGTGATGGCTTCTCATTTCTCCAGGGATAAAGGCCAAACCCCTTAGGAGGCTCTACATGCCCTGACCTGACCCTGCCAACCTCTGCAGCCTCATCTCTGGCCCTCTCCCACTTTGCACCCCAGCCATTCTGGCCTTCTCTTTTGGTTTGGTCCTTAGGAATTTTACATATAAATCAGTGAGAGTCTCAGGATTCTCACACTGCTGTAGGGGGTCAAAGAATACATGCCCAGGGAGGACAGAGTTATGGTTTTTGCTTGTTTTGATGCGAGTTTTTTAAAAAGATTCTTTCTGTTGATAAATAGCTCAGATTAATTCCTTTAATTTCACATAAAAGAAAATTAGGTGATAATCAGATTAGTTTGATAGCAGGAAGGTAGAAAGTTCAGAAGAGGCTGGATCTGGGTCAGGTGACCAGCCCCGGGGACAGTTAGGGAAGGAAGCTGATGAGGGCAAACCTCTGGAGCAGCTTCTTTGAAACCGTGGCCTGCGGACAACTTGAATAAAAATACCCAGGATGTACGGTAAGAAGCAATTTGGGGTTCCGCCCCAGACCTATTCAATCAAGTATCTGGGGACGGGGTCCAGGAGTTTGATGCCCACTACAATGTCAGAACCACTGCTTTGACCTCCACTTTAATACACAGCGTTTCCCCAGTTACATACCAGATGGAAGCAGAATGTTACCTTTTCCCCAGCGAAGTTTCTTTATTCTGACCTCTAACCTCCACCCCTAGATCTGTGTCATTTCAAGTACTTGTGCCTTCATGTTCCCCTCTTCTGCTTCTGCTCTACTCGATTCACTCACACTCCTGTTTCCTACTTGATTCATTCATACTCTCAATCTGACGATTCAACCTACGCTGCCTGGTCAGAGTCAACTGTCATTTAGGATCAGGCTTCCACTGCTCACAGAAGACTGAAATCACAGAATCATAGCAATGGAAAGAAAGAACCTCCAGTGAGTTCGTTTTTACCCAGGCAGACGCTCTAAGTGTACGTCTCTCTGTTGTGTGTGCACGCATGTGTGTTACACTCATATACAAAGTGAATTGAATGTTATAAATATAAACACGAAAGATACTTGCAAATAAATGACTTACCAATTCTGACTCATAAAGGTTTTTCAAATGTGAGAAACTTCTGATTGTGAAGATTCTAAAAATCATCTAAAGCAAGGGTTTGCAAACGATGGCTTGTGGGTCAAATCTGGCCTACCACCTGTTTTCTTAGATGAAGTTTCATTTTAACATGGCCATGCTCATTTCTTTATGTATTGTCTATGGCTGGTTTGGCACTAGAATGGCAAGTTAAATGTTTGCAGCAGAGACTGTATAACTGAAAAAGCCTAAAATATTTACTACGCGGCCCTTTGCAAAAAGTTACCTATAAAAGTGAAAAGTAAAACACACTTGCAAATACTTTGCAGATCTCATACAGCTGACAAAATGTTAGATATAGATAGACAGATAGGAAAAAAGATATATTTTGAACCAAACCATTTTATATCTCTAGAAGCGATATTATTTCATTGATAACACGAATCCCAACAAGGGACTTTCCAGAACTTTCCCCTACTTATAATTTCAAATAACTGCTTGGTTGTGATATAGATGGGGGACTTTTTTGGTCTGGCTGAGGATAACTATTTCAGTTTCTGAAACCTGACTTTTTAGTTCAACAGTTTATCTTCAAGCATTATTTTGTCACTATGGTGTCTCACTTTTCTGTGCCTCCGTAAGTAATTCTGAAACTCCAAATGCACCAACAGGCACAAAATATAAAGGCTGAGCAAGCTCATTACATTACTAGTAAGATGCACATACCTACAAAAGTCTCTTGGCTATTAAATCAGAAATATTTTTATTTTAGTATTTTCATACACAACCTTAATATTCTACCACTGGATCTACTGACCAAAAGAGTAAAGTGGATCCCTATGTCCTGCCATCCCATCCCATCTCATACTTCTACAATGTATCATTGGAATAAAGTGTCAGCTATATAGTTAACCTTTCTTCACTTATGTTTGAGCTGGAAAAACAAGTTAACCAATAAACACAGGCAGATACACGCAAGCACACACACAAACACATACATCCAGAGCACTACTTGTGCTCTGAAATAAGTGTTTTCATATTGGCTTACATGTTTACTAATTATATTTTCTCTTTTTAAAATTAAAAAAAATTTTTAACATCTTTATTGGAGTATAATTGCTTTAAAATGGTGTGTTAGTTTCTGCTGTATAACAAAGCGAATCAGCTATATGTATACATATATCCCCATATACCCCCCCTCTTGCATCTCCCTCCCACCCTCCCTATCCCACCCCTCTAGGTGGTCACAGAGCACCGAGCTGATCTCCCTGTGCTATGCGGCTGCTTCCTACTAGCTATCGGTTTTACATCTGGTAGTGTATGCTACTCTCTCTCTTCATCCCAGCTTACCCTTCTCCTCCCCATGTCCTCAAGTCCATTCTCTACATCTGCGTCTTTATTCCTGTCCTGCCCCTAGGTTCATCAGAACCTTTTTTTTTTTTAGATTCCATACATATGTGTTAGCATACGGTATTTGTTTTTCTCTTTCTGACTTACTTCACTCTGTATGACAGACTCTAGGTCCATCCACCTCACTACAAATAACTCAGTTTCGTTTCTTTTTATGTCTGAGTAATATTCCATTGTATATATGTGCCACATCTTCTTTATCCATTCATCTGTCAATGGACACTTAGGTTGCTCCCATGTCCTGGCTATTGTAAATAGTGCTGCAGTGAACACTGTGGTACATGACTCTTTTTGAAGTATGGTTTTCTCAAGGTATATGCCCAGTAGTGGGATTGCTGAGTCATATGGTAGTTCTATTTTCTCTTGGGTTCCTTTTTAATTGACCTATCTTTAAATACTTGCTTAGTAATGTCACGTTATAAACTAGTTCGTGAATAAAAGTATAATCATTAAAAGATCTTTTGAAGACTTGTAATAATGCTTTTGAGTTGGTGGATATCTTTTATTTTTTTGCGCTACGCGGGCCTCTCACTGCTGTGGCCTCTCCCGTTGCGGAGCACAGGCTCCGGACGCGCAGGCTCAGCGGCCATGGCTCACGGGCCCAGCCGCTCCGCGGCATGTGGGATCTTCCCGGACCGGGGCACGAACCCGCGTCCCCTGCATCGGCAGGCGGACTCTCAACCACTGCACCACCAGGGAAGCCCTATGCTATATTTCAATAAATATTTTGACTGAATTGTTTTTTGGCGCTTAAAACCCTCCAGAATTTGCTAAGATGTGTCCCTCCATTCTCCCTCTACATCTGCACCACGCTGCTTTCCATATCCCTTGTTGTGGCGTCCCAGAGTTCCTCACCTCCATACACATATCATGATGACTATTACCTCTTCCTCTGCTCTCTCCTTCCCTGTGATGGAAATGCCTTCCTCTTTTCTCCTTTTATCTAAATCTTATCAATACATAAGGTTCATCTAAAATGTTAGCCCCTCCACAAAGCCCTCTATAGCAACACCAATATTAACCTATTTCTTTTCTAGTGATCTATGGCGCCTGTTAACTGTAATAGTCACTCATTTACTCAGTCAATCAAAAGTATTTACTGTATCAAACACAGTCCTATGCACTAGGCAACACATTAATGAATAAAACACAACTCCTGACTTTGCTGAACTTGGAGTCTAGTGGTAACAAACAAGTAAACAGGCCACAGTAATTCAGTGATATATGTTCCGTGATCAGAGTAAGCACAGTGTGTGATGGGAGCACACAGCACAGGCATCAACCCAGCCTTGGGTTAGAGTAATGAGAAGAAACTAAGGTTCTGGAGCCAGAGGGTCTGGCTCTGTATCTAAGTTTAAAAGACGGTGGGAGAATCAAGAGTTTCATTACAAATATGTAAAGTGTGAGAGGCCTAAAAAGGCATTCAAATGCAGATCTCAAACAGGCAGCTGCATATACCAGTCTGGTGTTCAGAGGAGAGGCTCACGCTGACGATACAAATTGGGAATTTATTATGGTACAGCTGGAGTTTAAAGTCACGTGACTCAGTGAGATCATCTAGGGAGGGAGTGTCGACTGAGAGGACGAGAGGGCCATGGAATGGGTCCTAGAACACTCTGATTGGAACACTTCTGATAGAAGCAGGAGAGGAATGGGAACCAGTGACAGAAACTGAGAATAAGGGGCTGGAGAGGAAGCAGAAAGCAGAAAATCAATCGTGCTGCACGAAAGCTAAGTATTTCGAGAAGAGAGCAGCCGACTGTGTGAAATATTAGTGACAGGACAAATAATGATGGAGTCTGAGGACAAGCTGTTCGATTTATCCAGGTGGCGGTCACTGGTGACCTCGTTACGAGCTGTTCTGGTGGCATGGTCAGGATGAAAGGCTGGCAGGGATGAATTTAAGAGAGAATAGAAAGAGGAAATGGAGGTAGCGATTGTATACAACTTTTGATCGTTTTGCTAAAAAAGGGAGCAGAGCTATGGGTCAATGGCCTAGGGGTTTTTTAGAGAAGCTGATTTGCCTGCTTGAACGCTGAGCAAATGATCGAGTACGGGGGAAAGTTATATCTCTGTTCCTCTAACTCTCTCTCTCCCTCTCTGTCGCAGCCACACACTCATTTTCCCATGCACACCCCTAACCTGAGATCCCAGAGCATCCCAGGGACACATCTTCCACAGGGCTGCTGAGCTGTGATTGTCTTTATGTCTCCCGGTAATAAAAGGTAAATTCCATGAGGGTAGAGACTATTTCTCATTTTCACACCCTCGGGATTCCCCATCTGTGGCACAGTTGATGTCTGCAGCATACCTGTCCCAAAAGGAACAGGCAATGTGATCTCAAGGAGGATGACATCCCCACAACAATACAGGCTCATTGAGCAAGGGATTTAGATCTGTTTGCTGAGAACACAGCCAGGTTATAGTATGTGATCAATAAATTTACACTGAATTAAGAACGAACTGAGAATGAATTTAGCTGAGGAAGGTCATGAAAATAAATCTAATTAGCCTTAACACTGATGGAGCACTTCTGATGCACCAGGCTCTGTCCAGGTGCTGGATTGTGTATGTAGGAATATTTGTGGAGACAATTGTCTATATAACATCATGTTAAAATTTTTATTGAAAATTCAATTGCCTTTTATTATTACAGAGTATGCACGGCAACAGGATACAGCTAAGCTTTTTTTTTTTTAATCTAGTATCTGACAGACATTTTTAAATTACTAAGTTGTATTAATCTAAACCTCTATCACATCACCAGTAATTAATACTACTAGTGAGGGTTCCCTCAGTAAATTCCTATTAGCCTTAGGTACAAAGAAGTGTTGTGCTTCACTAATAATCAGTATGGGTTTGTTTTTTTTTTGGGGGGGATTGGGTTTTGGGTGGGTTTTTTTTGCATTATATATGTATCATGTAACTTAAATATTTCTTTTTTTGCCTTGGTTGCCAAGAAACACAGAATAATTAATGCTCAAAGTAACATTAGTTTGTAATAACCTATTTTATTACATCAAACTGCCTTGTGATAGCAACACAGAAAAATATCTTTCTTGTAGGGGGAAAATAGCTGAACCTGATTTTTCTATTTCTTTCAAAAAAGAAAACCTGCAGTTATGTTAAGTTTTCAGGCAAAGTTCCTTCAGTTGCTTACATTTCTACATATCTATTTGCCAAGATTTGCAGGTTTTTCACGTAGCTAGGCAATTAGGATAAGCCTATTTTTTGCGATTTGATACAATAATCTCTTGACATTTTTTTTTGCGGTACGCGGACCTCTCACTGGTCTGGCCTCTCCCGTTGCGGAGCACAGGCTCCGGACGCGCAGGCTCAGCGGCCATGGCTCACGGGCCCAGCTGCTCCGCGGCATGTGGGATCCTCCCGGACCGGGGCACGAACCCGTGTCCCCTGCATCGGCAGGCGGACTCTCAACCACTGCGCCACCAGGGAAGCCCTATCTCTTGATATTTAAACAAGTTTTTTTCCAACTAAATTCACATATTGTAAAGTTTCTACATTATGAAAATCTCTCTATGAAGTGACCTTACATATCTATTTTCAGAATGACTGTTGTATCATACACACTTCATGTTTATTTACATTCAACTCAATTATAATTCAGAAGTGTAGATCATTATTTATCCCTGAGGACTATGTTCTCAAAAAAACAGCTATGTTCATTTTTTTTCTGGTACGTTCTGCAGAACAGTTTAGAAAACATTGTTTACCATGCTGTCCTCTGCCCTTGTATACATTTATCTGAGAATTAAATACCAGTAATAAGTTGGTCATAAATGAATAGCATAGGTATGACTTGTATTGCCCATTATTTTATTTATTTATTTATTTTCTGTATGTGTGCCTCTCACTGTTGTGGCCTCTCCCGTTGCGGAGCACAGGCTCCGGACGCACAGGCTCAGCCCATTATTTTTTACTCTTGGTTACCAAGAAGCTCAGAGCTACCACTGATAAACAGTGAGGATATTGGCCGAGACCGTTAGCACACTTAGATTCTTTTCCTTCTCAAGGCTTTGATCTTGTATTCTAACAGTCTAATTTTACAAGTGCATTTCTTATTCAATCTCAAATTCCTTTTATAAGTAGGTAACCAGTAGCTGGTTAGTTACTTTGTTATGTTATTTAAAACATAATCTATTCCAGTAAAAGAGCCATCAGAGTCCAACTACTCTCTAGTTAGTGTCCAATAGGTCTCTGAAAGTTTGCTCTGCAAACATAGCTCATGGATACTCATCATATTTTTTTAGAGAAAGCTGAAGTCAGAGAAGTTGAGTGATGTAATCAGCTAATGGAGAAAATACAGGGTTCGGGGTGAATAAGAGTTAAGCTGTTTGTACTATATTCTAGCCAGCAAATTGCTGAGCTACAAGTGCCTCTGTGAGCTGAAAACCCAGCTGTATTTTCTACTCTCTGCACTACAAGCAATAATAAAGATGAAGAAATTGTTAGTTAAAACCCTTCAAAGATATTAAAGATGGAAGTTATGTATCCAATTACAAGCTCATCCTTCTATTTCTACAAATAAAGTAAATGAAGCAATGCTGATTACTACATATAAGCATAAGAAAATAGAAGTGGCAAAGAGGTGAAGCAGCCTAAGTCTCTAAGGAAAACACTTTAAGTAGTTTGAGCAATACATACATTTCATATGACTTCAGTACAAATTAAAATTTAGCTACTTAGAGTAATGTATATGCATATCCCTTAAAATGAATATAGCTCAAGCAACAGCAGCTATGAGACCAAAATTCTAAGGAAAAAAACCCATATTAATGAGGACTATCAAGATATCTAGCAAATTCTGTCAGCATGACAGAAAGCATCCCAGTCCTTGAAACAGGATGGCAGTTCCTACCATCCTCTCCCCTGATAGGAAAGAAAGAGATATTGGCTTTGGCTGGGGACAGGGTAACAAACCAAAGGTCTAAAATATGCTAGGAGATGTATGTATTTCCCTGCATGGAAAAAAATATATATAGATGCAGCCCTGCCTGGTATCTCTAGCTCTCCTAATAGATTTTGAATTCAATGAATACAGTTGAAATTAGAGCAGACCTAAGGAGGAGCTGAAGACACCGTGAAGGCCTCTTATGTTGCTAGAATTCAGACTGATGCTCTAATAATTATGTCACTCAGAAATAAATATAAATCTACCAAACATGAAATGTTAAGGAGAAAAATATTTGCTTCCACTGAACTTGGCTTCAAGATCCTCACAGCAAACTAACAATTAGAAGTCCAATTTCGATCCATTTCCTGGACTATATTTTTTTATTGCTCCCACTCACCATGAATCTGAGAGGTCATATAAATGGCTGTAATCCCAAGATTCTCTGTTGCTTGTTGAAAGATATGTAGGTGCCTATGTGAGGATTTAAATACCTAAGCATTTTTCCCTGTGATATTTTTCTTTGTGGGAAGTTTTTTTGTTTTGTTTTGTTTTTTAATGAGGCCTTATGGGTACCCAGATTTTGTGAATCTGCTACTAATTATGTAGCCTAGACCTATATACATGAAATAAAGAACAACTCTAGAATTATACACAGCGTAAGCTAGTGTGAAAGAATGTATGCAGTTTGGGGTGAACATAATAGATATAAGAACTCAAAATAAAGAAAGATCATTGTTGACTGGAAATGGGGTAAGTAGGTTTCAATTTGAAGTTTAAAGGAACTAAGGTAATACTAAGTGAATTTTAAGAACAGGAGGAGATATTAGTTCAGCAGAAAGGTGGCATCATGAATGAAAATAAGAAAAGTTCCTGACGAGGGAAGATATCATAGGGTCCTACCTATGTAGGGTTTGCTGACATGATTAGCAAAGAATAAACTACAAAATTAAAAAGGAAGTCCATAGCAGCTGAATAAGATCCTTGACTGCCAGAATGCTAATATCAATTTTGTAGGATTCTATAAATCTTCCAGAGTACCTTCATTATATAAAAATATTCTCAGCACACATGCATTTTTACAAGAAATTATTCCCCCAAACTCTTCTTGAGTGTCTACCATAGCTAGGTATGTACTTGACACAGGAACAGAAAAAAATAACTGTGCACAAGGATTTACACTCCAGTGGGGAAAAATATCATTAATTTTATGATATTTGATGATAATGATGATAACAGTAAAATATTTTTATTCAGTTTTTTATTATAATACTTAAATTATAAAATACTAAATTTTTAAAGTGTATCATGTCCTACTCATTCATTCACTCATTCATGCAATATTTGTTAAATGCCTACAATCAGGGTCATTACAGTTATCAAAGATGTTGACTCAATTCAAATGATTATAATTCATTTCATATAAACACATAAGTAGATACCACACAAAATCCTTACCAATATTCCCCAAAGAAGTTCCTTTCTCTAAAATATCTATGGTGCATAAGTCATTACCTCTGCCTGGAATGTTCTCCCCCTTCCCCCTATTCTTCAAGATTTAGTTCAAGTGTCACCTCTTCCATGAATACTCTCCTGACTCCTAAGGGAAGCGTGTCTTGCGCACACCTCCATTTTAACCTAAGTACATTCAGTTATAATGACTTATTTGTCTCCCTCTCCCCCCTCCAACACACACTCAATTGTGAGCTTTTTGATGGCATCTTTATTCATTTTCTATCTTAGCAACTGAAGCAATGCTTGACATAAGAGGTGCTCAATAAATGTTCTTGAATGACTATCTTATAATAAATGAGCCTCAGGTGCAGTGTTTGTGAGTATTATAGTGTTCAAGTGCTGGTGGCTGGCTGAAGGTCCAGCTACACAGGTCTTTTATTCCTGTAAACATGCCAAGCTCACTGCCACTTTCCAGCCATCTGTGGGATGCTCCCCCACACTCTGCACCATTATATACTGCTGACTTTTGCTTTTTCACTTAGATCTAACTTCAGTTTCACCTTCCCAGAAAAAACCCTCTTGATCAGCCAATCTACAACAGCACCTCCTGAGTGTCTTTCATCACACCCTCTTCTCATTCGCTGCGTAGCCTGTGTCACTATCTGCTCTCTCTGGTTCGTCTATTTGTCGCTGCTCCCAGTCAGAATGTAAACGTCCTGAGAGCTGATCTCTTGTTGGTCTCCTTCACTACTGTATCCTAGTATCTAGTACAGTGCCTGACATCTGGTAAAGCACTCAAAAGTCCATGCAACTGAATAAAAAAGGAATGAGAACTTTAGATCCTTTACTCTACAAGTGGCAAACTATGGCTCATGAGCTGCATTTTGCCTGCTGGTGAGTTTTGCTTCGACTGCTCAGTGTTTTACAAATTTTTGAATGAGTTGCCAACTTTTAAAAATTAGGAGCTTTCACATTTTTTTAAATTTCAAAATTCAGACTTTTGGAAATAGTGAAAGAAGAAGAAATTCAGAGCCTACAAGCCCAGGTGGAAAGTTGGAAGAGGTAAGCAACAGGTTTACCATATCAGCCCATCGACCCAGCCTCACCTGCCCCCATATCACTCATTTTTGTTTGGCCCTGAAGGTGGTTTGGATTTTGACCCTGATCTCTTCCAGTAAAGGTCGCAAATGCCCTACACCACACTCACATAACTACTACAAACCCTTCCCCCATGGACTGCTGTTACTACTAAACCTTGGACTATGTCTTTAGAGATAAATTAACACAAGAACTTACCTTTTTATTATTCCTGCATTATGACACGGAAAAATTACATAGTTAAAAGCAAAAACTGAATTCATTATACACTAGAAGAAAATCTAGGTAAGTGTTTAACAGACCTCAAGGTGGTGGGAGAAAACTATCATTAAAACATTAAAAAGCAAATGAACCAGGATGAAGTAGACCTAACTACTATGACTGAGATTTATTAACCTTAACTAAAGTTCACTAAGACAAAAATGAACCCCAACTAAAGAATGGGTAAACACATTTTCAAGTAATTCAGAGAATAAATAGAAATGACCAAATAACACATTAAAAGACAGTCCAGGGCTTCCCTGGTGGCGCTGTGGTTGAGAGTCCGCCTGCCGATGCAGGGGACACGGGTTCGTGCCCCGGTCTGGGAAGATCCCACATGCCGCGGAGCAGCTGGGCCCGTGAGCCATGGCCGCTGAGCCTGCGCGTCCAGAGCCTGTGCTCCGCAACGGGAGAGGCCACAGCAGTGAGAGGCCCGCGTACCGCAAAACAAACAAACAAACAAAAAAAGACAGTCCATTTTATTAGTAATCCAAAAGATGTGAATTAAAATGAGATCCCTTTTCATCTATCTCATTAATTCATTCAGCAAACATGTGTTGAGTGGTCATTATGTTCCTGACACTATCAACTTGGTGAAGCTTTTTTTAAATGGTAATAATTTTAAGATTCAGTAAGATGACTACCATCACACTGCGAAAAACAATTTTATAATGTGTATCAAGAACCATAAAATAGTTACTACCCTGCAACCTAGTAATTAAACTTCTTGGAATTTATCCTAGGCAAATAGTCAGTGTAGCAGACAAAGATTAATGTATGAGGATATTAATCATAGCGTAATTTATAATATCAAAAACATTAGAAACCTAAATGTCTAACAATAAAGAGTGATTAAATAAATTATGGTACATTCAAATGATGAACAATTATGCAGACATTAAAATTACATTTTCAAAGACTATTTAATGACATGGGGAAATGCTGATGAAAAAATTTAAAGCCTATATTTAAAAAATAATTTCACATATCCAATGAAAGGGATCCATGCTTTCCTGCCTTAAGAGCCAGGAGTTATTTTTGCTTTCCACAGGCTTGCTATATAATATTTCTCCCCATCTTGAAAAGCACATAACACTTCTCCCTATGCTTAATTCTAGTAGGTATTGAAATAAAGGGTGTCATTGCAGCATTATTCACAATAGCCAAGGTATGGAAACAATGTAGCTGTCTGTCAATGGATAAGCGGATAAAGAAGATGTGGTATAGATATACAATGGAATCTTATTCAGCCATGAGAAAGGAGATCCTTCTGTTTGCAAAAACCTGGATGAAACTTGAGGGCCTTACACTTAGTGAAATAAGTCAGACAGAGAAAGACAAATCCTGTATAAGATCACTTAGATGTGCTATCTAAAAATGACAAACTCAGAGAAAGAGCGTAGAGCGGTGGTCACCAGGGTTTGGGAGGTGGGGGAAAGAGGGAGAGATATGGGGGTCAAAGGGTACAAACTACCAGTTATAAGATTAATAAATTCTGAGGATCTAATGTACAGCCCAGTGATTATAGCTAATGACAGTGTATCATAAACTTGAATGTTGCCAAGAGAGGAGATCTTAAATGTTCTCACCACAAAAGAAAAATGATATTATGTTACTGGATTGGGTGTTAACTCATGCTATGGTGGTAATCATTTTGCAACATATAAATGTATCAAATCAACATGTTGTAACACATTAAACTGATACAATATTATACGTCAATTATATCTCAGCACAACTGAGGAAGAAATGAAGCTAAACTAAAAGTCTTGGAAAAACAGAAATCGCTACATGGAATCAAAGAAACAATATGACTTATATGTTAAACTTAACCTAAAGTACTGAGCAATGTTCTAGATTGCAGGCAGCGATTGTTCTATAGAAAGACAGGAATAAAGAGAAGGAACAGGAAGAAAGCAGAATATAAAAGATCAAAACTAGAGCAGACAGAGGAGACAGAGACGCATGAGAAGGGCATGTGGAGGACAGAAAGTCTAAAACGGACACACAGCTGAATTTTAAGGAAATTCTCTGCACGACACTATGGTATTAGAACTTAAGAAATTCCCTTTTTTGATGTATTTATAGTTCTATGTAGATCAGACAAGACACTTACAAGAAGCATTATTTTTTTCTTGTAACACCAACCACAGGAAGGGCCAAAAGGATGTCATGGTGGAAAAAGCAGAACTACCTCACTACCATGAAAAGAATAACAACAAAAATTGAAAGTCTGAGGGCACCAAAATAAACTGTCTGTACAAAAGATGATTATAGTAAAACAAGGAGGAAGTTGAACCTCAGTTTTGGAATTACTGAACTGTACAAAGGCAGAAATCAATCTGCATGGTCATTAGCACGCTGGAGCCAAACGATTCTGCATTCGCGATGAAAACAGCCAAACCTGGATGCAAGAAAACTCTTGGAGCACAGCTACATGGCTACTTCTGAAGCAGTGTTCACAACCACTGTCTTTGGCATTTGTGTCTCAGTATGGGGGCTATTTGGACAACAGGTTCATAACGAACTCAGCAACCATCTTTGGCCTCCTAAGAAACCAGCACGATATCCTGGCCTAGAGAAAGCCAAAGGAGTCATTTGTGGAAAGATCAAAAGAGCACAGCGGGCTCTCTTCTGGGTGAAAACTGATTTTTTCATTAAAATTGGTGGGAGGAGTCACCTCACAGAGAACACATTTATAAAGTGGCAAGGCAACAACTTCCTGTGTCACTGTAAGAAAGTGAGCAGACCTTTGCTTAACTACACTGCTGGTTACATATACTGTTGCATATATTTTGCCATTCCTGTCCTTTCCTTGAGTTCCTAGAAGGGACTCCTATGGACTCTCGTTTCATGTTTACACTCTTACAATTTAACCACAAGCCCTTAAGTATTCAGCAATTCCGAACCTCCTTCTTCCCCTCACTCAGTCTGACATTCTCTCTCTTCCTGAAGACTGGCTTTATTTATGTATCTCTACATTGTACCATCCCAGCTCTGCAAACTACCACTTTTCTAACATTTTGGTTTTCAGAAACCTATAGACAACTATTCAGACCATTTTCACATCCACTGTTTCATCTCTTCGTTTCAGTAAGTTGTTTTTAACCCCTTGTTACTTTTTTTTTTTAACTGCTTCTGAATTCCCACTCCTTAGACAATTCCACCATCATCGTTGAATTTAATCTGTTCTCTCCTAGCAGTTTCATAAACTCAAATCCATCAAAATCATTGACCTTATGCTGTCTTCATTTTAAACTTCTTTCACATTTTAAATCGTAATCTTTCAATCCATGACTAGCACTTGCATCCTTTATCCTTATTCTCCACTCTTCTCGACCTTCACCTTAACCTGTTTTTTTTTTTTTGTGGTACGCGGGCCTCTCACTGTTGTGGCCTCTCCTGTTGCGGAGCACAGGCTCCGGGCGCGCAAGCTCAGCGGCCATGGCTCACGGGCCCAGCTGCTCCGCAGCATGTGGGATCTTCCCGGACCGGGGCATGAACCCGTGTCCCCTGCATTGGCAGGCGGACTCTCAACCACTGCGCCACCAGGGAAGCCCTTAACCTGTTTTTAAAAATCTGTATTCTCTACTCTTATACTTAATCCGCTTAAAACTGGACTGACCTAACATAGGTCTTTTCTTGACGTTGATCTTTTTATTGTTACTCATATTATAAGTAGTAACATGAAACTGCATTTTTAAACTTTTCTTCATGGGTATGAGGTGATCTGGCTCCAACATCTCCTCCTCTATTTGTTCTAGGTCTGACTTGGCTGGTCTGGTTGTTCATTTCCCACTTAAAAGACACAGGGTCAGGTCTTGCTCGTGTAGCTGGGATAACCTTTCCAGACAGAGCAAAACTAGCTTTCAGTCAAAAGGACATGGGTGGCTGTATTCCCTGACTTCCTTCTTCTAAAATTTATTACTGCTCATTCTGCCCTTCTCTTTTTTGCTGTTTTCCTTCCACAATGCTACAGCTTCTGAAATAACTCCTTGATCATGTACCCATGCTGTGTCACTGTATTTCTATATTCATTCTAGAAACCAATATGATTTTTTTTTTTTTTTTTTTTTGCGATATGTGGGCCTCTCACTGTCGTGGCCTCTCTCGTTGCGGAGCACAGGCTCCGGACGTGCTGGCTCAGCGGCCATGGCTCATGGGCCCAGCCGCTCTGCGGCATGGGGGATCTTCCTGGACCGGGGCACGAACCCGTGTCCCCTGCATCGGCAGGTGGACTCTCAACCACTGCGTCACCAGGGAAGCCCTAGAAACCAATATGATTTTAATTCTCAGTTCGGGCTCATTCAGACTCATTCAGACTCTGGACAGTCCTTCTCCAGCTTGATTCAATTCCTGTCACCCAATTTCTTTCTCCCTTCCTTCCTCCCTTCCTTTCTTTCTCTTTCTTTTCTTTCCTTCCTTCTCTTTCGTTCTTTCTTTCTTTCTTTCTCTGTCTCTCTTTCTCTATCCCTCCCTCTTTCTTTCTTTCTCTCTCTCTCTCTCTCCCCCTCCCTCCCTCCCTCCCTCCCTCTCTCTCTCTCTCCCTCTCTCTCCCTTTCTTTTCCACATCATAAATCTCTGTGTTCTACTTCCTTCAGTGGGTCCTTCACCTTAACTTTCAGTTCCTCAATAACTAAAATTCTCTCTTGTCTTCCTAGCTATAATCCATGTGCCCTCATCTTCTTCTGTTCTATCTGTGCATTTCGCTACACTGTGAGAGACCTAAAAATCTTCTCAATGGTGCAACTATATTACAAAATGATACCAGCTTCTTGTATTAGTATCTTTTAGAATTTGACTCCTCCCCTGAATTTTTTTTTTTTTTTCCGGTACGCGGGCCTCTCACTGCTGTGGCCTCTCCCGTTGTGGAGCACAGGCTCCGGACGCGCAGGCCCAGCGGCCACGGCTCACGGGCCCAGCCGCTCTGCGGCATGTGGGATCTTCCCGGACCGGGGCACGAACCCGTGTCCCCTGCATCGGCAGGTGGACTCCCAACCACTGCGCCACCAGGGAAGCCCTCCTTCCCTGAATTTTTTGTAAAAATTATATTCATGGTTACATACATTAGGGAGTTATACAAAGGACAGAGAAGGGCAAAAATTGTCTAAAAGAGGAAACTTTTAACACCTTAAACTCACACAGTGCTGTATGTCTATTACATCTCAATAAAAGTGGAAAAATTTAAAAACTAAAAAGATTAATCTACTCAGAGTCTTACTTATATCTACCAATGTTTGTTCAATTATCTGGTAAGATGTACAGGGAAGCAGGATAAGGAAGAGATTGTCAGTGGGAGAAAATGACTAGAGAGAGAGATTGGGAACGTCTAGAAGTCTGGACTTCATGCTGTAAGAAAATGAGAGCTACATGGATAAAATCAAATGGGCATATGTCATTTCAATTTTTTAACTTCTAAAAACTCTGCATTAGAAGATGCAAATTTAAAGCTGATCTTCAGGTTAATGAAATTAAATGTATCAAATAAAATTTATCAAGCACCTGTTTTCACAAGTTACTATAAAACAGAAATGGTTTTCCTTCAAAAGACTGTAAATTTAGCCTTATATTTATTAGAAGTCCAACAAAACCCAGTTAGAGGCTGTCACTTTAGAGCTTCTGCAGGAAACATGCCAACCTACAATTCAAAGAGGCCAGAAGCCTGTTTTGACCTGAATGCAATCCCTTACTTCATACTCTCTATCTTCTCAGTAGCCTCTTTCCTCTCTCCTTCAAGACTTCCACCTGCTGCCAAGGTTTACCTATTCCTCAGGCTCGGACATGGGATAGTCTCCTCCCTGCTGGCCCAGTTTTTGGTACCAAGTATCGTTTTCTTGTGGACCAGCCCCTAGCACAGCCCGGGAGGCACCATCAGGCATTCCGGGAGCTTTTTCTTTTCCTTGACCCAGAGCAAGGAAGGCAAGTGCTGAAAAAATGGAGGGCCCAGAACTTGAAAATATGATAGCAAGTGTTGACACAAGACATGATTGATAAGATTAGCAAAACAATATAAAGATATAAAATGTGACACCTGATGGGCCAGAATATAGATATTGTGTCCAACATCTTTTGGGGAAACACCATCATCTCCGCCCTCATCATCCCCATGATCGCATTCCAGTCCTTGGTTATAGGCATTCTTCACCACATCCACCTATCAAAAAACAAAGGGGAACAAGAAGGCTTGAAATGCCACAAACAACATGCATTTACATCATCTGTGAGGTGTAATTAAAACTTGGAATGCTTCCTAAGACTTGAAAAGTATAAAAGAATTCTAAATGAAAACAGCCTAGGAAACCATCTGTATTTAAATGAATACGGAAGTATTTTCCTACAATATTCCCTGTTTTCTTTGCGAAATTTGGCTTTGGTTTTTTAACGCTGACTGTGCCAGAGGTGCCATCAACTGGGAGATGTTGGAACCCTGACAAACGCCCATTATTTATTAAGGGCCCACTAATAACAAGAACACATGGTGCTAGACGCCGTTCTCTGCCCTGAGGACCCAACAGTGGATACAACAGAGTATCTGCCCTCAGGGAACTTACTGTCAGCAAATCAAGAGGCCAACACAACTGTGAGACACTCAGCAAGCAGAGGGCAGGGGCACTAACTCAGGCAAGAAGTAGATGAGGGGATAAAAATGTTGTAGGCAAAGGAAATGGTATTTTCAAAGGGCTATTGTGCAGAGATATTGTCGAATGAATATATAACTCACCGCTCCATTTAAGCATAAGAATAAGGAATGCCTTGCTCCTCTTGGCCCACTGCCTTCCGTGGATGGAGTTTTTTGTTTTTGTTTTTTGCAGGTCCTATGCTCTCATTAAATGTATGTTAAATCAAACTGCATCTTATCTTTCTCTTTATCTGCCTTCTTTGAATCCATCCCTTACTATTAAAGGGAGCAAAAGAGTGCCTTCACAGGTTTCCCCATAGCACCAACAGTGGTGTTTATAAGACTGGGACTTAGTCATTGGGGCACTGGCTTATACGGTTCGAGAATGTTCTCAATGCTTTTGAAACCCAATGATTTTAAAGCATGGTGATATTTCTTCATAATTTCCATGTCACAAGTGAGGAGGAAAATGTAACTTCTACAATAGGAAGACACACTAATGATCTCTGTGGAATTCCCAGCAGGTCTCCACACAGTTTCCTCTAGGCTGAGTACTGTGTAACACTTTATTAATAAGAACAATTACCAAAGAGATTTATTTTGTTTTTATTTTCAGAAAGAGGTATAAATCAAATTTTTGAGGGGTACAAACATTTTTATATACCTTCCTCACCTATATTCCAATACAAAAACTAAAGCAGAATTTTTTTCTGGCAAAAAATAATTTGCAGATAGTTTAGGCAAGTGTGAAAATCTAGTTAAGAAAAGCACTTAAAGTGGATAAAGCCAGTGAAGAAATCAGGACCCAAATCACACAGGCCTTCGCTATCACGGGGCTTCTGAGGTACTTGTAATAGCAGGTCTTGATGTGCCATGGTGCCTTCGTAGAGCAGTGAAAGCCCGCAGACATTTCCCCTGACATGCACACTATAAATTGTCCCTTTTAGGTTACACATTATTAACACAGCTTTCAAAAGTTTTCTTACCAGTTCTCTGGGTCTCATGTTAAATAGAATTCTTTCTGCATTCTCACTGTCATGTCTACTTTCCATGATGGCCAGCAAAAGCTTGGAGGCATTGTTCTAGAGATACAGATTGAGTTGATACACATGAAAGGTCTATTTCATGGATTAATGATCCCCTCAATTTGTTTTAATTGAGATTATCAGGACTATTTTTTTTTAAATCAAGCAGAATTTTAAACTGCTGATTTAGTTTGGCTTATTAACATTTTAAAATAGAGTATTTTACTTTATTGTTAACACAAAATAAAAATAATGAATATGAGAGATATGTTACAAAGGATATTTTAAATATTGGTGAAAAGGAATTTTAAACACAAAATTGAGTTTATATATAATGCATTAAAATCTAATCATATCTTCCTTGACTATTTCCTAAATAGGCATTTCTATGATGAAACTTTAACAAGACACCAGTATCAACGACATATTCCACAAAAATGGCATATAATTTACAAAGAATTTAGCATAATTGTTTTAACACGAAACATTAACACACACTAGCAAATCAAAATGTTAAATAAATTTGAGCAATAATTAGTGAAAAGTAATCTATAAAATTCTAAATTCATGAGTTAGAAACAAAATATTTATTGATAACAGTTTACTAGTCTTCCTACATGGTAGCATATATGCAACATTTTTACCATCTGGGTTGTAGAAGAATAATATTTTCTATTTCTGTTTAACAGAGAATAAAAACAGCTTATGTTGTCTTTGGTGTTTTCTAATTTAGTTTATAAATATATTGTCTTAAACACGCTTACATATTGAAATCAGAAATGTTTCTGATACAGCCAATTTATTATCCAAAACGGGTACAACATAGTTTATACACCATCTTGCAACGCAAAGTACAATATCCTCGACATTTGGAATGATGTTTCTTTTTTTTTTTTTTTTAAAGTCTTTATTGAATTTGTTACAATATTGCTTCTGTTTTAAGTTTTGGTTTTTTGGCCGCAAGGCATGTGGGATCTTAGCTCCCCAACCAGGGATCAAACCCGCACCCCCTACACTGGAAGGTGAAGTCTTAACCACTGGACCGCCAGGGAAGTCCCTGGAATGATGTTTCTTTATACTGTGTTTTCAATAGCACTGCCCTAGAATTGTGGCACACTGCAAGATGATAAACAGACCTGGGAGATATTTCTATAGTGTTTTTGTAATATTCACTTGGATAAAAATCTCGTCCTCCACACATGCAGAGACAAATGGCTCTAAGATGCTTCTTAGTGACTCAAAATTAACATCTTACGGGATGAAAACTTAAATTGAATCAGTTGTTTGGTGATGCAGGCATTCACAATACAAATCTTGTTAAAGTTGTGCAAATTAATTACACTGGATATTTTTAATACCAAATTCTACCCAACTATTTTTCTTTCAGAAATACAGCCTATTGATTAAATGGCTAATATTAGTAACGATGATGATAATGTGACGGTGATGATGATACCAACGTCACTAACCCATCCTAAAAAGATGTTAGGATTTTGTGGGAAATGTAGCATTATTTTTTCTGTTCCATTTTCAATTTTTACAGATTTGTACTAATCCTAAAATTCCTTTTGTATAACCTAGCATCCCATATAAACAACATACCTAAAAAAATAAGGCTCCAGTGTTAGTGGAGAGCTTAGATCCTTAGAGCAATATTAATTGACCCCATAGAATTGAAAACTAAAACCCTGGCAACGCTAACAGTACTCTCTAATGAACCTCACTCAGCAGGCCCAATACGTAAGAGCTTAAAAATACATCCAATTTCAGAATGCTATTGGCAATACGGCATTTTTTCTGACCAATCTTTTTCATACTATGTTGGAGGAATAGAAATCTTGTAAATGACTTACTGAAATTTGAATCAGTTTGAAAGTACAAGAGCCTATATATGCTTAGAAATCAAATTCATGTGTGTTAATAGAGGATTTTCTTCCAAAGGAAGCTGGAGTCCTTAGAAGAAAAACAAAAAACAAAAAATAGTAACAAAAAAACCTACCTATTTATAAATTTAGCACTTTATAGTCCCAGATCAGTTATGAAATATAAATTAAAAGGGACAAGATATATGCATCAGAAAATTCATAAAATGGTATAGCAAATTAGTAAAGTTAAATATACTTAAAATTATAACTGGTTAAGTATAAATTTAAGGGTGGATGGTATAAAATAAAACCTTAACATTTTTAATATGGAATCTCTATAATGTTCTGGAGAATTTATAATTAAAAGCATACTACCTATACCTTCTAAAATTTGCCGATATACTATATCATTCTGTCTTACAAACATTGTTCTCATATTGGCCATTATGTACAAAGCCTCATGGATTGTTTAGAAATGTACACTCACCTCTTTCTTTAAGTAGAAAACTATGAATATTTCAAGTCAAATTCATTCATTTTGTATTTTATACATACCTTGATCTATCCAACTGTCATATTTTGAAAAGGTATATATAAATTATGCCTAGAAACATAAATGAAATTTTAAATGACCCTTTTTCAAAAAAGATTTCCATTTGAATAGCCAAGAGTATCTTTGTACTGTTAAGTCACACCCCATCATTTAATTTAGGTTTTTTTACATAGGTCTGGATTTGTAAATGATCTGTATGCCTATACTCTGACAAATCCTTCAGTATTTTCCCCATTAAGTTATGTCAATTAAGAGTGAGACTTAGGGACTTCCCTGGAGGACCAGTGGTTAGATTTAGACTCTGCACTTTCACTGCCGAGGGCCCAGGTTCAATCCTAGTAGTTGAGGAACTAAGATCCCACAAGCCTTGCGGCATGGCCAAAAAACAAAAAAGAGAGAGAGATTTAAAGGTATAGTCTCTAGGTAAATAAAGGATTTTAAAAGCCTGTTTCTTTATGAATTATGGTTAAAAATGAATTCAAGATATAATAATTTTTTTCTAGTAATTCAAATTAAGCTGTCTGTTATATAGGCCTAGGCTGTTTTTACTAAGTGAAGCATGAAGCTAATTAGGAAAAGGACACACGTTCAATCTACATAAGGATCACCTTCTTTCTAATCTATAAAGATAAATACCCAAAGATTATATATATTACAAATGAAAATAGTTCACTTATCTCTTTGTTTGCTTATTACGAGCCATTAGCACAATCTCCACATAAGTAGGATGTATATATAATATATATTCCGTTATCTATCTAAATCTATATTTAGAAACATAGTTATAGAAATATCATTTCCATTCTTCTTGGCCATAAATTTACCCATTAAAAAGTTAAACTTTATTCTCTCTATGATATTGGATCGACCTGTCTTTACAGAAAAATTTTATTTAACCAATGATTTTTAAACCTGTTTAACACTAAACATATGTGGTCTTTAATAATTCATCTCAATTGAATAGCATGCCTTTATATTTGGGATTATATCGTTTCTTGTGTATATTCATTTATCTGTTTCTACTTGAACAAAAAGTTGAAGAAATTTTTTTCAGAATACCATTGTGCTCCTGACCTCTGATCAATGGAACTGCTGGGAAGTATGCGCATGGTTTAAGTTGAAGCACCTCCTCAAAGGGAGTGTGAAAATGGCTTAGCTTATTTGGGGAAAAAAATAAGATTCTAAGATATAATAAAAGAAAACAACTTTTAGAAAGTAGAGAGACATAAAACTAAAATGCAGCCCTCCTCTGACATAGTCTCATTAATCGTGACTTGCTAGATAGAATTCTGTAGTCAAGACGACTTAAAAATATATGGGATAGTGAATGTTCAGAACCTTTTCCTCCTCTATATAATGAAAAATAGAAAATAAAAGCAGAAGAAAAACAGCAAAACAAAGTGGCTGCTTAAAAAAACTTCCAGGAAAGTACCCTCCAACTAACATTATCTCAAATCTTATTTGACACTATCAGGAATTTAGCGCTCACGGTGCTTTAACTATCCCTTTCTGCCAATTCATTAGTTGAAAATACGATAATACCTTGCTTTTTACAAGACCTACTTGAAGATTTAGAGTCAACTCTGAAAGGGAGTTTTATATAGAGAATGTCACTTCCCCCCCCGAATAGTGGATTTACTCTACCTTTAGTTGGAGCACCAGGTCCATTCGATATTTACCAAGAGGGTTTATGTCATTTAGAATCAAAGCAATGATGATATCAATCCCATTAGATTCATGAGTAGCAATACATGTCTAGGAAAAAGAAATGTTTATAAAATAACACTCTATGTACGACATAAGTGCGCTAGAAGCCATGACATAAAATTACAGAATCACCTTAGCCTTTCGACTTTTAAAATATAATTAAAATTTAACTTTGAGATTAAGTCTAAGATAACTCAAAGGTTTAACTTTAACTTATTCTTTTGCATAGAGTCTATTAGTTGATTAGTATTAGCTAAATGGCTTTGTATGAAGAACATAGAGATAGACATTGTATGAAACAGGTATCTTTTCAATGAACCATTTTAATAGAATTTCAAAAAACAATGGTTAAGTAAAACACTCAGTCACTAAATTTTAATATGCCCTTCATTAGAGGAATTCCTTAAATTTAGAATTTTAAGATCTGATCTATCCAGGCTAAGAGAATATTCCTATTTACAAAAGGAATGCGCCCCTTATGTCCAAGGTTTGTAAGTAAACTTTATTGGAAATGATGTAGCAACTTCATTTATCTGCTACTTAATGCTAAATGAGTAACAAGTGATGCTGTTGATCACTGTGGCAGCAGACAGGGAATACAGGCACCTCCTGATGTTTTGGAGACATCTTGTCAATTATGGTGGTTGAGGGAAAAGGTCAGAAGATTCCTCAAACTTAAGTGATTCACAGAGAAATCTGACTTGAGAAAAGCTTATAAAATATCCTGAGAGGGGCTTCCCTGGTGGTGCAGTGGTTGAGAGTCTGCCTGCTGATGCAGGGGACATGGGTTCGTGACCCGGTCTGGGAAGATCCCACATGCCGCGGAGCGGCTGGGCCCGTGAGCCATGGCCGCTGAGCCTGCGCGTCCGGAGCCTGTGCTCCGCAACGGGAGAGGCCACAACAGTGAGAGGCCCGCGTGTACCGCAAAAAAAAAAAAAAAAAAAAAAAAATCCTGAGAGATAAATGTCAGTATTTTGAAGGTTAGGGTCTACTGTGCTAGGACTCCGAATTTAATTCATTTTATAGGACTTGAAAATCAGGAACTTGTGGGTTGGAGTTTGTGGAACTACAGCTTACCACACAGCACCCACTGTCAAGGTGTCTGAAAAATTGAAACCCAGGTAAGATAAATGAGAAAGAGTAAAATCAAGGTGACTCTGAAAGGACTGTTATTTTTCAGAATGGGCTTCATTTCTCCCTTCATATAAGGAAATTTTTACTCCCCTGACACCCAAGAGAGGTGTTTTCCATCTGTCTTCTACACCTCCGGAGGTTCTTCTGATTGTTAAAATGTTTGCTAAACTTAGAGGGAATCAATTTGCAGACTGTGTCCGGAATTTGCTAGCCACTTTCTTTCTTTCCACACACTTCCAGAGCACGGGGTTCAGAGTAAGTATATTTCCAGAGTATACAGGATTCACGCTATTTTATTATTAATTTCTACTTTTAGAGCTTACCTGACTTAGTAAAAAACCAAGAGTGGAGAATACCTGTTTTCTGTTATACATGATTTTAACCAACAACAAAACCAAATCTTTGAATTTGCATGTATTTCCTTAACTTTAAATCAACAGTTAGGTTTTCTTGTATCGTTGCCCTAGGAGAGGGAAATATAACACAGAGCAAAATCCACAAACTCTCTCACCATGTCACGTGCATATTATGGGGGGGGAAGAAGTATGCCCCTAACAAATTATTTACATCAATAATTGCGTTTTTGTTCTACATACCTATGCATTTACATGTATGTGTGTGTGCATTTTTGTACATATACATCATATAATTCACAATAGAAAAGCAAATTACTTTTTTCACTTTTCTATATTAAGCACTGATATTTGGTCTCAATGGCTTCTTTAAAATTAATATCCAGAAATGTCTGTGACTTGAAAACTCTTCCTTCCAGAGTGGATCCATGCTTGTGATGGTAGCCCTGTAACAACCTGTGTAGATGTGAACAGTCAGTAAATTACAGGGTGCCCCCCACTTTACTAGTCCAAGTGTTCTACTGTCTACTCCTTCTATGTGACTGTGATATCCAAGAAAATGGAATCAGAGACAAACATTCTGGAAAAAGGAGTCGAAACCTTGCCCTGGAAAATGTAATACAGTTAAAAGCGCACTCTAGACTAAACCACAAGTCCTCAGTTTTTGTTTGTTTGTTTGTTTGTTTGTTTTTGCGGTACACGGGCCTCTCACTGTTGTGGCCTCTCCCGTTGCGGAGCACAGGCTCCAGACGCGCAGGCTCAGTGTCCATGGCTCACGGGCCCAGCCGCTCCGTGGCATGGGGGATCTTCCCGGACGAGGGCACGAACCCGTGTCTCCTGCATCGGCAGGTGGATTCTCAACCACTGCGCCACCAGGGAAGCCCAAGTCCTCAGTTTTAAGAATGGCCCTACAACGTACAGATTCGGTTACTCTGAGACTCTGGAACACCACTTGATTTCTGAGTCAGAACCTATTCATCAGCAAAATGGAAGCACTATTACATATTTCATAAGTTTACTGTGAATATGAAGGAGATAATATACACAACCCACTGCAGTGGAGCCGAAGAAACCAATGGCAGTTGATGCCACAAATCCTAGAAAGATTGATTAAAGATGAAAACTGATCAATGATGACAAAAACGTATTTAACGTTTTTTGGTAACTCTGATTTTTATCTGGAATATTTTCATGGGAATTTCCTTTTAGGGTGAAATTAAATTAAAATATGGCATAGTATTTGTTATAATTCAGTCTTTGTATGTTTTGTTAGGAAGGTAAAACTATCTGGCAAAGCAAGAAGAAAGGTCTTTTACAGGCATGTAAAGCTTGGCTCCTTCACCAATCTGATCCTTTTGCTGACTGGTCAGAATACTTGTGCGTGAAGGACTGCTCTCACAGTTACCTGATTTTCATGGCACGGGCCCTGGCAATACTCAGTCAAGCTCTCCAGAGTCTGGTTGACCAGCACTACATTCTTCTCATTGATGTAGAGACCCAAGAGGCCCAGGCCACCCGTCGTACTTCCACAAATGCAGTCCAAAAACTGAAGGGTCTCACAGACAAGGTTGTAATTTGTTTTGTTGTTTTGATTCCTCAAGAAATTCTAAAGGCAAAAGAAAGCATACCTGAAGCATTAAAAAAAAAATCACTGTGCTAATTGTTTTTAGTTCTCTCCATAGGAGTGTTTTTCTAACTCGACAGGATCCCCGTGGTAATGTGGAATGGAATGGCTATTTATATGGAAGCATTTACATTTATTAAATTTCTCCTGGGTTTAAGAAATAAAAGATGCATTTTTTTCCCAAGCATCTATATTTATCAGTATGGTTCATAACAAATATTTCTCAATGTCATTGTCTTAAAACTATATACAAAGGACAAAAACAATAGGTAGTAGGAAAAGAAGGAAAAAGAAACTGGAAAGAAATTCATTAGGGAAAGAAGAAATCAAATATTCAACTAAATGATCCCTTATCAATGGTATAGCTTCAAACAGTAAATGATGCAACCATTATGGAGGGCAACTTGGAAGCACCTATCAATATTTTCAGTTAACATACGACTGCAAAGAGGTTCACGGCATACTGCTTATAACAGCCCAAACTGGAAACCGCACCATACCCATCACAATGTGACTGATTTAATAAATAAATGTACATCCAAACACTGGAATATATTGAAGCTATAAGAATGAGGTACTTCAATATGTACTGATATAAACATAATCTAGTAATAAGTAATTTAGTAATAAGATATATTAGTAAATGATAAAAGTAAGTGGAAGACCATTATATTGTGTGTGTATTTTTTAAAAGGTTTACATGTACAGATCAGTATGCTTATATGTGCATAAAAATTTCTGGAAGGAAACACAACCAGTTAGAGTGATTTCGAGACCTTGCCCACTTGCTGACAGATGCAGTCCAGTAGCTGGAGCAGCCGGGGCCCCGCAGGAACTGAATCGGCAGTCAGCTGGGGGACCCTCTCTAGAACCAAGTCTATCGAGAGATTATGCATTCTGTCCAGTCAATGCCATGGATAAGCATCCCCACGGTCTCAGTGCTCCTGCTAGAGGTGAGAGGTTACAGCAAACTATATGACAGCATAGAGGAGTTTCCATATGTATTGCTGAGGGAATAAGAATCTTATCGATCTTCTTTAAAGAACCAACTTCTGCAGAGGGCAGTCAGCAGAAGCAAGAACTACAATCCTGCAGCCTGTGGAACAAAAACCACATTCACAGAAAGACAAACAAGATGAAAAGGCAGAGGGCTATGTACCAGATGAAGGAACAAGATAAAACCCCAGAAAAACAATTAAATGAAGTGGAGATAGGCAACCTTCCAGAAAAAGAATTCAGAATAACAATAGTGAACATGATCCAGGACCTCGGAAAAGGAATGGAGGCAAAGATCGAGAAGATGAAAGAAATGTTTAACAAAGACCCAGAAGAATTAAAGAACAAACAAACAGTGATGAACAATACAATAACTGAAATGAAAACTACACTAGAAGGAATCAATAGCAGAATAACTGAGGCAGAAAAACAGATAAGTGACCTGGACGACAGAATGGTGGAATTCACTGCTGCGGAACGGAATAAATAAAAAAAAATGAAAAGAAATGAAGACAGCCTAAGAGACCTCTGGGACAACATTAAATGCAACAACATTCGCATTATAGGGGTCCAGAATGAGAAAAGAGAGAAAAAGGACCAAAGAAAATATTTGGAGAGATTAGAGTCGAAAACATCCCTAACATGGGAAAGGAAATAGCCACCCAAATCCAGGAAACGCAGAGAGTCCCATATAGGATAAACCCAAGGAGAAACACACTGAGACACACACTAATCAAACTGGCAAAAATTAAAGACAAAGAAAAATTATTAAAAGCAGCAAGGGAAAAATGACAAATAACATACAAGGGAATTCCCATAAGATTAACAGCTGATTTCTCAGCAGAAACTCTACAAGCCAGAAAGCAGTGGCATGATATACTTAAAGTGATGAAAGGGAAGAACCTACAACCAAGATTACTCTTACCTGGCAAGGATCTAATTCAGATTCGATGGAGAAATCAAAAGATTTACAGACAAGCAAAAGCTAAGAAAATTCAGCACCACCAAACCGGCTCTACAAAAAATGCTAAAGGAACTTCTCTAAGTGGGAAACACAAGAGAAGAAAAGGACCTACAAAAACAAACCCAAAACAATTAAGTAAATGGTCATAGGAACATACATATCGATAATTACCTTAAACGTGAATGGATTAAATGCTCCAGCCAAAAGGCACAGGCTTGCTGAATGGATGCAGAAACAAGACCCATATATATGCTGTCTACAAGAGACCCACTTCAGACCTAGGGAAACATTCAGACTGAAAGTGAGGGGATGGAAAAAGATAGTCCATGCAAATGGAAATCGAAAGATGGAGTAGCAATACTCATATCAGATAAAATAAGCTTCAAAATAAAAAATGTTACAAGAGACAAGGAAGGACACTACATAAGGATCAGGGGATCAATCCAAGAAGAAGATATAACAATTATAAATATATATGCACCCAACATAGGAGCACCTCAATACATAAGGCAACTGCTAACAGCTGTTAAAGAGGAAATTAACAGTAACACAATAATAGTGGGGGACTTGAACACCTCATTTACACCAATGGACAGATCATCCAAAATGAAAATAAATAAGGAAACAGAAGCTTTAAATGACACAACAGACTAGATAGATTTAATTGATATTTATAGGACATTCCATCCAAAAACAGCAGATGACACTTTCTTCTCAAGTGCACACAGAACATTCTCCAGGATAGATCACATCTTGGGTCACAAATCAAGCCTCAGTAAATTTAAGAAAATGGAAATCATATCAAGCATCTTTTCTGATTACAACACTATGAGATCAGAAATCAATTACAGGGAAAAAAAAGTAAAAAACATAAACACATGGAGTCTAAACAATACGTTACTAAATAACCAAGAGGTCACTGAAGAAATCAAAGAGGAAATAAAAAAATACCTAGAGACAAATGACAATGAAAACAGAACGATCCAAAACCTGTGGGATGCAGCAAAAGCAGTTCTAAGAAGGAAGTTTATAGCTATACAAGTCTACCTCAAGAAACAAGAAAAATCTCAAATAATCTAACCTTACACCTAAAAGAACTAGAGAAAGAACAAACAAAACCCAAAATTAGCAGAAGGAAAGAAATCATAAAGATCAGAGAAGAAATAAATGAAATAGAAACAAAGAAAACAATAGCAAAGATCAATAAAACTGAAAGCTGGTTCTTTGAGGAGATAAACAAAATTGATAAACCAGACTCATCAAGAAAAAGAGGGAGAGGACGCAAATTAATAAAATTAGAAATGAAAAAGGAGAAGTTACAACAGACACCGCAGAAATACAAAGCATCCTAAGAGACCACTACAAGCAACTCTATGCCAGTAAAATGGACAACCTGGAAGAAATGGACAAATTCTTAGAAAGGTATAAGCTTCCAAGACTGAACCAGGAAGATGTAGAAAATATGAACAGACCAAAAACAAGCAATGAAATTGAAACTGTGATAAAAAATCTTCCAAGAAACAGAAGTCCAGGACCAGACGGCTTCACAGGTGAATTCTATCAAACATTTAGAGAAGAGCTCACACCCATCCTTCTCAAACTCTTCCAAAAAATTGCAGAGGAAGGAACACTCCCAAACTCATTCTATGAGGCCACCATCACCCTGATACCAAAACCAGACAAAGATACAACAAAAACAAAAAATTACAGACGAATATCACTGATGAATATAGATGCAAAAATCCTCAACAAAATACTAGCAACAGAATCCAACAACACATTAAAATGATCATACACCATGACCAAGTGGGGTTATCCCAAGGATGCAAGGACTCTTCAGTATACGCAAATCAATTAATGTGATACACCATTTTAACAAATTGAAGAATAAAAACCATATGATCATCTCAATAGATGCAGAAAAAACTTTTGACAAAATTCAACACACATTTACGATAAAAACCCTCCAGAAAGTGGGCATAGAGGGAACCTACCTCAACATAATACAGGCCATATATGACAAACCCCCAGCAAACATCATTCTCAATGGTGAAAAACTGAAAGCATTTCCTCTAAGATCAGGAAGAAGACAAGGATGTCCACTCTCGCCACTTTTATTCAACATAGTTTTGGAAGTCCTAGTCACAGCAATCAGAGAAGAAAAAGAAATAAAAGGAACACAAATTGGAAAAGAAGAAGTAAAACTGTCACTGTTTGCAGATGACATGATACTATACACAGAAAATCCTAAAGATGCCACCAGAAAACTACTAGAGCTAATCAATGAATCTGGTAAAGTTGCAGGATACAAAATTAATGCACAGAAATCTCTTGCATTCCTATAAACTAATGATGAAAAACCTGAAAGAGAAATTAAGGAAACACTCCCATTTACCATTGCAAGAAAAAGAATAAAATACCTAGGAATAAACCGACCTAGGGAGACAAAAGACCTGTATGCAGAAAACTATAAGACACTGATGAAAGAAATTAAAGATGATACCAACAGATGGAGAGATATACCATGTTCTTGGATTGGAAGAATCAATATTCTGAAAATGACTATAGTACCCAAAGCAATCTACAGATTCAATGCAATCCCTCTCAAATTACCAATGGCATTTTTCACAGGACTAGAACAAAATATCTTAAAATTTGTATGGAGACACAAAAGACCCAGAATAGCCAAAGCAGTGTTGAGGGAAAAAAACGGAGCTGGAGGAATCAGACTCCCTGACTTCACACTATACTATGAAGCTACAGTAAGCAAGACAGTATGGTACTGGCACAAAAACAGAAATATAGATCAATGGAACAGGATAGAAAGCCCAGAGATAAACCCACGCACCTATGGTCAACTAATCTATGACAAAGGAGGCAAGGATATACAATGGAGAAAAGAGAGTCTCTTCAATAAGTGGTGCTGGGAAAACTGGACAGCTACATGAAAAGAATCAAATTAGAACACTCCCTAACACCATACACAAATATAAACTCAAAATGGATTCGAGACCTAAATGTAAGACCGGACACTATAAAACTCGTAGAGGAAGACATAGGAAGAACACACTTTGACATAAATCACAGCAAGATCTTTTTCGATCCACCTCCTATAGTAAAGGAAATAAAAACAAAAGTAAACAAATGGGACCTAACGAAACTTGAAAGCTTTTGCACAGCAAAGGAAACCATAAACAAAATATAAAGACAACCCCCAGAATGGGAGAAAATTTTTGCAAACGAATCAATGGACAAAGGATTAATCTCCAAAATATATAAACAGCTCATGCAGCTCAATATTAAAAAAACAAACAACCCAATCCAAAAATGGGCAGAAGACCTAAATAGACATTTCTGTAAAGAAGACATAGAGATGGCCAAGAAGCACATGAAAAGCTGCTCAACATCACTAATTATTAGAGAAATGCAAATCAAAACTACAATGAGGTATCACCTCACACCAGTTAGAATGGGCATCATCAGAAAATCTACAAACAACAAATGCTGGAGAGGGTGTGGAGATAAGGGAACCCTCTTGCACTGTTGGTGGGACTGTAAATTGATACAGGCACTATGGAGAACAGTATGGAGGTTCCTTAAAAAACTAAAAATAGAATTACCATAGGACCCATAAATCCCACTACTGGGCATATACCCAGAGGAAACCATAATTCAAAAAGACACATGCATCCCAATGTTCATTGCAACACTAGGCAGGTCATGGAAGCAACCTAAATGCCCACTGACAGACGAATGGATAAAGAAGATGTGGTATATATACATACAATGGAATATTACTCAGCCATAAAAAGGAATGAAATTGGGTCATTTGTTGAGACGTGGATGGATCTAGAGACTGTCCTACAGAGTAAAGTAAGTCCAAAAGAGAAAAACAAATATCGTATATTAACGCATATATGTGGAACCTAGAGAAATGGTACAGATGAACCGGTTGGCAGGGAAGAAGTTGAGACACAGATGTAGAGAACAAACGTATGGACACCAAGGGGGGGAAGCTGCAGGGGGATGGGGGTGGTGGTGTGATGAATTGGGAGATTGGGATTGACATGTATACACTGATGTGTATAAAACTGATGACTCATAAGAACCTGCTGTATAAACAAAAAAAAAAAAGTGATTTCATGTGGGAATAAACCTGGTGAAAGGGTAAGCAAAGATGGAAACTTTTATTTTATTTTAATTTATTACTTATTTTCACAAGTTTAATTTACTATTTAATTCATTTGAATTCATTTCTACCATTTATTCTATTTCCTTTTAGTTTGCATTTGTGATTTTTTTCAATTTTTTGTATTGTGGCAAAATATACATAAAATGTACTCTTAACCATTTTTAAGTGTACACAGTCCGGTGGTATTAAACATATTCATAATGTTTAGCTACCATGTCCATCATCCATTTCTATAACTCCTTTCATCTTTGTAAAACTAAAACTCTACACCTATTAACAACTCCATATTCTCCCTCTCCCTAGCCTTTGACAACCACCCTTCTACTTTCTGTCTTCATTATTTTGACTACTCTATCTCATATAAGTGGAATCACACAATATTTGTCTTTTTGTGTGTCTTATTTCACTTAGCATAATGTCCCCAGTTTCATACATGTTGTAGCGCATGTCAGAACTCCCTTCCTTGTTAAGGCTGAATGATATTATATTTTTTGTACACACCCCATTTTGTGTACCCATTCATCTGTTAATGGACACTGGGGCTGCTTCTACATATTAGATATTGTGAATAATTCTAACACTGATTCATAATAAAACAAAACTCTTTTATAAGTAGCATTTTCCAAATTGTTTGATCCCACATTCCTATCAGTAAAATATTTGATCAGATACTACACATCCACTTCCCACATGGGTCAGGATAAGTGCACAGGCACATATTCAATATCTCCCCTCTGCAAATAAAGCTTCTGGTCTTTTCCTGCTGACAGTTCTGCAGCAGCTCTCTCCAAGTTGTGGTGGGGTGGTCCACAAGAGTCATGGCTTCCGCCATTCATTAATTCCTGAGGGTCTCATCTCCTTGGAGGATATTCAATCCAATTAATATGAATCTACCCTCTCTTACCAATTCAGAACACCTGCACTTTAGATGCTTACTAGAAAACACAGCTTCAAACTCTGCTGTTGCTCTAATACTGGAGTTGTGCTCTTAGACATGACGTCACCATTCATGTGGTTTTTCTATGGTGACATAAGCAGCATGTACAAATGATGCCCAAAACAAAGGGGCCAAAATTCCTAGGCACACCTAAGTTCATCTATTTGACAACAAAAAATGTACCAAAGAAGATGTAAGGCCAGGATTATATTAATTTACAAAGGTATCAACCTTCACTGCTATAAAAAATCCTCTTCCCCAAGTAAATCAATGAAGTTAGAACGCTCCCTCACACCATACACAAAAATCAATTCAAAATGGCTTAAAGACTTAAATATAAGACATAACACCATAAAACTCCTAGAAGAGAACATAGGGAAGATATTCTCTGACATAAATTGTAGCAATATTTTCTTAGGTCAGTCTTCCTAGGTAAAAGAAATAAAAGCAAAAATAAACAAATGTGATCTAATAAAATTTATAAGCTTTTGCACAGCAAAGGAAACCATCAAGAAAACGAAAAGACAACCTACAGACTGGGAGAAAATATTTGCAAACGATGCAACCGACAAGAGATTAATTTCCAAAATATATAAACAGCTCATACAACTCAATATCAAAAAAGCAAACAACTCAGTTGAAAAATGGGCAGAAGACGTAAAGAGACATTTCTCCAAAGAAGACATACAGATGGCCAACAAGCATATGAAAAGATGCTCAACACTGCTAATTATTAGAGAAATTCAAATCCAAACTACCTCACACCAGTCAGAATGGCTATCATCAAAAAGTCTACAAATAATAAATGCTGGAGAGGGTGTGAAGAAAAGGGAACCCTCCTACACTATTAGTGGGAATGTAAATTGGTGCAGCCACTATAGAAAACAGTATGGATGGTCCTTAAAAAATAAACATAGAGTTACCATATGATCCAGCAATCCCACTCCTCGGCATATACCCAGAAAAGACAAAAACTCTAATTCAAAAAGATACACTTACCCCTATATTCACAGCAGCATTATTTACAATAGCCAAGACATGGAAGAGACCTAAGTGTCCATCAACAGACACATGGATAAAGAAGATGTAACACACACACACACACACACACACACACACACACACACACACACACTGGAATATTACTCAGCCATAAAAAAGATCGAAACAATGCCATTTGCAGCAACATGGATGGATCTAGAGAGGTACCACTTATATGCGGAATCTAAAATAACAGTACCAATGAACTTATTTACAAAACAGAAACAGACTCACAGCCAGAAAACAAACATATGGTTACCGAAGGGGAAGGGGGAAGGAGGAGGGAAAAATTAGGAGTATGGGATTAACAGATTCACACTACCCTATATAAAGTAGATAAATAATAGGGATTTACCGTATAGCACAGGGAACTATTCAATATCTCATAATAAGGTATGATGGAAAAGAATTTAAAAAAGGAAATATATACATATGAATCATTTTGCTGTACCCCTGAAACTAAAACAATATTGTAAATCAACTACACTTCAAAAGAAAGAAAAAAAAATCCTCTTTATTAACTGTTTCTAATGAAGACATACAAAGATACTCTGTATCCTCACTCAAGGAATAGGAACAGAGTTGGGAATGATGAAAGCTTCTACAGTCTTATAAAACCATGAAAGATACAGATGAGGCAAATGTGACCTTACTTAACAATTCCCAGAGTCCTAAGGTTAGATGATACCCACTGAGGCTAAAGAGATGTGAGTTGAAAATGCAAAGAATGATACCGTAGGAGCCTGATTTTTTTTCATGCATAAAGGAATTTTCCTCTCATTTTTCTTCACTTACATACCAAAGTTTCTTCCATTTCAGAAGAGCACTATTGTTTTTATTATTTCTCCCAAACTCTCTCCAAAACTACTTGTTAGTTTTATTTGAATTTAACTACCTATAATCACAGGCTGTATGCTCAGCTTTCACACAAAATAGAACAAATACCTGCAGTTCCCGGTTGTGATTCTCACAGAGTAACTGAAGAAATCTCAGAATCGGCTGCATGATGGCAATGGCAGGACTCATTGTTACTTCCTCCGCAGACTTTTCCTCAGCGTTTCCCGCTTCTGATCCTGTGCAAATGATGTCTATTTCTGGATCCATTTCTCTTCTGTACGCACAGTATGCTTTGGATGTTGCCGAAGAAGCTTCTGTTAATTGCCCTTTCATTCCCTCTTTTAAATGTAATGGTGAATCTCTTACTGAAAATAAAGCAGTATTCTTACATTTATGAATTAACTTCCTTTTGCTAATTAAAAAAAAAGACAGTTATCCAAATTCTCTAACAATTGAATTTAAAATCACCTGACAAGAGGTGCAAGAATTTCCCAAAAAGAATCTGAGAGGTAGCAACTAAAAAATAAACTTTGCACTGGGATATTTAAAAAAGGTCTTAATGCTTAGCCAATTTTAGAAGGGCTCCTGTCTTTGTGATAAATATAAAATGTCAGAGTTCTTGAATACGAGAAGGTGGGAAATTAGGGCAAACTTCAAAAATGTTAATATTTAGATGATTTGTATTTACTACACTGACGACTTCATTATTCCAAATACCAAAAATCTTTCATAGAGTTTACTGCTGTAATTCCTGTTCTTACAGTTTAAATTTCATGAACATTCAGAAGGTTTGGGCAGTTGTTCTTTACCATAAATTTCACACTGAAATCAAACATTTTCATGTCACTTGTTGCTTTGCACTGATAACTCCTTGCTTGAGCTTGGCCCTACAGAGCTCTTTCAAGGTCAACCCCATGACCACAAAAATTCAAGGGTGGAGTTCCATAAACAGAGTCACAGCTGGAATAATTAGACTAAGACAAGTGAGATAAAAAACATAAGAGAGATCTAAAAACCGTGTTACCCCTCTTTTCTCTCACTCTATTCTCCCCAATACTCAACTATTTCTTTACCTCTCATTCGTGGGCCAGATGTCATCAATTCGTTGTCATCATCCCTTTTTTTGTTACCTAAGTCTATGGTATTAACTGTCACTGTTGATCTTATCTCTTTCTGAGCAGCCTTCATTCGGTCATAGAGAACTTTGAAGAATTTTTCTGACTTTTTTTGTTCATGCAACTGCTGGTAGAAGGAATACTGCAAGAAAACATATTTTAAGACATCTATACCCAAGGGGAGAAAATAATGTTTTTACGTTTGAAATAAACATAAGCATTATGGATAAAAGTCTATATTTAATGTGCTGCCCATGATTATTTCATAAACTGACAGCTTTGCTAGTCTCCTGTACTATTTACTGTGTCCTAATAATAGCTTGTATTTGCTTAGCACTTTCCACTAAAATCCAACATAATTTCATGTTATTGAATTCATCTTTACTGATTATTTGTTTTAAAATTTTACAAAGGTACTGTAAGAAGGGGTATGCAAAGAGCGCTTTGATTTTTATATTATTATCAAGTCATGTTTTGATTCAACACATATTTACTGAGGGCCTACTATGTGCCGGGTCCCATGCTATGAAGGGATAGAACAAACAGGGGAAACAACTACAGTCTCTGCCCTTGTGACTTTGTAATCTAGCATGGAAAACAACCACTAATCTGATGGTAAATGTGAGTCTATAAAGAGTTATTTTTCTCTTTGTCTAAATTATAGTACATTTAATTTAGAATGTGTTACCATGGCAGCCTCACTCACAGGAACCCACTGATAAGTAGGGCACTAAATTCTTTTGGTACTTTATTAGATACGTTGCTTTGCATGGGGTCTAGGGCAAGCCCACCATAAAATGTATAAAGTGAATTCTGCTTTAGAGTAAATAATGATGTAGAAAGGATTCAACACCCGAAGTATGATAAAACATATCTCACGGAGAGGTGGAAATACTGAAACTTGAGAATATCTGCCCTAATCATGGTCTGCTTAATGACTTCAGGAAGTAACCGAAGAGGTAGGAGATGGGAAAGGTGGTACACTCCAGAGAAGTCAGGGTGGGTGGGGAAATTGTAAGTTATTAAGACTAAAACCTTGGAATAGATGCAACACAAACAAGAGAAAGTAAAAAAAAATTAATAAAGATAATAATTCCAGGAACTGTGCTGATAAAAAAGTTATATAACCTTGATGAGAGACAACGGGAAGAAAACATCTGAAGAAATAATGACTTCCAGATCAACTAGAATTGACCATAATCCAATATATCTAAACAGTCAATTTTGGGGAGTTTGGCTCCTACAGATATACTTTCCTGAAAGAATGCCTGAAACCATGACTCATAGGTCCTGGAACTTATAGGTGAGACTCTAATGACATCAGGGCTTGAAATGGATGCCTGTCTTGCAATTTGTGATGTGGGCGATGCGTATTCTCCAAGTGTTTCATGAAGTCTTACAAGTTGGCTTCATACCTACAAGGGGGAAGCTCTAAGCAGAGGGCTAGCAGCAACTCAAGAAAGCAGGCCCCAAAGCCACAGTAACCATAGCAACCACAGTGAAACAGTCAAGCTGGTTCTGTTAATTCAAAGGATAAATTCAGCATTCAGAGACCTCTGTGGTCTCATAAATTAAGCTCATGCTTGAACCCTAATATTTTCAAAATAATGGCGTTAGAAGGTAGAAAGGGATTCCTATATATTAATGAGGAAGTTATAGAACTTTGTGGTTCTATTAAAACAAAGTTTTATAATTTATGTTGTTCCTTGACATATATTATCTCATTGATTCTTTCAGTGCAACTGTGTGATGAACACGGTATTCTTATTTCCACTTTGTAGATCAATAAAATATGGTTTGGTGAATGTAAACAACTTGCCCAATATTCTATAAGTAGTAAGTGGGTAGAGCTAGGATTTAAATCCAGATTCTCTGACTCTAAATCACTACATTTATAAAAGAACCCCGTAAGCTCAAAATATCAGATGATTTACACAGACTTTTAAAAACCAGGGCTCTATAACGCTGAACAGTATGATTTTAATAAAGATAAACAGTATGCTTTCTATATGTGTATATAATCTCAACAGGTAGCATAACGATTTACCTCACAAAAGAGGTGGGCTTTGACTGGGGAAGCACCTCCATGAGCTTCAGAGTATAAGAGGAAACGCTAAGGTTTTTGGGGGCAGCCACGGGTGATAGATAAACAGATCTATGTGACAGAGGAAGGACTTTCCCCCAAGAAGGGGGTGGGGGAGACTAGAAATGAGAGGACAGAGAAGAGAAATGAAGTGAGGAACCAGAGAGATGAAGTAAGACCAGGGTTTGACGCAGGGTGATCAGCCAGTGAAACTTCCTAGGAGTGAAGCGGTAGAAGGGTATTTTCGAAAGGAGATGTTTGCAGTGGTTAACAGCACAGACTCGGGAGCCAGTCTGCACGGGTTCCAATCCTAGCTCGATCTCTAACTAGCTATGTGAGTTTAGGTATATCTCAGATTCTTCTTTGTTAAGATGAGATAGGACACAAGTTCCTGCACAGGTTGTTTGTGAGGATTAACCAAGTTATTACACAGAAAGCACCAAGAATAGCACTTGGTAGAGGTATTATTTTCATTGTTGCTATTATTAGCGTGCAATTTGAAATTGCAATCTAACCACCTCCTCTATCCTCCCCCTCAACCATTCTCTAATAAAGTATATTAAACATATAAATTGATTTATGTAGCTAGGAGGATAGAAATTAAGGAAGAGGATCAGATTCCTACCTTAGTACTACAGAAGCTGCCATGTGCCAAGACAGCCCATGAACTAATAAGAAAGCAAGACATTAGTGGTCAGCGAGACCATGAGAATGTAACCCCTCCTGGATTTTGGCAGAAGTCTTGGCGAGGGCAAGGATTCAAGTTGACCTCAACTAGACCTCTTAGGGCCAGGAGCACACAGTTGACATCTGGGTTACACAATGATGTAGATAAGTGAGAAACACGAATAGGGTAAGGCTGGTACATGAGACTGTCATAACCCATCTTAAAAGAAGGTTTTCTTATACAAAAATCATTGAATGCTATCCACACCAACAAATATTTGTTGAATGGCTATAAAGCAGCATAGATATAAAGAACAAGACATGATGCCCTACTTTAAAGAAGATGACATTTAACTGGAGAGACAGGATGTCATATAAATAACAACCAAACAAAGCTGCACCGGCAAAGTGCCAAGTGAGCATCAAAGAAACAAATGCTATGGGAGCTCAGATAAAGGACTGGTCCCGAAGGCCCCAACCAGACAGGGAAGACTTTGTGAATGAGGTAGAATTTGATTCGGACCATTCATTCATAGAGCCATTCACTCCTGAACATTTATTGAATCCCTAGGCTGGGCCAGCCATGGTGCCAGACACAAGGGATGCAAAGATGGAAAACATGTGGTCTCAACCTCTAAGGAATCATGGCCTGATGAACTCCTGCAGGATAGAGCAGAAGCGTACAGTACCTAGTGGACAATTCTGCCCAGTGGGACATAGGATCAGAAAAGGCTTCCAAAAGAAGTTCATGAGTTGAGTCCTTGAAGAGGAGAAAGTGACATGAGAAACGGCACAACACATCTACGGAACTAAAAGAGCTTAGTATAGCTGGTGCACAAGAGAGAGGACGGGGGAGGGGAGAGATGGAATAAGAAAGGAAAGATGGAAAACTTGAAGAGATTAGATCACGAAGGATCTTATGGACTACGGTAGAGTTTGCCTTTACAGGGAAAGTGACTGATTTTAAGCAGGAGAATAACGTGTGTTTTGGAGAGATATCTTTAGAGGTAACATGATTTTTTTTTTAGCGTTTAATTAGATGTGGCTTCTACTTGCCATGAAGAGGGAAAATGGATTCTGGATTTTCCAATTAGTTGTACGCGTCGTTTCCTTCCTGACCAAGGCAAACCTAGAAATATCAGATTAGTGAGCGGCAGGGCTGGGAGGATGATGCCTGTTCCCTGGGAACACTTCCCAGCTCCGGGGATCACACAATGAGCGAGCTCTGCCTTTAAGTGGGGGGAGTCCAGACACAACTTGGCAGGAATTTCAAAGTGAAGCATGTGCCTTCTAGAAGCAGTGGTCTGATCCTGCATGCAAGTGAGCACACCGCTCACTGGAGCAGAGCACTGAATAGATGAACGATGACTCTCAAGTCACGCCTCCTGAGGTGGATGAGCAAACAGAATGAAGAAAAGAAGACATGGTTCTTCTCTCCCCACACCAGTGAAAGCAGGGAGAGGCAGCAGGGTAACGAGCACTGAGAGATTTGGGGCAAAAGGGAAAGGTAGAGTTCTGAGCTTCTGAAAAAGTATCTGAGATGGGTGGGGAATGTTATGGGAACTTGTTTTAATGCCAAATACTGTGCGAGGAGTTTATATATATTACCTCATTTAATTAATGCACTTAATTCTTTTTCTTCTACATTCAATTCTTTGACGAGTCAAAATGTTGTCCTGATTTGCTGAAAGTAAGCCTAAAATTTCCCTAAGCAAACCAGAATTTCTGGTATCATGTTAGAAATGATGCTGCTAAGGAATGTTCTGCTTCACCGAATAATTTGTGGAGCTCTGTAGTTAACTACAGCAAATCAAATAAATATATAAGGAAAATGTGGTTGTTTTTGGGTGGGGGAACAGTCATGAGAAGCTTAATGAAAAAACATTACTTTCCCTGGGTGTCTATAACAAGTAAATAAGAAATACAAAATAACAAAATGTAACAAATGGTCATGATGGTAAGCAAGTACCTGAGTTTGTGTATTTCCTCCTTCAAGCAAGGCAATGCCAAGTAAAATGCCTTCCGAAAAAATTCTGTCATTTTTGGTGCTCACTATAACATCGATGACAAGTTCAGATGCACCTTCTTTATCCAGTAGACACTGAATATCTGACATGGATATCCCCATCTTATCTGAATCGTGTCCAGAAAAGCTTCCTGTGATTAGGAAAAACAAATAAATAAACCTTTGTCAGAAGGCAAAATTAATTCAAATGTTCAAATCCATTGTTTTATGAACCCAAAATTGTGCAAAGGTTTTTGGGCCTCTCACTGTTGTGGCCTCTCCCGTTGTGGAGCACAGGCTCCGGACGCGCAGGCTCAGCGGCCATGGCTCACGGGCCCAGCCGCTCCGCAGCATGTGGGATCCTCCCGGACCGGGGCACGAAACCGCGTCCCCTGCATCGGCAGGCGGACTCTCAACCACTGCGCCAAATGGGAAGCCCCTGTGCAAAGGTTTTTAATAGTGCTTTTAAACTTTATTTTTCCAGTTTTATTGAGATATAACATCGTATATCAATGATATATAACATTGTGTATGTTTAAGGTGTACAACGTAATGCTTTGATATATGATATATTGCAAAATGATCACGACAATAAGATTAATTAAATTCATCATCTCATAAAGTTAATTTATTTTCCTTGTGATGAAAACTTTTAGGATCTATTCTCTTGGCAACTTTCAAATATACAGTACAGTATTATTAGCTATAGTCATCGTGTTGTATATTACATCTCCTGGATGTATTTATTTTAGAGCTGGAAGTTTGTTCCTTTTGACCCCTTTCCCTTGATTCCCCTACTCCCCACTCCCTGCCTCGGGCAAGCACAAATCTGATGCCTGTGTCTGGGAGTTTGGTGTTTTTAGATTACATATGTAAGCGATAGCAAAGATAGCCTGTCTTTGGCTGACTTAGTTCACTTTAGCATAACGCCCTTGAGGTCCATCCTAGTTGGCGCAAACGGCAGGATCTTCTTATTTTTGCTGTGGCCGATAATAGTGCTCTTTAAATGATTTTTATATTTGTGCTACGTTAAGTAAAATACTAAGTAGCACTGCATGCAGACACGCTCTAAAACTCCAAAAATGAGGAAAAAATGATGTCTTGCCTCCTCCTTGTGCAGATTTGCAGTAGGCTCCAGAGAGGTGTCCGTTCATACAGACACCATAATCGCCTCTAAAGTACCGATTCAGGAGTATTTTTCTTAATGTAGTACCCTAATAAAAAGGATTAGAAAAGTGTAAGTTATTGTTTCTTTTTCTAGCAAAAGAAAAAATATCAATACATTAAAGTGCCACTTAAAATGCATTTTATCAATGATTTGAGACATGGAAAAAGTAACTTTATACTGCATAATATTTGCTGAGGCAAAAATTTGCAAATGTTTCCCAAGAAAATAACAATAGTTTTGCTTCTCCCAGAAATAAAGAATAAAATATAGTATTTTCAATGGACTATACTAGGAAAATCACAAACACTATACATTTTAAATTGTTTCAAAAGTGTTGGTAAGAATATTTATGGTGGCTGAAGAAAACACAGATTAATAAATACCCTAAGAATTGGAAAGAAAAAGCCTTAGTTAGAGGGGCTCAGTAAAAAGAGCTAGAAAAGTGCTGGGTATACAGCAGGTGCTCAAAAAATTAAGCTTGATCAGACAAAGAGAATTATATTTAAACTCCAAGTGCTGTATTCTGAAGACAGTGGGCAAAAGACAGTGTATCAAACATGTAATTCAAAAATCCCTAAATCTTCAATTTTGTATGGATTACAAGACATTTTTTAAATGATATATTTTGCAATATAGTTGCTTGTATGTACACAAGAAATATAGACAACTCTAAATCTTCCAGTTTACTGGTTATTATTTTAAGAGACGAGAGTAATTTTTAAAGTATTATTTAAAGACTGTATGTTTAAACTATTTAAATTAACACCACAACTGCCAAGGTAAGGACATTGTGGTCCAAGAGCTTATGTAATTGGCTGCAGATCGTGCGGCTAACAGGTGATAGAGTAAGACCTGAACTCAACTCTTGATGGCAAAACCCAGCCACTTCCCCGTGCTGCATTGCACGCTCCCTCCCCAGCATGCCTGCCTTTTATGCTGAGACAGGTGTCTTTCATTGCTCCTTCTCTCTCTCATGCTTTGGTTGTCCTTGTTTCTCCAGCCTTGTTTCACGTTTTGTCCTCAGCTCTTCTCCCCTCAGCTTCCTTCTCCCCATCAGCAACTTCATCTGACCCTTGCTTGCACAATCACCTGTGCAGGTCTCACTGCCAAGTGTGTTTCCTTCAGCTTTGACCTTGTTTTCCTGAGCCTCTCATCCTGTTTCCACTTACATTTCCTTATCTACATCCGGAGATTCTGGCGGCACCGCAAACTCAACTTTTCTGAAGGGAATATTCCTTCTCTCTTAAACCGGTTTTCCTCTCAAACTGAAGAAATTCAATTTATTTCAAGGAGATCATATCGTTCTGGTCTTTTAGGCTCCAAACTTAAGGGATCATCTATTAGCCACCACCCCCAACTTGACAATGATTTGTGAAATCCCGCCTACTCTACTTTTTCAACAGTTACTTCCAAAAGTGTCTTCACACATTATATTATAACCAAACTGAACTATGTGATGATTCCTCGACCATAGTTTTCTAAGTCATATTCTCTGTCTGAAAAGCTCTTCTTCTTCTTGTTTATGGACATGTCCTATCTTCCCTCCATTCTACCAATATTCATTAGGTACCAAGTGTGTTTTAGGAACTATCTTAAGTGAATAAGATATAACCCTCTCCTCAAAGAATTTGCAATACCATCGGTTCCATAATAGAGATGTATACTAAGCCCTATGGAAGCGCTTAAGGGGAAACAGCTGATTCCGAAGAGGCTTTACATGGCAAACCTCCCCTGCTAACCCAGACGATCATCCCAGCAAAGCTGTCTCGTGCACAGTGTGGAACAAATATGTATGTCCTAAATGTCACAGTGCCAAGAATTTCAACAGGCATCCAGAGCCTTATAGCAACTTTCACTTATTGACACTTAACTTTTTTAGAACACAGACATTTATTATTGTCCCCTATTTCATGTGTTCTTCCTCTAAGACTTTTTCATGTGGGGTGTTGTGAGCAAAGGTGATGATCAGTCTTGGAAGAGATAGTGAGGTGTTAAGAGCTTATGCTACCAGTGAAGAGAACTCAACTCGCCCCTGTCAAACCAAAGTGGGGCACTTAGAGAAGACGTAAGAAATGAAAATTTCTTTTTTTCTTTTAAAAGAAAGCCTTTTGAGTAAATTAATTTCATCTGGCCAAAGAAGCATCCTTCCAACAGGGGAGGAAAAACAAAATAAGACATTTCTTTGGAATCAAATGGGCTTTTACTGTGTATCTCATTACAGCAGAAGGAGATGCTACAAGAGACCTTTTTAGACCCATCAATTATAAGGCTGAGGCTGTATGTTGGGGAGAAAGACATGAGAACACATTGACTGAAGTACTTAATTTCTTTAAAGGGCACCTCAGTTTGCTGCACTAATCACGGTTCTCACCTCTACACATGAATGGATTGCTTTCACTCTAACCTGGTAACATACAGTTGGCCCAGCTGTAATAAGTAAAACTGACAAACGTGAAAACACAGGACTGTTTTTCTTGAAATGGTACAAGTCAGTGTCACTGTCTGGAAGAGAACCTGCTGTGAGTGGAACCCCAGGTCCATGGGAATGAGCTCCCTTTTTATTCTCTGTAAGAGCCTTTTAACCACATTAATCCAAAAACTCAACCAAGAGATAGAAAAGCAATAGTTTAAAGGATACGTATTATAGAAAGCTACATTTTACCCTCTGTTTTTAAAAATGCTCTTTAGGGCTTCCCTGGTGGTGCAGTGGTTGAGAGTCCGCCTGCCGATGCAGGGGACACAGGTTCATGCCCCGGTCCGGGAGGATCCCACATGCCGCGGAGTGGCTAGGCCTGTGAGCCATGGCCACTGAGCCTGAGTGTCCGGAGCCTGTGCTCCGCAACGGGAGAGGCCACAGCAGTGAGAGGCCCGCGTACCGCAAAAAAAAAAAAAAAAATGCTCTTTATACTACTAGAAGAATAAAGCTGTTCAAAACCAATCAGACAGTGGAAGTGTTTCATATCACATTAAAGTGAGCACCTACTTGCCATCATTGCTAAATTCTTTTCAGGCAGATGAAATCACAGGTGCTTATCAGATTCATAAACATCTAAATCAAATGAGCAACACTCTTCTTATCTACTTCAGGCCTAGTTAGAAGAGTACATTTTCTAACTACGTGACATTCCGAATGCCACCGAAAGGAGACGGGGGCTCTTCCAGCCTACTTCCGGCCTAGTTAGAAGCGTACATTTTCTAACTACGTGACATTCCGAATGCCACCGAAAGGAGACGGGGGCTCTTCCAGCCTACTTCCGGCCTAGTTAGAAGCGTACATTTTCTAACTACGTGACATTCCGAATGCCACCGAAAGGAGACGGGGGCTCTTCCAGCCTACTTCCGGCCTAGTTAGAAGCGTACATTTTCTAACTACGTGACATTCCGAATGCCACCGAAAGGAGACGGGGGCTCTTCCAGATCTCTGTTCGCAACTCTGGAGCCACACTGCCAGCATTTCAATCCCCTCTATGCCACATACTAACTGGAGTATCTTAAGTTACTTCACTACCCTGTGTCCAGTCCCATAATGGTCAAACGGAATGATCGTAACACTTACTCTCAGAGGGCTTCAGTGATGACTAAATAGGGGAAAATATGTAAAGTACTTAAAACAGCACATAGTAAATGCTATATAAGTTGTGTATAATTGATGCTGTTGTTGCTAGTATTAATATTATTCAGATCACAGAACAGTTTACAGTTGACAAGGTGATTTTGTACATACTTTCTCACTTTATACAAAACCGTCCCATGTACTAAGAAAATGGCAAAAATAATAAATGATAAACTACTTGAAAATCTTTAGTTATCCACTATTTTAACCAGTCCTTGGAATTATATACTTGTGAGCTAATGGACCTGGGGCTCACAATGGACCTTCCAACTTCAACTAGGTGGAAAAAATTCTACATTGGTCCAAACTCCATAGTTTTCAAAAAAGGCAAACTTTGGTGCTAAACATAAATGAAGAATGGGCAGAGATGGAGCAGGATTCTGTTCTGTTTGTCTTAATCGTCCTCATTTAAGATTGGAAAACTTTAGATATTGCCACATCACAAGTTTAGCAGAACTGATTCCTGTTGTCAAATACTGAGTTCTGCCTTGAGGCATGGGAGGCAAGTGTTACGTCCAAACCTGTCTTGGCCTTACAGTGGTGACAGCTCAGAGGCAAGTCATTTACACAAATTCCTTTAACTCAAATAAAAGTCATTGTAGAGCCATGGTCAGAAATTCTGGTGCCAGGGTTATAAATAATAGTCTCAGAGTTATAATTGCCATGGCAGAAATTTGGGAAAGAACTAAAAACATATTTTGAAAAGAATTCTACAACAATTGAGAAGTTCAACTTCTGTACTCGTTCTTCAATTCCAAAATGAATTCCTGACTGGGCTTCCCAAGAAGGTGTCTTTGTTAGATTAGGCCAAGTAGCAAGGAATGTCCTTCCCAGTCTTTTCAATATCAGAGTCAATTCCAGGCCACAAGACACAGCTTTTAGCCAATGTCTTCATGTGAACACATCCCAGATGTACTAAATGTAATGTAGCCAACATAACTAACAACTACCTTCTGAAATTACAACAAAACATCTCCATAAAAAGAGAAGTCACACTGACAGTTTGTGAAAATCTGAGATGATGGGTTTTTCCTGGCCATTTCCTGTTGCATCAACTCCAATGGATCAAAAATTAAGAAGCTCAGGACTTCCCTGGTGGTGCAGTGGTTAAGAATCCGCCTGCCAATGCAGGGGACACGGGTTCGAGCCCTGGAATGGGAATATCCCACATGCCACGGAGCAACTAAGCCCATGTGCCATAACTACTGAGCCTGCTCTCTAGAGCCTGCGAGCCACAACTACTAAGCCCACGTGCCACAACTACTGAAGCCCACATGCCTAGAGCCTGTGTTCCGCAACAAGAAAAGCTACTGCTCGCCACAACTAGAGAAAGCCCGCACACAGCAACAAAGACCCAATGCAGCGAAAAATAAATAAATAAATTAACAGAAAATTAAGAAGTCAGAAATGATTGCCTTTCATGGATAGAAAGGATAACAAAAATGTGTTAGTCTTAGAAAGGACTAAAGGTTTTCTTTGATTTTCAAAGAAGCACAGCCCTGTTTGCCTTAACGGGAGTTAATAGCATTAGGAGTGAAGAGTTCAAGGACGTGATGTTTGAGGTACTGATTCCACCTCTGTTCCTGTTCCCTTGGAAGTACCATACACTAAAGTAATATTTTTTCCACAGTGTGCAATATCATCAAGACATCATCAAAATGTGTCACCACAACCAGAATCCTAGAAAACTAAGCCCTCAACTAGAAATTCAAAAGGTAATGAAAATTGCAAACTGAAGATGCTTAATTTAGGGTTTTCCCTCCAAGACTAACAATTAGCTGCTAATCAGCTTGGATAAGATCTGTAAGGAGGTGATTGTATGTATCTGTAGTCTCCACACAATCTTATTTTAACATTAAACTTGATATTAGTCTAACTGGCGTTCCCCTAACCTTTTCATTAATGATAGCCTGTCTGATTAGATATTTTTCCTCATTTGAATTCCCAGGGGTTAAAAAGGTATATATCTAATTTCAAATAAATTATTGCAACAGCTGTATCCTAGTGGAATTACATTAGATCCGTCATTATAATCAACTCCATCTTTAAGGAACTCCTTTGAGGAAATGTGGCCAATCTCCTATAATCCAACTGGCTAATGGTTTGTATTTCTTGGTCACTGACTCCAAGGAATGTAAGCCAATTCTTTCCCCTGATGATTTTCCCCACTTTCTTAAGATAAGAAACATAAACTTCAATAGGAGTAGTTATTATATACATTCACAAGATGCTCTTCATCAATCCAATGACACAATCATGATAATTTTGAAAAACATACAGATGTTTCAATAATTCTGAAAAGAATTCTGAAATTCTTTTTTTGTAAAGGAGGTTACAAAAAGAAAAAGAATGTGGAAAAAATTTAAACCAATTATTCATACGTCACAATGGCAATCTACTGCCATCTCCTTTCTTCCCTTTTTCTAATTCACTGTAAAGACATTATATTTCTACCATGTGTCAGGAACTAGGAAAGGGGGTGCAAAAAGCAAGCATATGCTAAAAGAATTTTCAAATATGTAGAGGACATATGGCACTGTTTTTCAACATAAATAATCCTCACTAGACCATTTGATTCCATTTGTGAAATTTAAACATTTACACAGTAAATGATGATATTTAAAACATTTGATGATGATACTGGAGATAAGAGCCACTTAAAGTCATCATTCTGGGTTTATCAAATATCCCAGCCTCTAGACAAACAAGGTTGCTGAGAAGGCTTTTCTTAGAGGTTGAGTTTGTGCCCTCTAACTAGTGAGAAGTAAAGGAAACTATTTATCTTCTCTGGGGTTTAATAAAAGCCTCTCAGTAGTGGGTTTCCAGGAAGCATATGGACTGACATGAAACTCAACAAAATCATACACCTCACCCATTTTAATACAGGGTCTGCTTAAATTCAGAGGTTGAGAACTTATGCAACCCCTCACCCACAGTACTGGAGAATGGATATTTCTGCTTGTAAACGGATCTTTCTGAGTAAGCAGTCTTCAGCTCATCTCCAGAACATAAAGTCGAGAGAAGAGTAACTAATCAGACAATAAGCAGAGGAGCCTTAGACACCATTTCCCTATTGAAGCAAAACTCCTTGACTCACACATCATAAATCACTACCTCGTAAAATTACACTCAAGTGGCAGTGCACACAACCACTAAAGTTAAGCCCATAATCCGCTGGTTCACAGTATAGAAACTACTTGTTACTGAGAAATATGGAATCAATAGGCTGCCAACGCAAGCATGCACACTCACACCAAAGGCCAGGAAAAATGGAATTTCAAATGGTTAATTTCAAAGCTTCTGCAAAGGCTTTGTGTACCTGAAGGATGACATGGAGAGGTATAGAGCAAATAAGATTCAGCTTATGGGAGGTCTCAGAGAACATAAGGGGACAAAGCAAGAAGGGGAGGAGATGGAAATAAATGAGAGAATTGACCTTGATCTGAATAATAATGTGAAGTACAATTGGAGAGTTTCCCTCCTGGACAACAGGAAGAGTGATATCTGTTTTAGATCCTCAGGTGCTGTGATTCCTCTTGTATTTCCACAATCATTTGGTAAAGACTGATACATAGGTACAACTTTGCAAGATGGAGTAACGGTGGTAAGGAACAATATATACAGTATTGAAATTCAACCTGTATCTCACACAATCGACAAAAATCAATTCCAGGTAGGTTCAAGATTTAAATGTGAAGGACAAAAGTGTAACACTTTCAGAGGTCTACGGAGGAGAGTATATTTATGATACAGGGGTAGGGGAGGATTCTTTAAACAATAAATTAAAACTGCAAACTATAAAAGACTACAGTAAAATTGAGAGCTTCCATTAATTAAAACACATCATTAAAACCACAAACTGGGAAAAGATATTATATGTGTGTGTGTGTGTGTGTGTGTGTGTGTGTGTATAGTGTTTAAGGAATTCCTGCACACTAGAAAAAAAGCATACATCATCCAAAAGAAAACGAGCAAAAGGCTCAAACAGGCACGTCATGGAAGAGAAAAGCCAAGTAGCCAATAAACATAAGAAAATAGATAATCAACCTCACAAGTAATTAGAGAAATGAAAACTTAAACTGCAGTAAGAGATTTCTCACCTACACAACTGGAAAAAATTTTAAATTCTTTCAACATCAAGCTTTTACAAAGATGTGAGCAAACAGAACACTGATAGCTGGGCAAATTGGTACAGCTACTTTGAAAAACAATTTGACATTCTTAGTAAAGCTAAAGATGTACAAACAAACAACAAAAAAAAACAAGACAAGAACAAAACAAAACAAAAAGAAAAAAAGATAGAGAGGTAAGACCAGCACACTCCAGCCCTATATTCACCTTCCTGTTTCTATATTCACCTTCCTGTTTCAGTGTAGTTCATGAGCTCCAAGCTGGGAATCTACCACCTACAACCAAGAGGGTCTTGGCCCATGGGGCAGTGAGAGGAGCACAGGACTTGTAAGAGTTATCAAGAGAACAGCATGGTAGAATACCCACCCCCTTACAGAAAGAGAGAGAGAGAAACCTAATCCCTTTGCCCAAAAATACTAGAAAGAAATTATCCTTGAAAGGGAAGGAGAAAACTAGCACTTGCATTACTTATCAATCAATGCCAATATTTTGACAAAGGAAGTATGAAGCCAAATTTTAATAAGTTCAGAATATATTTAGAATTTCCTCAGATAGAAATATCTACAGAGTCAATGGAATGAAGAGGAGCTCTGCATAGCACAACTTCAAGGGAAGCTCTTGAGAATTAAATGAGATGATATCTATCTGCACACAGTTTAACACATAATCATGTGATTTACGAAAGGGCTCAGCATTGGAAAGCTGTGCACTTAGTGAAAATGATAATGTTTTAGAGACCACGCACAGCAATGAAGACCCAATGCAGCCAAAAATAAAATAAATAAAAAATTAAAAAAAAAAAAGCGGCTTGCTCCTTCAAAAAACAAAATGGATTCACAGTGCAAAATGTTGGCAAGGATTATGGAGCAACGAAAATTTTCATACACTGTTGATGAGTGTAAATTGGCGACACCATTTAAAAAAAAATTGGTTTGATCTGAGTTCTACCACAGGCTTTGTGATCTCAAGAATTTTATTTAGCTGCCCTCAGACTCAGTTTCCCCATCTTTGTGTAATAATATCCACACTGCAGGACTATTTTAAGAAAAAGAAATTGTTTATGGAAAGCTTTATGTTCTTAGCCCATAAGTACTAAATAAACAGCTATTGTAATATTTTGTTTAATGTTTTAAAAAATAAGCTTCATTTGAGAAAGACTTGCGCAACTGGCATATATAGGATATGACAATGCCCAGTACCATGAAGACACCCACAGCTTTAAGTTCTGACATAAATATCCAGTTCCAACTTCCTATAAATTTTTAAGAGAAGGCAAATGAAAAACAGCATTCATTTCGTAGAAGATCACTTTGAAGCCAACTTGAGCAGTATGCTATGGTTTCATAAAAATAACACATACACATGCATAAGTTTCAAGCATCCCTAGTGCGTGTACAAAGCAGAACTCTTCAGAAGCCAATTTAGATCAACTTTTCTTAAAGTAGTGTTAAGTGGGAAGACCAAAGGTCCAATGTTCTCTTAGAAAAGAGCAATATTTCTTCCTAATATTTGTTTTTAACATAAGAAATGTAAGAAAAAGTATTAAAAACATTTAAAAAATTATCACACAATGTCCATTAGGAAATATTGTGCTTCCTAACTAGGCTCCCCGTATGCACTTGGTGCCCCCCCCAATTCATTCTCTGTCATTCAGAGGGTTGTGAAACAACAGAGAACTATAACTGAATATATATGAATACATAAAATGCTTACAGATCAATGAGAAAAAAATCTGGTGGAAAAGCAGACAAGAGAACTGAACTGGCATTTCTTATAAGAAACACATATGGCCAATAAACATGAAAACATGCTTACCTTTTATTAGTAATTAGGGAGTATTAATTAAGATTATGCTGAAAAAGAATATATATATAACTGAATCACTGTGCTATACACCTGAAACTAACAGAACATTTTAAATCAACTATAATTAAAAAAAGAAAGACTACCATAAGCCACCATCTCACACGCACTAGACTGGCAAAAATTAAGAAGTCTGACGAAATGAAGTGCTGGAGAGGATGTGGACCAATTGTAGGAATGAAAATTGGTACAACCACTTTAGAAAACATGTTCTTACCCAGCAATTACATTCCCAAGGAAACATGTGCTCCAGGAGACCCACAGTACCACAACCTAGACATTTCTATTAGCATTGACAGCAAAACAAACAGGCAAAAAATAAACCAAAACACTGGAATCAATCCAAATATCCACTGACAGGAAAAACGGATCAGTAAATTGTAGTATAGTCCCAGAGGGTAATAATATCTTTGGTAAATATAAAAAAAACTTGAGCCTCAGCAACACACAACAACCTTGATGACTCTCAGAAACATGATCTTGAGAGAAAAGGAGAAGTCCTAGAAGACACGTAGTGTGGTATTAAAACTGAGATGTCCTAGTTGCCTCTGCCTCTGGAAGGGGAGGCCAAAACACATAGGTAGATACAAGCTATTCTTCAGTTGGCTGAGGGATTCATGGGTCTCCATTATATTGGTATGCTTCATAATTTTAAATGATGTTGTATATATTATTTCATATAAATTCAATATTATATTTAAGCATCATGATGGTTGCTTCCTGCATATCATGTTCTGTGGCTTTTGAATACTGACCCAAACCCATAGCGTGGTTTAGGTAAGGACTCATGATTCAACATCTACAAATCTTGAACCATTGTCATCCTTGTTCTCTGAATCAATCTATATCTTCCTCCTGCCACACAGGCCTTTCAGTGTCTCCTCATGTCTCCTCTTCCTCAAGGCATTAGCAGATGAGGTTTCCTTTTGCCAGCCATGCTTTCTGTGTACCCCCATCCCCAAGTACGCCCAGCTTTGCTTAGTTAACTCCTACTCAACCTTTAGGTCTGAGCTCAACCATATCAGAGTCATTCTCTCTAAACTTACTAAGCTAGTTCTCATTCAGTCCTCTCATAATATCCTGCACTTCATTCACCAAGTATTTTAGTTTTATAGCTATTTATACCAGTGTTTGAATGATTTCTATCTCCTTCTACTAGATTATAAGCACCACAAGCACAGGGACTGTGCTTTTTTTCCCCTTTTTGGCTGCCCAGCAAACAACTCCAACACCTAGTGCAAAACCTGGCACAGTAAGCACTTCATAAATACTTTTGAATGAATGTCTAAACCAATGGTTCTGAATGAGAGATCACTATCTACCAAAAGAGATTTGTACTGAGTGCCACCTATTTAAGGACTGCAATATATGATATCTATCATGTCTTACAACTTGGGCAGATATTTGAGATATATTTAATGTTACTTGCATATTAAATGTTTTTAGTGTACAAACTCATTAACTATAGTTTTATGGCTGAAAGAAGGAAGTTATGTTGGAATCCAACAAGCAAAATGTTAGAATACCAAAAAGAAAAAGTAAACAATTCTAACGTTCAGTCTGAAAAATTGGAAGGTAAAATATTAATCAATGATTGTGATATGGCCTAATGCAAGAGAATACGCTAATATGCCGAAAGTGTAGTCTAAGTTCTTCCCTGTCACCATATGTCTAATGAAATAGGATGTTCATACTTTACTGAAAAACACAGAAATCACCTTGATGCTGTACATCACTGCAAGGATCTGACTGAGCAACGTAATTCTTAATATTATGTAAATGTATCACTTTAAAAGATACCAAGTTACTATTTTCTTTAACAAATATTATGTTTGGGTGTGCCATAATTTATAACAAAAGATAAAATTAAAAATAATTCTATTTTATCTCATTTTCCCCTCATCAAATGAAAATCCTGTTTTTCTTTAGTGTTTTCTTTAGTGACAATAAAAAATTATGTAGGTCTAACGTTGAGGATTTCTTGCATCAAATTGTCATGAGATGATATATTTTGCCTACTGTTATATAAGCAAGTATCTTCTTACACCTCCCAACTGTGTTCTATATGTTAACCATAACTTTCAAAGAATTCCACAATGAAAAACTGTGAGACAATGATTTAGAACTAGTAGAATCTAGGAATTCCATAAATGTTCGACAACATTTCAAAGCACCAGTACAATTATTACCCAAAGAAAACAAGATCTCAATCCAAACCAACCTAAAGATGCCTGAGTTGATTAAAAGACAAAGTGTCAAATGCCTACCTTAGGAAGAGGCTTTTGCAGAAAGTCTTTGACTAGGCTTATCACAGTCTCGTGAACACTATTTTGAAAGTCATTTTGATTCCCTCTGGCATGCATCATGGAAGATATTTCACTACTTCACACATCCTCAACTGTAACTGGAATCCAGGGCACTAAGAAAGTAACACTTTATGTCTAATAATATGCAAAGCACGTTTGCTGGTATGGAAGTAGAGCTGCTTGGTAGTGCTGGGGTGAGAGGTATCTGCATTATAAACATTTTCACAGGCCTGTTAATCACCTGTCTAGTTAGCTTTGGAAAGGAACAAAACAACATTCTCAGACTGAAAAGAAAACACAATCTTGAAAAAATCTGATTTGAGGGAAACAAGCTACTTTCAATTAGTAAATTAAAGAATACAGGAAAAAGAAGAATTTCAGTGAATTATAGGTTGCTAATTTCATACTCCCACACTGGGTAATAATAAGTTGATGACTCTCCCTCTTTTTTATACTCTTCTTTATCTGTGTGTGTGTGTGTGTGTGTGCGTGAGTGTGTGTAATATGTCACTTTTATACTTCTGGATATTAATATGTGTAAAAAGGTATTTATCAAATCTTTGAGGTATGAAAAGTCTTGTTTTCTCCTGTGGGTATAGGTAGCATAGATGATTGGGTCCCCTCCCCCCCAAAATGTGCACTAGCACATCTCCTATTACATTTCAATGATTCTAACAAAATTCTAAAATTTTCCCCAAATTTTAACATTCCTGAATCACAGGTCACTCTAAAATTAATGGTTTATCATAGCTCAACTGGCAACATTCTTTTCTTTTTTTCCAGTGATACAATTGATGGCGTATTAGAACTGATGAGATGTATATCACATTGAATGAAAAAATAAGAATATCGGGGCTTCCCTGGTGGCGCAGTGGTTGAGAGTCCGCCTGCCGATGCGGGGGACACGGGTTCGTGCCCCGGTCTGGGAAGATCCCACATGCCGCGGAGCGGCTGGGCTCGTGAGCCGTGGCCGCTGAGCCTGTGCGTCCGGAGCCTGTGCTCCGCAACGGGAGAGGCCACAGCAGTGACAGGCCCGCGTACCGCAAAAAAAAGAAAAAAAAAGAAAAAAAGAATATCTTTTAATCTGGCATTGGAACTCAACAAAGCTTCACAGTATCTGGTACTTCTATCACACCCATTTTTCACATAAAGCAAGATGAAATCATACCAGAGATTTAAATAAACTATTTGTCTTTAGTGTTTTCCCTTTTTTACTGCTACATGTTGTGTATAATACTTCAGTTCACCACTGTCTTACATTTTGATGTCACATGCTCTGAACTGGGCCTACATTAAAATCAGTAAACAAAATGACAATATTGACAGAGACAAGAGGTATATTGTACTTACAAATGAAGAGCCATGGAAAAGTAAATAAATAAGAGAGATGCATTTAACTAATTTATGAAGCACAGACAATATGAAATTGCTGTCCTTTAAAATATTCACCCTTAGATACCACTTTACCCCCACTAGGATGGCTAAAATAAAAAAAGACAGACAATAATGACATTGTTAATGTGGAAAAATTGGGACTCTTATACATTGATGACCATAATAAAATGGTGCTATCATTCTGGAAAACTGTTTTGCAGTTCCTAAAAATTAAACATAGAGTTTGCATATGACCCCTTTTGCGTAGGGATATGCAAAAGAAAAATAAAAACAAACGTCCATACAAACACTTGTACGTGAATGTTAATCACAGCATTATAATAGCTAAAAAGTAGGGACAACCCAAATGTCCATCAATGATAAATGGGTAGACAAAATGTGATCTATCCATATGATGGCATATTATTTGGCAATAAAGAGGGAATGAAGTACTGATACAAGTTACAACATGGATGAGCCTTGAAAACGTTATGCTAAGTGAAAGAAGGCAGTTATATAAGACCACATATATTATGATTGCATTTATATGAAACATCTAGAAGAGGTAAATCCATTGAGACAGAAAGTAGATTAGTGGTTGACAGGAGGTGGGGGAGGGAATGGAGAGTGACTGCTAATGGGCATGAGGTTTCTTTTGCGGGTAATGAAAATGTTCTAAAATTAGACGGTGGGTGTTGTTTGCAAATCTGTGAATATCCTAAAAACCACTGAACTGTATACTTCAGCCCGGTGAATTTTAGGATGTGTGACTATTTTAATAAAGCTGTTAAAAAAATAAAATATATCCATTAGATTACAGAAATTCACTCTTTAAATGATTTTAAAATCCACATCTTAAAGAAAATAATGTCGGTTCTGTCCAACTTTTTGCTAAGCTGCTGAGCCATTACTGCTATTTGCCACAAAGCTCTCGCATTTAAGTGCATCTGTACGACAGATGTATTATAATGGCTCATGTTTTGAATGTTACATCTGTTAGTAAAATGTAGAGCGGCTCAAACTGCTAATTAAATATAAAACTGTATGTGTCAATTAGGAGCCAATTTCTTTTCAAAACTGTCTAATGTTTAAGGCACAATAAATTGAACTAGTAACTAAGACTGTTTGTGTCTTGACCTGTGTGGGCAGGCAGTCCAGTGCACTGAATACAGGCTGGACAGTTTCCATGGATACCTCACACTACTTGAGGTGGAGAAACTAAAAGTTAAAAACAACCTCAAGAAAATTATGCTTCACAAAATCTATTAGTTTAAAGAAATACTAATTTTCCTGAAGAAAGATGCTAGAATTTGTTTTGTTGATAAGTGGATAAGGTTTTGGGGGGGGGTGAGGGGGGGCAAGGTTTTTAAAAGGATAGTTTTTAAGTTGCATTAGAATTCATAGTAGTGGGAGAGCCATATTCAAAAGGCATCTATCATCAAAAGGTTTACAGCAAACCTCTAGAGTTTTAAAGATATTTAGCTTTTACAGAAACCAAATATATCGAATTATTCCAGCTGAGTTTAGTTAATCTGGCCACTGCGTACTAATATGCTGATCTTTCCAAATAAATGTACACTGTGATTACAACCAGGTTATTACCCCACCCACCATCCTTTTGTTCCTTCCCATGGAATATGACTACACACTTTCCAGATGTAGCATGAAAGCCACAATGTTATTCAACAACCACTGCAGAATTAAACAAAACAAAGCATGAGAAGAACACATGTAGCTTTCATAAGAAAAGGAGACGTTCCCCACTCCACTGTGCTGAGAAGACCTGACCATACACCTCTTTGTTCACACCTTTAAAGGTTAGAGAAGAAGAATGAGAAAGTCATAGCATCAGCTTTTTCCATGTCCCCAAATCACTTTCCCTATTAGGCAACCAAGTCAGGATTCATTCCCAGAACTCAAGAGAGAACCAGCGTGCATGAAAATATGGTTGTTTTCCTTGGACCACTTAGTCCTGTCATTACGTGAGATCCAGCATGAGTGAGGGGAAAGAACACAAACTGTTTTAATAAAGGAGACAAACGAATCAGTAAATTTTAATCAAATTAAACCAATATTTGATATATATCAGGACAATTTCACAAATATCTCATTCGATGCTGACAGCAAACTGACATAACACCTCACTTAGCAGCAAGAGTCAACTCACTGCATATGCTTGTCCCAAATATTTTTGGAAGGTATGCATTCGTTTTAATTTTATGTTAAAATAGAGACATTTTGAAAAATTAGAAAACATTCACTAAAAATGTTGGGGGCAGAAGTTGATAGTAAAAGAACACAAAAAGAACTCTACCCAGGAGAACACTCATATTAAATAGAACTCGGCTTGAATCAAGTTTTCTTGACTGTTGCCAACTCTCTTCCCCTATTTCTTGCTCTCTATCATCTTGATTCCCCCCAATTCTTCCTGTTTTCTCAGTTTCCTTTCACCTGAGCTGTAACCAGTTCCTTCCTTGCAGTCCCTTTTGCTTCTGGGTGTCTAACTTTTTTAAAGGGAGGCGAGATCTGTACCAGTATCGTCCCATCCACGGTGCAGTAGCCTTTGACTCTGTTGTTCCCTCCACCCTGTGCTATGCCACTGCTCCTACCGCCTTCATCAACACCTTGGCATCCTTCTGGTCTCAGCTTAAATGTCACTTTCTTGGAAACACCATTTTCTGGATACCCCTCCGCTCGCCAAACTTGTATCCTCCAGTTACACACTCTTATAGCACTTGGGACTTTTTGCTCAGAGTCATTAAGTAAAGAAAAAAAATTAATCAATCCCTGCCCAACTATTTCGCTGGTACCTGACTTTCTCACTAAACTCTAAACTCTGAGGATGTAACAGAGATTGTTCATCAACGTATCTTCAGGGGTTAGCAGACATTCAGTAACTTTTTTGTAAGTATATACTGTATATATATATATATATATATATATATATATACACACACCGCTCTATATTTTTTTGTTAGTATTGCCATGATGCTAACATTTCAGTCCTTTGAAAAAAGAATATTAGTTTAGTTGTCCCTTTTGGAAAACATAGAACGTTTTAAAAACATCCAGTGTTAAACACACCAGCAGCTATCCCTGCCCTGTAAGTCTGACATTACCAACACAAGAGAGGAAAAGACAAACTCTCTGGTTTACTGCTAGGAGAGGAAGAGGCTGGCCCGCTCTTCACCAATCCTCTCTCTTTTCCTCTGAACACACAACTCGATTACGTTGCCCAGCCTTCCTCTCAGTCTGGTGGGGTCATATGACTGAGTCTGAGCCCACTGAAGGGGAGCAGAAGGGACAGGGATGCGGCCCACGTGGGAATTCTGCAACCTCTCCTCTATTGTAACCTGAGGCAAAAAGGCACAGCCGCCTAGGAAGATGCAGAGCCCGGAGAAGGAAGGAACCTAGGGCTCTGGATTGCTGGGAAGCTGCCTGGCCAGGACACTCACCTTAGGATTCTAACTTTCATGATGTGAAAACAGAAGCAAACTTTTATTACACTAAGCTACGGAGGTTTTCGGGCTTATCTGTTCATTAGCTAGTGCTACCTTCAACAACATAGGCCAGCGTGGGTTGGCCTGAATGGAGAGCTGCTGGTCTGGTTCCTGGCAGCTCCAGCTGTGACTCTTCCTGTGGTATTTTGTCCAGACCCACCTCTGTCTGGAGAAACTCTGAGCACAAGCTAGTCATGAAGCTGCCATGAAAAGTCATCTGGGAATAAAATTTCATCCACACGAGAGCGTTTACAGGTTTTCCTTAGCTTACCACAGTATTCCCTCTTTCCAGCATCTTTGCCTTCTCTCTCTTACCCAATTTTTCCATTGTCTCCAACTCCCCATTACTACGATTCATACACACACACTCTCTTTCTTTCTCTCCCTCTTTCCCATGTGGCTGACCCTGAATACAGGGAAATACAGAAGGAAAATCAACTGACTTCAGGCCGCATGCCTATCACCAACTGTTTCAAACTCTCTACCATTCAGCTATGTTTCCACCAACTTTGTCATTTGTCTGTTTTCATTTGTCTCGTCTTTGAACCTCTGAAAACATATCCCTTCCACAGTGATAACTTAAGGCTTAATAAGCCTCTGAAAGTATTAGAAATCCCTCAGTTAAATACACATTCCAAGAACAATATGATACTTCCAAACAATATGAAGCAAGATTTATTTTTTTTATTATTTTACCAACTATGGAAGAAGTATGAGCTAAATTTCTTAGCATAATCAGTTCTCATGTAAAAACTTCCAGTTAACTTCATTCTTTAAAAAGAGAGACAGGAAAAAAGCAAGAGTGAGGGAACGGAAACAGGGACAAATGAATTGATGAATGGTACCAGCTGGAATTTGTATCAATTAGTTTGATACACAAAGAATAAAGTGATTATTGCTATTTCTTCTAATGAAGTCCAAAAAAATGATTTACAGGAATATTTACTACAGTCATGATGTTTCTGGGTTTGAAATAAATCCATACAAAAAAAATATTCTTCTGTACGGGATCAATCAAGTTCCAGCCTGGCTAGAAGTGATGATAATTATTGGAAAGTAAATTGTTACGTTTTTGTCTGACTGCCTGGTACCTTGGCACGTGGTATTATTTCCAATTCTGTCTGTAAATAATAGTACATCAAGCCACCTTGGGTGACTTATATAACCAGCTACTATCACTTGAAAATTGTCAGCTCCAGTAACTTGCTACCGCATGCGTAGTTACACTGTTGGAACACTGATTTCAGTTCATTTATTTTCTGTTGTGGAGAACTGTATTTTACAAGGGAAATTAATTCTAAAGCTTCACCTTTAATCTTAATTCAAGCCATTTAAGTTTGGTAACTAACAACAACCAAAAAGGGAAAAGACTTAATGAACAGCTGACCTTAATTTTTCTTATTTTAATTTATCAATTAAAACTTGCATTTAAACTATGACTACTCTTCAGACAAAACATAATTATCCACTGCTGTTTGTATTTATAACAACAGACTAAAAAAATTATCCTTCAAACAGAACAGAATATGGGTTATTTCGCATCAACTAAAAGTTAGACAGTAGAAAATTATTCTCCTATACTCTGGACAGTTTAACAAACACACAAAGTAATTTCTACCTCAGTACTCACTAACATATTTTGCACTATCAGAAAAAAAACAAGACACCTAAAAAACGGTGAAAAACAGGGTCCATAAAATCTTACTCAAATTGGGCCAATTTGGTCCGGTAGCAGCAAAGAGAAGAAGAAAAAGAGCTTACAAATTAAAAAAAGGGAAACTCTAGGGGAAAAGAACCACACACAAAAAACAGAAGCTTCATATCAATTATTAATGAAAATAATTTTCCTGGACTATCAAAATACTAGCACCAAGTTCCAATACTAAAAGATCTTTTTAAGGAAATAAAAGTCAAGAAAAAGAAAAGCAGCATCTCTCTCATTTTCTACAGTGACTTTCTGGGGGCAGTCTGAACATTATTTTGAACAGCACCTGTTTTAAGTACTATATTACCTGTGTAAACCATCAAAGTCCAATAGTAAAATGCTATTCTTTAAAAGCACATAGACTTCCAGTATGTGTTGTACTAATTAATTTAACATCATTATACTTCTGTGGAAATCAACAAAAACAACAATGAATAAAATGAAACCCTGAAAATTCCATTTTCAGCAAAAGGAAGAGATAGATATAATCCAAAGACTATAAAGGACATAGAAAGCCTGTCCATATCAGCTGCTGTCTGGCAGAAGCACGCATGATAAAGTGTCAGGAAGAAGCATTAAGAGTGGTAAGATGGCCCTGCAGCAGAGCCAAAAAGTGAAGGCAAAAATATACCCCCTGAAGTTATGAACCAACCCCCCTCTGCCCCCCGCCCCAAATACAAAAGCTACATTCCACGTTGCATCACTAGATGTCAGGATGAGAGTGAGGAAAAGCAATGTGAGAGGTGCAGAGTAACTAGAGTCGCCATATTTATAGGATGATTCTGTCTTTGTGGTCGCAGAAAAGGAAAGTGCTTTTGGACCTTTAACACCTCCTGTAAAGTACTTGGTTGTATCAACAGAAAGAATATATAAAAAGGGACATGAAAGGATAGAAAAGGTGAAATGCAGCAGCAAAACTTATCAATAAATGTCACTCTTATGAATTATACATGCAAATTAAAACTGTTACCAAAATATTTCAATATGCATTTTTTTAAAGTTATGATGAAATCACCTCTATAAAAGAACACAGCAGAGCAAAAAGATAAGAATTCAGAAAAGAGATTGTGGAAAAGATAGTAGAAGATGAAACTAAGAAAATATTTCTTCAGAAATGAATAAATAATTGGAAGGGACACTACAGAAAACAGAGAGACATAGAAGACAGATATACGAAAAACAAATAAAATGGACATTAAGTAATTTCTTCAAAAGTTAAAAGAGAAAGTGAAAAAAAAAGAAGATAGGGAATGAAAACAACGTACACATAATTGGAGGTATGAGGAAGAAAACCAAAGAAATGGAAGAGAGCAAATACTTAAAAAGATATAACATAATAGAATTCTCCTAAATGCAAAGAAAAATTTAAGAGTATATCATTGATAACAAACAAGAAAACTAGGGATTAGTTTTAAAAATCTGAAAACAAGATCCCCTGCATCTGGTAAATAATAAACTCTCCTTAAACTTTTGGACCAGAGAGAAAATTCCAACTAAACTGCAGAATTTCTAGACAACAACAATGAATAAATTCCTATATAGAGACAGATGCTATAGGATATAGGAAAAACAGAGCCAAGAGAAAAATCCATAGCCCTAAACAGTTGCAGCAATAAAAGTAGATTAAATGTCATACTCAAAAATAAAAAAGAGCAAAAATTTAAGCCAGATAAAATTTAAAATATAGAAGTACAATGTAATGAGTTAGAAAAGTAAATAGCACTAATAAATAAATTTTTTAAAACTTTCCCTTTGGGAAAAAATGAGAAAGATTAACCATCTGACATAGTAAAGAAAGGAAAAAAATGCTAAAACACTAAGTAATACATTGCAAAGGAGAAATAACCAAACAGAAAAAAATTAAATGATCGTAAGATTTTCTACGATCAATATAATTTTTCATCTCCATATAAAAGTTTTCTTCAAAATCTGAATAAAATAAATAACTTTCTAGTAAAATATAATTCAACAAAGTTGAACCAAAATGAAACAAAAAAAACTAAAGGTCCATTTCCAATGAAGAAACAGAGAAAAATGTCAAAGAGCTAAATACCCAAAAAGCACCAACCCCAGATAGTTTCACAGGGAAACTCTACCAAACATTAAAGAGATCATTCTAATGCTATCTGTTTCAGGAGAGGAAAACTAGAACGACTTCCAAATTCTTCTTATGAAACAGTAAAACTGATATAAAAACCCAAGGAATAGTGACAGATAATAACAAATACCTATAATCTTTTTCCCGTGAGGAGCACAGGCTCCGGATGCGCAGGCCCAGTGGCCATGGCTCACGGGCCCAGCCACTCTGTGGCATGTGGGATCTTCCCGGACCGGGTCACGAACCCGCGTCCCCTGCAACGGCAGGCGGACTCTCAACCACTGCGCTACCAGGGAAGCCCCCTATAATCTTTTTATAAGTATCATTGGGTGTGTGTGTGTGTCTGTTAACAATTCTATGACCCTGTGGACTCTGTTCCAGGAATACAAAGATGGCTCAATATTAGAAATATTAAGAAATCTATTAACAACATAGGAAGTTAAAGAAATCTATCTAATATATTAAGTATAAAAAGAAAAGTCACATGGTTGGTCATGCCCTATAGATGCTGAAAAGCCATTTAACAAAATTTAACATCATTTCTGATTTTAAAAAATAAGCTCAATAAATGGATAATTCCTTTAACAAAGTAATATATTTATCATACCCCAAATCCAACATCATGCTTAATGGGAAATATTAGAAGCATTCCCAATAAAGCTGGAAAGAGACAAAGATGTTCACTATTACCGTCAATATTTAACACGGTGCTGAATGTACCAAAACAATTAGCAGAGAAATGATTTTAGAGATAGAAAGAAAATTTGGAAACGATCAGCATTTGCAGATGATGTCATTTGACCCTGAGAACACCGAAGAGAATAAAATTTGAAACTACTGAAAAGAGAGAATTCATTAAGGTAATGAGATATTAAAACATGATGAAGCCCTTTATGTATGAATACAGCAAAATCAACAAGATATACTGTTAAGTAAAAAGATCAAGATGCCAAAAAGTGGTATGAGAAGTAATATGATAACAAAGATAAGAATATGTACTTGTGGGCCTCCCTGGTGGCACAGTGGTTGAGAGTCCGCCTGCCGATGCAGGGGACACGGGTTTGTGCCCCGGTCCGAGAGGATCCCACGTGACGCGAAGCGGCTGGGCCTGTGAGCCATGGCCGCGGAGCCTCTGCTCCGCAACGGGAGGGGCCACGGCAGTGAGGGGCCCGCGGACCGCAAAAAAAAAGAATATGTACTTGTGACAAAGGATTAACCTCCAAAATTTACAAGAAGCTCATGCAGCTCAATATCAAAAAAACAACCCAATCCAAAAATGGGCAGAAGATCCAAATAGACATTTCTCCAAAGAAGACATACAGATTGCCAACAAACACATAAAAGAATGCTCAACATCATTAATCATTAGATAAATGCAAATCAAAACTACAATGAGGTATCACGTCACACCGGTCAGAATGGCCATCATCAAAAAATCTAGAAACAATAAATGCTGGAGAGGGTGTGGAGAAAAGGGAACCCTCTTGCACTGTTGGTGGGAATGTGAATTGATACAGCCACTATGGAGAACAGTATGGAGGTTCCTTAAAAAACTAAAAATAGAACTACCATATGAACCAGCAATCCCACTACTGGGCATATACCCTGAGAAAACCATAATTCAAAAAGAGTCATGTACCAAAATGTTCATTGCAGCTCTATCTACAATAGCCAGGACATGGAAGCAACCTACGTGTCCATCAACAGATGAATGGATAAAGAAGATGTGGCACATATATACAATGGAATATTACTCAGCCATAAAAAGACACGAAATTGAGTTATTTGTAATGAGGTGGATGGACCTAGAGTCTGTCATACAGAGTGAAGTAAGTCAGAAAGAGAAAAACAAATACCATATGCTAACACATATATATGGAATCTAAAAAAAAAAAAATGCTCATGAAGAACCTAGGGGCAAGACGGGAATAAAGACGCAGCTACTAGAGAATGGACTTGAGGATACAGGGAGGGGGAAGGCGTAAACTGGGACGAAGTGAGAGAGTGGCATGGACATATATACACTACCAAATGTAAAATAGATAGCTAGTGGGAAGCAGCCACATAGCACAGGGAGATCAGCTTGGTGCTTTGTGACCACCTAGAGGGGTGGGATAGGGAGGGTGGGAGGGAGGGAGGGAGACGCAAGAGGGAAGAGATATGGGGACATATGTATATGTATAACTGATTCACTTTGTTATAAAGCAGAAACTAACACACCATTATAAAGCAATTATACTCCAATAAAGATGTTTAAAAAAAATAGAATATGTACTTGTATACCACATGCTATCACTTATATGTGGAATCTAAAATATGACACAAATAAACCTATGTATGAAAAAGAAACAGAATCACGGACATAGAGAACAGACTGGTAGTTGCCAAGGGGGAGGGGGTTAGGGGAGGGATGGAGTGGGAGTTTGGGGTTAGCGGATGTAAACTATTATGTAGAAAATGGATAAACAACAAGGTCCTACTGTATAGCACAGGGAACTATCTTCAATATCCTATGATAAACCATAATAGAATAGAATATTCTTAAAAAAAGGAATGTATATATATATACACACATACATATATATAAACTGAATCACTGGTGTACAGCAGTAACTAACACAACATTGTAAATCAACTATACTTCAGTAAAAATTAAAGAATTTTGTATTTGCTTATGAACGCATAAAGAAACTCTGAAAGGGTACGTAAGAAACGAACAACAGTGATCATCTAGTTGGAGGTAGATGGGAGGGCAGGAACAGAATACGTGGGGTGTGAAGGTGAGAGCGAAATCATTCTCTCTATATTTTTGTACCACGTGGTATATTACCTGTTCAAAAATTAAATTTCAAATTTTTTTTTTTTTTTTTTGCTGTACGCGGGCCTCTCACTGTTGTGGCCTCTCCCGTTGCGGAGCACAGGCTCCGGACGCGGAGGCTCAGCGGCCATGGCTCACGGGCCCAGCCGCTCCGTGGCATGTGGGATCCTCCCGGACCGGGACACGAACCCGTGTCCCCTGCATCGGCAGGCGGGCTCTCAACCACTGCGCCACCAGGGAAGCCCTCAAATAATTTTTAATTGAGAGGGTTTTCCTAAGTTACTTAAAGTCGAGCGTGCCGGTTTTTAAGCTATTGCTTCTCAGGTCCAAACTGTCCCTTGAGGTGCGGGTGCTAGGATTTTATAAATCTCTTTTCTGCTTTGCTGGCTGGATCCAAATGAGGATCTGCCAGTAGGAGGCAGGAGAGGGAGAGAGTGCAGGACTGAAGGAAGAGGCTTGTTCTTTCCTGTTGGTTCCTGCAGGCTTCCGGTGGACTTCCTGGTTCTACTTCTTGTTCTTGGGAGTGGCTTTCAAGCCACACATTATTCTGGCAGGGGTGATTTCTGTCCATAGCTACACCTAACCCAGCGTGTAGCTTTTCCATCATGCCTTTCCCCCAAACACGTCTACTCCTGGCCTTTGCCACATGCCTCAGAAGTCTCATCCAGCCATACGGGTCCCCTCTGCTAAGTTTTTACGTCTTAGTGATTCTAATCTCTTCCCTTTCCTCCAGCCCTAGGGGTGACAGCTGCTTCTTAAAGTTCCTTTCTATATCACACTTTAGTGTTTCTCTTTTAGCCTTTCATTTCTTCAATTCCTAATTAGCAATTCTTTATTTTAAACAATCTGTTAAAATAACTTGTGTCTTTTGCTTTTTCCTGACTGAAACCTGATTAATACACCAAATAAATCTTTTTAAAACAATTTTTAAGCACATACTACCTATGAATTTGCTTAGATATTTGTGGGAATGGATCTTCTATAGGCTGATATCACTTTGAAAAACTATGCAGAACAAGTCAGGAACTGGGGAGAAGTCATTTATTAAAGAAATATAATTTCTTTTTAGAGTACCTGAATAAATTATTTCCTGGACCGAACATCATCACATTAATATAACAATATGAGTCATTGTGAAAGAAAGTACACTAGAGACCCAGATTCTGCCCTTAAGTAGCTTCCTTTCTATGGTGCAAATCCTCAAAAAGAGACTCCATCTAACCAGCCTGCATAAGGCTGATTTCATTTATTTTATTACCTGAAGACATTTTTGCGAGACAGTGCATTTTCAACAGTTATGAAAAACTGAAAATATACGGTTCATTTGTAAAGAAAAGTTTATTTGTTCATGACTGAAGTTCAGAAAACCATATCACACTTTATTATTTACTTTCATAAGTACAACACATGAAAAAATTATTTCTATTTATAATGTAATGCTAGTATTATGTAAATACTAAAATGTAAGTTAAAAAATGCCTAAATACCTGCCAATCACGTACTTGGCAAATGTGTTATGACAGCTGAACTACTAAGAATGTGCTTCTAGAAAGTATATGTTCTGCAAAGTTCTCTGTACCCTGACTATTAACTTAGAACTGTCAAAAGTTTTCAGATTCGTTGCAGGCATTCAGAGCCCCCTTCCAAGTCTATCCAAAGCCCAAGCCATGATGCTTGGTCATGAAGCATGTAGGTTCACAGGCTTAATTTGGCCTTTGCAAACATCTCCCTTTAAAACAAACATTTGTGGGACAAAACAAGATGATCTTTGCAAAAAGATAGGGTGGGGCTGTGGGGTGGGCTTAAGCTGGGGAGTGAGATGAAGAAAGAAAAGATGCTCATGGAGTCCCGGCCCCAGGAGTGATGGATCACACATCCTCTTTTAAAGATGGAAACAAGAAAGGGAAAAAAAAGAATCATGGTAGGGTAAGGGATGCGCTAGTCCCTTTTTATTGTTTTTCAAAGATGCAGCAGCAAGTTACATCCACTGATGATAACGAGCCATCCCTCCAACACCAACTCATTAAACCAACTCTGAATCCCCTCGTTAACAAAGTTAAACAGCTAGCATCAATTTAAGACCTGGAGGCTAGCTGGCCTTTTAATAGCAGACGCCATTTATTGAATTACGTTTCTCACTGTATTCTTTTGAATATTATAACATACTACTACGTTAGCCACAAAATAATTTAGGTCCATTTTGGAAAGATACATTTTCTATTAAAATTTTACCAAGAAACAAAAAAAGAATGAACTATGTTTTTACAATTTGGTCTGAATATATATATACATATATATACATACATATATAAATACACACACATATCAGAAGGATGAACAGAAAAAAATATTTTTGAAGTAGAGCATAAATAGAGATGTTCTACTGCTATCTCTATAGCTCAGAATATTAAACGTGAAGTAGCTACCAACTCTTATCTTGCATCAGAATCACCTGGGAAGCTATTTTAAAATGACAGAATCCCAGACCTTCACTCTAGGCATAATAAAATAGAATTTCCTTGAAATATGGGCCAGCCTGGCACCAGTCCATGGAACAGCATTTGGGGACCATTAATACATAGAGGGATGAGAATGCTTATGAGCTGTTTTGGAAACCCTAGGCAGTCACTCCTTGCGGTGTCACCCGGGGCAGCTCATTGTACCTCTGTATGCATCGATTTTCCCTTTAGTTAATAAAAACAATAGTAATAATACCTACTGCAGATAGCTAGAAAATTTAAACCAGTGAGAAAAACCTATGCATGTTAAATCTCACAAAATTTAGATAATCTATCAAAAAAGAAAAATGGTTAAAATCTGGGTTTTACTACGACATGTTAGAAAACAAACTACTCGTGAATATCCACTTACACTAAAGGCAGGATATAAGGTTACACTGAGCAAATTCGTGTCCTAAGGATTTCAAAGGATAGGAGAGAAATACAAGCCTTTTTCAATAGGGAAAAAACTACGACAACAGTGGTGGTTTTGCTGCAGTTCAAGACGACCTTACCTTAAATCACAAAGAAACTGTACTCTTTTTTTTTTTTTTTTTTTTTTTTTGCGGGACGCAGGCCTCTCACTGTTGTGGCCTCTCCTGTTGTGGAGCACAGGCTCCGGACGCGCAGGCTCAGCGGCCATGGCCCACAGGCCCTGCCGCCCAGGGCACGAACCCGTGTCCCCTGCATCGGTAGGCGGACTCTCAACCACTGCGCCACCAGGGAAGCCCAGGAACCATACTCTTAATCCCTGTTGATATAACAAAACGGAAGCTCTCTGCATAGCGTTTCGGCACCCTAGGTTTCAATTCAGTGTCCCAAACAATTCTAATGAACTTTAACTTCTCACCAGGGGTTTTGGTTGACACCTTAAAGCCCATCTGGAGGAAAATGGGGGTATAAGAACCTGGGAAAGTCAAGCTCACATCACTGATTTTTGTGATTTCCCAGTGGCCCTTTAAGTCCTTAGTATGATAATAATCCTCAACTTTATTCCAAGTTTTCAATTTCTTAACATCTACTATTATCTTCCCTCCTCCATCCCAGATCTTATTTTGTGAAAAGATTTCAAGAAGTTTCAGCCAAACAATATGGGGTTAATTTCAGATGGCTCCCAACTTCTTAAATTGCTCAGCTACAATTTCACAAAGGAAGTAAACTTGCTCAGTATAAAAAGGTCATGGAACTCACAATTAAAAATTTTTTCCAATGAAAGTTCCTTCCCCCAACCAAATTATCGCTCTATCAATTTCTTTATTCTCATTCACAGATCATGGCATTAAAAAAAAAAAAAACACCACATAGGCAGCTTTTAGGCAGATCCCCCAAAACAATGGCAAAATCTATTTTTTAAAAAGAAAATCTATGGCTGTCTGTAAGAAAATATTTTTTTTCTAGTCTTGAGGGTTGGGTTTTTCCCCCCATTATTTATCCAGGTTACATAATGCTTAAATTCTGCTCTTCTGTGGCACAATGATATATATATATATATATATATATATATATATATATATATATATATATATATATATATAATGCAAGTATCCTTGCTGGAATTATAATGGCAGTTTCTCAATTTACGTGGGGTTAATCAACCCATTTGCTTTCTAGTGGAGAGCAGTAAAAGCTTATCTCATGCAGACTCACGGATCATTCAAAGCAATCTAATTGAATTTCAGGGCCAAGAGCATTGCACAACACGTGATGTGTCTCCAGTGGAGCACAGTGCCAGACACTGCAGGCGTTACATAATCCCGTGCTGTCGCTGGCAGAGGATGCCTTCCTAGCCGCCTCGTGGCTTGGCAGTCCGTGTCTCCTCCAATCATGCCCTGCAGCTTTAATCTGCACAGGCTGTTCACATGGACAGTCACATGTTTTGAGACTTTCATAGCAGTTAATAAAACAGGGACCATTTCCCTACTGGTAGAAACAGTTCATTAAAACCAGTCACACAGCACATAAGATTAAGGATAGGAAAGAAGACACATACAACACTGAAGCTTCTAAGCAAGCGAGAGAAAATATCAAATATTCCACTTTTCATATAATTAAGCGTGAATAATAATAAGTGTGAAATAATAATAGTCTCTGCCCACGGTTTCTGCTAATATTTGGTCTTTGACCCTGGTTCCCGACAAGAAGCTCCTAAAAGCCTTGTAATTTCCTGAGTAACAGGAGTGTCTGACACAGAGCTCCTAAATCCCTTGGAACTGTCTGGGTGACAGGAGCATCCTTTGTTCTAAGGTAACTCTCGGTGGGCTCCTGGTTGGGGGCTGGTCACCAGAAAGACCAAATTGCGATCAGAAGTCTGGAACTTTCAGCCCTGACCCGCATTCTCCAGAGAGGGAAGAGGGGCTGGAAATGGAGTTAACAATGGATCATGCCTACATGATGAAGCTTCCATAAAAATCCCTAAAGTACGGTGTTGAGGGAGTTTCCGGGTTGGTGAACTCCTGGAGGTGCTGGGAGAGGGCAGGGAAGCACCGCACCCCTTCCCACATATTTGTCCTACACGTCTCTTCCATCTGGCTGTTTCTAAGTTGTATTCATTTATAATAAATTTGTAATTCAGTAAGTAAACTGTTTTTCCTGAGTTCTGTGAGCCACTCTAGCAAATTATCAAACCTAAGGAGAGGGTCATGGGAATCTCGGATTTATAGCCGGTCAGTCAGAAGCACAGGTAAAAACCTGGACTTTACTTCGGCGTCTGAAGAAGGAAAGCAGTCTTGTGGGACTGAGTCCTTAATCTGTGGAATCTGATGCTGCCTCTAGGTAAACAGTACTCTTGTCTCTGGTAGTCAGAATTGAATTAAATTGTAAGACACCTAGCTGGTGGTGGAAAATTAGTCAATGGGGGGAGAGAGGGAGGGAGGGAGGGAGGGACTTATACATTTGGTGGCCAGAAATGAAGTAAGAGAGTCAAGAAAAATATAGTCAGCCCTTATCTGCAGATTCTGCATTTGTGAATTCAACCAACCTAAGATCGAAAATACCTGGGGAAAAAAGATTCCAGAAAGTTCCAAAAGGCAAAACTTAAATTTGCCACAGGCTGGCAACTATTTACATAGCATTTACATTATATTTACAACTAGCTGCACAGAGTATAACCAATTGTCAAACATGAGCTGGTTATTCCTGAAAATGAGCTACAGGGGCGCCTATAAATTCCCAGCCTCATGTACTCCTATTTCCAAGGATTGATTAGAATATGCACAATTTTAAAATATTAAGTATACCTAGTTTTCAAGTAATGTTATTTGATTTGAAAATACTGAGCTAGCATATAAACCTCGACATTTAACCCTTGCCTTCTTTCCATTTTACTGATAATGTTGCGCCCTAATGTTAAAAGAATTCTAAAACTGAGAGTGAAATATAATACATACTAAACAAACAAAGAAAACCCCCCAAACAAAGAACAACTACCCATATTTAGTTTTAAAAATTTTAAAACATATATTATGTACAAGATCCTGAACCCAGGCACATGGTGATGTCCACAGATTTTTTTTTTTTTTTTAACAAAAGAGATCAGTTTAGTGTATAGCAGGGCTATCTAACAGAACTTTCTGTGATGGTGGAAATGTTAGATGGAGAGGGAAAAAAATGAAAACAAAAGAAACAGGAAAATGAAAACAAAGTACACAAACCATATTTTTTCTGGTTCCCAGATGTGCCTACAGCTCCACCAAATATTAAAATATTACTGAAATAAGTAATGCAATACCACAGTAGCTAAAATTAAGTGGACTATCAATTGTTAAAAAGTGTCACAAAACAACAGAACTGTGAATAAAATGTGACTATGTTACTGTAACTAGATTTAGAAAAAACTTGTTGATTTCATGTGACCTGAATAAATATTTATAACTATGAAGTGAGAACTCAAAAGACATATGGGATAAAATAAAACAGTAATTTATTTTATATAATTTAAAGCTCTACATTTGACAAATTCTCCAAGTGGGATAAATCATTTGTGAGATGCTGACACCTACTGATGAGTTGTGACATTGCAGCCCAGCTTTATAGGTTCTTGGTTCCTTTATCGTCTTAGCGAAGAGACAGAAAGAGGAAATTTCAAGATTTCAGTGCAAAATACGAGTATCACTACCATGAGGAGAGTATGTACATGGAAGAGAAGGAATGGCAAAGAAGAGACATTCATGTTCCTGCCAAGCTTTCCAGTCCTTTCTAATCCTAAAGCTTCCAAGGTCCAAGTCTTCAAGCTCTTCATTGCATGATAACTCCCTTTGAAGAGTTTTTATTTGGGGATTTATGACAGACATATAAATTCCATCCTTTTCTAGTTGAAAGAGTCATAGAAATACATTTCATAAGCTCTCAGATAGACAACTACAATCCTCTCCTACATGACTTCTCTGCCTACAGCATTTCTCACCAATGATATCACTGCAGGGTTAACTTCAATAGAGTCACTCCCTGATCAAAAATATTCTTTCAGTAGCTTCAAGTTGATTGACTGCAAAGTGAATTCTATTCCCACAGCTTTAGCTTTAAGACCTTCTATAAGTTAGTTTTACTTTCCAATTTATATCCAAGTACAATTAAAATAAAACTGCACCATATAAACAGTATTACTCCCAAAAAGAACAGTGCTCTGCATAATTTGTTCACAGACCACATCCTGAACTATTTTGCACTTTCCTCACACTCTCACTCAAGCTGGAATGCCCCTCTCTTTCTCCTCTGCTTATATGATCTGCATTCTTTTTTTTTTTTAAACATCTTTATTGGAGTATAGTTGCTTTACAATGGTGTGTTAGTTTCTGCTTTATAACAAAGTAAATCAGCTACACATATACATATATCCCCATATCTCCTCCCTCTTGCGTCTCCCCTCCCTCCCATCCTCCCTATCCCACCCCTCTAAGTGGTCACAAAGGACCGAACTGATCTCCCTGTGCTATGTGGCTGCATTCTTAATAATTTTACAAATGTTTACTGAGTAATCCAAGACACTTTGATATGCACTGCAGATACAGTAATAAACACGAAAGACAAGATTCTTATCCTCATGGAGTTATAGGGTTATAGAGGGAGACAGATAATAAATAAACAATAAAAGAATGGAACTAGACATTTACATTTTCTAAAATGTGCTATGAAAAAAATGAATAGGATAATATAATAGAAGACAACTGAGGGAAGTTATTTTAGATGGGGTCATCAAAAAAAGGCATTTGAGCTAAGAATGTGACATGTGAGCTGAGACCTAAAGGATAAAAGGGAACAGGTACACAAACAGCCAAAGGAACAGCATTCCAGGCAGAAGGAATAGCAAATGCAAAGGCTCTACATGGAAAGAGATTATTTTGTTTGAGGAACAGACAGGATATTATGTGGCTACATTACAGTAACATAAGGGAAAGAGATTAAAAAGATGGCACAAGCTAGATCATGTAGCGCCTTATTCATTCTGGTAAGAAATGTGACTTTTAAAGAACAATAGAAAAACATCAAAGGATTTTAGCAGGAGAATGACATCATCTTAGTTATGATTTACAACTATTATTCTATGGAAAGAATGGACTGGAGGTTACAAACAATGGACGCAGGGAGATGAATTAAGACATCATGGGGTAGTCCAGGCAGGAGATGATGATGTCTTAGGTCAGGATAATGAGTCCAGACCAGGGAGGTGCAAGGCAGACAGACAGCTGAGTGTGTTCAAGAAACATTATAGGTAGAATCAGTGGCACTTACTGATGCATTTGCTGTGTGGATTAGAGGAAAGAGGGATCAAGAATGACACTGAAGGTTTTGATTGAGCAGCTTGGTAGATGGTGATGCTGCTTACTAATAAGTGGTATGCAGGGTGAGAAGGGTACCAACGACTTGGTCCTTGGGATATCAGATGACCAGTTAAAATTCTACCTCCTTCCTGAAATTTCCTAGGACCAAAAATCTCATAATAATCTACTCCTGCAAAGTTAACAGTAACACTCATTTTTTAGTGTCTCAAACTTTATGAATAATTCCTAGGAAATGGCTTGTAGCCATCCCAAACCTGTCAAAAATGTCTTTGGTGCATGACTTAACATTCTGCCTCTAACACCTATATAATTCACTTAGCAGGAAGCACAGGCTTAATGCACGTTATTTCCTTTTCACATGTACTTGCCTGGCATGCATTCTACATTAGAGCACAAACTTCTTGTGGGCAGATAATTGATACTTTCTGATGCCTCAGAACTTGGTAGTACTGTACTTTGTAGGAAGCAGGCTTTTGAAAGTGTCTGTTGTTGATGATGAAGAGTATAATGGCTAACAGTAGCATCACATCCTGAGAATTCTAGTAAACAGTGTCCAACCAATCAGAATGGTTCTGATATAGCTGAATGCTCAGCATTTTGAGCAATGGAAATCAAATGAATACCTTTCAATTCAGGTTTACCGGTAAACTTACTGAGAAAATCAGTTCCAAATATTCATTTTAGAGACATTTTCCTAAGTCAGTCTAGACTAAAACATACCTATGTTAGGGGTTCTCAAGCTCACAGAGAAAAGAAAAGATTCAGCATCAGTGAAACTGGCAATTATGCACAGCTTAGCAGTAGCATAGACTGAAGTCCCAAACTTGACGGCAAGTTATTAATCAATATGTTTCTGTGAAAAAAAGTTAAGACCTAGTGCTCCCATTGTATAAAACAAGGAGTATACATATACAGTATTTCTTATAGAATTGTGAACTTAGCATGGATGAAGGCAATTAAAATTTGTTATGTAATTAAATAAAACTCCCAAAGGAGAAAAGTCAGTGGGGAACTTCCTTTTTCCGCACCTCATGTGTCCTGGGCGGCGGAACTCCTAAGAGTGACACTTTGACCTCTCTCTGCCGACTCACTCACTTCCCCCCTAAAAAGGGGAAGTATCTTATCCGATTGGTGAGTTGGAAAGACGGAATAGGAAGATGCTTAGCAAAGCTTCTGCTGAGTCCTTCCTGACCACAAAAGCAGGTGAATTCTGGGCTGCTCTCTGCCATTCTCTAAGAGGCTTGCCCTTCTGGGGAAATCTGGGGCTGTTATTAGGTTGGGGCAAAATGTTAGCAAACATATCCACAGATTGAAAGCATGTTGTCCAGTTGTAAGCTGACACTCTGATCTCAATCTGAGTGACTCTGATGTCTCTCAATAGTTACAAATCCTGGGAGAATGATGCTATTTAAGGGCCCCTCTCAAACACTAACAGTTTGAATTAGAACCACACAGGGTGCTGAATTTTCATTTGAGGCTACAGAGCTAAACATAAAATCCAATACCCGGGCTTCCGTGGTGGCGCAGTGGTTGAGAGTCCGCCTGCCAACGCAGGGGACGCGGGTTTGTGCCAAGGTCCGGGAAGATCCCACATGCCGCGGAGCGGCTGGGCCCGTGAGCCATGGCCGCTGAGCCTGCGCGTCCGGAGCCTGTGCTCCGCAACGGGAGAGGCCACAGAAGTGAGAGGCCGGCGTACCGCAAAAAAAAAAAAAAAATCCAATACCCTTAGATCATCTAGGAACACTGCATCTAATCCCAGGAAAACAGCATCTATCTAATTATCCTCTCCCATAGTCTTCCTTATAACAATACCCAGCCTTATGAAAACCTGAAGGGGGAAGATGACTGGAATAACATTTCTTCACAGGTCACTGAAATCCATCTAGTATATCTAGTATATTTGGTAAAATAAATCAAGTACAGCAAATTGTTTTTATCTTAAATATCCTTAAGAGTAAGAGAAAAGATAAATGCCTGGGAGCTGAGCAAGTTCACTTCTGTACGTCGTTCCCTAGTAATGCCATAAACATTCATCGGACTTTCCTAATGTACCTCATTGTGTTCTGCCCGCTGAAATATCTAAGGCAAATGTGAAGTACAGACAAGTGTAATACACTCCAGCATTATGTGAGTAAGACATTTCAATAAACGTACTGAAAATAACAGCAGTGTGCCGTAAGATCAGAAAAAAGATTTTCTCATTAAAGTCTGTAACGTCCTTCTAAACGTTCATTTACTACACAGTGGTTGTGTATATTAAACTGGAGTGAAAAACTAAACTTAGAGAAATTCAGCAGTGGACAGGTATAAATAGTGGTTTTTAAAAATGCTCCTGGGTTTTTTTAGTCCTTTTAGCTTTGTGATACATCCATAAAAATGCTCTGATGATGGTTGTTCTTATATAGCTCAGACTGGCTCTCCACTTCCAGAATAATGTACCTTAGTCTAGTTTTTAATTATAGGCAATATTTTCTCACATACACCTTTGGTTTTCTACTACCATGTTCTATGTCTGATGTTTACTGCTTTACATACATGTATAAATGTTTACCTGAATGATCCAAGAAAATTCCCTTCTCTTGTGCAGTTAGTGAAGTAACCATTTAGAATCCCATGGGAGAGATTACAACAAAAATCAAAACAAAAATGATCAAAAATCTTAATTTAGCTATACAGTCACTTGTTTACAAACAGAAGAAATTATTGTGTGAATGTGTCTTGAAGTATTTTTCTGATACTACTTACCTTACATTTGTTAGAATGAGAGACTTGATTTTAAATATACAAAAAGAAAAACTTTACACCTAAGAAAATAAAGTAGCACTGCTTTAAACTATCAGAAAAATGTTCTGTAAACCAGGAGATCTACAAAAGTAATACTATGACTTGAGTCATTTTCTTTCTTAAAATAAGGAGAACCCATCACTTCCTCCCACATACAAGCACAAGGAATAAGGCATTGAGGCTAGGCTAAAAGTAGTGCTCCTGGTTGTGTTATGTTTTTTAAAATTTACTTTATCTAGGCTTCCCTGGTGGCGCAGTGGTTGAGAATCCACCTGCCAGTGCAGGGGACATGGGTTCGAGCACCAGTCCAGGAAGATCCCACATGCCACAGATCAACTAAGCCTGTGTGCCACAACTACTGAGCCTGCACTCTAGAGCCTGTGAGCCACAACTACTGAGCCCACGCACCACAACTACTGAAGCCCATCAGCCCTAGAGCCCATGTGCCACAACTACTGAGTCCGTGAGCCACGACTACTGAGCCAGTGCTCTAGAGCCCGTGAGCCACAACTACTGAGCCTGCATGCCACAACTACTGAAGCCCATGCGCCTAGAGCCCGCACTCTTCAACAAGAGAAGCCCCCGCAATGAGAGGCCCAAGTACCACAATGAAGAGTAGCCCCCACTCACCGCAACTAGAGAAAACCCACAAGCAGCAATGAAGACCCAACGCAGCCAAAAATAAATAAAATAAAATAAATAAATTTATTTAAAAAACTTGCTTTATCTTTATATAAGTATTAGAAATAACCATTTAAAAAACTGATCACTTATCAAAATAAATAAAATTGTGCATGTGTGGTTTACAAATAGTAGGAAACCGGTCCTCTAGAAAAGGTATATTTTTCAATGAAGGATTTTAAGTGTGTATTTTTTATGAGAGGACCAGAATGATAAATTGCTAAAATGATATTCCAGAATAATTCTTTAATTTAATTTGGAGCAAACAGAGAAACTCCAAAGATCATATCTGAAACTTCCAATTCTTTGTGATTGTGCTGAAGCACTGTCAAAAGTGCCCAAGAAAAAAACTGGACTATGGTTTTGAAAGTCAGGCCAAGGCTAAGGACTATCACAAACATTAAATTCTATCAAATTTTAAAATTTTCCCATTTTGTGTTTTCAGAACCAGTCAGATCTATATAGTGATTCAATTTTACGCTCAAACATCTATCCATGTACTTCCAAGCATCACTGGAATTTTTATGCCAATCAACGGTTTTCTTGCAACATTAATCCAAGATATGAAACAAGAGAAAAGCAAAATCCTTTTCCCACGTTTCTTCGTTGGTTTCGACTGATTTAAATAATGTTTAAAAATAACTTCCTAAATCTCTGCTTGTAGATGCCAGCAATCTGCTCAGTCCATTCTGGCTGCCCTCGACCAAATGGGCAAAAGAGAAGCGTACACAGAAAACGTTTATACACGTCTTATCTATGAGTAGAGTAAAGTCCGAGGTGGTAATACAGGCTGATCACGTCACCCAAAAGTTCATAGTTGGAGTCCTAACTCCCATTACCTTAGAATAGGACCATACTTGGAGGTTCGGGCTTTAAAAAGGTGAGTGAATTAAAACACGGTCGCTAGGGTGGGCCCTAATCCAATATGACTGGTATCTTTTATATGAAGAGGAGACTTGGAGACAGACACGTGTACAGAGGGAAGGCCATGAAAAGACGCGAGGGAGAAGACAGTCATCTACAAGCAAGGAGAGAGGTCTGGAAGAGATCTTTCCCTCACAGCCCTCAGAAAGAAACAACTTCCCGAACACCGTGATCTCTGGACATCTCGCGTCCAGAACTCTGAAAAAATTAATTTCTGTTGTTTACCAGTCTGTGGTACTTTGTTATGACAGCCCAAGAAAACTAATGCAGGTGGCATCGTGTCAATCCTTAGTATTTTACCACAGAGTATAATGCAGCTCGTGGCACGTTCTCAGGAGGTGTGGTTATCTGACTAAAACGGTACAAGTGAGGCCAGGCTTTTCTCCAAATAATCCTCTCTCTGGTGCCTAATCCCTGACCCAGAGGAACACCGCTCAGCACCCATCCCTCAGCTGCGTGGAATCACTGGCCGCCGTGGCAGAGGTCTACCTGGGGCAGGCCCTTCATCTACTCCTCAAATTCCTGGAGTAGATGGAGTAGGTCCCAAGTTGTGTGAGATTTTCTTTTCTCCCTAAAATATAGGCACAGCAGACATATTCAGTATGCTCTTTCCAGAAAGTATCCCTGGCAAGAATCAGCAGGATGGTATGCAACCGTGTGAATCTCGTTTTACTTTCAGGAAACTTCAGAGGTTGAGGAGAGCTGACTCTTGCCAACAGACCTCAGAGGGAACTGTGCTTGATCTCAACTGTGAGATACATTCCCAGACCCTGACACACCCCTTAGGACCGCAAAATGTAAAAATCTCTTCTACTCTAATTTTTACATGATTCTAGATAGAGCTGAAGAAATAACTTCATCGCACATCAGTGAGTTACTATATTTTCCAATTTATTAACTCTGCTTTAATAATAGAGTACTCTGGCTTAAAAAATGAGAGAAAGAAATACTCTTATGAAAACCTGAGAACGCAGTATTCTTCGCAAGCTCTTGTAATGAGATCTTGCAAGCTATTTTTAAAAACAGATTAAATTCAATGTTGAACAGGTAGTTTACTAAGGAAGAGAAGATCCCACAGCACTGTGAACAAATAGGTTCCCCTTAAAATGAGTCTCCTGCTGTGTCTGGCATACTGGCTTAACACACAGATAACTCTTTGGTAATAGGCCTTAAGATCAGGTATCTGTATGGAGGCTTTTCATTCTTATGATTAAAAAATGTTTTATTCAGTATGGAGGTTCCTCAAAAAACTAAAAATAGAGTTGCCATAAGATCCAGCAATCCCACTCCTGGGTATATATCTGGAGAAAACCATAATTCAAAGAGATACATGCACCCCAATGTTCATAGCAACACTGTTCGCAATAGCTAAGACATGAAAACAACCTAAATGGCCCTTGACAGATGAATGGATAAAGAAGATGTGGTACATATATATTGGGTTGGCCAAGAAGCCCGCTCAGGTTTTTCTGTAACATCTGACGAAAAACCCGAATGAACTTTTTGGCCAAGCCAAGACAATGGAATTCTACTCAGCCATAACAAAGAATGAAATCATGCCATTTGCAGCAACATGGATGGACCCAGAGATGATCATACTAAGTGAAGTCAGTCAGAAAGAGAAAGACAAATGTCATATGATATCACTTTTATATGGAATCTAAAATATGACACAAATGAACTTATCTACGAAACAGAAACAAACTCACAGAACAGACTTGTGGTTGCCAAGGGGGAGGGGGTGGTAGGGGAGGGATCGAGTTTGGGGTGAGCAGATGCAAACTATTATATATAGAATGGATAAACAACAAGGTTCTACTGTATAACACAGGGAACTATATTCAATATCCTGTGATAAACGATAATGGAAAAGAATATGAAAAAGAATATATATATATATAACTCAATCACTTTGCTGTACAGCAGAAATTAACACAACATTGTAAATCAACTATACTCCAATAAAAATTTTAAAAATGTTTTATTAATTGAGGAATAAATGAAACAACGTAAAATGGACTGAATTACTGATCCCCAGAGTTAACAGTACAATACATCAGAAACTATCATGCGTAATAAAAATAAGCCTAAAAGCTGCATGGTGCATGCACAGTGCTTTCCACTCGTTACTTAGAGCGTGGTCGAGGCCACCCAGGTCCAGGAAAAACTTGATCAACAGTCATTAGATAAGGCCCTAGGGTGGAAGTTGTGCTCACTGTATCTTCCATCACAGCCTTGTCAATTACCTTCTCATGCAAAGGTATGATTAGAAATTAAGACCATTAGTGAACATCTTGAATACGATATTTGTAGCCCAGTTCATGATCATGATCTGGTTCTCAAGTTCATAGTTTCAGACAAAGAAGGTGTAGTTACCAACCTTGGGACTCAGTCAAATGCCTGGGGGATTTGAGTTTCAATGTCTTCCTGAGGGGCTTTCAAGGGCTGAAGTGAAAGACTACTTTTCGCAAAACTAATGCGGAAGTGTTATTCCAATGGCAATACATTTAGTTAAGTAAAGGAAAAGGAGGGAGAATTTAAATGTTTAAAAAAAAAAAGCATGTACGTTACTGAATTAGAACTTTTAGCCCTTGACTTTAAAGTAGGAATTTTTCATAAGAAAACCCTTTTTTTTGTTGTTATATTGTGACACAATTATTTAAAGATGGTGCATATAAAGAAGAAAAGAATCCAAAAAGAACAACTTAGATGTCAGTCAAGATTTCAAAGATTAATATTTATGAAAACAATTGGCAAACAACAGTCTATGATCCAAGAGCAAAAAATGTTACAGCAGATGTCTTGTCAAACGGCTACAGACTACGAGAAGTAGCAAACTCTTGTCCATATGTTTTCTCAGCCTGAGAAAAGATATCCTCAGCCATTTCAATTCTGGAGAACACGGGGTGCCTGTGTATATAGTGAAGTAGAAGCTTTTCTGTCAGGGAACTTTGAGCCAAGAATTCTGGTTTCACTTGGAAAGACGTGGCATATACAGTTAGGTGGAGCATGAATAGAAAATCAGGCAAACAACTTAAATAATCTAAATTACTCAATCTGTCAAGAAGCAGAAATTGCAGAAGAAACTGGAGTGGTCATCGGTTGTTTTGGCCTTCCTGGCACCCTTCCCCTACCTTTTGGCAAAGAGTACTCCAATTCTCTCCTGGGGAACCACTCTCCAGTCTTCCATGCTGTTTTGTGAGGACTGCTTGTTAGCGGCCCGCCTTAAACAGCTGCTCAACAGTTGGGCTTGTGACTCTGAAATCTTGGGTTAACAGGCAGAGGAAGGGAGCAAGCTGGGCAATTGGGAAATTAGAGGGGTCAGTGGTTCTGATTAAGTCAAAGGACAGTCATAATGGGTGTAGTTAAATAAGCAAGCTGAATGGGAGAGAGGAAAGGACAGCCAACAGGATGTCTGAATTCATTATTGTGGGGAAGAAGCGGTTCCTGGTGATAAAAACTTCCAAAATGTTGCCAAAGAAGTCAGTGATGGGTGTGGAGGGGAGAAGGTCAGTGCAAATGCAGGGGTCAAGGGCCTGAGAGGCCAGAGTGTTGGATGCACGGCCCATGTGGACTGAAGCTGCCCCGGTGATGGCAGGTCTGGGGGTGGGGACACAGAATGGGAGCCAGGTTCCAAAGTCTCAGAGAGCTGAGAGGGAGGGACTGGAATGCTGGCAGAGCCAGGGTGATCGTCAGAGGGCCTCAGATTTTAAAAGACAGCAGAGGAATTGGTCTAGAAATAACCAGCAGAAAAGAGCATGAAGACAAAGCTTCTTCGCACATTGGGTATGAGAGAAAAGCTCTAATCCACAGAGCTGCTGACAAAGAGGGGTGGCCTCAGGGAGAGTGACTCTTCATTTAAAGTAAGAAAGTGGGGGATGGACTGGGAGTTTGGGGTTAGCAGATGCAAACTATTATACAGAGAATGGATAAACAACACGGTCCTACTGTAGACCACAGGGAACTATCTTCAATATCCTGGGATAAACCATAATGGAAAAGAATATAAAATAGAATGTATGTATATATATATATATATATATATATATATATAACAGAATCACTTTGCTGAACAGCAGAAATTAATACAACATTGTAAATCAACTATACATCAATCAATCAATCAATCAATAAAATAATTTTAAGAAAAGAAGGTGGAGGGAACACATAGAGGAGAAGATAATGACATAAGAACACCTTCTGAGAGGGACAGAGTGGAGAGGAAGAGCCTGGGAGACCGAGGAGGAGAGAAACAGCAAGGTCCGGGCAAGGAGACGGGCAATGCCATGGAGACAGCAGGGGCACCAGGACTGGCTCAGTGTTTACACTTTGTGTCCTGAATGGCAAAAGCGTATGGAGTTGACAGCTCTCTTTCAAGAGAGCTGGCAATTGGCCAACAGCCAGAGGTCTTATCTAACTCTGCCAAGGGGACAGGGAATCTCAGCCGACTCTACATATGGTGCAGCCCACTTGTTGAATGAATAAACGACTGCATGCACCACGGTGGAAGACGATGAGAAGCCTAAAGAAAGCATCCTTCTCAAAGGTGCGCCCGAGTGTGAGATTACTGCTGGTTACCACATCCCTTCTGGCAAGCACATCTCGGGTTACTATATGAACATACTCTGGCATTTTGAGAGAAAGGGAAATTGACTCGATACCTGGGATGGAAATTTACAAGTACACGTCCTCTGAGTTAGAATCATCAATATTATTCCATCTATCTGATATTAATTACAAGCATTCGATTTGATTTTAACTGTCACATGCCCTCACTTAGATTTTTTTGTGCCACCAACTCATTAAACCAAGCTGCCAGGATGTGTTCATTAACACATCATGTCTGTTTTCCCTACTCTGTGGCGGCAGAGCTAGTATAGTCTGTAATTTGAGTTTTAATTAAAAACTCAGCCAAAGGCTAAGAACAACTGAGAAAAGATAAACCTCACATCGCACTGAGCAATCTGCAAATATTCAAAATGTTGTATGCTGTTCTGGTGTAAGTAACCAAGATTTATCCAAAAATGCTTGAGAGTTTCAAGTACCAGATGGAATGTGCAAAAACCGAGCCTACCCTGAAGAAATCAGCAAATAGTAGCTGTTCAAAATCATTAAACACAAGAAGAAATATCTTAAGGTTGTTTGTGTTACTTGAAACAAGAAAATAGTTTTCCTCTGACAGCTATGAGTGACGTTCTTGTGGCTTTGTAAGTTGATACCAGACTAGAATGAAAGGCAGCCTCCCGCAGTGATTGCAAACATGGGCTCTGGAGCCAGAAGGCCTGAGTTTTCATCCTAGCTCCACCATTTTTTTGCTGTGTGACCTCGGACAAGTTCCGTAACCTTTCTGTGCTGCAGTTTCCTCAGTGTGTTGTTACGGAGGTTAAATGAATTAACGCTGTAAAGCATTTATACGAGCACGTGGCTTTTACTATACAGTAAACGCCACAGAAGTTATAGCTATTGCTATTATTTAGAGCATGTACCTAAAAAAGAATGAGAATACATTTCCTTTTGAAATTTCTTTTTCAAGATCGTTTGAACCTTCAGGTTTCTAGAGGTAGTAAAAGAACTGAAAGTCTGAAAGAGGTGGTTTCACAAGGTGAAATCAAATTTAAATGATCATTTACAGAGTAGATCATAGACAGAGTAGAATCAGAACACCTTGATTCATCCCTAGCTCTGCCACTTATGAATCATATGATTGTTACCAGATCATTCCACACTCTGGGCCTCAGTTTTCTTATCTATAAAATGGAGATTAAAAAATATTTTCCTACCTCAGAGTTATTGTGAGGCTCCAAATGCCCACAGACACGTTGTTACTTTGCAAATGGCTTCTTTAGAGACGCACAATCAACAATAGTTAAGCAACAGCAAGGACAATAATGGGGTTTTAGTGCCTCATATGCTAGGTCGGGTATCTCCTCTGTGAGGATCTGTTCAAATACTAGTCCAGAGATGAAGGTACCAGACGGAAAAAGTAAAATGTCTCAGGCCCAATCTGCTTCAAGCCTTTACATCCCTCTTCCTCGTTACGGTGGCAACAGCAGAATGGTTCCAAACACCAATTCCGTCCCGTGGCAGGAGATCCCAGTGCTGCTTGAGATCAACAGTTAGTGGCCTCTACGGCTACTTACACTAGTTAGCGTGACAAACTCAGTGACCAGTTCAGCAGGGGCTCTGCAGAGCCCCAGTTGCTCTCAGGTTCTCCTGGCTACACAGTGGGCTCTTCCCCCTTCTAGTGTGGCCTAAGTTCCTTGCTTGTTCTTCCCAGTCGCTTCTCGGGGAGCGGGGCCCTTCCTGGGAGAGAAGCCCAGTGGCCGGAGGCTTCCTCCCATTTGCTTGCCTCCAGATCCAGTTACCCTCCCTTTGCCGTAGCTTCCCTGAGCTGAGCACCCACGTTACTATGTCTGGGGATTCCCCAGTTCTTTCCCTTCCGAGGCAGAGAGCAAGCAGACACTACACAGCCCATCAGACAAAGCATTTGCTGCAAGATAATCCCCTTCCCCAGGGCTCAATGCTGTATGTAGCTCTCCCTGCAGGTGGCCCAACTCTGCAGGTGTGCCAAGTACCAAGAAACCTACCATGTCCTGGGTTACAAAGAGATGCAAAGTAGAACTGAAGTGATACTTCTAGAACCCGCTTCTTGGATATGACTAGTGAAGGGCAGTGTGCTGTACTAGCAGACAGTCACTAACATTTATTGCTACTATGTATAAATTAGTCAGTCCACAAACACTTATTGAGCAATGATCGTGTGCAGGGCACAGTGCCAGCCATGGAGAACACTGCAGCGAATAAGATTGCCCATCTCTGCCCTCAATAGTACAACACTTATGGCGTGTGGAGTGGGGCTGGAGAGAAAATACAGAACTAGACCTTTACAGAATCTCAGCTCTGAAAGGCCTTCTGTGCATTTCTGCAGCGTATGTATCAGACCCATCCTCAAGGAGTTTCTAATTTATTTAAAATAACAACACACACCAAAGAAATCCTTCAGAAGGCAGGATAATAAAAGGTCTTGTTAGTGTACTAACAAGACAGACATGATTTTGTAAGTGCTGAAATGATTACAAACTAGAATAATATGGAGTTAAAAGAAACTGATCATGAATGCATCCTGAAAAAGAGTTTAGGTTAGATTTAGGTAGAAATAATTAACACGATAGTTTAGTAATATATTAATTTTAGTGTTTTTTCTTTTATTCTTTTTTCTTTTCTTATACTTTTTTTTACTTTTTATATTATCCATGTTTATTTTTTAATCACAATACCATTTTTCACCTACAATCATTAACTACCAAGTATCTTACTGGAGGCAATAAATAGTTGGCTAATTTTTGAGTATTCATAATATTTTCAACATGATCTTTTAGTCACTGATCTCTACAGAATCAAAGCATATCTCAAAAATCATTGAGGCAGTGATGTTATTATGTCAGATTTTTAAGTGGGAGAGTAAAGGCAAGACGTAATTAAGAACTTCATAATTTTTGTAATAATGAGGTTACAATGACTTTAGTAAATCTGATAAACGTATCACTTTGAATGGCCTAACAAGCGACCAAGCCAGCTCAGCAACTAAAGAGTAAATTTCTAAACGTAATTATTTCCTTTGTGCCCACCTGAATGGTCAAAGTCTTTTTGCCCAGATAAAAATATAAAATAAAAATTCCAAAGTGGAAGAGTATACCAATTATATTTCTAAAACAGATCTCTTACTGTAAGGAGACATCAACATAATTTCACATTTCCAACCATTTAGTTACCTAGTTAAAACACAATACACACATATATGCACACACTCACGCATTCACAATACAGGAATGGTAGTACAAAAGGTTTGCAACAGCACTTATTGTATCTAGTTTAAAAAAAAAAAACATTAGAACATACGGGAAAAACTGTACTCACCTCTAAAATGTATTTTTTTTAAAATTTTACAAAATGCAGCTGATGCTAAAACTGAAATTAATTTTCCCTTAGCAAAACAGTTATTATCAAATTCTTAAGCTACAGTGCACTCTGTACAACAATTCTACTTAAATCTGTTTATCTGCCTCCTAAAAAGTGAAATGAGTACATGCACAGAAGGTGAATGATTCCGCACAGACTCTTACAATAAGAGGAGCTTGATACAATTTACAAATTTGCAAGAATGTGATTACTGTCGGGACTGAGAAGCCTGCGTATTTGATGAAGGAGTTAAGTTCCTTGGTACATATCTGACATTCTTTTTGCTGCTCCTCAAAATCAGAAATAAAAGATTAACTACAATGATTTTTTTCCTGCTGAGGCAAACAATAAAATCTAGTTAACTCAGCTGACAGTAAGTTTTTGAGTTAAAAGATGGAAGATATTTAAAAAATAACTCAAGGCATCATTTCTTAAAGATCTTTATTCCATATCAATCCACATACCAACTTTCAAATCAAGAAGCCTCTGTCTGCCTGCACTGTTCAACGTGTAAATATCACCTACCCCACCTGGGCATTCATAAAGATCACAGCTCTCAATCAGATGCTATGCTGTTTGCCGAATGCCACATTTCCACAAGGGGCTATCTACCATGTCATCTTATAAAGCATTGTTTAGAACTTTTATATATAATATTCAGGCTACTAGCAACTCAGACCATGATCACAGGGTGGGTCTTGGGGAGCTCGGATATTGATCTGTAGGTCTGTAAAAATAAATCTTAAAAATCTGCACAGCTCTTGCATCATGTTGTTCCCTCACAGCTCAGTCTAAAATCTTCAAGCCTTTCCTTAGCAGCTCACTGAATAAATGGCTTAGGCTTTCCAGTATTCATGCATACAAATTTTATCAAGAACAAAACTAAAGAACTTTTCATTTTATTTAGTTGAATATCTGAGAAAACAGAAGAGGTGTGATTTTAAGTCATATCATCTGTTTGGCTCTAACATGCGAGTTAAGACCTCAGGAGTCAAAATGTTTGGGTGGGATACCAGCTCTCTTCACCTACTGGATGTGTGACCTCAAACTCTATACCTCAGTTTCTTCATCAGTAAAAGAGAGATATAATACTACCTATGACAAAGAGTTAAAGATTAAATAATATAAAGAGGAAGAGTATCTAATTTTCAGGAAGCTCCCAATAAATGCTAGCTATCATTAGTTTATAAACACCAGAGCACAAAACTACACAGGAGTAGAGGTGATTTCTAGATCCCTTTGCAATAACATTCCAAGGATATATGGCTCTTCAAACTTGAACATTTTAAGAATATTGAACTTGACTAAACATCTTTGTCATCCTGTAGATTACATGTATTGTCAGTGTAACTTACGAGTAGACAGGAATATATTCACAGGGGAAATTATGATTGGCATTCTAAATAGGTCAACTTCTATGACTGCAATGTAAGGAAAGAGACCGTAAATCACCAGTTCCACAGGCTACCAGGGAATATTTTCAGTACCCATTATCTTTTCTAATTCTACAGCACAGAAACTACGAATTTTATATATTCAGGATCATATCTTATAGACATCTTTACTATTTATGATTTATATGTTTCTCCCTTTTTATGAGAGGGAATAGTTTGTAATGCTCTATAAATCTTAATAGAATTATATACTGAAGAGTGTAAGGTGAAGAAAACTGACCCCCTCCCCCCCAAAAAAATCCTTAAAACCAAACCAATCCATTGAACCAAGTCCTTCCTATTTCCTGCTCCACCTTCCACCAGCCCACCTCTATCCAATCCACTCAGCTCCTTCTATCTCCTGACCACCTCAGGTGAACCCTTACTCAGATCTGGACCTAAAATACCTCGAAGTACACAAACCTAAGGTGTGATGCTATAATTAAGCCACACTGTTGAGCAGCACACACATGCTAACAGGTCTTTCTATTTTGTGGTAGAGAGTCACAGAAATAAGAGTAAAACAGCATGGCGCTGAGGATGGAGAACATTAGAAATCATACTGCCTTAAAGCCATTTTAAAAACATTCCTTCTCTTCTCTTTCCCCGCCCACATTTTCCAACATACATATTTTTTTAAATGCAAATAAACATGCCTGCTGTTGTTACCTTAAAGGAGCCTGTCAGACAGAACCCATCCCAAAGGAACACTGAGCGTCCAAGGTAGAGTTATATATATCCTTTGTAACTTTTTGCTTTTCTACCAGAATCGCCTAAACAACAAAACTTTACAAAATTTTTATAAAACTTAGCTAACTTTCCCCCTTCGGGACTTTCAGTATACAATTTTCATGTTTTAACCTTCAATAAAAATAAGTACTGTAACTTATAACAAATGGTACAGAGGTGATCACTGGATTTCACACAGACATGCCTAATAGAAAATTCAATTTTCATTTACTTATACTACTCTTAGCAATCTTCAAGATATTGCCACCCACATCTTCTCTCTCATCCTTTTGGTGCAAAGGAACACGAAAGCAAGGAAGAATATTAAGTAAAATTAATTTAGGAATTGTAATCAAAGGGATTACAAATTGTAAATGTTTTTAAGGTAGACTAAATACCAGATAAAACGTAGTTACATAATGATTTTCCTTAATATATCATACATAGAAGGCTAATAAAATCAGAAAACTCGGTCTCAAAGTCGCAAATTGCTTTAAGGATATCTGTTTCAACCATGAAGCAAACTTGCTTATTTTTAACTTTGCACCAGCTATACACAGACACACACACATACACACACACACACACAACTTCCAGTATCAGAGACCAAATAAACAAAAATGAAAATGGAGATTTTCTTTTAAGGTAAGATTTTAAATTTAAATAAGTGAAGTCTCAAATGTAGTATTTGGATAGCTTGTGTGAAAAACCCTGGTGTGAGTTTTCTGTTTTAATTCTGAGATATCCCTTGGGAATGCTTCGATACACAGACAGAAGAAATCCAGTTGATTAAGCATTAGACAACCAGGTATTAGGTAATGTATGTAACAATGCAATTCAGTTCTCTTGAGTCCCTCCACATTACAAACCTGGAGATAACACTGCCTGCTCTGTATACTTCCTAGAACTGTTGAAAGGTAGCAAAATATTTTAAAATACTTTGAAAACAGCAAAGTGCTATACATTCAAAGCATTTTTTGTCATATTCATTCACATGTAAACTGCCCTACATTTTCATCAGCCACAGGTAAGCTCTCCATCTACACTCTACATGCCATTTCTCAGTGTCAGTAAAAGGATCATTGTGATAGGCTGGAGAATGGCCCTCCCCAAAGATGTCTATGCCCTAACCAACCAGAACCTGAGAATGTTACCTTACACAGCAAGTGAATGTTGCAGATGTGATTCAGTTAAGGATCTTTCGATGGGGAGATTATACTGAATTATCTAGGTGGTTCCTATGTAATCACAAGTGTCCTCGTAAGAGGGAGCCAGGAGGGTCAGAGTAAGAGAAGGGGATGTGACAATGGAGTCTGTGTGTGTGTGTGTGTGTGTGTGTGTGTGAGAGAGAGAGAGAGAGAGAGAGAGAGAGAGAGAGAGAGAGAGCGCGCGCGGGGAGAGGGGGAGTTGAAGATACTACTGCTGCTGGCTTTGAAGATAGAGGGAGAAGCCATGGGCCAAGGAGCACAGGAGGCCTCTAGAAGCTAAAAAAGGCAAAGAAACGAATTTTCTCCTAGAGTCTCCAGAAAGAACGCAATCGACACCTTGATTTTAAACTTCAACCTCCAAAGCCATAAGATAATAAACATGTGGGTTGTAAACCACTAACTTTCTGATAAATAGGAAACTAATATGATCATGAAAGCACAACCACCTGTTATCCCAGGACTGATATTCACAATTTTTTTCTGAGAATACATGATAAGTTGTAAAATAATAGCTTTGACCAGTTTCTGAATCTGTTTCCCAAACCCATTTCCCCGAGACTGGCGAGTCCTTTAGATCCCCTCCACCGGCACGGATAACGGAACACCAGCTGTGTAAGACGGGCCAACTGACAACATGTAGAGATCGTCCAGGCCTGCCTCTTTCCCAGCATTGGTATTTGAATCATTCTGGATCTAATATGCTTTTTTAAAAAATTTCTTGGGGGGAAAAACGTCTTCTCCTTCCACTAGTAGAAATGCTTCTCATTCTAAAACATTTAGAATGAAAAAGTTGTCTAAGGTGTAGAATTCTTTCAGCTAAAAATTTTTTTCTTACTCTGTCTTTAGTAAACATGGAAATTAAGAAATGATACTTATAAGTCTCTTTCAGGTTTTTCTTTTTAAGTTAATGACTACACTTCCATATTCTTTAATATTTTCTTAGAGGTTTTCTAAACCTTTATCTATTTTGGATATTATATTCTGCTATGTTCCGCCTGCCTATGACTTAAAATCTGGACCTCTAAACATGCTGGACAAAATATATTAACCTTTCTTAATAGTGATATACACCATTTGTAAAAGTTGGCTGTGATCTAATAAATAAGATTAGGCAGAGAGGAAGGAGTTCCAATTTAAGCCCTGGTTCTGACACTGCCGTGTGACCTTGAGCAAATCACATAACCTCTCTGGTCTCAGTGACGTCATCTATAAAACAAGGAACTTGAACTAAAGATGCAGTGTCTTAAAAGAGAGGTACAAAGTATTTTGCTAATTCTATTGAGAAAGTAGTCACCTCTGGCAAAAACAATTGATAAGTGCTCCTCATTAGCTCCTTCCCAAAGATAACACTAGGGATACTGAGGCTTGTTTGGACTTTAACAATCCTGATTCCGGATGTAGCAAGCCTCAGTGCAGGGAAAGCCTGAGGGACACTGCAGGCATACTGAGTGGCACAGATTTTGAGAGGCTAATGGATGAGGAAGGGTGGGGGGAAGCATAGGGGGCACCATGGAGAGCCTGGAACACCAAAGCAGTGCAGAGCCCCTGAAGGTTCCTGAAAGGCTCTCGTGATCTCTGCAGATTGTGAACAGAGTCCACTAGCATGTGAAATGTACCCCGTGGTGGCCCTTAGCAAGCCGTGCCGTTCGCCACCTTCTCCCCAGAACCGGCACTTAATAGTTGCTCACAGTGTGTGTGAGCTGAGTGAATGAGCCCGAATAGCCTTTCTCGTCTGACCCTTTCCCTGAGGACCGTGTCCTAAGGGTGCCATGCATATTATGCGTGATGGGAATGGTGTCCTTGGAGTTATGAAAACAGCAGCCCTGCCTCCCTTCAGGAGGTCTCAGGGAGTTGGGCTATTGGAGTTTTCTAGACAAGAGGAAATGAAAGCCTGAACTAGTGACAGTCCTGGGAATGGAAAGGAGAAACAGTTGCCAGCATGATTTATTTTAGGGTGGTTTGGGAGATTTGCTGAAATACTCTTGACTAGTCAGAGTAAAATGTTACTTGATTTCTTCCCTATTTTCTTTAGAGAAATTCAATAATAATCTATTATATAAAATTGGAAGGCTTATTATGTATCTCCTGATAAGCACAAGTTACTTATCATAAACCTCACTCTTCTGCCAAAAATTCATATGATCCCATTTTTCTACCTTTAGGATCTAGTACGTCAGCCAAAATCAAACAATCTACAGCAATATTTTGAGGAACCAAAGAAAAACAACAAGAAGTCCCAAGGAACTCTATGTACCATTTTTTTAAAGGATGCCATATACTCAAACTTATAAGCATATTTCTTGAGTTCTATGTCACAGTAACATTTGCTAAAACTGCACTGACCACCTCACCTGTATTTTGATGTTTCTCAAATATAAATTAAATGAACTAACACAAAGCTGAAGTCATTTTGATTACTGAAGAAACATCTGATTCAGATGCTGTATTTTAAAGCTATGCCCCTTCTATTAATATCCAAGATTCCACTGTATTTCTTTTCTACAAGAATACTTTTTTAAAAAAACCCCTACCACTACAATCTTTTTGGAATTAGATAGCATATACATAAATGAATAAATAAAAATAAAATCCTTCCAATTTTAAACACAGCAGATGATTAGTATTTACAGAAACAGACTAAAAAAATTATTAAGGAGCATGGTACAAATTATGTTTGATACCTAGCATAAAAGTAAAGGTTAAAGGTAGCTAGCTAAAAAAACCTACACTAGATATATATTTTATATTTAAGTGTATCATCTTGGGTATTAAACATGCTGCTAGCTATCTCTTAATGAGCAACTGAGCTGTCATTTTTAATAACAGACTGACAATTATTATCTATAAGTTGATATTCCCTGAAAAGTCATCTGTGCAATACTTACATTAATACAGTTAAGAATAGAAACTTACAGTTGCATTTATTTTAAAAAGTATTATTTTATAATACTTGGCATAATATTATAGAAAATGACATGAACATATATTTACAATGAAAAATCAACATATTCCAAAATGCAGAGACCATTTCAATATGCAGCAGAACTTTATACAGAATCTTAATAACGCATCTCAGTTGCTCATTGTTAAAAAAATTTACTTGGTCTGTTGATGTTATATGAGAAAAATATACATAATCAAGATAAAATATGATAAAAAATAAACCAAATACTTGGGCCATTCTAATCTTAGTCCCTTCTCAAATCAAAGCAGACATGAGAGTTGAATAGCATAAAAACTCAAATTATCTAATTCATCTAAGTACACGACACCATTAATACGTAATGCAAGGAATTATATAATAGCCTATTGTAATTCATTCATTATAATATTCTAGAAATTCTATTTTATTTTCAAATACTAAGAAAAAATTTTAAATACCTCTTCCACAAAGCTGTCTTTCTTCTCTAGCATTTCTCGTAAAGTTTGAAGAATTTTAATGCACAATTTTTCTTCTTTCTCCATCAGTTTCTTTGTATGATTGATCAACCTTAAAAAAAATAATTAAACTTTAATAGGACAGTGGTTTCTCTTCAAGCTATATACTAACATCATATGCTAGAGGAAAACAAATCACACTATTATTTGAGAGTATAAAGCAAACCAGATACATGTGTCGAAGTTTTAAAATTATACTTCAGCTTATAAGTTTTGTATTATAAAACCTTTGTTTTACAGTCAGTTTATCCCAGTGCACATGAATATCTGCAGTACATTACATTTTATTATATTATGTCATACTATATTATTTTCTATGTACTATATCACATTAACTGTATAGTAGAGCAGCAGTACACAACTTTGTAACCTTAGCATTAATGGGCTGCTTTCCAGTTTCCATTAATAATAATTGCTATGTTTCACTGCTAGGGCTTGGTAGAAACAGGCAGTTTTTGTGATTAGAATAAAAAAAAAAAAAGGAACATCAACACAGTCTACCCATTTACTATGTTTGCTATAATTTGGGCAAAGACTCTAATTAATTTTACAGTGGTGACTTCTGCACTGGTGCTCTGTCAAGAGAAAAGTTTGCAGATCACAGTTCTATAACTCTCCAAAAATTCAGAATCAAGTAAGACGTTCAGAATCCGAATTTACAGCTTAGCACATATAGCTCATGTTATTAAAAACCTGGTTCTCAAAATGACCCTGTGAGATGTGTCCTCCTAGAAAAACAAGACGATGTAGAATATAACGGAATGATCTGATTTCAGTGACATAACAGGAGTCCTGAGGGACAGAGCCCTGAGGAAAAGTGAGCTTTCGCTAGATAATGTCCAGGAGTGCTTATCGGCTCTCAGGGTGAAGTATGAGGACCTCCCCTGGATTTTCTCCATTCATCCTCACAGCAAGCTAATGTAATAGTTTCTATTATCAGGCTAATTTTGCTCATGAGAAAACAGAGCCCCAAAGAGAGAAAGTAACTTGCCTCTGGTTACACAGTTGTTCAGTGGTGGGATCTGGAAATAGACCCCAGGACCATCTGACTTCAGAGCCAAAATTCTGAAGCACCACTTTGTGGAGACAGGACAGTTCACTGATGAAGAGTCCTGACACACGCTAGGTTGTACACGGCTGCCTCTTATGTGACACCGTAAGTGCTATAGCAGAGGCAGTGGCAAATGCCATAAACTGGACAAAGAAACAATTATATTCTGTTGGGGGAGCTGCTTAGGGCTGATGAGAGAAGGTTTCGGTGACAAGGTAACACTTAACTATACAGATTTCACCTGGCAGGGAAGAGTGCAGAGAAAAGGCATCCTCGCAAAGGAAATGAACAAAGGGCAGATGCAGAAAGCTGATGGCACGTCCAGGGAATAAGTACTCCAACTGCCGGCTGACACTTAAAGACATGGAAGAGGAGAGTGTAAGAGGTGCAGCCTGAAAAGAAGGATCTGGGAATATCGTGCTAAAGAGTCTGGAATTTAGGCTGTAGAAAATGGGGAACCACTGTGTTAAAGGACTTGTATGGCCCTGCCTGCCTGTGACAAAGATACGTCAGATGGAGGTGGGAACAAGGGCACAGAAGAGTGAGAACAAGCAAGAGATGAACAGGGCATGTGATGGGGTAAGGATACCAAAAGCAATATTGAAACAAAATAGCCAAGACCTGGCAAACGACGACATACAGAAAGTGGAAGAAGAGAGGGAAGGGAGATCACAGATGCCTGAAATGGGTGAGTTGGGTCAGTAGATGGAATATGATACTTTTAAATGACACCTATTTCACACTGTGAAGGAATAGTGATTTCCTTTTAGACATGTTCCATCTGGGCAGGGTGCTATATGTCCATGTGGTCAGGCACAATAATTGTTCTAAAGTTCTCCTGACATGAAAAAAAAAAAACCTGCCTCTCTAAAACCTCAGCTATTTAGTCTTTTTTTTCCCACATGATATAGTCTTTAAAGATATGAAAATCATTTGATGGACACTGTACATTTCTTTTGATTTTTTTTCTCTCTTAGGCTATTTCCATTTTTTTAACTTTTCTTTAGATAAAATATTTAATTCACTAACCATCTGAAAATATCAGTGGGAATGAATGAACACTTGCTCGGGATTTATACAGGTATTCGTCTATCATATAATGTTTGGTTGAGTTAGATCAGGTGACTTTCAAATACTTTTTTCTATGAACCCCACCATGCAAATACATGTCTGTGAGTGTATTTGTAAAACTAATGCAAAAGTTATCTTTACTCTATAAGATGCACTCTGATATTCTGTATTCTTTCCTAATTCATTTTTTAAAATTAACAGTTGCCTCTTCTCCACAAGTCACATACCACAGTTTGGGAAACAAAGCTTCTTCCTTCATAAGAGAGGAGTGAGTGCTGATATGAATGAACTATAAGCAGCCACCATAAAAGCTAACACCCACAATGACCTCTTCTCTTCTCTCTTACTCTATGTGAAATCTGGTCCTTTCCTGGGGTTTAGCCCTCGCATTCTCCTGCAGACACATCTGACTCAACAAGTTCCAGGAATTAAATTCATTTGAGGAAGTCAGGAGGCCCACTTAAGGTCTACAGCAATTAATGAAGTTGGACTCTAATTTTAATAGATATCTTTGCAAATAAAACTCTTGGTTCTTCCCAGAATTAAGGAAGGAGTAAGTAAACAGATATCCCTGAGCCTCTGGCCATACTACAATCACACACATACAACAAAACAAAAAGCTTTTCTCTAACCACTACCCTATGTGTGACACCCTCTTCCTCCACCTGGGTGTAGGACCTGTGATATATTCCCATTATCATATCACTCTGCTTCTGTCCTTTGAATTTACCTAATATTGCAACAGATTTGCTTCATCTTCAGCACAGGTCAATATTTTCTTGATATTCTGAGTTACTTTATATTACCTTCTTATAGACCTATATCTTTAAGTTCTAGACCAGTGCTGTCCAACAGAACTTTTTCTGTGATAATTAAAATATCCTGTATCTGTGCTGCCTTAGTTGTTGGCCACTAGCTACATATGGCCATTAAGTACTTAAAATGTGGCAAATGTAACTGAGGAACTAAATATTTTACTTTTATTTAATTAATTTAAACGTTCATTTAAGTAGCCATGGACAGTTAGCAGCTACTGTATTGACACTCTAATTCTTGACACTCAATCAGCAAACTCTTGTTCTAAAGGGCCAAACAGTAAATATTAATAGTTTAGGCTCTGTAGGCCATGCAGACTAGGCAACTAGTGGGTTCTTCTACAACAGTATGAAAGCTGCCATAGATGACAATATGTAAATAAATGTGTGTGGCTGTGTTTCAACAAAACTTTCTTTGCAAAAATGATCAATGACCTGTGAGCCAGAGTTTGCCAATCACTTGTCTAAACTATCAAGTCTCTGGGATATAGCTATAGTATCATATGAATATACTGGAGTTAAAATTCTCAGGCTTATTACCCACTTTTTAACCTATATTCTATACACTGATACCTATTCATGGGAGGTTAAGTATATTTGTCAAAGACCCTATTTTTATACTAGGCAATATCTCTACTTAATTTTTTTTTCCCAATGGCTTCCACCATCATCAGTTTTGCAGACACTCTGGACCTCTTCATTTAAAAATTCTTATTAGAAGTCTGGCCAATGTCCAGACAAACCCATTCTTCCCAGGCCCCTTAAGACATAGCAATCAAAAGCCAAGAATCCGTGATTCTGGCCATAATACAGAAACCCACCTATTCTTCAACATGACCCCTGCAGTCAGTTCTTTGCACCCCATACCTTGTTTTCTCTCCCCAAATCCCAGCTGTAACTGGTAAAAGAAAGAACATACTTCTTGTGTCTCCACAACCTTCAGTTTCGCCCTCAGTATGTCAACAGAGGAGGTTTTGAGACCATTTCAGTTGTATCCTCAACCGCACAGGAACAGGCTGTGATGGATAATGGTCAAGAGGGTTGGAAGCCTCTTCTGACTCTCCATCCAGATACTCTCCCCAAGGTGACCGAGCACCTCTGACTGGCCATCTTGAGTCTACGTGTAATTACTTGCGCAAATCACTCAGCCAAGGGTCCTCAACATTAAGGTCTGTCTTTTCTTTCTGGAGCTACTTACACTTTTTCTCACAACTGCTTTTATTTCCTTAAGAATTGTTCCTTTACCATTAAAATGAAAATATGCTATGATTAACACATCTACTCTAATAGACCTGACAATACCACAGAAATGCTGAGAGAAATACGTAAATGAGAAAGCTACAGATGAGGATCATCAAGGCATCATGGGAGGTGCTGGGTGGAGACTTAACAGCTCTTCCCCGAAGCATGCCTGGGCCCCAGCTTTCTCATCTCTAAAATGAGGCTCAACCTCGCAGAGCACTTGTGCAGATTAGATAACACACACAGGATAACAGTGCACATAGGAAGGCCTCAATAAATGCTACTACCCTTTCCTTCCTCTCTCTGTTAATGAAAATCAGTGACTTTAAACAGGAATCTTTTAAAACTTCATACCATACAGTTATAGAAAGGAATCAGAACCAAGATACTCTTTTACGTGATATTTTGTGCCCAATAATGACATTTCATTTTCAGCAAATATTAATAAATATAAGTTGAACGTCACCAAAACAGAATTTCTGTTGAATCAGACTAATTTTTTGGAGGTATATTTTAACACGGATTTTAGACCTTTTACATGCTCTGCGAACTGTCATTAGGCATCAGCAGAGTAAAAAGCAGGGACGTCAGAGGCCAGCTCAGTGGAGCAGCACCTGCAGCGTCTCAGGCTGTACACACTTACTTGGACATGAAAGCACCGCATCTTATTCTTGCATCGCTCCCCTCAGGAAACAGTAGCTCTGGACTGTACAGCACATCAACCAACACAGAGAATTCAGCCTGCATCATCGGGCTGAACTGTTGCTCCAAGGACGCCACTACATCCTAAGGAAAAAAGCACAAGAGAGACCCTGTAAAGACCTAACTCGGATTTCATCCTCTGAAGATAGGACAACCTTAAGAATACTAACCAGGAATGAGATGTGGGAATTTCAGAGAAGAGGCACCCTACTTCCCACGGTACCAAACGTCTGTGCTTTAAGTATAGGCTGGTTTTCCGTATGAAAACTGTTTGGGTCTCCTTTTTCATTTATACTATAAGGGAGGGGTGGGTAGCTATATGATTTCTAAGGATATACAGACAAGATAAGTCAGTAAAGCCACTGTTACAAGCACGGCAGTGTTTAAGATTGCAATAGAGACGATGCAGGTATTCATCAAATTGGGATATGCTCAGCAAACAGCTAAAAAAGACTTCATATATGTCATTGGTCATCCGGAACTAACCATTTCTTCCAACGGGAAAATTCCTTGACGTATTATCTGAACCAGCAGTAGTACTGTACAAGGGTTCAATGGCACTTAATAGTATTTCAAATTATATTTTTTGATAGACACTATTGGTCACATGCCAATAGCGTTTCCTCATCCTCTTCCTTGCTAACAGAATCTCCATGTTATTTCTCAGTCAGGTAACAACATTCTCAAGGAGATGAGCTCCCTCAGCCTAAAGACAAGATTGATTAGTTTAAGCCAGTCATGGTCATTCCATTTCCCCTGCCAGTAATTGATTAGGAATGATTATGTGACATAGTCCTGGCCAATAAGACATCTGGTGAAGTTTGCTGAGTGTGGGGCTGTGTATAGGGGGAGGACGGGGCAGATTCTTTAGGAACTACCTATGATAGTAGAATCTACAGTACACTTGATACTACAGTATACTTGAGATAGTAGCTATCTCAAGACAGCTCGAGAGTGTGAAAATCCAAAATACGAGGCAGCCCTCTTATGACCTTTGGAGACCAGCCTTACGCTGAAAGGCAACAGACCAATGGTGTTAAGGCCTGGACCTATCAAGCAACTGAACTAAACACCTCAGGAAGAGCCCCAAATCCAGATTCCTTGCTATGCGAAAGATATATTTTTTATTGTTTAAGCCACTTTTAGCTGAATGTTGTGTTAATTATAGCTGAAAGCATCTGACATGTTTCTAAAATGGACTATAAGCAATGATAATTTACTGAACATTCTTTAATGATTAAAGCATCCCCTCTTTGTTTTTAAGATAACTAAGTTAGAAAATAAACCAAAAAAACTCGCATAAAGCAATACTTTATTCACCCATACCTGTGGCATATTTTGTTAAGCAGAAGACTGACTGCCAATTGCTTATTGTTACTCTCAGCTATGGCAACACGCTTTTTTTTTTTTTAATTGGTTGCACCAGGTCTTAGTTGCAGCAGGCAGGCTCCTTAGTTGAGGCAGGCGGGCTCCTTAGTTGTGGCATGTGAACTCTTAGTTTCGGCACGCACATGGGATCTAGTTCCATGACCAGGTATTGAACCCAGGCCCCCTGCATTGGGAGCACAGAGTCTTAACCACTGTGCCACCAGGGAAGTCTGACAACATGTGTTTTTATGTTATTTTCTTCCTGGTAGTCTCTTGATTTCTTAGGGCTAGATCTCAGGGGTTAACTTGTTTAACGCTTTCCTCTCTTTGTAGCAAAAGTGATCATTTCTACTTCAATTACTCTAAATAAGCTTTCTGAGAAATTCCTCATGACAGCTAGGAGAGACTACTAGAGAGGAAATCACATAAATGGGAAACTAGATATTATACAAAGGTGGGAAAAGAATATGCTTATCCAATGTGACCATATTTAATAAAACATCACTAACACATACCTATCTTTCAGATTACCTCTCTTCTTCCCTTCATTTACTAAACAAATTGTGCCCAGGCTTCTATGATGTGAATTCTGTCTTTATCTCCTATTTTGATCATGGGCCAACTATGTGATCTCTGATTCATTATTTCTCCACGTGAAAACCCAGGATAATGATACTAGCAATTACATGGGATTAAAAGTAAATACATAAAACAGCCTCTACGATGTGTTGTAATAACCTATAATGGAAAAGAATCTGAAAAAGAATCATTGTTGAACACCTGAAGCTAACACAACATTGTAAATTAACTATACTTCAATTTTTTAAATGGTTAAAAAAAAACAGGCTCTAACACATATTGACCACTTAGTATTCCTGAATAAATGTTAGTAATTATTGAGTACCAGTTAGCTGCAATCATCACCCTGTTGCCAGACCTAGTGGTTCCTTTCCTGACCTCATGTCACTCAACCACTGCTAAGCATTTTACACACTTGGCCCTACTCTGTCAAACACTTTCTGCGCTTGGCTTCTGTAACATCGCACTCACCTTATTTTCCACCTATGTCCTGACCACTCCTTTACCAGCTCCTGGTAGCTCCTGGTCCTTTTTCTTCTATATCTACAGTTTCTTGCGAGGAATCTCACACAATTCCATGGTTTTAATATCATACATATGCTGAAAATCCCCACATCTATATTTCCTGTGTGGACATCTTTCCAAACCACTTCAGACTCATATATCCAGCAGCCTATTTGACATACTCACAGAGATACTGACATAGACAACTAACACTTAAAATTCTCCATACAGAACGCCTGATTCCAACTCTCCCATTCTTCCCTATCCTAGGAAATGATCCAATCATGTCATACCCAGGCTCATCCTTGATTTCTCTTTCCAACATCCCACATCTCATCCATCCATCCACCAAGCCCCACTGGCCCTAGGGGACCAACTATATTCGAAGTTCATCTACTTATCTTCATTGCTGCTGCTATCCCCTTAAGCCAAGCCACCGACACCTTTTACCTGAATTAATACAATAACTACCTAACTAGACTCACTGCTTCCATGTCTGGACCCTACAATCCATTCACCATTCAAGATCCACAGTGTTTTTTAAAAGGTAAACCAAGTCATGCCTATACTCTGCTAAAAATCTCCAATGATTTTCCATCACATTTAGAATCAATCCAAATGCTTTACCATGGAAGTCTCTACATGAATTGGCTCCTTATTTCATAATACTCTCTTCCTTTGCTCACTCCTGCCCCAATGGGCTTCTCTTGGTTCTTCAAACCCACATCTTCGTTCCTGCCTTAACATCTCTGCACTTACTCTTCCCTCCCCATAAAGCACTCTATCCTCCTATCTTTGAACAGATTATTCCTCTTCATTATTTGGGTCTCAACTCACTGTCTCCTTAATAGAGAGGAGCTCCCTCCCTGCAGGATCACTCTCCCAGCGATTCTCCATCATATTGCTATACTGATTTATTTTATTCATAGCAGTTTCAATTCTCTAACATCGTATCACTTACTTAATGCATCAGAATGCATTTTCTATGAGGGCACAGACCTCATGGTTCTATCTCCAGTACTTAACACGGTGGCTGGAACGGAGTTTTCATCAAATATATATTTATCCAGTGAATGCCAATGACTGTGCTAAAAGAAGTTTAAAGCACGCCCTCTTTATTTCTCCCCTGAAATGTCTACCCCTCTGGCTCTCATGAACCTGACTTCCCTCCTTTCTGACGGTGTCTTTTTTTCCTCATTTATTTGGCCATTCTGCCACTTCCGGCTGCTCACAAAATGTTCTTTGTTTTTCCTATCACTATACTCTCTATTTCAGCAATACCAACCACTATCCTCACTCCAACTGTTATCTCCAAATATAGACTTACCTTCCAATACATCCAGTGGCCTATAAACCTAATTCACTGTATGTTCAATGATCACAGCCAACATCTTTTACCGGATCCTCTCCTTCCCTCTTACAATGAAGAGTCTATAACATCACCTAGTCTCCAATCATCAGTGCCTCTTAAACACCCCTCATGTCCCCTCTCTGTCTCCGTCCAAAAACCACCAGGTCTGTTCACCCTGCCTTCATTATTGTATATAACACCTACTTTTTCATTTCATTGATACCACCACCTGGCTGATATGTTTAGTAATTCTTATTAATCTGCCTTCCTCTAGTCTCTTCCTGATATTTCTATCCTGCAAACCAATAACTGCTTACTCATTTATAATGACATTTTCCTCAAAACATTTAATGACTTATAACCTTCAAGTTTTCAGACTGAGTCTAACTTGTTTTTTGGGTTTTTTTTCCCTTCGGCTTTGCCACGTGGCATGCAGGATCTTAGTTCCCCGACCAGGAATCAAACCTGCGCCCCTGTGGCCCCTGCAGTGGAAGCACGGAATCTTAACCACTGGACCACCAGGGAAGTCCCTAACTCGTCTTTATAATCACGTATAATGCTCATCTATCAAAACTCTGAACCTTCACCATTTAATCTACTCATTACCTCTTACAATACTTATTCCAGTTCATGTCTTGACCATTCTTCACGCCAAGAACTTTCCGCAAGCCATACCCCAGATCATCCCATGAAATCTTCCACTAATTATGTGAGAGGGAAGATATCTGTTATGGGCTGAATTGTGTCCCTCTCAAAACCCATATGATAAAGCCCTAACCCTGGTACTTCAATGTGACTATATTTGGAGTTAGGGCCTTTAAAGGGGTAATTCAGTTAAAACGAATTCATATGGATGGCCTCTAGTCCAAAATGCCCGGTGTCCTTATAAGAAGAGATTAGGGCACAGATGTGTATGTGCACAGAGGGAAGACCATATGAGGACACAGTGACAACCAGGCCATCTGCAAGCCAAGGAGAGAGGCCTCAGAAGAAAACAACCTGCTAACACCTTGATCTTGAATTTCTAGCTCCAGAACTGTGAGAAAATAAATTTCTGTTGGTTAAACCACCCAGTCTGTGGTATTTTGTGATGGCAGTCCAAGCAGACTAGTACAATGTCTCTCTTTACTCAGTGTCCCAGAATGTCCAGGCCAAAAACAGGAGTGGGATACTACGCAAATAAATTGGGAGTAAAGGTGCTCACACCATTCTCACCAAAGGAGTATAAAAGGATACTTAGAGATGAATTGAAGCAAGGCTGTGAATCTTTATTACATGAGTCTTTACAGTAAATTATTTTACCTAATGTATTGAAGTTATTAAGACCCATTACTCTACTATCAGAGCACATTAAATAATACATACTCACCAAAAACAACTCACCACAACTTCTACCTAGAAGCTATGCTTTTTAAAAGGGTGGTGTTCGTAGGACATTGTAAAGTAAAGCCTGGTCCCCAACTAGAATTTGATATTTTTAACCATATTTTATTTATGTGACTACATATATTAAAAATTATAATTTAGAAAATATTAATGCCATTTCATGCTCTTATTGTACCTGTAACTTTTCAATAATATTTCTATAATCCCAAGAAGGCCCTCCAAGAGCTTCCTTAAAGCGTGGTCCAGAGCGAGCTGATAGTCTCCAACCCATGGCTGCTCTCTGCACCATATTGGAATGACTCTTCATAAAAAGAGTATTAACTTGGCCGTCCAAATCCACTGGAATGGCAATTCCACGATTCTTTGCTGAAAAAGAAAGATTTAAAATATTTTCCTGTTTATTTGACTAAAGCTACTTGCATGCTATCAAAATAATTTTATAAAGATAGAACATATAAAAAAGAAAAAAATAAGATAAATAAATTCTGGGATGTAATGTAAAGCATATAGTTAGCCATAGTGTATTATATATTTGAAAGTTACTAAAAGAATAGATCTTAAATGTTCTCGTCACAAGAAAAAAATTGTAACTATGTGAGATGATGATTGTTAACTAAATTTATTGTAGTAATCATTTCACAATATATACATATATCAATGACAATATTATATGTCAATTATATCTCAATAAAATTGGGGGAAAAAGAAAATGTCAAACCTTCAAATTCTGTCAAATTATTTTATATAACTGCAAAAGTTTTTAACTTCAAAGTATCTCAATTCTTAAGACCAATTATTAAAGTGGGCTCATTAACGTTCAAGAATTTATGTGATTTCTTGATGGTTAATGTTTGAAACGCACTTTACAAAGCACCAATATGGCAAAACACTGTATACCAACCATGTAAATTTGTACCTTCCAAGATGCAAAGGAAAATTAAAAAGCAGACAGAAGACACATGATAAAATCCTGCCAGTCCATTTTATTACTATAATTCACGTGTATGTGTCTGTGCACAAACATGCACAAATGCACCAAACTGCATGTGGTAAAACATCTGAGAGAAGAAATAAAAAACTGACAAGTATAAAAAAATCTGCATTGGAAGACAGTACACAGTACACGTCCTTCTTTCTTCCCAGGATCCACTGAAATTTATATTTTAATACACTTATATCACAATACTGAAAAATAAGAGTGCTTGCCGTAAGGAAAACAGAAATGTTGAGGCATTTCTGCAAGCAGAATGAAGATGGGATTTGTCCATCAGAGAAAGAAGAAAGAAGAAATTGCTCTACAAGACATAAGAATTAGAACAGGTCTTCCTAGGTTCCCAGACACACACAAAGTGGTCACGGGGGATGGGAAAGTCATCTGGCAACTCAAGAAGGAATAGCATCTGAATATCTGGGAAGTGAAGGCCTTCATCCCTCTGACTAGCATAAACAGAGCAGCTGGCAGCAGAGGTTTTTACCCAGAGGATAAAGTTAAAGACATGCAGAAATGTTCTCTCAACAAACACGAATACCTGCCTGGAGAGCATGCCAAATGAAGGGGCTAAGAATTGACAGAGAAGCAGAACAGAGCTTGAAGAAACTGCAAAGTCCTCATCAAATAAGCAGTAGCACAGCCGGGAGAGAGAAGGCAGCTCAAAGAAGAAGAGAAAATATACAAAAGATCCCAAGCCCTGATGAAAGCCCTCCTTATTTTAACCCTTGTTAGTATTCCCAGCTTGCCTTCTGCTTCACACACACACACACACACACACACACACACTCCTGTGTATCATTTATTCAGCCCCTCACCCAGAACTCAGGGTAAGCCCTGTCATTTACATGAGAAAGCTAGTAGAGAAACAGAGCCTCAAAACTGCAGTGGAGTAATATTCCATTGTATGTATGTGCCACATCTTCTTTATCCATTCATCCGATGTTGGACGCTTAGGTTGTTTCCATCTCCGGGCTATTGTAAATAGAGCTGCAATGAACATTTTGGTACATGACTCTTTTTGAATTATGGTTTTCTCAGGGTATATGCCCAGTAGTGGGATTGCTGGATCATATGGTAGTTCTATTTGTAGTTTTTTAAGGAACCTCCATACTGTTCTCCATAGTGGCTGTACCAATTCACATTCCCACGAGCAGTGTAAGAGTGTTCCCTTTTCTCCACACCCTCTCCAGCATTTATTGTTTCTAGATTTTTTGATGATGGCCATTCTGACTGGTGTGAGATGATATCTCATTGTAGTTTTGATTTGCATTTCTCTAATGATTAATGATGTTGAGCATTCTTTCATGTGTTTGTTGGCAGTCTGTATATCTTCTTTGGAGAAATGTCTATTTAGGTCTTCTGCCCATTTTTGGATTGGGTTGTTTGTTTTTTTGATATTGAACTGCATGAGCTGCTTGTAAATTTTGGAGATTAATTCTTTGTCAGTTGCTTCATTTCCAAATATTTTCTCCCATTCTGAGGGTTGTCTTTTGGTCTTGTTTATGGTTCCCTTTGCTGTGCAAAAGCTTTGAAGTTTCATTAGGTCCCATTTGTTTATTTTTGTTTTTATTTCCATTTCTCTAGGAGGTGGGTCAAAAAGGATCTTGCTGTGATTTATAAAAAAATAAATAAATTTTTAAAATTCAAAAATGAATAAATAAAAAAATTACTTAATTAATTAATAATTTGAAAAAAGAACGAGGTTGGAAGACTGTCAAAACAGCACACAGATCACACACTCAAGCCCCGGAAGAGGGGGAAGTGCCTTAAGTCCCCCACTTCGGATGACATCTCCCTGCCTCACAAGTCTCAGTCCGACTGGGCTAGCTTTGGAAAGGGGACGGAGCTGGATCAGGAGCCGCTGCTGCCATATCTGGATCAAGTTCCAGTTTTGGTCTATCATCCAACACCTAGCCAGACTCGCCTAGCAACACAGCTGAGAGGAACAGAATAGGATAGCTCAAAAGAATAGGCCTCATACAGCATCAGCCTAAAGGAGTTTATGACCCTGGAAGAAATGGATCAGAAAAAAGGATCCGGAGGACTTCCCTGGTGGTGCACTGGCTAAAGACTCCACACTCCCAATGCAGGGGGCCCAGGTTCGTTCCCTGGTCATGGAACTAGATCCCACATGCATGCCGCAACTAAGAGTTTGCATGCCACAACTAAGAAGCCCACCAGCTGCAACTAAGACCCAGTGCAACCAAAAAAAAAGAAATCAATCAATAAAATAAAACAAATATTATTAAAAAAAAAACAAACTGCAGTGGAAGCCCACGCCAGTCATTATAGATCTTTATGACACACGGCCAAGAATCACAGGGAAAACCAAGAACATTAAGAATAACTAGCCCCAGTGAAAACAAATGATTTAGGGAAGCACAAAAAATATTTAAATAATTGTAATTATTGTCCTCAGAAAATGTGAGCATATGGTGCCTCCAAAACATTAGGAAAAAAAGAAAGAAAGAAATCTTGGAAATTAAAATATGATTGCGCAAATAAATGTTTCAAAATTGGCTGAAAAAGAAAAAAATAGGAATAAGGACCAAGCTGATAATCTGGGAAAGTTAAGGAATCTTGTAGAGCATAAAAGAGTCAAAGGGGGGACTTGCCTGGTGGTGCAGTGGTAAAGAGTCCGCCTGCAAATGCAGGGGACTGGGGTTCGAGCCCTGGTCTGGAAGGATCCCACATGCCACAGAGCAACTAAGTCCGCGTGCCACAGCTGCTGGGCCTGCGCTCTAGAGCTGGTGAGCCACAACTACTGAGCCCGTGCGCCACAACTACTGAAGTCCACGTGCCTAGAGCCCATGCTCCACAACAAAGAGAAGCCACCGCAATGAGAAGCCTACGCATAGCAATGAAGAGAAGATCCCACTCGCTGCAACTAGAGAAAGCCCATGCGCAGCAACGAGGACCCAACGCAGCCCAAAACTTAATTAATTAATTAATTTAAAAGAGTCAAAGGGAAAATAAAACAGAGAATATGAAATAGGGAGGGTCATCCAGGAAGTCAAATAACTAATAAATGTAAGCTCTAGAAAAAATATCAGAGACAATGAAAAGGAAGAAATGATTAAAAAAAGATAGAGGACAATTAGTCACCTTGAGCTGAAGAAAGATGTTAAGTCCTTAAACTGAGAAGGTCTACTGTGTGTGTTTAATAGTATTAAATAAGCATATTGGCCATATTCTAGTAAACATCTATAATGTTATTATGGATTGAATTGTGCCTCCCAAAAATGTATGTTGAGGTCCTAATCCCAAGGAAAACAACAGTGGGCAGTACTATTTCTGCCAGTGAAAATTCTCTGAAGCTCAGAGATACTTAAAAACTTCTCGAAAACAGATAATTTTAGCTACCAACACAAAAAGTTCCCAATTTAAACAAGGGCTCAAGCTGAAGCATTAAGGAAATAATAACAGCTCTAAGGCAACCCTAACGATCAATTGCACCACTGCCCAAATTTCCGTAGTGAATGTTTTCCTAATATTCATTATAAATTTCCCTTTCCAAAGCATACAATGTCTCTGTTTCTGTCCATCACTCACAGCAAAGCAACTGCACTCCTGTCCCATCTGAAGGACCGACAGCCTTGAAAAGTCCAGGCTGCACATATTTTAATAAATACTTAATCCTGCACCATGATCAAATCCCAGCGAGACTTTCATCCTTTTATGGCTGTTTCACTTATAAACTGGGTTTGCTCTAAACATTCAAAGTCAAACAGAAGACAATACTTCTTATATGTTATTTTTTAAGCAACAGAAAATAACGAAAATTGTAAAACTGAAAGTTGCTCAAAACTTATTACAACAAAGTTTTCGCTCATGTTTAAACAAAGTTGGGGGGGGGTAGACTTACCTCCCCTTTAGGAAACAGGTACGTTAGATACAACTAACCAACAAGTGAGCATTTGTTGCTATGAACGTCACTTACATGAAGACGTGCTCAAGGAGTATTCTAATGATATCAGTGGGAATGGAATCCGATGGTAGCACCTCTGTTATTCCTAGCAGTGCAGCCCTCCTATCAGTGTGGTCAGGGAAGTCTCACGCCCGCACCCCTACCTCATGCATCTATGAGCTGCTGCCACTATTCCACTATGGCCAGCAGCAGGGACAAACCAGAATGAGAAGACTCCACCATCCCAAAGTTTACTGAAAGGGTTTTTTTGGTCTCCCAAACTGTACCACTCTAGGTGGTATTTTCTAGTCTCTTGTCTTAGCACAGATTGCACGATATAAATTAACTGGCTAAAGTAAACCCTACTTTCTCATGCCCAAAGGTAAACTCTAGCCAAAGGCTAAATCACAATTTCTAGGCAATAAAAGAAAATTAACTATGCAACTGGGGAAAGGATTTGAGTTAAAATAAGTCAGCTGTGTAGATAATGACGAAACTTTTTCAAGCAATTGTAAAAATATTAATACCATTAAAGACATGGCCTGAAATAGATTCTCTGTACTGTCAAAATATTATAAAGATTAATTTGAAAGCAAAGTTGACAGTGTTGGGCTTCCCTGGTGGCGCAGTGGTTGAGAATCTGCCTGCTAATGCAGGGGACACGGGTTCGAGCCCTGGTCTGGGAGGATCCCACATGCCACGGAGCAACTAGACCCGTGAGCCACAACTACTGAGCCTGCGCATCTGGAGCCTGTGCTCCGCAGCAAGAGAGGCCACGATAGTGAGAGGCCCGTGCACCGCGATGAAGAGTGGCCCCCGCTTGCCACAACTAGAGAAAGCCCTCGCACAGAAACGAAGACCCAACACAGCTAAAAATAAAAAATAAAAATAAAAAAAAAGTTGACAGTGCTAATTTAGCTTTCTATATATTGTTTAAAAATTAAAGCAGAAGATTGTGACCAGGAAAAGAAAGGAATTAATTCATGATCTCACTTACAAGACCATTAATAACTAGAATAATATTTTTCAAATGCAACCAAAAATATGATTCAAACTTAGCTTCCTTTTATTTAGCTAGAAAAAATTCTGATATAAATAGTATATTGCAATGTGAACTAGGACGAATTCTTGGGGTTAATGGTTACCCCACCTCCCCACCCCCAATAAGGAAAAACTAATGAATTTACCAACAGTCAGTTATTCTTTGGGCACATAACTCCAATTTCTGTGTTTTAGTGGTCACATTAAAGTTTAAGATGTTTAAAAAATAAATGTTCCTAAGTTTCACTCCTAAGTTCGACTGAAGCTAAGATACTATCTTGTTAAGGGTATTTTGCCAGAGAATAAGCATATGGAGTTCTTTAAAAACTAATAAGAGAGAGGGTGGGTTGTTATTAATTCACCTTTCATAGAGCTCTGCGCAGCGACAGTTCTCTAAAATGCGCTATCTTTATTCACAGGTATTGTGATTATTGGGCTAACCAACTAATTAGGCTTACAAATCCTGAAAATTCTCTAGATAAGACAAGACTTTGCAGTGATTTTAAGATGTAATTGAAATCTATTGCTAATTATTATTCATTAAGTCTTGCATATTGTGTGGAATTTTTAAATTAGACAAAATTACTGGTGGTAACTGCCAGACCAAAAATCTCTGAGAACACACATACTGCAGTGGTAAGCACCATGGAAAAAAAATGCTTAGAGAGATAAACTGACAGGAAAAAAAGTGCTTAGAGAGATAAACTGACAGGTAGGGGAAAAGGCAACAGAAAGTGTGAGCAGTAACTATAACGCTTCATTTATTGTCAAGCTCTCCTGTACAGGTCCGCAAGAGCAAGGACAGCTGGTGCACAAGGAAGGTATAATGGGGTTCTGAATCATGTCAAAATATCCAGGATAAATCTGTACCGAAACACTAGTGTTCTTAAATACAAAGAACACTAAAAACACAAAATGTATCTTTCTTGTTTGGTACTCAAACTATACTTAATTAACCCCTAAATTGAATAAATAAAACAATTGTATTACAGGTGTTAAACAGGATGTGGAGAAAAGGGAATCCTTTTGCACTGTTGGTGGGCATATAAATCGGTGCAGCCACTATGAAAAACAACAGTATGGAGGTTTCTTAAAAATTAAAAATAGAACTACCATATAATTCTACTTCTGGGTATTTATCCAAAGAAAACGAAGGCACTAACCCCAAAAGATATACACACCCTCGTGTTCAGTGCAGCATTATTTACAATAGCCAAGATATGGAAACAACCTAAGTGTTCATCAATTAATGAATGGATAAAGAAGATATCTTTTATATATATATAAAACATATATACACACATACAATGGAATACTATTCAGCCATAAAAAAGAAGGAAATCTTGCCATTTGGAACAACATGGATGGATCTTGAGGTTATTATGCTAAATGAAATAAATCAGACAGAGAAAGACAAACATCACATGATTTCACTTATACATGGAATCTAAAAATCGAAACAAATGAACAAACAAATCAAAACAAAACTCATGGATACAGAGAACAGATCAGTGGTTATCAGAGGAGAAGGGGGTTAGGAAGTGGGTGAAAAGAGTGAAGGGGGTCGACTGCATGGTGACGGATAGAAACTATACTTATTGTGATGATCACTTTGTAGTGTATACAAATATCAAATTATTATGTTGCATACTTGAAACTAATATATTGTTCTATATCAATTTTACCTCAATAAAAAATATATATAATTCTATGGTTGTGCAAGAACTAGTATTGGCACACGTGACTAGTCATCTGGAAAAAATTAAGTTAATTCCATATCTTATACCTTACAACTAAATATATTCCAGATAACTCAAAATTGTAAACAGTCACACCAAAAACACAAACAGACAGAGAAACTAAAAACATGAAAATTCTCAATGGGAATTAAGAAACAGCATCTTATACTGATCAAGGCCACTCTGAAGATGAAAGAAAACCTAACATGCCTAAAAGAAAATAAATTTCTGGGCTTCCCTGGTGGTGCAGTGGTTAAGAATCCGCCTGCCAATGCAGGGGACACGGGTTTGAGCCCTGGTTTGGGAAGATCCCACATGCCGTGGAGCAACTAAGCCCGTGCGCCACAACTACTGAGCCTCTGCTCTACAGCCCGCAAGCCACAACTACTGAGCCCCCGTGCTACAACTACTGAAGCCCATGAGCCCTACAGCCCGTGCTCCACAACAAGAGAAGCCACTGCAACGAGAAGCCCATGCACCACAATGAAGAGTAGACCCTGCTCGCCGCAACTGGAGAAAGCCAGCGTGCAGCAACGAAGACCCAATGCAGCCAAAAATAAATGAATAAAATAAATGTTTATAAAAAAAAGAAAAGAAATTCCTGCATGCCAAAAAATATTGAAATGACAAATGAAAAATTGAGAAAAAATATTGGCTACTTATAGGCAAAGAGCTCATTTTCTTAAGAAATAAAGGGCTATCCAAACTATCGAGAAAAACAAAGCCTTCAGGAAAAGTGAGCAAAACACAAAAATACCAATGAATCAATCACAGAAAATGCCAATGAATCAATCATATGGAAAGGTTTTGTTTTCCCTCACTCATAAGAAGAGAAACACACGTTAAAACTATAACAATACTTTTATTTATAAGATTTGCAAATATGTAAGAATCTGATAACACAGCACATTATCAAGGAGAAAGATACTCTCCTACATTGCTTGTGGCGTATAAATTGAACAACCTCTACAGAGGGCAGTATCTGTCAAAATTAGAATACCCAGAAATTCTACCTTTAGGTGTTTACCTTATTCTTCCTCATGAGCAAAATGACTGGAAACAACATAAATAACAGTGGGGTTAAATAAATTAGAATATAGGCACACAATAGGATATCACGCAGCCAATGACAAGAATAGATATTCACTCATTTCTTTGTATTCACCCAGGTATTTTGTTCATACAATAAATATTCACTGAGTACCTACCATGCTCTAGGCACAGTGTCAGGCTCTAGAAATTTGTAACAGATAAGGTACTTAGTTTTATTCTGCTTTGTGATTTCTATACATGTTACATCTACCCTCAATGTACTAGAAATTCATTGAGGGCAGGAAATATGGTTTGACAGACTGCAGTTCCCTTACAACTAGAATAATGCCTTTCAGGTAATGATGGTTCATTATAAATAGTTCAATTAATAAATAAGTGAAAACCTTTATAAGATTTTGCCCTGTCTTCTGACTCATTCATATTTAATTTTTTTTAAGTAATAATGGAGGGACTTCCCTGGTGGTCCAGTGGTTAAGACTGTGCGCTTCCACTGCAGGGGGCATGGGTTCGATCCCTGGTTGGGGAACTAAGATCCCACATGCCATGCAGCGCAGCCATAAATTAATTAATTAATAATGGAGTTTTTATATTTCCATTATTACTTTAAAACCATAATTACAGGGATGTATTATGTCAAGCTCTTTATACAATCAGCCATAACATCTAGATAGATGAAAATAGACATGCTTGTTTTAATAAAGACTGAATTTCTCTTCTCAAAGAATTAATGATTTATACACATTCGAATTTGGGGGGGAAACAACTGGCTTGAAGATGGATGTTCATTATTCAAACCATTTGTAAAAGATATTTTACAGAATTTCCATGTGGAAAAAATGATTATGTTTCCAACAGAGTACCCAATATTAATCCCCCTAAATCATTTGAAGATTATGAAACACATGGAACAAAATTCTTTTTTAAGTGAAGTAACATGGGAGTAATCCTTGGATGCTTTTTCTTGAAGTACTTCTAACACGTGCTATTGTATTTTATATAAATGAATAAACTGAGGAACAGTAACTGACCAAGGGCATTAACATCTTGATCAATATTTCGTACCTTAAAGGTATGAAACAATGTTTACTTAAACCTATTTGTGATAGTAGAGCATCACAAATGCCTGCTAACATGTCAGTCTAGAAGGGGTTCACACCTGCCTGTGTGACCTAGCAAGCTGTCTAACCTTGCTAACTTCATGTTTGCATCTGTAAAATGGGGCTAAGAATTATGTCCACATCATAGGGTTTACCACAATGTCTATCACTAATAAATGCTCTCTACTCCCAGCCAGGTAAGTGCTAATTTAGTAAATACTTTTGCTGTTTTAACTACCTTTTGTGTCCAATGTACAAATATGGAAGAGAGTGAAATACTTTTGATGATAGATGAGTTGAACCAATGTACTTGAGAGTACTTTACAAACTGAAAACTGTTATATAAATGTCACTATAATAGATAATATAATAGCTATTTGTATGTATAGGAGTATGTTTACCAATTTGTAAATGCACTGAAAATTTGCTTTATAAAAACTAAGTATTCTCCCGACTTGTAATATTTTTCTTAAATATGTATATTCTTTGTTTTATAACTATAAATTCTTACATATTTGAATTATAATAATGTCCTTTTGTATTCTTAAAGAGTTGCTGAAACACGAAAATGACCTTGCACCTGAGTTATAAAATTTCAGACAGCTCCCTACCAGCAAGCCAGACTGCCATAGTTCTAGTTTATATGTCAGGGCTTCCTAAGATATGACTTCTGGGACAACCTGGAAGAGCATAACTTCACACTCAGAGGAACCTGGATTTCAAATCCAACTCAACTACTTGTTAATCGGGCAAGTTATTTAACCTTTCTATTCCTAAATTTCACTCTCTGCGAAATATCTAGCTCATGAATTATTGTCAGTCAACAATATTCATAAACTGGCTTCATCAGAAGTAGTGATCAGTAGTGATCAGTGAATAAAGCAAAGTCCCTGCTTTCATAGTTTATGCTCTAAAGGGAGAAGCTGACAACAAAGAAGCAAACAAACAAGGTGCTTTCAAATAGTGCTAAGACAGTAAGATAGGATGGGGGGAGCTGCAACACTTCACTGAGCACTGAACTTTTGAACACGTGACCATCTGGGAGATAAGGATCCAAATAGTGGGAACAGCACACGCAAATGCCCTACGATGAGAAAAAGGCTTGTAGATGAGAGACAGAATGAAGGCCAGTGTGGGTGAAGCGAGGGTAGGGAAATGGGGGAAAGGAGTAGTAGATGAAGCTCAGATGATGAAGGGCTTTCTAAGTCATGATAAGGTATAGGAATCTTCAGTGAAACGGAGAGTTTTACATACGTGAAAGATATGGTTTGATTTACATTTTAAGATCACTCTAATTATTGTGTAGGGAATGGATTGTAGTGAGACTGGGGAGGTGGGGAGTTCAGCAAGGAGACTCTTCTGTAATCCATGTCAGATTATGGTGTATTTGGACAAGGGTGCCCCACAAGAGAACACAAAAAACGGTGTATTTTAGAAGTGGAACCAATAGAACTTGCTATTGTATTTAATGCAAGTGAACAAAAGGGAAGAATCATATGTGACTCCCAAGGTTTTAAGATTATTAACTGTAAAATAGTTATTCTTTACAATGGGACAAAAATCTGCCTCTTGCAGCTACCATATGTTAATTATAATCCTATTCCTGGGAACCTGTAAAAGAAGTCCATTCACACCTTGAAATGTTGGAAAATAATTATGTTCCCCCTAGGATTTCTTTTCTTTGTCTAAATATTTCAAATGTTTTCAATCACTACACAAATAAGATGGGTTTAGATCCCTTTACTACTATGGGTGCTCACTTCTGAACGTCTCTCATTTTGGTTATGTGTTTTTCCATAAAAAGCATCCACCAACAAATAAAAAAAGATGTGGCCTACCCATTGCATAGCAGAATTTGCTTTCCACCTTTTTTATCCTAGACAATAGCTTTTATTAATGTCTTTTTGACAGATACTTCATAGTCATTGCCCCTCAAAATCTAGTAGATTAATACCTATGATGACGTAAGCTAGGATACAGTAAAGACCGTAAGAAAAGTATAAACGGCCAAATGAGGGTGAGTTCAGATCTGGACCTGAGAGTCAGAAATGGCTTTTATGGAGGAATTTGGACAAAGAATTTTTTTGAGTAATGGAAAAGATGCTGAGAGATGGCAATGGTGGAAACTGGAGAAAGAAAGTTATAGTGTGAGCAATGCCTGGGGCATAATAGTTCAGTTTGCTGGGTGGGGATGAGAAGCAGTGAGCAAGGTCAAAAGAGGAGGTAGGGCTGTGGAGGCCACAAACATTGCAACGAGGAATCCATCCTTAGTTTGTTAGACAAAGGTATGCTGCTGAAGGCTGAGGACTTTGTTGTTGATGTTTTTAAACCAACAGAGAGAATTTCACTTCAAGAAGATTATTCTGGTAGCAGATTTAAGTGAAGAAAGACAGAAGGAAAGTACATTGAATGCTTACAGTGGTCCAAAAAGGAAGCAAAGTGGGGTCAAACTAGGCCATTATGGAGGAGAAGGTGGGGGAAGTACAAATGCGGGGGATAGCGGGAATGGAATCTCCACAGCTTCCTAACTTGTTCAGGTGGAAACAGCAAACAAGGAAGCGGAAGAAAACAGGCTTGCCATTTGCAGCAACATGGGCGGACCTAGAGATTATCATACTAAGTGAAGTAAGTCAGACAGGGAAAGACAAATATCATTTGATATCACTTATATGTGGAATCTAAAATATGATACAAATGAACTTATTTACAAAACAGAAACAGACTCACAGACAGAGAAAACAAACTTATGTTTAGCAAAGGGGAAAGGGGTAACAGGGATAAATTAGGAATTTGGGATTAACAGACACACAGTACTATATATAAAATAGATAACCAACAAGATCCTACTATATAGCACAGGGAACTATATTCAACATCCTATAATAAACCAGAATGGAAAAGAATATGAAAAAGAATATGTATATTTATGTATAGCTGAATCACTTTGTTATATACCTGAAACATTGTAAATCAACTATACTTCAATTAAAAAAAATGTTCACAAAGATAAAACAGATTTTATACCAATACATCACTCTTCCAAACCTACCCTGATTGTAGACTTAGATATAATTATTTTTTAGACTTCCTATCACATATGTCTTTCAGCATACAAAGAGACTAAAATTTCCTGTTAAATCATAAACAGTCGAGGAACTGGTAGAAAATGGAATGAAAGAATCTTTAGCCTGATCCAGTTTCAGTGACTGTTTTAAACCCCCAAAGCTCTGCCATCCTGCTCTGCAAGAGCTGATGTGAGTACACAGGGAACACCACTGAAGCAGCAACTTGCAACTCGGAAGGAAAGCACAGCATGGAATCTCACCTGTGGCTCAAAGCTCTTCGCCTCTCGATTTGTAAGTGGTGTGAACAGCATGCCCTCTGTGCCCCGGGTAGGGCCAACTGGTGTCTTCCCTCAATGCATTTACTAAGTACTGAGGGAGCAAGAGCAGAAGGAAGAAAGAGGAGAAAAAAAGGGGAGGAGAGGGGCTTCTCTGTTGGCGCAGTGGTTGAGAGTCCGCCTAACGATGCAGAGGACACGGGTTCCTGCCCCGGTCCGGGAAGATCCCACATGCCGCGGAGCGGCTGGGCCCGTGAGCCATGGTCGCTGAGCCTGCGCGTCCGGAACCTGTGCTCCGCAACGGGAGAGGCCACAACAGTGAGAGGCCCACGTACCGCAAAAAAAAAAAAAAAAAAAGAAAAGAAAAAAAAAGGGGAGGAGGAAGAGGGGGGACTGCCTTAAAATGTAAAATATAGAAATATACTTGGCAGCAAACACAATGTATTCCTATGTAAAGTAAATAGCATCATCACATTTCTTTGCCTTTCCTTCAGATTATAGTTTTTGATGGTTAGTATATTTCCCAGCTGATTTGGTCCAAATGAAGATGCTTTTAATACTGTTTTATCATAACTTGAAAACTATATTATTAAGAACTCAGAAGTTAAAGGAAAGCAAGAACAACAGAACCAGACTGACTTATAATTCCACCAGCCAGAGATACCATGTTATTTCTTTATTGATATCCTGCCGGACATTTTGCTATGTGCAACTTTTTTTTTTTTTTTTTTGCGGTACGCGGGGCCTCTCACTGTTGTGGCCTATCCCGTTGCAGAGCACAGGCTCTGGACGCGCAGGCTCAGCGGCCATGGCTCACAGGCCCAGCCGCTCTGCGGCATGTGGGATCTTCCCGGACCGGGGCACGAACCCGCGTCCCCTGCATCGGCAGGCGGACCCTCAACCACTGCGCCACCAGGGAAGCCCTATGAGCAACTTTTTAAAATAAAATTTAGCTTCTCTTCTGTGTCCTTCTTTATTTTATGGCAACGCATATGGTGGCCTCTTCCTTTACCTCTTCCCTCCCCTTCCTAAACTATTCTGTCCTTAAACCTGGAGGAAGAGCAGAGCAAAGTCAAATGTCAGCACTGGACAAGGAGTGCTAGGGGCCGAGGTGGTCCAGAGCACTCGAGCCCAGAAAGGAGTGGAAGGCATGTGCACAGGAGGCTGCCAGGAGTGGAGAATTAGACTTGAGTCGGGTGAGGAGGGCGTCCACGGCAGGGGACAGCCTGGCGCCACGTCAAAAGTGATAAGGGTATTCATGCAAACGAGTGACCCAGCACAGAGCCAGAGGCCACCCGGGAAGAGAGGCTGTCCCTCAGAGCAGCAGGGTGACGTGGACCAGTGGGAACTGCAGGAAGGTGGCAAAGGCCAAGCTGCCAGAGGATGCATCTTTGTGGGGCGTGGCCCTACCTGGGGTGCCTAAGCCCGAGTGGGCCGTGACGAGGGGAGGGTATGGGCAAAGGAGGGGTCTCGGATGTAAAGCATTAAAATTATAATTTTGAGGAGAACTGGCATCTTTACAAGTTGAATTTTGAAATCCAGAAATAGTATAACTCTCCATTTATTAAAATCTTTCATATCCCTCAAAATAGCAATATAATTTTATTCTCTTATGTTTCTTAAGTTTTCTCTTAAGTAATTACTATTTCTATTGCTGTTGTGACATATCTTTCTCACATTTTTTCTCCCTTTTGGATATATAGAAAATCTACCAAGTTTAATACTTATTTATAATTAATCACCTAGATGAACTCTATTAATCTCTTAGTTTTAATAATTTTCAATTGATCCTCTTGGGTTATAACTGCTTTTGAATGTACTCAAATTAAAATTGAGCCATCATTAAATTTTGTTAATATTAAGTTACTTAAACCAAATTGCAGATGGGGAGAAAAGACTAAAAATATTTTACGTGGTCATTAATTAGTTAAACTATTTATTCATTTATCAAATATTTACTGAGCACATACCATAACCCTGGCCAAGTTACCTAATCTAGATAATTCTGTTTCCTCAACTGTAAAATGTAAATAATCAACCAGCCTACCTAAGGATTAAATGAGATAATACGTGTGAATTGCTTAGCATTGCAAATGGTGTGCACAGACAAATGTCAGCAGTGATGATGACCACGATAATGAAACACACTATAAGCTGCCCTTCCCAATGCCTGCAGAACCACCTGTAGTTGAGAGAATGATCCAGCTCTTCTGTTTGTTTTTTGAAGTCCAGCCCAGTCCATATTTCTTTTCCCTCCTCCTTTCTGACAGCCCTAATTAACTTTATTTAAAAAAAAGAGGACTCTATGAGAAATTCTTCCTACAATGTACTAACCTTCCCTTAGCTGTTATCCCCTTGCATTCCATTTTATTTGGAATTTCTGAAGCCTTGTATGCATAACAGAGCCTCAATGAATACTGATGAATTTCACACAAAATTAGAAAACTAAAAACCCCTCAGAAAGTCCTCCTGCCACATGAAGATGTTAATAAATCAGGCTACTTAACAGACAAGACAATTCCATAATGAAATCTGAGATAACAATTAAACTAAACTCACTTGTGTAATATCTTACTGAGCTATAGTAAAGCACCATATACAATATTAAATTTAAGGTTAGAAATATAATAATTTAAAAATAAATAAATATATTTTAAAATATTTAAAAAGAAGAAATATAACAATTATATTCCCCTCTCAAAAAGGATGCAATTTCAGAGTCATTTGCTGATCACTGCTCTTCAGCTTCACAGAAACCACACCTGCTCTCTTTTTAAGTTGAAAACTGGAAAGCTACGTGTATTGCCTATTAGCCAAAAGCCTGATTTCTTTCACAAAATGTGAAAATAAGTAAAATCCGACACTCTGACTTACCCACTTCAGCCAAAGTTCTGATACAGGACTCCACCGAGGCTTTCTGAGCTGGATTTGGCCAGGTGCAATTGTAAATTCTGAAGGCAGACTGAAGCAGCTGAATAAAAACTGGCTGATGTGTCTGAGAACAGAAAGAAAAGAGGCAAACAGGTCACTAAACCGTTAACACTCCTGATGCAGTATCTATGCATTATCAAAAAAGGCCCACCAAAACAAAATACTGTCGTGCCCTTTAAGTTTCAGTGCCACTTAATGAACATCTCATTCAACAAATATTTATTTTGTACCCATCTCATGAGAGGCACCACACCAGACACTATAGAAAACTGATTATTTTAACTATATTCTTAATCAGGAAAATATGGCATTTCTTGAAGCCAATGACATGGATTTAAGTATATTTTTACAATCTCTGATTTATTTCCAAGTATAAACAGAGCAGGCATTTGGGGTTTGTTTGTTTCACTGCTTGTATGTTTTTGTTTCCTATGATCAGCAAGTAGAGGAGACAACAATTTTGATCTACAAAAACAATTTTACATGATTCTAATAGTTCATTCAAAAGTTTTCCCTAAAAAAAGTATAACTGAAATAATACTTTTATAAGAGCAATACACAATCACTGTAGAATATTTGGCAACGAAAATCACCAATAATCCTAACATGGAGAGATAATCAGTATCAACATTTTTAAGATAATTACTTCCTGAGTTTTCTTATGTATATATGCACATATATTCTTTACACGCACAAACCTGGATGACACTATGATGCAATTTTGTGGCCTGTTTCACTTTACATTGCTTCATGATCATTTTCCTTAGGCATCAATATTTCTTTTAAAACATGATTTTTAATTGCTATATAGTAAGCCATCTACAGATATACCATAATTTATTTAGCTATTCCCCTGTTTGTGGACATTTAAGGTTGATGTCAATTTTTAAGTATTATAAACACTTCAATGAAAATCTTAGTATATAAATTCGTGCGAATTCTTTCGGGATTTACTAAACTGGAATTATTGAGTCAAAATGTCTATCCATTTAAAGAATCATTACCAGTTATTTTGACACTTGGCAGTCAATCTACAGATGTGAAAGTTCCTCTTTTGCTTAGAGGGAGAGCAAAAATAATTCAGTTTGAAGATGGAGCCTCTTTATTTAAAATAAAGCTTGGGAAACTCAGAAAGCGGCATAATAGTAAATAATAGGAAAGAAGAGTGATCTTGAGAAGTGTAGGAAAGGACTTCCAGGCGTATTGAAGTTTTCTACACTCAAATAAGGTACAGAAATTCTGTGTGACAGACTCCTTTTGTACTTGTTTGTTTATATTACCTGCAGGCTGGTACTGTTGTCTGAAAAGGGAGAATTAAAAAAGCCGCTCACAACGTTCATGATTGACTCAGTAACACACTTCTCCAAAAAGGTGTCTGCGTGTTTCCTGTCTGTAGTTGTGTTGCAAACCTGGAGAGAAAAACAAAACAACTCAATGTGTTCTATCTCATCTTTGAATTATAAGTCAATACTGGAACCTTCTAAAAATTGTCATGAAATGGTTGTTTATAACATTTCTTCTGCTTTTGAAAGTTGCTTTGAATAAAAACATTTCTGGGACTTCCCTGGTGGTCCAGTGGTAAAGAATCCGACTTCCAATGCAGGGGAGATGGGTTTGATCCCTGGTCGGGGAACTAAGATCCCACATGCCATGGGGCAACTAAGCCCGCGTGCTGCAGCTACTGAGCCCACGTGCTCTGGAGCCCGCATGCCACAACCAGAGAAGAGAAAACCTGCATGCCACAACTAGAGAGAAGCCTGTGCACCAAAATGAAGAGCCCCGTACCGCAATGAAAGATCTCGCATACCACAACTAAGACCCAATGCAGCCAATAAATAACTAAATAAATATACTTTAAAAAAAATTTCTGCCTGAAATCCATTCAAAGTTTATCATTCTGTAGTAGTTTCACCTTTAAGTTTGGTTGCCATTTCATCCTTGGGCCAGAATTCTTTCACAGATCCCAGCCCCTTCTTCCAGATCTGCTTCTCCCTCCTCCTGCACACAACCTTCTCCCTCCATCCTCAAGCCTAGCTTTGCTGGAAAACACTTTTCCACTTGATGTGAGGAAATCAAAGAGGAAACAGTCATTATAAGTACAAGAAAGTGGTGAAGGTGATTAATGGTGGCTCATATCTCTCTATACATTTTCACCTCTAATACCTGGCTCAGATTAGAGAATGCAAACAGAAAATATTTGGAGAGGAAACCAGAAAGATAAGAAAAGGTCGGGCTTCCCTGGTAGCGCAGTGGTTGAGATTCCGCCTGCCGATGCAGGGTACACGGGTTCGTGCCCCGGTCCGGGAAGATCCCACATGCCGCGGGGCGGCTAGGCCCGTGAGCCATGGCCGCTGAGCCTGCACGTCCAGAGCCTGTGCTCCGCAACGGGAGAGGCCACAACAGTGAGAGGCCCGCATACCGCAAAAAAAAAATAATAATAAAAAATAAATAAAATAAAAGGTCAAACTTGCCAACAATTTTGACTGTTCATCCCCAGATTATCTGGGAAGCATGGAGGGTGTGTTCGTGCCTTCTTCTCAGAGTTGGCTAAGCAAGAAGACAGGACACTAGAGCAAAGGGAACATCAGCAAAGAACATGGGCTCTGACCTTTATGTGGGATTAAATGAGGCTGTAATTGGTCATTCTGCTAAACAAACTGTATATTTCCAAACATGTCAGGGTTGACAAATTGCAAAAGCTAAGATACACGATTAAAAACGAATGAAAAAAAGTTGGGTGGTGAAAAACAAAGAGCATGGAGATAAAAAAAGAAGTGAGTGGGGGAGAACATAGGGTGCGAGGAAGGACTCAAGAACTGGGCAGAGGAAGAATGTTTAAATATCCACGAGATTACAGTGAGTCAGTATGGTGGCCAGATGTTCCAGATGTTCTTAGACAATTCGAATTTTTATGTAAGTTTTTTATTCTTTTCAATAGGTGATTAATCAAGAGTAAGGAAACGTAATTTAATCTGATATTCCTTTAAAACCCTGCACACAAATAAATTCACCAAAAACTCCCTCCTCAAACCACGTGTCCCAATGTTTCAGTCTGGAAAATTAACAGTGTTTGCTGAATGGAGAGAGAAGAAAGAGCACAGGGTCTGTTCTGCTTCTAAGTCGCTTCCTGTCGGGGGCAGCTCACTTTTTCCCCATCTATTAAATGACACCTACCTGACAGGGGTGTCATCAGAACTAAAAGGTTTTTAGTGTGTCTAATCCCATAGTTACTGTAGAAAATGATGCAATTAAAGAAAATAAATTATGTCAAGTTATGTCATCTTTTAGTTATTGTTTCAGCACATAACATAATGCGTAGTAAATACAAAAGTTCAATAAATGTTTGTGAAAAGAATGAACCAATTAATTTTTTTTTAATGAAAGAATAAGAGAGAATAAGAAAGGACTCATTTTATCTTAGTTTAACTAAGGGTTAGACTCTATTTGTAGAATATCAAACCTCAGGTTAAAATTTAATGTGGTCCCAGATCTAATACAAAATTGATTTTCCCATGATGGGTATTAAGTAGGATTTATTTCATTTAGTATCTTACAGCACTGGCTTTTATGGTGAATTTTTCTGATACATAGGATAAAAATATATTAAAGTTGAGTAAGTAGTTGAACAATTCTACCATAACCAGCCCAGAGAAGCTTCTTCCTCATCCAGTGACATTTCACACAACTGAACGGGGCTTTCTGGAACTACTATAGAATCACACTACATTACCCGCAACTGATCATTTGCTAAAGAACCCCACAGATTTGCTTTAGTCAGTGGATTAATTAATAAAAGTTATCTATAATACTTCTAGATGAAGGCTTTCCTCAAAATCCTGGTCGTGGAAATTCTGGGCTTACACAACTGTGTGGAACCTATTCCTCAATTCATTTGTACAAGAAATTCAAATAATGTTCAAGATACTTTTTATGCCTCAGATGAATGACAACTTTTTCACCTTTAGAGCCTGTATCTTACACTGTAATATTATGGACAGGCAGGAGATAAGGAAGCCACTTTTTAAATTAAAGTCCTTAAAAATTTTTCAGGAAATAAGGAACCTAATTATTAGCAATATTTCTTTATCTTGTCTTTTATTTATTTTTACTGTTTCTTCCCAATAAAGATTAGAAATGGCTCAAATAAAATTACATCCTATTAAATTAATTTTTATGTGTAATACATATATTTTTAAAGTTTCTGTTTGCAGATATTATTCACATACCATTATTTCCTATCAAACATTCCCATGTACCATCATTATTTAAACACTTATTTCAAAACGTTATATTTATTCCATTACTCTAATGCACCATCATGCTTTAATCCATTTTTGGAATGAGTTTAGTTAGGTATACGTAGATAAAAAATACAAATCATTTTCTTATTTTCTTAGCTATTTCTTTCCTGCGAGTCTTATGTGATTCCCCCCCGCCCCCCAATTATTGTTATTATACAGGATTATGCAAAATTATTATTTTTACTTTCAGATTTTGGGGGTATATTTCACCAAAAGAGGAATCACCAGATGAGGTTATATAGACAGTTCTGTACTACTTGCTGGGCTCATCCTCTAAAACAATAAATTTACAATGATATCAACAACCTATCTGTGCATACACAGGATGTTCCTTCATTACCATCAACTAGCTCTAGCTTTCGGGCTCTGGTTAGGTTCAGCTGATGCGACGCACTGGCAGAAGATCACAGAGTGGAAGAGAAAGAAGTCAGGTACCTACTCTGCCTCTGCCTCTACCTGCATCCCAATCTCCATTCTCCTCGTTGGGCTTCAGCAGTGTCTGTGTCTCTGGGTATAGCTTCTGCTGGAGCCCTTCTGCAATGTCTCCAAGTTCTCTCTGGGCTCTGGTAACACTGGTGCCACCCTTGCCCCTTCAGGCCTGGGGTGGCAATAGCTTTGCATTGTTACCAATTCCTGGATGCTTCCCTGTCACTCCTGGTTCCTTTAACCCTTCCCACACCTCTTGGAGTGTGCCATCTGTTTGCTGCTAGAACTGTTATCTCTGTAAATTATAATGACTTTTGCCAGTTTAATGATACCTAAAAGTTATTTTATCTGGCATTTCTGACATTGCTAACAAGGCAGGGCATTTTTCACATAATAATTTCATGTCTATATTTTGTCACGTAGAGATGATTCAAACCCTCTAAGCCACTTTAAAATGAAACATGGATAATGACTGTATATTACATATCAGTAAACGTATTTTACATAATAAACTTTTCAGCAGTCATTTCACATGTATTTTCACATTCTGACTCTTTAGAATATTCCTTTCATTACATTTCATGGTGTAAAATAATTTTTAGCATTCAGGCACTGTTTTTTTCTATTTGGGTCATTTCCATTTGTTTAATATAAAGAAGGAAAAATCCCTTCCATGAAAGAAAAGAATATTCTGTACATTTTTGTTCTAGCTTTTTTTGGGAGTCCTTCTCCCATCTCCATCCACATGTTGACTCCTACTTAACTTTTAAAGCTATCTGAATTTGCTGCTGTAGGTGACCCGATTCATGCATTCTGATTAGTTTTTTTCCATACTGATATCCAATTGTCCTCCAAACATTGATTTAATAGTAATTTCTTGCCTCACTCTCAGGTTACTTGAATTTTATCTTATAGTGTATCACTAATCACTGTTTAAATCTCTCCTCATATCTCTGGTATGCTCCACGTATCATTATTTTTTAAGTATTTTAATTCAATTCTATAAGAATGAAATGATTTTCAATTTGTAATGTGTTTTACACTGGAAAAACAAGTCTACCTTCATTGTCCTTTCCAAGAAAAAAAATCACCTTTTGAAATATCTGTCCTTCTCTGCTTCCAGATGAATTTTACTACGCACCTATAAAATTTCATGGACTATCACTTAGGGACATAAATTGTTAAATTAAAACTATTAGACTAGGAGTTAGAACAGTGAACCAAACAAAACAAAGTCCCTACTCTACTGAAACTCTGATTCTAATCAAAAGAGACACACAATATACAAATTAACAAACATATAAGTGGTAAAAATAGAGCAAATAAATAGACTTTCAGAAAAATAAAAAGCAAGTAGTGAAGGCAATACAGCAGGAGGAGTAGGTACAGAGAAGGATTACTATTTTATCTAAATTGCTTGGAGAACTTCTCTGTATAAGGTAACATTTTAACAAAGAACCAAAGGAAGTGAAGAAATAGCCATGGAGGTTTCTGGGGGAAGAGCAAGTAAAAATCTGTCTCCACCATTAGAATGTAAGTCCCTAGACACCAGGAGCTGCTCTGTCTTGGTCCCCACTGCACATGCAGTACCTTAGCACATAGTACGTATTTAAAATTATTGGTTGAACAAATAAACATTAAGTGTAATTTCTAGATATAATTATTTCTGAGATTTCTCCCCTTGTATATATGATGTCCCTTCTCTCTCCTGCTCTAAAAGTGACTGTTACTCTTCCAAAGATGACAGATTGGGTTAAATAAGTTATCATACATACACTGGAGCAGCCCTGTCCAAGAGGACTTTCGGCAATGATGGAAATCTTCTATCTGGGTTGTCCAAGATAGTAATCACTAGACATGTGCTTATTCAGCACTTGAAATGGTTTTTTTAATTTTATTTTATCTAATTAAATTTAAATGTGGCAAGTTGCTACCCTACTGGATAGGGCAGCTCTCGCCAGTAATATACTTTTGATCATACAGACCACGGAATACAAATCTTAAAAATCATTTTTTTATTCCTCATAGGCAGTAAAAATGTTCTTATAAATATCTGAGGTGATATCTCATATTTATTTTAATTTGCATTCCTTTATTTATGAGGCCAAAACTTTTCCAAACATTCGCTTTTAATATCTCCTTTTTATGTGAGTCATCTGTGCCTACACTTTCTTAGAATTTTAAATTCATTTTTTAAAAGGTAATATATATTGATGTTAAGAAAAATATTAACTGTAGGAACCCTGTAAAAAATAGAAAAATACAAAATGGAAAACAAAAATTATCCATAATCTCAAAATCCAAACAAAACCATGGTTAACATCTTGGAATCTTTTCTTCTAATCTTTTTGCTCCTATATATTTTACATAATAGAAATAATTCTGGATAAGCAGTTTTTTTATTCCCCTTTTAATACTCATCACTCAATCATTAGCACTTCTCATATCATTAAAAATCTTCAGGGTTTCCCTGGTGGCACAGTGGTTGAGAGTCCGCCTGCCGATGCAGGGGACACGGGTTTGTGCCCCAGTCTGGGAAGATCCCACGTGCCGCGGAGCGGCTGGGCCCGTGAGCCATGGCCGCTGAGCCTGCGCGTCCAGAGCCTGTGCTCCGCGACGGGAGAGGCCACAGCAGTGAGGGGCCCGCGTACAGCAAAAAAAAAAAAAAAAAACTTCAAAAAATTATCAGTGATACTATAACTTAAATCTTTTAGATATATCATAATTTGTTGAACCATTTCTCTATTATTAAATATGGAAACTATTTCCTACTGTATTTTATTATAAAAGTATGTTGAACTTCCTTGCCCATAAATCCTTGATATCATTTCTAATTATTTCCTAAGGACAGATTCTTGGAAGGTAAATTACTTGACACATTAAAAAGGTATGAAGGCTTTTTTTAATGTACTACCAAAATGCTTTTCAAAAAGAGCATAAATTTACTCTCATCAGCAAGGTATGTGAACCAACATTTAATATTACCGTTTTACTTTTATCTTTTTAGTCTTAAACTTTGACAGTTAGAAATTAGATCTTATTTTCCTTTTTATTTTCTTAAAATTATTAACAGTTGACTATTTTCTCAGGGATTTACTTGTATGTCCTCCTCTATAAACCATGAATGCCTGAATTTGGCTCATTTTATCATTAGATTGTTATAGTGCTTTTCTTATCTATCTATCTATTTATATGTTCTTTGTATAAAGGTTATTAGCCTTTTTTTAATGTAGAGTAACTTTTTCTATTTTGATGTTCTTTTATTTTTATGATGTTTTTATATACTTAAGTTTTAAATTTTCAAATAGTGAAATGTTTTTTCCTTAGCTAATTTCATCTGTTGCTCTTATGCTTAAAAATAACTCTCTCATCCAAAGACAGACAAATATCCACCTACACTTCCAACCATTTTTATCATTTCACATTTATCTCTAAAATCTATTGCAATTTACGCTAATGTATGATGTGAGGACATGAACTGAGTTCATTTCACCCCAAATAGCCAGGGTCTTCAAATGTCATTTTGATTTAGTTCAAATCAACAATTTTTATTGAATGCCCATATTCCATGCCAAGGACATTCTGTGTACCTGGGATCCATCAGTGAACAACAAAACATATAAAAGTCACAACCCTAATGGAGTTTATTATTTTTAATTTAATAATCCAGGGGTAGGCAAACTATCATGGGTCAAATCTAGCCATATCTATTTATTTATATATTGTCTATGACTCCTTTTCCTTTAGTAATTGTTATAAGAGCTGTGATAGTAGCCTGAAAAACTATCAAGATCTGCACAGAAAACGTTTGCTGATCACCGGAAATAACCCATCATTTCCCTACTAATAGGTGATAATTTCTTTATTATATCTTAATATCTTACGTAAGTAAAAATCTTTTTCTGGCTATTTATTCCATTCCATTGACAGGCCCACTTAATTCTATGCTAAAACCACACAATTTGTTTTCAAATTCACTTTTTAAATATTTTTAACTTCAGATGATATTTATTTATTTATTCCACAAATACTGGGAATTCCCCGGTTGGGACTCAGGGCTTTCACTGCCATGGCCCGGGTTCAGTCCCTGGTTGGGAAACTGGGATCCCGCGGGCCACATGGTGCAGCCTAAATAAATACATAAATAATAACACAAATACTGAGTATCTACTATGTGTGAGACGCTGTTCTAGGTCAGCTATGCAGCAGTGAACCAGACAGACAAAATCTCTGCCTTTCTTTTGTTTCAGCAGAAACAAGCACAAATACATATAAAAGCATCAGGTGGGGATAAAATGAAGCAAATGAAAGAGGGACGGAAGGAAGACATTGTTACCTTACACCAGGTAGTCAGCCAAGCCCTCTCTGAAGACTTTAGGCAAGGGCCTGAAAGAAGTCACGAGAATGGAGGGTACCTGGGGGATGAGAGCATCCCAGGCAGATGCAAAGATGCTGAGATGAGAGTGTGTTTGCCATATCTGAGGAGCAGCAAGAGGCCACCAGATGAAGCAGAGAGCTAGGTAGGGGGAGAACAAGAGCACACTGGGAAGTAAGGGCGGGGATGGGGGTGTTTGTTGGACAGGGGAAAGCCCAATCATGTAGTGGTTTTACTCTGTGAGGAATCTGAGCAGAGGAGTGACCTGAATCAAAGTTCTTCCTCTTTTTTAATCATTATAGCTGCTGTATAGAGAATAGATGATGAAGGGAGGGGGCAAGAGTAGAAGCAGGGAAGACAGGTTATGAAGCTACTGAAGTTATCCAGATGAGAGTTAATGGTACCTTGTTGCAGGGTGGCACTGATCAAAGTATTCAGAGGTAGTCAGATTTTGAATATTTTAAGGTTAATGCTTGCAGAATTTGCTAAAGGATTAAACTGAAGAGCAAGAAAATAAGAGTTACAGATGACACCAAGATTTTTATGCCCGAATGCCTAGACTGAATGATGGAATTGCCGTTTACTGAGATACAAATGACTTGAGAAGGAATTAATTTTAGTGGGCCAAGAAAGTGAATGAAGAGTTTGAGGTTCGATAGCCAACTGGAGATGTCTCGTGGGCAGCGAGATATGTGAGACTATCAGGGGAAGGACCCAAGCTTCAACCAGCGTGGGATTAAAGTTAGGAGAATGGATGAGATCAGCAAGCAAGTGACTGTAGACAGAGAAGGGAGCAAGTCTAAGGTTTAAGCCTGGCACATTTCAATATTTAGAAGCTGGGAAGATTTGGAGGAAACAGCAAAGGAGATTGAAAGGGAGTGGCCAGTGAGGTGGGAGCAGGGCTGATATCCTGGGGGCCAAGTGAGGACAGGTTTCAAGAAGGAATCAATCAACTATGATAAACGCTGAAATTGACTTGAAGGGCAGGACAGGGGCCAACCAATCATCAATCGAGAAGAGCCAACCAAGTGCTCATCCCACCTGGGCACCATCAGTATAATTCAGCATGAAAACTGAGGAGAAAAACAGAATTACAACTGAGGGAAAGGTGCTACACACAAAATAATATTTACAGAATATTTACACTCTTCACTTGGCTGCAATGTCAGCTAATAAGGGCATATTCAAAGAAGGCTTTAGAATGAGACTTTTCGATGGCTCATTCAACTTCAGAAAGTGAAGAAAATAATGGAATCAACTTATCAAGGAAAGAAAACCTTCACAATCCTATCAAATTAGAGAACCTAGAAAGTGTGTTTCAGAGTACATATAAATTTATCTTTACTCCCATTTCCTACCTATTTGGTAAGCTAAACAAAGGGAGAGAATGCTCAAGTGATCTCTTTGGAAATGAAATACTCTGATTTGTCTTGTTTAGCAATGACTGATGGGGCAATGACATGACAATGTGTCAGGTGTATCTCTAAGCTTTCCCTCGGTCTAATTTCATCTGCCAGTACATCATTTAGGGTATTGCTGGCCATTACAGAATCTTGAAATTGATAGCAAAATTGAGAACATCTTCAAAAGAAAAGGGAGTCTGACACTGAACACTGCCCCCCCCCAAATGCTTTCTAATGATGACTCAAATCCCCTGACTTTGCAACAACAATCAGTTATGAAGGCAAAGGAAAGCATTTCTGCCCTACAAACACCAATTTTCGCTGCACTGGCACGGAGATCAAAGTGGGCTGCCGTTAAATGCTCTAAAGGACAGTAGAGCAAATTTTCATGTATCTAACAGCTTTGCTGCCTATCTAAACCTGGTATATTTACAGGACATGGATGCAGTCTCTGTCAGAAAATCAGAATAGAGTAAGGACGTGAAACAATCCAGTGCAAATAAACAAATAAAAATAAATAAAATTAATAAAAATTAAAAATAAACAAATTTAGTTCGTTAAAAGCAGTCTTTCAGAAAGCTTTTCTTATATGGGTCTTATCAAGATAACAGACAAGGGGGTACAAACAGGAAAATAAAAGATACTAATTAAGGGGACTCTTTAGAGAGCTTTACCAAGAGCAAACAAAAAGAACTTGGGGGTGCTGACTCCTGAGAAACATGAGGAGAAAGGTGGACGGTGGTACGAGGGCCGCTACATGTTAATAGTCCATTTGGCTTCTAAATAGGATTGCTTTCCAAATTTCTACTAAAATAATCATCTGCTTCGTGCTGGCTGGACCCTGCCTGAAGCACTGGGTTCCATCGCGAATGCCATATGTTTAAAACACTGACAAATTAGAAAGAACTCAAAACTGTACTGAAAACAAAGAGCCCAGAAGCCTTAACAGAAGAGGAACCACTGAAAGTCATGGAGAAAATAATGGGAGACATGAGGACTGTCATGACACATTTGAGAAGCTATTGTGGAAAGACCCCTGAAATAGGCTGCCACAGACCTCCCAGCTCTGTTACTAGCCAGGCGAGTCACTCCATGCTAGCAAATTAATCTCTCTGGAACTCAGGAGCAAAATTAGGAGGTCAGCCTAGATTATCTTAAGTTCCTTTAAGTTGAATAATTTTACCATTTCAAACTACATCATCAGCGAGGAGAATAGTAAACACCCACATTCTTCCTGAATGGAATCATTCTATGCTGCTATAGAAGGAAAGAATAAGTAAAAATTATAATAGATAAAAATCTGGGGCCCTGAACCAAGACGGTGGAGTAGAAGGATGTGCTCTCACTCCCTCTTGTGAGAACACAAGAATCACAACTAGCTGCTGGACAATCATCAACAGAAAGACACTGGAAATCACCAAAAAAGATACCCCACATCCAAAGACAAAGGAGAAGCCACAATGAGATGGGAGGAGGGGCGCAATCACAATAAAATCAAATCCCATAACTGCTGGGTGGGTGACTCACAGACTGGAGAGCACTTATACCACATAAGTCCACCCACTGGAGTGAAGGTTCTGAGCCCCACAACAGGCTCCCCAACCTGGGGGTCTGGCAACGGGAGGAGGAATTCCTAGAGAATCAGACTTTGAGGGCTAGTGGGATTTGACTGCAGCACTTCGACAGGACTGGGGGAAACACAGACTCCACTATTGGAGGGGACACACAAAGTAGTGTTCGCATCGGGACCCAGGGGAAGGAGCAGTGACCCCAGGGGAGACTGAACCGTACCTACCTGTTAGTGTTGGAGGGCCTCCTGCAGAGGTGGGGGGTGGCTGTGTCTCACAGTGAGGACAAGGATACTGGCAGCAGAAGTTCTGGGAAGTACTCCTTGGCGTGAGCCCTCCAAGAGCCCACCATTAGCCCCACCAGAGAGCCCGGGTAGGTTCCAGTGTTGGGTGGCCTCAGGCCAAACAACCAACAGGGAGGGAACTCAGCCCAACCCGTCAGCAGACAAGCAGATTAAAGTTTTACTGAGATCTGCCCACCAGAGAAACAGCCAGCACTACCCACCACAGGTCCCTCCCATTAGGAAACATGCACAAGCCTTTTAGATAGCCTCATGCACCAGAGGGCAGACAGCAAAGCAAGAAGAACTACTTCTTCTGCAGCCTGTGGAGAGAAACCAAATTCACAGAAAGATAGACAAGATGAAAAGGCAGAGGGCTATGTACCAGATGAAGGAAAAAGATAAAACCCCAGAAAAACAACCAAATGAAGTGGAGATAGGCAACATTCCAGAAAAAGAATTCACAATAATGATAGTAAAGATGATCCAGGACCTCGGAAAAAGAATGGAGGCAAATATCAAGAGATGCAAGAAATGTTTAACAAAGACCCAGAAGAATTAAAGAACAAATAAACAGAGATGAACAACACAATAACTGAAATGAAACTACACTAGAAGGAATCAATAGCAGAATAACTGAGGCAGAAGAACAGATAAGTGACCTGGAAGACAGAATGGTGAAATTCACTGCTGCGGAACAGAATAAAGAAAAAAGAATGAAAAGAAATGAAGAAAGCCTAAGAGACCTCTGGGGCAACAGTAAACGCAACAACATTTGCATTATAGGGGTCCCAGAAGGAGAAAGGACCAGAGAAAATATTAGAAGAGATTACAGTCGAAAACATCCCTAACATGGGAAAGGAAGGAGCAACACAAGTCCAGGAAACGCAGCAAGTCCCACACAGGATAAACCCAAGGAGAAATATGCCAAGACACATAGTAATCAAATTGGCAAATATTAAAGACAAAGAAAAATTATTGAAAGCAGCAAGGGAAAAACAACAAATAACATACAAGGGAATTCCCATAAGGTTAACAACTGATTTCTCAGCAGAAACTCTACAGCCAGAAAGGAGTGGCATGATATACTTAAAGTGATGAAAGGGAAGAAACTACAACCAAGATTACTCTACCCGGCAAGGATCTCATTCAGAAATCAAAAGCTTTACAGACAACCAAAGGCTAAGAGAATTCAGCACCACCAAACCAGCTCTAAAACAAACGCTACAGGAACTTCTCTAAGTGGTAAACACAAGAGAAGAAAAGGACCTACAAAAACAAACCCAAAACAATTAAGTAAATGGTCATAGGAACATACATATCGATAATTACCTTAAACGTGAATGGATTAAATGCTCCAGCCAAAAGGCACAGGCTTGCTGAAGGGATACAAAAACAAGACCCATCTATATGCTGTCTACAAGAGACCCACTTCAGACCTAGGGACACATACAGACTGAAAGTGAGGGGATGGAAAAAGATATTCCATGCAAATGGAAATCAAAAGAAAGCTGGAGTAGGAATACTCATATCAGATAAAATAGACTTTAAAATAAAGAATGTTACAAGAGACAAGGAAGGACACATAATGATCAAGGGATCAATCCAAGAAGAAGATATAGCAATTATATATGCACCCAACATAGGAGAACCTCAATACATAAGGCAACTGCTAACAGCTATAAAAGAGGAAATCGACAGTGGCACAATAGTAGTGGGGGACTTTAACATCTCACTTACACCAAAGGACAGATCATCCAAAATGAAAATAAATAAGGAAACAGAAGCTTTAAATGAGACAATAGACCAAATAGACTTAACTGGTATTTATAGGACATCCCATCTAAAACAGCAGATTACACTTTCTTCCCAAATGTGCATGGAACATTCTCCAGGATAGATCACATCTTGGGTCACAAATCAAGCCTCAGTAAATTTAAGAAAATGGAAATCATATCAAGCATCTTTTCTGATTACAACACTATGAGATTAGAAAACAACTACAAGAAAAAAAACATAAAAAACACAAACACATGGAGGCTAAACAATACGTTACTAAATAACCAAGAGATCACTGAAGAAATCAAAGAAGAAATCAAAAAATACCTAGAGACATATGACAATGAAAACACGATGATCCAAAATCTATGGGATGCAGCAAGAGCAGTTCTAAGAGGGATGTTTATAGCTATACAAGCCTACCTCAAGAAACAAGGAAAATCTCAAATAAACAATCTAAACTTACACCTAAAGGAACTAGAGAAAGAAGAACAAACAAAACCCAAAGTTAGCAGAAGGAAAGAAATCATAAAGATCAGATCAGAAATAAATGAAATGGAAACAAAGAAAACAAGAGCAAAGACCAATAAAACTAAAAGCAGGTTCTTTGAGAAGATAAGCAAAATTGATAAACCATTAGCCAGACTCATCAAGAAAAAGAGGGAGAGGACTCAAATGAATAAAATTAGAAATGAAAAAGGTGAAGTTATAGAAGACAACACAGAAATACAAAGCATCCGAAGAGACTACTACAAGCAACTCTATGCCAATAAAATGGACAACCTGGAAGAAATGGACAAATTCTTAGAAAGGTATAACCTTCCAAGACTGAACCAGGAAGAAGTAGAAAATATGAACAGACCAATCGCAAGTAATGAAATTGAAACTGTGATTAAAAATCTTTCAACAAACAAAAGCCCAGGACCAGATGCCTTCACAGGTGAATTCTATCAAACATTTAGAGAAGAGCTAAAATCCATCCCTCTCAAACTCTTCCAAAAAATTGCAGAGGAAGGAACACACCCAAACTCATTCTATGAGGCCACTATCACCCTGATACCAAAACCAGACAAAGATACTACAAAAAAAGAAAATTACAGACCAATATCACTGATCAATATAGATGAAAAAATCCTCAACAAAATACTAGCAAACAGAATCCAACAACACTTTGAAAAGATCATACACCATGATCAAGTGGGATTTATCCCAGGGATGCAAGGATCCTTCAATATACACAAATCAATCAATGTGATACACCATATTAACAAATTGAAGAATAAAAACCATATGATCATCTCAATAGATGCAGAAAAAGCTTTTGACAAAATTCAACACCCATTTATGATAAAAAACTGTCCAGAAAGTGGGCATAGAGGGAAACTACCTCAACATAATAAAGGCCATATACAACAAACCCACAGCAAACGTGATTCTCAATGGTGAAAAATTGAAAGCATTTCCTCTAAGATCAGGAACAAGACAAGGATGTCCACTCTCACCACTATTATTCAACATAGTTTTGGAAGTCCTAGCCACGGCAATCAGAGAAGAAGAAGAAATAAGAGGAACACAAATTGGAAAAGAGGAAATAAAACTGTCACTGTTTGCAGATGACATGATACTATACATAGAGAATCCTAAAGATGCCACTAGAAAAATACTAGAGCTAATCAATGGTAAAGTTGCAGGATACAAAATTAATGCACAGAAATCTCTTGCATTCCTATACACTAATGATGAAAAATCTGAAAGAGAAACACTCCCATTTACCATTGCAACAGAAAGAATAAAATACCTAGGAATAACCCAACCTAGGAAGACAAAAGACCTGTATGCAGAAAACTATAAGACACTGATGAAAGAAATTAAAGATGATACCAACAGATGGAGAGATATACCATGTTCTTGGATTGGAAGAATCAATATTGTGAAAATGACTATACTACCCAAAGCAATCTACAGATTCAATGCAATCCCTCTCAAATTACCAATGGCATTTTTTACGGAACTAGAACAAAAAATCTTAAAATTTGTATGGAGACACAAAAGTCCCCTAATAGCCAAAGCAGTCTTGAGGGAAAAATACAGAGCTGGAGGAATCAGGCTCCCTGACTTCAGACTATACTACAAAGCTACAGTAATCAAGACAATATGGTACTGGCACAAACACAGAATCATAGATCAATGGAACAAGATAGAAAACCCAGAGATAAACCCACGCACGTATGGTCAACTAATCTATGATAAAGGAGGCAAGGATATACAATGGAGAAAAGACAGTCTCTTCAATAAGTGGTGCTGGGAAAATTGGACAGCTACATGTAAAAGAATGAAATTAGAACACTCCCTAACATGATACACAAAAGTAAACTCAAAATGGATTCGAGACCTAAATGTAAGACCAGACAGTATAAAACTCTTAGAGGAATACATAGGAAGAACACTCTTTGCCATAAATCAGAGCAAGATCTTTTTTGATCCACCTCCTAGAGTAATGGAAATAAAAACCAAAATAAACAAATGGGACCTAATGAAACTTAAAATCTTTTTCACAGCAAAGGAAACCATAAACAAGACGAAAAGACAACCCTCAGAATGGGAGAAAATATTTGCAAATGAAGGAACTGACAAAGGATTAATCTCCAAAATATATAAACAGCTCATGCAGCTCAATATTAAAAAAAACAAACAACCCAATCCAAAAATGGGCAAAAGACCTAAATAGACATTTCTGTAAAGAAGACATACAGATGGCCAAGAGGCACATGAAAAGCTGCTCAACATCACTAATTATTAGAGAAATGCAAATCAAAACTACAATGAGGTATCACCTCACACCAGTTAGAATGGGCATCATCAGAAAATCTACAAACAACAAATGCTGGAGTGGGTGTGGAGAAAAGGAAACCCTCTTGCACTGTTGGTGGGAATGTAAATTGTTACAGCCACTATAGAGAGCAGTATGGAGGTTTGTTAAAAAACTAAAAATAGAATTACCATATGATCCAGCAATCCCACTACTGGGCATATACCCAGAGAAAACCTAATTCAAAAAGACACATGCACCCCAATGTTCACTGCAGCACTATTTACAATAGGCAGGTCATGGAAGCAACCTAAATGCCCATTGACAGACGAATGGATAAAGAAGATGTGGTACATACATACAATGGAATATTACTCAGCCATAAAAAGGAACGAAACTGGGTCATTTGTTGAGACATGGATGGATCTAGAGACTGTTATACAGAGTGAAGTAAGTCAGAAAGAGCAAAAAAATATCGTATATTAACGCATATATGTGGAACCTAGAAAAATAGTACAGATGAACCGGGTTTGCAGGGCAGAAATTTGAGACACAGATGTATAGAACAAACGTATGGACACCAATGGTGGAAAGCAGCGGGGGGGTGGGGATGGTGGTGTGATGAATTGGGCGATTGGGACTGACATGTATACAGTGATGTGTATAAAATTGATGACTAATAAGAACCTGCTTTTTAAGAAAATGAATAAAATAAAATTTAAAAATCTGGCTCAGTTTTGGTTTCTAACAATTCAAGTTGTGTAGTAATGAAATCAGTTGTCTCACAAAAAAGTAATGAGATCATTATAAATGGAAATATACAGGCAGGTGCTAGAAACTGTGAACAGTAGGACTGCCAGTCTCTTTCAACCCTAAGATCCTACGATTCGTTAGGTCCAATTTACCAAATACCTTTCCTCCAGATTACCTTCACCATGTCTCACTGATGTAAATCAGTTGCTCCAGGATTTCATAACTTTGTTGTAATATCTGAATTTAGTCCATCTCTACATCAAGTCACTATTGTGTGTGTCCAGCTTCACAAACATGGTTTCTGGCTCTTGCCTGCGTAAGATGGGCCTCCTTTAGGTTATCCTCAACATTGTTATCGGGTCTTGGGGAAGCTACTTGAAATTGCTTTAAAGGCTACATATAACCTTGTAATACCAGCGATGTTAACCATGACAGGGATAAAATGGGTGATGGCACCAACTCTCTAAGTGCCGAGCATGTGCTAAGAGCTCTATACGTATTATCTCACTGAAGCCTCCAGTAACGCCATAAGGAATGTGTTATTTACTTTTTTTTTTTTTTTTAGCGGTACGCGGGCCTCTCACTGCTGCGGCCCCTCCCGCTGCGAAACACAGGCTCCGGACGCGCAGGCTCAGCGGCCATGGCTCACGGGCCTAGCCGCTCCGCGGCATGTGGGATCTTCCCGGACCGGGGCACGAACCCGCGTCCCCTGCATCGGCAGGAGGACTCTCAACCACTGCGCCACCAGGGAAGCCCAGGAATGTGTTATTATTATATGTATTTGACAAATAAGGAAACTCAGGGTCAGAGGGCTAAGTACCTTGCCCAGGATAACTGAGCTAGTAAGAGACAGAGCCTAAACTTGAACTCTGGTCTGGCTAATGACTCTAAAATGCCTATTGCTGACTACCTTGCTCTACTGCAGTGATTCTCAAAGTGTGGTCGCTGGACCAGCAGCTTCAGCATCACCTGAAAACTTGTTAAAAATGCCAAGTCTCACATCTACTGAATCAGAAACTATGGGAGTGAGGCCCAGCAACATGTATGTGTTCTAACAAATCCTGCAGATAATTCTGCTGCTCAGTAAAGTTTGAGAGCTACTGTTCTACTGAACTGAAAATTCACCTCAAAGGCCACATTCCACTTTTTTAACCGTATTTTTTTGTATTTGAATTTGAAAGTGTGTGTTGGCTCCTTAATCTGTCTTCACGGGGAGAAAGACAAATCCCAAATATGGAAAAGTCAGGTTTCCTGCCCCTTCCCTGAAGTAGGAAGGGTGAGTCCTTGTCATTCTCGGTGAGGGCATAAGAGAGTTGCTGCTTTAAAATATAAATCAGAGGGAAACAAGAAGGAAAGAAAAAAAAATGCTTCTGCAGTATAGTTAAGCTGTTGTGGTTAGACATAATGATTGAATAGACCAAGAAAACTTGAAATTCCCTTAAAGCCTTTATATACTAATAACACTATGTCTATTTAAATATTGAATAGCTAAAATAAAAGTCCTCCCTACATGCATACTTTAAAAAAAAAAAGAATATATACCCTTTAGCCTTATGAATAAACACATCAATGGAAAGACTGTTTCCAAGGTAGCATAATCAATGACAGTTATCATCAAGCCTTCTTTGGTTTAAAAATAAAAATCCTTTCAGCTTTGCAGATCATGATGCCTAGAATGTGACCTTGGTCTTTTCGAGCTTATCTTTAGTCTATAGCACTGTGCAACTCTGCAAATCAGTCTGTAATCTCTTTAATGTCTTCCTGCACGTGCAGTTTTAAAGCTCAGCCATCAGCATATAAACCATCCTTTACTCCAAGGTCTCTGGAGATACTTGTGGCCAGTCACTTACAAGGGCTTTCACAAGGTCACAGGGGTAAATATGAGTGGTATGTTAAGTCCTGTGTAAAACAGGATGACTCCTCCACAGGTGCAGGTCTACCTGAGGAAGGTAGCGAGTGGCTTTTAAGGTCTACAGAAATGAGGTAAAACAGGATTGCCTTGCTTCACACATGTGTGAACACAGCAGAGCTCACTCACACTACCCCATACCAAAGGCGAAATAAGTACATTGCACCTGCGAGCCTTGACTAAATAAAAGAGCTCCTAGACTGGAATATGTGATTTATTCTATTATCTAAGATTGCTCTTGGATGTCTGGATCTACAGCTAATGTTTTATTATATCCCTTTAGCCTTCCTTCCATCCAGAAAGAATTGTAGGAAGGCAGTGAGCTAACGGATAGCAATTGGCATCCATCCATGTGGACTTCACTAACCCCTCTCCTCCAATACATCTAAGTGAAGCCCCTGTAAACGACCAGCACTCAGGAATGTAGGAAGCCAAAGGACTGGGACAGGCCACCATAAGTCATATAAGTCTAAGGAGTTAGCTATACACTATCTTCTATTAGTGAAACTCATGTTTGAACATTATGTCCCATAATTTTAATGGGAAAACCGGAGAAGATCGTCCCCCCACAAAATAACTAAAATAATACACCCTGGACGTTATCATTCGGCAGGCAAAAAAGGGGCTAAGATATACTAACTCAAATTAAGTGCTATCTATCAAAGATTCCTTCCTTCCTTTCTTCGTTCATTCATGTACTCAATATTAACAGAGCAAAAACATATGCTGGACAGTATCTGGAAAATGCCAGCCAGCTCCATGTGTCCTCCCCAACCCCCCAAAAAGCCAAACATGAGAAAATGGACTCAAAGTAAAAAGCAGACTGTATTCTGACTGACATGAGTGAAAGCAGCAGATGATTCAATTACTGGAGCACACTCCCAAAGAAAATGTGGAATAGGCAATAGTGGGCAGTGCTGGGTCCTAAATAGTCTGCAAGTACCTACCTGCCCGAAAGCAGTATCCAAGACCTCGTGCGATCTCTTCCATCTCTGGTTTATAATTGCATTCATGATACAAGGTCGAATACAAATTGACCTCTGCCAAATATCATCTCTAACCGATGCAAAAAGGCTACTAAAATTCCATTTACTAACAGGCCAATACGGTCAGTTGTAAAAGTGAAAATGAACACCTTGCTGCCATATACACTGTACTGGCATTTTGAGTACATTAACTCATTGAATCTCACAGTCTTATGAAACTCAGTCACAACTTTTTGAATGTAACAGATGACATCTAAACATAGTCGGTTTAATTCTAAGTTTTCATCCAGATGCTTGATACTGTTTAGTCAAAATATATATCAATGACCTTACTAAACAGGAAGTAGTATTTAATGATCAATGCGTGACTTACCCTTGCCATATCCACCAAGAAGCTCTCAAATAATTTCCAAATGTGGTTACTTGTGTAGATTTCTTTCATTTCCACTTCAGTGTCAACGTAACAGTGATTAACAAAATTCACATAAGCAATTTTAACCTGCGCAAGTTTCAAATAGAGAAGAGAGTGAGTTTTTTCCTTATTCTTCATCTTCCAATATGTATTATGAATGGTTATGTGAAACTGTGTTATTTCCTATAGTAAATCATAGTATACTTTGGGTGTACCCAGAGAGCATTCCCGTCTCCTTTCTTTTACTAAAACACTCCAGCCCCTGACCCAGGGTAAACACATGACCTAGTATTCCATTCCCCTGGGCCCAGTGATTGGTGTGAGAATGTGAACTTCATGTAAACCAAGTCTAACATATTTCAGACACTAGGAGTCAAAAGTACTCTCTTTCCCTCTCTGCCTCCCTCTCTTCCCTCCTCTCCCCCTCACCTCCCCACCTCCCCTCCCCTTCTCTGTCTCTGTCATTCATTCATTCATATTCTCTCATTCTCTCTCTAGCTCTCTTTCCCCCTCTCTCATTGTCAAAATGGAACAAGGTCCACCTGGACTCCAAGACCCATCTTCTCCAGGTGTGTGGAGGAAAATTATGCTCAGATAAAGAGAATGAGGCAAAACCCCAAAGGAAAAGGTAACAAGAGATAGAAGGAATTCTGACATCGTTTGAACCTCTTGAATCATATGAACAACTATTCTTCAAATTCCCAAATACAAGAGCCAATAAAATTCCCTTTTAAAATTTAAAGTAGTTTAAATTGGGTTTCTGTCACTTGCAACCAAAAGAGATCTAATACAATGCTTCAATATGTTGACTAAATAATACTTTGTTGCCATTCAAAAGCATTTAAATTACTATTTCTGAGAAGAAGCAGGCTCACAGCTTACCAAAAAAAAAAAATTTGAATTATTTTAAGATGTAGTAAAGTTCCTTTCCAGATTTAGCAAAGTTCCTCATAAAAGACTGGCATGAGTCTCACCAACATATACCATTTCTAAAGTGCATAGGGCAATCGTTTTTGTTTTTCCTTTTCTTTCCCCTTCTTCTCTTTTCTCATCTCTTCTTTTCTCTCCTCTCTCTCTCTCTGTATAAGAATGTGATGAATGCTATAAATTTCCCCAGAAAAATGCACACACATAAAAAAATCATGTAAACAATTTCAGAGGGTTCACAGAATCCGAGTTAGAACCATAAGGAATACAGGGCCAGATTTCATGCCCTTAGTACTTATCTCTGCCTGACTGAGATCTGAAGCAAATCTTCAATGGCAGGGTGCCTGTGTCACGGAGATATCAGAGCCATTTGGTGCATATCATAATCATCTTGACAGCAGTTAATATGCATTCAGTGCTTGCTACATGCCAAACACCTTCAGCAGTCTGTATGTAAGATCTTAATTTAATCCTCCACCAATCCTATCAGGTACATACTATAATTATTTCGCTTCAAAATTGTGTAAATTGAAGATTAGAAGGTTAAGTACCCTGTTGGAATCAGTCACACAGCTAGAAAGTAATGGATCCAAGATTTTGACTCATTCTTTAAACCATTCGTTCATTCATTCAGAACATACTTATTAAATGTAGGTTCAGGTTCAGACAATATAATGGTGACTACAAACAGACCCAGGTGTTACTCTCATTTAGCTTATAATCTTGGTAAAGAATGTGAAGGCTACAGATATTTTTAATGAATAAAATTCAAATTTCAAATTATAGGCTCTTATAGACTCTACTATGGGAAGCCAGGAGGGTCTTCCTTAAAGAAGTAATGCTTGAATCAAGATCTGAAGGATGAAGAGAGGTGAAGTAGGTGAATATAAGAGGTTAGAGTGCTATGTCCGAGAGAACTGCATGGCCAGAATCAGGACCTCAAATAAAGACAGAACCCACGGATTTAATCACTACACTATGCTTCCTTTCTTTGCCATCTTATTTCAAACCAATCAAGTCATGAAGTACCCTTGGTTTGAGGTATCAACAATTCCACAAAATTTCATAAAAATATACTTTCAAGTCCATCACTGTGTAGGACTATTTGGAAGTAGGGAAGTTAACCTAACCAGATGCCTTTTTAAGCTACTGTGATTTAAAATGTTTGGATTTAGTGTATCACATGTTTATAAACTTTGCAACAATACACCACAATGGTAGAAAAGAAAAACATTATTGCAATGCACGTTCCTGGAAGCCTCATTAATCTTGTTGGCAGACAACCAGCTTCTAATGAGTTTCTTCCCTGCCGGCATGCCAAACAAGAACAGAGGGTAAAAGATGATGTGTGAATAAAGCAAAATGTGTCCATATTTCCAAGAATGCATCTACACCATAAAGCAAAGGTAAACCTAGAGAATCTGATAGTGATCCTGCAGTACCATCCTAGCCTCTCCTACTGATGACTGTGAATTATTTATGAAGCATCTGTTTTATGCTCAGGAACATACTAGAGGTTACAAGTCAATTTTTCTGTTTGATCACAATGCCATACCTAGAAATTCCTATAGTAGCTTCTAGTAAACTAATAGAGGCTATACTTTAAAAAGGTTTATCCTCTTTCACAGTTCCTTGTAGAACAAAAGAGTAAACTTTTTATGCTCTTTTAAATGTTCCTAATTGTATAGCTAAGTACAATTCCTTCACTAAATACATTATCTCATTATAAATAATAGTAGGAGGACTTCCGGCACTTATTAAAAATTACTAACAATTCTATAACCACTAAGCTTTTGCCAGGCTTACCTCAGGGATGCAGTCGTCATGGGTCACCACCCTCACTATGTCGTCCAGGGGCAGAAGGGAATTGCACTTGATTTCAGTGTAGACATTTTTCCCCTCTGTGCATGCTGCCAGCAACTCCACAAGGGTGATGTGGTAGGCTAAGGGGCCACTCTCGTCCCCTCGGTCCCTCTCTGAACACATCATATGGAGAAGGATGGGAAATGATGCTCTATCATTGTAAAATACCAGCACATCTTCACCCCCATTTATCAACTGAAATGATAACAAGAGAGTCGACATAGCAGTCCAAATGTTCATCCTTGCAGTTATTTCCAAAGGCTTGGTCTATCTGGAAATATGTGCGTCTCTTTGTAAAAACATAGATAACACTGCAAATGAAGAACTACACCAAGGCAGGATGGTAAAAAAGATTCTAGGCATGTGTCAAGTGATTAGTTATGAATGTTATCAAAACCAGTCGGAGAGACATGGAAGAGGTGGAGAGGGGCAAGAATTAAGGACACAGATGACAGTAAACTGTTCAGTGAGTCACTCACTGAAATTAAACCTGCAAAATATTCCAATGAAGTTACTTCCTTCTACTTCAAATGGCAGACTCCATTGCCAAGCATGAGAAATCTCGTAAGTCTAATTTTACTATAGAATAAAATATCCCCATCTCCTTCAATAGTGACAGAATAAGTAAGCAAGTACACTGAACCAAATGCAACTCTACGAGAATTTGGAGATTCCACGTGTCATGGATGTCGGTAGAGAATGGAGGTAAAAGCAGAGATGGGAGAAATGAAGAGAAAAAGACAACTTTTAAAAAAGAGAGAGAGAGACAAAGAATGAATATGTAGGGGCTTTAGGACATAAATTTTCCTCCCTGTTTTGTTTATATAACTTCAGTGGAGAATTCCAGCAGGTGGTAATTTTATTGCTCAATCACCGTAATGCCTTGTCTATTTTGGGGGGGAAACTGTATTATTATTTTATTGAGGAATCCACTTTGACTGTCGTGAAGCCCAGGCTGAGTTAACAGTGATGAGTTCTGGAGGTAACTACACCCCACTCCAGACTTCATAACTGCTGTCTTCTCTCTCTACCTCAACTGAAAACCCAGACTCAAGAGGTCTCAATCCCTGCCCTCCAATTCCTGGAAGGTGCCAAGGCCAACTATGTAAGAGGTTTTGGCAGAGAAGACTTTTGTCTTCCCAGAAGACAAACCCTCTACTTTGCTTTATGAGGCAGATAGCAACCCCAAACCACAGACAGGTCAGGAGCTGCGCAGGCCTCAATTCTTGCTGTCTATTACAGCACCAATTTTCTGACGCCAATGTGAAATATTCTGGTGGAGAACACAGATTATGTAATTTTTCTCTCTATTTTATTTGAATTGATAAGACAATTAATTGGCTTACACTGAAAGTTTTGTTGAAAGTGAATGTATATGGGTCAAAAATTTATATATTAACATAATATTATAAATACTTCTTTACACACAGAAATGCTTCACCTAATAAATGCCATAGGACTGGCTTAACTATGCGCTGCTTTCCCATTTTAAGTCTTTCCATGATGATTTTCCAAAATCAAATTAACTCTCACATTTCTAGGCAATGAAGGGCTAATGTTAATGTAAATACAGATAAGAGGTAAATTTTACAAGTTTAAAATGCTCCTTAAATGTTAATAACAATAATTTACGTTTAAAAATTCAAGGCTTCCAGCTGAATTAACTTTAACATTTCTATGGAGCAAGAGGGACTCACATTATACCAATATAGAAACTACTCCCACTCTCAAATTTAAGGTACATCATTATGAAAATCCCCCCAAATCACTATAATCTACTATATAACTTGTTTGTAGCCATGTTTGAAAGCTGCCTAATCCATACAGGCCTTTAGAGAACCATTAGGTCACAGAGCAATGATTTACCCAAACAGGCTCAAAGTATTCTCCAAAGTATCACTTGGTTCCCAGTGAGTAACTCATTCATTGTATAAATCTTACTCAATGACAAACAACATAATGAAAAGGGCAAAATAAATGAAGTACTTCATCCATTTGCTTTTCTCAAATTTTTAACTTACTCTAAATAGCTAAGTTTCCATATATAATGAATCACTGATGGATAATTTCTATTCATTCGTTTCATTCCCTTCAAAGCCCCCTGTAAATAGTAGCAAAGAACACCCATTCTATGTTTCAGGAACCGAGTAATAAGGGCACTTGAAAAGCAGAGTTTAATCCATTTTTGTTACATACTGAAACTTAAAAATATAAAATTTAATCACTTTCATTCTAAATAATCTATAACTTTTCATAGGATTTTACTCATTATTTAAAATACACAAATTCATTAAGAATCAAAAAAAAAATAAACTCCTAGAAAATTATAACATCAACTTATGATACGTTACTTCCCTAGGTCTAAGCAAAATACATTTGTGCTTAAGTAGTCGTACTTAATTTATTTTCCAAACCTATGTTGCTGGGGGATTGTTTGTCACTCTAAATTAACAGAAAACCCATATTTGAGCATATTGTTTATGTGAAGCTGATAAAATACAAACTGAGAACATACCTCGGTCATCACCATATCCTGGCATTTCTTCACATATTTACCATCTGCTTTGACAATCGTCTGCAGAAACCTCAGGTACTCCACGTGGCGGCCGTGTGTCTCAATGCAGTGCACGAAGTGCTGGATAACCCTCTCGCTAATTTCATTGCACAGATGATAATTGTTCATGAAGATGTGCCGCATGGTTTCTGCTTCAAGGAGCTACACACAGAGGAATGTGCCCTTGTAACTCTGACAAGATCAATTTTCTATTCTACAGTACTTAGACCAATTGCGCAGCTTGTGATTAGTTTCCTATTTTATGCAAAACTGTAGTGAGTTTTCTGTGCAAGTCTTCTACAAAGAGCATTGAGATTATTCAGCACTTAAAAAAAAAACTGAGCTCACAAAGGAATTTAGTTGGAAAACGGAGCTTATTATAAAGGTCAACAAGTTGGCAACAGTATTCTTGAGATTAATTTAATTATGTATTATTCAAAAGTAGCTGTTCCTTAGTATTCGCTGACACATGTTTTACAGAGCAGATTTAACTCCACCTTTGAGTTTTCCAGATTTAACTTACTCATGGCATCAAAGAGTTAGTCTCTGTCCTACCACATCTTTTTCCTAACATTAAACTATGTACATATAAATGAAGTTGTCATCTGCAGGTAAGATCTGTGTAATTTTTCACGTTTCTTTAAATGTTTCCTTAATGGAAATAAAAGATATTCACTTTTAGGAGGAGAACCCCCTACAAGTTAAAAAATGTGGTGATGAAGATGAATAAAATTCTATCCATCAATGTTGCTAAAACGAATGAGATGGACACTTTACTATAAATATTAGAAGTCACTCAAATACTTACACCAGGGGTTAAGAACAAATTCAGATGTTTATGGAGGAGAACTTGATTCTGTGGATTTCCCCGACAGAAATTCTGCAGGAATGTATGGGCCAGATTCATTACTTCATTCATCTTTTCATCATTCTAGAAGTTAAAGAGTAGCACGTGATACAGAGAAACACACAGGAGTAAAAATATTATCAAAGAATATATTTTTTCACACATGCATTTTGTCCTCCATGCCACTATTTTATGCTCCCCTTTCTGTGTCTACCCCTCTCCCGGTTACCCCGTCCCATCCACCCTCCCCATTTTGTAGATGTCTCTCCCCTTCTCTTAATTCTCCTCCTATCTGTTCTGCTCCACTCTTTCCTCCCCCTTTTTGTTTCACGGTCCATCTCTCATTCTCCCCAACTTTCCTGCTTGTCCACTACAATTTCCCATCTCCGTACAAAGCTGTCTCTTCTCCCCTGCCTCTGTCCCCACACCCCCGTTGTCCCCCCTTTCTCTCTCTCTGGCCCCCTCATTCTCCTGGGTTCTGCTCCCTTCTGTCCTGCACCCTCCAATCCCTCTCTTTCCTCCCCTCTCTTGGATTTCCCATCTTTCCCAGTGTTTCCATGTACCTGGATCTTCCTGTTCCTTTTGTTTTCTGTTTCTTCTCCTTCCCCACCATCTCTATCCCCCTCTTTCTCCAACTCCTCCCTTTCTACTTTTCCAGGAGGCATCTATCCCTCCTCCTCTGGCCCCTTCTGCTCCTTCTCTCCTGCTCTCACTCCCTTGTCCTCCTGCTTTGCCCCCATTCTTTCTTCTCTCCACTCACTTGCCCTCTTTTCTCCACTCTGTAAATTTCTCTCTGTATATATAGTTCTGACCTTACCTCTAGTCTCTCCTCTCCCCTCTCTGTGCACCCTCCTTTTGCGACTTACTTTGTCTATTTTTTCCATCTCATTCTTTTCCTTTTTCTCTTCGCTTTCCGACCTCCTCTTTTCCCCTCTCTCTTTGTCCCCCTCTTTCTTAACACACACACTCTTAAGTTGTTTCCTTATTCACTGTCATTTTCCAAAGTCCTACAATAAGGTACTTCACTGCTGATAAGAATCTCAATAAGAAACTTAAGGCTCAAAACTCACAAAGAATGCAAAGTTCTCTTTTTAAAAGTGGTCTTTTAACAATATCACTGAAACAAACTAAAATTTTTCTGGGTAGGTCATGTGGTCAGTGTCAGATATAGAAAATGGACTCATGTTTTGAGTAATAGTTTATATTCAATGCATTTAATGTTTTCTTTTTTCCTAACCTGAGAGTCTATATTTTATTCCATCTATAACTAAATAAACTGCCTCGGATCATTAATAGACTCACTTCCTCACATTGAAAATAGGGATGAACTAACCAGACTAATAAATATGTCCAGAAAACTCCATTCCTATCTTGAAAATAGGAAGTTTTTATTTCAAAATCTACTAACATTTTCCTTTATGTGTGTAATCCAGGGATAGTGAAAAGACATCAAAGGAACTTTAGCCGCAGGAACACCCAATTCCCACAGAAAAGCCAGCCACACAGAAGGACATCAGGGCCAGTTCTACTGGAATTGGTGTTTCTTTGAAACTGTCGTCTTATGCTTTTTTTTGTTTGTTCCTGAACAATCTAGGTATCAAAACTGAGCAAACCCCAATGGCATTTTTCCCAGAAATAATTCTAACATTTATATGGAACCACAAAAGACCCTGAATAGTCAAAACAATCTTGAGAAAGAAGAACAAAGCTGGAGATATCATGCTCCCTGATATCAAACTATATTACAAAGCTACAGTGATCAAAATAGTATGATACTGGCACAAAAACAGACACATATATCAACAGAACAGAACAGAGAGCCCAGAGATAAACCCAAGAACTATGGTCAATTAACCAAGGAATGAGCTCTGAGAGAGAGGATGCCACATTGTATGTGATTTTCAGTGATGTGTAGAAAAATTCTTCAACCTTTTATTTAAGCTTTAGGTGATGCAAGTAAAAATCACTTGATTTAGACATTCTGGGCTGGTGAAGAGTGGTAGAAATGCATCAGGAAGGAATGACAAAGGAGGCAAGAATACACAATGGGGAAGAGGCAGCTTCTTCAATAAACAGTGTTGGGAAAACTGGACAGCTCCATGCAAAAGAATCAAACTGGACTACTTTCTCATACCATATACAAAAGGAGACTTAAAGTGGATTAAGGACTTAGATCTAAGACCTGAAACCATAAAACTCCTAGAAGAAAATGTGAGAAGTACACTTTTTGACATCGGTCTCAGCAATACTTTTTGGATATGTCTCCTCAGGCAAGGGAAACAAAAGCAAAAATAAACAAGTGGGACCTAATCAAACTAAAAAATTATTGCACAGCAAAGGAAACTATCAACAAAATGAAAAGGCAACCTATTGAATGGGAGAAGACATTTGCAAATGACATATCCAATAAGGGATTAATATACAAAATATACCAAAAAACTCATATGATTGAACATCAAAAAAACAAACAACCTGATTTAAAAAATGGGCATAGGAACTGAATAGACATTTTTTCAAAGAAGACATACAGATGGCCAACAGACACATGAAAAGATGCTCAACATCACTAATCATCAAGGAAGTGCAAATCAAAACCACAGTGAGATATCACCTCACACCTGTCAGAAAGGCTATTATCAAAAACAAATAACAAGTGTTGGTGAGAATGTGGAGAAAAGGGAACCCGTATGCACTGTTAGCGGAAATGTAAATTGGTGTAGCCACTACAGAAGACAGTATATAACGATTCCTCAAAAATTAAAAATAGAACTATCATATGATCCAGCAATTCCACTTCGAGTACTTTTCTGAAGAAAACAAAAACACTAATTCAAAAAGATAGGTACACCCATATGTTCACTACAGCATTATTTACAATAGTCAAGATACAAAAGCAAACTAAGTGTCCACTGACAGATGAATGGAATAAGAAGAAGTGATATACATATACAATGGAATAATACTCAGCCATAAAGGAATGGAATCTTGCCATTTGTGACAACATGGATGGACCTAGAGGGTATTATGCTAAGTGAAATAAATCATACAGAGACAAATACTGTATGATTTCACTTATATGTGGAATCTAAAAGAGAAAACAAATGAACAAACATAACAAAACAGAAACAGACTCATAGATACAGAGAACAAACTAGTGGTTGCCGGCGTCGGGGGGAATGAGTAAACTAGGTGGGGGAGATTAAGAGGTACAAACTTTCAGTTATAAAATAAACAAGTCATAGGGATGTAATATACAGCATAGGGAATATAGTCAATAATATTGTAATAACTTTGTATGGTCACATCATTTTGTGATGTATAGACGTATCAAATCACTCTGTTGTACACCAGAAACTAATATAATATTATAAGTGAATTATACTTCAATAAAAATATGATTAATAATAAAACAGCAAAACACAAAGTAGTAGTAAAATACTCAACACTACAGTTATACTAAATAGTAGAAAAAGGGACTTGATCACATGTCCAATGCCCATGTTACAATATCAAAGATATAATAATTTGGAAAATATCTTTTTTAATACCTTTTTTAAGGTTTAATACTTTTTCTTGCTTTTCAGTAATTCTTTCATTGCATTATCTAACCTAGTTTGAATTATACCACCTTATAAATTTACATATTAAAACATAACTAAGTCAGACAGGGGGCAATCCACTATGAGAAGTGAAAAGTACAAGTGGGGAGGGTATCCACAGAGAGGGGTCTGGCATGGCACATTGGTGCCCAAGAGAGATGAAGAGGGCATCCACCTTTGTGGAGGGGTCAGAGCCTGAGTGAGGTGCAGAGGGTATTCATAAGGAGGAATGGGCAGCAGTGGTGATGGAAGATGAGATGGAGTAAGAGAATAACTATATTCACACACACATATATTCTCTAGATTTGTCTACTTAAAGGGGCTGGAGGGGCAAACCTCCACAGCAATAAGTACATTTAGTTCTCAGGATTTTTCTCCCAAATACCATTCTCCCCCAAATGGAACTGGGGCTTCCTGAATAAATGGCTAATTCCAGAGGTGGAACAAGAAAAATGCAAGGAAGCCTGGACTATTTTAATGTGCAACAAAGCAAGGAACTACTCGAAGAACGATGGGACCATGTTAGAGGACAGGTCAGCTGGCCTGAAGGGGCTCCATTGGCCAAATCTGGGACAATCAAAATAAACAGTGCTAGAAACCAAATATAACCTATTGAATAAGACGAGCATCTGTAAGTCCATACTGATAAAAATAAATAAATGAATAAATTGAAAGTTTGATAAAAAAAATGGAATGTTTACTTAGTTTCAAAGAACCACGCCACAAAATATTTGTTACAAAGGGAAACTGAGTACTTCACAGTGATAATCCTGGCAGACACCACCTTAATCAATTGACCCAAGTAAACATCACCGGTCATGGGGCAAATCAAAATCGCATGCTGCCTGATAGGAAGTGGTGGGAAAAACTTAAGTGTTACGTTCCTGCCAAAGATGCATAACTGAATCGAATCACGAGGAAACATCAAATGACCCAAATTAAGGGACAGTCTTCAAAATAGCTGGTCTGTCTTCAAAAGTGTCAACGTCAAAGAGTTCCAGCATGAGGAGATTAAAATGCACATAACACCGAACAGCTCCTGTTTCTGAAGTGGATCTTTTTGTCAAACAGGACATGATTGAGATGATGGGAGAAATGTGAATGGCATGTGAGGATTAGGTAGCAGTAGAGTGGGATGCTCTTTCCCGGTCTGGAAGGTTGTTACTTGGTTATACTTGTAGGGAATATACACTAAAGGGCTCAGGGGTGGTAGGGCATCAGGTTGGCAACTTACCTGCAAATAGTTCAAGGAAAAAGATTCTTTGTAACCTTGCTATATTGAAATTGTATCAAAATTTAAAAAGGAAAACAGTACCTAAGAACTTACCTTTTCATAGGGTATCTGCAGCAGGTCTAACACCACTGAATGGGCTCCCATATTTTTCAGTAATCGTTGATGTTGATTCCGACACTTTTTATTCTGTATACAGAGTTTACTTAGCCTAATCAAAATCTTTCCAAAGAAGAAGAAAAGCATTAAATATAATAAATGAACAAAACTTCTTTGCCATGCCAGTATAAACTCATATAGAAATATTTCACATCTGACCTCCTTTACAATCCGGTAGTTGTTGCTCTTATTGCTGTCAATCTGAGGTTTCTTTGTTCCATCTTGCACTGGACTTAAAATGTTTGAGTCCTAAAATAAACACAAAGATGTATGTTATGCCCTATATATCTTTGTAATAAATTTATTTATTTTGTAAGAAATACTTCTTGTAATTATTTTGTGATGAATTAATTATTCAACTTAAATGTTTCCTTGGTATTTTTTATCCCATAAAAAGCTCCTTGGCTTAAATGAGTCATGAAAATGACCACTTCCCAACAACAACCAATTACAAGATCTATGGCATTACTAATAATTAATGAATTAAGTTTAAAAGGAAAGGGTATTACAAGTAACATTATCAGTCTATTTCCTTATGCTAAATGTATCAGACATATCGTGACTTTATATTGCCTACAGGAAAAGGAATAGTAAAAATCCAGGGCATAGGAGGCATAATTTTATTATTAGGGATGAACTTCAGGGAAAAAAAAAAGACTGAAGGAGCATATCATAACATGACATGTTAAAACACTTCAGGGATGGGAGGAAAAAGCACCTTAACCCAAGAATTCTCTGACAGGTTACCATGACATCCTTAAGAGTCATGACTGGGGGCCAACCAACCATGTACAGAATCATGAAAATGAAAAAAAAAATTTCTTTATTTAAAAATAATATTTTAAATTAATAAAGCTTATTAAGAGGACTTGAAACACCAAAAGCATTTCATTATAACAACCATTATCTGTAGCAGTACAATAAAAAAACAAATACAGGGAGATACATATTTTAAATACCAACTATTGGAGTCACCATATGAAAATAAAACATCATTTACAAACAATTTAATACCTGAACATTTATTAAGACTTAATACATTTCTGGTACTAGGCAATGGTGAATAGATATAAAAGAAATAGAAGATATGGTCCTTCCCACAAGAAAATTACAGTTTACCTAAGAAAACAAGGAGAAATATGAAAATAAAGATTTGAACTGAGCAGAATTCACTATTCAAAGAGAGAGACAGAGGCTAGTTATAGCTTTAGACAGCTTTATGAAGGAGGGGAAATTTAAGCTAAGGTCTTGAAAGATGAAAACTACTTAGTTAAGTATGAGAGGGGTGTGGAAGGGCAGGGGTACACTTGTTAGGCGAAGAAGTCACCTTAGCCAAAGGCACTGTAGAAAGAGAAGTGCAACAGTGTGTAGAAAATGACAAGAACTGACAAAGCATGTTGCAAAAGTGGACCATTAGATGGAGTGGGGCCCGACCACCTCCCTGATTTACAACAGGTACAAAATTGCACTTGGGACGAATGTCAAGTTCAACGTGGGTTAAAAAACACCCTAAAGTCCTGACTACATTGAAGGTGTTGGACTCACAGTTAAAGGGGACTCCAATCTAAGCTCAGGCAAAAGTAAAAAATATGTGAAGCCAATTGATAAATTTTATTTGTCCCTGTTTTTCCTACTGTGTTCCACGAAAAATCACAAAATTAATGCAAACCAAGAAAGAAAAATATATACATTTTCCTTGCTAGTCAAAGAATTCTGATGCAAGGCTTCAAGCAGGCGAGTGACTTGGCCCACGCAGTACCATCACCACTGCTCAGTAAGCTCCGTGTTCCTCTGTGACTTCTCTCCAGGCAAATATTGTCCAAGACGGAGGCTCCCAATCTGAACTCCACTTAGCAAGTAACTCTTCTCCCATTTTACTGAGCATAAGGAAATTCCCCTACATGACATTGCCTCTTCTCCGTCTGAAAATGTCCAGTATCATCTACAAAACCGTCTACCTTCCCTGCTATGTCTCAGAGAAAAAGAACTTTTGAAGCACGGATTTTTAAATTCCATCTCGCCCTGCCTCTTCTCTCTGCTTCATCTCTGTTTCTTGTGCACGGACAGTTTCTACCCTCTACTGATTCTTTCTTAACTCTCTGAAAATATGGCCAATTTGAGGCCAACCAAGCACTTTCTGTGATACCGTCCATTCTGGGAAGTAGTCTTGCATCTCAGATTACTACCCCCACTAAATTCCTCAAAAGAATAATCTACTGTATTAAAATTCTTTTATGTGTCAATGACTCAATTACTAGAACTGTCTTTGGCATCTGATTCTATGGCTCACTACCATTTCCTTTAAATCTCACTTTGTTTTACTATGACAGGATACTCTCCAAGATTTTCTGACCACCTTATCTCTTTCACTCAATGGAACTGGAACTGCAAAAATTAAAGAATAAAAACACTGCAAGTATTCAAACTGTTACTGTTTCCTTTCAGGGTTGGGTCACCTATGTTAATAAATCCTAGGAAAGAAATGAAAGCAATCCAATCTCCACCACAGGTAAATAAAAGAGAAAAAAGAATGGGAGATATTGTCTACAAGACAATAAACACTAAGTGAATCTGAAAAAGTTGTGGAAGAAAATGTAAAACTATATATGTAAGTGAAGTCAGTGTAGAAGAGGGAAGGGGCCCAAGTGGCTCACGTAAATATAAACTGTTTAGATGGAAGAGGCTGGAGGTCAGAGCATGAGACAAACAGGGTTTCTATTTGATACCAAAAATAATTTATTGATGAGAAATAGAAATCGCAAAGCTAGAAATATAATTAAATTTCCTTTTTCTGATCACAAAGGTGAAGGCTGAATTTAAAAAGGCCATATTCATTTTTTTTCTGGAAGAGAAGAAATATTAAAGAAAACCACCCTTGTATTCCAAGCCAGGATTAAGATGCTACCAAGTCTAAAGACTGACAAAGCTCCTAAGGTGGGAAGGAGATCTTTCTGACATATGTCAACTTAAAAAAAATCAGTCAGAGATACAGGCAAAGTTTTGGCAGATATATTTAAGTCTATTTTTCAAACAATGGCCTGCAAAAAAAGCAACTGTCTTGTTTTAAGAAAAGTAATCTCAGGGAAGATGTGCTACATTACAAAAAGTTATGTTCTCTAGTCCTGCCCAAGGGAGGATATAGACAATGCTAAACTTTCTAAGTATGGGAATGATGAAGAAAACTTATTTTAATTTAAAATTGCCAGCAGTCAACAAAAGGAGGCAATGCTGGAGAATTCAATAAACGGCCCCCTTTAGTTTCAGAAAATAATTCAATGTAATTAAACCGAACAAAAATATTAACCCACAGAACATCTGGAAGATCCCAAAAAACAGAGATTGGGGGAATTTAAGAAATATGTAAACTATATAACTACAGTGAGGTTTTGTTTTCTTATGTTGACGCCAAAATTCTCTATGTAAAGATGTTCTGAGACTTCTCCTCCAGAAAGGGAAGAAATTAATTATATTTTTTATATCCTATGCAAATTTGGCCCTACATCAGTGCCCAAATCTACAAAGCCGTGGCTTTATCCTAATGACAAAATATTAGTTATGTGTAAAATGTAGAATTATAGTTTATTCAGAGTCCCAGAGCTGAGCAGACTCAGGAAAAAAAAAATGTGTAACACTGAGAACAATGCCATGCTTCTAGTAAATATCCATATTATCCTTTTGACAGCAGTGATGAAGAATAAATATGGAACTCCAAAAACACTTGCACTTTATTGTAATTGTTTCCAATCATCTGGAAGAACTTGAATTTATTTCCTCTAGTGGAATATGAGAACCACTTAGTTAAGTGATTTTATTGAGGTGGCTAGATTTTTAATTGTACAGTATATACTGTAACATAAAGCAATACATTCAGAAACAACATAGCAAGGAGAGTCTAGAAGGGTCTAGAAATTTAGGGAAGAGTCTAGAAATTAGATGGTCGCATGGATCTAGACAGACTCAGAGTGAATACCTAAACAAATAGTGGTTCTGAACACAGCGTTGCTCTCAAATTTATTTGGCATCAGGCATGGAAACGCCTTTTAGATCAATAGCAAAAATGATATAAGAAAATAATATTGTATGAACCATATGGTGAACTAAACATGGGCACAAATTAATGAGGATCTGGCTCCTTAACTTAAACAAGGGCAATCATTTTTTTTTTTTTTAAAAAAAAGAACTTTCCAAATCCTACAATGTAGAACTTCCTGCATCTACTACAGCTGTGATTAAAATAGCTCAGGGCATATTTACAATAGCCAGGACATGGAGCCAACCTAAATGTCCATCAACAGATGAATGGATGAAGATGTGGCACATATATACAATATACAATGGAATATTACTCAGCCATAAAAAGAAACGAAATTGAGTTATTTGTAGTGAGGTGGATGGACCTAAAGTCTGTCATACAGAGTGAAGTAAGTCAAAGAGAAAAACAAATACCATATGCTAACGCATACATGTGGAATCTAAAAAAAAAAAAGTGGTACTGATGAACCTAGCTGCAGGGCAGGAATAAAGAGGCAGACATAGAAAATGGTCTTGAGGACATGGGGTGGGAGGGTGAAGCTGGGGTGAAGTGAGAGTAGTATCGACATACACACACTACCGAATATAAAATAGTTGGCTGGTGGGAAGCAGCAGCATAGCACAGGGAGATCGGCTTGGTGTTTTGCAATGACCTAGAGGGGTGGGATAGGGAGGGTGGGAGGGAGGCTCAAGAGGGAGGGGATATGGGGACATGTGTATGCATATGGCTGATTCACTTTGTTGTGTAACAGGAACTAACACAGTATTGTGAAGCAATTATACTCCAATAAAGATCTATTTAAAAAAAATATCTCAGTGCATGTCTTCTCTTTGTCCCCATCCCACTGAAGTGACAGGTGTCCTTCCCCAGCAAATGTCATCAAGTCAGCAAGACTGCAAAGCATTCTGCTCACCGTCTGGATTTCCAGCCTTCTCTTCCTGTATCCACTATTTAACTGAATCAGTGGCATCATTTACCAATCACCCTCCTCCCAACTTCAGATGTCAAATGCCATCCTTTTCCCTTCCCACTTCCCTCCGAAACACACACAAAAAATCTAATACTCAGTCTTTTATACTTGACTGACCAACCATATGATAATTTAGTTGAAGCTCTTCCTAGTAAATAGCACCTCCTTCAGACAACTGAATGATAACCTCACCGTGGGAGAAGGAGGTATTTTCTCTCCCTCCCACCTAAGACTAACATCACATACCACCCATTCGGGATGATATCCAGGGGGATGCAGGAACCCTAGCATCAGCCTAGATCTACTTATCTGACCTTGTCTGTAAAGCTAATTCAGACCATCATGGGGTCATGGTCGTTTCTGCTTCCCTGGCTGGCACCTAAGGCTGCTTGAAGGCTTGGTCCAAGATCCACAGTGCGGGGAAGAGGCTGTGTCCACCAACACTGGCCGATAACGCCCCTCCAGATTTCCCTCAACGTAGGCACAAATCCCTGCCCTTCTAGAGGGTAAATGCTATTCTTAGTCTTACTCCAAACCTGTTTTCCTTTCCTTTGTCCTAAGACAAATACAAACATGGCATTTTCAGATTCATTTGATGCCATTTTAATGAGTATTTGATGATGTTTAATCAGATGTCCTAGAAAATACCCCAAATCTCTTTGACTATCTATATCTCTGATAAATAAGTAACCAAAAAAGGATGTACCACTGGAGTGCATTCTCTTTGCTTAAAGACATATTCCAGAAAAAAGGGAATGTACTGATGATAGGTATGTTCGATGTAAACTAATAGCTGCTTTCCTAGGAGTACAACAGGAACCCACTATAGCACAGCAATGTACAGTACTTTTTTTCTATAACACTTTCTATAATACTTTATTTATATTATATAATACTTTTTAATTCGCTCCTCACCAGTATTATATGAAATTAGAAAGGATAGGCAACCCTTTAGTCAGCAGGGTGGCAAAGGTTAACAAAGCACTGTGCAGGAAATGAAAACAGTGATATAAATAGAGCCCTTACAGACTATGTCTGCTACCTGATGTCATGTGAAGGAAGCATTCTTAGTCACAGTCACCTCAGAGCACACCCCAGTGTGACTGAGAGAGGGGGCTGTATGTATAGAAGGCGAGAGGAAGAAATCAGCACCACCTTCTCTTCGACCCCCTCTTCAGCAAGCAATCATTAAGGAAACGCTGCTGCCTGGCCCAATGACACAGGTGGCTCCGATTTGAATGAATCAACTTCTATAATTTCCTTGCAAGCCACTCGTTGAGCAAAAAAACATACAGGAAGTTCGAATCCACGCTACCAACTTATATGAAATTGAGAACAAATGGAAAAGTGAAAAACTGAATAAAATAGTAACTGTCCTCTATAACATGAAAGGAAATAATAAGTTTATGCTAAAACGGCATTAATTTTAAATGTAGGCCAGAAGACAAGAGGGAGAAAGATTCTTATCCTGGAAATAATTGGAAGAAACAAACTCAGGAGATATAAGCATTACATTTAAGAACTTGCATTACAACCAAATAGAATGAGAATGTGTATAAGGAGCATTTGGCTCAAAGCCAAAAATTAGTTTTCAGATGCATGTCTTGTGAAAGGACTTTGACACTCATGTGTAGCAACCACCTTCAGCAACATCAGCTCAGACATAAAGGACAGAGATATGTAATGGGATATAAAGAAGTAAAATAAATATACAAGGAGGTTGAGGGCAAAAACAGAAAGTGGAGACAAGAAAACAAATTCCGTAAAAGGAAAATTCCAGAAAGCACTGTCCCAAATGAATGGATACAAGTTCTCCATGTAGCTATCACAGTGTCCCTCACTGGTCAGATCCTGTAGGAATATTCTGTCTGAAACTCATGTAGTCTTTCTGAACCAAGCAGTGAAGGTTAGACATTCTACCAGTTACTTTTGCCAAGAGTCAATCAGAAGTTTTGCTGAAGAAACCAAGTCTATATAGAACTATTTCCCTGCTGTGCAGAATCAAAGTACTAACACTTGGGAAAGCACCATTTTCTTTCAAGATATCTTTCTAGAGGGATCAGCCTCCTTGCCTGTTTGCTTCATCAAAGAAAAAAGATCAGAAGTGGTTGGCAAAGAATGGAAAATGGGTTTTGCTTTTAAAGAGTAATGAGATGTGGAGGTAAGAGAAAAACCATCAGACAGCGAAGGGGTGCTGAGAGAGAAGCAGAGAAAAAGCAAAAGAGGGAAGGAAAGGGGGAGGGAGGGAAGGAAGGAAGGAATTCATTCTCTCAGTAAGATAAATCAGCAAACTAAAATTCAAATACCTGTGAGGAAAGTTAATGCTAAGAAAGACAACAACAAAAAAATCAATAATGAGATTATATCATTCCCAGTGAAACGCAAACAATCAAATAATCTGAAAGGACTTTGAAATATAAGTACGTTTAAAATAATCATAGAGATAAAGTGAGGAACAACATCTCTCACCCCAGGTGGACCCCTCTGTGGTTACCGCAGCTCGGGATGACCCGATAGCATCACTCGGCGGGGATAAGGGAGAGCTCTACTGGGAAAGGGGGAACTACAAGCCAAGGGCCAGCAGAGAAGAGAAGGCGTGTGCGCCCCAGCCTTCCATCACCCCCCGGGGAGGTACGGCTGCTCTGCTGGTCACCAGTCTGGGTCTACACTTCTGAGTAACCACCCGTGCCCCTACCTCGTAGCAACTTCTCACAGGGCAAGTTTGAGAGTAACGGGTCAATGGACGTACACAAAATGTCTTGGGCACCAGGCAGTCTGGATTCAGGTACCTGTTGTTGGTAGGAATTGACCAGGTACACGAGCTATGAGGCCCACAGAAACGAGAATGCTCCTGCTGAGGGGCAGAAGCCTTAGGTCCCATGAGAAGCCAAATTAGTGCACAGCCTCTTAGGAGAGAAGATGTTGCCCTGCCCCTCACACCACCGCACCTCACCCTGCAAACAGACAGCCAGCTGGTTGCCCAGGCAACCCAGAGTGAGCCCCCAGGGACACTTCCCAGTTAATTCTGCCCCATACATCACACACCCGTTAAAAGAACAAAAAGTTATGAAGTGAAAACAGGCAGCTATGAATCTAGAATGCATAGATATGAAAAAGAATCAGAAACCCCGAAAAGGAAAAAAATAGTCCTTGAAGTAAAAACTAGATAGATGGTTTAAACATCAGACATCAGAGATGACTATAATTTCTTTTTAAAGGAGCAGGCGACCACATATAGGTAGGTAGCTGGATGCAGAGACAAATAAATATAGATATACAGACACAGAAGCACAATCACCGTGAAGAAAAATTAACAACCACCAAAATATTTAACACGAGTGGGAACTTTGTGTCCTGTGATGCCCATGTGGCCTGCTTCTCAACTCTTAAGAGGTGAATGAGCATAACGGGCAATCCTGACTTAACCCACTCGGATATGGCTTCCTGAGTTAATCCCTCCCCTTCCTATATTTAGAAGTCAACACAACATATTTGAATGTGAGGCGCTAGTAACACTACTGAGACAGTCAACTCGTTACACCCTAGCCATCAAGCTTTCGGCAACAATGGTATAATCTTTTCATGTCGTGGAAGGCAAGTTAATAAAGGGAAACCCTGGAAGGTACACTAGGTAATAAAGCTCATAGGTACTAGGGACACAATGGGCTTACTAGAAGACCAAATCCACCCGTCCTCCCCCTGCTTCTACGAGATCAACTTCAATAACGGGATAATTTTGGCTTCGCTGAGATTCGTTAGTGTTAGTAAATGGATCATCAATTCACATTTATTGCCCCAAGTACACAGAGTTTACCACTGAGGGAAAAAAACACTTTTATGTTATCGGAAACATTTCTGATTACTAAAATGAAGACTTACTTTAATGCTATCTGGTCTTCTGATGTCTAAGCAGGCACAAAGACCATTATGAGCTGTTTTAAAACAATGCCAATCATCGTGTGTTTAGAGCCTTTGTAAAGATCTACTAAACAACAAAGGATTATTATCTGATTGGCCTGCCAGAGTACATGCTGCCTGCTACTGGCTGTTTCCATTGATGTTGTGATATATTTCATCCTGTTTACAATAAACTGTCACTACCTCTGGCAGTTGGTTCATTGTATAATGTAGATTATTTGGCTGTGTACAATTAGTAACTTTGTAGTTTCTCACTTTTTCTCCTTATATTAATCTTTTATAAATGTACCATTCTCCTGGCTTCTCAATGCACCTGCTTGTATACATTTCTACTGCTGCTTCCCTAGTTCCTGCTTACCTAACCTCACACCTGAACTTGGGCAAGAGGCCCTTAACTGGTCCCCTCCTTTAGCCTCTTGTGCTGCTGAACCATCCTTCCCCCAAATCTTCAAAGGCTCCCAATGTCCCAGCCACTTCAAACACCCATCACTTATTCCTGTTGAATTTCTGCTTCTCTTGTGATTATTCCTGAATCACTAACAAAATCCTCCCAATCTTTCAAAACACTGAAGCCTTCTCCAAGTAGCCAGGCCCACACTGACCTCTCCCTTTTCTGTGCTACAACAGTTCAATATTCAATCATACATTTGTCATACTGTTTTATGTGTGTTAATCTGTGTGTTCATTCTCTGAGGACAAGAGCCATAGCTCAAATATTAGATTTGATTCTAGATATCAAACTTTAAGAAGGGAAATGAGAAATTCAGGTGTGTACAAAGGCAAGGAAGCATGATGGTGAAGGGATGAAATTGTACTTTAAGCAGAATATTCAGAAAAAAGGGTTGTTCTCTGGAGAAAAATGACAGCCAATCAAGTAGAGTAGGTTCAGATATGGTCCACAGTGCCTCAATACTAACATCAGTAAACAGACATTACAAGGATAAATATATGAGCTCAAAATAGAGTTTTCTACTTTTAAGAACTGTCAAAAATAGAAAATGTTGAAGTAGAAGTGCAGAGGAACCCCTCTGACTACACAACATTCAGAAGTGATAGATAAAATATTTAAACTATCTCCTTTTCAAGTAAAGAGGAAGCAAACGGAGGCCGGAAACCAGAAAAATACATGAAATTTCCAAGCAGTAATCAAGCACGGACTCATTTGTTGGCCCAAGCTGATAACCAACAACTGAGTTTTAACTTGTCTCACACACACAACAGAAAAGAAGCAAAGCCTGAATTCCAAGAAGATGGAAGGTCTGACCAGAAACCTGCCTCAGGATCAGGAATACCTAAAGGAGACACCCACAGTGACGAGCCAGGGAAAAACGTGGCCCATAGAAGAACAAAGGGGTACCTGTCTTGGCTTGGCCTGGTCAAAGCCAAAAAAGGGAGAAAACTCTCTTGAGCTCCTATATACAAAGACAAGCCCACTTTCACTCAAGATCTGGGGATAGAATTCCCACTAATAAAAGGGCTCCAAAAGTTCTAAGCCAAAAACTTTGTCTAACATGTTTACAAAATGTCGTATCTCAAAGTGTCTCAATGAGGCAAATGAAATCTTCTCTGGATTAAACACAAACTTCAGAGGAATTCACATATTCCAAAGAATTTAAGTTCATAATACATTTTTTAAATTACTAACTAACTAAGTAAACACATTCCCAAGGACTTCTGCAAGAATAGCACACTTAAAACTGCAAATGGCCTTCCTATTAGAAAACCACTAGATCCTAGATACAGAACCTATTTTAAGTACATTTCTGGGCTCACTGGAAATGAAGGACAACTCTGAAAGACCCCACCCACCATCTACAACGGAAAAAAAGTAAACTGAAACCAGATCAGAGAGTTCCAAGCTTCAGGGCAACATGGTAAGTTTCCCTGAAGGCAAATGCCAGTAGTACGAGGCCTGCAACCCAGAAAGACAAGCCAGCTCTAAGCAAGTGTCAAGTCAGAGTAGCTAAAGCCGAGACTCCTGCCTTTAGACCCGTGTGTGGGAAGGGAGCAATGTGGTCTCAGGCTCACAGCGCCCCCTGGCCATAGGCCAAGGTAATCACAAATACTCTAAGGAGGAAAACATACCATCTTTCAAATTCTTAAATCCAAAAGATGTGAGCTCAAAACCTACACCCGAATGTTTACAGCAGCTTTACTCATCATGGCCCCAAACTGGAAACAATCAAGAGGTCTTTCAATAGGTGAATTAGGATAAACAAACTATAGTACATCCAGACAATGGAGTATTATTTAGCGATAAAAAGAAATGTGCTAGTGAGTTACAAAAGGACATAGAAAAACCTCAAATGCATATTGCTAAATGAAAGAAGCCAGTCTGAAAAAGCTAGATATGGTACAATTCCACCTATATTCTGGAGAAGGCAAAACTATACATGAGACAGGAAAAAGATCAGGGGTTCCTGAGGGGTTCCCAGGGGCTCAGGGACTCACAACAGAGAGACAAATGGGTGCAGCAGAGAGGAATTTTAGGGCAATGAAACTATTCTATATGATACTGTACATAGCATTACACACTTGTCAAAACCCACAGAATCATACAGCACAAACAGCAAAACCTAAAGTAAATTATGAACTTCAGTTAATAATAATGTATCAATACTGGCTCATCAATTGCAATGTACCACATTAATTAAGATGTTAATAGAAAACTGAAGGGAGGGGAGGAGAGGATATAAGGATATATTGTACCTTTTGTGCAATTTTTCTCTAAACCTAAAACTGCTCTAAAAACAAAGTCTATCAATAAAAGATATGAGCTCATAATCAAAGATGACCAAATATATAATGAAACATGGAATTAGTATTACATACAGGCTATTCAATAGCCATATGGAATCACAAAAATTAGCAAGCAACAAAAGATGATCAAAAATGACCCAAAAGATTTATTTAGTCAAATTGCAGGTGTGAAAAAGTATAATGGCTGACATTAAAAGTCAAGAGGTAAAGTGAACTGCAAATAAGACATGCCTGAAGAGTGACTCAGACGACTCTAAGAAATTATTCAAATTCAGCATAAAGTCGCAGGTATGGAAAATATAAAAAGGAAACTAATAGATATGGAGGCAATAATAAGGTTTAACAAACATTTAATCAGTTTTAAAATCAGAATTAAAGCACCACTATTCAACATACAGCAAACTTCTCAACGGTAGCAACGGCAGCCAGAAGACATGCAACAGTATCATCAGAAGTGGGAGAAAATAAATCTCAACTGATAAAAGGTTTTTGTTTCCAGTTAAAAATAATTTTAAATTTATAGGCATCAAATAAAATAGCCTTAAAACATATAGAGATTAATAGAACTATAGGGGAAACTGATAAACCTACCATTGTAGTGGGAAATGTCAATAAATCTCTCCCAATTTTTGATACATCAAGAAAATATTTGTGATTAGATAGATAATTTAAATACAATAAACTAGATTTACTAATCACATATAAGGAAACTTACACGCATTCACCTTCTTCTTGAGCCCACATTAAGTATTTCTAAAACCTGAAGATATAATAGACCAAAAATTGTCTCAACAAATTTTAGATAACTGATACCATCATAACCACATTCTCTTGCTACAAGTTAATTAAGAATTCAATAACCAAAAAAAGGGCAAATTTTGAGAATGCATTTGGAAATTTAAAAACTCATTTCCAAGAAACTATACTGGGCCAAAGAAGAAATCATAATGAAATTATTTAAATATCTAATATTGAACAGTAATAAAAATACCATTTGTCAAAATCTGTGGGACGCAGCTCCTTAGAAGGAAATTATATCATTAAATTTTTTAAAAGTCTGAAAAGTATGTCAACATAAAAGGCTATAGTATAGTAGGATAAATATAATGAAATAGCAAACAAACACAGGAGCTCAACAAAGCCAAAAATAGACTCGTTAAACGGATGAATAAAGTATATCCAGCTCTGGTGAGATTGTACCTGACATTATACATTTGTCAAAACCCACAGAATTGTACAACACAAAGAGTGAAATCTAAAGGGAAAAAGAAGAAGAGAATGAAAAAGGGGTATGAGCTACAGATATAGCAGATACTTAAAAAGATAACAAGGGACTTCCCTGGTGGCGCAGTGGTCAGGAATCCGCCTGCCAATGCAGGGGACACGGGTTTGATCCCTGCTCCAGGAAGATCCAACATGCCGCAGAGCAACTAAGGCCATGCGCCACAACTACTGAAGCCTGCACGCCTAGAGCCTGTGCTCTGCAACGAGAAGGCACTGCAATGAGAAGCCCACACACGGTAACCAAGAGTAGCCCCCACTCACTGCAACTACAGAAAGCCTGCACGCAGCAAAGAAGACACAATGCAGCCAAAAATAAATAAATAAATAAATTTATTTTTAAAGAAAGATAATGAAATAAGATGAATAAATTTGAAAACTAAAGTATATAGCCAGAAAAATATACAAGCTGACCCAAAATAGAAAATTTTAATGAATTTATAAACTTTAAAAATTAATTACTAGTAAAAGTCTTCCCACAAACTAAATCCAAGGCCCAGGCAGATTTAGAAAAGTTCTACCAAACATTCACAGAAGAGATAAAGAAAGGGGAAGATTGTGTAACTCACTTTGTTACAGAATTAGTTTAACCTTGATACCAACAATTGACAGGAAAAGTATAAGAAAGGAAAATTAGAGGCCAACCTCACTGACAACAAAGATGTAAAATCCTGAACAAAATACTAGCAAACTGGATGTAGTACTGTAAAAAATATCACCAAGATACACTTATTCTAGAATGCAAGGTTACTATGGTAGCAGCTCTATTTATGATTCATGTTATCAAAATTAGCAGATTATAATTAAAGAAAAATAACAATCTTGACAGATGCATAAACTGCATTTAATAGAAGTCAACAATCATAGTAAAAATTAGCAAACGAAAAACAGAAAAGAATTTCCTCAATTGGTAAAAGGTATCTACAAAAAAAAAAAGTACCATAAAACGATATTCAATAGTGAAATATTAAAATTATTCCCTTTAAAATCAGAAGCAAAACAAGGATACCCATTATCACCACATCTATTTACCATTGTACTGCAAAACCTTACCAACACAATAAAGCAAGAAAAAAAGAAATAATAGATGAAAAGATAGTGTTCAAGTTTGAATTATAGCATCACCATGACTTTATGTCAAAAATATTTTTAACCTTAGGTAGCTATACATGAATTGGTAGGACCTAACTACCTGCGCACACAGAATTTAGCTTAATCTAAACTGGAAGAGGAAGTGAAATGTCCAATAAACATATAAAAACATGCTCAACCTCATAATAATCCAGCAAAATGAAAATCACAACAGGGATAATATACCAAACACACTCAATTATCAAAAATGGAAAAGTGAGGGCTTCCCTGGTGGCGCAGGGGTTGAGAGTCCGCCTGCCGATGCCGGGGACACGGGTTCGTGCCCCGGTCCTGGAGGATCCCACATGCCGCGGAGCGGCTGGGCCTGTGGGCCGTGGCCGCTGGGCCTGCGCCTCCGGAGCCCGTGCTTTACGGCGGGAGAGGCCGCAGTGGTGAGAGGCCCGCGTACCGCAAAAAAAAAAAAAAAAAAAAAGAAGAAAAATGGAAAAATGAGAAAACCAGTAGTCATCAGGATGGGGAACCACAGAAACTCATACGTCCTGGAGGGAGTATCATTTGGTCTTTGGAAAACAACTGGCATTATTTGGTAAAGGTAAACATACCAGATATTAACACCTAAATATATATCCTGAAGGGGTGCTTAAACATGTGCATCAGGTGACATTAAAAAGTTTTTTAAGCTCCTTTTGGTAGCAAATTTTCTTTTAAAACTGTAGCAAATTTTCTTTAAAATTTTCTTCTAAAACTTTTCTTTTAGATATGTAAAGAACATAAAATGTTCATCAACAGTTTACTAGATAAACATGTGCATAAAATGTAATAATGTATATTAGAGAAAATGAATAAGTCATTGCTATACAACAACAAAGATGGAGGACAAAACATATCTAAAACAGACTAAGTGAAATATTTTTCATTTTGTTAAATGTTTTAAAAATATAGATATACATGGTAAAACAGTTAAGAAAAGCAAGGAAATTATTAACATGAACTCATGATAATGGTTTCCTCTGGGATATAGGGATGGACCACAGAGACTTCTTATTGGTACTATTCTATTTCTTAAGCAATACATTAATTTCAACAGAATGTTCTACCTCGGGAGGTATTGAATTTCCCATCACAGAAGTTTGTTTTATTTTAAGAAATATCTCACTTAGGTGACCTATTTAGAGAGAGAATACACAGGAAATAGACTTGATAACTTCCTACACAGGAAATAGACTTGATAACCCTACAAGTATCTTTTAATTTAACAAGTATCTTTTAAGATTTCATAATTCTATATGCATCATAGTAAACAGCACACTGTGTTGCACATGAAAACCAATAATAATTATAACAAGCATTCACTGACTGTGGACTTTTGGCAGACACCGACATCCTTTCTTCCTTCTTGCCAGCAGATTTTGATTTCGTTTATCCTTCCCCCGCGTAACTCAGGGGAGAGTATCCTAGCCTGCAGAGCATCTTTTATTTAGTCTAAGCTAATCTTAGAGTCCATTGGTTTAGAGGTAAACATGTGGTCCTGCTTTGGCCAAGGAGACATGAGATAGAATCTACTAAGGGGCGCCTGGGAAAGGTTTACTTGCTCCTAAACAGGAGACTTAGAAAAGCACAGATATTCTTTTGTGACAGTGTTGTGATGTCTAGGATGCTGCTGTCGTGATGCAATCATGGGAAAGATCAGTCTCAGAAGTGGTCCATGATGATTGCATTGAGACAATAAATTAATTAAAACTGGAGCCTCACTTCTTGACTTGTTAGTAGATAATATGTCACCTTGTTGTTTATATTTTCCCACTGAAGCCATATTAACTGACACACCACATGCACAGAGTTTGCTCATTTAATCTTCACAATAATCATATGAGCTAAGTACCATTATTAAGTCCATTGAACAGACAATGAAAATAAAACTGAAAGAAGTAAAATAAGTTGCCCAAAGTCATACATACAGTTAGTGACTATATACAGCTTTAGACTCTAAAACCTATACTCTTAATACACTATCCATTCAAGGCCATCTTCTTGTGGCTATGAGGGCTGAAAAGAAAATCCCAATAGATCTGAGGGTTCTGTTATCTGGCCACAAGCTTCTAAGGTATGCATCAGTGGTGGTGGCAGCAGCAGTGTTGGCATTAGCTGAAGCAGCTTCTTCAGCTCTGAATCATTGCTATGATTGTTTGACGCTGAAATCAATAGTCCAGTGGCAGCCTCTAAACTGTATTCCTCCAGACTGTTCAAAAATTTAATTCCTTGTATTAAATCACTTCCTGCTTTAAGTACCCAAAATTATTACCATTTGCTGAACTGATAAATCCTGAAGTCAACAAATAAATAAATACATTTCAGCTTCACTGACTTGTATTCGTCTGAAGTCCCTAGAAAAATAGTTTTATAGCCCACATGTAATGCAGTTTTATCTTTAATAAGATGACTACCCTCAGATGACTTATTCATCTTCTTTCTCACATCAATACAAACTGTTTATTAAACTGCTATGAGGATGCCATTGATATGCACTATAAAAGAGGTTCTTTCTCCACTTTCCCTCATGACTGGGAACTTAAACTGCAGACCAATGACTAACATCCTTCATGGAACATCTCACCTCTACTCTTCGGTGATTTTTGGGGGCCAACTTTTACAAACGCATACTGCATTTTGCTGAGGTTTAGAGCTGTTCTATATTAAAATGAAAGAATTAAATGTTCTGAAAGGGGAAGCAACATTACATTTATCCTCTAGAATATTTACAAAATATGTATTTGTAAAAGAAAGAGGTATTCTAACTTCGTGAAAGCGTAATACATCTCTAAATAACAAAGTATTATATCAGAAAGTGCAATTTTACATTAAAGAGCCTGGAACTTATCATCAAAAAAGACCTGAGTTAAAATCACATAGAGCTTCTTGACAATGAGAAAACACTTGGGTTTTCTCAATTTCAGTTGGTTCATGCTCAGAAACGTGATGTTTATAACTATCTCCAAAGTTTGTTGTAACATTTTAAAAGATATACCATGCATGACAGTGTCGGCTACAGGAGTTGGTATACAGCAAATACTAAATAAATGTTGAAATTTCTCTTATTTCTTAAATATACCATGGAAGAACTCTATTTTAACCAAAAAAATAAATAAATAAGTAAAAGCTTTAGAAATTCTACGTTCTACTAACTTACAACATAAAATCACAGAAACAGTTCCTAAAGAATTAAGTCAAAACTGTTGTGCAGATCAGTGATAATTAGTCCTGAGACAAGTAGAAAGTAGTTACCCACCACTGAATTTCCCTTTAACATTTTGATGACTCTAATTACCTCCCCCTCCCACTAATTACCTCTGCTCATCACCCTGCACTACAAAATATTTTAGGTATTCCAAGAAACAGAAGACTCGGGGTAGGTAAACCTCTCTAAATAGTAACAGTTTATAATCCTGCAGATTAAAATAAGAGCTAAGGAGGACCTTCAAGATGGCAGAGAAGTAAGACACGGAGATCACCTTCCTCCCCACAAATACATCAGAAATACATCCACATGTGGAACAACTCCTACAGAACACCTGCTGAATGCTGGCAGAAGACCTCACACCTCCCAAAAGGCAAGAAACTCCCCCACGTACCTGGGTAGGGCAAAAGAAAAAACAGAGACAAAAGAATAGGGACAGAACCTGCACCTCTGGGAGTGAGCTGTGAAGGAGGAAAAGCTTCCACACACTAGGAAGTCCCTTCACTGGCGGAGACAGGGGGTCGGTGGAGGGGAAGCTTCGGAGCCACAGAGGAGAGCACAGCCACAGGGGTGTGGAGGGCAAAGCAGAGAGATTCCCACACAGAGGATCGCCGCCAACCAGCACGCATCAGCCTAAGATGCTTGTCTGCTCACCACCGGGGCGGGTGGGGCCTGAGAGCTGAGGCTCAGGCTTTGGAGCTCAGATCCCAGAGAGAGGGCTGGGGTTGGCTGTGTGAACACAGCCTGAAGGGGGCTAGTGCACCACAGATAGCCGGGAGTCCGGAAAAAAGTCTAGAACTGCCTAAGAGGCAAGAGACCACTATTTCAGGGTGCACGAGGAGAGGGGATTCAGAGCACCACCTAAACAGCTCCGGAGACGGGCATGAGACATTGCTATCAGCTTGGACCCTAGAGATGGACATGGAATGCTAACACTGCTGGTGCAGCCACCAAGAAGCCTGTGTGCAAGCACAGGTCACTATACACAGCTCCCCTCCTGGGAGCCTGTACAGCCCACCACTGCCAGGGTCCCGTGATCCAGGGACCTCTTCCCCAGGAGAACACACAGCGCGCCTCAGGCTGTTGCAATGTCACACTGGCCTCTGCCACCACAGCCTCGCCCCACATTCTGTAGTCCTCTCTCCTGAGTGAGCCTGAGTGAGCCAGAGCCCCCTAATCAGCCACTCCTTTAACCCCGTCCTGTCTGGGTGGAGACGTACACGCAGAGGCGGGGCCAATTCCAAAGCTGAACCCCAGGAGCTGTGCGAACAAAGAAGAGAAAGGGAAATCTCTCCCAGAAGCCTCAAGAGCAGTGGATTAAATCTCCACAATCAACCTGATGTACCTGCATCTGTGGAATACATGAATAGACAACAAATCATCCCAAAACTGAGGCGGTAGACTTTGGAAGCAACTGTAGACTTGGGGTTTGCTGTATGCGACAGACTATCTTCTGATTTACATGCTTATCTTAGTTTAGTTTTTAGTGCTTCTTATCATTGGTGGATTTGTTCTTGATTTCACTGCTCTCTTCTTTTTTTGTTTTAAGTACTTCTTTTATTTTAATAATATGTTTTTTTATTTTTTATTTTAATAACTTTATTTTATTTTATTTTTCTTCATTTATATTTTTTCTCCCTTTTCTCCTGAGCTGTGTGGGTGACAGGCTCTTGGTGCTCCGCTTGGGTGTCAGGCCTGAGCCTCTGAGGTGGGAGAGATGAGTTCAGGACATTGGACCACCGGAGACCTCCTAGATCCTGTAATATCAATCTGGAGAGCTCTTCCAGAGGTCTCCGTCTCAATGCTAAGACCCAGCTCCACTCAACAACCAGCAAGCTACAGTGCTGGATACCCCATGCCACACAAGTACCAAGACAGGAACACAACCCTACCCATTAGCACAGAGGCTACCTAAAATCATACTAGGTTCATAGACACCCCAAAACACACCATTGGACATGGTCTTGCCCACCAGAAAAAGAGGATCCAGACTCATCCACGAGAAAACAGCCACCAGACCCCTCCACCAGGAAGCCTACGCAACCCATGGAACCTACCTTACCCACTGGGGACAGACACCAAAAAAAACGGCAACTATGAACCTGCAGCCTGTGAAAGGGAGACCCCAAACACAGTGAGTTGAGCAAAATGATAAGACAGAGAAATATAAAGCAGATGAAGAAGCAAGGTAAAAACCCACCAGACGAAACAAATGAAGAGGAAATAGGAAGTCTACCTGAAAAAGAATTCAGAATAATGATAGTAAAGATGATCCAAAATCTTAGAAATAGAATAGAGAAAATACAAGAAACACTTAATAAGGACCTAGCAGAAATAAAGAGCAAACAGACAGTGATGAACAACACAATAAATGAAATTAAAAATTCTCTAGAAGGAATCAATAGCAGAATAACTGAGGCCGAAGAACAGAAAAGTGACCTGGAAGATAAAATAGTGGAAATAACTACCACAGAGCAGAATAAAGAAAAAACAATGAAAATAATTGAGGACAGTCTCAGAGACCTCTGGGAAAAACATTAAACGCATGAACATTCGAATTATAGAGGTCCCAGACGAAGAAGAGGGAAAAAAAGGGACTGAGAAAATATCTGAAGAGATTATACTTGAAAACTTCCCTAATATGGGAAAGGAAATAGTCAAGTCCAGGAACCGCAGAGAGTCCCATACGGGATAAATGCAATGAGAAACACGGCAAGACACATATTAATCTAACTATCAAAAATTAAATACAAAGAAAAAATACTAAAAGCGGTAACAGAAAAACAAATAAATTACAAGGGAATCCCCATAAGGTTAATAGCTGATCTTTCAGCAGAAACTCTGCAACCCAGAAGGGAGTGGCAGGACATATTTAAAGTGATGAAAGGGAAAAAATTACAACCAAGATTACTCTACCCAGAAAGGATCTCATTCAGATTCGACAGAGAAATTAAAACCTTTAAAGACAAGCAAAAGCTAAGAGAATTCAGCACCACCAAACGAGCTTTACAGCAAATGCTAAAGGAACTTCTCTACGCAGGAAACACAATAGAAGGAAGAGATCTATAATAACAAGCCCAAAACAACTAAGAAAATGGAAAGAGGACTATACATATCAATAACTATCTAAAATATAAATGGGTAAAATACTCCAACCAAAAGATATACACTGGCTGAATGGATACAAAAACAAGACCCTTATATATGTTGTCTACAACAGGCCCACTTCAGACCTAAGGACATGCACAGACTGAAAGTGAGGGGATGGTAAAATATATTCCATGGAAATCAAAACAAAGCTGGAGTAGCAATTCTCATATCAGACAAAATAGACTTTAAAATAAAGACTATCACAAGAGACAAAGAAGAACACTACATAACGATCAAGGGATCAATCCAAGAAGAAGATATAACAATTATAAATATTTATGCATCAAACATAGGAGCACCTCAACACATAAGGCAACTGCTAACAGCCATAAAAGGGGAAATCGACAGTAACACAATAATAGTAGGGGACTTTTAAACCCCTCTTTCACCAATGGACAGATCAACCAAAATGAAAATAAATAAGGAAACACAAGCTTTAAATGACACATTAAACAAGATGGACTTAATTGATATTTATAGGACATTCCATCCAAAAACAACAGAATAAACTTTCCTCTCAAGTGCTCATGGAACATTCTCCAGGACAGATCATATCTTAGGTCACAAATCAAGCCTTTGTAAATTTAAGAAAACTGACATCTTATGAAGTATCTTTTCCAACCACAATGCTATGAGACTAGATATCAATTACAGGAAAAAAACTGTACCGACACAAGCCTCTTAGATAGCCTCATCCACCAGAGGGCAGACAGCAGAAGCAAGAAGAATTAAAATCCTGCAGCCTGTGGAACAAAAACCACAATCACAGAAAGAGAGACAAGATGAAAAGGCAGAGGGCTATGTACCAGATGAAGGAACAAGATAAAACCCCAGAAAAACAACTAAATGAAGTGGACATAGGCAACCTTCCAGAAAAAGAATTCAGAATAATGATACTGAACATGATCCAGGACCTCAGAAAAAAAATGGAGGCAAATATCAAGAAGATGCAAGAAATGTTTAACAAAGACCCAGAAGAATTAAAGAACAAACAAACAGAGATGAACAATACAATAACTGAAATGAAAAACACACTAGAAAGAATCAATAACAGAATAACGGAGGCAGAAGAACAGATAAGTGACCTGGCAGACAGAATGGTGAAATTCACTGCTATGGAACAGAATAAAGACAAAAGAATGAAAAGAAATGAAGACAGCCTAAGAGACCTCTGGGACAACATTAAATGCAACAAAATTCGCAATATAGGGGTCCCAGAAGAAGAGAGAGAAAAAGGACCAGAGAAAATATTTGAAGAGATTGTAGTCGAAAACATCCCTAACATGGGAAAGGAAATAGCCACCCAAGTCCAGGAAGCACAGAGTCTCATACAGAATAAACCCAAGGAGAAACACGCCGAGACACATAGTAATCAAATTGGCAAAAATTAAAAACAAAGAAAAACTATTCAAAGCAAAAGTGAAAAATGACAAATAACACACAAGGGAACTCCCATAAGGTTAACAGCTGATTTCTCATCAGCAGATACTCCACAAGCTGGAAGGGAGTAGCATAATATACTTAAAGTGATGAAAGGGAGAAACTACATCCAAGATTACTCTAACTAGCAAGGCTCTCACTCAGATTCGATGAAGAAATCAAAAGCTTTACAGACAAGCAAAAGCTAAGAGAATTCAGCACCACCAAAACCGCTCTACAACAAATGCTAAAGGAACTTCTCTAAGTGGCAAACACAAGAGAAGAAAAGGACCTACAAAAACAAACCCAAAACAATTAGGAAAATGGTCATAGGAACATACATATCGATAATTACCTTAAATGTGAATGGATTAAATGCTCCAACCAAAAGACGCAGGCTTACTGAATGGATACAAAAACAGGACCCATATATATGCTGTCTACAACAAACCCACGTCAGATGTAGGGACACATACAGACTGAAAGTGAGGGGATAGAGAAAGATATTCCATGCAAATGGAAATCAAAAGAAAGCTGGAGGAGCAATATTCATATCAGATAAAAGAGACTTTAAAATAAAGAATGTTACAAGAGACAAGGAAGCACACGACATAATGATCAAGGGATCAATCCAAGAAGAAGATATAACAATTATAAATATATATGCACCCAACATAGGAGAACCTCAATACATAAGGCAACTGCTAACAGCTCTAAAAGAGGAAATCGACAGTAACACAGTAATAGTGGGAGACTTTAACACCTCACATACACCAATGGACAGATCATCCAAACAGAAAATTAATAAGGAAACAGAAGCTTTAAATGAGACCACAGACCAGATAGATTTAACTGATATTTATAGGACATTCCATCCAAAAACAGCAGATTACACTTTCTTCTCAAGTGTGCACGGAACATTCTGCAGGACAGATCACATCTTGGGTCACAAATCAAGCCTCAGTAAATTTAAGAAAATGGAAATCATATCAAGCATCTTTTCTGACAACAAAACTATGAGATTAGAAATCAATTACAGGGAAAAAAACATAAAAAACACAAACACATGGAGGCTAAACAATACGTTACTGAATAACCAAGAGATCACTGAAGAAATCAAAAAATACCTGAGACAAATGACAATGAAAACACGATGATCCAAAACCTATGGGATTCAGCAAAAGCAGTTCTAAGAGGGAAGTTTATGGCATACAAGTCTACCTCAAGAAACAAGACAAATCTCAAATAAACAATCTAACCGTACACCTAAAGGAACTAGTGAAAGAAGAACAAACAAAATCCAAAGTTAGCAGAAGGAAAGATATCATAAAGATCAGATCAGAAATAAATGAAACAGAAACAAAGAAAACAATAGCAGAGATAATAAAACTAAATCCTGGTTCTTTGATAAGATAAACAAAATTGATAAACCATTAGCCAGACTCATCAAGAAAAAGAGGGAGAGGACTCAAATGAATAATATTAGAAATGAAAAAGGAGAAGTTACAAAACACGCCATAGAAATACAAAGCATCCTAAGAGACTACTACAAGCAACTCTATGCCCCAAAAATGGACAACCTGGAAGAAATGGACAAATTCTTAGAAACGTATAACCTTCAAAGACTGAAACAGGAAGAAATAGAAAATATGAACACACCAATCACAAGTAATGAAATTGAAACTGTGATAAAAATCTTCCAACAAACAAAAGTCCAGGACCATATGGATTCACAGGTGAATTCTATCAAACATTTAGAGAAGAGCTAACACACATCCTTCTCAAACTCTTCAAAAAAATTGCAGAGGAAGGAACACTCCCAAACTCATTCTATGAGGCCACCATCACCCTGATACCAAAACCAGACAAAGATACTACAAAAAAAGAAAATTACAGACCAATATCACTGATGAATATAGATGAAAAAAGACTCAACAAAATACTAGCAAACAGAATCCAACAACACATTAAAAGATCATACACCATGATCAACTGGGATTTATCCCAGGGATGCAAGGATCCATCCATATAGGCAAATCAATCAATGTAATATACCATATTAACAAATTGAAGAATAAAAACCATATGATCGCCTCAATAGATGCAGAAAAAGCTTTCGACAAAATTCAAAACACATTTATGATAAAATCTCTCCTGAAAGTGGGCATAGAGGGAACCTACCTCAACATAATAAGGCCATATACGACAAACCCACAGCAAACATCATTCTCCATGGTGAAAAACTGAAAGCATTTTCTCTAAGATCAGGAATAAGACAAGGATATCCACCCTCACCACTATTATTCGACATAGTTTTGGAAGTCCTAGCCACAGCAATCAGAGAAGAAAAAGAAATAAAAGGAACACAAATTGGAAAAGAAGAAGTAAAACTGTCACTGTTTGCAGATGACATGATACTATACATAGAGAATCCTAAAAATGCCACCAGAAAACTACTAGAGCTAATCAATGAATTTGATCAAGTTGCAGGATACAAAATTCATGCACAGAAATCTCTTGCATTCCTATACACTAATGATGAAAAATCTGAAAGAGAAATTAAGGAAACACTCCCATTTACAACTGCAACAAAAATAATATAATACCTAGCAATAAACCTATCTAGGGAGACTAAAGACCTGTATGCAGAAAACTATAATACACTGATGAAAGAAATTAAAAATGATACCAACAGATGGAGAGATATACCATGTTTTTGGACTAGAACAATCAACATTGTGAAAATGACTATACTACCCAAAGCAATCTACAGATTCAATGCAATCCCTATAAAACTACCATTGGCATTTTTCACAGAACTAGAACAAATAATTTCACAATTTGTATGGAAACACAAAAGACCCCAAATAGCCAAAGCAATCTTGAGAAAGAAAAATAGAGCTGGAGGAATCAGGCTCTGGGAACTCAGACTATAGTTCAAAGCTACAGTAATCAGGACAGTTTGGTACTGCCACAAAAACAGAAGTATAGATCAATGGAACAGGATAGAAAACCCAGAGATAAATCAGCACACGTATGGTCACCTTATCTTTAATAAAGGAGGCAAGAATATACAATGGAGTAAAGACAGCCTCTTCAATAAGTGGTGCTGGGAAAATTGGACAGCTACATGTAAAAGAATCAAATTAGAACACTCCCTAACACCATACACAAAAATAAACTCAAAATGGGTTACAGACCTAAATGTAAGCCCAGACACTATAAAACTCTTAGAGGAAAACATAGGCAGAACACTCTATGACATAAATCACAGCAAAATCCTTTTTGACCCACCTCCTACAAAAATGGAAATAAAAACAAAAATAAAGAAATGGGACCTAATGAAACTTCAAAGATTTTGCACAGCAAAGGAAACCATAAACGAGACCAAAAGACAACCCTCAGAATGGGAGAAAATATTTGCAAATGAAGCAACTGACAAAGGATTAATCTCCAAAATTTACAAGCAGCTCATGCAGCTCAATATCAAAAAAACAAACAACCCAATCCAAAAATGAGCAGAAGACCTAAATAGACATTTCTCCAAAGAAGATATACAGATTGCCAACAAGCACATGAAGGGATGCTCAACATCTTTAATCATTAGAGAAATGCAAATCAAAACTACAATGAGATATCATCTCACACCAGTCAGAATGGCCATCATCAAACAATATACAAACGATAAATGCTGGAGAGGGTGTGGGAAAAAGGGAACCCTCTTGCACTGTTGGTGGGAAAGTAAATTGACACAGCCACTATGGAGAATAGTATGCAGGTTTCTTCAAAAACTACAAATAGAACTACCATACGTCCCTGCAATCCCAATACCTGGCATACACCCTGAGAAAACCATAACTCAAAAAGAGTCATGTACCACAATGTTCACTGCAGCTCTATTTACAATAGCCAGGACGTGGAAGCAACCTAAGTGTCCATCGACAGATGAATGGATAAAGAAGATGTGGCATATATATACAATGGAATATTACTCAGCCATAGAAAGAAACCAAATTGGGTTATTTGTAGTGAGGTGGTTGGACCTAGAGTCTGTCACACAGAGTGAAGTAAGTCAGAAAGAGAAATACAAATACTGTACGTGAACATCCTACATATGGAACGTAAAAAAAAAAAAAAAAAGGTTCTGAAGAACCTAGGGGCAGGACAGGAATAAAGACGCAGATGCAGAGAATGGGCTTGAGGATATGGGGAGGGGGAAGGATAGCTGGGACAAAGTGAGAGAGTGTCATGGACATATATACACTACCAAATGTAAGGTAGCTAGCTAGTGGGAAGCCACATAGCACAGGGAAATCAGTGTGGTCCTTTGTGTCCACCTAAAGGGGTGGGATAGGGAGGGTGGGAGGGAGACGCAAGAGGGAGGGGATATGGGGATTATGTATACATGTAGCTGATTCACTTTGTTATACAGCAGCAACTAAGACAACAATGTAAAACAATTATACTCCAATAAAGATGTTAAATAAAATAAAATAAAATAACAACTAAATAAAACACTAGAGAGGTATTTAAGAAACTCAATACATTATCTTTATACTGTTGGCACTAGTCTACTAAAACACTGCTTAAAAATTTTTATGGTTTATTTAGTATTTAGTGAAATCTGAAAACAGCAACTAATTAACCTACTGAAAATTAAAACCAATATAACAGGATTTATGATCAGTGTCTTACTATTCTGTAGATGAAACAGATTTGGGGGATTTTCATGTTGGTAATAAAGCATATTGTCCATCCATTGGGTATTTTTACATATTTATAAGGTTATTCAATAATAAAAGGAATGATTTATAGGTTGCCAATAAAAAGCCACCATGAATGGTAGAAACAAAAATTCCCCTCTCTGTACAGGTCTCAGTTTAGAACCTATTCCTCTTTTTCTCCACCTCACTCCCTCCTATTGTCCTGATTCCTGGCTTACAGGATTTACAGTGGGAAGGAGGAAGAGTGAAAAAGTAGTCAGATGAGGTAACAAGTGAGAGCAACTGACAAGAATCAATCAAAGTACAAATTTATGCAGATATGTGACTTGGCAAATGGAAATTTTATGCTGATTTAAAAGATATTGTTTGGATTATTTCAAAATAGATCTTGAAAACAGACCTCAATTGGCTCTTCACCACCTTTTACTTGATTTTCACCCATTTCTCCATTCTCATAGCTGCTGCTCTTCTCAACCCATAACTCGGATTTTTCTACAGTTAGTCGAAGCTGGTCTAGGTCTGCCTTGATTTGCTTGTAGTTATCTACGTCCTGATTGGACACCAGTAACTGTACCTGGAAACAGAATTGCAATCCTTAGTTTACTTAACTTACTTATGGAATTTCCTTTATTCCTATCTCATTTATGTCAAAAATCCCAAGTCTTTTTAACATATTTGCCCCTCAGTTGAAGTTTAGTATTTCTAGAATATTTATGAATATTTTATAAATATTTACATACATTTTACATATTTTAGATGTATATTGATCATGAAAATTCCCCTGAAAGTATCTGTGAACTCTACTCAATATATTCACATGTTATGAAGAATTATACATATAAAAAAGTGAGCCCTAGCAAAGCTTTTTAAAGTGTTAAAGAGTAATTTAAAATAAGAGATACCCTAACTCTAATTTTACTGCTAAAGTTAATTTTTCTGAGACTCTCTCTATTTGAAAAGAGGTAGAAGCATAAAAACAAGTGGAAGAAAACAGTGATACAGTCTAAACCTAAATTTATATGTATTGTGTGACATTTACAAATATATGAATAATTATCTGTATTTATATAATTACTCTTTTAATTATTTCATATTGTAACATACCCTTGTAAAACTTCCTAATGAAGATCAATGCTCTATTAAATAAATATTAGTGAAATACATGTAAGCCCTGAGATATTTCTCATTAATGGTCTCAAGATTGATATCATTCAAAGACAACAAAGAAAAAGATTAGATCCAGCACAATTCCTTTCTTTTGGATTTCTACATTTTTTCAATCACGACATTTATTTCAGTGCATTACCCAAATTTATCAGTAAAATCTGGGGTCAAAATAACAGCACTGGCAACAAAATTCCTAATATGGTTTTATCTCCCAGTGACCTCCTAAATTTTAGTGCCTGTCATTTACATTAAAGATATTAACTGAAAAATCACTTGTGGGGATCTCTTTTTAAAATAGATCAAGTCTTGGCCTAAGACAAGGCCATATCTATCTTTAAAAATAGAAAGTGTTCCCAGGGAAAGCTGCACAGTCTCATTAACTCTGCAACCATGAAGTCAGGTTGGATGTTATAAACAATATTTTCAGAGCCTCTGCTATGGAACTACTGAGGGCTACTGAATCTCACCTGTTTAAATGCCTGTAAAACTTCCGCTCTCTGGCTGAAGTGCTTGAACAGCAGCTGCAGGGCTCCTGATAGCAAAGGAGGGTAGTCATGCATGATCAGATGAATGAGGACCCGTAAAAATGTCCTGCCTCCTTCATCATCAAGTTGAACTGGATTTTTTTCCTTTCTATAAAACCAAAAATTATTCTAAAATAACTTATATTTACATAAAATTTAGTCAGAAGTGGTTAAAATTGTGTGTACATCCTCAGTTATCACCCACCCACCCCGCCAAAAAAAACTGGAAAGTATAAAGGAAGAAATTTTTACTCTTTTTTGGCCTCGGGTAACTAATGAGGAAACAAAACATAGAGAAAACTTGTGTTTGTCCATGACAGTAGGGGTGACCTAAGTCCCAGTTTGTCCAAGACTGAGGGGGTTCCCAAGATAGGCGACTTTGAGTAATTGCACTGGGAAAGTAGCAGGCAAACCGGGATGATTTGGTCATCTAGGCAAAGACAAAAGATAGAATCTGAATCAATCCTGAAGCGTTTATTGAGAAGACATACTTGGCTGGATGTACATCAAGGACTGAACTTCCCCAGAGTCCAAAAACCTCTCCACGACAGGTGGTGAGGCACGGGGAAGGCAGTGCTCGTGCACACAGGCACACAGGCATCACCAGAGCAACTCTGCGAGTTTGGTGTATCCGGACTCTGAGCAAGATTCCCCTGATAAAAAGTCCATTTATTTTAAGATGAAAATCATACACTGGTTTATTCTCTCTTCTCGGGAATAATGAAATACTTGAATAGGAAAACACAGCAACAATAACAACAGCAAAAACTGGCAAAACAATATAAAAACAAACTTAAACCAAATGTTCACTAGAGATAAAAATCCTTTTGGGTTCCCCTGATTCCTCATTCTTGTCTTTCTTTCTAACCAAAGAAAATGCAGTGCCTTAGTACAGAAATTTGTTTAGGTACTCATGGCAAATCTATGATAAAAATGAATGCCAGAAACTCAATAATTTGTAGCTCAGACATTTTACGGTTTTGACTTTTCTTTTTGACTATTACTTTCATTTATGGGAAAAAAAGAAACAACCTAAAAACAGTGAGTAGCAGGGCACCTGACAGCAAAGGAGAATAGTCATGTCAGAGATGTTTCATTTTCTTTAATCATGGATATTTCCAATTGGCAGAAAATAGCGTTATTTCTCACTTATAAAGTTAATGATAACGTTGAAAGAAGTTACTTTCTTGCCTCCAATTTCTCAGATTTGGGGAAGCAACGTTTTGCAAGAGGCAGCAATATTCATACTAGGAAACTTAAAGGGCGTTCGTGTGCTGTCATTATTTGAGGAAAGAAAAGCAAAGAATTCAGGGGAAAGTTCAATACACTGAACTCATGTCTCCTGTCTTTTTTTTACCTGACCTAAAGAAAAGCTATGCTTTCTCTTCTACAGTAAATTAGCAGCTTCATTTATGGCAGAAATTATGTTGGCAACAATAAAGGATCTAAAATTAAATAGATATAGTGAAGTGAACAATAAAGTGTCAATAAAATTCTAAGTAAAATCTTATTTACAAGAAAAAGACACATAAATGTTACTGTACCTTCCAGCAAACATAGTTTCTGCCTGAGCTGCAATTTCATCTATGTCAGGAACAACAGCTGCAAAGACAAATGGTAAAATCCATTCTTTATCATTTTATAATTAGGAGTCCCAATATTTATGATAATATTAGCTTACCTAAAAATACTTTTGTCTTAATTTCTTTATGTCACCAAAAGTCAATTAACACTTTAAAAAAGTCACAATACAGTTCCCCTTATCGGTCAATATGTTAAACTGAAGTTTACATTTTAAAATATATATTGTTATAGTCAAAGATACATTTAAAAGATCAGAAAGGACCATTTACAAACTTTCCACATCTATATAAGTATGTATGTGTGTGTGTATGTATATATATATATATATATATATATATATATATATATATATATATATCAAGTACACATACACCTATATACACACATTTAATTTAAATGGGTAATGACATGGAAGGATAATATTTTTTAAAGAATCACAGTATACCTGTACGGAACCTTGTTACTATATGGTACTTCCAAACATGATCTTTTAACCTAAGCTTACTTCTATAAATCCGTCCCTTCTTCTTCTGGGACAGGGTATTTGATTTTTTTTTTTTTAATGTGAACCAATCATGATTCTTCACTCATCCCCAACAATAACATTTTGAAAATATCTACAATAAGTACACAATTTATTTCTCACCTCCAAAAGTATGAAAAGAAAACAGAGCAAGACATAAAAAGGCAAAAAGAGGGCTTCCCTGGTGGCGCAGTGGTTAAGAATCCATCTGCCAATGCAAGGGACATGGGTTCAAGCCCTGGTCGGGGAAGATCCCACATGCCGCAGAGCAACTAAGTCTGTGTGCCACAAATACTGAGCCTGCGCTCTAGAGCCCACGAGCCACAACTACTGAAGCCCACGCGCCTAGAGCCCATGCTTCGCAACAAGCCCCTGCTCACAGCAACTAGAGAAAGCCCCTGCGCAGCAATGAAGACCCAAATGCAGCCAAAAATAAAAAAATAAAAATAAAATTAAAAAAAAAAAAAAAGAAAAAGGCAAAAAGAATTCTTCCCAGAATGCTACCTCTAATGAATACAACCAATTTAAGAGATCAGGTAAATCAGAGAGAACTGGTTTTCTGGGGATGCCCCTAGACTTTCCCTCCCACACTTTTACTGACACTTAGAGCTCCTGTTTCCAGAAGTCTGGCTTCTGAAAGCCAATAATTCTTATGCTAGTGTCAATGCAACTGCCAGCAAGACTTTCTGGTTCTGCCCTAACATTCCTGGAAATAGCCCTTTGGAGTTCTACAGTTCTGGGAAGCATAAAAAAACCAACACTGTTGCAAATGTTCCGAGGAGACTTCTAGTTCAGGACAGCTTAACCCCTTCCATAGAGGCATGCTGCCTTTGGATGGTACCGATGAGTCGGACAGCAGGACGTTTGGTTGAGCATCTACATTAACTACACACTTATAATCATTGACTCATTCCTATCAAATCGATTGATGCACAAAGAAGAGGAGGCTTCCTGATGTTATCACAGTGGTTGTGGTTAAAAGAAAGTATCATATCTGTGTACAAATCCTGCCCCAGCAAAAGAATTCTGTTAACTGGCTAATTCTTCAATACAACATAGTTTCCAACTTGCCATGACTGGCCTGATCTATCCAGAGAAATGGTAATTTAAAATACCTTAGGTTTCATAAGGTACTTTCCAGAGTCACAAAATTTTTACAATAAATTTTATGCTCTTATGTCATTATGCTCCCACACTCACAGATAAAGTGGCTTCATTCTTACACACTTTAAATGTGAAAAACTGAAATATACTACCAATTTACAACCATGCAAGGAAATAAAGAACGAATGCATGCATATACACACACAATAAAGCCAACACCCACATCCAGACCATTGTGGGGAATGCCATGTCTTTTTTCTTGAGCGGGGTGATTCCTACAAAATACCTTTCCTCCTGAGAGCAGCATTTCGCACTATTCTTTGATCCAAGTCAAAAACCAAAAAACCTTGGATTTTCACCAAAAGAGCATAATGCGTAAAAGATTCAGACTCTGAAACTAAAAGCTGGTTCTTTGAGAAGATAAACAAAATTGATAAACCATTAGCCAGACTCATCAAGAAAAAAAGAGAGAAGGCTCAAATCAATAGAATTAGAAATGAAAAAGGAGAGGTAACAACTGACACTGCAGAAATACAAAGGATCATGAGAGATTACTACAAGCAACTCTATGCCAATAAAATGGACAACCTGGAAAAATGGACAAATTCTTAGAAAAGCACAACCTTCCAAGACTGAACCAGGAAGAAACAGAAAATATAAACAGACCGATCAAAAGCACTGAAATTGAGACTGTAATTAAAAATCTTCCAACAGACAAAAGCCCAGGACCAAATGGCTTCACAGGTGAATTCTATCAAAGATTTAGAGAAGAGCTAACACCTATCCTTCTCAAACTCTTCCAAAATATAGCAGAGTGAGGAACACTCCCAGACTCATTCTATGAGGCCACCATCACCCTGATACCAAAACCAGACAAAGCTATCACAAAGAAAGAAAACTACAGGTCAATATCACTGATGAACATAGATGCAAAAATCCTCAACAAAATACTAGCAAACAGAATCCAACAGCACATTAAAAGGATCATACACCATGATCAAGTGGAGTTTATCCCAGGGATGCAAGGATCCTTCAATATATGCAAATCAGTCAATGTGATAAACCATACTAACAAACTGAAGGAGAAAAAACATATGATCACCTCTATAGATGCAGAAAAAGCTTTTGACAAAATTCAGCACACATTTATGATAAAAACCCTCCAGAAAGTAGGCATACAGGGAACTTACCTCAACAAAATAAAGGCCATATATGATAAACCCACAGCCAACATCGTTCTCAATGGTGAAAAACTGAAACCATTTCCACTAAGATCAGGAACAAGACACGGTTGCCCACTCTCACCACTCTTATTCAACATAGTTTTGGAAGTTTTAGCCACAGCAATCAGAGAAGAAAAAGAAATAAAAGGAGTCCAAATCAGAAAAGAAGAAGAAAAGCTGTCACTATTCACAGATGACATGATACTATACATAGAGAATCCTAAAGATGCTACCAGAAAACTACTAGAGTTAATCAAAGAATTTGGTAAAGTAGCACGATACAAAATTAATGCACAGAAATCTCTGGCATTCCTATACACTAATGATGAAAAATCTGAAAGAGAAATTTAGGAAATGCTCCCATCTACCATTGCAACAAAAAGAATAAAATACCTAGGAAAAAATCTACCTAAGGAAACAAAAGACCTGTATGCAGAAAACTTTAAGACACTGATGAAAGAAATTAAAGATGATACCAACAGATGGAGAGATATACCATGTTCTTGGATTGGAAGAATCAACATTGTGAAAATGACTATAGTACCCAAAGCAATCTACAGATTCAATGCAATCCCTATCAAACTACCACTGGCATTTTTCACAGAACTAAACAAAACAAGTCACAATTTGTATGGAAACACGAAAGACTCCGAACAGCCAAAGCAATCTTGAGAAAGAAAAACGGAGCTGGAGGAATCAGACTCCCAGATTTCAGACTATACTACAAAGCTACAGTAATCAAGACAATATGGTACTGGCACAAAAACAGAAATATAGATCAATGGAACAGGATAGAAAGCCCAGAAATAAACCCATGCACATATGGTCAGCTCATCTTTGATAAAGGAGGTAAGAATATACAATGGAGAAAAGACAGCCTCTTCAATAAGTTGTGCTGGGAAAACTGGACAGCTACATGTAAAAGAATGAAATTAGAACACTCCTAACACCATACACAAAAATAAACTCAAAATGGATTAAAGACCTAAATGTAAGGCCAGACACTATAAAACACTTAGAGGAAATCATAGGCAGAACATTCTATGACATAAATCACAGCAAGATCCTTTTTGACCCACCTCCAGAGAAATGGAAATAAAAACAAAAATAAACAAATGGGAACTAATGAAACTTCAAAGCTTTTGCACAGCAAAGGAAACCATAAACAAGACCAAAAGACAACCCTCAGAATGGGAGAAAATATTTGCAAATGAAGCAACTGACAAAGGATTAATCTCCAAAATTTACAAGCAGCTCATGCAGTTCAATATCAAAAAAACAAACAACCCAATCCAAAAATGGCCAGAAGACCTAAATAGACATTTCTCCAAAGAAGATATACAGATTGCCAACAAGCACATGAAAGAATGTTCAGCATCATTAATCATTAGAGAAATGCAAATCAAAACTACAATGAGATATCATCTCACACCAGTCAGAACCATCATCAAAAAATCTACAAAAAATAAATGCTGGAGAGGGTGTGGAGAAAAGGGAACCCGCTTGCACTGTTGGTGGGAATGTAAATTGATACAGCCACTATGGAGAACAGTATGGAGGTTCCTTAAAAAACTACAAATAGAACTACCATATGACCCAGCAATCCCACTACTGGGCATATACCCTGAGAAAACCATAATTCAAAAAGAGTCATGTACCAAAATATTCAGTGCAGCTCTATTTACAATAGCCAGGACATGGAAGCAGCCGTAGTGTCCATTGACAGATGAATGGATAAAGAAGATGTGGCACATATATCCAATAGAATATTACTCAGTCATAAAAAGAAATGAAATTGAGTTATTTGTAGTGAGGTGGATGGACCTAGAGTCTGTCATACAGAGTGAAGTAAGTCAGAAAGAGAAAAACAAATACCGTATACTAATACATATATATGGAATCTAAAAAAAAAAAAATGGTCTTGAAGAATCTAAGGGTAGGATGGGAATAAAGACGCAGACCTACTAGAGAATGGACTTGAGGACATGGGGAGGGGGAAGGGGAAGTGAGAAAGTGGCATGGACATATATACACTACCAAATGTAAAACGGATAGCTAGTGGGAAGCAGCCGCATAGCATAGGGAGATCAGCTCGGTGCTTTGTGGCCACCTAGAGGGGTGGGATAGGGAGGGTGGGAGGGAGGGAGACGCAAGAGGGAGGGGATATGGGGATATATGTATATGTATAGCTGATTCCCTTTTTATAAAACAGAAACTAACACACCATTGTAAAGCAATTATACTCCAACAAAGATGTTAAAAAAACAAACAAACAAAAAAGAACACAGTACCTGGACTTCACAGAGTTGTGAAGATTACCAGAAAAACTGCATTTAAAGGACTGAGCACCAGTAGCAGCAAACATCCTCGCTGCCGTTCTAGGCAAGTTATTTAATTTCTATCTCAGTTCCTTCATTTTATTGGTGGAGATTATTTTGACATTTTTGTCTCATAGGAATACTTCTTGTTTTAAAACATAAAAGGAACTTTCAGGTTCTCAGGAAAACACCATCCAAAGAGGAAATATTGTCACAGAGGAGATACCTGATGGCAGCAATGTATCGGGAGAGCCATTGGTAGACGTTTCAGCATTTCCATTGTTCTCCCCAAATTCCTTCTTATATATTGACAGCATATATGAGATCCTATAATCCAGTCTGACACTCAGGATAAACTACAAGAAACATTAAAAACAACATAAGTTTCTTTCATCAGCATGGTGTTTAAAAATTCATTACAGGACACCAAGAGCCACAGTACTATCAACATGTCACATGAACTAGTTAGAAACTTTATTGGTAAACTCGTATCACTTCTGTTGCTTACATGATAATCAGTCATAACACTAAGAAAAGTGATGCATTTCCATTAGCCAATGTCAGTAAAATCCCTGAACAGTTTTTGGAAAGAAGAAAACCTGACTCTCCATGATTACTCTCAGAATATTCCAAGTAGAGGTATCTCCTGGGTCTGGATGAAGAGGTAACAATGACATCATTTCCCAAGCACTTTGCAGAGTTTTCACCAGCTCTGCAAGGAAAGTACTGGAGCTGTGACCCTCATTCAGGCACAGAAAGGCAAGATTTCAGCTGCAATAGTGTGGATTCTGGCTACACCACAATGAATCCTGGATCTAGGCTACAAAAGGATAGCTTAAGTAATAGCATCTAATATACCAGGGATGTGCCTCCTTAGTGCCTGTTTTTCCTTGGGTCTGTGTTTTTGTCCTTGTTCTCCTTAATGGACGTATTGACAGAAACTAAGTGTCAATAAGGTTCCCGTCTGTGCTCGGCACTGAGAAGAATGCAAATGCCTGAAGCCCAGAGTCCTCAAGATGCCAGTGACTGAGTTGGGAAAACAAGATACAGCATTGTTAAAATAATTAGGAAATTAAGGAGGGCTACCTCACGTGGTATAGAATGCAGTGGAGATCAGAGAAGGAAAAAGTGTGTGCCACCGACATGAGTGGAGATGGGAAACAACAGAGAGCTGTACTTATACAGGGTGACCTTCCATCCCAGTTTGCCTGGGAGAGGCCTGGGTTGGCCTTCGCTCCCAGTATAATTATTATCTGTGTCCCCTACACTCTCTTGAGAGACTCTCATTGTTCCAGCAAACAGTAATGGTCAGGCAAGTTCCGAGAAAACTTGGTATTTGGTGGTATCTTCTCCCCCTAGCTCTAGCTACGCCGCCATCCTATCAGACCCCTCCCCCGCGCCCCCCTCCTGCTGCCCCCTTTCTCTCACTCTCTGTTCCACTCTTCTCAGTCCTGACAGCACAAGCTGGAATGCCTGCAGTTTCTCTCTTGCCTCCGCACATTCATTTCCGTTGTTCACTTTACCTTGAATATTCTTCTCCTCCACCCCATAATAACCAGCTTTTGAGATATCCTCCAAGGTCCTATTTAAATCCCTTTTGAAATGAAGCTTTCCCTAGCTCCCCAGTCCGAAATCAATTTTTCTCCTCTTTGCTCACCCAACACGTTATTTACACCTACAGGTCCAAAGTTGAATCAACCTCCCTCCCTCCCTCCCTCCCTCTCTCTCTCTCTCTCTCTCACTCTCGCTCTCTCTCCCTCTCCCTTTTCCCCTTCTCCTCCTCTGCTAGACCTTTATGTTCCTCCTGGGCAGCAACCATGCTCTATGTTAGCTACGTTCCATCAAGTTCAACAAACGTGTTGAGCCAGCTACTGAGGAAGCTGCCAAGGGTACAGAAAAGGTACCGAGGATATAAAACCTGCCTTTGAAGAGCATATAATCCAGGAGGAAAAGTAAACACCAGAGAGACTCTTTTATTAACATGCAGTGAGCACTGTAACACATACTGGCTGAACGGATTCCAGTTAATATGGGGATTTTCAAAGCAGGAGACAGATTGTGGGAGAAGAGGGCTGAGAAAGAGCCAGTGGATTTGGCAGCCCCGAGCAGAGGGTGGGAGCAGAAGCTAGACTGTGGGTGCATAAAAAGAAGGGTGTTTTTTAAACAAACTTATGTAAAGAACAGATTATTAAAACATGAATTAATGAAACATTTATTAGCTTTTAGGTGAAGATTAGCATTCAATGAATTATATTTTATAAATAGAGCCAAAATTCAAACTATCATCCTCTACTATATTTAATTATGAAAAAGAATGGAAGGTAGAAGAGAAGGGGGGAAAGGGAAGAATAAAAAGAAAGTCAGAGAAAGAGAGTTGAGAAAGAGCTGAAGACAGATAGAGGGGGAGAATAAGAGAGAAATAAAAAGACTAAAAGAAATACAAGAAATGATGGGGAAAAGAAAGGAAGAGCCTGAGAGGAGGAAGAGATGGCAGAAAGCAGGAAACTTGCTTAAGGAACGTGGCTACAAAGAAATTCTTGAAGGGAAGTTCTAAGAAAGAAACATTCAGGAGCAGCACATGGGAACACAGACACAGCCCATCAGACTCAGACACGGAGGCACAAAAATCAGAGCAAGAACAGAGGTTCAACAAGAAATACATAAAGAACCCAAAGAGGCAGCAAAAGCAAGTCAGCGCTAGCCTGCCCTGCCACAGTATCTCCAACTCATCGTTTTTTAGCTGTTAGGGAGTGTTTTGTAAATGCTGCTTTTCTGAACTGTCATTGGGCTAAAATGAGGACACGTATTTCAGAGGCTCTCCCATGAGGAGAAGGAGGCTAAGCTGGAGGCCCATTACCCACAGGTCAGGTGCTCAACACCTTCCACAGGTTAAGAACAGGACAACTGAGTGATTTCTCCGGGTCACGAACACAGGGTTGGGAGGGCTGCCAATATTTCTCGGGATTCGGCCTTTGGAACTCCTGGAGGAACTGTGAAATCTTTTATGATTATAAATCTAATTACTTTAAATAAAAATGTACAGACCCTTCCAGGACTACTAACCCACTTCTGGTAGCTCGGTCTACATTAAATGATGATGAAAGACTTAGCAAACTGTTTCCAGAATTTTAATAGATCCTCAAAAACTCCAGACTCCATTCTTCGAATCTGGAATAAATGCTATAATTAAAGGATCATAAAACTACTTTCCAAACTTAAAAAAAAAAGCTAAGAATTTATAGCTACAGTAATGGGGAATTTATCCACTAAACCACTGGTCATGAAATAGTAATTTACCCCCTTGAAATTCATAGAGATAGGTATTAGACTAGGTTAATTTTAAAATATATATATTATTCCTAGCCTCTTAGAAACAAAATCAAGAGAGATAGTCACTTACATAAAATACTAAAAACAATTATTAACATTTTTGTCAACAAAAATAAAATTTTATTTGAGTTTCTTACTATGATAAATCTGTATACGTAGAATCATATGTCTAATTCAATTAAAAATAGAAAAACAGTTGGAATTCAATCTTAACTTTGCCTACTCTGAAATCCTTCTTAAATAAAGGTAAAATTTAATCAGGGTCAATGCTAAATGAGAAAATACACATGAAAGAAGTTATGTCAACCTCAAAGCGCTCCACATTTGTTAGGTACCATCATTAATATATTATATTTAGTGAGAATTCACACATGTAATTAATATGTTAAATAGTGTCAGTGTGAGATTTCTTACCAGGCTTATCATTCATGTAAAAGACATAAAATTAGATCAATACCACTTCAGAATATTTACACAATGATCTGGAACAAAATGTGTAAGAAGTTAAACCAATAGGCACAGTTAGGTGTTTTGTCACTTCCCTTCCATTAGGCCCTGTACCTGTAAAATCTCAATAATCTTCAGCTTGGTGTCCATGACAGTGACATCCTCGTGCTCAGCGTGGCTCCCCTGCTTGCTGGGATGCAGGCTGGGCTGGATGTCAGGCATACTCATGGGGAAGATGGAACCTCTGCTGAGCACCATCTGGGTCATCAATTCTCCCACCCCATGGATGGTTCTCATGACATTGTTTCCTGGCACGAGAAAAGTCCTTAAGTCAACACACACGCCACCTCGGGAGACAGCTGTTATATCCAGTTGGCCACAACCAGACTGAAAATGTGGCAGGAAGAGTACTAAGGATGGGAATGAATAGCCTTGCTCCAGCTATTTCCTTGCAGATAAAGTTAAAATAGTGCAGACACATTTCAGAATGACAGATTTTAGAATTGAAAGTTTACTTTTCTCAGAAAGTGCTTTCAAATGACACACTGCAGGTGAGCTGTCGGTAGCTCTAACAATATCCTAATCAGGTCCTTCTAGAGCACAGTAAGTCCTAAACAACTACCGCACCAATAGGCACTAACTCTTACAATAATGAGGAAGAAAGGTTATCAATCTCTACAATAAAGGGCGTTGCAAGTGAGGATACAAAGACTATATGAAAACATTTAAATTAGTGTCCTAACCCTACCCTCAAACCAAGGACTTTTTAGCTTTGCTTTCGTAATGCTTGTGAAAAGAGCTTAGGAGGAGGATTTTTACAGCTTCATTTTAAGAAAAGCTCTTATCTAGAGAGGAAGCACCATTTTATCCATTCCTGCATCAATCTGAATAGAAAATTGTAATTCAAAATCCACAAAAAGCAGCTACGTTTGAGATAATTAGGGAAACAAATTATTGACAAATGATCATTTTCAACGAGGTGTTACTCCTTTTCTGTGTCTTCTCCTGAGTTTGGCTTCTCATTTAATTTGTCCTCCAATAAAACTGCCCACGCACTCATTCCTCACACTGACCACAAGCAGTTGTACCAAAGGATCCTCCTGCCACTGTTATGATTTACCCTCTCCAGCTTAACTGCTGTTTCTCACGTCTAAATCCCTACAACAAGCAACAAGGATTTGCAAGAACAACTGTCTACTTTCTCTTCAGAACAGTGGTCTTTGCTTCGTGGGTGTTCGTGGAGCTTTGCCTCAAGCAAAGGCCTAAGAATCTGGCAAAGAATTTTCCTTTCTCCCAGTGTCTCAGGGTGTAAACCAAGAGAAAGGGAAATGGAAATAAGATGGGATGAGATAAAACTTTAAGCTCTAAGCAAAGAGCATAAACTGTGGGAATACCTACAGGATTGAAAGGCAAACAAATAAAGAAAAGGAAAATATGTAAAGGATGACTTCACGGTCCTATGCGCAGACCACAGTTACCATGGAGCCAGTGGTAACCAATATTATTTGTACATTGTGAAAGGTGAAATGCTTTTTAAAATTCATTATCTTATCCATAGATGAAATTAGTATACGTACAAGAGGGTGGTACTGAAATAGTACATTTTTGAGTAGGCAATGAAGGAACATTTTTTCTAGAGTGGCACCTTCCAGGCAGAAATTAATTTGGGTTTTCATTCTGAGAATCTAGGAACTTTTATTACACTGCTGCTTGCATAAGCCAAAAAAAAGGGATAAGAAAAAAATATATGAAGGATAATTTCCAAGTTTGGACAGGGTTGAGACAAAGGATTTGAGACAGCCCCATTTTCTAACAGAAAAACCCGTAATGAGGCAGAATGCTTCACTGTCTATGGTTCTCATACAATCATAACAGTTGAGTATTTCCGAGTCCCCCCATAGATTGCAGGGATACAATCTGGTTGTTGGCAATAGTTCTGGGTCATCGATGTTCAACCAGTACATTTATCCGAGCCTGGATTCTAGCATGTATATGTGTTAGCCTCCAAGAGATGCTCTCTCACCACCAACACAGAACAGGATCCTCTGTTATTCTTACACTTGAGTCACACAAAAATCCTTGGCACCCAGTGTCTGCATCTTATTTGGATTTGCATGGAAAATATCATTTAATCTAAATGATTGTTACATACAAAACATTCACTCAGACAATTCTTTCCCCCAAATATAGATCTTGTCACCAAGAAATTAAAATCTAGAGGCCAGAAACATAATAATATATAACACGTCGTCAATGAAATGGGAGGGTTCATTCCAGTGATACCACATCCTTAGATGCCTGTGGCACGTGGTTGCCACACAACTCGCCTAACATCTCCATATATGGGCAACTCTGAGTTTGCAAATTAAAAGATGCTACATTTTCGGGCTTCCCTGGTGGCGCAGTGGTTGAGAGTCCGCCTGCCGATGCAGGGGACACGGGTTCGTGCCCCAGTCCGGGAAGATCCCACATGCCGCGGAGCGGCTGGGCCCGTGAGCCATGGCCGCTGAGCCTGCGCATCTGGAGCCTGTGCTCCGCAACGGGAGAGGCCACGACAGTAAGAGGCCTGCGTACCGCAAAGAAAAAGAAAAAGATGCTACATTTTCTAGAGTTGCTTGGTGGTGATGAGAAGTGCTTCAATTAGGAACTACTACAGCTTGGAAAACATAAGTCAAACACCACATAAATAACAGACATGCAAGGCTCCTGGTATCCATTTTTCCACAGAAAAATTTCTAATTCTAGACTGCTGAGATAAGTCAAAGGTGATCGGTCTTCAGCAATGCAAAAGAAGAAATCTATTTCTCTTCTCAACCATAATTAGTTAATACTACTGAAAAGTTTTCAGTGAAAGGGCTACTGTATCATAATATAAATCCTCTGGATAAATTCAGGTTTTCTATGTCTTTTATATTAACTCAACAACTAGAATTTGGATGTATGTATAAAGTATATTGAAATGGTGTGAAAAATGGAGTCATCTTCGTTAGGTAAAAGTACAGAGGAAAGAATTGCTTAGAAACAAAAGCAGATAGACTGTCCAGGTTCTTTCATTATATGATTGTATAGATATTTTTACTAATCCTAATTCCCTCAAGAGAAAAACCCCAAAGTAAGACAAGTACAGTAAATGCATACTAGAAATGGTAACTGGGAACGGGTTGAGCGTTCACTGCTTTATTTCTTTGATGGTTCCAGTGAGCCAAGTTTCCATTACCAATTCCAGAGACGTGAAAAGCAATAAGGAATTTACATAACACTAAAGCTGTGCTGACCGTGATTTAATTCTTCGTTATTCCAAAGTCATTTTACTGCCGGTAATCATACTATAGGCTTCAACAATCATTAAGAGTTATGTGGATTTATAGACAGTATAAGAGATTTAACAGAATCTTACATGATTGAAATTTACCTTACTTCCCTTGGTGTTTTATTTAAAGTCATCTTTATCTGTTACCTCTTTCTGTTAGAAATACTTTTCTCCTATGAACACATAAGAATAAAAAGGATAATCTGAATTTTCCAGTTGTTTAGATTTCAGATAGACACTTCTGAAATCTTCTAAACATTTATAAGAGATAATAGACATATTTGATAAGAGTTCTGTGAATAACTGTTCACAGCAATTTTCTCGTTTAGTGACTACCAAAGGCAGTTCTCAATGCTTTATAGTAATAGAAGCCAAAAAATGGATAACCCCAAAACCATTCTTATTTCCCTGAAACATATTTTTATAGTTGGACTTGGAAAAATGTATCTGCTGTTATTATAATTCATTTGAAACAGAATGATGTTAAACCATAAAGACATGTTTCAGGACATCTTCCTACTTCCCCTCCCTGCTCAGCAGCTCCTTATGAACTTTCACTTGCTGGAAAATGCCTACACTCTCTAGAACTAGAGTAGTTTTTTCTATTTTGAACATTCTCTGGAGCAGTGCTTCCTCCCAGCGGTTGGGGTCTGGGTTATAAAAGGACTTTTCTGATGCAAAAAACCCAAAAACATTAACACAAGATCAAAACCTTAGTTAAGCTAGTGATATAAGCAGAGTAATAGGGAACATGGTATCAATCTGGACTACAAGAAAGATCAAGATTTAACACCCTAGAAGACAATAAACAACCAGCATTCCCAGTTCAAAGTCAGATCACAGTATTTTGGAGAACTACATATCCAGTCCATGAACTACTTTTTTTTTTTTCCCAATGATATTTTATTTTTTTTATTTATTTTATTGAAATATAGTTGATTTACAATGTTGTGTTAGTTTCTGGTGTACAGCCAAGTGACTCTGTTATACATAAATATACATATTCTTTTTCATATTCTTTCCCATTATGGTTTATTACAGGATACTGAATATAGTTACCGGTGCTATACAGTAGGACCTTGTTGTTTATCCATTGTATATATAATAGTTTGCATCTACTAATCCCATCCCTCCCCTACCCTCCCTTCCCCTTGGCAACCACAAATCTGTTCTCTATGTCTGTTAGTCTGTTTCTGTTTCATAGATAAGTTCGTGTCATATTTTAGATTCTACGTATAAGTGATATCATATGGTATTTGTCTTTCTCTTTCTGACTTACTTCACTTAGTATGATAATCTCTAGGTCCATCCATGTTGATGCAAACAGCATTATTTCATTTTTTTATGGGTGAGTAGTATTCCATTGCATATATGTACCACATCTTCTTTATCCATTCAGGCAAACAGAGTTTTTAATCTATGAGCTGGAGCTGGCGGGAACTTGGTATTCGTCTGCCTGGAGGTCTCTTACCCAGATGGTCGCTTGGCTCACTCCCTCAAAATCCTTTCTGATTTCTGGTTTAATGTCCCCTCCTCAGATCTCTTCCGGCCACCCTCTCTAAAGAAGGATTGCCATCACTCTGGATCCTGCTTTACATTTCAGTCACGGCATTATCACTATCTCACACCATATTTTGTATTTGTTTATGTGGTTATTGTATCCTCCCTCAAAAAAGAACATAAACTCCATGAAGATATGGATTCTCTCTAGTTTTTGCTCTATCTCCAACACCAGGAATAGTGCCTGACATGTAGCAGCCATTCCATACATACTTGTTAGATTACTGCACAAGTAAAAACAAGTTGGATAAACAAACCAATTATTAAAAATGATAATTTGGGATTTCCCTGGTGGTGCAGTGGTTAAGAATCCACCTACCAAGGGACTTCCCTGGTGGAGCAGTGATTAAGAATCCACCTGCCAATGCAGGGGACATGGCTTCCATCCCTGGTCCAGGAAGATCCCACATGCCGTGGAGCAACGAAGCCCATGTGCCACCACTACTGAGCCTGTGCACCACAACTACTGAAGCCCGCATGCCTAGAGCCCATGCTCCCCAAGAGAAGCCACCACAGTGAGAAGCCTGCACAGCACAACGAAGCATAGTCCCCGCTTGCTGCAACTAGAGAAAGCCCGTGCGCAGCAACAAAGACCCAACGCAGCCAAAAATTAATTAATTAATTAATTAAAAAAAAAAAAAGAATCTGCCTGCCAATGCAGGGAACACAGGTTCGATACCTGGTCCACGAAGATCCCACATGCCGCGGGGCAACTGAGCCCATGCACCACAACTACTGAGCCTGAGTGCTAGAGCCCGGGAGCCACAACTACTGAGCCCACGCACCACAGCTAGTGAAGCCCATGTGCCTAGAACCCGTGCTCCACAACAAGAGAAGCCACCGTAATGAGAAGCCCATGCACTGCAACAAAGAGTAGCCCCCGCTCGCCGCAACTAGAGAAAACCCACACACAGCAACGAAGACCCAATGCAGTCAAAAAAATAATAATTATTTTTATAAGGCTTATATAAAATATTAGATATTAGTACACTAAGGGTAAGTTTCATCAAGGTGAGTTTTTGCTTGCTTTCTTTTATACTTTCTTAATTTTCTAATTTTTTCTAAAAGCATACATAATTTAATGTTACTTAAAAACGTATTTGTTAAAAAGAAAAACATACTTTCTCAATTTTCTAATTTTTTCTAAAAGCATATATAATTTAATGTTACTTAAAAACGTATTTGTTAAAAAGAAAAACAAAAAAATTTGTTAAAAAGAAAAAATAGATAACAATAAGATAAGGAAAATCATGGAATCTGACTTTATCAAGGGCATATCACATCCCATGTACTTTGCTAGGCCACATACACTGTTCACAGCAGGTAGGGAAGTGGGGAACCCATCTCATTTTACACGGCCGGAAAGTGGCAGAGCCTCAGATTCAGGTCAACTAATGTCAATGTGCATCTTTTCCCCACACCATGTTGCTTCACTAAAGGCTATCACCTTCCAAGTTTCCAAAGATTGTATACTAGAACTCAGAAACCTACCAAATGCAGAAAGAAAATATCCTAGTTAAAACTGTGTACTGAAAACGTAGAATTACTATTAATCATATCATGAATCTGCTCACACTATTCTCAAGTGATTTTATCCACCAGTTATTATTATATAATGAACCAACACTACTCGTGGCATTATGTTTATATGACACAATTTAATTTTAAGGGCAGCCCCTGTTCAGAAACTATTTATTAGGTAACCAATGTTCATCTGGCTCTTATATTAGGGATATCGAGGATGGGAGGACACAAGAGAAGTAGAGAGTTTATAATAGAGCTAAGAAAACAGAAATCATGTCTCCCCCCTCCCCAATTGAAGACCAAATACAAAGCAAATAAGATAGTAATAGTATAGCATGGACGGTATACAAAATTGCTTAGGATGTTTATTTTAATTGGGAAAATTATTTTAGGGTGAGGAGAGTGAAAGGCAGCTTCACTGAAGAGATACAATTTTGAACTAGGCTTTGAATGGTGTAAAGGATTTAGATTACTGTGATCTTTCTCAAATCACTTTGCCATCCGATGCTCAGAACCTTAATCCTAATAAAATAGGTCCCAATTTCTTGTGAGAATAAAATTATCTAATGTGTGCAAAAAAAAATGAAGAATGAAAAATACCATATAATTGTATTACCTCAAAATGAAAAATGGAGGACACATGCATGTTTTCACTACAGCCATGAAAAACAGCTCTTCTCTATTTCATTATGTTCTATTATAGTGGTCGCCACCTTAGTAATGAGCCTGTGGTCCATCACATAATCATAGCTCATTACCTCTTACACTATGACATGGTTGACACAAAATATCACCTCTAAAAGGAGAAGTCTTGCAGAGGAATGATTTGTAAAGAATACTCAATGGCCAGAGTAGATGATATGACACCTAATTTTCTTCATTCTGAATAAACACTCGTTGAACACAGTATGTTGATAAGCCATTTACAGACTCCAACTTTCCAAGACCTTAGAGACAGAACAGGGCTTCCCTGGTGGTGCAGTGGTTAAGAATCCGCCTGCCGATGCAGGGGACACAGGTTCAAGCCCTGGTCTGGGAAGATCCCAAATGCCATGGAGCAACTAAGCCCATGCGCCACAACTACTGAGTCTGCGCTCTAGAGCCCACAAGCCACAGCTACTGAAACCCACGTGCCTAGAGCCCGTGCTCCACAACAAAGAGAAGCCACTGCGATGAGAAGCCCGCGCACCGCAATGAAGAGTAGCCCCCATTCACTGCAACTAGGGAAAGCCTGTGCACAGCAGCAAAGACACAACGCAGCCAAAAATAAATAAAAATAAAATAAATACATTTATAAAAAAAAAGAAACAGAACAAAGCAAAACCTACTAGAAACATGTTACTAAAGTATAGTAATGTTATTAGCTGTCTTTTTCTGAATATCAAGTAGACTGCTTAGAGGGAAATTATTTCCCATCCCACACCCTAAAGAAGTGTTATTCAAAGGATAAATTGAAAAAGCAATTCATACAAAACACTGGTTAAGTCCTACATCTTATTTTGGATTTCATCACTGTCCAATACTGACAAAGTCATTTCAGTATTCCAAACCTCAAGATTTCATTTTAATTTGCCAAACTGATCTTTAATTCTTAACAGCTGCTAATGCAAGCAATAAGTGGACTTACATACTATTTTTATAATTGAGATGTAAATTAAATACAGTGCAATACGCAGATCTTAAATGAAAGATTTTAGTAGTTTGGACAAGAAGGACCCATATAAACCACAGGGTATCCAGATATTCAGACATTTCCGTTACCCCAGAAAGCTCTTTTGTGCCCTTTCCCAGTTATTGAGCTCTACATTCCCCCTCACCACCACCACCAAAAACAACCACTCCTCTGATATATCATACCATAGAGATATACACTGAATAGTGTACAGTTTCATAGGTATATGATTTTAGTTAACTGATTATGGCCAAACAGTACTATTAAATCAATCACTGTTAAAGTACACAAGGGCCTCTAGTTCCTTGCTGATCTGCTGTTGCCTCACCCACATAAGTATTTTTGTCAGTGACAGGTGAAGTCAGAAAGAGCATGTTTTGCAAATGCAAAGACAACATGAAACAATGAAGGATAACTAATATAGTAAATGACTCCATCAAATCCCAAAACTCCATGGACAGGTTGAAAACTAATGGATTAAAATCAATAAAACCAAGAGCTGGTTCTTTGAAATGGTAAGCAAAATTGACCAACCTCTGGCCAGGCTCACCAAGAAGAAAAGAGAGAGGACCCAAATAAACAAGATAAGAAATGAAAAAGGAGAAATCTCAGTTGACACTGCAGAAATCCAGAAAACCGTAAGAGAATACTATGAACAATTAATTATATGCCAACAAATTTGACAACCTAGAAGACATGGACAACTTTCTAGAAACATACAGCCCATCAAAACTGAATCAAGAAGAAATAGATGATAGGAACAGACCGATCACTAGAAGTGAAATAGAATCTGTAATTAAAAAAAAAAAAAAAAAACTCCCTACAAACAAAAGTCTAGGACCAGATGGCTTCACAGGCGAATTCTACCAAACATACAAAGAAGAACTTATACTGAGCCTTCTCAAATTCTTCCAAAAGATTGATGAGGAGGAAAGACTCCCAAAGATATTCTATGAAGCCACCATCACCCTGATACCAAAACCAGACAAAGACACCACCAAAAAAAGAAAACTAAAGGTCAGTATCTTTGATGAATATAGATGCAAAAATTCTCAACAAAATATTAGCAAACCGAATCCAGCAATACATAAAAAAGATCATAGGCCACGACCAAGTGGGATTCATCCCCAGTTCACAAGGAGGGTTCAATATGTGCAAATCAATCTATGCATTAACAAAAGAAAACTAATGGGTTAAATCCAACAAAGTAAAATCAAAATATAAAATGCCCTGCCATTTAGGTCCAAATAAAACGAACTCAAGTATGTGATGGGAAAATGTGATGTTAACAGAGCACAAACTAGAACTTTAGTTTCATTCAAGTTCAGTAGAAATCAATACTATGTCATCTTACCAAAAACACTCATTTTCATCTAGACTGTATTACAAAAGTAAAGTGTTTATTATGAATGAGAAAATGACTTTTCTTGCCATATCAGTGATCAAAAATATTAGAAACATAAGAGGAACTGTTAAAGAAACTGCTGGTGATGACACAGAGACGAGGAGATATTCAGGTGACATGCTGGCCATCTGCAAACATAGAAAGAACTGATATGTGAAAGTGAGGCTAGATTTCCACATGGCTCCAGGGAACAAAAGTAGGGCTGCTTGTTGGAAGTGAGAGGGAGGTATATTTAGGATAACCTAACAAAAGAGACAATATTTGGAGCTGCTGTAAATAAGAAAGGCCTACCTTTTGCAGCAGTAAAATCTTGGTCACTCAGGTGTTCCAAAAGATCCTAGATGACCATTTGCCACAGGTACTATGAAGATCTGAAGTTCATATAGACGATTTCTACAGTCCCTTTACGTGCTAACATTCTACAAATCTATGATTGGGTTCCAATAAGGTGCCTTAGTAGGTCACTGGTGGATGCTCTTGACCAGAAATTGAGGGAACTGAGGAACCTACCCCAGTGTATTAACACCTTGAGGCATTAGATTCTGAGGGTCAAACAATTGGATGAAATAACTGAGTAGAAAGAAGGTGAGGACAACCTGGTCCTCTTTAGTCATTCTCATTATTTGTGAGGTCATCTAGGTATTGATTCTGTCCTATTAACTCAATTTGGTAATGTCAGTAGCTCTTCCTGGCTGCCAGGAATCATTTACACCACTCCTACAGAACTCCAGAGGTTTTGGAGTCACTTTATAGCTTAGAGAATAAGAATAAACTCCACACTAAACTGCGGAAGGTGCTTCATCCATTGTGTGGCTGATACCTTTGGGAAACCAAAACCCAAAGTACTATAGACAGTGCCTTTGTTTCCAACACATCCCAGAGAAATACAGATGAACCTACAGAGTCTTCTGCCTCTACTGAGTTAAATTAATTACAAAGTATAACAAAAATATTTTTATGTATCATAAATTTATGTGAGAAACCCCTGACTGAGAGAACTAGAAGGCAGTTATAGAGTTGCTTCCTGACTTAGTGTAATATGGAAGTTATGCATGCATCATACCCATTAAATCCTCCTGAAATTTATGAACCTACACAGTTAGCAAGGGAATAGTTGAACCATATTATTCTGTTAAGATGGTGCACCAAACCTAAATGCTCACAGACGAATGGATTAAAAAGATGTGGTATATATATATTCAACCAAATACTACTCAGCCATAAAAAAAGAATGAAATAATGCCATTTGCATCAGTGTGGATGGACCTAGAGATTATCGTACTAAGTGAAGTAAGTCAGAAAGAGAAAGACAAACACCATATGATATCACTTACATGTGGAATCTAAAATATTATACAAATGAATTTATTTACAATACTGAAACAGACTCACAGACATAGAAAACAAACTTACGGTTACCAAAGGGGAAAGCCAGGGTTGGGGGAGGAGGGATAAATTAGGAGTTTGGGATTAGCAGATGCAAACTATTATATATAAAGCCGATAAACAACAAGTTCCTACTGTGTAGAACAAGGAACTAATTATATTCAATATCTACCTGTAATAAACCATAATGGAAAAGAATATAAAAAAGAATATATTACACATATGTGTGTGTGTGCGTGTGTATATACACATTTATAACTGAATCACTTTGCTGTACACCAGAAACTAACAAAACACTGTAAATCCGCTATACATCAATTATAAAAAAGAGATGGTGCAGAGATTGTGAAAAGGTATAACATTAATCACTAAAATTGTAGAAACAAAATACCAGGAAGTATTTTAACATGAACTGGCATTTGTCATGTTATCTCCCATTCATTGGAAGTTTTGAAAGCCAGATTAAATCTGAGATGTCATGATCTAGAAAATATCCTTATCATTCAAATACATATTTATATAAAACATGTAGGTTACATACATTCATCAAATGTATGTCACTCAGTAAATACTTCTGAAAGCCAAGTATGCATGTTATGTTAGGCATGGTACAAGTCAGCTATGGAAACAGAAACAGAATGCATTTTCATAGCTTTTCTCCCCACTTCTGGCTCTCTCAGTCAATAATTTTGAATCTTTATTATTGAATTTTCTAGGTAGTAATTCTAAGAGTCATGGAGCCTTTCATAAGTCTACTAGGAAAAACAGACATAAAAAATTTCAACACTAACAAAAAAAAGTCACCAACATACATTTGGAATATTAGGGTCTCTATTTTTGTCCTTCAAATGCATGTTTATATAAGGCATGGCACATACATTCATCCTAGTGATAAGCGAGTTATGAAAGTATATATGAAATACAGAAGTAGCTCATAGCAAAGTGTCCTGGAGGATAAAATTGTTTCGTATTACTGGGGAAACAGCAAGAGACAGAACTAGAGACGTCTAATGCAGATTATGAAGACCTGTGGGCACCAACTTAGGGAACTGGGTTGTTACTCTCTAAGAGATGATGATAACTAGTAAGAGGTAGAGGATGTGATTCAGAAGGATCCTTATGTGGGAATGTGGAGAAAAAGCCAAAAACAGCGTCAGGGAGACCAGCAGGGAGTGAAAAGGAACATCCAACTTCAAGATATTTAAGTGGTAACAGTTTTAAGACTTGTGTTTCAAACTTTGCTTCTGAGACAATCCCAACAACGGTTCACGAAGGCGAGATTCTTGGCTTAAATTTTTTTTTTGGATCTGACTTGTGAAGTCACCTCAAGTTAAATCAAAACTCTTTAATAAACACCCACTGTTTCGTGTTAAACTTTCTTGGGAAACTTGGAAAAAGTAGAAAGCAGAGTCCCTGCAGATGAAGAAGTCATCTGTACAGAAAGTAGTGTAACAGCCGAAAGCACATCCGCGGCAGGGCTTTTGGTTTTTGTGAAGAACTAGAGAAAAAGAAAAAGAAAAAGAAAGCTGAATTCAAAATGTGGCTCAGCAAGCTACGGGCTGTATGGTCTCAGGGCAAGTGTTTACCCTCTGTAAGAGCACATTTCCTGGGCACAGTGTGCCCACAATACCTACTTGCTGCATTGTGACAAGGATTTCAGATAAAAATATGCAAGATTTTGATGTGTGCTAGGCGTTAAATATAAATAATAGATTCCCTTCTGAAGTAATCCTCTGTCAAATGTGTGGCCTAGCAAATGGTGGACACTCACTATTAACTATATAATAGACATATTACATAGTTATTCTCTGCCTATTTTTTTACCTTCATTTGATTTTTGAAAGGGACATGATCTAGCGTAGATCATGTGTTTGAGAACCTCTTGATATAGAGAGAGAAGACTAGGCCCAGAGGGGGAAAACAAGTCCTCCCAGGCACCATTGATAACTAAGAGAAAACCTGACAGTTATAGGCACTTTTTCTAAAACTTCTAAAAGCTTAAGGAGGAAAAAAATATATAACAAAAGTGTAAAAGACATTATACATTAAGCCAGAAAGGACTTAGAGGTGCAGTCAGCACAGCACAAAGCTGGTGAGAGAACCAGACTCAGAAGATCAGAATATCACAGAAATCTTCCTTCACATCCGAAGAAAAGGATTCCATAAAACACCTGCTGCCCGGAGTAGATTTCTGATGCCAGTGATTCTGGGGCATTTGGAAGTAGGTAGCCTCTAGAAATTTTTTTCATCTCTAGAACTTTGCTGTGCATTTAAATGTCTTAATGTTGTTTTTATTTGTCTCCCTAATCTCTATCTTCTATAAGATCTGAATCATTTTTATTTTTCTTCCTAATCTGTTATTTCCTATGAGATCTTAATCTTGACCTACAGTTTTTCCAGTCTTGGTACTTTTCTGGAAAATATCTGTAGTGGATGCTGTGATGGTCCTGCCCAGATTCCCTTTCAGGAAGGAAGGACTATTGCCTCAGCTGCTAGCAGTGCCACTTGGGGGACAGCCCTCAAAAGTCAGCCCTCTGGGGACTGGCTGGTCTGAAAACAGCTGCCTCAAGCAAGACCACAACCCCATTCCAGGGCAGCCCACGGGGCCATAAAAACTCAGCCCCCTCACTCCAATGAGAGAGAACTCTGAAAGGACACCCCAACTTCACACCACCCAGAGGCTCCCCACTAAGACCACAACACAACCCAATTTCTCGCTTGGCCCAGGCCTGCTTATTTCGCTTCCATTCCACCAGTGTTGATGCTAAGAGCTCTCCCTAATAAGCCTCCGGCGTGCTCATCTCTGTTCAGAGTCTGCTTCCTGGGGAACACAACCTGCACTAAGGACCTCCAGAGATCCTGGGCAGTTGTTGTCAGGAGACGAATCTCAAGGCATGATGAGAACACACTCATCTGACACAGGGCACGCACACAGAGGACAAGAGAAACCTATCACTGTGGACAGGATTGCACACGTGTCCCGGCCGCCTCTTTGAGGCTCCAGCTCCCTCTACTAGAAGCATATGATGTGAATGGGGAGAAGGTGTAGGCAGAAGGGAGAAGAAGCTGATGGGAGCAGGCAGGTGTGAGGAACGAGACCCAGAGTGGATGAGACAGATCTGCCTGAAGGCGAGGGACAGGCTGGAAGCAGAGATGAGGCAGGACCATCAAAAAGAAGCATCGCGAGGGGCGGAATGGTGGTGGGAAAAATTAAGTCCAGAAGTCCAGGAAAGAGATGTTCAGATGATGACTGGTCACTGTGGCATCTTCCTCCGGCAAGCCAACCTGCCTGACACTTCTGAGCACTGTGAGCTGTGCTGTGAACTTATGTCGTTTATACCGACCTGGAAGGAGCTCAGTCTGATGAAACATTGACAGGAGCTGAAGGGACATTAGAGAGAGTCCTTAAAATGAAGCTGCCTGGACCTTTGCTACCTGCTGTTCGGTGATGGTCACTGTACTAAACCTCATTTCTGTTCTTTCTCATCCTCCAACTCCACATATACACGTCCTCGGAGTCCCAACTTGCACACAGGTAAGCCTTTCTTGCTTGCTTACTTGCTTTTTTTTTTTTTTTTTTTTTTGCGGTACGCGGGACTCTCACTGCTGTGGCCTCTCCCGTTGAGGAGCACAGGCTCCGGACACGCAGGCTCAGCGGCCATGGCTCACAGGCCCAGCCGCTCCGCGGCCTGTGGGATCTTCCCAGACCGGGGCACGAACCTGCGTCCCCTGCATCGGCAGGCGGACTCTCAACCACTGCGCCACCGGGGAAGCCCTTGCTTGATTTTTTTGATACACTCGATATTTTAAGTGAACTAAGGCTCCCGGTTTCAAGGCATTGTAGCTGGTGTCTTTACAAAGAGCAATCACAGCTCTTAACCAGCAGTCATGCTTCATGGATATCTGCTAAAAGGAGTCTTTTGCAACACACATTAAAAAGAATACCATTGAGTGAGCGAATGAGAATCACATACTAATCTTCGAAGAATCACAGCTTTGAACTGAAAGAGACCGTAAAGATCACATTTAGATTAACCTCCTGATTTTATAAAGGAAGAAACTATTTTCTGGCAGACTTTTTGCTGCAAATATTTTTCTCCTTTCCCACCCATAGAACACTATTAAAAAATGTTTCTGCTCCACCTTCCATCTCAATTTCCCTTCTCCTTTTAAAAAGCAACTATGCTGCCAGGAAAAGCATTTCAAGGTGGATCATGTGAAGTCCCAGCCAAGGCAAAAAAAAAAAAAAGTTAAATTGAAGAAGCAGCTGGTTCTTTGCCACTAGATGGGGAGTTAGCACGCCCTCATTCTCCTCCCCCGATCTTCTGGGGCAAAGGGTACTACTGGACATTTGTGTATCCAAGGTGCCTCTACTACCCTCCCTCCTTACGTGAGTCACCAGAGCAGCTGGAATCCTTTTAGGGCGGGAGGATAATTTCAGGCTGCTGTGGTTACCTGTATTTTATTCTCTAAGACCAAAGGCACTTCAGCTCCCACCCTGAAACCTCAAAGGAAAGGAGAGCCTAAAAGTAAATGGAATTTCCATCGATTTTTTTTTGGTGATTTCCCTTCTTCAATATTATAACATATATGCCAAAAAAAGAGATTATCTGGTTACCGACTGGGAACAGGCCGACCTTTCAGGGCTTGACTACAGAAACTCCCAAGAACTTGGAGCTGTGAAAAAGCAAAATGGTAGAAGATGAAAAGAAACTATTCGGCTCTTATTTGACCTTTTGGCAGTTTTCTGATCTATTGTCTTTTCAAACTGCGGTGAGTTCAAGGGTTGGGGGGCAATTGTGAGAAGAAATGACAGTGGTGACCTAGACACCCGAATGAGCCCAAGTCTTACTCAATGGTTAGACTTTATTGCTCCATTTTGGAGGTTTAAATTTGAACCCCAGTTCCATTCAAACAACAAACAGATACATGAAAGGATATTGACAGGATAACTAAACAACAAATTAGACTTAAGCTATTTCCAGACTGTGTCAAGTTCTATACCCTGCTCAAATGGAGATGATACTCTCACCTTTCCGAGTTAACACGTTATGTTGCTCTTAGGAGAATGTATAAGTACGATTCACATTTGTCCCAACCATTTAAATGACTCTCTAGTAGAACAAAATACACCCACGCACCTGCAATAAGTGATCTTAATTAATCACATTAGTATAGGCATACCTCAGAAATACTGCAGGTTCAGTTCCAGACCACCACGGCAAATCATATCGCAGTAAAAATGAGTCTCAGGAAGATTTTTTGGTTTCCCAGTGCATATAAAAGTTATGTTTACACCATGGTTTAGCCTATTAAGTGTACAACAGCATTATGTGTAAAAAAAAAAATGTATACACCTTAACTTAGAAAATATTTTAATGCTAAAAATTGCTCACCAACTGGATTGTTTATTTTCTTTTAGCATCAAAGAAGGTCAGTGTCTACCCATGTTCAAACATTGCACGACATGCCTGTCCTAATAACAGTTGAGTCTTTCCACAGAGTGTATTCAAAATAACATGTCATTTGATAAATTCATAAATGTAAGAATAAATGAATGAAATTACCTTAATCATAAAAAAAAATGCTAACCATCATCTGAGCCCTCACGGAATTACGATCTGTTGGCTGGTGGAGGCTCTTGCCTCAGTGTTGATGGCTGCTGACTGATCAGGGTGGGGCTTGGTGGTAGTTCAGGTGGTCACGGCAGTTTCTCAAAATAAGACAATAATGAAGTCTGCTGCATCGATCTTCTTTTCATGAACAATTTCTCTGTAGCTGTTTGACAGTATTTTAACCACAGTAGAACTTCTTTCAAATGTGGAGTCAATCCTCTCAAACCCTGCCACTGCTTTACCAACTCAGTTTATATAATATTCTAAATCCTTTGTTGTCATCCCAACAATCTTCACAGCATCTTCACCAGGAGCAGATTCCATCTCAAGAAACCACTTTCTTCTCTCATAAGAAACAACTCATCAATTGTTCAAGTTTTAACTTGAGATTATAGCAATTCAGTGACATCTTCAGGCTCCACTTCTAATTCTAGTTCTCTTGCTACTTATACCACATCTGCAGTTACTTCCTCCACTGAAGTTTTGAACCCCTCACAGTCATCCCTGAGGGCTGGAATCAACTTCTTCCAAACTCCTGTTAATGTTGATATTTTGACCTCTTCTCATGAATCACAAATGTTCTTAATGACATCTAGAATAAGAAGTCTTTCCAGAAGGTTTTCTATTTACTCTGCCCAGGTCCATCAGAAGAATCACTACCTAAGGCAGCTATAGTCTTATAAAATGTATTTCTTAAATAATAAGACTTGAAAGTCAAAATTATTCCCTGATCCATGGGCTGCAGAATGGATGCTGTGTTAGCAGGCAGGGAAACAACATTAATCTGGTTGTATGTCTCCATCAGAGCTCTTGCGTGACCAGGTGCACTGTCAATGAGCAGTAATATTTTGGAAGAAATCTTTTCGTCTGAGCAGTAGGTTTCAACAGTGGGCTTAAAGTATTCAGTAAACCATGTTGTAAGCAGATGTGCTGTCATCCAGGATTTGTTGTTGCGCTTCTAGAGCACAGGCAAAGTAGAGTTAGCATAATTCTGAAGGGCCCTAGGATTTTCAGAAGGGTAAATGAGAACTGGCTTCAACTCAGTCACCAGCTGCTTTAGCCCGCAATAAGAGTTAGCCTGTCTTTTGAAGCTTTGAAGACAGGCATTGACTTCTCCTCTCTAGCTATGGAAGTCCTAGATGGCAACTTCTTCAAATAGAAGGCTGCTTTGTCTACACTGAAAATCTGTTGTTTAGTGTAGCCACCTTCATGAATTATCTGAGCTAGGTCTTCTGGATAATTTGCTACAGCTTCTACCTTAGCACTTGCTGCTTAACCTTGCACTTCAATGTTATGGACATGGTTTCTTCCCTTAAACCCCATGAGCCAACCTCTGCTAGCTTCAAACTTTTCTCCTGCGGTTTCCTCACCTCTCTCAGCCTTCAGAGAATTGAAGACAGTTAGGGTTTTGCTCTGGATTAGGCTTTGGCTTAAAGAAATGTTGTGGCTGCTTTGATCTTCTCTCCAGATCACTACAATTTTCTCCATATCAGCAATAAGGCTGTTTCCCTTTCTTACCATTCATATGTTCACTGGAGTAGCACTTTTAACTTCCTTCAAGAACCTTCCTTTTGCATTCACTGCTTGGCTAACTGGTGCAAGAGGCCTAGCTTTTAGTGTATCTTGGCTTTCAACATGCCTTCCTCACTAAGCTTAATCATTTCTAGCTTCTGATGTAAAGTGAGAGCCGTGCAACTCTTCCTTTCACTTGAACACATAGAGGCCACTGTATGGTTATTAACTGGTCTAATTTCAATATTGATGTGTCTCAGGGAATAGGGGTGACCAAGGAGAGAAGGAGAGACGGGGAACGGCAGGTTGGTGGAGCGGTCAGAACACAACATTTATTGATTAAGTTGGCCGGCTTATGTGGACATGGCTAGTGGTGGCCAAAAACAATTACAAGAGCAACATCAAAGATCACAGATTATCATGACAAACATATTAATAATGAAAATGTTTGAAATATTCTGAGAATTACCAAAATGTGACACAGAGACACGAAGTGAACAAATGCTGTTGGGAAAATGACTCCAGCAGACTTGCTGGACTCAGGGGTGACACAAACCTTCCGTTTGTAAAAAATGCAATACCTGTGAAACGCAATAAAGCTAAGTGCAATAAAAGAAGGTATGCCTGTAGTAGTATCAATCCTTGATTGTGTATCCTTCAGCAAGCATAAAGAGAGACGCATAATTTTTTAAATGAAATGTACTTTCACAAATATATTGACAATATCCAGTTTATCAGCCTGTATATGGCATTTGCTTTTAACTTCTAAACATGACAAAGAAGAGCACTGCTTGACATAACCCTTCGATTCGAAAGATCAATTACACTGAATGGTGCCTGTGAATTCTAAATCACTGAGAGTAAATGACAGGTATCAGGCAAAGCACACTGAACAACATAGCCTGCTGGGAGTGAATACACTTGTTTGAAAACAGTATTTCTTTTCTTAAGTGAGTACATAGTGAATGAAAAGTTGACAGTTGATAGCTCTGAAGTCGAGAATCTTCTGCCTCACTACAGTAAAGGCCAGGGCAGTGCCAACTCCTTTTGTCTCCGTGTGAGTGTGCCTGGATAATTTTCTGAATGGACCACCTCTAGGGCACGAAAATGAGAAGCTGCTTCTGAACCTATCAATTTCTGCTGAGCATGCCAACTAAAAAGCCACCGTGACGGTGAATAGACACAACCTGGGAGCTACACTCAGACTCCCAACCAGCTCTAGGATGAGGACAACTCCCAGTGACGTGAAGGGCTGCACTGTAACCAAGGACCCAGAAGAGGAAAACTTCTGTAATTGCCACTTTCCAAGGCAGCCATCCCCATTGCCTCAAACACGAATCACTGGCATCTAAGCCTACAGGATTTCCCAGAAAAACATATGAATGCTGTGTGCACACCCTATTTAAGACAGGCGCCACTGGAATTGAACTCCGGGAACCGTAAACCTTCACCTTCTCCACACACTTCTCTCTTCTTCTGCTCCCCTGGGTCTGACCTGCCAAACAATGACCAGACACATTTCTCTGAATGTCCAACCCCAACTGTGCTGGAGCAGAATTCTTAAGTGGTAAGTCGATCAAAAGGATAAAAAAAGACATAGTTCTATTGCACAGAATTTTCCAGACACAGTATGAGAAAAGAAAGCTGTTATCATTTACTTGAAAGAGCTGGCCTGTCCAGCAACAGTGCTTATAAAATTACCTCCTATTTTTAAAAAATTGTATTTTGCAAATGACTACCAATAAAAATAAAGTTTCACTAAAATTAAGAAAATATAATCAAACACTTTTAATATACAAGAGCCAAGATGGTGCTACACCGGGTATTATACTGTGGCAATATTGCTACAGCTCCCTGACTCGTCCTTTAGAATAACAATTCTTTTTTCTCCAGGTACTTCCTGTAATCTGGGATTTCCTCTCTGGCATCAGCCTCAGTCTCACCCTCTACCACAGGAATTTTTCCCAGGCCTGACAATCCTGTCTCCACATATGGAAATTCCAGAAATGTGTTGTCTCTTGCTTCTTTTGCTAAGAATTTATAGAGTCTAATAGGGCTTTTTTAGGAATTTATAGCTTAAGAGAACTGAGCTATAATAACACATCTCCTAGAAGAGTTGCAAGATAATGATGTAAGTTTGAAATGTCATCTTACATATAATAAATCATTTTCTTACTTGGCTAATTATTTAAGTCATTAATTTTTCTGTTTTGAAATACTTTCGAATTTATGGAAAGAGTTACAAGAATAGTACAAAGAACATCATAACACCCTCTGCCCACATTTATCAGATTCACAAATTCTGCCACATTTACATCCTCTCTCTCTCTCTACACACACACACACACACACACACACACAATCTTTCCTGCACTCTTTGAGAGTTAGTTCCAAACATCATGACCTTTTTAACTCTCAATTCTTCAGCACGTATTTGCTAAAAACAAGTACATTCTCTCACATAACTACAGTACAGTACAATTATAAAATTCAGGAAATCTGATACAACACTACAACCTAATGTACAATCCATATTCAAATTTTACCAATTGTGCCAATAATGTCTTCTGTAGATAATAATTTTCCTGATCCAAAACCACATATTATATGTAGTTGTCATGTCTCTTTTATCTCCTTTATTCTGAAACAGTTTCTCAAACTTTATCTTTCATAACACTGACATTTTCGAAATGTTCAAGCCAGTTGTTCTATAAAATACCCCCCTCAATTTGTACCTGTCTGATATTTCTTCATAATTAGATGGTGATTATGAATTTTTGTCAGGAATACTAAATAGACAATGTTGTGCCCTTCTCAGGACGTCACATCTAGAGGCACATGATGTTGCTTTGTCCCTACTTTATTATTTTTTATTTTAAAAATTTATTTTCAACTCTTTATTTTGTTTACTTACCTTAAAGAATACCTATAAGACGGAGCCCCTACAGAAGTGTTAACTTCAAAAAAATTTACGGACCAAAATTCTAACCTCAGTAACAATTTTTCTAAAATATTAGTTCATCAGACTAATAAATAATTGAGTGGTGCAAAAGATAGGAAGACTAATTCCTTGCACTTTAATTCTTCGCAATGCTACTGACTTACTCACGAATCTTACGCAAATTAATTAATCTCCCTGATTATGGTTTTCTATATTGGTACTTTTTACAAAACAGTGTGGAATCCAGGCACAATTCCATTACATTCGCATATTGGCAATATTTATGAGCAAACAATGTATCCCTGCGAGGTACATTCTTTCTTTTCTGTTTTATGTAATGTAAATAAAGCCACATATTCACTTTTTCAGATGTACCTCAAGGCAACATTGACAAAAAGTATAGTACTTTTTTTTTTTGTCTTGCAAGTATAGTTATGCTCCAAAGAAATCTAAAGAGTGTTTTACTATAAAAGCATTGTCCTCCCATATGTATGCAAGAGAATGATATTAAATAAACATTTAGTGCTAGTAAAAGCAAAAATGATTCCTTGAGAAGGGCTTTTAGAGTTGAGAGAAATGAAGAAAGCTCATTCTAACAAATTCTCTCAGAGGTATCTTGTGTAGTATAACCATCACTGTTATCAAATCGTGCTTAACAACAAACTATATTTTCTCACAGTTTACATTATGTATCCAATAATAGGAATGTATAAAAGAAATAATTTACCCTCTGATTTGCAAATATCAAGAGAAGGGATCTTAAACTATAGTCCTTAAATTCAAATTAATTTCAATGCCCCAAGAACCAGAATAACAGATTTCTAGGGTATTTACTACTAAACATATTCTTTCAAATGCCAAAAATCTAGGCAAAATCCACAAACCCTTTCCACAGATTAGGAAAATGCCTTTCCCCAAATAAAGAGACACCATTCTACACACCACACGAGTCGAGTGTCAAAAGGAAGAGGCCTCTGAGCCTCGGTTCATGCAGGACACATACAGGCATTTCTTACAGCACAGCAAGAAGTTTCTTAGAGAATTATAATGGGCTGATAAAAACTATCATGAATCCCCATTTATACTGGAATAGAATTATGGTGTTTTATATTTAATTAATGGAGTAACACTGTGTGTCATGGTTAAGCACAAGTCGCTCTACATGGAAAGTAGTCCATGGAAAACCACTCAGCACATACAGTCCTCGATGAACAGCAGCTATCTAGGAAATATATCATATAAGCCAACAAACAATTACAATTACTTTTCATTTGGCCTCCAAGACAACGTATTCTCCTGGTTTTCCTCTTTACTCACTGGTTCTCTGTCCCAGACTCTTTTGCAGGGGCCTGCTCTATCTTGGTGTTCAATGTTGGTGCAACCAGGATTCAGTCTTTAGATGTTATTTCTTCCCAATCAACAATCACTCCTTAAGTGATCATATTCATGTCTCCTATGCACCAATTCTCACATTCATATTTCTACCCTGACAATACCCTAAGTTCATCCACATATCCAACTGTCACCATAACATCCCCAACTGGATGCCTAACAGTCATTTCCCACCTGATGTGCCCAAACAGAAATCCCGATTGTCCCTACAACCCTACTTATCCACTAGTCTTTCTCACCTCAATAAATAGCACCACATTCACCCAACTGCTTTCAAAACCCAGGAATAATCTTTGACTCTCTTCTTTCTTTCCCATTTCACATCCAAGTCCTATGAGTCAGGACAGTACCATTCCAAATTCATCCACTTCTACCACTTCTATTCTAGTCCAACACCATCTTCCCATCCTGCCATAGCCTCCTTTCTATGGTCTTTCTAACATTTATGTCCACATACATGTTCACTACTGTCCACTCAGCAGCCAAAGTTATCAAATCATACTGATCCCTTCTCAAAACCCTCTGAAGTTGCCCATCAAACTCAGAGCACAATTCAAATTCAAGGGTCTACAAATCTCTACAGTCTGAGCTTCCCCGGCCTTTTCTCCTGTATTCTCCCTTCCCTCACTTTGCCTCAGCCAAAATGGCCTTCCTGCTGTTCCTCACACATAACAAGCTGACTCTGCCTCAGGGCTGTCTTCCTTGATGCATGTAGGTCTCTGCTCAGACATCAGAGAGGTTGTTCAATGCAAACAAAAACTAGCTAGAAATGCAAACCAAAACTACAGTAAGGTATCACCTCACACCAGTCAGAATGGCCATCATCATAAAGTCTACATATAATAAATGCTGGAGAGGGTGTGGAGAAAAGGGAACCCTCCTGCACTGCTGGTGGGAATGTAAATTGATACAGCCACTATGGAGAACAGTATGGAAGTTCCTTAAAAAACTAAGAATAGAACTACCATATGATCCTGCAATCCCATTCCTCGGCATATATCCAGAGAAAACCATAATTCAAAAAGATACATGCACCCCAATGTTCATAGCAGCACTATTTACAACAGCCAGACATGGAAGCAACCTAAATGTCCAGCAACAGATGACTGGATAAAGAAGATATGGTACATATATACAAGGGAATATTACTCAGACATAAAAAAGAATGTAATATTGCCATTTGCAGCAACATGGATGGACCTAGAAATTATCATACTAAGTGAAGTAAGTCAGGCAAAGGCAAATATCATATGATATCACTTATATGTGGAATCTTAAAAATGATACAAATCAACTTATATACAAACAGAAATAGTTACAGATGTAGAAAATAAACTTATGGTTACCAGGGAGTAAGGGGAGAAGGGATAAATTGTTAGATTAGGATTGACATATACACATTACTATATATAAAATAGACAACCAACAAGGTCCTACTATACACCACAAGGAACTATATTCAATATTTCACAATAAACTATAAGGGAAAAGAATCTGAAAAAAATAGATATATATGTATGTATAATGGAAACACTTTGCTGTACACCTGAAACTAACACAACATTGTAAATCAACTATACTTCAATTGAAAAAAAATCTACTCTAGCTAAAAATAACTGCCCCTCCCTTCTCCATCATGCTCCATATTGTCCTACTTGATTTTTGTCCATAGTATTATCCAATGTAATAGTGTATATTCATTTGTTTATTATCTGACTGTCTCCCCCAATAGGGAGAGGTGAGGGATTATGCCTATTTATTAATTGTCTGTCCCCCCTAGGGCTAAGGACTCTATCTTGTTCATCATTTTTTTTTCCAGTGTCTAGAATAAGGTCTGGCATGCAATAGTTGCTCAATAAATTCTTATTGAAAAATTAATCGTTCTCAGAGAGTTGAAAGAATGATTAAGGTATCCAGAGGTGAATGGAGTTCATGAGAAAATATGAGAATTATAAAATATTGAAAAGAGTAGAAAACGTGTCTTAGAGGGCAGACACACACAGGACAGTGGAGATTACGTACAAGACATCAGCAAATTTTCAGAGGAATAAAATACTCTGTAGGGTATAACTCTGAAAGCAGACTATAAGCACTGAGAACAAAACTCGAAATCAATTTCTAAGTTTTTAAAGAACAGTCTGGTGTAAAGTAAACTGGGTATCGTAAAAAGCATCATACCAGGAAGCACCTTTCCTTTCCTTTTTTCTCCATTTGCTTTCATAGTGCCTCCCTGTCCCCCTCACCACTCTGTCTGAATATATACTATATATAATAGTTTCATTTTTCTATGTCTTAAGTCTTGGAGATTACCATCCTACATAACTTCACCATGTAGAATTCAGGTTATCTTTTAGTTACAGAATGTTTTCTTGGATTGGAATTTTAAATCTCAGGTCTGTTCCATTGTTTTGCTTTTCTTTTTCAGGGACTCCAATTATTCATATGATGGCCCTTCTTTGCCTTTCTTCCATTTCAACCACTTTCTCACTGACCATTTTTACTTGTTTCTTTAAATCCTTAACATTCTCATCACTGTTCTCCTGCCTTTCTTCAATGGTGCTTACTATACTTTCATTCAAATGTATTCTTCCTTTGATACCTTGTAATTCGATCTTTTATTTCTAAAAATAATAATAATAAAGTCTTTTTCTTTTCTGAGTCCAATCAACTTTCATTTCATTTCCCACTGGTTTGTGTTGGTCCATTTCTAACCTTAGTTCTTGGATTTATGATTCAAGGTGTATTTCATACATTCATGTTTCATGTTTGAAGATATTTAATTCAGTTTAGAGTATCATTGACAATTTTCTTCTCTTTCATGGTTGATGTTCAGAGAGAAATTTCCATCAACTGAAATGTTTTGATCTTACAGTCCTTTCATAGAGATGAAGATTGATTACATTTCTGCATTTCATGGACAAGGTGACAACATGAGCTGGTTTACAAGATCTTCAGTTCAGGAGCACCCTCTTCTGTCTGAGTCATGAAGTGCAGTTTCTTTAAAGTCTGGTTTTTGTTGGGGGGCAGTGGAGGAAGTTATATTTCCTTCAATTTTTTTTTAATAGATCGTTATTGGAGTATAATTGCTTCACAATACTGTGTTGGTTTCTTTTATCTGGTATTCTAGATTTCCCCATCTTGTTTCTTTTTGCCTTCACCAACAAGACTCCAAAGGGTGCCTCTTCCTTACTTTTAACCTTGTTCATCCCTAGAAGCATTGCTTTTCCACAACTGCTACCTGTGTACTTTCAAGTTCCTTCCTCCTTACTCAGTGCTCTTGTCTACCTGGAATCTCTTTCAATATTTTATTTTCACCCTTAGGATAGACAGACTTTCTTTTTCTAAGGGTGGTTTTCTTTTTTCTTTTCTTTTTTTTTTTTTTTTTGGCCACACCATGCAGCTGGATGGATCTTAGCTCCCTGACCAGGGATTGAACCTAGGCCCCCGGAAGTGGAAGCAAGAAGTCCTAACCACTGGACCACCAAGGAATTCTAAGGGTGATTTTCGTACAATCCCTTCCTGTCTCTTCCACATGGTTTTTCCAGAACTCCCTAACTGTCCACAGAGGTTCTCAGTAGGAACAGTGAGACAGTGCCACTAAAAACTGATGTTGCTTTTCCACTTATAATAACTGAAGTTCAGACTGTCCTCTGTTCTCTAGTTCTGCTGAAGGTGAGGGATTTATGGGGTATAATTTGCTTTTTATTGGTCTGTACAGATTTTTGGCAGATGTAGAAGGAATTGAGATTTAGGCATCACAATTAATTACTTCAGCTACTTGTTCGTTTATCATTCCTAGTCATATATTTCTTCCCTATGTCCGAAGTTAGATTTCTGGCTTTACTGTTTAATCCTGTAGTGGATACTATAGTGGATACATTATGCTCCACCCGCATCGCCTCTTAGAGCTGAGGTATCTATTTCCTCAGTTGCTGGGCATGATGACTGCTGTCTTCTCGAAGCCGTGCTTCCCACTAAGAGTGACCCTTGTCCAGGGGGATTGCCTTACCCAAAGCTACACACCCCCTCTGTGATGAAGCCAGCAGTCAAGGCTGGCTAATGCGAGGATATAAAGCTCAGGCCCTTTGCCTTAATTTGTGACCACTTTGAAGGGCCAACTCAGCTCCAGAGCTCCCTGTAGGATCAGCAATGACCTCAATTGTAACCTCACTGTGGCTCAGCTTCTCTGTCTGCCCAATCCTACCTTCCCCACTTCCTTACAGCTGTATACCTTAAATGCACTCTTCAATATACATTCTGCAAACAATTCTATACCACACGGTATTTTCAGAGCATCCTACTTAAAGACAATCACCATCTGAAAAAAATTTTATTGAGTTATGAGATGGGCACTGTTATAAGTGCTTTGAATATGTTGTACACATTCACTTAATTCTCACATGGAGACTGTGAGGAAGATACTGTTATTTTCAACATCATATCTCAGATAAGAAAAGAAACTCTTGGAGAAGATAAGTACCTTGCCTAAGTTAATAAATGGTCAAGGCAGGATTTGAACATAGGCACTCTGACTCAAAAGCACATGCTCTCTTGCCCACTTTACTGTACTGCCTCTTATGCTAGCCTTGCACTCTCTGCTTCTCTGGTGTGACCCTGAGTGTGCCCATTCTCTGCATTTTTTATGCCATGCTATGAAGCGTAGCCAGCACATGACACACACCACGATGATCACAAGTATTAAGATTTTTTAACACATAATACTTCACTAGTGGATTGACCTTAACATGAGCTGCTGAAGGTGGAATTCATTGATCTTATGAAGTTGTCTTTTAAAGCTTTTCATTAAAAACAGAGAAGAATGTTTGTATATCCAGCCTCTGGTCACTCAGTCCTATCGCAGGATGACATTCCATTTGCACACATATATTAGCAGGTACATGTTAACAACCACTTCTCTATAGATTTGTTTTCTATCTCACCTCAAAGAAATACCAAAAAGATTATAACTTTTCTCCAAAGTTCTTACCTCCATCTTGAAATTTGCTTAATCTTTCAAAATACGATGACATGGGGGCCTGAACGATGTCAAGGATAGCCAGAAGTGTTCTTGTTAGCCTTAATAATTCACTGAAACTATAAAATCCAAAGTATATAAGATTCCGAGCCAAGTGGACCACCTTAATTTTAAAAAGGCGGGGAGAAGGTGAAAAAGAAAAGAAAAACATTAGGAACGGAAATTAGCATTGACTTTTTATTATCTAAGTTAGTGCAGGTATTTCTAACCTTTCTAATTCTTTAATACCTAGAAATTGAAATACCTGTGAAAGCAACCACTGAACTCCAATTTAGTCAAGTTTAGAATTAAATCCAAATAAGACCAGTTCATCAACCCCATCAAAGGCCCATGTGACAAGAAGATGAGGTATCTTGTCAACAGCCAGCAAGGAAGGGACAAGACAAGATTTTAGTTGTATCAGGGTGGTTAAAAGAGGTTTACATTAGAATGATTTACCTCTTATTTAAACATTAACTTACGTCAGTAGGATACCACTTAATAAATAGTTACTTTAATGAATTACTTTAATAAATGAATATTATCCAAGAAATTTGTCTAGAAATATATGTTCCTTATGCCACTGTGTGGTCTCCTGGATACTGTAGGACATACTAGGTGTGAGAGCCAGCTTCCAAGATGGCGCCCAATGTAGGGTCTCCTTCCACATTGCCCCAGGGTTAGTCAGTGTCTCCAACGGCATATAGCAGAAATGATGACACGACAGTTCTAAGATTAGGTTATAGGAGATTGCAACTTCCATCTTGGGCTCTCTCTTTCTCTCTCTCTAATGGTTGCTCTGGGGGAAGCCAGGTGCCATACTGTAAGGACACTGAGGCAGCCTATGGAAAGGCCCACACGGCAAGAAGATGAGGTGTCTAGACAATAGCCAGCAAGGAAGTGTAGCCGCCAGCAACCACACAAGTGATCTTAGAAGCAGATCATCTAACCCCAGATGACTGCAACCCCAATCAACAGCTTGTGAGGCCCTGACCTCATGAGAGACCCTGACCTACAACCATCCAACTAATAAGCCCTCCCAGATTCCTGACCCACGGAAACTGCAACCCCAATCAACAGCCTGTGAGATCCTGACTTCATGAGAGACCCTGACCTAGAACTACCCAACTAATAAGCCCTCCCAGATTCCTGACCCACGGAAGCTGCAACCCTAATCAACAGCCTGTGAGATCCTGACTTCATGAGAGACCCTGACCTAGAACTACCCAACTAATAAGCCCTCCCAGATTCCTGACCTACGGAAACTGTGAGATAATACATGCTTGTTGCTTTGGGCTGCTAAATTTGGGGGTAATCTGTTACACACCAGTAGGCACCTAATACCCCAGATATCTTGTAGTGGCATCTTTTCTCTAGTTTTGCCCCTATATCCCCAAAGTGATATTATAACTGGTGGTATTTCAATTCAGTTTAATAAGGCTAAAAACATTACCTTCATGGAGATGAAAAAAACGTATCCAACCATTTTATAAATATGCAAAGCTGTCTTTGTTCATTAAATGCAATAAAGCTTACACAATAAATGAAACTAAAAAAATCAGAGTATCTAACAGGTAATTATAAATAAAATATTTAGTATTCTATATCAGGTATAATTAAAGCATCAAATCTATCCTTTAATCAGTGGCAGAGGGAATCATATGTTCATAAATTTAACTACCTAATTACTAAAACATTCTAAACATTAGAGGGAAAAAAATCTTTGATGTTCAATGTATCTAATTTTAGACAGCATAAATTGAATAACCTCATGGATTAATTGTTTAAAAAATTACCTCAAATGTCAGTTTGTTTTTTTCTTTATCTCCAAAAGGAAAAGGCTGATTTACAACCTCTTTCAAGTATTCTTCAACAAATTCCATTGTCAGTGCAAATTTCCTCTTCATATCATTTCTGGAAGAGTCTGTTATAGAATCATATCTATGAAGACAGAAAGAATTTAAAAGAAGTTAAATTGATTCTAATCATTTAAAATAGGAAAATATATATATTTTGACCTCTTGTCATCTAAGCTTGGGTAAATTAATAAACCTTTCTACACTTTGTACCCTCGTCTATAAAATGGAGCTATTTTGAAATGAGTTGATACATGTAAAGCATTTAAATCAGAGTCTACCATTGTTACTCCTTTTATTAATTGTTACTCCTTTTATTAACATGATTTCTGTTTATTGGTTTCCAGAATAACTTTTCTATTATCAAGAGCTGTCATTTTACTTTACAAAAAGAGTATCTTGTTTGCATTTGGAAAATTAACAATCCAAGTCTGAATAAAGAAATGCCTTTCATTATATTTCATTTCAAAACTGAAGACATTTGGGGGAGGGATGGATTGGCAGTTTGGGATTAGTAGATGCAAACTATTATATATAAAATGGATAAACAACTAGGTCCTACTGTATAGCACAAGGAACCACACTCAATATTCTGTGATAAATCGTAATGGAAAAGAAGATAAAAAAGAATGTATACCTATGTATAACCAAATCACTTTGCTGAATAGTAGAAATTAACAAAACACTGTAAATCAACTAAACTTCAATAAAATAAATTTTTTAAAAATGGAAGACATGATCAAAATCATTGAGTTCATCTGCTGAATTTAAAGTCTTCAAGAAATTTTTCCAGAGCAGAAGCAAGAAGAACTGTAATCCTGCAGCCTGTGGAACAAAAACCACATTCACAGAAAGATAGACAAGATGAAAAGGCAGAGGGCTACGTACCAGATGAAGGAATAAGATAAAACACCAGAAAAACAACAAAATGAAGTGGAGTTAGGCAACCTTCCAGAAAAAGAATTCAAAATAATGATGGTGACGATGATCCAGGACCTCGGAAAAAGAATGGAGGCAAAGATCCAGAAGATGCAAGAAATGTGTAACAAAGACCTAGAAGAATTAAAGAACAAACAACTAGAGATGAACAATACACTAACTGAAATGAAAAATACACTAGAAGGAATCAATAGCAGAAAAACTGAGGCAGAAGAAAGGATAAGTGACCTGGAAGGCAGAATGTTGGAATTCACTGCTGTGGAACAGAATAAAGACAAAAGAATGAAAAGAAATGAAGACAGCCTAAGAGACCGCTGGGACAATATTAAATGCAACAACATTCGCATTATAGGGGTCCAGAAGGAGGAGAGAGAGAGAAAGGACCAGAGAAAATATTTGAAGAGATGATAGTAGAAAACATCCCTAACATGGGAAAGAAAACAGCAACCCAAGTCCAGGAAACGCAGCAAGTCCCATACAGGATAAACCCAAGGAGAAACACACCAAGACACATAGTAATCAAATTGGCAAAAATTAAAGACAAAGAAAAATTATTGAAAGCAGAAAGGGAAAAATGACAAATAACATACAAGGGAATTCCCATAAGGTTAACAACTGATTTCTCAGCAGAAACTCTACAGCCAGAAGGCGGTGGCATGATATACTTAAAGTGATGAAAGGGAAGAACCTACAACCAAGATTACTCTACCCAGCAAGGATCTCATTCAGATTCGATGCAGAAATCAAAAGCTTTACATACAAGCAAAAGCTAAGAGAATTCAGCACCACCAAACCAGCTTTACAACAAATGCTAAAGGAACTGCTCTAAGTGGGAAACACAAGAGAAGAAAAGAACCTACAAAAACAAACCCAAAACAATTAAGAAAATGGGAATAGGAACATACATATCGATAATTACCTTAAACGTGAATGGATTAAATGCTCCAACCAAAAGACACAGGCTAGCTGAATGGATACAAAAACAAGACCCATATATATGCTGTCTACAAGAGACCCACTTCAGACCTAGGGACACATACAGACTGAAAGTGAGGGGATGGAAAAAGATATTCCATGCAAATGGAAATCAAAAGAAAGCTGGAGTAGCAATACTTATATCAGATAAAATAGTCTTTAAAATAAAGAATGCCACAAGACACAAGGAAGGACACTACATAATGATGAAGGAATCAATCCAAGAAGAAGATATAACAATTATAAATATATATGCACCCAACATAGGAGCACCTCAATACATAAGGCAACTGTTAACAGCTATAAAAGAGGAAATCGACAGTAACACAATAATAGTGGGGGACTTGAACACCTCATTTACACCAATGGACAGATCATCCAAACAGAAAATAAATGAGGAAACAGAAGCTTTAAATGATACAAAATACCAGATAGATTTAATTTATATTTATAGGACATTCCATCCAAAAACAGGAGATTACACTTCTTCTCAAGTGTGCACGGAACATTCTCCAGGATAGATCTCATCTTGGGTCACAAATCAAGCCTCAGTAAATTTAAGAAAATGGAAATTATATCAAGCAACTTTACTGACCATAACTCTATGAGATTAGAATCAATTACAGGAGAAAACCATAAAAAACACAAACACATGGAGGCTAAACAAAACGTTACTAAATAACCAAGAGATCACTAAATAAATCAAACAGGAAATCAAAAAATACCTAGAGACGAATGACGATGAAAACACGATGATCCAAAATCTATGGGATGCAGCAAAAACAGTACTAAGACGTAAGCTTATAGCTATACAAGCCCACCTCAAGAAAAAAGAAAAATCTCAAACAACCTAACGTTACACCTAAAGGAACTAGAGAAAGAAGAACAAACAAAACCCAAAGTTAGCAGAAGGAAAGAAGTCATAAAGGTCAGAGCAGAAATAAATGAAATAGCAGCAAAGAAAACAACAGCAAAGATCAATAAAACTAAAACCTGGTTCTTTGAGAAGATAAACAAAATTGATAAACCATTAGACAGACTCATCCAAAAAAAAGAGGGAGAGGACTCAAATCAATAAAATTACAAATGAAAATGGAGAAGTTATAAAAGACACCACACAAATACAAAGCATCCTAAGAGACTACTACAAGCAACTCTATGCCAATAAAATGGACAACTGGAAGAAATGGACAAATTCTTAGAAAGGTATAACCTCCCAAGACTGAACCAGGAAGAAGCAGAAAATATGAACAGACCAATCACAGGTAAGGAATTGAAACTGTGATTAAAAATCTTCCAACAGGGCTTCCCTGGTGGCGCAGTGGTTGAGAGTCCGCCTGCCGATGCAGGGGACACGGGTTCGTGACCCGGTCCGGGAGGATCCCACGTGCCGCGGAGCAGCTGGGCCCGTGAGCCATGGCCGCTGAGCCTGCGCGTCCGGAGCCTGTGCTCCGCAACGGGAGAGGCCGCAGCGGTGAGAGGCCCGTGTACCGCAAAAAAAAAAAAAAAAAATCTTCCAACAAACAAAAGTCCAGGACCAGATGGATTCACAGGTGAAGTCTATCAAACATTTAGAGAAGAGCTAACACCCATCCTTCTCAAATCTTCCAAAAAATTGCAGACCAAGGAACACTCCCAAACTCATTCTACGAGGCCACCATCACCCTGATACCAAAACCAGACAAAGATACTACAAAAAAAGAAAATTACAGACCAATATCACTGATGAATATAGATGAAAAAATCCTCAACAAAATCCTAGCAAATAGAATCCAACGACACATGGAAAGGATCATACACCATGGTCAGGTGGGATTTATCCCAGGAATGCAGGGATTCTTCAGTATACGCAAATCAATCACTGATATATACTATATTAACAAACTGAAGAATAAAAACCATATGACCACCTCAATAGATGCAGAAAAAGCTTTTAACAAAATGCAACACCCATTTATGATAAAAACTCTCCAGAAAGTGGGCATAGAGGGAACCTACCTCAACATAATAAAGGCCATATACAACAAACCCACAGCAAACATCATTCTCCATGGTGAAAAACGGAAAGCATTTCCTCTAAGATCAGGAACAAGACAAGGATGTCCACTCTCGCCACTAATATTCAACATAGTTTTGGAAGTTCTAGCCACGGCAATCAGAGAAGGAAAAGAAATAAAATAAATACAAACTGGAAAAGAAGAAGTAAGACTGTCACTGTTTGCAGATGACATGATATTATACATAGAGAATCCTAAAGATGCCACAGAAAACTACTAGAGCTAATCAGTGAATTTGGTCAAGTTGCAGGACACAATATTAGTGCACAAAAATCTCTTGCATTCCTATACAATAATGATGAAAAATCTGAAAGTGAAATTAAGGAAACACTCCCATTTACCATTGCAACAAAAAGAATAAAATACCTAGGAATAAACCTACCTAGGGAGACAAAAGAACTGTATGCAGAAAACTATAAGACACTGATGAAGGAAATTAAAGATGATACCAACAGATGGAGAGATATATACCATGTTCTTGGATTGGAAGAATCATTAGTGTGAAAATGACTATACTACCCAAAGCAATCTAAAGATTCAATGCAATCCCTATCAAATTTCCAATGGCATTTTTTACAGAACGAGAACAAAAAATCTTAAAATTTGTATGGAGACACAAAAGACCGTGAATAGCCAGAGCAGTCTTGAGGGAAAAAAACAGAGCTGGAGGAATCAGACTCCCTGACTTCAGACTATACTACAAAGCTACAGTAATCAATACAATATGGTACTGGCACAAAAACAGAAATATAGATCAATGGAACAAGATAGAAAACCCAAAGATAAACCCACACAACTATGGTCAACTAATCTATGACAAAGGAGGCAAGGATATACAATGGAGAAAAGAGAGTCTCTTCAATAAGTGGTACTGGGAAAACTGCACAGGTACATGTAAAAGAATGAAATTAGAACACTCCCTAACACCATACACAAAATTAAACTCAAAATGGATTAGAGACCTAAATGTAAGACCGGGCACTATAAAACTCTTAGAGGAAAACGTAGGAAGAACACTCTTTGCCATAAATCACAGCAAGATCTTTTTTGATCCACCTCCTAGAGTAATGGAAATAAAACTAAACAAATGGGACCTAATGAAACTTCAAAGCTTTTGCACAGCAAAGGAAACCATAAACAAGACCAAAAGACAACCCTCAGAATGGGAGAGAATATTTGCAAACGAATCAACAAAGGATTAATTTCCAAAATATATAAACAGCTCATGCAGCTCAATATTAAAAAAAAACCCAATCCAAAAATGGGCAGAAGACCTAAATTGACATTTCTCCAAAGAAGACATACAGATGGCCAAGAAGCACATGAAAAGCTGCTCAACATCACTAATTATTAGAGAAATGCAAATCAAAACTACAATGAGGTATCACCTCACACCAGTTAGAATGGGCATCATCAGAAAATCTACAAACAACAAATGCTGGAGGGGGTGTGGAGAAAAGGGAACCCTCTTGCACTGTTGATGGGAATGTAAATTGATACAGCCACTATGGAGAACAGTATGGAGGTTCCTTAAAAAACTAAAAATAGAATTACCATATTATCCTGCAATTCCACTACTGGGCATATACCCTGAGAAAACCATAATTCAAAAAGACACATGCATCCAATGTTCATTACAGCACTATTTACAATAGCCAGGTCATGGAAGCAACGTAAATGCACATCGACAGACAAACAGATAAAGAAGTGGTACATATATACAATGGAATATTACTGAGTCATAAACAGGAACGAAATGGGGTCATTTGTTGAGACGTGGATGGATCTAGAGACTGACATACAGAGTGAAGTAAGCCAGAAAGAGAAAAACAAGTATCATATATTAACTCATTATGTGGAACCTAGAAAAATGGTACACATGAACCGGTTTGCAGGGCAGAAGTTGAGACACAGATGTAGAGAACAAACGTATGGACACCAAGGGGGGAAAACCGCGGGGGGGTGGGGACGGTGGTGTGCTGAATTGGGTGATTGGGATTGACATGTATACACTGATGTGGATAAAACTGATGACTAATAAGAACCTGCTGTATAAAAAAATAAATAAAATTTAAAAATTTTTTTAAAAAAAGAAAATTTTCCAAACATACTCATGAATCGTGATCTTTGTGGGGATTTCTGTCCAGAGCCTGGCATAGCGAACAGGCACCACAGACTCCTGGGGATCCCGGTCAACATGCATGTGCAGCATAAGGCGACAAAAAGATGCTCGGAGGTCAAAGGGCAGGCTCTCATCTGACATACACCGCAGGATCAAATCAACAGAGAGCTGCGTAGAAATCTGGTTTATGGCCAGATACTGGCGATCCAAGCACATCCTTGCAAAGAGATTTAGCTGGTACCTTAAAAATATTAAACATATTACATTATTTGTCTTATCTGGATAAAATTCATAAATATTAGTATCAATCAGCATCTACTTTTATGATTCCAATATTTCCCAGTGTAGGTGATAACTGGTGTAAAACTCTTCTGGTAGTAGGTTAAGTGATCAAATGACAACACACAGGGCTTCCCTGGTGGCGCAGTGGTTGGGGGTCCGCCTGCCGATGCAGGGGACGTGGGTTTGTGCTCCAGTCCGGGAGGATCCCATGTGCCACGGAGAGGCTGGGCCCGTGAGCCATGGCCGCTGAGCCTGCGCGTCCGGAGCCTGTGCTCCGTGACGGGAGGGGCCACAGCAGTGAGAGGCCCGCACACCGCAAAAAAAAAAAAAAAAAAAAAGACAACACACAGATGAAATCACCTTTATGCCCATTCAGTTACAACTTCTCTTACTTGTTCCAGCAACATATATCTGGTGGAGAGTGTCATTAGGCTCTCAGTTCTCGGTTTCCTAGGTCTGCAAATACACTAAGCCTGTAGGCTATGGACAACAGCTCACATGAAACCATGTTTCTCTGCCTTTCCCAGGCTCACTCAGCTCCAGGCTCTGGTATCTACACTCCAAGGGTAGACTCACTCAGTTCCCAAACCAAATGTGATCAATCCAAAGGCATCAGTACACTTGGATTCATCAGCCTCCGAGATCCAGAAAGTAGCCTTTGGCTTTGTAGCTGTAGCTACAGAACCCAGGGAACACAGTGAATTCTCTGCCTTTCTCAGATTCCTGTCTTTTGGGCCCAAAGTTGCCCAAGGGCTTCTGCCTTGGGTTTCCAAGCCTTAGACTCAAAAATGCCAGCTAGTTTCTTGCTCCCAATATACTGACCACCAGCAACTACCATTGAAATTTCGACTGCCATATGCCCCCGCTGAACTTTCACAGCTAAAGACACCAGTTTCTCTGAAGCCCTAGGTCTCCATATAATCACAAGTGGCATATACATAACTACCAGCTAACTTTCTCTGAGGCCACCCCTACAACCGGATCAGCTTCCCCAACCCCAATTTCACCTCCCTCTCAACTCGATTACCTAGGTCCCAACATGTCTCTCACCTGCACCCACATCAGTCAACAAGAGGAGAAAATCCTTTGCTGCACAACAGTTCCAAACTAGTGGAAAACTAGAAAATTGCAAGTGGTATATGTGGAAAACACAGATGTTTACATTTACTGTGAATATTTTAAATAATACTAAATATTTCAGCTACCCTAGTTCTGACACAACTTCTTAAATTTCTTCTTCATAGATACCGAACTTTTATAGACGTCAGAGAATCATCTCTCAATGAATATGTGAGACTAAGAACTACCATTCTCTACAATACTTAACCTGTAGTAGGTAAGAACTTCTAAATCGGCCTTGGTGCCTTCTTTGGCTTCCTGAGCAAGGTGCCTGATAGCTTTGCCGTGAGGTTCCTTGTTGCTGTCAATCCAGTAGAGCCAGACTTCTTCCTCATCAATGTCATCTGAAAGGATGGCGCTCTCCATGGGGTTGTCTCCTTGCATTGAGACCAGCCTTGAAATAAATAACACACACAAAATCTATGAACAAGCTCATTCAGAAACATGATAAGGGAACTGTACTGCTTACAAATAATGAACAGGATAGGATGTCTCCATCCTCTGGGCTTACTTAGTTTGAATGAGAATATCTGCATTGCCTGGACTCAACATAAATTTGCAGATGAGTTCTTGAGTTACAGGTATAGCCGTGGTATTAGACACACAGAGATCTGATAAATAATCCAAAAACCTGACAAGAGAAAAAATTAAATTGATCATTAACAAAAAGCATCTTATAAAATCATACCCCCAAATATACTTGGAGATATAATGAAACTGACTTTCTAGATATATTTTTAATATTATTTCCATGCAACATTTTTCTAATGTGTTGCTTATCTACCGCACCATTAGAAACAAATTAAATATCCAATTATTTGTATTTAGGACAAATCTTGTTTCCAAAAATGATATGTTTGCTTTTATTTATTTGGTGATATTCATCCCACAGCACTGTGACTTGTTATATTTACAATATCAAAACAAAGCCAGATCAAGGCTAATGTTGTACTGAGTAAAACAGACATACAGCACATACTTAATCAACATGAATATGGCCTGGTCAAGTCTGAGGCCCAATTCTACCTTCTAACACTTATTTGCTTGCTAAGAAAATTCTGTCAATCAGCTTGACATTTCTGCATTCATTTCTCCCAGATAAGGCAGCATGGTATAAGAGACAGGGTACTTGACACAGAGTCAGAAACTCTAAATTCTGTTCCTAGTTGGTCTCTAGGCTTCTATTTTCTCATCTCTAAAATGTGGATAATATTATACGACCAGTGTACTTCATGAGAATGTGCAAGGGTTTAAATGAGGCAATGTATTGAATTGAATGAAATATGAATATATTTTGAAAAACTATGGGGTACTATAAAAACACAAGTTATCAGAGTGAAAATCAATTACACTTAAATATGTCTATAAAGGGTTTTGATCTCCTATAATAACTGTTTATGGTACATAATTATTATAGCAATAAGCCCAACACTGTTTTGTCCATGAAACAATTCGAACTTTTAAAAAGTTCTAAAAATAAAGCAAAAAGCCACAGTCCCCACAAGAAAAGAATACTGCATGAACCACTTCAAACCTTGGCTCCCGATTTCTCCTGAGTAAACTAACAAATGTTTCTATTTCTTTTGCTGTGATGTGTTTCTCTAGTAGTTTTCTGTTGTTGTGCAACAAAGCTGTGATGGTATCTTCTGCCAAAATATCATAGCCAATCTGGGACTGCATGACACAGAAATTCTTAGCAATATATTCCTACAAAGGAGAAAGACTGTCAGAACGCACTGACAAAGAGCTCAAAAATAACAGGTTCTGTTAGGGTCAGCAACATTGATTAATTTATTCATAACAAAACTCACTAAAAATTATTGTTAAAGAAGAGCAAATAAATAATTCTTTAGTAAATAGGATATCTGAGGAAGGAAATAGAAATCTATTTGCATATACCTCATTCAAATTATAACAGAAAATTACGTGCCTAGTAATAATTTTTCATACGGGTGCTTACACTCTTACAAGTGAGAAAAACAAAAATAAACTGAGTTAAAATGACAATTTTTTATGACATGTTAAGTAATGATTTCACCAGTATAACAGACGCCTTTCTTCGAACACTCACTAAGAGCTATAACCTAGGATTCTGGCATAATTATAGAAACAAAAATGACTCTTTGACATTTGGTTCATGAAGCATGAGCTCTATACCGTTACATGACGATCCCAGGTGAACTTAGCTGCTTTCTTTTTTGTACATATAGCACAATGACCTATTAAATCTCTTTAAAATAATGATAAAATTTCACAGCACTTTTTGTCTTTAAAAAGCTATCCAACAAGATAACGTGATTGATCACTTTATTGATCAGATCCATTCATCCAAGACATATTTCTGAAAAGCCATTCCAGGTAGTTTGCAAGACTAGGGATGCGGCAGTAAGACCGATAAGCTCCCATAGAGCTTACATCCTAGTGAGAAGGGGCAGTCAATGAGGTAGTAAATAGGATCATTTTACATGTTGAGAAGTGAAATGAAACAAACAGAGGGATGGGAAAAGGTGACAACTTGAGATGGGGTAGACTCTTGAAGAGGGGACATTTGACCTATGATAGAAATGATGGAAATGATAAAAAAAAAAAAGGAGGCAGCCGTGGGGAGAGAAGCCATCGAGCAGTGGGAGTACCAAGTGGAAGGCTCTATAATGGCGGAATCCAGTCTTCGGAGTTCTGTAAACACAAGGTGGCCATTGTGGCTGGAGTACAGCGAGTGAGCAGAAAGCAAGAGCTGACGTGGCAGGTGAGGCCCTTGCGAGCCACGGTGAACACAGAAACATTCATTCTTAGAGCAAGAGAAAGCCACTGGCGAGCTTCCCTCATGCATGCTTCCATCTGCTCCTTCTTCCCACCACCTCGCCTCTCTTCCGAGCCACGTCTCAGCCAACCACAGCACTGGTAAGCTTAACCCCGTCCACAACCCAAAGTTTTCACTTCAATGTCTTGGAGGTTCTCCTTGGGGATTTTTTCTATGATGGGAAAATGTATTGATTAGAAAGTGCTTTTGCCTTAAGATTTACTGGAACCTACCTGCTCCTTGAAAATGCTACTGGTTACACAAATCTCATTATATTCTACACAGCAATTCTGTGGCCTTTTTCAAAATGATGGTTTTGTATATTGGGTACCAGTTAAGTAAAGTAAATGTCTTCTATTAGTGTATCATTTTAAAGATATGTATTAATGTATACACTTGTACGACTATGGTAATCAGACCCCGATATAAGGCAAACCTCCAGATGTTTGATAAATAGATCAAGATGTCAGTAAATAATCAAACGAAATTAGAGGTGTCTCCAAATTCTATAAATAACAATAAACAGAAACTCAACATGAAAGACTTGGGTTAGTACTAAATCACAAAAGAATTCCCTATTAGGACTCTATAAAACATAGGTGAGGATAAAGGAGAAGAAGGAATTATGCAAAAAGTAGAAAGTCTTTCTGCTCATGCTTTATTTTTTTTATTATTATTATTTATTTTTGGCTCCATTGGGTCTTCGTTGTTGCACACCGGCTTTCTCTAGTTGCAGTGAGCTCCTCATTGCGGTGCGTGGGCTTCTCATTGCAGTGGCTTCTCTTGTTGTGGAGCGTGGGCTCTAGGCACGCGGGCTTCAGTACTTGCAGCATGTGGGCTCAGTAGTTGTGGCTCGCGGGCTCTAGAGCGCAGGCTCAGTAGTTGTGGCTCACAGGCTTAGTTGCTCCGTGGCATGTGGGATCTTCCTGGACCAGGTCTCAAACCCGTGTCCCCTGCATTGGCAGGTGGATTCTTAACCACTGCACCACCAGGGAAGTCATTCCTCAGGACACCAGGCATGGGAGTCCCCAGCTTAGACAGGGAGGAGTGAGAAAGAACTTTGTGCCAGACCTCGAGGGACTGGGAAAAGACACCAGTTGAGACATGCTGCCTGGACAATCTACTAGGTACTAGCAGAACAGCCAAACCAAGGATATCCGGTGCTGAAGCACAGGGCAGTGCTGTGGAAAGCGGGTCCACAGGACCCTCCCAAAGACTGAGTGTAACGGAGGACACACACATTAGGGGGTCCCATGGTTCTGAGGGTACCAGGTAAACCCTGTAGATCTACTGATTTTTTCAGTTAATTCAATCTCTCTCATAGACTACTGCATGTAGTGTGGAGTGGAGGCCTGTCTAGCAAAGCAGATCTTTCTAGACCCGAGAAGGGAAATGAGGCCACAGAGTGACCGCCAGTCCCACCGCCTTCCCTGACCTCCGCTGAATAACATGGCCCTGGTATCTGGGGCTTCTCGGAAGCTGACTCTCTGAGTGCTGTCGTTTGACGTTCTGGAACTTAATTTTCCTTCCAATAAAACAACATAACTTTACCTACATTACCTTGCCATCTTAAAGGAATGCAATGAAGTTGGGAAAAATAATTCCAATGACAAGCATTTTCAATTGGGAGGGAAAATGTTTATAACTAGGATTATATTAAAAAGCATTTAAGAATCTGTTTATATTATCTGCTTCCTCACTCTTGTCCTTGTCAAATTATTTATCTTCTGGTTAATCTGTTTTACATATTCTTTTCAGACTTTTACTTAATCTTTAAACTGAATTTCAAAAAAAATGTATTTTCACACTTTTTTTAAAGCAATTTTTTTTTCTTGCCAAATAACTTTTAGACTACTTTAGAGGCAGTACTATGATTATTAAGAGCCTGGGTTTGAATACTGGCTCCAGTCAAAACTGTGTATTCTTTGGCAATTTATTCAACCTCTCTGTGCCTCCGTTCTTCATCTTAACCCAGTATTAACCAAGTTATGTTGTGAAAAGTGCTCAGAACTGAACCTGGTAAAATGTTAGCACTCAGTAAATACTACTAACTATTCCCAAATAACCTGCAGCCTCCAGGCCTGACAACCTAGCCCCTCCATGGCTCAGCCCTACCTGCCTTCCCAGCTTTCTCTTACAGCATCCTTCCCCATGGACCAAACTCATCAGTGAAGTTTACAAACTATGTACTCATCTCTCCAACTGGCTAAGAGAAACATGGGACACTAATCCACCAAACGATAATTAACTGAAAGCAATGTTATATTCAGCAAATGTGTATTATTGAGCACATTGCAAAATATTATATATATTTTAAGACAAAACTGAGACTTGAAAGAAACTTCACTTGCAGTTGGGAACTTTTAGCTATATCCCTGGACACACCTGGGTTCCCTGTCCTCCACAGTTAGGAATGTCTTGGGATGAAAGTGCCCTTTCTAGGATCCATCATGCTCTTTTCAGAAATATCTCTTCACTAAAATGCTTGTTCCCATACAATTTCTGAAAATGATTTTCATCCAACCCAAATGCTTCTTCTCCAAGTGCTCTTCCTGGGTTCCCCCAGCTGAGCTCCTCTCTCTCCTGAATTCCCACAATGCTCTCCTATCTCTCCTGTCCCCTCTATGCCTCTACCTTATGTTTCAGATGTACATGTCATACCTTTTCCACCAGACAATGAATTCTTTGGCCTACACACAGCGATTTGGTACTGCACATGCTCCTGGAAATGCCAAAAAATGTCTCATTCATCTTTACATAACATAACCAGCATGGCTCCTGCCCAGCAGGAGCTAATACCATGCACATACAAGGACTTAGACATCCTCCCCTGAAAATTCTAACTTTACATGGAAGAATAAATACATATGTCAGCTCAATTACATTTTAGGTCATTTTTGTGTGTTGCCGATATAAAACATTGCATTGCAAAGCAGAATTTCCCGTTCCTATTTAAATGTCTTAGAACAGTAACCAAAGAACTTTGCCCATACTTTAGATGTTAAACAGAGGTAAAAAGGAGAGCCACCCTCCACCTGATTTTTCCGGTAGTCCTGCTGTGAATGTCTCAGCACACGGTAGCACAGCCTCAGCATGTACTTGTAGGGGGCATATCTTTGATCCCCCAGATCTTCAAGTCTCAGCATTGAGCCTTCTCCGGCTTTCTCCTTAAAGGGTGCTTTCAGAATCCCAAATACCTAACAGAAAAAAAAACAACCGCTTATTCTGATGAATGGAGGTGCACGTTTTGCAACATTGCAATAAACAGTGTGTTTATTACACACTGACTGGAAAACACTTTTGTAATATTTGAATAGAATTAACGTAAAGTAAAAAATAAAAAAGATTTTTTTAGGATACAAGACCAACATATTAACGGACAGAAAAATACTGCTAAGAGGATTCCCTAAATTGAATGACAAAAACAATATTTTAATAAAATGTTTAATTTTGTTTAGAAATTCTATTGTATTAAAATAAAAATATAAAGATGTTAGGTTGTACCAAGTTACATGAACACATTCAGATGAACTAAAATATAGTTTGATTTCGATAGGCTTTATAATTCTATTATTTTCTATAACTTTCTAGAATCAAAATAATATAAGGAAAATATTTACTTTTCATCTGAAACTGACATCAAAAAACTGCCTCCAAATATTGCTTTTAAACCTCTTCATAAAAGAATTAGTTTATTGTTTCTATACATAAAGATGTGGCCAAATCAATGAATGCATAAGCATTCAAGATAAATAAGGAGCCATATGGGCAGCTAGTGATACCCAGTGACTCAGATTCTTCTTGTAAGAAGATTAGCAGTGGGAAGTATTTAAAAATCACTAAGGAACATAATTCTTTTAGGCAGCAAGACAGCAGGTAGGATCACCTGGAGATAAACTGGTAGGATGAGCAAATTGTTTATGAAAGAGCACCTAGGCAAAGATATGAGGAGTCATACAAGAAAGCGAAACGGAATGGAATTATCCTTTGTAGTTCATGAAATATAACATGAATTAAAGTTTCTTCAGTAATTCTATATTCACTAAACCTTGAATTTTATTATTTATAATACTAAAGTAAAATGTTTGACATATGTTGGTTGAAATAATATTAATAAATCATTCAAGGTCCTAAAAGTCCTTGAAATCAAATGTTTTATACAAAAGAAATGCTAATGTCAGAAAAGGCTTTCTCTCATTAGATTTACAACCTTTACTTTCTTTGAGAAAAATGTTGATTTTATATACTCTGACAATCAGCTATAGAATATTAATTGACAATATGTCTACTGTCTTCCTTTCCCAACTCCACAAGAACATGTATATCAACAACATAAATTTTATTTAAGTATCTTCCTTCAGTCCACAATTAATGCAGAAGCCCATTACTTTATATAACAATTATCAGAATAAAAAGAATGCATGAAGGTAGGCATGTCCAAATGTGCATATTATTAAGGAGTAAATTAATTTACTGGCATGTTATGAACAATTTCAGGAAGACATAGCATAGAAGCAGCTCTAGACTTTCAGGGAAAAAACCAGAATACTGTATAGAGCAGTTGAGAGCTGATGAATAGACTGCCCTACTTTTCGAAGGAAGAAAGGGAAAAAAGTAGGAAGCAAATGGAGATGGCAGCTTTCAAGTTCCCCTGGAAATTGTACTTAAAAAAGCATTACAGCATATTTTCTGGAGACAGTCTGACCACGGAGGTTTTTAAAGGTCTGTGATAGGCTGTCTCCAAGATGGCCCCCAATGATCCCTGCCTCCTGGAATTATACACGTATGGAATACTGTCTTCTTGACTGTGGGCTGGCTTTATGGACTCACTTCTAACTAAGAAACAAGGTAGAAATGATGAGATGTTACTTCTAAGATTAGGTTACAAGAAAACTATGGCCTCCATCTGAAGGCCCTCTCTTGCTCTGTCCTGGATCTCTCACTTCTAAGGAAAGCAAACTGCCGGCTCTTGAGGCAGCCCTGTGCGGAGGCCCATGCCAGTGAGCTGGGAAGTGAATCCTCTCCCATTTGAGCGTCGAGGTAACTGCAGTCCAGCCAGCACCTTGATTGCAGCCTGTGAAACACCCTGAGCAAGAACTGTCCACCCCCAGATTCCTAATCTGCAGAAACTGTAAGTATCTGCTTTGCGACACTAAGTTTTCGGGTAACTTGTTACACATCAATAGATAATGAATACAAGAACTTTCCTGATACTATAATTCAAAAAGATAAAATATGAAAAATTAGTACAAGGAAACATTCACCTGTGCCAATATGTTTTGTTCCCTCATTAATTTCTGACGTTCTCGGTTTGGCTTGGTGATTACCACATCCAGAACGTCTTGTCCATTGTTAGGTACATCAGCAACAAAGAAGATAAGGTCTTCCAATAATTTGGTCACAAACCTATCATAAAACAAAAAGGAAACATTATGGTGTGCTTAATTTTGGAAATGTATTTAAATAAACACTAAGAACTAAAATACTACGAAAGTGAAAGTATTTTATAATAATTATTTAATTAACAAAATACCTAATGCAGTTAATATTTACTTAAATCTCTATGAAGAGCATACCTTTTTCAGTTACTCCAACCCGACCCCACCTCCACCTCTAATCAAATATCTGGAAACACAACTATGAAACAAAACCCTGTGAGTCCCAAAAACAGATGTGTTGAGAGCATTTCACCTATCCACAGATGCTCTTCCATGACTGATTACCAAAGAAGAGTATTTCTGCTTTAAGGGAGAACAGCTAAACTAAATTCCTTTTTTTAAATTATTTATTTATTTTTCTTATTAGTCATCCATTTTATACATATCAGTTTATACATATCAACCCCCACTGCCCAATTCATCACACCACCACCCCCACTCCCCCGCCGCTTTCCCCACTTGGGTGTCCATACGTTTGTTCTCTACATCTGTGTCTCTATTTCTGCCCTGCAAACTGGTTCATCTGTACCATTTTCCTAGGTTCCACATATATGCATTAATATACGATGTTTGTTTTTCTCTTTCTGACTTACTTCACGCTATATGACAGTCTCTAGATCCATCCACGTCTCTACAAATGACCTAATTTCGTTCCTTTTTATGGCTGAGTAATATTCCATTGTATATGTGTACCACTTCTTCTTTATCCAATCGTCTGTCGATGGGCATTTAGGTTGCTTCCATGACCTGGCTATTGTAAATAGGGGTACAATGAACATTTTGGGGTGCATGTGTCTTTATGAATTATGGTTTTTTCTGTGTATATGCCCAGTAGTGGCAGAGCTGGGTCATACGGTAATTCTATTTTTAGTTCTTTAAGGAACCTGCATATGGTTCTCCATAGTGGCTGTATCAATTTACATTCCCACCAACAGTGCAAGAGGGTTCCCTTTTCTCCACACCCTCTCCAGCATTTGTTGTTTGTAGATTTTCTGATGATGCCCATTTTAACTGGTGTGAGGTGATACCTCATTGTAGTTTTGATTTGCATTTCTCTAATAATTAGTGATGTTGAGCAGCTTTTCATGTGCTTCTTGGCCATCTGTATGTCTTCTTTGGAGAAATGTCTATTTAGGTCTTCTGCCCATTTTTCGATAGAGTTGCTAGTCATCTTAATATTGAGCTGCATGAGCTGTTTATATATTTTGGAGATTAATCCCTTGTCCAATGATTCATTTGCAAATATTTTCTCCCATTCTAAGGGCTGTGTTTTCGTCTTGTTTATGGTTTTCTTTACTGTGAAAAAACTTTGAAGTTTCATTAGGTCCATTTGTTTATTTTTGTTTTTATTTCCATTACTATAGGAGGTGGATCAAAAAAGATCTTGCTGTGATTTATCTCAAAGAGTGTTCTATGTTTTCCTCTAAGACTTTTATAGTGCCCAGTCTTACATTTAGGTCTCTAATCCATTTTGAGTTCATTTTTGTGTATGGTGTTAGGGAGTGTTCTAATTTCATTCTTTTACATGTACCTGTCCAGTTTTCCCAACACCACTTATTGAAGAGGCTGTCTTTTCTCCATTGTAAATGCTTGTCTCCTTTGTCATAGATTAGTTGACCATAGGTGTGTGGGTTTATCTCTGGGCATTCTATCTTGTTGCATTGATCTATGTTTCTGTTTTTGTGCCAGTACCATATTGTATTGATTACTGTAGCTTTGTAGTATAGTCTGAAGTCAGGGAGACTGATTCCTCCAGCTCCGTTTTTTTCCCTCAAGACTGCTTTAGCTATTAGCAGTCTTTTGTGTCTCCATACAAATTTTATGATGATTTGTTCAAGTTCTGTAAAAAATGCAATTGGTAATTTGATAGGGATTGCATTGAATCTGTAGATTGCTTTGGGTAGTATAGTCATTTTCACAATAATGATTCTTCCAATCCAAGAACATGGTATATCTCTCCATCTGTTGGTATCATCCTTAATTTCTTTCAGTAGTGTCTTATACTTTTCCACATACAGCTCTTTTGTCTCCCTGGGTAGGTTTACTCCTAGGTATTTTATTCTTTTTGTTACAGTGGTAAATGGGAGTCTTTCCTATATTTCTATTTCATATTTTTCATCATTAATGTATAGGAATGCAAGAGATTTCTGTGCATTAATTTTGTATCCTGCACCTTGACCAAATTCATTGATGAGCTCTAGTAGTTCTCTGGTGGCATCTTTAGGATTCTCTATGTATAGTATCATGTCAACTGCAAAGTGACAGTATTACTCCTTTTCCAATTTGTATTCCTTTTATTTCTTTCTCTTCTCTGATTGCTGTGGCTAGAACTTCCAAAACTATGTTGAATAACAGTGGTGACAGTGGACATCCTTGTCTTGTTCCTGATCTTAGAGGAAATGCTTTCAGTTTTTCACCATGGAGAATGATGCTTGCTGTGGGTTTGTCATATATGGCCTTTATTATGTTGAGGTAGGTTCCCTCTATGCCCACTCTCTGGAGAGATTTTATCATAAATGGGTGTTGAATTTCGTCAAAAGCTTTCTGCATCTATTGAGGTGATCATATGGTTTTTATTCTTCAATTTGTTAATACGGTGTATCACATTGATTAATTTGTGTATATTGAAGAATCCTTGCATCCCTGGGATAAATCCCACTTGATCATGGTGCATGATCCTTTTAATGTGTTGTTGGATTCTGTTTGCTAGTATTTTGTTGAGGATTTTTTCATCTATATGCATCAGTGATATTGGTCTGTAATTTTCTTATTTTGTAGGATCTTTTTCTGGTTTTGGTATGAGGGTGATGATGGCCTCATAGAATGAGTTTGGGAGTGTTCCTTCCTCTGCAATTTTTTGGAAGAGTTTGAGAAGGATGGGTGTTAGCTCTTCTCTAAATGTTTGATAGACTTCACCTGTGAAGCCATCTGGTAATTTAATCACAGTTTCAATTTCATTACTTCTGATTGGTCTGTTCATATTTTCTATTTCTTCCTCATTCAGTCTTGAAAGGTTATACCTTTCTGAGAATTTGTCCATTTCTTCCAGGTTGTCCATTTTATTGGCATAGAGTTGCTTGTAATCGTCTCTTAAGATGCTCTGTATTTCTGCAGTGTCTGTTGTAACTTCTCCTTTTGCATTTGTAATTTTATTGATTTGAGTCCCCTCCCTTTTTCTTGATGAGTCTGGCTAATGGTTTATCAATTTTGTTTACCTTCCCAAAGAACTAGCTTTTAGTTTTATTGATCTTTGTTATTGTTTTCTTTGTTTCTATTTCATTTATTTCTTCTCTTATCTTTATGATTTATTTCCTTCTGCTAACATTGGGTTTTGTTGTTCTTCTTTCTCTAGTTCCTTTAGGTGTAATGATAGATTGTTTATTTGATATTTTTCTTGTTTCTTGAGGTAGGGTTGTATAGCTATAAACTTCCCTCTTACAACTGCTTTTGCTGCATCCCATAGGTTTTGGATCTTCATGCTTTCATTGTCATTTGTCTCTAGGTATTTTTTGATTTCCTCTCTGACTTCTTCAGCGATCTCTTGGTTATTCAGTAATGTATTTTTTAGCCTCCATGTGTTTGTGTTTTTTACAGATTTTTTCCCTGTAATTGATTTCTAATCTCATAGCGTTGTGTTCAGAAAAGATGTTTGATATGATTTGAATTTTCTTAAATTTACTTGATTTGTGACCCAAGATGTGATCTATCCTGGAGAATGTTCTGTGTGCACTTGAGAAGAAAGTGTAATCTCCTGTTTTTGGAAAGAATGTCCTATAAATATCAGTTAAATCTATCTGGTCTTTTTGTAATTTAAAGCTTCTGTTTCCTTATTTATTTTCATTTTGCATGATCTGTCCATTGGTGTAAGTGAGATGTTAAAGTCCCCCACTATTATTGTCTTACTGTCGATTTCCTCTTTTATAGCTGTTAGCAGTTGCTTTATGTATGGAGGTGCTCCCATGTTGGGTGCATACATATTTATAAGAGTTATATCTTCTTCTTGCATTGACCCCTTGATAATTACGTAGTATCCTTCCTTGTCTCTTGTAACAGTCTTTATTTTAAAGTCTATTTTATCTGATATGAGTAATGCAACTCCCGCTTTCTTTTGATCTCCTTTTGCATGGAATATCTTTTTCCATCCCCTCACTTTCAGTCGGTATGTGTCCCTAGGTCTGAAGTGGGTCTCTTGTGACAGCATATATATATGGGTCTTGTTTTTGTATCCATTCAGCATGCCTGTGTCTTTTGGTTGGAGCATTTAATCCATTCGCATTTAAGGTAATTATCCATATGTATGTTCCTATTACCATTTTCTTAATTGTTTTGGGTTTGTTTTTGTAGGTTCTTTTCTTCTCTTGTGTTTCCCACTTAGAGAAGTTCCTTTAGCATTTTTTGTAGAGCTGGTTTGGTGGTGCTGAATGCTCTTAGCTTTTGCTTGTCTGTAAAGCTTTTGATTTCTCCAATGAATCTGAATGAGATCCTTGCCCAGTAGAGTAATCTTGGTAGTACGTTTTTCCCTTTCATCACTTTAAGTATATCATGCCACTCCCTTCTGGCTTGTAGAGTTTCTGCTGAGAAATCAGCTGTTAACCTTATGAGAGTTCCCTTGTATGTTATTTGTCATTTTTTCCCTTGCTGCTTTCAATAATTTTTCTTTGTCTCTAACTTTTGCCAATTTGATTACTATGTGTCTCGGTGTGTTTCTCCTTGGGTTTATCCTATATGAGAGTCTCTGTGCTTCCTGGAATTGGGTGGCTACTTTCTTTCCCATGTTAGGGAAGTTTTCGACTACAATCTCTTCAAATATTTTCTCTGGTCCTTTCTCTCTCTCTTCTCCTTCTGGGGCCCCTATAATGCGAATGTTGTTGCATTTAATGTTGTCCTAGAGGTCTCTTAGGCTGTCTTCATTTCTTTTCATTCTTTATTCTGTTCCGCAGCAGTGAATTCCACCATTCTGTCGTCCAGGTCACTTATCCGTTCTTCTGCCTCAGTTATTCTGCTACTGATTCCTTCTAGTGTAGTTTTCATTCCAGTTATTGTATTGTTCATCTCTGTTTGTTCTTTAATTCTTCTAAATCTTTGTTAAACATTTCTTGCATCTTCTGGATCTCTGCCTCCATTCTTTTTCTGAGGTACTGGATCATCGTCACTATCGTTGTTCTGAATTCTTTTTCTGGAAGGTTGCTATCTCCACTTCATTTAGTTGTTTTTCTGGGGTTTTATCTTGTTCCTTCATCTGGTACATAGCCCTCTGCCTTTTCATCTTCTCTATCTTTCTGTGAATGTGGTTTTTGTTCCACAGGCTGCAGGATTGTAGTTCTTCCTTTTTATGTATTTTCCTTTGTGCTTTGTCTGGTTTCACATGCTCACAGGGGGCCTTGTGCAGAGACCTTGCATGCAGTGCTTCAGATTGTGAAAAGGCAGCACTGGCACTTTAATATGGCGGCGGTGGGATGCCTGCAGAGACTCTGCGTGGGACACGGCTCTGAGATCTAAACTAAATTCTTAATTTAGATTCTTTTCTTTTTCACTATTAACTTAGACTACATTTCTTTTTTTTTTTTTTAGCATCTTTATTGGAGCATAATTGCTTTACAATGGTGTGTTAGTTTCTGCTGTGTAACAAAGTGAATCAGCTATACATATACATATATCCCCATATCTCCTTCCTGTTGCATCCCCTCCCACCCTCCCTATCCCACCCCTCTAGGTGGTCACAAAGCACCGAGTTGATCTCCCTGTGCTATGTGACTGCTTCCCACTAGCTATCTATTTCACATTTGGTACTGCATATATGTCCATGCCACTCTCTCACTTCACCCCAGCTTACCCTTCCCCCTCCTCATGTCCTCAAGTCCATTTTCTTTTTTTGTTTGTTTGTTTCTGCTTTATAACAAAGTGAATCAGTTATACATATACATATGTTCCCATATCTCTTCCCTCTTGTATCTCCCTACCTCCCACTCTCCCTATTCCACCCCTCCAGGCGGTCACAAAGCACCGAGCCGATATCCCCGTGCTATGTGGCTGCTTCCCACTAGCTATCTACCTTACGTTTGGTAGTGTATATATGTCCATGCCTCTCTCTCACTTTGTCACAGCTTATCCTTCCCCCTCCCCGTATCCTCAAGTCCATTCTCTAGTAGGTCTGTGTCTTTATTCCTGTCTTACCCCTAGGTTCTTCATGACATTTTTTTTCTTAAATTCCATATATATGTGTTAGCATATGGTATTTGTCTTTCTCTTTCTGACTTACTTCACTCTGTATGACAGACTCTAGGTCTATCCACCTCATTACAAATAGCTCAATTTCGTTTCTTTTTATGGCTGAGTAATATTCCATTGTATATATGTGCCACATCTTCTTTATCCATTCATCCGATGATGGACACTTAGGTTGCTTCCATCTCTGGGCTATTGTAGATAGAGCTGCAATGAACATTTTGGTACATGACTCTTGGTGAATTATGGTTTTCTCAGGGTATATGCCCAGTAGTGGGAATGCTGGGTCATATGGTAGTTCTATTTGTAGGGTTTTAAGGAACCTCCATACTGTTCTCCATAGTAGCTGAACCAATTCACATTCCCACCAGCAGTGCAAGAGTGTTCCCTTTTCTCCACACCCTCTCCAGCATTTATTGTTTCCAGATTTTTTGATGATGGCCATTCTGACTGGTGTGAGACGATATCTCATTGTAGTTTTGATTTGCATTTCTCTAATGATTAATGATGTTGAGCATTCTTTCATGTGTTTGTTGGCAGTCTGTATATCTTCTTTGGAGAGATGTCTATTTAGGTCTTCTGCCCATTTTTGGATTGGGTTGTTTGTTTTTTTGTTAGTGAGCTGCTTGTAAATTTTGGAGATTAATCCTTTGTCTGTTGCTTCATTTCCAAATATTTTCTCCCATTCTGAGGGTTGGCTTTTGGTCTTGTTTATGGCTTCTTTTGCTGTGCAAAAGCTTTGAAGTTTCATTAGGTCCCATTTGTTTCTTTTTCTTTTTCTTTCCATTTCTCTAGGAGGAGGGTCAAAAAGGATCTTGCTGTGATTTATGTCATAGAGTATTCTGCATATGTTTTCCTCTAGGAGTTTGATAGTTTCTGGCCTTACATTTAGGTCTTTAGTCCATTTTGAGTTTATTTTTGTGTATGGTGTTAGAGAGTGATCTCATCTCATACTTTTACATGTACCTGTCCAGTTTTTCCAGCACCACTTATTCTCAAGTCCATTTTCTACTGCTGCGTCTTTACTCCTGTCCTGTCCCTATGTTCTTCAGAACTTTTTTTTTTTTTTTAGATTTCATTTATATGTGTTAGCATATGTTATTTGTTTGTTCTCTTTCTGACTTACTTCCCTCTGTATGACAGACTCTAGGTCCATCCACCTCACTACAAATAACTCAATTTCATTTCTTTTTAGGCCTGAGTAATAGTCCATTGTATTTATGTGCCACATCTTCTTTATCCATTCATCTGTCAATGGACACATAGGTTGCTTCCATGTCCTGGTTATTGTTAATTGAGCTGCAATGAACATTGTGGTACATGACTCTTTTTGAATTATGGTTTTTTCAGGGTATATGCCCAGTAGTGGGATTGCTGGGTCATATGGTAGTTCTATTTTTATCAATCTACATCTCTTAATGTTCACTACATTTCAATTTCTCCCTGTACAAAAGAGGAAAAACTTAACTGAACTTCATAGAAAGACAAGAGTAGGCAATCAGATGCTCTAAATTGTTCTGAAAGTATTACCTGATCTATAAAAATCATAATATTCTAAAATCATACACTAATGTTCACCTTTAAATTCTACATTTTAGTTATTATTTTAACAATTACTTGAACTTCAGTGGCATCTAGTACCTAAAGTGCCTGGAAAACAGTTCCCCCCCTTAGCCTTCTTCTTCCTCCTTCCTGTGATTTTTCATTTTCTATATGAATTTTTTTATGATCCCAGGTAGTAGACCACCAGGGAGCTGCGCCGTATGTGAATTTTTGGATACAACAAAAGCTATCCAACAAATATTTAAATACGTTTTATCCAAGAAGATGTGGTATATATATACACAATAGAATATTTCTCAGCCATAAAAAAGAATGAAATAATGCCATTTGCAGCCACATGGATGGACCTGGAGATTATCATATTAAGTGAAGTAAGTCAGACAGAGAAAGACAAATACCATATGATATCACTTACATGTGGAATCTAAAATATGACACAAATGAACTTATTTACAACTTATTTATTGAAACAGACTCAGAGACATAGAAAACAGACTTACGGTTACCAAATGCGAAAGGGGGTGGAGGATGGATAAATTAGGAGTTTGGGATTAGCAGACACAAACTACTATATATAAAATAGATAAACAACAAGGTCTTATTGTATAGCGCAGGGAACGATATTCAGTATCCTGTAATAAACTGGAATGGAAAAGAATATGAAGAAGAATATGTATATTTATGTATAACTGAATCACTTTGCTGTACACTAGAAACTAACACAACATTGTAAATCTACTGTACTTCAATAAATAAATAAGCTTTATCCACATACGTTAGCATAATTATTCACCATTATCATCATGATCAATCATGATAACATCAATAAGGAAACTACAATTTAAGAGATTCAGCGACTCTAGCAAAGTGTGGAATGTATTCAGTTAGGAAGCATCTCGATCTTATCTCCAGATTTACCTCCTGCAATGGAATGGAGTTAAGTGGACACATCCATAATCCAGAATTTAGCCACCACATCCAAATTTCAGCACACTTCCAAGGATCATAAACTCCACCCCCAAATTCCAGAGATATTATGTTTTCTTGTGTGCCTATTTAAAATCTTAACCCAATCTATTTCTTTTTGACAACATGTCTAACAAATAGGATTCACTCACACACCTTCTGTGGGCAACCACAGAAATGTAAAACATGATTCCTACGCATCAAAATGTGGTGTGAATTTCTTTTGAAATTGTGACTCAATGTCTTCTATATCATTCTGTTATTCTTAAAAGAAATAATAAAACATTTATTTTGAGCTCAGATTTCTTGAACAAACTGAAATTAAGTTGAACCTTAGTGGCTCAATCTACAAGTCCAGTCCGAGCATAAATATATCTGCATTTTCTTTTTAAAAGTACTAGTGTTCTTTTTCTCTTGCTGTTTTGAGGATATTGTATTCAGATGTTTAGACATCTAAGAAAGGGCAACTTTGGGAGCAACTACAAATGACTCTGCTTCAAACTCCTCCAAATGGCCTAAAAATTGGTATAGTTAATGGAGTGATGATGAAGAAAATTAAGTCTTGACTGAGGATCGCTGTACATTAACTTATTTGCAGAGCCCACCTCCCTTGATGTTGAGGCAATGATAGCCAAGAAAACTAGTCTTCTCTTTTGACCTCCGAAACTGTTGAAACCTTATTCTTTTGTCTTTTCACCTCAAGCATCCCACTTGTGGCAGACAAAAGTGGGTTTTTTCAGTTTAGATAAAATTACAATTCTATACTGGGGGATGGTTAGGTCCTACTAACTCATTCAATCTTATTAATCTGCTTTTACTAAAAAAATTTTTTGTGACTTTTTTATCATATGCAGCAATGAGAGATGAAATATATTTTTTTAAAAGACATACCTAAAACCATAATAAAAAGCTTTGTGGATCAGGTATAAAATAAGAAAGACAGCGATGAGCAAGGATAATATTCAGTACTGGCAAGAAAATAAGTACTGAAAGCATGTGATAAGGAATTAAACTAAAGACAAGAAAGCAGAGACTAAAGCAGGGCTTCTCCATCTCTTAAAGGAACCTTAAAAATGTGGTGATCCCTGTTTGGGCCCTAGCTGTACAGTGAGTGGTAGGAGGAAAGAGAGGAAGCACAGACAGGACTGGACATACCCACCTGTGATCTCAATGGCTAAAGCCTTAAATTACCGTAAGACATGAACTCTCAGCCCTCAATATCAGATCTGGCTCCAGACTTGTTTAGGCAAGCCAGGTAGAGGAAACCATAAAACTAATAAAAAAGATGAGTGAATGTAGAGAGAGGATAAGCAAAAATCGCCCATCCAAGAAGAGCCTGCATATTTAAATTCCAAAGCACATGAGAAAAACTGACATTAAGAAAGCCAACCATCAGGGCTTCCCTGGTGGCGCAGTGGTTGAGAGTCCGCCTGCCGATGCAGGGGACACGGGTTCGTGCCCCGGTCTGGGAAGATCCCACATGCCGCGGAGCGGCTGGGCCCGTGAGCCATGGCCGCTGAGCCTGCGCGTCCGGAGCCTGTGCTCCGCAACGGGAGAGGCCACAACAGTGAGAGGCCCGCATACCGCAAAAAAAAAAAAAAAAAAAAAAAGAAAGCCAACCATCATACTAAAAAATCAGGAGGCCAATTCGTTACCAAGAAAATTCAAGTAACAGAACAATTTCAAAATAGCTTTTAAATAAGTGTTTCCAACCCTCAAAGAGATAAAGAAAATAACTATATACCAAAAAAGACAACATATATAAAAGAGGGCAGATACAAATGAAGAAAAGGTGGCTATGCAAAAGAATCAATAGAAATCTGAGAAATACAATTATAATCATTTAAATAAAAATATAATTCATGAAGGTAAACTATTATACACACATTCTAAGAAAAAGTAGTGACTTACAATATAGACAGTATTGAAAAAATCGATCCAGAAAGCAACAGATTCTCAAAGGCAAATTATAGAAGGAAATTTAGAAGATAAGGAAGATGAAATAAGAGGATCCAACATACACCTAATAGGAGTTCCAGAAGACAGATAAGAGGAAAAGACAAAGAAGTAATACCTGAAAGAAAATGGCTGAAAATTTTCCAGAATTGAAGGAAGACTTAAGTATTCTGATAAAAAGCATACCCTAAATGTCAAGTGGGAAAAACAAAAATAAAAGTTACTTGTAAACACATTGTAGTGAAATTTCAGAACATCAAAGACAAAGGGAAAAAAAACAGAAAATTATCAGAAAGTAAAGAAAAATGCCAATAAAGAATAACAATTCTTAATGGCAATAAGAGATAATAGAAAATAATTAAATTACAACTTTAAAATACTAAAAAAAAGATTGTCAAGCTAGCATTCCAAACATAAAGTATCACTTAAGATAGGAGGAAAAATAAAGACATTCTCACATACATGAAGATTAATAAGATTTATAACCTCATTGAATAGACTAAAGAACAAATTTCAGCAAGAAGAAAAGTGAACCCAGAGAGGAGTGACATGCAAGAAATAAAAGCAAACAGAACAATAGGTAAAGTACATTAAGAAATATAATTAATAACTAAAAGAAATTTTTAGGAACTGGGTTTTCAGTAATAAAAAGTGATACATCATAATTTACGTGACACAAGTAATTTAAAGAATAAACACAGAACTATGGTTTTAGACAACTATTCCAAAAAATGATGGGAGGTAGAATGTCAGTGAATAATTAAAGCATTCTGAGGCATTTTTCTCCCATGAGAGAAAGAAATATTTAATATCTTCAAGTTTTGTAAGAAAGAATATACAGTTGAAATGTATGACAAGAACATAAGGGCACTTGCAAAAGAATAGAAATATGATCTATAGCTTTTAAACCAGTAGAAGAAAAGGAAAAATAGGGAGAAAATAAAAACTTCATCAATCTAACAGAAAGCAAGAAAGAAGTGGAGGAAAAGGAAAAAAAGCTACGCTAAAGAAAGAAAATAACAAAATAAGATACCCATAGGTATTAAGTCCAAACACATTATTTATCAAATGCAAGGTAATTAAACTTTAGCAAATTCAAATAGACTATCGGATTAGATTTTAAAAATCCAGCTCTCAGCCTCTCACAAGAGACATTAACAAAACAAAATGACCGGGAAATCTGAAACAAATGGATATTGAAAATAAGACATCTAGTCAAACACTAAACAAAAGTTAGCTGTTGTCAAGATAGTAGTATCAGGCATATAAAAATTCAAGGGGAGATGATGCTGCTATAGGAAAATATTAACTTTGAATCAGGACATCTGATCTGGTGATCACATGTTGGATGACCCCTGCTCTAGATCCTGAAATCCTATCACAAGGAATTCGAACCAGTGCTCAAGCCCCCAAATTGCAGAAAGACTTGGCTGGGGTCTGGGCTGTTCACCACTGCATTGGCACTGTGTGTACACATGCTGCAGCGTCCAGTGCCTGGCATGGACCAGGAGTTCAGTAACACTGAAAACAAATGGACACTGAACTGTAAAGGCAGCAGAGGAACCCCACCTCTTTTTCTGTACCCTCAGAGGTAAAACGTGGTGCAGGACTCACCTCCTCCAGCTCTGAAGGGATTTACCCCCCCTCCATCCTCTCTCCTCTCCCACCCCAATGTGTTCCCAATACTGTCTATTTTGTTGGTGCAGCTATGCAGAGGAAAATTCCACGAAAAAAATATGAGGTTGAGGATCTTGGAGCAGAACACAGGAGCTGTGCCTCTGGAGCCCACTCCTGGGGTGAATGAAAGGGGAGGGGAGGTAGGGGAAGAAGGATTGGAACAATACAGGCATTTTCAGACAGATCTCCTATATTCTAACATGTTCCCTTTGACCTTGTAACATTCTTCATGGTTTTGAGTAAAAGAATCTCTAATAATAACTTCATTCTCTGGGGAGGGGAGGGAGTCAGAGTTGTGTGGAATTTTCAGAAAGAATTTTATATCAAATTCTAAAACTGAGAAAATAATATAAACACATTCAACTAAGCCTATAAGCTCCCCTGTACTGACAGGCAGCTTTGAATGAGTTCTGATGGCAGGTGGCTTTTTGCAAATTACTAAATGAAGATCAATCATTGCAACTTCCTATTTCTCAGGTAAAACCTTCTTTTTGCTACGATGTTTTTCACTCTAAAATAGCGGGGGAATAAAAATGCACGATCCCTGGTCAGTCCTGGTCCACCACCTTCCTGAGAATCATCTCGAGAGGTTAAGATTCTCTCCGGCAGTAACTGAAGAAGAGTTACAGTCGGCAATGGCGGAGTGCTCATAATCAATCTTTATTTGTCCTTTTCTTCAAGGAACACCTTAATACTTAGCAAGGGAGACTTTTTAGCGAGGCTGAGGAAATTTCTGCGCGTATGTGACAATGACAGAGACAAAGAAACAGATTCATCAAAAGCAGAGTTAATAGCTAAATAACAGACATAAAAAAAGTGGTATCTACACATGGGAATCCATTGCCTGTCACAATTTAGTTCTGATATTTAATTATCTGTCGTCCAGAACAGGGGAGCAGTTGCTTCAGCTTGTGGTCTTTATTCATTTCACCCGACGGGGTTGGAGGTCGATTGCATACACAAGAGTGGTTCTCAAATGCAGGTGTGTTAGGGGGGAAACAGAGGTAAGAACAGAGGAAGCTGAGAAATAACTATTCCATTGGTTTGCATATTTATGACTTTTTCTATTGATACGGCTGGAAGGAAGCAACTTGGATTTTTCTGTTCCTTTGTATTGTAAGACAGGATCTAAAAGTTCATAAAACATATGTGTTTCATTATGGAATGCTTACCACGTAAACCTTATCAAGCCACCACGCAGAGTAGGAAGTGGAACATTGAAAAAGTCTCCTCAAATCCCTCCCCCCCCGAGAACACCATCCTGATTTCTGTGACAATTCTTTCCTTGCGTTTCTTTATAGTTCTGCCAATTTCTTAAACCCCAAAGAGTTCACTTTTGCTTGATTTTGGACTTTACAAATAATCTTACAGTGAATACATTTGTGTCTTGTTCTCACTCAATCTAAAGTTTATTAGATTTATCCATGTAGTTGTACATAGATGTAGGTCATGTATTTTCATGGTTATATATGTATACCACCATGTGACGATACCAAAACTGTATTCACCTGTTCCACTGGTGATGGACATTTAACAGTTTTCAGTTTGGGGTTATTTAGACTAAGGCTGAACATTCTTAAATGTGTCCTGGTGCACACATATAGAAACTTCTTTTGGACAGATGTTCAAGAATGTTCAGCCTAGGAGCAGAATTGGTAAGTCACGGACTACTTGCTTGTGTGTGTGTGTGTGTGTGTGTGTGTGTGTGTGTGTGTGTGTGATTGTGTGTGTGTGTGTGCGCGCGCACGCGTGCATGTGTGTTAGGAACACATGAGATCTACCGTTTTAAATTTTTATGTGCATAATACAGTATTGTTAACTACAGGCACAATGTTGTACAGCCGATCTTCATCTCATATAAATGAAACTTCATACCCGTTAAACAGAAACTCCTCATTTCTCCCTCCCCCCAGCCCCTGGCAACCACCAGACTAGTCTCTGTTTCTATGAGTTATTTTACAACATTATTAACAACAGCCAAATATGGAAACTAAATGTCCATCAATGGATGAATGCATAAAGAAAATGCAATATACACCTATGATAGAATATTATTCAACTTTTTTTTCAGTTTTTCTATAATCTATTTTATTATCATCCGAAGATTACATATGCAGTTAAGAAAATGAACCAAATCATGCAGTCGGCCGTTCTCTGGGTTCTGACTCCTCACAGCTGTGATATTAGGAGAACCAGAATGTGGAGGTCAGTACTTTAATGTCAGCAGTCTGCGCCCTCCCTCTCCATCTGTACCCACCTATTTCATTCAGCATCTTGACAGTTTGCACAAGAAAACTGTCCTAAGAATATTATTCAACTTTAAAAAATAAGGAAGTCCCGTCACATGTGACAATGTGGATAAAACTGGAGGACATTATGCTTAGTGAAATGAGCCTGTCACAGAAGGACAAACACTACATGATTCCACTTACATGAGGAGAGACTGCTTCTTTAACTTTGCTCATTACTGTCAAACTATGTCCCAAAGTGCTTATACCAGTTATCATCTCACCAGCTGTGTATGAGAGTTCCAACGTATGAATGCCTGGGAAATTGGTAAATAGCGTTTTCTTGTTCAAATTGAAAGGTATATAGCAGACCATGAAGTGGAGAAATACAGACAATGCTTGTGCTCTGGTGTGTTGGAAACCTATGGACTTTAAAACCACACGTGATTAAATCCCCCACTTACTGTGTGACCTTACCTAATTTGCTTAACCTTTCAATTTTCCTTTATGTAAGATGGGAGTAATGTCCATCTCAGGGCTGTTTGAGGACTAGAGAAATATATTTACGGTGCCTAACATGGTACCAACATAAATTAGGGATAAAATGACTGATAGTTATCAGTATAATTCTCTGTCTCACTCATTTCCAAAACCAGAGTTGAAGAATCAAAGATCCAGTTTCTCTGAGGCAGTTACAAGGGCAGAGAGGTACACTTTGCAGATTGTTTGCTGGTATTATATAACATGCTTGTTTTGTGGTACTTGAGCAGAGAAATGTATCTTGAATAAGTAAGAAGAAAAAAACATAAAACCTCTTTTAGGACCTTTAGAACTCCCAACTCAAATATCAAATCAAGTGCAGCAAAAGGCATCTCTTACGAAACATTTAAAAGGAAAGACTAGAAAGTAACTAAAAACAACTGTGTTCAAGCCAAGCTAAAATGGAAAAACTAAATATTCCACCAGATTTTAATGTCACCATTTTCATTCACTCACCGGGATCTGCTCATTCAGAAGCAGGTGTGCTGCTATGGAAACCATTCTACATATTCCCTTAGAGTCATTCATTCACCTGAGGTCTACTGCAAGAGTTGACAACTGACTCTATGATTTAAAAGTCATTTTAAAAGTCACTAACCTCCTTTCATTCTGAGTTATCGTGCCATTTTCCAGCTTTTTAACTGTGGTCGCCAGCACTTTATTTGCATCATTGGCGAAGTCTAAGTCTCGGACCTCAGACAGCGGGACAGACACAATGGCAAAAGCTTCTTTATCTTCTTTTGTTTGGCAAGTTCCGATCTGCAATGTGTTTTTCCACTAAGATTAGTTGTTTTACTAAATAACTATGCAATATTCTTCAACTACTGACACATCTTAGTACTGTTTAAGAGATACAAAACAGGAGTAGAGAATCCAAACACAGTAATTCCTACACGCATCGTCCACTATGAAAGGCCGTAGGGACACAGATTTCCCGTGCCCATTTCCTGCCTTGTTTTCAAAGCCCGCCTAGAAATGTATCCCTTTCACACATGTTCTTTGCTTCAGTTTCAACAGAGGAGAGGAAATGCCCTCCTAGAATCTTCTCCCCTTTCTATATGCTACTCCCACTCTTTTGGTATCTCTGCTACATCTTCCTGAATCACAGCCCGGCTGCAGTCTAGCCTCTAAGTTCAGCTACCTAAAGCAACCGGTAGGCACGAGTGCCTGATGAAATTAATTGCAATAATCTCTAATACTGGTGAAGCTCAACTGTAAGAACATGTCAGTCACCCCCTAATCCTATTCACACAACATCTGGCTGAAAAGTAAACCACTCTCGGCAGCATTTACCTTCAACATAACAGGCCTCTCTTCATCTGTGTCTATGGGGATGCTAGTACTGGTTACCCACGTGTTTGTACATAAATGTCTTAACCGAACGTACGAATTCCTAAAAGAAAAATAGGATTAAAAACACAGATCATAAAAAATTAGCACACTTACATATCAACATATTTACCAGTTTCATACATGATATGAATATAAATATATTTTTAGACTTAGTAACTGACTCAAGTGTAGATCAGTCTGGTTTAAAGGGAATATCTGAACTATAGGCTATTTCAAAGCATGCAGTATTATTACATAAACCAGTGGTTCTCAAAATCTGGTCCCTGGACCAGCAACATCAGCATCACCTGAGAACTAGTTAGAAATGCAAATTCTGAGGCTTCATCCCAGTCCACTGACTCAGAAGCTCTGAGGGTGAGATCCAACAGGATTTTACCAGCCTTTCCAGGCAATTCTGATGCATACTAGAGTAAGAAGCACTGACTGTGTAACCATCTGAGTTAAAACTGCTGTCTGATTGTAGTCCCTTTTGTGGTTTAATCATCTGCACGTAAAAGTACATAGTGCAGCCGATCCTCATTAATCGCAGATTCCACGCCTGTGAATTTGCCTACTCACAAAAATTTATCCGTAACCCCAAAATCAATACTTGGGTCACTCTGGAAGTCATTCTCAGACATACACGGAGTGGCAAAAAATCTGATTCCCTGCCACTCACATTCCCAGTGAGGCTGAACAACACGATGCTCTTCCTTCTTGTTTCTGCTCTCATGCTGTCAACAAGTGTCTTTCTGCGGTCTGTTTGGCGCCATGTTTTTCACTATCTATTGTTAGTGAATTCATTGTTTAAAACAGTCCTAAGCATAGTGCTGAAGTGCTGTCTTGTGTTCCTCTACAGCAAGACTGTGATGTGCATTACGGAGAAAATAACTCATATAAGAGATGCTTCATTCAGGCATGAGTTATAGTGATGATGGCCGTGAATCCAACGCTAATGAAACAATATATATTAAATAAGGTGTCTTTAAACAAAAACACATATAAAATAAGGTTGAGTATTGATTGATTGACAAAAATATTGTGCCCAGAGGCTTGCAGGAACCTAACTCTGCATTTCCCTTAGAAGCAATGGGTCAGTATTTGCTAATTCATGTTCCAGAAATAATAAGAATCAACTATATGTGAACTGAGAGAGAGTGCATAAGAAAGGACAGCTAGAGCTTCACCCAGCTCAAATATTATCATTTTTGGTGAATCTATTATCATTATTTCTTTAACAAAATGGATAAAGTATCTATTAAAAGAAAACCACTGAGGTAAGTTCTCTGCCTTCAAGTTGCTGAAAGTTCAGTAGGAAAGATAAGATAAATAAATCATATAACATGAGGCAGAAAGCATTAAGGCCAATAAGAGAAAATCAAATAAAACACCAAGGACTTCAGGGAAAGAGATTCATTCTCAAACATCATGATTCTTTTCATTCATAAAAGTAGATAAAATAGAGACTGAGTTAATGCACTGAATAAAATGTCTTACAAGCAATTTTTGTTAGCAGTAGCTAGAGAATGGGTAACTGACCATTTTGGTGAATGCAGTGGTAGTCCCACACCTGGTCCCTCTCGTGGTGTTTCTAAAAGAGACCCCCGCAAAGATCCACCTTGTGGACTATCAGGTAAAATAAAAGAACATATTCTAGAGGAAATAATACCCACAGGACTAAAAAAAATGCCGCCAGAAAGGATAGAGTCTGCTCTTCCAGGGGAAAGCACTGTGAAACACGGTATGTTTGTAATAAATGTTCTGTTGCCCTGCACAGAGGTGCCTGCTATACCGCTATCACACGTGGAACGAAATATTAGAATGCTTTAGCAAGACGTGAACAAAGTTTCAAATAAATTAAGTGCAAAAAAAGAAATAGAGATTGTTTCAAAAATCTAAAACAGCAAAGGTCCAATCCTTGTCCAAATAATCAGCAAAGGTCCAATCGTGAAATACCTCTGTATTACCACTTATCTTCTGCATGGAATTATACAGGAGATGTCACTTGGACTCAGTTATCTTCCTCATTGTATTGATATTTTAAGCATCTGGAAAGTGAGGCCATAGCTTATTCAGCTCTGTGTCGTTCCCCCTATTCTTACTCCTGGACCTTCTATAGCTGCTTATGGAGTGAACCTAGATGGCTGGGTTCCAAGCTAAAGAGACTACATTTGAGCATAATAACCTGCAATTTCTAAGAATTTTGGAAATGAGTAACTCTTTAGGACCCACACCACATAAATCCATTGTTAAAATCTTGATATAATCGGAATGTCTAAAAGATGAAGGCACAGTAGCATAGCGGTTAAGAGTACAGATTTTGAGCTCACAGAATCCAGGATCAAATTCCACTTCATGAGCTTGACAAGGATCAATCAACCTAATCACACTGAGCCAGTGGTTCCCCAACTTGGCTACATGTTAGAATCACCTGGAAAGCTTTTACAACCCTATTATTGCCCAAGCTGCACCACACACCATTTAAATCAGGACGTCTGGGAGTAAGAGGAGGCATCAGTACTTTTTAAAGATGCCCAGATATTCCAACGCGCACCAAAGACTGGGAACCACTGCTCCAAGCCCTTGATGCTTAAAAGTCTAGTCCACAAACCAGCATTATCTGAGGGTCTGTTAGCAATGCAGACCTCAGACCCCACCCTAGACCAAGCAGATCAGAATCTGAGCTGCCATCAGATCCCCAGGTGGTTCAGTACACATTAAAGTGTGAGAAGCACTGATTACAGAGTGTAAAGTTTGAGAAGTATTTGACCCGCATTGGAATCACCTGGGTACTGATTTTTAAAAGTAAAGCCTGCATCCTGCCCCCAAGACTCTGATTTCACTGGTCTTGGTGTGGCCAGAGCATGGAGAGGGCGCAATGCTGCCCAGGTGATTCCAGTTTAGAGCCAACTTGAAAAGCACTGCTCTAAGTCCTTAGTTCCTGATCCGTAAGAGTTGCTGCCAGCATTAAATAAGACATTTATAAAGAAGCTGACACAGTGCTTAGCACACAGCCAGCGCTCCAGAGTTATAATAGTAGTCATTATTAAGTGTTCATTAGTGTTAGCTTTAAAACAATTAATGACAAATGAATCTATGTTAATACAAAATTCTGTTCGATACTGAGAAGGGCTTCAGCAGTTCTGAAACAGGAATAGATGAAACCTTCCATATAAAGTGAGGCTCAGGGGCTTGTCTTGGGTCTAGTCACATTAGAGTAAGATCTTTCTATCATTTCCCTAAGCAAACTTTCTTGGTTAGAGTTCAAGAAGGACTCTATTCTTGCTGAGTTAAAATCTAAAATGCATAGTCAGAGTAAGGATTTATTAAGATGCAATACTCAGAAGAGAAGGTCAAAGACCTGCATCAGGCCAAACCTTCAGAGGGTATTTCTTTACAGGCTTCTATTGGTACAACAGAGTGAGAGATGGCTCATATAAGGCCAAGGTTCAGCTACATTTCTCCCATCCAAGTATAAACCAGGTCCGACTCTGCTTAGCTTCCAAGATCAGACAAGACTGGGCACATCCAAGATCAGACAAGACTGGGTATGGCCGTGGACTGAGCTACATTTCTCATGAATGAGAACAGCCAGGAAACAGCCAAGGAAGTCCAAGGAGCAGTGTTTCTTGGCAGTGTTAGTACAGCAACTTTTTACCTGCCCTGAAAGTAACCTACACAATAATGTCTGCATTTTGAGCAGGTACCTTCAGCCTAAACACTGCCATCTGCCCAAGGCTGAGACAATCATGCTGTACCAAGGACAATTTAGAACCATTTCACTAGACCTGAATATATGGGCAAAACTCCTCTATGCATCTAGAGATCACATCAGAGTGCTACTGCTGGAAAGTAGACAGCTCTAGGCAAAACAAAAAAATCTTAATTAAAATAATCAAATCGAAATGAAAGAATGTAAAATACTCTCTTACCTTAAGTTCTGACTCCCTCATTAACAATCCCCTTTCCCCTCCCTCACTGGGGGCCAACTGGTCTCTTAGCTGGTCCTTCAGCACACCTAGTAAATCTCAAGATTCTTCCACTTTGTGTTCCTGCTGCTTGAAACACTTCTCCCATACGGAGAGGATCTGACCCTTCAAATCATTCAGATCTTTTCTCGAATGTCCTAAATCAAGAGGTCTCATAACAGAACTCCCCATACTCTTCAATTTTTCTCCAAAGCGTTCTTATTACCTGACCTTATATTTTATGTTTATTTGTTTATTGCCTCCCACTCCCATCTGAATTTAAGTTCATAACCAGTTTGCTCATGGTTTTCTTCCCAATGCCAAGGGCAATGCCTGGAATGGAATTGATGTTCAATAAAGGTTTGTTGACGGAAGGACTTCCCTGGTGGTCCAGTGCTTAAGAATCCACCTTCCAATGCAGGGGACGCGGGTTTGATCCCTGGTCGGGGAACTAAGATCCCACGTGCGGTGAGGCAACTAAGCCCACATGCCACAACTACTGAGCCCACGCTCTGCAGCCCCTGCCACAACTAGAGAGAAGCCCACATGCCACAAGGAGCAGCCCGCGCAATCTGGAGCCCGCACCACAACTAGAGAGAAGCCCGTGGGCCGCAACAAGGAGCCCTGTGCACCACAACAAGGAGCCCGTGCACCACAACAAAAGATCCCACATGCCACAACAAAGATCCGGAGTGCTGCAGCTAAGAACCAACGCAGCCAAATAAATAAAATATATATTTTTTTTAAGATTTGTTGACTGAATGACTAAATAAATGAACAAGTGGATGATGAGTGAATGAAATTTTTAATTTGACATAATAAAAATAAATGCCATGACTATTAATGGAAATGCTTCTAGATCATTTTTTATTTTAGTAACCACAGGCCATATAAGTAATAAGAATAAATGATTCTTATGAATTTTTCAGAATTTCTTTTCTCCTGCACATTTGAATTATTTTTAAGAATAAAACAAACTATGTTAATCTACTCACAAAAGAGGAATGATTTTTTTTAACTTTTGTTCTTCACTTATGCTTGCTCTCTTTATATCACAAAAATTATACGAAGATTATGATTTTTATTCCTTACCTGCCAGTAAAATTATTCAGAGAAACACTATTGTTTAACCATATTTTTTTTTACCTTGGGACCAGGCAGTCCGCTCTCTGAAGAGTTGTGGCATCCAGTTCAAAAAGGGATGCAATGTCATTTCCATGTGGGACTGAGACCAAAGTGTACATGATCTTCTCCTCTGCCTGGCGTTTCTTCTTTGCAGTTGGAAGATCTCCATCTCTCTGTTGAGGAAGTACAAGGTTTTTTACTTTTATATGTTTCTTACTAAACTCTCCAATTAATTGGAAGATAAGTTTTAAATTTGCATTTATTTCTTCATTGGATTATAGTGATGTCCAGTTCACATCATCCAGAAAGAGCAGATCGGGCCTGAGAGCCTTTCAGGTAATTATTATTAACAGTGATAAGTCCCACATTCCAGAGGGGTGATTTGACCTGGGCAAATTATCAAGGCACTACCAGTCACAATAGTTTTGATCCCTTCCCTGGTATTAAACCTATTATCACAGTAGTAATTTTGACCATTCCACATTTAAAACAAACACAGAGAAGAAGTAGTGTGTTGAATCATCTAGAGTTCATAAATTAAAGAGTAAGCATGGAAGTGTTTCAGAGTTCCTGCCTAACTCCCAAAAATCATTGGGATATTAACTTGGAGGGAGGGGGAATCAACAGCAACATTCCCATTCAGTTCATCAGCTCATTCCATTAGATCCCAGAACATAGTATAATGGCATATAAAGTGAAATCAAATGGAATAGAAGCCTTCAGATGATGTGAAACTCAGTCAATATTTCTAGCACACTCCTACCATTTGAAGCAAAAAACAACACAAGACTGATGATTATGTATTTTCACTCGAACTTCCCCAAGTTCCAGCGTCCCATGGAAGAATCTGATGTATAAGAAAACCAAAACATGATACAGCAAATGTAATATAAGCTTGGTAGTAAAGTACATAAATATAATTACTTATATATAATTAATAAATCAAATTAAATTTGAAAATGAGAGAGAAAAACTGTCATTGTACCGTCACAGGTAGTTGAAAGAAAATAGGTGGGAAGGGATGCTCAAAGGCAAATGAAAGCCATCCATACCCAAAGACAAGCATTTCTTTAAAGGCTGCCATGACAATGAAATACTACATCCGATCATTCCAAAACATTCACTTGAAGCTCCATCCCAAGACTGTGAAAGTCATTTTCCTTGGATCAGTAAACCCTTGCAGTCTCATGCTGGTGTCTTCTGTAAATGGTGCACAAACGGGTAGCACCAGTTAACTGTGAATGGGCAGAGGAACTGCCAGTGTTCTTAAGAAGGAACAGGATTGCTATCTGCTAAATCTCACATAGGCTAGGAGTATCTGGTGGCTCTTGTCATCTCTGATTTATATGTTTTCTGCAGAGATCTAAGTTCAGACTTATATGAAGACAGGGGTCTGGAAAACTCTCCCCAGGTGGTTTAACCCCCATAACAGTTGTTTCTTACCAGCAAATGTGAACTGTGTTCATTCATCAGAAAAAGGTATTCTTAACTTACTATACACTAGAAGTGAGTATAGGGAAATGGGAGAGAAGGAAACGCAAAAGCAGTAAGCAAACCCCACTTCTGAATTGATACAAAAGTTCTCACAATAGCAAAACCGTTCCCTTGACTGTTCTCACTAATCTTACCACAAAAATTTAAGAGAGAGGAAGATGAGATTATTTCCTTTAAATAAAGACATGAGTGCAGTTACCTACAGGAGATGAAGGGTGAGGGAAGGAGCAAAGGAAAGAGGATGGAGAGGGGGAAGGACCAGAGTAGAAAAAGGGGGAGTGAAGAAGAGGGAGAGAGGAAGGAGGGAGAGGAGGTGGAGAGGAGGGAATAAAAAGGGAAAAAGGAGGGGGGAAGAGGAAGGCAAGGGGAGCAGTGGGTGCTATAGTGAATGCTCAACCCCATATTCAACTAGTCACGCCTCAGTCCAAATTAACCAAAGCCAGCGGCCTGGTCTGCAGCCCTTAAGCACTGAATTAGTCACTCCTCAAAGGGTAGGCATGAACTCATGGTTAAGAACCTCCTTCCCTGGTGGCGCAGTGGTTAAGAATCCGCCTGCCAATGCAGGGGACACGGGTTTGAGCCCTGGTCCAGGAAGATCCCACATGCCGCGGAGCAACTAAGCCTGTGCGCCACAACTACTGAGCCTGTGCTCTAGAGCCCGCGAGCCACAACTACTGAGCCCGCGTGCCACAACTGCCGAAGCCCGCACGCCCAGAGCCCGTGCTCCACAACCTGAGAAGCCACCGCAGTGAGAAGCCCGCCCACCACAACGAAGAGTAGCCCCCGCTCGCCACAACTGGAGAAAGCCCATGCGCAGCAACGAAGACCCAATGCAGCCAAAAATAAATAAATAAAATAAATAAATTTATTTTTTTAAAAAAAGAACCTTCTTTAGGTCTTCTGAAAAAATTCTCATGGGTCAGGAGACCCATTTCACAGTGATTCACAGTGATCTGCGTTGAGGGCATGGAAGTCTGTGAACTAAAGACAACAGTCTTTGAAGGACAAAAACACCATCACATCCTGAGAGAGGAAAACCTAAGTGTCTTTGAATAACCCAATAAGAGTAGTCTGGCCAGACAAATAAGTCAGGAAAGAAGGCTGCCTGGGTAACATAACAGCTTAGGCTCATGGAATATCAAGCTTGGGAGGGATCTTTATAGATCATCTGTGAGCTAAAAAGACTTCTTCCAAATAAATCTCTGGCAGCAGCTAGTCTAGTGAAATACTATAACTTGTAATTTACTCCTTTGGGTCTTGAAAACATTAGTCTTTAATTATTCCCTACTGAAGTTTAGACAGCCTTTCTACAGTTTTGTTTATTTCCTATATTTCAACTCTCACAGTGGGTTGGGAGAAAGAGTCTAAAGAAAGAGAAATAGCTGGAACGAGAAAGTAGGAATGAGGGAGGGAGAAAGAAAGGGAAATGAGCGTGAACACTAGAAGAAAAATAGCAGTGTACAAGAAAAATATGACACCAAAGGCAATTTCCATGAAAGAAATCATTGATAAACTGGTTTTCATGAAAATGGGTTTCTTCTGCTCTGTGAAAGACACTCTCAAAAGAATGAGAAGATGAACCACAGACTTGGAGAAAACGGTTCCAAAAGACATATTTGATAAAGAACTGGTGTCCAAAATATACAAAGAACTCTTAAAATTCAATAATAATAAAACAAATAATCCAATTTTTAAATGGGCAAAAGACCTGAACAGACACCTCACCAAAGTTGACATACAGGTGGTAAATATATACATGAAAAGATGCTCAACATCAAATGTCATTAGGGAATAGCAAATTCTCTAATGAGATATCACTCCAAAAAATGAGATACCATATACACCTATTAGAATGGCCAAAATCCAAAACACTGACAACACCAAATGCTGACGAGGATGTGGAGCAACATGAACTCTCGTTCATTGCTGGCGGGAATGCAAAATGGTACAGCCACTGTGGAAGACAGTTCAGTGGTTTTACACAAAACACATTCCATACCATATGATTCAGCAGTCGTTCTCCTTGTTACTTACCCAAATGAACTGAAAAGCTATGTCCACACAAAAACTAGCACCGCAGCTTTATTCATAACTACCAAAACTTAGAAGCAACCAAGCAATCTTTCAGTAGGTGAGTAGGTAAATAAACTGTGGGACATCCAAACAATAGAATGCTATTCAGCACTAAAAATAAATGAGCCATCAAGTTACGAGAAGACACAGAGAAACCTTAAACGCATCTTGAAAGAAGCCAATGTGAAAAAGCTACACACTGTGTGATTCCAAATATGATATTTGGGAAAAGCAAAATTATGGACACAATAAAAATATACTGTGAATATGCTGCCAAGGACTGGGGGAGGGAGGGATGAATAGGAAAAACACAGAGGAGTTTAAAGGCAGTGTGACTATTCTGTATGATCCTATAATGGTGGAGACATATCATTATACTTTTGTCAAACTGATAGAACGTACAACACTGAGAGAGAACCCTAATGTAAACTATGAACTTTGGGTGATAATGATGTGTCAAGGCAGGTTTACCAGTGTAACAACTGTACCCCTCTGGTGAGGAATGTTGATAGTAGGCTGTACTTGTGTGCTGGCAGGGGTATGTGGGAACCCTCTGTACCTTCCACTGGATTTTGCTATGCAGCTAAAACTCTCTTTAAAAAGTGTCTATTAAAAAAAATAGTCTGAGAGAAAATATTTGTAAATTATATATCTGATAAGGGACCTGTATCCAGAATATATAAAGAACACTTACAACTGAATAGCTAGCTGTAAAGACAAATAACCCAATTAAAAATTGAGAAGGGACTTTGCTGGTGGTGCAGTGGTTAAGAATCTGCCTGCCAATGAAGGGGACACGGGTTCGATCCCTGGTCCGGGAAGATCCCACATGCCACAGAGCAACTAATCCTATGCGCCACCACTACTGAGCCTGTGCTCTAGAGCCCAAGAACCACAACTACACAGCCTGCGTGCCACAACTACAGAGACTGCGTGCCACAACTACTGAAGCCCGTGCACCTACAGCCCGTGCTCCGCAACAAGAGAACCCACCGCGATGAGAAGCCTGTGCACCACAACTAAGAGTAGCCCCCACTCGCCGCAACTAGAGAAAGCCCACGCACAGCAACAAAGACCCAACACAGCCAAAAATAAATAAATAAATAAAAATTGAGGAAAGGATGTGATGACATTTCTCCATAGAAGACATACAAATGGCCAAGAAGCACATGCAAAGGTGCTCAATATCATTACTAATTAGGAAAATGTACTAGGATGGTTATAGTCAAAGACACAGACAATAACAAGCGTTAAGATGTGGAGAAATTGTAACACTCATATATTGCTAGAGGAACACAAAATGGTATAGCCACTTAGGAAGAGTTGGGCAGTTCCTCAAAATGTTAAACATATAACCAGCAATTCTAATTCTAGGTATCTACCCGAGAGAAATGAAAGTATATGACCCCACAGAAACTTGCACTCAATGTTCATAGCAGCTTTACTTATAAAAGCCAGAAAGCAGAAATAACCATCATCCGAATGATGGATAAACAAAATGTAGTACATGCACCAAATGGAATATTATTTGGCCATGAAAGGAATGAAGTACAGATACATGGTACAACCTGCATGCACCTTAAAAACATTATGCTAAGTGAAAGAAGCCATGAAAGAAAGGCCATATATTGCATGATTCCACCTATGAAATGTCCAGAAAAGGCAAATTCATAGACACAGTAGACCCAGGTTGCCAGGGGCTGCTAGTGGATACAGGCTTTCTTTCGGGGGTGGTAAAAATGTTCTAAAATTAGATAGTGGTTATGGTTTTACAACTCTGTGAACATACTAAAAACCACTGATCTGTAATTCTAAACATGAGAATTCTTATGGTATGTAAACTATATCTCAATAAAGCTACTGAAGGAAGGGAGGAAAGAAAAGAAAAGAGAGGGGGGAGGGAGGAAAGATGGGAGAGACGGGGAGATAGAGGGGAAGGGAGGGAAGGAACAAACGAATGAACAAACTAACTAAAACAATGAAAAAAAAGTGTGCTGTTGCGTTGATCACTGCCATGCAGCTCAACATGAAAATCCAGGTGTTATACTAAGATATGGATAGCAAAGGAGCAGTTTTCCATGAAGGCTCTGAAATGTAATGGTGACACAGGAATCACACTTCTGCCTGACCGCAAACAACTGAGTCAAGAAGGTCTTAAGAAGATCTACACAATCTTCTTACATAGGGCCCAGTAGAATACCACGTGCAGCTATGAACTCCTTCCCTATGGTAAAAATGGTGGTGACGTCTGAAATTGAAGATAATAATCACTATGATGAGGAAGAAGGCAGAGAAAGAGGAAGGGAGAGATTTAAGAAGAGGAAGTGCTAATTCTAAAAGAAAGAAAAGGAAGTTTGCTGTTTATTACATCTTAACATGAAAACTTGGGGGGAAATAGACGAGGAGAGTTACAGTCACAAAGAAATATTATGAAAGAGCTCTTTTCTGGATTTGGCAATGCTACGGCAGCCAAAAGAAAGAACCACCAACATAATGAGTGTTATTAATACATGTGAGGGAAGATTGCCTCAGACTGTAAGAATGCAGAAACAATGGACGAGATCAGTCAGTTGTAGAAAAAAACTCAAAGGATTTTTGTGAATATGTAGGCACAGGGATTTGAGCACAAGTGGTTTAAATGGAGTATTAGAAAGGCACAATTAAAATATGATTTTCGCTAAGGAAAATAGAATCTAATCAATTACGTTGAACCATATTTGAAGAAAGGCTTTATTAACAGAAGATAAGCATGTAACCTAAACAAACGGAGAGTCAATGAACAAGAATTTGACAGTTTCTCTCACCGCAGGCTAGGGTAGATGAAACAAATTAGTATTCCAGTTTTCCTGGAGGAATTCCATATCCCTGAAAGGCATGTGTGTCATCTAATTTCCTGAGCTCTCCACGCCAATCTTCTAATCATAATTTAGGTTTTGATATAGATTTTCCTTCAGGGAAAATGCACTAACTGACCCAAGGATTTAGATCTACTTAGCAACTGACAGTTGGCACTGTGGTTTATACATCAGTCATTTGTGAATTCATTAGTGGAATCAATCCTCCTGTATGCACTGTCCTTTTCCCCCTTTTGAAAGGCTAATAAAATGAACTTTCTAGACTTATAAAAGGCGAGCAGATTCAGGTTCCAGGAGATTGCCCTCCTACCCCATCCCCCTTGGTAATATCTCCCCGTGGGATCCTGATAAGAATAGTCAAAAGACCTCTCTATTTTGACACTCTTACAGTGAAAAATAAAAACCTTTTCCATAGAGAAACCTCACTTATTAGGGCTAGCTAAAAGAGGTCACTCTAAGTTACTCATACTATTTAAGACCTGTGGTTTAATTTTAATTACCTAGGATAAGTGGAATGTACCCCCAAATAATTTGCTTAGGTCTTTGAGGAAAAAAGCTTTAATGAATAGATAAGTTCCATTTATAAATAGCATAACAATTGTTTATGTGTGAATAAGAGCTTCTAACACATTTAGAAGTTTTTTAAAACAGTGCTATAGTCTTAAGCATTCTGCTATTAATCTCTTGTACTCTGTTAATTTGCTTAACAAGCTGTCATAGCAGTTTGACAGTAAACTTCAAGCCAGCTCCTTGGAATTTTTTAAATAATAAAATATGAATAATGAGTTATAAGCATACAGTTTTTAAATAAATGGATCAAGCTTTAATATCAAGAAAATTAATATTATATTTCTACAATATGAAGGCAGTTCTGTTCAAAATTGTGTGCTTGTGGCTTTTGTTTACGAACCCACATCTCTTTTTAAGTAAGAAAAAAGACCCCAAAACACTAGTTCTCTGCAGAGAATTACAGAAGCACACTGCCCTCCCTCTTTGCATCATGAAAAGACATTAAGGTACAACAGAGCTTAAACAGGTGTGAAATTTAACAGCATCTCAGTCTCCAAAACACTCTCAATTTAGGGAATGAAGGGCTGCAGAATGTTAACCTAGTCTGCTGGGCTTTTAGAAAACTAGCATTTTCACTTGGAAGGAAAGGCACACAGCCTCGCAGATTATACAAATTGAAAATCCTGTATGAGAAGCCAGAGGATGCTAATGGCTCGCCAGCTTCTCTAGCTCCTGGGGGCCCTGCCCGCGGCGCACAGCAGGGAGCCTCCTGTTACACCTTCTCTGTTGCCTCATTTGTGAGTCATCGCATTTTCAGCAGAGACATCACGTAGCAGTTCTGCTGTGAAGAGCCAGAGACATTCGGTAAGAAACAATGTCTGCGTTTTCAGGGCCGATTCAGACCTGTGGCCACGGCAGCATAACTTTGTGTAGGCATCTGTGTTTTGGTCCAGACCCTCTGGGGCTCTCACTGCAGACTTTATGGAACAGACACAACCCTGCCATTTAAAGCTGCAAACCCTTCTTCTCTTGCCACGGTTCCTTGACAATCGGGTGCTCTCAAACTAATTCCCAATATGACCCTTTTTTCTTTCTTTTCCTTATCATCTTACCGCTGACGAATACATGGTAAAACACAAAGAAACTTGCGGGTCTTCTTTCAGGATCTGGTACCCTCCCCCAAAAGAAAAATTCTACAGAATAGAATTTTCAAGTCTATTTCAGCAAAGTTTCATGCTTCCTAGAACATTTCTGTTTAATGTATGTTTTTGCACAAAGACGGATGGTTCTCAAAGGGAGAGAGTTTGGCTCCCCAGAGACGTCTGGCAATTTCCAGAAACACTTTTAGTTGCCACAACTTGGGCAGGGGATGGGGGATGGAGAACAGGGAGACCACTCCTGGTCTCTAGTGAGTAGAGTCCAGAGCTGCTGCTAAACATCCTATGATGCGGAGAACAGCCCGACCACAACCAAGAATGATCTGGCCCGAATATCAACATATCAGTATTGCTGAGGCCGAGGATCCCCAGCACAGACAAAAGACATTCCCTGGAAGAATCAGATCACATTCCACATAAATAAGGTAATGTTAAAATGGGTGGTGTTATTCCAGAAAAGTCTCCTTCAAAGAGCCATTTGAAAAGATGCCAGTTTGCACGGAGAAAAAACTAACGACTTTCAGGTTCCCAGCTGGGCTTGATACAGTTCCAATATTTACAGGGTCCCTGTGGATGCTGTACATTTGTAAGATTGGAAATAATAGACTTCTTTGTAGAATAAATACAGCTATTTGGGTCTTAATGGGAGCTCTGACACACTCCGCCTCATTTCAGCAGTATTATCCATTAACCTCTGAAACTTCAAAAATGGAAGGCAACATTTGATAAAGGTTTCTAAATTACAGGAAAAATATTAACTGGATATTAAATAGACAACATAGGGAAAATGAGGAAAGAAAATAATTAGCATGGTCACAGGGAACTCAGTGTTACTGGAACCCAGATCTGAGGTGAGATAGCATTGTTTTGGGAAACTGATTTCATTTTTCACAGGCTACACTCTGAACGCTCCTCTGTTTTCTTTTTTAGACAGAAACATCATCATTGCTAGATGGTAAATGGTGTCTAAAATGAGAAGCCATATTGTTAGCTTTACTGTTCCATATTCTCAGTTTTATTTACTTTCAAGCTAGGGGTTTTAGAGAGAAGGAAATCAGATGTCTCCAGTTGGATGTGTCTCTGAGATGACAGATGAGATCCAGTCATAAAATTCTACAGCAAAAGCAAACCCACCTATGTTGTATGCAATTAAAGTATTGCTAGTAACACTGCTTAAACAGAAGAGTCCTCTTTCTCACCTTTAGAGGAGGATAAAGAAACTGTACTTCAGAATACAAAGGAAAAATATTTAGCAAGTCTAATCAAAAGCTTGATTAACACAAAGAGTAAACTTCACCATGGATTTATTACTTATTTATATGCTCTGCGCTGCTCCATAACCCTTCATTCACTCTATTCTCCCGCTCAGCTCTGCCCAGAATGATCGGTAGCATCTCCAAAGGGTATGTAGCCAAAAGGAGATGAGCCAGAGATTTAATGCAATTGCACAATTTGAAGCTTTGATATGATGACCTTTGAATAGCAACAACTTACATTTTTAGCCTACTAACATCTTTTATTCAGAGAGTTTCCCATTTGTCTGCTGGCATTTTATCCCCATGGCATGCAGGTGAGAGATGTAGGGCAAACATCCTCATCCTATCAGACAGGTGAAGAAAATGAGTCTCAGGAAAGCTATCTGACTTGTCCAAGGCTACACAAGTTCATGGTGGTGCTACAGTAGAGCTCCGCTGTCTCGACAGCACGCTCAAGAAGTCACATAGAATATCACAGAAATGAACCTTGACAAAGAGAAAAGCAGTCCCCGACATCCGACAGCTGGCCTGGTGGATGAGCCAGGCCTTGCTGTTGCTAGGAGCTGGCCTGACACTCAAGCTGGGCCATGGTGTTCTCCTGGTGAATATGGACAATTTCACAAAACAGCAACACCAGACAAGGTCACTTCATGACTGGAATGGATCAAGACAAAACAACACCACTCCCTGACCATATCTGAACACCGACAGACTATGAACGTTGTTCAAGCCACAAAAAATGACAATCCTGCTCCTGTCCTCTAGCGAATATGAGCGACTGCTGCTTCTTTAGCAATTACAGACCTAGCCTGCCCTACCCACAGATAAAATGTATTGATACCTCCTCTTCCTAACAGCATTCCCGTCCACAGCAAAGCCCCACTTCTTTAAATCTTTCCCAAAGTCAATCGCACAAGCCCAATTCCTATAAGACGTTTTTTCTAACACCTTCTTACTCAGAAGCAGCACGGTTCCCCACAGTGTGCGTGCAGTGAGTTATAAACGCCACTTGTGTGGGTATTTTCCTGGTGGTCTCTGGCCGGAAACCATTGAGACCATCGACAAGCTTATAGGAAGAACCAAAGAAACTATGATTCACACTTTGCTTTTTAAACATGGCTACTGATAGCATTTTCCTAAATCATAGGAAGGTAAGGACCCAACAGTCCTGCTGCAGCTATTTGAAAACCAGGGGGAGAAAAGCCCACACAGACACATAAAATTGAATCATAAATAAAAGATCCAATGGATCTAACAAACCTACTTCTATATTTAAAGACATTTTGACACAAATTAAAGTTTTCACTGGGTCAGTGACCTGATACTTCGCTTATTTCTATTGTAAACATGATAATCATACGGAGAGAGGAGTCAAACAGGGTTGACTCAGGTCCAGAAATTCTTATTTGATCCATCTGCCCCATATCCTCCTAAAACGTAAATCTGTGCGCCAATGTAAAACAGTAGTCATTTTAATGAAACATTCCAACAGTTTCTATCAAAGAGCAGAATTTGGGGTGATGCAGTAATAATACCTAGCCATTCCAAAAGGAATGGCAAAATTCCTAACAAAACTGTATTACAGACTGTGTCTATTTTATATCAAAATATCTGGCTAAATTGCTTTTAAAGAAATCCAGCCCTGCTGAGAGTCACACACAGAAAATGCAGTAGACACCATGGAGCAGTGGACAGTAGCTGCAGGAGTAATCAAAAATATTGATATAACAACAATAATAAAAATGATTGATAATAGGAAACACCAAAAAAAAAAAATCCAGTGCATCATCCAGGCTTTATTTGGATCACATCAAAATATCCTGAATTTCTGAATTTTTTAATAAGTTTCAGGTGTACAGCATTAACAATTCGACATCTTATATACTACAAAGTGGTCACCACCACAAGTCTAGTTGCCATCCGTCACCATACAGTTTCACCCATAACCCACCCCCATCCCCACTGGTAACTCCCTTCCTCTATGAATTTTTTAATTGAATTAAATCATGTTGTCATTGTTAAGTCATATTCTTTCCAAATTATGATGAGATGAGCAGGATAAATAATAATAAGTATTTATAATGAAAACTGGCTTTAAAATAAGATTGCAATTTTTTTTGAGTAGCACACTGTAGATTATTAGAAATTAGAATTATCTAGTTACTGAACAATTTCTCCCCATAAATAGAAACCAAATTATTTTGAATTGAAAAGGATTGTTCTGTTGTCCTATTTTAATATTATGCCACAATGCCATTCCTCCATCCTAATTTCTATGAACTTCTGAAAACTAAACCTAGACCCACCATACCTCCCAAATCCAGTTGCCTTCAGCGATCTATCATAAGTGGCCTCCAAGTTGCTGGAAATCTCCCTAAACACCCACTTCTGGTCATCTTCTTATAATCTAAGCCAATCATCATTTACTTTTTATCTTCAATCCACAGCCTCTACTTGGAGAATCTCTCTCAGAGCCCTAGTCTTCAAATTTTCTACTAACTTTTCAATTTGTTCATATAAAATATAAATAATATGCTTGTATTTGATGGGGAAAAAAGCAATTCTACTCACCACATTTTTTCCTTCATTTTGGGCATCTCGATAATCAGGGTTAAGCTAAAAACAAAAAACAAAGCTAGTTTTGAATTGCTATTAAAAGCACATTAACAAGACCAGTGATCTTTAATTCCAGTACACTATTGTACACTTAACTACGTTTAACATAAAAAGAGGCTAAGAAAGAAACGGTTAGGAAATACCTTCAAACCCTAGTTGCAGGAGACAAGAGTTAAAATGCCAAATTTATGGCCTTTGTTTGTATCAAACTGTTGACATTTTTGAACAAGTGAGAGCTGACAGTCTCACCACCTCTTAAGAAGCATTCAAGAGAGTTCATTTTGCCCACCACAGAATCTGCTATTGACCAATAATGCAGACACCGATTTCTAAAAGTAGACCAAAGGAAAGTTTTAACAATGATTCAAGATCATGCTCCACGTGCTATACACACAAGAAAAGAAAGTCAAGCAAAAGAGGATCTATATATCCGCTATGTCAGCTAATGCATGAGGACTATTTAAACTAACAAACAAGAACACATGTCTCAAACAGATGGAGAGACAGAGAACAGTACGGAGGTTCCTTAAAAAACTAAAAATAGAACTACCATACGACCCTGCAATCCCCCTACTGGGCATATACCCTGAGAAAACCATAATTCGAAAAGAGTCATTTACCACAATGTTCATTGCAGCTCTATTTACAATAGCCAGGACATGGAATCAACCTAAGTGTCCATCGACAGATGAATGGATAAAGAAGATGTGGCACATATATACAATGGAATATTACTCAGACATAAAAAGAAACGAAACTGAGTTATTTGTAGTGAGGTGGATGGACCTAGAGTCTGTCATACAGAGTGAAGTAAGTCAGAAAGAAAAACAAATATCATATGCTAACATACATATATGGAATCTAAAAAAAAAAAAAGGTTCTGAAGAACCTAGGGGCAGGACAGGAATAAAGACGCAGACACAGAGAATGGACTTGAGGACACGGGGAGGGGGAAGGGTAAGCTGGGACGAAGTGAGAGAGTAGCATTGACATACCTACACTACCAAATGTAAAATAGATAGTGGGAAGCAGCCACACAGCACAGGGAGATCAGCTCGGTGCTTTGTGACCACCTAGAGGGGTGGGATAGGGAGGGTGAGAGGGAGACACAAGAGGGAGGGGATAAGGGGATATATGTATACGTATAGCTGATTCACTTTGTTGTACAGCAGAAACTAACACACCAATATAAAGCAATTATACTCCAATAAAGATGTTAAAAAAAAAAAAAGAACACATGTCTCTGGGTTGGACTGTGGAGTTCAGGGGTCATTCCAATGAGAAAGCATGAGCTCTGCACATGCTGCCTGTTGGCCCACATATTTCCAGCTGCTTAGCATCCGTAACTCCTGACTCCCACCTGACTACACAGTTTCAAAAAGATGTCCTCGCTGATCATTTGTAAAGCATATGGTTTAGAAGGTGTTTTCTCAAAATAACAAGTTGTCCAGTTGAATGTAATCCTATGAATGTGAATCGGTTGGTGTATACAATACGCAACCCCAGGCAATTAAAGTCACCATTTAAGATGTAAGGCTGGGAGTCTTTCTCAGAATTACACTTGGCTAGTAGCTCTGAGGAACGCCCCTCCCAACTTATCACTAAATATTAATGACGGTACTGAAAATGATCAAAAACAAAGCAAAACACTCTCCATCTCATTGAAGACTAAGGTTGAAATCCATCTGAACCCCCAATCATCAATGAATTGACAGTAATTATAAAGCCGACAGTGCTGGGGGAGAGGCAACAACTCCTCACTTGTCATCTCATGGCAAACCTCAACCTGACTTCAAGCTAGTGGCCAGGTGAACACAGTTCAGAAGATACCTGGTGCGGTTCCACTATGTGCCCCCAACCCAGAGACCCCGAGTATTCACCAACCAAAGACCTATACAGAAGTGCTTCTCCATCACTGAGAAGCTGCTGTGAGATGGAGCAGAAAATTGTTTCCCCCATCCTCCCACCCACTGTCCACTACCTCTGTCTGTCTTCTCATGGCCAAAGAGATACAGCAAAGCTCAGAAAGCAAATGGGCAGAAAGCGGAGGGAGCAGATGATGGCAGAGGGCTTTCTAAGAAGCGCTGTCTGAAGAAAGGACAAGAAGAGAAAGAACTGTAGCTGCTGTGGGCTGGAATGACACTGTGCGATAAAGGAAAAATAGCAGAGGGCCGGGGAGAGAAGCAACCTCAAGAGAGTCCAGGGACGCAGACTTGACACCTGCTGGAACTGGGGAGTACACCAGGACCCTGCAGGCTGCCCTGCAGCTGAAGATTTAGCAAGAGGACTGAGAAAAAAAGAAATGGAACAAAAAGACCGTCCACTCAACCGTTCTGCTTCTGCATGGAGCTCACTCGTCTGAGGACAATAAGGGAGGAAAGCAGGAAAAAACAACACGGGACTGGTTAAAAAGTATGTTAAAATGGGGGGGAATTCTTTCTCAGAGTCTTTCTGAATATTATCTAGGGTATGATACAAAATAAATTTTCAGGAAATGGTTTGGCATATTCAAGAAAGTGCAAGTAAACATTGCCTCCATATGAAGGCAGCAGAAGATGAACAGAAAAATATAATATAAAAATAATCAGATAAATAATAATATAAGAAATAATCACAATATAAAAAGAAGTTAAATTAAGGAGGATCTCAATAACAATGAGAACATAAATACAAAATTAAAGTCCATGTCAGCAGCAGGAACAAGCATAGCTGACATTACTGGAAATGAGTGATGCAAAGGATGAACATGGAGCAGCTATCTTTCACCATAGAGGAAAGGTGTAAAGAAATGAAAATTAGGAAAAAGGAAATAGTCACGGAGGACCAGAGAATGAGGAATCAACTAATGAGCAACCAGGATATGAGAAGGAACAGAAAATCAGTGGAATACAAGCAATAATCAAAGATTATGGAAAATAAAGCTCTCCTCAGCTAAAGAAAGAACTCTGTATGCAGAGGTAACCCTATTCCAGGAAAATCAACTCCAACAGGCACATTCATTTGAGGATGATGGGAAAGGTGGGGGGAACAATGGTAGGGACATAAAATAGGGCCAGAAATTAGGCTTAGACAAAAATGCATATCATGTAACAGGAGAACGGATGAACAAAATATGGCGTATTCAAACAATGGAGTACTACTCAGCAATAAAATGATGGGCTGCCGATGTACACAACAAGGGTAGATCTCAGAAATATATACCATGGAATATTAGTCAGCCATAAAAAGGAGGAAATCCTGCCATTTGCAACAACATGGATCGACCTTGAGGGCATCATGTTAAGTGAAATAAGTCAGTCAGAGATAGGCAAATACTGTATGATCTCAGTTATATGTGGAATCTAAAACAAACAAACAAACAGAAAACGAACTTATAGAAACAGAGATCAGATTTGTGGTTACCAGAGGCAGGGGTGGGAGTGGAAGAGATCGGGGAAGGGGGTCAAAAGGCACAAACTTCCAGTTATAAGAAAATAAGTCCTGGTAATGTGATGGCGCACGGTGACTACATTTAATAATACTGAATTGCATATCTGAAAGTTGCTAAGAGAGTAGATCTTAAAAGTTCTCATCACAAGAAAAAAAATTTATAACTATGTGTGGTGATGGATGTTATCAAGATTTACTGTGGTAATCATGTCAATATAGATATATGTCATATATATATCTCAAGTCATTATGTTGTACACCTGAAACTAATACAATGTTATATGTCAATTACATCTCGATTTTAAAGTGAAAGAAGCCAGACATGGTATGACTCCATTTATAGGAAATCTAAGAACAGACAAAACTAAACTGTGGTTAAACAAATAGTTAAACAGATCAGAAAGTGAGTGGGAGAGGAGTGGCTGGAAGGCAGAACCAAGTCCAAGAGCCACTGGACAGCAGTCTTTCAATTTTCAGAGCAGACAGACAATGGGGGTGGGGGAGGGATGATAAAACAGGAATCCAGTTACAAGTTGCTTGTTGGTGCTAGGCCAGCAATTGGGGAGATCTGAGGCTGAGTTTTATTTTTCTATGGAGATGCATACCTCAGGCTCCTTAAATTCCCTTGAATTATGAATAAACGAATCAGTCCCAAAACAGTATTATTCCTGCTTTTGGAATCCAACAGTGAAAGGTAGAAAGTAAAAAGACAGTGACTTAACTGGCCTCCTGTCTACTGATTAATCAAACTCAAAAAGACACACTTTTACTCAGTAGTAATGAAAGGTCAGCATAGTGCACAGAAGGGGTTTATTTAGCTCTTTTAGTCAAGGATCACTGTTTCAGGGAATTCCCTGGCGGTCCACTGGTTAGGAATTGGCGCTTTCACTGCCAGGGCCCAGGTTCGATTCCTTGTCGGGGAACTAGGATTCCCACATGCCATGTGGTGTAGCCAAATAAAAATAAAATAAAATGACTTAAAAAAAAAAAAAGGATCACTGTGTTATGTTCTTTTGTTTTCGGTTCGAAGAATTCAGACTTTTCTTTTTAAATTAAAAGATACATACTAAAATTATAGCTAAATTATATTCAAAAGATATGTAACATGTTTAACCAGGATATACCTATGGTCAAAGCTTTCATTCAGTAAGCATTTAGACTAGTTGGTTAAAGACTGTAAAGTATATTAACTTCATGCTGGAAGCCATGACATATCCGTAACTAAAATGTGTACAGAAACAGGAATTAACATACCTAAGTCAAACAGGAGTCATGTATGCCCCTTAAGACATAGGTCATATTCTACCTTAAAGACAATGTTACTTTCTAAAGTTGTCTTCACACATTTCACCCTCTTAGGATCACCCAGTTCAGTTCCTGAGGGATGTGTGTGGAACCAGATTCCAGACTCTGGTCTGGAAGGAAATGCCATGGGCCTTAGGAAAGGTCGCCTAACCTCCATGGAACTCAGGGTCCTCATCTGTAAAAGAGAAAAGCCTATGACTAAATCCTAATCATACTAATTACATGTCATTAAATTTTATATATTCATGTCTTTGGCAACAATACTAAAGACGGTGCCGATCAGTTAGATTTCGCCTCATCTTGTGTCTCACAGGCTGCAATGTGGCCTTTTTTATATAAAATTATTATTTCAGGGACTTCCCTCGTGGTCCAGTGGTTAAGAATCCGCTTTCCAATGCCGGGGACGTGGGTTCGATCCCTGGTCGGGGAACTAAGATCCCAAGTGCTGCAGGGCAACTAAGCCCGCGGGCCACAACTAGAGAGAAGCCTGGGCACCAAAATGAAAGATCCCGCGTGCCGCAACTAAGACCTGACACAGCCAAATAGATAAATTTTTTAAAAAAACATTAAAAAATAAATAAGATTATTGCTTCAGTAAATTCATTAAAGTGATAATAATAATAATGAGAAGGAGGAGAAGAACAGGAAGACAAGGAAGGAGAAAGAGGAAGAGGAAGCACCCAAACAAATCTATGGCTACGTAAATTCACCACAATTAACCAAAGGCCAAGTAAATATACACTTTAATATATGTTTCAATTATACTGCTGATTTCCTACTCTAACCATAATAACCACAGTAATTAAGTAATTAGACTAAGGATGAATCCAAAAAATACATTTCTAAAGATGGGAGAAAAAAGACATAGTGATGTGGAGGTTCCTGAATCTTTTAGGGCTTTAAAGGAAACATTTCCTTATGTTAAAAAATAAGTTATAAATCTGGCATTGGAGAGAGAGAGATCTAATATGCTACTCAATCATTTACTCAATAAATATTAATAGAACATCTATAATGGACAAAGCATGGTGGCATACGGTATTTTAGCAAAGACAAAGAGAATATGGCCCCTGACCACAAGACCTTACAATCTAGGAGGGAAGAGAAGACATAAATACAGTTAGCGGTAATACAAAATAGAATGTGACAAGAGATATAAGACAGGAATGCATAATTTATAAATAATATAGGTCAGCAGAAGGAGGGATCTGTGGTGGGCAAATTTATTGAAGAATTATTCATGGAGAAGGGAGCATATGAGCAAAGCCTTGAAGGATAGGTAGAATTATTCAATATAACTGGGAGAGAAGGAAAGATTATCTATATAAAATTGATTCTCAACAAGGACCTACTGGATAGCACAGGGAACTCTGCTCAATACTCTGTAATAACCTATATGGGAAAACAATCTGAAAAAGAATAGGTATATGTATATGTATAACTAAAGCACTTTGCTGTACACCTGAAACTAACACAACATTGTAAATCAGCTGCACTCCAATATAAAATAAAAGTTAAAAAAGAAAATAAAAACTAAAACTGCAAAAAAAAAAAAAGAAGAAGAAGGAAGAGGGGGTAAAGAGGACAGGCAGTGCAGGCGGCGCCAATGCCAAATAGGTGAGAAAATGAGCCTTGATGAGAGAAGACCCATAAATGTCATTTACGGAATACTTTTTATATGCTTTTAAAGTTCATTCATTTCCCCATACAATTACCCTATTAGAAGGGACCCTTAGTCCCATTTTCCAGAGGAGGCATCAAGTGAAGTACCCCATGCAAAGTCACACTGCTGGCGAGCGGCAGGGTTATTCAGAAGCACAGGTCTGAGGGCTCCAAAGCTACATCTTTTAGTTCTGACAGCATATAACTTCCCTACCACCACCATAACGAGTACTGGTGTGATCCAAGGTAGGAAGAGCCCGGGCCAACAGGGCTTTTTGCCACAGGCTAAAGGGTTTGCATCTTCAGGAAGATTTTGAATATCACTGGGAAAATGTCTGCAGAAACAGTGCATTAAAAATCCTCACTTGGCCATAATTAGTAGGAGACAGAGACAGATGATGAAAGAAGCAAAGTAACCAAGTGTGGGGTTCACGTAAGAGGTGGCAGAGCCCCAACGATATCAATGCTGAAATGGAAAGGAAAAAGCAGATGCAAAAGATTTTGCAGAGTCAGGAGAACCTGAATGCATAAACTGAGAGAGAAAAACACGTTTACCGTGACTCCCAAGTTTTTAACCCAGAGCTAAGAAAATTCACTCTCTGTGGGAAAACAGTTTCATCTTAGATATGATTATTGAGTTTCAATGGCAGTGGGATACCCGAGATCGAAGTCACGACCCACTGCATCCACGGGAGTGACAGAGAAGAGAAAGAGCTAACAGCCACCACTACGCTCTGAAGGGAGTCCTCATTTAAGAGGCCAAAGAGGACCAGAATGAAGTCAGGTAGAGAGTGACTAAGTCAGAATAGAAAAGCGGCAGAGAGAGAGAGAGTGATATCATGAACACCTAGAGAGAGAAAGTCATGGCTGTACCACCTATCAAATTAAAGACAGCTGCAACTGTCCCTCTAACAATAGCAAGAAGCAGACCACAAGCTGTAAGTCCATAATTTTTGTTCATTTTTGTAAAAAAAAAAAAGTTACTTTTTTATAATGAAATGTCTTTTGATCAATTTTCATTATATATACCATTGAAGTTATAAAACCATCACATGCGGGTTTGTAAATAATTATATGTTCCTCTTTCGAATGACCAGGCATTTCAGAGCCAACCTATTGTGCTGTTAGGTCTAGAAACGAAAAGAAGGGAAAAATAACCCTTACTGGATGCTTATATGTGCCAGGCATCATTTCTATTTTGATATATATTTATACATGTGTATAGGGTCTGGTATGCATATTCCTCTATTATATATAAATATTGTACATGTATGTATATATATGTGTGATACATGTGTGTGTGTGTATAGAGAGAGAGAGAGAGAGAGAAAGAGAGTGAGAGAGTCATTTTTCATATACTATGGCTGGTACATTTGATAGAGAACTAAACATTGGGATATTTAAAACTACAGCCCTAATATGCATAAGATTCTATGCTAAGGTACAGGTTCTTGAGTACAAAGTTTTTACCTAATTAATTAAAGCCAAAGACTACTGTATAGTTAGGAAATAAGTGTTTACTGCCATCTGGTGGAAGTCCGGACTATCTACAAACAAATAAGCTAGCAGTCTTTAAAAGGGCAATTATAAAATCTTTAACAAAATTATTTTGCACTAGTCCCTCCATCTTGTTTTGGAAAGGATCATCAAAAGTTATTGCTTTAATAATATCCAAAGAAAGAAAATGCAGCAGATCAGAAATTATGATATTTGATTTATCATTCTCTCCATGGCTGTAGAAGAACTATTCACTAAGGCTCCCATATTATCCTATTCAAAATATGATCAATTTACTTTCTGCCCCACAGACATGCTTGTGAACTCTCCTGAACCAATATGGTGATACAAGAAAAAGATCTATAGCAAAATGGCACAGAGTGTGCTGACATTAAAAGCAAAACTGTCCTGTATATTAAAAGCAAAAATACATGACTGTTTACTTTCCCCTCATGTCACCTAATTTCTTGTATGGCCCACAGAAACTGACATTATAGGAAGACAGCCTAATAATACAGTACTGTAATGCAATATCTGATGCAGCCACAAATGCCCTGTTTACCTAATTCATAATTAAATACTTTGTTCCACGTTTTGTCCATGAGTTTCTAGCACTGCATATTACTCAAAAATAAACCTTGAATTCCCTAAGACAATACTGTTGGAGATATTCAAATTGAATAAGGGTCCATTTCTAAATGTCGGTTCACTTTAGTAACTTAGAGAATAAAATCTAAACAGTGTTATTTCACTGTCCTAATTCCTAGATGTTTTCCACAATTCACACACATATACACACACAAAATATGGTGCTATTCTTGAATAGCTTGCAATTTATGTGCTTTGTCTCTATAGTTAGACTACAGAATCTTCATCATACGAATGGTCTAATTTTATTTAGTTAGTTTCCCTTCATTTCTAAACAAACAATAAGCTTATTACATTTTTCTGAATAACTTAGCCACCCAGTAAGTACTGGTTAAATAGAATATCATGTTAAGGAAGTATAAGTAAAAATTTTAGGTGTTTTTTCTCACATATGCTTACACTTAAGGTTGCAGCCCTTTAAACTTACTGTGAGATTTATCATGGTCTTCTATAGATGTTAATAATGTAAACATTACACAAAACCAGTTATCTCAGATGTTTATGTATGCTGGAAACAATTGCAAAAGAGACGTCCTAGTGATGAGTTAATCTAATTCTCCTCTAGATTGCAAATTCTTAAAGCACAAGGACAAAATGTTAGTCATCTTTGTTTTTTCCACAATAACAAAGTAGTGCTTCCACCTAGTAGACTGTCAATAAAAGGTCGTGTAATTTCAGTATAACGGAGATCAGGGTTTCTCAACATTGGCACTATTGGCATTTGGGGCCAGATAATTCTTTGTTGTGGGGTGTGTCCTGCACATTATAGGGTGTTTGGCTGCATCCCTAGCCTCTACCCACTAGATGCCAGTAGCCACCTCTCCCCAACAGTGACAATAAAAATGTCTCCAGACATTGCCTAATATCCCCTGGGGACAAGATCACCCTCAGCTGAGAACCACTGGTACAGATGAAGTAAGTGTAGCATTCAGCCTGGATACTATCATTAATCTTGTTTTTTAACTTCAGACAAAATAAATCACCTCTCTGAGTCTGCGTTTCCTTTTCTGTAAAGTGAAATGATTGGATGTGTACCTCATTGTCTTTATGATTCATTCATTAGACTATCTAATATTTACTGAATGTAAATTAAACATCAGACACTGTTCTAGGCACAAGGTAGCCAGTGGTGAGCCTCTCAACTTTTTTCCCCATTAAGTTATCTGATTGACAAAGAAATGTCAGTTCTGGAAAATAAAAATAATAAAAATAAATTTTAAAATAATAATAATAAACACTACTACATAATTTCTGTCTCCTTCCTCCCAGTGGAAGTGAAGGGACTTAACGCTTACTGAATACCTTTTACGTACAAGGTGCTGAAAATTCACAAGATATTCTTTAATTCCAAAAAAGTCCCATGTAATATATATTATCACCTTTTTTACACACAAGGGAACTGAAATTCAGAGAGGTTAACTATTTGCTTAAAGGCAGAGAGACTGTGAGCGGTCTACCTGGGACTTTTCTTCCCACTACTCTAGGCCCTCTTTGCCACACTGGCCAATATAAACACCATAAACTCAAAGGCAATTCAAGAATTACATCATCCAATTTACCAGGGGTGCCTCAAGCACATTAAATTAATATTTTAAATTATAAATCGGTGTGCTGAGAGTGGAAGACACCACCAAATCCTGCCCTGTGATAGGTCCTTCCCTTTAATATAAAAACAACTCATCCACCTTACTTTTTCTAAAACTACTTCCTAAAAGTCTGTGTAATTGGACTCTTACTCTCCTTTTACTAATATTTCTCCCCCTTCACAGTCATTATACGAAAACTCAGTCGGCCCTTCTTTCTGCTTCCTGACTTCCTCATCCCTTTCCCCACCCCCTGCATTCCGGTTTCCATTAAAAATGCTCTCAGTGAAGTCACAGATGACCCCGTTCTTGCCAAATATTGTAAAGACATTTTGTTCCTGACCTTTTAGGTAGCATCCCCCCTCGATGAAACACTTATCTTCCCTTGCCTGGCATCTGTGACTCAGCCCATTTGATTTTCCAGTTGCTTATATGACTTCTCAGGCTGCCAGTCTTTCTAACTTTACTTAATTTTAAGAATATTAGGTTTAATTTAAATAACCAATGTCTGGCTGGTGACTACCACATTGGACAGTGCCACTCTGGAGTGGTCTGCTTTGAACACAAATTATTTAGAACACTGCTCTTTAAGTTACACATAAAATCCATTCTCCTTGGGGCTTCCCTGGTGGCGCAGTGGTTGAGAGTCCGCCTGCCGATGCAGGGGACGCCGGTTCGTGCCCCGGTCCGGGAAGATCCCATGTGCCGTGGAGCGGCTGGGCCCGTGAGCCATGGCCGCTGGGCCTGCACGTCCAGAGCCTGTGCTCCGCAACGGGAGAGGCCACAACAGGGCGAGGCCCGCGTACCGCAAAAAAAAAAAAAAAAAAAAAAATTCCATTCTTCTTGGCTTAATATCCATGGCCAGAAAAAAAACAGCTGCCCTACATTTCTGGCCCCAGCACTCCCTTCCCACCTTCCAGCACCACTTCTAACCTCACACACATCTTACGTGTGATACATGAATTATCCCTAGGAAATGTAAGATGCCACATACCTCCTCTTCCTCATTGCCTGAACACGCTTCCCACTCTTCCCCAACTGCCTTACTCGTCCACCAAGCAGCTGCCCTTCCTTGTACCTCCCTGGCCCCCTCTACCAAAGGTGTGTTGCTCTTGAGTGCCTCCCTATCACCAAAAGAATTTTAATCCTAATTTCTATTCTTTTATAGGACATCTAGTAGACTTTTCTAATTCTTATTTTAGACAAGATTCTCTTACCTTACTGCTTCATTTTTCAAAGGGTTACTTTTCCAAAACAGTTACTTCAAAACATTTATGGTACAAACAGCCCACAAATTGTGAAGCTCTATTTCATTTAGTCAAGCAGACTCATTAAAATTGAGTCAGATATTTATAAAAGTAAGAACAAGCTCTACTTATCATATTATAAAATTAATCATGCCGGCATCCCTTCTTAGATGCTTACCGTGGTCACACGTGATGCCAAGCACTTCACCTCGTTTCATTCTCTTAATAGTCTTATTATACAAATATTGCAATTATCCCCATTTTCCAGAGGAGGAAATGGGAGTTTAGAGAGATTAATTTGCCCAAATATCGCTCCGAATGCCTCTCAGATACAAATCCCGAAATTTTCTTCTTCCCCTTCTCTAAGCTTAGAGAAGCCTGAATAGCTTCTTCATATTCATTCATTCAAAAATTATTTACCAAATGCTTTCGAAGCACCAGGCACTGTCACAGGTGCTGGAAACACAGTGGTGATGTTACCAAAAAAAATAAAATTTACGATAAGTGAGATCGTGGGAAGTGCTATAAAGAAAATCATCACAGATTAACACGATGGAGATAGTAATAGGGTTGGGTTCCAGCTTAGACTGGGGTCAGCATGTTTATACAAATTTTTAGTAATACTACAAATTCCAACACCAAATTCTGGTTTAGAATCCCAGAGGAAACTCTAAATTGAAAAACAGAGTTGAGGAGAGTAGAATGAATGGACATTTTCATACATTTGAAAACATATTTTCTATACACTACCATATATAAAATAGATAAACAACAGGATTTACTGTATAGCACAGGGAACTATATTCAATATCTTATAATCATCTACAATGGAAAAGAATTGAAAAAAGAATATAAGTAGATACATATATATATGTATGTATAACTGAATCATTTTGCTGTACACGTGATACTAACACAATATTGTAAATCAACTATACTGCAATTACAAAAAAGATTTAAGAAAAACTAAATTCAAAAAATAAATCAAATATTTTCAAAATTAGTTTTAAACCAGATAACCAAACTTTAATTAAATCATCGCTAAAACATCTGTACTACTGTATCTACCTACCCTTCATTCTGATTGTCAACATGCATTCAGTGGAGAAAGAAAAGACCCTTCTAAGTTTTTACCATTTTTATTGACAGTTTTAGGACAGTGCAGCATCTCAAGGAAAAAACCCTTTCCTCTCCAATGGTTTGAACAATGAAAGCCACCCACCAGTAAAAGAACAGCCACAGAAGATCAACCAGAAACGATCTAGACTACACCACATCGACTATGCGCTGATCACGGCTCCAACGCAGACATTCTGAAAGAGTGAAGCTAAAGAGCAAATCTCAGGACGCATCCCACACAGATGCAAATCAGATACCCCCTTAGATGCCCTTAGAGCAAACTAACCACACAGTTCTGTTGTGGTGGCTGCTGTTTTCATTTTCAAGACAAAGATTATTTTAAGGTTTTAACTAATATTTACATTTTGAGAACAACTGACATGCCAATCCAGAACACGACAGGCAGTCATGAAATGTGCATAATAACTGTTTCTTCAAATACAACATCTTCTGTATTGCCTGTTCCACTATTTGAGAATCAGAGATTTAACAGCACTATATCCATTAATCTTACCTCTGCAGCTAAATAGTTCCCGGTTGCAAGATGTTTAAACCTGAACAAGCTATTCCATTGTCCTGCACCTCCACGGCATGGGTCATGATGAACTACCTACAGACAAAAAGAGAAACAAAAATAATGGCTAAAAGACATGCATGTTCCTGGCCAGCAAATGCCAACAGTTTACATGGGGTGCCCACCTGTTCATGCTAAACTTGTCAGATCTAATATACGTTTCAGGAGGACAATGTGGCAGAAAAACAAAATTCCCCATAAATGCGTAATTACACAGTTAACTCACTGGGCTTGCATGACTCTCACACCTCACAGCTGCAAATACAGATGCCTTACTTCAAAAGACATGTTTCCCGGGCCAAAACTGTAAATACTGTGGGGTTTCCCCACATTTGTTATTCATTCATTCAACAGATTATGAATGAATCTGTTGCCTACCATGTGTCAGGTACTCTTCTAGGCAGTAGGGACCGCAGTAATGAATAAGACCAGAGCTTTCAATGAATAAGATTTGGCAAGTGCCAGGAGGAACTAAATAGAGCGCATGATTGGGTACCTAGAGTAGGCTACTTTCTATCGATACTGCAATCAGCATGGGCACTCTGGTGGATAAGAATGAGACAGTCATGCAGAGAGATTGGAAGAGATCATTCCAGGCAGAGAGAACCATAAACGCCAAGGCCTGGAGGTCTGGATTAACTTACTTCCTGGCCCTTTCCATGTGTTGCCTGTTTACTAACACCATGTCCTTTGATACCTGTCCTAGAAACCTGTCTTGCCCCAGATGCTAAGCCACTAGGCTCACTGAGAATGAAAGTGGGTCTGCAACTGTCACTTACGACAGGTGGCTCACTGTTGTAGCAAAGCTCAGGTTTTCCAGTCCAAAGACGACTATTTATGAGCCCCAGCTCCACCCGTTACTACGGTATGATCACAGCAAGTAACATCTTCAAGCCTGCTTCTTCATGTACCAAGTGGGTTTAATTCATAGGATTGTTGTGAAGATTAAATATCATAACACATATTAGAGTGCTCAGATAAGTTCCCACTGTTCTCCAACAGATTAATACTCTTTGCCTCCATCTCATTCATACTGTTTGCCTCCAACCCCAGCATCAAATTCTGGGTGCTAACGTACAGGACTTTCTAATGCCTTTTGCTAGACTCCAGCTCCTATGTCTTCTGCTACTCCAAAAGCTTAATGAGGTAATGATGAAAATACTTCAAAGTGGGTGAAGTCTTACAAAAATGCTCCCCCTGTAGCCAAACACCTGCCCATCCTTCAAAGCTCAGTTCTCACATCGACCTTCTACCACCAATCCTTTGCTAATCCCACCAGCTACTGTGACCTTGTCAACGTTTGAACTCTTACTCCTTTGCGAGAGGCATAGATATCTTTAAAAATCTGATCATATCTAGTGGTTGTCTCACATACATACATACGCACACACACCTTTTGTATACCACTGCTAGAGGTTAACAAATAACTTGAAGCTCACCGTGAATCGCAGACTAAGAACTCCTGTCCTATACACTAGCGGGTCTAGCAACAGTAGCACAGCTCCCTAGGGGACAATTTGCAGATAGGGAAGGGAGGGTGTTTTCATGTATGGACAATTTGCAGATAGGGAAGGGAGGGTGTTTTCATTTATCACAATGATTTTGGAGGGATGCTAGTGGCATGAATGGGCAGTAGCCAAGACATTAAATATCCTGCAATTCACAGGAGAGTTCAGCATAGGCTAGATATTGTGTACGACACTCAGGAGCACCCCTGCCCTTCAAAGTGCTCCCCTGTAGCACAGGGGTGGGAAGCAGAGGAAAGTGAAAGAGAGGATCCTCTTAGGGCTCCAGTAAAGGTGGTGGCAGCTGTCTTGTGCAGGCTCCCACAGGGAGGAGTGGCTTCTGGCACTGCCAGATCTTCAGATAAGACCACATTCCCCGCCCCACTTTCTCCCACCCAGTCCTTCCAACAACGTTGAAACCTAATTTCCTGTATTAAATACCTCTCTGCTTGAAACACCTGATGCTCAGGCTTCCTGACGTTCCTGATACAGAAACGTCCCATAGTATTGCAGAAATAAACCCACCACAAATATAAACTGGTAATGCTTTAACGTGAAATCATACTAGAAAGCTTTTACATCGAGGTATATGAAAAGGCGAATCATTTTAGAGAAATCCACTATGGAGAAGGAAGCTTACATGAATCCAAGACATTGTCTCAAAATTACTGAATAATCTATTCACTCTCTCCATTCGGACTGCTCAATGGGACGCAGCATTTCCAACCACACATTTTGTTGGAAAGGATTTCAGTGCAGAGGTGCAATTACAGCAAAAGCTATAAAACTAATGGTAAATATATAAGAGGAGAGATTCAAGACTCCTTTTAACAGACTTAGAACCAAACATTAAATAGACAGAGACACGTGAAATGCAGGGAACTCACTGTGTAGGGAAGTTGCTATCTGACTTTTTCATCATTGTAATTTGCTAATAAAGTTTTAAAATAATATTTCACATTATTGCTATCCCTATATTTTGAAAATTTTGGAAGCACAGTGATAAGGAAATGTGTATTTTAATTATGTATTTATCTTCGAGTTGCCTGTTATCTTTCTCTTACCCTGATACGAGAAGTTGTGGGGTAGGCTTCTGGGAAGAATATCATGTAGTTTGGGTGGTGGTTGTTTTCCCCAGACCTTCTCAATTCCCTTCACTTATTGAAGGATATGATCTCCAAATATACTGAAGGATATGGTCTCTTCTGAATGCTAGAGACTGAAAGTATGCCTCAACATGAGTGGGGTTTCAAGATAAAAGCTATGCTTTTGTGCTATTTCATCTCTATTCTAAACCATGTCATAACTTAGAGAATTATTTTGACGCTTCATTTATAATTAAGGCTCAGCTCATTATACTTCCTCACTTTCTCTGTTTTAATAGTTTGGAACTTGCCTCATTATCCCTGTTTCAATTATAGCGATTTTTTCTTAAATCACGTACAAATAAGTCTATTCCTGTTATTACTTCACCTAATACTAGATATTATGCGATGGCACACATCTACCTCTGCTCTTTCATTTTCCTGTACTTGTACAGAACGTCTTCTGATCCTCTTCTTCTACTTCTCTCAAATCCAAATGTATCCATCAAAGATAGATATAAATATTTTGTCTTCTAAAGTAGGTACTTACATGTTGAAATACATATTGTTTTATATAAATTATTTTTCTTTTGTTTCTCCTTTATATTAGAATTTGGGCATTTTATTAACTTTTAATCATGAGACTATAAAATAATATTAAATATGACTTTCATTTTCATACATAAAGGAAGGATAACAAAATATATGCTGTAAAAGAGGTGTGATGAATTTGAAATGGTTGACAACCACTGCTGTAGGGTCTGGATTTCCATTAAATCAAGATGGAACTTATCAGGGCTTCCGTGGTGGCGCAGTGGTTGGGAGGCCGCCTGCCGATGCAGGGGACGCGGGTTCATGCTGCGGTCCGGGAGGATCCCACATGCCGCAGAGCGGCTGGGCCCGTGAGCCATGGCCGCTGAGCCTGCGCGTCCGGAGCCTGTGCTCCTCGACGGGAGAGGCCACAGCAGTGAGAGGCCCGAGTACCGCAAAACAAACAAACAAAAAAATCAAGATGGAACTTATCAGGTTGTTTGCAGTTAACTACGTATATCTTATATATTCCATGGTACAGAAAGGTCTTTTAAAGAAAAATCCATCTTACATTTTCTTAATTACTCTATCATATTGGCACACTTAAGCAAATACCTCTTAAAGGACGATGAATTCTTAACTATGGGTCTCCTCGCTCCAATAGAAACGGCATCCCCAGAAGACACAGAGGTTCTTTTCAGTGACTGTGCCCTTCAGATCCTCACTTACAGTGAGTCCTCCTCACTCCATTTCAACCCCAGTACCATTCGAGGCACAAGGCCTATAGTCTGACCGGTCTTAACAACACTTCACGATGGAATTTTAAAAAGCTAAATCATATATATGCCCTTATTAAATGACAGAGAGAGAGAGATGCCCCTGAGAAGATAGATAAAGGAAGTATAGCAACATTTCAAACTGGTCACAGCAGTAAAGAGGTACAAGTGGCTTCACCAAAATTACCGTTTTATGGGTCTATCACAAATGACGCTTATAACAATAAACCAGCCAGCCTAGTGACCTTGTCTTATTGATATAAGTATTTATTAAAAGCCAGAAAATATTTACATACCTCTATTTCCCAGAGTGCTTTCGAACTGGTAGCAGAAGTGGCTGATTGACGCAAAGTTGTACGAAGGAAAATGTGCTGTTTTTTCTCATATTCATCACAAGTCAGAAACTTCTCTTGTTCCGCATGAAACAATCGAACAACATCACCCTAGAAAAACAGGTCAAGAAAACTATATTTCCAACAAAAGTTTGAACAAATAGACATAAGAAGTGGGTGTCTCTCTATAGTTTTGATGCTCTGGGACTTCTGCTAACACTTGGCTTTTAATGAGTATGCATAAATATACGTTTCCAAATACAGGAGGGAAAACTCAAGGTGAGTTTTAAGGTTTATAGTCACATTCTAAACTTCAAACCTCAGTGAATACACAGGTTTTGCATCTAGAAGCTCAGTAAGACTACATTCAATTCTTCCAGTAAATGTCTAGGTAGCGCATACTTACCCCTTTTAGTACATCCTCTCGATAGGAACTATATTTCATGAATAGAGTGATTTTCCAGCTAGTGTTGCAATTAACAGCATTCACCTATTAATGAAGACACATTCAGTTATAAGACTGCAGGTTCAACTTTATACCAGAAATTATTACTTCAACTAGTAGAAGGAGCAGAAAGAACAACTTTGGTATGTATGTCAAAAAATATCTTCAAAGGACCATCTGAAATCTACATGTACCTCAGGAATAGTAACTAGCATAACTGGGCTTATGCTTATGGAAACAATGAAACTATGGGACTTTTTTTACCCTCTCATGAGAAAATCAACAAATTCATTTCCTTTCCTCCTGAACTTACCTCTTTACACCCTGGATTATCGAGAAGCTCTATGTTGCTGGCATGTAGCGGCTGTCCTGCATTCACGGGCATCAAAACAACTTTATCTCCAACAACAATCTGGGAATCAGAAATAAGTTGCAGTTGAGACAGTGCATGGGTTTGTGGTGCTATACCTGAAGCTAAAAATAACTGCACAGAAGTCCTCGTCATTGACCTAACATTTGACCCATTTATCCTTCATATAAATTTTAATTCTTTTTCTCTTCGAGGTAAAATATCTTCTGATAAATGATTATATAATCACGTCCCACAGTGCCTATCAGTCTGGATTCATAAAGCTGGTATAGATACTTTTTTTTTTTTTTGGCCACATCGCACAGCATGCAGGATCTTAGTTCCCCGACCAGGGATCGAACCCACAACCCTTACAGTGGAAGCGTGGAGTCTTAACCACTGGACTGCCAGGGAAGTCCCTAGATCCTTTTCTTATTGGTCTCCTATTTCAGTTAGAGCTTTCTTAATGTCAATAAATAGGTCAGCATCCCTCCACACCAGGTCTGATGCCATGTATACAGGAGATACAAAGAGTGAATGCACCCACCACAAATAAACCAATCTACCTAAATATTAGAATCACTTCAAGTGCAAGTAGGAAATCTTATACATTTGTATTATCTCCAGAATTAAAAACAAATCTATTATATTTGATCTTCCCTATAGTCTCAGAAGTTTATTAAACATTCTACTGTCATCTGGATTCAGAGAATGCAGAATCCAGTATGACCTTGTAGGAATACATTTACAGTTTGGGCCTTGGGCAAATGGTTCACTTTTGTCTTAAACATCCAACACTAATATTGCTCCTTAAACCTGGTGCTCATTTTTTTATCTCACTTTTTTTATTGGAGTACAGGTGCTTTACACTGTTGTGTTAGTTACTGCTGTATAATGAAGTGCATCAGCTATATGAATACATATATCCCCTCCTTCTTGGACCTCCCTCCCTCCACCCCCCATCTCACCCATCTAGGTCATCACAGAGCACCAAGCTGAGCTCCCTGTGCTATATAGCAGGTTCCCACTAGCTATCTATTTTACACATGGTAGTGTGTTTATGTCAAACCTAATCTCACAATTTACCCCACCCTCCCCTTCCCCCCACTGTGTGTACATGTCCATTCTTTGCATCTGCATCTTTATTCCTGCCCTGCAAATAGGTTCGTGCTCATTTTTAGATAAAAATTAAAATCAGTTATGGGAGAAGTGCTCTAAAGAAGTAAGTCTAAGTTGATTTTTTATTTATGCTATCATTAACAATGTCTGCTTAATCTTCAAGTATTTTTATTCATATCTCAAATTGTGGGGAAATGAAGTTGTGCTTTCTTAATGATAATAACGAACAGTTATTTTATAGTTATTCAAGCTACTTTTGTTGTTAGGTTCTGCTAGAAGACTTATTACTGTAGTTACCTACACTCTCCTTCAGAGAATTGCTCACCACCATCTCAGAAATGAAAACCAACACCTTCCCTCTGCATATTTCATATCAACTGAATATTAGAATAGATTAGTAGACAACTGAAAAACAAATTAGGACTCACACAGTAAAAACAGACAGGACTTCTTCTCCCTGGATCTGAACCTAGACCAAGATTTTAAGGAACACAATTTCACACTTTTAATATAAATTAACCTTTAATAAATTATACACAGGAGTCTACATTCACCTATAGTACTGTTGGCACAAACTATATCTGAAGATTCAAATGTGATAGAGAAGCCTCAAGCTCATTAATGGAGCAACAGAAGGTTATCCTTTAGTTTGCAGGAATAGCTTCTGTTATTTACAGGACTGGTCTCTATTCACCATCCTGCCTTTCAAGTCCATAATCAGGCAGATGCTGTGACTCAAAATATCCATCACAGAAACTCTTTATATGTCCAGATAAGGAAAAATCATAAAGAAACTGTGTTGAGTGAGAGGATGAGGGGGCAGAACTGGCCTATATTTGTATAAAAAAGGGAAAGAGAGTAGGAGTGTACGCATAAGAAATTCTCCTAGTGGTTAACTGTAAAAGAGAGAACTGGGAATTGAGGACATGAAAAAAAAGATAAGAGAGAGACGTTTCCCTATATATCTTTATATTGTTTTCTATCTTTGAACCATGAATTGTTGCCTGTTTTAAACAATTAAATTATAAACAAAAAATAAAAGTCAACATGACATAGACATATTTTCAACATCCCCTCGAAAAACAAAAACATGTGTTATTGCACATGACACCAAGGCAAGTCTCAGAATCATGTAGAAGCCTGAGTAGTCTTCCATACCATAAACACTGGGACTTGATACCACATTCTGCCAGGGCTATATCTGGTCTTCCAATTTCTTAAAGAACAATTCGATTTGGTTCACCGTCATTCTTATCTGTACCATACAAATATTAGCCAGTAAGTTCCTAAATATAATGACATATTTTAGCTATTTCTTTCCAATTAAAAGAATACTTTTGACTGCACCTATATTCACTGCTCTAAGTCTTACTGTTTATTATAGCTGTCTGTATGCTTTGGGCCAATCCCAAAGTTAGTTTTACCTCAAAACACCACCTGTAAAGTCTTATATAATTTTAAGAGACTAGCCATATAGCCAAAATGTCACCAACTCCAAGAATTCATAAGAATGGTATTCATAAGGAGAATCTAGCATTAATTCACTAATTTCCAGGTCCTAGGTCTTGTTCTTGACAACAGTTACTTTGACTACCCACACTGAATAAAACTTACAAATGAAATGGACAAGATGCTAATCATAAGATATAAAAAGAACGGTAAGAAGTGCCAGGAATAACACAAAAGTGTGTAATAAATAGTCTCTATTTTCAGGGAATTCACATCTACTTAGATAACTTGGTAAATATGGAACTTGGTAATATTTTCAGACGAGTACAGGCATGGAGGCTGATCCACTGACAGGGTCAGATGCCTTCTGAGAAGTCACATATTTAAAGCAGAACTTGAATTTTCTGCCATATCACATTCACCCTAGTGCACAAACATTTAAAAAAACTGCAATTCCAAAAGCACGTCTGTTGATTCTACGTTAACAGCCATGTAAGATTCACGGTGGGATTTTACCGAAAATGAAGAGCAATGTAATGCCACTGGCAGCTACCCTTCTTTTGAAGTGGCACCTGATGTGGTGAAAAGAACACTGCAATAGAAATCAAAACACCAGGGATCGAGTCCACCTTCACCAGAATTCCAAGGGGTCTAGTTTTGCAAAACAGCAAACTCTACTTGCTATTTAAGGAGACTCTTTCCCTAAGGGTTGGTTTTTTTTCTTGATTGAAAGAATATCTGGCCTTTTCTCCCCTTTAAAATCTACCACCAATGTAAAGAACTAAGGCCTTCTTAGATCAAAGTTTTAAATGAAAAATTAACTACTCAATCATGGGAAGATAAATGAAAATGAAATATTTATGAACTCTGCTCAAGGCTGTCCCCAGTGACTTTCTAACTGAGCAACAGCAAGTGATGACTTCTATACAGCTGAGGGATCCATGAATCTATTTTCCCCCAAAACTATCCACCCCGAAATTCTATAAGATAAATGACAAAGGTGTCCTTAAACAGTAGAAACAACTGATTTTTGAGGATATGAGCATTTTTCTCCCCAGACCCTCATCAGCCTCATTCTTACATTTCATTTTGGTCACTGAACATCTTGTGGATACTTATAACCTAAATCGCAACTTAACTAATTGCTAAATAGTGAAAGAGAAATTTTAAAGTCCTTTAAACCTTGCAATTTCCTCCTCTAAGTTTAATATGTTTTTAAAGAAAATCAACAGTAATTAAACCACTTGTTATGAAATAACTGTGCCAATTGCCTTCAATAAAATACAGTAGGCTTATATTTTAGAAAAATGCTACCTATTCCTGGCAAAGAAAATGACCATTACGATACAATTATTTACATGGCAAATATAGGGCTGTGGATATGCTTATGTTTTCACAGCAACTTTAATCACACATAAAAGCTACACAGTGGCGAGCAAAAACAGTGAGCTATTTCAGCAAAAAGCAGTGTGTAAGGTTGCTTTAGCCATGCTTTATAGAGTACATCTATATAAGGAGGATCTCTACATCGCACTTAACAATTACATTGTCCATTTTAACCAAGATGGAATGTTTGGGTGGTAGGTTGTTCCCCACCCCACAACCCAATACAACTAATTATTTGAAATAGTTCATTACATTCAACTCTCTTTGAGCCCGTAAAGGCATTTGGGAGCAGGGAAAGGAATAGATAGAACGAAAAACTAGACAGAATTAATTAATAAAATCCACAGCTAGTCTCAGGCCCCAATTTATCCAATCATTTCATCACATTCCTTTAGAGCTTGCGTTCAGGTTTTATTTGTTTTGACGTTTTGTTTTGAAATTCACTGACCACCTGCCAACAGGGACCGTACTCAGTGGGAGTGAGGCGGGGGGCCCCGCTGGAGAAGGGAACGAGCATTACGAAACAGGGCATCCAAACACACAGGTTGTTCATAAACTGCATAACCAGTCCCTGAATAATTGAGAGTTGATTGTAATTAACTACCTACTGAAATTAAAATATATGTCATGCTCATAGCATACATCACTTGATGCCAAAAGGAAAAAAAAAAGAGAACTTATTTTTAAGAAATCCAACACAAGATTCAAAGTGCATTACATCTCTACATGCCATGCTTCTCCCAAACCTTACCTAAGGAGGATATCATCAGATAACTTATTAACCAAATTAAACCATGAAGCTTGCATCCTGTGGAATTGAATTTGGACTTCAAAATTCACTGGAAAAAATAGATTCACTACAACAGAAGACATTTCTAAGACAAGAAACAGCCAATACATTTTAATGATTTTTTGGGGGGGGGTTGGTATGCGGGCCTCTCACTGTCGTGGCCTCTCCCGTTGCAGAGCACAGGCTCCGGACGCACAGGCTCAGCGGCCATGGCTCACGGGCCCAGCCGCTCCGCGGCATGTGGGATCATCCCGGACCGGGGCACGAACCCGTGTCCCCTGCATCGGCAGGCGGACTCTCAACCACTGCGCCACCACGGAAGCCCCAATACATTTTAAAATGTCATCACAGTATTGATTGAGAGAACTGTCAGAATAATTACACTTTTATATTGCTTTGAATTTTTATGTTAATTTTTTTAATCTCAACTATTTTTCTTGATCACCTGACCCAATATCTGTAAAGTCGTCTATTTATGAAAGTTATTCTGTATTTGGGGTCAACCAGAATTTATTAAGCATCTTCCATGTGCCAGGGACTGTCACCTGCTACTTCATTTATTACACACAAAAATATCTAACTATTGATCCTGCTGAATCATTGCACATAATTTTATTTTCTCTGCTCTATAAAGTAGCAGGAAAATATTTTAGCAACTACTAAAATTCACATGCTACAACACGCTCGCATTCCACAACGTATTTAAGTATTGTCGTCAATGAGCTACTGCCAGTCTATAGCTCCTCATTCATTACACATCTATTAAGAGGTACAGACTGCAAACAACTGGCTACAGAGGCAGTAAATGACATATTGTCATGATTTGCTGTGTCGCTCTATTAATTCAAAGGAATAGACTCCACCTTCTGCAACACAGCTCTTTTTCCTTACAGCCATGCTCCCTCCCGAACAGGCCGAGAAGCAAACTCTGCCTCTCTCTCCCTTAAAAGTCTCAGCCAAGATTAACGTTCTTAAATTCTTTCACACAAATTCTGGTTGGAAGATGTTTTTAAATTAATCTGATCTTTGTCTTTTTATGATTCCTGAGCACAATTTGTACTATAAATCAATGCTTTCAACCTATTAAAGAAATTAACATAAAAATAATATGTTGAAGATTGAAAACTATATCTGTTTTCTTTGCACTTTCTGGATTCTCTACTACTAAGAACTACAGTCTTTAAGAATGTGCTGCTTTTCTCTTTAATCTTATAGTTACATACATTGTCACCCTCGCTTCTCAGCTTCCAGAAGGGATGAATATAAAACCAAGACCCTTCATTTCCTGCAGCATCCAAGGACACGCGCATGGCATTCTTCTCCAGTAAAGCGGGTAATCTCTTGTTGACAGTCAGATACTTGTTGCTTTTTATATGCAGTAGCTGTAGAAGAAAGATATGGATTACCGCCTTTATTCTTTGATCTCCTCTGCTAATTGCATATATGTGTTTATACTTATATCATGTGCCCACATAACACGGCTCGGGATAGAGTTTAAACAAAGAAGTTCTTTCCAGACTCCACAGTCACCATCTTTCTAAGCTGACTTTCTTTGGGTTCCTCCTCACCTCCATCCCCAATTCTCTTTCATAATGAAGTGAGCACATAAGGAAAACAAACCAGGGGACACTTCTGAATGATTTTCATCTACTGATAAATTATAGGATAAACCCAAGCTTTCCAAAGGAGACCAGGAGGTCCCCCCAGACTATATTCTTTCTCAATCCCTGCCTGGCCACAAAAACAGAACATATTAAAGAATAACCGAGGACCTGTAATAATGCACCTACCCACTTAGTATTATTAACCACCCCTGCCTGCAGACAGCCCTCACCCCCTGGGTGCGGAGACAGCCTGCCCATCCTAAATAAACTCTGCCACTTCTATAAGAGGACGCAATCCCACTCCTTCTCAGATGAGGGCAGAAGCCCAAGAGACATGCAGCCACAGGTATCACACAATCTATCATTAGATTAACTCATACGTCCAGGGAGCCGCAGACCCAGGGCTCTCCTCTTGTACCATCAGAGAACCGCTTTGCCAGTCCTGTGCTCTGACACTTTGCCATTGGCCGATAACAAAACATCAGGGGATGTTATTTCTTGAAACAGCTCTGTGAAACACCTCATTGTAGTATTTACAGTAAGGAAGTTGTTAAGGCCATTGTTTACTATATTAAACAGTACCCTCTTTATGAGAGCTCATTGGAGAAACAGTTCTCTGGTCTTCTTCCGGGGAATGTTTGTGCTTCCAAACTTCTGACTTAGCTCTCTGTACGGACCTTCTATGTGAATGCTGTAATATTTTACACTGCCCTTATAGCTACTCAAGCAACAAAAAGGCTTCCAGCCAAAGTTTATCAGCCTTTACAGCATGGATTTTATAAACATGCCTCACCCTTGACTTCATTTTATTCATGCAATCATTATTTTCCCTTTGATCCAGTTGCCGTATTTATTTCTATTAATATTTTATCTTATGTGGAATGTATTTTTGAAAATGCCTTACATTCTTTTTGGAACAAGGTGGGGCATTCACAACTACCCAAGTAAAAAGCTAAAAGATCTAAGAGAAGCACAAGAAAGAAATGCTGCTGAGATAAATCAGTGTGTATACTAATTGAAATGGAAGAGCTAATACCTCAAGGACAGTTCCCATCTAAAAGTACAATTTGAAAACTTTCCTCCCTACAAAATGAAAACATAAAGCTTCATTTGTTACAGGTTAGTCCCATTAATTCTAAAGGACTCTTTTGTTACAGGCTTTCCCCATTTTCTTCCTTTTGATTTAATAACTTGTGCGTACATCTGGATAAGCTCACTTCTTTACGTGTATGCACCAGATTTATTCATACAGAACGGTGTGCTGAATATTAACAGAAAATATCACACTGTATAATTCCCACCAAAGAACAAACCACTGTATCCCCCAATTTTAAGGCAGGTTGGCATTCCTACCAAATGCAAATTAACCATAAAATATTCACCCCTTTTAAGCAAAAGTAAATAGACACTTACTTGTATAACATTACTGTATTTCACAATTTCTCCCAAGAGCTTCTTATTCTCTGATTCATTTTGTTTTTGTTCCAGTTCTGCAGCATGCTATAAATTGATTATCAGATATTTAGTGTGGAAGCATAGAAAACAGAACACAATAACTGACAAAGAAATAAGGTTTATTTTAGGAACAAAGAATACAACCAAGACTAAAATAGGCGGGTTGCTTTGCTCTTGGTGCTTCGGGAGAAAGAGGGGCAATAATTAAATACATGATGATAATGTGCGATAAAAATCTCTCATTTTAATGCTGAAATGTAGCCCAAAATATATTGAGATGCTTTTATGTTGGAAATTTCAGAAAAGTACTAGGCACTTTGGTCTTATAAAATTATTTTCAGAAGGAGTATTGCTAGAGAAACCAAACATAGTAGGTAAATTTCAAAAGCCTCAAGATTCAGTTTCAATTCGAAAGTAACAGGAATTTTAATGACACAAAATAAGTTCTATTAAATTTCCACAGAGCCCAGATCAGAAACAACAGACTTTCAATGTTTTTCCAATAGTCTTTCAAAAAAATTAGGTACTATGTCAAGTAAAACACAACTGGATTTGGTATTCCTGCAGAGGTTCTGGACTGGCTTTCGGTGTGATGTGAATATCTGAATTAGTGTGGCACACCTGAATAAACAGCAGAAATGCACTACCTACGCTCCAGGAAATCAGTAGCCACACCCTGTAACTTAAAAGTCCTTTCCGCTTTTAATGTGTTGCCACATCTATTCTGAATCTCAGTGTATTGAGTGAAATCATTAAGCTACAGAATAGATCTTTTGTTATTGCTGTACTTGTCCTAGCCTAAACCAGACAGATGGAAGGCTGGCCCTTACCTGTAATTTCTTCAGCAAGGCTGCCTCTGTGTGGTTCCCTTGTTTAACTTGCTTGGCTTTCCAATATTGTTTCTGAGCAGAATATCGGTTCATAGGGCACACCTTAAAGAGGCAGTCTATGACAAACCAACAAACAAAAACACTGTAACTAAGGAGACCAGCATTTCTTAGACTTCCCTTATAGCCTAGCATTGGAATCTCGGAATCCCTGAGTATAAATAACATTTAAACATCATCTAGCCCATACTCCAGTCAACTGTTAAATTATCCCTATAACATCCTTTTTAAATAATCATTTAGCCTGTTAAAATACCTTCTTTTTCATTAATTTATAGGAAATCACAGCTAGCGTGATTTATAAAGAAATCAAACCAATGTAATCATTATAAAGCACTTCTTAATTATAATAAGGTGCCTGGACTTAGAAAGTCAATAGAATGAGATTAGTGCCTTTCACTGCCTTATCTGACCTTGCACAATTAATTACTTATTCATGGTATGTATCTTTGACAGCCAAAGTGATGGAAGAAGTAGAAACAAACATAGTAATCAAGCAGTCGCATTTCAATCTATTCCCCAAGCTTCCACATACCTGAGGTGAACATGGTGTAGACATCTGAGATGCAGTATGTTATAAGGGAAAAACAAAGCAAAACAAAAAAAACTAAATCAAGATTATAGTCCTAACTCTACTACTAAATATCAGGTTAGGAAATCATAGTGGAATAATATAGTTAGTGATATCTCTAAGTCAAAAAACAAATTTTTTTTCTGTTTAATGAGGAAAATGAAAGTTTGACTAAACAAAGGCCTTCATATGCTAATGATTCTGTACATTTGTGGAATGGATAACACACAATCTAGAATAAAGGTCAATTCCGAATATTCTATAATAAAGGAGTATTGACATAGAAGATCTAAACGTTATTTTCATTTTTCTCACAAAAAATTGTAAGAATTCTATGTAACAAATTTACCTTGTTTTGATCGATGTGTTAATATTTACAATCATTCCCATTTTTCAAGCATGTTTCACAAAAATAAAACTCAGTCAGCTCAAACATATATTTTAGCCACATTCTTGACTATATTATATCTGCACTCATTCTTTTATTCTCTTTAAAATTAATTATAAAATTAAATGAGACGACCTCTTTTCATATCTCACTTTTTTATGGTTCTAATGGCACACATGACCAAGAAATATGACCATAAATTTTTTAAAGAAATTTTCAAAGTCAGAAGAAATAATGACTTTTCTCCTATAGCTTGTAATTATAAACACAAGTTCTATTGATTACCTCCCACCTACACATACAAAGCTACAGAAAACATTATTAACTTCTGGTCTAAAAGTTACTTATGTGGATGAGTAAAGATTTTATAACCAACAGAAAACAGACACCTTCTAACTGCTGAAAGTTGGTTGAGAGACTGTTAGAATTACAGTAGGTTACAGGAATCATCACTTAGAACAACGGTGTGAAAACCAAATAACTGGACCTGAAAACTGTTTTTCTTGACAACATATTTAATTAGCCCTAGAAAATATTTCCATATATTAGTATCTACAAAGAGAATACACAATTTTTCAAGCACACATATAGAGGTTGTTTACAGATAGCTCCAAAAGAGTACTCCCAATTTAATACAGCAGGCTATTTAGACTGTCCTATATCAGGCAAGTGGCCAAACTCTACATTGTTTAGTGCAGCAAAAACACAAGTCCATATTCAAGTAGCACTGAACTCTATAATCTGCAGTCTCTACTTCTGACTTCCTTTAACTATGAAAAGAGAAAAAAAAATGTGTTCTCCATTACTTCAAATTCCTAATTAAGTTCATTAGGAAATGGTCTTTTTTTTTCTTCTTCTTTTTTTTCTTTTGGCTGCATTGGGTCTTCGTTGCTGCACGTGGCTTTCTCTAGTTGTGGCGAGCGGGGGCTACTCTTTGTTGAGGTGCGTGGGCTTCTCATTGCGGTGGCTTCTCTTGTGGCAGAGCACAGGCTCTAGGCACGCAGGCTTCAGTAGTTGTGGCACGCGGGCTCAGTAGTGGCTCACCAGCTCTAGAGCGCGGGCTTCAGTAGTTGTGGCGCACAGGCTTAGAAGCTCCGCGGCATGTGGGATCTTCCCAGACCAGGGCTGGAATCCGTGTCCCCTGCACTGGCAGGTGGATTCTTAAGCACTGCGCCACCAGGGAAGCCCAGGAAATGGTCTTTTGACAAAGAAAATATTTGTCCTAAATTCTAGACCAACCAGTAGCACTCCTAACTAGTGGTATCCTTAGGTAACTAGGAAAGAAACTGGGTGTCGTGATCCTCGTCATCATAGCTAAAGTGATTGTGAAGCGAAGTTCAGCATCCAGCCAACTAAGGTTTAATGCTTAGGTTGTGCCTCTGGGTGCTGTAAGGCTCAGACCCTGTCCTCAGAAGCTCTCAGTCTAGCGGGTGAAACAGGCTGAAGTTTTTCAATGGGGCTCTGGAGAAGGTGCTGTGTGGTTCAGAGATGAATGTGACCTTTCACATTCTTTAGGGGAGGGCAGAAAAGTCTTCCAAAAAAGAAGGCACAAGTCAAGTGTTAAAGAACCCATACTAATTCAGCACATTCGCAAGAGGGTTCAAATGCTCAGAGGGGAGGGGCGTCCCAACCAGAGCCCATGGCCGGTACAAGGGCAGCGAAGGAGAATGCCCAGGGACCTGCCACCCGTGCCAAAAAACGACAGCCCCAGCTGCGAAATGAAATCGGTGAGGCTGGCTGAAATCAGCCTCTGCAGAGTGCCATGTTCTAGGTTAGAAGTATGCACTTCATCCCAGGGAAAATGCGAACTCTTATACAGGGGTTTCAGCTCTTACAGCACGTGAAGGATGATGTGAACACGAGGCAAGAAACCCAGCACAAAAGCCAACTGCCAGTGTGATGAGAGCCAGGGAGGATCTGAATCTGGGCATATGGGAGTTCTAGGGTAGCTGTAGATTTAAAAACAAAGCAGCAGAACCAACAGGCTTGGTCTTATCTCTTAGTGTGGGGTGGGGAAGGGCGAGGGAGAGAGAGAGTGAGGATGGCCAAACAGGCTTCCATCCACTCCCTCTGAGACACGAAGGCTTAGATTTCCACAGCCCTTTCCATTTTCAGGGCCTCAGCTGTATGGCTCTCCTCAGCAACACTCCCCAGGAGGCATCTCATTCTGTAAATAACCGATCTGTTTCTGTGTGGCAACTAATATCACAGGAGTATTTTGGTTGACAGGAGGGAATCTAGGGCATGCCGATGTCTGTAAAAATGCTTGTGGTGGTGGTGATTGTGACGGGGGTGTGTGTGTGTGTGTGTGTGCATGCGTGTGTCTGTGTGTGTAATTCTCTCTTTGCCTTCTTTGGAAAACTTTTTTAAAAATCTACTGGTCTTGGACTAGTCGCGTATTTTGTCTGATTCTAAATTTACTACATAATAAATGCATTAATAATACCTGCCACGCCTAGTTCATAGGGCTGCTGAGATGCGCAAAAAAGAGAATCTGTAAAACTACTCTGTGAACTTGAAAGGCCTATTATAAATGTTAAATGTAAGGTATTATTATCAATGTTGCTTCATTCATTCAGCGATAGTTTCACTGAGAGGTGACTAAACCCTTACAGAGCTCTCAGCAAAGAGCTTCAATAAGTAGAGTTCTTGGATTGAACACAAACATAACCCAAAAGTGCCCAATTCATGACAAGGTGTTCGCCCCTTTGTTTTACGATACCACGATGTGTTTTTTTATACAGTTCTTGAATTCCCTGAAACAGCATGGCAGGGAGCAGAGGGTGAAATCTCCATTACCTTGTAATATCTTTTAAAATATGCAGAAGCAATCACTAGCGCCGGCATGGATGCAGCCTTTGACGAAAAGCCTGTGTTTCTCTGGCATGCAGGAACCCAGAGCTATTCACACTCCTCACCCTGCTTCTAGAACTAGCTCTCTAGAATCCCTTAGTCAGCTCATTCTCTAAAGTTAGAGATGTATAAACTGCTAGGAAAAAAGGTCTTGGGGGGGTTTTCTAATTAGAAACCTGCTCAGTGTCATTTATTAACTAGGTAACAACAATCTTTTCAGCATTTCAAGACTCAAAGAATAATAAAAAAGGCAAGATTTGCTTCATAGAGCAAACACCAAAAGCACAAAGAGAAGGAAGTAATTTGAGTTAAATTTTTTAAAAGTTTAACCTTAAGAACTACGGCCAGCAATTTCACAGAATTACATAAGTTTAGGAAATGTTAGAAATTCGACAAAATGGGCTATGTTCAGTCGGGCAATATGCTAAAAACAATGTCTCAGAATTAGAACTGGTTTTTTACAACCGTGGAAGGAAACCAAGCCTCCCAGAAGTGCTCGTGTTAAACTAAAAGATCTGCTGGCATCTTTAACCTGCGAATAAATGCTAGTGGAGGGAAGAAATATGAAAGCCATTCAAATGGTGTGGAGCACATAATCCATGGTATATAACCCTGTAAATCAAAGAACTAACCTTCTCACGCGATTCCATGTACGTCTGGAAAGAACCCAGTCTAAACCTCCACTCACAATACCTCACTAAATAGTTCTGAAATGTTTTGCTTTGTATGTATACAAGTACTTCCTAAAATATTTGTATCTAAGGCAGCTTCTGCACCCCAGAAATTGACTATAGGACTCCATTCTGGGCTATTATATAAGATGTTCAAGTTATGTAGCTGCCAGCAATTTCCTTTGGTAATGGTGGAAAGAAAACTTTGTTTCATTTCTCCTCCCTCCAAAAGATGTTGTAAGATTTTTTTTTAATTTTTTGATGTGGACTATTTTTAAAGTCTTTATTTAACGTGTTACACTATTGCTTCTGTTTTTGTGTTTTTGGTTTTTTGGACCCAAGGCACGTGGGATCTTAGCTCCCTGACCAGGGATCGAACCCGCACCCCTGCTTTGGAAGGCAAAGTCTTAACTACCGGACCGCTAGGGAATTCCCCAGATGTTGTAAGATTTAAATGAGGCAAGACATAATTAAACCATCAGGAAATGCCTGTCACAAAGCAGGCTCTTTCATGGTAGCTTGTAAAATTATCTCATACTGATTACAGGGAACGTGGTTGCCAAGGGCTTTATTATCTCCATATGGAGAAAGGTGAGGAGGGAGGAGCTTTCCTTTTTCTCTTTTTCATATAAACAGGATGGAGCAGAATTCCATGAAGACAACAGAACCTTCCCAATGATAAACTGGAAAGTGGTAACAAAACTCTCCCTAGGGTCAGGGACAGGCAGACAAGGGGCCACTAGACACCAGCAATTAGAATTCAGAGTTGGTCAGGGGAGAGGTACACATTCATTAGCCAAAAATATAACTGTAGCTCTCTTTTTGTTCTTCAGTTTCTCTAAGAAATGCATCCTGAAATACACTGTGTGTATAGAACTCTTTATGTTTAGAGCGTGTTTTTAAAAGGAGTCTGTTTTGTTTATGCATGGAAATTTCAAACCAAACATCTACTCCTTTGGTCATAGTCAAAAAAGCAAGTACAGAGAGGGTATGTAAGAGGCAAAGTGTCCTCTAGAATGTTACAAAGGCCAAAGAAAATTTATTGCAGTTGTTAGCAAACATTAAAATTTATCACAATATGGCTGGACGACCATGAATTATTTATCACAATATGGCTGGACGACCAATATGGCTGGACGACCATGAATTATTACAGGATAACTTCCTCTAAGCAAAAGTCAGCTATTTTACTACTCAAGAGGGAGAGAAACGGCCTTTTGTAATTACAGGCTTGTAGACTGCGAAGATGTTAGAACTCGAAGGGGCCTGAGATAAAATCCAACCTTTCCCTTCTCTGAGATAAACAAGCAAAACCTCAGAGTGAGTTGCCTTAGTCATTCACGACAGACTCTCTAGATTAAAATAATTTATAAATATGAACAAGTTCAACCACACATAGGATGCTTGAAAGCCCTGACAAGTGACTGTCTGGCCCCTTGGTGGCAGGGATGTTAATACCATACTTTGTAAGGACCTACTGTAGAGCACAGGGAGCTCTACTCAATGCTTTTTACTGGCTTATATGGGAAAACAATCTTAAAAAGAGTGGATATATGTATATGTATAACTCCTTCACCTTGCTATACACCTGAAGCTAACACAGATTGTAAATCAACTATACTCCAAAAAAAATTTTGAAGTACAAATAAAAAAAAAATTTTAAATACCATACTTGGTTTGCTCATTACAGATTACTGCCATGGAGCACTTTGTGAACTATATAGAGTACTACATATTGATAATAAAGATCATTTGATCCTCACAACACCCTTGAGATTTAGCCAGGATTATTTTCTCCATATTCCAGAGAAGGAAACTGAGACTCTTCTTAAGCCCACACAGTTGGTAAGGAAATGAGCTGGAACTTGAACTGAGATCCTCTGATATATAGCTTTATCTATCTACATCCATAGATACATAAATATCTGATATCTAGATAGATAGATATAAAAGAGTTGTAATACTTCAAAAGAAACATTTATGTTTTCTCATGGGAAATATGCCACATGTGCATATACAATTAATGGTAAGACATCAATAGGAATGTTATAAAATCTTAGTCTCAAAAACATTAATTATCTGATTCCTAGATTAATGGCTAAATACTCAGAAACAAATGAAACTTTCTATTTTGCTTCCGTTGGAGTGAGGCAGAAAAACTAAATCCAAATGCACCAATGCTAACTTTCATTCTTGTCAAGTTGTAAATTTTAGCATTAAGCAAACCATTACATTAGACATAAGTAGAAATCGCTATCAGAACATCATAATGTATAATTTTTCAATTAATTTTTCCCATCCTCAAATTATCATATTAACAGTGATAATCAAAAAAAAGTGTAATAAGCAGACTGATTCCAAAATCAAAATACAAGTCTCCAAATCCCATTACACAAATTAAGTCTGAAAGAAAAGAAATGCAAGTAAATTTATATATACATAAATGTGTGTGTCTATACATATAGACACATACATACACAATACTTACATATATAATATATTTTATATATGTTTACTTGTATTTTCATTTATAAGTATATAATATACTGCCATAGTGTCTCCTACGTATCAGGGGTGGTCACATTCCATCATTTAATTCTTCTAAAAACCCTCTGAGGTAACCATTAGCTTGATAAATGAAGAAAGAAAAACTCTAAACGTTTTAAAGATCTATCCTAAAGTCTCAAAACTAGTTTTAAGACTTAATCCAGATCAATCTCTGTCCAAAGCCCATCTTTGTAATTTCATAGAAGACATTCCATATTTATGAAATTAAAACATAAAAAAATATATGTACTTCACATCCATTAGAACAGTTAATTTTTTTTTAAAGAGCAGAAAATAACAAGAGTTGGAGTGAATGTGGAGAAACTGGAACCCTTGTGCATTGTTGGTGGAGATATAAAATGATGCAGCCGCTATGAAAAACAGTATGGCAACTTCTCAAAAAATAAGGTTTGATCGTAAGATTACCATATGATCCAGCAATTCCACTGCTGAGTACACAACAGAATTGAAAGTTGAGTCTCTTATGTTCATAGCAGCATTATTCACAATAGACAAAAAGTAGATGCAATACAAATGTCCATCAAGAGATGAATGGATAAACAAAACGTGGTATACATTTACAATGGAATATTATTCAGCCATAAAAAGAATAAAAATTCTGATACATGCTAAAAAAGTGCATTTAGGTACATTCACTGAAATTAAAACACACAACACGATAGTCTAGCTTTCCCTGGTTTAATACTTCTAGAGACCTGAATTTCTCCTATAAGGGCCCCAAAATGCATGAAAAAGAGACTATCCAAGTATCTGTAACTATGACTTAATAGAAGTAACAAAGCAGAAAGTTAGAAACAGTGGGCAGGGAATTTTATGGCCTCAAGGTCTCCACTTGGAAAGTCCTAATTTTCGAATAGCTGAACAACTAAATTCTTAAGACAGGTAAATTCACTTTATAGAGATAGGCTTTTTAAACCAGTTTTAGCATTGCAATAATAACTACTGGCCTAAATTTTTTTTTAAGTCAAACACAGGATATTTTATGCCATGTTACAGTTATGTAATGGAGACTTATGTAATATTTAGATTGAAGAATTGCTCACTGTTCATTGTCTAGCTACTAAATTAATTGCTATTCTCATCTGGAAGAACCAAAACAAAATCAGTTTGTTGTGCTAGGTCCTCTGTGAGCAGATATTTACCCATAAGAACAAAAAAAGATCATAAAGTCCTAATCATCATTATTACTGTAGATTTATGCCCAAGTGAGACTAGCTTTTTGTTGCTTATTATAACCATAAAGCATCTATCTCTATAAATAATTTAGCAGTCAATGGACAATAACTTTAGAGAAGTGTTTTAAAAACTGTAATTGTGAAAACCATGTTTCAAGTCAATTTATTTGGTTCAATCAGCCATTTTTGAATGGAATGGAATGGAGTGGAATAGAATTGAATGGAACAGGAAGGGAAGGGAAGAGGAGTAGAGGACACTGCAATAGCAAGTAATCTTTTCAAGAAACTTGTTTCTGAGGGCCTACTGTAGAGCACAGGGAACTCTGCTCAATATTCTGTAATAACCTAAATGGGAAAAGAATTTGAAAAAGAATAGATATATGTATAACTGAATCACTTCACTGTACACTGAAACTAACACAACATTGTTAATCAACTATGCTCCAATATAAAATTTAAAAAAATTTTAAACTCTGATAAAAAAAGAAACTTGTTTCTGGGGTGTGTGTGTGTGTGTGTGTGTGTGTGTGTGTGTGTGTGTACATGCTGGATTACAATGTGAAATGTACAGTATTCCATACTGAGAGTTGCAATAAAAAGTGTCTGAGGACTTCCCTGGTGGCACAGTGGTTAGGAATCCGCCTACTAATTCAGAGGACAGGGGTTCGAGCCCTGGTCCAGGAAGATCCCACATGCCATGGAGCAACTAAGCCCGTGCGCCACAACTACTGAGCCTGCTCTCTAGAGCCCACGAGCCACAACTACTGAGCCCGCGTGCCATAACTACTGAAGCCCACGTGCCTACAGCCCATGCTCTGCAACAAGAGAAGCCCCGCACCACAACGAAGAGTAGCCCCTGCTCACCGCAACTAGAGAAAGCCCGCACACAGCAACGAAGACCTAACACAGCCAAAAATAAATAAATAAATAAATTTATTCTTTTAAAAAGTGTTTGAAAGTCACTATTCTAGAGGGCTATACATGTATATAGGTTAGGGTTAAGGGAACCGAAGTATTTTAAAAAAACAAATAAATATAAAGAGAGGAGAGGAGGAGAGGGGGAGGGGGAGGGAGGAGAGGAAGCAAGGACGGGAAGGAGGGAAGAAAGGAATGGAAGGAGGGAGGGAGGAAGGAATCCTGTGCTCAAGAGGAGAGAAAACTGAGACTACTAAGGGACCTTCTTTTTGCTCTATAATTATGTTTGAAGTCCAGTTTTACTTTGAAATAAAAACTATCCTTTTATTAACTGCCCCATCAAATTTTTATATAGCCAATTACAATGAAACTGGAAGATGCCCTTTTAAATATATCTTCCTCCTTTTCACCTCCACTCTAGTTAACCTCTACCTTTACTCCAGTACCTATCCATCAAATGGTATCTTTCGTTAGTTAATATGT